>NC_090930.1:1368532350-1371032350 GCF_040938575.1 Ambystoma mexicanum
CCCTCTAACCCCCCCCCACCCACCCACCCTACCTCCATTCCCTCTAACCCCCCCCACCCACCCACCCTACCTCCATTCCCTCTAACCCCCCCACCCACCCACCCTACCTCCATTCCCTCTAACCCCCCCCACCCACCCACCCTACCTCCATTCCCTCTAACCCCCACCCACCCTACCTCCATTCCCTCTAACCCCCACCGACCCACCCTACCTCCATTCCCTCTAACCCCCACCCACCCTACCTCCATTCCCTCTAACCCACACCCACCCTACCTCCATTCCCTCTAACCCCCACCCACCCTACCTCCATTCCCTCTAACCCCCACCCACCCTACCTCTATTCCCTCCAACCCCCACCCACCCTACCTCTATTCCCTCTAACCCCCACCCACCCACCCTACCTTCACTCCCTCTAAGGCCCACCCACCCTACCGCCCCTCTCTAGCCCCGCTCACCCATCCAAGCTACCTCAACTGTACACATACATCCACCATATTCCACTCATTCCCGCGGTCCCCCAATTTACCCCTACATGCCCACATTACGCCCACTCTCTACCCAACCCATTTTATCCCCACACTCTACCACCATCCACCCTACCCCACTCTCTCCCCCCTCACCAGAACTTCCCCATGCATTCTGTGGCCTACCTCAAGCGGTGAGTTTTAGCGTGCCTTCACTCTGGCTCCCCCAAGCCTTTGATCTGTTATTGGGGTTTGAATTAGTCAACTTTTGCCATGTTCAGGGTTTTTACAGACTGGTGCCTTTAGAGAGTCCTTCTTCCCTTCTATCCTCCCCTGTCCGCCTCCTAGCACTCCCCCGACCTGTGATTGGATCTGCGGCCCCCATAAGTCTTGACTGTAGGAAAGTCCCACTGCCCGTTGCAGCCTCCTGTGGCTAAGGACCTCGAGACAAAGGACAGCTCCGTCTGAAGCAGCTCCAGATAGTCTCTGCCAGTGTCAGCCGGGGAAGCAAGAAGCCTGCAGCCATCAACCCACTGTGACTGCTAAAGTAAGTGTGGTGGGTCAGGGGGTGCAGCAATCACTGCACCCCACTAAACTGACACACCCCTGTAATTACACTATTGTTCATATTGTAACATATTGAACTATACTGCCTGGCCATCTCTCTAGGAAATGTAGCTTTTTCCTTTTTTACATTGCTGATTGTGTTGAAACTAGGTGCTTTTTACCTCTTTTTAGGAAAGTCAAATCTGGGTGTTTTTACATTAATGTCTGTGTTGAAACTAAGCCTTTTGCCCTCTGTTCAGGTAAGTCAAATCTGGGTGTTTTACAGCACGCTCTCCCCCCTCTCTGTCTTCCGTCCACACTGCTCCTGCGCTCCCCTGTGGTTGCCTGCTTGTGTCCTCCTGTGTGCTTCCTTCTGTGTGAACCCTCCCCTCTGCTGCCTCCTTTGGTGCTCGGCTTTGGGGTGTCCTTCTTTCTTCCCTCATGCTCGCTTCTTGCCTCCTCGAACCCTCTATGGTGCTCTCAATCTCTCCCATCTTCTCAAACTTTTACTGTATCACCTATCCTATCCGTCTCACTAAGTCTGGTAGGAAAATGTTTCAGAGGTTTATGCTGTTCTTCAACCCTGGTCTTCCTATTGCTGATACCCACATCAGTGCTTCCTCCAGACAGACCCTAACCAACATCCTGTCGTTCCCTCTCCAGACCTCTGAACCCCTCATATGGTCTCGGGTCTGTCTCCTATCTCTTCCTGACCCATTAATGGTGGCACTCGGTGGGAGGTCCTCTTGGCCTCCTTCGACTTCTCCAAGACCATCATTAATGTCTATCTGAATAGCACTGTTTTGGTCCAGGGCCCTCAGCCCAATCTCCTCCTTTTCAATAGGTGTCTTCCACATCTTATGAAATTCCTTCCTTCCTTCTCCCAATTCTCCTCCTAGAACATCTCTGACTCCTCTGCCATCTCCTTCCGCCCCCTCTCTGGCACGCTTTTCCTCCTCACTGGCTACCATGCCACCTCCTGCTACCACCTTTGCCCACTCATGGCCCCCTCTACCACCTCTGCCAGGTGTACCTCAAGCCTGTACCCCATCCCGGAATTCTTTCAAATCTGGCAACCTGCTCCCCATCGCTACCCTAAACTCTCGCTCTGCTGTCAAACACTCCTCTGACATCTGTCACCTCCTCGAAGAACTTGACCTGGATGTCCTCACTCTCACTGAGACAAGGATCACGGGCAGCTCTGTCACGAGTTTTGACACTCTGCTCCCTGATGGTTTCAAGATCTCCCCGAGCCCAGAACCAACTGACCTGGAGGTGGAGTAGCTCTGATCTTTCTGGAGTGGGTCAATTCTTCTGCGATTCCTATGTAGGCCTACTCCTCCTTTGAATGCCTAGTCTTCAGACACACTATCTCTCCTGGCCTCTCCCTGACTGTGGCCACAATCTATAGGCCACCTGGCCAGATCACCCTCTTCATCTCAGAATGGGCTGACCTCTCCTCTGCTAACCTTGCTGCTACTTCTCAATTTCTCCTCGCAGACCTCAACATCCACCTGGATGATTTGAATCCCCCTCTGTGCTCTTCTGCTACCTCTGCAACTCTCTCTCTTCATACTACCCTCTGGTCCGACATATTTTGCCGGACACACCTTGGATGTTCTCATCTCCTCAGACATTCCACTCTCTAACCCTCTCACCACCCCTCTCTCTTGGACTGATCACTTTCTGCTTTCCTCTAACCTGAAAAACTCTGTGCCTCAGCCAAAGCCCACCCCAGCACTGCCACCTACCTTCTCAGTGATTTGGCCCATGAAGCGTGCATTAGTGAATGCCTTTGCCTCTACTTTCTCTGCTCCTCCTACACCTGAGGCTGACTCACACTCTGACACATCCCTCTCTAACCTGCATCTTTCTATCTCCAACACACTGGACATCCTTGCCCCTGTCATGAGAATCCGTCTGAAGCCTACCTCCAAGTGCAACTCTTGGTATGACTCCTATCTCGCTGCCCTGAAATGCAAGTGCAGGGTGGCTGAGAAGAAGTGGAGGGCTTTGGGCGCATCCTCTGACAAACTGGCCTGCCGTCTGCTCCAAAGGCAATACAGACTCTCTGTCCTGTCCAAAAAGAGAGTCCACATCGAAGACCGCATCTCTGTGGCCTCTAACAACACGGCCAAATATCTGCAAAGAGTTGGCCAATCCTGCTGTGGTCTCCACCTCTCCTGTTCCCTCCCAGGCCCTCTGTACACCTCTGGCTTCTCACTTCACCACTAAAATTCAGGACATCCTGCCCTCGCTCTTCTCTTCTCTTCCTCTTCCTCTCCCCACTCTCTCCTCCTCCGTTCGACTCTATCTGAAAACTCCTGACAATGTTTCTAAACAAGTCATATCTATGAAATTGTCGTCCAAACAGGTGCTCCCCTGCTTCTTCAGAACCATCAAGGACCACGTTGACACCCTTGCTCCTGCCTGGGCCGATTTTTTCAATCACTCCTTTGCAACTGGATCTTTCCCCTCTCCGCTTAAGCACTCCTTTGTGCACCCCCTCCTTAAAAATCCTTCTGCCGATCCTACCTGTCCGGCAAAGCATGCCCAGTCTCTATCACTCCTTTCCTGGGCAGACTCCTGGAAAAGCTGGCCATCTCCCAGCTTACTTTCCACACTGAATCTTTTGGTTGTCTCCATGATCATCAGTCTGGCTTTAGAGCAGCCAGAGGCATGGAAACTGCTCTCCTGAACACCCGTGAAGATCTGCTCTCTAATCTTGACTCCAGCCTTCCTTCTGTCCTCATCCTCCTTGACCATTCCTCTGTCAGTCACGCCATCCTGATCAATGCACTCCGTGAGAACCTGGGCATCATGTATGAGGGCCTAGAGTGGTTGATCTCCTTCCTCCTAGACCGACTCTCCCAGGTCCAACTTGGGTCCTTTCTCTCCACCACCTCTATCTCCACATGTGGTGTTCCCCAGGTCTCTATCCTCTCACCCTGGCTCTTCAATGTCTACTTGGCCCCATTAGCCCACCTGATCTCTACCTTCTCTAACTTTCAGTGTTATACAGATGACACATAGCTTTGTTTCAGGTTCCCCTCAGCCTCCTCTCCTCTCTCGCTCATTCCTTATTCAGGATTGGTGCACCTCCAACGATATCTGCCTTAATGCCAGTAAGACAGCAATCCTTCTCATTCGGACCCCTGCTCCTGCTTTCCCCTCTCACTCTGGCTGCCCTTCTTGGGCCCTCGTCCTTCACTTCCTGTGTGTCAAAAAACCTTGGTGTCATCTTCGACTCCACTCTCTTTCTCTCCCCACATCATGGAGCTTACCAAGAAGGCCCACTACCAGTCGCACCACCTCAGAGGTATTCTTCCTTTTCTCACCATCCCCCAGAGCCCTGGTTCTTTCTAGGCTGGACTACTGCAACAGTCTCTTTCTTAATTCGCCTTCCTCTACTCTCCGCCCTCTGCAACTCCATAACAGGACTATGAGACTTATCCTTGGCCTCAAGCCCAGGGACCGTATCTCACCAGCCTGGGCCCACACTACAGCCAACTCTGTCTTCCAAAATACTTTCCTTCTTGAGCCCTTCACTCAGCTTGCTCCAACTCTGAGGGTCTGACACATCACCAGGCAGAGAGTGGGGGGTAGATCTCTCTCTTCTGCAGGTGCCTCCCTCTGAAATGGCCTCTCTGCCCCTCTCAAATATGAGCCCGGCCACTTGCAGTTCCGGAAGCAGTGCAAGACCTTCCCTTTCTCCTCCGCTTTCTCTCTCTCCCTCCCCTGCTGACCTACCTGTCTACTGCGCCGACTGGTTGCTTGATTCTCACTGGGTACAGGCTCCTCCAGGACCAGTCTCCTCTGCACTAGGGTGACCAGATGTCCCGGTTTTGCCGGGACTGTCTGGGTATTTGCACCTCCGTCCCGGGTCCTGAGAGTTTTTAAAGTTTAAAAACCCTGTCCTAGGGTTTGGGGATCGGGTGGATACCATCGTGGTTTTTAGCCGGATATCATGATTTTTCCACCGGTTTGCCAAAAACTGGGATGGTATCCAGCAGATCCCCAAAACCCAGATGGGTTTTTTAAACTCAAAATAGCCTCGGGACCCTGGGCGCTGCAACATGACCCGGGACAAGCCACCCACATAGAGTTGGACTACAGTTTCACTGCTGAAGCTGTAGTCCTACTTCTATGTGGCCTTTCGCGTTTTTCTGTTTTCGATATCTGGTCACTCTACCATGCACTGCCTCCAGGCCTACCGCGCACTGAGGGGCTGTAACTGTAACCTCTACAGTGCCCTGCCTCCTTGCCCATACCCAGAGCCATGCTGCCCTGGCTGCCCTTACTCAGAGCAATGCTGCCCTGATTGCACTTCCCCCTCCCTCTCCCTGGCACTTCTGCCTCTCCTTTCCCCATGCACTTTGCGTTGTCGCACTAATATGGTCTGAATGACACAAGGACTAGTAAGATTGTTTGTCTTGTCCTCCCTCTGTTTCCCTCCCTTGTCTTGTCGCACCTAGAAATACTTGTGTACAGGCGCGTTATAAATGACATATCATATCATAACTTTAAAATCCATCCACCCTCACCCTACCTCTGTTCACTCTACTCTCACCCGCCCACCCTATCTCTGTTCGCTCTACTCCCACCCGCCCACCCTACCTCTGTTCGCTCTACTCCCACCCGCCCACCCTACCTCTGTTCGCTCTACTCCCACCCGCCCACCCTACCTCTGTTCGCTCTACTCCCACCCGCCCTCCCTACCTCTGTTCGCTCTACTCCCACCCGCCCTCCCTACCTCTGTTCGCTCTACTTCCACCCGCCCACCCTGGCTCCTTTTTGTATTAATTGTTTAACTATTTTCTTCTGTTTTTCTCCACAGTCTAACATGTGCAAAACGTCTGAAAGCACACAGCCAAAATAGATAAACTCCCAAATACCTACCATGTCACTGACCATGGCCAGTGATTTTGCACCCCCAACATCGCTATACCTATATACTATTGTCTTGTTCTCCCTCTGTTTCCCTCCCTTGTCTTGTCGCACCTAGAAACACTTGTGTACAGGCACGTTATAAATGACATATCATATCATAACTTTAAAATCCATCCACCCTACCCCTACTCTCTCCACCCCACACACCCACCCTCACCCTACCTCTGTTCGCTCTACTCCCACCCTCCCTACCTCCGTTCTCTCTACTCCCACCCGCCCACCCTACCTCCGTTCTCTCTACTCCCACCCGCCCACCCTACCTCCGTTCTCTTTACTCCCACCCGCCCACCCTACCTCCGTTCTCTTTACTCCCACCCGCCCACCCTACCTCCGTTCTCTTTACTCCCGCCCGCCCACCCTACCTCCGTTCTCTTTACTCCCGCCCGCCCACCCTACCTCCGTTCTCTTTACTCCCGCCCGCCCACCCTACCTCCGTTCTCTTTACTTCCGCCCGCCCACCCTACCTCCGTTCTCTTTACTTCCGCCCGCCCACCCTACCTCCGTTCTCTTTACTCCCGCCCGCCCACCCTACCTCCGTTCTCTTTACTCCCGCCCGCCCACCCTACCTCCGTTCTCTTTACTCCCGCCCGCCCACCCTACCTCCGTTCTCTTTACTCCCGCCCGCCCACCCTACCTCCGTTCTCTTTACTCCCGCCCGCCCGCCCTACCTCTGTTCTCTTTACTCCCGCCCGCCCGCCCTACCTCTGTTCTCTTTACTCCCGCCCGCCCTACCTCTGTTCTCTTTACTCCCGCCCGCCCTACCTCCGTTCTCTTTACTCCCGCCCGCCCGCCCTACCTCCGTTCTCTTTACTCCCGCCCGCCCGCCCTACCTCCGTTCTCTTTACTCCCGCCCGCCCGCCCTACCTCCGTTCTCTTTACTCCCGCCCGCCCTACCTCCGTTCTCTTTACTCCCGCCCGTCCGCCCTACCTCCGTTCTCTTTACTCCCGCCCGCCCGCCCTACCTCCGTTCTCTTTACTCCCGCCCGCCCGCCCTACCTCCGTTCTCTTTACTCCCGCCCGCCCGCCCTACCTCCGTTCTCTTTACTCCCGCCCGCCCGCCCTACCTCCGTTCTCTTTACTCCCGCCCGCCCTACCTCCGTTCTCTTTACTCCCGCCCGCCCGCCCTACCTCCGTTCTCTTTACTCCCGCCCGCCCGCCCTACCTCCGTTCTCTTTACTCCCGCCCGCCCGCCCTACCTCCGTTCTCTTTACTCCCGCCCGCCCGCCCTACCTCCGTTCTCTTTACTCCCGCCCGCCCGCCCTACCTTCGTTCTCTTTACTCCCGCCCGCCCGCCCGACCTCCGTTCTCTTTACTCCCGCCCGCCCGACCTCCGTTCTCTTTACTCCCGCCCGCCCGCCCTACCTCCGTTCTCTTTACTCCCGCCCGCCCGCCCTACCTCCGTTCTCTTTACTCCCGCCCGCCCGCCCTACCTCCGTTCTCTTTACTCCCGCCCGCCCGCCCTACCTCCGTTCTCTTTACTCCCGCCCGCCTGCCCTACCCCCGTTCTCTTTACTCCCGCCCGCCCGCCCTACCTCCGTTCTCTTTACTCCCGCCCGCCCTACCTCCGTTCTCTTTACTCCCGCCCGCCCGCTCTACCTCCGTTCTCTTTACTCCCGCCCGCCCGCCCTACCTCCGTTCTCTTTACTCCCGCCCGCCTGCCCTACCTCCGTTCTCTTTACTCCCGCCCGCCCGCCCTACCTCCGTTCTCTTTACTCCCGCCCGCCCTAGCTCCGTTCTCTTTACTCCCACCCGCCCGCCCTAGCTCCGTTCTCTTTACTCCCACCCGCCCGCCCTAGCTCCGTTCTCTTTACTCCCACCCGCCCGCCCTAGCTCCGTTCTCTTTACTCCCACCTGCCCACCCTAGCTCCGTTCTCTTTACTCCCACCTGCCCACCCTAGCTCCGTTCTCTTTACTCCCACCCGCCCACCCTAGCTCCGTTCTCTTTACTAACACCCGCCCACCCTAGCTCCGTTCTCTTTACTCCCACCCGCCCACCCTAGCTCCGTTCTCTTTACTCCCACCCGCCCACCCTAGCTCCGTTCTCTTTACTCCCACCCGCCCACCCTAGCTCCGTTCTCTTTACTCCCACCCGCCCACCCTAGCTCCGTTCTCTTTACTCCCACCCGCCCACCCTAGCTCCGTTCTCTTTACTCCCACCCGCCCACCCTAGCTCCGTTCTCTTTACTCCCACCCGCCCACCCTAGCTCCGTTCTCTTTACATCCCACCCGCCCACCCTAGCTCCGTTCTCTTTACATCCCACCCGCCCACCCTAGCTCCGTTCTCTTTACATCCCACCCGCCCACCCTAGCTCCGTTCTCTTTACATCCCACCCGCCCACCCTAGCTCCGTTCTCTTTACATCCCACCCGCCCACCCTAGCTCCGTTCTCTTTACATCCCACCCGCCCACCCTAGCTCCGTTCTCTTTACATCCCACCCGCCCACCCTAGCTCCGTTCTCTTTACATCCCACCCGCCCACCCTAGCTCCGTTCTCTTTACATCCCACCCGCCCACCCTAGCTCCGTTCTCTTTACATCCCACCCGCCCACCCTAGCTCCGTTCTCTTTACATCCCACCCGCCCACCCTAGCTCCGTTCTCTTTACATCCCACCCGCCCACCCTAGCTCCGGTCTCTTTACTCCAACCCGCCCACCCTAGCTCCGGTCTCTTTACTCCCACCCGCCCACCCTAGCTCCGTTCTCTTTACTCCCACCCGCCCACCCTACCTCCGTTCTCTTTACAATACCTCCGTTTTCTCTTTACTCCCACCCGCCCACCCTACCTCCGTTCTCTTTACTCCCACCCGCCCACCCTACCTCCGTTCTCTTTACTCCCACCCGCCCACCCTACCTCCGTTCTCTTTACTCCCACCCGCCCACCCTACCTCCGTTCTCTTTACTCCCACCCGCCCACCCTACCTCCGTTCTCTTTACTCCCACCCGCCCACCCTACCTCCGTTCTCTTTACTCCCACCCGCCCACCCTACCTCCGTTCTCTTTACTCCCACCCTACCTCCGTTCTCTTTACTCCCACCCTACCTCCGTTCTCTTTACTCCCACCCTACCTCCGTTCTCTTTACTCCCACCCTACCTCCGTTCTCTTTACTCCCACCCTACCTCCGTTCTCTTTACTCCCACCCTACCTCCGTTCTCTTTACTCCCACCCTACCTCCGTTCTCTTTACTCCCACCCTACCTCCGTTCTCTTTACTCCCACCCTACCTCCGTTCTCTTTACTCCCACCCTACCTCCGTTCTCTTTACTCCCACCCTACCTCCGTTCTCTTTACTCCCACCCTACCTCCGTTCTCTTTACTCCCACCCTACCTCCGTTCTCTTTACTCCCACCCTACCTCCGTTCTCTTTACTCCCACCCTACCTCTGTTCTCTTTACGCCCACCCTACCTCTGTTCTCTTTACTGCCACCCGCCCACCCTACCTCTGTTCTCTTTACTGCCACCCGCCCACCCTACCTCTGTTCTCTTTACTCCCACCCGCCCACCCTACCTCTGTTCTCTTTACTCCCACCCGCCCACCCTACCTCTGTTCTCTTTACTCCCACCCGCCCACCCTACCTCTGTTCTCTTTACTCCCACCCGCCCACCCTACCTCTGTTCTCTTTACTCCCACCCGCCCACCCTACCTCTGTTCTCTTTACTCCCACCCGCCCACCCTACCTCTGTTCTCTTTACTCCCACCCGCCCACCCTACCTCTGTTCTCTTTACTCCCACCCGCCCACCCTACCTCTGTTCTCTTTACTCCCACCCGCCCACCCTACCTCTGTTCTCTTTACTCCCACCCGCCCACCCTACCTCTGTTCTCGCTACTCCCACCCGCCCACCCTACCTCTGTTCTCGCTACTCCCACCCGCCCACCCTACCTCTGTTCTCGCTACTCCCACCCGCCCACCCTACCTCTGTTCTCGCTACTCCCACCCGCCCACCCTACCTCTGTTCTCTTTACTCCCACCCGCCCACCCTACCTCTGTTCTCTTTACTCCCACCCGCCCACCCTACCTCTGTTCTCTTTACTCCCACCCGCCCACCCTACCTCTGTTCTCTTTACTCCCACCCGCCCACCCTACCTCTGTTCTCTTTACTCCCACCCGCCCACCCTACCTCTGTTCTCTTTACTCCCACCCGCCCACCCTACCTCTGTTCTCTTTACTCCCACCCGCCCACCCTACCTCTGTTCTCTTTACTCCCACCCGCCCACCCTACCTCTGTTCTCTTTACTCCCACCCGCCCACCCTACCTCTGTTCTCTTTACTCCCACCCGCCCACCCTACCTCTGTTCTCTTTACTCCCACCCGCCCACCCTACCTCTGTTCTCTTTACTCCCACCCGCCCACCCTACCTCTGTTCTCTTTACTCCCACCCGCCCACCCTACCTCTGTTCTCTTTACTCCCACCCGCCCACCCTACCTCTGTTCTCTTTACTCCCACCCGCCCACCCTACCTCTGTTCTCTTTACTCCCACCCGCCCACCCTACCTCTGTTCTCTTTACTCCCACCCGCCCACCCTACCTCTGTTCTCTTTACTCCCACCCGCCCACCCTACCTCTGTTCTCTTTACTCCCACCCGCCCACCCTACCTCTGTTCTCTTTACTCCCACCCGCCCACCCTACCTCTGTTCTCTTTACTCCCACCCGCCCACCCTACCTCTGTTCTCTTTACTCCCACCCGCCCACCCTACCTCTGTTCTCTTTACTCCCACCCGCCCACCCTACCTCTGTTCTCTTTACTCCCACCCGCCCACCCTACCTCTGTTCTCTTTACTCCCACCCGCCCACCCTACCTCTGTTCTCTTTACTCCCACCCGCCCACCCTACCTCTGTTCTCTTTACTCCCACCCGCCCACCCTACCTCTGTTCTCTTTACTCCCACCCGCCCACCCTACCTCTGTTCTCTTTACTCCCACCCGCCCACCCTACCTCTGTTCCCTTTACTCCCACCCGCCCACCCTACCTCTGTTCCCTTTACTCCCACCCGCCCACCCTACCTCTGTTCCCTTTACTCCCACCCGCCCACCCTACCTCTGTTCCCTTTACTCCCACCCGCCCACCCTACCTCTGTTCCCTTTACTCCCACCCGCCCACCCTACCTCTGTTCCCTTTACTCCCACCCGCCCACCCTACCTCTGTTCCCTTTACTCCCACCCGCCCACCCTACCTCTGTTCCCTTTACTCCCACCCGCCCACCCTACCTCTGTTCCCTTTACTCCCACCCGCCCACCCTACCTCTGTTCCCTTTACTCCCACCCGCCCACCCTACCTCTGTTCCCTTTACTCCCACCCGCCCACCCTACCTCTGTTCCCTTTACTCCCACCCGCCCACCCTACCTCTGTTCCCTTTACTCCCACCCGCCCACCCTACCTCTGTTCCCTTTACTCCCACCCGCCCACCCTACCTCTGTTCCCTTTACTCCCACCCGCCCACCCTACCTCTGTTCCCTTTACTCCCACCCGCCCACCCTACCTCTGTTCCCTTTACTCCCACCCGCCCACCCTACCTCTGTTGTCTTTACTCCCACCCGCCCACCCTACCTCTGTTGTCTTTACTCCCACCCGCCCACCCTACCTCTGTTGTCTTTACTCCCACCCGCCCACCCTACCTCTGTTGTCTTTACTCCCACCCGCCCACCCTACCTCTGTTGTCTTTACTCCCACCCGCCCACCCTACCTCTGTTGTCTTTACTCCCACCCGCCCACCCTACCTCTGTTGTCTTTACTCCCACCCGCCCACCCTACCTCTGTTGTCTTTACTCCCACCCGCCCACCCTACCTCTGTTGTCTTTACTCCCACCCGCCCACCCTACCTCTGTTGTCTTTACTCCCACCCGCCCACCCTACCTCTGTTGTCTTTACTCCCACCCGCCCACCCTACCTCTGTTGTCTTTACTCCCACCCGCCCACCCTACCTCTGTTGTCTTTACTCCCACCCGCCCACCCTACCTCTGTTGTCTTTACTCCCACCCGCCCACCCTACCTCTGTTGTCTTTACTCCCACCCGCCCACCCTACCTCTGTTGTCTTTACTCCCACCCGCCCACCCTACCTCTGTTGTCTTTACTCCCACCCGCCCACCCTACCTCTGTTGTCTTTACTCCCACCCGCCCACCCTACCTCTGTTGTCTTTACTCCCACCCGCCCACCCTACCTCTGTTGTCTTTACTCCCACCCGCCCACCCTACCTCTGTTGTCTTTACTCCCACCCGCCCACCCTACCTCTGTTGTCTTTACTCCCACCCGCCCACCCTACCTCTGTTGTCTTTACTCCCACCCGCCCACCCTACCTCTGTTGTCTTTACTCCCACCCGCCCACCCTACCTCTGTTGTCTTTACTCCCACCCGCCCACCCTACCTCTGTTGTCTTTACTCCCACCCGCCCACCCTACCTCTGTTGTCTTTACTCCCACCCGCCCACCCTACCTCTGTTGTCTTTACTCCCACCCGCCCACCCTACCTCGGTTGTCTTTACTCCCACCCGCCCACCCTACCTCTGTTGTCTTTACTCCCACCCGCCCACCCTACCTCTGTTGTCTTTACTCCCACCCGCCCACCCTACCTCTGTTGTCTTTACTCCCACCCGCCCACCCTACCTCTGTTGTCTTTACTCCCACCCGCCCACCCTACCTCTGTTGTCTTTACTCCCACCCGCCCACCCTACCTCTGTTGTCTTTACTCCCACCCGCCCACCCTACCTCTGTTGTCGCTACTCCCACCCGCCCACCCTACCTCTGTTCTCGCTACTCCCACCCGCCCACCCTACCTCTGTTCTCGCTACTCCCACCCGCCCACCCTACCTCTGTTCTCGCTACTCCCACCCGCCCACCCTACCTCTGTTCTCGCTACTCCCACCCGCCCACCCTACCTCTGTTCTCGCTACTCCCACCCGCCCACCCTACCTCTGTTCTCGCTACTCCCACCCGCCCACCCTACCTCTGTTCTCGCTACTCCCACCCGCCCACCCTACCTCTGTTCTCGCTACTCCCACCCACCCAACCTCCCTCCGTTCTCTACTTCCACCCGCCCACCCTGGCTCCTTTTTGTATTCATTGTTTAACTATTTTCTTCTGTTTTTCTCCACAGTCTAACATGTGCAAAACGTCTGAAAGCACACAGCCAAAATAGATAAAACTCCCAAATACCTACCATTTCACTGACCATGGCCAGTGATTTTGCACCCCCAACATCACTATACCTATAAAAATAACTTTCAAAACATAATACAACACTGACACCCCAAAATGTGTTGGCGCGGATATAGCTGCGAATATTGGCAAAACGGCTGGAAATAAAATGCTTTCCTGGCTCCCTTAGCCCTCACCAAGCGGCCCCCTCATCTGTGCCTGCTCCCCCCACTTACCAGATGGCCACCTCACCTCCCCTGCTCTCTCCCGTCTCCCACAACTCTCTGTTTCTGTGACACAGTTTTCTTTGAGATGTCGGTTATTCGAGGCTATAGCCGAGGCTACAGAAAGCTTTGTGTTGCAAACTCAGTCCCTAGAACCCCCACCCAACTCCCAAATTTCACTTGCTGCCATTTAGCCACCCCCCACCTCTAGCCTGATGGCATTTGCATGTTATTTTGTACCAGCAAATAGCTTTTTCCTATGTTTTATTTTTGCATATCCTCGGCTATAGCCGCAGATATCTTTCGCATCGAGAGAAAAACAAGATGGTGGTAGTTTCATTTCTAAAAAACCTTGGTTTCGGGTAAATCCCCAAGATCTAGCTATCTATTTTTGATGAAGGGGCCACCCCTTTCTCTTTTAAACAACTACTGCACGGAATAACCCCAAACCACCCATGGATCGCAAGCCAACTCTTCATGGCCAAGTTGTTTCGGACCTGATCCAAATCTGTCCATCCGTTTGGGCTGTGCGCTTTGGCAAAAATGGACCTTGTTTGTAGGCCGCACATTTGAAAAAAAAATGTTTTGTCATCTTAATAACGTTTTTATTTTTAACAAATCTTTACAGAACTTTGCAGTCTGAGGGGGCCCACAAATCCTTAATAACTTTAGAAATTTCGGTCAAATCCGTTAATTGAATCAAAAGTTATTGATGATAGAATTTTGAGGAGTTCCTTTGGTAGTCCGACTCACCCTATCACCACCATATAATATGTATATATATTATATATCATCATTTTACATTATGTGGCCCTCCAGATGTTTTGGACTACAAGTCTGATGATGGTTCTACACTGACTATGCTGAGTAGGGTTAATGGAGCTGAAGTTTGTTAAGATGGATTTCTCAACTCTGTCCTGGAGGGGCAGAGGTTCAGAAGGCCAGCCTAGTTTCTTGGAACAGGGTAACCTCTGGACAAGCCAGACCAATCAAGGTAGCGATCGCGACGGTCAAGACTAGGTCTCAAGAGGGGTGAGGGTGACTGAAAGCCCGCAATGAGCACACAAAGCAAGGCCACTTACAAATGACTCCAAGCAGGTGTTATATTAAAAATATAGACACATTTATAACAAGGCTTTTGTAACATTGACCGTAGCGAGAAATCACAATAAAACTCGAGTAAACCAACACATCACAATCAAATACAATATATATATAATTACAAACGAGTCTAACGAGTTAGACGCACAAAATGTGCAGACCACCTAGATGGGGAGGAAAACATGCAGTGCGAATAATAGTTAGACCCAGTCCGCCTTCAGAGGCACCTGACTAGAAGGAAGTCCGAGCCCTACGACGAGTGGAGCCTTGTGCTCAAAAGTACCTGCACACGCGGGTGTCAACAGGCAAAGGGGAGTCTCCTCGAGGGAATCAGGCAGTTCAGTGAACAAATGAAAATGAACAGAGCTCTGCGACTCAAGCGCAGCCTCCACTATGGGCAGAAGCAGAGCGCGAGTACAGAAAGGCGTGCTGTTTGACACAGCGGGGAAAAGCTATGGGCTACTGCAGGAGGGCGACAAGTTCCTAGCGATGCTACTCACCGGTCCCCGATGCAGGCAGACCCAGGCTTCTCCGCGTCAGTTTCAGTGCTCGCAGGTTCAGATACGAGCTGGGGACGTCTTGGCGTCGTGTAGATTCCACGGCAGCAGAAGTTAGAGTTGAGGATGTCCCAAACACAGTGAACCCGCACAGTTTGTTACCACGGCAGGGCAACGGAGCGGCCGTGTGTATTTCAGCCCAATGTACACTTCTCACTTCAGACCTGGGAATGCCAAGTGTACGAATTGTGTGAGAGTGGCAAGGACTCGTAATACAGCAGCAACCTGATGGCGGTTACAGACCAAGACCCCTGGGTAGGCTGGTCAGTCCGCTGGATGGCCCAGAGACACTTCCGAAGGCTTACGTGCAGGAGATGGTGAGGATGTCGAGAATAGTTGGTCCCACTATTCCAAAGGGTCGAAGTACCAGTACAGGCCTTCTCGTTCGATCAGAGGTAGAAAGGGTTTCACAAAGTGACAGCGGTGCAGAGGAGCAGTCCTTCAGCGGGTCACCAGCGATTCCTCGGTTCAGCCTCGTAGTTGCAGGATACTTGGCTCCTGTATCCCTTCGTTCGTGAGAACTCAGGAGATCGACCTGGTAGTGGTGTTTCCAGCCTTCTCTTATCCACGGTTCCCTTCGCGCCAAAACGGAGGGGACCCAATGGGAGATCTGCTCACAAAACACTCACACCATACGTGGACCCATCACGGACCACAGTGGTCCCAGGCATTCATGACACACTAGACTCTCTGGCACCCAGGATGTGTATTGGGACCAGACATCCCAGCCCACATCGTGGAGGCACACACAAGGCATGTAGAAGCCCGCGAAAGCATCTGTGTTTCGCGGGAAAGTATATGCCCAAATAAGGAAGGCCCCGGGTCGGCTCGACCTGGGGAAGGTGAAGGGGGGGTGGGGGCAAGACGGTCAGCGGACAGGACAAAGAGCCTCGTGGTCTGGCCATTTTGGAAGCCAGGCCACCATTTTAGGCTAAGTGTGAGAAACGGGCTTAAACAGCCAAAAGGAGCTCAAAACATAAAGAAACGATCGCTGCCACCAGTCCCGTCCGTGATTCACTTGCACCGATCAGTTATAATCCAAAAAGAGTATCTTAGGGCCTGTAGAAGGCTAGAGACCCAAGAGAGCAGTAACTTAGCTTAAAGTGCCCTCTTGTGCCATGTTGCGCGAAAGCTGCAACATGATAAAAGAACTACGGAAAACAACGTTTCCTGGTACTGACTGTCTTAAGGGCATGTCAGTTCCCCCGTAAGAATGGAGCGAAAGCCCAGGGGAGTGCGGCAGAAGGCTGCACTTCTCTGGCAAAGTCTAGATCATGGTGAAAACAACAGCAAAACGTTTAGGGGTTGCCACATGGAAGGGAAATTACCCGCAATTAAGAAATCTTTCCTAACACTCGCCCCTCCCAGACTATGGACAGGGGGAACTAATCCACCCCTGGATGAGTCTCTTGTTCAGGTCGGTTAAACATTCTGGACAACCCATCAGCATTGCTATGTTGGACACCTGGCCTATGCTCAATAGTGAAGTCAAAGCCTTGTAGACTTATGGACCACCTAAGCAACTTTGGATTCTCTCCCTTCATGTTCATTAGCCACTTTAAGGGCTTATGGTCAGTTTGCACAGTGAAGTGGGTCCCATAGAGTTAGCGCCTCAGCTTCCGTAGGGCCCACACAACAGAGAAACATTATTTCTCCACTGTGGACCATCTGAGCTCTCTGTCCTTAAGCTGGCGACTAATAAAACCAATAGGGTGTTCCTTACCCTTTTCATCTACTTGCGATAGTACAGCTCCTATCCCAGTGTCAGAGGCGTCCGTCTGCACAATGAAAGGTCTTTGATAATCAGGGGCCCTGAGGACAGCGGCCTGGCACAAGGAGTCTTTTAAGCCATTGAAGGCCTTCTCATGCTCGTCGGTCCAAGTTACCTTCTTGGGTTTCTTCGGAGTGGTGAGGGCAGTCAGAGGGGCAGCTATGGTGCCATAGTCTGCCATGAAGTTGCGGTAATACCCCGTGAGTCCTAAGAAGGCCCTCACTTGGATTTGTGTAGTGGGGGTAGGCCAGTCTTGTCCTGCTTGTACTTTACTGGGAAGAGACTGTATCCTCCCTCCACCTACTTCATGTCCAAGGTAAACCACTGAGCCTTGTCCAATCTGGTATTTACTAGCTTTTATGGTCAAGTGTGCTTTCTGAAGAGCCTGGAGCACAATCCCGAGGTGTTTCACATGGTCTTCCCAGGTGGCACTGAAAACTGCTATATTATCCAGATATGCAAGACAGAATTCATCCAACCCATTCAACACATGATTCACAAGCCTCTGGAAAGTGGCTGGTGCATTCTTCAACCCGAACGGCATTACCCTGAATTGGTAAAGACCGTCTGGAGTAGAAAACGCTGTCTTCTCCTTGGCATGTTCTGCTAAAGCTATTTGCCAATAGCCAGCAGTGAGGTCAAACGTGCTGAGGTACTTGGAGGCACCCAAGGTATCCACCAACTCATCTGTTCGAGGCAAGGGGTGTGCATTTGTCTTGGTGACAGCATTCAGAGCCCTGTAATCCACGCAGAACCTCAGTTCAGAAGTGTCTGCCTTTGAACCCTCTAGTAGTCCTTGGTCCAGCACTGTGGTTTTGGTTCCAATCACCCCAAGGTCAGGGCTGGACCAAGGACTACTAGAGGGTTTAATCACCCCAAGGCCTAACATCTTGTTGACCTCGATCTTAATGTAAGACCATACTTGTCTGACATCCTGTATCCCCTACTTTTGGTAGGTACATTGTCTCCTGTGTCTATGTTATGTTTGCACCAAGGTGTCAAACTAGGCGACTATGAAAACAGGGGGGAAAACTGCCTAAGCAAACTTTTCACCTCATCCTGCTGATCAGAAGTCAGGTGAGGGGCCACTCGGACACCCTCAAAGGAGCTATCTGAAGGACTGCTTTGGAACAGGTCGGGGAGAGGTTCAGACTCCTCTTCCTCAACATCTGAAGCCAGTAGCAGTGCTGCGATTTCGACTCTTGGGTCGAAAGCCTTCAGCCTATTTACGTGGAACACTTTTGGAGCCTGTCCAGGCCTTCCAAGGTCCACTAAATAGTTAACCTCACCCAGGGGCTCCACCACTGTGTAAGGGCCTGACCATTTGTCCTGTAAAGCTCGAGGCCTTATGGGATTCCTGATCAGGACTTGCTGATCAGGTGTAAAGTTGATGAGGGAAGCTTTCTGGTCGTACCAATGTTTCACAAGCGCTTGTCCGGCCTTCAATTTATCACTAGCCAAGCCCATCAGAAGTACCATCCGTTTTCTGAGCCCCAGTACATAATCTACTACGTTAGTAACAGGGAGAGTGGGCATCTCCCATTCCTCTTTGACTATGGCTAAGGGTCCCCGCACAGGATGACCAAACAGAAGTTCGAAGGGGCTGAAGCCAACACCCTCCTGCGGTACCTCTCGGTAGGCAAACAGTAAGCATTGTAAAAGAAGATCCCATTTTCTTCTCTGAGGTTCTTCCAGAGCCCCAATCATGCTCTTTAAAGTTCTGTTGAAACGTTCCACCAGACCATTGGTCTGGGGGTGGTATGCAGAAAAGAATTTGTAGGTGACCCCACATTCTTTTCACATAGCCTGCATATACTTTGACATAAAGTTGCTGCCTCTGTCAGACACAACTTCATTAGGGAAGCCAATCCTAGTAAAGATGCCAAGTAACGCTTTTGCAACTGACTTGGCAGTTACAGTTTCAATGGGATAGCCTCAGGATATCTCGTAGCATAGTCGACTAGCACCAAGATAAACCTATTGCCTGAGGATGTCTGTGGGTCAAGGGGACCAACGATGTCGATCCCTACCCTTTCGAATGGTATTCACACAACTGGCAGTGGTACCAATGGAGCTTGGATTGTTGAGCCACTCTTACCAGATAACTGGCAGGAGGCACAACTCCTGCAGTGACTTTCTACTTGCACCACCATCTTGGGCCAGTAGAAGTGCATGGATAACCTTTGCTTGGTCCTTTTAATACCAAGGTGACCAATAAGGGGCACTTCATGCGCCAGCTGCAGGAAGAAGGGTCTTACAGCAAGATGAACCACCAACCTCCTATCGTCTCCTTCTGTAGACTCTGTGGACTCACTATACAGGAGTCCACCTTCCCAATAAATCTGATGCATCCCAGGAGGTTCACCCTCCAGCTGGGAGCAGGCCTGTCTCCTTAGGCCTTCCAGAGATGGGCACTCAGGTTGGCCTTTACTGAATTCTTCCCTATCAGGACCACCTTCTACTAACAAGTCTTTTAGTTCAGGATGGTCGTTGGGGTCAAATACTTCAGGCATCGCCACCTCCTCGTCAGGCCTGGGCGATTGACCAACTTCCTCCACCGCAGCGGTAGGCGAGTTCGGGGGAATGTTCTCTTTCCCTCGTCTGGACTTTCTTACTCCTTTCGCCTTGGGTTTCCCCTTTGGCTGGGGCGGCGTATTGGTCTTGGCCAATGCTGCCCGTGTTTGAGACCGTGTGCAGGGTCTGTCGGCAGTGTCTCCTACGAGCCCTAAAGCTCTGAGATCGTTGCCTAACAAGACCTTTCCTGGGACGTTTCTCTGAATGCTCACTGGAATCCTGACTGCTGTACCATTTAAAGTAAGATTTACAGGTATTACTGGAAACATGCGAGGTGGGCAGTCAGCCAACTTAGTGGGCATCAGAGTAGCTCTGGCAACTTCCTCTGAGTCTACCAAGGTAGAATCCACTACAGTTCGACTGCACCCACTATCCCTAAGAGCTGGAGTATCTACTCCATTGATCAGCACACTTTCTTTAAATTAGTGCTTGGTATTATCTGGAATCCTAGCATAAGCCTCTGCGACTTTAGGCTCCCAGGGAAACTAAAACTACCTCAGATTCTATCCCGCTGGGGAAGGAGTCTGAGGAGAAGGATGCTCCTGTAATCTCTTCTTCCTCGTAGGAGGAGAAGGCCAGATTAGCGGAGTGGACCCCCAAAGGTTTAACCTTACACCGGGGATCCCCCTTCATGTGGTCAGTTGCTCCACAAGCAAAACAAGATCCATTGGGTCTGTTTACATAGGGAGGCTTATTGTAACAAGAGTTCTGTTTCGGAAGCTGACCTCTCAACTACCCTGTGAGTGCTCTTGTGTCATACCCTTATTTTTCTTTTTGTGGCCCTTTTGAGAAGAAGATTTATCAGATTCTCCACCCCCTTATCTTTGGACTTTTTCCCTTCTTCCTGCTTACCAGGATGAGTTTTGTCCTTATGGGACACTCGATGTGACTCCCATAAATCTTCGGCAATGGCAAGCTTCTTAGGATCTACCTCCTTCGAATCGGCCAAATGCTGCTTAAGCTCCGGGGAAGAAGATGCAAAAATATGTTCCAGCATGACAAGACTTATCATGCCTTCAAAGGTAGAAACCTTATAACCTTCGACCCAGCCAGTCAAGTTTTTTAAGGCTTTGGTTACATAAGATACCCAGTACCACCTTCTTTTTTCTTATACTCTCGGAAACGTTTTAAATAATGGCACTACAGCCAGAATGGGGCAGTCTGCTGAGTAACCAGGCAATCTTATCAGCATTGTCGACTTCACATGCATACTCAAACGTATTCAGCCAGTCCATGATGTCATTCTTTTCCTCATACACACTGAGCAGATCTTATGGAAACCATGGATGAGAGGAGGCCCCAGACCCATGTCCAGGACCCTTGGATTCATTTGCAACCTGAAGCTTGGCCAGTTCAAACTGGTGATACCTGTCTTTCTGTTTTTCTGCCTGTTCGATTTTTAGCTTGGCCATACTGAAATCAAGCTCCTTCTGCCTAAACAGAAACTCTTGCCTCCCCATCAACACTGGCAGAGGAAACATTAGACATCTCATCCTCCCTGTCCTTGTGGTCGCGGTGGACCAGTGCAGCGGCAGAACCGTCGGTTCTACCAGTGAGAGCAGCCCCACCTCCTTCCGCACTGTCCTCAGAAGTTATAGTGTCAAGCTGCGCATCTTGCCACGCCATGATTCTTTGGATCATATCCAATTTGGTGCCTTGAGAGGAGACACCTCTCTCCGCACACATCTTTTTCAATGTTTCGGACTTAGAAGCATTTAAAGTTAACAAGGTATTTAGGACTATGGCCTTTTAAAAGTTATACTACGACAATTCACTACGTGTCCTGGTAGGAATAACTTGAAATGCCTTCTCTCGTGCGCAAAACTGGATACCTTCAGTCGTATCCCACCGCTGTACACCAATTTGTTAAGATGGATTTCTGAACTCTGTCCCGGAGGGGCATTTCAGTTTCCCCGTAAGAATGGAGCGAAAGCCCAGAGGAGTGCGGCAGAAGGCTGCACTTCTCTGGCAAAGTCTAGATCATGGTGAAAACAACAGCAAAAAGTTTAGGGGTTGCCACATGGAAGGAAAATTATCCACAATTAAGAAATCTTTCCTAACAAAGTTCAAAACATCTGGAGGGCCTCATAACAAGTTACTGTTCTCGATCTAGGTCTATATTCCTTACCTATGTCCAGAGCAATCTGGGTTGAAATAACTTTAAAAGACCCAAGTTTCAGGCCTTACTGAGAATTATAGGCCTGTGAACCCCACTGCACACCTTGTTGGGCCCTCAGACCAGATATCTAAAGCTTAATTGGAAAAACTGGAATGTTAGCAGTTCCATTGTAGACAATGTATTGTGGTAGAGGGCTACAAAGGCTGATTTAAGTCTTCTGTCCCAACAGTTCAATGCTTCTCCTTCGTCGTTCCTTGCTTTCAACAGAACATTGTACACTCAATGGCTGAAATGTTCTAAAACCAGTTATGACTCCCTACTTGGGCCATTACCAGGTAGTAATGCCACCCGGCTCTCATGTTAATTTGTGAAAACGGCTGTTAATATTACCTATGAATGCCATCAGATTGAGGCTTTGCTGCTTAATAAATAACACAGATGAGTCCCCCAAAAAAAGGTTTTAGCCTAATGCCACCTTTGAATGAATACTTGCTGATCTTTACTTCAGCCATCCTCCCAGGAACACTGTTTAGAAAATATTTCAGTCCAAATGGTAGTATTTTTAGGGGTGTGGGTTTACTTGCCAAATATACAATCCTTATTAGCAGTGCGAGCATAAAATTATGTATTAATTAATGTACAGATTTTCACTTTTCCCTATACTTTCTCTTCGGGAGAAGGCCTACTCCTTTACCAATGACACGCTTTATAAATTAAAGCTGCCAAAGTGAATATGTAAATATCTTTTCTCCAGCATGGGGTCTGGCATGTATTCACACGCTCATGAATATTCCTGCCAGGCTGGGAATTCTCAGTAAAAGAAAACAGTTTCACTTTAAATCTGTATTTCTCCTCTAAACCAATAACTGTCCTCTGAGCCATATTGTCCCATTCAATGACAGTCCTCTCCCTAAACTCCACCCCTGGTGGCCATCTTCAGAATTTTACCACACTCTTCACTGTTGGCAGTCCTCTTAGTGCCCTCTGAGCTATTTTCCTCTTTGAAGTTTTCAGCAAATTTTAGTAGCGTTGCTTGACAGATTTTTGTCTTCTTGTTTGACCAGAGGTCGTGACCTGCTGTCGGTGCACATCAGACAACATTGCAGATCTTTCATTGGGTTTCGAGAAGGCCTGGACTTGGGCCTACTTTGCACCTTTCAACCATGACCGAAGGGAAGCAATGCCTCTCCAAACTCTGCACGAAATGTGTATTGATGAACTTTTACTTAGAAGATAAACACCACAAATGTCTGTATTGCCTGCATCCAGACCATGATGAAGAGGGGTGCGAGGTCTGCTGTGGAGTTTTGAAAAAAAGACAAAGAAGGATCGCTGCAGCAGGCTGGCAGCGTGGCTCAAATCGGGAAAGGCCTCTGACTCTGCTTCCGGGCATGGTCATGCTTGCCCCTGGACCGGCTGGTCCCACGAACAAACGCCCTCAGAAATGAGGTTGATGTCCAAAAGAAGGCAAGGCTGCTCATCAGTGATCCCACTGGGTTCGCCGCTGATGTGGGTCCCAACTCGGGAAGGACAAGGTCGCCGTCAACAACCACTTCTACTGCGAGCCCACCAGTGAGGGGAGCTCCTTCTAAGAGGAAGTCCTTGACTCCTTCAAAACTATGCTTACCATCGGTGGACAAGGCAAAGAAGGAGAGATCCAAAGGTGGCCCTTCGCTGCCACCTTCCGCAACGCCATCGGCATCGACAACCCAACTGGCCAAAGCAACTTTGTCTTCAAAAGTCACAACCACTGCTTCTTCGTTAAAGGGGGGGGCCAGCCATGAAGGTGGTGTCCACAGTAATGGTGACGGCAGCCCGTCCCTACCACCATGGTGTGAAGTTGGCACAGCTCCGGCAATGACCCTTGAAATGGGGACAGCAGCCGCTCCTCCCCAGAGGTCTCTAGAGAGGGGAAAGGGTAAAACAGACCCCAAGAAGGGCAGGGAACCCAAGACTATTATTCAAACCACGAATGAGGTCATGGACCCATGTCTGTAGGTGGGTCACCACAAGGTGAGCCCGATCCTCCACCTCACCAGAAGAGGCACACCAGTCCAGAGCCTCCACCTTTCTTTCCTTCCACACCTCAGCCCAGAGACATGTCTTTGGACATTTTGACCATGGTGCACATGGTTGTATCTTCTTATCGGTTATTTAAAACATGCTTAATGCCCAGAGGTGTCTAAGTGCAGACGGGAGAACAAAGCTGTGTTGCTTTGCAACGTCTTGCTTCCAAGGCAAGCGCATTGCCCCTGATCTATTCTCCCACGACCAGTCCACAGAGACTGCCACCCACACCGGCCTTCACTCCATCTAAGAGTCCCCCTACACCACTTCCCGGAAGCACTTCTCAGCGCAAGCGCAGGTCAAAGGACCCTGCTGGTCCAAGGCGTCAACCGACACACCATCAGGACACGACCCCAACTGGGGATACGGACAAGGGCAGGGATACAACAGCAAGCCGGCCCTTCTGCTGCTCCTAGACCTCTCGGCGGCATTTGATTTAGTCGATCATGCCATCCTCACGAACCATCTCACTCAGGCCGCACATTTTTCCGAACATGCCACAAACTGGATCACCTCCTTCCTCGAAGGAAGAGCAATGAAAGTGTTTTCCAATATAGCTAACGCAGAGCCTACCACCATCAGATATATGGAGTCCCTCAGGGCTCATGTACGGCTCCTACCCTCTATAATCTCTTTACCAAACCTCTCTTCGATAAACTGGACGCACTTGGGATCACATACACCAACTACGCTGACGATACCCAAGTGCTCCTCCCGCTCACAGGACTCTACCATCAAGACGCAGCCACCCTCCAGAATATATACGCCACCATCCAAGCATGGATGGCCACGAACGGCCTATGTCTTAACGGAGATAAGACCGAAATTCTCATCCTTGGTCAAAAATCCACTCTCACGAACCTCGACCCACTCTACACCAACTTCTGCATAGACAATTGTGTCATCCCAGTTCTACCATCTGTTAAAACACTAGGAGTCCACATTGACGCCTCACTCTCCATGGACAAGCAAGTGAACTCCATTGTTTCTGCCTCCGCCCTGAGCACTAAGCTCATTAATGCCATCAAACCTTTCCTAACCAAAGATAACTGCCTTTCTATTGCCAGAGCCACCATTGGAGCCAAACTAGATTATTGTAATGCGCTATTGGCTGGCACCTCCAACTCCAATCTCAACAAACTCCAAACAACACAGAATAATGCACTAAGAGCAGCTCTCAATATACCAAAAAGGGACCACATCATGCAGGCCAGAAAGGCAGCACACTGGCTACCTGTCAAAGAGCGCATTACATTCAAAATACTTACCACCGCACACAAATGTATCAACCTGTCTGCACCCTCATACCTATCTGATACACTAGCCAGATCTCACTCCACCAGACCAACAAGGCAATGCCACACCAACCAACTTAGGGTCCCACGCATCAAACGAGCTAGAGCAGGTGGAATAAGTTTCCCCTACATTGCCCCTAAGCTATGGAACGCACTACCTAGCACGCTCAGAGTAGAAACCTCTCTCACTGCCTTTCGAAAAAAATTGAAAACCACCTTGTTTTACTAATTCCTCTTCCTTTGTGTCGTTTACTCTTTTCTCCTCCTCTCCTGTAGCTACTACTCTTCTCTTGCAACTAAGTAATGACTTCACTGTATGTACAACACGTCATTTTCATATCTGTAACAAGCGCCACGATGCCCTCCGGGCTGCCTGTGCGCTCAACAAATGCGAATAAATAAATAAATAAATAAATAAATAAATGGGGAACAAGTGGGGGCGGATGAACCGCACAGGGCCTCTACACTCGATGAGGTCGGCTCTTTCCACGCTATGATGCCCAGGGCCTCCGAACTTTTCCAACAGGTGCCTGAGGAGATGAAGAAGGAAAGACGTGAGTCCAGATGGAAAAACATCAAGTCCGTCCCCTTGCTGGACGATATCTGGGATGAGGAACTGGCCCTAATGAACAATCTGACCACCGCTCCACCCAAGCGGGACATGCTCAAGAAGAAATACAGAGTTCTGGACTCTGCCACCAAGTGCCTGAGGTCCCAGCCTTCACCTGACTCTGTGGTCTCAGCCGTGGCCAGGAAATGCTCTGTGAGCCTGGCATTTTCGTCAATGGTGCCTCCGGGCCAGAAGGGGAAGAAGTTGGGCGTTATGGGAAAAAGGATCATCTATAGGGCTGCCAGCACCATTAAGGCTGCTAATGCCCTGGCCATTTTGTCCCGCTATGATGGGGTACTATGGTATAAACTGGGCCCTATTTTGAACTTCTTACCTGAAGACAAGAAGGTAGAAGCTCTGTCTCTGTTCCAGAAGGGGGAAGTGGCCTCAGACCATGCCATCACAGTGGCGGTGCACATCACGGACTAAGAGTTCCATCAAATGGGCAACAGAATGTCTCTTCGTCTGCTAGGATGGCTGAAAGCCACCAACTTCAGACCCGACGTTCAGTCCAAAGAACCTCTTCGGCATGACTGTCGATTAGTCTCTACAGGTGATCAAAACGGACATGGAGATGGCATGTTCACTGGGTACCGTGCAGCAATGTTGGTCGCCGTCCTTTTGTTCCTTGAGAGGAAAGTCTGGCAGGTCCTCCAAGGGGTATAACACCCCTTATCGGCAACCTTCCTGCTCCACGATGCAAGAGGAGTAGAGAGGTCGCTCACAGGCATACGGCAGCGGAGGAACGCATCAGCGCTGCCCGCAGTGCAAGGCCCTGACACCTAAACAAGCTTGAACAGGCCATAGACTCGGGCCCCCTCTTGAGCACCCCAGTTGGAGGCCAGCTGGCGAGGTTCGTCATTGCGTAGAAGACCATCACCACCGGGAGATGGATGCCGGATGCTCTCGGACAGGGGCACACCTTGGAATTCCAACCTAGGTGTTCTTGTATTCCCCTTGTGCAAGAACAGCACATGGTGCAGTTGCTGCAGGAAGTCCATGCCATGTTAAAAAAGGGGGTGATAGAGCCCGTCCCCCAGCACCTCTGGGGCTCTGGTGTGTACTCAAGATACTTTCTGGTTTGAAAGAAAACAGGAGGATGGAGGCCAATCCTAGACCAGAGATGCCTCAACAAGTTCTTGAAGTCCGAGAATGTTCACGTTGCAGCATGTGCTCGGCCAGCTGGACAAGGTCACTTGCTGGCATCGCTGGATCTGGAGGACGCCTACTTCCACCAGAAACACTGCAAATTCCTGCGGGTTGTGGTACAGGGACGACACTATCAGTTCAAGGCGCTCCCCTTAGGCCTGAAGTCGGCCGCAAGGGTCTTTGCAAAGTGCTTGGCTCCCATGGTGGTGCATCTTCATCTCAAGGGCATCCGCGCCTACCCTTATCTGGATGATTGGGTCATCCGATCCTGCTCCCACGCATTGGCAAGTGAACACACAGTGAGGACCGTTCTTCTGCTGACAGATCTGGGAATTTCCAAAAGTTACCCGAAGTTCTGCTTGGAACCATCGCAGAACGCTCTGTTTCTGGGTGCCTGACTCAGCACAGTAACATGTCTGGCTTCGCCCTCAGAAGGGAGGGTGGTAGCCATCCTGGAGAAGGTACAGAACCTGTCGGTGGTGTGAGCCGTCAAGTCGCTGCTGGGCATGATGTTCTCCTGCATCAACCTCGTCCGCCTTTGCAGACTGCAGGAGTTTCTGGATGCAATGTTGCTGCAGGTCTCAGGATCCTGGATGAACAAGATCACCCTCAACGAGGAGGTCTGATGGGCGATACAGTGGTGGAGCGTGTGCCCTCACCTCACAGAACAGGCTCCATTCCAAGTCCTGCTGTACCAGGAGACAGACACCATGGATTCTTCCCAGGGAGGTTAGGGAGCCGACACCGGACAGTTGCATGCCAGAGGCCTCTAGCTGCCAGAAGAAAAGGCTCTTCACATCAACATCCTGAAGCGTCGGGCCATCTTCTGGGCCCTCAAGTCCTTCCCGCCATCGCTGAAGGGCAAGGTGGTGAGGATCTTCACAGACAACACCACCCCCATGTTCTACATCCAGGAGCAGGGCGGGACGCCCTCTCTGACTCTCTCCATTGAGGCCCAGGACCTGTGACCCTGGTCCGTTCATATGGACATGTTTCTCGTCCCTTTCCACCTGGCAGGCACCAAGAACAACATTGCAGACTCGCTCAGCATGGAGCTACATTCTTTCCATAAGTGGGAGCTTAACCAGGACCAATTGGATCTTCTATTGCACAAATGGCGTCAGCTCCAGATCCACCTCTTCACGATAGCAACAAACTCCAAGTGTCAGAGGTTCGCCAGCAGGTTCAGGCAGCCAAAAAGCATGGGGGATGCTTTGTTGTTCCCTCGGGGGGGGACTCTTCCTTTACGCCTTTCTTCTTTTCCCACTCCTGCTACGAGTAATCAACACACTTCGACAGTGTCACTGCAGGATGATACTTGTTCCTTTGGTGTGGCCATTACAGATATGGTATCTGGACCTCCCATGCCTGACGACAGCGCCATCCATCTGGCTGTCGCTACTTCCGATCTTCTCACCAGAGAAGGAGGAACGATTCTACAGCACAACCCAGCGTTGCTGAACCTCAGGACCTGGCTCCTGCAGCCCTAGAATGTGGACATTATTTGTTGCCAACAGAATGTTAAGGACATCCTGGCCAAAGCCAGAGGCTCTTCCACGTTAAAGTGTCCTGCAAACAGCCATGCTTCTCGTTCCACACTACAAGGGTGGTACTGCGTACACACCCCACCTTTATGCCGAAAGTGCAGTTGGAGTTCAATCTCAATGGTTGGTGTGGCCTGTCTTCTTCCAAAGTTTGTTGTCGCCAGTGGAGAGGGCGTTGCATTCCTTGGACGTTGCTTGTGCCTTGAAGTTTTCCCTGGCATGCACTAAGAGTTTTCGGAAGACTTCACATTTGTTTGTCAATTTTGGACCTGTGAATCATGGAAAGGTCTTGTCTAAGGCTTCCATCTCCAGGAGGCTCTCTGGCTGCATCATGCGCTGTCATCGGCTGGCTAAAAGGCCTCTTCCGGGCCAGCCGAGAGCCCACTCCACCAGAGCTATCGCAGCAATGACAGCGTTTCTCTCTGGTGTGCCCCTGCTCGACAGCTACATAGAGGTCCAGGCACACCTTAACAAGGTTCTACTGAATCGACAGGGATTCCACTGAAGAGTCCCGGGTCGGCCAAGCAGTTCTATGTAACCTGTTCACTTGAGGTGAGTCTGTTCCAGGGGTGAGGGTTTATTGCTTCTGTTGAGCCTTGCCACCTCCCGTGGTTGTGTATATGTACTGCTGTGTAATCGTTATTCAGGAGCATGTGAATACATGCTAGACCCCATGCTGGTGAAGGTTTAAGTTACTTACCTGTAAATCTTGTTCTCCTGCATGGGTCTGACATGGATTCACATGTGGGACCCCCCCGCGCTCCCTTCCACTTTAAGTGCTTACCAAATCTGAAGATGGCCACCAGGGGTAGAGTTTACGGAGAGGACTGTCATTGGGTGCGGGCAGTATGACCCAGAGGACAGTGATTGGTTTAGAGGAGAAATACAGTTTTAAAGCTAAAGTGAAACCGTTTTCTTTTACTGACGATTCGCAGCCTGAAGACAGGGAATATTCATAAGCATGTGAATCCATGCCAGACCCATGCTGGAGAACAAGAGTTACAGTAAAGTATCTTAAACCTTCACTGTAAACTGAATGACTTGCTATTGAATATTAACACTTGCCTGAAGCCTTGTATAAAGAATGTGGTAAATAAAATACCTTCCACATTTGGAAATGGTGCCCATATGTGGCGATGTGCAGAGTTAGAATTAGCCTGATTTTAAGGTACCAAAACCCTGGGGTGGTCTGTTACTCTCGAATGGCTTTCTCTTGGTTGTTTCTATGGACAAATAGAATCCTTAAATACATATGTCTTCAGATAAATTACCCTACTGTTGCACTCCATTCACCATGGTATTTTAACTTTTTTTTTAAATATAAGGATCAATTGAAAAATGAAATTATATATGCATTTCCTGTGTTTGCAAAGGCTGGCTATTGTATAAAGAAATTGCAGTGCTCAGTTATATTGCATTGTATTAATAAATATACAGTATTGTGACCCTGTCTGGGGGAGGGATGGACCAACCACTTCTGGAAGTTGTGTTGGACAACTCCTGCTACTCCCTCACGTGCCATGCATGCTACTAATAGTACCATCCTCTGTCACACGGTGCCTCCCAGTACTGTTTCCAGACAGTGTTCTCTATTTTCTGTTTTAGGACAGCAATTCCCAGAAGGCACCTAGGGGCAGTGACGAAAACGCTATGACCATGTATAATCCAAACATGGGTAGGACAGAAGAAAGGTGAATGAAAGGAAGGAGAAATTATTATTATTATTAGGGTATTTATTAAGCACAGACCTAGCTTCAAGCAGCAACAGAGCGCTTTACAATCATAGGGGTAAGAACATAGTGAGGGAAGCAGAGAAATAGGGCAAGAAGGAGCTAACAGGGGAAGGGGAGAGCAGGCAATTTGTCAGCAAGGCATCTAGAAGCAACCAGGGGAGGAAAAAGTGAGAGGAAGGTCAAAAGGAAATATGGATCTAATATGGATCTATAGATAAGTGATCTTGCAGGCATTTGTCCGAGTCCTCTGCTGGATAGAATCTGCAACTTCAACTTGCTTGATCTGGCACTTAAAGAAATGTTTGCTTGTTTTTTTTCCGTCTAAGGCTACAAAAACTGTAGGGCCTAGAGTTAATTCAAAACTAGTGACCAGTCAGTGTTGGTAATCAGTCTTTCTGGTATAACTAGTGATTTTTGATCTTCACCACAACGTTTACTGGGATGGAGGAAAAGGGGTGTGCTGAATCGAAGAGGCCACAGGTGTAATGTTGTTAGCATTTTATGCATCATTCTACCACAGAATAGGTATTTTCAACAAATATAATTACAATTAAGGCTAAGGCAACATCTAAGTGAGTCTAGTGGAGCCTTGGAATTTTATGATTTTGTTTAACAGCAAAGAACAGGGTCTACAGTATGTGCATTTCATCATCAACAATAGGTTTTATTTGGCAAAAAGTCATACAGCCAAAATAATAAAACAATACATTAAATGTATTACAATACATTTATTGAATAGAAAAATGTTCATAGCAATTAATAAATATGTTAACATGTTATAATAATCTATTTATCAAATAATCTAAAATTCTATTGTGCAGCATATAAGAATTACTCAGAATTTACTAAATCAGGGGTCAGATACAATCAGAAGCATTATCTATTGCTGAGTCGATAACTATGTTCTTTTAATGACCCATGCTCTCTGTGTACATTTTGACGCTGTAAAGATTACTGATCATTTATCTGTGGATTTGCACAGGCGCGTAGGATCACATATGTGCTGCATGTTGTGCTCATGCATTAGCATTTTCATATATGCAATTCTAGGTCTGCTGTACCCTGGGCAAAAAATAGAAAATAATTAACATTTTCATGGGGATCAAAACATATCGAGCAAGCGGCTTATGAAGTCATATGCCAGGCCAATGTTATGTAAGCAAGAGGTAGTGTGCCTATTCTAAATCTCATGGACAACAATCTGGTAAGAGCAGGTTGAAGCCAATTGAGATATTTCCAGTAGCCGAGATCATGTTTGATGGTCCAATAGATTGATCCTAGTGTTGCAATATGCTCGTGCTCTCCTTGTCGGTAGTGAGTATGTGCTTCTTTGATTTTTTATTATGTGTTAGTAATATTGTCAGCCTTAGTTCACAGTTCAGGCAGCCCTAGAGATATCAACGTATTTGCTATGTCTTAAACATAGAAGACCTCTGCCCCATCCTGTGCCAGCAAGTCTCCTAGAGCATCTCTGTACTTCTATAGCTGGGGCGAGGATCATATTCATGCCCAGAACAGTACTGGTCTTCATTCAACATCGCCTTGTATGTATTTGTGGTTTGTTTCTAAATGTAGAATTGTATTTGGGGTTCTCGTGGCAAATTCAATATATATATATATATATATATATATATTTGTTTTTTTTTAAAAATGTATTTTCAGTTGTTGCCAATCTGAAAGATTTAGTATAGCCCCAAAGTTCAGCACCATAGATGGCCGGCATCTTCGCGTGCATATTATAAATGTTTAATGCAGGTGTATGTGCATCATTACCATGATCTTGGGCATATTGTATTATTACATTACTAGTCCTTTTGAGGGTTGTATAAGCCTTCTCTAGTTGGTCACTCAGGTTGCCACTAGCCATTAACCATGTATCTAGATAATTGTAAGTTTAACATGTTCAATATGATATCCCTCTAGGACTAACTTGATATTTTAGTGGTTTTTTCTAGGTCAGTGAAAAAACTTAAATTGCGTGTTGCCTTGGTTAATGGTGTTTTTATAGCATTTGTCAAACATGGATAATTGTTTTTTTAGGCCCATTGGTGTCAATGATATGAAAACAGCGTCATATTCAAATAATGAGGTACCTCCTCTGAAGCTAAACTAGGGTCATCAGAAAGCACAGATGTAAGGGTAGTAATGAATCATTGATAAAAATACAAAATAAGTGTGGAGCCAGCACACATCCTTGTCTGACAACTTTCGGGGTGCAGTGGCATCTCCGGATAGGTTCCAACAATAATTTGCTTTGTTTCATGGTACAGACTCTGTATGACTCTTAAAAGATGATTCGGTACATCGGCCTCCTATAGAGCTTCCCAGAGTTTCACCTGTGTACATCATCAAACGCTGCCTTTCAATCTCCAAAAACCACATACAGGTTCATTTTCCTTAGGAATGTGTATTTCTGGATCAAAAAATTGTCCAAAAGACTGGTATACCTTACTTTGCATAGGTTGAAATCCCACCTCTAAGTGGCTTATTGCTTTATGTTCAGACACCCAGGCAGGGCTGCCTTAGTGTAGATCTTCCTGGCCGCATCTAATAAGGATAAGGTATATACAATTAAAGTGTATACAATTTGTACTCATAACAAAGTAACACAGATGGACCCAATGGAGCAACACACAGAAGTTATGATTTTTTTAGTTCAATGTCCAAAGCTGCAGCAAGCGTGTCCATTTTACACTTTTAGAATTTTCAAGACATCGCTTTTTGCTTTAAATATTAAAACAGCCCATTGATAAAATATGTCTTGTGATTTCTTAAGCAGGTTGTATTGCACATATTTCTTTACTTTCTTATGCTTGGTTCTTAACGTCCCCATTTTGGTATCCAATCCTTGATACAGGGACAAGATTTTGCTGGTCATCCTGTTTTGAGCAACAGCTCCGAACAACTCTGTAGATAGCATATCCAGGAATCACAATGCTAGGGACTCCAGCCAGAATTACAATGATGGCATATACCCAATTAGGGTATGCAGTGCTTTTAGCTTTTGGAAATAAATCCTGTTGAAAAGAGAAACCAGCATTAAGAAACAATTTATGAAAAGAATACAAGAAGCAACAATAGATAAAAGTACAGGAACATTATAACAAACGAACATTATGGAACACGATCACGTAAAAAAAATAGCATCTAGTGACTTTTCGCTGAATGCAGTTTCCCGACAGGCCGCTTTCACCGGGAACAACGCATGTGCTTACAGTGCATCCAGGAAGTGGGGCTGATGACCGTGGTGGCGGTGTCAAAGATGAGGCAAAGAGGTGGTTGGGAAGGGGTACGAGTATGTGAATATGTGTGTATGAATAAATGGAACACATGACATGGTGGGGGCGTGGAGGAGGGTGGGAGGGGTGAAAGGAAAGGCTGCATAGGGAGATAAAAGGGGAGGGGACGCTGTTGAGCCTGGAAGGCTAATGTGGAATAAAAGGACTCGACACCGGTGGAAACAAATAATGTCTTTCTTTAATGTCTTACGGATACATACTAACTTGCTTTCGCTTTCTTCCTCCTCCCCCTTCCCACGTCATGACCCACGTGACTACTGCCTCTGTCTTAAAGATACAGTAACCCAGTAACATCACCCCCGGACGAAATGTGCTAACGTCCACCTAGCACTGTTCCACTAGGCAAAGCTGCCTCCTGATATTTCGCTGAGGCCTGGCACTTGCATCACCATTCCGGATCGACCCATCTGTCCCAGGTGGCTCATGCTGGTAAAAAGGATTCCTCCCAGAGGGCTCCACAGGTCGTCACTGGGTTCATGAGGTTCTGGATCAGGTTCAGGAGGCGGAGGCCCATCGTCCTCCCTACTGACGAGATGCATGAAGATAGAGCTATTTCTTGTCACTTCTTTTCCAGCGTTGCCCGCCGTGACCATTCACTGATGTGACCTGCAGTGGCCGGGGCGCAAATCGGGCATCAGTCCTTTTTTTACATATCTTGCTCCACCCACACTTGATCCCCTATTTGAAATTCTCTGGGCCTGGCTCCTCTTCTTTCGTCAGTGTCCACACATGCTTTCTCCTTCCATTCTGTATCTCTTCTTATGACTGTCTGGTCCCCGTCTGGCTAAGTCGCGGGGTGCCTGACAATCCGTGTGCGAACATCATACTTCATCATGATTTGGCCGGTGTCTTGTTGGTTGCCTCATGAGGGGTGTTGCGGTAGTCCCAGAGTAGGCAACATAGAGCTTGCTGCGGGTTGGCCCCTTCAATGCAGGCCCTCTGCAGAGTCTTCTTGATTGAGGCCATGAACCGCTCAGCCATCCGATTAGCTTGAGGCCATGGGGAGTGATCTTCTGGTGGGTGAAGCCCATGTGTTTCGCGAAGACCGCAAACTCGTGTCCGCTGAATGGGGGCCCGTTGTCCGACTTGATGAGTGGGATTCCCCATTCACGTACTACTTTGCCGAAGATCACTGCTACTTGTGCGAAAACTGTGGATGGGGTCTTCTTTACAATGGGAAATCTGGAGTGCTCATATATGAGCAGGAGGAGGAAGTCCCCTGACTCTAGGGGTCTGTAGAAGTCAACGGCGACGTTCTCCCAGGGATGGTCTGGGATGTGAGTGGGCTGAAGTGGGGTTGGGGCTTCTGCTCTGGCTGTGCCTTGGCACGCTACGTAGGTTTCCACCCACCGGTCGACCATTGAGTCCAGGAAGGGGAACCACACATGGCACCAGAGCTGCCTGTTTGTGTTGTCAGCCCTCATGCGTCGTCTTGATAACCTCTGCTCTGAGGGTCGCAGGGATGACGAGTCGGCACCCCCTCAGTAGAATGGCCTTGTCTTTCACAGGCAATTCCGTGTGTACCTTGGCGGGCCTCTCTAATTCGCCCGTACATACCCCGAGTGGTGTAGCAAGCCCCGGCGGTAGTCTTTCCTTCTGTTGTTCTCCGTCAGGCTGATCGCCAGGGCCATGGAGGGGTCTGCCGCGGAGGCTGACGCAACCATTTCCAGTGATATGGCTGGTGGGATTGCATTTGAGGCTACATAGTTGATATATTCAGCGTCCCCGGGCTTGGAGATCAATTTGCCCGCAGGATGCCTTGATAGGTAATCCGCCGGGTTGTTGTCACCCCCCGGCCTGTAGATGATCTCAAAGTCATATTCTTGGAGCCTGATGCCCCATCGCTCGATCCTCAGAGGCATCTTGGTCCTGGGGTTTCCAAATAAAGAAAGCAGGGCCTGATGGTCCATAATGAGTGTGAACCTTTTGGCGATCACAAAGTCGTGGAAATGTTTGCATGCCCAAACGATAGCTAGGTTCTCTTTCTCCGCTTGCGAGTACATGGATTCTGGTGGGGCACTGGTCTCGGCTAGTTTGGCTCCTAAACCCACCGGGCTTGCATCCACTTCGATCTCAGTGTGCCATTCCGGGTCAAAGTAGGCCAGTCTCCAGGATTCTGCCAGCGCTAGTTTGATAGTGTCAAACGCTTCCTGACATTCGACTGACCAAGAGAACGTCGTGTCCTTCTGGAGCAGGTGTCGTAGAGACTTGGTGATGGAGACACAGTACGGGAGGTACCGGGCGCAGTACCCTTCCATCCCTAGAAACGATTCCACATCTGCCGCTTGGGTAGGTTCTTGCAAGTTGAAGATAGTAGAGACCTTGTCGGGATCCGGCGTCATGCCGTCCGCCGAAAAGATATGGCCGAAGAATTTCAGCTTGGCTTTACTGAATCAGCATTTGTCAATGTTCAGGGTCAGGCCTGCATCTTGTACAGCTGCACAAGTTGCAAGCAGAGGGCGTTGTGTTCCTCTTGGGATTTTCCAAAGACGAGGATATTGTCACTGTAATTTAGGGCTCTGCGTATCGGTCTGATGATTTGCCTGATGGTCTCCTGAAAGATTTCAGCTGCTGACGAGATCCCAAAGTTAAGGCGTTTGTACCAGAATAGGCTATCATGGGTTGCAAAGGTGGTTATGCCCCTTGATTCCGCATGAAGCACCATCTGGTGGTAGCCTTGATTGAGATCTAGCTTGGAGAAGAGAACTGACTTGTTCACCTGGGCAAACATGTCGTCTATGCGCAGTCCTGGGTGGCGTTCTCTCTGGATGGCGGTGTTGCCCATTTTCATGTCCACACAGAGCCTTACACGGCACCCTTCTTTTGGTACAAGCACTAGCGGGGAGACCCATGGGGTCGGCCCTGTGGCCGGTTCGATGATGTCGTCATTCAATAGCTGCGTGAGACCCACTCTCCTCGGATGTTGGGGGACGGGTCTAACTGTCGTGTCTATGTGCAGCTTGATGGGGGGCATTTAATTTTACCCAGCCTCTTGCAAAGGAGCGGAAGCTCCGCCAGGATGGTGTCTTTCAAGATGGGTTTGTTGAGTGGGTGATCCGTCCCCACTGTGCAGATACTTTCTTTCAGATCGCTTGGGGGAGCGGTCTATTGTATCATGTCCCCTTCATGGACATGTATGTCAATGAGTCCTAGACAGGATGCTGTGCAGAATCTTAGGAGGCATTTCCCTTTTGTCAGGCTTACGTGGATGATTGTAGGGGTGGACAGCCCTTTATGCATGAGCTGTCGTCCAAAGTGCCCTTTGGACTGGAGAGGAAGGTCTGCTCCCCACTGGAATATTTTGGACACCGTCTGGTCAGTGTTGGCCTGTAGGGCATCTGGAGAAATTATTTTTCACCCATGATGTTGATGGTGGCTCCTGAGTCGACCAGGAACCAGAATTGTTTGCCACAGATGCTGACAAGTATCCTGGGTGCTTCTCTCGCTTCTCTGTCTTCCTGGACAAGGTTGACATATTCGTCCAGCTCATATTGGTCGTAGTATTCGCCTTCAGATATGGGTCCGTGTGTCATTGCAGCATACCAGTGAGAGCGTGGTTGAGGTGGTCCGTCATATTCATCCTTGAGGCGCGAGTTATGTCCAGAGGACTCAGGATCTTGAGGATCTTCTTCAGGGTAATGGCCCTCAATCACACTCGCGTACCACCTGGGCCCTGGCTGGTATGGGCCCATCTGGTACATTGGAGTTTGCGGGGTTCGACTGACAACCTGTTCTGTGACGGACACGGTGGTCGCGGAGTGGGGAAGGGCCGCCTTCTCTGCAGAGCGCCTGAAAATGTACTTCTCTGCCACAGTTTTCACATCTCTGTGAGAGAGCGGGGCACGTCCCTGAATGGGGGAACGCCATCCGGCATCGGTAGCACTGCCTCTGCATCCTGGGTGTCATCTGGTACCCTCCTGTGGTGCCCCTGTCTCCTGATCTGTTACTGGTTGGCTGGACTGCTGCAATCAGTTTGCTCTTAACTGATTTGGTGGTGGTGCCCCTTGACATTTGGGTTGCTTGCTCCCCCACACTCGAAGATTCAGGCCATTTTGCTGACCTCGTCAATGGAGAGTGGTTTCTTGAGTAGTTGTTTTTTCAGTGTCTGGGACAGGCACCCCTCGATCACCCTCAGCCGGATGGCTTCTTCTAACGAGAAAGCGTGAAACTGGCAGTGCGCTCCTTTAATCCTTACGTGGGTGATGAACTTGTCTACAGTCTCTTCCCCCTTTTGGGTACATTGATTGAACATACCTCTCTTAGTCGCGGTTGGGCTCAATGACAAATCTCTTGTTGAGGGCAACTACGAGTGCGGCGAAGTCCGGTTGCTCTTCGGCGGGGATGGTTTTGATAAATATCTTGACCTCACTGCCAGCAATGTTAAGAAACATGTTGCGTAAGTTTGGTGAGTTTTCTTCCCCTGCTGTCTTAATAAAATTGTTGAAGTCATCTACCCATTCCACCCACTGCGGGCCTTTGTCTACCAGCGGGGCTATGGGGAATGGGGGCGGCATGCACCATGCGGTGGCAGTGGATCTCATGGGCCAATCAGGCATACCAGGGAGTTGGAGTACAGGAGGTTGAAGTACAGGGGCGTCGTTGGCGCTCATGGCAATGCCTGTTTGAGGTTGAGCAACTTGGCGCCGTCTCCTGTGGTCCCCTTTGAGGGCAGTAGGTGGTGTTGGTGGCTCTGGGGACAGGTAGACTCACAATGAGTAGGTGCACATAGCACCAGGAGGGGGAGAAGCTTGTCCTCGGCCATACACATGCGCACAGAGATGAATGCCCTCATGGTGCGGGCCTGTAGGCTTTGATTAGCAGCTTTATGGTGGAGTAGTTGTGTGCGACAGCTCCACAACTCATGCATTTTTTTTCTTTTTCTTGAGGGGCTTCCGTGGTGATGGGCAGCGGGGCCCACTGTGTGGCCTCTGGGGTGGGGCGGTAACACTTTTGGGAGGGGAGCTGCAGCGTAGTAGCAAGGATTGCATCACCCACCTTCAGGGTCGTGTGTGTAGCCGTGCTCGAGCACGTGGGGAGACGCCGGCCGCTTGTGGACTGCCGCACAGCGAAGAAACTAGATGTTTCCCCTCCACTCGCAGCGCCTGTAGGCTGCGTGACTGTGTTGCCGGTGGGATCGCCGTCCTCGTGGGGGTCCGCACTGGAAACGGGCAGGAGCTGGCTACTGCAGTGGAGCTTAGCACGGTGGGATCATCTGCACGCAGGAACAAGGAGGACCTGGTGTGCGAGAGGAACGGCCTTGTCGCCAGTTTTTGAGCTTGGAAGGCTTGTGTGGAATAAAAGGACTAAACACTGATGGAAACAAATATGTCTTTCTTTAATGCCTTACGGATACATACTAACTTGATTTTGCTTTCTTCTTCCTCCCCCTTCCCAAGTCACGTCCCACGCGACTACTGCCTCTGTCTTAAAGAGACAGTAACCCAGTAACAGACGCTTAGAGGGTAAACTGTTTCCATGCCGCACTGTAACTGAACTCGGCAAAAACGGGCTGCACAGAATCTTCATAGAACCAAAAACAGTTATCTTTCGAATTACTGAATCCAGGCTTCAAATATCTGATCCTCAAAATCTTTAGACAGATGTTAACATTAGCAAGAACACCAACTGGAATTAAGGCAAGGGACACATGAAGTGTGTTAACGGAACTTGTGTGGTGCACAAAATACACATGCACACGCAGTCTGTGGAATGCAAATTTAGGGCAAATGGCAGACAGAGGGAGAGAGTGGGGGTATGATGCGTGGTGATAGAGAGTGGGGGAGGGTGGGTGGATGGTAGAAAGATTGGTGGATGGAGTTAGAGAGAGAGTGCAGATAGGCTAGTTAGGTGGGGGTAGAGAGTGGAGGTAGGATAGGTGGGGATAGAGTGCCGGTTGGGTGGGTGGCGGTAGAGTGAGTGGAGCTAGGGTGAGTGAGTGGAGGTATGGTGGGTGGTTGGGGTAGAGAGTGTGTGCGTAAGATGAGTCGGGGTGGGAGGGGTGGACATAGGGGCCCGTGTAGGCATCTTGGGGTAGGGTGGGTGGTTGGGTAAAAGAGTGGGGTAGGGTGGGTGTAGCGAGTGGAGGTCAGGTGGGTGTGAGTAGAGCGAGTGGAGGAAAGGTGGAGGTACAGTGGAGTTAGGGTGGGTGGGATTGGGGTGGAGGTAGGGTGGGCAGGTGGGGGTAGAGCGAGTGAAGGTAGGATGGGTGGTGTCTAGAGAGAGGAGGTAGGATGGGTGGGGATAAATAGCATGGATGTAGGGTGGGTAGGAGTAGAGAGAGTGGCATTAGGGTGGGTGGGGGTGGAGAGTGCATGTAGGGTGAGTGGATGGGGGTAGGGAGAGTGGGTGAAGGGTAGGTGGGGTAGAGAGAGTGGGCAAGGGTGGTTGGAGGTAGAAAGAGTGGGGAAACAGTGGGTGCTTGGGTGTAGAGAGAGTGAGAGGGGGTGGGTGGGGTAGAGAGAGCGGTTAGGGTGGGTGGGGGTTGAGAGCGTGACTGTCTGGTGGGTGGGGGTAGAGAGTGGAGGTAGGGTGGGTGGGGATAGTGAGTGGAGGTATGTGCAGGTAGAGAGTGGAGGTATGGTGCGTGGGATCAGAAAGTGGAGGTGGGGTGGCTGAGTGTGGGTAGAGAGTGGTGGTAGGGTGGATGGGGGTAGAAAGATTTGACATAGAGTGGGTGGGGTAGAGAGAGTGGAGGGTGTGTGGGTGGGGGTAGGGTGGGTGGATGGGGTAGAGAGAGTGAGTGAAGGGTGGGTGGGGGTAGAGACAGTGGAAGGTAGGCTGGGTGGGCATAGAGAGATTGGAAGTAGGGTGGGTGGGTAGGGCTAGAGTGTGGGAGTAGAGTGAAGGCAGTGGGTGGGTAAAGAGAGTGGGGGAGTTTTTGTGAGGGTAGAGAGAGTCGGGGTAGGGTGGATGGGTTAGTGTGGGGTAAGGTGGGTGAGGTTACAGAGTGGGGTTAATGTGGATGGGTAGAGAGATTGGGGGTAATGTGTGCTTGAAGTGGTAGGCTGGGAGGCCAGAGAAAGAGAGAGGGGTAAGGTTGGTGCATGTAGAATGTCGAGATAGATTGGATTGGTGGGTGGGGTAGAGGTTGGTGAGTGAGGTAGTGAGAGTTTATGTACGGTGGCTGGGGGTAGAGAGTGGCTGTTGGGTGGGGGTAGAGCGATAGGATGTAGGGTGGGGTAGAGAGAGTGGCTGTTGGGTGGGTGGGGGTAGAGAGAGTGTATGTATGGTGGGTGGGGGTAGAGAGTGGAGGTAGGGTGGGTGGGGGGGAAGAGAGTAGAGGTAGGGAGGGTAGAAGAAGGGTTGGGGTAGAGAGAGTGCCTGTGGGGTGGGTGGGTGTAGAGAGATTGGAGGTAGGGTACGTAGGGCTAGAGAGCATAGGCCTAGAGTGAGGGCAGGTGGGTGGGGTAGAGAGAGTAGGAGTAGGGTGGGTGGATTTAAAGTTATGATATATGTCATTTATAACACGCCTGTACACAAGTGTTTCTAGGCGCAACAAGACAAAGGAGAAAAACAGAGGGAGGACAAGACAATCTTACTAGGCCTTGTGTCATTCAGACCGTGCAAGTGTGACAACGCTAAGTGAAGGGGGCAGGGAGAAGGGGAAGTGCAATCAGGGCAGCATTGCTCTGAGTAAGTGCAGCCAGGGCAGCGTGGCTCTGGGTACGTGTCAGGAGGCAGGGCACTGTAGAGGTTACAGTTACATCCCAAAGCACACGGTAGGCCCAGAGGCAGAGCAGGGGAGAATGATCATGGAGGAGCCTGGTACCCAGTGAGACTCCGAGGGTACCAAGCAACCAGTCAACTCAGCAGACAGGTAGGTCAGCAGGGGAGGGAGAGAGAAAACAGAGGAGAAAAGGAAGGTCTTGAGCCGCTTCCAGAACTTCAGCTGGTCCGGCTCTTTTTGAGAAGGGCAGGGAGGCCATTCCAGAGGGGGGTACCTGCAGAGGAGAGAGATCTACCCCCCATTCTCTGTCTGGAGAAGCTTCTGACCCTCAGAGAGTTGGAGGTAGCTGAATGAAGTGCTCAAGAAGGAAGGTATTTTGGAAGAGAGTTCGATGTAGTGTGGGCCCTGGCACCAGAAAGCCTTGTGGAGGATACAGAGGGTCTTGAACTTAATCCTTGCAGCCACCGGGAGCCAGTGGAGAGATTTCGGGGCTGGAGAGATATACGGTCCCTGGGTTTGAGGCCAAGGATAAGTCTCACAGTCCTGTTCTGGATTAGTTGCAGAGGGCGGAGAGTAGAGGAAGGCAGATTGAGAAAGAGGCTGTTGCAGTAGTCCAGCCTAGAAAGAACCAGGGCTCTAGAGACAGTGAGCTTCTGGGGGAAGGTGAGAAAAGGAAGAATATCTCTGAGGAGGTGCAGCTGGTAGTGGGCCTTCTTGGCAAGATCTGTGATGTGAGGAGAGAAGGAGAGAGTGGCGTCACAGATGACACCAATGTTTTTTGCCTCACAAGAAGCGAAGGAAGAAGGCCCAAGCTGGCCGCCAGACTGAGGGAGGGAAAGCGGGAGCAGGCCCGCCCCCCCTCATAAGAAGGATCTCCATCTTACTGAATTGAGGCAGAGATCGTTGGAGGTGCACCAATCCTGAATCGCGGATAGTCAGGAATAAGCGAGAGAGGGGAGGAGGTTGAGAGGAGACTGGAAGAGAGCTGAGTGTCATCAGCATAACACTGAAAGTTAGAGGAGAAGGTAGAGATCAGGTTGGCCAGTGGGGCCAAGTAAACATTGAAGAGCCAGGGTCAGATGATGGAGCCCTGGGGAACACCACATGTGGAGAGAGAGGTGGAGAGAAAGGATGCAAGTTGGAACTGGGAGAGTCAGTCTAGGAGGAAGGAGGTCAACCACTTCAGGCCCTGATCTGTGATGCCCAGGTTCTCACGTAGTGCATTTTCTCAGGAAGGCGTGATTAACCGTGTCAAAAGCAGAGGAAATAGCAAATAGGATGAGGACAGAAGGAAGGCTGGAGTCCAGCTTAGAGAGCAGATCTTCACAGGTGTTCAGGAGAGCAGTTTCCATGCCTCTGGCTGCTCCGAAACAAGACTGATGGTAATGGAGACAACCAACAGATTCAGTGGGGAGAGTAAGCTGGGAGATGGCCAGCTTTTCCAGGAGTTTGCCCAGGAAAGGAATGATAAAGATCGGGTGATATTTTGCCAGACATGTAGGATCAGCCGAAGGCTTTTTAAGGAGGGGTGCACAAGGCAGTACTTGAGGGGAGAGGGGAAAGATCCATTTGCAAAGGAGTGATTGCAGAAATCGGCCAAGGCTTGAGCGAGAGTGTCCATGTGGTCCTTGGTGGTTCTGAAGAAGCAGGGGAGCACCTGTTTGGATGACACTTTCATAGATCGGACTTGTCTAGTAACATTGTCAGGTGTTGTCAGAGAGAAAGAGAAAGGAGGAGAGGGTGAGGCGGGAAAAGGGGGGCCGAGAGATGTAGAAGGAGGAGGAGAGGAAGAGGAGAGAGAGGACAGTTAGCCCAACCTACAGGCCTGAGTTTTAGTGGTTAAGCGAGAAGTCCTAGCCATACAGAGGACCTGGGAAGGAACAGGGGAGGTGGAGACGCAGCAGGATTACCCAGCTCCTTGCAGAATTGAAAGAGTTTGGCTTTGTTGGTAGAGGCCGCAGAGACGCAGGCGTGGATGTGGATTCTCTTCTTGGACAGGACAGAGAATATGTATTGCCTTTGGAGCAGGCGGCAGGCCAGTTTTTCAGAGGATGCACCCAAAGCCCTCCACTCCTCTCTGCCACCCTGCACTTGCGTTCCAGTGCAGCGAGATTGGGGTCATACCAAGAGTTGCACTTGGAGGTAGGCTTTAGATGGATTCTTGTCACAGGGGCAAGGATGTCCAGACTGTTGGAGATATAGAAAGATGCAGGTTAGAGAGGGCTGTGTCAGAGTGCGTGTCAGCCACAGGAGTAGGAGGGGCACAGAAAGTAGAGGCAAAGGCATTCGCTGACACACACTTCATGGGCGGAATCACAGAGAAGGTAGATGGCAGTGCTATGATTGGCTTTGCCTGAGGGACAGAGTTTCAGGCGAGAGGAAAGCAGAATGTGGTCAGTCCAAGAGAGAGGGGTGGTGAGAGGGTCAGAGAGGAGGTTGTCTGAGGAGATGAGAACATCCAAGGTGTGTCTGGCAGAATGTGTCGGACCAGAGGGTAGTATGGAGAGAGAGAGAATGTCGCAGAGGTTGTGGAAGAGCGGAGAGGAGGCATTAGAAGCATCCAGGTGGATATTGAGGTCTCTGAGGAGGGGAAATTCAGAGGTAGAGGCAAGGAAAGCAGAGGTCAGCCCATTCTGAGCAGAAGAGGGTGATCTGGCCAGGTGGCCTGTAGATGGTGGCCACAGTCAGAGAGAGGCCAGGAGCGATCGTGAGCCTGCAGACCAGGCATTCAAAGGCATGTGCTAGGAATGACAGAAGCAGGGACCCATTCCAGAAAGATCAGAGCTACTCCACCTCCAGGTCGGTTCGTTCTGGGCTCGTAGAGGATCTTCTAGCCATCAGGGAGGAGAGTGTCAAATCTCAGGACAGAGCTGGCCATGAACCATGTCTCAGTAAGAGTGAGGATATCCAGGTCAAGTTCTTCGAGGAGGTGACAGATGTCAGAGGGGTGTTTGACAGCAGAGCGAGAGTTTAGAATAGCAATATGGAGCGGTTTGCCACATTTGAAAGTCTTCAGGGGTGGGGTACAGGCATGAGGTACACCTGGCGGAGGTGGCAGAGGGGTCCTTGAGTGGGCAGAGGTGGTAGCAGGAGGTGGCATGGCCAGAGAGGACAAAGGTGCCAGAGAGGTGGCAGAAGAAGAAGGTGGCAGAGGAGTCATAGGTGCTAGTGGGAGAAGGAAGGAAGTTCATAAGATGTGGGAGACGCTTATCGAAAAGGAGGAGATTGGGCTGAGGGCTCTGGACCAAGACAGTGCTCTTAAGATAGATTTCTAAACTCTAACCTGGTGGGCAGAGGTTTAGGAGGCCACCCTTGGTTTAGTGAAACAGGAGAACCTCTGGACAAGCCAGAGCAATCTAGGTAGCTTGTCAGGCGCTGAAGACTAAGGACCTAATCACGAATTGGGTGGTATCCCAACTTTGCTTGTGATAGCGCCCACCCATCCGGCGGTATTACTGCTGGATCACGGGTTGGGCGCTATCAGCAAATCTCCATTCCCATTGGCATTTTCCTGCCGAGTTTACCCCCAGCTTTGAGGGTTCGAGAGTGGGCGGAGCGGTAAATGAGGCGGTAACCCCGTTACTGCCGCATTTAAGAACTAGCGCCCAACTCATGATGAGGCTCCAAGTCTCAGCAGGGGTGAGTGAGATCGGAAGCCCACAATGAGCACACACAGTAACGAACCACAAATTACTCATAGACAAGTGTATATGAAACATATCTATACATTTATTGTCGGCTGGACCAAAAGACACAAGTAAACTTTAGTTATATCAAAACAGTTACCACACAAATTACTCTACTATATAACATATTTATAACACGTTTCCTAATGCGACAAATGAGTAAAACACAGCCACAACCTGTAAAGAGAAGGGTGAATTAACGCACTAGGAGCATTAGACAATTATTCAGAGTCAATCCCTAACTTTCGAGTCCAGCCCTAATATGGGGGGAGCCTTGTGCTCAAAAGTACAGTTGTGCGTAAAAATGCACGATCGCGCAGGCAGAACAAAAAGTGGGTCTTCTTCGGAGAGCTGTGCAAAGTCAGGAAGGGACTTGAGGCAATGAAGGATTGGTTCCCACTATTTGAGCAGGATCTGCCCTTGGCGGCAGAGCAGTTTTCAAAAGGTGAGAATAGCTTGGGAGCGCAGGCTAATCCAGCCAAAAGCGAATACCTTTTAAGGGGTATTCGTGCGTAAAACAGATTGGTTGTGCCAGGGGCCACCGCTAAGTGATGCAAGTACTCACCGACCCTCAGCACAGTCTGGACCAACGTTTCCGGTTTAGTCGAGGTCACTAGTAGGTTTGAGTCCTGCAGTTTCACGGCACTCCTACTCTGTGGCTGCGGGATAGAATGATCATCCATGATGGGACAGATGCCTTTTCCCAGCTTCCAGAGGAGATGCAAAGAAAATTCTGGTGTAGCGGACTTCACGGCACAGGAGAACAGAAGAGCAAGGCACACACAGCGACCGTCACCAACAGGTAGTGACGTAGGAATCACAGATGCGGGCAGCGTTACACACTCTCCTCACTCGGGACCTAGAGGAGCTAGGCCTGCAATATTTGTCAGAGGGCACGGGACCACAATCAAGCGATGTCCCAAGTCTCCTGTTTTCTCTCGAGACGGTGGCGATTCTCCATGATACCCTGAGGTAGAGTTAGACAGTTCACTGGATGGCCCACGAAAACTTCCAAAGGGGTTTTTTTGGCAGGTAAGCAGGGGGAGCCGAGAGTAGTAGTTCCCACAACTCCAAAGGGGCAAAGCGCCTTGGCAGGACTGCTTGATCGATGAAGAAAACAGGGGTCCAACGGGACAGCAGAGGGTGAAAGGTAATTTACCTTCCAAAGCGTCTCCGGCGGTTTCACCAGTCAGTTTCTTTGTTGCATGATACTTGGCTCCTTCTGTAGTTCGGAGATAACTCAGGTGATCGACCTGGAATGGTTGCAGAGCCCCTTCTCGTATCCAAGATTAGCTTTGTGCCAAAATCGAGGACTTCCAATCGAAGATCTGCTCTTATGTAGGCATCCCGGTCATGGTCCAATTCCGGTTCACGGTGGTCCCAGTCATTCACGCTCTCCAGACATCCTGCCACCAGTAGTGTGGATTAGGACCAAACAGTCCCAACCCACTTCCTTGGCACACAAACGTGACAGGCAGAACCCTGCGAAAGAGATTGGTTTTTGCGGGAGGCTGCATGCCCAAATAAGAAAAACCCGGGTTACTCGACCTGGGTGAAGGCAAGGGACAAAATGGCCATGTGACAGGAAAAAAGAATTTGCGGCTCGGCCATTTTCGGACCTGGCCAGTCTTCAACCAAACACAGTAAACACAATGTGATTCAGTAAAAAGAAGTAAAATATTTAATAATAAAGTAACTGCTGCCACCAGTTCATCCCAGGCACACTCGTACAATCACCCAAACATCCTTCAAGGGTGTCTAGGGCCATAAAACAAAAAGGACCACAGCGCACGGTACTGGAAGGTACATTGAGCACTGTTAAAAAGTTACCAAGATTTGACAACATAGTCAAAGACTAAGGGAAACCTAGTTTAGCAGTACTGACAGTCTAAATGACGTGTCAGTTTCCCCATAACAAATGAGCAAAAGACCAGGGGAGCGCATTAGAAGGCTGTGCTCCACTGGCAAAAGTTAGGATAAGATAGCCAAACAATAGCAAAATGATTGGGGGTCCACAACGGGAGGGAAAATTACACATGAAGGAAATATTTCCTAACACTCGCCCCTCTGTCAGGCTGAGCCCTTGGAAACTGTGGCAAAGGTGGAGATTTTAGCTTATACGTTCTGTCTCTGCTAGAGGGCTCGGTCTAGTCCTCACCCAACATGGCCGCCTTCTGTTTATCAACGTACCGTTCCCTAGGAATGGTGCGTTGTATCCGTCAATTCCTTTGGTTTATTGCTGCTGTGTTATAACAGTTACCCCTCTACATTGCTTCCCGAATTTTCATTGTCCTATTCTGAGTTTTCCTTGCTTTCTGCATTTTGCCCTTGCTCGCTCTCATTTCTCCATTTTTGGATTCCTCCTAGCTCTCTTTTGTTTTTGGTCTCCGCATTCCATGGGGTCCTCTGGGGTCACAGCGCTCACGCTGCTTTCTGTGCTCTCTCCCTCTTGCTTTGGGTCCCTGCATTTCGCAGGGTCCTCTGTTGTCACAGCGCTGGCGCTGCATTCTGTACTCTCTCTCCTTAACTCCCGCTTAACCTACCGCTCCTCTTTGCTCAACCTTACCCAGGCTTATTACCGTGGGCTTTGTTCTGTCCTCCTTGGACGTTTCTCTGCTTTCTTTTGTTCCGCATACCTCGCGTTCCCTCTGCCTGTTCTGTCCTTGTTTTCTGGCCGCTAACAGGATCTCACTCTCTCTCTGTCTGGCCCTCTTGCTCTGTTCTAGTCTTCCTTCTCATCCTCGTATCCCCTCTGGCATTTTTGCTATTCTAATCCTAGCCTGTTGTGGGGGTTCAGTTACTCACTCCGTTGGATCAGGGGAGCTCCTGTTGCCACTTAAGAACTCTGGCTTGGGTTCAGCCCTCCGGATAGTGGGTGACTCTCAGGTGGCATACCTGTCCTCATTCTCCTTCTGTTCTACACTGGTACTCATGCCATTCAGCAAGGAAGCTTCAAGGAGCAATCCACTTCCCAAGTGGTCTATTCCTCACTCGAACTGCAGGAGCGGCTCCAGAAGGTTCCTACGAACTTACCAGACAGGACTCTCTTCTCTTTCCATCACTTCGGAACAAGTTCTGCAACACCTCCCAGGATTTTTTGGTGCCCACTGGCTTTTACCCTGGAATTTGGGGCTGGATCATCTGGGTTCTCCGTGACTTGAGCTTATACCAGTCAAGGTGGCCTATGAGGGAGCTCGACCCTACTTAAACGATAAGAAGGAGAAAAAGCCCGAAGAGAAGAAAACCTCAGAATCCCGACAAATCTGAAAGAAGAAACAGACGGAGACCAGAGACAGTTCTTCGGGAGAACAAGGTGAGGAGGTGGTTTGGGAGGGTACACCGCTGCATGACAGTATACAACGCCCAGTTACTACCATGACCTCTCTGGAACAATATCAGGAGCTGCTGGTTGAGTTACATGGCAGAGGTCCAGTCCCTTCGATCTGAAAATGTTGCACTCCGCCAACAAGTGGCTGCTCGGGATGAGAGTCGAAGCAATCTTCCCCCAATGGGTCTACCCTTCGGGACGTAGGACGGAAGACCCCGGGTGCTAAAGGAATTCCTCGACACCTGTCAAGTTAACTTCACCTTCAGACCTCGAACCTATGACACTGCCCGATCACAAGTGGGATTTTTGTGATCCAACCAAGTGTGCAACGCCTTGGCCTAGGCTACGCCTCTGGTAACAAGGAATGATCCTGCTCTCAATGACTTTGATCAATTTGTCAGCCTCTTCAAAGACAGGTTTTATAGACCCGAGGTCATCTACTCATTTTACAAGGCTATACTCGATGTTCGTCAAGGCCCTACTGATGTACAGTCATACGTGTCCCACTTCCAGAAGCTGGCAGTTAATGCTGAATGGCTGGATTCAGCACAACAAACCTTGTTCAGACGTGGCTTACATGAAGATATTAAAGATGAGTTGGCCAGAATTGCCAGATCCGCTTCCTTTTAAGAACTTGTGACCTTAGCATTGCAGATTGAGTACTGTTTGGGCGAGTGACGTCAGGAAAGAAGACGGTATCGAACGTACCCTCCTTTGAGCACTGCCCCGCCTTCCACTAAGGAAATCCAATCTCCTGAAGAGCCGATGCAGATCAGAACCACACGTGGACCCTTGACGCCGGAAGAATGCAAGAGGCGCAAGGATTTAGGATTGTGTATGCACTGTGGTTCTTCAAAACATCTCCTCAGGAACTCCCCGGAGGTGACTCCCAGGCGCAAGGGAAACACCAGCCCCCGATCTTATGCAAGGGAGATCTTGGGGGAAACAGCAGCAGCCCTTGCAACCACACCAGACCAGTAGAAGACACCGAAGATACCAGGCTGATGGTGTTGAGCGCCCTCTTACGACATTCCACTTCAGAACCCGTTGAAGTCCTAGCCATGCTAGACTGCAGTGCTGCCGGCAATTATGTTGACGTCGCATGGGCCAAAGAACACAGACTACCCCTACAGGCTAAACAAAAGTCTGTTCCTGTGGAAGGTGTGGATTGGACAGGCCCTCTCGTCTGGGCCTGTTGTCATGGAAACCCTTCCGATGCAGGTACTGTTGCGAGACCACCAGGAAACCATGGTGTTTGACATTATAAGAGCAGCCCATTTCCTGGTTATTCTCGGAATACCGTGGTTTTGCAGACATAATCCCAACATCAACTGGGCATCTAACAAGTTGAGCTTTGATTCCAACTATTGCCAACAGCATTGTTTGGGTCTTGCAGACCCAGAGGTACAGATCGGGGACACCTCATCTCTTCCCAAGAAGACTGTCTCTTCTGTACTCATTCACTATAATGATTTTGCAGAAGTGTTCGAGGACAAGATACCCAGACTCCTGCCGCTGCACCGACCAGAGGACTGCGCAATCAACCTGATCCCAGATGCTGCAGTACCTTTTGGCCGTATGTATCCCCTTTCTCTACCGGAATGCAAGGCACTGAAAGATTACCTGGAGATCAACATGAAGAATGGACTCATCCAGGAATCCAGATCGTCAGGAGGCGCGTCTCTCTTCTTCATACCAAAGAAAGACGGGGCCGAACTCCGACCGTGTATAGACCACCGTGGCTTGAACAGTGTGACGATCCGAGATCGGTATCCTTAGCCCCTTATTAGGGACATTTTGGAAGCAGTGCAAGGTTCCAATATCTTCACAAAGCTGGACTTCAGAGGGGCTTACCACCTCCTGAGGATAAGGGCGACGAGTGGAAAATGGCTTTCAGAACTCCACTGGGATTGTACGAATACCGAGTAATGCCATTTGATTTAGTAAACGCACCCGCCGTATTCCAGCGAATTGTGGACAAGAACTTCAAAGACCTCCTATACCTCTCGGTAGTTGTTTATTTAGATGACATCTTAGTGTTTTATCCATCCTTATCGGAACACCGACGGCAGGTCCGGGAAGTCCTTGGCTGCCTACAAGACAACCATGTTACACTCACCTGGCTCCCACAGAGGCGTCGATCTGAACTGGACAGCTGCGGTCTCCACCAATGTGACGCGTAGGGCCGAGATAACGGACTGGACTGGCCCACCTAGCTTCGTTTGCTTGGCCCGTAGGAATATTCTTCTGCAAATGGAGAAAGGGAATTAACCACCCATGGAGTTGAGCGTAAATTCACCCCCACCCCTGCTGTTCTCCCCACAGATCACCTTTGATGTCCCCTCTTATAGTCTCACCTGATGGTTTGAAAAGCTGAGCTCTCAATCCTGCATGGAGCGCAGGGACGCGTTGATAACCAGTTGCTTCACTAGCTCGAAGGAATTGGTGATTTCCAGAACAATATTGACTCCAAAAAATATGTAGTTCGTAAGAGTTCACATGTCTGACTTTCACTCTTGTCCGATTCCTTGCAGTTTGCAGCTTGACCCCAGCGAAGAGTTCCTCGTGGTAGCTGACGAAGTTCAGGTAAGGATTTGGTTTATCCTACACAGTTCAATAAAGTAAGGCCAGAATGTAAGCTGCTTGTTCCCTTATTCAGGTGTGGCGAGAAAATAGGAAGTTCGGGGAATTATGCCTCCGGCCGTAAAACTAGGTAAATCTATTGCGGTGAGAAGAGTTCCCCTTATTTGTCCCGTTGTCTCACCTTGTCCTTTTGCACCCCTTTAGGGGCAGGGGTGCGGCGAGGATGCAATGGGGACTGCGCCGACCCGTGAAGAGGAATAGTACCCCCGGCGATAATCAGGTAAGTCTATGGGGTAGTTACTATTGCCTCTGTTTATGTCCTTGGCTCACTTTTGCAGTTCTTGTGTTCCCCTTAGGTGCCAGAATGCGGCGGGAACGTGCAGAAGTATGCAGTGGATTGCGAAGGTTGTGAGTTCAGCGCGGCGCTGCAGCAGGCGAGGCGGCGTGCATAAATGCTTCTTTCTTCCAGCTCGAAGGTGCGGTGGATCCGGAATTCAGGTAAGGATCGAAGGTTTGCTCTTATTCTAACCTTTCTCCTTCTGCCCCTCTCTTTTTCTAGGAGCTGCAGACTCGAGGCGGGCGTGGCAGAAGACTGGATGCAGGCTTGCAGACACGGTGAGCGTTACGCTGCTGGATGCAGAATAACGCAAAGCGTCTGCTGCTCTTCGGGCGTGGTTTAAATAGCCCCCAAAGTATTCCCAGGTAAGTATTCTTCCCCAGCCCCACCCGAGTAAAAAATAGTCCCTAGATAAAATAGTCCCTTCCAAGCCTCATTTGGTGTAACGCTCACCTGATTCCCGTAGAGGTGCCGGTCTTGACTGGGCGTATACCGTATCTTCAAAGGTGATGTGTAACACACGGCTGGCTCTTTGGGCTGGACCTCTGTGCACTGTATGTCTGACTCGAAGGGTAAGATGTCTGCAGATAGAAAATATGGGATTAATGAACTGGGTTATTGAATGTCTCTCTCTTCTTCCCTTTCTCTTCTCCTGTAGAACCCCAAAGGTTAACGCTCTCACCTTAGGTAAGTGAACGCCGTGCTCTCCATCTGCCTCGGGGCAGGGTGCTGTAACCAGTTTCTTCACTGGATAAGGGGAGCAGGCCTCTTGACTTCAGAGGACTGCTGTCCGTCGTTTACTGCACGAACGGTAAGTTTCGAGTAATTCTAATGTCTTTAAAAGTCTTTAGTAATGATGTCTCTTGTTTTTGCAGGGTTCCGGCGATGGCGGATGACGGGCCGAAGTGAGTTGAAGATGGAGCCCGTGTGATGAATGGAAGCGCCTGGAAGCACGTAAGTAAGCGCTTGTTGCCTGCTTCACGAAGCGCTCTAACTGTCTTTTTATTTTGCAAGTTCGGAGCGGCTGCAGGGTGCCGGAATACCCACTGGGTTAGATGTGGAAATGAGTAATGGCACGTGAGTATTAAAGTTCTCCAATGTCTTTAAACGCACCTTGTTTTGTCTTTCAGATGCGGGATGCAGCGCCGAAGGCCTCCGGAGCGTGCGAAGAGCTGGTAAGCTTTTGTCTTTCAGATGCCGGAATGCAGTGCGAAGACCTCCGGAGCGCACGAAGAGTAGGTAAGCCTTTGTCTTTCAGATGCCGGAATGCAGCGCGAGGCGTTGGTGACAGCCGATGGACCAGGTAAGTGAAGCGCTGTCACTGAAGACCGTAATGCTAACCTGTTCTTTCTTGTCTTTATAGGTGTTGCTGAAGACTGGATTCAGGATGGTAAGCCTTTTTCCTTAGGCCCAGGATCAGATGCAGAAGACACGATGAGTGTTCTGCTGCAGAGGATGCAGAATAACGCAAAGCAAGATTCATCCATCGGGTGTGGTTTAAATAGCCTCCTGTAGTGCTTAGGTGTCTCCTTCCACAGCCACGCCTAGGTAAGAAAAGAGTTCCTGCTTTCCAGAAGAGTTCCAGTGTTCTGAACCTAGGCAGTGGCTCCTGCCCCACCCAACAGGAAAAGTAGTACCAAACAGAAGAGGATCAGAGGCTCAACTGGCAGGCAAGTAAGCAGCATGGTCTGCTGCAGGTAAGTCCACCCAAGCATTATGAGCCCGGCGCTTCCAGCGCTGGGACTGGGCATATTTATGAGCCTGGTGCCACTGGCGCCAGGACTGGGTCCAAAAGGTCCCAATTGGGACTGGTTGGCACTCGGAACCTGGGTTATGGATCTGCTTCCAAGGGAGTTGGGAAAACCCTGACCTTTTGGAAGCAGAGATCATGACAGTACCCCCCCTCAAGGCCCCTCCCAAACCGGGCTTCTCCGGGGGTTTTGGCTTGTCAGGAAATGTTCGGTGAAATCCTTTGATTAGGCGAGGAGCGTGGACATATTCAGCAGGTTCCCAGGATCTCTCTTGGGGGCCGTAGCCTTTCCAGTCAATTAGGTAAAATAGTTTAGATTTGGAGATCTTGGAGTCCAGAATGCTTTTGACTTCAAACTCGAGTTCTCCATCAACTAGGATGGGTTTTGGAGATTTAGTTAGTCGGGTTTGAGGTTGCACGGGTTTTAATAGAGAGATGTGGAAGACCGGATGTATCTTCATGTGCGGGGGCAAGTCCAACTTGACCGCTACTGGGTTTACTATGGTAGTGATGGAATAGGGACCAAGGTATCTTGGGTTGAATGTGCGTGGCCCTTTTAGAGGTAGATATTTGGTGGATAACCAGACTTGATCCCCTACTTGATATTGAGGGGCTTCCTTCCGATGTTGATCTGCTCCTTTCTTGTATTGTTCTTTAGCCCTTTGAAGGTGAGAAACAGCTTCCTTAAAGGCTTGGGTGATTGTGGAATGCAGGTAGTCTACTGCTGGTGTTTCAAGATCTTGGAGGAGATCCAACTCCGAGGTTCGAGGGTGACTGCCGTATAAAAGAAAAAACGGGGTTTTCCCAGTTCCCGAATGGACAGAGTTATTGTAGGCATATTCGGCTATCCAAAGGATGTCTTTCCAAGTTTTTTCAGTTTGTTGCAGCATGCAGCGTAAATACTGTTCCAGAGTTTGATTGGTCCTCTCGGTTTGTCCGTCGGTCTGAGGGTGGTGACTGGTCGATAGTCTCACATCAATTTGAGCCGACCGACAGCAACTTCGCCAAAAATGAGAAATAAATTGACTACCTCGATCCGAAATTAGAACCGAAGGAAAACCGTGCAGTCGGACGATGTTTTCGAGAAATTCTCGGGCAGAGTTGCTGCTGTTGGCAAGCCTTTGAGCAGAATAAAATTCGCCATCTTGGAGAATAAGTCCACGATTACTAGAATCGTATTATATCCGGAGCATGGAGGTAGATCGGTGATGAAGTCCATAGAAAGCGTATGCCAAGGGCGAGGTGGGATGTCAATAGGGCGCAAGATGCCTGCTGGTCTTTCCTTTTGACTCTTGTTTTGGGCGCATACTCCACAGGACATTATAAAGTCTCTGATATCTTTTTTCCAAGACGGCCACCAGAAGTAGCGCTTGATCTTTTCTGAGGTCTTGGCCATACCGGGATGTCCTTCCATTAAAGAATCGTGATAACAAGAGATTACCTTTTTCTGTAAATCTGTGCTGGGCAGGTATAATCGTTCTTGGAAATACAATAAGTTGTGCTTTACTGCAAAGTCCTTTCCCTGCAGATGCCAATTCTGTATGTCTGCTGGAGTTACAAGTTGCCTGGCTTTATCCTTAACTTCCTCTATGGATTGTGTGGTGATTACACCCAGAATTCTTTGTTCGGGAATGATTGGTACAGGTTTGGGGTTGATCAAGTGTTCTTCCACTCCCATCCGAGAAAGGGCATCAGCTTTACCGTTTTTTGTACCAGGTCGATAGGTAATTATGAAGTCAAACTCGGCAAAGAATAATGCCCAACGGAGTTGTCTAGAGGATTGGGCTTTTGCGGTTTTCAAATATTGCAGGTTTCGGTGATCCGTAATCACAGTAACGGTGTGGTGGGCCCCCAGCAGATAATGCCGCCAAGCCTTAAAGGCAGACTTGATAGCCAGAAGTTCCTTGTCAGTAATCGTGTAATTGATTTCAGGAGGCGAGAATTTGCGGGACCAAAATGCCACGGGATGCAACTGATTGGTTACCGGGTTCTTTTGTGATAGAACTGCCCCCATGGCAAGGCTTGAAGCATCAGTTTCCACGATGTAGGGGAGTTCGGGGCGAGGGTGTTTTAAGATTGGTGCAGAGATAAATTTAGTCTTCAAATCCTGGAAAGCTTGTTCTGCCTCGGTAGACCATTCAAAACGTTTGTTTTTCTTTAACAAGGCAGTGATGGGCTGGACTATTCGAGAAAACTCGGGGATAAACCTGCGGTAAAAGTTAGCGAAGCCTAACATGCTTTGCACACCTTTTACGGAGGATGGTGATGGCCATTTGAGAACTGCATCGACCTTCTTTGAATCCATACGCACTCCGCCAGGTGATAATATGAATCCCAAGAATTCAACTTCAGTCACGTTGAAAACACATTTTTCCAACTTAGCGAAAAGTTTGTGTTGACGCAATCTTTCGAGGACCATTTTCACGTGTTTCCGATGTCCAGATTCCGATGAAGAATAAACGAAGATGTCGTCAATGTAAACCACAACACACACATCTATGAGCTCTCTGAGGACATCGTTCATAAAATATTGAAAGGCGGCCGGGGCATTGCAAAGTCCGAAGGGCATGACCTGATATTCAAATAGCCCATATTTGGTGCGGAAGGCCGTCTTCCATTCATCGCCCTCTTTTACTCGTACCAAGTGGTAGGCTCCTCTAAGATCCAGCTTTGTATATATGCATGCTTTTCTGACTTGGTCCAGGAGTTCAGGGATCAAAGGTAACGGATATCTATTCTTGACGGTGATCTGGTTCAGGGAGCGATAATCTATACAAGTTCTAAGGTCTCCTTCCTTTTTTGGAACGAAGAACAAAGCTGAAGAAGCAGGGGACTTGGAAGGACGAATACACCCATTTGCCAGGTATTGATCCAGGTATTGTCGAAGGTGAAGGTTCTCAGGCTCGGTGAGGGCATAAATTCTACTACAAGGAGGAGTAGATCCAGGTATCAGGTCTATCTGGCAGTCATAAGACCTATGAGGAGGTAAAGAGTTAGCCTGGTCCTTCCGGAAAACATCTTGGTATTCTAGGTATTCGGGAGGTAACTGGGGAGTCTCTGAAGAAATTGCTGCCAGTGCAACACCAGGTGGAGGGTGACAAGTAGAGACACATTCTGGAAACTGGACCGTTCTTGCTCGCCAATCGATCAGAGGATTGTGTTTCTCTAACCAAGGTATTCCTAGAATAATCTGAAACTGAGGAGCCTTGATCACATCGAACACGATCTTCTCATGGTGTCCATCTTGACTTACTAGCGTCACTTCTTGAGTGGTATGCGTTACTGGTCCGGAGGCTACCTCCGTTCCATCCACCGTAGTAATGACGTCCTTTACAGCCTTGGGATAAAGAGTTAGATTCATCCTCAAAACCATTTCATGATCCACATAATTGCCGATGGCACCGCTGTCGACGTAAGCTTCAATTGCATGTAATCGATCCGGATTATCAGGGCTAATGAGGACCATAGGTATCACGAAATGCGAGGTCACGGAACTGGTTTTCACGCTCGGCAAGAGGACCTCTATTCTTGTCGGGCGAGGTCGTTTCCCTGCTCAGAGTTTGTAACTTTGGTAACTGCAGCTCCTACTGCCTTCTTGGCAGGTTTCACCGGACAGTCTCGAAGAAAGTGCCCTGAGTTTCCGCAATAGAGGCATAATTGCAACTGTTTTCTCCTTTCCCGCGCCTTTTGTGTTAGAGGACCTTTCAGGCCCCCTATTTGCATGGGTTCCCCGGAGTCTACTCCTTTGGAAGGAGTTGGCGGTTTGGAAAATACTCGAGCATCAAACTTGGAACGATCGGCCTTCCTGTTCTGCAGTCTGTGATCTATTTGAACGACTAAGTCTATATAGTCCAAACAATCTTATGGGGGATTCACTACTTGGGCTAACACATCTTTGAGCTCTCCACGTAGACCTCTATAAAACAGCGTAATCCTTTTGTCCTCAGGCCATTGAGTTTCCACTATCAGTCTGTTGAAAGACGCAATATAAGCCAAAAGGTCTTGATTACCTTGTCGCAACGAAAGAAGCTCATTGTCCAAGGCCTGCCCCTGTGAATGGCTTGCGAACAGTTTTTCCATACTGAGCTGAAAAGCTTGAAAATCATGGAGGACCGGATCATCTTGATTTACTAGAGGGATCGACCAGTCTGCCGCATTGCCACTAAGGTACGAAAGCACGAAAGCTACTTTAGCTTGATCAGTTGGAAAGGCTGCTGGCCGGCATAAGAAATGCAACCGGCACTGATTGATAAATACTGCAAACCTCTTTGGGTCACCAGAAAATCGTTCGGGCGGAGCCAGAGGTACATTCCCAGGTAGGTTGATCTGCACTGGATTCATAGAGGATGTAGAAGGAAGATTTCCCCCAGATGCGGGTAACGGGGTCTGTCCGGCTTGTGACTGTAGCAATTGTCTAGCGAGATCATCTGTTCGCTCCTTGGAAATAATCAGTTCCCTTCTTAGAGCGTTCGTTTCCTGACGGGCTGCATGCACTTCTGCCCTTAGTTCCCCAAGTAACTGGGCTAGCTGGTCAGTATCCAAGGTTTCCATAGCGCCTGGACGGGAGTTTTGCGGTAGGCTTTGCGTTCTGTAACGCTCACCTGATTCCCGTAGAGGCGCCGGTCTTGACTGGGCGTATACCGTATCTTCAAAGGTGATGTGTAACACACGGCTGGCTCTTTGGGCTGGACCTCTGTGCACTGTATGTCTGACTCGAAGGGTAAGATGTCTGCAGATAGAAAATATGGGATTAATGAACTGGGTTATTGAATGTCTCTCTCTTCTTCCCTTTCTCTTCTCCTGTAGAACCCCAAAGGTTAACGCTCTCACCTTAGGTAAGTGAACGCCGTGCTCTCCATCTGCCTCGGGGCAGGGTGCTGTAACCAGTTTCTTCACTGGATAAGGGGAGCCGGCCTCTTGACTTCAGAGGACTGCTGTCCGTCGTTTACTGCACGAACGGTAAGTTTCGAGTAATTCTAATGTCTTTAAAAGTCTTTAGTAATGATGTCTCTTGTTTTTGCAGGGTTCCGGCGATGGCGGATGACGGGCCGAAGTGAGTTGAAGATGGAGCCCGTGTGATGAATGGAAGCGTCTGGAAGCACGTAAGTAAGCGCTTGTTGCCTGCTTCACGATGCGCTCTAACTGTCTTTTTATTTTGCAGGTACAAGTTCGGAGCGGCTGCAGGGTGCCGGAATACCCACTGGGTTAGATGTGGAAAGGAGTAATGGCACGTGAGTATTAAAGTTCTCCAATGTCTTTTAAATGCACCTTGTTTTGTCTTTCAGATGCGGGATGCAGCGCCGAAGGCCTCCGGAGCATGCGAAGAGCTGGTAAGCTTTTGTCTTTCAGATGCCGGAATGCAGTGCGAAGACCTCCGGAGCGCACGAAGAGTAGGTAAGCCTTTGTCTTTCAGATGCCGGAATGCAGCGCGAGGCGTTGGTGACAGCCGATGGACCAGGTAAGTGAAGCGCTGTCACTGAAGACCGTAATGCTAACCTGTTCTTTCTTGTCTTTATAGGTGTTGCTGAAGACTGGATTCAGGATGGTAAGCCTTTTTCCTTAGGCCCAGGATCCGATGCAGAAGACACGATGAGCGTTCTGCTGCAGAGGATGCAGAATAACGCAAAGCAAGATTCATCCATCGGGTGTGGTTTAAATAGCCTCCTTTAGTGCTTAGGTGTCTCCTTCCACAGCCACGCCTAGGTAAGAAAAGAGTTCCTGCTTTCCAGAAGAGTTCCAGTGTTCTGAACCTAGGGAGTGGCTCCTGCCCCACCCAACAGGAAAAGTAGTTCCAAACAGAAGAGGATCAGAGGCTCAACTGGCAGGCAAGTAAGCAGCATGGTCTGCTGCAGGTAAGTCCACCCAAGCATTATGAGCCCGGCGCTTCCAGCGCTGGGACTGGGCATATTTATGAGCCTGGTGCCACTGGCGCCAGGACTGGGTCCAAAAGGTTCCAATTGGGACTGGTTGGCACTCGGAACCTGGGTTATGGATCTGCTTCCAAGGGAGTTGGGAAAACCCTGACCTTTTGGAAGCAGAGATCATGACATTTGGCTTGGAGCTCTACAGCATGGTCTGCACCAGGTAAACTTTCAGCATGGTCTGCATCAGGTTCTACTCTATGAGCCTGGCGCCTGTGGCGCCAGGACTGACTCTCCATGTGAGCCTGGCGCCATAGGCGCCAGGACCGCACCCAAACAGCCCCTAGTAGGGGCTTTTGGGCTTGCTCAAAATAACTTGATGCTTGATGCCTGCTTCTGGGGTTGCTGGACCTGGTCTGGTTCCCCGGGGGTAGGCATCATGACAAACCAGTTATTCGTGAAGCCAGAGACATGTCAGTTCGAGGCCAATTCCGTCTCCTACTTGGGTTACATATTATCCAGGGAAGGAATCCGCATGGATCCAGGAAAGGTGAAAGCCATTCTGCCGTGGCGAGAACCCCACAACATCAAGGAGGTACAGAGCTTCCTGGGATTAGCACATTTTTATAGATGCTTTATTACTAGGTTTTCCAAATTTGTGCTTCCTATCACAGCCCTGCTAAAGAAGGGGGTGAAGTACAAGTTTGATCAAGCAGCCCGAGATGCTTTCCAACAACTCAAGACATTGTTCACCACGGCACCAGGACTAGTCCAACCCGACCAAAGTCGGCAGTTCATTGTGGAGACGGATGCTTCAGGTGGGGCTTTGGGAGCAGTACTCCGCCAGAAGGCGGCAGACATACTGGAACCACCAGTTGCATATTATTCAAGGACCCTTATCTCTAGTGAGCGTAATTACTCTGTCCTCGAGAAGGAGCTCCTGGCCATAAAGCAGGCCTGCGAGGAGTGGAGATACCTGCTCCAAGGAGCCACCCATAGTTTTCTGGTTCGAACAGATCATCGGAACCTGCCAGTGCTCCAGCAGATGAAATGTTCTAATTCTCGCCATGCCCAATGGGCGTATTTCTTTTCCCAATTTGATTTTCAAATTACTTACATACCAGGCTCGGAAAACCTGGTAGCCAATGCCTTGTGCAGAAGCCTCCTGATTCTCCTTGTGTTCTACAATGGTACTCACGCCATCTGGCAAGTAAGCTTCAAGGAGAAATCCACTTCCCAAGGGGTCTATTCCTCACTCGAACTGCTGGAGCGGCTCCAGAAGGTTCCTATGAACTTACCAGACAAGACTGTTTCATCTCTTGCCATCACTTGGAACAAGTTCTGCAACACCTCCCAGGGTTTTTTGGTGCCCACTGGCTTTTTTGCTGGAATTTGGGGCTGGCTCCTCAGGGTTCCCTGTGACCTGGAGCTTATACCAGTGAAGGTGGCCTCCGAGGGAGCTTGACCCTACTTACACGATAAGAAGGAGAAAAGGCCCAAAGAGAAGAAAACCCCGGAATCCAGACAAATCCGAAAGAAGAAAGAGACGGAGACCAGAGACAGTTCTTTGGAAGAACAAGGTGAGGAGGAGGTTCGGCAGGGTAATCCACCCCTGGATGGGCCTCATGTTCAGGTCAGTTAAACATTCTGGAAAACCCATCAGCGTTGCTATGTTGGACACCTGGCCTGTGCTCAATGGTGAAGTCAAACCCTTGCAGGCTTATGGACCACCTGAGCAACTTTGGATTCTCTCCCTTCATGTTCATCAGCCATTTTAAGGGCTAATGGTCAGATTGCACAGTGAAGTGCGTCTCATAGAGGTAGGACCTGAGCTTTCTTAGGGCCCACATTACAGCTCTCTGTCCTTAAGTTGACGACTAATGAATCCTATCAGGTATTCCTTGCCTTTCTCATCTATCTACGAGCTTACATCACCTATTCTAGTATCTGGGTAATCTGTCTGCACAATAAAAGCACATTTGTGGTCAGGCGCTTGACACAGGAAGTCTTTTAAGCCATTGAAGGCCTTCTCACACTCCTCAAATCAAGAGACCTTCTTAGGCTTCTTTGGAGTTGTGGGAGCAATCGGAGGGGCAGCTATGGTGCCATAGTCTTGCATGAAATTTCGATAGTACCCAGTGAGTCCTAAGAAGACCCTCACATGGGTTTGTGTAGTTGGGGTAGGCCAGTCCTGTACTGCTTGTATTTTATTGGGTATAGGCTGAATCCTCCCTCCACTTACTTCATGCCCAAGGTAGACCACAGATCCTTGACCAATCTGGCACTTGCTGGCCTTTGTGGTTAAGTGGGCCTTCTGAAGAGCCTGTAACACAATTCTAAGGTATTACACATGTTTCTCCCAGGTGGCTCTGAAGACTGCTTATATCGTCCAGATATGCTAAGCAGAATTCATCCATCTCATTTAGAACATGGTTCACAAGCCTCTCAAAAGTGGCAGGTGCATTTTTCAACCCAAAGGGCATTACCCTCAACTGGTAAAGGCCTTCTGGAGTTGAAAAAGTTGTCTTCTCCTCGGTATGCTCTGCTAGGGCTATTTGAAAATACCCTGCAGTGAGGTCAAGTGTGCTGAGGTACTTGGAGGCACCCAAGGTATCCACCAGCTCATCAGTTCTAGGTAAGGGGTGGGTATCTGTCCCGATGACAGCATTCAGAGCCCTGTAATCGACACAGAACCAAAGTTCAGAGGTACCAGCTTTAGGCACTAGAACCACAGGACTGGACCATGGACTACTGGAAGGCTCAATCACCCCAAGATCCAACATCTTGTTGACCTCAGCCTTGTTGTAAAATCTCACCTTATCCGACATTCTGTAACCCCTACTTTTGGTAGGTACACTATCCCCAGTGTCCATCTCATGTTTGCACCAAGGTGTCAAACCTGGAGTTAGTGAGAACAAGGAGGAGAACTGCCTCAGCAAAGTTCTTATTTCCCCTTGTTGGTCAGAAGCCAGGTGAGGGCTACTTGGACACCCTCAATGGAGCCATCTGAAGGACCATTCTGGAATACGTCAGGGAGAGGTTCTGATTCCTCCTCTTCCATATCTGATGCCAGAAGCAGTGTAGCTATTGTAACCCTAGGGATGAAAGCCTTCAGCCTATTTATGTCAAACACGTTAGGGGCCTGTCCGGGACTTCTAAGGTCCATCAAACAGTTGACCTCACGCAGCTGCTCCACAACTGTGTAAGGTCCTGACCATTTATCCTGTAGGGCTCGAGGCCTTATTGGGTTCATGATTAGGACTTCTTGACCTGGGGTAAAGTGAACAAGTGAAGCTTTCTGATCATACCAATGTTTGACCAATGCCGGACCATCCTTCAACTTGTCACTGGCCTGAGCCATCTGGAGGACCATTCTCTTTCTTAACCCCAGCACATAGTCTACTACATTGGTAGTTACAGGAGGAGTGGGGAGATCCCATCCTTCCTCGACTATGGCCAGTGGTCCCCTTACAGGGTGACCAAAAAGAAGCTCAAAGGGGCTGAAGCCAAACCCCTCTTGAGGTACCTCTCTGTAAGCAAAGAAGAGTAAACATGGAAACAGTAGGTCCCATTTTCTCCTTTGGGGTTCTTCCAGAGCCCCAATCATGCTCTTGAGAGTTCGATTAAACATCTCAACTATCATTTGTTTGTGGATGATAAGCAGATGAAAACCTATAAGTGACCCCACACTCTTTCCACATGGCTTGCATATACTTAGACATAAATTTGCTGCCTCTGTCAGGCAAAACTTCTTTAGGAAAGCCAACCCTAATAAATATGCCAAGCAAAGCTTTAGCAGCTGACTTGGCAGTCACTGTTTTTAATGGGATGACTTCAGGATATCTGGTGGCATGGTCGACCAGCACCAAGATAAACCTATTGCCAGAGGATGTCTGAGGGTGGAGGGGACCAACAATGTTTATCCCTATCCTCTCATAGGGCACTACCACAACAGGGAGTGGCACCAATGGAGTCTGGATTGTTGAGCCACTTTTCCCAGGATCTGGCAAGTGGCACAACTCCTGAAATGACCCTCTACTTGTACCCCCATCTTGGGCCAGTAGAAATGCATGGATAACCTTTGCTTGGTTCTCTGATCCCAAGGTGACCAGCAAGGGGGACCTCATGCGGCAATTGTAGGAGGAAGGGTCTGACTTGAAGGGGGACCACCAATCTCCTATGGTCTCTTTCAGTAGACTGTGGGCTCACTGTACAGGAGTCCACCTTCCCAATAAATCCCATGCTTCCCAGAAGGTTCACCCTAAAGCTGGAAGTTGGCCTGTCTGCTTAGGCCTTCTAAAGATGGGCACTCACGTTGGCCCTTACTGAACTCTTCCCTATCAGGACCACCTTCAACCAATAAACTTTGGAGTTCAGGATGGTCATGTGGATTGAGTATTTCAGGCAGCACCACCTCCTCGTCAGGTTCAGGTGCTTGGTCAATTACCTCCACCTCAGTGGTAGGTGAGTTTGGGGGAATGTGCTCTTTCTCTCTTTTTGGTTTTCTGACTTCCTTAGCCTTGGGGTTTCCCCTTTGGTTTTGGCTCAGCCTTGCACTTGGCTAGGGCAGCTCTGTCTGTGAGGGATTCTCTGCTGTGTCCCCCACAAGCCCCATGTCTCAGGTCATTTCCCAGCAGGACCTTTCCAGGGACTTGCCTCTGTATGCTCACAGGAATCCTCACTACTGTACCATTGATAGTCAGATTTACAGGCATTACTGGGAACTTGAAAAGGGAGACATAAGCTAACGTGCTGGGCATCAGGGGAACTCTTGCAAGCTCCTCCTGGTGGACCATTGTGGCATCCACCATAGTTCTGCTGGATCCACTATCCCTAAGGGCAGGAGTGTCTAATCCATTGATCAGCACACTGTCTTTAAAGTAGTGCTTGCTGTGGTCAGGTATCCTAGCATAATCTTCTAAAACTCTTGGCTCCCAGGAACCCAGGGAAAAAAAGACTACTTCAGACTCTATCCCACTGGGGAAGGAGTCTGAAAAGAAGGATGCCCCTGTGATAATTTCCTCTTCCTAATAGGAGGGGAAGGCCAGATTAACAGAGTGGACCCCCAAGGTTTTGACCTTACATCTGGGGTCCCCTTCACATGGTCACTTGCTCCACAAGCTACACAAGACCCACTGGGTCTGTGTAAATAGGGAGGCTTACTGTAACCCCAGCTATGCCTGGGAGGATTACTCCCACTACTCTGTCTGTTCTCAGGTGACTTGCCCTTTTTTTCAGATCCCCCACCCTCCTTATCCTTCTGCTTTTTCCCCTCCTGCTTACTAGAAGCAGGCTTGTCCTTATGGGGGACTCTATGTGACACACATACATCTGCTGCAATGGTTAACTTCTTAGGATCTATCTCCTTAGAGTCAGCCAGGTGCTGCTTAAGTTCAGGGGAACAAGAAACAAAAATATATTCAAGCATGACTAAATACATCATACCCTCAAAGGTGGTAACCTTGTATCCTTCCACCCAACCAGTCAAGGTTTTAAAGGAATCGGCAACATAAGAACCCCAAGTATTACCTTCTCTCTTTTTGTAATCTAAGAATCTTTTCAAGTATTGGGCATTGGTCTTCCTAAACTTTAAGACCAGAGTTTGCTTCAATTTCGCAAAATCTTTTCTGTCAGCCTTTGACATATCCCTAATAGCACTGCAGTCAGAATGGGAAAGTCGACTGAGCAACCATGCAATCATATCCGCATCCACTACTTCTTGTACCGCACATGCATACTCAAATGCAGTCAACCAGTCCATAACGTCATTCTTGTCATCATATACACTAAACAGATCCTTCAGAAATCTTGGATGAGAGGAGGTGCCAGACCCATTACCAGACCCTCTGGAGGAACCGTTGGTGCTCTGTATTCTAGCAAGCTCCAATTGGTGATCCCTGTCCTTCTGCTTCTCTGACCTATTTAGGTCTAGCTTAGCCATGCAGAATTCAAGTTCCTTCTGCCTAAACAGCAGCTCTTGCTTCTTGAATTCCAGCATGGCCTCAGCCTCTGAGCCGGTCAGTGAAGTATGGGACACATCACCATCATCTACATTGTCACTTTCTATAACAGCACTAATTACATTACTGGTATTTGGGATTGTCCCACTACCTTCTGCGCTATCATGGGAGTCCAAGGTCTGAATCCCAATTTCCTGCCAATCTATGATCCTCTGGATCATTTTGGATTTGGTACCAGTGGCCGGCAGGCCCCTTTTGGTGTCTCAGATTTTGAGGCACTCAAAGCAATGGCCGTAATTGTTTCCATATTATAAGTAAAGGCATGCAGCTTACAGTTAACTTTAACCTAAGGACACTGTATTTTGTGTAAGTATAACCTTGGTACCTTACCAGGGCGCAACACTGGGTATCTCCGATCTGACCCCACCGCTGTACACCAATTTGTTAAGATGGATTTCTAAACTCTGACCTGGTGGGCAAAAGTTTAGGAGCCCACCTTCGGTTTAGTGAAACAGGGGAACCGTGTGGACAAGCCAGACCAATCTAGGTAGCTTGGCAGGCGGTCAAGACTAAGTCTTAGTAGTGGTGAGAGTGATCGGAAGCCCACAATGAGCACACACAGTAGCAAACCACACATTACTCTTAGACAAGTGTATATGAAAAATATCTATACATTTATTGTCGGACGGACCAATAGACACAAGTAAACTTTAGTTATGTCAAAACCGTTGCCACATCAATTACTCTACTATATAACATATGTACAATATGTTTCCTATGACAGAAATGAGTAAAACATAGCCACAACCTAAAAAGAGAAGGGTGAGTTAACATACTAGGGGCATTAGACAATTATTCCTTAGTCGTTGCCTAACTTTCGAGTCCAACCCTAAGAAGTGGGGAGCCTTGTGGTCAACAGTACAGTTGTGCGTAAAAATGCACAATCCCGCAGGCAGAACAAAAAGCGGGTCTTCTTCGGAGAGCTGTAGCAAGCCATGAAGGGACTTGATGCAATGAAGGATTGGTTGCCACTATTCGAGCAGGATCTGCCCTTGGCAGCAGAGCAGTTTTCAAAAGGTGAGAATAGCTTGGGAGCACAGGCTAACCCAGCCAAAAGCGAATACCTTTTAATGGGATATTCGTGGTAAAAGATATCGGTTGTGCCAGGGGCCACCACTAAGTGATGCAAGTACTCACTGACCCTCAGCACAGTCTGGACCAAACTTTTCCAGTTTAGTCGAGGTTACTAGTAGGTTTGAGTCCTGCAGTTTCGCTGCGCTCCTACTCTCAGCGGCTGCGGGATAGAATGATCAACCATGATGGGACAGTTGCCTTTTCTCAGCTTCCAGAGGAGATACAAAGAACATTCTGGTGCAGCAGACTTCAGGGCTCAGGAGAACAGAAGAGCAAGGCACACACAGCGACCGTCACCAACAGGTAGTGACGCAGGAATCACAGATCCGGGCAGCGTTACGCACTCTCCTCACTCGGGACCTAGTGGAGGTAGGCCTGCAAAATTTGTCAGGAGAGGGCACGGGACCACAAGCAAGCGAGGTCCCACTTCTCATGCTTCCACTAGAGTTGGCAGCGATTCTGCAGGATACCGAGATGTAGAGCTGGACAGTACACTGGATGGCCCAAGAAAACCTCCGAAGGGGGTTTGTTCGGCAGGTAAGCAGGGGTCGCCAAGAGTAGTTGTTCCCACTACTCCAAAGGGGCAAAGCGCCCTGGCAGGACTGCTTGATCGATGAAGAAAACAGGGGTCCAACGGGACAGGAGAGCGTGAAAGGTGCCTTACCTTCGTAGGTGCCTTACCTACCTTACCTCGATTCTAACATTCCCTCTGTCCTCATCCTACTTGACCTCTCCTCTGCGTTTGACAAGGTCAACCATACCACCCTGCTCAATCGTCTTCATGACAACCTCGGTATCACTGATCAGGCTCTGGCCTGGTTGACCTCTTTTCTCTCTGATCGACCCTCCCAGGTACAACTTGGGTCCTTCCTATCTTCTATATCCCTCTCCACATGTGGTGTTCCCCAGGGGTCTATGCTCCCGCCCTGGCTTTTTAACCAATACCTGGCAACTCTCGCTTACTGCATCTCAATGTTCTGCTCAACTTTCCAGTGCTATGCTGACGACACCCAACTCATTTTCAGGCTTCCTTCAGCCTCCTCCTCTCCTTCCCTCATCTCCAATTGTCTAATCGCCATTCAAAATTGGTGTGCCGCCAATGATCTATGTCTAAATGCCAACAAGACTGAGATCCTCCTTATTGGTACAACTTAAATGGGGAGGAAACCCGGTATACGTTTAACTAAGATAGGTTAGCAACGTATACTCTGTCTAAGTCCGGGAGGACAAAGATCCGTGTTTAAAGAGGAGACAGAGCTATAGTGTAGATGCCACACATATAAAGAGCTCCCATTGGGAGAGCCACAAAAGGACCAGTCGTGGTTAAAATGATAAACATCAGATTTAATAGAATTATGACCTAAAAAGTGATTAAATAGTGTGGTCCACAGTACATACAATTCATAAACATTTAAACATATATCAAACAGTCGTTACGTGATAAGCTAGAATTAGCTAATTGACAGTGTATCAAAAACAGGGATACACTCAACATCAAGAGGTACGCTTTACAGAAAGTGCAACGTACTCTACAGTAATTAGAATCAGTATGTCAAAAAACTTAATAACTCTGGTGCCAGTACAGAGTATTAGCTCGACATGTTTCAGTTCCTACAGTTATTATGGAACATTCATCAGGAGATATACAGGTGACCACGTAACCAAGACAACATTTAAAAACGAAATGATGACATTTGAAGTATTCGTAGCATCTGCAAAGTAAAGAAAAAAAAAAAAGCGCAAAACATGAGCTTCAAATTAGCCATTATCGTTGCATGTTCAAAATACATGAACCAAGGCATCTAAATAGAGGGAAATAAATACCTCCACTGATGCCTGTGGGTGCTCTCTACTCGAAAGGTAGTAGGCGGTGTAGAACTGAGGGTCGTCTCTACCTAGGATATAGAAAAAACATCCAAATGAGCGCTGAGTAGTAGCTCACTAAAAAAGCAGGATATGTGCTTAGGCTTAGCAAATAGCGAAACTAGTATCGCATAAAAAACATATGAAAAGGTGTCCGGGTGAGAGAAACCCAGTGCTGAGAGACAAAACGAATTATCCACAGTGTGCCCCATATAATTCCAGAAGTTGAGAAGAAGTCGGTGACTAGAACCTAAAGAGGTAGTTCAAGGTATAGTCTCTAATCTCGTGTGTTTATAGGAGACAGAAGGCGGCTAGTAACACTCAAAAGTAAACAACTACCCCACAGGCAATACCTTCAAGTTGGCAGTAAGAGTGTCAGTCGTGACCAAATCCGACAGCCCCAGGATATAATCCTGCCGCCAGCGCTAGTGCTGTGTGGATAGTACGGAGAGTGCCGTCTGTTATGCGGGCAGCAGTGCAGCAGGACTGGGCGACCGATGTGCGAGTGGTAGTCAGGGAAATAAAGTAGTCCTACAACTATGTTGGAAGAGAAAAGAGATGTAGAGCAATGTGGTTAGTCATGGCAGCCATCATGGAATGGCTCAGACCGGACAAGGAATTAGTACACTAGGTAGCACACAGTCTACAAAAAACGATGGTAAGGGATCAAGTGAGTGTAAACGATTATATGTTGTACCATTCAATAGATTCGTTAAGACCCCTGATGTCACTCTGCAGAGTATATATCATCTTTTGTTCCATATAAAGCAATTTTTTCTCCCGGGTGGCATAGTTGGATCCTTTAAGTGATAACAATATTGTCCATTTGAAATCCTCGTGATGATGCTTCAGAAGATTGAAATGTTTCACCATGGGGGCATTTTCAGTTCTGTTCTTGAGACAGCTCCGGTGTTCCATGATACGAGTTTTGGCTTTGCGGGTTGTTTTCCCTACATAGTGCAGTCCACATTTACAAGTGATCAGGTACACCACAAATTCGGTGTTACAATTAGTCAAGTTTTTCTGTGTCCAGAGCTTTGACAGGCCAACATCTACATTTTTAGTTATAGAGGTCAATTTACAGACCCCGCACGAGCCACAAGGATAGTGACCGGTAGGTTCAGGTAGACCCCATAGGGTGGTTAATCTGGGTTCCTGGATAGGGATAGGGTTAAGTTTGCTGTTACTAACCCTGTTACCTATCGTCGTGCTCCTTTTATAAGCAAAGATCGGCACACTCATAGAGGGGGAGGTCGTTTGAAAGATTTTCCAATTCTTCTTAATGATGTTGGTGATCTCAAAGCTCCGGTTAGAAAAGGTATTCACACACACAATACGATCATCTTTAGGTTTAACAGGTTTTGGTTCCAATAGTGCTTCTCGGTTGTTATTAAAAGCCCTTTTGGCTGATTTTTTCACCAGTTTATTAGGGTACCCTCTCTGTCTCAGTTTTTTCACGAGAGTGTTCGCCTCCGCCTCGTATATTTCTTTCGTAGAAATATTCCTTTTAAGGCGTAAAAACTGGCCAAAGGGAAGATTATCACGAAGATGTTTAATGTGATGGCTGGAATAATCAAGAAGAGAATTTTTATCGGTGGGTTTATGATAAGGCTATGATATTAGCTTCAGTCAAGGTGCCTCTCCATATGACCAAGATGTCGTCAAGATGTCCCCCAACAAGCATCCCTTGATGCGATTGAAGAAATACTTCTGGGCCGCATTGATAATGATCCGGTCCCTACTTCGTTTATCCTTTGGTGCGTTGAACTAGCATTAAAATGTAACTACTTTGAGTTCAATGGTAAGATTTTCCAACAAGTTGAAGGGACCGCGATGGGCGCCACTATGGCTCCGAGTGTTGCTAACTTGTACGTAGAGACCTTTGAGAAAAGCAACGTCTACAGCAACCTCAATCCCTATAGTAATAACATCGTGAAGTGGAGTCGCTACATTGACGACATCTTGGTCATATGGAGAGGCACCTTGACTGAAGCTAACAATTTTTTCAACTGGTTTAACAATCTTAATCCTCACCTTCAGTTTACTATGATGTTTAGTAACGAGTTTATTAATTTTCTCGACCTAACCATTTTTGCAACCAATGGAGTCTTGAAAATTAAGCCTTATCATAAACCCACCGATAAAAATTCTCTTCTTGATTATTCCAGCCATCACATTAAACATCTTCGTGATAATCTTCCCTTTGGCCAAGATTATCAAAAATGGTTAGGTCGAGAAAATTAATAAACTCGTTACTAGACATCATAGTAAACTGAAGGTGAGGATTAAGATTGTTAAGCCAGTTGAAAAAATTGTTAGCTTCAGTCAAGGTGCCTCTCCATATGACCAAGATGTCGTCAATGTAGCGACTCCACTTCACGATGTTATTACTATAGGGATTGAGGTTGCTGTAGACGTTGCTTTTCTCAAAGGTCTCTACGTACAAGTTAGCAACACTCGGAGCCATAGTGGCGCCCATCGCGGTCCCTTCAACTTGTTGGAAAATCTTACCATTGAACTCAAAGTAGTTACGTTTTAATGCTAGTTCAACGCACCAAAGGATAAACGAAGTAGGGACCGGATCATTATCAATGCGGCCCAGAAGTATTTCTTCAATCGCATCAAGGGATGCTTGTTGGGGGACATCTTGACGACATCTTGGTCATATGGAGAGGCACCTTGACTGAAGCTAATATCATAGCCTTATCATAAACCCACCGATAAAAATTATCTTCTTGATTATTCCAGCCATCACATTAAACATCTTCGTGATAATCTTCCCTTTGGCCAGTTTTTACGCCTTAAAAGGAATAGTTCTACGAAAGAAATATACGAGGCGGAGGCGAACACTCTCGTGAAAAAACTGAGACAGAGAGGGTACCCTAATAAACTGGTGAAAAAATCAGCCAAAAGGGCTTTTAATAACAACCGAGAAGCACTATTGGAACCAAAACCTGTTAAACCTAAAGATGATCGTATTGTGTGTGTGAATACCTTTTCTAACCGGAGCTTTGAGATCACCAACATCATTAAGAAGAATTGGAAAATCTTTCAAACGACCTCCCCCTCTATGAGTGTGCCGATCTTTGCTTATAAAAGGAGCACGACGATAGGTAACAGGGTTAGTAACAGCAAACTTAAACCTATCCCTATCCGGGAACCCAGATTAACCACCCTATGGGGTCTACCTGAACCTACCGGTCACTATCCTTGTGGCTCGTGCGGGGTCTGTAAATTGACCTCTATAACTAAAAATGTAGATGTTGGCCTGTCAAAGCTCTGGACACAGAAAAACTTGACTAATTGTAACACCGAATTTGTGGTGTACCTGATCACTTGTAAATGTGGACTGCACTATGTAGGGAAAACAACCCGCAAAGCCAAAACTCGTATCATGGAACACCGGAGCTGTCTCAAGAACAGAACTGAAAATGCCCCCATGGTGAAACATTTCAATCTTCTGAAGCATCATCACGAGGATTTCAAATGGACAATATTGTTATCACTTAAAGGATCCAACTATGCCACCCGGGAGAAAAAATTGCTTTATATGGAACAAAAGATGATATATACTCTGCAGAGTGACATCAGGGGTCTTAACAAATCTATTGAATGGTACAACATATAATCGTTTACACTCACTTGATCCCTTACCATCGTTTTTTGTAGACTGTGTGCTACCTAGTGTACTAATTCCTTGTCCGGTCTGAGCCATTCCATGATGGCTGCCATGACTAACCACATTGCTCTACATCTCTTTTCTCTTCCAACATAGTTGTAGGACTACTGTATTTCCCTGACTACCACTCGCACATCGGTCGCCCAGTCCTGCTGCACTGCTGCCCGCATAACAGACGGCACTCTCCATACTATCCACACAGCACTAGCGCTGGCGGCAGGATTATATCCTGGGGCTGTCGGATTTGGTCACGACTGACACTCTTACTGCCAACTTGAAGGTATTGCCTGTGGGGTAGTTGTTTACTTTTGAGTGTTACTAGCCGCCTTCTGTCACCTATAAACACACGAGATTAGAGACTATACCTTGAACTACCTCTTTAGGTTCTAGTCACCGACTTCTTCTCAACTTCTGGAATTATATGGGGCACACTGTGGATAATTCGTTTTGTCTCTCAGCACTGGGTTTCTCTCACCCGGACACCTTTTCATATGTTTTTTATGCGATACTAGTTTCGCTATTTGCTAAGCCTAAGCACATATCCTGCTTTTTTAGTGAGCTACTACTCAGCGCTCATTTGGATGTTTTTTCTATATCCTAGGTAGAGACGACCCTCAGTTCTACACCGCCTACTACCTTTCGAGTAGAGAGCACCCACAGGCATCAGTGGAGGTATTGATTTCCCTCTATTTAGATGCCTTGGTTCATGTATTTTGAACATGCAACGATAATGGCTAATTTGAAGCTCATGTTTTGCGCTTTTTTTGTTCTTTACTTTGCAGATGCTACGAATACTTCAAATGTCATCATTTCGTTTTTAAATGTTGTCTTGGTTACGTGGTCACCTGTATATCTCCTGATGAATGTTCCATAATAACTGTAGGAACTGAAACATGTCGAGCTAATACTCTGTACTGGCACCAGAGTTATTAAGTTTTTTGACATACTGATTCTAATTACTGTAGAGTACGTTGCACTTTCTGTAAAGCGTACCTCTTGATGTTGAGTGTATCCCTGTTTTTGATACACTGTCAATTAGCTAATTCTAGCTTATCACGTAACGACTGTTTGATATATGTTTAAATGTTTATGAATTGTATGTACTGTGGACCACACTATTTAATCACTTTTTAGGTCATAATTCTATTAAATCTGATGTTTATCATTTTAACCACGACTGGTCCTTTTGTGGCTCTCCCAATGGGAGCTCTTTATATGTGTGGCATCTACACTATAGCTCTGTCTCCTCCTTATTGGTACACCATCTCCATCCTTTCCTCTCACTCTCTGGCTGGCCTCCCTTGGCCCACCCCCACTTGCGCGGCTAAGATCCTTGAGGTTATCTTTGACACTACACTTTCCTTCTCCGCACACATCTCTGATGTCTCCAAAAAATCTAACTTTTTACTCCACCTCCTTAGAGGTACTCTACCTTTCCTCTCCTTCCCTCAAAAGCTCACTGTCTCGCAAGCTCTGGTTCTTTCAAGACTGGATTATTGTAACAGCCTCTTCCTAAATCTACCTGCCTCCACTCTCCGCCCTCTACAACTAATCCAGAACAGGACTGTGAGACTTGTCCTTGGCCTCAAGCCCTGGGATCGTATCTCTCCAGCCTTGAAATCCCTTCATTGGCTCCCAGTGGATGCAAGGATTACATTTAAAACCCTCTGCATTGTCCACAAGGCTTTCTGGGGCCTGGGTCCAAAATACCTTCAACTATCCCTCTGTAAATACCTCCCCTCTCGAGCCCTTCGCTCCTCTACTTCAAACTCCCTCAGGGCTAGTCGTTTTGCAAAAATATGAGCTGGGGGTAGATCCCTGTCTTCGGCTGGTGCCTCCCTTTGGAACAGCCTCCCGGCCACCTTGAAACTTGAGGAAAAACATCTTCGGTTCCGGAAACTTCTCAAGACCACCTTCTTCGCCTCTGCCTTTGCCTCCCTTCTCCCCTATTGATCTATTTCTTCTCATGGCATTGTGCACCTGGCCACCCTCTGTTCTTTCGGCCCCAGGTATCTGCTCACTCTGCCACCCTCCTGCACTGCCTCCAGGCCACCATCTGCACTAGGGTTTCTGTATCTGTACCCATACAGTCACCTTCCCACATTTCTTCTGCACTTATCAGATATACCTTTCTGACTAACTTTCACCTGCCACTTGCTGGCCGCACTACCATGGTTTAAAGCACATATTTATTATTTATTCTATTTAATATTTATTTATGTTTTTCTCTCCTCTGCTTTGCACTTTCCACTCCCCCCCACCCTGCAATTTCCCCCATTTTTCCTTTCCCTTGCACTTGCGCTTTCTTAAATGTCACTGGGCGTAGTAAGATCGCCGTTTTCTGTTTTTTTTTTATCTCCCTTGTTCCCCTCCCTTGCTGCCTGGTCGCGCTCTGAAACACTTGTGTATGAGCGCGATATAAATAAAATATTTCATTTCCATTTCTTCCAAAGCGTCTCCGGCGGTTTCACAAGTCTGTTTCTTCGTTGCAGGATACTTGGCTCCTTCTGTGGTTTGGAGAGAACTCAAGTGATCGACCTGGAATGGATGCAGAGCCCCTTCTCTTATCCAAGATTAATCGTGCATATCAAAGATATGCTCTTATGCAGGCATCCCAGTCATGCACCAATCACGGTCCATGGTGGTCCCAATAATTCCGGCTTTCCAGACATCCTGGCACCAGCAGTGTGGATTGGGACTAAACAGTCCCAACCTGCTTCCTGCGGACACACACACGTGAAAGGTAGAAGCATGTGAAAGAGATTGGTTTTCTGGGGAGTTTGCATGCCCAAATAAGGAAAACCTGCGTTACCCGACCTGGGTGAAGGCAAGGGACACAATGGCCATGGGACAGAAAAAAAGACTTTGTGGCTCGGCCATTTTTGGACCCGGACACAGTCTTGAACCAAACACAGTAAACACGATGTCATTCAGTAAAAAGAAGTAAAACACTTATAAAAAGTAACTACTGCCATCAGTTCATCCCAGGCACACTCGTACAATCATGCAAAAATCCTTCAACGGTGTCTAGGGAAATAAAAGAAAAAGGACCCCAGTGCATGGTACTGGAAGGTACATTGTGCACTGTTAACAAGTTACCAACAAATGGCAACATAGTTTCCCAGTACTGACAGTCTGAAGGACATGTCAGTTTCCCCATAAAAAGTGAGCAAAAGCCCAGAGGAGCGCAGCAGAACGCTGTGCTCCACTAGCAAAAGTCAGGATAGGATAGCCAAACAAAAGCAAAAAGTTTGGGGGTCCACAAAGTGAGGGAAAATTACTCATAAAGGAAATCTTTCCTAACAAGTGCCATTCAGATAGACATTAATGATGGCCTTGGAGGAGTGGAAGGAGGCCAAGACGACCTCCCACTGAGTGCCACCATTAATGGGCCAGGAAGAGATAGGAGACAGAGCCGAGTCCATATGATTGGTCCATAGGTCTGGAGAGGGAACGACAGAGGATGTTGGTTAGGGTCTGTCTGGAGGAAGCGCTGATGTGGGTATCAGTAATGGGGAGACGAGCGTTGAAGACCAAAATACCCCTTTTGAAAATTTTTCTACCAGACTTAGTGAGAGGGATGGGATAGGAGAGAGAGTAGCAGTTTCAGAAGATGGGAGAGATTGAAAGCACCATAGAGGGTGCAAGGAGGCAAGAAGGGAAGGTGAGGGAAGAAAGACCGACATCCCAAAGCTAAGCACCATAGTAGGCAGCAGAGGGGAGGGTTCACACAGAGTGAAGCACACAGGACGCTACAAGCAGGAAACCACTGGGGAACGCAGGAGCAGTGCAGACGGAAGACAAAGGGAAGGGAAGGACGACTCTCCGAGGAATCAGCCTAAAAAAACACTGCACAAAGCAAAGGGTGACAAATTCAAACCCCAATAACAGATCAAAGGCTTGGGGGAGCCAGAGTGAAGCAGGCTAACACTCACATCTTCAGATAGGCCGCAGAATGAGTGGGGGAGTTTTGGTGAGGGTAGGGTGGATGGGGTAGCCAGTCGGGGTAGGGTGTGTGGGGGTAGAGTTTGGGGGTAATGTGGGCATGTAGGGGTAGGTTGGGGGACCGGGAAAAGAGGGGAGTATGGTGGATGCATGTGGAGAATTGAGGTAGCTTGGATGGGTGAGTGGGGTTAGAGAGAGGGGAGGTAAGGTGGGTGGGGAGGGTGGATGGGTTGGAGTAGAGAGAGTGGAGGTTATGTGGATTGGATTGGGGGTCAAGTGTCGAGGTATGGTGGGTGGGGGTAGAGAGAGTGTAGGTTGGGTGGGTGGGGTTAGAGAGAGTAGAGGCAGGGTGGGTAAGTGGGGGTAAAGAGTAGAGGTAGGGTGGGTTCGGCCAGAGGCACTGGAGTTAGGGTGGGTGGGCGTAGATAAAGTGGAGGTAGGGTATGTGGGGGTAGAGAGTGGCAGTAGGATGGGTAGAGGTAGAGAGATAGAGGAGGTAGGGTAGGTGGGTGGGGTAGAGAGTGGAGGTAGGGTGGGTGGGTGTTGGTGCAGAGAGTGGAAGTAGGGTTGGGGTTAAAGAGTGGCTGTGGGTGGGGGTAGAGAATGGAGGTATGGTGGGTAGGGTGAGTGGAGTTAGTTTGGCTGGGGGTAGAGAGAGTGGAGGTAGGGTGGGTGGGGTTAGAGAGAGGAGGTAGGGTGGTGTTGATAAAGGGAGAGGAGGTGGGTTTCTAGGGGTAGCGATAGTGGCAATACTGTGGGTGGGGATAGAGAGAATGGAGATATGGTGGGTGGGGTAGAGAGAGGGGTTGTTGGTTCGGTGGGGTAGAGAAAGTGGCAGTACGGTGGGTGTAGAGAGAACAGACGTAGGCTGGGTGGGGTAGAGAGTGTGGAGGTAGTGGGAGCTTGTAGGGGTAAGCTGGGAGGTTGGAGAAACAGAGAGGGGTAGGGTTGGTGGGTGTAGAGTGTTGAGATAGGTTGGATTGGCAGGTGCAGGTAGAGGGAGTAGAGAGTGGAGGTAGGGTGGTTGGGGTAGAGAGAATGGCCATTGGGTGGGGGTAGAGACATTGAATGTATGGTGGGTGGAGGTAGGGATGGAGAGAGTAGGTGTTGAGTGAGGCAGATGAGAGCCATAGAGAGAGTAGGGGTAGGGTGGGTGGATGTAAAGAGCGTGGGGAATTTTGGTGAGGTTAGAGAGAGTAGGATTAGGGTCAATGGGATAGACAGTGGGGGCAGGGTGGGTGGGGTAAATAGTTGGGGGTCGGGGGGGGTAAGATGGGTGGGGTAGAGAGAGTGGAGGTAATGTGAGCTTTTAGGGGTAGGGTGGGGGGCCAGATAAAGAGTGGACTATGGTGGGTGCATGCGGAAAGTTGAGGTTGGTTGCATGGGTGAGTGGGGTTAGTGAGAGTGGGGTAGAGAAAGTGGCAGGACGGTGGGTGTAGAGAGAACAGACGTAGGGTGGGTGGGGTAGAGAGTGTGGAGGTAGTGGGAGCTTGTAGGGGTAAGCTGGGAGGTTGGAGAAAGAGAGAGGGGTAGGGTTGGTGGGTGTAGAGTGTTGAGATAGGTTGGATTGGCAGGTGCAGGTAGTGTCACGCTTACCAGGAGACCGGGGTTCACTGTTCGCGCTCCCCCTCCCTGGCGCCTCTACCCGCGTTTCCGCGTTTGGGGAGGCGCCGGGGGAAGAGCTCCAGGGACAGGGGCGCCAGCTCCGCGGCGCTTGCGTCGGGAACCGCGATTACGGTTCTGCGCATGCGCCGTGGGGGCGGCAGCCGAGGCGTGGAGCAGCTTGCTGCTCAAGCCTCATTCTGGGGCCGCCGGCGCCTGGCAACCATCAGGCTTGCGCTCCAGGCCTCGCAGGCGCCGGCGGCCCATAAAGGGAGAGACGCGGTCGGGAGCAGATCGCGTCTCAACGCGTTCTGTTCCGGATCGTGTCCTCGCCTGCTCCCGCGCTACTAGTTAGTGCTTACCTTGTCCCTTGTTCCTCTAGACCTTACCTTCTCCGTTGCCGGTCTTCCCTCCTGTTGCCTGGGTCCTTCCTGGCATTATTCTCTGGTCCTGCTTCATTCCTCCTGGTTCTCCTTCTTGTCTGCCTTGGTTCTCTGCCTGCATCCTTTCTCCCTCCTTTGGCCTGGCCAACTTCCTAAGTTTTCTCCTGAGCCATTTTGGATTCACAACCTCTCAGCTTCCATTGCCTGCTACGGGTGTGGCCTTCCACACCATTGGACTCTACTCCTCAGCACCCACTGCTTGCTACGGGTGTGGCCTCCCACACCGTTGATTCTACTTCTCAGCACCCATTGCCAGCTACGGGGGTGGCCTCCCACACCTTTGGACTCTCTACTTCTCAGCACCCATTGCCAGCTACGGGTGTGGCCTCCCACACCTTTGGACTCTCTACTTCTCAGCACCCATTGCCAGCTACGGGTGTGGCCTCCCACACCTTTGGACTCTCTACTTCTCAGCACCCATTGCCAGCTACGGGTGTGGCCTCCCACACCTTTGGACTCTCTACTCCTCAGCACCCATTGCCTGCTACAAGTGTGGCCTCCCACACCTTTGGACTCTCAACTCCTCGGCACCCATTGCCAGCTACGGGTGTGGCCTCCCACACCTTGGGACTCTTAACTCCTCTTCAAGGATTCCCTCCAACCACTTCTTCTGTCAACTCTGTGCAGAACTGCCATCTCTGGAACCTGGTTGTGGCATTGGGAATCGGTCCATCTTCCACCCAGTTCCCATACAGGGTGGAGGAAGGGCTGGTTGCTTGTGTTACCAAGTCTTCTCGTCAGTCTGGCTGCCCCGTCGAGACCATCCAGAAATACAGGTACGCAGCATTCCCGTGATTCTCATCTTAACAGGTAGAGGGAGTAGAGAGTGGAGGTAGGGTGGTTGGGGTAGAGAGAATGGCCATTGGGTGGGGGTAGAGAGATTGAATGTATGGTGGGTGGAGGTAGGGATGGAGAGAGTAGGTGTTGAGTGAGGCAGATGAGAGCCATAGAGAGAGTAGGGGTAGGGTGGGTGGATGTAAAGAGCGTGGGGAGTTTTGGTGAGGTTAGAGAGAGTGGGATTAGGGTCAATGGGATAGACAGTGGGGGTAGGGTGGGTGGGGTAAATAGTTGGGGGTCGGGGGGGTAAGATGGGTGGGGTAGAGAGAGTGGGGGTAATGTGAACATTTAGGGGTAGGGTGGGGGGCCAGATAAAGAGTGGACTATGGTGGGTGCATGCGGAAAGTTGAGGTTGGTTGCATGGGTGAGTGGGGTTAGAGAGAGTGGCAGTAGGGTGGTGGGGGTAGCGAGAGTCGAGGTAGTTTAGGTGCATGTGGTAGAGAGTGGAGGTGGGGTGGGTGGGGGTAGAGAGAGTGGAGGTAGGGTAGAGAGTGGAGGTAGGGTGGGCTAGAGAGAGTAAAGGTTAGGTAGATGGGTGGGGTTAGATAGTGGATTTAGGGTGTGTGGGTGGCTTTATAGAGAGTGGAAGTAGGGTTGTGGTAGAGTGGCTGTGGGATAGAGAATAGAGGCTGGGTGGGTGGGGGTAGACATTGTTGGCATTGTAGAGAGTGGAGGTAAGGTGGGTAGATAGGTGTAGAGAGAGTAGAGAAAGGGAGTGTGGGTGGGGGTAGGAAGGGTTGATGGGGGTAGAGAGAGAGTGTGAGTGAAGAGTGGGTGGGGGTAGAGTGGAGTTAGGCTGGGTGGGGTTAAAACGTGAAGGTTGTGTGGTTGGGGTTAGAGAGTAGAGGTAGGGTGGGTGGGACCAGAGAGATGGGAGGTAGGGTGGGTGTGGGTAGAAAGTGGTGGTAGTGTAGGTGGGGTTAGAGAGAGTAGTGTTAGGGTGGGTGAGTGTTGAAGTGTGAGTGGAGGTACGGTGGGTCGGATAGCGAGGAGGTAGAGTGTTGTGGATAGAGAGTGGAGGGAGGGAGGGTGGGTGGTTGTAGAGACAGTGTAGGTAGTGTGGGTGGTGGTACAGAGAGTGGAGTTAAGTTGGGTACATGGGGTAGAGTGAGCGAGTGAAGGGTGGGTGGGGGTAGAGAGAGTAGAGGTGGGGTGGGTGGTGCTAGAGAGAGTGGAGGTTGGGTGGGGGTAGAGATAGTGGAGATTGGGTGAGGGAGGAAAGAGAGTGGAGCTAGGGTAGGTGGGGATAGAGAGAGTAGAGGCAGGGTGGGTGGGGGTAGAATGAGTGGGGTAGTGTGGGTGGGGTTAGAGAGAGTAGAAGTAGGATGTGTGGGGGTAGAGAGAGTGGAGGCAGAGTGGGTGGTTGAGAGTTGGGTGGGTGGATGGGGGTTTAGAGTGGAGGTAGGGTGGGTGGATGGGGTAGAGAAAATGGAGGTGGGGTGGGTGAGAGTGGAGGTCGGGTGGGTGGGTTTTGTTAGAGAGAGTGGCGGTAGGGTGGGGCTAGAGAGAGTAGCTATCGGGAGTGGGGGTAGAGAAAGTGGTGGTTGGGTGGGTGGGAGTAGAGAGAGCAGAAGTAGGGTGGGTAGGAGTGGGAAGAGAGTGGAGGTAGGTTGGCTAAGTTGCGGGTAGAGAGATTGGAGGAAGGGGGGGTTGAGAGAGTGGCAGTTGTATGGGTGGGTGTAGACAGAGCGGATGTAGAGTCCCTTTGTGGGGGTCGAGAGAGTGGAGTTAGATTGGGTGGGGATAGAGAGAGTGGAGGTAGGGTGGATGTGTGGGGGTAGGGTGGGAGTAGAGAGAGTGGAATTAGGGTGGGTGGATTGGGGTAGAGTATAGAGGTATGGTGGGTGGGGATACAGAGAGTGTAGTTAGGGTGGGTGGGGTTAGAGAGAGTAGAGGTTAGGTGGGTGTGGGTAGAGAAAGCAGAGGTAGGGTGGGTGGTTCAGGGTGTACAGAGTGGAGGTTTGGTGGGGGTACAGAGAGTGGAGGTAGGGAGGTTGGGTGTGGTAGACAGCGTGGCAGTAGCATGGGTGGGGGTAGAAAGAGTGGCAGTACCGTGGGTGGGTGTGGGTAGAGGGAGTGGAGGTAGGGTGGGTGGGGAAGATAGTGGAGGTAGGGTGGGTGGGGTAGAGAGAGTGGATTTAGGGTGGGTGGGTGTAGGAATAGAGAGTGTTGGGTTGGAGAGAGCAGAGGTACTGTGAGTTGGTCGGGGTATGGTGCTTGGATGGGGTAGAGAGAGTGGGCAAAGGGTGGGTGGGGTAGATAGAATGGGGAAGATTGATTGGGGGAGTGGGGATAGGGTAGGTGGGAGCTGGTAGAGTGGGCATAGGGTGAGGTGGTGCGGGTCTGGTGGGTTGGGGAAGAGAATGTGAGATTAGGGTGGGTTGAATGAGGTAGAGTGAGTGGAGGGGGGCTGGGTGAGTGGGGATAGTGAAGGTTGGGATAGGTGGGAGTAGAGACAATAGGTGTGTGGTGGCTGGTGGTATTAGAAACCCTGAGTGGGACCGGTATGCTCAGATGTGGATCCCGTGCCTGCTGGGCCTAGAGACCCAAGCCACTCCTCAGTGATGAGGCCCAACAAACATGTTGGGGATGTTTCTGGTGTCATACAGATGGGATGTGACCAAGCAGTTCTGGCTGGACTGCCCCTTTTGGTGTGGGACCAAGTCAGATTTGCATATGGTCTTTCCCCTTTTGTAATTGCTTGGCAGGTAAAGAACAATGGTCTGGAGGGTTGCCCAGAGCAATGCCAGAGGTTAAGACTAATTCTAAAGCTCCCAGGCCTCACACCTTTTGTTTTGCTATAGGATTTAGCAGCCAGGCACAGCCCCTTTTTTCTATGCTAGGTGAAAGATTTATGGTTTGATTAACACACATTGCATTTTCACCTAGCGCAGTGCGCAGTGTGCATCTGTAGCAGCATGATCATCTTGTACATTGCTTGCGCGTGGTGGTGCAGTCCAGCCCAGAGTGTAGCACAGCCTGTGCTTTGTTGTCGAGTTTGGAGGGCCCAAAATGGTTCGAAGGGGGCGCCTGCATTTTGTGTTCCGCCAATACATTGTGTGTTTTGTGTTGTGATCGCTGCCATCCTGAAAGAACATGTTCAAGGAGGACTTCAGAAGATATTAAGTTTCCTCCGTGGGAACAATTTGAAGACAATTGTTATAGCACAAGGAAGGAAGAGAAACAACCTGAGACAATTGAAATACACACTGCTACCTACTGTAGGAATACAATTGAAAATGTATTGAATTGTATACATGTACAAAGAATGACTATTGTAATAGAACAATCACCTCAAAATAGCTGAATATATGGATACAATGCATTGAAAATGTTGACCATGAATGTAGATGTACACATGTCTGTGCACTGTATACAATGACAACCCCAAATGACATCTACTAGGTATAACTAATCCAAATGTTAACTGAAGATCTGTGATACAGACCCCAACAACCGTAAACACCTCAAATCTAAATGGGTAACTCACATTATTATTATTGTGCTTTGTGAAAGCCCAATCAGGGGCGAAACTACTGCACATGCCTCCTAATAGGATAAAGTTGGCATTTTTTACAGTACAAGAGAGCACTAATATTCATTAAAATCAAGAACTTAAATACACAACACATGAGTCAAGTGGTTTATTACTCTTTGAAAAAGAAAAGGCCATTTGCATGAACCAAACTTGGCATATCCTTCCGTAATTTCTTATAACTCGATTGACTAGTGATTGTCAGTCCATGCCAATATCTGCTGCCAGCCTAAAACAATCACTGAAGAATTGAACCACCATCTAATCCAGGGAAGGCGCACTACCCTATGCTAATTACTCCTAATTTTACTCTATAGTTTAGATGATGCCTAGCTGAAATAAACCAGAGATACTTCAAGTGAGATGGAAGAACTGGAACATGGTGGTACACATTGTGACGATCCATGTAAACACCCCCAGCCAGAACAAGCGAAGAATTTTCTGGATAGAATCCATTCCAAACAAAATGCCTGGTATCCATTTGTTCAGATTCTTCAGGTTGAGGACCAACCTGTCACTACCCGAGTTCTTCTGAACTAGAAAGACAATGTGGTAAAGTCCATGCCCCTGGTCGAGTGTAGGACTTGGCACCACAGCTCCCTTCCCCAGCAGTCCCTTCATCAGAAAAGGCAGAGACGCCCTGTGAGTTCCATCTTTTGGGAGCTTGATTACCACAACACTTGCTGTCTTTTGAGTTAAGGAGAGCCTGTTCAGGTACTCTTACCAAACCATCCATGTGGCTCATAGATCCTGTATCAAATCTTACCAGCTCTCCGCAAATGCTTGCAGTCTTCCACCCGCTGGCCAGGATGCTAGAACCGCTGTATCGACATAGTTAGAACTTCTATGTATTCAAAGTCGTGGACGAAGGAGGGGAGGGGCCTGCTGCTTCCTCGAACCCACGCCTCGTTTTTATGGTACCAGGATCAGTGAAAAGGTTGAAATTGTAGTCTACAATTAAAGCGACTACTCAGAGGCTCTCACAGATGAAATTCACTGGTGAATTCAGAACAGCCACGTAGAAGCCAAGCGATTAGGCTGCACTTCAGGAGCATATTTGGTCAGAGCAAGACTCAGGCTGAAAGGCTAAAAGACAGAAAGGATAGACTGTCGTATCGATTTAGGCATGACTAGATGGGATGTGTTCCTTAGCGATACCACAGTGGAATATTCCCCCATGTAAATAAGTCATAAAAAAAAGAGCAATGGCAAAGAGAGATGTGGTTTGTTGTTCTCTGAAGAGGAACATTGAATGACACTGACGACTAATGAGAAGGTCTGTTTAAGAAGATTTGGGAATTGATTAAGAGTTAAAAAAGAAATGAAGTCAATTCTACTGTAAAATAATGTTATACCATCATCTGCATGGGGGTGGACTCCTTTGTCTATTGAATAATTATGCTGTAAATAGTTAGGTAACAAATTACTCTTGATGAATGTTCGATATTAGATATATCAACGAACTGAAACATGTAGACCAGATGATAACATACATCAAACGTGTCAGGGTTAGGTTACATTTTAAGTATGATAAGTTGGATGAATCAACACACCAGGCTTTACAGTTTTTGCCTATTAAGATATCTTCTTACTGTTGCTTAGTGATAATTTAATGAATTAATTAAATGGAAGGAGTCGCAGTGATGATGCCTCCTCCCACACTGCCAGTCTCCTACTCAGTCATTTGACCGAATAAGCGTGTGTCAGTCGCTGCATTTGCCTCTTCCCTCATCCCTCCTCTGCCCTGTCACTTGACTCTCCTCCTGACTCTGCTCTAGCTAACCTTCGTCTCTCTATCTCTAACACCTTGTACATCTTTGCCCCCATCATGAAGATCCGCATGAACCCTGCCTCCAAAGTTCAATTTTTGTTATGACTCTGGCTTGGCTGCTTTGAAACCCAAGTGCAAAGCTGCAGAGTGGAAGTGGCTGGCATCTAGCTCATCCTCTGACAAGCTGGTCTGCTGCCTACACCAAAGGCAATACCGTCTCACCATCTGCTCCAAAAAGAGGGCCCATGTCCAAGCTTGCATATCTGGAGCCTATATAACAAGGCTGAACTCTAAAATCTTCAAGGAAGTTGCCAATCCTACCGCTGTCTCCTCCTGTCCGCCTCCCTCCCATGCCCTCTTCTCTGCTCTGGCTGCCCACTTCTCCAAAGCTCTTGACATCCTGTCCTCTCTGCCTTTTGCTTCTCCCCAGACCACTTGTTCCTGTATCTCCCTTGGCCCCCCTATCCTCCTTCTCTCCCATTGTGCCAGATGAAATCTCTACAGTTTTCCTCTCTCTGAAAGTCTCCTCTAAACAGGTGCTCGCCTGCTCCTCCAGAACCATCAAGGACAACATCGCCTTTCTCAACCCAGCCTTGGCTCAAATCTGCATCACTCATTTGCCACTGGCTCCTTCCCACAACCCATTAAGCACTCGCTTGTGCACCCTCTCCTAAAACGCTGTCTTCTGGCCCTTCTTGCACTGCTAACTATCGCCCTATATATCTCACCCCTTTTTGGGCAAACTCATGGAGAAGCTGGTCATCCCCCAACTGACCCTGCATACCGAAGTGGCTGGCTGCCTCCATGACCACCAGTCCAGTTTCAGGGCATCCAGAGGCAAAGAAACTGCTTTCCTGAACACCCTCCTCGATCTTTCTTCTGCCTTTGACACAGTCAACCACTCCATCCTCATAAACCACCTCTGTGATACCCTAGGCATCACGGACAGGGCACTGACATGATTTACCTCCTTCCTTTCTAACAGACCAAAACAGACCATCCCAAGTAAAAAAGTAGAAATGGGACCTTTTCTCTCATCTACCTCACTCTCCACCTGTGGTGTCCCTCAGGGCTCTATTCTATCGCCATGGCTCTTCAACATCTACCTGGCCCCTTTGGCCCACCTGATCGCCACCTTCTCCCCTCATTTCCAGTGTGATGCAAATGACCCACTGCTCTCTGTCAAGCTGCCATCCTCTTGTTGTGAAGGCAGGCTGACTGAGCTGCCTTTCCCTGTGCAGCACTCCCATTGGTTGCTGAGTGCCTTCTTCCATCCAACTGGGGACCGGCAGGCTTTAGCCGGCCCCCTCAGCAAAGGTCCACTTCTAAGGCCTCTGTCTGCTCCCTGTCCGCTTCCGGAACGCCAATTGGGGTCCACCCTGCACCTTAACCACAATGATGCTGCCACCTCACTCCTCTAAGAAATCTGGACTGCCTTGACATTGTCACCTCCGGAACTATGGGTTAGTTCCCTCGTTCTGGACTCACTCCTACCACCTTTGTCTATCACTGTTCTTTCTGCTTGTTTCTCCCTTCCTGTCATTCTGATGCACATTGCTTCTTAAAACCAGTTGCTAACATCTGAATCCCTGATTGGAAAGCCAAATCTTGCTCTTTTTGCTAGAAAGTGAAATCTTGCTGCCCATTGCCAACTTCTCTGTACTTTGCTTGTATACTGTTGCTTCTCTGTAACTAGCCGGCCCAGTAACCTCAACACTCTTTTGTTCCACACCTCCCTGCCTTAGCCCCCCCCAGCTTCTCCCTCCTTTCCTCACTTCCACTCCCATGGCACTTTCTGTTTCTCCTACCTTTTCCAACTGCTTCTCCATTGACTATCCTTCCCTTCTCACTAAGTCTGGCAGGAAGAAGTTCAAAAAGAATATCTTGGCCTCTAACCCTGGTCTTCCAATCACAGACACCTACTGCTTTGCTTCCTCCAGATAGACCCTGAGTGACATCCTCTTTGTCGTTCCTTCGCCAGATCTATGGACTCTTCATATGATCTCTGTGCTCTGTCCTATCTCCTCATCTCCCATTAATGGTGGCACTCGCTTGGGAAGTTCTCATGGCTTCCTTCGACTCCTCTAAAGTCATCATTAATGTCTACCTTAATGGCACTGTCATGGTCCAAGGCCCTTAGGCCAATCTCCACCTCTTTCATAGCTGCTTCCCTCGCTCGCCTCATCAATTTCCTCTCATCTCCTGCTGTCCCCACCACTCTCCCCTTGGCTACCTTGCCCTCTCTCTCCTCCCCCACCCCTCCTAGGGCTCCTTCTCCTTGCAGGGGGTACCTCTGATCTGTACCCCCACCCCAGAAGGTCATTAAGGCTGGCAACCTTCTTCATCTTACCCCTCTCAACTCTCGCTCTGCTGTCAAACACTCCTCTGACATCTGCCACCTCCTTGAATAACTAGACCTTGATGTCCTTGGTCTTACTGAGACATGGTTCACGGCCAGCTCTGTCATGAGCTTTGACACTCTCTTCCCTGATGGCTAGAAGATCCTCTCTGCACCCAGATCCTCCCGGTCCGGTGGGGGGGAGGGGGCGGGTAGCCCTGATCTTTTCTGAGTGGATTCCTGCCTCTATCATTCCCATTCAGACCTACTCCTCTTTTGAATGCCTTGTCTGTAGGCTCTCTCTCTCTCCTACGCATTCTCTTACTGTGGCTACCATCTACCGGCCTCCTGTTCAAATTACCTCATTTCTCTCTGAGTTGGCAGCCCCCTTCTCCTCCCTCCTGGCCTCTACCACTCAACTCCTCCTCGGTGACCTTAATATCCATTTAGACTCTCCTTGTTCCACCTCTTTACTCTTCCGTGACCTCTGTGACTCCCTCTCCCTGTCCATCCTCCCCTCTGGCCCGACTCACTCTGCTGGGCACACACTTGATGTCTTGATCTCCTGTGACCTCCCCCCTCTCCATGCCTCTGACAACTCCTCTCTCCTGGACCTATTGTAACAGCCTCTTTCTAAATCTATCTGCCTCTACTCTCTGCCCTCTGCAACTAATCCAGAACAGGACTGCAAGACTTGTCCTTGGCCTCAAGCCCTGGGATCGTATCTCTCCAGCTCTGAAATCTCTTCATTGGCTCCCAGTGGATGCAAGGATTAAATTCAAACCCCTCTGCATTGTCCACAAGGCTTTCTGGGGCCTGGGTCCAAAATACCTTCAGCTGTCCCTCCACAAATACCTTCCCTCTTGATCTCTTCTCTCCTCTACATTTAACTCCCTCAGGGTTAGTTGTTTTTCAAAGAAACGAGCTGGGGGTAGATCTCTGTCTTCGGCTGGGGCCTCCCTGCCACTCTGAAACTTGAGGTGAACCATCTTTGGTTTTGGAAGCACCTCAAGACCTTCCTCTTTGCTTCTGCCTTCTCACCCCATCCCCTGTTGATCTGTTCTTTCTCGGCACTGTGCACCTGGCCACCCTCTGTCCTCTGGGCCCAGGTATCTGCTCACCCTGCCACCCTCCCGCACTGCCTCTAGGCCACCCTTCCCCTGGGGTCTGTATCTGTACCCATACAGCCCCCTTTTTTTCTTCCTGCACTTAACAGACTTACCTTGTCTGCTGCCTTAAACCCAGAACTTGCCACTTGCTGCCTTCCCTAACACTGTTTGTTGCCTTTGTTATTTATTTATTTATGATTATTTATGTTTCTCCTTTTGCTCTGCACTTTCCACTTCTCCCCCCTTCCATGCACTTTTCCCCTCTCCCTCTCCCATGCACTTGCGCTCTCTCAATGTCATTGGGCCTCGTAAGATTGTTGTTTTGGTTCTCCCCTGTTCTCCTCCATTGCCTTGTCGTGCTCTGAAACACTTGTATACGAGCACAATATAAATAAAATATCAATTTAATACCTCCTCCGCCTCCTGCCTCATACCTCATACCTGACTGCCTGACTGCTATTCAGGCATGGTGCACTGCCAATGATCTCTGCCTTAATGCCAGTAAAACAGAGATGCCTCTCATTGGGACGCCTGCTCCTTGCTCCCCCCCACTCTCTGGCCAGACTCCTTGGGTCTCCTCCCCTCACCCATCTGTGAGGCAAGGGACCATGTGATTATCTTTGACTCCTGTTGTTCCTGGAAGAACGTACTCGACACCGGTGGAAACTGTAACCTCTTTATTCGTTATCTGCTACAATCCCGAATTCCCTTGTGCCCTTCTTCCTCCTCCCCCTTTTAGAGTCACGACCCACGTGACTACTGCCTCTGTCTTAAAGAGGCAGTAGCCATTAACATCACCCCTGGACGAAATGTCCTAACGTCCACTCAGCACTCTTCCACTAGGCAAAGCAGCCTTCTGACATTCCGCTGAGGTCTGGCACTTGCTTCTCCCATCCGGGTTGACTTGTCTGTCCCCAGTGGTTTGCATTGGTGACACAAAGTTCCTCCTCGAGGGCTCCACAGGTCATCCCAGGGTTCATGAGGTTCAGGATCAGGTTCAGGAGGCGGGGGTCCGTCATCCTCTCTCCTGATGACATGCTTGAAGAGGGAACTATTTCTTGTCACTTATTTTTCGGCATTGGCTGCCATGACCATGGACCCTTTCACGGATGTGACCTGCAGCAGCCTAGGCGCAAATTGGGCATCCGTCTTTCTTGACATTTCTTTTTCTTCACGCACCCTTCATCGCCTATTTGGACTCCTTTGGGCCTGGCTCCTCTTCTCTTATCATTTTCCACACGTGCTTTCTCCTTTCGCTCCGTGTCCCTCCTTATAACTGTCTCGTCCCCATCTGGCTGGGATGCGGAGTGCCTCACAATCCTTGTGCGAACGTCATACTTCATCATGAGCTCGGCCGGGGTGTTGTTGGTCGCTTCATGAGGGGTGTTGCCATTGTACCGGAGTAGGCGACACAGAGTTGGATGCTGGTTGGCCCTTTCAATGCGGGTCGTCTTGATTGAAGCCATGAACCGCTCGGCCATTCCATTCGCTTGAAGCCACTGGGGTGTGATCTTTTGATGGGAGAAACCCACGTGTTTCGCAAAGGCTGCAAACTCATGTCCGCTGAATGGGGGCCCGTTGTCCGACTTGATGATGACCAGGATTACCCATTCGCTTACTACATCAAAGATCACAGCTACTTGTGCTAAGGCAGTAGGGAATCACCAGGACACCAGGGACAAACTGGGCTCAACTGTGACTACCTCCCACTTAAAATCAATGTGTCACACACCTGCGCTATCAACCTGCATATCGTATACCGACCACCTGGTCCCTGCACTGACTTCCAAGACTCCCTTGTCCACGCACTATCGGACAATATCAAAAAAACCTCCCAAACCATCCTTTGGGTGACCTCAACCTAGGCCTTAATGACCCCAAAGACCATCACGCCAAAGCGCGCGACAAAGCCCTCACCACCCTCGGCTTTGCTCCCTCCATTATTGAACCCACCCATATCAAAGGACGCACCTTGGATTGGATCAACCAGCACAACTGCTCCATCCTGGTCACTGCTAATACCCCTATCCCATGGTCCGACCACCATTACATCCAATTCAACCTCGCCACTAAAAAAGACTCCGCCCCCATTCAGACCCCCTGCCCAGCGGCACTCGCCAGGAGCTCACGTAAACTTACAGTAGAAAATGTTGCGCCGTTCTTAATGGTTCCCGTGCTACAAACGCCCACCTCCAACAACCCAGAAACTCTCGCAAGTACCTTCAAGAATATCATTACCAAAGCTATAGACGCCATTGCGCCCCTGACCTACAAGAAAGCCAAGAAGGTTAAACACTCCAACTCCTGGTTCTCCAATGAGCTGCTCAAACAACGCTCAGAAAAAAGATCCGCCCTCTCTACCTGGAAAGCCAACCCCTCAGAAACTAATAGGGAGGCCTTCAAAACCCTCTGCAGATCTTACAAAAACAATGTCATCAAAGCCAAAGCTCTCTCATACAACACTAGGATCAATGACGCCAAATCCAACTCCAAAGAAATATTCTCCATCTTCAGAGAACTGGAAAAACCCTCCAACCCTCCTCCCACGCTCATCAAGGATGTTACATGGTGCAACAGCATTCAATCAGCAATGCTAGACAAACTCAATACCCTTCAGGCCAAAATCATTGGCCACCAAAAAGCATTATAAAAACTAATAGCGAGCCAGCATAGCAAAGCACCTACTATTAAAGACTCATCCCACGCCTTGGCTCCCTTCCTTACTGCCTTCATTAATGCCTCCTTCAGATCAGGCCTTGTCCCCAAAGACCTCAAAGAAGCTTGGGTACGCCCATTAATCAAAAAAACATCTCTCGACCCTACTATCCTCTCGAACTACAGGCCAATCACCACAGTCCCTTTCCTGCTAAAAATTCTCGACGAAGCGGCCTACATACAAGTCCAACAATACCTGGAGGAGAACCAACTCTTAGGCCTACGGCAATCAGGTTTCCGCCCAAGACATGGCACTGAATCAGCCCTCCTCGACTTAAAAAACCAAATGGACGACCTGAGAAACCTAGGCAAGCCTGCACTTCTCCTACTCCTTGACTTATCAGCTGCTTTCGACCACAACACCCTGTGCAGTCACCTTGCCTCTGCGGCCAACTTCTCTCCCAAAGCATGCGACTGGATTACATCCTTTCTCAAAGATAGGGCCATGACAGTATTCTCTGACTCTGCCTCGGCCACCCCAAGCCTACTTAAATGTGGAGTCCCACAAGGGTCGGATGTGAGTAGGCTGGAGTGGGGCCAGCGCTTCTGCTCTGGCCGTGCATTGGCACGCTACGCAGTTTTTCAACCACTAGTCGACCATAGAGTCCAAGAAAGGGAACCACACATGGCACCAAAGTTGTCTTTGTGTTGTCCGCACCTCGGTGTCCTTTGTGCACCGTCTTGATAACCTCTGCTCTGAGGGTCACAGGGATGACGAGTCGGCACCCTCTCAGTAGAATGGCCTTATCTTTCACAGCCAGTTCTGTGTGTACTTTGGCAAGCCTCTCCAATTCGTACCTGCATGCCCCCGAGTGGTGCAGCACGGCCCTGCAGTAATCTTTTTTTCTGTTGTTCTCCATCAGGCTGATCGCCATGGAAGGGACCGCCGCGGAGGCAGACGCAACCGCTTCCAGTGATATGGCTGGTGGGAGTGCGTTTGAGGCTACATAGTTGATATATTTGGCATCCTGGAGATTAGTTTACCCTCGGGGTGTCTTGATATATGATCTACCGGATTATTTTCACCCCATGGCCTGTGGATGATCTCAAAGTCATATTCTTGGAGCCTGATGCCTCATCGCTTGATCCAGGGAGGCATCTTGGTCCTGGGGTTCCTGAATAGAGACAGCAGGGTCTGATGGTCCGTAATGAGTGTGAACCTTTTGCCGATCACAAAGTCATAAAAATGCTTGCATGCCCAGACGGCAGCTAGGCTCTCCTTCTCCGCTTGCGAGTTGGCGGATTCTGGTGGGGCGATTGCCCTGCTAGCATAGGCAACTATGTGTAGGTTGAAGATGGTAGAGACTTTATCAGGATCTGGCGTCATGCGATCAGCAAAGAAGATATGGCTGAAGAATTTGAGCTTGGCTTTACTGAACCGGCATTTGTCAACGTTCAGGGTCAGGCCTGCAGCTTGGACAGCTGCACAGGTAGAGAGCAGTGCAGCGTTGTGTTCCTCTCAAGATTTACCGAAGACTAGGATATGTAATTTAGGGCTTCACATATCGGTCTGATGATTTGCCCGATGGTCTCCTGAAAGATTTCAGCCGCTGACAAGATTCCAAAGTCAGACCCTCCAGCTTATAGCGAATTTGCGATCCAGCAAAATGCTGCGAAAACGGACGTTTTGTGCAAAAACAGTCGGTTTTTGCAAAGAAAAACCTGCAAAAACTACAATTATAAAAAAAAAAATCCTCAGGGTGCCAGATTCTCAAAACGTATCAAGGCAAGAAATGAAATGCGCAAACACATCTCATCACTTGCGCCCAAAAAAAGAGCAGCCCAATCCACAAGGGACACCTGAATGGGCACATTTTATTAAAATGTGCCCATTCAGGTGTCCCTTGTGGATTTTATATGCACGCCCATTCAGATGGCCTTTTTCACCTCCTTGAGTAAATCAGGGGGTGTTTCTGCCAATTTAAAAGCGCACCCTAAATTTCCACACAAGATGCACTTTTAAATGTGCAGAAATTGTAGGCAACCCTACGTGCACGGAAGGTGGGTTTGCCACTGCATGACAGGGGGCCTCATTACAAGTACGGTGGTAGCCGTGCCACTAAAACGGCACGGCTACCGCCAGAGTCATTTTTTTTCTGGTGGTCCCTCCAGCCAGGCGCTGGAAAAAAAAGAAAATCCCCATTCCCATCAAGTCCCATTGGACTCAATGGGAATGGGGAGGACAGATGCACCGGCACTGTGTGCAACAGTGCTGGTGCATCCACTCGCAGAACTTGTAGTTTGCCGGTCCAGAAACAACAGTAGCGGCAAGCTTACCAGTACCGTTGTTTCCAGACTGGCAACCTCATAATGACCCCCAGTGTCTTTCTTGACCCTGTCATGCATTTTTTTAAATGCATGAACCGCTGCTGTGTCGCTTGCATTTCTGTTCCTCAAACAGGATAGAAATACGTTTTTTGGGTTGCATTTTACAGTGGACGCTCTGGGAGCTTGTAGAACACTGTTGGGAGAACGCTTCTATTCAAGGTAATACCCATTTTGACCGCCAAAAAAATCAATCGAATGGTACAATTTTGCCTATTTCGCCAGTACCATTTGATCGATTTTTATAAATACCGAACATATGGAGCGGGGTTTGCGGGGTGTCACCCGCTCCCTATGTTCAGAATTTTGGCCTTGGGGGTTGAAGGGGTGTCCCCCGCTTCCTCAAAATTGGAGGTGGGAGTCTCAAAACAAAAACAAAAAAAAAACTAAAAAGGGACCCTGCAGCGTTGGATTCGTCCTGCGTTAGAGGGACGGACCTGACAGGGTTGGAGGGGAAGTGGCACCGACCAAGCAGTTAAGTAGGGGACAAGCAGTTAAGTAGGGGGGTGGTGGTGGTGAAAGGTACATTTTGGGTTGTTTGGCTGAAGTGCAAATCTAATCATGGCAAAATTGACCACGCTCAATTCCGCCGCAAATAATTACACTTCGGTCAAACAACACAGAACCCTATTCAAGGCAGCTGGCCAGCGCACAATTTGCACTACAGCTCAGCCCCGTGGAAATGCACAGGTCATCTTTGAGAATAAGGTGACCTGCTCATTTCCAAAAATGGGTTATCTAAAAATAGCATATCCTCAGCTTAAATGGTCACACTATGAAAGGGAAAGGAGAGAGAGGAAGAGTGATGGGTGAGCTGTGATGTGATAGGCAAGAAAGCAGAGGGAGAACAGTGGATCAGAGGAGGAAGCAGTGCACAAGAGAGCATAGGAAGCAGTGATGCAGTGGGCCAGAAATCTGAGAGCGAGCGGAGGTACAGAAAGTAGAGGGAGTGTGTGGTCAGGGGGAGCAGTGAGCCAGAAAGCAGAGAGGAAGCGGTTGGCAGAAAAGAGGCAGTGAGCTGTAGATTGGGAAAAAAGATGAGTGAAGAGTGCGATAGAATGGGAGAAAGGATGCAAGATGCAGAACAAGCACAAAAGAATGAAGGACTTTATATTACGGGAGGAATTGTAGAGTGTAAGGTGCGAGTTGGGAGTATGATTTGGAGTTTGGCGGGGCGGGGGAGTGCAAATTATGACTTGACAGTTTGACATAGCATGTTAGTATTTGTATGGCAGAGTGAGAGGTTCAGGAATGCAAGTTGTAATGGGAAGTTGGTGAGCTGTGTGATGTGTGTTGGTGAGAAAGGTGTGTGGGTGTTTAGGGGATTGGAGAACATAGAAGGGGAAAAGTTTGAGCATTACAACTGATAATGATCAATTTAGTTAATATTATTAAATAGGCATGCACATTAAAACAAAAATGTAGCCAAAACAAAAACCGTTCTGCCAAGCCAAGGACATCCAGGATTCTTCCTATTAAATTAATACAAAAGATACATACTAATGGCACCCTGGCTCTCTTGTAGCCTTCCATTCTGCCTCTTTCCTACAATGTGGCATTCTAACACCCTCAAGATAATACAAAATGTCCTGCAAAAATGCTGCAATAAATAAAGGTTTGTGCCACAAAATTTGCCATTTCATGTTGCAAAATTTGCCATTTCATGCCGCAATATCCTGGAAGGTCTGCAAAGTTAAGGCGTTTGTACCGGAATAGGCCCTCGTGGGTTGCGAAGGTTGTTGCCTCTGGAGTCTGGATGCAGTACCAACTGGTGGTAGCCTTGATTGAGATCTAACTTGGAGAAAAGAATAGACTAGTTCAATTCGACGATCATGTCTTCTATGCGTGGTCCTGGGTGGCGTTCTCTCTGGATGACGGTGTTGGCCATTCTCATGTCCATTCAGAGCCTTAAACGGCCCCCTTCTTTTGGTACCGGCCCATGGGGTCAGCCCAGTGGCCGGTTCAATGATTTAGTCGTTCAATAGTTGCGTGAGTTTTGCGAGACTGTGGCTTTCAGGTGGAACCCCACTCGCCTCAGATGTTGGGGGACGGGTCAAACTGTCGTATCTTTGTACAGCCTGATAGGGGGCCTTTCATTTTCCCCAGCCTCTTGCAGAGGAGCGGGAACTCCTTTGTGTTTGTTGAGTGAGTGCTCCGTCCGGACTGTGAAGATACTTTCTTTCGGATCGCTCAGGGGAGCAGTTTATTGTATCATGTCTCTTTCGTGGACATGTATGTCAATCAATCCTAGACAGGACGCTGTATGGAAGCTTAGGAGGCATCTCCCTTTCATCTGGCTTCTGATTACATGAATTATTGTAGTGGTGGACTGCCCTTTATGCATGAGTCATTGTCCAAAATGTCCTATGGACTGGAGAGGGAAGTCTGCTCCCCACTGAAAGATTTCGGACACTGTCTGGGTCAGTGTTGGTCTGTCTGGCATCTGGAGAAATTATTTTTCACCCATGATGTTAACGATGATTCCTGAATCGACCAGGAACCAGAATTGCTTTCCACAGATTCTGACGGGTATCCTGGGTGCTTCTCTTGCTTCTCTGCCATCCTGGATGAGGTTGACTTATTTCCTGCTCGTATTGGTTGTAGTATTCACCTTCATATAGGGGTCCATGTGGCACTGCCGCATACATGTGAGGGCATGGTTGAGGTGGTCCGTCATATTCATCTCTGAAGTGTGAGTTATGTTCGTAGGACTCTGGGTCTTGAGGATCTTCTTCTGGGTAATGGTCTTCGACCACCCACACGTACCGCCTGGGCCCCGGTTGATATGGGCGCATCTGATATGTTGACATTTGTGGGGTCTGGGTGGCCGTCCTGTACTGTGGCGGGGCAGTGGTCATGGAGTAGGAAATGGGCCTGCCTTCTCTGCAGACTGACTGAAAGTGTCCTTCTCTGCTGCAGTTGCTGCATCTTTGTGAGAGAGCGGGGCACGTCCCTGAATGGAGGAACGCCATGCCGCATTGGTAGCACTGCCTCTGCATCCTGGGTGTCAGCTGGTACCCTCCTGTAGTGCCTCTATCTCCTGACCTGTTATTGGTCGGCTGGACCGCTACGATCATTCCACTCATGTCTGCTTTGATGGTGGTGCCCCCAGACATTTGGGTTGCTTGTGCGTCCACCCTCTCGAAGATTCGGGCCATTTCACTGTACTTTGCAATGGACAGTGGCTTTTGAGGCAGTAGTCAAGTGGGTTGTGACTCTGAAAGGGGGAAGAGGAAGAAAGGCATGAGGGAATTCGGGATTGTAGCAGATAACGAGTAAAGAAGAGGTTACAGTTTCCACCGGTGTCAAGTCCGTTCTTCCAGGGACAACAACTGGCGACAAGGCTGTTCCTCCCGTACACCGGGTCCTCCTTGCTCCTGCATACCAGTGATCCCAGAGAGTGAGGGGAAAGGATGGTGAAGGTGTGCCGATGAGAAGGATCTCCATCTTGCTGACATTTAGACAAAGATCATTGGCGGCACACCAATCCTGAATGGCAGTTAGGCAATCGGAGATGAGAGAGGGAGAGGAGGTGGCAGAGGGCAGCCTGAAAATGAGTTGAGTGTCGTCAGCGTAGCACTGGAAATTTGAGCAGAAAATGGCAATGCAGTGGGCGAGAGTTGCCAGGTATTGGTTGAAAAGCCAGGGCGAGAGGTTAGACCCCTGGGGAACACCACAGGTAGAGAGGAAGATAGATGATAGATACATTGTGATTTTTGTCCATATATTGCTGTAATAAAGGCTTTGTGGTGTCTTTTCAATGTAAATTTGAACAGTATTCAAAATGTTAAGTCACTTCAATGATATACCAAAGAAAATAGAATGTTCTTTCTCTTCTTTGAATAAGAACGTGCCTCAAAATTATCTTTGTCAGGAGGATTTGCCACAACTGAATATTTCTGAAGAAATGTGACTCCTCTACATCAGGTTTATACAGTTCTTCCTTCAGCACCACAAACAACATAAACTGTCTTTGTTAGGACCAAAGTTCAGCATTCTATCTTTTTTTCCAAGTTATCCTTTAATGAAATCTCAATGGTCAATCCACAGCATGGCATTCTTATGACCAAACCAACATCGGTCGAGCATCGAAATTTCATTTTGAGTTTAACAACCAAACTTGTCCCCCACCAAAATATAACCGAAAGAAGGTAAGAAAAAAAATCATTGTGTTTCTTCTGTGCCAATCCAGTCGTGGCAGGACCAGCAACTGCCGATCTCACCCCCCAGGTCAGTTAAGGGTGAAGTGTTTCATAAGATACGGATGGAAAAACATGTGCTCATTGTCCCGGATAAAGTCCAGGAAGGGGGCCCAGGTCTGGGAGAATTTGGGTACTCGATTGGAAATGAGTGCAGTTAACTTCTCCATTGCTATAATTTCCCACACCAGTATGAGATACACAAGCCCTCCGGAGTCTTCCAAGATCAGGCCCGGTTTATCCTTGCGGCCATCAGTAGGTGAGAGATGAGATCCGCCCTGGGGCCCGACATCGGGATTGTGCCATCCTCTGAGGCATACCCTAGTGGCATTGGGCACATGGGGAGCAAGCAGCCTGTGATGCCTCTGATTCTGGAGCGAATCTCCTGCCAGTAAGTTTGCATGATCGGGCAGTTCCACCACGTGTGTGCCAAGTCCTGCAGTTGCCAGCAGAATGAATTGCATGTAATCTTTGCAGGGTCATATACCACCTAAAACAGATCTTGAGGTCACCTTCCTTAATTATGGAACACTGGGAGCTTTTTGAGACCTAGCCCATATCTTCAACCACAATTCCTCTGGAATATCCATTCCCAACTCCCTTTCTCACTGTGACATGTACAGGAGCTTTTCCCCTGGGGAGGCTTTTTCCAACAAGTGGTAGCAGGTGGAAACTTTGCCCGACTCCTGCACCTCCAGGATTTTTAGCTCAATCCCTGTAGGGGGGGCACAACCCGCCTGTTTTTCAGTGTTGTGAGAAATCCAGTGCCATATTTGGGCATAGCAAAACCGTTCTGACTCAGACAATTGGAATCTTTCTTTACATTCTGTGAACGTGAGCGGCACATCATCTTTATAGACGTCCCTCAATCTTAGAGTGCCCCGAGACTCACACACTGTAAACACCCTGCTATCCATGCCCAGTGAAAATGCTGGATTACAGATCACTGGAGAAAGCAGGCACAGCCCTGCCTTAAACCCCCTCTGGGCACGAGCCTTATCCCAATGTAGTAATGTAGGGCAAGTAGTCGATAGGTGTTTCTGTTGCTGGCGCCTAGCTTCCATGGAAAGAAAAGGAAGGTGGGCTAGTCAGAAGGGGGCACAAGTTTGCTCTATATCTTTCCATTTCAGAGTCCTTTCGTCCAGAGCCCAATCTAGCACTGAGGAAATCTGGGCCACCCGAAAATACCTCTGGATGGATGGGACCCCCAACCTGCACATGCCCCTGGACCGGGTGAGAAGCCTACAAGAGATTCTAGGGGGTTTGCAGTGCCATATAAACTGCCCACTGCCTTTTGCAGGTCCGGTAGGTCACTCTATGGGATACAGATTGGGAGAGCCTGGAAAACAGACGAGTTTCTTAACTGCAGAAGGATCATCTTAACTGCATTTACCCACCCGACCCAGTCACAAGATTTCTTGCATGTCCCATCTCTGTAGCATCTCTTTGGCTTCTTTCCACAATGCAGGAATGTTCACTTTTTAGGAGGGAATTATAATTCAGTGTGATGCAAACTCCAAGGTACGTAAACTCTCCGTCAGCCCAGCAGAAAGGGAAGGACTCCCTCAGGGTGTTCACTTCCTCTAGAGAGTCTGTGATAGAAAGCCCCACAGATTTCTCGTGATTAATTGTAAACCCTGAAACCAAGGCAAATTGACTCAGTAGCTCCATCAGTGTTGGTAGGGAGGTTAAGGAGTCACAGAGGAAGCATAAGACTCCATCGGCATATAATGCTACTGTGTGGGTAGTCCCACTGTATGTTTACCCCGATATCCAGGGGTGGAGGCAAATCCTCTGTGCTAGTTGCTCCATTGCTAGCGAAAATATCAGGGGAGACAGGGGGCAACCCTGTCTGGTACCCCTGACTAACAGAAGCAACAGGGACATATGGCGTTTACTTTAAGACGAGTGGACGAGATATGAAAATTTGCCATGACCAGTTTTGAGGCTTTTGGGCCACATCCATAAGCTGGTAATAATAATTTTAAGTAGTCCCAAGACATGCTGTTGAATGCACGATGTGCGTCTAACGACAGAAGGGACAATCCCCCTGGGATGTGGGGGGCCAAGGCGATCAGACCCACGACCCATCTACTGTTGTCATGGGCTCCCCTATTTTTAATAAACCTGGTCTGGCCACTATCTATTATACGTGGAAGAACCTCACTTAGGCGAGAAGCGAGTATCTTGCTGCACTGTTTGGTGACTGTGTTTAAGAGTGCTATGGGGCGGTAGGAGGGGCAGTCCTCAGGGTCTTTCCCTGGCTTTAATACAAGAGTAGCAGCCGACTCCACCATGGAGTCAGTAACCATGCTATAGTTTAAGAACGAATTGAAGGGCTTAGTTAGATGGGGGATCAGGGCAGCAGAAAAGGCTTTATAGAACTTATTGGAAAACCCATCCAGGCCAGTGGCTTTAGCCATCAGGAGGGCCCTAATTGCCTGTGCTACCTCTTGAGCCATTATGTCTGCCTGAAGAAGATCCTACAGCTCTAGTGGGATTTGAGGGAACTTTGAACGAGCGATAGATTCACGTGTGAGAGTGTGATTCCTTTGGTGTGCTGCCAAAACTGATCTGAAGAACTCCTCCATTATTTCCAATTTCACATTGTCCGTAACCTCCTGCTTCCCAGATTCATCTTTCAGGGCCGCAATGTAATTCCGAGTGGCCACATTTTTTCAATTTGGTGACCAATAGCTTGTTGGCCTTGTTGCCCTTAGTATAATAGTGTTGTTTTGTTAGTAGGATGGAGTGGGCTGCCTTCCCCATGAGATGAGTTTCCAAGGCTTGCTTGGCCACCCGAAGATCCCAGAGTGAGGGTCATGAGCACTTTTGGGTGTGCTTTTTCTCTTTCTCCCGGACTTGAAGATTAAATTTGAGATTTAATCAGCTTCTTTGCCCGTCCCCATGTTGCGGATTGTTCAATAATGATTCCCTGGATCACTGTTTTCCCTGCATTTCAGACCATTCTAAAATCGAGATCTACAGTGTCCTCTTTGAAGTAGTTAGATATTGCTTCCCGCTATGTGAGTTTTTGCCGCCACATCCCTTAGAAGGAAGTCATTGATCCTGCAAGGCGGTTTGGCCTGGTGGGATGGCAGGGCCAGGTCAAGAGTGAGCTTAAGGGGCAGGTGTTGTAAAAGAGCCTTTAGGCATATGTCCACCTCCACCATCGCAGGGATATGTGTATTAGTGATGAGAAACATGTCCAACCTAGAGAATCCCTTGTGGACTGCCGTGTAAAAGGTGTATTCCCTTTCTCCAGGATGGCAGACCCACCATGCTTCTATCAGTGAATGTTCCCTCAGGAGTGTAGTCATGGCTAAAAAATATTTTTGTCATTAGGGGTTAATGATTTGTCCATTATTGGATCCACTACACAGTTAAGTCCCAGTCGATGATTAGTTCCCCCTCAGCAAAGTCAGCCAACACCCTTGAAAATGATGCTAGAAACCCATCTTCTTTATCCTTAGGGGCATACAGCAAGGCTAATGTAAGCTTATGTCCCCAAAAATGTGCTGCGATAAATAGGAATCTCCCCTCCCCACCCCTAAATGCCCTCAACACTTTCAAGGTTGTGCCCTTACCAACCATGATGATGACTCCTCGCTTTTTTAGGCCACTAGAAGCAACGTAGGCTTTGGGGTATGTTTTGTTGATGAGGAGGGCTTCGTCTAGAGGCAGGAGATGGGTCTCTTGGAGAAAGACTAGGGCTGTGTCAAGGGCAGCTAACCTGTGAAGGAGGGCCCTGCGCTTGATAAGAGTTAATCCCCTGCATGTTCAGGGTCACACGGGATAAGTCTTTAATCACCATCATATGTCCCTTCGGGTGCGGCCTGAGAGTAAAAAGCATCAAAAGCATCTGCAGAGGAGGCATTGCCAAGCTCACCTGCAGAAGAAGTAGAAGGATTCAATTGTGTTGTTAAAAAAGAAACATAACCACAAAAACAACAAAAATAAAAACATTTATGTAACAAGCTTGTGTTGGAACTCACTGAGTAAGGAATGAATAGCCGCCAATCCCCCTGGGCACCGAGCATAGAATCTCCTGCCTCACCCCCCAGACTGCATTATGAAATGATCATTCAGCAACACCCTTCAACCAGTGAACCTAACCCTTTCAAACCCCTATTTTAGAGGCTCTAAAGCTAAACAAACCATACAATTCCACCCAAGTGTTGCCCTGGCAGATGACTCAGAAGTATCAGTCCGGGTCAGCAGGCAATGGCTCAATGTCTGTCCCTAAGGAGTTCTTCAGCATATCGTCCACACCCCTAGGCTTCCTGGATTTGTCACAACAACAGTTTCCATGCCATCCTCCGTTTAAGCTCCATCATCCTTCTCCAGAGGCTTCGCCGGGGCTTCCATTAGGTCAGATGCCTCCTCTACTGAGCTGATTGCATAGTGCCAATTTTGGTATTCGAACAGCTTACATGGCAACGCCCATCGGTGGCATATTTTTCGCGACTGCAGCCAAGTCAACACCACATGTAGTTTTCGCCTGTTGGCAAGAGTTTGTGGAGAGAGATCTTGAAAGAGCGAGAGTTTGACCCCCCCAGAAATCCACTGGCTCCTTCCTTCGGGCCGCTGCCATGATATCCTCCTCCTGCGGAAGAAGTGCACCATCCAGAGGACATCATGTACCAGATAGCGACGCTGCTAGGCAGAGGGAAAGACTCAATGTGTTCTGTTCAGAGTGATATCTGCAAAATCCGGGAGGTCTAGTAGGGCCTGGAACAAATCTCGGATGTAGTCGGCCAGCTCCTGATCTGGTATATGCTGCGGGATCCCACAAAGATGTTATTCCTGCGTGAACAGCTGCAGCTGTTCTTCAATGACCACCACTCTATTTGGCAGTTCTGCATGGTCATGAGCTTGGTCGTATACCTTGGCTTCGGTCTCGCTGCTGTGAGAGTCCAGTCCAAACAGGTGGGAGTTGAGATCAGCGATCGATTTTGCCACTGCTTCCTTGGTAGATTTTATTTCAGACATGATGTCTTGAAGGTGGACAGCATATCCATGAGGTCCTGTTTTGTAAAGGAGGAATCCATGGGGGCTATCATGGGCGGAGGAGAGTGAACCTCTGCTTGGACCGCCTGTGCCTGCTTCCCTCTGCCCTCGTGCATGGTCAGGAGAGTTTCGATGTCCCCGCTTTGGCCCTTTCTCTAGCTTTGAAAATCTCAGGGGACAACAAACCTCCAGTAGCATGCACACCTTGGACAGGACATACAGCTGGGCTGGTGACGGGGGAGCTAGATCCTCAAATGGCCAGAAAGCAGGGCCTCCGCTCAGCTCCTCACCAGTCCCCAAAGGGCAGGCCGCCACCTCACTTCAGCTGCTGCAGTGAGTCTAGAGCACCCCAGTGCAGCCCTCAGTCGTGCACCACCTCACACATAAGCCAGTTTACAAGGGGGGGGTATTTGCTTGGCCCTTGATCCAAAAGGTGTCCAACTGGCAGGCTAAAATAGTAAATTGGGCCAGAGAGGTGGTGGGGATTGGGGCTCACAAGCTGCTCCACAGGTTGCGCGTGTCTGCCTGGGCCCCCTCAGCTTCAAGAGATGATCAAAGTCAATATTGGGGCCCACCCACAGGGCCTGGTCTCAATGTGCAGGAGCAGCACACACATTCTCTCCTGCAGCAGGGCTTTTTTTGGCTGTTGGAGAGCACCTGGGTTACCGGGAGTGCTACCGGCATGTTACAACAAGGCTAGTAGAAGGGGCAGGGAGCTCCTCCTCACATTGCTCACTAAGCCTCCAATCTGTGTAGTAGGGCCCACGCTCTCTCAACCCACTTTGTTTGGGCTTGTCAGTATACGGGTCTTAGACACCCCGGCAGGTCACTTCCACTGGAGCTAGCTGCCGGTCAGCGCTGTTCCATAGTTGAGACCGTGCCCCCGGTGAGTGCCTGGTCTTCTACAGATATCTCGGGAGGCCGCTGCTCTGTACCGGTCCGCATCTGGGACACCCCAGCAAGGAAGCACCCAAACCCTGCCGCGTGGGGCGCTGCGCTAGAGGTGATGTATGCGACAGCTAAACTGGAGGCACTGGTGAGCACTCCTTTACCCGGCCTCCAACCAAGCCAGCAAGGGCCTCCTCCCACCTCACCTCATTGCTCTGCCAGCTACAGTCAGGCTGAGACCCCACGGCAGTCACACGTCTTCAGAGGGCCAGCCTGCCCCGGACCACCACCAGCATCAATCACCAGTCAGACCAGGTCAGTGTTGGGCAAGTGCTTCCCCCGCTCCAACTGGGGAGACTGCAAGGGCTTTCTCAGCTCCCAGCTGAGCCTTCGCAAGCCGCCAGTCGAGCCCAGGAGGGCGGATGCTGCCTTCTTGATAGGAGGAGAAGCGGCAGCCTCACGGGGTGGCTGAGCCACAGCGAACTTCAGATCATCAGGGCTGCGCAGAAGGAACAGGGTGGGCTCTAACAAATGCTATGAGGTCCGAAGGGGGTAAGTTCCTTAAAAGTCTTCGAAAACAGGCAACAATAGGGGATATCTGGGAACCCCAAGACAGAGCCTACAGCAGGCACGTCTTTATCTGTTGCCACCTGCCCGCACTCCCCCACCTCGCCCAAACTCCCCCTCCTCCCCCCCCCAGCTCGCCCACCTCCTTTACACCTGGTTTACTCCCATGCCAGGCCTACTACTTCAAAGGTTTGCCATCCGGGTATACTTACCTGCCCGAATAGCATTTCACAAAACAGAACATGCTTTGGATCGGATCGCCATAGAAAGTGTCTGTTTGGCTGGGACTGTCTTGTTGGAGCTGCTTTTATACTTTTACCAACTAGTGAAAAGTGGCCGTCGGCAAGAGGAAGCGACCTGCGAGGTAGCACGCCGAAACACGCGGACTACAACATCCAAGTAAAGGAATCTTTTCTTTGGACATTGTATCTTTACTTACAAACTTACCGCGGAACGCGGTTTATATTATACAAATTTTAGGGGCTTACTTGTGTTTGCTCTCTCTCTGCAGCTTTCCAATTGTGGCCATGCCCCCCTGCCCGACAGCATCCGCTTTGTGTTTCCTATATATTTAGTGAGGCGCGCGCAGCATCGGAAGTGCCATAGAAAGTGGCTGTTTGGCAGCGAGGTGGTAGAGGAGTGAGTTCTTATATACTATTTGTGCCCCTTTAATGTAGAAGAAAGAATTGCTTGTCTCACAATTGCAACTCATTTAATTGGAAGGGAAAGTGTTTATTTTGGATAGAGTCATCTCTACAATTAAGAGTTGGGAATTACAGTGAGAAGCAGTAGTGGTATAACTGCTAGGGAGGTTCTTTTGGAAAAAACACAGAGGCCCTCATTACGACCCTTGCGGAAATTGACTGACCGGACCGCAACAGCGTAAATAGCGTTTCCGCCATTGCACGAAGGAGCAAAGTGCGGCCAATCACGACCCATCGGGCACGAGCATTACGCCATGGCGGAATCCGAAAGGCTGCGATGGCGGAAATGACCCCAAAACGGCCCTTACCGCCGCCGTACGCTGCACCAGGTGCAATACCGCCACCCATCTTAGCGGTCACCGTAATGAGCGGTCACCGTAACGAGCGTGCACCGCAAATTACGGCCACCGTAAATATACGGAAACGGAAGTAAAAGCATGTGGCCGGAACGGGAAACAGCACGCCGCACAACTATAAAATCCGAATCCCAACACAACCATAAAAAATCCGACCCTGACACACATCCCAACCCGTTAGCAACCCCAGTTAAAAAAATAAATATGGGAAAGGTAGCCAAGAAAGCGTGTGACCGCAAGCGGCAGGTACACTTCTCCCGAGAGGAACTGACCGTGCTCACCGAGACCCTACAGGAAAATTCCGCCGTCGTCTTCTCCAGTCAAATGACCAGGACGGCCCTTGCCAACAAGAAGGCCATATGGGTCCTGGTGGCACAGCGCGTAAGTGCGGTGGGGACAACACCCCGCACGCCACAGCAATGTCGCAAGCGGTGGGACGACCTGCGGATCCGCGTACGCAGCATACTTTCTGCGAACAGGAACATCGCCACAGCTACCGGGGGGGGTTCAGAGTCGCCCATCAAGTTGACCCCCTGGGAGGAAATCTGCGCCTCCACCATAGGAATGGAGAGCATAGAGGGAGTCGGAGGGATGGAGAAAGGAGTGCCGACATCCGGAGAATCAGGTAGGTTGGCCAAGAGAAACAATGCGAAATCCACAAACCACGAACATGTGCAGTACCATGTGACCCCATAGTGCAATACATACTTAGCCCTGACAGCGCCCTCTAAAAGTCAGAATGAACAAACAAATCAATCAAGAAGCCATAAACAACCCCTACATGTGCAGCATGCACCCCCTAACTGCAGGCAGCCAAATGAATGCATCCTCAATCCACACGGAAATGAGACCACCTCCAAGGCCCAGTCCCAAATCAGCCTCATGTACCACCCCAATGCATTTGATACGTTGCCATTCCAAATCCGACAGACCCATAACTAACGCTCGCCCCTCTTTACTCCACCACAGGGTCCGATACCAACGACGAGCTGCAGGACACCCCTACCAGCACGCCTGCAAAGAGGGCCAGGACCAACGTCCCAAGAGCCTCCACCTCAGGTGCAAGGATCAAGACACGGCAGCAGCAGGAATCAAGTGGCAGCACACTGGAGGGGACTGCAACAGGCACCCCAGCAGCCAGCAAGTCCACAACCCCAGCACCACAGGTCCCCCCAAAGAACGTATCTGATGGCACCGCCTCTGGTGGTAGCAGCACCATAGGGGACACAGCTGTCATGCCAGCATGCTCCGACACGGAAAACAGTGCTGGCGACGTAGGTACCATCCATGACCTTTCCCAATCCCCCTGCATGTCCCATCCCCTACACCATGACGAAACCACGCAGGGGCACCCTGAAGACGACGACTGGCCAACCCCCACAAGTCCTGTGCCAAGGCAACATGTGTTGAGCAGCCCCCCTGTCACACCACCGCAAATGTCCATGGCCCAGCAGAGGCAACAGTCCCTCGACCTGCTGATCGAGCAACAACAGGAAGCGTCCACGCTACTCAAGGACCATGCAAATGAATGCGGGGGTTCCAGGGCAGCCATGGAAACATCCACCGAGACACTCAGGGCACAAATAGAGAAAAGTAGTGAGAGCCTCAGGGGAGAAATGGAGAGAAGCACCGAGAGCCTGAGAGCACAAATGGAGAAAAGCACCGAGAGCCTGAGGGGGGAACTGCATGCGACGTCCAAAGACGTCTGTGCTGAACTTGCTGCTGTGCGCCGTGTGCTCTCGGAGCTCTCACAAACCCTCAGAGACATGCATGGACGCGAGCAGGCAGAGACCTCATCCGTGGCAAGTTCCGTCCAGGGCAGCCCCCAACGCAGATCTGGCAGGAACCTGCGCTCCACGGGCAGGGGTGCCCCTGATACCCGTAGAGGGGGCTTGCAATAGCGTCTACCCACGGACAGCATGCATATTTGGACACTGGTGTTGGGGGGGGAGGTAGTAGGGTGGAGGGGGTGTGTTGGGCTTCACTGGGTGGCGGGTCCATAGGGTGTATAAATCAAATCACATTAACAATACAGCACCTCATTATCATCCAATGACATGTGTGGACATTGATATTTGCGTACGAGGCCTTCATAGGCGTACAGTCCACAATGTGCCTGTACTACACACACACAGTGCCACAGGTCCCCTTTCCGTGTAATAGGCACCATGCGTGGTTGCTAGAAGCATGCATCTATGATGCTCTGTCGGATTGCACGTGCATCCTGTGCCTCATGGACTCCTTGAGGTGCCTCCACATCCCCACCCTCATCATCATCATCATCTTCAGGTGCATGCAGTACAGCGTCAGGGGGCATGGGCACATTCCTACGTATGCACATGTTGTGCAGCATGACACATGCCATGACCATCTTAGAAACCTTCTCATGGCTGTATATGAGTGCCCCGCCAGACCTGCTGAGGCTGCGGAAACGAGCCTTCAGTAGGCCGAATGCCTGTTCAATGACCACACGGGTACGTGAGTGGGCATGGTTGTAGTCCTCCTCATGCTCGTTCTGTGGGTTCCGGATTGGTGTAAGGAGCCATCTCTTCAGTTGATACCCGGCATCACCTGTATGAGACGAATAAAGGGTGTCAGTGGAATGATAGTGCTAAGTAGCCCCCCCCCCCCCCCTGCAAGGTCATTGACGCATCAAATGGGCCACGATGTCATGCATGAAATGAGACTCACCGAGTAGCCAGGATCTGTGCCCTGCGTGTCGCTCCATGTAGCGTGGTATTCTTGTGTTCCTCAGGACCATAGAATCATGGGTAGATCCTGGAAATCTGGCACAACAATGCGTAAATATCTTGTTGGAGTCACACACCATTTGCACATTGATTGAATGAAATTGTTTCCGGTTGCGGTACTGGACCTCCATGGCATGTGGGACAACCAATTCAACATGGGTGCAGTCGATGGCACCAATGCAACCCGGGATGCCGCCAAGTGCATGGAATCCCACTTTAGCGTTGGTAATCTCCTGGTACGTGCGTGGTAGTGTGATGTGGTCGTCGGCGTGCTTCAGGAGGGCATCGTGCACTTGGAAGAGTGTCCGTGAGAACAGTGGCTGTGAAATGCCATGCAACTGTCCCACTGTGTGCTGGTAGGTGCCTGTGGCCAGGAAGTGGAGTGCAGACACCACCTTCAGTAGGGGTGGGATGGCGGTTGGGCTATCTATCATGCTCACGAGGTCAGCATGTGTCATGTCCACAATGGCGATTATGGTGTCCCGGTCCAAACGGTAGAGGGTGTGGATCTGCTCAGCAGTGAGGTTGAACGGATCGGCTCGGAGGCGTGGGATTGCGGGCCGCCTGCGTGGTGGTAGTGGCAGTGCTTGTGGGCCTTGCTGACCCTGCCTTGCCCTCCTCCTCCTCCTCCTCCTTCTCCTCCGTCTCCCCTGTGCGCCCGGTTGTTGTACCTGTTGTTGTTCGTCGTCTTCTTGTAGTTGTAGCACTTGCAGTGCTATCTGGTACCCCAGGCCCAACATCGCTAGTCCTGCCGGTAGCATTTTGGAGTGGGAGTGGTTGTGGGAGGGGTTTGGGTCTGCAATATATGTGCTGTCGGCCTGTATGGCCTCCACCTGTGCTGATTGAATGAATCTGTGGCAGATGCAATCCCTTCTGGTCGAGCACGGCCCGCACGTAAGGCTGCATTTGGCCGCATGGCATCTTGGGATTTGAATCATGTATCTAATCCCGATGGCAGTGTGATGTACTTTGACTGATTTTCATGCTATGCTCCCATTGTTACACATGCTATGATTGCAGCCGCTTACATACCTGTGAAGAGTCAGTGGTATGTAGGGCTCGATCGATGGCCGACCCTCATGCAGCACAGTAACGTACTTCACCGACGGGCGTGGCGTCCCATTTGTGATTGCAGCCAGTTAGCATCATGACACACAGCCGCACTACATTGATGTAATTGTGAATGCAAGCGTTCACAGAAGCCTTTTCGACGTAATGTTGCAAGTGAGGAATTCGAAGGCCAGCATTTTTGGTTTTGAAGTAGCGGCGAGGATACGCCCACAGGTCTGGCTGGAAATTTAACGTTCTATTGTAGAATGTCCTTGGGACATGGCCCATAACGAGCAGGCAATGAATGATATGAATTGAATGGGATGCGCAATAGCGTAGTGGACGATAAGGCAGGACGTTCCCAAATCCATCTTGCTTCACAACACTACAGATCCGGCCAGGGGCACAGTGGTTTTTGCGGACTGCATTACGCACAGACGCGATGGAAGTTTCACATATTATGTGAGTGAATATTCATGCGTTTTCATTGCGGGATGAGGGAATGATGTGTGGATGCATGGACTGATGAATCCGTTCAGGGTCTGCCATGTACATGGGTTTCTTGGTTCACTCCCCTTCCCCTGCGTTATGTGATGCAAGGCTGCCATAGTGGGACATACGTCTCTCTGCCCTTGTCGGATCCTCCCTGTCTCGACGCGCCTTCATACACTTGTGTCTAGGCACGTTACTAATCCCATGTCATGGGTTCTATCTTGACGGACGCATGCACAGTAACCGACGTTGCCAATGGTGTATTTAGCTCGATTGGTTTCGTTGTGATTCGATACTGGATTAGGGGTGTGTATATTCCTTTGGAGTGGGCTAGCATGCATATGGGTGTGGATTTGGTGTGTTGAATGAAGATTGTAATGCATCATGAGTCCCGTAATGCAATCGGTTGATTTGTGTTTCTTTTGGGTGACAGGTATCTCCTGCCCTATTGCAGATGCCATCTCTACGCCACTCCTCCAGATGGTTTTTACTCTCGACTCCTGCAGCTTCGGGTGAATCAGTGGAGCACCATTTCGATCATATGGGACGATCGCCAATGGGCCACATGCCCTTACGCTGTACTGGTGGCTAGGTGCAACATTTCGGCCTTTCAGCTCGACTAGTGCCTGCCTCATGGGACGGACCTGCGGTTCTTGCCGCTTCCATGTTGCCTTTTGGAACGTTGATGTAAGCCCTGTGTGCCATGATGGTACAGGGCATCACACAAGTGGAAGCCGGTCAATTATTGCAGATGCAGCCCTCGGTGATGATGGTTGTTTTGGTGGGATTTTGCAAATTGATGTGGGGCCTTTGTCATTTGGATGTGCATTTAAATTGTATTCCGATATTTGTCGTGTTGCGTTGTTCTTTGCAGGTGATGTGGCGATTTTCGCTTTGTGGCGGTATGTATTGCATGATGATCTGCTTTGTGTTCCGCCTTCTGAGTTGAGTTGTGTGGTACAGTACTGGCCGCGTTTGCCTACGTAGCACAGTATGGTCACGGATAGAGGCTGCCATTGTGTCTGTTTACATGATGTGCTGTTCAGGGGCGGGGGATTGGCTTTTGGCCGACTGGTGCCTGTCAGCCAGGTCGATTGGTGGAATGATGGGTTGTTCAGAATGTGGCTGGTCACAGGTGACTGTGTTTGCGTGCGTTTGTTGGAGGGGGACTGGGGTCATGTCCATTGGAATAGCTTCTGTATTGATGCCATCTGTGCCCTGCAGCTCCCATCGGCCCCTCTTGGGATGGGCCTGGCTGCTCAGTCACTCTGCCGACTTGTGTGGTACATGCTTCTGCTGATGGTTGGTTTGTTTACTGGCATGAGTACAGGGCTGGTGCAATCCCCCTCAGGATGCTGTTGTGGATGTTGCCTTGCGCTGGTGGCAAGCGATGGGGGACTACTGTTGTTTTGTGTCATGTGTTCTTGATTTTCATTTTGATGTGTTGTACCTTCACATGCCTGTGCTGCGTCAGTACGGCTATGGTGACATGCCGTACATGGATGCCCACTCACGGGGCGCTTTGAGCCCCTGCATGCTTTTCTACGTTGGCATGCATGGGTGAATAGTGGATTTCACTGGTTGCATAGTGTGTGTACATTGCGCCTGCCAGGAGTTGTGCAATGAGGCCAGGGAGTGGAGTACAGGCACTCAGTGGGCCATTTACGGTTGGTTCGCGTTGCCGTATTTCTCGCCATGGCGGAATGGTACTTTACGACGTGCTTGATGGCGTTCAGTACATGTCCGCTAGGGTCAGAATTCGCGTACCGTTGCGCCATGGCGGTGATTCCGGTTTTGCAAGGCGCGCGTGCGCGTACTTGGTGCAGTTAGCGTTGCCGTTCACTGCGGTGTCGCTAATGGCATCGTACTTTACGGTGACGGGTCATGATCGCAACGAGCGGTGTTCGATGGCGGTATTGCATTTCCGCCATCATTTTTCCATTTCCGCAAGGGTCGTAATGAGGCCCAGAGTAATATTGCACTATCCAACTCACATTGCTCATTACGTGAATTGTGTTACAGGCAGTATGGGTAATGGGTTTAGGAGCGGAAGAAAGCTTACTGGAATATCTAGTCCATTGAAAATAAACATTGAAATGTTAAATGAAAGATCTATAAACGATGACCTAGTAAATCAAACCGCTCCTCAGAAAGAGGTTGTAAACTTTGAATGTAGTGAACTAAGTCCTGTAATATTACCTTAGTCTTTGAGTATGCATGAAGAGCACGAGGCAATATCTGATACCATAGAAGTTAAGATGAAACAAAAAAGGGCAACTAGAAATTAAGTATCATCCCCGATTAAATATAATGTTAAGGAAGTGAATGATCCTTTTATCCCCTGCAGTGTAAATCTGACGGATGCTGGGAATGATGAGTGGCCGGATAAAAAGGTTGACTTGAAGGCCAGTACGAGAAGTGTTATGGGAGGTTTGAATGATTGTTCTATCTTGGGCCCCGCCATAGAAGCAGAAGTTGGAAAGAGGATGATATTTTCGCTGGGGCCATCTACCCCATTATCTAAACGAGCGATTGGAAAAGAGGATGTACATATGTTTTGCTTGCCGCCGCAATATAATAGGGGCTTCTACCTTTTTCGTGTAACACTGCTGATGTTGATAAATATAACGAAAAAATACAAATAGCACATGATTATGAAAAGAAGCAAGAAACTACTATTACAAATCATTCTGCAATGAATAACCCATTTACCAATCCAAAAGAACAGATTGATCTCTTTGACAAGACGACAGGTTTTCTCCTAAAAAGCTTGGGTACACACATGCTAGCCTTGAGGAAGAAATTGATCTTCGTGCTTGTGAAGCCCCTACATTTGGTGCAGAATTCCCGGTATTATCTAGAATTCTAGATCTGCTTGATAAGGGCCATGAGCGCACTGATTGAGAGTTAGAGAATTTAAGAGCTATAACTACTGATCTCTTGGGGGCGTGGCTAACCGCCATGTAGGACAAACACACACTCACCAAGCTCCGCTAGATGTGACCATAGATAAGCTGCAAACTATGCCTTTATGAACGCCTGAAGCATCTACGAGCTGCTGCAACTGCTGCCGAAGAAGTTAAGTGACTTTAGTCGGAGTCTGGAGACACTGCAAGCCCCATCCCGAACGAAGCGCTGTGCTACAAAAAGCCCGCGAGCTGGGGTGAAAATGGCACCTGCCGCATAGGATACTGAAGCGGTGCTGTGCTCGCTGGCCTGGGCCTTCGGACCGGTGCTTGGCAGGTCCGGAGGAATTGAGGTATAGACAGGGGCGCAGCGAGCGAGGCCCGGGCGTTGACTGAGGCGAGAAGACTGCTGGGAATGGGCTATGGAGGCGAGAGCGCCTTGCGACGCTGGATGGTTCTGGCGGACCAGCGCTCCAGGGCCCCTGCATGAGGACCGCCCCCCGAAGGAGCCAGGGGAACGGGACGAGAGGCACTCCATGGGAGTGGACCAGGCAAACGCGGGAAGGTCTGGGAATGGCAGCGCTACGGCCAAGTGAGTGGACACCCCAGGAGAAGCAGCTGTATGGCACGGACGAGGAGGGACCCGGACACCTTGAGGCCTGCGGGGAGGAGCGGAACGGGAGCCCGGAGGTTGCAGCTGACGCCGCCGGGCAGTAAAGGATACACAAGGTGAGGAGCTGGCATGTGGGGCGGACCTGGCCGGTCCATTATATCCTTGCACCCTGAAGGCTGGGCAACCCCCCCCGCTGGCCTTGGCCCACACGGAGGGGGTAGACGCCTCAGTGCCAGATTGAGGGGGGCCTGCAGCAGAGCGCAGACAGCGCGTGAAGTGGACGGGAAGCAGCTACCGTGAGCGCTCTGGGAAGGCGAGAGCACAATCACTGTCCATACCAGTGCCAGGGAGGGCGCTGCCTGTCCCACGGTGCAGTGCAGGAGGGGGACCCAGTCAGAACCGTGCTCCGCCTTGGAGGAGACGGGGAGTTCCCCCAATAACTCAACAAGTGCCGCGGGCACCCGGGGGCGCGTGAGGAAGGACCGAGTCCTGATGAGGCAGAGTGCCGAGCAATAAGGGCCTAGCTACCCAATATAAGATTAAAAAAAAGGAGACTGGTGGCCCAATAAGTCTTTGCAGGCCCGTGAGACCGCCCTACTTTCCCTAGGGAAGACGCATAAGAGAACCCCAAGTGCCATAAAGCCTCACTGCATGGCGCTCGCAGAGGAAATAAAACTATTACGCTGCCCCAGGGTTGTTCACCCCCTGTGGAGAACGCTTAGCCCCCACTGTGAACTGACGTATCCCCCGACCCTTGGTGTAATGTCCTCAAAGGGGGCGAGGGCTAAACAAAAGCAGACCACCATGGAGACCTTTGCAGCTGGAGGATCAACAAGACCCAATACCTGCCCCAAAGGCACTGCAACAGCGCTGCCTGAACCTCCAGAAAAGGCGGCAGAACCAGGCAACTCACAGATTCTAGAGGGTATTAAAACGCTCCAAATGACGATGGAGAGCAAAATTGACGCAGTGGCCATAGACTTGGGCCTACTACGGCAGGATGTCTGCAACATTGCTGGCAGGACTGAAGTGCTCGAAACCTAGATTCCAGAAAACACAGAGGCCAAAACACAGCTTTTGAAAGATGTTGACGAACTGGCGCAAAGAGTAAAACCCCTGGAAAATAGGGCTGAGGAGGGCGAAGGGCGAGCACGCCGAAACAACATTAGAATTCTAGGCCTGCCAGAGGGCATTGAGGGAACTGACCCCACAAACTATGTTGAGAACCCCTTAATACAAGATATCGGAGCGGAGAAACTCTCACAAGGCTTCCCCATCGAGAGAGCCCACTGACCCCTCACCAAACGGCCTCCTCCGGGGGCTCCGCCAAGGCCAGTAATAGCAAAAGTGCTCAATTACAAAGACAGGGAGACAATTCTGGCCTTTTCAAGACCAGGAGGCCATATTCAAAAGGGACTCCGTGAAGATTGCCATTTATCCCGATTATACTTTCCAAGTCCAAATGAAGAGAGCACAATTTATCTATGCAAAAGCAATACTGAAGAAAGCAGGCCTGCGCTTCATGCTCTTATACCCAGCAAGATTGAAAGTGCTATATAACAACAAAGCGCTTTTGTTTGACACTCTGACGGAAATTCAAGACCTCGAAAAGATAGGGTGCAAGCCGCGCTACTCCACATCTGCGGCGACCACTTGTAAAGCCAGCTTCTGGCGTGGAACACACAAAACAGGCAGAACTCACATTTGCTCGCAGCAAGACTGATTATCCTCAGGAGCCGTTCCGGAGATGGACTGCTCCTAACGAGTACGCAGCAGAAGCGGATTTCTTCTGCCCCCAGAAGTATTTTGGGTTTACTTAACCCGCCCGTAGGGCACCAGGAGACCACAACTTGGTCGAATGGAGCAGAAACGGGGTAGTCATAACGGGGGAAACCTCGCTGGACAGTTTTTGTTTCAGGGGACTTTAAAGTTAATGGAGGGAGGGAACACAGGAGTTGGTGTTATGGTTGGGGAATTTCACAGGGAAAAGACAAGACCACCCAGAGATTTAAAAACCGCTGATACCAGAAGCGGTGCCACCGGAGGTGACACCCTTGAGAACATTTGGGCACTCAAAACTCATGGCTGACAAGATCAGAATTATGACGTGGAACGTCAGAGGAATGAACAGCTTCGTCAAACAACGCCGCATCCACGCCCTCATAAAACGGAGTAAGGTCGGAATCGCCTTACTACAGGAGACCCATCTGGACGCACGTAAGTTGGAAACACTAGCCAAAACCTGGAGAGTGACACTGATATGCTCCACTTATTCCACTTACGCCAAAGGGGTCCTGATCTGGAGCTCTCCCACCATCCCCCTTAACCTAATAAACACAAAAACAGATGATGAAGGCAGGATGGTCTTGGTACACAGCACTATAGAAGGAAAGGAGGTCTGCCTAATCAATACTTACAATCCCAACCACGACGCCACAGCCTTCTTCCACTCACTATACGGACGGCTTAGCCCTTACAGAGATAGCACCATGATTTGGGGGGGGGGATCACAATTGCACCCTGGATCCTCGCAAAGACAGATCAGATAATAAACACGCCCGTCCATCTCCACTCGCCAAAATATTAAATGCACTGACGCAACAACTTGGGCTTACCGACCTATGGTGGGAGCAACACCCTGAAAAACGGGAGTACTCCTTCTATTCCCCTCCGCACGCTGTCTACACCAGGTTAGATTATATACTCGTAAGTGAAGAGCGGCTAGCCATGTTCGAGGACACACAATACTTAGCCAGAGTGTTATCGGACCACTCCCCGCTAGCAACCACCTGGGTGGTGTTTGCACCCAGACCCCCTGTACCTACTTGGAGGCTTAGAGGCGAGGCTCTGCTAGATGCAGCCTTCTATGAACAGATCTGGAAAAGCACACACAAATTCTGGCAGATAAATGAAAAAAAGCGTGTGACACATAAACACAGCATGGGAGGCATACACAGTAGTAATGAGGGGAGAAATGTTGGCAGCTATAGGGGGAGCCCAGAGATCCATTGTAACCTCACTGTAACACTCACCTGATTCCCACGGAGGCGCTGATCTTGGCAGGAAGGTGTCTGTGACTCGAAAGGTGATGTGCAGAACCCGATGGGCTTCTGGGGTCGAACCTCTTCGCACTGTTTGTCGAACTCGTAGGGTGAGGTTTCTGCAGGTGAAAGAATATGGGGGTTAATGGTCTGGGTTGTTCAATGTCCCTCTTCCTCTCTCTCCCTCTCCGTAGAGCCCCCAGGTCAACGTGCTCACCTTAGATAGGTGAATGCTGGGCTCTCCATCTGCGTCTGGCGCAGGGCGCTGTTGCCAGTTCCTTCACTGGTGAAACATAGGCCTCTTGGACTCAGAAGACCGTTACCGTCGTTAACTGCACGAGCGGTGAGTTTCCAGACACCTTTTTAGTCTTTATAGTCTTTAGGTGCAAGGCACGTTAACATTGAACAGGACTTCGTATAATGCTTTTCTCCCTTTTGTCTTGCAGGACTCTTGAGGAAGATGGAGTGAAGCGCCTGGAAATGCGTGAGTAAATGCAAGCGCTCTAACTGTCTTTTCCCTTGCAGCATAGTTCGTGCTGAAGAGACGCCGGAGTATTGCAGGCGTTCTATTGCGAAGAGCGCGATGGGCGTAAGTAAATACCGGTCTAATGTCTCTTCTTTTGTCTTTCAGAAGTTGGTTTGCAGCGCCGGAGTCCGCGGAATGTCCGTAAGTAGATACAATGCTTTTATCTCCGCAGGCGGCGATGCAGTGTGAAGAAATCCAGAATTCACGGAGTGCCGGTAAGTAGTGACAATGCTTTTATCTTCGCAGGCGGAGGTGCAGCGTGCCGAAAATGACCGCAGCCGATGGATCAGGTGAGTAGCACTGCGAGTTGAAGCTGCCTTGCTAACCTGCTGTTTCTTGTCCCTGCAGGTGCTGCTGTCGACTGGATGCAGGAATGGTGAGTATGCTTCTTGCAGATTCAGGATGCAGGAATGGTGGGTATGATTCTTGCAGATTCAGGATCGTAAGAAGAAAGGCTGGAACAGACTCGGTGAGCGTTCTGCTGCAGATGCAGAATAACGCGAAGCACGTTTCGTCTATCGGGTGTGGTTTAAATAGCCTTGGAGTGATGAGGCGTCTTCCTCCACGGCCCCGCCTAGGTAAGAAAAGCGTTCCAGTTCCAGAAGCTTTTCAGTGCTGAATCCAGGGAGTGGAGCTTGCCCCACCCAGGTAAGAAAGCAGTTCCTGTTCACAGAGGACTTCTAAGTGGCTGGTAAGTAAGCAGAATGGTCTGCTGCAGGTAAGTCCACCCAAGCATCTGCACACATATTATGAGCCCGGCGCTTCCAGTGCCGGGACCGATGATTCTGATGAGCCTGGTGCCACCGGCGCCAGGACAAGGTCCAAAAGGTCCCCGTGGGGACCGGCTGGTGCCTAGGATTAGGGGCCTGCTTCCAAGGACGTTGGGCTGGTCCTGGCTCCTTGGAAGCAGTGATCATGACAGTACCCCCCCTCAAGGCCCCTCCTAAGCGTGTCTTCTCCGGGGGTTTTGGCTTGTCGGGGTGATTCAGATGGAATCTCTTGACCAGACGAGGTGCGTGGACATATTCTGAGGGTTCCCAAGACCTTTCCTGGGGGCCGTATCCTTTCCAATCAACCAGATAATATACCTTAGATTTGGAGATCTTGGAGTCTAGAATGTTCTTTACTTCGAATTCGAGTTCTCCGTCTACCAAAACAGGTTCTGGGAGTTCAGTCAATCGGGTTTCTGGTTGTACTGGTTTTAATAAGGAGACATGGAATACTGGATGTATTTTCATATGCGCAGGTAATTCCAATTTGACCGCCACCGGATTAACTATGGTAGAGATGGGGTAAGGTCCAAGGTATCTCGGGTTGAAGGTGCGGGGTCCTTTTAGAGGCAGGTGCTTAGTGGATAACCAGACCTGATCTCCTACTGCGTAGTGAGGGGCCTCTTTACGGTGTCGATCTGCTCCCTTTTTGACTTGAGCTTTAGCTCTTTGCAGATGGGCAGTGGCTTCTTTAAAAGCACGGGTAATCTCAGAGTGCAAATGATCCACAGCAGGTGTTTCGAATTCTTGGGGAGGATCCAGATTAGAGGTTCTAGTGTGATGTCCGTATAATAGGAAGAAGGGAGTCTTCCCGGTTCCAGAATGAGTCTAATTGTTGTAAGCGTATTCAGCGATCCAAAGAATATCCTTCCATGGGTTTTCAGTTTGTTGGAGCATGCAACGCAGATATTGCTCTAGAGTCTGATTTGTCCTCTCGGTTTGTCCGTCAGTTTGGGGATGGTGACTGGTTGAAAGTCTTACATCAATTTGGGCTAGACGACAGCAACTTCGCCAAAAGTGGGAGATGAATTGACTTCCCCTATCGGAGATTAAAACCGAGGGAAAACCGTGTAACCGAACAATGTTTTCTAAGAATTCTCGGGCCAATACCGAAGCCGAAGGTAGGCCGTTCAGGGGAATGAAGTGAGCCATCTTGGAGAATAGATCCACGACTACTAAAATGGTATTATACCCTGAGCATGGAGGTAAGTCCGTGATGAAATCCATGGACACTGTATGCCATGGACAGGGAGGAATATCCAGAGGGTATAAAAGGCCGGCTGGTTTCTCCTTCTGACTTTTATTCTGGGCACACACACCGCAGGAGATTACAAAGTCTCTAATATCCTTCTTCCATGATGGCCACCAGAAATGTCTCTTGATCTTTTCCATGGTTTTGGTAATGCCAGGGTGACCCTCCATTAGAGAGTCGTGATAAGCAGAGATTACTTGTTTTTGTATTTTCTCACAGGGCAAGTACAATCGCCCTTGGAAATATGGTAGGTCTTGATCCACTGAGAATTCTTTTCCCTTTAACTGCCAGTCCTGCAAATCGGCCGGAGTTAGGAGTGACTTGACTGTAGTCTTGATGTCTTCAAAGGATTGAGCGCTGACCAACCCCAAAATCCTTTGTTCTGGGATTATGGGTATTGGTTCTGGATTGGTAAAATGTTCATCTACTCCCATCCGAGAGAGGGCATCTGCTTTTCCGTTTTTACTGCCGGGTCGTTAAGTAATTATAAAGTCAAACTCAGCCAGAAACAGAGCCCAGCGAAGCTGTCTGGAAGACTGAGCTTTGGCCGTCTTCAGATATTGTAGATTGCGGTGATCAGTCATTACGGTGACTGTGTGTCTGGCTCCCAAAAGATAATGCCGCCAGGCTTTGAAGGCCGATCTGATAGCTAAAAGTTCCTTGTCTGTAATTGAATAGTTGATCTCGGAAGCCGAGAATTTGCGGGACCAAAAGGCTACTGGATGTAATTGGTGTGTGACCGGATCTCTTTGTGATAACACTGCCCCCATAGCAAGATTAGAAGCATCCGTTTCCACGATGTAGGGGAGTTCTGGGCAAGGATGTTTTAGAACAGGTGCAGAAATGAATTTAGCTTTTAAGTCCTGAAAAGCTTGTTCTGCTTCAGTAGACCATTCAAAACGTTTGTTCTTCTTTAATAGAGCGGTGATGAGCTGGACTATCCGAGAGAATTCAGGAATGAATCTGCGGTAAAAGTTAGCGAAGCCTAACATGCTTTGAACTCCTTTTACCGAGGTTGGTGATGGCCACTTGATGATTGCATCGACCTTCTTTGAATCCATATGAACCCCATTAGGTGACAATATGAAACCCAGGAACTCAACTTCAGTTACGTTGAAAACGCATTTTTCAAGCTTGGCAAAAAGGTTATGTTGACGCAGCCTCTCGAGAACCTTTTTAACGTGTCTTTGATGTTCCTCTTCAGATGATGAATAGACAAGGATGTCATCAATGTAGACAACAACACACACATCTATGAGTTCTCTAAGGACATCGTTCATAAAATACTGAAAAGCGGCAGGAGCGTTACAAAGTCCAAAGGGCATCACTTGATATTCGAATAGCCCATACTTGGTGCGAAAGGCCGTCTTCCACTCATCGCCTTCTTTTATTCGTACCAAGTGGTAGGCTTCTCTGAGATCCAACTTTGTATATATACATGCTTCTTTGACTTGGTCCAGGAGTTTAGGGATCAAAGGTAACGGGTATCTGTTTTTAACGGTGATTTGATTCAGGGCGCGGTAATCTATACAAGTTCTAAGGTCTCCTTCCTTTTCGGAACGAAGAACAAAGCCGAGGAAGCTGGAGATTTAGAAGGACGGATAAACCCGTTAGCTAGGTATTGGTCCAGATATTGCCTGAGGTGAAGATTCTCTGGCTCAGTGAGGGCATAAATCCTACTGCAAGGAGGAGTTGTTCCGGGTATCAGGTCTATTTGACAGTCGTAAGACCTATGAGGAGGCAGGGTGTTAGCTTGATCCTTCCGAAAGACATCTTGGAATTCTTGGTAGTCGGGAGGTAATGTGGGAACCTCAGAAGAGATTGCCGCCACTGAAACTTCAGGCCGAGGATAACAAGTGGTAAAACATCCTGGAAACTGAACCGTCTTTGCTCGCCAGTTGATCTGAGGATTGTGCTTCTCTAACCAAGGGATTCCCAGAATGATCTGGAACTGAGGGGCCTTGATCACATCGAACACGATTTTCTCCCGGTGTCCATCTTGGCTCACTAGCGTCACTTCTTGGGTGGCGTGCGTTACTGGTCCGGAGGCTATCTCCGTGCCATCCACTGTAGTAATGACGTCTTTTACTGCCTTAGGGACAAGGGGTAGATTCATCCTTGATGCCATTTCACGGTCCACATAATTGCCGATTGCTCCGCTGTCGATGTAAGCTTCAATTGCATGCAAACGATCCGGACGTGCAGGACTAATGAGGACCATGGGCACCATGAAGTGCAAGGTCACGGGACAGATCTTAACGCTCGGCAAGAGGACCTCTACACTTGCCGGGCTAGGTCGTTTCCCTGCTCAGAACTTGAGGTACTGGAATCTGCGGCTCCTACAGCCTTCTTAGCTGGTTTCACTGGACAGTCTCGAAGAAAGTGCCCCGAGTTCCCGCAATAGAGGCATAATTGCAGCTGTCTTCTTCTTTCCCGCTCCTTTTGGGTTAAAGGACCTTTCATCCCCCCTATTTGCATGGGTTCCACAGTGTCAGTTCCCTTAGTAGAAGTCTGTGGTTTAGAAAACACTCGGGTATCAAATTTAGAACTATCAGCCTTCCTGTTCTGTAATCTGTGGTCCAATTGGACGACTAAGTCAATATAGTCTGAACATTCTTGTGGAGGGTTCACAACTTGAGCTAACACATCCTTGAGCTCTCCACGCAGGCCTCTGTAGAAAAGCGTTATTCTCTTATCCTCGGGCCATTGAGTTTCCACTATGAGTCTGTTGAATGAGGCTATATAGGTCAAGAGGTCTTGATTACCCTGTCGTAATGAAAGAAGTTCATTGTCCAAGGCCTGCCCTTGTGCATGTCTTGCAAACAGTTTCTCCATGCTGGACTGGAAGGCCTGGAAATCATGTAAAACCGGATCATCCTGGGTGACTAAAGGGATCGACCAATCTGCGGCGCTGCCACTGAGATAAGAAAGCACGAAAGCCACTTTGGTCTGGTCTGTTGGGAATGCAGCTGGTCGACATAAGAAATGTAAGCGGCACTGGTTGAGGAACACTGCAAATTTCTTTGGGTCACCAGAAAAACGTTCGGGCGGAGCCAAGGGCACATTACCAGGTAGATTGATTTGCACTGGATTTACAGATGATGCAGAAGGATAGCTTCCTCCTGGAGCGGGCAGGGGTGTCTGTCCTGCCTGCGTTTGTAGCAATTGCCTAGCGAGGTCCTCTGTTCGCTCCTTGGAAACTATCAGTTCTCTTCTTAGAGAGCTTGTTTCCTGACGAGCTGCATGTACTTCTGCTCTTAATTCCCCGAGCAACTGGGCTAAGTGATCAGTGTCTGAGGTTTCCATTGCGCCTGGGTAGGAGTTTTGCGGTGGGCTTCGCGTTCTGTAACGCTCACCAGATTCCCACAGAGGCGCTGATCTTGGCAGGAAGGTGTCTGTGACTCGAAAGGTGGTGTACAGAACCCGATGGGCTTCTGGGGTTGAACCTCTTCACACTGTGTGTCGAACTCGTAGGGTGAGGTTTCTGCAGGTGAAAGAATATGGGGGTTAATGGTCTGGGTTGTTCAATGTCCCTCTTCCTCTCTCTCCCTCTCCGTAGAGCCCCCAGGTCAACGTGCTCACCTTAGATAGGTGAATGCTGGGCTCTCCATCTGCGTCTGGCACAGGGCGCTGTTGCCAGTTCCTTCACTGGTGAAACATAGGCCTCTTGGACTCAGAAGACCTTTACCGTCGTTAACTGCACGAGCGGTGAGTTTCCAGACACCTTTTTAGTCTTTATAGTCTTTAGGTGCAAGGCACGTTAACATTGAACAGGACTTCGTATAATGCTTTTCCCCCTTTTGTCTTGCAGGACTCTTGAGGAAGATGGAGTGAAGCGCCTGGAAATGCGTGAGTAAATGCAAGCGCTCTAACTGTCTTTTCCCTTGCAGCGTAGTTCGTGCTGAAGAGACGCCGGAGTATTGCAGGCGTTCTATTGCGAAGAGCGCGATGGGCGTAAGTAAATACCTGTCTAATGTCTCTTCTTTTGTCTTTCAGAAGTTGGTTTGCAGCACCGGAGTCCGCGGAATGTCCGTAAGTAGATACAATGCTTTTATCTCCGCAGGCGGCGATGCAGTGTGAAGAAATCCAGAATTCACGGAGTGCCGGTAAGTAGTGACAATGCTTTTATCTTCGCAGGCGGAGGTGCAGCGTGCCGAAAATGACCGCAGCCGATGGATCAGGTGAGTAGCACTGCGAGTTGAAGCTGCCTTGCTAACCTGCTGTTTCTTGTCTCTGCAGGTGCTGCTGTCGACTGGATGCAGGAATGGTGAGTATGCTTCTTGCAGATTCAGGATGCAGGAATGGTGAGTATGATTCTTGCAGATTCATGATCGTAAGAAGAAAGGCTGGTACAGACTCGGTGAGCGTTCTGCTGCAGATGCAGAATAACGCGAAGCACGTTTCGTCTATCGGGTGTGGTTTAAATAGCCTTGGAGTGATGAGGCGTCTTCCTCCACGGCCCCGCCTAGGTAAGAAAAGAGTTCCAGTGCCAGAAGCTTTTCAGTGCTGAATCCAGGGAGTGGAGCTTGCCCCACCCAGGTAAGAAAGTAGTTCCTGTTCACAGAGGACTTCTACGTGGCTGGTAAGTAAGCAGCATGGTCTGCTGCAGGTAAGTCCACCCAAGCATCTGCACACATATTATGAGCCCGGCGCTTCCAGGGCCGGGACCGATGATTCTGATGAGCCTGGTGCCACCGGCGCCAGGACAAGGTCCAAAAGGTCCCCGTGGGGACCGGCTGGTGCCTAGGATTAGGGGCATGCTTCCAAGGACGTTGGGCTGGTCCTGGCTCCTTGGAAGCAGTGATCATGACACTCACAGCACACAGTGAAAAGGAATTGGTGGAATTAGAAGCGAAGGCCACCTTAGACCCCGGAACACATACAAAAGAAGCTTGAGCTTAGACAAGCCTGTTTAACGTACTGGGAAAAACTGGGGAAACTTAGCTACACGAAACATATTGAGAGAACCCATGCCCTTGGTGAGAAACCAGGGAAACTATTAGCTTGGCTCTACAAATGGGAAGCCCCCAAAATGCCCATTTGCCATGTCCGTGGGCCGAATGGCCCAGTAGTGCATACACAGTCGGAAATAAACTCTGTGTTCACCAGGTTTTACCAGGATCTTTACGCCAGCACCCCGTCTCCTACAGACACTGAAATAGAAGATGTCCTAGACATCATTAAACTACCCAAATTGGACGCACAAATGGCTGGGGCCCTGGACGAACCTATTACCCCAGAGGAGGTGATGGTCACCATCAGATCCCTGCCGCCCGGAAAAGCCCCAGGAACCGACAGGCTCCCATGGGAGTTTTTATAAAGCATACAAGGACGTCCTGGCACCCCTCCTAGCCCAAGTGTTCAATGAAGCGTACGAAGTGGGCACCCTCCCAGACACCATGAGAGAAGCTGTAATCATCCCACTATTAAAACCTGGCAAGGATGGAGAAGAGTGTGATTCATACAGGCTCCTGTCCATGTTAAACTCAGACAATAAGATCCTGCGGCACTACTGGCAGGCAAGAAGACTGCGTAAAGTAGTCCCTCTATTGATTCACCAGACGGGCTACGTGCCAGGGCGAACCATTACTGAGAACCTACTCAGGTTACACTATGTAATTTATAACACCAATAGCAGACCCGAGAAATGCGCAGTGGCGTCTTTGGATGCCATTAAAGCTTTCGACTCGGTCAGGTGGGAATGCTATATGCCACCATGACAAAGAGGGGGATAGGTCCGGCCTTCTTAAAGTGGACCAAACTCATATACACTGACCCTGTGGCCAGAGTGCGCACAAACAACACATTCTCTGACAAATGGCACTTCCACAGGGGCACACGGATGGATGCCCACTCTCCCCCATGCTATACATCATAGCCACCGAACCGGTAGCTGCATACCTACGCCAGGAATATGGGGACGGGGGCATAGTGATAGATGGCGTGACACTCCTGGTGTCGATGTACGCTGATGACACACTCTTTCTTATACCTAAACAACCCGGAACACATACTGCCATACATACTGGAGACACTAGAGGGGTTCCATAGATACACAGGGATCCAAATTAACAACGATAAATCTTGCCTCTTCCCCCTAGCTGCTCTGAGCAGGGGCGGTGGTGAAAGCCTCCCTTATATGGCCTTCCAGTGGAAGACCACATCCTTCAAATACTTGGGAATCACTATCCACTATGACCCCAAAATTGAGCACACCTTGAACACGGTGAGAGCCAGAGAAAGCCTAGAAAAATCAATGGCCTTTTGGGGGAAATTGCCGCTCTCAGTGGCAGGTAGGGCTGGTCTTCTAAAAATGGTGGCGCTGCCCCGGTTTTTACATTACTTCACCAATGTCCCATTCAACATCCCCCCACAGCACTTGATAGATTTAAACAAGCTCTGCAGACGATTCCTCTGGCAGGGAGGTAGGCACAGAGTCGCACTAGAAGTGCTACAGAGACCCTACGACAAAGAGGTTGAAAAATCCCCAATTTTGAACTCTACTACTTGGCAGGCCAATTGAAACAGGCAGTACAATGGATGGCGGACAAGCTCACAACCGATACCCGACACCTGCAACTGGCCATCTCCCAGACGCTACTCTGAGATCTATTTTGGGTCCCAGCAAGAGTAATACAAAGCAGCCCTTACTTGGTGAAACTAGGGATACAGATCTGGAAACGAGCCTGCAAAACAGCGAAGATAAACAACCCATACTCCCCTCAGATCCGTATAGCAGCTATTATGGCGGGTAGGCCCTGGGGACAGAATGAGGTAAGGAACAAATGGGAGCCCTGCGGAGTGGCTACGCTAGGGGACTTGGTGAACGACCAGGGGATCTTAGCAATCACTGAGCTGCACAAAACCTCAGGGCTGCCAACAGGACAGTACCTGGTCCATAGGGCAATGGTGCGAAGGTTCATGGACCGATGGCCAGAGGTAGAGGACCTAGAAACAGGGCACGAGATCATTGAGAATATGCTGGACGCAGCCGAGGGAGGACACAAAACCTCAAGGCTTTATGAAACATTACTGAACAGCATAACCAAACAAGAACTTAAATGTAGAGCAAAATGGGAACACAAACTGGGTATGGAATTCGAGGATAAGGAATGGGAATCCATAACCAACTACCACAAAAAGGTCTCTAGGAACGCCCAACTGCAGCTTATACAATTCTACATTATCAACAGAGCGTACCTTACACCTGAGGTGATCTCCAGATTCAAAGGGGCGAGAGCTAACGAATGTCCTAAATGTAACGAACCCTGTGCGGGAATGACACACATGTTTTGGGGATAGTACAATCCTATTGGACACAGATTGCTGCAAAGGTGGCTGAAGCAGATATCGACCTAGAAGTGCAAACACCTACGGCATGCATCCTGGGCAGATATAAAAGAAGTAGGAAGAACAAACCCCTAAATAAACTCAAAGATTTGATGTATATTCTGGCGAAGAGACACATTGCTTTGGGTTGGAAAAGCACTAGAAGCCCAAGTGCGGTACTGTGGTGGGAGGACCTTCATAAATGGGTGACGGCGAAAACTGGGGCGTGGGAGAATGCATTGCGAGAACAGAAATTAGACACCAGCGAAGACTTACACCAATGGGTGGCACTCACAGTGCCATTACTTAACCCTAAAGAGAAAGATGCTACCACAGACGAAGCAAGCAGCCCGTGATAGGTGTCTGGTAAAGACAGAATTGAAGGACAAATGGTGGTCTTGGGAGGGTGGGGCGGGAGGGAAGGGAAGGGAGTTACAGGTGCAATCATAAATGATACATTGATGACGCTTATAATATTTTTGTTCATGTTGTTTAAAATCTAATAAATATATATATTTTTTTTTAAAACCTACTGGTCTCTTGTGTAAAATGAATAAAGTGGAAGGATTGCTATTTACTTATGAAGTTGTATCCACTTTAGCTATGGGAAATAGGAAGGGAGTACCCTTGAAGGACAGTATGACACAAACAACGGGAGATCAGAGAATGGTGAATGTGGAAGCAAATTCTTTTACTGAAATGGCAGCGAAACCTATGGTTAACATACAATCTGACACCAATTCTAATAATATGGTTGTACAATCTATAGGTGTGCTTGTTAATGCTATTAAACACATACAATCAGATATGGAGGTAATTAAGAAATCTTTTACCTGTGGCAAAAATACTGTCATGGGGAACTCGTGCAGTCCAAAGCAGGAAATGGTCCTCTTGAGGGAGGAGTGTGATAGCCCTACAGTGCTATTGGATCTGATTGATCTCTCTGGAGACCCTATGAAAGAGCTATGTAATCGCATGACAGATCTAGCTTCGGAAGGGGTAAAAGAAAAAAAGGTTGTGGTGCTTACACATAGAGAAAAGAGAATATAAGTCAGAGAACAGAAAAGAGATGCAAGAAACAACAAGACCAGGAATTTTAAAAAAACGAAAATAAAAACAAATAATGTGATGGAGGATGTAATAGATATCCCTATGAAAGTAATAGTGGGCAATCAGAATGAGGAGAGTGGCCTGGACTTGCACCAATTAAACAAAGAGTCTAAGGTGCATCTGGACCTTATTCCAGAGGGAACTACGAAGGGGCTACAAACATCAAAAAAATACTTAGCGAAGACAAAGCATTTGAATATGGGATCTGGTCTGTTTGGGGTGGCGAAATCTGAGGAGTCTCAGATTAAGGGACTGCCAGCAAATACTGGTGTAGGTATCTCAGGTGTGCAAACAGCTCGATTGCAATTTTATCCTGTGAAGAATGCAAAGAAACTTAAACAATCCCTTATAAATGGAAGGATGAGTGGCTGTAGTAGTGGTACAGAGGAATTGACTAATGAGCTAGAGGTAATAGTAATGATTGATAGTGATACACAAGAAGAGGAAGCAAAGACGGGTTGTATTGATGGAGAAGGGGATGCTTGCCAGGGGGTAGGGAAGGTACCTACAGGTTAAACCAAGAAGTTACAATCGTGTAACAAGACAGAATTAAATTCGCTCCAAAAGGGAAATGAAGAGGGAGCACCACAAGAAGTGCTAAAAGAGAAGGATAGTATTGAGATGGGAAAGAATGAAGATATTTATGAGGATAAACTAATGCCAGGAATGCCAATTATTATGGGTTGGGAAAGTAATGTGGAAATTAATGGTAGAACTAGTCTAAATAGAACATTCATGCTTAAAACTTTCCAAGCAATTCCCCTTTACGTACAGTGCACTCTGATGATCTGGAATGGATCCGCCTTGCTACAAACTATAATCATCGTATGATTTGCGGTTTTCAATCCATGATCATCACGAGAATGGTATGGGAACAGAGGGAAAATTGTATTGCTTTAGGCCTTGTTCCCCACATTTTCCAGAACGAAAAAGATGCTGAGAAGTTCTTGGAAACTCCACCCATAATTGAGCTAAAAAAAAGTGAGGAATCATCATCTGGACCCCAACTTAACATTAGTGCAGATACAATTAAACACATTTTGGCATTAGTGGTTGCGCTTAATGGGGTTACCTCTGGATCAAATGAAAGCAAAGTTCCAACTGTGAAGATGAATCAGGGTACCTTAGCGTAATGAGAAACCTTTTAAAATCATTTCATGGAACTGTTGTGGTCTGGTGAATTTTTTACGCTGGTTTGGTATTATTGAACTGAACAATCATCCTGAAGTAATTCTGTTACAGGAAACCATGCATACATCACTGTTTGATATTTCAGGGTATGGTTGTTATAATAAACCGGCTATAAAAGAAGTAAAAGGCCGGCCATCAGGTGGTTTAGCTATTTTGGTTAGTAATGAATGTAAATTGGATCCTGAGATATTATATGTGGATTCAGGTGTGATGGTATTGCAACTCACCCCACAGGATCCCTCTGAATTGATTATAGTAATTGTATGTATTTATTGGAACAGGACAGCAAATACATGGGACCTAATAGTGAATTCGTTGGATGGAGTATTGGAAGATATATTTGCAAACAAGTCTCAGGTGAGGATCATAATAGGAGGTGATTTTAATTTCTCGTGTTACAAGAGTTAGGGTATAACTGAGAGTCTATGTAATAGAAATGTACCCTTGATGTTAAAAAGTGGGCAAAAATGGGTGAGATATTTTCTGGGCTGGGATATTCAACTGGTGCAGCCTCCTTTGGGCTCTTCTCCTTCGACTTGGAGGAGGGGTGAGCTCTCTTCTTACATAGACCATTTTTTTGTGTCAACGAATATTTGTAACTATTGTGAACCGGTGCAAATTAGTGACTATGGATACGGCGATCATTAAGTTATTTCTATAAATTTAACTATCACTGATTGGTGGCTGGACTCAGATGTCGTGTTGCAATTATTGGAGACTGAAAGTTCTGGTCTGGCTATCAGATGAAACCCCTATACTTCTAGGAGACTTATTAGGTCCATTAAGGAGGATCCCCTATTTGCAACGTATGAGTTGAAACATTTAGGGGCTGGTGTAGAATTGGAGAATTACTTGAGGACTAGTATTCAAAAGCATGTCATGAATATTGCACGGGACTCTAAGAAGTTGACACTTCCTATTGAACACAAGCATGCTTTTAATATACGAGTTCACCGCCTAAAGATTAATAAAAATTGTAAATTGAGAACATTGTACGGATTGAATTTGGATTCAAAGATATATAGTATTGAAAAACAACGTATTATCACCACATATAAGAATCAAATTAAAGAACTGAGATACTGCTACCAAGGACAATCAGCGTATGATGCATAATATTCTAACCCATGATACAAGAAGCATCTGGACATTAATTAGAACCCTTAATTCTCCCCAAGTATATAATGAACCTGCTATTTTAGCCTCCACTTGGGTACAATACATAACTAAAAAATGTAAATGCCCAGAAGTATTTTATAAGGAAAATATTGTTGATTATTCAGAATCAATTTTAGAGTGTTGTCCCTGGTCTATTGAGGACATAGTTGACGCAATAGCGAAACTAAAGGACTCAAAAGCCTCAGGTCCTGATGAGATCCCTTCCTGTGTAATAAAAATGGATCCAGATCTCTGGGAAAGTATTTTAAAACTAACATTTGATGCAATATTTCTGTCTAAAAGAATCCCAAGCTCTTGGTGCTCCGCAATTATTGTCCCTATTTATAAAAAGGGAAATGTGAATGATTCCTAAAATGTTAGACCAATTGCTCTGAATGATGCCTCTTCTAAAGTTTTCTCACAACTAATCTTAAAGGAATTGCAGCGTTTCTTGTACAACAACAACACACTGTCGAAATATCAAATAGGGTTCCGGAAGTCGATGGGCTCCCCGCTGAATGCTACAATTGTATTACAGTGTCAGACGAAACAAAAGGATAAAGGGGCAGTATACATGGCTGCTCTTGACTTAAGTGCAGCGTTTGACACTGTTACAAGAGGAATTTTGTGGAATAAAATGATTCATATAGGTATCCCAGTACATCTAGTAGCCCTGATTGCATTATTGCACTCAAAGACCTACTATAGGGTTTGCCTTAACAGAATTGGAACATTAACGGTTCCTATTGAAACAGAAATTGGGCTTAAACAGGGCTGTTCCTTAGCAGCAGTACTATTCAACCTATACCTTATGGATATAGACTATATAAGGAATAATACAACAATATATCTTGCGTGTCTAGCTCTTCTCAAACTAAATTATATTAGTTTTGCGAATGACCTGCTGCTATTTGATAAAACACCGTCAGGACTACAGAACAAATTAAATGCCTTTTATTTATTTTCTCAAGGCCATAATCTGAGGATTAATCCAGCAAAATCTCAGATTATAATTTTCTCGGATGGGAAGAGGAAAATAAAGAAATTCAACTGGTCAATAGGCATGGTGAAACTCGAGGTAGTTAAGGGAAAGAGATACCTCGGATATACTTTATCCAATCAGAATTAAAAGAAATGGTAGAAAGAACTATGTGAAAAACTTAAGCCTTTGACTTCCCCGATGTGTATCATTAATCGAAAGTATTGCACCTATTCAATCGTACCAATTATTCAATTTTACTTGTTAAAAATTGAACCAAGTATTATTTATATATTTGACGTATGCACCGTAGAGATAGATGATTTGTTGGATATGGCTCAGGGAATGTTATGGAAAAAGGTGTTGGGATTAGCAAATTCCATTCCCAATGATATAATTCGACAGAAACTTGGCCTTATACCTCTTTCAGCCAAACGCAATTGGAGGTTATTGAATAATTATACCAAGATGTTGTGTCCTCCAAAAAATTTGCTTTATGAAGATCTGAATCATATTATGGTCTCTCAGTCGTCATCTGCTTTAACCAAATTTGTAAGAAAAATGGAAGGAATATTATTAGATCTGTCTATTATATCTAAGGAAGATCTAATAATTGGTCTTCGATCCAATAAGAAGAAATTCCAACGGTTGAGCTGGTGCTTATAATCGGATCGAATTGGTCAATATAAATCCTATAAAGAATACGCAAAATATAGAAGGAAACTGGGAGAAGTACCCAGATATATTCTCCAATTTCCAGGTTTTGCTGCAAGGGGTTTATATATGCGCTTTAAATAAAATCAATTTTTCACTTATGATCGTGTAATTAATTGGATGACATGTAAGGAAAAATTCGGAATACGAAGTAGTGCATTTCGGTTCTGTTGTACTCCTAGTATGGTTGAACCGTTGAAACACTTGTACTGTACTTTGTTTGAGTCGTTAAGAATTAAGGAGTTTGGAAGTCATTGGTATTCAGGATCAGAACTTTCCAGGACTACACTATGGAATAAATGTATGTGGGGGAATAGTATTAACTTAGTTATTAAGTTAACAAAAATTCTCGAAGTGTTAAAAGAACGATTAGTACTAGAAATTATATAGATCTTGTGCAATGTATTTTAAATGGAAATTTGGAATATTATCATATAAGAGAAAGTCTAATTGTAAAAAAACTGTGCAATGTATTTTAAATGGAAATTTGGAATATTTTTTTTATAAGAGAAACTGTAATTGTATGAATGGTTTTAGTAAGCAAAAAAACAATGTTTAAGAATCAAATTATATATTTATGAATCTTTATATATTGTTATTAAGAATTAATTTGTAAAGGTTCAAAATGAACTAAATACAATAATTTTTTAAAAAAAGAACATGCTTCAATGGTAACCTTTAACTTAGAACAGCTTTACAACAACTTCACAATGTTTGTTATTTTGCAGCATTAAACTTTTAGCAACTTTTCAGGTAAACACGATTCACATTGGTGCTCTTTAATAATCCTCTGTAAATTATGCTCCTCTCCTTCCAAATAACTTTTTACAGAAAGGCAGCCTTTTTGCCACTTTCATTTCCCCACTGAACAAGCAACCAAATACTGACCTGGATAGAGTCTTATTCTGCTTCTTTCTTGGCTTTGGCAATGTGTGTTTATATCTGCTGTTATATGTTTTACAAAATATGAATAGCAAGTTTCACAACCCTTGGGTCTTCCAGTACTCCCTTTTCACCTTTGGCAATATCTGTTGGGCTTGTGTTGCTTAGGTTTTGGTTTCACCTGGCCTGAGTAATGGTTGTATGCATTAACCTTTAGCAATGTTGCCCCACTGGGTTGTTGGATTTTCCATAAACTCAAATGCCCACGTTTATATTCACTTGGTTTCCATAAATACAACTGTTGCTGCTTTCTGATAGTTTGGTATTCAAAAGTACTACTAACTTCTTTCACTCATATGCGAGTGAAACTGCCTGCATTGAACACGTGAGTAGTCTCGGATCGCTCCAAAGTCACTTTCAACTTGTGAATTTACCAGGTAAATTGCACGCTTCCGATCCTCTCGTCATTCGCAGGTCTTCTGCTGAAGTGGCTCTTCACAACCCAGCAAACAGCTTCTCCTGGTGCGCCTTCGCCCGTGCCACTCGTTACCATAACTTCCTCTGCTCCTGAGGCTGTATGGTGCATACCAGCCACTGAAGACAGCCTCTGGAAAGGGAAAGCTTCCCACGTTTTTGCTTCCCACTGCGCTGCCTCTGCACAACAGGTTCTCAATGAGCAAGCATACCTCTTGCATGCTTCCCGCTGCACAACCTCTGCAATTAGGACAACTGGAGGCATAGACCCTCTCCGGACCGGCTACTGTTTCTAGCTTCACATTGGTCCTGGTGTCTTTTCTCCTCCAGTCCTGACCTCGGCTGCATACACAAGACTTCATCACGAGTTGGGTGGTATCCCGGTTGTAATACCGCCAGAATGTAATAGCGTTAGCACCCACGGGTTAGATGATGAGGCCCACATTCTGCATTGCTCTTCCTGCCTGCTCTGACAACAGTTTTTTCCTTATAATTATTATGGTATTTATTGAGAATGGACCTAGCTTTGAGAAGCAATGGAGCGCTTTACAGAGGTATACAACAACACAGATGCATAACAGAGTGCTTTTCCGAGGTAACAGAACAGATATACAGCAGGGGCGGGATACTAAAGGGCTTAGAGGCGGGGTACAGCTGTACTTGGTGGCGGGGAGGAGAGGGGCGGGCAGCGTCTTGTGAGTCAGGTGGCGTGATGGGCGTTGTGATGGTCTAGTTGTTGAGGCAGAGATTCCTTGAAGAGGTGGGTCTTGCGTTTTTTTCTGAATTATAGGAACATGGCGCCAAGTCTAATGCTGATGGGGAGGAGGTTCCATCGTCTTGGGGTGTAGGCAGAGAAGGCTTGTTTTCTGGTCCTTTCCTTTTTGCAACAGGGGATTTCAAGTCTGCCCATGTCATGGCTTCTGGTGATGCGCTGTTGGCCAGAAATGCGTAGTTTCTCTGCAAGGTAGCTGGGTGACTGCCTTCTAAATGATGCAGCAAGACTTGAAGGTAATTCATTCATGCGTGCAGTGAGACCAGTGAAAGTCGATGAGGGCTAGGGTGATGTGGTCGTATCGGCGTAGACCCTTGATGAGGCATGCAGCCATGTGTAGGACACAACTCAGTGGTAGAAGGGAGGAAGATAGGAGGCCTGCGAGGAATGCATTGCCCTCATCTAGGTGGGGTAGGGCCAATGCTTGAATGGTGTATCTAAAGCTTGACTTTTCGCAGGAGGGACAGCTGATACCAAGCTGTTGGAGTTGTCTTAGCTATGTGTGTCTTGAATGAGAGGTGTTTGTCGATGTGGAACCCAAGGGGGTGAGCTCAGGTGTGAAGCCCTCAGAGTTCATGGTTGATAGCCAGGTCTGTATGTATGGGTGTTCAGTGCTGTTGATGAGGAGTAGAAATTCGGTATTGGAGGGGTTGAGCTTCAAGTATGCACTGGACATCCAAGACTGGATATTTTGCCTAATGCCTGTACCTGAGGGGGCCTTTTAAGCCTCCCAGTCTCCCTGCGGTGTGGGTCATTTACATTAATTAGTTGCCCACTCCTGCAGCATTGTTTCTCTTTAACCCTCTTCCCAGTACTTAGGGAATTATGGGACTTGATGTCCCTAGTAACAAAGTTAGTTCTTTTGGCTTCTTCGGATTTGCAATAAGCCATTAAAAGATTGGGGTTTCGGGGAAAGTTGAACAAGGGGGTTTCCCATTCCTCCTGACCTGCTTCACCCCCCATGTGATCCTCCTGCAGAACACCACTCCCTGGGTCGGGATCAGAAAAAGTCTGCCTTTTTCTGGCCCTGCGAGAAGGTTCCCAGGCCAGGTTTTCTGGGGGAATCATTGCTGATTCATCACATAAGTCTGAGGTAGTACAGTACAGTTCGGGAAGGACTCTGCCATCTTGCTTTGCTCTGTATCTCTCCTTACTGTCTGCCTCTTACACTTCCTTTAGCACATAGCACTTTGAGTATAATGCATTCAGGCAAAGACCACTTACTACAATGACAGGCATTGGACCCCTTAAAGCAAACTTGCATTACTCCTATCCTGTGGGGCTTTTTGCTTATAACAGAGGGGGTCTCTCCCCCTTCTTTGTTTCATTTGTAGACCATCCAGGACTTAGTAAAACGTTCATTTGGACCTCTTTTGTGAGAGTTGGTCTTTCCAAAGCCCTCAACCATTGAGGTAGAGGAGTTATCCAAGGCAGTGGCACGCTCTGTTCCCTACCTACTCCCAGGGCACACGGTGGGTGACTCCTGCTGGAGGCTAAGACATGTCACTCTTTTTGTAAACCTCCCTAGGCTGGGGGAGCAGAACATGAACTGATCTATCTTGTCCTAGAGCCCCCCCATTAAGGGACAGAATAGCCAGAATACCTATTTTTATCATATTGAACCACATTTGAGTCATGTTCACTGCATTTAAACCAGAAGGATCTGACTGTGCTGCTTTTGACACACACTCAACCTTAGAACTGCTGCTGCTGCTTCATACCCGGTAAAGCATGTCCCCCTATTGAGCTTGAACAACCAGCTCACAGACTTCTGTCGCTGCTTGAACATCACATTGGACCATCGGAGTCACAGCTTCGAACCAACGATCCTTGACTCAGACCACGGGAGACTGCAGTTACCAACTTCTCGAGCTAACTTGACTTTTGAACCTATACTGGTGATCCATCGAACTGCATCGCTCGACTTCCGCCTTCGAACCGCACGGAGCATCTGCTTTCAAACCGACTCTGAACTAGCTCACTGCTTGGATCAATATGACTCGCTTGCACCAGAATCTGGTTTGACACTATTCTGCAGCACCTGGAAGCTAGGTCCAACACAGTCGAACTGCAGAACATCGGAATCAGGTACTTTGAAGTGACCCTGTCCCCCTGGTCCACCTTTTGGGACCCTAGAGAGTGGCTAGTCTATTTTGCACTCTTTTTCCTGCAAGATGTATCCTTCTGGAACTCCTTGTTGCATTTTTTTTGTCTGTTTTCCCTTCCTTCTAAGTATCCAGAGTGCTGCATTGTTATATTCTGCATTTCTCTGTCTTCCTTTACAGGGATGGCTTTTGACAGTATGTTTGATAGTTAAGTGTACAATTGATTAATGTAATGAAAGTATCTATTTTTACAGAACCTTGTTAGAACATTATTTTATTTTGTTATTGTACTATTTCTATTTGGGTTGCTACTGGCTAACATTCACCTCCCTTGTGAGAGATTAGTGTTCCCTCGGCCCACTTTACCACAAAAAGTGATGACGGTATATTTCTTAGCTCTCCCGTTTTACCTTTATTATTGGGATCACTGTGGGTTTTTAGAAGTGTGGTGGCTGAGTAGGCAGTTTGGCCACTACTCTTCCTTGTAGAGGAGCAGGCATAACTTTGTCATACTGCCAGACTTCTTCCATACCTGGAATTAAGCCTGGCTACAATGATATTGCTAACATTATAGAGAGGGCTGGAAACTATTTTGGTTGGAAACCTGTTTTACCATTAGATTAGATGGTTTTGCACCCCTCACCAGAGAGTTGTAGAAAAATCTCCCTAAACGGAGGTGATGGGACCGATAAATGCACAGCGTCTTGCTGGCAGGCTGCTGCAACTATGAGGGAGAAATCATGCTGGGAGCTCAAGCTGGTAAACTACCACTTCCCAATATCAATACAATCATTTCTGTGGGTCTCCATTAAAAGGGGCCATAGCAAGTGACTCTTCCTCTGTAGTTAGATTACTTAAAGGGCCAGTAGCTAACAGCAACCAGTGATTAAATTGTAGGACAAAATAAAGAGACAATAAATGAAAGGGTAAAAATAACACATGACTAAAATAAAGAGGGTAAAAAATGACCAGATGAGAAAATAACAAAATGTAGGCATTAATGAGTATTGTAGGTTTGAGTTTAAGTTCTGTTAGACTTCAGTAAAGGATAGTATAAAAGGGAGGACGAAAAAGAGGGTTCACAGTTATAAGTGGTCACAGGGGTTTGGGGGTGTCCCCCTGTAAAGGGTAGTTGCATGGCAAAAGTAGGTAGAAAGTAATATGGGTTAGTGAAAAGACCTTTCAAAATCACAAAACCAGGATTTGAATTATTAAAAGGTCCACTAGCTGGCAGTCACAGACTATAGAAACACACTGCATGTAGATTTTAGACTCGATGTAAAAGGTATGTCGTTATTTCTTTAAAGGTTATTAAGGTTTCATTATATTATTTTTTTTAAACTTTTTTTTATTTGATTTGACAGCTTACCAGAAAAACAGAGGGAGCCACACGGCACCATACTTAAGAAAACAACAGGCAATATACACATCAGGCAAAACATAATGAGTAGACTGAAGCAATATTGAAAACAGGCAATATACAAAGTGCACCCCACTGTACCAAAAGGGGCGTGCATCTACGGGGATCCCACCGGAGAGGAGGGCGAAGAGTTTGATGGGGAAGCCATGGCGGTCATATATTCTCGGAATCTACGCCAGATGTCCCTCGGGCTGGAATGTGGGTGTTGCATTGCATTCCAGGACTGCTCAGTGTCGTGAGCCCATGTGACTGATCTGAGCCAGTGCGTGTAGGTAGGTGCCCTGGGGCGGAGCCAGCATAATAATTTGCAACAAACTGCCAACAGCATGCATAGGCCTGCTAGTTTCTTAGAATCGCGGGGCAATTGAGGGAGGTCATGGAACAGGTTTCATTATATTTGCATTTAGATGTAATGTCAACGTTAAAATCATATATAACCGTAGCTAATATGGATTCCATGGTATGGTTCTCTGCCCCTATCCCCCAGTATTGCAGGTGGGTGCGGCAAGGGATTTTACTCAGAAAATGACTGTCCCACAAGTCATGTAGCTGGTGATAGGGCCCAGCCCCTGGGTGCCCTCCCACAAACCCTAAGGGCCAATCAGGGGATATTGCTAGAGTTCTTAGCCATTAGAAAGGGATCATGGAAAACTGTAGTCTCAAACATCTGGAGAGATGTAGGTTGCAGACCACTGTCCTAGATGATTTGTATCTAAATTGTCACATTCTTGTAAGGCTTCCTTGGACCCTCAATATACTTTGCCTCTGGCAATAGGGATATCTCTATTCACCAGTTGGTTTATGTAGAATGGATGCAAATGTGATTCACAAATCTGTTCTTTCCCCTCAGGGGCTAGAGGAGCTTACTGGGTGGAATTCTGCTTCACCTCCCTGTCTAAGGTCCTGAACCTACTACCTAGCACTGTATTACTTGTTCACTGAACTGACTCTCACTCAAACCTGTGAACCAGCCACTGACCCTCAAGCTGGTGGTTGTCTAACCCTCTCAACATTAATCTACATACTAGTTCCGCCTCCAACTTCTCTGAGACAATGGTCGGCTTTTGTTGGTTTACTCTCTAGATATCACTGTCTTTGTACTGCCAAGGTTCTTCCCACAACACTCCTTCCTCATGTTCTGCTTCTTCTCCCCTCCTACAACCACCCTTCCTTTCACTTCTACACGTTCCTCTCTTCAGATGTTTTACCTCACCTCTACTCCACTTCACCTCCTTCACACTCTTCTGTTCTCTCTCCTCCTCTTTCTCCTATTCTTCCACCTGAACATGTGCTTCCTCTGGAATCTTCAACAACTCCCCATGCAGTCGTTATCTCCACCTGCACTCCTATCTCTAACTCATTCACAGCTTGCTGCTCCTCTACCCGAAATGCCCACACCCACCCTTTCTCTCCCCTTGGTTATATGTAACCCTATCTATCCCCCCACGCCCAGCATGGCTTTGACCCAACATGTGGCACCTGGGGGAGTGGTGAGTGGGCCAGTAGCTGACTTGTTCAGATGTGCAAAAGAGCCTTGGAACCTAGTTTACATCAGGGTGGTATGTCATCTTGGTTTCTTGATTCATTGAGAAGTGCCCATTCATATGCAGGGTTCGAAACTGCTGGGAGCTAGTTAGCCCTTGCTTATAGCCTAGACTCCAAAAGCTACCAGTATCTACATTTAGCTCGAGAGGTCAACTGGTACCGTACAAATATATCCCTATGTCATTAACCCAGTGCATTTAGGAATTTGTATACATGAGCATTAGGACACATCCAGAAACCATTAAAGGCATAATGGGTCAAATATAATTGACAAAACGTTATAGATTGCATATCTTGTGGGAGTAAAATTTGTGGCATGCTATATAATAGTTTTGGGTTCCCAGAGTTAGCTCCTGCTTACTGGCTGATGCCGAAAACCCAGGAGCTGCTTTTAGCTCTTGCTAATCAATTCCTTATTTTGATCCCTGCATATGCTCCAGAGATTGGAGCTGGCAAGGGTGTGCTCTGCTCCACATTCGTGCAACCTCATGAAATATAAGAGGTGAGCTCCTTTGGTGCCATTAAGATCCTCTGCACACCCAGTTCAACTCGACCTGGGGGGGTCATAGCCCTGATCTTCCCCGAGTGGATCCCTGCCACTAACTTTCCCACTCAGTTTTACTCCTCTTTCAAATGCCTTGTCTGCAGGCTTTCTATCTCTCCTAGCCACGCTCTTATTGTTGCTACTCTCTAACGGCTCCCTGGGCAAAACACCTCTTTTCTCTCTGAATGGGCTAACCGCTCCTCCTCCCTCCTTGCCTCAACCACTCAACTCCTCCTCCTTGGAGACCTCAACATCCACCTTGATTCTCCATGTCCCTCAGCTCTGCTCTTTTGCGACCTCTGCGATTCCATCTCCCTCTCTATCCTCCCCTCTGGCCCAATGCACTCTGCAGGACACACACATGATGTCTTGATCTCTCCTGGCCTCCACCTCTCTATCCCTCTGACCAAACCTCTCTCCTGGAGTGACCACTGCCTTCTCTCCTCTCATCGCTCACTCTCTTCCCCCCAAGCCAAGCCCACCCAAACACTAACACCTACCTTCTCGGACATCCGACCTATGAAGCGTGTGTCAGTTGAGGCTTTCACTGCCACCTTCTCTCTCCCCCCTGCCCCTCATCTCTGGCTGACCACACCCCGACATACCCCTGTCCCTTCTCTACTCTTCTATTTATGATACACTTGATGCTCTTGCCCCTGTTACGAGGATCCGCTTGAAGTCCAAAGCCAAGTGCAATTCCTGGTATGACTCTGACCTAGCTACACTTAAAACTAAGTGTAGGGCGGCTGAGAGGAAATGGAGGACTTCTTGTTCATCCTCTGACAAACTGACCTGTCGCCTGCTCCAAAGGCAATACCGACTTTCTGTCCGCACCAAGAAGAGAGTCCACATTCAAACCTGTGTCTCTGCGGCATCTAACAACGCGGCCAAACTCTTCAAAATCTGCAAGGAGCTTGCCAACCTTGCTGCAGTGTCTATCCCTCCTCTTGCCTCCCAGACTCTTTGCAATGCCCTTGCCTCTCACTTTATCTCAAAAACCCAGGATATCCTGTCCACCTTCTCATCCACTCCCCCTCCTATTCCCTCTCGGTCTGTGCTTGCTGACCACCCCTTTAACCACCCCTCACCCTCCTTCTCTTCCTTTCCTCTTTTCTCCCCAGTTGAGGTCGCTAGACAAGTCCGATCTATGAAAGCCTCGTCAAAACAGGTTCATCCCTGTTCCTCTAAAACCATCAAGGACCACATTGACACCCTCGTTTCGGCCCTTGCCGATTTTTGCCTCAGGATCCTTCCCCTCCCCTCTGAAGCACTCCCTTGTGCATCCTCTTCTTAAGAAACCCACAGCTGATCATTGCTGTCCGGATAACTATTGCCCAATTTCCATGACTCCCTTTCTGGGCAAACTCCTGGAAAAGCTGGCCATCTCTCAGCTTAACCTTCATTCTGATTCTGTTGGATGTCTCCATGACCACCAGTCTGGCTTCAGAGCGGCCAGAAGCACGGGAACTGCTCTCCTGAACATCTGTGAAGATATGCTCTCCAACCTTGACTCTAACACCCCCTCTGTCCTCATCTTACCCGATCTCTCTTCTACCTTCGACACGGTCAACCATGCCATCCTGCTCAACCGTCTCCGTGATAACCTGGGTATCACTGATCAGCCTCTGGCCTGGCTGACCTCTTTCCTCTCTGATTGACCCTCCCAGGTCCAACTTGGGTCCTTCCTATCATCTATCTGCCTCTCTACCTGTGGGGCCCCCCAGGGGTCTAACTACTCGCCCTGGCTTTTCAACCAATACCTGGCAACTCTGGGCCACTGCATTGCCATTTTCTGTGCACATTTCCAGTGCTATGCTGATGACACTCAGCTCATTTTCAGGCTGCCCTCAGCCACCTCCTCTCCCTATCTCATCTCTGATTGCCTAACTGCCATTCAAGATTGGTGTTCCACCAATGATCTTTGTCTGAATGCCAGCCAGACGGAGATCCTCCTCATCGGCACACCTTTACCATCCTTTCCCCTCACTCTCTGGCCGGCCTCCCTTGGCCCTCCTCCTACCCCCACCTGCGAGGCGAACAACCTCAGGGTCATCTTTGACTCCACACTTTCCTTCTCCGCCCACATCTCTGAGGTCTCTAAAAAGTCAAACTTCCTACTGCACCTCCTCAGAGGTACCCTGCCTTTTCTCTCCTTCCCTCAAAAGCTTACTGTCTCCAATGCTCTGGTTCTCTGTAGGCTGGACTATTGTAACAGCGTCTTTCTAAATCTACCTGCCTCTACTCTCCACCCTCTGCACCTAATCCAGAACAGGACTGCGAGACTTGTCCTTGGCCTCAAGCCCTGGGATCGTATCTCTGCAGCTCTGAAATCTCTCTATTGGCTTCCAGTGGATGCAAGGATTAAAGTCAAAACCCTTTGCATTGTCCCGCTTTCTGCGGCATGGGTCCAAAATACCTTCAGCTATCCCTCTGCAAATACCTCCCCTCTTTAGCTCTTCGCTCCTCTACCTCAAACTCCCTTAGGGTCAGTCGTTTTTCAAAGAAACGAGCTGGGGGTAGATCTCTGTCTTTGGCTGGGGCCTCCCTCTGGGATAGCCTCCCTGCCACTCTAAAACTTGAGGAGAACCATCTCCAGTTCCGGAAGCACCTCAAGACCCTCCTTGTTAATTTTCCCTTCGCTCCCCCTCTCCCCTGCTGATCTCCTCTCTCTTGACACCGTGCACCTGGCCACCCTCTGTCCCCTGGGCCCAGGTACCTGCTTACCCTGCCACCCTCCTGCACTGCCTCCTGGCCACCCCTTGCACTGGGGCTTGTATCTGTACCCATACAGTCCCCCACCCCACCCAATTTTTCTTCTTTTCTGCACTTATCAGACTTACCCAGTCTGCTGCCGTAAAAACAGCACTTGTCACTTGCTGGCTGCATTACCACTGTTTATTGCCTCTATTATCTATTTTTTTAAATTATTATTTATCTGTTCTCCGCTGCTCCGCGCTTTCCACTCTTCCCCTTCCATGCACTTTTCCCCTTTCCCTTTCCCATGCACTTGCGCGTTCTCAATGTCACTCAATGTAACTGGGCCTAGTAAGATCGCTGTTGTGTTCCCCCCCTGTTCCCCTCCCCTCCCTTGTCGCACACTTGTGTACGAGCGCGATACAAATAAAATATCATCATCAACTTTATTCGGCCAGAAAGGCCATCAAAGTGCATCCTGATAAAAACAATTATAATAGATAATTACAAGTGAGCACAACAGAAAAGAAAATGCAAAGTCATGCAAGGGGTTGCAGCCTCCAAGAGTGCCCCCAAACAGTTCTTTTGGCCATGGGTCAGGAACCACCATCCCCTTGCCTCTGAGGGCTCCCATGGTGCCTCGGACCCAAAGCAGTCAAATTAGCCCCTGAGAGGGGACTGTTACTAAAGAGGGTTCCTATGGTGCGCGCATGGGAAGGCATAAAGGGTGCGCTGACTTTAATCCCACTCTTCCCGCCAGTGGCCATTAAATTTAACCAGAATGTCCCTTGCCATAAAGGCGTCCCCAAAGACCAGTTTGACAGTATCAGTTTTGTCAGGGAATTCGGACAGTCTAGTGCACTCCAGCAAAGAACCCCCAGTCACAAACCCACAATCCCCAACAGCTTGCAGCCAGTGAAAACATTTGTTCCAAAGGGCGTCCCTTGGTTCTCTTGTGTCAGGCAACAGTTTTGGGACACCATGGAGAAACACCAGGGAACAACTACAGCCTTCAGGTGTCTTGAACCCCTTGCTTCAGCTATTTGCCTATTTTGCCATCCCTCTCACAGTGCAACCCTTTTAAAGGTGACTAAGATAGTAAACATGTGGACTAGGTGCACTCCTCTAGGCACGTTTGGCACCTGACCCCCTGGCTTGTCTTGGGCTCTAAAGATTGTTTAAGTTCCTGTTCCATACCTGGCGAGGCAAGTACCTGCAAGGGACATCGATGTATTATACATTATTGTGTTAGTCAGACACAACACAAACAACAAGGCATGGCCAGATGCTGGACCTTCTGGTTCACTGAGTACCAGCAACTATATTTAGGATATACTCTAATACCCGTTGGTACAGAACGTGATGCAACTGTACACTGAGAAGATGCCACCGGCAAACAACTACAGACTCAGCAAGACACAGGGATGACCACAGATGCTAATGCTGTACTGGGTGCGCAAGCACCAGCCATCATTTCTAGGATGTAGTGGTAGGACCGATAGAATTTAACAGGATGCAGCAGCGGTACTCAAATAAGAAATTGCAGACCCACGAGACACAGGGATGACCATAGCCAAATAGCCTTGAACCTCAAAGGGAGATACTGTCCCCTTGACAGGCACTGGTAGGTAATCAGGAACAGGTTATCCCTCCATTCCACACAGTCAAACACACCAATATGTTAACTCTCTTCTCTGCACCAACAACAATAGAATGCAGCTACACCCCTCGATTAATTCAGCCTAACTGCACACATACTTATACACCTCCATGATCACCTCAACAGTTTTAGAAGGCAGCTATACCCCACTATATTTCGGCCTAGTTGCACACACATTCCCATTCACAAACTCCACTGCCACCAGAACGCAGCTAGCCAAGTCCAATTGGCCTTGCTGCAGATTCTTCTGATCTCACACGACCACTGCACCACGCCTAGCACTGGAACGCAGCTACCCACCACTTAATCCTCCCTCGCTGTACACATACTGAGTACACCCAATCACTATTTACTTAACTACTCTCTTCACTGACCTGGACTACGGTCCCAAATGGCGTTCAACCCACAGCGCTTTGGAATCCTACCGATGGTAACAGGCTCTACACAAATTGCCAATAACAGAACCTAAGGCATCTTTAAGTGGTTATTTTTGTTTTGGTTCCACCTTCCTTCATCCTTTTGTCTATTTTGCTATCCCTCTTGCAGTCTAATTCCCAATTTACTTAGAGGTGTATTTGGCCTGTGTTACTGTGTGCTATCCTGTTGCAGGGATGGGTGATTCGTTTAACAAATGTGTGTTTTAGGAAAGAGATATTTTTATAGAGCATTGCTTGAACTTTTCTGTTATTTTGGTACTTACCACACTGTTATTTGGAAGCTTCAGTTGCAGATTTACATCTTTGAAGAGTACAGCCAGCACTCAGCCCATGGCAACAATGTACAGGTGAAGAAGGTATACTGTTCACTTTCTCCCTGTTTCCCCTTTATGACAAACACTGCTGAGCTCAGTTATCGGCACTGGCACATACAAGCCTTTGTTCTCCCTTGTACTTGTCTACCCATAATCATATTTTGTCACACATTGGCTCAGTAGACACAGTGGTTCAGGATAGCAGAGTTGTAATGGGTGTAACAGAGAAGGGGATGAGGGAAGCTCCAGAGTGGGTGAAGTAAGGTTGAGTGGAGTAATCAACAACTCGCAAGATGTTATTTAAAGAATCTTGTCTTCAGGTCCTTTCTAAAGAATAAGTTGGAGGGGGAACAGTGTTACCTGCATTGGCAACCTGTTCTAGAGACTGGGTGCATAGAAGGGAAAGGCTAGTTTTCTTTTTTTCCCCTCTTGAAGTTCTTTGTTTCCATTCGAGGAAAGTCCTGTCTTCTGGTGGTGCACTGGCCTCTGCACGTGGTAAGTTTCTTGGCCAAATAGAGTGGTGTTTTTATTAGTGAATCCTTTGTAGGTGATGCTGGCTTTCTTGAACATGTTGCTCGGTGCAGCTCCTTGAGGATGGGGGACAGAATGTTGAATTATTTTAGTCCTTTACTGAGGGGTGCTGCAGCATGGTGGATGGCTTTTAGATGGGGCCAAGGTGGCAACTGGGACTCCTGCAAGATGTGCATTGCCACAGTCGAGCTGAAACCTTACCAGTGCTTCAACAACTATTCTGTACCTCTTGTTGGGGTTGAAAGGCTTGATTTCATGGAGGACCTGAAGCTGGTACCATGCTGTTTTGGTCTTCTTAGTGATGTGTATCATTGTACATTGTAGCAAGTGGCTGACCCGAACCTACTATCAGGGTCTCTGAGTTCCTTCTGTGTCGGTGGTGTCGGAAGCGGCTGCGTGACACACTCTGCAGTGCGGCTAGACACTCGATTCCGTTCCTTTCCGTAGCTCCTTTCCTCTAGTGAATCGACGGACGTCGGAGGAACAGTAGAGCAGAGGAACGCTTGGAACCTCCCGTGACAGCGTTCAGCCCCGGGAGACGGGGATAGTGCATTCTGCATTTTCCTGTCTGCTCTGGTGCTGCGTGGTACAATACTGATCAAGCCCTGAGGAACGCTGTGACATCCATGGTGAGTTGGGTACTCAAGGCTCACTTGGAACAGCTAGTGCAGGGGGACCTGTTGTGGTGCTGTGGTGCTCGTGTGCTCAGGTGGTACACGCCCTGAGGTGGGGCCAGAAGTGACATTGCCCTTTGTGGAGCAGATTCTAATACAGTTCTATTGGGCACCTTAGGCACCAGTTATTGATGCCTCCAACCCCCGAGCAGTCCTCTCTCTATTATTAGACTGAGTGTCCCCACGGAGAGTTCTGCGCCTGTTAGCGTGAGATGGGCCGGTCTGTGTGAGTAGGGCCGGTCCGTGCTGACTAACAGTCTCTATACACTCTGACAGAGAAAGAATATGTCTTTTAACTAGGTGAATGCTCTTCCGGCCTGAAGAGTGGATCAAGGTGCTGTGAGGGATTGGCCTGTACCACACTGTGGGTGGCTTACAAATAATCAATAAAGAATCCTGTCGGAGGCGGCCAGCAGTGAGTATCAGAGAGTGATTTGCTTTAATTCGCAGGGATGTTGCGGCTTGATGGTTCCTTTGGCGGGCTGTGAGTTATGTGAAAGGTGGCAGATAATCTCTATTGCCACCTTTTACCTGCAAACAGTGGGAATAACCATCGTAGAGGGTAGACCAGGAATTTGTTCGAAAAATTCCTTTTGACTCTGTCTATTTACAGTGGCAATTGTGCTAACTGTCAACATCATCTGGACTTGAATAAGATCAGCGAGTCAGTCCTTGGGAAAAGGGACAGCGGAGATCTAGCAATCATCAAAAAAGTAGAATGTCCCCCTGACGAAAACCTGCACAGAACAAGTACAACTTGTGCAATAGGCAGCCCAAAGCACCCACTGGTAGAACAGGGGAAGGGGATGCTAACAATAAACTTAAACAGCAAATGCCAATAAGTAAAGGCACTATCACAAACTTTTTCCCACGCAACACCTGTATTGAATCCATTCCGGATACTCTTGAAAAGGAGATAGTGAATAATCAGAGTGCAAGCATTGTGCAAGATAACTCCTCTGTATTAATGATCGACAACAATTCCTTATTGGAGCTCTGCCTCTCCGTCCAAAGATTGATGACTCCTGTCTTGAATAGTTTGGCTGTTGATAAGGAAAATGATGCGACAGCAAAAGAACTTCCACCAACTACTACAACTCCTGAGAGGCTTTCTATGTCTCCGGATTTAGTGATACACTCAGAAATCCCAGAATCAGAATCCAATATGGGCTCCTTTTCAGATGCGAATACCTTGGCTGAGATGCAATCTACTATGGCCTCACTGCAGTTTTCATTACAAATACTGCTAAAATTGTGTGGGCGTATCCTGGAAAACACAATCAATTTGGCAGCATTGAATACAGTAGAGAAAGAGATGATTGAGGACACTGAGAATGACTTGTCCGAAGCCATTCGGATGATTAAAGACCCCACCCCACCGTTGGAAGTGTATCAGAATGTGACTAATAACTCTGAGGTCTATTTCTCAAGGCAACAGCAGTGTTTAGCTGGAAGGGATTTAACATAGAAAAGACCATGTGAGGTACCCTAACTACACTCAGAGCTTGACCCTGGGGCTAAAAAACCTGAAAAAAGCCAGGAAAAAAGCTGCACGGGCGAAAAAGAGAAACTCTGAAAGAGAAGGGTGCCCCACGAGCTGGCTCATTCCGGAGAAAGATAAAGATCTACCCGATGCAGAAGAAACGCCACCTGAACCCTCTATTATGCTAAACGAACAATCAGTGGAAACCCTCTCATCTACTCCGAACAATTCAAGGCTGACCCCTTACCTTGAGACTACACAGAAGTCAAGGCACATGAACGAGGGGCAGAAGCCAGAAATGAGTAACAATCGTATCTGTAAAATCAAGAATCTTTACCAAAATAACGATCATGATTGGTTGACACAAACAGAATTCTTGATTAGGCTCCACTCTATTGCACAATTAAGAGTCTTAACATCAGATGACTTTGAATACATCGAACCATTAAATACTCCAAATACGAATGTATCAGCAATTCATTGCAAATTTTTGGCCACTGCTAATTTGCTATGTACATATAAGGATAACTTATTGGAGGTTGATGTGGAAATCGATGTGGACCCAGGAAAAGAAGACCCGGACTGCCCAAGGAAAGTGCCGTCTGAGCCTAAAATCAAAACCAGTATAACCCAGCTCCCTGCAAGTAACGAGGTTCAACTGGCAGATGTGATGTACAAAACATCTTAAAATGGCTGGCAGAATCCTTGCCGGTGGTATTGAAAAAAGACTGAGGGATTAAATTTCTCTCATGGTATACTAGGGGTTTCAGTCACTTGATTTCTCAGGAGGGATCATTGCCATATATAAGTAACTATACATGTATTTGCCTACAAGAGGTATGGCAGACTGACCCAATTGTGTTGAATAGATATACAGTGTTTCATTTTTTGCCAAAAAAGGTGAAAAGGGAAGAGCGTATGGGGGATTGATGGTGGGCATTCAGCATAACGTTAAATCACATTGCATAGAAACCAAAACAGATGACTTTGTGATTGCCGTTGAATTGGTTATATGCATCAAGAATAAGGACGAGAAAATGTTATTGATAAGCCTGTACAATCCTCCTGGGGATGCTCAAACTACTACTATTCAAGAGTCTCTTCATGACATTTTGATCAATTGGACATACAAACAGGAAATACATCTGTAATGATTGTTGGGGACTTCAATTGCTATATGTCTGGAGATGTGGGGACTAAGAGTAATCCCAATTTAAGATCTAAGAGTGTAATGTCCCTTAAGAAAGTTGACCCCAAAGGACAGTATTGGCTGAACTTTTTTGAACTATGGGACATGGAGATGATTAATGGCAGAAGAACTAATGATTTCCTGGTCAGTCAACTTGGGAAAGTGGTGGCTCAAAGAGTATTTTGGATTACATTTTTGTTTCTGCTGATGTTGCTAGCCGGGTGAAGGATATGAAGGTTGCCAAAAACATCTGGAGCGATCATGCCTCACTTGGGTTAACTCTGAATGTTGATGAGTTAAATCATGTTGTTAAATCTATGGGGGACCTAGGGGTAAATCATGCAGCAGCTAGGATCTCCTGGTCAGAGGAAAACATAGCCAAAGTGGTAACTATTCTGTCACAAGACCAGTACAGGGATAGCAGCCAATTTCAGGTTATGTCCATAGACCCTACTGAACACTGGATCTCTACACTTGCCCATGAGCATGCCACAGCTGGTAAGGGTAGCGCGGTGTTAGGGCTGCCCAACAAAAATCTATTTGACTATGAAGTTAGAGATGCTAAAAGGCAACTCAGAGCAGAAATTAGGAAGGCAAGGAAAACATCTGCGTGAATCAAATGCTTCCTCTCTGTCTGTAAAATGCTCAAGGGTAAGTTCCAGTCGTGGTTAAGACAAAGAAAGTATTTCAAGAAATTAAAACAATTGCAAGATACCATAAGGTTACTATGTACCAAGAACTCTCGTAACATCTGGGCACTCTTGGGAGAAAAGGCAACAGGACAAATTCAATCCTTAATCCTATTGGTGCCCATATATGGGAGAGATTCCTGAGAGAGCGTAACATGCCTAGCAACATAGAGATAACGGTGGCCGAAAACATATTTCCATCTAGGCCCCCCGTTTACAGTAATGGTTGCCACGCTAATTGATAAGATAAATAAGGAAAAATCTTCAAGGGCACCTGGACCTAATGGTCTGGCCAATATTACATAGAAATGTAACCCTACATTTTGAGCCGAGCTATTAAAGATTCTCTTTGAAAAAAGTATGTTCGAAGGTAGAATACCCTGCTCTTGGCAAACAGCTACACTTATACCTGTACATAAGAAGGGTGATAAGAGCGACTCTAGCAACTGCAGATTGTTATCGATGTTGGATTGCACTGGGAAACTCTTTGCGGGTTTAATCCTTGATAAATTACACGAATGGGTGGACAAGGAAAATATACTTAATTGTTTTCAAAGTGGCTTTAGGAGGGGCTATTCCACGACACACAATTTGATCATTTTAGGTACCTTACGCACGGCAGCCAGGAATAAGGATAATCCTCCCTGGTATGTGTTATACGTAGACTTTAGGGCAGCCTTCGATTTGGTCCGTAAAGACATTCTATGGACCAAATTAGAATCTCTCGGCTGCCCTCAAGCCCTGTTATATTATCTTAGGCTTCTTCATCAAAACAACACAGTCTCCCTGAAATTGGACTATCAAGGGAATATGACCACGCAAATTGAACAAAATAGAGGATTCAAGCATGGCTGTTTACGCTCCGACCCTATGTAATATATTTACATATGATCTACCGACTGCAATTGAAAAGGTCCATGACTGCCTGCCTAAAATTGGTGATAAACATTGCGCAGTTCTCGCCTATGCAGGTGACCTAGTGATATTAGACCACACTCTGAGCGGCCTGCGGAGATCAGCGGAAGCTTTATGGCTATACTCTAAAATCAATGGTTTAATAATAAATCTGCAGAAAACCCAAGTGATGCAGGAGATGGAGATTTTATACACCCCAAACTACAGATACTTGGGAATCGAATTTGAAACTAAAGGGGATTACTTCCAATGCAAGCAGATAAGGATGATCAGGGCAGCCCAAATTTCCGCAATGGTATACCGTTTCACCATCTCCCATGGCGGTTTTACAGTTTGGGCCGCGCGTCTGTTGTACCAACAGGTTTTAGCGCTGATGATGACCTATGGTGTTGAAGCCCTACAAGCAATGAACCTTGATTGGCTGCAGGTTGTGGAAGGCAAATATTGGAAAAAGATTCTAGGTCTCCCAACCTGCATACCAATGGCAGTTATTAGGCTTGAACTAGGTTTAACTTCCTTAAAATCGCAGGTTCTCAAGAAAAGAGCTGAATTATATCTCCTAATGGTGAGTAACTCTGGTAATCCATTAATAAACACCATGAGGAAAGAGATCATTAGACAGACTGGGAAATCACTCCTGACAGCTAACGTTGCGATATACCCGAAAGAAATTGGATGGTATACTCGCGACTGGGAGTTTTTTCATAGGTCAAAAAGGGCATTACACAAAAAAGCAGACTTGGGTGATTGGCTTGAGAATTATGCTCGCCTGGAAAAGCTTAAGAAATATAATTTTGTTACGTACATGTTATATACATATAAAAAAACGCAATTCTACCTAAATTTATGTCCGGAAGTGAGAGTGAGGCGTTTCATTTTGCTGCTCAGGGTGAACCATCTTCCGGTGCTGGCCAATACAGGCCTGGTAAATCAGATTCCTATTGCTATTGCCGACTATGTAAGAACCATTCTTTTTTTTTTTTACCAACTTTATTTAGTTTTTGGAGCATTATAGACATGTCTACATCAATGGACAATCGAAAAAGATATGTATTGCTTTAAACATGTCGGTTCTTCTTTACCCCCTTATGGGGTTTCAGTACTGTTCAGTGCCTATGCTCATACATAATAACCATGTGAAAATAAATGTCAAACTCCCCCCCCCCCCCCCACACCCTCATCCAAGCCTCTTTTAAACTTAAAGGTGAAGAAGTGTTCTGTTCTATCTTAGAACTTCAGCCTGGTGGATCATTTCCATCTTGGTCCTTGGATTCATCAGATGACAGGTATTGCACAGAGTAGTCTGGGTTTAAAGTACATCTGCTCTTTGTCATCTGTGAATTCGTGTAGTGGTAGCCAAATCTTCAGGTATTTTGAATAAGAGCCATGGGCTATTGCTGTCACCTTTTCCATGGCCATTACCCCCCACAGCCGTACCCACCACATGGCTACTATTGGGCCATATTTGGTCTTGCGCAATTGTGATTCTGGCTGCGCTCAACATATGTGTAATTAGAGTGTCTGTCGGCCCTAAGTTTGCGTAGCATCCCTCTACTGCTTCCCCCAAGAGCACCACTAGCGGATCGAAGGGGAGCTCCACGCCGGTTATTTCTTTAATGTGGCTTAAGATCTCTTTCCAGTAGGTTTTTGCTAGTGGACAGGACCACCACATGTGAACAAGGTTCCCAGGTTGTCCGCAATTCCTCCAGCACGTAGTCGGGTATTCTGGGTTAATGGCATTCATATACCACGGAAGACAAAGTTTGTATGCTGCCTCCTTAATCAAGGTACATTTAGAACTCTTGGTGGCTCTATGCCAGATGTGGCCCCATGTGTCCCAATCGATTGGTCTCCCCAAATTGGTCTCCCAATTTTGCATATAAGTAAGATTCTCCTCAGGATCCCATTCCCCCACCAGGCGGTATAGTCTAGTTATTCCCTTGTCTAGTTGGCCTGCTTGTATTGTTAGTTTCACTCCTGTATGGTTTCTGTTTGCCCCTTCTTTCACTTTCGTGTTTGAGACCCAATGGATGAGTTGAGCATAATGGTATTGTTCACGCTCCGGTATGTTAAACTTGGTTTTATATTCCTCAAATACAGAGGTGTCCCATCTACGTAAGATCTTTTAGGGCCATGTTGTTATGTTGTTTTCCCTGCCCCCCCAGTTTGTCCAGAAGTTAGCATGTGTTCCAGGGGAAAATTCTGGATTATAAGATATTGGCGTAAAAGGTCCCCCCCCCCCCCCTTTGATCTTCTTGTTTCTCAAGATCTTGTCCCAGTACCACAGAGTAGTTCTAGTTGATTCCAATAGCTGGCCCCCTTTTTCCCTATGTCGTGTAGCGAGGAAGAAAAGATTCCCCAGGGTTATTTTGGCCGCCGAACTTTCAAGAGTGACCCATTGATTTGGAGCTTCCCCAGCTGTCCATTGCAGCATAGGGGCTACCTGTGCTGCCCATAAGTACCTATGAAAATCCAGGACTCCCAGACCCCCCAGGACCTGTGGTCTGAATAGTACTATTTTGGGTACTCTCAGTCCCCCACCCCCCCCCCAATAAAAAAACATCACTTCTTTCTGCAATGTTTGGATGGCTGGGCTTGGGATTCTTATTGGAAGGGTGCCGACTACATATAGGAATTTAGGGAGCAGGGTCATTTTAACCGCTGTAATGCGTGCCAGCCAGGACAGTTCCTGCAATTGCCAACGTTTTAGTTCTTTAGCTACTGATTTCAGGAGGTCCGGGATCTTAGCCCCGTATAACCTATCATATTTGAGGGTCAATTGTACTCCGGGGTATTTTACTGCCTTATGCTCCCACTTCAGGGGGTATTAGTTCTCCCAAATCGGGATTTGCTCTGGTTTTTCTGTAATGTTGAGAGCTTTGGATTTGGGATAATTAATGTGGAATCCCGAGACCCTAGCGAAATCTCCCAATAATTGTAGGGCTGCTGGTAAAGAATTTGCGGTATCTCTTAGGAATAGGAGAATGTCATCCGCATAGAGCGCTACTTTCTGCGAGCCTGCAGTGCCTCCTTCAACCCCTTGGATTCCTGGGTGGTTACGGACCCTGCATGCGAACGGCTCCAGAACCATTCTACAGTAGAAACAGGCAAACATGTTCTAATGAACTGTCCTAAATTATTAACAACATATTTGACCCACTATGGTAAATATGTCCACAACAGTGAGTACATAGCAGCACTAGCGTTTTGGTGTAGCAGTATTAACTCAACAAATATCAATCTTTTTCTAGCTATATACAATGTATGGTTACTGATTGGGAGTTTATTGGAAATATCCATTTGAACTGATTTCCCTGTATAAATTGAATTAACTTTAGGGGGGAAGGGTTTAACATCTCTATTGTTCATGGAAGCAATGAATAATAGCTATTAGCCATTGGTTATTGAAAAAATAAGATCTTACATATGCTCTGTTTTCTTCAATCTGAGTGAGTGAATCTTGCATATGTTTTAAGTGTGATCTGATCTGGGTATACTGTTGCCTATCTTGAAGATATGTGTTGTAAAACATATGTAAATGTATTCAATTGGGTTTCTTTTTACTTATTGTAAATATTATGTTTTTTGTGTATCTTAAAAACTGTTTTGAAATTGTTTATACTGTAAGTTTATTTGTCATGTGTAAAGTCTATTTATAGACTATGTCACATTAATAATAAAATAAAAAAATAAATAACTATCAGGGTCTGAAGATTCTTCCCTCCCTTCCTCCTCACCTTGTTCTTCTGTTCAACTGTCTTGGGGGTCTTTCTTCTTTCTTCCCCTGTTCTTCTTTTGGTCTTCTCCCTTCTTGTCCTTCTTTTCGTGCAAGTAGGGTCTCTCTCCTCTGGAGGCCACGTTGTCGGGTTGTGGAACACCTGACAACGAGGATTCCCTGGAAGTGAGCCCCAAAACAGGGAAAAAGCCTCCTGGCTGAAAAAAACCCTGTCTGCTTCCAGTGGATGACGGAGACGACTCCTTAGTGGTATGTCCCAAAATGTGGAGTGGTGTAATTCTCAAGATAAGGACCTTCTGATATCCACAGTGTCTCTGGGTCCTCAGGAACTTGGATTGGGAGGAAATGAGTCACAGAGAACTCCAGGAGTTGAGAAGATATGCTAAGCGCAGCCAACCCCAGGTAAGCAGAGAAGTACAGCGGCAAGGCGCTGAAAGAACTGGGAGGAGTCAAACAAATAGTACAGTGTCCAAGAAAAGGGGAGAGAAGTACTGCTGACGGACAAGACCCGGAATGGGAAAAGCACAGAAGGAAAGTAAAATATCCACCCGTGAGACGGGACGAAACGAAAGTCCAAGAGCAGAGAAAACACGGCGATGAGGAAATGCTGTGTCGTGGACAGAGAAACCTAGCTGCGAGGTAGCAAGGAGAGGGGGAGCGTTAGCTCCGGAAACAAAGGCACTAGCGCCTACCTGTGAGGAAATGAAGGTGCAACGCACTGGGCATTGTCACAGGCGGAAGGATATACTGGTGGTGGCCCTCTTGAAATAAACTAGACTGTTGGCGAACGGCAGGGACATATGATGGAACATTGTAATGGTGTCTCCAACGGTCCTATATCTTCCAAGAGGGCATGACACCTACTGGCTAACTTTCGCCCTGTGTCTCTCCTGCCACACTACACTAAAGTGCTTGAAAGGGTTGTGTTAAACTGTCTTACCAATTTCTTAGATATCCACAACCTTTAAGACCTCCTTTGGGTTCTCGTACCAACTCTTCGCGGATGTCACCCAAATCGTTCTCTCTTTTCCTGAACTCTCCTCTGATCTCTCTAGCAAAATTTCAAACTGTCTCTCTGCCATTAAATATTAGATGGCTTTGCCATCTCTGATGTTAAACTCTACCAAAAAAAAAGGTGCTCTACTTCCCTGCCAAAGGTTCTCTCTCATCACTTTCTCTTCCTATCGAGTTCCCACTTGACACTCTCCCCATCGCTTCTTCAGCTAGAAACCTCGGCGTCCTCTATGAACCTTCTCACACCTACTCTACTTTCATCTCCAAAACTGGAACATCAGCTTGCCTCAACCTCCTAAATATTAGAAGCATTCGGCACCTCCTTCCTTTCAACACCAGCAAGCACCTCTTAACCGCAATGGTCTTCTCTAAACTGCACTACTGTGCCAGCATCCTCTTTTGTCTCCCGAACTCTGCTTTCTGTCCTCTCGACAAGAACATTAACTTTGCTACTAGGATTCGCTTTGAACTCCCTCACTTCACACCTACTTCCTCGTACCGTCACCAGGCTGGATGGCTGATGATGCAAAAGGGCCAGATTTAAATTTCTTTTCCTGGTTCACAACACAAATCTATCCACGGTAAGGCACCACTGTATCTACCCTCTATCCAACTCTACAAGCCTTCTCCTAATGAGCCAACTATCATTGTGGCTTCTGACCCTTCCTGTGCTTCCTCTCGCTTTTGCTCCGTCTCTCTTCCCGGTCAACTTGCATATAATTCTCTTCCCCTGGACATTTGAGAAACAATCCACATGGATTTTTCAAAACCGAACTAAAAGCCTTACGCCTTGCCTCAGAGTTACTCTCTTAACCTACTTCTCATCTGCCTGCTAGCTAACATTTTTTCCTCTCCTCTATCCCTCACTTCCTCTGTCTCCCCTGTAGTACTTCACCCATCATGGCCACATCCCAAGCACAGCTGGCGGTACTGCATATCTGCACTTAAAAATGTCCAATGTCCATTGTCCTTAACCTATGTATGTATTGTCACTTATTGTCTGCGGTGACTGTTCCATTTACTCCCCTCCACAACGTGGTCCGAATGTCCATCAAACTCACCCCATCGTAAGACGCTTGCTGCTTCCTGTCAAATCTGATTTCTTAACTATTATATGTTGTTTTGTGATCAAAAGAGCATTGTTCCTCATGTATATAAGTAAATAATATTTGCAAGAAAAGTGTGTTTCATTGACTTTAATGCTGCTGTTCTTTCAATGGCTCACTATAATTGGTAGTGAAATATCATCATTGGATCAATATCAAATCATCAATGGCTGATTGTCGTCAGTGTTCCAGCAACTTTGGTTCAGTACTGTCAGTGCCTTAGCCTCATCGGCACACTATTTATTGTCAGTGGGTCAGTTTATCCTGGGTACTGTATCATTAGTGACTCAGTACTATTAGGCACAATATTGTCAGTGGCTTAGTGTTATCAGAGAATCATTATGGTAAGTCCTGGAGACAGGAACTTGATAAAAAATGGCAGAGAGAAAGGAAGAGTGTTGTCAGCATTCCTTCCAGGATCCAGGGCAGAGGAGAGATAGAGGGGAAACCATGTAGCAGATAAGGTATGGGAGGCTGGTAAAAGGAAACGCAGTGAGAAGAAAAACTGCAAAGTATAGAACAGTAAAAGTGAGAAAGAGAAATCCACAAAGGGTAAGGCAAAGAGGACACGCTGAGCAGAAAGACCGAGAGTAGCAATCACTAAACAGTGAGGGCGTGATGGGGCAGAGAAGATCATTCGGAGTCCTGAGCAGGTACTGGTGAGGTGAAAGGTGGTCAGGCAGCAAATGAACGTGTGAATGGTAATATTTTATGAAACTGGGTTTCTAAGGAGAAATTCATTGGTAATGGAACTGCAATGACCATTTTATATGACGCAGCAGTATTTTAAAAGGATTATTATTGTTCTTGTCACACGATTAATTGTGACATTTTCTGCAGCAATGTAAAATCTTCTGCTAATTGCCTGCTGCCAATCTCCTTTTCTTCAGAAACATTTTCCTATTGGGCATACATATTTGCGCTTTTTCGTCGACTGAGGAGCATTTCACAAATAATGCTGACAGTGGTGCACACCTGGTAACATTTGATATAGAAATTCAAATCGTCATTATACGTACAGCAGAGCTGATTTAAGAATTTTAAGGTGCGGGGGAGGAAACAAGGCCTTGGCACAAAGCCTAAATCAGAAAAGAGAAAATAGAAGAGGGCCCAAAAGGTGGGGCCCTCCCGTCCCCTGCACACTATTTACTGATGCCACATAGGGCCTTCAAATATATAGATATAAATCTATCAATGTATAAATATATAACAGCAGTTTTGTTAGTTGAGCATATAACGATTTATTTGGCAAAGAAGAAAACAAAATAAAATTTGCCAAAAAGCACAATCTGTTATACAAAGTAATTCATAACGTATGACATATTAAAACAAATTGCGATGAAGCAATAAATGATGAACAGATGATGCTGTCCAATTGTGGGGTGGCCGACGCGTTTCGAGGGTAACCTCTTCTTCATAAGGGCCCAATTGAACTGCATTTTCTGCTTGCGTTTAGTGTTTCAGAGCGGTGGCTCGTATTGCATTCCATGCTAGTTTATGGCTTCTTCTGAGAGCTCTGAAACACTAAACGCAAGCAGAAAATGCAGTTCAATTGGGCCCTTATGAAGAAGAGGTTACCCTCGAAACGCGTCGGCCACCCCACAATTGGACAGCATCATCTCTTCATCATTTATTGCTTCATCGCAATTTGTTTTAATATGTCATACGTCATGAATTACTTTGTATAACAGATTGTGCTTTTTGGCAAATTTTATTTTGTTTTCTTCTTTGCCAAATAAATCGTTATATGCTCAACTAACAAAACTGCTGTTATATATTTATACATTGATAGATTTATATCTATATATTTGAAGGCCCTATGTGGCATCAGTAAATAGTGTGCAGGGGACGGGAGGGCCCCACCTTTTGGGCCCTCTTCTATTTTCTCTTTTGAGCATTTCACAAATCCCATCAGTTCAATGAAACAACGCTAGTGGGTGATATGAACCCATATGGGACAAAATGTCCCTTTACATCAAAAAATTGGCAGTGGCGGGTTAGTGCCTGAAGAATACATTCAAGTTTATCATTCATATTTATAGACTTTTCTTTGCAATTATCAAAGGAAACAAAAACAGTAATGCAACTGCTTACATATTCAGGATCCCAAATAATGTAGCTCAGCTCGCTGTTTACTTTCACGACAAAATAAAAAAGAAATATAATTAACATGACGAGGGGGCTGATGATCCTCCAAGTGGCCTGCCAGAATATATTCGGTTTGTGGCCGATCATGAATTTGATGTCTTCATTAAATCTAGAAATAAAAAAATCAAATGTTAAAAAGTTGCCAATCTGCATCTTATATGCATTGATGTGATATGTTTTATAATAATTTACCAAACACAACATCAAAATAGTTAAAGAATAACAATGATTTCCATTGCCAATGTTTGTCCATTATTCATAGTAATCATGTTATGTCATTTTAACATATTAACAAACTTATAGGTAACACTAATTCCTGTGAGAATGGTGACAGAATATTGAAAAGGAGTTAAATCATTGAATTTATGAACTGAAAGCGGTTTCCCAAACCATAAAGAAAATATGCTGATGTCATGTGCTTTTTGAATCAAGGGGGACACGCATTATTTTGAGTTAAAGAGCATTGTGCCGCCTTAACTGACTCCCTCTCAACGAAATAACCATTCACTATAAAGATACGTAATGCAATGTTAAGTGGATTTGTATGTTGCCCTTCTGCAATTTTGGTGGCCTCGCGGCATGCGGACCTGTAAGGAAAGTGAGAGCTACAGGAAGATGTAAAGCCAGGTGTGATGACAGTTGCAGCTGCTTAGTTATATGGGTTTGATTGGGACACTTGGGAATGTGTTTATCCATAGGGGAGAGCCCAATACCAGGAAAAGTTATAATGGTCTGGTCTGGCATAGCCGCGGATGTGGATAGTGTGGTAGAGCTAAAGATGTGAGCTTCGTCAGAGCTCCATTGATGTTGATTTGGTAACTGTGGGGGGTTGCGTGTGAAGTGTAAGGTGTAGGATATTTGAGAGGGGAGTTGTTAGTTGGGGAGAAGAGGGAAGTATGGGTACATGTGGTCAGGAGCGAAACATGTGAGGCTTAGGATGCCACCTGGGAGCAAGCTAATTGGGCACTATCTGGGAAAATGATATGGGCAGTCTTTTGAATGTTTGTGGTAGTATTATTTTGATTCCCTTTAGGATTCATTTAGAATGTATTATACGTGTACAATGCTATCCATTTAGCTATACCAAAAATGAAATGAAAACAAAGTTTAAAATCATAAATATTGTAATAAAACACATGTTTGTGAAAAGTAATGCAATAAAAAAGCATCAATTCTTTCCAGCTGCCATTAAGATCCACCTTCTGGACAAGAAAAAGGCAAGTCCTAAAATACTTCAGTAATGTTGTTTTTATGTAAAATAGCATTAGCAGCCATGTCGACGGCAGAAGCGCAATCACACAACCCTCATTCTCAGGCAAAGTGGCATGAACATGACAAGCTACATGTAGAAATCCTGCATATTCCTCCTTACACCTTGGACCCCTATCAAACAACGCGAAGGTGATATGTAATTCTCATGCTGTATGATACATCTGATGTAAAGAATTGAAATGAAGCAATTTATACTTCGAGTTTAGGAAGACATGTTCAGTCATTGTTCATTAGTGGACTGTTGCACAAGGGCCCACTACCATCTGGACCCATCATGAAAATCTGTGGGTGATTTACCCCACAAAACAACTTTATAGTGGTTAGAAACCCAGGGCCAGATTCTCATACTTTTTTTGCACAAGTGATAAGATGCGTGTTAGTGAGAATTCTCATTTCATGGCTAATTTCCCTTACCTAGTGAGTCTCTCAGCAGCTTTGCTGGATCTCTGGAGTTATTTCTTTCCACTTGGTAAGAGTGTGAGCTTTTCCCCCACTCTTACCCATGTTTTGCTATGTGTCCTTTACCTGTCTTTATGAATGTGGGCTCTGGAGCACACCACTTCAGTGGCCCCCTTCTTTTGTGTGTTACACAGCACCTTCAGTGCAGTGACACAGGGTTGTCATACTGACTTCCCCCCGACTCCATTTCTGAGGCTGAATACTGTCCCCCAGAAAAGAGTAAAGTTGCCAATAACTTTACTTAGTCAATTTAACCACAGATCCAGTACACCCCATCTTACATGGAATATTAACTCTTAGCCCTTTTTATCTGTACCTCCTAGAGCATTGTTTCGCTCTTTTAACATTTAGAATTGGCTGGTGGCAGTGGTATCTACCCTGAACTTTCCTACCGTGGTTATCTTATATAAACGTGGCTATATTGTAGGCTATTGTATCAGCCTCGAACTTAAACCTGATCGACCAAATACTTTTTCTTTTGGCTCCGGTGCGGTTTATTCACCATTTCTTTTTGTTAAACTCCTTCTTGTGTTTTACTTTGCGAGGCAAACCAGGTTTGCCTTCTTTGTTCACTGTCTTTTGGCGGGCTTCTGCCAAGAAGCCCTCCTCTAGGCACCTGGGTGTCTAGGTGGGATGAATGTGATGGAGGGGTGTAGTCACCCCTTGCACAGGGTATCCTAGGAAACCCAAGTCACACTTTTCCATGATTGGCCGAGGTGGTTGTCCAGGCTGGACAATCCCCTGCTGTGTGATTGACAGCCAGGCTGTGTGAATGGGGGATTTTCGCATAAAAGGCAGGTCTCTTGGGCTGGAAGTCAGAGAGTCGCCACTGGAACTACAAGGAACCGAAGAGAAGCGGAGGAGAGGTTGACTGCTGCAATTATCCCGTACCGGTGAAGCCCTGCTGCAGTCCTGAGCTATCTACCCTTCAACGACTAAGAGAAGATCCACTCCGGAGTCTTCTTCCCTTGAGCCTGGTGGAGATAACCAGCTTGTCTTCTTCAGCCAGAGGAATCCCTTCGTGGTCGAAATCGCTGCACACTGCTGTAGTGGTCCGGATAGCCACCTGAAGAGCCTCTCCTGTTTTTAAGGAGCGCATCTTTTATTCATCGACGCTGCTGCCGGCCTCATCCCCGCATGGTGCAGACCCCCTCATCGTCCTTCTTCTTGCCAAAGCTCCAGGAATCGTGGGTCTGCAGGAAACTACCAGGAACAACTGCCGTGGCACCAGCTTCATCCTTTGAGAAAGGTATTGTGTCCTGCTTGAGGAATTTGGGTGAATCCCTATTTCTCTTCCTTAAGGCTTGTCCTTACTTTTCCCTCCTTCTTATAACTTTTGCTTCCGAACATTGACAATATCAAAGTACTCTTGGCTACGTTGAATCGTGAACTGTCCGACTGTGTGATCCTCGACAACAGGCACCCGGTGTCACTTGACCCTGGATCCGACCCTTTGACTCTTACATTCCTATCTATGAGTGTTCTTCGATCCTGTCTTCCTAACTATAATATTGCCTATGATTGTTGCCCCCAACTCCTAAGTGTGTTTTTGCCCCGGTAGCAATTCTTGTCGTGGATACGCGTTTATTTAGTAGACCGAACTGTCAAAAAGTGATTGCAATCGTATTCACAGTAACGTGTCTTGTTTCATAACACGGTCTGTTCAAACACAGGGTACTTACCTTGATCTATACCGTACAAAGTGAATTGGTTAGTTGTACTGATTTTACGTGTGGTTTTGAATTTAATAGAAGTGTTGTGTTTATAACAAACGGTTTAAAAATAAATGTACTCATATTTTTCTACCAGAAACCTTGAGTCAGTGTGTGCTTGAGTCACAGTAATTGTGGTCCCTTTGTGTAATCTCTGCTACTGCTCATATACTCTTGAGATAAGCCTGGTTGCTCCGCTACTGCTACCACTTTAACATAGTAGTACAGGCTTGTACCAAAGGTAAAACTTGTATTGCCACCTGTAGTCTTAATTGTGTGTAGTGGTCCCTAAGGGCACTGCACAGGATTCTGCCTAACAATGCGCAAGCACATCTCCTTCACTTTCAACAGGAACCTTGTGCAAAATTCACAAACTGCAACTTTATGTAAATATCATAGATGTACATATTCAGATGCTCTTTCTTCGTCACAACTGCGCAAATCTGGGGGTGTTTCTGTGCATTTTGAAGTAAACTTGAATCCACAAAATGAGGTGTGTTTTAACATATGCAAAAAAAGCACATTCCCCTGAGTTTATTTGAACAGGATTAGGGGTGTGTGCAATGCAGATCTTGGATAATTCTGAACCTTTTGTGTTCATGGAGCAGCAGCAGTATGAACTGCTGCTGACAACTTGCATTTCTATCCCTTACACATGGATAGAAATGCTTTAACCTATTTTTAACATTTCACAATGGTAGGCCTTTAAATAACCCATCACTTAAAATGTGCTCCCAGCAACCACATGATTGTTAAAATCCTGTCATGCAGCAGTGTGTGAAGCATACTTGCAACACGAATGTATGAACAGTGTTCTGTACCTTAAGTGAGGGTAAGCAAAGGGGCTAGCCAATGCATCATCTGTGTAGGACATCACACCCCCTGGAAATGTGCAAGGTACCTTTGTGGATAAGGTGACCTTGTAGTTTCCAAAAAGGGAGCATCTTAAAAAAAACGCTATTTTTAGATGCCTCATGTTGTCTACCATTCTTGGGTGTAGTGATGTGTATAACATGCTTTTAGAGATTACCAAAGTGGCGGGGAAATCGGGAAGCTTACCCCATAAAGTGATGCATAGAATAAAAATAGCATATGGGGATTTACTGCAGTTTATCTAAGGTGGTAATGGAGCCATACATGAAGGTTGGAATGATCGTGAAAGCCAGTGCTATGAATTACCACTTTTTGAGTAATGGCCCAGCCTGGAATCGGGACAAGATGACTGTGGCAGTATCGAACCCCTATCCTTGTAATTGCTGTTTGCTGAGATAATACCCCATGGGTGATGTGTATACAGTGCTTGTCCTCATATTTGTAATATCAGCTGACACACAATGCACCCTTTGCCCCGGGATGAGACAATTTGTTGGGGAATCCCTCACCCCCCATCACTAATAGGCTTAAAGGGAAAGCAATGGCACCTCTTCGCTCACTCCACAGTGTGGCCAAGACCATGGTGAGGTATTATGCCAGTGGGAGGGGGAGGGGGGTCATGCTTTTCCGTATGCAATTTCCGTATGCAATTTTAGTCATTTCCAAAACAAAGTATAAATGCAAAGAGTACAAAAAAACTAAGGTGAAATCGCCCTTTACTCTTCACATTTCCAATTCGTTTTGGAAACAGTGTAAATGCAGTCTGCAAATTACGCTTTGCAGATAGCATTTACAATGAATTCCTATGTAATCTGCAGGTGAGTTTCATAGGAATTGATTTGTTTCCACCACCTGAAAATAAATGCAGTTGAAAAACCATGGCACTATGTTAAGGGAAAGCAGGAATGTACAGTGGCTATGTGTACCCTGTGACAAGACCAGCAGCATGGCTGGCCTTATCAATAAGGCCTAGGAAGCCCCCCCCCCGGGGGGAGATCCAGGGCATGGCCTTATCAATAAGGGGTGGGAAGACCCCCGGGGGGCGATCCAGGAGTTCCAAAGCCAGTCCTACTCGTGTGGTGGACAGTGGCAGTTGAGAGGGCATCAATTGCTGCCCCCGTTGAGCCAACATGTTTTTGTGCAGACCACTGTTAAATCAAGCCATGCCCTAGTGCAAGATGGTTGTCAGTTTATTTCAATCTCTTCCAGAAACATACTATGTGAACTAGAATCTAAAACGAAGTATCTGCGTATGAATCCTGATCCAGAGCACGCATGTCTGGTGGAAATGTTATCATCTGACCCCCATTAGGCCGCAGCTACTATCAGCCTTGCAACAAGAGAAACCCAAAGAAAGGAAGGAAAGCCATGGCACCCATGCAGTCCTTCCCTCCAAGCTTAAACAAGTCCCAGTGAGAGGAGGGATAGCCACGTAGGGAAGCGGCGTCCATATGCAGCCTGAAAGAGGAATGCAACGTGCTGCTCTGGGAATACTAGCAAGCATGCACAATGACTCTGGCAACCTAAATCAGCAGGGAGAAAAAAACGCCAAACCATCTTTCCCACTGGACTTCTCTCAGTGGCACCCAAAACTGGTCCCCAGAAAACTAACAAAAACAATGACCTTCCCGGGCCACCATTGTTGTTCCGTGGCAGGCTGTGCAGAGAACTAACTCACTTATGACCTTCAACATTTCTGAAACGCCAAGGGTGGGAAGGATAGGACCAGATTGACCAGGGAGAGAAGAGCAATATCAGGAGAGAAGGGAGAAAAGAGGAAGCAGTAGAAAATAGGAAGTGTGGGTTATTTGGGTGAGGGCAAAGGTGGAGGTGGATGACGACCAAGAGACCAGCAGAAGGGAGGAAGGAGTGCCTGACATGGAGACGATTGTTGGAGATGGTGAGGTGTTGGCTAATGAGTGAAAGTGGTACTTCTGTGTGAGTGTTTGTGTGGTTAGAAAGATTAGTGTAAGGAGTGATTGTATAGTGGATGGTAGTAGTAGTAGTGTAAAGGAGGGAACAATAGAGTTGTGAAAAGAGGAGCAACATCAATGGGTTGAGGCAAGGTCTAGGATGAGAAAGAAACATCAGAAGAATTAGAAGATTTAGGGAGGATGGAGGCGAAGTGAGTATGAAGGAAGAGTTGGAACAGGAGAGATGAGTTAGTGTGCTAGGCAGAGGACTGAATCCAAAACGATATCTGTAAGGCAAATCACAATACAACGCCAAAACTGGGATAGAGTAGAGAAAGTCAGGAAGTGGCTGAGGGGGTTTAGAGAGATACAGTGTTCTTCCTTTATGTCCTCACAACTAGCCAAACACAGAATTAGACCATAGGGGTCAACTTTCTCAGTTTACTAACCTGTGCTCATAGACACCTGGGTAAGGGAGGAGGTGTGATACAAGACATGAGAGGGGTGACTCTAGTGCCTCAAAGACTTTAATAAAAACCTTTGAACCGCCTCTGAGATTTGGAGTGATTCTTGTGCAATCTGTGATATGCGTTCTCTGCCCCAACTCTGCCTCCAAATAGCATTCACAGCCTAGAGAGCATACAAATAAGGCGTAAAGAATAAACACATTGGTTTTTTACGTTTTTTGTCATGCTCCACTGGGTTGCAAAATGACTCCCAAAGTATAATTTTCGATCTTTATCAAAGGTTTTCTTCTCTTACGTTATCTTTATGATTAGCTTGATCGTGTGATTTATTTAGGGCTACACGTCCCAAAATGCAGAGAGCTCAAAACTGTCTGAGGTACTGATTTGATTCACCTATTGTAAAAGAATATAAAGGAAGGATTACTGGGTGGTGCTACAGAGAAGGAGCAGAAGTGATCACCGACATTGTGTAATGGTCTACGATTAACCATCTGAGTTGTGGTCAGTTCTCTCCACCAGCTGCCAGCCAGGCAGTATGCCAAGCAGAATGGGTTTGTCTTTGTGTTGTCATAGGACTGCATTTTCTTGCATGCTATTCTAATAATGAAGTGATATGCCCCGAGGTGACGGCCCAACCCCGTAGGTAATGTGGCCCACCTCCCAAGTAAAGCACGCGGCTCCCATAATGAGGCCGGCAGTGCTGTTACCGAAAGTGACGGCACACCAGTGAGGGGCATATCGCCATTAGCACCCGTGTAGTTCCCTACACGGGTGCTAACGGTGTCTTTTTTTTGTTTTTAAATAAATAAACGTACCTTTCTTGTGCAGTGCGGCACCGCGCAGTGCTGCTGATCGGAAGTTGCTTTTCCATATTGATGGCGGTTATCGGGTGTCAGGTGGATTTCTTTGCAGTTGATGGTGTGGTATGGGTAAGAGGGAGGAGTTTGTTGTTGGTGCAGAGTCGGCTGCAAGCTGCGAATGTGCGAGTGGAGGAGTAGTGTGGGAAATGGGGCTTTTCGGTGTCTGTGGATAAAAGTGTGAGTATGGTTTTCTCAAGGAGAAGAGTGCAGCAGGAGTTGGACTTGGTTTTGAAAGGTGTGAGGGTGAAGAGCATGGAAGAGTTTCGGTACTTGGGGGTGATTTTGGATAGGAAGTTGAACTGGAATTTGCAGGTGGATGGTGTGGTGGATAAGTGTAAATGTAGGTTGAATTTGTTGCGGGCGGTGTCTGGGAAAGAGTGGGGTGCGCAGCAGAAGTGTTTACGAATGTTGTATAAGGGGTTGATTTTGAGTGTGATGGATTTTGGATGTCAGGTGGCAGTGGGTTTCACGGCGAGTCAGAAGCTGCGGTTGGATAGGGTGCAGGCGAGGGCATTGAGGGTGTGTTCGGGTGTGATGAGGTCCTCTCCAGAGAATGCGGTACAGGTGCTTGTGGGGGAGATGCCGTTGGGGTTGAGGAGGGATGCGTTGAATATGAGGTGGTGGGTGAAGCGCAGTGCGAAGAGTGTGGCTCATCCGGTGCGTGAATGTTTGCTGTATAATTGGAGGTTTGACTATTATAGGGACCGGTGGAGGAGGAAGGGGGGCACTTTGGGGTTTCACATGTGGGAGAAGGGGGTGCAGTGAGGTGTGGGCGAGTTGTTGGCTGTGACGAGTACGGATTTGGTGAAATGGCCGATGTGGATGATGGGGTCTCCAAAGGTGTGTTTGGAGTTGGCGAGTGTGGTGTCGAAGAAGCGGGGTTTGCGGGGTGAGATCAAGGCTTTGGGTCAGGCGTAAGTGGCAGGGAAGGAAGGGTGTAAGGTGTTCACGGATGGTTCGAAGGATCCTGTGTCTGGGAGAGTGGGTATGGTGTTTTATCTGGAAAGCACTGGGGAGTATAAAGTGGGGCGACTGACGAATGACGTGTCGATTTGTACGGCTGAGTTGGTGGCGATTGCATTGGCGATTGATAGGGTGTGCGAGTTGGGGTTTGAGAAGGTGGTGGTGTTTTCGGATTCATTGAGTGGGTTGCAGGCGATTGTGGCAGGGGATGGTGATAGGAAGGATGTGATTTTGGACATCAGGAGGAAGATTGATCGGTGTGTGCGTGGGGGGATGGATCTGGAGTTGGCGTGGGTCCCCAGTCACAGTGGCATTTTGGGTAATGAGTTGGTGGACTTGGCAGCGGGTGCGGGTATGAGGAGAGGAGCGGTTGATGTGAGGATACCTTTGAGTGTGGATGATGTGAAGGCTGTGGTGGTGAAACGGGTTATGGATGAGTGGCAGGGGAGGTGGAGAATGGGTTGAAGGGCAGGTGGATGTTTGGTGTTCGTGAGAAAGTGTGTGTGAAGGTGGATGCAGGGAAACTGGAATGGAGGAGGAGGGAGGAAGTGTCATGATCTCTGCTTCCAAAAGGTCAGGGTTTTCCCAACTCCCTTGGAAGCAGATCCATAACCCAGGTTCCGAGTGCCAACCAGTCCCAATTGGGGCCTTTTGGACCCAGTCCTGGCGCCAGTGGCACCAGGCTCATAAATATGCCCAGTCCCAGCGCTGGAAGCGCCGGGCTCATAATGCTTGGGTGGACTTACCTGCAGCAGACCATGCTGCTTACTTGCCTGCCAGTTGAGCCTCTGATCCTCTTCTGTTTGGAACTACTTTTCCTGTTGGGTGGGGCTGGAGCCACTCCCTAGATTTAGAACACTGGAACTCTTCTGGAAGGCAGGAACTCTTTTCTTACCAGGAACTCTTTTCTTACTTAGGCGTGGCTGTGGAAGGAGACACCTAAGCACCACAGGAGGCTATTTAAACCACACCCGGTGGATGAATCTTGCTTTGCGTTATTCTGCACCCTCTGCAGCAGGACGCTCATCGTGTCTTCTGCATCCAGTCCTGGGCCTAAGGAAAAAGGCTTACCATCCTGAATCCAGTCTTCAGCAACACCTATAAAGACAAGAAAGAACAGGTTAGCATTCCGGCATCTGAAAGGCAAAGGCTTACCATCCTGAATCCAGTCTTCAGCAACACCTATAAAGACAAGAAAGAACAGGTTAGCATTCCGGCATCGGAAAGGCAAAGGCTTACCTACTCTTCGTGCGCTCCGGAGGTCTTCATACTGCATTCTGGCATCTGAAAGACAAAAGCTTACCAACTCTTCGCACGCTCCGGAGGCCTTCGGCGCTGCATCCGCATCTGAAAGACAAAACAAGGTGCGTTTAAAGACATTGGGGAACTTTAATACTCACGTGCCATTACTCCTTTCCACATCTAATCCAGTGGGTATTCCGGCACCCTGCAGCCGCTCCGAACTCGTACCTGCAAAATAAAAAGACAGTTAGAGCGCATCGTGAAGCAGGCAACAAGCGCTTACTCACGTGCTTCCAGGCGCTTCTATTCATCACACGGGCTCCATCTTCAACTCACTTCAGCCCGTCATCCGCCATCGCCGGAACCCTGCAAAACAAGAGACATCATTACTAAAGACTTTAAAAAGACATTTGAATGACTCGAAACTTACCGTTCGTGCAGTAAACGACGGACAGCAGTCCTCTGAAGTCAAGAGGCCTGCGCTACCTATCCAGTGAAGAAATTGGCTACAGCACCCTGCCCCGAGGCAGATGGAGAGCTCGGCATTCACTTACCTAAGGTGAGAGCGTTAACCTTTGGGGTCTACAGGAGAGGAGAAGAGGAAAGAGATAGGGACACCCCAATAACCCCAGTTCATTAACCCCATATTTTCTATCTGAAGACATCTTACTCTACACGTCAGGCATACAGTGCACAGAGGTCCAGCCCAAAGAGCCAACCGGGTGCTACACATCACCTTTGAAGATACGGTAGTCGCCCAGTCAAGACCGGCGCCTCTGCGAGAATCAGGTGAGCGTTACAGGAAGTGATGCTGAACCAGTTGAGGATAGGGCATGTGGGGCTGAATGACAGTCTGTTTCGAGTGGGGAAGCGTGAGTCGAGGGACTGTGCGGTGTGTGGGGTGCCTGAGACTGTTGGACATTTTTTGCTTGCGTGTGAGAGGCATGTTGAGGAGAGAGAGTTGATGAGGGTTTGGTTGTCTGCGCTGGGAGTGGCTGAACTGAGTGGGAAGGCTTTGCTGGGAGGAGGCGGGGTGAGAGGCAGGGAGAGGAGCAGTGTGCTGCTAGATTTTGTGGGGCAGACGGGGCGGTGGGAGGAGTTGTGAGAATGTGAGGGCTGCGTGTAAGATTGGTGGGGTAGGTGCACATCATCCTTTTAGAAAGAAAGAAAGAAAGAAAGAAAGAAAGAAAGAAAGAAAGAAAGAAAGAAAGAAAGAAAGAAAGAAAGAGACGTCATCGACATGAAAACGGACTTCCCAAGAGCATCAAAGCGTAGTGCTGCGCTGGAAAGGCACGTTTATTTTGTATTTTTTGTAACGAAATGAAATCACTGTTGCCACCCGTGTAGGAAACTACACGAGTGCTAATTGCTGAAGGGTGAGCGGGCAAGGGGCGCTGGCTGCCCGGGCAGCTCAGAACGTCGGCTTGTACCATACAGTACAGACGTGTTCTGAGCCTCCTGATGGGTCAGCGCCCCCCACCGATGGTGCTAATATCTTCCTGGCTGATATGGAGTCATGTTTAAAACGCCTGCAAAGCGCCCAGTTCTGTTTTGAGGTCTGGTGCCCTGTCAAAAGTATTTATTTCCACCTTTTTAATGGGTGATTTCTATTTTACCAGCATTCAAAGGCTGGCGGATCAAGATCCTAAGCTATGGATGTTTTCCATAACAACTTGCAAGGACAAGAGGACTATGCTATAAACTGCAAACTGGATCCAGTATAATCTCCCAAAACAAAAACTCTGTGGGGGAAGCTCTTTCACTCCCTGGACGATTACAACTCCATGGCCGACCCAACGGTCCAAGTTTCCTTTAGGCAACCTTGTGCTTCAGGCCAGGTAAGGTGCTCCTTAAAAACATCATAGCCTTGTTGACTTTAGAATTAAACAATGCTGTTAGATAACCAATAATTTCACTCAAATACAATCATCTGCCTTGCAAAATGCTGTCTACGCTACTATAATCAGTTGTGCTCTAGTGTACATGCTATTAACATCGAATAATCTGGACCATGTATAAATATCGTGGACATTGCAGTGGGGTGTACATGTTTTTCTTGTTTCAATTCTTTAGTACCAGTCTAAAGTGGTATACCTGCCACTGCTATCCTGCAAGCACACACACTTGTGTGGGCTTTTTGAATTGCAGTATATTAAGGTAATGTGCAAAACGCTAATTTAGATTTTACCCATTTGTTGATCGGCCTTGTAGTGCTGCCAATGTTTCACAACTCATGCCTGTTATTTATTTAACTGCCTACGGAATATCTGGGTCCAAATGACTTCAAAAGTGCAAACACCTTTCTACCCACAAGCAACACTCATTTTGATAGGCAACACCCTTGTTCTGCAACTCTGACCAGAACGTGCATGTAGTGGACACACGAGTTGCTGTGTGGTCTTTCCCTTTGCTATACAGACATTTCCAGGGAGAGATGGTGTAGGGGGCGGAGTACTAGTGCCTGCTACTAGGGAGAGCAGGGGCATGAGGCAGGGGGCGGAGTACTGGCTGTCTGCTACCAGGGAGGACAGGGGAATGAGGCAGGGTGCGGAGTACTGGCTGTCTGTTACCAGGGAGAGCAGGGGCATTAGGCAGGGGGTGGAGTACTGGCTGCCTGCTTCCAGGGAGAGCAGGGGCATGAGGCAGGGAGCTGAGTACTGGCTGCCTGCTACCAGGGAGAGCAGGGGCATGAGGCAGGCAGTGGAGTACTGGCTGCCTGCTACCAGGGAGACAAGGGGCAGGGGGTGCAGTACTGGCTGCCTGCTACTAGGGAGAGCAGGGGCATGAGGCAGGGAGTGGAGTACTGGCTGCCTGCTGCCAGGGAGAGAAGGGGCAGGGGGCGGAGTACGAGCTGCCTGCTATTAGGAAGAGCAGGGGAATGAGGCAGGGGGCAGAGTACTGGCTGCCTGCTACTAGGGAGAGCAGGGGCATGAGGCAGGGGGAGGAGTACTGGCTGCCTGCTACCAGGGAGAGAAGGGGCAGGGGGTGCAGTACTGGTTACCTGCTACCGGGGAGAGCAGGGGCATGAGGCAGGGGGCACAGTACTGGCTGTCTGCTACCAGGGAGAGCAGAGGCAGGGGGCACAATATGGCTGCATGCTACTAGGGAGAGCAGGGGCATGAGGCAGGGGGCGGAGTACTGGCTGCCTGCTACCAGGGAGAGCAGGGGCATGAGGCAGGTAGCTGAGTACTGGCTGCCTGCTACCAGGGAGAGCAGGGGCATAAGGCAGGGGGCGGAGTACTGGCTGCCTGCTACCAGGGGAGAAGGGGCAGGGGATGGAGTACTGGCTGCCTGCTACTAGGGAGAGCAGGGGCATGAGGCAGGGAGCGGAGTACTGGCTGCCTGCTGCCAGGGAGAGAAGGGGCAGGGGGTGGAGTACGAGCTGCCTGCTATTAGGAAGAGCAGGGGATTGAGGCAGGGGGCAGAGTATTGTCTGCCTGCTACTAGGGAGAGCAGGGGCATGAGGCAGGGGGAGGAGTCCTGGCTGCCTGCTACCAGGGAGAGAAGGGGCAGGGGGTGCAGTACTGGTTACCTACTACCGGGGAGAGCAGGGGCATGAGGCAGGGGGCGGAGTACTGGCTGCCTGCTACCAGGGAGAGCAGGGGCATGAGGCAGGTAGCTGAGTACTGGCTGCCTGCTACCAGGGAGAGCAAGGGCATACGGCAGGGGGCGGAGTACTGGCTGCCTGCTACCAGGGGAGAAGGGGCAGGGGATGGAGTACTGCCTGCCTGGTACTAGGGAGAGCAGGGGCATGAGGCAGGGAGTGGAGTATTGGCTGCCTGCCACCAGGGAGAGAAGGGGCAGGGGTCGGAGTACTGGCTGCCTGCTACTAGGGAGAGCAGGGGCATGAGGCAGGGGGTGGAGTACTGGCTGCCTGCTACTAGGGAGAGCAGGGGCATGAGGCAGGGGGTGAAGTACTGGCTGCCTGCTACTAGGGAGAGCAGGGGCATGAGGCAGGGGGTGGAGTACTCGCTGCCTGCTACTACGGAGAGTAGGGGCATGAGGCAGGGGGTGGAGTACTGGCTGCCTGCTACTAGGGAGAGCAGGGGCATGAGGCAGGGGGTGCAGTACTAGCTGCCTGCTACCAGGGAGAGCAGGGGCATGAGTCAGGAGGCGCAGTACTGGGTGTCTGCTACCAGGGAGAGCCGGGGCATGAGGCAGTGGACTCAGTACAGGGCTGCCTGCTATCAGGGAGAGCAGGGGCATGAGGCATGGAGCTGAGTACTGGCTGTCTGCTACCAGGGAGAGCAGGGGCATGAGGAAGGGAGCCGAGTACTGGCTACCTGCTACCAGGGAGAGCAGGGGGCGCAGTACGGGCTGCCTGCTAACAGGGACAGCAGCGGCATGAGGTAGGGAGCTGAGTACTGGCTGCCTGCTACCAGGGAGAGAAGGGGCAGGGGGTGCAGTACTGGCTGCCTGCTACCACCAGGGAGAGCAGGGGCATGAGGCAGGGGGCGCAGTACTGACTGCCTGCTACCAGGGAGAGCAGGGGCATGAGGCAGGGAGCTGAGTACTGGCAGCCTGCTACCAGGGAGAGCAGGGGCATGAGGCACGGAGCAGAGTACTGGCTGCCTGCTATCAAGGAGAGAAGGGGCAGAGTACTGGCTGCCTGCTACTAGGGAGAGCAGGGGCACGAGGCAGAGGGCGGAGTACTGGCTGCCTGCTACTAGGGAGAGCAGGAGCATGAGGGAGGGAGTGGAGTACTGGCTGCCTGCTACCAGGGAGAGAAGTTGCAGGGGGCACAGAACTGTCTGCCTGCAACCAGGAAGAGCAGGGGCTTGAGGCAGCTAGCAGAGTACTGGCTGTCTGCTACCAGGTAGAGAAGGGGGCAGAGTACTGGCTGCCTGCTACTAGGGAGAGCAGGGTCATGAGGCAGGGGGTGGAGTACTGGCTGCCTGGTACTAGGGAGAGCAGGGGCATGAGGCAGGGAGTGGAGTACTGGCTGCCTGCTATCAGGGAGAGAAGGGAGAAGGGGTCGGAGTACTTGCTGCCTGCTACTAGGGAGAGCAGGGGCATGAGGCAGGGGGCAGAGTACTGGCTGCCTGCTACTAGGGAGAGCAGGGGTATGAAGCAGGGGGTGGAGTACTGGCTGCCTGCTACCAGAGAGAGTAGGGGCATGATGCAGGGGGAGGAGTACTGGCTGCCTGCTACCAGGGAGAGCAGGGGCATGAGGCAGGGGGCACAGTACTAGCTGTCTGCTACCAGGGAGAGCAGAGGCAGGGGGTGCAGTACGGACTGCCTGCTACTAGGGAGAGCAGGGGCATGAGGCAGGGGGTTGAGGACTGGCTGCCTGCTACCAGAGAGAACAGGGGCATGAGGCAGGGAGTGGAGTACTGGCTGCTTGCTACCAGGGAGAGAAGGGGTAGGGGGTGCGGTACTGGCTGCCTGCTACTCGGGAGAGCAGGAGCATGAGGGAGGGAGTGGAGTACTGGCTGCCTGCTACCAGGGAGAGAAGTCGCAGGGGGCACAGAACTGTCTGCCTGCTACCAGGGAGAGCAGGGGCTTGAGGCAGCTATCAGAGTACTGGCTGCCTGCTACCAGGTAGAGAAGGGGAAGGGGGCAGAGTACTGGCTGCCTGCTACTAGGGAGAGCAGGGTCATGAGGCAGGGGGTGGAGTACTGGCTGCCTGGTACTAGGGAGAGCAGGGGCATGAGGCAGGGAGTGGAGTACTGGCTGCCTGCTATCAGGGAGAGAAGGGAGAAGGGGTCGGAGTACTTGCTGCCTGCTACTAGGGAGAGCAGGGGCATGAGGCAGGGGGCAGAGTACTGGCTGCCTGCTACTAGGGAGAGCAGGGGTATGAAGCAGGGGGTGGAGCACTGGCTGCCTGCTACCAGAGAGAGTAGGGGCATGATGCAGGGGGAGGAGTACTGGCTGCCTGCTACCAGGGAGAGCAGGGGCATGAGGCAGGGGGCACAGTACTGGCTGTCTGCTACCAGGGAGAGCAGAGGCAGGGGGCGCAGTACGGACTGCCTGCTACTAGGGAGAGCAGGGGCATGAGGCAGGGGGTTGAGTACTGGCTGCGTGCTACCAGAGAGAGCAGGGGCATGAGGCAGGGAGTGGAGTACTGGCTGCTTGCTACCAGGGAGAGAAGGGGCAGGGGGTGCAGTACTGGCTGCCTGCTACTCGGGAGAGCAGAGGCAGGGGGCGCAGTACGGACTGCCTGGTACCAGGGAGAGCAGGGGCATGAGGCAGGGGGTTGAGTACTGGCTGCCTGCTACCAGGGAGAGCAGGGGCATAAGGCAGGGAGCGGAGTACTGGCTGCCTTCTACCAGGGAGAGAAGGGGCTTGGGACAGAGTACTGGCTGCCTGCTACTAGGGGGAGCAGGGGCATGAGGCAGGGAGTGGAGTACTGGCTGCCTGCTACCAGGGAGAGCAGGGGTATGAAGCAGGGGGTGGAGTACTGGCTGCCTGCTATTAGGGAGAGCAGGGGCATGAGGCAGGGGGCAGAGTACTGGCTGCATGCTACTAGGGAGAGCAGGGGTATGAGGCAGGGGGAGGAGTACTGGCTGCCTGCTACCAGGGAGAGCCGGGGCATGAGGCAGCTAGCAGCGTAGTGGTTGCCTGCCGCCAGGTAGAGAAGGGGCAGGGGGCAGAGTACTGGCTGCCTGCTACTAGGGAGAGCAGGGGCATGAGGCAGGGGGCGGAGTACTGGCTGCCTGGTACTAGGGAGAGCAGGGATATGAGGCAGGGAGTGGAGTACTGGCTGCCTGCTATCAGGGAGAGAAGGGGCAGGGGGCGGAGTACTGGCTGCCTGCTACTAGGGAAAGCAGGGGCATGAAGCAGGGGGCAGAGTACTGGCTGGCTGCTACTAGGGAGAGCAGGGATATGAAGCAGGGGGCGGAGTACTGGCTGCCTGCTACCAGAGAGAGTAGGGGCATGAGGCAGGGGTGGAGTACTGGCTGCCTGGCACTAGGGAGAGTAGGGGCATGAGGCAGGGAGTGGAGTACTGACTGCCTTCTACCAGGGAGAGCAGGGGCAAGAGGCGGGGAGCAGAGTACTGGCTGCCTGCTAGCAGGGAGAGAAGGGGCAGGGGTGCAATACTGGCTGCCTGATACCAGGGAGAGCAGGGGCATGAGGCAGGGGGTGCAGTACTGGCTGTTTGCTACCAGGTAGCGATCCAGCGCATGAGGCAGGTTGCGCAGTACGGGCTGCCTGCTACCAGGGAGAGCAAGGGCATGAGGCAGGGGGGAGTACTGGCTGCCTGCTACCAGGGAGAGCATGGGCATGAGGCAGGGAGCTGAGTACTGGCTGCCTGATACTAGGGAGAGCAGGAGCATGAGGCAGGGGGCAGAGTACCGGCTATCTGCTGCCAGGGAGAGCAGGGGCATGAGGCAGGGAGCGGAGTACTGACTGCCTTCTACCAGGGAGAGCAGGGGCATGAGGCGGGGAGCGGAGTACTGGCTGCCTGCTACCAGGGAGAGAAGGGGCAGTGGGTGCAGTACTGGCTGCCTGCTATCAGGGAGAGTAGGGGCATGAGGCAGGGGGTGCAGTACTGGCTGTCTGCTGCCAGGGAGAGCCGGGGCATGAGACAGGATGCTCAGTACGGGCTGCCTGCTTCCAGGGAGAGCAAGGGCATGAGGCAGGGGGTGGAGTACTGGCTGCCTGCTACCAGGGAGAGAATGGGCATGAGGCAGGGAGCTGAGTACTGGCTGCCTGCTACCAGGGAGAGCAGGGGCATGAGGCAGTGAGTGGAGCACTGGCTGCCTGCTACCAGGGAGAGAAGGGGCAGGGGGCGGAGTACTGGCTGCCTGATACCAGGGAGAGCAGGGGCATGAGGCAGGAGGCGGAGAACTGGCTGCCTGCTACTAGGGAGAACAGGGGCATGAGGCAGGGGGCGGAGTACTGGCTGCCTGCTACTGTACCGCTCTAGGTGCATTCATTCAGCTACTGTGAACATCTTTTTCTCTACTTTCAGCCTGACACTCCTATCAGCCCTAGCTAGCATAGTTGTGATGTACACTGTTCTCTGTATTTGAAGATTTTGATTACAAATACATAATGTAATAAGGGCATACATAAATGAGTCTGCGTTCATCAGAGACGTGTCCAGCCTGGATGGAGGGAAGTTGGTGGTGTGTTCGGGAGAGTTGTTCGAATTTTAAAGAATGTCGCCCGCGTGAAGTCAAGGGCGCATTTTTTAACACTGTTTTGCTGTGCTGCTTTGTTGGGTTGTGTAGGGGCTGCCTCCTGTGTCTCCATGGGGTCCTGAGAACTCCTGAGCATGCCTGAACCACGAACCAGGCTGAATTTATTAACTTTGGCATTCCGACGGAATAAGGCACTGTTGCCTTAAGAGCTACGAAACACGTAGCTCTGTCCATTCAGGAAGTGGGTGTGGAATTAAAGGAAGGCATAGATGCCCTTGCGGCGTGAAGCCCGCGCGAAGTCACGGGTGCATTTTTTACCACTGTTTTGCTGTGCTGCTTTGCTGGGCGCCGGGTGCCGGACTCCCTTTTCCTTCCCGGATGAACAGAGGCAAATTACCTACTAAGGGGCAGTGAGCTCTGGTGACTTCCGCGGGTCCAGCCAGCGTCTAGCTTGATTGCACCCGACGCCGCACCCTGCTAACTGAAGGGGTAAGCTGTCTTGATAGCCTATCCGGCTCATACTTTTGTGGACATTTCTTTCCAATAACTCTTTAACTGGGCGGTATTAGTCTCTGCATTGACTGGGTGCCGTGGAGTAGCATAGGCTTTGGTGCTTTGCCTCCGGAATCATTTCTGTTTTTGCAACGCTACTTTCAGTAGCGGTTCATAACTCCACGGAGCTACCTGGCAGCTATATCCAACGTAGCCGCTTGTCTGCCGTTGGCAGCCTTCGAAGCTGCAGTGACTGCGGGACTTGGCCCTTTGAACTGCGCTTCTTGTACAACGGCTTGTTTTGTTCAATTTGCATTGGACCCGTACCTTAAGACTTAACCAGTACATATCTGGCCACTGTCACTATACCAGCTTAGTCTCTAAGTCTGGTTCTCTCTGTGGTCTCTGTTTGGGTGTACATGGGGACTGCGGGGCTTGCCACTGGCATTCCCCTTTAACCTAGGAATTGCCCATTTGCCTGATCTACAGCTACTCAAACATACCATGCAATCTGGTCTACGCAGTGGGGGAGACCCTGATTTGGCTGCCACAGAGCCTGTTAGCTGTGCCTGCTATTACTCTTCCAACAGATCTAACCCAAGTGGGTAAATCGGAGCCAAGGTTGGGGAGGTCATTTCCATATGCTCCAACTAAAGAATGCTTGCCAACATTTACATCCAATCTGACTATCCCCCGTGATTCCATCCATGTGATACCACATAGTCCAAATGACCAGGAACTGGGGGTTAACCAACATGCTCACAATATCCCACCCCCTGGTATCCTCCCCTGCGAATGGATAAGTCCATTCAACGTATGTCGACTACCAATGTTTCTGCCCATGGGGTACCATCTGCAGAGTCACATGAGGGATCGATTAATTCATTGGCACTTCACCATACCCTGAGGGAAGTTGATGAAAGTATTTGATTGACACACCCCACAGTATCAGCCCTAAATGTTGTTCTGAGTTCCTTTGTCTCCTTATATGACAATCTGTGGGCTGAATTGAAGTCAACTGATGCGATACTGACTGAGGTTATGTTTAAATTAGAGGAGCTGAGAGCAGAGGTCAGTCTGGGAAAGGATGAAGCGGGGCTTGAGGGGATGGGTGGCATGGAGATGGGCAACCCATGCCTCCATGCCCAAATACTGCAGGGAGCCGAGCAAGTGATCTGTGTGCCGCCCTCCCTTGGTGCTTCTGATTTGGCAGTATTGAAATCTCGGATGATATTATTGCAATTGAACCCTCTGTCTAACACCTTATCCTCCCCTGGGGAATCTTGTAAAAAGGATGATCTGATTAATGAAATCCCTAAGACAAAGCGACTATCTAACAAAAGAGTGAATGTGCAAAGGGGGAGACAGGCAAGAAGCAAATAGAGTTTTCGTAAAAATCGGCTCTTATCTATTAGAGCTGCTCATACTTCCCTGTTTCGACCTGGCCTGTCTCCCATGATAGAACTTCAATCCCCAACCCTGGTCCTGCCCCTAGCAAAGAAAGTGGATTCCATGAACCAAACAGACTTTAGATGGGAAATCTGCCCTGGCGGAGTGGTTGTTGGGGAGGTCAATAGTACTGGGGCGTCTGAGGTTTTGAAGGCCCCAGATTCTGTTGAGGCCCTACGTGCCTGTAATACAATAAAGGTGGTTCTTAAATCTCCTGCACCCAATAATTTGGCTGTACTGCCCCCACCACTAATCCCCTCTTTAATTCCTATTTCTGTAGGGTGGGAACAGTACCCCCCTCGGGGAATCACTGAGCGAATTGAGTCAGTTTGCGGACCCTGCAGGGGGGCCTCTACCTCGGGTGAGATACAGTCCAATCATGGGAGGGGCAGTCTTTCTGTTCCAGTCCTGGGTCAGATGGTGGAAAGGGTACCACCTTTATCTGGTACGGTTGGGGCACCTGAGATTGAAGGTCCCAAACTCAGTATGGGATGTGGGGGTGGTAAATCAAGGTTTTTGGAGACTGAGGGTGACATCCCTGACATTGCTACACACCCCTGTATCTCGGCTGGGGTAAGAGATATTCTACAACAACTCTATCTGCCCCATAAGTATGTCCTTCTGCCCCAAAAGGTATATATGGGCAACTTGGACAAGCCCCCTCTGAACAGGGGCCGCTCACCTATGAGGCCTTTTCCTCTATAGAACAAAACCACCCCATATTGAATACAGCTTAGCAGCACTCTGGATCCAACCATCAATATCTGTTTGAATCGTGCTAATATCTTGATCATTTTCGCTGAAATAGCACCACTTGCACTGGTGGTGTCTAAGGATATCCAAAGAGTCTCATTCCCACTGAACACCCAAATGGGCACTAGTATCATCGACCTGGCATTTCCGCTGGTGGGGGAACTCATTCTAACCCAGAGGGAAGCACTATCTGAGATGGGTATTGATATTCAGATGGTGGTGAAGGAGAAGAGGGCCATCAGCCTCCTAATGGAAAAATCTACTATTGGCTTCCCGGATAAACCAGACTCACCAAATATGGTGGGAACGGGAGAAATTAAAGATGTGGACTAGGCAACGACAATCTCCTCCCTGTGGCAACAATTGGCACCATGATCAGCCTCTTGGTGCGATAGTTACGAGGGAGGATAAACAATGTATGGTTAAATCTTGGCACTCCCGAGGTAATTCGTACCTTTTCACTGATCAGGAATGTGTAAAAGAATTAAGATTGGCAAATTGTGTATGTTTACATGAGACATGGCTTACCGCTGCCCCTATTCTAGATGGCTTTACCATATTTATGCAATCTGGGAAACAAAGTACTGGGTGTAGACCGTCAGGGGGATTGCTGACAGCCATTGATAATTCTTTGGGGTTAATTGGGGATAAACTTGAAGACCTGCCATTTGGCGCCAGGGAATTTAATTTTGCTCTGGGAATGATGGGGGTAAACTTCTCGTTATTAACATATACTGGCATAAGGGGATTGCACCCTTAGATGACTTCCTGGGTCCTATTGGTGATACCATTGATTCCTGGAGTGAAAGAAACCTGAATGGAAGAATGATGGTGCTCGGCAACCTTAATGCTGATTGTGACCATCATGGCCCCCTATGGAACGGGGATGGGGGCTTCTGCAAAAAGAGCACAGGGCAGTAAGTGGAGAGTTGGGCTTGAGGGTCGTGGCCTCCATCCTCTTGTGGGAACCACTACTAATCAAAATTCCACATTGGATTGGAATACATGTCACAGAGGCTCCAGCAGTTCCACGATTGATTATTTCGTTGCTGACTCCTTTCTCATGAACCACTGTCAGTCCTTTGATGTGAAGATTACTGCTTGGAGTGATCACTCTATTTTGACAGCCTCTTATGACCTTTTTCAAAATACTAGGGTCTCCATGTCCCAGCCACGTGTAACTCCTAATGTGGCCGGTAATGCTGTCAAATGGTCAAATAGGAACATACTTCAGCTGAATTCAAGGGTAAGGAGTGCACTTGACCAGACCTCCTATGAATGGAAGATCAGATCCTTTAATTCCATTAGGTTCCAAAACCTTGTTGAGGGAATAGTGACAGTCATTGGCGGCAGCCAGGGGAGTAGATGCAAATCGGTGCTTAGGCATACTCATGTCTTTCTTTCTGAAGCAGCTGAAGAAAAAAGAGCTATGAGGAGGGAAATCCGTAAGATAAGGACTAACAACTCCCAGCAAGCTACCTGCAATTAATTAATTAGAAAGGTTAGACATGCATATAGGAACCTCTGTAAATCCTGCAAGCACATCATTTTACAACAAGATGCAGAACGGATGTTGGGCATACGAATGACAGCTGATGTGAGCGCGTTCTGGTACCTTGTGAACGGGCAAGATCCTAATTATGCTGTATCCCAACTTAACTGCATCCCTCAATATGCTTGGGTAAAGTTCAATGAGGATAGATTTGGGCCCCCGATAAGTGATATCCTGTCCGAACCCTCAGTGAAGAAATACGATGGCTGGGACCCTCATCTAGACCAGGCCACTATACATGGCCTAATAACTAGAGCGAAGTACTCTCTGGCACCCGGCCCCAATGGCCTGACTAATGCTACCTTTAAGGATGACCGTAATCTCTGCTCTAATCTTCTGTTCCTTGAATTTAAAGATATCATCTCCACTGGGATTACTCCAAGATCATGGAATACTGCACATGTGATTCCCATCTTCAAGTGTGGGGGTAGGACTGACCTCAGTAATTATCGCCCAATCTCACTTATTGATGCCGATTGCAAAATCTTTTCGGCATTCCTGCTCTCACACCTGGATAAGTGGTCATCTATCTACCATCCACTAAACCAATTCCAGACTGGTTTTAGAAAGGGACACTCGACTAACATCAATGGGCTGGCACTGAATTGTATTCACGAGGAGGCCTGGATCCAACCAGGGGGCTGTACGTACATGGCATCGATTGATTTAACTGCTGCATTCGATTCTATCAATCGAGGCAGACTATGGGCTAAATTATCCAAGTGGGGGCTTCCGGAGAGGCTGCTAAGACTCATCTCAGGGGTCTATGAAAATTGTGGTATTCAGGTTCAAGTGAAACAAAAAGGGGATCTATCAAGTGGAATACGTTCTTTCCGGGGGGTTGGGGGGGGGGTGAGAAAAGGTTGTGTTTTAGCACCTTGGCTATTTAACCAGTATTTTTCAGAGGTGACTATATCCCTGGCTAATGAGGGCTTGGTTGCCCCAAAAATCGGCAAGGAGAAAATTGTCTGCCTAATCTACACAGACGACATATTGATTTTCGATTGTATAAAGGTTGGGCTACAAAGATCGTTGGCGAATTTTTAATCTTTTGCCGATGACAATGGGCTAGTTATTAACCCAACGAAAACAAATATCCTTGCATTAAAAAAAAAATAAGAGCCCAGTATGTCCAGTGGGAGCCACGCCACTGAAGTTGGTTGAGTCGGTCCGGTACTTGGGCTTCCATGTTTTTGCCTCTAGATGTATTAAAACTACGAATGAGATCTTATTACACAAGGCAAAACTTTTGGAGGCCCAGGTTCTCTGAATCGACCGTAAAATCGGTAGATTCTCCCTGAGACCCTCTATGATGTTTTACAAGGGTAAAATAGTCCCTAAAATTATCTATGGACTAGAGTTAAGATCTGCCAATCTATCCACTGTGCTGAACAGAATTGAGGGGAAAATTTGGAGGCGTATTTTGGGATTCCCGAACGCGGTTCCAATCACAGCAATTCTCTTTGAACTGTGTTTACTGTCATTGTGGGCTCGGGTCCAACGGGCTCTGCTTGTTCTCTACTCTAAGATTATCTACGCACTAAGAAACGCAAAGCCCTATCCAGGTGGCAAGCAGCGCCTAACCAATCCTCGCTTAATGACTTTAAAGAGATCTCTCTGACCTACAAAAAAGCCATATCCCTTGCTAAATCCGAATCCTACAACCAGAGAATCACTAATGCCAGTTCCAAATCAAGAGAAATTTTCTCCATATTCAAAGAACTCACCACACCAGCCTCCAGCCCAGACGAAATCATCAAGGATGAAGCATGGTGTACAGGCATCCAGGCTGCTCTCCTCAACAAAGTTAAATTACTCCAAGACAAAATAGCCTCCCAACGCAAAGCTCTCAACACCCCCACCTGCCCGCCCATACCTCTCACCTACAACTCTCCTTCACAAACACCCCTCTTTGCCTTCAGAGAAGTCTCAGAGACGGAAGTCAAGGACCTCCTTAAAAAAATCAAACCCTCCACATGCAAAGGGGATATCTGCCCACCCTCCGTAATCAAAGAGTGCGCAGAATACCTCACCCCCATCATCACGGCTTTTATCAATGCCTCTTTCGCGTCTGGAAGTGTACCACAATGCCTAAAAGAAGCCTGGGTCCGCCCACTCCTAAAAAAACCCTCTCTCGATCCTTCCTCCCTAACAACTATCGCCCCATCACCACCGTCCCCTTTCTCCTTAAAATCCTAGACAAAGCCGCACACAATCAAATCCAACACTACCTGGAAACCAACACCATCCTAGGAAAAAGACAGTCAGGTTTCCGCAAAGGCCATGGGACTGAATCTGCTCTTCTAGATTTAAAAAATCAAATTACTAAAATAATGGACACAGGCAAACCTGCCCTCCTCCTCCTACTCGACCTTTCAGCAGCATTCGATCTGGTCGACCACAGCATTCTCACATCGCACCTCTCCAATGCTGCTCACTTCTCTCACAAGGCTACCACGTGGATCACATCCTTCCTTGAAGGCAGGGCCATGAAAGTGTACTCTGACCAGGATAGCGCCCCCCCCACCACTATCAATTGTGGAGTCCCACAAGGGTCCTGCACCGCACCGACCCTCTACAACCTATTCACCAAACCCCTCTTTGACTTACTGGACTCCCTCAACATAGCGTATACCAACTACGCTGATGACACGCAGGTCCTCCTCCCCCTCTCTGGAGACTACGACCTTGACTCAGAAGCCCTCCTCAAAATCTACTCGACTATCCAAACATGGATGGCTATCCATGGTCTCTGCCTAAACGGAGACAAAACCGAAATCATCATCCTAGCCCCTAACGAAACTCTAACCAAACTCAGCCCCGATTATTCGCACATGAACATCGACAGTATTAGCATACCTGTCTCCTCTGCCGTCAAGACCTTAGGAGTCTACATTGACGCGACACTCTCAATGACAAGACAAACCAGCGCCATTGCCTCAGCTTCTGCTCTGACTACCAAACTCATCTACGCCATAAAACCCTACCTCACCACGCCCAACTGCCTCTCCATAGCCAGAGCTACGATAGGAGCCAGATTAGACTACTGTAACGCCCTCCTGGCAGGCACTTCGTCAAAAAACCTAAACAGGCTCCAAATAGTGCAAAACAATGCCCTCCGTGCTGCACTACACATTCCCAAAACCGACCATATCTCACAGGCCCGAAGACGCGTCCACTGGCTCCCAGTCAAGGAAAGGATCAACTTTAAAATCCTCACCCTCACACACAAATGCATCAACCACACAGCACCCCCCTACCTATCTGAAACTATAACCAAGAACTCCTCCATCCGCCCCAGAAGAAGTCATCACGCCAACCAACTCCAAGTACCCACTGTAAAAAGAGCCAAAGCCGGCGGCATTGGCTTCCCTCACATAGCACCTAAGCTCTGGAATGCCCTCCCCAACTCGCTCAGAGCAGAACCATCGCTGTATCTCTTTCGCAAATCCCTCAAAACCACGCTATTCAACTAACTCCTCCTTCCCTACACCCACTTCAGCTCGCACGCATCTGATACGAAAAGTGTTCGACACGAAATGCTTGCTGTAATGAAAATTGCTTTGTAACCATCTTCCTTCCATTGTAACCAGACTATGTATGTATTCATGTAACAGCGCCACGATGCCCCCGGGCTGACGTGCGCTTTAAATAAATCCGAATAAATAAATAAATAAATAAATCTCTCCCATACCTGACTCCCTCTATCAGCTTATGTGCCATAATCTCGATAAATTCCATGTACTTAAGTCCCTAAAAACACGAGCAGACTTAACTCTGGCTGAGATTGGGATGACAGTAGAAACTTTAATTAAGAACCCGGTTAGGATGAAACGGGCTCTATTTGACCATGATTGGGCACTGAACACTGATGTATTTCACTCCTACTCATCGATGAGTCATTTGACACACGAGCATAGAAGATGGGGCACCCTGTCTAGGTTTCTGATTCAATTCCCTAATCGGTTCTACAATGGCATTCTCTTGAGGGTAAGGTGGAACCTGCTCCCTACCAGAGAAATCCAACTCGGGAGATCCCTTATCTCTGTGGAAAATGCCTTCTGTAGGTTCTGCTTGGTTAAATTGGAAACTCTTAGACATCTAGTTCTTGAATGCCCCTCCCATCAGGGCCTTCAAGCTATTTTCCTAAAGCCATTGGCAATGTCTCCTTATCTCTACGACGAAGATTTAATATGGAAACACTGCCTTGACAACCACAACTATGGGAAGGGCTGGCCCTAGCTGGCTTTATTAAATCTTTGAATCTATAGGCTTGAATCAGTCTATCTGCAGCTCTGGGACTTGTCATACTTTGTCACCCCATACCCTCTCCTGTACCTGTTATCTGTGAGCCCTGTGGGGAATTGTGGATCTTTAATTTTTGATTTTAGGAAAATATTTCTTTCTGCTGTACCACCGGATCTATATTATCGCTAATTTTTTGTCTAAATTTTATTCTTTGTATCTTGTTTTTTTATTATGGGTGGTATTTCTTTTATCTGTGATGTGAATTATCTGATGTTGATTTTCTTTATATGTATTCATTGTTGTTCTTGACTTTGATCGATTTTATTTATTTTGTAAAGGTTTGAACTAACCAAATACAATTATATAAAAATAAAAAAAGAATGTCGATTGTTGGCTCGAAGAGGATTTCTTTGACGGGGAGAGTGCGAACTTTGGCAAGTGGGGGGTACAAAGGCGACTATGCATGTCGCTGGACCCTCTACAAGATGTCAATCATGAGTGGACACATGGCAGAATCGTGGCCCAGACTGAGGCATGGATGCTTTGTTATGGGGCATGAATTTGACTATTTGTGCCGCTATTGATGCTGCTGAAATGCTTAAAAAGAATGCAGACCCTCTCTTCCGGAGAGGGCCTGCAGGTACAAATCCTCCAGGGTAACGACGATATTCTGGCAACAGAGTCCCTTTGCTCTGCTCCTTTGTAACCATGGGGCAGAGGCATGAGGTCTGTATTGCCATGAGGGATCAGGGGTACTGCAGTGACGATGTGGCTGCTTCTCCTCTTTCTAAGCAAGCACCACAGAAGGTGGGGCAAGAATAAACACCAGTGAAAGAAACTTGAGGAGGCGAGGCTTCACTTAAAAGAAAACACGGATCCAGTGACAAGTCTTTCAAGAAATCGAAGTGAAGCACATGCGTCAAAGGACGTTACAGCAGTGAATATGTTGAGGTCTTAAGTACACACAATGTGTTCTACAAAATGTGAAATTGTGTAGCAATGAGAAATTTGAAACTGCATTAAATACATTAAGAGGTGACATTAAAGGGTCTTAAGAGCTGTAAATGAAGAAATCAGATTCTTTCCAACAGATATGAGAAGCTTTTTGCGCATACAAATAAGTTGGTGCAAAATTGTATTCTGTCATGATGAAGGCCCAAAGGTTAAATGAAAGGGGCACTCCATGGTTCGAGTGGACCCCGAATAAGGAGGCGGAACACAGCACATTCTTCTGAATTAAATCCATTGTATATGAGGTCTACATGTGACATGTTTACCCTATAGCTTTTCATGGCTTCTTGTGTTGTTAGCCAGGATTTAGTCAAATGTAGATTAGTTAGGATATCGCTACCCATGAGTCACTTTGTGTTTGAGTCTAGACCTATGCGATGCTTGTTATTTTGAAGCTCTCAATTATACGTGCATTGAGCAGGAGGGCTATTTTGGCTCCTCTTACTAACCCCACTTCAAAGCTTCTAAGTTGCACGAAACGTCTAATAGGAGAGATTTGTTTTTAAATGAGGTTTGATGTATTTTTGGGAATCGTACAAAAATGTCGACCTGGCAATTGCGATGCCGAAAATGACGACTTTCTTTTTTTAAACACCCCCACACCCTCTTTACACCACATATATATGTGGGGGGTGTGGGATATTAATATGGGGGTCTCCCCTGCATATCTATGCAGTGTAAAGGGGGTTTAATTTTTTTAAAAAGTCGGCATTTTCGGCCGTCGAAATTATATGTGGTTGCAGTGATCACATAGATCCGTATTTTTGCAGTAATGTAGGGTAACTTTATTTGAAATCATGTTTTGTTGTGAATGAATAAAGAATATATTTTTGAAATATACTACATGTTGGATTTCTCCTACTACAATTGTCTCAGAAGAAATTGATAGAATGTTGTGAGAGGAACAGCAAGAAATTGCCAGAGTGTCTCTTGTGGGTGCTTTGTAGAGGTTAGCATGACCCCGGTAGAAGGAGGCACAGGTCCGGGCCCCACCTTTTTTATAGTCGGACACAGTGATGAAGAGGAAGCAATCGGTCACAGGCAATTGGTGTAGTGCTGGGTGTCATGAGGGGGCAATGGTTAAGTCGGTGATGAGCACTGTGATGATTACTGAAGATGTAAAGGGGATGAGAGTCCGAAGAGTGCAGACCATGCCATTTGAGGAAGCTTGGGTGCAAGTCATGAATTCTGGGGTAAATCAAGGTCATGGGCAATTTCTGATGGGGATTTCTGTCTTGTTATATTGGAATAAGTAGTAGGTAGTGTCCCCTGTTTCAGTGTGGCCTGTGCAGCCCCCCTCCCCATCCTTCGTTTGTATCATCATTGTATCAGACGCCCATATTATTCTTTAGGAAGTGTAAATGCTACTTCTGGCTGCACAGTTCAGTGTAGCCTCTCTCCTTCCAGGGGCAGAGGTTGGTCCTTATTCTTATAAAGAACATTCTTGCACTCCTTGTTCCTTTCTTTACTCCATGGCGTTGTTTACGGCTTAATGTGCACTTCCTGCACATAGCTTAGATTGCAGGTGTGGTGTTGTTTCGCGGCATCTAGCAATATTTCTTTGAAGGTGAGGTCCAGAACTGGCAGAGGCAGCGAAAGTCCTTGCACTGAAGAAAAAAACATTAGTAATGCTAATGTCATGGACCTGCACAAACTGCAAGAACGCGCAGAACTAAACGCCCATACTGTATCAAGCCATTTAACTGCCACTAGAAAATAAATGTCGCCCTCCCAAATGGAAACCACACACAGTGCACCCATATAGAACTCTTGAAAAGCCAATGGAAAATGTGTAGTTTATACAAGAGGGAAAGATAGCATAAAGGTGCCCGCTGTACACAGTAGCAACTTACAGTGGGCGGTGAGGAACACTTTGGTGCTCTAATTTTCTGTGTCTTCTCTTCGGGTGGACATTCCCCTTCACCTTCTGAGTTCCCTTCTGTTTAAAAGAAGGCACCTCGTGTGCCAACATTTATATACCAATGAAAGATAGCCATTTGCATGGCATGGCTCGCTTTTTGCTTTAGAAGCTGTTGGTCTCCGTTTAGAGATCAATGACAAACAAGAGATTGGGTTGGTTAAATACTGCGTTCAAACTTCCACTGGCAGTAATGGTGCAGTTGTCAATCTCTCCCTCTGCTTTAAACACTACAAGGACCATTGCCCCTTCAGATTATGTTCCATCGTGCAAATTACTCCACTCTCCAGAGAAGGCATTCCAGTTCCCTGGGCTTCAACACATCACACAGTCCTCTGGATGGTGCCCCTGATGGGCTAAACACTGTAGCACTGAGTAGGGTGTAGGAGCGTAGCAAGTAGGGGATGTTAGGGAAGGGCACTTGAGGTAATCAGCAATTTTGAAAAAGATGGTCCCGTCTCCCTTTCAACTGTGAGATCGAAAAAGGAAGTCTTTTATTCAGCGAACTCCAAATTAAAAGAATGATGGTTTTGGATAGAATGTCCTTTCTTGGAGTTGAAGGGGACATACCACCTCTACAATGCAGTAGATTCAGTCTGTGTAACGGATGTCTTTCCGAGCATTTTAGCAAGTTCTTTGCGGTAAGAGACCCATTCTAGGAATACCAATGGCCCACCTCATGGGTCTAAAGCTCCCGCACGTATCTTTGCATTTTACCCAGAATTACGTACTCTAAACATGTATGTTATTTAACTAGGCAATATAGTCTTTAAAGTTTGCTTTTATGTTAGTCTTTTTTTTTTTTAATAACACATTTAATTGCTTGTTTTTAATCACATTTTACAACAACCAACATTACAATGGGGTCAACGGACCCTTAACAACTAATCGTTCACACCTTTGAATTGGGTCTCGGGAGCAACACCATCGTTCATATAGGGATCTTCCAGGTCATATCCCATATCGTTTAAATCAAGTTATTTACATGCGGTCACCTGATTCACTGCATATCTTCCCATTTCTGCCATATCTTTTCTGCCTTATTTGGGCATCCTCTGGCTGCATATACTCTGCGTTCCATCATAACGCACATGTCCACATCCGCAACCCATTGTTCGTATTGCGGGGGTGATGCTGAACCCCACAGTCTCGCAGTGTTCCTTTTGATTAGTGCCGTGGCTGTGGACAGAAACAGTTTTTCGTATCTGGACAGGTCTTCTTCACCCTCCATCCCGAGTAGCAGTACTTTCGGATCTTTGTGAATCCCTTTCCCCATTACTCGTGTGAGTTCATCGCAGCATTGTTGCCAGTATTGTTGGATCTGATCACATCCCCATAATATGTGGAAGAAGGTACCCTCCTCTTTTTGGCATCGTAGGCAGAGCGGGTCGGTAGCCCTTCCCCATCTGTGGAGTGCAACCCTAGGGTAATATACTCTATGCAGGATTTTGAATTGTATGAGTCGGAGTCTGGCGGAAATTGCTACCTCGCGTGGGTACATTAGGCTAGTCATCCAGTCCTCTGGTTGGATGGCACCAACATCCCGTTCCCACTTTGTTTTAAGACTCAACAATTCAGTGGTGGCAAAGGATGTTATAACAGCGTACATAGTGGATGTTATTTTGGTGTCGATTCTTGCTTGGACTATGTTTCTTTCAAGGGGAGTGCTTTCGGGCATGTCTGCGAGGCCTGCGAGGTGGGGTCTTAGTGCGTGTCGCATTTGTGTGTAGTGATAGTGTTCCGTGTGTGCGAGGTGGAAGCGGGTAATTAGGTGCTCGAAGGGTGACAGCCCACCGTCAACAATTATGTCACCAACCGTGGTGATTCCCTGGTTTATCCACTGGTGCCATCTCGGGAGTGTGTTCAGTTCAGGAAGGTTCTTATTTCCCCATAATGGTTGTAAGGGGGTGATTTTTGCATCCCAGCCTATGTATTTGTGTGTCTCCTCCCAGATTCGTGAGATGTGGGAGCGCATGGTTTGGGGATTCTTGGGGTTCGTTGCCCGGTAGAGACATTGATGGTGGGCACTGCCTATGTTACTGTCTTTTAATGTTGTTTCTTAGGAAGTGCAAATGCTGCTTGTGGAGGCACAAACAATTGGAGCAGCACAAGGTGCCCTTGGTGGGTGGCCTGCATACTGTGTATCTCAGCAGTCAATCTGGTATGTAGGAGTGGGGCAGATAAGGGTGTGCTCCCAGCTGTGTGGGCAGGGATTCACAAAAGATTCTCGGGAGCAACACCATAGTTCATATAGGGATCTTCCAGGTCATATCCCACATCGTTTAAATCAAGTTATTTATATGCGGTCACCTGATTCACTGCATATCTTCCCATTTCTGCCATATCTTTTCTGCCTTATTTGGGCATCCTCTGGCTGCATATACTCTGCGTTCCATCATAACGCACATGTCCACATCCGCAACCCATTGTTCGTATTGCGGGGGTGATGCTGAACCCCACAGTCTCGCAGTGTTCCTTTTGATTAGTGCCGTGGCTGTGGACAGAAACAGTTTTTCGTATCTGGACAGGTCTTCTTCACCCTCCATCCCGAGTAGCAGTACTTTCGGATCTTTGTGAATCCCTTTCCCCATTACTCGTGTGAGTTCATCGCAGCATTGTTGCCAGTATTGTTGGATCTGATCACATCCCCATAATATGTGGAAGAAGGTACCCTCCTCTTTTTGGCATCGTAGGCAGAGCGGGTCGGTAGCCCTTCCCCATCTGTGGAGTGCAACCCTAGGGTAATATACTCTATGCAGGATTTTGAATTGTATGAGTCGGAGTCTGGCGGAAATTGCTACCTCGCGTGGGTACATTAGGCTAGTCATCCAGTCCTCTGGTTGGATGGCACCAACATCCCGTTCCCACTTTGTTTTAAGACTCAACAATTCAGTGGTGGCAAAGGATGTTATAACAGCGTACATAGTGGATGTTATTTTGGTGTCGATTCTTGCTTGGACTATGTTTCTTTCAAGGGGAGTGCTTTCGGGCATGTCTGCGAGGCCTGCGAGGTGGGGTCTTAGTGCGTGTCGCATTTGTGTGTAGTGATAGTGTTCCGTGTGTGCGAGGTGGAAGCGGGTAATTAGGTGCTCGAAGGGTGACAGCCCACCGTCAACAATTACGTCACCAACCGTGGTGATTCCCTGGTTTATCCACTGGTGCCATCTCGGGAGTGTGTTCAGTTCAGGAAGGTTCTTATTTCCCCATAATGGTTGTAAGGGGGTGATTTTTGCATCCCAGCCTATGTATTTGTGTGTCTCCTCCCAGATTCGTGAGATGTGGGAGCGCATGGTTTGGGGATTCTTGGGGTTCGTTGCCCGGTAGAGACATTGATGGTGGGCACTGCCTATGCTACTGTCTTTTAATGTTGTTTCTTAGGAAGTGCAAATGCTGCTTGTGGAGGCACAAACAATTGGAGCAGCACAAGGTGCCCTTGGTGGGTGGCCTGCATACTGTGTTTCTCAGCAGTCAATCTGGTATGTAGGAGTGGGGCAGATAAGGTTGTGCTCCCAGCTGTGTGGGCAGGGACTCACAAAAGATTCCTTCCAAAAGATCAGGTTTGAGAGGCAATGGAATTCTGGGGGCCGGGAACCTTTTCCTGCTCTACAATGCATGCCCCATATGAGATGAATGGGTGATTTCTCAGGGCCTTCACCGCATCTCTAGGCTGATACATCAGGTACCCCATAGTGGCCCAAGGCCCCCACAATGGTCCACGACAAATGTCAGACAGGCAGAGAGGAGAAACCGGGAAAGCACAGAAAATGCAGTTCACAAGCTTGTGGGCATAGGGCTCTGCAAGCCACATGTCGCCATATGTGTATGTCAAACAATAGCAGGAGACAGGCGCAAAGGCTTATTTCATCTCATGAGGAATTCTGTGAGTTAGTCCTGCAGTAAAATGGGGGGCTCAGACATCTCAGTAAAGCAAGGCATCACACAGACAAAGGAAGTTAACACATAGCGGAGTTGTAGGTTGTTCCACTCCCCAGCAATCACAAGATGCACTCCAGATTAGGACACAGCTGCTGTGCATCTTCAGATCACATGCCCAATTATAAGGCGAGAAAACTACTAGTGATGTGTGGGAGTTAGGAGTCTGTTGGAACGCATGAGTGTGGCGAGTGGATAGAGAGGTGGAGGAGAAAGGAGGCAAAACCTTTTATCACCATAAACCATCCCAATACCACATTCTTGCTAAAATCATATGAACTAAACAGCCTAATCTGTAACCTACTGGACCTGTTTAACAACCACACATCATACTCAATGCAACTGCCCACCTCCACAACCAATCAACCACCTGACTTCGGCCTGCACACAGAACATGGAAGCAACACAGGGCATGCAATGACACAGACTCCTGAACTAGAGACAGGAGACATGATGCACTGCTGCCTGATCAATGCCGGCTCCGCTTCGAAACACAGAACGGAGAGTCGCAAGATTCTTAATGAAGGTTGAACCAACATTGCCTTTATAACATAAACGTGGTTGTCTCACTACCACCAGGCAATAGCAGATAAATACACCCCACCAACTTCAAACTCATCCAACTCAAGCAGACTTGCAAAAAAAGAAGACACTATCACCATGGCACACAGCGAACACCTCAACATCTTTAAATCACGCCACATAGACTTGCCACACGGTGAACGACTGCTGATCCACCCCACACTTAACCACCTAACTAACCTTTCCTTCCTTATTATCTGCAGACATCAATCATACAACCTAACATTCGCAGAACATTTAGTAGACCTAGCATAACGATAAAACACAAACGTCTAATGGTTCACAGAGCCTTAAAGTTTGGTTTGAGAAGCAAACAGAATCAACATCTAAAAGCTTGGGCTCTTACATGGCCAGCTTTCACCTAAAACAAATGGTCAAAGGAGCGAAACATGCTTGCAACACCCTTGAGGCAATATTTTGGTAAGGAGGCCTAATGGCTACTCCCCCACATCCAGGTACTATGAAGCAATCCTCTAAGGATTACCTCTACTATCAATATTCCATTTCGTCAATTCCAACTCACAAAGGACAACTAACCAACCCCAAGAGAAGCTAGAAAACTCTAAACCTGGAGGAACTCAGACATTTTATGGAAGCAACCAACCCTATCCCCAGCTGACCTGAACTCTACCATTGATACTAGAAATCTAGATAATTATAGCAATAGATACCCTAACCCCACTAAAGTACCATATCCTTGCGTAAACCCTCTTCAGCAAGATAGTTTACACCCCACCTTCTAACACTGAAAAAAAGAATTTGAATGCTAGAAAACACTGAAACACATATAACCCAAAACACAAGATCACTTACCAAAGACAGATATGGCACTACAAAGTAGAAATCCTTAAAACAAAGACACATTACAGTTCAGAACAAATCAATAATGCACCTGATCGAGAGAAAGACATTTGCAAAATCATTAATGAAATAAGAAATCCTGCTTCCTGCAGCAAAGTACTGTCACTTACTCAAAAGTATGGGATGATATCACAAACCATTTTACAAGCAAAGTAATAAACGTACAGCAAGCCATCAATGCTGCGATAAGTAATGGAATTGGAAGAAACACTAAAATCTCTGTCAATGGCATTCAGCCTACAATGCCAGCAATGAACAGCTGTAGACCAATGGTCCTTGTCCTTGGTCAGGTGTTGTCGAAAGAGCCATGTTTTGAGAGATTTGTGAAATTGGAGCATCGTGTCAGCATTCTGAGCCGACTCCGAGATGTAGTTCCAGGGGGTGGGTGCATGACAAGAGAAGGATTGTTTGCGGGTCTTCTCTTGGCGGACGATTTGTGATTCAAGCCATGATTCATGAGTTGCAGTGAATTGGCATTAGCTTCCATTTGGGATGACCTCAAAAGCACAGCAAACAACATCACCTCCTCAGGACCCGTACTCCTCAAAACCTCAGGAACATTTGACACTGTAAACCACAGTACACTAATGAGAAGGCTTGAAGAAACAAGACTCCATGACACAACTTCACAATGGATGAGATTGTTCCTAATTGACAGAGTGGAAATCACCTAGTTAACCCTTTTAGTTCAAACCCATGGCCGTTTACCTGGGGAGTTCCCCAGGGATGAAGCCTCTCGCTGCTTCTATTCAACATCTTTGTGACCCTTTTGATAAGGAACATACGATCTTATGGGCTCACCTGTTACAACTGTGTGGATAACAACCAAATCATTTACAAAATGACCAGTGTTAGAACTCCAGCACCACTCTTGGAAACTGCTTAGTGAATAAGTTAATGGGTGATGGCCAACCACGTAAAACTCAACCCAGACAAAATGGAAATAATGATAGTCTCACCTCACAACGCACCCGAAACCTTAACTGATCAAGAACCTAGGTGTATTAATGGACAACAGATTCACACTGGAACACCAAGCCAACGAAATAGTCAAAATGTGCTTCTACCATCTCTGCTCTATCTAACGGATCCCGCTGCTCCTCTGATTCGCACATAGAGTGCTGGCCTTCATCTACCTGATACTGTTAATCGCTGTCTATGTAAACAGTATCTACCTCAGTATGTCAAACTAACTCACAGAAAAACTTCAACTGATTCAAAATGCAGCTACTACTCAGCCTCAACAGGAGGGAACACATAACACCGTCTCTCATAACACTCTACTGGTTACCAATTAAACATGCAAAGGCAAAGCCAACAGTGTTGGTTTTTATGTAGCATGGGAAAGGCATATTTCAGGCACTGCCATAACGGTACTCTTTGGACATTAGGATGGCAACATGTGGCAAATGTTGTTCACTCCTCGTTATATTATGACAGTGCCTGGCAAATGCCTACCTAATCTTTACACCAGAGCCAAAACATTTGGCTTTACCAATGCTTGTCAATGACAGGAATTCTGTTCAAGGAATAGAAGAAAGGACACACAGAGTATGAATCAAGGCGCCTAACAGCACACTTGGTTGAGACATTTTTATTGCACCAGGATCTGGGTTATAGTTGCAAATTCTCCAGATGACTGCTTAGAAATAACATAGGCTTCCCCTTAAAAGCACAGAGCAAGCACACAGCTTCTGGGGCAAGGGTGTTTTAGATTGGGAGGGGTATGTAGTGGGAGAGAATGTTCATAGGGGCTAGCATGGCACTTTCTGGCCAATGGGTGGACACTAATCCAAACAATGTTTTGAAGGTACTAACCTCACAGACTGCGCTCTAACAACCTGTTGTAATTATTTCGTTTTGCCACACAAGTGATTTGTGGTTTAATTTTGTCATTTGGCAACTCAAAATGATAGTGAAAGAAAATCTTGAGTCAGAGTGATCCTGTATTATCATTCAGGCATATTTACATTACCTATTCAAATAATTCTGGTGCCATGAATAATGTAAGCATTTAGCATGAGAACAGTTTTCATCACAGCGGTGTAACAAATACCATCAATGTAATATTGGTCACAAACTAGTTGTATTCATACACATTTGGTCAATACTCATACTAATATATGAAGAAAACACTACGACAAGGCAACACATGTTTCAACCAAACAAGGTCGTCCTCAGGGCGTAAGAACAAATTGTGTCACTATACGGAATTGCTAGCATATCTCAGGTAAAACCCACTTTACAGGTCCTAGCATATAATCTTTTGAATAAAACATATAAATTCCTTTAAATTAACTTTTGTATCATGTGTTTGTTCCATTGCAGCTGTTTAACACAACAGACACTTCTTGAGCCAATTTAAAAAAGGTTTCAATTTTTGGGGGTGAAGTATCTTGCGTCTAAAAATTAGACCCATCTAACGATGTTTTCTTTGTTTTTGTTTCTGTGTTTGTTTTCTTCATTCCCTCTCTGGTTTTTGTCTCCTCCCCTCACTCTCTATCATAGAAAAAAGCCGCATAAAGCCATTTAATAATGACTTAAGTATAATTTTTGGAGTGACACAATTTGTTCTTACGTCCTGAGGACGACCTTGTTTGGTTGAAACACGTGTTGGCGTGTCGTAGTGTTTTCTTCATATATTAATATGAGTATTGACCTAATGTGTATAAATACAACTAGTTTGTGACCAATATTACATTGATGGTATTTGTTACACCGCTGTGATGAAAACTGTTCTCATGCTAAATGCTAACATTATTCATGGCAGGAGAATTATTTGAATATGCAACGTAAATATGTCTGAATGATAATACATGAGTATATATATTCACTCTGACTCAAGATTTTCTTTAACTATCATTTTGAGTTGCCAAAAGATAAAATTGAACCACGAATCACTTGTGTGGTGACACAAAATAATTACAACAGGTTGTTAGAGCGTAGTCTGCGAGGTTAGTACCTTCAAAACATATCTATAGGCGATAGTGGAAAATCGCCTAATTTACCATACAGCTGCAGCTATTCTTCAATCGCTGTGTATACCAGACCTTATATTCTCTTAGGTGTGCGCGTTCCCACTTAGGGGAATTTGTTTCCACAAAATACAATACTAATCCAAACAATACCTACAGCATAAGTGGTCCTCCTCATGTCCCTTCTCGCCCCGAGCTTCACTTCCCATGCCAGTAGTTGCGGTTTACGAGCAGTGCTTAAAGCACTCTCAATTGGCAAAACCTAAAACCATTTGGAGATTCATACCCTAAGTAATTTTTCTAATTATTGTGCTACTTTTCAAGTGTGTGATTACAGAGCTTCCACGTTTCAAGTGACCATGTGTGATAAGGCCAACACGTCCTGTTTTTTTTTCGTTTGGATCCTGGGACTTTTAGTTTTTTTGTAATCCCCATTTGAAATTTAGGAAAACGATAAGTCCTAGAATTCCAAGCAAAATCAAGACTGGATGGCCGCCTTCATGTCACGCAGAAAACACATTTACATCGAACTATGAAATAAAAGGACATGAAAATATGCACCTTTTGAAAGCTATCCCTGTACAAATGTTCCAGTAAGCACAGTAATAATCCCATCACCCGCAAGGTTTGGACCAATAATTACCAAAGCTATACATGTAACAAAAGGTAAATCATTTTGATATTACATTGGATTCAGTTTATTTGGAGAAACAATGTGCTAACCACTTAATAAATGGTTATATGTAAATAATACTTTAACTCGATAAAATGTAATGATGTTGTGCAATTGGCAACACCGGTTTAAAGTTGCTCAAAGCATTCACAAATAAGAACATGTTCTTGTACCCAGAGGACGTGTATGGATGAGCATATTTTAAGGTGGCAATGTGTCTTATAATAGTCAATTTAAATCACAATACTTCACAGCTCTCGTACTGCCCCATGTCACAAGTCAGAAGTCTAAGACAATCAGATAAAACTGTTGGATTTATCAATGCTTTTCAACAGGACTTCAGTGCAAGGAACAGGTATAAATCAAGGGGCTGAAGACACACTTAGTGAAGACATTTTTTATTACACTAGCAGCTCCTTTTACAGCTGCAATGAAGCCACTTACTCTCACCAGACCCCTTAGTATTAATACTGGCAGGTCAAATTGTAATGATACTGTTTGATCAAAAAAAGCTCAAAGAGATTGCAGGATGATATGCCCTGGGTTCCTGGGCGGGGAGGGGTAGGTACTGGGCAGTCATGCAGCCAATTGGTGGGTAAATAATTATACCAGCTGAGTCCCTCCACACATGCCATCTCCCATCTAGTTGTACTCCAATGGAATAGATTCGGCTTAGGCAGTGCTGAAGTGCCACCTAATGATAAAAACTAAAATAATATGCTGTTCAAGGCACTCTACATTGCTGACAGAACATTTGAAGGTTAAGTAGTAGATTTCCTCCAAAATATAATCTCCCTCTTCCAACCAACAAGGGAGCTAAGACTGAGAAACAACATACTGTTAGGCACCACAAGATTTTGCAAAGAAAGACATAGACGCTCCGTCGTTTGCACTTTGGTGACTAAACACTGCAACATGCTAAGGGAAACCTGCACTCTAAATGACCACCTGAAATTCAGGTAAAGTCTAAAAACCCTGCTCCCTTGCTCTTAAATGCTTAACAGACCAAAGGTGTAATCAAAACCAACAGGCAAGGGATGAAACACTTTTACGCTCAGACACAAACTAAGGAAATGCCATACCACCTCCCAACAGTCTGCCTAGAACACATTGCACGGCACTATGGAAACTATTAAAACTGGAAGACATCACATCAAGGCACCACAAAAACCATGAGAAAAAGCCTTTCCAGAAATATTTAACCCTCAACATTGGACATCTTTATTCATCAATCACTAAAGCCAAACACCTCCCACCATAATGCAACCAACAGCAAGACCAATAATTTCATAGTACCTAGGAAACCCCAAGAACACTCCCCACCTTTTGACAAAACCTCAGTTATTCTCTACCTTACTATTAAGCAAGGCGTCTCGCTGGCACTTGGTACCTGATGTTCCAGGTGATGGTGGAGTTGACGCCAGACAGCCTCGGGATCGGTAGATAGGGTGACGCGAGAAACCAACCCAAGACCTACCAGGATACGATTAGGGAATTCTGGATTAGTTCCCCATGGGACAGCACTTCCCATATTAACATGGCGCAGGATAAGTGCAAGCACTGACAGGGAAGGCTGATGGCAATGTCCAAGAGTGTGGTCTGAAGGATGAGTCCAAGGGTCTGGTCAGACTGGGGTGTTGCAAATCCGATGGTTCTGGGATCCAAGTTCAGGTAGGAGTGCAGACGACAGTAGCCAGGAGGCACAGGATCCACACTAGTAGCACAAGGAGAAGTTGCAAAACCAGGTAAAGAGCAGGCAGCATAAGAAGGTTAAAGGGGCAGGGAGCAGGGGCATGTAGAACCAGGACACGAGGGACAGGCCCAAGGAGCAGGAGAGCACAGGGTAGCAAAGAGCTTTAAGGCACAAGGCAGCAAGGAGCTGAAAGCACAAGGCAGCAAGGACAGAATCCGGAGCGAAGCACGAGTACAAGTTAACACGTTAAGACAAGATGCACTGTCCTTCCACGGATGCTTTTATGGTGTCGGCACCATAATGAGGCTTGCAACGCAAGCCGCCGTTGTCCTCTACTCAAGAAATTGCGCATGCCCGGTAGGAAGAGCAGGAGAAGCTGCGCATGTGCGATTGGCCCGCACCAGGATGGACCCGGAACTCCAGCGACCCCACACCATGTGGCAGAAGGAACCGCCAACGCGGATAGAGGCGCCAGGACCCTGTGAGGTAAGTGAGGGAATTCTGCGCGGAGGGCTCATGAGCGGGTGGTGGGAGGAGCCGCGTAGTGGGCGGTGCCTGACACCCTCCATACACAATTGAAAACCAGCAACACAGCTTTAAAAAAAAAGATCCTCTCCCCAAACTTCCATTATCACTAACTTACACCTCTAACTACAAATGACATCCTCAGTCCCTGGCCAACACACACCCACTCTATAGGCACAAGGCCACCCCTTTGAACACAAAGCCTTCAATGCCTCCTACACTTCACACCTAAAAGCTTACAACCACGCAGAGCTCAGTTTACTTATGCTCTACAACCTCAAATAAGCACTGCAATCTCGCCTTTACCTCTCCTCCCAACTAACCAAACCCTCCAACTCTCTTCCATATCAGCCAGAGCTCCTGGAGACCATCAAAATGGCAGAGGTGCAGAGTAGAAATCCTAATAACATTACATCATTTTGAAGTTGCCATAACAATGGTCTGTAATCATTTTGATGTCCCACACGGATGGTGTGTTATTACATTACAATCCCCACACCAGCAAAGGCATCCAGTCAAGGCTGGAGCCTGTCTGTGCCCACCCAAGTATACTACCAGCCACCTCTTGTATGGTCTGATTGTGGGACAGCATTATCCCTACAACAGAGCCTTCACTCCATATCAAGATGGCCACCGCCACCGGAGACCCCGGAAGCCCTGCCTCCAGCCCAGCCTCATTTTCCAGCCCCCTTTACACCTCCGGTAACAACATCAAGCCGGAAGGCGTTGCCGGCAAAGGACACCAGCAAGTGCATGCATGGCATCATAGCAACTATGCAACCCTTAGTGGCATTGCCTGCTCCTACCCGATGGCTCCCTCCTCTGGCTACAACGCTATTGTGTCCGGCCCTCACCGCGCAGGGTAAGCGCTCTTTGCCTTAATGGACACTCTTTAGTAATTGTCCCCTAGATGGCCGCTCCCCTTCGCCCACCATCCTGTTACAAACCTAGACCCCCGCCTTCCTTCCCACCCTCCTAACAGCCCCATATAGCTCCCATAGCCTATCCTCCCAATATAAGCAAGCACAATAGTACACCACAGATGTCTACGGCAATACCCACTAACGCCAGCCTCAGCGACCGCACCTTCCATCGCCAAGCTCACCAGCTTCCCAGTGGCTCAGCGACCGCTCCCAAGGCCCATTAAGCTCTTACCTCCGTGCGTTGGCTCTATTGTCCACCATCCTATCATTTGAGCAGAAGCTAATGAGCCCCCACTGTCCACCCAACCTGTTTCTGTCTCAACTCTCCTCCTTCACTACCCCACGGCCCTCTTTGTCGCTCACAGTCCAGCCACCCACCGCCCATCTGTCCTGGATGAGCCTCCTGTGCCAAGCACACCACGTTCAGCAAAACTGTGAGCCTCGGCCACATCCCCCAACCTGCCCTGCAGTCTGTACCCCTCTCTGCCTTCCCCCACACCTTTCTTGCCTCGACTCTCCTTTTTCATTAACCTGTTGCGCCTCTCCTTCACTCATAGCCCAGCCTCCCATCAACCATCTAACTTGGACAAGCGTCCCTTGCCAAGAATAAGCAAGCTGCGATCCCGAACCACTGCCATCCAGTCTCTACCCTAGCACTGGGGCTGCCAGATCACAAAGCCTCTCCTCCCGTACCATACCCTCCAAGATTATCTCTCAATCCTCTTGCCCTCTCAAAACAACAAAAAACAAACCAAAAATGAAAACAGTTCAATCTTTCTCTGCCCGCTGATTAATGCCTGCTCACTATGTGCTAATGCCTCTCTCATTATTGTTAAACATGAGCTTGAACTCCTTGCCATTACCAAATTTTGGCTCCACCGTGCAGCAGGACCAGCCCTCGCTGTGGCCATCCCTCTAGACTACTCAATTCTTAGAACAGATAAACCAAGAGGCTGTGTTGCCTTTATTGCGAGAACCTCCCTGGACCTCAGAGAGATCCCCTTCCAACCTCAGCTAGGATGTGGATTGCTATTTTCCAAACTTCTCCTTAACCCACAAACCACCTTCAATGTCCTTCTCCTTTAACGCCAATCAAATTCACTAAGCCGTCCTGGGCTGGACATTGTCCTCCTTCTCACCCCCATCATCAAACTAGCCGCTAAGTTTATTCTACTAGGTAACTTTCATCTAGGATTTAACAGCACCTCAGACTCCAAGACCTCAGATCTAGCCACCTCGCTGATGGCCATACATTTTAGCCTAATGTATCGTTTCTTCCACACACTCCAAGGGACTCATCCTAGATTGGCTCCTCACAACCATCACACCAGTCTCTGTTACTGCTATCAGCCCAATGCCTTGGACAGACCACTCCCTCATCGAATTCCAAATATCCCATTCCACCCCAGCCACCAATCCGGAGATGCTACCTTCCCCCATACTTAGACGCAGCACCCGTAGACTTACATAAGAAATGATATCCCCCACACTACTCAAACATCTCTCCCACCAGGTGCCCCTTCCTAATAACCCACAGGAGCATGCTTTGCTACTCCTCCATGCCCTCTCGCTCACCATCGACCAACATGCCCCGGCCAGACCAAAAACTCCCAAACCGGGTAAATATGCCAATACCTGGTTGACAGAAGAGCTTACCTCACTCTGCTGCACCAAACATGGAAAGGAACACACTTGGCAAATAAAACCACCACACTGACTCTAGACACTTCCAAGGTTGCAGTTAAAACATTTACTAACACACTCATCACCACCAGATCAATCTCCTATAACATAAGGATTGCAGAAGCCAGCTTGAGTCCTACAGAGCTGTTCATTATTCTCAAAGAGCTTGAAAACGCTACCATTAACGCACGCCAGATGCTAGTAGACAAATCATGTTGTTCTCCTATCCAATCAGCACCGTCCAACAAAATTGACAGATGTAGGGACACACTTTTGACTAAAAAAGAACTGCTTGTAAAAGACTCCCCCGTAGCAAACCTCCCATCGCGACTGCCCTGTCACCATTCCCCCTTACTCATCCTCACTCCACCCTCAATTTTACTTCTCTACTGTCGCTGCGGAGGAAGTCCTCAAAACCATGCAACAACTCAATCTGTCCAACTGCAAAGGCGATGCTTGCCCAGCGCACATTGTTAAAATGTGTGCAGCCATTCTTGCCCTCACCATTGCCAATTTCTTCAATGCATCATTTTCATTCAACATGGTCCCCACCTGCCTCAAAGAAGCTCTGATCTCCTCCCTCTTCAAGAAACCCTCCCTGGACCCCTTCCAGCCTACCAATTACAGTCCCATCCCATCCCACCAAAAAATCCTTGACTGCATTGTGTACACCCAGATCAAAGCCCACCTTGAACCACATCAACTTCAAGGGTCCAGACAATTTGGATTCCGACCTAAGCATCTCAATGAAACGCCCTCCTTGATCTCAAGATCCACCTTGACAACTGTAGAGACTCTGGTAATGTTGCCATGCTGCTTCTTCTCGACCTCTAAGCAGCATTTGACCTCTTTGACCACAACAACCTTTGCCATCACCTTTCTTCCAACTTTCCTTTCTCCCAGGAGGCAGCATCCTGGATCAAATCCTTTCTGGGGGACCGCACTTCGAGAGTCTTCATTGGAGATGCCATCGCTGACTGTTAAGATGGATTTCTGAACTCTGACTTGGTGGGCAGAAGTTCAGAAGGCCACCCTAGTTTCTGGGAACAGGTTAACCTTCTAGACAAGCCAGACCAATCAAGGTAGCTTGGTGGCGGTCAACACTAGGTCTCAGGAGGGGTGAGGGTGACTGAAAGACCTCAATGAGCACACAGAGTAAAGGACACTTACAAATCACTCCCAGTCAAGTGTAGATATACTAAAAATACATATACATTTATTTCAAGGCCTTTGAGTTTCAACACACAAATCAAATCACAGTAATACTTATTAAGCCAACACAATCCAACTAAATGCATATATACAAGACCAATGGGGTCTAAATGGTTAATCCACGAAATGGGTCCACATCTAAAAGGGGAAGGAAACAGGCAGTGCATATAGTCTTTAGTCCCTTCTACATCCAACACCCTCCTAACTAAGAGGCAGGCCAATCCCTAAGAAGAGTGGAGACTAATGCTCAAATGTACATGCAATGCAAGCGCACGCTGTAGTTCAAATGGGCCAAACGGGGTCTCTTCAAGGGTCTATAGCAACTCAGGAAGGTGGGTGAGGCGATGAAGAATAGGTTCCCACTATTCGAGGAGGGTCTCCACTTGAGGGCAGAGTCGATTCCAAGAGTTGGGAATAGTTTGCACTAGCAGTGGAAAGGAGAGGGGCACCCAAGGGCCACTCGTGTGTAAAAATGGATGGAGGCGCTAGGGGCCACTGGTTAGGGTTGCGATTACTCACCAACCCCGGCACACTCCAGACCAAACTTCGGCAGTCTAGTCCACTTCGGTTGCAGGTTCAAGTGCCGCAATTTGACAGCTCTGCGGCTTTCAGCGGCGAAGATATAGGGATGATGCCCAAAGGGGACAGTGGTGATTTCTCCGCTCCTGGTGGATGGATCAGGCCAGTTTCACTGCAGCAGGCTTAAGGGGCAAGAGGGGCACAAATGCAGCGCACCTGCAAAGGTCGTCACCACTTCTGGGGGACATGGTAACCGCGTATGCTCCGGTTCGGGCGCACTTGTTTCACTTCAGACCTGGGAACACCAAGTATATGAAATTCGGTGTGAGGGTGCCGTGACCACAAAGCTAGCGATATACCAGGTTTCGAGGGGCTCCTCAATACGGCGGCAGAATCAGGGCACAGAGTCTGTGAAAACTGGTCAGCCCACTGGTTGGCCCAGGGACACTTCCGAGAAGACTTACTTGCAGGTTTTGATGAAGGTGCCGAGAATAGTTGGTCCCACTATTCCAATGGGTCGAAGCATCTTCGCAGACCTTCTAGGACGACCAGATGCAGAGGGGTCCCACGGGATGACAGCAGGCTCAGGGTGCCAAACCTTCCAGTGGGTCCTCGACTCAGCTTCTTAGTTTCCGGATACTTGTATCCTATCCTTCGTTCAGTGAGAACTCCAGAGATCGACATGGTATGGGTATTTGGGGCCTTCTCTTATCCAGAATCTCCTTTGCGCCAAAACGAAGAGGACCCAATGGGAGATCTGCTCACATACAGGCATACCATACGTGGACCAGTCATGGACCACAGTGGTCCCAGGCATTCACAGCACTCCAGACTCTCTGGCACCCAGGATGTGTATTAGAAGCAGACGTTCCAGCCCACATCCTGGAGGCACACACACAAGGCATGCAGAAGCCTGCGAAAGCTTGGCGTTTTGTGGGAGAATACATGCCCAAATAAGGACTGACCCGTGTTGTCTCGACCTGGTGAAGGGGAAGGGGCAAGATGGCCAAAGGACAGGACAAAGAACCTTGTGGCATGGCCATTTTGGAGCCAGGCCACCTATTCGGGCCAAACGTGGTAATTGCGGTTTACCTGCCAGGAAAGGGTTAAAAATATGCGAAATGATAAGCTGCCACCAGCCCTGTCCAAGGCACACCTGCACTTCTCCTAAAAAACCCTTTGAGAGTATCTATGGCCTTTGGAAATGACTAATAGACCCAAGTGTACTGTACTGGAAGGTACATAGTCCTGTCCAATGTTGCAACTTTTCTGCAACATGTAACAAGTGTAAAAATGGAAACAAAGTCTCCCAGCACTGACTGCCTTAAGGGCATGTCAGTTTCCCCATAAGAAGTGAGCGAAAAGCCCACAGAAGTTCAGCAGAAGCCTGGGCTCCTCTGGTAAAGTCAGACTATGGTGTTAAACATCAGCAAAAAGGTACACAACTGGAGGTAAAATTACACATGAAATGGAAATCTTTCCTAACACTGACCCCATACCCTTTCCATTTGGTATCCCTCAAGGCTCCAGTATCTCCCTAGCCCTATTCAACACCTACACAAAACCTTTATTTGACCTCCTTGATGCCCTTGACATTCCCTACACCAACTTCGCAGACAAAACGCAAATTATTCAAAACCTTACCGGAAATTACGCCTTGACATCAAATCTATCAACCATTCCTACAGTATGATCCAGAATTGGATGGCTTTGCATAACCTGTGTCTCAATGATGACAAGACTGAACACATCATTGTTAGCTCTCCACTATGCCTGAGATCCCTGCGTCAGGCGTATGCCTCGGAGACCATAGAGGACACCTCCATCTAGGTACTTTGACTCTGAACTTAATATGTCCCGCCACATGAATGCTCTTGCCTCCGCGATGGATTACACGGTTAAACTTATCACATTGAGCAGAAAATTCCTCCCACCCTCTAAATGCCAGACCTTTGCCTGTGCACTTATCTGCAGCAAACTAGATTATTGCACTGAGCTCTTCACAGGCACATTCGCTAAGAACATCTCCAAGCCAGAACTACTACAAACAAGGCTTGAAGGGCAGCATTGGGTCTTAAACACTCCAACCACATTTCAGCAATGAGACGCAATGCTCACTGGCTTCCTATCAAAGCACAGATTGAATTTAAAGCTCTAAGATTGACGCACCGCTGTCCTCACAAAAACGCCCCTTGATAACTTATTTCAGCGAAATCCTCTATGCGACTACTCTGCTCTTCATCCAGCCTCATCCTCCAAACCCCCAGGTTCAACCAGAAAAAATCCAGCTTTTGTGTCCACCTCTGCGCTCTCTCTGTGGAACTCTCTACCCGATCACATTTAGAATGAATCCGCCCACTTGGCCTTTAGAAAGCAACTAAAAATCTGTCTGTTTGCCAAATATGACTAACCTGGCTCCGTCCTCAGATTTCTGAATTGCTTCTGCCTCCCCCATGATGCAATATGTTCCTGTGTGACTCGTTTATTCTCTTTGCTGTCTTTCCTCCTCCTACTATGTACAAGCACTGTGATACCTTGGGTTTGGGCACTACACAAAAGTATAAATAAATACAATAATAATAAAAAAAATAGAAGGTATAACTATGTTTAGGTTTCCAGAAGGGATGGTGTTTGATGGTAGTATCTCCCAGGTGGTTATGTTTGATAATACTGAACCACCTACAGGATGGATGTTTATTAGATTGAAGATCAATAAAAGGTATATCTGATTTGTCATGTGTTTAACAATGCTGTGATTAATCTATTAATGATGTCATCACTCCTTTCCCAGAGGTAGCCTCTACTCATGTGGCCAGGGTATGGCAATCACTACCTGAGGGAGGATTACATGAGGGGAGGTGACCCTCAGGGGGATGGACAGACATCATCAGATGAGACAAGGTATCCCCCCTTTCCTTTTAGGGATATCCCCTCCATTCCCCATGCCTTGATGGTATATTGTGATAACTCCATACAATATCCTGCAAAAGCTTCTGGCAGAACTTGTAAAAAATGTTCACCTAGTAAAACAGCATGTACTGAGACGATAAAGAGGACTGCCATGAGTTAGAGTGTGAACCATCATGTGCAATCTAGTGTTGTGAAGAATATGATTGGTCCAAGACATTTGCGGGAAGATGGGGAGACCGTCCTTTTCCAAGAGTCGACTTGGAAACCGAGGGAAAACGCAGGTTGCATTGGAAAGCACACGGCGTCCCAATCCAGGAGCGAATCCCGAAGACAGGTGAGTGGAGGCGGCGAGAGAGTGAGTCGACCCAAGCACTCCTGACCGATGGGGCAGACCAGGAAGCAGAGGGGACAGAGATTCATGCCAGCAGAGTACTGCCGGTGAGAGGAGAGGTGCAAAAGCGAGCTTCAGACCAGCCACACAGTAAATCGGGGCTGGTTGGCAGCAACATCTCCAAACGAAGAAGAAGGAAGTTGCAGTGGGAAATGGAGGCCAGGATGGTCTTCGTTCCGATGCAAGGAGCAAGACCGCTCTGTGCCGCTGACTGCGGAAAGCCACTAGAGTCCAGCAAATACCAAGGCGAGTACCTGAATGGTACGAGTGGAGTGAAAGAACATATATATTGTCGGTGAACACAGAGGGAAGAATGGGATGCGAAACGTAGGCAAAGAGACCCTGAAAGAGTGAATTAGTTGACAAGAGTGGGGAAGAGAGTAATCCTCATTGTCATCTTGAAAGTCTCAGTACTTTGCAGTGAAGTAGCTTGAGGAAGGCTCATACCCCCTTGCACTAATTGAGAAAGACAGATTGAAACCTAAAGACCTGGCAGGAGAAATAAACCAGGTGAACTGCAAGTCTGGGATTCGCACCCATAAGGAACTGTACAAACAAACCTGGCAGGAGAGTTTACCAGGTGCTTTGCGAGTCTGGGACCAGCACCCAATTTGTGTAAAGAATTGAATAAGAGGACATGGCAGGGGAGTATACTAGGTCCTTTGCAAGTCTGGGACCCACACCAAAGTTCGGTTGTCTTGGAAAGAAAATCCCAAGGAAGACCCATGCACAAAGGATCTGAACTGTATTGAATGTGATAAAAAAAACATGGGGAAGGGAGTCATTTCCCCTGGACTAGATTGCAATGCCAAGAGGAGGGAGTTATCCTCTTGGGATATAAAGAACTTGGTTATACTTTTTAAAAAAAAAGTATATTTATTGATTTTCCATTTGTTACAACAGTCGCAAAAACCTCAACCCCTCCCCCTCCACCCAACACAAAACCAGCGGAAATGTCTATGGGAATGGGTGGACAGCTAAAAGAGTTAGTGAATGCCCAAGATGCAGAGTTTCTGGGGGAACATAGTTTCCCTATAGTCGTGGAGGAACGACAACACTGCTTGAAATCGAATGGTGTCACCTTGCAGGGTCTAAGTCATCCACTCTAGGACCATGAAATGCCAACGTTTTGAAATCCGATAAAAAAGAAAAAAAAAGAAATCCAATCATGGTCATCAGGGGTATGGCCTGTTTCCATTTTTGGGCTAGGACTACAAGTGCAGCTAGGAAGAGGACCATATATGTTTTCCTATGCTGTTGATGTAGCAACTCATCGGATGTGAGACATTTCTTTTAGGTTTGCGTTGCCCTTCTTCAAAAATGGTACCACCCCTGGGCAGCGCCACCAGACATGGGCCCAGTCCCCTTCTGCCCCATAACCCCTCCAACAGTCGAATCTGTGTAATTTCACCAGGGTGTGGTGCAGTGTAGTTTAGTGCCATTGCACCACCATTTTTAACCAAGTCTCTCTCACCTGGATCGCCCGGGTAAGTTTCACTACATCCAGCTGTGCAACAAGATTGGATGACCTAAAATATGTTCCCATTGTGACCTGTATGACCACCTGGGTTGTAGGGGAGTATCTATGAAGATGTATATAGCGAGGAGATCAGGTGTTTATCCCCTGTGTTGGTTCTGAAGAATTTCTCCAGAGGAGTGAATGCTCTACTAGCTGCCGCCTTGTTGTTGGTGTGGGCAAGCAGGCAGGTGTCGTATTTGACAGTATCTCAACTGTTCTCCCTCCACAATCCCAAAGTCTGCTTTACATTGCTCGAAGGTTTTTGTGACCTGACCTGCATCATGTCTCTCACTCGAGTACACCCTGCGCTAATTCATGCTCCCCTTTCCATGCCCAGGGTGAATTGGGGGTTTTGGAATATCAGAGTAAACGGGAAGGGCAATGTGGTAGCCCCACCTTTTCTCATCAACGCGTCCCACACTTCATCTTCTAGAGCCGTGATCTTGATCTGTTGTATATTGGGTGGCCTATCAGCGTTGGGTAGCCACAGAACTTGCCCCAGTTATCGCCCTACAACTGTTCTATCCATTCTACTGCATGGCCTCCCTGTGTCTCTCGAGAACCAAACTTTGAGTACCCCAAGTTGGGCCGCCATATAGTAGAGGTAAAAATTCGGAAGAGAGACCCCACCTTTATGGTGCAGGGTTGGTTATACTTTTGAACTTTTGTTTTGCTTGAAAGAAACCTTGGAAAGGGAATCATTGCCCGGAACTGTGAACCTTATCTTCCTGGAACTTTTGTCGGAGTTATACCTTTTGTCGAACTTGAACATTTGTGCACTTTTAAAGCCAGAGACAATATCATTAACACCTTAGAGTTTGTTTTTAGTATGGGAGGGCTAGGATAGGATTTCAGACACAGGACATTTTGCTTTAGATATCTTGACATCTGATAGACCCTTAGTTTTGGTTGAGACAGGGAATGCCTCTTAGATCAGGGATAGAGAGGCATTTTCTAACCTCTTTATTATTTAATAAAAGTTTATGCCAATCACCATGAGTTCTCTGTGTCTGAGCCTCATTCCTGGTTCCTCACACTAAACAATGGCCCGAGATAAGGATGTGATTAGCCAAAAGTGTATTGGTGGGTGTGTGCAAAACAGATCAAAATAATAAACAGGCAGGGTTTGAAGTAAACTAAAGTGATAATTATGTTTATTGTTTAGGATGTGGGGTGGTACCAATAAAATGTGTTTTCAGTAAATCTGGATCCTGGCCTCCCCAAGCAGAATAACACAGTAGCCAACTCCTAGTCTTTGGTTTGAGAGTTCCAGCACTCTTCAACTCTGCGATTCTCTGGGTTTCTCCTCATTGGTTCCGTGACACAGGATTAAAAGGCCCCTGCACCCATATACTGTGCTCTTATCAGAGGTCTCTCCCTCGCTCTCTCTGCTTGGTGGTCTCCACATCTTTCTTTTCTGGTCTTATGAGAGTCTCTTTTCCTTGTTTCTCAGTACTGGTTGTATGGAGATTGCTACCCATGTACTGGCTTTCATGAGTGGACTTATCCTCCCAAGTCTCAGCTCTGGACTGGAGAATGATAGTAGTCTTTGTAGGTGGGCCCATGCTCTCTGGGTCTTCTAGTAAGGATCAGAGCCACAGGAGGCTGCCATAATGTCTTGACAGGATTATCACTATGGCTCTCACTACATCCCTCTCTCAGAGTCTTAGTTCTCCATTCAACTACACTCTCTCTCTGTCTGTCTCTCTTTCTCTAAAGTCATGTTTCCACAGGGTCCAACCTTGGACCCCCCTCCCTCTCTTGTGCTCTGTGCGTGTCACTTCCTCTCAATGTTCTGAGCTTCTCCTGCCCCTCTTTGATGTCTCACCAAAAGCTTGTCACTGCACCTTTCCTAGGTGTTGCTCTTTGTGTTTCAGGATACACTGCCTTCTTTTTGCTAAAGTTCTTCCACTTTTGCTGATGTACAATCTCCTCCTTAACAACATTCTGCTAAATTCCTACACTTCCTTTACCCCCTCCTTCACTCCTTGATGTTTCTCTGGGTTCCCCCACTACCACTTCCTTCTCCACCTGGATGTTTCTCCACTCCTCATTTTTCACAGACAGCCTTAAGAATATCCAGACTCCAGAATATGGTAAAAGGCTTTCTATTTGACAGTACTCAAATGAGGCTTAAACTTGATTTGTGATTAAATAAGGACACCTGTGATGCTTGAGCTAAAATATGGTGCTTGTGTGCAGTGCATTCTGGCACACTCTAAGCCATAATGGATATTTGCTCCATGCCTCAGTGAAAGCTGCACTTGCACACAGATTTTAAGCATCGTTAGCATTCTTTTACTGGGCAAACATGTTTTCAACGTTATTCATTGCTTATGTTGGTTTACATGGCTCATCCAAGGGCACAATGCTCGCAAAGACCGGGATCCGGAGGTGCAGGCTGCTACCTGATAAGGTTGCCATGGGCACTGTCAAAGTTGTGGATGAGTTACAGAGTTGTTTTCTTTGTTGTTTTGAGAAAGGGAAGAGCTCTGCTCCTTGAGGTTACCGTAGGGTCACTTCGGCCAGAGATAAGCGGTCAACCACCAATGCGCAGATGCTCATGTCAGAAGGTTCGAGAAAATGCCACCCCGCCTTTGTGGAGGGCTTATAATGCGGTGCTCTGGAAAGGTCAGACAGAAAGCAAGGGCCTCAGTTGGAGGGGGAACGCTTTGCTCAAAGCCTGTTGGTTGTGGTGCTCTGTACCTGGCTGTGTTCCGGGGATTTCCAGCCACTTCTGGCAAGATGAGAAATGAAGTTGCGCCAACAGTGATGTATTCTTTTTAGATTACTGCCTTTTCTGTGATTTATTTCCGTTACAGTTTATTCAATTATGTATGCTTTCTTTATGAATAAATAGCCATGTAAGAGCTAACTTATCTTCTAACTGCGTGTGTATGTGTGGTGTCCAGTTAAAGGGTCGACAGTTAAAGGATCGACAGTCATAGGGTCGACTTAATTTGGTCGAATTGCAATAGGGTCGAATGGTCAAAGGGTCGAAATTGGTCGAACTGCATTAAAAAATAAACTTTATAAAGGTTTTTATTTGATATATTTTTATTATTATTGTTCAATAAATATTCAATATGTATTTGTTGTAATATTTTGAACATTGTAAATATATAAGCAGGTAACTTTAATAAATAAATATATTACTGTGCTTTTATTTACTAAATAATTAAATATATGAATTGCTTTGTAACGAGGAAAACAATTTAGTTTGAATGTATTACTTTTTGAACACTAGATGGTGTTGTATTACTTTTTACATGCATAGTAATGTATACTTGTTTTCTGTTTGTAACATATGACGTATTACGTTGCGTGCATCGACGTAGACGTCATTTTTGAAGTCTTTTGATCGCGTTTCGGATTCCTGTTGCTCGCGCTCCCACTTTTAATGGATTTTCGGATGGATTTTTTTTTTGTGGATTTTTTCTTCTGCTTGGATGCTTTTTTTACTGGATCGTGTTTTGGATTTTTTGGCTTGGATAACGTGTTCATGGATTTTGGTTTTCGACTTGAACGGATGATGGATTTACCTTGGCGAGGATTTTTGTTTTTCCTGGTTTTTTCCTGCATGGATGAATTTTACTTTTATGGATTTTTTCGCTTGGAGTACGTGTTTTTGGATTTGGGTTTTTTCTCCAACGGATGGATTCAGCATGCAGTCGCTATTTGGATATGGTTTCCAGCATTTGGTGTGTGTTTTCGGTGTCCAGAGCTGGCGTTTTTTTGGTGAGTTTGCTTTTATTTGTTATTAAAATTTTAAATTGTATGCTACTGCTTCTAGGAATTGCATAGGTTCTGTACTTTCAAAATAGTTTACAATGCTTGTGATTCTTTCTTCATAGTCTCTGTATTTATTTTTTGGTTGTTGGTTGGTTTTCCAGCGATATTGTTTGCGATAATTTTATTTCTTGTCTATTTTGTTCAGATTTTAGATTGTTGATGAAGTGCCATAAGTTCAGGTTGTTGGTGTTGAATTCCTTATTTATTTTGCTGTGCCACCCCTCCTGTACGTTGTTTGTTCTAGGCCAGTTTTCTTTTACCGATGTATAGCAATTCCATATGTGTATTTCATATTTTCCCTTTCTTCTGGTCCCATGTCTTGTTAGTTGCCCAATCCACGTGCACTCCATATAGTCTTTTAAATTACATAATTGTTCCTCATGATTTGTGTAGTATTCTGATGCAATCAAAGTGTCATAATATTTCACAACCATGTCCTCTTTTACAAAAGCTAACGCATATAATTTCTTAATCTGGTGCTGGAATTCTGTGTCCTCTATGTACATTGTCCGTAATCCTAATTTCTGAATTCTTTTCCATAATGATTGTCCGAAATGAAAAAAATAGCTTTGAATATGTGTTTCTGGATATATTTTTGATAATGCCTTTATTTGTCCTTGTTCAAAATCCATGATTACTGTTTTTGGTGTTTTCTCCGGCAACGTTCTTTAATTAATGTATATATACATCTGTACAGTTCTTCCGATTTTCCAGGCATTAAAACAAAAATTAAAGGTAAAACGGTTCCATTGATTGTCCCATGAATGCTGTAAAACTGAAGAAATGGTGCTGGACATGTTTTAAAAGTTGCGTCTCCATGCCAAGTAGTTGAATCCCCCAAGTGTGTTATATTTTGAAAAGTTGCAAAAATTAACATTTTCTCACTGTTTACTTCTAACGATTTTCACAGAAATTGCTCTCCCTTTTCTGTTTTTTGTAAAATGTCTGGTACAATCATGTTTACATAACTTTGTGGTGCCATTCGTAAGTTTTCTTTGCATTGTTTCTGCCTGTTTACATTCCGTTTCATTAACTTCGTATTTGGCATTTGTGCTGTTACATGCAGTGGTAACCTCTCATAAACTTTGTTTACGAGTGAACTTGTTGGTTCATTTTTATGAATTTCTACATTTTGTTTCAATTCATTTAGCATTTTCTTTATTAAAACTGTGGTATTGTCTGGCATATGGTTATGCTCACCAGTTAAACATATGTTTTCCCCTTCAGTTATAGCTCTGCCGTTGCAGTTTAATTTTTTGTATTCCTTACATTTCCAATAGCTTTTTTCATTTCTTGTGCATTCCATGTTGTACACATATCCTTCATATGCCAATTGTGAAGCACCCATTTGCGATTTTATGAATTCCATTTCTTTATCGAATTGTATCTGAAATATTAAATTATATAAATTAATTCACCCACTCCACTCTAATGTTTGGGAAACGAGTGTCCAGTCAAAGTATCTTTTGATTAATGTGGAAAGTTATAATATGAAATACTTTAATGTCGAAAAAATAATCGAATTTCTTATTTTTTTTAATATATTTTTTGCGGAGGGTTTCGCAGTTATAAAAAAGATTTTTTTTAAAAAGGGGGGTTGGGGGGAACCCCCATTTTCAAATGAAAAACTGTGTGAACGACTTTCTAATTCGCTTATTTAGTGTGTGTAACTTACTGTTTTTCCAGTCACGTATACGCTATTCACTCAGTTGTTTTGGTCAGCTGCTCTCTCTGTCACTTTCCTGACGCACTGACAGTTTGTTTTCAACCGTCAGCTGTGCTTATTGTTCTAAAAAAAGGTGCTTTACTCTTCATTTACTATCATGTCCTTTAACCCTTTTTGTATTTTCATTGCTAATTCAATGGGCTAGCCCTTTGTTTCGATCAATTGACCCGTGTATATTATGTGTGTGGTTTGTCGACCCTTTGACTTTCGATCCTTTTGTTTCGACTGAATGACCTGTTTACATTATGTGTATGGGTTGTCGATCCTTTGACTTTCGATCCTTTGGTTTCGACCCTTTTGTGTTTCGATCCTTTGTTTTCGATCGTTTCACCTATAACCTGTATGTGTGAATCATTGCATTGCCTATCTGCGTCCAAGGTTTGCCCTTCAGTGTACTGTGATAAAATGATAAATGTCTCTGCACTTTTTGACAGGCAATACAACACCCTAATGGTCTTCACTCTTGCATCTTCCTTGGACTACCCATGTCCCTAGCCCAGGCTTCCCTATTACCTGGGTTGACAACTAGAGATGCATAACGCTGCCTATCTCTGACTCTGACTAGAGTGATGACCTAAAGACCTCAGCCTTTTCTATGTCCCTCGTTCCAGGCTTTTCTAGGGGGAGCAATTACCCTACCCATTGCCCTGGATGTTCAGTTCTTCAATGTGATCTGGGCATTTTCAACTGTACAGTGACTGGCACTCTACAGTCATGCCCTTTCATTCCTGTCCCTAGTGTTACTTTCCTAATTATTCCCATCCATCTACTCCACTTGCTCTTTCTCCTTAATGATCTACTCCTTCTTCAATCCCTCCTTGGCCACCTCTGATGGCCACACAGTCTCTCACTACTCTCTATCACCATCTGGTCTCCTCTCCTCACCACTCTCCTCTCTCCTTGAATCTCCACTCAATTTCCTTGTCCCTTTTACCCTCGACTCTCTTTTCTCTACTCTATTCTCCTCCCCTCCTCTCACTTACATTCACCCCTTTCACTTTCGTGTACACTATTCACACTCTCACCTACTTTTTCTCTGCCTCTACCCCTCACTGACACATTTTACCAATCACTCATACAGTCTTGTACACAGGTATCACTCTCTCTAACAACCAACACCTGACCTGTAACTGTCTGCACCACAGTCTCTGACACACTCTGTTCCAATGTCTTTTCGCCATGTGGGCTCTTAATCTGCCTCCTCTCTATCTGACCTCACTCAAATAACCCAAGCTCTGTGATTCCGTCATTATTTTATTGAAAAATTGTACAAAGTGCAAACAAGGCAACAAGAGCAAAAAAGCACTTTACAGTATTAACATGTATATAATATAAAAAATAATACTACTAAAAACAAGCACAAGTAGATCAAGACTCATAAAACAAATACCAAATGATAAGAACATGCAAATTGAGAATTAATGTGCAGCGTTCCAGTACCTAGACTTTAAGGTTTTATGAAACTTTAAATATTCTTCATTCCCCTTTTATAAGACTCTCCCTTTACTTCAACCTCCCCCTTCCCTCTTCATTGGCTCCATCGCTCACCTGACCCTAAGGACAAATTGGTTCCTATCGTCTCACCAGGTGCCGGGTTAGACTGGAAAAAGGCCTTAGAAAATCCCCTGTGGCCTGTCCTCTTTCTTGGTGTGATACTGCTAACAGTCTTTGATGACTCTGGGTTCAGTGGTTCATCTGGCGTGTGTTTTTTGTTAAACCACGGGGAGCTGGCTGCCTTTCCAGTGTGCAGTAAGCTGTTTCCCTTTGGATTCCCATAAGTTGCATTGGCCACTCTAGTTTTCTCTCGTGGGTCCTTTGATTCTTCCTTTTCTGCAGTGGATTCTGGGATGTGCAGTCTTACAAAGAAACAAAACTGGGCAGAATGGGGTACGGCAGGCATTGGGTACCTTGAGTGTGGTACCTTCACATGTAACAAGGCACATAAGGAGAGACAGAGACTGGGGCCCACCTAACTCCCTCACACCACCTCTGGGGGAGGTCTGGCTCTGGAAAAAGCCTCCTACCCCAGGTTGAGAGGGGTTCTTATCCGGCACTGACAGTGTTAAGTCACTGACCCTGGCACACATCTCTTTCACCAACTCTGTTTCTTTAATCTTTTACCAATTTTCTGATCCACCTCTGTTGCTCTTATAACACTTCTTTATCCACCTCCAATAGCCTTTTTCGCCACCTTGCTCGTTATTTCACTTCCCTTTCTTATTGGCTTTCTTCTCCTAGCCCTATGTGTCTTTTTCCTTCCAGTCCTCTTGGTAACTCTCCTCCGTACTCTCTGGGTCATTCTCTCCCACTGTTTTCCCAGCTCTTTGGGCATCTTAGCCCCCCTTACCTGCAGCTCAAGGTTCTCTATTTCCCAAGTCCCTTGGGCCTATCCTGCAGCTTCCTCTCTCTTCCTTCATCCAGCCTTCTGGGTCTCTCTTCCTGACTCCTCTGTTGTGCTCTGCCCAGGCATCAGGGTCTCTCCTCCATTTCTCCAGCTCTTTTTCCAATTCATTTTGTTCCTCTTAAACTGGTCCAGAATGAGCCATTTCTCCTAATTTGCCTGCTTTCTGCCACAGGCCCTCCCTTTTATTTATTTTATTGTTCATTTATCACACACTTAATATCCGCAAGTGGTTTCTAAGCACAGGATCGGGATTCGAACCTGTGTTGGGCTGCATTGTCTTGCTTCCAAGACAAACGCATTGCCCCTGAGCTATCCTTCCTCTCCAAATGCCAACCCTTCTGATTTAGGCCTGAGGCATTTCAATTAAAAATATTGCTATTTTTCCCTTTCGCCCGCTTAAAATATTTATAACCCCAATGCAAGCCTAAGTAAAAATGTGTTTCTCCTGTTTCTCTTGACAATATCTCTCTCCCAGGTGCCTCAGAATGATGGCATTTATGTTTACAGTCCCCATCCCTGGAGTTGGCTTACAGTTGTGAGGTAGCATGTGGGGTTGGCAGTCCCCTCTCTGCCTGCCACACTCTGGCCCTGCCCTCCCGTTGGACTCCATTTTCCTAACTGCTCTTTGATGTATGAGTGTGGAGTTGTTGGGTGTCCCCTGATGGATTGCTCATGTTCTAGCTCCTTGTCTCACTCTGTGGTTTTATATTAGATTTCTGTACCCCTGCGAGAAGCACCAAGCAAGCAAGGTTCCATGTGATTGCTGCTCCTCAATTCTCTTAAAGGGGCAGGAGCATCTACTGTCGCAATGTGACAAGCACCTGTCCTCTGCACATGGCATGGTGGGTGTAGCAAGTCGATCCTCCCCATGGTGGCACCCAGGCCCAAAATCATACTTGCCAACCTTACCGATTTAGGCAATTCTTTTTTTTTTAGCCTGGCTGCCTGTGCTTGCTATATAACATAAACAGACATACAGTAAATCAACGTATTGTTATGCTATGTAGCAAATAGTACCAAAACAGCCGGATTCATTTTTGTCATAGTGCAACACGATTGGGACACAACCTGTTAGTCTTCATTCCATATAAGCTAAGAATTAAAACTGGTGCAAAGTGCATGATCAGCATCCTCTGGTGTAGGGGGGGGGGCGAGCCGGGTGACCGCCCGGGGCACCATGCCCCCAGGGTGCCATTAGCCCCCGCCACGCCAGCTCGGTGGAGTCTTTGAATGGCTCCCCCGAGCTGGCGTAGCAGGAGAAGGCGCGGCATGCAGGCTTTTGATGTAAAAGGCGCCCACGGCGGCGGGCTAAATGCGCCCCTCTGCCGCGGGTGCCTTTGACAAAAGGCGCCATTAGCACCCCACCACGCCAGCTCGGGGGAGTCTTTCAAGGGCTCCCCCAAGCTGGTGTAGCGGGAGAAGGCGCGGCATGCAGGCTTTTGATGTAAAAGGCACCCATGGCGGTGGGCTAAATGCGCACCTCTGCCGCGGGTGCCTTTGACAAAAGGCGCCATTAGCCCTCCACCACGCCAGCTCGGGGGAGTCTTCCAAGGGCTCCCCTGAGCAGGCGTGGTGGCAGGCGCCTCATTGTCATTGAATGCACCCACGGCGGTGGGCTCATTCAATGACAATGGGCGCGTCATTACCTCCTCGCCAGACTATTTTTGAAATTTTAAGATTTCTACAGCTTTTTGGTCACAGAATGTTGGCATGTATGCAAAATCACATGGCTTGTGGCAGCACCCAACCCCCTTGGTGTCCCCACTATCCATATGTAAGGTCAGATAGCCGTCCTGGTCACAGATTTTACTGAACATTCCACAGGGCAGGGAATGGATGATATTTCAGTTGACACCGAGAGACTTTGTGATTATATTGCAGCCCCACAGATGGTTCTATACAGATATTTAAATCCCTGCAAGATGTTCTGTAATTTGTGTCAAAGCCCCATGATTGAAGCTAGGGATGGGACTCACGCAACCATTGTGGTCAGAGCCCATCACTTGCCACGTGACACAGGCTCTAGAGGTGGGACATGGCGCATCACCAACCTGCCCAGTCTATCCCAGGGCTCCTTTGTCTAACTCACACCAGTGTTCTTGCAGACCTAGGAAGATATCAACCTGCAGAAACCAGAGGGAGAGTTTGGGAAGGAACCCTGCAGTACGTGGAGCTGCCGTTGCAAGCGTCTGTGGACTGACTGATACCAGGAAGGACTGTTTATTTTTAAAAAAGACAAGAGTTTGCAAGTATGATTCAGTGTAATATAGAGCCTTGTTTTCACCTGAAAACTCTTGCATATGCTAAAATCTGAAAGCATGGTTCTGCAACCTTTGGCTCTCCAGATCTTTTGCGCTACAAATCCCAGCAGCACTAGCCATCAAAGTGAATGGTGGGGGATCATGGAACTTGTAGTCTAAAACATGTAGAGCCCCAGGTTGCAGGCTCCTGTCCTAAACTCCTACCAAGTTGTCTTTGACTCAGTTGCAAGTCTTCACCAGGAGCAAAATCCTCAGCAGTCTGTAAAATAAATTCAAGATGGCAGACAATGCTAAAGTAACGTCAGTGGGGCAGTCCACTAGCCAATGGCCCACACCTGGAAAATATGTAGTCCGTACAGCACAAGACACACACTGCACACACCAGTATGTACTTTTTGCGTAACTGTTCTTTGGTGTATGAGTTTGAGGTTTTTGGGTGTCGACTGATGGATTGCACATGTTCTAGCTCCTTGTCTCACTCTGTGGTTTTATATTGGATTTCTGTACCAATGCGAGAGGCACCAAGCAAGCAAGACTCCTTGTTTGTTTGTTTGTTTGTTTATTTATTGTGCGCACCGGACCCTGAGGTAGCAGGGCGCATATGACAAGAGGGCTTACAACTTGGTTACAGAAGTTACAATAAACAGAGCATGGAAAAAAACAAATTTTCTTAGCTCCACAGGGTGAAGGTACGGCAGTAAAGTACAGATTCAAAGTGGTTACAGAGGTTGTAACTGTGCGGAGCATGGTAAAGGCAATTCTCTTAGCTCCACGGGTGAAGGTAAGGCAGTAAAGTACATATACAAAACGGTATGCAGACAGCAGGTCATCATATAGCTGACGTTCACAAGATAGCAAATCTTTATCAGGTATAGTACATGTGGTGGGTGCGTAGGGAGAGTGAGGGTTACATAGAATTCTCAATAAGCCATTTTATTGTGTTCTTTCTGAATTTGTTGAACGTTTGGTCAGATCTGAGAGCGTGAGGTAGGGAATTCCACAATTGAGCTGCCCTGGCTGGGAAGCTGGACCCTCCAATAGTGGTCAGTTTAAATCTAGGCACTAGAAGGCAGTTGGGACTGACTGTTCTTGTTGGTCTAGTGGAGATTTTTCTGGTAAAACGTTCTGTTAGGTAACGAGGGGCTTTGTTATTTAAACATTTGTGGATGAGGGAGGCAGATTTGAGGTTAATTTTTTCCTGGGTAGAGAGCCATTTGTGTTTCCGTCTTATTTCGGAAATATGTACTCTTCTAGGAATACTTAGGGCCACTCTGAGTGCATTATTTTGGAGCACTTGTATTCTATTGATGGTTTGTTTAGTTGCCCCTATGTAGAGGGAGTTGCAATAATCTAATTTTGATAGGATAAGCGCTCTGGATAGGATTAGGCAACTGTCATCTGATAGGAATTGTTTCCCGGCTTGTATTAATTTACATGTATAGGCTGTGGATGAGGCCAGTGAGTTTACCTATTTGGTGAGGGATAGGGTCAAATCAAGGTAGAAAGCTAGCGTTTTTACTTCTCTGGCGACCTTGATAGTGTTCCCATCGATGATGAATACTGAGTAATTTGGGTTGAGTTTAGAAATGCGAGCAGCGGTGCCCATGATGATGAGCTCCGTTTTGTCATCGTTCAGGCATAGGCCATGGTTGGCCATCCATGCCTGAACGATGCTATAGACTCTGTTCACCAAAGCCAGATCTTCTCCGTAATCCCCAGTAAGTGGTAGGAGAATCTGGGTATCGTCTGTGTAATTGGTATAGGTGATACCCAGATTATCAAGATCGTCAAAGAGTGGCTTGGTGAAAATGTTGTAGAGTGTAGGCGAGACACAAGATCCCTGGGGCACTCCACACGTAATGGGTATTGGGCTGCTGCTGCCAAGGGGGAGAATACCCTCATGGCCCTGTCACTGAGGAATGACTGTATCCAGACTATAGCCTCCCCTGAAAAGTGGGCCGCAGAGTCCAGGTGATTACACAGGACTCTATGGTCCACCAAGTGAAAGGCGGCGGAGAGGTCTAGTAGGAGGAGGAGTGCTAATTTACCCTCCATATTGATTGCTGCTCCTCAATTCCCTTAAAGGGGCAGGAGAATCTACAGTTGCAATGTGACAAGCACCTGTCCTCTGCACAGCCCATGGTGGGTGTAGCAAGTGTATCTCCCCCATGGCGGCACCCAGGCCCAAAATCACATGGCTTGTGTTATGGAGGAAAGGGATGCAGCCCCTTTAAGGAAGAGAGCACACCAGGGTGGGAGGAGGGCGGAAGGGGAGGGACGGGGAGAACAGTTAGGGAACAGTTTTGGATGTTGTAAGAAAAAAGAATGGTTCATCCGTTCCTCGGCTCCTGTCTTTATTAGGCCGCACCGAGTCATGGATGCCTGAAATGTGTGGGTGACGCACACACAACAGCTTGTGGCAGCACCCAGCCCCCATGGAGTCCCACCATCCATAAGTAAGGTCCGATAGCCGACCTGGTCACATGTTTTACTGAACATCTGTACCCTCCTGGTCCCTTCCTGAGGGAGAATAAAAGGGAGACAAGAGGAACAAGGCATGTGTGAGTCAGGAGTTTGCAGGCGAAGGTGCATGGTGGTGTGGCGAGGAGGAAAGGAGAAGATGCAGAGCATTGGTGGAGGAGATGGATTGAGAAACAGAGGAGAGAGAAGGAAATGAGGAAAGAGAAGAGAGAAAGAAGATCATAGGGGCACCTGCCTGCCTAGCCAAACTAGCCCCAGCCTACCGCACCTTCACGATTGATGCCCATACCATCCCTGTCTCTCTGGCAGTTAAAACACCCAGCGTCTATCTCAACTCAAGCCTTTGCATGTCCCATCTGGTTAATGCGATCGCCTCCTCATCTGCTTACACCATAAAACTCTTGAACGCAACCAAACTCCTTTTCGCTACACAATATGACCTAACCGTTGCTAGAGCAGTGATAGGCTTGCGCCTTGACTACTGCAATTCCCTTGTCGCTAGCACGTCAGAGTGAATCCTAACCAAACTTCAGACCATCCAGAATAATGCTATCGGAGCTGTCATGGGACTCAGATGTGACCATGTGTCAGCTCACATAAAAACTGCTCACTGGCTCCCAGTAAGAGAAAGGAGAAACTTTAAAAATACCTTCTATTACTCATTGCTGTCTCTCCAACTCTGCACCAGCCTACCCGTCACAGAGAATATCCAAGACCAGCTCATCCTAACCAACTAGACTATCTCACAGCCATTAACACCACACACTTCAAGCACACCAGAGTGGGAGGCTCTAGCTTCCCAGTCAATTCTGCGTACCTGTGGAAGAACCTACCTCCGCACCTCTGTGTGGAGACATCATACTGACCTTTCAGAAGACAACTGAAAACCAGCCTCTTCCATTGACCATGTGCTGGCCTCATGCTGAACAGTTGAACTTTATTCTTGCTGACAAACATGTGTCTGATTTCTACTGTTGTAACTGACTACCTCCCCATCCTCCCACCTCCCTCTACACACCCTTCCTCCTACCCCCTTACCCATGTGCTTAACTAGCTCCTTGATGCTTGAGAGTTTTGGGCTCTCTACAAATGCAAAAATAAATAAATAAATAGAGGTGGGAGAAGACCAGAGGTGAATGAAGGAGCGAGAAAGAGCAGAGGTGGGAGAGAGAGATGAGTAGAAGTAACAGGAAGAAAGAGGAGTGTAGCTGGAGAAAGGAAGTCAAGAACAGAGGAGAAACACATTTGGGAAAGAGCACAGGTGGAGAAAGAAGACTTAGGAGTGGATGAAGGGTGAAGTTGAGAAACAACCAAAAGCAGAGTGGACAAACATGGGATTGAAGAGGTGAAGGAGAGAGATGAGAGATCAGGAGGTGAAAGAGGGGAATAGTAGAAGGAAGAAAGGAGAGGGGCATGTCAGAAAACTGTCTTACAGAGAGATAGAGGAAGGTGTCATGGCCACAGGCCCCAGAACACAAACACCACACCATCTAGTGATGGGGGCGATGGGTCACTTGACTCACTTATGTCCCTTTGGGACCTATAAACACAGGGGATCTGGCTGGACTCAGTCCTGGCGCCTTTGGCACCAGGCTCATATAGAGATGTGAGCAGGAACACTTTATTTCAGTGCAGGAGTGCTTTTACTTTATTTCAGTGCAGGAGTGCTTTTAATTTACAAGAACTTTCCAGGACCTGAAAGCCTTTATTCCAGAGAACATCCTCATGTGCTGACTCATCGGGTGTGGCTGCCTAGGCCTGGTTTTCATGTGCTGATTCATCAGGTGTGGCAGGATGTGGCAGGCCGGCTGAACCTGCTGGGCGTGGCTTCAGAAACTCAGATATATAAGCTGCTCCATCCTTAAGGCCGGTGCTTCGCGTTACCGTGCACTCGCGTTACCGTGCACTCGCATGCAACATGACGCTCACCACCGCTTGGACCTGTTTACTTACCTTTGAAACCAGGCGTTCTCCTGCATACTCACTTCCAGGAAACCAGTGCTTCATCGCTTCATCTGCAGACTCATCTCCTGACATCCAGTGATCTTGATCCCGACGCCGCAGCACCGCACTCCACATCCACAAACTCGGACCCTGTGAAGAAGAAGAAAGACAAGGTTAGAACATCCATCATAGGGCTGCGCCGCATTTGAGCCCCGCACGCCCCCTAGTTAACCACTTACCAGCTACTGTACCGCTGCAGCTTCGTTGCTCATTCCCTCCGGCTGTCGCCTCGAGCGCTGCAGCTTCTGCCAGGCTGGCAACATCACCTGCAAGGGAAGAAAGCAAAAGAGCAAACATCAAAAGTGGAACAGACAGCAATACAAGACCACAAACTTTACAATACAACAAAAACAGTCAAGAAAAGACAAAGGCAAACAGGAACACTTAACTGAAGTATAGTTGCTTAGTCGCAGCAGGACTGGACTACCACGTGCAAGGGACCAGTGAAGGAACTCAGTCCAGATCATACAAGCGCCCCTGCCAGAAGCAGCAGGACGGAGTGCTTGCCAAAACTAATCAACAGGAGCAGTCCTGAGCAGCATCACCTTTTATCACCAGTCACCACATAAGTGCAGAGGGCGAAGTCGGACCCGAGCGATCTCAGATAGAGGGCTGCAACCGTGCCCCATGCCTCCGCAGAGACGAGGTGAGCGTAACAGAATGCAAAGCCTCTTCGAATCTCTGCCTGGGCATTATGGAAACTTCTGAAACTGACCAGTTGGCCCGATTACTGGGAGAGTTACGGGCTGAAGTTCATGCCTCAAGATAGGAAACCAATGCCCTAAGGAGGGATCTAATTGTGAACCGGGAGCGGACAGATGAACTAGCAAAGCAAATGCTCCAGGCACAGGCAGGTCAGAGCCCACTGCCGGGGTATGCCGCTCCTGCCGCGCCTCCACAGCCCACGCCAGTACAGGTGGTTCTTCCAGGGGGTGTTCCCCTGGCCCCACCAGAACGCTTCACAGGCGATCCGAATAAGTACGCCATTTTTATGAATCAATGTCACCTGCATTTCTTGTGCAGACCTTGGGCATTCCCCAACGATCAAGCGAGAGTGGCTGTACTCTCATATTTGGCAGGTAGTGTAGCAGACTGGTCTCTACCCTTGGTAAACCAGGATGATCCTTTGCTTCGAGATTTCTGAGGTTTCCAGCGTGAAATGGAGAAACTATTTGCACAGCATACTCAAGGGCGGGCTCTGGACAATGAACTGTTATCACTACGGCAGGGTAATCAAGACCTACTAACATACATCGATTCCTTCAATCGTCTGATAGCACAAACTAACTGGCCAGAGGAGAAAAGAACTACGCTCTTTTACCGAGGCTTGCGAGGGGAACTTAAGGACGTATTAGCCCAAGTAGTAAATCCCCCAGCAAGATGTGCTGAATACATCAACCTGACAGTGCAGCTCGATCACAGATTGCAGGATTGGAAGATGGATCGGGCCAAAGACTCGGGAAACTCCAACGCCCGGCAAGCGTAGGGGTCCACTTGTCGAGCGGTGAAAAGGAACCTATACAGACCTCACATCTAGTCATCCCTGTGCTCCTAGTAAACCACAAGCAACTGTCGAAAATACATGCCTTGGAGATATACATTGACAGTGGGGCTGTGGGAAATTACATGGACCAAGATCTGGCTACCCGGATAGGCCTTCCACTCCGACAGAAGCAGGTTTCGGAAAACATCACAGAAGTTGATGGATCTCAGCTATCATCCGGCCCAGTGACGCATTACACCAAGAAGGTCACGCTTCTGTGTCAGGACGGTCACCAAGAGGACATCACCTTCTATCTCATCGGCGCTCCTCAGTTCCAGGTGATATTGGGAAAGCCCTGGCTGGAGACCCACAATCCCAAGATTGACTGGCGTAAACAAGTTCTGACCTTTCCCCAAGACTGTGCCGACACCTGTTATAGCAAGGGATTCTCATTAAGAGGTCTTACCAACCCAGGTTCGTCAAAGAAAGAAACCATACTGGGTCTCACCAGTTCACTATCACCTGAATACCTGGATTACCAAGATGTCTTCCAAAAAGAGTGAGCGAACACCCTACCTCTGCACAGACTGTATGACTGCCAAATTGATCTGGTACCTGGAGCGCAAGTTCCCTACAGCCAGATTTACGCCCTAACAGAACAGGAAAACTAGCATCTAAAAACCTACCTCGATCAGTATCTGGCAAATGGCTTCATTCGTCCGTCCAAGTCCCCTGCATCCTCGCCCCTCTTTTAGGTGCATAAAAAGGAGGGAGACCTGAGAACTTGCATTGACTACAGAGTACTTAACCAGATCACGGTTAAAAAACGGCACCCATTACTGCTTATCCCCGAGCTCTTGGATCAAGTCAAAAACGCTGAGATATATACAAAACCAGACTTACAAGGTGCCTACCATTTAGTAAGAGTCAAAAAAGGAGGCGAGTGGAAGACAGCCTTTTGCACAAAATATGGCATTTATGAATATCAGGTTATGCCCTTTGGACTATGTAATGCCCTGGCGGCGTTCCAAAATTTCATGAATGAAGTGCTCCATGAACTGTTGGACGTCTGCGCTCTTTTTTATATTGATGACATTCTTATCTATTCGACCACCAAGGAGGACCACGTCAACCATGTCTGGGTAGTGTTGGAGAAACTGCAGCAACACCGGCTATATGCCAAATTGGAGAAGTCCTTCTTTCATGTGACAGAGGTAGAATTCCTCGGCTTTATTCTCACACCACGGGGCGTACACATGGACACGCGCAAGGTAGACGTTATCCTTAACTGGCCCTCACCGACATCCATAAAGGAAGTAGAGTGTACTCGGGTTAACCAACATTTATAGCCGGTTCATTCCCGGGTTCTCCCAATCGTCCACCCAATCACCTCTTTACTAGGGAAAAATAAACAATTTAATTGGTCCACAGAGGCAGAGAAAGCCTTCCAGGAGCTAAAACGAGCATTTACCACAGCACCAATTCTATGGCATCCTGGACCAGAACTACCATACGTGGTCGAAACTGATGCTTCCAACATAGCAATGGGAGCAAACCTGTCACAACGAGACCCCGAAACAGGTCAGTTGCATCCCGTGGCATTTTGGTCACACAAGTTTTCAGCCCCTGAATTGAATTATGCAATCATTGATAAAGAACTGCTAGCAATTAAGGCACTGTTCAAAGCCTGGAGACATTATCTTCTTGGAGCTAGACATACAGTCAACGTCGTCACGGATCATCACAATCTACAATATCTGAAGACCCAGGAAGCACAATCATCACGCCAACTCTGCTGGGCTCTCTTCTTTGCGGAATACGACTCGTCATCACCTATAGACTCGGAGTACGTAGTGGAAAAGCGGACGCCCTGTCTTGCATGAGTGAGGGAGAAGAGGCATTCACTACACCAGACCCCGTGGCCATCATCCCTGCAGGACAAATCCAAGGCATGATTGCCACAACCACCGCTGTAGACAACTTAAACTCTGACCTGCAACACTTGATGAGTCGACCAGCGCAACAGGAATGGCTAGGGAAGGGAGACCGGTATACGATCATGGACAATCTACCATACTACCAAGGATAAGAAATTACAGAATCAAATCATTGCAAACTATCATGATTCATTAGTGGAAGGGCATCCGAGAATAGCCAAAACCCAAGCTAAAATAAAGAAAAATTACTTGTGGCCAACTTGGCGAAAGGACATTGTCCAGTTCATCGCAACCTGTGGCAACTGTGCACAACACAAGTCCCAAAAACAAAGTCTTGCCGGTCTGCTACGTTCTTTAGAAGTACCCCAGCACCTTTGCATACGCTATCAATGGATTTTATTACAGACTTTCCCTCCTGTAACAGATACAATACCACCTTAGTCGCCGTAGATCTGTTTTCCAAAATGGCCCACTTTATTCCCCTGAAAGGTCTCCCAACTGCTTCTACTCTGGCTACCGAGTTTTTGAAACAGATCGTCTGGCTACACAGGTTCCCATCAATATTGATATCACAACGAGGAACTCAGTTTGCCTCTGCATTCTGGAAAAGGTGATGTAAAATTGCCAAAATCGACCTCTGGATATATACAAGCCATCACCCCCAAACCGACGGCCAGACTGAACGGACTAACCAGACCCTCGAGCAATACATAAGGTGTATGCTGCAACAAACCGAGGATACCTGGAAGGACATACTTTGGTTAGCAGAATACGCATATAACAACTCCATTCACACCAGTACGGGACAAAGCCCATTCTACATAGTGTATGGTCGACATCCACGGATATCCGTTTTCGACCCACTCGAATCATTAGAAATGGCTGCTGTAACAACCTTACACAAAACCATCACCCAGGTTTTTAAGGAAGCAGCAGAGCATCTTGCCATAGCCAAAGAGAAACAGAAGCAGTTTGCGGATCGACACCAAAGGGAAGCTCCCAACTACCAAGTCGGAGACAAGGTTTGGTTAGCATCCAAAAACATCCCCCTGAAAGGACCACGGGCGTTCCGTCCCAGATATCTGGGACCCTACACTATCAAGGCTGTGATCAACCCTGCGGCCATGAAATTAGAATTACCGCCCACATGCAGATCCACCCGGTGTTTCATGTCTCCCTCCTAAAACCATTGAGGCCAGGTATGCGGATCGATACTCCACCGGATCTCGAAATAGTTGAAAGAGAATCAGAATATGAAATCAAAAGGATCCTAGACTCTAAGATGGTCCTGTCCAAGTTATACTACCTTATAGACTGGAAAGGTTATGGACACCAAGATCGGACCTGGGAACCCAGTGAGCATGTCCACGCTCCACGATTAATCATGCAGTTCCACTGCAATAACCTCACTAAACCAGGGCCAGGGGGGGAACCACCCATGAGAGGGACCTTGAGGGGAAGTGCTGTCATGGCCACAGGCCCCAGAATGCAAAAACCACACCATCTAGTGATGGGGCAATGGGTCACTTGACTCACTTATGTCCCTTTGGGACCTATAAACACAGGGGCCCTGGCTGGACTCAGTCCTGGTGCCTTTGGCGGCAGGCTCATATAGAGATGTGAGCAGGAACACTTTATTTCAGTGCAGGAGTGCTTTTACTTTATTTCAGTGCAGGAGTGTTTTTATTTTACAAGAACTTTCCAGGAGCTGAAATTCTTTATTCCAGAGAACATCCTCATGTGCTGACTCATCAGGTGTGGCTCCCTAGGCCTGGTCTTCAAGTGCTGACTCATCAGGTGTGGCAGGGTGTGGCAGGCAGGCTGAAGCTGGTGGGCGTGGCTTCAGAATCTCAGCTGTATAAGCTGCTCCATCCTTAAGGCCGGTGCTTCGCGTTACTGTGCACTCGGGTGCAACGTGACGCTTACCGTCACTTGGACCAGTTTACTTATCTTTGAAACCAGGCGTTCTCCTGCATACTCACCTCCAGGAAACCGGTGCTTCATCGCTTCATCTGCAGACTCATCTCCTGACATTCAGTGATCTTGATCCCGATGCCGCAGAACCGCACTCCGCATCCACAAACTCAGACCATGTGAAGAAAAAGAAAGACAAGGTTAGAATATCTGTCCTAGGGCCACGCCGCATTTGAACCTTGCACTTCCCCTAGTTAACAACTTACCAGCTACTGTACCGATGCAGCTTTGTTCCTCATTCCCTCCAGCTGTCGCCTCGAGCTCCGTAGCTTCTGCAGGGCCGGCAACATCACCTGCAAGGGAAGAAATGAAAAGAGCAAACATCAAAAGTGGAAAGGACAGCAATACATGACAACGAACTTTACAGTACAACAAAAACAGACGAGGAAAGACAAAGGCAAACAGGAACACTTACCTGAAGTTTAGTGGCTTAGTCGCAGCAGGACTGGACTATCACGTGCAAGGGACCAGTGAAGGAACTCGGTCCAGATCATACAAGCGCCCCTGCCAGAAGCAGCAGGAAAGAGTGCTCGCCAAAACTAATCAAAAGGAGCAGTCCCGAGCAGCATCACCTATTACCACCAGTCACCCCATAAGCGCAGAGGGCGAAGTCGGACCTGAGCGACCACACCCCCGGGAGGGCTGCAACCGTGCCCCAACGCCTCCACAGAGACCAGGTGAGCGTAACAGAAGGCCAGGCCAAAAGTTGGAGCCCAAGGGCAAATCTTGAGATATTGGAAGAAGAGGCCCATGGAGAGAATTTGATAACCCTGCCTTGCAATCGTTGCAAAGGGTCCTTACCCTGTACAGTATCGACAATCCTGGGAATCATGGATGGTGGTGCAAAATGTGGGTTAAGTCGTGGGGGATCAATGCTCTATTCAGAAATGAGTAACATGAGCCAAGAAAGACCCTACTATAAGCAGAGAAAGAAGTACGGGTGACTGACTCTTCATGGCTAGGAGGTCTGACCTCTTGTGGGAATGTGGAAGGAAAATACAGAGGACTGCTATCGTAAGGAGTCGATGAGAAGGCCATTTGATGATGTGTGCTTTCTTTCTGTTCTGTTGTTACAAATAAACCTACCGTAAATTTTACTTGGTTTGCAGTCCCTTTGTCGATTCACTTAGTCATGAAACATGGCAGCCAAAGTCAGAGCAACTGTGATGTGACCCAAGGGTCCAACCCTACCAGCCACGCCCCACAATGAAAGGTGGTCTGCATGACCAACCAGGCCAATCTAACACATTACGCCACATCAAAGGCTATAGTGTTCGACCTGCATACTACCTTAAACTTGGTTGTCCCAACCCGAAGCAGACCTTTGATTTCGACTTGCCCAAAGATCCAGCTCACAGAAGGTACATATGGAGTACATATGGGGCTGGCAAACAACCACAGCACTGATGTTGAAGCAGTGTTGATTGACAAGTGGCAGTCAGGGATGTCATTTGGGGGTTGCCAGGGGTGGCTGAGGTCTACCTTGCTACCCCTACGGTCTCCCTTGCTACCCCTAAATAAAATGCTTTTGTTCTTTTATTCAATGTAAGCTCCTGAGCTGTGACCAGCACCATGTGGCTCTTCATTTTTGGAGTTGCTGGCTTTCTTGTTCTGGCCTCTTAAAAAACAGGGTGTTCCACAAGTGTAACACTTTGAGCAGTGACCCTAAATATGAAAGAATAGGAATAACACATAATTTGTCTTTCTGGAATTCCATACAATAATTGCTAAACTCAGTAAAGGTTTATTTCAGGCACACTTCAGAGGGTGAGTCACTGATTTAGTCTGTTTTTAAACACCTCAACTCAGCCTTTCATCCTTCTGAGGTCGATAAAGGAGTACCAACACAGGCTGGGTGATATTGTATGTATATTTGTTCTATATAAAATGCTTAAGCGTAAGTGCTATATAATAACACATAATTATCATTTGGCCTTGGCCAACTGCTTGCATTCACAGTAATTTGGTAATTAATATGGGCCTATACACACTGATATTAATGATAAATATGGTGATCCATTCTTGTATGAAATGTCTATCACATTATAGTGACATCATAACCATATTTTTCGTAGTGTACTTAGGAACAATGCTATATGATGCCACTTCCTGTTTTGTCAAGGGGTGAAAGGTCATGTTCCATCACTTCCTGTGATGTCACTTAAGGGTGGGGGTCAAATGACATCACTTCCTGTGATGCCATCATAGGTCAAAGGTCACAGGATGTCCCTTCCGCTACCCGTGGCATTTTGGTGAAATGACGTCCCTGGTGACAGTGACTGTGGAATAGCTGTGGTCCTCATAAACCAGACCCCTGACCGGTTTCCTGTCCAACAAGGAGACCCTATAGTCTTGCTGATTTATGAGGTTACCTATGTCATGGACATCTTAGAAGTAAAAGAGCTTGCTCAGACCCAGAAGGGTGAGAAAGGTTTAAGCTCTACTCATGCAGCACATCAGCTGATGTTAATCTATCTCTGTCCTCAGACTTTGCTTCAGCCAACAAAACCTAGCCAAGGAATTTACTTTGACCCAGCCAACAAAACCTAGCCAAGGAATTCACTTGGACCGAGTCATTCTTGTAGAGGAAGGTGCTGGGAAGAACTGACCTTTTGTGTAGGGGATTATATTGATGAGATGATAGAAGGGGGATGGGACCACTTGTTTCTTACCTCTGTTTGGATAAGCTGTACTGGAACTGACACTTTTCATTTGTCACTCAGACATAAGGGTATAGCCGAGACTGAAGAACAAGAACTTTGTAGGTTCTTCTGGCGGAGGATTTTTCAGAAGTTGAAAATGTTAATTGAGTCATGCCAAATTTGCCAAAAGACCTCTAGGGTAGGAATGGGATGGGCGATTCTCAGAGACCCTGCACAACATTCAGATTTTCTTCTCTCGGGTAGGGATGGATATCATGGGTCCTCTATGCCCTTCACAAGTAGGATATTGTAAAATACTTGTAACAGTTGACTATGCTACTCAATAACATAAGGCCTTCCCGTTAAGGAATAATACCACCCAGCAATTCCTTAAGCACCTTGCCACTTCTTCTCTAGTGTAGGTTTTCCTAAAAGAGATTTTAATTGACCTAGGATCACCTTCATTTCACAGTTTGGGCTGGTCAAGGTACTCCGCCATTTTCAAACCCTTTGCACCTCAGTGAATCAGCTAAGGCAGTCAACTCAGCTCAGTTTGTACAGTAGAGTTGGTAAAGGGTGACCGTGGTTTGCGACCTGTGAAGGCACCATGAAGAAGAACACAGACAGTGGATTCAAAATTTAAAACAAATACTTTTAACTTAAATGTCAGGATGAGAAAGGCCTAGCTTGCCCTATGCTAAGGTGGGATTTCCCTACCTAAATAAAACTAAGGAGAGTCAAAGAGTTCAACTGAAGAATCTGTCTGCATCCAAAACCTATAATTGCCCTCACAACTAATCTATACAATGTGTAGGGATGTCAACAACAAAAAAAGAAATAGTGTCCAACATAAAAAAGCTCTGAGCCTCTTCCAGTGAACAGCTTCCATTCAGCTCCCTTCCCCAAGTATAAAGCAGTTCTAGCCAAAGGTCTCAATTACCTCTATTCAGATTATTGTAGTTTTGACCAGCACATTGGGTTACCTTCCCCAAGTTCCAAATAACACAAAACCAAACACCAACGAATCTTGAGACTTTGTCCTCAAGTCAATTAGGGTTCCTTTCCCCAAGACTCAAGTTTAGCAACAGAAAAATGTTTTTTGTCTCTGTAAAGGTCTTTGCCACTCGTAGGCCTTCTCTTTAAGGTTGGCGATTCGTGGTAATTATATTCGTTCTGCTTCTAATTTAATTCACTAAACTAAACAGTTTTTGGTTTCACTTAGTTTTTTAAATTCAATTTAGAGTTTAACACTTAATAGTTTTACTTGATTTTAATGTTCTTTCTTACTTCTGAATTTAATATTCAATAGATTATCACTTTGGTGAAGATTTCATTCATTACAGCATTCAATAGATGCTGAATTGTCCTTGTTAAGGTTTCGTTCAGTTTAGTATTCAATAAACATGGGTTGCATTCAGAACACACCTTCCCTTTTAACCTGTGGTGTATGTTTCCACCTAGTTCGCTGTTCAATAGGCGTGGGTTGCACTCAAGACACACTTGCTGTTCAGCATGCTGTGTAATACTTCTTTAATAAGGTTCAAATGAAATGTCCAATTTTCAGAGACTTTCGAGGACATGTTTTCTCCCACACACGACCACTCGGATACAAAGTATAACTTGTATTTCAGTTTGACAATGGATTTAATCGGAGACCTTCGAAAACGTGCTTTGTCCCTTTCGGGGCACTACAACAACCCTGACCACCTTGCAATAGGAACCCAACCTTTGGTGTAAGCTTGTACTACACAGGTTGGCAGCGAGTTGAGCAGCCAGGCTTATCTCAAGAGGGGCAATGTGAGCTGTAGGGGAGTTACATAGAGATTCACAGTGACAAGTATTCAAATAAACACTTACACACAAGGTTTCTTGAATAAACAATTATTAATTTATTTATCAGTCAGTTAGAATAAACCTTCTTCAGAAGGCAGCAATATAGAAGCAACACACAGATACACTCCAATACTACAAACTCTTAGTTTTTAAAACAGTAAAGACCCTTTTGGGATGGCCCACAGTCACAACCTACACCCTCTGGTGACTTCAATAGTTAGAGTGCTGGAGACATTAATATCTTACTGTTGCATTTAGAATATTCTTAGGGATTGGTCAAAGGAGAAGGTTATTAGAACAAACAAGAGATCACAAATTTTCTTAAGCAGGCAAATACGTTTGCATCCCCTAACCAGAGTCATTCAGTATAACAGGTTAAGCCAAAGTCAATGGGCAAAGGTCTATATGAGCTGAAGCACTTCTGGTAGGTAAGTAAGAAAAGTCTTTGCACAATAGTTTAGAAGTCTTTGAAGAAGAGAAGAATCAATGTAGGGCCACAAGCTTTTTAGGCTTTTGAGTAGTAGAAGATGCAAGCAACTCTACAATAAGAGATAAGTTCTCTCAGACTTTACAGTACCTTTCAATGTAAGAAAAGGTGCAGCAGATGACTTCTGTTCCTGTGCAGCTCTGCAGATCTCACTGTTCCTGGACCTCAGTCGTGGGGACAAGAGGGAGGACTTCTGGGGACTCCTGCACTGCAATGGGATGGTCACCGCTCGCAACCGTCAATCTTCAAACAAGTGGCACTTTGTTGTTTCAGCTCCTCGCGACTACCGCAAATAGCAACACTGCAGTTTCTGGCTGTCGAGATGGACTTTCCTTGCTTCAGGGGTCCTGCACTCTGTTCAGGGGCTCAGGCTTGGTCAGTCCTGCTTTCTGGGAATCCACAGGATCTTCCTGGAGCTCTTGGCCAACTTAAAAGCAACGCATACAATCTGGTGTTCCTCTCCCTGGCTATTTGGTTTCCAGCAGCAACTCTGTGGAAATTCAACCAGCTCCGAGAAGATATCCAGGTGGCTTACTTTGGAGTTGATTGGTCCGGCCAACTCAAAGGGAGATATCGTCTTTGCAGGGGCTTCTCTGTCGATACGAATTTGGAGTTTCAGCACAGCAGCAGGGCTTCACCGGGCAAACCAACAGTCCAGGAGTTGCAGAAGGCGTCCTCTTCAAGTTCTTCTTCGATTCCTTCGTCCAGTGGTCGACTCTGCCTTCCAAGCCAAAAGCATCACCTTTTATTCAGGTTTCTCCCATTCATTCCAGCCTAGCTGTCAGTCACCCTGAAGAGTGGCTGTCCTTGCCGGACAGTCAGCCGGCCAATCACCACAGTGTGCATTTGGGTCTCCTAGGAGACTAAGCACAGGGAGTTTCGGGCACCTCCCTCACTTCCTGCCTCCGCCAGACACCCTGGAGCCAGAGGCGGGCTTCACTTGTGAATCCCGCCAAAGGCAAAGCGAGCAAATGGACCAAACCTGGTTTGGCACTCAGAGTAAATCTCAAGAAGGACCTTTCCAAGTAAAAATGGCACCTTTGGGTGCTTTGCTGCAGCTGCGAACGCAGCTTGCGGTAAATGCACACCACGGTAGTTAAAAATAAAGCATTGCCACCAGCCATTCATCGATGAAAGGGTAACATAAAAATGTTAATGAGAAGCTAGACTAAGGGGATACTAGGTCACCCCTCCAGCACCCTATTGTAAGATAGTGTGTGCTTGGTCTAGAAAGTTACAAATGTAAGTAAAGTCAATTTCACATTATTTCTCTGGGAAACAGTAGTTTATTCCAGAGAAGGTATTTAAACCTTTGGGAAATCTGAAAGACTTCCCTGTGTCACTGCACTGAAGGTGCTGTATGACACAATGTAAAAGATGATGCCTATGGAGTTTGTCAGACTCCACAACCAAAAGAAACACAGAGTTCAAAATCACATTAAAATACATGAGCGAGTGGGAAAAAGGTTCTGAATCTCTCCAGCTTAAAAAAATCAAGTCCTGAAAATTCTGCAAAGTTGCTAGGGGTCTCTAAGGTGGAGGGAATTAGCACATTTCTGAGAATACTCCTTAACAGTCCCACATGCGACCACTCCGATACAAAGTATTCCTCTAGGAAAGTTCAAACACTTGCATACCGGGTTTCTCTTTTACTAGGCAATCCGGGGTTGCCTTTGTGGGAATACCCCAGCAAGACGCTGTATTCTGATGCAGAAATGGAAAAGGAAGTCCCGGAAGCCTTCATGGGATACATTGGTTCCCGTCACCCTAATTCACGTCACATTTCCCTAATTCCAATCCTGTCATATATGACCCAGGGGGGGAGGAAGAAAAGAGTCAATCACTCAAGGTGTGGAAGTTAAGAAAGACCAACTAAAACAAAGCCAAACGTTTGATATTAATATCCCTTTACTCTCAACCAATTTGTATCACCGGGTATACCCTCAAAACCCATGTATGTATAATCAATCTTCAGGAATATGGAAGGGGGCAACCACCCCCTTGGGGTAAAACCAGGCTAGAGGATTTCCTTATGTCCACTGTTGATACCCTGATAGAGTAACGGGAAATAGATCTACCCTCCAAAACCCTTCCATCACCCCCTCCTTATTGTAAACTAATACTGGGACGAGGAAGAGGCAACCGGAAACAGTGAAGATTACCTGTAGAAACAACATGGGGAAAGTAAGGGAAACCTACTATAAAAAGAACTCAAGTTGTCCCACTAATAGAGTCAGGCACATAATAATAACCACTCACACCTTACTCCACTTGACTGTTTTTCCATCTATAAAAGGTGTGGTTTTTCAGAAGAAGAAGGAGAGCGAGTGCTGTCCCGACTGGAGAAGGTGAGGAGCAGAGAGCAGCAGGAAAGAGTGAAACCTGGAGGAGAACTGCGTGCTGAGATACTGGCCCGGTTTTGTGAGGGGCTGCAGCGTGGCTAGGGAGCCGTGCCTCCATGGAGCCGGAGTTCGTCAGCCTGTATCCTGCTGGAGGTGTTCAGTGCAATGCTTGTTCCCTTGGGATGTGTGCTGGTCCCCAGGGTATCTGAGGGGCAGGTGGTGAGACCCTGACCTCAACCATGTGCATCCAGAGGGACCGCTTGTCAATGCAACGCTGCTCAGTGAGTTAGAGAGAAACTCAGGAGCTTGTGTTTTACTGAAGCCAAGCGGACGAAAGTACAGTATAAAGCGGGACAGAGCGGAAAGTGAAAAGAAGTGTACAAAGGATAGAAAGAGAAAGAAATGATGTAAGCAAGTGAGAAAAAGTGTACTCAGGACATAAAGAGTAATACATGATGTAAGCAAGAGATGAAGTGAAAGAAAGACATGTGAAGTCGCGCTAGAAGCACGGAAGAGGAATAAAGTGAAAGAAAGGCATTCTCAGAGTGCAAAGAAGGAAAAGTGAGACAGCTACAAAGTGCAAAGCATGCACAGTGGCAAGTGTGCTGGAAGCACGAGAAAGGAACAGACAAGTGCAAGGGTACACGTTGAAGAAAAGGAAAGTATGCAAGGTGTGCAAGAGGCACGTTAAAAAAGAAAAGGAAGGTGCAGGTGTGCACAGGGAAGAAGCAAAGAAGAACAGGAAGGGGTGCAGGAAGCACCTGAAGGTGACAGGTTTAAAAGAAAGAGCAAGGAATAAAGAGAGGGGGTTGCAGATCGGAGTGGTCACGCCTAGGAGGAGCAAAGAACCAGGCAGTTTCGAAAGTCTATGATTGTACCCCACAAGTGACGTGTGTGTGAAAGAACTCTAAATAAAATGGAAATGTACATCCTGACAAGCTGAACTTGTATGTGAAATCAAAAGGGGCCTAAGCTTGGGGAAGGGAACCATGAGCGACCTAACAAAGTGGAATACCTGATATTTTTGTGATATTGAAAGAAAAGAAAAGCACATCCTGACAGAACTGAATTTGTGTTGGAAACTGAAAAGGGGCCTGACCTTGGGGAAGGGAACCATGAGAGGCCTAACCACATACTTGCCAACCCTACAGATTTAGGCAGTAGGCTACTGCTTTTTAAGCAATCCTACCGCCTACAGATTTGGGTGACAGATCCTACTGCTTTTTATAGTGGCAAGTAATTTATGTGACTCTAAGGCAGGCTGCAGAACAAAGCATGCAACACATTAATTAGTCTGTATGTGCAGTGCGCTAGTAGGTGATTACTTTGATTGGGCTCAGACCAATCCACTGACCTGACAGCTATGTGACTCTGTCCTGGACTCTCTCCTGGACAACCCTTAGGTGAACCACCAGTGAAGGCAAGTGGTAGAGCGTAATACCATCACCCAGCATCTGCCTATCAGACTGAGGGGGGTATCAGCCTCCACGGCATCCAGTGTTCAACTTTCACTGCAGGAATACTTATGTATTGCCCAGGCTGCTGCTACAGAGCAGTGGAAAACGTTGCCTGCCAGCTCTGTGTGATTACCTTCTGTGTAATTGAATTTCGTCTAAACTTACCATTCAGAATTATACATTTTTAATTAACATTTGAACATCTTTCCATGTTGTGCTGTTTTCTGGGTTGTGTATTTTAGAGTGCTTCAATGGTGCCAACAATGTATGTTTTTTATTTTCCTGTGATGTCATTGTTATGCGAATTATTATTTTTGAAACTTTAAAAATCCTTCATCTTTTTGCTCAGAGAATGTTGGCAAGTATGTAACCAAGTTGCAGACTTACTGTTTTGCAGTGTTGGAAGGATTGAAGCTTGAGAAAGGGAATCCCAGGAAGCTTCAAGAGGAACTGTTATATTTCTTTTGTGCTGTTTGTAGTTTGAGCAAGTTGACGTTTGGGGAAGGGAGCCACAAGGAGCCAAAGCCCCTGAAACTATTTGACAATATTGTGAGGGCTCTGTGGAAAAGTCTTATGAATAGCCCTTTTTGATTGTACTCATTTTTGTGATATTGACCAAGTTAAACCTTGCGAGAAGAGCAAGTGAAACCCACCTCCGTTTCCTAATTTTGGTGAGCCACTGTTTTTTTCCTTTTTAAAGACTTCCTATCACATTTTTGTAGATAGTGAGGGCAAGCATAGGTTTAGACACAAACGGACATTTAGTTTGGACTATCAGACCTAGACGGCCTTTAGAAACATCAGATAAGGGAACCAACTCTTTAGAGTTAGGGCCAGTTCGGCATTACACCAACTCAGGAATTTTAGTAAATAAAGATTTTGAAATTAACAAATTTGAGTATGTGTCTCTCTTGATACCATGCTTCTCTCACACGCTTCACACGGCTCCCTCCCCAACGTTCAATCTGCTACACGTAGCTCCAACTCCCATGCCACGCTTCCACAGGTCGCCTCCGTTTTCAGACCTCAGCGTCTCGGCGTACCTCTTCACCATGGTTCCCTGCTGCTTCTCTTGGCCTCTCTGCTGCTTCGACTCCGCCTCCACTTGCACCTTCACCATCTCTCTTTGAATTGGCCATCTTTTATACACTTGCAGCCCTCTGACAGGCTGCCGGTGCAAAATAAATTCAATTAGCCCTGCCTGACCATAATTAAAGGGACATGCCTGACCCTTTCAACTCTCAGCAGGAATCTTCCTCATCCCAGTACCAGAGTGGTAAAAGAGCCTATGCTTATGCTTCATTGCTCTTGGTTGCCTCTTCCTCGCCCCAGTACCGTCAATTGTCATATGTGAAGGAATGAGGGGAACTGACTCACAATAACCCAGGAAGGTTGGGGAGGGCTTGAATTGATTTGATTGTCAATGGGGAAAGGGGGATACCATGTCTCACCCATCTCATATTTAATCCTTTTTGCCTTCTTTCTGGTATGTCAGAACTGGTGGTATCTCACATCCCTTTTTTGGTCAGTGGGACATAAATAATAATACCCCATGACAGCTCTTGGAATAGAGGGTTCTTCCTGAAAGGGAAATGTGGAGTACTGCGTCTTGCCTGAGTATATCTCACTTCCAATCTCCAAGCACACTTCACCCAGGTGATCCTCTCTCACTTTTCTACCCTCAGGGTTAAGCTCAGAGTGATTGCTATTCTCTGGCCACCTGAGCAGAGGACCCAAGGGGAGTAGAAGTGAGAATACCCTCAGGTTTCTCACAGACCTTGTAAACCACCATATGGCCCCAGACCAATGATAAGCCGACGTGTCTATGTGATCGACAAGCTTGGCTATGCAACTTTAAAATGTGGAACAAGGCCCTGGGCCTACTTCTAACACCATAAAACAAGTAGGTGGGCCAAATAGCAGGGGTACTATCTTTTACTAAAGTCATCAGCAACTTAAACTATAGTGTCCTGTGCCGAAAACCCAGTGGTGGTCACTAGTGCTAGTTGTAAAGCTCTCCTAGAACCTCTCAGAGCCCTAACACAAAGGATGGTCTTGGCAAATAATAAGTTGCTTTAGCAACTTTTCTAAAGTGTGTGCAACACAATACAGTATTTCTCTATAACCTATTATAGTGACTTTGCTAAGAAAAGCAGAGTACTGTATAACGCCATATATTCCACGTGTCACCTGTGATGTGAGATGAATCAACTGTTAACTCTAAACCAGTTTGAAGTTCTCTAGCTATCTTAAGTTTCATTAACAACGGGATTAGTGTTGACTAAACCAACCTATTTGAGTTAGAAACCGTAAAGCAAATACTCTGGTATCCTACCAGACCTTCCCCTTCCTTTAAGACAATGGTCCTCATCCTCCCTTCTCTTCCGTAGTTAACAATCACCTCCCAGGACAAGTTAAATGGTCACACAGCCATTGGGAGTTCACACTTCTTTCTTCCTTGGCTTTGTGATTTTATTAGCAATACATGGCTTCTCAGGGTCTTGCAGTGCTCTTATTGCCTTTGCTACCAAGTACCACCACCTTGCTCCCTAAGGTCAACTGACACTACACAACTGGCACTACATAAACAATTGGATCCCAAGGTTACTACAAACTTTCCTCTTCTCGTTTCTCTCTGCAACACACTCTCTCACCTTTGCGGGTTTGATAAGTAGTCTGTGAAGCTTAGTTCTGGTCCTTGTTCTGGCCTCTCTCCACAAGTTTAGGAGAATCTTCATGGCCCAGGTCTTAAAGGTCTTTTCCCTCTTTTCATTGCCCCCATTAGCTGTTTCCTTTTTCTTTTTATGCTTGTCTTTTTTCAGCAGTCATCTATCTGCCTGCTCTGTACCCGAGACTCTCCTTTATTTATCTCTTTGATCTTCTTTTCCCTGGCCCTTCACCTCCTCCGTTCTATGTTAATGTTTCTCCTCCTCCCTTCCATCTCTCTCTTCAATTGTTCTTCAATTGCATCCTGTCTCTTCTGCCCTACCTAGTTCTCTTGTTGGTAGATTGTTCTCTTCGGTCTCAGCTCATTCCTCCATCTGTAAGTGCACTGCCTCCGATGTACCTTCTTCCTCTCTCTATAAATGTTTCTCTTATACCTACTCACTTGTGTATTTGTCTTCAGAAGACTTATGGTAACCAACCAGAAACACTTTATACTCAACAAGGGGGGACATTTTATGGTGTATTCCCTGTTACCCTATGGAATAGAGGATGTTACCTTTCAGACCCTGAAAGATAAGATAGTGTTGAGATAGTGTTGAGGTAGTTACTAGTAGTTTTGAATACAAAGGAATCAATTGCCCAACTCATAAGCAAAGACCTTTCTACCCAAAAGAAAATCCCTCAGAAATAGCCACCCTAGAAATATTTCCAGGCTTCTGTCAGATGGGTGAGGAATAGATCAGAATGGCAGATGCCTATGAGACACAAGAGCAAAAATAAAAGTTAAGACCGATATTTATGGATTTTCTGAAATATTTCACGGTAGAGTCATATGATTGTGGACATACGTCTCTTCATTATACAACCATAACTACAGACCCTTATATGGTGCCAGCATATGTAACACAATACCATTTACCTCTAGCTGTTACGCTAACCTGGTTCCCACAGGGGTGTCGATCGGACCCGGACAGCTGCGGTCTCCACCAACGTGATGCGTAGTGCCGAGATGACTGTCTGGACTGGCCCGCCTAATCTCGTCTGCTTGATCAGTAGAAGTATTCTCCTGCAAGTGGAGAAAGGGATTTAGCCGCCCGTGGATATGAGTGATAGCCCCCTCCCACTGTTCTCGTTCTCCCTTCTTGTCACCTCCGATATCTCCTTTTAGGAACCTCACCTTATGTTTTTAAATGATGAGCTCTCCATCCTGTGTGGATTGCAAGGGCGCGTTGATGCCAGTTACTTCACTGGTTTGAAGGTGTGGGAGAGTTCCGGAGAGTATTGACTCTGGGATTCCTAGCAAGGTTCGGTAAGTATTAAGTTCATAGAGTTCAATATGTCAGATGATTCACTCTTGTTCCCCCCTTCCTTCCTTGTCTTGCAACTAAGATCGTGAGAAGATACCCCTCGTGGCAGTTGGTGGCGCTCAGGTAAGAGTCTGTATTACCCGACGCCGTCCGGTAAATATTGCCGGTGTTTAACGTGTTGTTTTCTCTCTCTTTGCAGGTGCGGCACATGAAGATGTGGAGAGTTATAGAATAATGCCTCCGGTGGTAATCAGGTAAGTCTATGATGATAAGTGTTTTATTTGTTGGTTTTCTCGGCTCACCTTGTTGTTTTCTTTTGTCCCTCAGGTGCCGGAGTTCGGCGAAGAAATGATGGAGGCAGCGCTGAATCGAAAGATGCAGCGAGGACTGGTGAGTATGGTACGGCCTTGGAGCTGGAGATGCGACGGGTACTGAAATGATGTTCTTTCCAGGACCGGAGGCGAGATGGATCCGAAATCAGGTGAGGAATTCGAAATAGTTTGTTTTCTAATCTTGTCCAGCATATCCTCATTTCATGAAAACGAACACACATCAACTCCAGCCAAGTACTGGGACAAGGACGAGGACTACAATAGCAACAAAGGATGCCTCTTTGCTGATGAGAGGTCTAGTCTTTTCTGTAATAGAAATGGAGACTGAGCTTTAAAAACTGTAAGCCCAAAAGGAATGAAGTTAGCTGTCACAAGGTCAGCTGTGGCACAGTCAGCTGTGGAAGTGCAGGCAACTGCATGCAGGGAGACCGCTCCGGTGTGGCGGCATGGCAGGAGGACCGGGAAGCAGGGCAAGAAGCTGGAGGCTGGTGGCAAGCTGTGAGAAGGAGGGAGGTTGGACCAAAGGAAGAGGTCCTAAGTATCCTGCTTCGCTGTGGAAGCATTGCTGGTGTGCGCAAGTCACAAGGAGAACCCCGGGAGAAGACGCGAGCGACCGCACAGAGAACCAGGAACCCATGGTGGTGGAAGGACTCACGTGGAGCTGTAAGACCAACCGGTGAGTGAAACCAGAGAAAGGGGGAACACCGGACAGGCAGGCGGTGATGCTCGATGAAGTGCGTTTTGAATACCAAATGACTTGAAAGCAAGTTAAAGTGTAATGTGAATACCGAAGAAATTGAAAGCAAGTTAAAGTTAAAGTGCATTTTGAATACCGAACGAAGTTGAAAACAAAATACTTGTGCATATTGAAAGGAATGAAAGACAGAATTGTGATCTTTACTGAAAGGAAAGTAGTGAATCACTTGGAAATAATGAACTGCATTAACTGAAGCAAGTGCTAGCTAGCAAGAGCACAAAGAGTGAATGCAGGATATAGGAATTCCAACATTGGTACAAAGAACTGTATAAACATGGATTGGCAAGAGCCAAGGAAATATAAGGAGGTGTAGCAAGTGCAAGGTGGTTAACCAATCCATAATACTTTGTCAGGAGAGTGTGACACATGTGACTGAGGCAAACGCCACTGCCGAGGACAAGCAATGGACTGGAGTCAAAGGAAAAGCAGTCAAGGAAGTGTACTGGGTAGCATGACCTGTAATGGGTGGACCGTTTGGTTCAACAACTGCACCTAGACTGGGTGGCCCTGATTGGAAAAGCCACTGAAAACACCTATAAAGAAGCCTGTGTTGTGCAAAGACTTTGTAGTGATACTTACATCAAGGGTTGTGTTTAAAGATGGAAGAATTGAACTCTTTTGTTTGAAAGCTGGAAGATTTGAACAATGAATTGGGAACTCCTGTATTTGATGAACTACCATGAACTTGGGGAAGGGGAGCTGATTACAAGCCGGAGAGCTAGAAGAAGCTCTGAACTTTACTTTGAGCACTATTGCATTTAATGCTGGCATCTCTACACATTTTATGCAGTTAGTTGTGAAGGCAAGTATAGGTTTTGGACACAGACAGATGTTTTACTTTGGACTTCCCGACATAGACTATCCTTAGTTTTCTTTTGGTAGGGAAATCTCACCTTAGCATAGGGCAAGTTGGGTATTCATCCACCACTCTGCCTTTTCAGTTCAATAAAGGTTTTGTTAAGGCAACTTGAACGTGTTGTCTGTGATGCCTTCACACTACTTAAAGCCATGACTGATCTAATAGAAAGAGGGGATGTGTTGTACGTGGATAACCTATTATTAAAAAGTAAAAGTGTTGACAAACTCCTGGAGGAGATCCTCCATGTGTTGACTCGCCTAAAAAAAAACAGGTGCAATGCTTTTTCTCCAGAAAGAACAATGGTGCATAACTAAGTTAAACTTTCTAGGCATTCAAATCACAGCTGAGGGTTTTAATCCTCAGAAGATGGTTGAGACTCTGTCAGGGACTCACAAATAGAAGCTGTGAAACAAACGAAAGAGGTTTATCCCAGCACCATGTGTGGCTTATCCCATAAAAATAAGGTGTTCTTCCCGGAAACAAGATTTTGCGATACCTGTCTAATTGTGGTTTTATATCAGAAGCATGATCATGTTATTAAAGTAATCTCTAATGCAAGCAAAACTTTATCACCCATGCAGATCAAATTTAATGCAAGGGAAAAATCACTCCTAGCAATGGTATGGGCGTTAATAAATTGCTGTCCGTTATCCATGGGGAACATATAATAGTCGAGACTTCTCACCAACCTCTACAATACTTGCAGATTTACTGGATACAAACTGAGAATGTCTCTAGCTCATTACTTCCTGGATTCTTTCAATAAAGGTTTACCCTGTAGAAATCAGATATAATCTGAATAAAGAGAGTCCTATGGCACAAGGATTGAGTCCAAGACAATTGTGCAGAGGATGAAAAATTCAAAACAACCAATAATATGGAGGTATTTCTAGCTTCTCCTCACATGGAAATGTATCTGGAATTCATTCACAATGCGGTGGCTTTATATACCTCTATCAAACATCAAGCTGGAACAAAAGAATGTAAATTCTTTCTGGAAACAATATCCATCAGTCATCGACAACATAATGACATGTTGTTGGAAATGTTGCAGTTCTGTCTAGAACATAACTATTTTCTACACAAGGCCTCCATATATAAACAAATTCAGGGTACGGCCATGGGGTCTTCTATGGCCCCAACATATGCCAACCTCTACATGGGGTGATGGGAGACTCAAGTAGCTTGGACTGAGGAAATGGAAGAGTTTACAAAACACATAGTCCTATGGTACCATTTCATAGATGATCTTTTCATCATATGAGACGGTACGGAAAAATGATTGCATACCTTTGTAAATATCCTGAATGTGAATGATTTAAATTTGGAATTAACACCTGTCCAAAACAGAAAAGAATTGGTCTTTTTGGATGTCCAGTTTATAGTTGAAAACAACAGACTAACATCCAAGTTATTCAGAAAGAAAACTAGTTCAAATTCTACTTCACATGCCGTGAGCCATCACCCGACAGCATTGAAAAATTCGATTCCTTATGGAGAGTTCTTGAAAGCGAAAAGAGCTTGCAGTAATGAATCAGATTATCAGGTTGAAGCCAAATACATAGGCCAAAGGTTTGTCAGACGAGGCTATTATAAGAAGGTAGTGGCAGGCTGCTTTGATAAAGCTGAAATCACAAAGAGATAAGAAATCTTTAAAGCACATAAAGTCAAGAAAAAGGAGAAGATCAGATTCATCACTAGTTATAACCATCAAGATAGAAACATTAAACATATTATGAGCAAACACTGGAATATTCTTTTAACAGATCCAGATCTCAAAGAGGTGTTGGAGGTAGCCCCTAATGTGACATACCGTAGGGCCCCCACTTTGAAGACAATTCTTTCTCCGAGTATGATGGTTACAGAAAATATAATTCCTTCGAGCCATTTTATGAAACAAGATATTGCTGGTTTTCGCAAATGTGCAAATTGTAAGATGTGCGATTTTGTGTCCAAAAAACCCTAAATTTAGTTGTAATGGCTTGAGATGGAGATACAAAATAACGTGCATGACCAAGTTTGTAGTGTATGTCATTATCTGCACGTGTGGGCTTCATTACATTGGCTCAACTATAGGAGCTTTAAAGTGACGCATATTGCAGCATTATACAGAAATAAAAAATGGTGATGCTACTAACCCTTTAACGGGACACTTTGTAGAGAAACATGGGGCCGATGTAAGGGAGATGTCATTTCTGGGCCTTGCTCATGTCCCACAACACAAGAGATAGGGGAACAGAGAACTCAAACTGCGACAACTAGAGGCGTCATTAATCTGTAAATTTGATACACTGAGACCCCAGGGTCTTAACATTGACCCCGAAATGTTTGTGTTTCTTCAATGAACCTGATGAACTAAATGTACCATTTGAATTAACATGACTTTGCAGAATGATTCACTAGTTTACTCTATTCAGGTGTAACATATGACCTTATGCATTTACACTTTTCCATCACTTGGTGTAGGGAAACACTATGGATAGCTGCCCACTAACCTTGTGACTATATAGAATATCAAGTGGTCATTTAGTATGATACCCAGAACAATCTGCACATGCACTTTATTACTATCATGGATATGATGTTGTTCTCTTCTGATTTCGTCTTCTTCTATTTACATGGTCATTTCACAGAATTATAGCGTTATATTGGAATGTTGGTTTACATTAGTAGCTGTAATGTAATATAATGCTATGACGGCATCTGTACTTTATTGACTGTGCTATCCCTGCAAGTATGATGCGGTTGGATTTCCAACTGTATCACTAATGCACTTGCACTTTACTCCATTGAATATGCTGCTTTAATGTAAATGATGTTGCTAACAGCTTAAAATAATACACGTGCACTTCATTTCACTGAACATGCTGCCCTAATGTGAATGATGCTGCTAGTAATGCACCTATGCACTTTGCTTCTTGTATTTTACATTTCGCTTTTCATTTCCTTATGATGATAGTAATATGCGGGCAATCGGCACCATGCCGCTTTGAGGCACAGATGCACTATGAGTCTATAAATGGAAGGTGTACAATATGGAGGGCGCTTGGGAGCATAAGCATGTTTGTTAAGGGAGTAGGCGGCCTATTTGAGAGTTTAGTGTATCACTTGTTAAGAAAAACGTGTGTGTATTAGTGTAGCCCTATTTACTTCACAAATGCAGTAGTGCACATTGTGGATGGGTGAGACAAAAGGTGCAGAAAGATGTACAGAGTGCAAAGCACAATGTTTTCAGGCATCCATTTTCATGCAGTTCTTTTCATATGAATGCTTACTACATGAGTGCAGGCATTGCTTTTGGGTTTTAATTTCATAATGCACATTTACGAATGTTACTGTTGTGAATGTGGCGATAACTTTTTTATTGCTTAACTGCTGTTGTTATGTATAATGTGCGGGTGGAAACTGTTGTTATGCTTGAAATGTATGCACTTTGTATAGTTTGGTCGGAAAGGCTGCCTGATAGTTTTGTGTGCGATTTGTACAAATTTGCTAGGAGGTGTTTTAATGGGGGAAAGCATTGAAAAATTACAGAACAAAAGAACAGAGTAACCTTTTTCGTATACCAATCCCTGTTGTGGGCAAATGGAATCTTTGGAACCACCTACCACTGTAGGAGCGATTTAATGGTAGGTGATGAGAGACGTAACAGTACACATTTTGAGCACGTTATGGAGATTTACTCCTAGGTACACTGTTGCTACGCACGTATAACACAGTTGGCACTGTACTGTACAACAAATAGTAAAACCTACTGGGTGTGGTGATGGGTAGCGATGCTGATGTTTGTGGGTGCAGAACGCATAGATCATTGTACTGTACTTTCTCTTGCAGGTGCTTTTGATTTACAGGATATTTCACCTCTGAAATAGGCTGTTACGCACTGTTCAATAGATGTAATAGCATTACATGCACAGTTCTTGGATGTAATTGGTGGATGCGTATGTAATACTTTAACAGTAGCCAATCAGTGGGTGCTTCTGAAAGAGTACTTGAAAGGGAAGAAGGACTGGCTCTGATTTACTGGCCCGTGGCCCTCACTGTAGTTGGGGAAATCGCACGTGCTACATGCTGTCCTTCGTAATATGTTTGCTATGGAAATGGGACTACGGTTTAGCGATTCATGTGTGTGTCTGCTTTTGTGTTCCATTGTAGGATGTTCTTTTGTGCCCATAACAACTTTAGTGATTGTAGTGTGATGTTTGTCAGTGGCAGTGTTTTTTCCCACTATTGCAATAGTAATCTGTTGCACTATGTGCAATGTATGCTGCAGACACACGAATAGTCATGTACGGAGGACAAGCCGAGAGCAACCTTTAACAAGGAGCACACAAAAAGGTGTTTCTTAACATGTCCCTTTAGCAAAATTCGAAAAACACACTTTGCACAACTTCTACGAAGATGCCCACTTTCTATGATGCTTAAAATGTGTTTGTGCAGCCCGTATACAGGACAATATGTTGGCGAAAGCCGCGCCTTTTGGGGCGCACACATGCTACATCCGGGTCTTTTGAGGGTGGCTGCAATGGAAATGGGACTGTGCAGGAGTTGGGATTCGTCAATATGAATTAGTGGGTGTTGTTGTGTAGCTACAGATTGTGCCAGGACATCTGTTTTCCAATAGGAGTGGACATGGCTACATGGACGGGTGTGCCAATAAAGTAGGCAGACTATATGGCTGTTGGGCAACTTGTGGATACATTGGGTACAAGTTTATGCAGAACGTTGTACACTAGCAGCACATCTTGGTTTCCATAATGTCGATGTGTACTGGTACGGAATACGTGGGATGCAGTGGATCCATGTGGGTCCTCTTTGTGCCAGTTTGGTGACGCTTGCTCCGCCAGACATTATTGTTGTTCATTGTGGAGGGAACAGTTTAGGGCATGCTACTGGCATTTCACTGCAGTTTGCAATGAAGGAGACATTTCGGCAACTCATGGAAATGTTTCCAAAATCACACATAATCTTTTCTCGCATTTCCCTGAGACAGATGTGGCTGCGTTTTTCCTTCTGTGGCCCACAAATGGAGAAAGCGCGGCGCAATGTGAACAAGGCTGTTTGCGCTTTCTTGCGTGACGTTGGCAAGTTCTCCTTCCACAATGAAAACATTACGTTTAGTAGTAGGAACATTTTTCATTCAGATGGAGTTCATCTGACTGATGCTGGCAATTAGATCTTTCTGTGTAATATCCAAAATGCCATGCAGAGCTTCCTGCAAGTGTAGAAAGCATTTTCCCTGTGGTTGTTCACTACTTTTACCGTTGAAAATACAACCAGCACAAAAAAGGCTCTTTTAAGAGTCACCACTTCTTTTAACAAATGCATACAATGATTTTGACGTGTCTCACCACCCATTGTTGCCATCTCTGTACGCGGCGCTTATAGGCAGCGTCACCACCTGCATGCTTGCAGTCAACTTCTATTTTTGAACTGTGCAAGGTGGCTCTGAAAAGAGCCTTTTTGTTTCCCCCTCCTTCTGGCTGTGTAGCATTTTTCCTGTTGTTATAAGACATGCCAGAAAAGCCAGCAGTGAAAGGGAGATTTGGCAAAGGGTACCAACCACAGGGATAAGAAATCGTACGTGGAGAGCAGAAGATATGGGGCGTACCTTACTTGGGTAAGGGGCAGTGTTTGCCATGCTCCCGGACAGAAGCCTCAAAAGCACTTCGTAAATGTTCTCCCCTACACAGCAGCGCGTCACAGTATATGCAGAATACAGTGACCTTTGAAAGGTAGGGGTCTGTTGCACTGCGTATGTCGTCCAAGGCTGCTTGTGGGACACGGTGGCCCACTGGAGTGTCCCTAGTGGTGGAAGAAGCAGATGCGGAGGATGCTGCAGAGGACAATACCTACTGCCTGCTTGGAAGGAGAATACCCTCCAAATAGCTGCCTGTTGGTTCGCTTTCAGGTGCTGCCGCATGGAGGTGGTGCCATAGCTGTAGAAGCCAGGTTGTCAGCGACTGAGTGCACTCGGTGCACTGCATCTAGTTTGCACGAGATTTTGGCACATCTCCAACGGTCCTAAATAGTTTTCACACCCAGGATTGATGCTGGCTGTAGGCAAGGGTGATTTCTTCTACTTTATTCTCGTTTCCTTTTCGATGTCCCTCCACATTATGATGCCTGTCCCCTTGCTCAGGACTTTCAGGAGGAGGTGTTGGTGGTGAGGGTGTGGGTGCTCTGAGTCAGAGGTAGTAGTAGAAGTTCTGGTGGCCATTACTTGCAGAAGTATTTTGCAGGCACACAATTGGTGAGAAAGCCATTTCTGCCCCAAACAATGTGCACCAGTGTTCTTCTCTAGAAAGCCAAACAGAGCACTTGTGGGGTGTGCCCTTTTATAGGGTTGATGTGGAGCACGTGACACCGCAAAGTGTCACTAACTCTTTCCCTACAATATCTACATGTAGAAGTAAGAGTGGAGGATATCTGTAATGGTGCATTATCACTGTAACACTCCATACAGTGCAGAAAAATGTCCTCTTTCGATGTGTACAGATCTGGGTTGTGTCCGTAAAATAAGGGACTACGCGCACCATTGATCCGTTACCATGGTGACATCGCCATTGTTTGCCATTTGCAAGCTTGTCTGCAGGATGTACATTGCCCGTCATACTTTATGGCCACATGTATAGTTCTCCTATCGATATTCTTGCCATCCCCGGATTACTTAAACATATAGCACACACACATTTCATATTTTTGTCTATGCTTGCTGTGAGCACGATACAGTAGGTGGATTGTTTACATGCAAAAATACTGGCAGGACTTGGGTTCACGCTTCCAGCTAGTACAACTGCATCACACGTTTATTCGTATATGTTCCCCAGGGACAGTGTTACCAGGCTTCACAGGACGATATATGCATGTGCGCAGTTGTGCCACAGATAAATGGACGCTCATGCAACTATTTATAGGCGGTAGTGTGCATGCCAACATGCGGCCCGTAGTGGCGTCCTACGGAAGGTTTCCTTGTGATTGCGCATAGGGAACCCAGGTGCGGCGGTCATCCGCCTCCTCCATTTTTTTTACTTGCAATCATCCCCACTAGTGCTGTGCCCTTCACACTTACAATGTCCTTGTTAAACTAAAAAAAGGGACATACACAATAAGTACGAATTAACATATCAATCTTTATTAGCACACATTCAAAGCGACTATTCGGAAAGGGAAGGGGGACAAGAAACAAATAAATATATTGGGGATTTTCCCATCTCAACAAGCTGCTGGTGAGGGGAAGATGGCATTGAGGTCTCATCGAAGCGTCTCTCATAACACTCAATTTGCAGGGAAGAGGGGCTGGGAAATGGGGAAGGCGGGCATGTGCAAGTTGGGCAGTGATATCTTATTTTCCCCATTATATGTTCTTCTACAAACTTTCTCAAGGTGGAAAATTGGAGGACCAAGTGATCGATTTTGGTGTCCAGGCGGTCAACTTGTATATGCCCAGCGTTTACTTCAGTTTCGGTGGCCGTATGTTCCTGTGGAAAAGGTGCCGCTTCTGGTGCTCTGCTTTGCATTCCGGTATGTTCTGTGAAAGACAACAAATGTGGTTAATTCACATGAAGTATTACATTGTGATTGTGTTCATCTTGATACAGCGTTCCCTACCTATGGGGTTACTATGCGCACTCATTTGGTCATGCGGGAAATTCTCCTCCAGCCATTCCAGGGTGCTTGCCCTTGCAGTAACTCTTTCCCTTTTCACAGTGCGGCGGGTATCAGTGGGCCTATCGTTGTCACTCATTTCTTCAAGCGGAAAATTCTCCTCCAGCCATTCTAGGGTGGAAGCCATTGCGGCGCACAAACAGAAAACATCATGCTTTCCTACTATTGTACGCTACCAGACTTGTGCAATTACAACAAAAACGTTTGTGTACTTACCAAGTTGCTCTGACGTTCTGTTCTCGGTAGTTGTCGTCTGCTCCTCTGCCTCTTCATTCTTTGGTTGATTGTGCAGCAGGTGTGTGGTAACATTGATGAAGGCAAACGTCAATTCTCTTGTTTGTGCTTTCCATTATGCTGCATACCCTATGTCTTTGTGCACTTTGTTGCGAATGTACAGATTTTTGTACAGCTATGGCATTTTCCCATCCTATTCACGCACTTGCTGCTGTTTGTATATGTTTTTTGTCTTTGCTGCATGTTACTGCTTTTTATGACCACCCCTCCCTTTCTGGGCATGTTGGACTCCACCCGATCTCCACAAACGGACGCAATGTTCCCAACCTTTGTACCTATTACTATAGAGTCACTGGCTTCAGTATGTTGTACAGTACATCTTTACTAAGCGTATCCTGTAAAAAACTAATGCAGTTCACTGAAAGACACATTATTACAGGGACGCTATGGTTCACTTGTGCAACTTAAACCCTATCACCTTTCATCAAAAAACTATAATTTAAGAATATTATGTTTAAAGTGCCCTACTAAAAACCTATGAAATTCACTAAGAAAAAACATTGTTAAAGGGACGTTATGGTTAAGTTGCGCTACTAAAAACATTTCCCATTATTGAAAAAACTAGCATTAAGCAACCTTATGGTTAAAGTGCCCTAGTAAAAACCGATGAAATTCACTAACAAAAAACATTGTTAAAGGGACGTTATGGTTAAGTTGCACTACTAAAAAACCTATGAAATTCAATGGAAAAACATTGCTACAGGGACATCGGGTTACAGGTAAAACCTAAAAAAACCAGAAATTCGCAAGTTATGGTAAGGTATGCAACCATAACTCACGTTACCACTGTGCACTGCAAGGACTAACACCGATGACATCAAAGATGACATCACAAATGTCATTGATGACATCTGCCGTGAGAAGTAGAAAAGGAATGGAGCGGCCGCTGCCAAAGAGGATGAAACAGAACTCCCGCCTGGGAAAGAGAGTTAACCTGGTCCCCAATGGAAAGGAGAAGGGGAGTGCCTGCCCGCCCCCCATCCCACTTGAAGCAGAAGCCCGCCAGGGAAAAGAAGGGACGGTGAGTGCCTCACCGCCTGTCCCTGCAATCGCCCGCTTTCCCGGGCCCACCGGCAGTGAGTGCAAGTTAAAGAGCCCCAGTGAGATCCCGGGCCTCCGACGGTGAACATTATGAGTGTTCTGACGTCAGAGCTGCAAGAACGATGTAGTGCTCCATGTCGGAGCTGGCATTTTGAAAGGAGCATATGGATCAAATGATCCCAGGCCCCCCAGGCGGTGAACATTATGATGTGCTCTGGGTCGGAGCAAAGCAAATAAAGCGGCCCTCACAAGATCCCTGGCTAGGAGGCTGTGAATTACAAAGCGCCCCATTTTGGGGCAATGAAAATAAGATGCAGTGTTCCACGACGGAGCACGAACAACAGATTGTAAAGGATTCCTGCAGGCAGTGATGTGAATTACAGCGTGCTGTGCCAGCACAATGAAACAGAAGGAACGTGGCAGTACTGCACTGGCACAAGTCTGCCAAGGAGAACTGAACCGATTGTGTGGTAAACCTAGCAGAGAGTTGTAGCTTGTGAGAGTGCTTATGCGCCCCATTGCTGACAGTATCATGCCAACAACCTCTGACTGGGTGGGGGACATGGTGTGGTTTTCAGATACCCTCCCACCAGAATAGGTTTGCTACCTGCCCCCTCCAGCCACAACAACTTGCAGCACCTGCCATGTAGGTGCTACTCCTGCACCCCGGGCCATTGACAGTGATTGCCAACACCCTGCCACTGGTGTGCACCCCCCCTTTTCTAATGGCAGCTTCCTGCCCACACTTCTGCCTGAGGGAGATCACTAAGTAGCAGGTGGCCCCAACACCCTACCACTTGTGTTGCCCCTGCTGCCCTGCAAGTGGCTCTGACACCCTGCCATTAGCATCGCCCTACCAGGCCCACCATCCGTGGGCCAGGCCAATGGTGGCACAGGGTTCAATTACTGCCAGCCCTCAACTGGGACACCAACTGCCCAGTTATCCAGCCAGAAAGAAGGGAAGAGAGGACTGGCCACGACTACTGCCCCATCAACAGCAGTGACCCATACCTGGGTGGGAATAAGAAGTGGCCCAACACCCTGCCACTAGTGTCGCCATGCCTGCCCTGCAAGTGGCCCCAGTACCCTGCCACCAGTGCCAACAGCCCCTGCCTGGAAGGGGGAGTATAAGAAGTAGCCCAGACCCTGCCACCTGTGTCCGGCCAACCACCGTCTCGCTGCCCCACACCCGCCAGCAAGGAGATGTGCAATAGGCAAGTGAGGGTTGCAGCTCTGTAAGAGTGCTTGTGCATCCTCCTGAAGAGGGGGTGAGAAACATGCTTCACCCCATCAATGTGATGCAGCCGCGATACCCTGCTACCCGCGTCTTGGTGCCTGCCCCAACATCAAGGGACTGACTGAGCCTGAACGTGGTGCAGCCTAGATGCCCTGATACCCATGTCTTGCTGCTTGCCCCATCATCAAGGGACTAAGCCGATGTGGCCCCTGGTGCCCCCAGGTGCGGCTTTGCCGGCCTTTGGACTATACCATTCATGGACCTGGACCCGTGGTAGTGACTATCCTGAACAGACACTGAAGCAAAGTGAACTGGTCTCCTGCAATCCTGCAAGTTGCATGAAAACGACTCAGTAGACATGTATTTAGATGCTGTGAGCCTGCATATAGATGGTGTGAGTGGTCCCAGTTAAATGGATGTGAAGCTGCTGTGCTCCCACAGTTTGTAGGCATGCTCTAAATGGTGCCAGCAGCTAGTGATGGCGTTATTCAGTGGTTGAAGTTCCACTTACCACAGGTTCATAAATGGTCTTGTAAAATGTAGTACAAATGCCAACATTCCACTGGCGGTTCGCCAACCACGACTGTCACCGCAGATTATGTTTAGAGTGTGTTGATGTCTGCAACTACCTGAGTCCCTATGTATGTATCAGTGTGATATCCTACTAGTTGTCTACCCTACAATTCCCAAATGGTATACGTATCGTCGTTCTGTAACGGGGGGATCATTTATGTTTCAGCAACATTTGCTTTGTTCGTTATGGAAAAGGAGGAGTGTTGTGTGTGGCCCTCCCATGTGTATTGCCCTTTTAAGATGTGTGTCCCTCCCACGTGTATTGCCCTTTTAAGATGGGCCATTCATGGCCCGGCTAATAAAAGGAGCCCCTGCAGGCACATGCATTAGAACGGCTGCAGACTCCATCTAAGTCTTGTTGTCACTGTCTCTCCCTTTGGGCCTGCAAGCCTACATTGTGTGATCACGGTCCTGCAGCCCTGTTAGGGAGAATTCTCATAAATGTGCTAATTCCCTTCACCTTAGTGACCCCCAGCAACTTTGCTGGATTTTGAGGACTTGATTTTTTACCTGGAGAGATTGTGAGCCTTTTTTACCACTCTCTCATGTATTTTGATGTGTGTTTCACTCTTGTTTTCTTTGATTATGGAGTTTTAGACAACTCCATAGGCATCATCCTTTCATGTGTGTTACACAACACCCTCAGTGCAGTGACACAGGGAGGCCTTTTAGACTGTGCCAAGGTTCAAATACCTTCTCTGGGATAAACTACTGTTTCCCAGAGAAAGTAAAGTTAAATTGACTTTACTAGTCTTTTTAAATTCCTAAGTCCAGCACACACTATCTTATAATAGAGTGCTGGAGGGGTTACCTAGTATCCCCTGTGTCTAGAAACTCATGTTGTCTAGAAACTCATGTGGCAGTCAAATACTACTCTTTCCTATCGACATGGCTAATGGCAGTGGTTTTACAACGAACTACCATGATTTCTCCCGACCGCGAACAATGGTAGCGTTAAATCGCGGGAGCCATGTTTTTCAAGATGGCGTTTGGCCCTCATGTAAAAACAGGTCCTGGTCTTCTTTTTTTTGCCGTTTCTTTTTGGAAAGGTCCTTCTAGAGTTTGTCTCTGCGTGCCAAACTATGTTTGGTCCCTTTGTTCCTACTCCTTTGGCGGGCTTCAGGACTGAAGACGGTCTCTGGCGCCTGAGTGTGAGGGGTGGGCAGGAAGTGAGGGAGGTGCCTGAAACTCCCTGTGCTTAGTCTCCTAGGAGACCCAACTGCGTCTCTTGGTGGTCAACCACTGGAAAGAAAGAACCGAGGACGAGCTGGAAGAGGACGGCTGCTGCAACTCCTGGACCCTTGGTTTGCCCGGTGAAGCCCTGCTGCAGTTCCGAATCGCCAAGTTCATCTCGACAGAGAAGCCCTTGAGGGACGACTTCTTCCTTTGAGTTGGTGAGACCAATCAACTCGTAAGCCACCTGGATACCATTCTCGGAGCTGGTTGTATTTTCCTCAGAGTGCTGCAGGAAACCGAATAGCCAGGGAGAAGGACACCAAAGACAGCTATCGGAATTGAAGAATTGCAAGTTTGCCAGCTTTGTGACCGTTCCTGTGCAGTGCAGGAGTCCCCGACATCCTCCCTCTTATCCCCCCGACTGAGGCTCAGTACAGCGAGATCGGCAGGAACTGCCAGCTGCATCTTTTTCTTCAATCTTAGGTACTGTGAAAACCCGACCGAGAGAACTTACCTCTCGCTGCAAAAATGTGTGAAACTTTGGCAACTTGCAGGCTAGTCAGCTTGTGACCCGACATATAACTCTTTCTTCTGAGAAATACTTCTGAGAACCATGGCAAAGACTTTTCCGTTTATCTACCAGAACCGTTTTTTTTTTTAAACTTTTCTTTATTGGCAAGAAGTAGTAGCTGGCACATTACAGGTTACAACAACAACACACATTTCATATTTGAAGCTTGAATGATAAAGCACAGATTCTACAGAAGGTCTCATATGATCATAAAAGCAGGTTGATTACAATAGAGCCATTCATCATGTAGTTTGATCGGTCCCCAGATCGGAGGATGGGGGAGATGACAGAAGCTCCAGGTCCACCCTGCGGTTCAAGTAGCTACAAAACTCTGTCCATATGTTTTTAGGTCGAGCATTACTAGGCAACATGTTTATGTAGTCTTCCTCACAAGATTGTGTCCAGGTAAGGGCTCTCAGCCACATTTCTAGCGAAGGGGGGGATCTGCGCTTCCAACATTGCAGGATGCATTTTTTGGCCACTATCGCAGCCACATTCAGAAACCTAGCTACCCGTTTCGCCTCAGCCCCCTCCCAGAGCCCAAACAGAAGAGACAGGGGGTCAGGGTCGACACAGAACCCTACCATCTCGGAGAGGGCCCCAAGCACCGCCTCCCAGAATGGGGCCAATGCCCCACAAGACCAGAACATGTGAGCGTGGTCCACCTCGTTGTATCTACATCTCTGGCAGGGGTGGGAGTGATCCCGTGCAAATTTCCCAACCGCGTAAGGAGTGTAGTACAGGCGATTGAGTAGCTTGTATTGAACACATCTAACTCTGGAATTGAGGGAAACCTTGCGTGTATGCACGCACATTTTGGTCCACATATCGTCAGTGATGTCTAATCCCAGGTCTCGGCTCCAAGCATCCCGAACAGTGTGGGTGGGTTCTGCAGCTCGCGCCATCATTATTCTGTACAAGGAGGACACAATGCACCTACCCCCAGCGGAATTAGCAATGTAGCAGATCTCAGGGGACTCAGGGGGTTCATCCGGATACGAAGGCCACATGTCTTGGACTGCCGCCCTGAGTCGAAAGTATTGCAGCAGCTCCAGTGAGGACTTGGAGTGCCCTCGCTTCCACGTATGTGAGGTGATACATTTCCCATCGGGGAACAGGTCGGAGAATGACCTGTATCCCAAGTCCGACCAGTGACGCATAAGAAGCTTATCTTGTGTGTGGGTGAGGCCAGGGAACGACCACAGGGGAAGCCATTTGTAATATGGGGGGGAGCCAGAATAAGACTTCAGAACCTGCCGCTACGCCCTGATAGTGGAGGCCACTGGGTCAGCAGGGGCGTCCGAGCGATACGAGTGAAAAAGGATCAAGGACATGACATTTACCTACCCGGTCGCGAGGATCTCAAGCTTAAAATGCGGGGGTGGGGTCCTGGTGATGGTACCAGTATGTAGCGTGCTGAGCCTGAGTAGCTATCCAATACTGGGTGAGATCAGGTGCATTGAAGCCACTCTTCTCATAAGGTAGAGTCATATGTTGCCACTTCCTGCGCATGGCACCGGAATGCCATAGAAAGCCGGCGCTCCCCGCGTGCAAGTCTGCAAAGTACTGTTTCCCGGGCCAAAGTGGAACGTTAGCAAATATGTATAGGAGCTTTGGAACTATGATCATTTTTATTAGGGACAGTCTCCCTGATAGAGAGAGGGGGAGGTTACACCATCTTTTCATCTTGGCATCAGCATATTGCGCGGCAGCCCCATAGTTATCAGACAATAAAGAGGATTTCGAGAGGGTTACCTGGACCCCCAGGTATTTGATGCCCTCAGGGGCCCACTTCAGCGGAAATTCGCATGCAGGTTGGGAAGTTGCGGGTGTGAGTGGAAAGATTTCTGATTTAGTGTAATTTATGGTGAAGCCCGAGAATGTGCCAATTTTGATTATTTCACGAATGATCGGGTCGAGGTGGACCGAAGGGTCTCTAATGTATAGAAGCATGTCGTCAGCATATAGTGATATAATTTCGGGGGTGTCCCGCAGATGAATCCCTTTGCGTACGTGGTTGTTTCTTACACTATCCGCCATGGGCTCAATAGCCATCGCGAACAGCAGGGGAGAAAATGGGCATCCCTGACGTGTCCCTCTGTGGAGGGTGAAGGGAGTTGACAGATGAGAGTTAACCAGGACTCTGGCCACGGGGTTAGTATATAGCAACTTAATGCAGGACATCATGTATGGGCAGATCCCCATCTTTTCCAGCACCGCCCACAGGTATTGCCACAAGACCATGTCAAACGCTTTTTGGGTGTCTAACGTCACGGCCACAGCGTTGGCTTTGGTGTCAATTCTAGAGATGACATTGAACAAACGTCGAATATTTAAGGCAGTGGAACGGGCAGGGACAAAACCACTCTGGTCTGGGTGAATCAGATATTTCATGATGGGGAGGAACCTATTTGCTATGATTTTGGCGAAGATTGGGGTATCAGTATTGATGAGGGACAGAGGTCTATAGGAGCCACACTCATCAAGAGGCTTACACTGCTTGGGGAGCACGGTGATGACAGCCTCGCGCAGGGACCGGGGGAGGGTAGCAAGACGCAGCGACTCATCCCAAACCTCGTTAAGCCGTGGGGCAAGAAGGGCAACATGCTCTTGATAGAACTCGGTGGTCAGGCCGTCTGGACCGGGGGCTTCACCTTTAGGGAGGGCCGAAATGACAGTGGTGATCTCATCAAGGGTGAAGGGTGTATCTAGTTGTTCTTTAGTGGCTAGACATATAAGGGACATTGGGATGCGGTCGAGGAGGGCGTCCAGATCCTGCGGGCTGTGCTGTCGTTGCTGGGCATAAAGGGTTACATACAAATCTGCAAAGGTCTCAAGAATGGGTCGGTCAGACCAATGCCGAACTCTGTTATTGTCGATGATACTATCAATCCGGGCTCTGCCTCCCTCGGTCCGGGCAAGGCGGGAAAGGGTGCAACCCGGCCTCTCTCCCTCACCATATTTTAGGGCTGCAATGGGTCGGGCAAGATATCTTATCTCGCTGAGGGCAAAGGACTCGAACGCGTCTAGTTCAGTTCTTATCTGTGCAATCTTGGGTGGAGAGGGGGTGGTCGCGTACTCGCGCTCCAGCTCCTTAAGTCTGGACTCAGAACGGCGCAAAGAGTTTCTAATGTCTTTCAGGACCCCAGCCTCCCTGGAGATACACATGCCCCTGGTGAAAACCTTAAAGGCCTCCCATCTCACCCCATCTGTTGTGTCGTGGCGTTTATTATTATCAAAAAACGAGGTGATATCTGCGAGGATGTCGGCCCTGAAGACAACATCATGCAGTGCATCTGACTTAAACCGCCAGTTAGAGTGCTGGGGGAGGGCCGAGTGTAAAGCAATGTCCAATGTGAACGGGGAGTGATCGGATAATGTGCACGGCAGAATCTGTGTGGTAAGTGTTTTGCCCATGAGCCCCGCAGAGAGAATGAAAAGGTCAATCCTGGAATGGCTGTCATGGGCAGAGGAGTAAAATGTAAACTCTTTCGACATTGGGTGAAGTGCTCTCCAGGCATCTACCAGACCGGCAGTGAGCATGTGTGCTTGGAGGCGGCGAGCGGCCCTGGACATTGTTCTGGGTGCGGCCCAGATCTGTCCAATTCGGAGTCTAGAATGAGATTCATGTCCCCCCCCCAGATGATAGGAACCCCGACATATCCTAGGAGGATGTCAAGGATGTGATCAAAAAATCGGGTGCATCTATGCACGGGGCATATGTGTTGACCAGAAGGCATTCTGTATTAACAAGGAAACAGTGGAGGATCACGTATCTACCCTGGTCATCTATATGGCTGGTGCGGAGGGAGAATTCCAAGGACTTGTGAATTAAGGTGAGGACACCACTGGACTGTGAGGAGAACACTGTGTAGTATTTGTTGGAGCCCCATGCCGGGGTGAGAGAGGACGAGAGTTGTGCGAGGGCATGGGTTTCTTGCAAGAGAAGTATTTTGACCCTGTGCCTCTGGACATAAGCAGTGATCCTACGTGCCTTCGTGAAGTTGCTGAGCCCTCTGATATTCCAAGACATTAGCCTAATAGCCATTCAGTAGCATTTTAGGGGGGATCCAAGTAATGTGTGACATAATTTGTTGAACAAGTGCCGGTCACCAAAACAGTGGCCCACTGCGTCGCACCAAAAGCTACTACTACCTCACCATTTTTGTTATAACATCCCACAACTGCACCCCCCCTCTCCCTCACTGCCTCCCCCAACACAGCAGTGCCCAAAAGCCCACCCAAAGGTCTAAGGCCCTTGTGCCAAACCCAACAGGGCAGGGCCTGCCCACACACCCAACTGGGGTGCAACCAGTGAACATAACAAGCCAAACTCGGCGTTGCAACTGCAGCAGGGGTCACTGCTGCCGTGGGCCCGATTGAGATGGTTGAACGGTGGAATACACCGAATAATGTGCAGCAGTAAATATGTTAAGTTTAGAGGAGACACCATAGTAGAGTACGGTAAGCAGAGGGTATAGAAATAGAGGATCCCAGGCTTGGTGCAATATACCGCAGATCATACAACTGTAACCCATATTGCGTTTCATGAGACTTCACAACAAGTTACGACAAGCAATGAATACACATGAGAAAGGATACATGAGATAGCAAGGAAAATGCAAATGACAGGCGCGGCATTGGTACCATAGAAGATTCAGGCAATGAGTGCAAGGCAGGCCAGCTCAACCCTCATCCAGAGGGTCGCCCACCGGACCTGGGACAGGAATATGGGACTCAATAAATTTCACCGCCTCCTCAGGGACCGTGAAAAAGTACAATTTATTACGGTGGGTGAGCTTCAGCCTTGCAGGGAACAACATGGCGTATTCCACTTTCCTCTCTCTAAGAAATGTTTTCACACCATTGAATTGTCTGCGCTCCATTTGGACGTTGACCGAGAAGTCGGAAAAGATACGGATAGTCTGAGACTTAAGTTTCAGTTCCCCCTTTTCTCGGGCCAAACGTAGAATGTGATCTCTATCCCTGAAGCTGAGAACCTTGGCAATAATAGGTCTAGGGAAATCGCCTGGCTTGGGGCGTGGGGCCAGTGAACGATGGGCGTGTTCAATAGAAAAAAATGGGGAGAGTTGAGGATCACCCAGGAGGTCTCTCAGAAGGGTCTCGACTGCAAGTTCCATTTTGCCTTTGAGGGCAGCCTCCGGAACCCCCACAATGCGGATATTGTTCCTGCGGGATCTGGACTCTAAGTCGTCACACTTCGCCTTGACCTGCTTCATATCTCGAACCAAGTCAGAGACCATGTTTTGGAGCATCTGTACCTCATCCTCATTGGCCCCGATCCTGGTCTCGGCCTCAACCAGCCTAGCGCCATGCTGATCCACTTTGGTGCGTAGTGAGGCTACACTGGCGTTTATGTCATCTAATTTTTCATGAAATGACGCAAAGTTTTTGGCCATAGACTCCATCAGTGTTGTAAGGTCTGGCTGAGGAGGACTTGAGGATGCATCCGGATCGTCCTGAGGCAAGGCAGCTCCACTCTGGTCCTGTTTAGCAAGTGATTTGGCAAACTTGTCCATTGCTCCAGCTTTGTTGGCCCCACGTGCCTTGCCGGACATGTTTGGGGGCACACTGAGATCAGCAGGGCAGATATTGTAGTAAGTTAGCAGTGGGCCCCGGGGCCTTAGGGAGGGTCTTCGGCTCCCGACCAGCACTGGCCATGACTGTGTAGGGGTAGGGGCGAAGAGTACACCTAGCAGGTGTGTTTCAGGGCGCTGGGCCCACCTTGAGGGGGCCAGCAATGTGTCCCAAGCGGCAGTAAAACCTGGGAGGGATAGTGTCAGGCGGAGCACGCCACAGAGCCAGGAGAGTCTCAGGCAGACAGTGCCAGCAATGGAGGGCAGCACAGTCAGGGGGCGCCTGGTGAACCCAGGGCACCAGCGGATAGATGCGCAGTTTGGGGAGAAGAGGATGATGGAACGCCCACAGTCGCAACAGCGCCACCCAAGTAGTCTCGGGGCAGCCTGGTAAGTGTGGGGGCCACTGTGCCTTGTAAAATGGGTTGACCGCAGCCAGTGGATATAGACAGTCTCCAAATGGGTGTAGTACGCAGCAATCTAGGCCTCCAAACTCCTCACCTTCAAGTATTAGGCTCAGGCAAGGAATGTAGATAGCAGTCCGGGCGGGAGCGGGGCTCCAATTAGAGGCGGGAGCCTGACCACAGGGCACCTGCAGGGAGGCCGCGTCGGTCCCGATGCGCCGTCCAGCCCCAGCCACCTTCGCGGGGCCGGGGACGTCGGCGGTGGAACCGCGAGGCAGATATGGCGGGGCGTTGTAGGGGGCCGCTCCAGCAGCCCCCGCGATATGACGGATCAGATCCGCCAGCCAGAGGGTCGATGTCGCCGCCGCTGCCGTCACAGAGGGGCACGCCGGAGGGGGAAGCCGCGCCGGCAGGCTGCGAGCCCAGACGCACCACTCCACAGCGAGAGTGGGGTCGCGAAGGGAAGCGCCGCCCAGCAGGGCGCGAAGATCAAGTCCAAGGCGGGCCGGGCAGCAAAGAGGGTAAGCCCGGTGCTCCAAGCGGCAGGACACCGCGCAGGCAGGTGAGGGAGCCGGGCAGGCAGTTGATGTCGTAGAGCGGTCTCCCGCAGGACGCAGGGGGGACGGCTGCAGACGGATCACGCGGCACAGGAGGCCTCAGCCCTCGGGCGCCCAGTGCGGAGGCAGAGCGGCCACAAAGCTCCGATTTCGCCCCAACAAATATCAGGATGAAGTAAAAGCGGTGAGCAGCACAATGCTCGGGTTCACAGCTCCAGATGATGATCGGAACCGCTGATTCAGGCGGATTTTCAGCCGACGGGCCACGGAGCGTTAGAGCTAGGCAGCCATCTTGCGGGCTGCACAACAGCGCCCCCTACCAGAACCGATTTTACCTATACAAGACTCTAGCCCATTAACTTTGGCCTACCTATTGCATTGGACCAACTCCTCTGGTGAACTCAAACTATTTACACTGTTTAAAAGTAAATTTACTATTTGTTTTATTAACCTATGCCTTTTTGCTCCTACTTCAAATGCTCGCAAGGCCATTTTGCTCCTCCTTCAAAGTAGTTTAAATGTTCCAGAACTGGTTAGTGTGAAGTATTGTAGGATATTTTTGTATGATATTGATTGCCTCCTTTTAGAGAATGTTTTCTAACTGACTGTGTAATAAATTTATAAGTGTTTTACCAAGAAACCTTGAGTGTAAGTGTCTATTTGAATACTTGTAATTGTAGACCTCTGTGTAACTTCATTACAAGCTCACAGTCACTCTTGAGATAAGCCTGGCTGCTCAGCTCGCTACCAAAAACTGTGTGGTACAGACTTATACCAAAGGTTGGTTTTCTTACACCTGTAGTCATAGTTGTGTGTAGTGGTCCCAGAGGGTACTGCATGCAAACTTTGCCTAACACCGCTGCCGGATCCGCAATATGCGGCTCTCATCAAAATATCTTTTGGCATGGCTGTGTTTACAGCATGGGCATTCAAACGGGTGGGTGTAGGTTCATCGCTCAATGTTATCGAGCACGGGCGATGTAAACGAAGGGGAAGGGGATAGATTAGAACCCGGGTCGTCATGAGGGGGGGCAGGAGGGACAAACCCCCACGGGCCTCGCGCTTGCGGTGGGCCTCGCAGCACCACTCTCCTCAGTAGAAGGCAGCACAGTCCACCCGTATCCATTATTCACACGGGGTACAGTGCTGTCTGCTCTCTGCCCCTGAAACGAAGTGAGCTCTGCTGTCTCCCGTTATTCAGCTGACGATGTAGACATGCTGAATGACAAGAGAGAACTCCTCTCCTCTCCTGTCAGTCAGTGTGTTCATGTTGCTCAGCGTGACTACGCTTACTGATGGGAGAGGAGTTATCTCCTGTTAGGCAGCATGTCTACTTGTTGGCCGCGTGGATGCTTTGGAGGAGTGCATGGAGGTAAGGTAAGTGTTTTTTATTTAAAATTAAATATGTATATATGTGTATTTAAATTAATTTTTATATGTGTATGAATGCATGAGTGCATGTTGGTGTTTATGTTTGTGTCAATGCTGTGTTTGGTTTTATGTGTGCATTCACGTAAGGAGTTGTGTAACTGGTGGATGAATGCATGGGTGAAAGTGTTGTTTGTGAGTGTGTGTTTAGCCCCACCCCTAAATTCCGCCGCCCTGGGGCCACTTCATTAAGGGGTGGGCTCATGACATCAGATGTGCACCTAGGCTAAAATACTGGGCGTGGGGGGGACTGACACCTCAAATGTTGGGAGAGGCGCTAACTTCAGAGGCTGCGAGGGAGGGGCAAACTTACTTATTTGGGGGCATCTACTATCTTTCCACATTCGAATGAGACTATTCTGGTGAAGCTTCAATGTTACAAGCAGCTAACTCTCAACTTCATTTCTGAAACGTCACACTTAAGGACTGCTGTGAGAACGAGGTGTCTCATGTCACCACTTCCCTTCTAATCACTCCCCTGGCATGCAAGTGCTAACCCCACATCACCTTTAAAATTACCTAAAAATGTATGCATATGAATGCAGGTGCTAACAGTGAAATGTTTTATGTTAGTAATTGCAGCGCCTTTGTTAACAGCTAAGCCCAGACACCATTTAACGTTTTTGTCCTGTTCCGTCTGGCCACGGCTCTGTTGGTCAGCCCGGCAGGGGCTGGATGACAGTTTTGAAAATGGATAGTGAGTGGGGCCAATAAACCCATTACACTGTCGGTCTCCCCACTTAGGGATGGCATATGGGCCTTTCAGCTTTTAAAGTTGAAATGGGCCCCCAAGCATCTGCCCCAATGTTGGCAGTCTTATGGCACAGACACCTACCGATAATCTGCAGCTTTAAACCACCTTGCTGCATTATTTTGACTTCATTATTGATTTAAGCACTACACAGGTACCTTGGCCTATTTTTTCAATCAATAAGGCAAGGGGTGCCCCAAACAACAAAAGGGAATGGGCCCCCACTGCCCTGACAAATCTTCAGCCAGCCCTTATCCCATTTCCCTACCAATTCACTGAGTCCAGTTATGAAACCGAATAACTATTGCACCTTCCCTTTGGCCACTAGTCGTACCTTTTACCCCAATTCAGAGGCTGGTTACTTTCATAATGCTATAATAATCTCTGGAGAGAGGTGGGCTATCTAAAAGCTGATACCAGAAGATAAGACTTTGGTTTTTATCAAATTGAGTCTGTTGATATCGCATGGAAAGGTTTTTGTGCTTTGCATGTTTGATTCTGATGCTTCTCCGTAACGAGTGCTATGGGCTGGCGACACATGGAAAGAGGCCTTCTGCCTCAAAGTGGCAAGGGGATGGTGCTACCCATGCAGCCAGGTAGAGTCAACAAAGCCCAAAATTTCAGGAGGGAGCTAAAGCCCAATTTGCTCAATGGTGTTGCACCACTGCATGGCATTCTTTATGTTTGGGTTATTAAGTGTGCCACCAATAAGCCAAAACTACTGCTTTAGCGAACAGACAGTGGTGGAAATAGTCTTTTCTTCTGGGGCATCCCTCCTACTCCAGTGAAAGAAGGTCCAGCGACGGGAGGATTAGGCGGGTGTAGGGCGTGTATTTTTGTCACCCCCATGAACATTTGCCTCTTCCCCTCAGAGGATTTATCGTCAGCAAAGTTCAAAATCTGCACCCCTTTTAAACATAAACAATGCACATCAATATTTCCAGTACAGTGTAACATTGACAAGGGATTTCACAGGGCTCCCGCTCAGACCCTCAACTGTTCTTGTGGGGCAGTGTCTCACTTTGGAACTTAGTGACCACAGTTCAAATCCATGTCCAACATATTTTAAAGCACAAACAAACCACAGCATTCTGAAAGAAACATATAGTGCACATAGATTTCCCAGATTGTAGAGCTGTATCCGAGATCTGGTGAGTAATTATTTACCAGATCCTAGATCTGAGAAGATCCATCCCAATGACAGCATTGAGTAGATATAGGAAGAAATTGCATATGAGGATGGACAAAAAGCTTGTAGATGTTGTTTAGTTAATTGCCCACCCATTGACTTCTCATGGCCATGCTAATCCCTATGGCAATTCTCACACAGTTCCTGCCCTCCCCACCCAAAATACTTCCTCATTCGAACTCTTTGAGCTAGCTTTAAACAAGCCTTGCCATCAAACGTTGCCCTCAATGTGCCTGCAAGTGTTTTCTAGAAGGAGTCTTCTGAGAGTTAATGACTTCATTGGAGTTGTAAACACGGAACTGGTGAAATAAAAATGTCTTGATCAGGTCTGCCGTTGGCCGCTCAATTTGAAAGCACCATGCGTGTCTTTCGCTGAAGTCCTGTTAAAAATTAGCATTGGCAAAGCTGACAATTTTGGCTTGTGCATAAGTATTAGGCATTTGACAGGCACTGCTATTAGCTGCTCAGGCACTCAAACCATTTTTTACCTGACACCATCAACGGCCATCTAATACCAATACAGAAGTGCCTTTCCCATGCCTACACGAAAGCCCAAACTGTTAGCATTACAAGTGCTCTTTTTGCTTTATCCTTGATGCACAGGACTATGCATCAAGGTTAAAGCAAACATTCTACTTGGCTAAATTGGCCCACATTGAATTAAGGCCAATTTAGCCAGTAACAACACTTATGGTACACAGTCAGCCTGCAAATTAACAAGGGTGGTCCTGGGAGTCTCTCTGCCAGACATTAGTCCTGGTTGCGGGAGCCTTACCCAGATTCTTTAGCTCACTTTCTTTCACAAAGAAGAAATGTCCAAAACAGATCAGTCTTTGGTACTGGGTGGGGTGACAAACCCTTGTTTGGTGTGGGTGCTGGCAGTTGGTGGTTGTCCACTTTCAGTGAGACTCTTGGTACTTGTTGAAAATTATTGACACATCAGTCTTGAGTTAATATTGAATATGCTAGTTTATTGTACTGATAAAGCATTACAAGTCTGGCATCTTGTGCCGTGTGCGGTGAAACAAAAAAGCTGACGCGCGTTTTGACCGTAGTCTTTATCAAGGCAAAAAATGAGTGAGCAGGCTCGTGTTGGAGCAGGTTGGCAGGTCACCCTTAATAGGGTACTGGATGAGAGCTTCTTAGCTCATCTGGGTCTGCGTAGGTACGTCCCAGATGAGCTAAGCAGCTCCCATCAGTGCTTCCATGTGCTTCCATACATACATAACCAATTGCAAACTGTACGGATTTCTACCCAATTTTTCAAACAAAGTGCTTTAAAATGCATATTCTTCACCCAGTTTTTCAAACATTTTCTTGGGCGTGATAACCCCCCTCAAGCAACCCTTGTTTGGTTTGGGCTCCCTCACTGTGCTCTGTTGATCCTGCATAATTGCCACAAACATTTAAGCTTCTTAAGGTCAGAAATGTACCAGCCTCCACTGTACATCATCTATCTGTCACTGTGTATGATGTGTGTTTTAATGCGCACACAGAGGCAGGGTGCTCCTTAATGATATGATATGGCATTTATAACGCGCCTGTACACAAGTGCTTATAGGCGCGACAAGGCAAGGAGGGGGAAAAAAAGGAAGACAAAACAAGGATCTTACTAGGCCTTTTGTCATTCAGATTGCATAAGAGCTGAGAAGGGGGAGGGGAGAAGAGCCTAGGATGGAAAACTACAGGAACAAAGGATAAACAAGAGTGCAGACAATGGGTTGAAAGTGCGGGTACTCATAAGTGCAGCCAACGTGTGGAGAATAAGTTCAAGAGAGGAGACTGTACGATAAATACAGACCACAATTGCAGGGTAGCCAAGAGCCAGTGCAGGATTGCAACTGGACAGGCAGGGACCTAGGCCCGAATTCAGAGGATGACCAGTGAATGGCTCAGGCAGGTGATCAGCAAGGGAGTGGAAGAGATAAGGCAGAAGGAAAGAGAAAGGGCTTGAGTTGCTTCCGGAACTGCAGATAGTTCTGCTCAAGTTTCAGAGTGGCAGGGAGGCTGTTGCAGAGGTGAGCCACAGCCGAAGAAAGAGATCTGACCCCGACTCTTTGCTTGGAAAAGCGACTGACCCTCAGAGAGTTGGAGGTGGCAGAGCGGAGAGCTCATGCCATCCTACATATATTCATGCATATGATACAAAAGTAGTCTGGCATAAACCTTCCTTCAGTAGAAAAATCTAACTTTGCTGTAGTTGATTTGCAGTTGTAGTAATAAGCCATATTTGGGATCATGGACACAAACTCAAGGGGAGATTTCTCGAGTCTCCAGTTTGCAGAGGTGATGCCGCTGGCCCAGTGCAAAAGATTGTAAGGGGGTCTCACCAAATGTTTTGCCCCGGGCTTCACCACATCTTGTGACAGTCCTGATTAGAAGTCATGGTGATGAGCCCTTGCACACCCTTAGGTTAATATAGGAATTAACAAGGAACATGTTGTGTTTCAACATTTTTGACGTACGCCAATCGCTGCACCAGGTTGAGGAAAACATACCATAGAAGTCCTTCCGCTGAAGTTGAGAACGTTTTTCTCACACAGCGTAACATACATTTGGAATTCGGAATATCGTCAGTTACCCCTCATTGGATAATGTTTTTGTATGACGGCTTGCTCAGGTGAATGTGAATGACAGCACGTGATGGATTAGTATAGTGTTTGTTAAGGTGGCAAGTAATTATAAAGATACGGGAGGTTTGTTTATTTACAGTAACTGGCAAAGTGCAGGATGCTTGTTTCACAAATGTAATGCCAGTATTGCATGAGATGCAACACTATTATCTTATTGTTTAGACTTGCATCGAACCTTCTGGGAGCAGTGTGGATGCAAGAATAAGGATGTGTTTTCTGTGATAACGTGCAATTAACAGGGCACTTTGAAAGTGGTTTAAAATGACATGGATATATTAACTGACAGGCAGCTATAGAGATCTGAACTTTGGCATATTTAGTAACCTAGCATGTGGTGGCCACTGGCAAGACTTGCATTTATTTCTGACTGCATTTCATGCTTTCACCACTTTGATTGGGTGTATTATATTATATAGCAGAGGAAAGATGTGGTTCAGTAAATAATACAAATAAAACAATAATTGGCAATGCAAAGAGTTTCAGGCTAATTCATAGAATCCAGCGCACAAGTAGCGCACGCGGCTGGCGCACAGCGTGCGCCTGCGATAGTCTGCGCCAGGCACGTGCGCTAAAACAGATTTCCGCGCACAGCGTATTCATGGATTTCAAGCTCCCAAACCAGCCGTGGCGCAGAGAATCGCAGCGAGCCTGCAGCAGCGCCAGTAACGCCCCCAAGAACGCCCTCGCGCAAGGAAAAGCCATCAAAATCGCTAAATCATCGCTAAGGGCTGCGCTAACCCTGGACCACTTCACAGGGCAGGCAAACAAGGAAAGCAAAGCGGGCAATCTTCAAATCAGGAGTACGCGGGAAGTACTACACGCGACTAGGCAGGGAACGTGAATTACAGGGGTACGCGGGAATCATCACACGCGAACAGCCAGGGTGCGTGTATTACAGGGGTAGCGGGAAGTTCAACACGCGATTGGCCAGGGTACGTGTATTACAGGGGTACGCGTGAAGTAGAACACGCGATAGGCCAGGGGACGTGTATTACAGGGGTACGCGGGAATCATCACACGCGAACAGCCAGGGTGCGTGTATTACAGGGGTAGCGGGAAGTTCAACACGCGATTGGCCAGGGTACGTGTACTACAGGGGTACGCGTGAAGTAGAACACGCGATAGGCCAGGGAACGTGTATTACAGGGGTACGCGGGAATTATCACACGCGAACAGCCAGGGTGCGTGTATTACAGGGGTAGCGGGAAGTTCAACACGCGATTGGCCAGGGAACGTGTATTACAGGGGGACGCGTGAAGTAGAACACGCGATAGGCCAGGGAACGTGTATTACAGGGGTACGCGGGAATTATCACACGCGAACAGCCAGGGTGCGTGTATTACAGGGGTAGCGGGAAGTTCAACACGCGATTGGCCAGGGAACGTGTATTACAGGGGGACGCGTGAAGTAGAACACGCGATAGGCCAGGGAACGTGTATCACAGGGGTACGCGGGAATTATCACACGCGAACAGCCAGGGTGCGTGTATTACAGGGGTAGCGGGAAGTTCAACACGCGATTGGCCAGGGTACGTGTATCACAGGGGTGCGTGGGAATTATCACATGCGAATAGGCTGGGTGGGCCCTCACAGGTGTACCCTGTACACCCTCCACGGCCCCTGCAGGCAGCCCACAAAACAGTGGACTACCCTGCACACCTGATCATGTCCCCCTGCACCCCCATCCACCAGGGGCACCCTCCACCAGGCCCCCACCCATGTCTCCCACCACCCCCACCCCCCAGCAGTGCAGGGGCACCTGCCATCAGGCCCCCATCCATGTCTCCCACCACCCCCACCCCCCATCCACCAGGGGCACCCTCCACCAGGCCCCCACCCATGTCTCCCACCACCCCCACCCACCAGCACTGTGGGGCACGTGGCCAGCAGGCAGTCAGGCAGCAGCCGATGGCAGGTGGGAGCGTGCTCAGGGCTCTGGGGGACTTAAATTTGGCCTCCTGGCCAGGAGCGTGGTCTTTCGTGTTTGAACGCGTGGACAGCCTGATAGGGAGTGATTTTGCACGTGAAAACCCCACACTCAGCGAATCGCGCGAAAACCCGTCACCAGCATATGTGCGTCAATAGTTACCTGCACGTGCAGTGTCAAAGCGTGTGATTGGTGAAAATGGATCTACACGCAGGAGTGACAAAGCGTGTGATTGGTGAAAAGTGAGCTACACGCAGGAGTGTCAAAGCGTGTGATTGGTGAAAAAGGATCCACACGCAGGAGTGACAAAGCGTGTGATTGGTGAAAAGTGAGCTACACGCAGGAGTGTCAAAGCGTGTGATTGGTGAACATGGGCCAAGCACGTACACGCCGTAAGTGACGCTGTACGTGTGGGCCTGTATAAAAGGTAGTGTTGAACACCATTTCCTTGTACGTGCTTTTCGTGGAGAGCGAGTGGGTGAATTCTGTACTTCTTGTCGTTTCACACGCGATTTACTTCACGGCGTTTCCAGTTCGTACTCCCTGTTACCTCTGACAGCTTTTTCTCTTTTTCCTCTTGTACTGGTTTACCTGGGCCTGTTCCCTCAAACAGTGTCCCCTTCTACTGTTGTCCTGTCTCCTCAGACAGCGTACACATCTTCTTTTGGCGGGGGTGTTGCCAACCAAAAGCGCTCATTTTTCACGCTCTTTTACCTGGCAGACGGTGAGTCACGCACGTATCTAACATCTGTGCTTGCCCCGTGTGTAGCCTACCCCTTCAGAGGTCAATCTAGGCTGCGTGTGACACGCATATGTTCATTGTGTTACTGGATGCCACAGCGTAGTGCAGGGTTTTCCATCAGCACACGTGGTCTAGGAGGGGTATTGTGCACGTTCCTTAACTTTTTTGGGGTGCCTGTGCGTTGCGTGATCCGTCATCTTTCCCCAGGGGTGTCATATAGCCTTGCCACTGCACTAGGGTACGAATACCATCTGGTACCCAACCCCTTTGACACCCAATTGCCCAGGACAATTCTGCACACCGACTCCCATACGCACAATACCATCAGTGCCATGGTTGGGAGGCGTGCAAGCCGTAAGGGTGGCAAAGGTGGCCGAGCCACACGTGGTGGCCGTGGAGGATCCACTAGGGGACGTGGTTGTGACTTGCAGGGTGCCCCTGTCCCCCCCAGTCTGGAGGAACAGTCAGGGACACCCATGCCCCCCCCCCCCAGTTGAGAGTCATGTGGCTGATACCAACCCTGATCAGCCCTTGTCGGACCAGGCCATTGTGGCACCAGACCTGTCCGAGGGTGATCCCATCGCTGACATCCAGGTCAGCAGGTCCACTGCACGTGCACCGGTGCACATTGGTGTCATCAGGGCACGCGCATCTATGCCAGATAGGTCATCTGCTGGCCCCCGTAGCCAGGGTGTGGCTCCATCCACCCCACCTCTCATACACCCTGCCAAGACTGTGTCGGTCCTAGTTCATGCACCTCAGATCAGGCCTGACCCCATCCCACTACCCCCAATGCCTGCACCTACTCCCATGCTGAGTGGGCAATCCCACACACCCAGTACTGAGTCCACCACGACTCCTGCCCCTAGTGTCCACAGCGGCGTAGGACACTCTGGATCCCCACCCCCTTCCAAGCGCAAGAGGAAGAGTGCACGTCCGGCACAGGCTGATGCCCCAGGCACGGCTGCACAGTCCGGCCCATCAAGGAAGCCAAGCTTCACAGACGCCGAACTGAATGCACTTGTTCAGTATGTGTCAGATCATGATAGGGAAATGGTCATCGTTGCAGGGTCCAAGACCACACATGCCAGACGCCAGGCACACTGGCAGACCATTGCTGACAGAATAAGTGCCCTTGGAGTAGTGAGGCGCACAGCTAGTGATTGCCAGAAGCGCTGGAATGACCTTAAGCGCAGGGCAAAGGATAAGCTGGCCTCAAGTCATGCCGCAACCTTGGTGACTGGAGGTGGGTCCCCAGCACAGGAAATAGAACTCACACCACACGAGTCCGTAGCTGGATCCTACGTCACCGAGGGACAACTCCAAGGTGTGGGAGACCTCCCTGATTACGAGGCATCATCCGGTGAGTGCACATGCATGTGTGTATTATCCATGTGCATGGTGTGTGTGTGAAGCATTCATGTTGGGTGCCTGTCAAGGGGGTGTGTGGCAGAGTTGATAGTGGCACCCATGTGCCTCATCCAGTATGTTCAGTGCAACACCATCTGGCCACAGCACTATCCCTACTGGCAACAGTGCACATATGGGCCGACACCATGGAAGTTGCCCTTGAATTGTCATTTTGTCACTACATTGTTGCTCATACTCCCCTGTCTATTCATCTGATGTCTTACAAACCATTCCTATCCTTTCCCCCAGCCATTCAAGTTTCATCTTCACATGCCTGACATGCAATGATACCACATGCTAATGCGTCCTCTGTATATAAATGCCAACCAACATGCTGTCATACTGTGGATGTTGCCTTGACATCCACCTCCTACCTGTGGGCTTTGGTACCGTCTGGTTTCGAGCCCCATTCCCTCACACTCCATGCTGCTCTTCATGGTCTATCTTCCATGACTTCTACAGTTCAGACCATCGTGCCCTACTCACGACACCTGCTTGCCAAAAGTCAAATGAGGGCACCCTGCCCTCCAATGCGACCCACCCTATTGCTGACCAGTGCATCTGAGCCTACTCTAAGCTAACTCTCACTGACATCTGCTCATACATGCCTTTGCCTGTCCCATAGACCCTTCACATGGTCCCTGTCCTCTCTCCTTGCTCCTCTTCCACCATCATTGGTGGGACCCGTTGGGGTGTACTCCTGGCCTCCTTCCAATCCTCAGAGGCCACTATTGATGTGCATGGTAATGGGAGCGTCTCAGTCCAAGGCCCTTAGGCCAACCTCAATCTCCTTGAGAAATGCTACCCACATCTCATCAACTTCCTTACCTCTCCTGCTGTCCCCCCTCCTCTCTCCTCATCAATCCTGCACTGCCTCCCTGCACCCTCCCATGAACCTTCTCCGCCTCCCACTCCAACTCCTACACATGCTGCACCTCTGATCTCTAGCACTCCCCGTAAGTCCTACAAGGCTGTCAACCTCCTCCACAATTACACTCCTTTCACTGCGGCTGCATCAGGCATTCCTCCGATATCTGTCACTTACATGAGGTTATGCACCTTGACATCCTTGGTCTCATGGAAACATGTCTGACGGCCAGCTCTGTCTGCATCCTTGACCCTCTCCTTGGCCCGCCACTACTGTGCAGGGGGGGTGTGCCCTTGGCTTCCCTGAGGGTATTCCTGCCACTGTCACTCCTACTTAGACCTACTCCACTCTGGAATGGCTTGTGTGAGGTCTCTCTCCACCACACCTTGACATTCTCAAACAGTGCGTACTGTGTCTGGGAAAACTGGTCAAATGTACTACTTCCTTTCTGAGTGTCCTCACCTCTCCTCCTCACTCATGTCCCCAGACACAGAAATCCTCATCCTTGGTGCTGTACGCATCCACCTGCATGCTTGTTGACGCCCCCACGTGACCTTTCTGTGACCTCAGCAACTCCCTCTCACCCTCTAGACTCCCGTCTGTCCCTACTCATTGTGCAGGGCACACTCTTGATGCTCTGATCTCATCTGACTTTCCCCTCTCCGTCCATCTCTGCACTCCTCTCTCCTGGAGTGATCACATTCTCCTCTCCTCCCAGCTCACCCTCACCACCCCACAGGCAAAGCCACCCTCACCACTGTCACACACCTTCTTGGTATTCCGACCCATGAAGTGTGTGTCAGTCGAGGCTCATGCTGCCAAAATCTCCCCCCCATCCAGCTCCCCCTTAGGCTCACTCCCATCCTGACAGGGCCCACTCCATGCTCCACTCCATGTCAGGTACACTGGATGTCTTTGCCACGGTCATGCCCACCTGTCTGAAGCCCCATGCCAATGCAGAGTCCTGGCATGACTCGGATCTTGTGAACCCAAACCACAGGTGCCGGGTGGCAGAGAGGGAATGTCCTGCATCATGGCCATCCTCTGGCAAACTGGCCTGCCACATGCTCCAAAGGCAATAGCGCCTCACCCTTTTCACCAAGATGAGATCCCCAATCCAAGGGCACATATCTGCGGCATGTGACAACTCTGCAGGACACATAGAAATCTGAAAGGACCTTGCCGAGCCAGAAGCAGTGTGTACCTCCCCTGTCCCCTCCGAGCCCACAGCACAGCATGATTGTCTCTGTACCCCTATAGGCCACCCCCCCAGCACTTGTCTGCGCCTAACACCATCTGCCCTTGACGTCAAGTCCTACTTACCTTGTACAGCACTTCCAGCCGCCACTTCCCCTTGCACTTCATTGTGCCACCCACCCCTGCACTTGCGTGACATGAATGACACCAGCACCAGTAGGATTGTTGACTGGCATCCCCTTCTGCCCCACCACCCCTCAGTGCTCCGCTGTACCTTCATACATTACTTGACCGGTGCTTCACGAATGCAATATGAATCCTTTACAGGTGATGGGGAGGTGGAATCACATTGTTTACTGCATTTTGTTGATGTAGACAAGGCACTGTGCATCGTTGCCAATTTGGACTAGCAGATCCATGTACAACATGTATACTTATTGATGTGACGATGCAATGTCAGGACCAGAGTGGTTGAAATCCAAAAAAGTAGCCCTCCTCTCCCTCTTCACTTGGTGGCTATGTCACATGCCATGTGTGTGATGGCATGTGCCTTTGACATGGCAATCACCGGCCAATGTGTGATGGCAGTGCTAGGCAGCAAGGTGAGCAGGCGTTGCTCTCCAATCTGTACATTGTATGCCCTGAGCCTCCCCTACAGACCCAGTGATGGTGAATGCATAGGAGGTCTCCCAGTCATGTTGGACATGTGTCGTAGAACTACTGCCTCTGTTGTTCATCAGCCCTTGTTGCATGCCATGGTGCTAATGCCTGTTTCCATTTTTCTCTTTCATGTCTTTGCAGGGGACGAAGCACTTGTTGATGCTGGGGATGTGGTGGTGGAGCCGTCCCAGGAGGGCAACCCGGGCCGACCTACCACAAGTGAGGGACGTGGTGTGTTTGTGGGTGAAAACCCACAAGTGCTGCAGGCCGTGCTGTCGAGGGGTGTCTCTGGGGGTTCCTCCCCCGAGCAGTATTCAGGTGTAGACTCGGAGGATGACACCTATGTGCAGTCGCAGGTGAGTGTTCTTGGGAGAGAATCTCCTCTGTCCGACCCACCTGCAGCCGGGCCATTGCCCTCAATGGGGATGTCAGTGTCGGCAGATCAGCCTCCGGTGGTTACGGATGCAGGGCCACACCACCCAATCTCTGATCCTGTTCCTGGGGCTGCAGATCAGAGAGGGAATGCAGTCCTGCAGCCTGAGGCCTTGCCGGCACAGCAAGGCGCAGTCCGCCTTGCCCCAGGCAGGTGTGGTGCCCGTCAACGTGGTGGCCGTATGCCACCTGGCAATACCGTTTGGGAGCAATCCATCTACGGTATGGCCACCCAACAGGCAGCATCATCCGAGATGATTGCACAGGCCATGGATAGGGTGGCCACTTCCATTGTCCCCCCAGAAAGGCTGATGGAGCGACTGGAGCAGGCTACAGAGTCCATCTGCCAGGCACACAGGGAGGATATGTTGGCGTCCAACATGGACAGGCGGGCGGCACTGGCGACTCTGCGGGAATCACTTTCCATGGAGTCCCAGCGCCACAGGGAAGGCCTGAGGGAAGAACTCCGTCACCTCAGGTCGACCCTGTTAGAGCTTGAGGCTTCATCCCATAGAAGGACAGAGGAGCAGCTGGAGCGTCTGACACGGACGCTCTCGGCCGAGATGCAGGCAACTCGTGCGGAGGTCAGGTCATCCCGGGAGTTACTGCATGGGGACCTCCGCATGATTATAACCCAGAACCAGAACTACCAGACCCGCCTGCTTGCAGCCATGGAGGAGCAAACTCGTGCTTTGCGTGGGCTACCTCCCATTGTCACACCATCTTCTGAGGCAGCTCCCCCACCTCCAGAGTCAGCTGCAGGGTCTGGCCAGAGCCATAGCGACTCATCTCCCACAACCGAGTAGCCGTGTGGGCCACGAGCCTATGGGGTGTTTTCCTTTCCCATGATCCACACAGGTGGATTGTGGCGTGCATCCTGTCCTCGGACCTCATAGGTGCCCCCCCCCCCCGCCGGCCCTTTCATGGCCATTTTTTCTCATTTTTATTTTTATTTTGCAAGAGTGTTGCCTTGTGTGGGTACCTGGGCATACACTGTATTGTGGCTGGGCACATGCAGGCTTGTCCTGAGTTTGGTTTCGATGCTTGGGTAGCAGACATCCACACCCCTCCTGCTTCCGTTTCCATGGGCTTGCAAAGGGTGTGCCCAAGTGACAGCAAATTACACGGTGACATTGGACTCCCATGAGCTGTTGGCCAGTCCATAGTCAATACTGTGTAGACATTCATAGTGTTCATTGTTGTTGCACCTAACTATGCATGATGGTTTGATATGTGCCTCTACTTACATATGTTGCTCATGTTTTGCAGGTATTTCACACAGATCTTCACAAGGGCATACTCTCTGGAGTCAGACTACATGTCGGTAGATGTGCACTGACACTTTTGCATGGCGCCATCACTGTACATCTGGACGGTGAGGACATACCAGCAGAATCAGGTAATGAGACTACCATTGATTACATGCAATGTGTCTTGTTTGGGTGGGCTTCAGGGTGGGTTGGTGTGTAATTTGATATAAATTACTCTTACACAGGTGTGTAGTAGTGGCTCCAGGGCGGTTAGCTGCTCAAGTGCGGCTATGTTCCATTTGGGGCACTGCTATTTGTGACACTGGTGTCATGTTGTGATGGCCAGTTTGTTTGCTGTCACATACCATGACATGGTGTCCTCAGTGGCGGGACTGTGAAGGGAATGGGTGACATGGCAATGTTGTCATGTAGTGAATCGCCTGTGGCAATGCATATTAGATTGATGGAGTTGTGTCTTTGCGTTGTGATGCATTGCTGGTGTATGTGTAGCTAGGGGTGCACACATATTGACACTTCCATGTTAACAATCTCAGGCTGATGTGTATCTGACTGTTTATTGTCAAGTAATTTTCAGACATTGTCAGGTAGTGTCATCATTGATTGTCAGATGGTATGTGCCAGAGCAGTGTGCACTAGCCAGCACTGTGATACCTAGGTGAAGAAGTTGGCCACCAGTTGCGTACGGGCTGCCTCCCCCGTGCCCTTTCCCCTCCCATGCGCAGCGGGCGTGCATGTGGTTGTGGATGTGGGGGCACCACCATGTCCACGGGCAGGCGTGTTGCAACGTTGTGCAGGACACATGCTGCCACTATGATCCTGCACACTATTCGGGGAGCATATAACAGCTGCCCGCCAGAACGGTCAAGGGAGCGAAAGCGTGACTTGAGCACTCCGAATGTGCGCTCCACTATGCCCCGTGTCGCAATGTGGGCTGTGTTGTACCTTACCTGGGGTGGCGTGGTGGGGTTCCGGATTGGGGTCATCATGTGGGGGCTGATAGGGTAGGCACTGTCCCCTGCGGAGGTGGTGATGGGTATCATTAGTGGTGTTGTGTCATGACCCAGTATCTGACATGCATGCATGTGCAGTGGCATTCATGCTCACCAAGCAGCCATGTATCTCCATGCTGGCCAGCCTCTAGGTCCCGGCATAGGGTAGACATTCTGTAGATGAAGCTGTCGTGGGTGGACCCTGGATAGTTGGCATATACTGATGTGATTATTCCCTTGGCATTGCATACAACTTGCACGTTGATGGAATGCCAGTGCTTGCGGTTTCTATAGATGTGCTCTGTTGCCCTGGGTGGACGTAGAGCCACATGTGTGCAGTCAATAGCACCAAGCACTTTGGGGAATTGAGCCACACCATAGAATTCCTGGATGCACGTCCGCCTTTCTGCATGAGTCCTGGGGAGATATATGTGCCTGCGGACTGATGGCCGTGCAGTGATGATGTTCAAGACCTGGTGTAGGCAGCGTGACTGCGTGGCCTGTGACACACCACCCACTATGGCACTTGTCCGCTGAAAGGATCCAGTGGCCAAGAAGTGCAGTACATTCAGGACCTTCTGCAGGGGGCTGAGTGCTTGGGAGCACAGGGTGGGTGATGTGAGGTCATCCTCCCACTCACTGACCAGGTCCAGTATGATGTGTGCTGGAAACCTGTACCTCCCATACACCTGGTCATCAGGCATCCCGAATAGGCTGGTTCTGGGTGTGAATATTCTGGCCCTGACTCTCCTCCTCCTCCTCCTTTGGTAGCCCACTGCCACTGCTGCTAGGAACGGTATGTTCATCCTGGCATCTGGCTTGTTTATTGAAAAGTGCGCAAATTAATGCCTTGCGCGTGTTGTAGGCGAGCGTGTGAGCCTCGCACCCCTGGAATCGAGTTCCCACTCCAATCGCGTGTGGAAATTCCCACGCAGCAGGCATACAGGTGCGCTGACGTACTTGCCTGTGTAAGTGGCCGCGCGCCCCTGAAATACACGTACTTAGGCCAATGGCGCGTACGCGCACTTTTGGCCAATTACACGCGATGAAATACACGTACATAGGCCAATGGCGCGTACGCGCACTTTTGGCCAATTACACGCGATACACGTACATAGGCCAATGGCGTGTACGCGCACTTTTGGCCAATTACACGCGATGAAATACACGTACATAGGCCAATGGCGTGTACGCGCACTTTTGGCCAATTACACGCGATGACACTCTGACGTGCAGTATTTCCACGTGTGCTCCGTCTTCACGTGCTGAGTGGGGAACGCCCGTGCGGATCACGTCAGACGCGCTTACGCGATGAGGGACTCTGGTCCAATAGAATCGCGTATGCGTGCTGACGCACTTACGCGCTAAGGGCCTTTCCTCGGATTTCACGCTGACGTGCAGGAATTTCACGTGCCAAATCACTCCGTATCAAGCTGGCCACCCGAAAACACACGGAACACCACGCTCCTGCCCCGAAGGCCGAGTTACTGCCCCCCCAGTGCCCTGAGCAGCCTCCCACGTGCTATCTGCTGCTGCCTGCCTGCCTGCCTGCCTGCTGCCACCGTGCCCTGCCATTTGGTGCCTGCACATCAGCCATCTGCAGGGGTCCACTTGCTGTGTCCACCCCTGCTGGAACTGAAGACTCCCAACTGGGATTACATCGCTCCACAGCCCAGCCCCAGGACCCAGTTGCCCACCCACACCTGCCTCTGGGGTTGCCATGTCGGGCACTTCTACATCTGGCACCAGTGGCAACCCCAGGCCAGAGGGGCAGAGGGGCACCAGCTTCACTGCCACCGAAGTTGGTGTCCTGGTGGAGCATGTCCTGGGGCAGTATGATGCCCTCTTTGGATCGTCCCGCGCCAGCAAGGAAGGACGGGAGAGGATCTGGGCCGACTGTGTGGTTGCCATCAACGCGGAGGGGGTGGCAACCCGCAACGTCTTGAAGATCAAGAAGCGCTGGGAGGACTTGAGGTCCAGGACCCTTGTGAAGGCCCGGCGCCTCGTGGAGGGGGGCCGGGGCCACATGAGTTCCATCCAGAAGAGGGTCCTGGAACGCGTACGCCCAGCGCTCCACGCCCAGATCCTTGAGAGGGAGACCCGTCTGGAGTTGAGCGGTAAGTGTCCAAGCATCACTGTGTGAGACAGTGCATGTTGCGGTGTGCTGGTTCTATGATACTTGCCTGTATGTGTGCCATGGGCCATGTATGCATGTATGTGTGCTGGGACATCATGGTAATGCATGTGCGACCAGTGATGTGTGACCCACATGGTTGTTGCATGTGTTGAAATGCGGCATGGGGAGCACTATGCAGATTTGGGACATGAGAGCATGCCAGTCTCTGTACCTGGACATGGATGGGGGTGAAGGATGGGTGCTGATGCCAGGTACATATATGGTAGCCATGTCTGTGTGCCTGACCTGCATGTCTGTGACTTGTGCATGCCATGGATGCATGACTCATGTGTGTGACAATGCACAGATTCAGTGACGCACCCAACTTACCCTTGTTTTGCCTGTGTTCGGTGTGATTGGGGCCAGATGGATGTGACTGAGGTGAAGTGTGTGCATGTGATATGCATGAGCCATGATGCATGTGAGTCACATATCATTGAATGTTTCAAGAGTCAATTGGACATGCATGGAAATGTGCATGGCATGCACCATGCCTGTTACTGTGTGTGTTTTGCCTGGACTGACCCATGTGTTGTGGAGGGACATGATGGAAGTGTACTTTGACAGGGGTGCTCATCTGCTATTGCTTCCTGTCTAGGGGACCATTGTACAGTAGCCTGATGCTTGTGTCCTTTGTCTCCCTCTACGCAGCGGCTAGTGAAGAAGAGGGCGGAGACGGCGCTGTGGAGCAAGGCGGCGGGGATGCCCCCACGGCTGCAGCGGAAGGGGTGGGTGAGCCCCCACAGGGGCCTGCTACGGCGGGAGACGGTGAGGAGCCATCCAGGTTGGTGGTTTGCACAGAGGAGGAGGAGGCCGACACTGGTGCACACATGGGGCCTGGTGGGAGCATCCCTGCTGGTGCAAGTGGTGCAGTCCAGGGCCAGGGGCAGGTGGCAGCACAGGTCACCGTGGAGGTGCCTGTGCATGTCGCTGTCCCTGACCCTGTGAGTGCACCACCATGCACCAGCAGGGATGCCCCGTCCCAGGCCCGTCCGCAGGTAGAGGGGATGTCCATGTCAACTGACTCCCCTCCACCTGCGGCCGTGGGAACCCCTGGCCGCGTGGAGCAGGTCCTGATTGGGGTTGCGATGCGCACGGCTGTGATTCGTGATGCCGTGCGTGCTTCCCGGGAGGAGCACGCACGTCATCACGAAGTGCACCGTGCCGACGTGGCCCAATTGGGATCGGCCATGTTCGGGGGGTTCCTGCATGTGTTGGCCAATCTGACGGCCCTCTCCTCCTCTGTGCAGGCTATCCACCGGTCGTTCTCCTTGCCGTCTTCCGGCCCAGATGCCACCATGGCCCCCTGTGGACCTGCCCCGACCAATGCAGCGAGCTCGGTGGGGATCCCATCCCTGCCGCAGTTGGGAGTCGGAGGTCCAGCAGGGGTGGACGACACAGCAAGTGGACCCCAGCAGATGGAAGATGTGCCGGCATCATCGGGCAGGGCACGTGCACGACGGCGTCGGTGGTTACCATCAGCCTGGATGCCGTCGTGCTGGCAGAGGCAGTGGCGTCGGAGGCAGCAGCGGGCTCGACGTGGGAGGCATCATGGCTCAGGGCCATCAAGATCGGAGGGGCAGGCATCGGCCGGAGGGCAGGGCAACCCTGGCATGGCGGTGTGTTCCGTGTGGGAGGAGTTTGGCCAGCGGATAGGTGCGGAGCGGCAGCGGGCGGAAGAGGAGCGGCTCGCCATGGCCAGGGCGGAGATCTCCATGCATCAGGCATTGAGGCGGGCTGAGTGCCTCGAGGAGGCTCGCAGGGAATTTGGTGAGCACATGGGGTTGTCCCTGCGAGACCTCGGGGCCAGGACTGAGTCCCGCCTCCAGGACATTGACATGGAGTTCGAGGATGCCCTGGCCAGCATCACCAAGTGAGCCGCAGGACTAGCCCGCTGCCTTTGTATATAGTTTTTTAGTTAGTTAGTGCTAGGTTTCCTTTATTTCTTTTTATTATTTTGGACCGCTTGGACAATGGCCACTTCTTTGTACATATTTTTTTAATTAGTTAGTATTAGGTTTCATTAGTGGTGTTGGGCTCATGGACCCTTGAACAATCCTGTATATATTGTTATTTTTTGGGAGGTACATTTTTTTACTTTCATATTGTTTACACCATGTCGTAATGGTTTTTCTTTCATTTCATACTACATGTGTTTACTTTGGACAAAATCTATTGATTTTTCTATCCTTTGTTTTTTGGTTTCTCATTTTTGTTCCCGGACATGGACCTTTTATTTGCTTTGCCAGATAGTTGTATTAGTTTACTTGATTTTTTTTTTAATACATTTTTATATTATCTTACACTTGTGGTCATTTTTTCTTTGGTTTCTTACATGTCATGATATGGGTTTTGACATTCACTTGCACCCATTGTGTATGTGTGTGTGGCGGACATGTGTTCTTTTGCATACTTGCCTTTGGGGTTGTGTCATGTAATTGCATTCACTATGTGGGTGCATGCAATCCTTGCCTGGGTGTTTGTGCTGGGTATGCTGGCCATTACTGTCATTATTGTGTATCGTCAGGACCAGGGGCCAGGGGGACATGGGTGGGGGCCTGGTGGAGGGTGCCCCTGGTGGATGGGGGGTTGGGGGTGGTGGGAGACATGGGTTGGACATGGGTGGGGGCCTGCTGGCAGGTTCCCCACAGTGCTGGGGGTGGGGGTGGTGGGAGACATGGGTGGGGGCCTGGTGGAGGGTGCCCCTGGTGGATGGGGGGTTGGGGGTGGTGGGAGACATGGGTTGGACATGGGTGGGGGCCTGCTGGCAGGTTCCCCACAGTGCTGGGGGTGGGGGTGGTGGGAGACATGGGTGGGGGCCTGGTGGAGGGTGTCCCTGGTGGATGGGGGATGGGGGGTGGTGGGAGACATGGGTGGGGGCCTGGTGGAGGGTGTCCCTGGTGGATGGGGGGTTGGGGGTGGTGGGAGACATGGGTTGGACATGGGTGGGGGCCTGCTGGCAGGTTCCCCACAGTGCTGGGGGTGGGGGTGGTGGGAGACATGGGTGGGGGCCTGGTGGAGGGTGTCCCTGGTGGATGGGGGGTGGGGGGTGGTGGGAGACATGGGTGGGGGCCTGGTGGAGGGTGTCCCTGGTGGATGGGGGTTGGGGGGGGTGGGAGACATGGGTTGGACATGGGTGGGGGCCTGCTGGCAGGTTCCCCACAGTGCTGGGGGTGGGGGTGGTGGGAGACATGGGTGGGGGCCTGGTGGAGGGTGTCCCTGGTGGATGGGGGGTTGGGGGTGGTGGGAGACATGGGTGGGGGCCTGGTGGAGGGTGTCCCTGGTGGATGGGGGGTGGGGGTGGTGGGAGACATGGGTTGGACATGGGTGGGGGCCTGCTGGCAGGTTCCCCACAGTGCTGGGGGTGGGGGTGGTGGGAGACATGGGTGGGGGCCTGGTGGAGGGTGCCCCTGGTGGATGGGGGGTGGGGGGTGGTGGGAGACATGGGTGGGGGCCTGGTGGAGGGTGTCCCTGGTGGATGGGGGGTGGGGGTGGTGGGAGACATGGGTTGGACATGGGTGGGGGCCTGCTGGCAGGTTCCCCACAGTGCTGGGGGTGGGGGTGGTGGGAGACATGGGTGGGGGCCTGGTGGAGGGTGCCCCTGGTGGATGGGGGGTTGGGGGTGGTGGGAGACATGGGTTGGACATGGGTGGGGGCCTGCTGGCAGGTTCCCCACAGTGCTGGGGGTGGGGGTGGTGGGAGACATGGGTGGGGGCCTGGTGGAGGGTGTCCCTGGTGGATGGGGGGTGGGGGTGGTGGGAGACATGAGCAGGTGTGCAGGGTAGTTCCCTGTGGTGTGTGCTGCCTGCAGGGGCCGTGGAGGGTGTACAGGTAATGCCTGGGAGCACACAGCCAATTCGCGTGTGGAACTTCCCGCGCACTCCTGCAATCCACGTACCCGGCCATATCGCGTGTGGAACTTCCCGCGCACCCCTGGAATCCACGTAGCCGGCCATATCGCGTGTGGAACTTCCCGCGCACCCCTGGAATCCACGTACCCGGCCATATCGCGTGTGGAACTTCCCGCGCACCCCTGCAATCCACGTACCCGGCCATATCGCGTGTGGAACTTCCCGCGCACCCCTGCAATCCACGTACCCGGCCATATCGCGTGTGGAACTTCCCGCGCACCCCTGGAATCCACGTAGCCGGCCATATCGCGTGTGGAACTTCCCGCGCACCCCTGGAATCCACGTAGCCGGCCATATCGCGTGTGCAACTTCCCGCGCACCCCTGAAATCCACGTACCCGGCCATTTCGCGTGTGCAACTTCCCGCGCACCCCTGCAATCCACGTACCCTGCCATATCGCGTGTGGAACTTCCCGCGCACCCCTGCAATCCACGTAGCCGCCCATATCGCGTGTGGAACTTCCCGCGCACCCCTGAAATCCACGTTCCCTGCCATATCGCGTGTGGAACTTCCCGCGCACCCCTGAAATCCACGTAGCCGGCCATTTCGCGTGTGGAACTTCCCGCGCACCCCTGAAATCCACGTAGCCGGCCTTTTCGCGTGTGCAACTTCCCGCGCACCCCTGAAATCCATGTACCCTGCCATATCGCGTGTGGAACTTCCCGCGCACCCCTGCAATCCACGTACCCGGCCATATCGCGTGTGGAACTTCCCGCGCACCCCTGCAATCCACGTACCCGGCCATATCGCGTGTGGAACTTCCCGCGCACCCCTGGAATCCACGTAGCCGGCCATATCGCGTGTGGAACTTCCCGCGCACCCCTGGAATCCACGTAGCCGGCCATATCGCGTGTGCAACTTCCCGCGCACCCCTGGAATCCACGTACCCGGCCATTTCGCGTGTGCAACTTCCCGCGCACCCCTGCAATCCACGTACCCTGCCATATCGCGTGTGGAACTTCCCGCGCACCCCTGCAATCCACGTAGCCGCCCATATCGCGTGTGGAACTTCCCGCGCACCCCTGAAATCCACGTTCCCTGCCATATCGCGTGTGGAACTTCCCGCGCACCCCTGAAATCCACGTAGCCGGCCATTTCGCGTGTGGAACTTCCCGCGCACCCCTGAAATCCACGTAGCCGGCCTTTTCGCGTGTGCAACTTCCCGCGCACCCCTGAAATCCACGTACCCTGCCATATCGCGTGTGGAACTTCCCGCGCACCCCTGCAATCCACGTAGCCGGCCATTTCGCGTGTGGAACTTCCCGCGCACCCCTGTAATCCACGTACCCTGCCATATCGCGTGTGGAACTTCCCGCGCACCCCTGAAATCCACGTACCCGGCCATATCGCGTGTGCAACTTACCGCGCACCCCGGTATGCACGCACACGTTTATTTTTTCTCTCTGCGCGTGTCTGTGTTTGTGGGTACCCCTTTGTACGTCATTTGTCCTGGAGGGCCACAGTATTGGACATTGATCATGTCTGTATATAGGTGCTATTTGTTGGCGCACCTTTTAGCGCACATTTCTTGCAGGCGCAGAGACGCTACCGCCTGCTTTCTTGTGGCGGTCGTGTTTGTGCCTGTTTGTGCCTGTGCGCTGCTTTGAGCGTGCGCTTTTTTGCCCTATTCTATTCCATGAATACGTGTTGTATGCGAGCGTGTGGGCGTTCCGCGCACTTGCCTCCTAAACTTTCCCCGTGCCGCCCACATTCTTCCCCATTCCGAGTGTTGTGCCCCATTTTATTCCCCATTCCGAGTGTCCCGCCCTGTGTCCCGCCTACTTTAGAGCTGTGCGCTGCGCTCGGAGTGATGGCGCAGTGGCCGTGGCTCACGACGTTGGTTGACCTGTGCGCCGGCCTGCGCCGCGCGTTTTTTCCGCGCACGTCCTCTGCTTTTCTTGCGCAGGGACTTCCATGAATCGACGTGCGCTGGTTTCCCTGCGCTTTGCGCTGATTTTCGGCGCAGCGCACGTATTGGCCCCTCTGCGCCGGGATTTTCGGCGCACATTTATTCCATGAATCGGCCTGTTTGGGTTTTTGTGTAGACATGGCAAAGGCACTTGCCAGTCCTTGCAGTGGTGGTATTGACTGGCCATTGATGGCAGCAGGTGCAAAATGATGCATGTACATGGGCATCTAATAGCAGTGCCTGGCAAATGCCTAATACGTAAATGCAATAAACAAGTGCAAACGTAAAAACTATTGGCTTTGCCAATGCATGTTTGTATTGTAATCATCGTGCATGCCCGCGCTACCATGTGCATAGCGCAGTGGATTTAGTATGAATCGTGCAATAGTTAAAGTTGTGGGTTACACAGTAAATGTATCAGATTGTGTCCATGTGCTCTATAATATAGGAATACAGTGAGAGGGATCTACATCATTATTTTGTTCAATTTTCTCCATACATATCAAGGTACCGTTTACGTATAGATCTTGTAATCTGGCTATTTTCAGCTTTTCAAAGTTTATATTGTTGTTCAAAGGTAATATTGACCTCGGGGGCCACTTACAGTGTTAATGTTAATGTTAAAGGACATTTGTAGCGCGCACTATCACCACCAAAGTGGTCCCCTGGCGCTCTGGCGGCTCTGAAAAAGGGGAGGCGAGGGGGTGGGTTAGTGGGAATAAGCTGGAAAAGTGCAAGAGAGCAGTGATGTGCTGTTGGCAGCCTCAGCCCGGTGGGTCCGTTGGTTGGGCTTGGGGTGTTTTATAGTCGTCGTGTGCTGTTGCGCGAGTCTATGTGTGGCTTGTTTTGTTGTTGCATTGTTGTGAAGTTTGTGCGGATTGCTGCGTTTAAGGCTTGTGGTTGTGTTTGGTTAGAGTTTGAGAGGTGTATGCAGAGGGATGGAATTGTTGGTTGGGTGTATAGTGTGTGTATAAGAGAGTGGAGGAAATCTACCCAGACTAGTTTTGCTATTTTCCGAACTGCGAGCACTGTGGTATGTGTAGTTTGCATGTATCCTCCTTCGATTCTGCTAATGCCCCACATGGCCGATGAAAGCGAGTTGAGGTGTGCTGCAATTTTTTCAACCCTAACATGCGGGCATTCATGTGTGGCAGCAAGCCACCATATTGCCTAATGCAGCAAGGGATGCCGCAGTGTGGCGTAATCTCTTTGGATTGTATGCCGTTTGTCAATACGATTGCTTTGGGCGTGTTGTATAGTAGCTGTATCCAATGGATGAATGGAATGCCTACGTCTGATCTCTTCAGCACCCGAAACAAGAATGGGAATATTACAATGAATAAAAAAAAAAAAACATCTGTGTCAAGGGTGGTGACTGTTGCTGGAATTTCTGGCTTCATGTTATGCATCAGTGCAAGCAGTGCTCCCAAAATGTTTTGAATAGCGGGACCTAATATAAAGTCAGTCTGGTCATTCAATATAAATAGAGGCATAGGGGGCGTAATCGCTTTGCTAATATTTTAGCCAACATTTTATTGTCGGTATTTATCAGTGAAATAGGGCATTAATGTGTGTGTGTGTGGGGGGGGGGGGGGGGGAGGAGGGGAGGGTGGCATTGGGTAGTCATTTTTTTGGTTTCAATAGTACTGTCATTAGAGTGGTGCAAGTGGTGTGTGGATGTTGGCCTTTTGTATCTAGTTAGTGTGGGGCTAAGCTATTAATATATTCTTGGTAGGTTAATCCGTCTATGCTTGGGTCCTTCTTATTGGTTAGTGACGTATTCACTGTTTGAATCTCTTCAGTATAAAATGAAGCATTAAGAGCTCCCCGTTATATGCATTTAGCCATCCCACTCCAACTTGATCTAGAAAATACTTTTTTGTCCTGCGTTGCTCTGGAGACGTATAGAGTTTGTTGTACTACTCAGTGAAGGTGTTGTATATAACTTGATCGTCTCTAATCAGTCTATTATTGTCGTCTTCTATTGCTAATATTTCTGAATCCCTTTTCCTACGAATCAACCATGCGATTGTCCTGCCTGGGCGGTCCCTGTGGTGTAAACCTGCAGGCCTCTGCAGGCAGGACAGCTGGGAGATGCGGCCTGCGCGCGTGGCCCTGTTGGAGTCGCGGTGCGCGGGGGCGGCGCAGCAATAACTCACACGACTGCCACTGTAGTTGCATAAACCCGGACTGGCGTTGAGACGCCAGTTCCGGTGATACCTTTATTATCTCATATCCGGCGGCAGTCTGTCACGTGACCCTGCTTCTCAGGACACGTGACATCACATTCCTCCCCAAGTTAGAGTCAAAATTTCCCCCTTCTTTTAATCTTTAATCTCTGGCTTTGAGTCTTACTTCTGAATAGGTGAGAGTCTCGGTCCTTGCTGCCGTTCCCTTCGGTATATCTCATTCACGACATATCCTTGAAGGCGGGAAGACGGCCTGGGCTTGTCTCTCAGGCAGTACCGGGTGCTTCTTTCTCGTGGCGCGTCTTCCGTGGCAGCTTCTTCTTCACCATTAGTTTCTTCCGGTGCGTCAGTGGTCTGTTGTGGTGCGTGCGCTTGGGGTGAGGGTGCCACTTCATATCTCTGGGGCGATTGTTGCTCTTCCCACATGTCTTGCGGTACTTTCCTGAAGTGGGAGATATTTCTGGTCACCGTCTCTTTTCCTCGGGTTGCTGTGATCATGCTGTGGTTGGTGGTCGTGACAGTCCACGGGCGGGCTTCGAAGTTTAAGGACATTTTCTTCGGTGTTGCCCGGTTCCGGACGAGGACTGTGTCCCCCGGGTTTATTTCTCTGTGTTGTGCTCGTCGGGCGACGCTTTCACGCTCATTGTGTCTTTCTCGTCTTGCTTCCATCTCGGTGATGTCTGGGTCAGGTGCTGTCCAGTCCGGGTGTATCGGTAGCTCCGCTTGGATTGGGACTCCAAACATAAGGGCCGCTGGGCTGGCTCCTGTGGCTGAGTGAGGGGTTTGACGGTGTGTCCTCAGAAATCGGAATACAGCTTTTAGCCAGGGGTGTCCTTGATTCTTGGCGATCCTGATGATCTTGTTCAGTGATCCCATGAAACGCTCTGCGTCACCGTTTGCCTGAGGCCATCTCGGGGTGATGCGTTGGTGTTTGACGTTGACCTCTTTGAAGAATTCTTTTAGTTCCTGACTGGCAAACGACGGGCCGTTGTCACTTTTGATTTTCTTGGGAATGCCGTGAGTTGCGAATATCTTCTCTAGTGTGAGGATGGTGGTTTCGGTGTTTGTCGAGGCTACATGCTCTACTTCTGGGTATCTGCTGAATTCGTCTATTACTACTAGCAGGTACCCCTCTCCGGCGATGGTGCAGTGGTCCATACTGACGGCCTCCCATCGTTTTGTGCTTCGGGAGGCGCAGCTGAGAGGTTCGGGGTTTGCTGGTCTCTGTGATGCTTGGCATGCTGTGCAGGATTCTACGATTTCTGCCATTCTCTGGTGCATGTTCGGCATCCACATCCGGGATTTTAAGTAGGCGGTTGACTTGACGATCCCTTGGTGTCCGCTGTGGGCCAGCTTGAGTGCCCTGGCCTCGAGGGATTCTGGCAGTACGATCCTGTGACCTTTCAGTATTACGCCTTCTGGTGCTACGGATAGTTCGTGCCTGATGCCGAACAACGCTCTGAGTTTAGCTTGGGCTGCGGTTGTCCGGTGAGACATTGACATGAGGTATGTCTTCCAGTTGCCCGACTGAATAGCTGCTGTTGTATGCTTCAGGACCGTGTCTTCTGCAGTTTCTTGTATTACTTCTTGCAGTGTCATTGCTCGTGGCCGGGCGCACGCTATCACTTGGCAGACGTGTTCGTCTGTTTTTGTTGCGTGGTGTTGTTCCTTGTCAGTGGCTGGCCGCGGATGGCGGGACAGGTAGTCTGCCGGGTTGTCTGATCCTGGGCGGTATTCTATTGCGATGTTGTAGGGTTGCAGCTGCAACATCCATTTTTCAATGCGGGCAGGAGGGTGTGGTGCGGAGCCTCTGAATATTGGGACCAACGGTTTGTGGTCGGTGAGAATTTTAGCTTGTTTCCCTAGCAGGTAGACTTTAAAATGGCGACATCCCCACAGAATGGCCAGGGCTTCCTTTTCGATGTGTGCGTAGTTTAGTTCTGGTTTAGTGAGGGCTCTACTGGCAAACGCGATTGGGAATACTGTGCCATCTTTGTCTGTTTGGGTCAGCACGGCCCCTAGGCCAACTGGGCTGGCGTCGACAAGGAGTTCGGTCTGTCGGTCTACGTTGAAAAACGCCATGGTGGTGGAGGCGGATAGGGAGTCTTTTATCAGTTGAAAGGCTTGTTGATGGGCCTCTGTCCACTCCCACTGTCGGTCTTTCTTTGTTAGGTCCCTGAGTGGGTTGGCGATGCTCGCGAGATCAGGGATGAACCGTGCGCAGTAGGTGGCCATCCCCATAAAACTTCTCACCTCCGAGGCTGACTTTGGTGGTTCAAATTCTTTTATGTCCTGTACTTTTGATGGGTCTGGGGATACTCCTGCTGCGCTGAAGATGTATCCGAAGAAACAGAGTTCCTTTTTGTTGAATTCGCATTTGTCTGCGTTGAGGGTCAGTCCGGCGTCCTCGAGTCTCCTCAGGACTGCTGCAAGGCGTTGGTGGTGGTCGTCCTTGTTCGATGCATATACGAGGATGTCGTCACTGATGTTAGTGGTTCCCGCGAGGCCTGTGATGACCTTCCTGATCTCATGCTGGAAAACTTCTGCCGCCGATGATATTCCGAAGTTGAGTCTCTTGTACCGCATCAGGCCAAGATGGGACGAAAACGTTGTGATATATCTGGATTCTTTTGATAGTTTTAGTTGATGATAGCCGGACCGGAGGTCGAGCTTGCTAAAGATCGTCGCGCCCGTGAGGTCTACAATGAGTTCGTCAATGGTGGGAGTGACATGGCGTTCCCGGCCGATGGCTATGTTGGGGAGCCGCATGTCGATACATATCCTTACCGCGCCTGGTTGTTTTGGCTTCTGGGCTACTACCATCGGTGAAACCCACGGGGTTGGTCCAGACGTCTTTTCGATGATCCCTGCGTCTTCGAGCTTGAGTAGTTCTTTCTCTACGGCTTCTCTCAGGTGGAATGGTATTCGCCTGTGCCGTACTGCTTTGGGTTCGATGGTCGGGTCTATGTGTAGCTTAACCGTTCTCCCTTTTAGGCGTCCGATGCCTTGGAATAGCTTTTTGTGTCGTCCTAGCAGGTCATGCAGCTCATCGTGTTGTGTACTGAACGCGAAGTGGATCAGTTCTAGCTTTTCGGCTGTCTTGCAGCTAAGGAGAGTCTCACACCCGGCGTCTACCACGTATATGCGGGCTCTGCAGCTGGTGTTATTGTGGGCGAAGTCAGATTTGAATGATCCTCGCACAGGCAGGGGTTTCTTTGATCCATAGGCGTATAGCCTGACTTTCCTCTTGAGGAGTTTTGGCTTGGGGTTGAGACTGTTGAATTCTGTCACGGGCATGACATTTACTGTGGCACCGGTGTCGATGATGACTTTCAGTGGGCTTCCGTCAGAGAGGATGGTGCATGTTGGTCTCCTCTTTTGTCGTGATTTTCGTGGGTCCACTGCTGATATTAGGTGCACTCGGTGTGTGCGTCTCTTCCCTTTCTTTCTCCTTTCTTTGCCTTGCCTTTCGGGGGATGAGTCACTGTCGCTTTCGTCGCTATCACTCGTGGTTTGGGATCTTTGTGATTCGTCGACTGCCCTGGCTTTTCCTCTCTGCGTTGATTGGCGGGTTTCCTTGGGTGCGAATCTCCTACGTGGTTCTTGTGATGGCCGCGGGTCTGCGTCACGGTCATTCTTGTTCGGTGGGTTTAGGCAGACTGCCGCGTAGTGATTCAGGCGGTTGCATTTCTTGCATGTTGATCCCCATGCTGGGCAGGAGTCTCCTTTATGCCATGGGCCTCCGCACCACTTGCACGATTGGTCACGCCTTTGTGGTGGTTGCCCTCTCGGGTTCTGTTTCGGGCGGGTGCCCTGGTGTCGGGAGATTGCTGCTATGTCTTCCGTTGGTCCTGTGTTGTCTATCGGAAGCCTCTGAATGGCAGCTTCCATGACTGCTACTTGTTCTTCTGTCTGCTCGCGGAGTCTTGCCATCTCGAGGATGCGTGATAGTCGTACATTCTTCTCTGATAATATTGCTCTCCTCAGTTTCTCAGAGGAGATGCCGTTAATGATTTGGAGGCGTATGGCGAACTCTTCGTCTGGAAATTCGCATCCCACAGCCATTTCGCGGAGGCGAGCGTGAAACTTGTCCACTGTCTCTTTCTCCCGTTGTCTCGCCATGCAGAAATGGAACCGCTCGTAGTCGGGGTTGAGGTCCGGCTTGAACATGTTGGAAAGGGCGGCTTTTGCTGCTGCGTAGTTGGCATCGCTGCCTCTGTTTGGCGTGGCGTTGAACAGGCGCAGGGCGGCAGATCCTATGTTGAGGAGGAGGAAGGTGCGAATTTCCTTGGCGCAGCGATGTCTCTCGCGTCGAGGTGCATCTCGAATTGTTGTATTTATATTTCCCATCTAATGGCCGCTCCGTTGGTGAACGGGTCGAAGGGTGGCATGAACGTGGTTAGCGAGGGGTCTGAACGGTCCTCGGTGAGGCTCCTCCTCGACGTGGACCTAGCGCCGGACTCTGACGGGCTGGACGTCGGGTCGGACATGTTGTGTTCTGCGGCGTTGCAGCGTTGAGTTGTAGCTTACTGTTTGGCGGTGGTTGGGCCTGCGTGGGCCTGTAGCGTGCGGTCGCACGTGCGGCGCTTTGGTTCGGCAGGCCTGTGTCCCTGCTTCTCTCACGTCGTGAGGTCGTGATCTGATGTTGGGTGTAGCTGCCAGGAATAAAAGAGGTTGTTTCCCGGGCTGTTGTTGAGATGTGAGAGAGAAAAAATTTTTTTTTTTTTTTTTTTCTTCTCCGTTGGGGCCCTGGGTTGCTGGGGCCGCTATCCGCTGCTGCCGGAGGTTGTTCCTGATCGTGGGCGGGGCCGGCGTTGTTATCTTGTCGGCTCCGCGAATGTGTAGGCGCGGGTCCGTGGGCGCGAAAACCGCCGTTGTTTTCGGGGCTCGCGATCCACTTTCCGCCTCGTCGCCAGTGTGGTGTAAACCTGCAGGCCTCTGCAGGCAGGACAGCTGGGAGATGCGGCCTGCGCGCGTGGCCCTGTTGGAGTCGCGGTGCGCGGGGGCGGCGCAGCAATAACTCACACGACTGCCACTGTAGTTGCATAAACCCGGACTGGCGTTGAGACGCCAGTTCCGGTGATACCTTTATTATCTCATATCCGGCGGCAGTCTGTCACGTGACCCTGCTTCTCAGGACACGTGACATCACAGTCCCCCTCCCCAAACAGTTTAGCTTATTGGGGGTAACTTAAATATGTGGTTTCCCTGCCCACCATCTCGGCAAATTTGCTTTTTGGAATTTTACGTGTATTGCTTACTAAACCTTTGTTGTGCAGGAGTTTTCCAATAATTTAACCATTTTTACTCGTGATAGTGTTTTACACATTTTAATGTGCCTCCTTCTTTGGTTAGACATATTTCTCTTATTCAAGCTTTAAAGCTTTCCCATACTATGCGACAATAATCTACCAATCCGATATTTCATTAAAAAATTGTTCAATCTTTTATGCAACCTCAGACAAAAAAATCAAATATGTTATAGGGCGTCCTTTAAATCACCAGGAGATGTGTCTGTTCAGCTTGGTATGACAGAATGATGACTTTTGCAACCGGGGAGTGCCCTGACATCGTTCCTGATAGTATGTGCATTACCTAATGTGTTTATGAATGTTATTAGAGACCATGATGTTGCCTATTCTGGAATACGAGCTATGCGCTTGAGAATAATATGTATATTGGTTATGGGGTGCCAGTATCACCATGCATCATGCAATTTACAGTATTGTGGTATTCCCTTCCATTTGTGTGTGGTTTTTGGTAGTATGCTCTCCGTAGAGTGCAACCTGTCCACCTCTAGGTTTAGGGCAGAATTAAAGTCTCCTGCCCATATGATTTGCTACACAGAAAATTGATGACTGAGGTGCGAGCTTTCATACAAGAAATCTCGGCCGTCTGTGTTGGGGGCCCATATGTTCATAAAGACTAGTCCAATGCCTGCTTCTCCAAGGCTGATGAATCTACTTGTTTGATCTGATATTTTCTCATGGATTTGTAATTGCAGGGTGTGGTGTATTTATATTGCCAGTCCTCTGGAGTTGTAGCATAGGAGGCACCATATCTGTGTATACCCAAGCCCAGAGCTATTGATAGTTGGCCATCAGCCGTTCTATGTGTTTCTTGGAGCATTAGGATGTTGGGGTGATGAATTTCGTGGCATTCCTCATACTTCTAATATTCCATGTTAATCCAGTGATTTTTCAAGACATTACCAATATGAAGACGGCATATGTTCAGTTAATGTGTGTCTTATGTTTGTATGATGTTGCTTCAGTGTATTGGATGAGCACACATTTAACAACAAGATTTTTGCGAGCTGTGATGTCAATTTTACAAACTGGCTAAAACGTATCACTTAAAAAAACATTGTTTTTCTACCTACCTACCCTCCACCCTAAACAGAAATCCCAATTTACTGGCAGCAGCCACCCCCCAATATGTTGTGTCATACAGCATTGTGTTGGTGGTACACACTTGGGGTACTACTGTGAACACACCATTGCTTCCATGTAACTTAACCTCAACCAAAGTGTGAGGGCCCACTAAACTACTAAAAACTGTGATACAATAAGATATAGCCTTGATGAAAAGGTTATCATTAGATTTTAAAATAAGACATCTATGAAGCGTAAGTGATGTCCTTCTTGTAACTTCCTCTATGTTAGAGGAGTGGCACCATTATTTTTCAGTATATCTTTAGCAAAATTCAAAGATTCTGTGAAGAGTGAAGATTTTCTATTACACATAATTTTTAATTTCACCAGATATAACATTGAATATTGTACACCACGTTTGTGTGGCAAGTTTTTGGCTTCCCAGAAACCTTTTCTTAATTCCTGGACATGTGGGCTGAAATCCAGGAAGATTATAAGTATAGTGGAGCCATATTTTAGCTCACCTTTATCTTTTGCCTCTTTGACCAGGACTTCTCGATCTCTGTGATTAAAGATTCATGAAATTATTGGTCTCACCAGAGCTCCTAGTGGGAGTTTTGTTCCTAGTAGTGCCCGATGCACGCGTTCAACCATCAAGTGTGGCGTGAGTTATCTAATATTTCTAAGAAGAGATTTTTCATGAATTGATCCATTTTATCTATTGTAGTTGTTTCCGGCAGACCGATTATTCTGATGTTATTACAGCAAGATCTTTCAGATCCTCGTTTTTGCATGTTACCCTCTTCATGTCGTTTTGGAGCCTTGACCGAAGGGCATTGTTGCACGTCTGATGTTGGAGAGAACAGTAACCATTTCCACTGATGTTTCCTTTGTGCTAGGTCAGGAGGGAATCAATGTTCTACCAGCAATGAGACTCATCCATCCCACTATGGGCTCCAGACTACCATACGGACAGCACCCACTGCACATCCGCCCTTCTATTCTTCGGTGGGTGCTTTGTGCCAGAAGAACTGTCAGGGGCACATAGTGGTGATCCGGTATCTCCAGCCAGCAAAGCACCTGGCAACTCTACCGGTGGGTACCCCGGTGTGAAGTGGGACAGTGGTCCCTCAATCGTTTTGCACCTCGGGGAGACCCGCTGCAGGCAGTCTGCTAGTTACTCCTATGCAAGGTCATACATCCCCATTGCAATGCACTCCTCGTTCTTATGGTGCCCGCCTCTCCCTAACCATATTGGTACCACCATCTTCGCACTGGCACAGCGTGCTTGGCTCTCCCTTCTCAACTCTCAGATTTTCAGTCGTGTGTGGCTAATGATTTTGCATACTGTTGCTGGAGGAGCCACTCGAGCACTGATTAGAGCTTTATTTCTCAAGTGTTTTGTGATCTCTAGGAACAATTATTTTAAGGACGGTCATCACCGGAAGCAGCTTCAAGATGTGGCCATTATGTAGTGTATGCAACAGCGGGCCCTCATGCCTTTTAATTGGAATTTAATTCTTTAAATAAATTTAGAGTTCTGAGAAATCAATGTCTGTTTTCTTGCCCATAATTGTGGTTTGGAACTGTATATCCGTGGCATGAAATTAGTCTTGTCACCCTAATGTGAGCCTATAATATAAACATAAAACAAATATCGTCACAATATTTTGGTCCAATCTCAATCTCCGTTACTCTAGGAATCAAGGACATGGATGCCAGTATCATATCAATTCTAGAGAAACCTTTGTTTACATGGGAGTAATCTGTGCACTCTTTCTCGTCCTGGTGAAACACGTATCTCAAGGTCTCTATTAGAGATAGATCATGGAGTATCTTAGCCACTGCATGTTGATTGTATCAGTCTACTCTAGTGAACAGGAAGGTCTTATGCAGCTTCAAATCTAAGATGCAATTGACATACTCCACAATCATAATTTCCCCGTCACAAAAGGAGCTCTGTGGGCCCAGTAAACTCTGAAGAATTGGTCATTGTTAGGGAGAATTCTCTCTTTAGGCTGAATTTCCTAACGTAGTGAGTCCCCCAGCAGCTTTGCTGGATTTCTGGAGTTTGTTTTTTTTCTCCTGCCAAGAGTGAGATTCTTTTTCTCCCACTCTTGGAAATGATGTATGGTGTTCCTTTGACTGTTAATGTGTTTTATAGGCTATGGGGTCCTTTACTCCATAGGGTCTCATGTGTTTTTCCTGTGTGTGTTACACAGCACCCTCCGTGCAGTAACACAGGGGTGTCATAGTGACACCCCACCATAGACTCCATACCCTGGGACTGACTACTGTCTCCCAGGGCATGTAAAGTCACCATTGGCTTTACTAGTCCCAAATTATTAACAGAAACCAGTACAAACCATCATATTGTGGACGTACTGGTCGGGACAATTCGATTGCCCCGGGGTCTGTTAGTCGAGGGGGCATGTCTCCGTCCCCCCTGATCAAGTTTTGGCTGGTGGCAGTGGATACTACTTTTTATATTCGACCGCGAATATATCCCTATGGGATTTTCCCATTGTTCGAGGCTACCAACTTTAATTATTTAATTCTCATAGCCTCGAACATACCGCCGGTTTATTTATTTAATATTAATTCGACGGTTGGTATTTTTTGCCAGGACTCGATTCTAAAATGGCATTTCTGTTCTCTTCTGTGACTCCAACCCAAGTCAAGCCCTTTGTTCCACTATTTGGCGGGCTTCTCCACAGAAGCCTCCAAAAGTGGTGCAACTCTGTCTGGGTACCACAGGGGGTGTGGGAGAGGGTTTAGGCACCCTGGACTGAGTTACCTTGGTAACTCAAGTTGCACTCTTGTGTGATTGGCCCAAGTGGTGAGCCGGCTGGCTCACCACTTAGCATGTTTGATTGACAGCTAGGCTGAGTGAATGGGGGTGTGCTGCATAAAAGCAGGGCTTTGGGGACTGGAACTTCAGAAGTCGCCACAGGACCTGAGAATCCGACGAGGGAGACGCTGAGCCAACCTACCACGACGACACCACCGGTGGAGCCCTGCGGAACCGACTCACCACTTCCCGACGACAGAGAAGATCTCCCGGCTGGAGAGGCTTCTTCCCCTGACTGGTGGGCACAACCAGTTTACCTTCTTTTCTTTGCATCCCAGGATGTCTTGTGGTCGAATTGCCGGTGCCAAGCACCCAGGCAACCAGATAGCCACTTACCACTGGACCGCGAATCAAAGGACCGCTCCTTTTACCTGAGAACTCCGCGGCTGGTTTCTTCCCTGGCAGTGCAACGGACTCCTGTCTTCCTCCCCGACGAGATCCTCTCTTCCCCCGGACGAAGCACCGACTTGCATCTGCTGCCAGGAACAACTGCCCCCGCTGGAGTATTCTCACCACTTTAAGGTACCGTGTCCGCCAGGCCTCCCTTTCTAAAGATTGCTACAAGGTAATAATAATCCCTTAACCTTCTGGACTGGGCTGGCCGCCTTGACCTTCTAACTGGTCCCTTTCTTTGGTCCAACTCTTTTTGAACCTTTTCAAGACTTTTGTGCACTGCAACCGTGTGACCTTGGACACATTTCGTTCTGATCCTCTTAAAGTGGATCCCGCCTACTGAACTCTAACTTCACGGTTTTTCTTTGCCTTCTTTTCTTGTTGTGTTCTTATAAAAGTTTTGGGATGTGTTTCAATTTATACTCTGCTTTTCTCTCCCTTTTAAAACGAATTATTAGAGTGCCATCTGCGTTAAGCGCTCACCGCTGTCTGAAAATAAGTGGTGCTTTACTAAAGAATTGTCTAATATTCTTTTAAGGGAGTGTATATCTTTTAGTGACCATGTTTTTGAATTGCTTACTATTAGTGCCTGTGCGTTTCTAGATGTGGTTTTAAATAAATAATTATATCTCTTTTGCACCAAGCTCTGGTCAGCGTTTACTTGCTCTACTGTGTTCCTCTGACCTATTGTGAATACTGCCTAACTCTTCTTGACGGAAGTCTGACTGCTCAGCCACAGCTACCAAGTGAATCTGTGTGGTACAGACTGCTACCAAGTGGGTTTACTGCCAAACACCTGTAGTCTTAAATCTTTTGCAGTGGTCCCAGAGGGAACTGCACAGGTTTCTGCCTAACAGTCATGTTTCTCACATATGGAATATATATCGATACCAATGTAAATAAATGATTTAGTAGTCCCTTTATCGTGATAAATCTCCCTTCAGGATCTCTTTGAATGACCCTTTCCTGGAAAATAGCCATTCAACTGACCAAGGTTGCAACCCCTCACCACTTCATGCTACTCATTACAAGTTTGCCGGTCTGGGACAATTGCTGGTAAAATTTCCAGTAATTACGTGACCCGCAATTTTCCCAGCGGGGGTTCACTGATTTATCTCCAGGCATGAGCTGGAGGTAAATCAGCCCCCCACTGACAAAAAACAACCAGTATTTCCGGCACCAGTATTACTGGTGCCAGAGATACTGACAATCGCCTCAAAGGAATCCATGGAATGGGGATTTACGGCCTTTGCCAGCACCTGGAATATCTCAGTAATACCGGGATATTAGGTGTCGGTAATGGTAGAGTCCGTTTCCCGGTATCCCACCTGAATTACCGGCGGGATACTGTGAAACTTGTAATGACACCTGTAGGCTCTCATTACAAGTTTGTTGATATCTTGGTGGTAAATCTGCCAGGATACTGGCAAACTGTATTACCGTTGCCGGCACTCTGTCTAGTGGAATGTCCACCAGATTCTGAATGCCAGGTCATGGTGAAACTCCCCATTCCATGAAGTCCCATTCGACTCCATGGGGGAGTTTGCTGGTTTTACAGGTGCCTGTAATACTGGTGATTTTTGCCGGTAAGGTGGCTGACGGACCTCCAGCTTTTAGCTGGAGGTAATTCCAGCCACTTCACCCGCAAACTCGTAGTTGGCCGGTGTGGTAACGTGGCGGTATACATTATTTCTGGAACGTTAATACCGCACCAGCTAAATCGTAAGGAGGGCCATAGTGTTGTAAGGAGAGGATGGGAGGATAGCTCAGGAGCAACACCCTTGCCTTGCAAGCAAGACGACATGGGGCAACACAGGTTCGATCCACCGGTCCGCGCTTAGAAACCTCTGGGTATTAAGTGCGTTATAAATGACCAATCATAAACAAAGAAGAACCCATGGGTAATTCTTTGATTGTCAAAGCAAATTAGGTGTGTCTCTTGAATAAATGCAACACCCACTTCCATCTCACACATCTGATGATCTATCAAACTCTTCTAGGGTGGTGAATTCAGACTTTGAACATTCAAGGATATGAAGAGAAGATCAGCTATTCCCTTCCATATAGATTTGCCTATTTCCTCTCCTATAGCTTACTAGGTCATAGCAATGCAACATGGGATTCTTTCCCATCCCATTTTTGTGCTCGCACCGGCTGTTGAGAATAACTTGAGATCGGGAATGACTTTCTCTCAAATTTCCCACGCTACATTTGCAGTTCTAATATAAATCCTAAAAACCTTGTTGTGGTATTTAATAGCTGTGAGCGCCTATCCAAAAGGAACCATGCCCCACCGCTCTGACTATCCATCCACCCGCCAACGACAACCTCATTAATTCTCATAGCAATGTAGAAAACCCAAGGCCCCATGCCATCCCTCACAGAAGAGAACATCCTGGGAATATTTCTACTTATGCCCAGCATTTCCTCAATGAAAACCATAGAACATGCTTGGTCAATTCCTCCATCATCAACCATGCCACACCGCTCTGCCTATCCATCCACCCGCCAACAACAACCTCACTAATTCTCATAGCAATATAGAAAACCCAAGGCCCCATACCAGCCCTCGCAGAAGAGAATTTTTGGGGAATATTTCTACTTATGCCTAGCCTTTCCTAAATGAAGACCATAGAACATGCTTGGTCAATTCCTCCATCATCAATCAGTACATCAATTCTATCCCTGGGTCCTCTAAATTGAAGGAGACATGTCAGCCTTCATCACCCTATTCCGATGCTCTCCTGTTTCTCAATGAGGTTTACTCCCATTGCCTTGTTTTTCCGTTTTTGAGCACATCCTTCTCTTTTCTTTTATTACTTGCCTTTTCAGTTTTTCCAGTTCCCTTTGTTCTTTTGTGCTTCAGTCCATCTAATCGTCCACTTTGTCTTAGTTCATGATCGAATGAGGGCAGTCCTCATTCTCCAAGAGTAGTCTGCAAGGATGACCCCATCTGCATTTGATTTTTCTCTTTGGTTGCCTGCGACCAATCTGAGACTTTTCCAGATTTGTCACAGGCCACAGTCACCTTGGCTAGATCCTGAAATAAGAGAATCAATAATGTATCTCAAAATGTAATTATTTTGGTATTCCTTGCTGCCAACATGATCCTTTCTTCACTCTGAAAAAATTGACCCTTGTCAGCACATCAGGTGCTAGGATGTTATTCTGTTAAAACAAGGAGTATACTCTGTGTGTTTGGTTTAAGTCCATATCTGCTGCGGCTGGGAGCTGTTGTATGCTGCTAAAGAGATCCTGGATGAATCCCTTTAGCTATGAATCTTAGATGTGTTTAGGTATTTCCCTGACTATGAAGTTATTTCGATATGAACTGTTCTCAAAGTCCTTCTGCTTTGTGAGGAAAGAATCAACTTGATTTTCAAGCACCTGCTTCCCCGTTTTCGCCAGTTCTGAAGGTTTGCCCACAAATGATCCACATCATCTAGCCTCTTCTCCACTGCCAACACATGGTTGTTAAGCTTAGATATGGACTTCGATAGCTGAGCAGTACTGCCTTTGATCTCCCTTGTAAATTGTGAGATTAGTTGTTGTATATCTTTTTTATTTGTCAGAGTCGCATCCAGATCTGAGTCCACATTGCTTGCATGCACTTGAGCCATAATTTGGGTACTGACTTTCTTTCCTCCCTCTAGTAGCATCATCATCATTTTGATGTCTGCCAAAGTGGCAACTGTTTTGCTTATCTGGATTCTTTGCCATCTTTCTGATAATTATCTACCCCTGAGTATGCAAGTATGTTGCTCTTTCAGTCCCACTACCACTTGTCTTAATTAGAAGTGTGGGGGAATTAAGCAAACCCAGTTTCAACCTTAACTGACAAGTTCATCTCCCCACTCGAGTTCATCCTCTTTTGATCACTGATCGTTAGTCTAGACCAGCATTAGTTGGAGGCAGAACAAAATTGCAATTGCACCTTTACATAGTTTCCCCCTCGTCATCAGCCAGTCGCCCCGGTTCGGGCAGTGAGAATCAGATATGGAGAGTAATTACCTCACTTCATCTGGGGCGTTCTTCATTTGACTGGATCCGGCTGCTGACGGCAGGTATAGTGCAACTCACACTTCTTTATTCATCTAGAGTGTACACTCAGGTTTCACCTAACCATGAGGTCTGTAGCTCCACACCGCTCTAAGTCTCTTTGAGCCTGCCATGGGAGTACCAAGAAGCAAGGGTTTGTCTGAAGTAATACGCTTTGACATCACATCTTGGATGCGACCCCTGGGATTCAGCTGCACCTGGCCATCACACCAAATTCAGATGAACCTGCATCTCCAGTGGGTGGCTGGGCCCGTACCCAGCAGCCTCGCTGCAGTATTTTACCACATTTTATGAAACTGCTGTATGCTGCATTTTTTGTGCCATTCTATTAGGGGTACTGTGTTAGGGAACATTTAGGCACTGTTTTTGGGCCAGTGGCAGTGGGAGGGTGGTTCGGGTGATATGGGTTGCTTGCCCCATAACATAAAAAAGCAGTGAGAAATGCACAAAAAATGCCCATTCAACAAGGTGGGTAGGCGTGACTGGGCCCTGGTATCTCTGTTTTGCTAGCAAGTGGTTCTAAAGGCTGGGTTTAATCAGAGCTCACAGGAGATCGGTGTGCAAGCCTATTCGCTCGGCCATGCCCCTAATATTTAATTTCTAAGGACAGGTTGACAGATGAAAGGTCCAATATAGGAATATTTCCTCTTTCTGATAGTGAGAAACTGAGTTAACCACTTACTCTCAGATGCTCAACCCTCACTATCCATGTCCACATCCAAGATCTCCCAGACCTTACACTATTCCCATGGTCAACCACTACTTACATGTCAGGATCAGCACCAGGGATAACAGAAAAGCTGACTCAAATATAAAGTGTACAAGCTTTTATTTGGGATTGCATACAGGCTGAGGCCAACATAACTAATAGAGGTGGATAATAGATTACTTAAATGTCCCTCAAGTTCTTGATCTACCCCCTCATGGACTCAGTGTCACTTGAGCAATATTCTCAGTGCAGGTTTGCATGGGCAGGTCTCAAATCCCCTATACAGTTCTTCCCTACAGTGACTACTGACAAGCGGGCACCGATGTAGGGCCAAGATGTCCATAACAAAAGGCTCTCTGATCCTTTCCACCCTCATTCTCACCCTATTGTTCACTTGCACCATCTACTTTAACCTCCACCTTGTTCTCCTTCTTAGTCTCTTGTTACTCACCCTGGTGTTGAGCTCTCTATCTTAATTTTCTTCCTCCATCGCCCAACTTTTTTGAACCTTCTCCCCTCTAAATATTATTTTCTCCTTCTGATTCGTTACCTCCTCTTCATGCTCCCTAGCAACCACCTTCAACGACTGCCTCTCAATCTCCTCCCCCTGTCCAAACACCACCTTGATTTCAACCTCTTCTCCAGATACCTCTTCCGCTCATTGGCTCTTAATGTTCCCTCCTTCCGCCTTTTGCTATTTCTCCAACTCCTTAACTCCACCTGAGGTCCCTTCTCCTCCTACCTCTCCTTTTAACTTCTCCACCTCCTTCTTGATGTGCCTCCCCTCCACCAAAAACTCCTATTGCCCCTATCTTCATCCTCCTAACTTTCCCCTTTAAACCTTTAACCTCCTCTAATAACTCCTCTACCTCTGACCTCAATCTTCCCAGCTCTTCTAACATACATCCTACCACTTCTCCTCTGACCCACCCAACTTCCAACTTCAACTCTCAACAACCCCTTCCAATACCTCTGCTTCAACCACTTCTAGAGATACGTTGTCCTGCACACTGTTGTGTCCTAATCTGCCTGTGTTGTGGTTTGGTCTGACTTCCCCTCTGTAGCAGTATGCCTTAGAATGTGGTGAGTGACTGAGCCTAATACAGTGTTGTATGCTGGGGATTCTGAGGTTGTCAGTTGGTGAGTGAACAGACATGCAATGAGGGGGCTGGTGGATATTTCTCCCAAGTATCTTATTTACCTACGTTCCTATTAAGCCTCGACCCATATGTTTAAGCTGATCCTGAGTAAATAGCTTACCCCTCACCTGTGGCTCCTGACTCATCTTTCCTGAAGAGGCCATCTCAATACTCACCTACAAGGGATGTAGAGCCCTGCTCATTTTCAAGGTATCTAGTGCCCTGCTCACTAAATCTCTTCTCCCCCTTTTTCTCCTTACCACGTCCACTTTTCTGACTGCTCCTCCAGTGGGACAGGGATCCATTACATGCTCCCCTCCAAAACCATCCTCCTGCTCCATCATCACTGAGAGACTGACTGTGTTCAGAGCTACTCTTTTTTATACAGTCTTAACCCCTTCCTTGGTCTGGCTTCCAGTGAAACAGGCTGCAGCTGTGCCTACAGGGAAGGTCTCCAATCTGATTGGTTGTTGAAGCTTCCTTTCTTCAGGTCCTCTTGGGTGAGTTCAATGAGGCAGAGACTTTAAGAGGCATAGGAGCCCTCTAAGTTCTCACTAGTCTGCTCTGCCCTATCCTGCTTGCCTGCATCCCTCACTCCCATTCTGCTTCTGGAAGGTTCTCTTACTTCAAGCTACCATTAGAGATGGGGAAGCTGTAATGTGTGTTCTTTTCCTTTGTTATTAAGGAGGTAAGAGGGTACAGTTTCTCCTCTCTTATGGACATGGGACATGGGTTCCCTGTGGTGTCATCCCTGAGGTTTAAAGACAACCTCTGTTGGTAGGCCCAGACTTCCCCTATTCTCCTGTTGTTATGCCAGTGATTGTGGCATCTTGGTCTGTTCTGCGTGTTCCTTTAACCCACTTGGGACTTAATGGGAGATGTAGTGCTATTACTCCTGTTCTGTGGACAAAACTAGGGTGGCTTGGATTGGGGATGAATTTCCTGATAATCTCTTTTGTTCAGGTACCTGGCTAGGAGTTCCCGATGGTGGTCTCCTTCCCAAAGCTTCAGTTGCCCACTGGGGATCTGGTCCAGATATTTACCCAGATTCAGTGGAGAATTCTGGTAGTTGTGGTGTATTCTTCCCATAGTGGTCTGCCAAATAGACTTTGCCCAGGTGATGTGGTTGCTGTCATGTAAGTCATGTGATTTTCCTCTGCTATGTGGAGGTGCCCTGGAGGATTTAAGGATCATTCCTCTATTCGCCCCCGAAATCCTAGCAGAGTACTGTGTCACGCATAGATAGTACAGACTCACCAGTCATCCCACTTCTTGCTCATGACTAATTCACTTGGTGGACATGCAGCAAACAGCAAAACAAGGATGACTGCAAACTTCATTGTCCTCCAAGGCGGCTGCCATGTCTCTTATCAGAGCCATCTTCAGCTTACTGTGGCTCTTGGGAGCGCACTATTCTACGCTTTGCTTCTTCTTTGAGGATTTCTCAGTTGTAGCGGCCTTACTGTGGAACGCTACTCCCTTGTCTCTGCGTGCCACAGAGGATAATCTTTCCTTTCATTGGGCCTTAAAGACCCATCTTTTCACTATTTAATGTGGCTCTTTATTTCCTTAATTTTTCTTTTCGTTTTGTTTTTGTTTCTTTCTTTTCCTTTTCCTGCCACTTAGTACCTCTGACACTGCAGTGCCATGATGCCCTTGCTGTTAAAGGTGCGCTTTACACATTCTTTTTACATTACATTACACTACTCAAGTGAAAACTGTAGTCCCTACCGGTAAGGCGCTCTTATCTCCAAACATAATAAAGGTCTAACTCTTTAAAATAATGCAAGATTTGTATGATTTCTGCCAGAGTAAAAGATCCATGTGGTCTTGAAAGCTAGTAGGCAAAACAATGGTGTGAGCAGAATGAAAGTATCATCACTGCAAAACCCAGTGTTTTTTTTTGCTTTTTTTTAGAAAAAGAACAATAAGTAAAAAACCTTTAGGAGCCCATGTTTTTCCTGTGAAGGCCTCATGAAGTACGGCACAGACAACAGACTTAAAGTTCAAACAAAATATATTTATTAGCTTAAATGTCAGGATGGTTGAAGGCCTAACTTGCCCTATGTAAAGGCAGGATTTCCCTACCTGAACGAAACTATGGAAAGTCTGAGTCAAAGAGTTCAACTTAAAAGTTTGTCTGTGTCCAATACCTATCCTTGCCCTCACAACTAAAGCTAACAAATGTGTAGGGATGTCAAAGTTCAAATAAATAGGGTTAAACTCAAAGATGCGAGCTTCTTCCAATTCAATAAAAAAGTCTCAAAGTTTACCTTTCTACAGTTCAAGATGATATAGTTCAGAACCAATCCTTGGGGTTCCCTTTCCGAAGTTTTAAGTAATACAATCCAAAAGAAAAAACGGTCTTGAGACTCAGTTCTCAAGGCAACAAGTGTGGTTTCTTTAAGTCTCAGGGTTCCCTTCCCCAAGACTTCAACTCCTTGACTTATATTTGCTGCCCAGGTCAACTTGACCCTCTTTCTGGCTTGCTTCGCCAGTTCACATGCAGTGGTTTCATTAGGCTGTTGCTTGTCGTCCTTACATTTCACCATGCAGAGCTCTCTGGTCTAGGTGCAGTAGTTAGACCACACAATCTACCCATTACAGGTCGCACAACCGGGGTCCCGAGACGTCTCAGCATACACACACACAGGTTCCTTGGCACTTGTTCCTGTGCTCCAAGTCACTTTCACTTAGTTCCTTTTGTTGGCTTCTTGGCTTCAGGGGTGTGTTTGCACTTCTCTGGCTTCTCTTTATTAGCCATTATTAGCCTCACGTCCCTGATACCATTTGTCAGACACCTCCTGCCAAGCTGTGGCCTTGTCACACTGCATTTACTCATAAAAGTTCACTGTTTGGTTCTTTTCCACTTTTAACATTCTTGACTTTAATATTTGAATTAAATTGTTGTGCAACATATACTCAATTCAGTCCAGCGTTCAATGTGCAATTTTATTGTTCAGGTTTAAGGTTCTATTCAGTTCAATATTCAATATGCACCTTTCGGTTTCAATGTTTAAATTTCCATTTAGTTTGGTATTCAATAAGCATTTATTTGCTCAAAGTTACGTTTCTCTTTAGTTGGGTATGCGATAAGCACATAGTTGTTTCTATATTATGGACCGGTATTCCCTTGTGGTCCTGTTGGAGCGCCCAGAGCCTCTATGCCCTCCAGACACTTGCTGGTCTTCTGTGCTTCTTTTCCAGTAGTTCCCATGACTTCCCTTCTGCTTCTGGAGTCTGGAAAACCTTACTGGCACAAGCCTTGCTTGCCTGCCTTGTGCCTCTCTCCTCACACCGGCAGCTTCCGTGCTTCTGTTGGTACTCGGGCAGCCTCCTCTCTGCTCCGTCTCCACAGCAGCTGCTGCTGCTTGCTCTGTGGTAGGAAGGCTCCCAGGCTTGGAGAAATCACACGGCCCATTTACATCAGGTCCCCCAAGTCTGCTGGGTTTGCTGCGAGTGTCCTGGCTCGTGCGTCTACAGTCCCACCAAGGCTTCCTCTGCACACGGTGCTCTGCTTGTCGCGCTCCTTCCCTCTTTCTCTGTCTGGTTGTTCTCCATTTATACACCTGCAGCCCCTTGACAGGCTACAGGTGTGGATGTCCAATTATCCCTGACTGACCACAATCAAAGGGACATGGCCGACCTTCACAACTCTTAGTTGGCATCTTCTTCGTCCCAGTACCAAAGTGGTGAAAAGGTGTATTCTTCCCTGCTCTTAATGGTCTCTTCTTCGTCCCAGTACAGTCAAGTGTTCGATGTGGATAAATGAGAGAACTGGCTTATATAAAGTTTGAGGGAGGGTTAAGTTGGTTATCAATAGGGAAAGGGGGATACCATGGTATGATATGATATATGGCATTTGTAATGCACCTATACACAAGTGTTTCAATGCGCGACAAGGTAAGGAAGGGGGAACAGAGAGAGGACAGAGACAACGATCTTGCTAGGTCAAGTGGCATTGAGATCACGCAAGTGCAGGGGAGGGAGAAGGGGAAAATTGATAGGGGAAAGGGGAGGGTGCAGTGATGTACATGGGATCAAAACAATAACAAGAAGTGCAGACAGTAGGTGTCCAAAAGTGCAGGTAGGGGGACTGTAGGGTTACCAAAATGCAGACCAAAATGCAAGGGTTGCCGGCAGGCAGTGCAGGTGTGCAACTGTGTGGGCAGGGACCTGGGCCCGAAATCAGAGGGTAGCCAGGTGACTAGTACAGTATCAGACAGGAAATCAGCAGGGGAGAAGAAGAGAGACGGCAGAAGCAAAGAGGAAGGTCTTGAGGTGCTTCCGGAACCGGAGCTGGTTCTCCTCAAGTTTCAGAGAGGCAGGAAGGCTGTTCCAGAGGGAGGCCCCAGCCGAAGAAAGAGATCTACCACCAACTCGTTGCTTGGAGAACCGACCGACCCTGAGGGAGTCGGAGGTGGAGGAGTGAAGAGCTTGAGCAGGAAGGTATTTACGAAGAGAGAGTTGGAGGTATTGAGGACCCAGGCCCCAGAAGGCCTTATGGACAATGCAGAGGTTCTTGAACTTAATCCTTGCAGCCACTGGGAGCCAATGCAGAGATTTCAGTGCTGGAGAGATATGATCCCTGGGCTTGAGGCCAAGGACAAGTCTCGCAGTCCTTTTCTGGATGAGTTGCAGAGGGCGGAGAGTAGAAGCAGTCAGATTTAGAAAGAGGCTGTTGCAGTAGTCCAGCCTAGAGAGAACCAGAGCTCTAGAGACAGTGAATTTCTGGGGGAAGGAGAGTAAAGGAAGAATACCTCTGAGGAGGTGCAGTTTGTAGTTTGACTTCTTAGAGACGTCAGAGATGTGAGGAGAAAAGGAGAGTGTGGAGTCGAAGATGACCCCAAGGTTCTTAGCCTCACAGGTGGGTGCAGGAAGAGGGCCAAGGGAGACCGGCCAGAGAGTGACAGGAAAGTGGGGTGCATGTGTGCCAATGAGGAGAATCTCTGTCTTACTGGCGACACACGACTCCTGGTTAGCAGACAGACAGTCTGAGATGAGAGAAGGAGAAGAGGTGGCAGAGGGGAGCCTGAAAATGAGCTGAGTGTCATCTGCATAGCACTGAAAGTTGGAGCAGAGAGCGGCAATGCGAGAGGTGCCAGGTATTGGTTGAACAGCCAGGGAGAGAGGTTAGACCCCTGGGGACCACCACAGGTAGAGAGTGAGATAGAGGAAAGGAAGGGCCCAAGTTGGACCTGGGAGGGTCGATCAGAGAGGAACAAGGTCAGCCAGGCCTGGGCCTGATCGGTGATACCCAGGTCATCACGGAGACGACTGAGCAAGGCGGCATGGTTGACCGTGTCAAAGGCAGAAGAGGGATTGAGTAAGATGAGGACAGAGGGGAAATTAGAATGAAAGGTTAGAGAGCAGGTCTTCAGAAGAGTGGAGCATGGAAAGGGCTGTGTCAGGATGTGAGTCAGCCAGAGGAGGGGAGAGAAAGTGGCAGCGAAGCCTCACCTGATACACGCTTCATGGGTCGGATGACCGAGAAGGTGGGTGGCGGTGCTGGAGTTGGCTTAGCGTGAAGGGTAGAGAGGGAGAGATGGGAGGAAAGAAGAAAATGATCACTCCAGGTGACAGGAGTGGTGAGGGGGATAGAGAGGGGGAAGCCTGAGTAGATCAGAATATCCAGTGTGTGCCCTTCAGAGTGAGTTGGGCCGGAGGGGAGAATAGAAAGAGAGAGAGAGTCGAGAGGTTGTGAAAGAGTCCAGAGGAGGAACAGGAAGCATCCAGGTGGATGTTTAAGTCTCCAAGAAGGAGGTGTTGAGTGGTCAAGGTCAGGAGGGAGAAGGAGAGGCCCGCCCACTCAGACAGGAAGGAGATGATCTAGTAGTAGGCAGGCATAGGAATGACAGAGGCAGGAATCCACTCCGGGAAGATCAAGGCTACACCCCATCTGGAACGATTGGATCTGGGCATGGAGAGGATCTTGTTAGCCATCAGGGGGAGAGTGTCAAAGCTTGTGACAGAGCTGGCTGTGAACCATGTCTCGGTGAGACCGAGGACATCAAGATAACATTCTTCCAGGAGGCGGCAGATGTCAGAGGACTGTTTGACAGCTGAGCGAGAGTTGAGAGTGCTATATGTAGAAGTTTGCCAACCTTGAAAGACTTCTGGGAGGGGTACAAATCAGAGGTATGCCCTGCGGAGGTGTAGAAGGAGCCAGAGGGGGCACAGAAGAGGAAGTTGGAGAGGTAAAGGTAGCCAAGGAGGAGCCAGAGGGGTGAGGTAAGGAAGCTGAAGGAGGGAGAGAAAGGACAGCAGGAGAAGAAAGGAAATTGATGAATGCGGGAAGCATCTATCAAAGAAGAGAAGGTTGGACTGGGGGCCTTGGACCAAGACAGTGCCATTCAGGTAAACATTAATGATGACCTTAGAGGAGTGGAAGGGGGGCAGGACGCCCTCCCACCGGGTGCCACCATTAATGGGAGAAGAATAGAAAGGAGAGAGCACAGAGACCATATGAAGAGTCCATAGGTCTGGCGAGGGAACGACAAAGAGAATGTCGGTGAGGGTCTGTCTGGAGGAATCCCTGGTATAGGTGTCAGCGATAGGGAGGCCTGGGTTGGAGACCAAGATATCCTTTTTGAACTTCTTCCTACCAGACTTAGGGCCTCATCACGACTTGGGCGGTAACGCCGGTGGTATTAGCCCTACCGCCGAACTCCCCGTCGGATCACGAGTTCGGAGGTAAAGTAAATCCCCATTCCCCATTGAGCCCATTCGGGAATGCCCCATTCCCCATTGGGCTCAATGGGGAAAATTCGCGCTCTTACTGCCGGCGGATTTACCGCCGGCGGTAATAGCGCGACTTTTCGGCGGATTTCCCCCCAGCTAAGAGCTGGGGCGAAATCCGCCGAAGTCCTGATTTGGCAGACCCTTAAATCCAGCGGTATTAGCGCTACCGCCGGATTTAAGGCTTACCGCCAAAGTCGTGATCAGGCCCTTAATCAGGAGAGCAGGATAGTCGATAGAGAAGCAGTTTGAAAAGATAGGAAAAACAGAGAGCACCATAGAGTAGGTGGGGGAAGAAGAGAGAGGAAGAGGGGTGGAGGGGAAAGGTGGGGGGTAAACAAAGGGAGGACACAAGGAGGGATGCAAGCAGACGAGACAGAAAGGGACAAGACAATAGTGGATGATTGACTAAGTAGACAAGAGCTCAGATGGAAGAGCAGACACAAAACAAGGCAGTCCAGTAAACAAATCAGGTTACCAAGGCATCAGGAACAGAGCAGTCACTAAAAAGAGAACCTAGAGGAGGGTGGAGCATAGCAGAGTACAGAACAATATACAAAAGAACAAAGCAGTCAACAAATGTAAACCTAGAAGAAGGAAGAATGCAGCGGAACACAAAGCAATACAATGCAAAACAGGGCAGTCAATGAGTAAGAGCAAAGGGGGCAGGTGGGTGCAGGAGGCTGGAGAACGGGGGGGCGTGAGGCACATGCGATAGGGAGTTGCGTCGACCACGCAGTCAGGGAAGCGCTGCTGCGAGCGATCCACACACACATGCTGGGGAATGAGAATAAAACGTTTACAAGGGCCTCTGCCTCCTCCAAGGGCACCCACACCAAATCCTCAAGGATTCTCCACCCAGCTGATCCTCCCTCGCTTCTCTACCGCCAGGGTCGGGATCCAAGAGCAATGGCCTTTCCCTTGCCAACTGCACAGAGGACCCAAGGGGAGTCAGAGTGAGAATACCCTCAGGTTTCTCACATACCCTTCCCCAATGTAGTTGGACTGGGGTGCTTTACAGAGAAACCGGGAGATGAAGTCCACATTACCTTGGCCTAGGCCTTTCCTGCGTTCCACTGTGGAGCAATCAGGTGGATGGCCAACAACACCCCGCTTATCCCTTAGGCTGGATTCTCTTTGCTGGGATTTTGTGTTAATTTCCAAGAAACTGACATTTTTCTCTGCACTACCTCGCCTTTTTAAAAAAAAAACATTTTTATTTATGAATTGTTGTGGGACATGCGTGACAGCACTAAGACATATAAACGTGAATGGATACCATCGATCATAGACAGCAAAACAGCATAACTAAATAGCATGTATACACGGGATTCTCGTACACTGACTTAATGGTAACTGGTGACACGTGAGTTCATTTCCGAGTAGAGGTAGACTTTCATATAGCTTGGGCTTATACGTGCCATGGTAGACCTATTGTGTATATTCTATAAAGGGCAGCCAGGTTAAGGGGAGTATCTCCCTTCTGCTAAGGCTGTAATCTTCTCCGAGGCCAGTTAATGCCATGGCTTTCCGCACCACATACCCAGCACTGGTCCATTCACACTTTTCCAGTTCCAGGCAAGGGAGATTTTAGAAGCTAGGAGAAGGTGCGTGAGCAGCCTAGCCTTACGGCCTGTCAAAGGATAAAGTCTGTCCCCATAATCCTCCAACAAAACAATCATGAGGTGTGGATGCCTAGACCCCCTGATCAATATTCAGCATTGATCTAATGTGCAAAAGCACCTCTTTTCAGTTTTCAGTTGCATTGGACCTTGGGACATTGCCACCACATATGGAAGTAGGTTCCGCTTTCTTGACAGCCCCTCCAGCAGTTCTCAAGGTATGTAGGGGCCATTCATTGGAGTCTGTCTTGGGTAAAATGCCAACAATAGCACAGTTTGAGCTGGCCTTCCTTATCCGTGGTGCATCTGGAGTTTTTATGATTCCGTTCGCAAATGTGACGCCAAGAGTCCTTTCCAATCGCCCTCCCTAGGTCTCTTTCCCAGCTCGCCATGTAGGGCAGGCATTCCTGAGGGTCAAAGCGATCAAGTAGGTTGTAAAGCACTGAAACGCTACCCCTGGACCTGCCCGCCAAATAGGTGAGTTCTAAAGCATTCAGTGCTCTAGTGCCTCTCTGTCAAACCATCGGGTGGCACCCCCAGTGTGGCAGTGGAGATATTGAAACCTTTCCCCTTCCTGTATTGAAAATGACTGTTTGCTCTCCTCAAATGTGAGCTGGTATCCCTCTTTAAAGAGCTGTCTAAGTTTTCGCAGGTCTCTGGCGGTCCAAGCTGCAAATGCTGCTGCGTGCTTACCCAGAGCAAACTTAGGATTGTTGACCACAGGAGGTAGTGGGCCTAAGGCTAAAGGAGTGCTCCATCTCTTAGTTCCCCAGCTCCAGTACTTAAGTGTGTGAAGTGTCGAGGATAGCAGTGTGGGTCTGCCACTCAGCTGGACAAACGGCAGCTCATTCAGGGGGATCAGTGTAGCTACCTGTTCAATCTGTGCCCATAGTGGAGTCTCTCCCGATTGGCCACACACAAAGATGTGTCAAAGGTGGGAAACTAGATAATATCGATATATCTCGGGGACTTCTAGCCCCCCAGGTGTTCCATGCGCATGAGGACTTTTTTAGCTACCCTCGACCTGCGGTGATGCCAAATTTAAGCCAAGATTTTCCCCTGTAGCCCGTGTAGTCTTGGGATTGTGACAGCTATAGGAAGGGCCAAGACGTGATAGAGAAGTCTGCGGATAATGGCCATATTAATGGTTGCGATATGCCCAAGCCACAAGGTAATTTGCTTATGCCACAGTTTCAGATCCAATTCCACCCCTGCGAATAGCGAAGGAAAATTAGCCGAGTATAATGATTTGATGGAACTGGGGATGTGCACCCCTAAGTATTCAATAGGGTCACTCTTCCACGGGTGTTAATGCGATCACCAGGCCAAGGGATTTAGTGTAGTTGACTGCAAACCCAGAGGCCTGGCCAAAGCTTGCTAGTTCATCCATCAGGGCCGGGATTGAGCGCTGCACATCTATCGGGTAGAGCAATACGTCGACAGCGTACAAGGATATTTTGTGTCTCCGATCCTGGTGAGGGATACCATGAATATCTGGATGAGCTTGCATGTGGGTTGCCAGAGGCTCAATCGAGAGGGTGAACATGAGGGGGTTAGGGGACAGCCCTGTTGTGTACCTCTGCTGACTTTTATTAGGGGGTGGCCCTGCCGATGACCAAGGTCCTGGTCGTCGCGCCAAGTATATGGCCAGAACCAACTCACGGAATGTCAGACCCTGGCACGACCTTTGGAGAACAGCTTTATGGTGGGACCAGTCCCGACAATCAAAAGCCTTATGGGCATTGTGAGCTAGGGGGCCGGCTTTAGTTTTCGTTCCGAATGTTAACTCCACCAATTTGAGAGCCTTTCATACATTATCTTGGGCAGACCGTGAGTGATAAAGCCAGTCTGGTCCAAGTGGGCCAGAATTGGCAACGCTGTCATTAACCTTGTGTCATGGTGTTAAGAGTACAGATTAGCATCTAAATTGATGAGGGTGATTGGGCGATAAGAATCCAGCAGACGGGGATCTGTATGCAGTTTCAGGACCAAAATGCTGGATGTTTCAAACATTGTGGGCGTGAGCTTACCAGATAATGGAAATGAGTTGAAGAGTCGGGCCAATTGGGGGGAACAAATCTTGCAATAGGCCTTATAAAACTCAGAGGTAAAAAATAACATCTGGCCCAGGAGCTGTATTTTTCAAGGTTTTAATGGCCGGCGAAGCTTCCGCGATTGATATAGGTTGTGTGACCAGGGAAGGAGCCAGTGCGGGGATGGTGACAGGCCACAAATAGTTCTGCAAAACATCTCTGCTCAGCACAGAGGCGGAGGCTGCTTGTGTATGGTAGTTATGTACCCAGTTTAATGCATCCTCCTCTGTGAGGAGGAGACCCCCTTCATCATCTAATAAACCAGGAATATTATTGCGGGCCCTCTGTTTAGCCAGTTTACTGGACAACATTTTGTTCGCTTTATTTCCCCTGGGATAGTGATGTTGTTTAGACTTAAGAAGGGTCTGGGATGTACATTCCGCTAAGTGGGCATTACGTTTAGACCTAGCTACATTTAAGAGGCTCCTATCCCTAATAGAGACTAGAGCGCTTATGCGTGACCTACTGTCGCTGAACCTCATCTTCCAGGTCTCGCCGCAAACGGGTTCTGGCCCGCACGTAAGAGGTGGTGAGGCTTAGGACCTTGCCTCTAACTGTCGCCTTCATGGCATCCCATACCGTGGCTAAGGACACATTTCCTATGAGGTTGCATTTGAAATAAGTAGTGATGGCAGTCCCAATCTCCTGACGAACCACTGGGTCCCTAGGAATCGGGCTATAAAACTTCCAGGGTCTGCGGGTTTGGGTCGATAGGCCAGGAACCGAGAAAGAAAATGAGACTGGCACGTGATCCGATACGGAAACTACATGAATGATGCTCTCTGGGATAAAGTGGACTAAGGAAGTGGAGACTAATAGCATATCAAAACGTGAGTAAACCAAATGTACATGTGACTAATGCATGTCATCTCTGGCAGCTGGGTTCTGTAGCCTCCAGACATCTATCAGTCACAGCTCACACAAGAGGTGTGACAGTCACAGCTCACACATGAGAGCCAGCTAGTTTCTATAGTCCACCCTAGAGGCCGGAAGAGGCTTATCAGGGTCAGTGTCCGGGACCACATTGAAATCCCTCCCTATAACCAGGGTCCCTTCAGCAAAGAGAAGCAGTTTATTCAAAAGGGCCTGAAAGAATAGATCTTGTCGATCATTGGGGAGTATACAGCAATAAACGTGAAGGCAAGACCCCATAAGGTGCCCTTAACTCTGATGAATCTCGCATTAGGGTAACATATTCCCTGTTTGTGTGAAGGGAGTGTTTTTCTGAATAGTATGGCCACCCCTCTATGCTTTGCTCCACTGGTCGCAAACTACCCCAGTGAAAAACAGGCATGTGTGAGTCTCCCTTCATCAGCTTTGAAGAGGTGAGGCTCCTGTAGGAAGACCACTGAGGGGGATAGGTTGCCTAGCTTTGCCATAACAGATCTGCGCTTGATAGGCACATTTAGGCCCTGTACATTCCACGTAAGCATGGACAGCGTACTATCCTGTGGGTTCAGAGCAGTGTTAGCCATCAGGCTCATAAGGAAAGCCCCATATCAAATTATCTGCTACGCCTGCACCCCTGAAGATTCCACCCTGTGCTGTCTGCCTCGATCCCAATTTTTGTCCCAACTCAGGTAAGCCCCCAACAAAAATGAAATCAACACAACAAACATCTCTAACGTCAGGATTGCATCCGATAAACTGTCAAGAACTAACTTGGGAGAACATGCAACAGGGGGTAGCCTGTCTACTGTGCGTTGAACTACGACCAAGACTGCCTCCCCTAACTGAAAGCAGATACCCCAATTCCAGAGGGGTGGCAGAATCACACCTAATCACAGACGTGGGTAGATCTGCGCCGCCTGCCTCCAGCCCATGCAGGATCATCTGGGAACACTCGATTCCTTTTTCTTCCTCCATCCTTATCCCACTTTCGTCCAAGGGCCCACTCAGCTCCTGACCACGTTCCCCTGCAGGGTGACCGCGTCTGGGGAGAGAAGTTGGTCAGCCTACTTCATTGATGAAACCGACCTGGAGCGGTAATGATAAGTAAAGTGGAGAGCTGTGGGGAATCCCCATCTGTACCGCACGCCCTTCTCCCAGAGCCATTACGTTAATGCTCGGAGTGCCTTTGGTTTGAATAGGGTAATGCGACTAGGTCTTGATAGAGGACCAGGGTGGTTCAGTGGAAAAAGATCTCATTGTAAAGACTGGAGGGGGGTTATCTGTACTGCTGCTCTCTATATGGCAGAGTCCAGGCACAGAGCACCCCAGCCAAGATTCTCTATTGTTGGTAGCAATGGATGAGCAATCAAGGCTTAGCTCTTGGGAGGTGATGCAGGCTGTTTCTTAAGTACAGTGTAGTCCACAAAGGAATGTCCACACACTATGTTAGTGAAAACACAGTCTTTATATGAATACAGTTCACGTTATGTACACAATCACAATAACACACTTTGTACTCTGTCAATACTATAATGGCAAATGTATACAGGTCTAAGTGGTACCACTCTTAACTATCGATTCCTTTAAAATGCACCCACAGCTTACAGCCCCAAATAGCATACGAATCGGATGTAAGATGAATCAATGATAAACCACAGAAAGAATGCAAGTTAAATCAAACAATGGCAGAACACTGACTCCAGTTACCTATAGACAGACTTTGTCCAGAAGTCAATAAATGATTCAAGTCTTATGGCTCCCTGCTCCAAGACTTGATTAAAATAGCACAAAAAGTACAAATAATTCCAGCCTCAGGGTTCACTTCCCCAATACTTAAGAAGCAACACAAAAATGTCTTTTGTCTCTGTAAATGTCTTTGCCACTCATAGGCCTTCTCTTTATGGTTGGTGATTTGTGTTAATTATATTCAAAAGCGACTTCAAAGTCTTCATTATTTCTGCTTTAAACGTAATTCTCTATATTAAGCCGTTTTTGGCTTCACTTAGATTTTTCAATTCAATTTAGAGTTCAACACTTAATAGTTTTACTTGATTTTAATGTTCTGTTTTACTTCTGAATTTAATATGCAATAGATTTGCACTTTGGGGATGATTACATTCAGTTCGGCAGTCAATAGGTGTTGAATTGTACTTATTAAGGTTTTGTTCAATTTAGTATTCAATAAACACGGGTTGCACCTGTTAGGGAGAATTCTCCTTCTAGGGCTAATTTCCCTCACCTAGTGAGTCCCCCAGCAGCTTTGCTGGATTTCTGGATTTTATTTTTTCCACCTGGTAAGGGTGTACATCCTTTTTCCACTCTTATGTGTTTTGGCCTATGTGTTTTCTTGTGATCTTGGGCACTGGAGCACACCACTCCAGGTGCCCCTGTTCTTGTATGGGTTACACCGCACCATCAGTGTAGTAACCAAGGGTTGTCTTTAAGACTTCTCTCTGACTCCATTTCACTGGGGCTGACTACTGCCCCCCAGAGAAAGGTAAAGTTGCCATTTACTTTACATAGTCATTTTTACCACAGACCCAGTACACCCCATCTTACATGGAGTACTGGAAAGGGCTAATCTGTACCTCTATTCTGTCTGTACCTCCCTGAGCATTGTCTCGCTCTTTTAACATTTAGACTTGGCTGGTGGCAGTGGTATCTACCCTAACTTTTCTACCGTGATTATATTAGATAAACGTGGTACTGTTCTTGGCTATTATATTAGCCTCGTACATAAACCCGCTTGACAAAATCGTCTTTCTTTTGGCTCCGGTTGGGTTTATGTGCCATTTCTTTTTGTTAAAGTCCTTCTTGTGTTTTACTTTGCGCAGCAAACTAGGTTCACCTTCTCAGTTCAATGTCTTTTGGCGGGCTTCTGCAGAGAAGCCCTCCTCAAGGCGCCTGGGTGTCTGGGTGGGCTGAATGTGAGGGAGGGGTGTAGTCACCCCCTGCACTGGGTATCCTAGGAAACCCAAGTCGCACTTTGCCATGATTGGCTGAGGTGGTTGTCCCGGCTGGACAACCCCCCTGCTGCGTGATTGACAGCCAGGCTGTGTGAATGGGGGGTTTGTGCATAAAAGGCAGGTCTCTTGGGCTAGAAGTCAGAGTTGCCTCTGGAACTACAAGGAACCGAAGAGAAGCGGAGAGAAGGACGGCTCCTGCAACTACCCGTCCCGGTGAAGCCCTGCTGCAGTCCTGAGCTATCTACCCTTCGACGACTAAGAGGAGATCCAGTCCGGAGTCTTCTTCCCTTGAGCTTGGTGGGGATAACCAGCTCACCTTCTTCAGCCAGAGATCTCCGCCGTGGTCGAAATCGCTGCACACTGCTGTAGTGGTCCGGATAGCCACCTGCCGAGCCTCTCCTGTTTTTAAGGAGCGCACCTTTTATTCGTTGTCGCTGCTGCCGGCTTCATCCCTGTGTGGTGCAGACCCCCTTCAGACGTCCTCCTTCACAACGAAGCTCCAGGAATCGTGGGTCTATGGGAAACCAACAGGAACAACTGCCAGGGCACCAGCTCCATCATTGGAATAAGGTACTGTGCTCTACTCGAGGAAACTAGATGAACCCCCTTTTCTTCATCCTCAAGGCTTGTCCGTGTCTTCCCTCCTCCTTATAACTTTTGCTTCCTAACATTGACAATATCAAAGTAATTTTGGGCTACGCCGAATCGTGAACTGTCTAATGGTGTGATCTTCAGCAACAGGTCTCCGGTGTCACTTAACCCTGGCTCCGACCCTTTGACTTTTGAACTCCTGTTTCTGAGTGTTTCTCGATACTGTCTGCCTAACCTAAATATTGCCTGTGATTTTTGCCTCCAACTCCCTCTGGGTATCTCAGGTGCTAAGTGTGTTTTTGCCCCAGTAGCATTTCATGTCACGGATTCGCATTTATTGACTAGACCGAACTGTCAAAAAGTGATCGCAACCATATCCGCGGTATCGTGTTTTGTTCATAACACCGGTTCATTCAAACACTGGGTACTTACCTTGAGACATACTGTACAAAGTGAATTGGTAGTATATTTAACGTGTGGTTTTGTTTAAAGTTTAATAGAAGTGTTGTGTTTATAAATGTTGGTTTAAAAATAAATGTACTTATATTTTTTACCTGAAACCTTGAGTCAGTGTTTGCTTGAGCCACAGTAATTGTGGTCCCTTTGTGTAATCTCTGCTACTGCTCATATATTCTTGAGATAAGCCTGGGTGCTCTGCTACTGCTACCACTATAATTTAGTAGTACAGGCTTGTACCAAAGGTAAAACTTGTATTGCCACCGTAGTCTTAATTGTGTCTAGTGGTCCCTAAGGGCACTGCACAGGATTCTGCCTAACAGCATCCATAACACACTTTCCCTTTTAGCCTATTGGGTAAGTTTCTACTTAGTTCGCTGTTCAATAGGCACGGGGTGCACTCAAGACACACTTGCCATTCATTTATTTCTACTCTTCAGCAGTTCAACAAAACACATATAAAACCATGAAAAGTGTATAACAGAACTTTTCTCCTTTCCAAAACTACAAAACCCATGAGTCTCTCTAGTCCATTCCCTTTCCACCAGTCACAACCCACTTCCTGTGCCTGGACTCCGCCTCTTCTTTTACTGCTCTTCAAGCAGATAAGTACTATTTTTTCCCTCTCCGTATGTCAGAGGCGAAGTTACTGAGTGAGAGTGGAATGATGGTCAAGAGAAAGAGGAAACCACATAGGTATGTGTGAGAGTGAATAGGACTTGCTTAGAGCATTAGCACTATTGTATTTTAGGTCGTTACAGACGTGCGTTCGTGCACAGGAATAAGCGTTTTTTCATTTGAACTCACCGTGAGCGTTTGTCGAGTAAACCCATTCAAGGTTCATTTTGAGCGAAGAACTTTGCCGCGAGGCTGACAGCCCCGTGTCGCACTACCGGCACTCCAGGGGTTTTGTCAGCCGCGCAGGCAAGACATCAATCGGACGCACTGCTCTCGCAAGGCCCGGCACCCTCCCTTGGGAAGGAGGAACCGGCACCCGCGAGCTTCACAGCACGCCGTATTGCCAGCGCTCGCGCCTGCAGCCCCCACCCGCGGGTGGGCGGAGCAAGCGCAAGAGGAATACGGAGCGCAACGCTCCCATGAACTAGTCCCCACCCGCGGGTGGGAGGAGTTTAGACGCGACGGACTGCGTCGTATTACGGACATCGCAGTAGAGTTTTGCTGAACATAATTAAGATTCACTGACTGTGGAACACTCGCACAAGTGCTCCGATACCATTACTCTGTGTGTTAAGATCTCTGTGATAAGATTACAGCGGTTTTAGCGATCGCGCGCTCAGTGCTTTATTAAAGCACTTATAAAGCTCAGCAGCCCACGAGGCATAGTACAACAAGGAGCAGAGGACTGCAGATCCCTCTCACTGCAGATAAGCAGTGGTACTGGCACAGTAAGAGCGAGGACCCTCGCAGGAGCCAGAAAGCAGACTGAATATTGAGGTGCAGCCACATAAATAAAATAATTAACAAAAAAAAGTGAGGAAATCAGTAGCATCTAGAAGAAGAGTGGTGGCCGTGCTAAGACACCTGATTCAGGTATTTTGGGCACACAGCACAGCAGAAGATGTCAGAGTTTGAGTGGAGCGAGGTGGAGCAATCCCATGACCTTGCCGCCAGCTTTAAGCAAGTGCTGGGTAGCTCTCTTATTGATGCAGTGGCAGAAGGAGTGAGACCACTCCAGGAGAGGCTGGAAACATTGGAAGCTATGCTTTCGCAGCCGAGTAATAGCACCAAAGATTGTAAGCGCACGCCCACAGAACCCATGAAAGAGGGACATAAGGGGAGTAAACTAGCCCTCAAGAGGAAAGCCTCTGACGACCCCCGGGGCTCATTGGAAGAGGCGGTAGAGAAGGCCTCAGAGGTGCCTGACGCTTTCGCAAAGCTTAAAGAAGCTTATCTACAAAGGCAGGCTGTGCCAAACCTCATGACCCCCACTCCAGGGGATGACAACAATGGAGAAGACCCAGGCTCGGAGGAAGAGCTGATAGAGGACCAGGACTCGTAAGAAGAAGAGGAGGCTGAGGATGAGGACTGGGCCAAACCCAGCGGGGGTAAGAGAGCGTGGAAGGAAAAGCACCTCCTGGAAGATCAGGACGATATGTTCGACCCGGACAGCATCCGCAATCCGAGGTCTACCGAGTGGCAACCATCCCCCCGGTATATGGCTGCAAGACTACGCAAACCTCTAGACAAGGAGGTGAGGCAGCGATTACGAGCGGAATGCCCACGACCGGACCTGCCAGGGAAAGTGGCGGAAGCCCCCGAGCTCAACCCAAAGATGCTGACCTTTTTGTCGAAAATGAGCAAGGACCCCCGCAAGGGTATTGATAGATCCTGGAAGAGCTGCCAGGAAAAAGTGTTAGATTTGGCAGGACCCCTCGCCAAGATTATGGACCTCGCAGAGAGGGCGAGAGACACAGGAGAAGAGGTTGACCCCGAAGCCCTCGCAGGGTGGGCTCAGAGAGCAGTCTGTCTTCTCGGAAACGCAAATTGTGCCATCGCGTCAGAAAGGAGAAAGGGCCCATTACTAAAGATAGACTCAAAGTTTAGCGATTTATCATCATACGAAGCGGGAGAAGGAGCCCAAGGCCTCCTGTTTGGAGAAACCTTTGGGAAAGAGATGGCCCGCTTTGTCGGGACATACGCTTCACTAGAAAAGGCACAAGCATCGATTTGCAAAATATTTCCAAGTGGAGTTTTTGGAGGACCGGCCGCTTCAGGGGTCGTGCAGCCGGTCACAGCCAAGGAGGGAGAAGACCCCAGAATCCCAGAGCGCAGAACTGGGAGAACAGGAGTCAGGACACATTCTTCCCGTCCAGAGGGAGGTTCCCGAGGGGCCGCAGGCCCAGAGGATCAGGACGAGGTCAAGGATTTACACCAGGTGAGAGCGATTCAGTATCCTCCAGTAGGAGGGAGGACGCGCATATTTTTAGAAAATTGGCGCAAGCTTTCAAGCGATTTCTGGATATTGCAGACCGTCAGAGGTCTACAGCTAGATTTCATAGAGGTCCCGATCCAGCGCTGCAGACCGCAGAGGCAGAAGTTAGCGCAAGCAGAACAAGCATGCCTAGACAGCGAGATAGCGCAGTTAGTCAGCAAGCAAGCGATAGAGAGATGCGAGACCTCACCGAGGTTTGTGAGCAATATATTCCTGGTAGACAGGAAGGAAAAGGTACGCCCAGTTATAAATCTCAGAGAGCTGAACAGCTGGATTATATATCGACACTTCAAGATGGAAGGCGTCCATCAGCTCAGAGACTCCCTCAGAGAAGGAGGCTGGCTGACGCGTCTAGATCTAAAGGACGCTTACCTTACGGTGCCTGTCCTCGAGGAGTACAGACCATTCCTAGCTTTCCACTGGCAAAGACAATTCTGGCAATTCAAGACAATGCCATTCGGTCTAGCTTCAGCTCCCTGGGCATTCACGAAATTGATGACACCAGTGGCAGCAGCAATCAGGGAGTAGACGATCTCTTAATCTTAGCAGAAGATCGGGAGGTATTAGTGTACCAAACGAGATGGGTGCAGGATCTGCTGACCTCATTAGGATTCCTAGTGAATGCAGAGAAGTCAGACACCACACCAGCGCAGAGGCTAGACTTCCTAGGTTTAGTCCTAGACACCAGGAAGGCACATTGGAGCTTCCAGCTCGAAAGATAAGAGACATCAAGAGAGAGATCAGAGTATGCCTAGAAAAGCAGCAAGTATCTCTCAGAACATTGGCGAGGATAGTTGGGCTACTAGCAGCTTCTATTCAGGCCATTTCTCCGGGTCCCTTGCACTACCGAGCACTGCAGAGGTTGAAGATAAAGCATCTGCAGCAGGGTCTGAAGTACCATCAACAAGTACCTCTAGATCAAGACTCCATTACAGAGATAGAATGGTGGTTAAAGAATATGTATTCTTGGAATGGGCGAGCCATATTCGGAGACAAGCCAGATCTGATAATAGAATCAGACGCCAGCCGGAAGGGCTGGGGAGCCAGATGTGGGACTCTACAGACTGGGGGCAAATGGAGCGAAGCGGAGCTTCTCCTGCACATAAACTGTCTGGAGCTCCTGGCAGGACCGTTCGCGATCAAAGCCTTCACAAAAGGAAGAGTAAAATCCTGTGTCCTGCTGAAGATGGACTGTAACATATCAGCAGTGAGATATATCAACCATTTAGGCGGTACGAGGTCCAAGATGCTAGCAGAGCTAGCGAAGGACCTGTGGCACTTCTGCCTACGATCAGAGACATCAGTGACAGCAGAGTACCTGCCGGGCACACTGAACGTAGTAGCGGATTGGAACTCTCGGTACCTGACAGACTCCAGCGATTGGAGACTGTATCCGACAGTGTTTCGGAGACTGAACTCGAGATGGGGGCCAGTGCAGATGGACCTTTTCGCTTCCCGGCTCAATGCACAGAGGAACCTTTACTACAGCTGGAGGCTAGATCCGGGAGCGCAAGGAACCGATGCGTTCCTGCAAGAGTGGACATGAGGTCCGCACTACGCATTTCCCCCCTTCGTGATGTTGAGCGGAGTTCTAGCGAAATGTCGGAGGGAGAAAGCGGAGTTGATATTAGTAGCACCTTTGTGGAAGTCACAAGTATGGTTTCCAACCTTGATGGAGCTGGTAACAGACATACCCAGGGTTCTCCCCGAAGGAGAGCGACTACTAACGGACCCAGCTGGGTTGTGTCATCCTCTGAGAGTGAGAGGGACACTCCCGCTAGTCGCGTGCATGATATCAGGAGACGTTGGGCACTGCCAGGAATTTCGGAGCACGCTGCACAGCTCATCGCTGAATCCTGGGCTCCATCCACTAGGAGGAGCTATGACGCAGCTTGGGCAAAATGGACAAGCTGGTGTAAGAACAGAAGTGTTCATCCCGTTTCAGCACCTGTAGTAGAGATATTGAACTTCCTAGCGAACTTATTTCAGGGCGGAAGAGCTTTTCGTACGATAGGAGTATACAGATCAGCAATTAAAGCCGGTCACATGCCAATAGAAGGAGTCCCAGCAGGAGAACATCCTGCAGTAGTGAGGCTCATCAGAGGGGCAAGGTTTAAAGCACCTCCGGGGCCCAAGTATAGTACAACGTGGGACGTGGCGACAGTGCTGCACTTACTATCGAGTTGGCCGACAGTAAACTCGCTTAAACAGTTATCTGGTAAGCTAGCTATGCTGTTATGCTTGATTTCCTGCAAACGGGTATCAGATGTGAGAGCTCTGGAGATTAACAGACGGTCCTTCGGACCGGAAGGAGTCACGTTCTCCATAGTCAGGAGGACCAAGACAAGCATTACTACCGTACATTATCCATATTTCCCGAGCAACTCGAAATGGTGTGTAGCTCGATGCATTAAAGAATATGAGAATAGAACAGCAGAGCATGGAGCAGCGAACACTACGCAGTTGTTAATAGCGCGCAGGAAGCCCTATCACGCAGTTGCATCAGCTACCATCGCAAGATGGGTCAAAGAGGTCATGCAGGCAGCAGGCGTGAATGTTAACACGTATGGAGCGCATTCTGTGAGAGGCGCAATGGCATTGTCAGCCGTGAGAGCGGGAGTGCCCTAGAGTGAAATAATGCTAGCAGCAGACTGGTCAAGCGATCGTACATTTAAAGAATTTTACTTTAAGCCAACAGAGGGTTTAGCCTGTACGGTGTTGGGGAAGCTTTGAACAAGCATAATGCTCGCCTCCAGTCTTGTCATAGAATGAAGATTACCCCTGCTATCTGCGCAGGGAGTATTAATTATATTAAAGACTAAGGAGGCGAGCATCAAATTCCCACCCGAGTATTGTACTATATATATATAAAATGTTGATGTATTATATGAGCGAGTACACTACTTATACACCACCCTAAAATCTCCTATTATGTTTTTGCATAGGGGAAGATCAGAAGAATAGCTAAAGCTGCTTCGTAGCTGAAAGGACCAGGAAACCGGAAGTACGCCGGCAGTTGAGTTTCAAGTTCGGAAGAGCCTTCGCACCGTTGGTGAGGAGCAGTTAAAGAGCACGAAAGACTATCAGAGCGAGTAAAAGTAGAGGAGGAGTCCAGGCACAGGAAGTGGGTTGTGACTGGTGGAAAGGGCATGGACTACAGAGACTCATGTGTTTTGTAGTTTTGGAAAGGAGAAAAGTTCTGTTATACACTTTTCATGGTTTTATATGTGTTTTGTTGAACTGCTGAAGAGTAGAAACAAATGAAGATGAAGCATAATGCTCGCCTCCTTAGTCTTTAATAGAATTAATACTCCCTGCTCAGATAGCAGGGGTAATCTTCATTCAGCACGCTGTGTAATACTTCTCTAATAATGTTCAATGACCACGGTTTGCTCTCAAAACACACTTGCTTTTAAGCCTGCTGTGTCATACTTCTATAATAATGTTCAAATGAAATGTCCAATGCTAAGACACTTTCGAGAATGTGTTCCTCCAACACGCGACCACTCTGATACAAAGTATTCCTGGTATTTCAGTTTAAGAATGGATTGAATCAGAGACCTTCGAAAACATGTTTCTCCCACACGCGACCACTCCGATCCAAAGTATTCCTTTAGGAAAGTTCAAACACTCACATGCCAGCTTTCCCTTTTGCTACAGACTCACTGGTTGTGTTTAAGGTTCTTCCAGCAGCGCAGATCGCTCGACCCTCTGCTTTCCAGATCACGATTCCAATTCTTGCCCCTCCGGCACTCCTATGTCACCGTCTGAACACAGGGGAACGAGCACTTTGAAATCAATGAAAGGTACAGCTTCTCCACACAGCTTCCATGCTACGTTTCCACAGGTCGTCTCCCTCTGCAGAACTCAGTGTCTCGGCATGCCTCTTCACCATGGTTCCCTGCTGCTTCACTTGGCCTCTCTGCTGCTGCTGCTTCAACTCTGCCTCCGCTTCCACCTTTACCATCTCTTTGAATTGGGCTTCTTTTATACACCTGCAGCCCTCTGACAGGCTGCAGGTGCAAATGTTCAATTAGCCCTGCCTGACCACAATTAAAGGGACATGCTCGACCCTTATGACTCTCAGCAGGTATCTTCCTCGCCCCAGTAGCAGAGTGGTAAAAGAGCATAGTCTTCATTGCTCTTGGTTGTCTCTTCCTCATCCCAGTAGTGTCAACTGTTAGATGTGAAGCAATGAGGGAAACTGACTCACAATAACCCAGGAAGGTTGGGGAGGGGTTGATCATCAATAGGGAAAGGTGGATACCATGTCTCTCCCAAGGGCACCTCACTCCCAGCCCCCCAAGGACACGCCACCCTGGTGATCCTCCCTCGCTCATCCACCTCCAGGGTCAGGATCCAAAAGTGATGGCCTTCCCCTGGCCACCTGTTCAGAGGACCTATGGGGAATAAGAGTCAGAATACCCTCAGGTTTCTCACAATCCCTAAATCATAGTTGACCTGGTTGAGAATGTTAGCGTTTCCCCAAGAATTCTTACTTTGTGAATTATACCCGCTAAAGAAATTTTGGCTGACCTCTGCCTCTTGGAACTTTAGTCCATTAGTGGAACAAGTCGATGGTATATGCATCATAGATTCCTGGCAGATTATACACACCTGTAAGAGGTCTTCGATGTCAGCATCCATTCCAGGCCAAACATTTTTTTTTTTGTTAAATAGGTTTGAAGTTTCAAGTGTCCTGGATGATCTACCGTCAAATAAGGTTGAGCTCTCTCTAGGATCAACCGTTTATGACTTTCTGGGATCACCAACTGTGGTTCCACCCCACCCTCTGGAGAGTTGCCTCTCCTATAGAGAAACCCATGTTTCAAAAGGAAGACAGTTTCCTCTTTCTCATGACCCTCTGTCTCTGAAACCACTTGTAAAAATGTTTTGTACAAAAACGGGTAGTTTCTTTGGGCTACGGCTTAATCCAGAAGTGTAGTTGGTTCTCTCTTACAATCTTTTTGCGACTCAGGGTTAGGAGGGCCACCGGATATCTCATCAGCCTCCACAAAGCCTTGGGTTCCCCTATCAGTTATTTCTTTTTCCAATTTTTCTTCAAACCTCTGGAATTCTGCTCTCTCAAACACCCCTTGGGCCACCTTATTGTCATGATGCCTACCTCCAAGGAGCCAGGCCGGGCCCAGAAACCCCAGAGGCAGATATCATTTTCCCCAGGGAAGTCTCAGCGGGCCCAAGTCGGGGCCCTTTGGACTCAGTCCTGGCGCCTTAGGCGCCAGGCTCATAGCGGACCCCAGTCCTGGCGCCTTAGGCGCCAGGCTCATAGAAGAGGATATGTGTTTAAGTGCTTGGGTGCACACTTACCTGATGCAGACCTTGCTGCTTCATCCAGGCCCTCTTGAGGCCTGAATGGGGCTACTTTACCTGTAGGACTACTTCACCACCCGGGTGTGGTCGGGGAAGGATACATATCTGATTGGTGGAAGGATACATACCAGGAACTTCTTCCAAGGCTATTTAAACCCCACCCAAACAGCCACACATGCTTCGCGTTGTTCTGCACCTAGCAGCTGGACGCTCACTGTGTCAGCTCCTGCATCCTGACTTCAGCCACGCCTGCCAGCACCCTGGAACACCTGCAAGGGGAGAAAGGAAGAGAATAGGAGAAGAAAAGCCCTTACCTGCTAAATCTGCATCCCGGAGTCATTTCTCCAACGGCCCTGAAAAGGAAGACATCACTTTAAAGGCATTTTGTTTCGATCGCTGCAACGCTGCATTTTACTCACCTTTGCAAGGCGCTTCCGTCTTCAGCAGCGATCTTCCGGATTCAGCTACGCCCCGGCGCCTGGAGGAAAAAAGACAAGAACAAAGGTGAGAGGGAGAAAAGGAATAAGGAAAGCTCAGTTTCCTTTTAAGTCTTACCTGTTGGATTCCCACTGCATTTCGGGTCCTGCCGCTTCCTGGCATCTCCGGACCCCGGCCCCTATGGGGAAAAAAGACAAAGACATTGAATGAGCGAATGCAAAGACATTACCTGAGCGCTCATCCAGAACTGTTTCACTTCGGGTCGGCGCCATATCTCCGGCACTCCGAACCCCGGCCCCTAAGGGGAAAAAGACATAAGCATTAGCGCTTGCTGCAATTAGACAACAAACATTATTATTAAGCTTGAACTTTTGAACAGAACTTTTACAGCGCCTTACCTGAACAGTCAAGCTTACCTGAACTCCCATCAATCCTCAATCCAGTGAAGTAACTGGGTTTCAACGCGCCCCTGCATCAGAAGCAGGATGGAGAGCTCATCCTTCCAAACCCTAAGGTGAGGCTTCACGGGGAATCGTGGAGGAGGTATCGTGGAGGGTTGGAAGGGAGTGGGAGGCTTGAGCATTGTTCCACAGTTGGTAATACTCCCTTTTCACGCACAGGAGGGTATCCAACGAGCCAGGGAAGCCAGAATTGAGAGGCCCTTCCTGTCCATCTTCAGAGTTCTGCGCCTTCGACGCCGCGCCTCCGTGGGAACCAGGTGAGCGTTACACTTATCCCTCTGGTGAATCTGGAATTGATCCTTTCCATGATTTTGTAACAATACCTTAACCTCACCTCTAAAGTCTGGGTCTATCACTCACACCAATACATCAATTCCAAATCTCCATGCAAACCCTGACTTGGTTGCCAGCCTAATGTATGTATCAGTGGAGTGGAATCAATATCAAATCAGTGGGTATCAATCTTCTTACACCTGGAGGAATTGTTTCATCCCTACTACTGTAGATATCAAACCCAATAGAGCCCTTAGTAGATGTAAATGTCAGGATGGTTGAAGTCCTAACTTGCCTTATGTAAAGGTGGGATTTCCCTACCTGAACGAAACTATGGAAAGTCTGAGTCAAAGAGTTCAACTTAAAAGTTTGCCTGTGTCCAAAACCTATCCTTGCCCTTAGAACTAAAGCTAACAAATCTGTAGGGATTTCAAAGTTCAAATAAATAGTGTTCAACGCAAAGTTCCAAGCTTCTTCCGGCTCAGAGCTTACTTTCAGCTCCCCTTCCCCATGCTTAAGAAAGTTCCATGAAAAAGTCTAAAAGTTAACCTTTCTACAGTTCAAGGTGATATAGTTCAGAACCAATACTTGGGGTTCCCTTCCCCAAGTTTCAAGTAGCACAATCCAAAAGTAAAAGGGACCTTGAGACTCTCTTCTCTAGACAACAAGTGTGGTTCCTTTAAATCTCAGCGTTCCCTTCCCCAAGACTTCAACTCCACCACTTATATTTGATGCAGTCTTTCCAAAATTTCTCAACAAAACACCAGGTCAACTTGACCCTCTTTCTGGTCCGCTTTGCCAGTTCACATGCTGTGGTTTCAATAGGCTATTACTCAGTGTCCTTATAGTTCACCCTGCAGTGCTCTCCGGTATAGGTGTAGTTGTTAGACCGCACAGTCCACCCATTACAGGTCACACAACCAGGGTCCCGGGACGCCTCAGCACGCGTGCGCACACACGTTCTTTGGCACCTGCTCCTGTGCACCAAGTCAACTTCACTTAGTTCCTTTGATTGGCTTCTTTGCTTTAGGGCTGTTCTTGCACTTCTCTGCCTTCTCCTTATTAGCCTTGTGGCCCTGCCATCACTTGTCACACACCTCTTGCCAAGCTGTGGCCTTGCCGAACTGCATTCATTCATAAAGGTTAACTGTTTGGTTCTTTTCCACTTTTAATATTCTTGACTTTGATATTTGAATTAAATCGTTGTGCAACATATACTCAATTCAGACAAGTGTTCAATGTGCACTTTTATTGTTCAGGTTTAAGGTTCTATTCAGTTTGATATTCAATATACAACTTTTGGTTTCAATGTTTAAATGTCCCTTTAGTTCGGTATTCAATGAGCATTTAGTAGTTGAAAGTTAAGTTTCTCTTTAGTTCGGTATTGAATAAGCATTTAATTGTTCCAAGTTAAGTTTCTCTTTAGTTTGGTATGAGATTAGCACATAGTTATTTCCATATTACGGACAGGTGTTCCCTCGTGATCCTCTTGGACCGTCCCCAGAGCCTCTATGCCCTCCTGACATTCACCGGTCTTCTGTGCTTCTTCTCCGGTAGTTCCCACGACTTCCATTCTGATTCTGAAGTCGGGAAAGCCATACCAGTGCGAGCCACGCTCGCCTGCCTTGTGCCTCTCTGCGCACACCAGCAGCTTCCGTGCTCAACAGCCGCTCCTGCTCACTGTGGTGTAGGAAGGCTCCCAGGCTTGGGAAATCACACAGCCCATTTACATTGGGCCCCCCAAGTCAGCTGAGTTTGTTTCCGGCTTCTTGACTCGTGCAGCTCCATTCCTACCACGGCTGCCTCCTCACACGTTGCTCCCCTTGTTGTGCTCCTTCCCTCTTTGTCTGGTTGTTTTCCATTTATACACTTGTAGCCCCATGACAGGCTGCAGGTGTGGATTTCCAATTATCCCTGCCTGAACACAATCAAAGTGACATTGATAAAAAAACAATTAAGCAAATAAATGCCTGACCCTCACAATTCTTAGTAGGCATCTTGTTCGTCCCAGTAACAAAGTGGTGAAAAGGTGTAATCTTCACTGCTCTTAGTGGTCTCTTCTTCCTCCCAGTACTGTCAAGTGTTCCATGCACTTGAGCATTCTTAATGTCACTGGGCCTAGTAAGCTTGCTGTTTTTGTTCTCCCTTGTTCCCCTCCCTTTGCCTGGTGGCGCTATTGTGTACGAGCGTGATATAAATATAATATAATTTAATTTCATTTACATCTGGAAACATGAGGGGAACTGACTTATAATACTCCATAAAGGTTGGGGGAGGGTTAGGTTGGTCATCAATAGGGAAAGGGGGATACCATGTCTCATCCAAGGGCACGCCACTCCCAATCCTCAAGGACTCTCCATTCAGGTGATCCTCCCTCGTTTCTCCACCCCCAGGGTCGGGATCCAAGAGTCATGGCCTTTCCCTGGCCACCTAAGGGGAGGACCCAAGGGGAGTTGGAGTGAGAATACCCTCAGGTTTCTCACACTCCACAACCTAATGTGACAGCGGGGACCGGGTGCATTGCGTTCTGTCCCTCCTCTTCACCACACAAATGCTCAAACATTTGTCTTTCTCTCTAGGACTGTAGTGACCCCCCTCTCCCTTAGAGTCACTCACAGTATTTTGTGATTTAAGTACCCCAGGACTTGTATGAAAGCCAAGCACTGAGCCAAGACACAAGTTGTCAGGATGTCACACTTCTGTTATAGTAGAAACTACAGCACTATCCCTAATGCTTGGATCATTTGGATGTGGGTGGGTCATCAGAAATATTTTGAATGCTGCCCCTTCCTCAGCTCCTCGCCCTTCTAACCATTTTGTTTTCTCTACAACTCCTGCCTCTGGCTGCTCTCTCCATGTCATGTACTCAATGATCAGGCATGCTCTGTTCTTGTCCACCACCACCCCTGGCTTTCCTCCCCTCATATTAAACTTCACTTTCTCCTTATTGTTTTCTTCCTCCTTCTTTGGCATTCCCTCCTCTTCTGCCTGTATAGTTCTTGCTGCCACCAGATTCCCCGCTCTCACCGTCTTCCGCTTGTAGCCCATCTAAGCCTCCTTTATCTCTCCACCTGTGGTTTGGCTTGATATTCTTTAAACCTCCCTCTCACTGCCCCTCTCCTTTGGCTCTGCCACTCCTCGCTTAGTTGTTCTCACCAAATCCTCCCTTAGGCTCCTATTAGAGTCATCCAGCTCCTCACTGCACCTAATGTTCCCCACCACTTCTTCAATGCACCTATATTACTCGCCACCCATCATTTCTCTGCTCTTCTCACCCAACATCATCTTCTCATTGCTCCTCTTACTTTTCATCACATCCTTTTCATTCCACCCAAACGCCACCACTTATTCACTGATTCTCTTGTACTCCACCACCTCCTTCACGCCACTATCCTCCTTGCTGCACTGCCACACACTAGCCTGCTCTTAATGCTGCCAACTCCTAACTATCATATCACTGCTTCGCATGTGCTATTTTTTATACCTCGGCAGGTCCACCCGCTGGCCTTACAATAGGTACCTTGATTCAGCAGGCGTTTAGATTGCTCGCTAAATGACTACGAATTTTGAAGATGTGCCTCGTTATATGTGTTGAAACACAGATTTACAAACTGAGCCTTTAACTCAGCAGGGTGCCAACTTGAATTCATCCTCGCAACAGATGTGACCCACAGCCATTGCACAGAGACTCTGGTTGCTGCTGACGTGGTGATGGTAGGTTTCTGCAGGCAATTCCCCCTCTCCCCCGTGGTTCAGGCTCACTACAACCGGCATGTCCAAGCGCAGTCACCCATTGCTTTGTTAAAAACCATTTTGCTGATTTTTCATTTGACAGCTTGCAGGTAACACAGTAGTGGTCAAATGGACAGGGAATCCCGGTCTTTTCCCAGGCCAGACCCAGACAGTTTATGTTGCCTGTTACATGCATCAGTTCCTGTACATTTACTAGCCAGTTGTTTTGCTCTTTACACCTTTCTTGTACCGTTCTTGTACCTAAATATAGGCAACAGCTTCTTCCTGATTTATTTATTTATTTATTTAGTTTTATTGTTGGCTTGTTAGGCGCTTATATAATAAGAAAACACTATTTCAAAGCACCCACAGAGCAAGGGAGGGAGCAGGAGTGGGAAATACATTCAAAAAACATTAAAACTACAATATATAAGAGCAGTGGGGCAAGAGGAAAACAGGACGAACTTACTATGCCTTGTGAGTATTCAGAAGGTGCAAGTGCAGCTGAATGAAGGGGTCTTTATGAAAGTGGCCAGGGAGCCCCCAGGACCATAATGCTGTTCATGCAGAGTAGGTTAGAGATGGACTGGGAGGCTATATACCTCCTCCCGGGCCTAATTCATGGATCAGAGGATGGTCCCCAGCGCCCATGGTCTCCCAGTGTCGTCTTTTTTATTCTTTTTTATTTAGATTGTGACCTGGGGCTTCATCACAGCACAGTGTACAGAGTATTTCTAAGTGATGAGATTTCAGTAATTACAAATATATGAAATAGATGCAGTCGAAATGTACTCCATATCACCAAAAAAGACACTGGACTCAGCTTGGACTGAATCACACAGCCCGACCACAATAAAGATAGAACATATCCAGGCTATTTCATGTGGAACATAGATGATTGCATCCCCAAAAACTATTTAATAAATGTGTATCCTATGCATGCAAATATCTACATAAACATCAACATTGTTCGTTTGCTAAAGCAAATCAAACATCATGTAAATCAATCCCCAAAGAAGATGCAGTACCCAGTGAAAATGTCAACAAAAATGTAGCCTGTGAAAAAAATCATGGCAAAAATACCTCTGCAGTGAATAAGTCACCAAGCAAAAAGTAGTTAAACAATGCAGCTGAAATGTAGCCAAAGATAAAAGGCTGCTAGGTTAAGTGTTACGGTTAGGCAGGGTTTAGTGGGCTTGCAATGCCTGATTTAGGTTTAGGCAGGGTTTAGGGTAAAGATATGGGTTAGAATATTTTGTTTAGAATAAGGATGAGGGTTAGGGTGGTTGTGTTAGGGTTGATGATGTTGGGGTTTGTTTGGTGGTCAGGGTAGGATAAGTTGCATGGTAAGTGTTAGGATAGGCGATATCGTAACGCTTGGGCTAATAGAGTAATCGTTTGGGTAAGTATTAAAGAAAGAGATAAGAGGTTGGATAGGGCAGGCTATGTTGGCACAGAATAGGGGCTAAGATAAACCTAAGGGTTAGAGTATAGTAAGCGTCCAGGTAAATGTTACAGACGCGGTTAGAGTAGGGCTAAGGTTAGGATTCGAAAAGTCTTTGTTTTGGGCCAATGTTATGGAATTTGTGGAGAGCTGGAGATAGGGTTGGAGTTAGGTTCACTGTTCATTTTCTATTTATTTGGCGTTTTGTCAGGTGCAAATAAAATGCTTTAGCGTGGAAAGGGTTAGTGTTAGGTAAGGGTTCGGGTTAGAATAAGGGATATAGTTATAGTTAGGGTAATGTTTTGTAATGTAATGAGGGTGATTGTAGAGGTTTTATAAGATGTTTGGGTCATTGTTAGGTTTCCCAGCCTTGCATTTGTGTGCATTTAAAAACAGCTTTTTGGCGACCTTACTACTGGCAACATTTTCGCTATTTGCATGGCTTGTATTGAAGGACTACATTTTTTAAACACATTTTTGCTGATTACATTTTTACATATTTGTGCTATATAAGTGAAGGGACAGTTTTGAAGGGCAGATGGGGTGATATCAGAAGAAAAGTAACTGGTGTTATGCAGATCATAACAACTGGCATTCATAATAACTTGCTCACTGGCACAAATAGAGAAGGGGGCTGTATTCCTGTAGTTGGTTGTTGCAGGTGAAGTTAGAGGCCCTCCAGCCTCATGCACAAGCGACCCAGTGCCATGTGACCAATGATGCAGTGGGCTGAGCGTTTCTTCAATGGCAGGAGACTGTAACATTTGGCTATCTAGATATTTTGTAATACAATTCCAAACAGTCCTGACTGAAATTATGAATGGTGAAGGATCAAGGGAGCTGCAGCTCCAAACAACTTGATTGCAGCAAGTTGCGGACTCTGTTGAATAGGAAGCAAGCCAAAAGGCCCTTAATCTCACGCTGGTGTTACCTGTGCTGTCCCAAAATAGCAGAGGAGCTTGCATGATCAAGTGCAGCGTGAGGTCGGTGGTGTTGCGACTGTCCATACGTCCTCCGGGGAATTAAATAATTCTAAATGCGAAAGTGGTATGGATTGCCGTCTGCTCACTTGACTCTGCACCACCAGGGATCCAATGCTATGTTATGTTGTTGGGTTTTACACTGTGCCGTTTAAATGGTCTCTTCATTCCATGGAGCATGTAAAAGGTGGAGGCTGGACTTCGTTAGTGGGGACAGAGAGAAAATGCAAGAGGGCTTTGCTGTGGAGTTGAGGCGTGCATTTGGTCAGTGTCCAGGTGATGTGTGCCGGCCTATTTGTAAGTCGTTTGTGTCAAGAGCCTTTGCAATATCTCATAGTGCGAAAGTGCGTTGTTTGGGACTGGGTTGTACATGTTGTTAAGAGAGATGTATGGTTTTGATGTTTTGGAAGGGATGTTCAATTGCTGTGTTTGGTTGGCTTCGTTGGTATGCATATTATGTGATGCCACCACATTTGTTAAATGCATTTAAATAATACATTTAAAAAACAATGTGGTGGCAAGTAGAATTTGGGCATGTTAAAGCAGGGAGCAGTCAGTTGAGAGCCTGGTGGGCATTTAGAACATCTTTTCTGGTGTAGCCGGGTCAACATCCTAGTGATTATGCACCTCAGGGTAGAATCAATGTAAGAAGAAATCCTAAGCACCACAGGCACAGCCTAACTACAGCCTGATTTTAGCAAACGTCTTGCCGGACAGTGTTGAAGTGCTGCCAGGATTCTGTTTTATTTACAGTCCTATGTTTATGTTAATTAAATTAAGGTTCTCAGCACATGCTCGGAAACATTGGCTCCCTCCTTCAACATGAAATAGCGGGCACACATTTAGAAGTATAAAGAACGAATCTCTTACCTGTCTATTCCATAAATGTAGACTACACTAAACATTTCACAGAAAGCAATGATTAGTAAGGGAATGGATCCAGCAAAATTGTCAAATAAGGCAAGCCAGTAGTTCCCAGAATTCAGCACAAAAATCAATGCTATCAAGAAGGATACCACACAGATTGTTCCTGCACAAAGAAAAATAAATACTAGAGTTAGGCACATGACTTCAGGTATGGACAACAAACAGTTATCATAACTAGGACATGCACATGCAGATATTATGTTTTCTCTAATCCAACCCCATCCCTCACTGTTGGTAAGGTAGCGTGAAACATGTTATACCAAGAAGTATGAATCAGAGAACGAGAGAATATGGCTGTCAGTTACATGTTTCATAGTAAACATTGGGTATTGCTTTTTGGGAAGTGGTTGAATACATCTAAAAAGTTCCCTTATGTGCAAACATGGCAAACATGTTCGTCTCACCACCAGAGAATCTCGTAATTCTGGTCGACGAGAACTGATAACACTTGGGATCACACATCCTGGAATGTCATGGATCTCTCAGTAATGTTCCTATTGAAGAGTGTGACTAAATTACCAAGTACAGCCTGGGAACAAGGTTAAGGTTACCCAATAGCCTGGGAAAGCTGTCCGCTTAGCAATCCTGACCCCAGAGGAATCCATTGAGTTTTCCAGAGAGCATCTCACCTGTGCCCAGCCTCGAATCACATAAGCAGTATACAGATTGACAAGCATGGTCCTACAAGAAGGTATCACCTTTATTTTCCTCATTTACTGATTGTGAAAACATTCTCCCCTATACCGTAAAAGTATTAGATTCAGATATAACACATTTGATTCCTCGCACCACAGTCAGTGTCAAGGGGGGAGAATGGCGTGATAGGATCTAACAGAAGACACTGTGATTCATGACTGCGGACCAGAAGGGAATGGAAGTCAGAGAGAGAGAAATGGCCACTTACGGGGAGATCCCAAGGACAACCATAGAGAGACAGAGGGCGCACACAGACAGATGGACATGGAGGTGGAGATAGTGATCCCTGCATGCAGACACATGCCACTGCTAAAACTGGGCATCCAGGTTACAAGATTGCACACCCTGCAGCTATAGAGCCAGAGGTGCTGGCCAAGTCCCTGCTGTTTCATTGCTGCATCCTGGGCGATTAAAATGCCCGGAAGGCACACCAGTCCTAATGATCAAGTCTGTGGTCAAGTCCCATCGTTTGGCTGAGGCTTCATGACTGCTGGTGTGCTTTGTGTCACTGCTGAAGCCTGAGAGTTTAAAGAGCTTGGCAAGTGTGCCACATAAGTTTCTCCCAGATTTAGCCCGGACTGAATGTATTTTGCAAGTTTTGTCCAGTTGTACCATAACGGTCAATAAATCCAGATTTTATCTCTGTGCTGAGATGGCATTCAGAGTTTGAAGACACAGAGTGCAGTGCAAGCGGCTGGGGTTTTAAGGTGTGTGTCAGCCAGAGCTGAATGGGTTCCAGCAGTGCTCCTTCCAGCTGTAATTTACACCTCTGTTGTCAGATAACGGCCTCAGCAGGCATCAATTAATGTAAAATGGCTCATGGGGCAAGGTCACCTTAAGTGTTCATGTGCAAAGCTCCAACTCTTCATGCAAAGTGGTGAGGAGGCTGTTAAGGCGGTGAAGAAGAAGAGGCCGTCGCGCAAGCACCTCGCTGCGCAGTAATAAAGGACAGGACATGGAGCGCATTTCACAACGTCCTTTTTTATTGCAGTCCAACTCTAACTAACTTATCCCCCGTCCTCCTGCGTCACTTCCCTCCCTGTCTCCCGCCTCCCAACGGCCACCCCGGAACTGTCGTCTCAACATGACAATCCCCTCCAATTTAAACAGTGACTCAACAGGGTATCTCTACTCTTCCACTTTGTCGCATTGACCCCGCAAGGGGGACTTTCTTGAAATGTGAGGAATTGCGAGTGGTCAGTCCCTTGTCTCCTTGAGCCGTGATCATGTAGCCCTTCTTTTCCAGGATGATTAGAGGCTCTTTTTGAAAAGCAGTGGTATGCTTGTGAGTCTGTGGCTGCTTTACGTCGAAGACATCTCCTACCTCGAGTTGTGGATTCCGGGCTCTCTTGCGACTATCCCCATACTCGTTCATGCGATCTTTCGCAGTCTGATCTCGTTCCCTTATTTCAGTGTCCAGTGGTGATCGTTCCGCGATGGGGCTGGCCTGCGGTAGTCTGGTCCTGATGTTCCTGCCAATCATGACTTTTGGTGGGGTTTTGCCAGTAGTGCTATGTGGCGTGCTGCGGTAGTCTCTCAACAGTTGGTGGATCACTTGTTCATAGGGTTGCCCTGTGAGCCAAGCCACCTGCAGTGCTCTCTTCAGACTGGACATGAACTGCTCAATCATGCCATTGGCCTGTGGCCATAGCGGCATGACCTTGTGATGGTGGAACCCCATGTATTCGCTGAACTTCTCGTTGAACGGAGGCCCATTGTCTGTCTTCACTTTCCAAGGAACACTGTAGTCTGTAAAGATGCAGTCCAATACCGGGATAACGTGGTTGGACGCGGTCGACGCTATGATTTGGGCTTCTGGATATTTTGATTATTCATCCATGACAGCCAATATATACCTCTGCCTCAATAGGGCAGAAGAAGTCGGCCGCCACTGCTTCCCATATGCCTCTCGGCAGCATGGACATTCTCAGTGGCTCTGGATGTCGATTCGGCATGAGGAGACAACAGGTGGGGCATTGTTTCAGGTTCTCCTCTACCATGGTGTCCAGCTGGGGAAACCACACCTTCTGGCGCAACATGCGCTTTGTGGAGACCACCCCTGATGCCCCTTGTGAGCCAGCTCTACCACCTTTCTTTTTAAAGATGCCAGAATCACCACCTTTTGTCCCTCCTTTCAATAAGAGGTTGTCCTCTGAGAGTGCTAGCTCATCTTTCACCTGTAGCAGCCTGTCCACCTCCTGCCGTACCTCATCCGATGCTAGGCGACCCCTTTCTTTGGCCCTCCTCAATTGACCTGTCTTGAGCCCCTCGCACAGTATTTGGCATGCTTGATCGGATTCAACTTTGTGGGCCAAGTGGGTCGGCTCAAAGCCCTTGGGTATGGCCTGTTGGATCCGGTAACAGAGGTATTGATTCGCCACCGACGGTTCAGGGGTATGCCCTGTTCGTGGATGTCTGGATAAAAAGTCAGCAGGGTTCTCCTCCTTTCCTGGTCTATGCACAATAAATAGTCCTGCAGCCTGAGCCCCCACCTCGGGATGCGGGTGGCATTTTGGCCTGTGGGTTGCCATAAAGAAATAATAGTGCCTGATGGTCGGTCACAACATGGAACGGCTTACCATAAAGGAACAGGTGAAAATGTTCACATGCCCACAGCACCGCAAGGCTTTCTTTTTCCACCTGAGAATAAGCTTGTTCGGTGGCTGAGAGGCTTCTGCTGGCATAGGCAACAATGTGGGTTTGCAAAGGGTCTTTCTAATCAATTTTGGCGTAGATGACACCTAGGCCCACGGGACTGGCATCAACCGTTAACACTGTTTTGCGGTCCGAGCCGTAGTAGGACATGTTTCCAGCTTGCGCCACTCTTTCCCGAATGACCTTGAAGGCCTGCTGGCACTCCTCCGACCAGTTGAAGACTGCATTTTGCTTAGTCAATGCCCTGAGAGGCTCACTGACTGTGGCAAAGTCCTTTATGTACCTTGTGCAGTAACTGGCGAGACCCAGGAAAGATCTGAGTTCCGAGACGTTGGTTGGAAGTGGTGTCTCGTTGAGTGCGGCAATTTTGTCCGGATCAGGGGCATGCCGTTTTCTGAAAACACATGGCTGAAGAAACGCAGTGTGCCTTTTCTAAATTCACATTTCTCTTGGTTGAGCGTGAGATTTGCAGCTTCAAGAGCCATGCACACCTTAGCGAGGGTCTCATTGTGTTTCCCCGCATCCGTCCCGAACACCAGGATATTGTCAGAATAGTTTATGCAGTTCGGGATGTGCTTGATTACATTGTGTACTTCCGCCTGAAATATCTCTGCTGCTGAAGAGACCCCGAAGCTTAATCTTTTAAACCTATAAAGCCATAGGTGTGTGACGAAGGTTGTGATGTTTCGGCTCTCAGGGCTTAATACCAAGTGGTGGTAGCTTTTCTTCAGGTCTAGTTTTGAAAAGACCCTTGCCCCATTCAGTAAATGTATCATATCAGTGATACGAGGTGCCATGTGCCGTTCCCTGCGGATGGCTTGTTTGGGCCGCCTCATGTCCACGCACAGTCGAATTGCATCAGAGTCCTTCTTGGGCACAGGAACAATGGGTGATACCCATGTGGTGGGGCCTGTGGCCGGTTCTATAATGTCCTGCTCTATGTGAAGCTCGTCCTCCACCTTCTTCTGAATGTTCACCGATATGCCCCTATAGTGTTGTGCTATGGGGTGCACCGTTTCGTCTATGTGCAGCTTTACTTGTTACTGTTTCGCAGTTTTCCAATGCCTTCGAATAGATTAGGGTACAGATCTTTTATCATGAGTACTGGATCTATGTACTTGTGTACCATGATCTTGTAAAGTACATGTATTAATCCCATCTCGATGGCTGTCTTAAAACTGAGTATGCAGTCACTTTCGCTACCTGTTGCCAGCACGTGTATCAGTACTTTCTTTTCAAGACCCTTATATCGGCACAATCCTTTGAATTGTCTGATGCACTTGAGGGGTGTCGTGGCTCCGTAAGCGTAGATATCTACAGTCGCTAGGTGTAGCTTTGAGCTGTGTGATAGTTCTCAAAACACCTTCTCGCTGACCACGTTTACCATGGCCCTGGTGTCTATGAGGAATTCTGTGGGTTGTTCGTTCAGTTTAATGATCAATGTTGGGCTGTGTTCGGTAGCCACTGTGTTGCCCAGGGTGTATACGTAGGCCTTCCTGTGCTGTTCACTCCCCGACGAGCTGCCCTCGGATTCCGACTGGGACTTTTCTAGCAAGTAGCGCAGATGGTGCCTCGATCTGCACTCTGGTCTCACGCGAGTGAGGTATCTTCTCCTCTCTCTTCTCTCTCTCCCATGTCTTTCGTCACCGGATTCCTTCTCTTTGGGTTCAGTGTCATTGTGCCACGGCAGGGGATGTGGTGTCGTCCCAATGGTTGTAGAGTGGCAGGAAGGGTTCTAGGCTTGGACCTGGGATATGACTCTCTACCTGTCTCTCTCCCCCTCTCTCTGTTTAGCCGATATACTGCCTTGAAGTGTCCTCCTTCACCACACGTGGCACTTCGCTGGCCAATGGCGGGGCATGTCCCTTAATGTGGGTATTCAAGTCCACATTTGAAGCAGAAGGGCTCATCTTGCCTCCTCTCCTGTTGTAGGCGATATACAGTGTCTGCCGGTGCTGCAGTGTTAAAGTTTTCCATTTGTGAGTCCACCGCCCTTTCCGCCGTTGCAAGCGTCAATATTTTGTCCAAGGTGCAAGCTTTCTGTAACAATTTCCGTCTGAACGTTTGGGACTCAAAACCTGCGATGATTTGAGACCGCAGTGCCTCCGTGTTGGAGTAGTTTGCGAAGTCGCAGTGCTTCATTTTAATTCTCAGTCTCATGACATAGGCATCCATGGTTTCACCCTTTGCATGTTTGGCACTGTGGGATAGGTGGCATTCATAGTCAATGTTGGTGTGCGGGATGAAATAAACTGATAAAGCCCCTTTTAAGTCTTGTATAGAATCACTGTCTGTTGCAGGCATCTCATCAATGTGTGGCTGGTCCTACTGCCAGCTTCAGAAGACATTTTTGTCTATCCTCGTCAATGGGCCCCGTGGTACCTATGCATCACTCAAAGTCCCTTATCCATCTGGCCCACCTTGGCCCCATGTTGCTCGTGTAGGGTGGAATGTTGCTTGTGTCCGTAACATCAAAGGCACCTGGCATCTGAGCTGCCAGGGAGTCAGGTAACCTCTATGGGGCTTGCTCCTGCTGGGCAGCTGGTCCTTGGGCCTGTCCGACCTGGTCTGCATCTTGGGTAGACATCCTTCACTACTACTGTGCAGCTCTCCTGGCATTGGATTTAGAGGTTCCTGGTGGCCCACACGGCCGTCTGGTAGGCACGAGCACTGTGTCAAATATTTATTTTTTGTCCATGTGTAGTACTAAAAGGGTTGGGCTGCTGCGGTGATGGCCGTCTTTCGGCACGAGCGCTATCACGTGGCCCTCCTCTGCTCTCCCCACTCACTGTGTCATCTGCTGTCTCACCGTCATGACCTGGGACTTCCAACTGCAGCCTAGAATGTGTGAGTGTGGGTCGGGGCACACCTTCACTGTGTGTCTGGCTATCTGGAATCAGCCATGGCGTTGCTGTGCTCCTTTCAGGGCCGAGGTCTAGCGTCCGTGCCTCCAGGCATCCGCTCCTCACTTCGCCAGGGATCCAGTCCACTCGCCGTTGTGAGTGCGACTAACTTAGTCGCTAGTATAAAGGCAGGGAAGAAGAAGAGGCCCTTGCGCAAGCACCTTGCTGCGCAGAAATAAAGGACAGGACATGGAGCGCATTTCACATCGTCCTTCTTAATTGCAGTCCAACTCTAACTGACTTGTCCCCCGCCCTCCCGCGTCACTTCCCTCCCTGCCTCCCACCTCCCAACTGCCACTCCGGAACTGACGTCTCAACATGACAAAGGCCCCTATGTAAGGGGCATTAAAGGGGCACGGGACAAGGGAGGAGGTCGGCCATAACCTGGAAAGTTGATGTTTGGTTTGGTGGGGGTGGGGGGCTCAAAGGTAATGAGGTGCCAAACCGGAGGTGTCAGGCGCCCTTCAGGGTTACTAGGGTGGGAGGGAGGGATACTAGGACGGGGGGATATGGGTCTTTGCAAAGTTGTGGTTCTCGGTTGTTGGTAGATGGATTTATGTGTACCGGCCACCCAGAGAACTAAGGAGATCCATGTGCGCGGGAATAGTAGGATGGTGGTAGTTTCAGATGGCATGGGGGGAGGCCACCTGAGGGTAAAGGGAATTAACACGAAAAGGTCTTTGGTGGCTAGGGAGTTTCATAGGGCTGGCCTTGAAGTTATGTTCCTCCAGGAGACTAAATAGGGAGGGGAAGAAAGGAGGGTCCCAGACAGGGCGCTGGATCAGGAATACTGGGATTCAGGGCCATTAAGGAAAGCCTTGATGGGAATTCTTATCAGTAAAGGGCTAAGAATGGAGGTTACAAAGGTTTGGGCCGACGAGGAAGGTAGGGCCCTTCGGGTCTCCGAGATTATAAAAAAAGTGGGGTTCACGGTTGCCACAATATACTGCCGAACCAAGGCCAATTGAGGTTTCTGATGAAAACTCTCCCTAAAATAATGCTTGAAGCCTCGGGCCAATCAATATTGGACGGTGATTTCAATGTGTGGGCCGACTTCAAGCTTGACAGACAGGCCCTGGCGGGTGGGACAAATTCAGGGCCGAGGCTGGCTTAGGGAGAGGTCCTTGAAATGTTGGAGGTCTATGGGCTGTGGGGCATATGGCGTTACATACACCCGGATGACAGAGGGTAAACTTTTTATTCGGCCCCACACTGCACTTTCACCAGAATGGACTACATGTATATCTCGAGGGGTCGGTCGGAGGAAGCATTGATTACGGAGATTTCTCAGATCGCATGGTCAGACCATGATCTGGTATTAGTGGACCAGAACTGGCACGAAATGGTACCCAGGGGGTCTAGATGGAGATGCAACAAATCCCTGTGGAGAGACCCGGCGTTCCATGCTAAATTGACCAGAGAGATTGAAGAATATTTTTAAATAAATAATATGGGAGAGGTCTCCGGGAGAATGGTGTGGGAAGCTGGGAAGGCGACATGGAAGGGGATTCTGAACGGGAAGGGGCTCGGAAAAAACGAGAGGTGACACTAATCGAAAATAGGCTGCAGGCCAAGATTGCCCAATTAGATAAGAGCGCCAGGGGCGTCGCAGAGGGGTGGGAGGAAAGGGTCATTGAGGCACGGGGGGAGGGGAAGGGAAGAACTGAGACTCCTAGAGGAAGGTCAAATAATTAGGAAATTGCATTTCCTGAAACAAAAGTTTTATGAAAAAGGAGATAAGGCAGACACATTACTGCCCGCCAGTCAGAGGGGACAGTGGGCCGAACGGTGGGTGAAGGCCATAGAGGGGGCAGGTACGTCGCAGGACCTGCGGGAGGATGGGATCCAAGAAGCATTTGCATCCTTTTATGAAAATCTATATAGAACAAATGCCAACTAAGAGATGGGGGACATAAGAGAGTACTTTGAGGAGGCTGAGACAATGGAAGCCCCAATAACTGCTGAAGAAATTAAGAGGGCAGTGGCAAAGGTACCCACGGGGAAAGCCCTAGGGGAGGACTGCTTCTCAGCTGCCTTTTATAAGACGTTTATTACCTCCCTCATCCCGTTCATGGTAGAACTGTTTAACAATATCTTGGAGACAGGGTAAGCCCCGGAGTGCTTCTCCCATGCGCTGATAACAGTGATTCCCAAGGAGGACAGAGACCCACGATTAAGCATATTTTATTGCCCCATCTCCCTCCTGAATATCGAAGCAGAAATGCATACACATGTTCTGGCAGCACGACTTGAACTATACCTTCCCAAATTGATCCAATTTAGATCAAGTGGGCTTTATAAAGGGACCTCAGGGGCGGACACACTTAGGAAAACCCTACACCTGATTAATGAGGCGCGTGAGATGGGGGAGACCCTGCTCTCCTCTAGGTGGATCTGGAAAAGGCCTTTGATAGGGGCTTTCTCAAGGTAGTGCTGGGTAAAGTGGGCTTGGGATATAGGATCAGACAAGGTATCATGGGAGTTTACGCTTCTCCCCAGCATTTTTGGATGTTAACAGTTGTTATTCTCGATGGTCTGCTCTAAGTAGGGGTACGAGACAGGGGTTCCCGCTTTCCCCAATCCTATTTGCGCTCTCCCTGGAGCCATTAGCTCAGGAATTAGAGAGGATCATTGGGTAGAAGGATTCACAGTGTGGGGAGTGGAGTATAAAGTTGCATTATACACGGATATGCTTTTGCATGTGAGGAACCCCCTAGTCTCCATACCCAGGGTAATTGGGTTGATTGAGCAGTATGGATACCTTTCTGGTTTTAAGATTAACAGGGCTAAATCAGTCCTGTTCCCCCTGGATAGGGGAAGGGATGAAGAGATATGTAGGTTAGCTTCACTGGGACTATTGGTCAATCTGGGCACATTGAGGTACCTGGGAGTTAACCTCACGAGGGACAAGGGAGACCTATTGCAGGCCAACTTCCCCACACTCCTGGCCAGATTTTGGGCTGGTCTGGGAAGATGGGAAAAACTGACCATATCATGGCTTGGACGGCTTAATGCCCTAAAGATGGTGTGCTTACCAAGGTTGCTCTATGCATTCCAATGCTTCTGATTCAGGTCCCAGAAGCTTTTTTCCCAGAGATAAAGGGGGTTATGGTGAAATTCTTGTGGCAGGGGAAAAAGCCGAGAATATCCTTTGAGGTTCTCACTTTACCAAAAGATATGGGCGGGTGGTGCTCCCGAATGTGAAACTGTACTGTGTGGCGGCACAGTTAAATGTCCTCGTACCCCATCTCAGAATGCAGAGGGACTACCAGTGAATCGGCTTGTATAACCTCCACTTGTCTCCCGCCTCAGTTGGGGAATGGCTGTGGGTGCCCAGAGGCAGGCCCCCACGTAGAATCCGTGACCACCTGATTCTGGGCACAATATGGGCCTTGTGGAGATGGGGCACGGCAATGCCAGGGGTAACGATATGGCCCTCTCCCCCGAACCACTTGTGGGCTCCTGGAATCGGAGATGCAATCCCGAACCCTGAAAGATTTCAGGCATTGTTCAAGGCCGGCATTGAGAGCGTGGGTCACTTGTGTAGGAACGGCACCTTTATCACAATAACGGATTTGGAGGACAAGTTGGGCTTGGGTGTACCCTCTCTGTCTTCTCATACCTTCAGTTGAAAGGGGTGCTCACAGGGGGAACATGGAGGGACGGGACACAGAGAGACCTCAATCCCTTTGAGAAGCTCTTAGACAAAAGAATGGAAATAAAGGGCCTGATCTCGGCTATGTACAAGGTACTGGTGGTTGCAGGGAACGGGTCCACCGTAAAAGTTGAGTCGGAAATGAAAAAAGTGACATGGAGAGGGAAATAGACCCAGAGCTGTGGTTGAGATTGTGTAAAGGGGTCGTTCAGAAATCGATCTCTAGCCAATACAAACTGTACGCCATCAAGCTCCTCCACAGGTGGCAATACGATCCCGTCAGGCTCTCAAAGATGTTTCAGACTGTGAGTCCCAATTGCTGGCACCTATGTGGGGACAAAGCCGACTATTGGCATATGTGTGGGGATGCCCACTAGTAAAGGTGTTCTGGGATAAAGTGTTGGGCTGGATTAAGGAACTGGAGGGGGTTCACCGAGACTATACGCCCTTCTTGGTCCTGTTTGGGATGGAGGAAGTAGATGGAGAACTACGCAGGGTGAGCGGGTTGGCCACGCCCCTGCTGCTTGCAGCACGGGCCTGCGTTGTGATGAAATGGAAATGTGCCTGGACTCCAAGTAAGAGGGAGTGGATCAACGTGGCGCTGAACATATGTTCCATGAAATGGATAACTGCGCAGTTCCATGGGAGGGCAGTGCCTCATGAGAGCATGTGGGATGAATTTATGAGCAAATATTTGAATCAATGGGATGAAAGGCATGCAGTGTGAGGACATGAGGGCAAGTTCGTGCAGACCAGGAGGTATAAGGGCAGAGCTTCCTCCCAGGGTGTGGGCATCAACCGGACTATAGCCTGTGAATGAATGGAAGACTCGAGAGACGGGCAAAGACATATGTGTAACACATGACTTTGTAATCCTTTATCTCCGAGACATCCGAAGGTTTTTTGTTATGGTTTCGCTGAGTCATAGACACCGTAACCTGAGAGAGGGGGGTGGAATGGGAGCTTGGGGGGAGCAGGTGGGCGGCAAAAGAAGTTTGTATTGCAGCCTTGCTCACAATGGCCCTCATTCTGACCCTGGCGGAATTCGAAAAACGATGGCGGAAATGTAATACCGCCATCGAATACCGCTTGTTGCGATTATGACCCATCACCGTAAAGTACGATGCCATTAGCGACACCGTAGTGAACGCCAACGCTAACTGCACCAAGTACGCACATGCGCGCCTTGCAAAACCGTAATTTCCGCCATGGCGCAACGGTACGCGAATTCTGACCCTAGCGGACATTTACTTAACGCCATCAAGCATGGCGGAAAGTACCATTACGCCATGGTGAGAATTACGGCATCGCGAACCAACCGTAAATGGCCCTACTGAGTGCCTGTACTCCACTCCCTGCCCACATTGCACAACTCCTCGTAGGCGCAATGTAGTCACACTATGCAACCAGTGAAATGTACAAGTCACCCATGCATGCCAACGAACAAATGCATGCAGGGGCTCCAAGTGCCTTGTGAGTGGCCATCCATATTTGGCATGACACCATTGCCGTACTGATGCAGCACAGGCATGTGAAGGTTCAAGTACACCAAAATGAACTGAAATATTCCATGAGACAAAACAACAATAGTCCCCCATCGCTTGCCACCAGTGTAAATCAACATTCAAAGCAGTATCCTGAGCGAGACTGCACCAGCCCTGTACTCTTGCCAGTAGACAAACCAACCATCAGCATAAGCATGTACCACACAAGTTGGCAGAGTGACTGAGCAGCCAGGCTCATCTCAAGAGGGGCCAATGGGAGCTGTAGGGCACAGATGGCACGAATACAGAAGCAATTCCAATGGACCTGACCTCAGTCTCCCTCCAAGAAACGCACGCAAACACAGGCACCTGTGACCAGCCATTTTCTGATAATCCCATCATTCCACCAATCCACCTGGCTGACCGGCATCTGTTGCACAAAAGCTAATCCCCCGCCCCTGAGCATGACATCATAAAAACAGTCATAATGGCAGCCCCTATCCCTGACCTTACTGGGCTTCGTAGGCAAACGCGGCCAGTACAGTACCACACAACTCTACTCAGAAGCCGAAACCCAATGCAGATCAACTCACAATACATCGCGCCACAAATCGGAATATGCTACATCACTAGCAAAGAATAACGCTACACGGTTAATATCGGAATATAAATTTAATGCACATCAAAATCACCAAGCCCATACAGCCATTTGCTCATAAACTCCCAAATAATGTTCATTACTGTGGGCTGCATCCGCAATAAATGACCAGCTTCTTCTTGTGTGACGCCCTGTTCCTTCATGGTACACAGGGGCTACATTTACATTCAAAAAGGCAACATGGAAGCGCCTAGAACCGCAGGGCCGTCCCATGAAGTAGGCACTAGTCCAGCTGAAAGGTTGATATGTTGCTCCTAGCCACTAGTACTGCGTAAGGGCATGTGGCCCTTTGGCGATCGTCCCATAAGATCGTAATGGTGCTCCACTGATTAACTCGAAGCTGCAGGTGTCGACTGTAAAAGCCATCTGCAGGAGTGGCGTACAGATGGTAGCGGCAAAAGGGGAGGAGATACCTGTCACCCAAATGAAAAAAAAAATAATAGTATGGGCATCCGAACTTCATATGTATTATTCACTTCATTCAACACACTAAATCTATAACCATATGCATGCTAGCCCACTCAAAGGATTAATTTCACCGAAAAATCACTTGCGAATCACAATGATATAAATCGAGGTGAATACACTATTACAAACGAGTGTATGTGTGCATGCGTCTGTTAAAACAGAATCCATTAGATGGGATTAGTAACGTGCATAGACACAAGTGTTTGAAGGCGCGTCGAGACAGGGAGGGTTCAACAAGGGCAGATAGACGATGGTCCCACTATGGCAGCTTTGCATCACATAGCGCAGGGGAAGGGGATAGATTCCAAAAAGCCATGTACATGGCAAACTCACAAATAAATCATCTGTCCATGCATCCATTCATCATTCCCTCATCCCGGTATAAAAACGCCTGAATATTTACTCACATAACATTTGACATTTCCATTGAGTCTGTGCGTAATGCAGTCTGCAAAATCCACTGTGCTCCTACCCGGATTTCTAGTGTAGTGAAGTAACATGTATTTGGGAACGTCCTGCCTTATCGTCCACTACGCTATTGCGCATCCCATTCAATTCATATCAATCATTGCATTCTCGTCATGGGCCCTGTCCCAAGGACATTCAACAATAGAACGTTATATTTCCAGTCAGACCTGTGGGCGTCTCCTCGCCGCTAGTTGAACACCAAAAGTGCTGTCCTTCGAATTCCTCATTTGCAACATCACGTCGAAAAGGCATCTGTGAACGCTTGAATTCACAAATACATCTATGTAGTGCGGCTGTGTGTGAAAATGGTAACTGGCTTCAATCACTAATGGGACTCCCCGCCCGTCGGTGAAACGTCGGTACAGTGCTGCATGAGGGTCCACCGTTGATCGAGTACTACATTCTACTGACCCTTCACAAGTTTGTTCGCGACTGCAAATATACTATGTGAAACAATGGGACCATAGCAGAATTAACATATAAACCAATATTTCACTGCCATCGGGATTAAATACATGATTGTAATTGCAAGATGCCATGCGTCAAATTGCAGCGTTGTGTGCGGGACATGCTCGCCCAAAAGTTATTGCAGCTGGCACAGGTGGAATGAATCACCACAGGTGGAGGCTATACAGCCTGAAAACACATAAATTGCACATCCAAACCCCTCCCACAACCACACCCACTCCAAAATGCTACCGACAGGACTAGCGATGTTGGGCCTGGGGGACCTGATGGCACTGCAAGTACTCCAACTTCAAGAAGAAGACGAACACCAACTACTACAACAACCGGCCGCACAGAGGAGACGCAGGAGGAGGAGGAGGAGGGCAAGGCAGGGGCAGCACGACCCACCAGCACAGCCACTACCACCACGCAGGCAGCCCGCAATCCCACGCCTCCGAGCTAATCCGTTCAACCTCACTGCTGAGCAGATCCACACCCTCTACCGTCTGGACCGGGACACCATAACCGCCATTGTCAACATATCACACGCTGACCTTGTCAGCATGATAGATAGCCCAACCGCCATCCCACCCCTACTGAAGGTGGTGTCTGTACTCCACTTCCTGGCCACAGGCACCTACCAGCACACAGTCGGACAGTTGCATGGCATTTCACAGCCACTATTGTCACGGACACTATTCCAAGTGCTCGATGCCCTCCTGAAGCACACAGACGACTACATCTCTTTACCACGCTCGGAGCAGGAGCTTACAAACACAAAAGTGGGATTCCATGCACTTGGCGGCATACCGGGTTGCATTGGTGCCATCGACTGCACCCATGTCGAATTGGTTGTCCCACATGCCATGGAGGTCCAGTACCTCAACCGGAAACAATATCATTCTATCAATGTACAAATGGTGTGTGACTCCAACAGGATCTTTACACATTGTTGTGCCCGATTTCCAGGATCAACCCATGATTCTATGGTCCTGAGGAACTCTACAATACCACGCTACATGGAGCGACACGCAGGGCAACGATCCTGGCTACTCGGTGAGTCTCATTTAATGCATGAGAATGTGGGGTAGGTGATGCGTCAATGACCTGGCAGGAAGGGGGTGGGGATGCGTACGTACCAATGTCATTCCACAAACATCCTTCATTGTCCACATACAGGTGATGCCGGGTATCCACTGAAGAGATGGCTCCTTACACCAATCCGGAACCCACAGAACCAGCATGAGGAGGACTACAACCATGCCCACTCACGTACCCGTGTAGTCATAGAACAGGCATTCGGCCTACTGAAGGCTCGTTTCCGCTGCCTCAGCAGGTCTGGCGGGGCACTCCTGTACCGCCATGAGAAGGTTGCAAAGATGGTCATGGCATGCGTCATGCTACACAACATGTGCGTACGTAGAAATGTGGCCATGCCCCCTGACGCAGAACTGCAAGCACCTGAAGATGGTCATGATGAGGGTGGGGATGTGGCAGCACCTCAAGGAGTCCGCGAGGCACAGGAGGCCCGTGAAATTCGTCAGAATCTCATAGATGCATGCTTCTAGCACTCACGCCTGGTGGCTGTTACATGGACACGGGACCTGTGGCACTGTGTGAGTCTGGAACATGCACAATGTGGACTGTACGCCAAGAAAGGCCTCGTACACAAAGATCAATGTCCACACATCTCATTGGATGAATATGAAGATATGTATAGCAAATGTAAAATGATATTACACACCCAATCGACCCGCCACCCAAAAAAGCCCAACACACCCCCTCCACCCTCCTACCTCCCCCCCGAACACCAGTGTCCAAAGTTGCTCATTGTCAGTGGGCAGACGCTATTGCAAGCCCCCTCTCCGGGTATCAGGGGCACCCCTGCCTGTGGAGCGCAGGTTCCTCCCAGATCTACGTTGGGGGCTGCCCTGGACGGAACTTGCAACGGATGATGTCTCTGCCTGCTCACGTCCATGCATGTCCCTAAGGGTTTGTGAGAGCTCAGTGAGCACACGGCGCACAGCGGCAAGTTCACCACATACGTCTTTGGACGTCGCATGCAGTTCCCCCCCTCAGGCTCTCGGTGCTTCTCTCCATTTGTCCCCTCAGGCTCTCGGTGCTTCTCTCCATTTGTCCCCTCAGGCTCTCGGTGCTTCCCTCCATTTGTGCCCTTAGTGTCTCTGTACTTCGCTCCATTTCTGCCCTAAGTGTCTCAGTAGATGTTTTAATGGCTCCCTTAGAACCCCCACATTCAGCAGCATGCTCCTTGAGGAGCGTGGCCAGTTGCTGCTGTTGCACAATCATCTGCTCGAGGGACTGTTGCCTCTGCTGGGCCATGCCCATTCGCGGTGGTGTCACAGAGGGGCTGATCACCTCATGTTGCCTTGCCACAGGCCTTGTGGGGGTTGGCCAGTCGTCGTCTTGTGGGTGCCCCTGCGTGGTTTCCTCATGGTGTACGGGATGAAACAAACAGGGGGATTGAGACAGGTCATGGATGGGTCCTACATCGACAGCACCGTTTTCTGTGTCGGAGCATGCTGGCATGAAAGCAGTGTCACCTGTGGTGCTGCTGCCACCAGAAGCAGTGCCTTCTGTGGCATCCATTGGGGGGACCTGTGGTGCTGCTGTTGTGGACATGCTGGCTGCTGGGGTGCCTGTTGAAGTCCCCTCCAGTGTGCTGCCACTTGATTTGTGCTGCTGCCGTGTCTTGATCCGTGCAGCTGAGGTGGAGGGTCTTTGGCCGTTGGTCTTGGCCCTCTTTGCAGGTGTGCTGGTAGGGGTGTCCTGAAGCTCGTCGTTTGAATCGGACCCTGTGGTGGAGTAAAGGAGGGCGAGCGTTATTTATGGGTCTGTGGAAATTGGAATGGCAATTTATCACATGCATTGGGGTGGTACCTGAGGGTGATTTGGGTCAGGGCCTTGGAGGTGGTCTCATTTTTGTGTGGATTGAGGATGCAGTTATTTTGCAGCCTGCAGTTAGGGTGTGCATGCTGCACATGTAGAGGGTGTTTTTAGGATTTTTACTTATTTATGTATTTAATCTGACTTTTAAAGGGCGCTATCATGGCAATGTATGTGGACGTTCACCTGGACATGTGTTTCTATTGCACTATGGGGACACATGGTACTTCACATGATTGGACATTGTGGATTTAGCATTGTTTTATTTGGGCCACCTACCTGATTCTTCGGATGTCTGCACTCCTTTCTCCATCCCTCCGACTCCCTCTATGCTCTCCATTCCAATGGTGGAGGCACAGATTTCTTCCCAGGGGGTCAACTTGATGGGTGATTCCGATCCTCCCCCGGTAGCTGTGGCAATGTTTCGGTTGGCAGAAAGTATGCTCCGGACGCGTATCCGCAAGTCGTCCCATCGCTTTCTGCATTGCTGTGGGTTGCGGGGTGCGGTCCCCACCGCACTTACCCGCTGTGCCACCAGGGCCCATATGGCCTTCTTGTTCGCAAGTGCCGTCCTGGTCATTTGCGTCGAGAAGACGACGGCAGCATTCTCCTGGAGGGTCTCTGTGAGCACGGTGAGTTCCTCATGGGATAAGTGGACCTGCCGCTTGCGATCGCACGCTTTTTTAGCAACTTTTCCCATATTTATTTTTTTAACTGGGGTGGCTAACGGGTTGGGATGTGTCTCAGGGTCGGATTTGTAATGGTTGTGTTGGGATTCTGATTTTATAGGTGTACGGCGTGCTTTTTCCCGTTCCGGCCCCATGTTTTTACTTCCGTTTCCGTATATTTACGGTGAACGTAATTTGCGCTGACCGCTCATTACGGTGACCGCTAAGATGGGTGGCGGAATTGCACCTAGGGCGGCGTACGACGGCGGTAAGGGGCGTTTTGGGGTCATTTCCGCCATCGCGGACTTTGCACTTCCGCCATGGCGTGATGCTCGTGCCCGATGGGTCAGAATTAGCCGCACTTTGCTCCATCGTGCAATGGCGGAAACGCTATTTACGCTATGGCGGTCATGTCAGTTACTTTCCACTAGGGTCGTAATGAGGGCAAATGTCTTTGATGTTTCTGTTGTGCGAAAATCTTTAATAAAATAAGGCAGGAGGGTCTCTTAGTCCCTTTTTATAGATGGGACAGCTCACTGCTTGATTCCAAGAACCAGGCAGGTATCCCACCATCAACTTTGAATTAAATCCAGTGGTTACAATTGGTGCCTAGAAGTCAGCCACCGTTTTAAAAAGATTGATTGGAATGCCCTCAGCTCTAGGGCAGTGATTTCACACTTGCTTCGTTAGAGACGATCTGATCCCTTCCAACGTAAATATAATAGGCATTGAGCCTTGCGACCAATATTTGCTGACATAGCCAAGGAGTAACCACCTATAGAAGAATTGTATACATTTGAGAAATGGGTAGGCCATTCCTAATCCAGCATGTTTGATTCTACCATATTAGTACATGTCTCATAACCTGGTTCATGATTAACCATTTGCCAAAATACTCTGGAGTTTGTATTCTTGGCTTCTCTGGAAAGATCAACCTAAGATTGTTCCTCATATTCAGATTTACATTTAGCCAACATTCTTTTATATTTGCATCAGACTTTAACAATTGCCTGCCAATCACTCGTTGTGTCTTTCAGTACCTAGGCAAAGTTTCTTTTTGCACGAACACAATGCATATCAAACCAACCATTACTCTGACGCTGTGTATGTGTTTTAGTGATTTTAAGAAAAGAGGATGATAACTCTTCAGTCATCAACATTGATTTAATTCTCAGATAACGTTTTTTCTGGATCCAAAATGTCTAAAAGCAAAGTCAAATTTGAAATAATTACTTTGTGTTGGGTTTCACCTTCTTTTTTCGAATACCACCTAATTCACCTGCAGGATGTTGAAGGCAGAATGTTAACCAAATGGGGAATATTAATAAATTTAGGCCACATCAAGGGCCAGTTAATTTTCAGCAATATGGCATAACAGTCGCCATATAGATATGGAATCATTAATTCATTCATTCATTCATTCAATGAATGGAATTACTCTAACGTCAGTAATAGATTGCAACTTGTTCAATGTTTTGCAAAAATAATCTATAGTTGAGCAACCCCTATGGCAATGTCAGGTAGTTCCTTCCATGAAATCTGAGGTAGCTTAGCTCTGCCATTCACTGATATTAATTTCATGGGCAGACTTACGTTCAGAGAATCTTCCTTGTTGAAGTCATTCAGAGAGTGAGTTGGACCATTGCCCAATTTGGCAGTAAAGTCGCCACCAATGTCGACCCAATACTGCCTACCTGCTGTACGTCTTTTCATTATTTCCATTGCCCTATTAAGGCAGCAAGTGATGATTCATCTCCACGCTTGTACTGACTATTATATACGTTGTTTCAGAGTGACATTTCGTCTTTCTGGTTAGTTAAGGATAATAACAATATATTACATGAGTCAGTAGATATGTTTGATGTCAACTTCAATAGAACGGTTGAAAAAAAGTTACTAGTCCTCCAACTAGACGGCCCCTATCCTTGTTTTTTTGTTTGTTTGTTTATTTGATAATGCGCACCAAGCCCTTGGGCAGCTGGGCACAACAGTACAAGGAGTCTCAAAACTTAGTTACAGTGCCTACCGCAGGCTATTGCAAGCATGTAAGTACAGAGTAAAATACAATATATAGTACAGTACAGACAGTTGCCAGCTATCTAGAGGCACGGATTAGACCGGTGCAATAGCCATCCATATGCAGATCACTGCTAGACCAGGTTTCTTGTATTAAGTCCACATCATAGTTCATCATTATTTAATGTATCTTTTATCCCAGCTATATTCCAAGACAGAATGAGATTGGTGTTGTTCAGGTCTGTTCCCGGACAGCTATCAAGTTCTTGCCCAGACCGCACATCAGCAGAGCTTGTTAAACTTTGTATACAGATGGAGTGAATGGAACATTGATAGATATGTGGTCCATCTCAGATTGCCTACTTTGGTTCCCAATAGACAGGGGAATGTTTGGTTCTACATTGAGGAAGACTGTCAAAATGAACATTGAGTCAGTCTATTTCCTCGATTGTAGTTAATATGTCATAACGATTTTGAGTTATCATAGACCATGCTGTATGTGCTGGGCCATGTACCTTTCTGCAATATTCATTGGTAAGGAGTGAAAGATTATTTTTGCTCATGTTTATCCAATTAGTTGTCGGATTGGTGCAGGCATAGTAGAATTAGGCCAGGAGCCTTGCCACACTTATCCCACTTATCTCGACGAACCAATCAAACAGCATGTGGTGTACAGATGAAATACAGAGATACTATTTTGCTTTTACAGGAGCAAAAACCTGTGGAAAGATTGGATTTTAAGATTCGTTCAAGCACAGAGGGATGTGTGTGAATGTGATAATACAATAGGCATCAATAGATTTAACAAAGGGACCAGCCCAAGGAACACATCTAGCCATTAGAAGGTTTTGCGAATTGACTAAGGGTCCTAATATGTTAGTATTCACCTAGTGAGTGGCATTGTTTTTGAGGGGGGTGGCAGTTTCTTTTTGTGTCAAAGCAAGAGAGGGAATACATACAAGTAACCAGACTAAGTACAATAGGTGGAAGATTGAAAGGTTGAGATAGGGTTAGCAAGCAATAGTTTTTTCCAGATTTAATTGGGGATTGTGATTGGTTAGGAGCACTTCGGCATTTATCAAGATCTAAGGCTTTGGTTTAGCAAAACTCTAATTCTGAACAGGAGCCAGAGTTGGCAAGGCACTAGTAATGAGTGTATCAGGCACCTCCTTGACAGTTTTCATATTCCTTAGTGAATTGTTAATTATCGATAAAGTCTCAAAGACACTTTGTTTAAAAGATTTGATAAAAGAAAACAATTCATCCAGCCTCATAGCAAGCTTATCCGTTTAGTCGTCGGGCATGACATTTTGTTTAGGTCAGGCTGTTTTGAGGGGTCACAAAAGCAGTTGGACTGGAGGCATCAATCAGATCCGTCCACTGGGCTTGTCTGATAGATCTTGACAATGAAATAAGACACGTTATTTGTTTGAGTGTTGGCTTCTCACAAGCAACAGTTGTAGTTGCAGGAGGCGGATCAAGGTATTATTTGCCATAGTGGCTTTTTGTATGGTCGTTAATTCCATAACATCCCTTGGTAAGCCCAGTATTCGGTTTATCAAGCATGTATGGTACATTGATTCACCGCAAGAGCAGCTCGGGGTATTAGCCCAAGTTCCTCCTCAACTCTCATAATACGTTGCTCAATTTGGCCATGTATTTGCTTTACGTAGGCATCCAATGACCCCTATAGTTTCCTGAAGAGGGGCAAGATTTAACTTTCTGCAGTGTTCGCCCTTCCATTACGACCAGGTGAGTTAGATGTTTTACTTTTCCCCTTTTCCTTTTCCCTATTAAAAAATGTAGTGTGGACAGACAACTATCCTAATAAGGTGCAATAAAATGGAATAAGGTGCAAAAGCAAATGTGATCATGAATAGAACAGAGCAAATCTTAAAATGGAACGATCAGCAGGTTCATAAAATCAACTCGTAAAAACAGGAATTTATGAATTCACAGAAAATGTTCATAAAGTTCTGACACAAATCAGTAAATAGAGACTTTGAGTCAGTAATTCAACAATAAACTACCCACTGAATACTTAAGTTACGGCACAAATATACTAAATTAAAGAAACAGGTGCAGAGCCTGAGTCTGTGCTAGAGTCTCTGGACTGATTCTGATATTTTCTAGCAGGTATGTTAAGATCCGTCCTCACGGGTTCCTTTCACCTTTGGGTAGAAACAGATTGGACAAAATCATATGCGATCTAGAGGCTTCCTGTTCAGATAATATTTGCAACCTAAAGGAGTACTGCCAGTGGATTTAAGTCACCGCACAACATGATCTTCACGTTGCTTAACAGTAAAAATATGGTTTATTTTCTTCATAAACCACAGAAACAATTGAAGCAATGTCGATCATAATGAAAATAAATAGTCGTATAGCTATTATATAAGTTGTTATCGCATTTGTGGAAAAGTGCAAAGCAGAGTACCTTTTTTGTGTTAGAAAAGTGGCAGACGTGCTGTAAAGTGCTTTTATCAACATAACATTTAAACGCTATATTTTCATGAGATCTAATTTTCAAAGGTGTTTATCCGTTCAAAAAACCAAAATGCATGGTTTATAAAGAAAGAAAATTGTGTTTTACTGTTAAGAAAGGTGAAGATCATTTTGTGCGGTGACGTAAATCCACCAGCAGTACTCCATTAGGTTTCGAAAATGATCTGATGAGGGAGGGAAGCCTGTAACCTCAATGTGTTAAATGTTGGTCCTGATTGCCCAATAATCCTGAAGACCAATATCCCCTGTTTGGTCAGGGCTCCCTGGTCCCTCCTCTCTGTCAGAGGTTTTTCCTCACCTTATAATCCCCTTATCATCCCTTTCCTGTGCTCAGAGTTGCCCCCTGCCTGTGTTTCCTAATAGGCCACGAATAGAGGGCTTAAATTGAGTCGCCACCATCCTTAAGTCAGATGGCATTGTCATGAGGCATTGTCTGGTTTTCAACACGTCCATCCTTCCCTTTGCAGATAACTTCTCTGTACCCTCCCCACAAGCCCAATTGTCCCTGCAATCCTCTTATCCTCCTATTCTTGTGATCACTACTTCTCCCAGATGGGTGTGTGCACCACTCAACTCCACTGATGTGTCCTTTCCAAGCTTCCTGCATCTCTATTGTCACTACCTGAGTCTATCTCTTATGAGGATCCACTGTACCCCTTTTGTCCTGGTCTTGTTGGGTGGGGTTCTGGGGCAAGCCTGGCCATATAGGCTGGGGAAAGCAAGCGGTGCAGAATCCTCACTGTACCATCTCCAGGTATCACAGTGTGGAGTGGCTAGCTCCTCCCTCCCCAAGGCTCCACGGGTCGCACCTACCCAGCCCCATACATGGGATTTCATATATGGCCTGATCAGACTATGTTTTCCTCAAACCAATCCCTTGCATAGATTATTAATCTCTGGACTCTGTACCTTGTATAATTCTGCCATATTTCATGCCTAACGCAGTGATCCTGCCTCTATCATTATTCTGCTCTCTTGAGCTATTGTTTTGTAGAGTGTTCAAAATTATTAATCTCTCCCTGCCCAACTGACTTATGTAGAGTATTTTGACACATGTGGCTATGGCTCGTGATCTTTAAAATTCTAAATGAATAAATAAATGTATGATATGATATGTCATTTATAACGCACCTGTACATACGTGTTTCTAGGCGCAGACATGATTGCCCAAATACCAAGTACTGTTTAGGTTCATTTACATGCTGAAAAGGAAGTAAATCACTTACCAGTAACAAGTTCCTTAGGCCATTTTTTGGGTATAATGTTTAGATCCATCAGTGGCACCAAAACCCCTTCCATGTTACCAAACATAGATGACAAGCCCAGGCAGAAAAGCATGATGAAGAAAAGAATGGACCACAGTGGGGCTACTGGCATTTTAGTAATAGCTTCTGTAAAGACAATGAAAGCCAATCCAGTTCCCTCAACACCCTGCAGGGAGAAGGAAAAGCAGTACAGTTAAGAACATACAATCCAAGCGTTTCAAAACCACCAGAGTAAGTTGCAATATTTCAGAATAGGGGGTCATAACACGAATATAAACACAACAAAGCTATTATGAAACAACTTCCCTAAGCAACATGTTGTATTTGCATGCTATATGCCCCTTGTTAGGGGTGGCAAAGAGAGCTTTGGCTCTCACATAGCCCTATTGCATACATATGCATATATGTGTTGTAATTGTAACTGATCTGCAATCTACCGATTATGACTTGTGCAGCCTTGTGTTGCAATTGTAACTTACCTGCAAAATACCGATTATGAATTGAGCATTCTTGTGCTGCACATGTAATTTACCTGTAACCTACTTATCATGACTTTTCAGCCTCGTGCTGCTTATGTAACTTACATGTAACACCTGACAAAATCTTGTCTATGTCCACTGTAACTAGCGCCTAGATGCTCCAGGGCTTTGTGCGCTGCTATAAATGCAAAAATAAATAAATACATATCTTAAATGGACACTGCTGTTAATCAGCGTCTCCATTAGGAATATACAGCTTCTGATTGGCCAATTGCAATTTGGGTTTCATCTATGATTGGCCCATTGCATTTTCCTTTTCTAATTGATACAGGTACTAGTTGAGCACTTTTGATCAAGAAAAAACCAATTCAGAGGCCATTTTTGGGATCAGCGTCTTGGCTCTTTCCAATATGAAAACCTGTGCATGTGTCACAATCAGAACAGTTGGAGTTCGTCATTGTGCAGACATTTTAAAGTGGACTGTTTCTGAGTGAAACTGAACGGAATTCTTGTCATAGTACTTAAAAAAACAGTACCACAACACTAGTCACATTGTATAGCGATTTACCTAAAACTGCAAGCATGTTTTAAATGTTAAAATAATATATTAATGTTGTATGTTTGATAACATTATTCATTGCCTTGTTTCAGTGTCTAAAAATAACCCAAAGTTGCAGTGCCCAGCAAGACTTTGTGTTTTGATCCTGTTCTTTTAATGCAAATAATGTAGTTTTTTTGATTAATGCAAAACTTGAGGAAAAGAAAATCTGCATAATACATCTGAATCTTTTCCAACATAATAAATTAACAAATACAAAAGAGAAATTAATGATATTATTTTTTATATTATATTATATTATTATTGAATTGACAAGTGTTTCAGAGCGCGACATGGCAAGGGAGGGGAACAGGTTAGAACAAAGCACACATCTTACTAGGCCCAGTGACATTGAGAACGCGCAAGTGCATGGGAAATGAAAGAGGGGAAAAGTGCATGGAAAGGGAGGAGCAGTGGAAAGTGCGACACAGAGGAGAAACAGATAAATAATAAATCAATAAAATAAATAAATAATAAAGGCAAAAACAGTGGTAGTGCAGCCAACAAGTGGCAAGTGATGGGTTTAGCAGACAGGGTATGTCTGATAAGTGCAGAAAGAAAAGAAAGGGGGCGGTAGACTGTATGGGTACAGATACATACCCCAAAGCAAGGGGTGTCCTGGAGGCAGTGCAGGAGGGGGCAGGGTGAGCAGGTATCTGGGCCCTGAGGACAGAGGGTGGCCAGGTGCACAGTGCCGAGAGAGAAACAGATCAGCAGGGGAGAAGGGGGGGGTGAAGGCAGAAGCAAAGAGGAAGGTCTTGAGGTGCTTCCGGAGATGGTTCTCCTCAAGTTTCACAGTGGCAGGGAGGCGTCGGCGTACATGGAAACTAGGTGGGTCACCCCGTTTATTGTTATGCCCCAGTCACCGTACTCCTGCCTGAGGTACGCAGCGACTGGCTCAATGGCTAAAATGTAGAGTAAGGGGGAGAGGGGGCAACCCTGTCGGGTCCCTCTGAAGAGGTTCCATTTGTCAGAGAATGTGTGATTGGTTTGCACCCTGGCCGTTGGGTCTGTGTTGGTGAGTTTGACCCACTTTAAGAAAGCTGGGCCGAATCCCATCTTGGCCAGTGTGGCATGGATCCATTTCCACCGGACCGAGTCAAAAGCTTTGGAGGCGTCCAAGGACGCCACCGCGCATCTATCCGGCCCGCCCTCGGTGCTATATATGATGTGGTGCAGCTTGCGCAGGTTTTCCATAATGGATCAACCTTGCACATACCCAGTTTGATCTAAGTGGATCAGGTGCGGGATGACGGCCTGTAGTCTCCTTGCCATTAGTGCCGTTAGTATTTTATAGTCCACATTTAGCATGGACAAGGGCCTGTATGAGCTGCAGTTAGTGCTGTCTTTGTTGTGTTTCAGTAGTGGGATGATGGTGGCCTCGCGCATGGAGTCAGGGAGGCGGCCCACCTCGTACACCTCGTTGTATACCTGGGATAGTAGTGGTGCTAGTAAATCTTCGTAGGTCTTGTAAAATTCCCCGGGAAGCCCGTCCGGCCCTGGTGTTTTCCCTGAGGGTAGTGACCTGATGGTCGCCGCGACCTCATCTGGAGTGATGGGGCCGTCCAGAAGTCTTGCAGTCCTGTTCTGGATTAGTTGTAAAGGGTGAAGAGTAGAAGCAGGTACATTTAGAAAGAGGCTGTTACAATAGTCCAACCAAGAGAGAACCAGAGCTTGGGAGACAGTGGGCCTCATTACAAGTTTGCCGGTCCGGGAACTACGGTACTGGTAAGCTTGCCGGTACCGTAGTTCTCGGACCAGAAAAATATGAGTTCTGTGCGCGGGTGCCTTTTCGTCCGCCAGGCCAGACCTGGCGGGCGTACTGGCACCCGCGAGCAGAGCATGTCGGATGCACCAGCACCATTCTGAATGGTGCTAGTGCATCCGGCCTCCCCATTCTCATTGAGCCCAGGCTCAATGGGAATGGGGAGCATTCCATTCCGGCGCCTGCGAATAGACAATTACCGGGTCTGGCAGTAATGACCCGGTAATTGCACATTCGCGGGTGCCGGAAAAAATTACAAATTTGGTAGCGGCCTGCCGGTTTTACCGGCAAGGCTACTGCCAAACTTGTAATGAGACCCAGTGAGCTATGAGACCCAGTGAGCTTCTGGGGGAAGGAGAGGAAAGGCAAAGTACCTCTGAGGAGGTGCAGTAGGAAGTTTGACTTTTTAGAAATGTCGGAGATGTGGGCGGAGAAGGAAAGTGTGGAGTCAAAGATGACCAAGAGGCTCTTAACCTTGCAGGTAGTGGTAGGAGGAGGGCCAAGGGAAGCCTGCTAGAGAGTGAGGGGAAAAGATGGTGAAGGTGTACCGATGAGGAGGATCTCAGTCTTATTGGAATTTAGACAAAGATTGTTGGTGGCACACCAATCTTGAATGACAGTTAGGCAATCAGAGATAAGAGAAGGAGAGGAGGTGGCCGACGGCAGCCTGAAAATGAGTTGAGTGTCGTCAGCATAGCACTGGAAATTTGAGCAGAAAATGGCAATGCAGTGGGCGAGAGTTGCCAGGTATTGGTTGAAAAGCCAGGGCGAGACGTTAGACCCTTGGGGAACACCACAGGTAGAGAGTGAGATAGATGGTAGGAAGGACCCACGTTGGACCTGCGAGGGTCGATCAGAGGGGAAAGAGGTTAGCCAGACCAGAGCCTGACCGATGATACGCAGGTTATCACAGAGATGGTTGAGCAGGGTGATATGATTGACCGTGTCGAAAGCAGAAGCGAGATCGAGTAGGATAAGGACAGAGGGAATGTTAGAGTCAAGGTTAGAGAGCAATTAAATTAAATTAAATTAAGTTTTATTTATTTATATTAGTAAGCTGAATACTGAAATATACCAAATTCACCTCAATTCCTTTTTCAATGAGATAAAAAGAAAAAAGTATAGTGTACTGTCTTAAAGCGCAGATGATTCTATAGAACTTTGCCTCTTCATACATGTACATACAAATACATTCATCAAACTACTGTGAGCTATGTTGAGCTGCTGAACTTTTCTACAATTTAGCTACCTAAGATTTAGCTATGACAATAGATTTAGTAACCAGAAAAGGATCACAGCGTAACTTTACATCATGTCCTTCAAAAATAATATCATCCCTGTTCAGAATTACATCACCTTTCAGAATCTCACCTAACTTGGATACAACATTTTGCGCAAAACCTGTTTGCAAAGGACAGTCAAAGGACATGTGGTGCATTGCGGCATCAGAGACTCGGCAGCTTGGGCAGGAGAAACATTCGGCTGGTTATCATTGAGTCACTCAGATGTAAGGTAGATCTGCAGCACTACTGGAACATTAGGATATGCTTAGATGTTATATTATGTAAATAATAAGATACCTTAAAACTATACATTACTTTCTCAGGTACCTTGAGGCCGTACATCTCCCAACAGTATAGTGGGAAAATCAAAGGCAAAGGAACTATTCCTCGTAATACAGTGAAAAGTGTAGTGGCACTGTTTCTTCAAATATGATACATCTGATTCAACTGTTATAATGTACTGCACCTAACACGAAGACATGGACCCTGCCTCAAAAAAAAACTTGAGGTGCTGAAAGAAAATGTCATGAGCCTTTTACCTCTTTGGGAAGACAGCAATGGAAGCATAAGAATTGTTCCTGTTTCAATGGGACATTGCCACATGCAAAGTTTCGAGGAGGCCGAACGGGTGAGAAAGACCGTTCAACTAACTAAATAAAGCAATCTGTGCACCAAGAAATAAACTGGAGATTGGATTAAATCATTGTGTGATTCAATGAGGATGTTACCATGTTTCCAGATGTCAAGCACTGATAAATCCACTTGTGAATTCTAAAATAACATATTATTTGCTTTCAACTGAAACACAACTAAAATGATAAGTGGAATGTATTTCATTTAAGTCGCGTGAATACAAATAAAATAAAATGTATGCAAGTATAAAGGAAGAAAAGAAAGATACATTAGTTTCTCTGCACTTCGTAATGTGATTGTGAGTTGGGTGTGGGGGAATGAATGGATTGTGGTGAGAGGCATACCTCTACGTCGTGCCACAGAGATCAACATACATTGCTATACCAAGTTGCCTATTTTATTTCAATGTTAAAAGTTAGGTATTGCATGTGTTTTGTGTGTATATATATATATATATATATCTCAAAAGAAGGAGGAAAAGGCGAACCGCACTCCCGCAGGCACATAAACTAGTGCCAAGTTCAAAAATGGTCGGACAAAACACACCGGACACAGTAGAAAGATTACTGATGTCTTTAATGTTTTACAAAATTTAAAAAAATGCATCGTGCAGAAACAAATGCATAACACATAAGCAGCACATAGAAAACAAAACAGCAGGACACCTAGGTGTAGCAGCCTTTAAACAACGCGTTTCGCGCTATACTGATATATATATATTCAGTGAAAACACTTTGTTAAAGGGACGTTATGGTTAAGTTGGACTAATAAAAACCTATAAAATGTTGTGAAAACAATTTGTTAAAGGGACATTCCGTTTTATTTTTTTATTTATTGGACATTTGTTTCCAGGCACCACAAGACAAGTTGGTGGGACATAGGAAAGAAGTAGAACAACAGAACGGTTATATTGGCCTTGTGACAACCTTACAGTGCAGGTGCAAGACAAGATGATAGGTGCAGGGGGAGGGAGAGTAAGAACTGCAGGAGTGGGGTCCCCAAGGGAAGTGGTGAGCAAGTGCTGGGGGGCCATGACGGCAAGTGCCAGGGGAAGGAGAGGGGCAAGGAGGATAACTGCAGCGGACAGGGTGGACCAGGTTAGGGCTAGTCTGGTGAAGGGTGCCTGCGGGCAAGTGCTGGAAGGGATGCTGGGGGGACTGGTGGGGTGGTGGTCTGGCCCCTGTGTGACTCTGAGAGGACAAGACCCCAGTCTCAGTGGCAGGTCACTGTGGCAGAGGGAATGTTAGCACAGGAGGAGGAAAGGGAAGGAAGAGAAGAAGAGGAAAGTCTTAAGGAGTTTCAAGAATGTAAGAAGATCAGGCTCAAGTCTGAGAGGGGTGGGGAGGTTGTTCCAGAGGGAGGAACCAGTCAAGGAAAGGGATCTACCTCCCACTCTCTGCTTGGAGAACAGCTTGACCTGCACAGCTGGAACCAGAGGACCGAAGAACTCTAGCAGAGAGGTATTTAGGGAGGGAAAGCTGGATGGGACATCCACAAGGCTGTCCCATTTCCCAGACAGCCTTGTGGATGATGCAAAGGGTCTTTAATTTAATCCTTGCAGCCCCCGGGAGCCAGTGGAGAGATCGTAAGGTTGGAGAGATATGGTCCCTGAGCTTGAGGCCAAGGATAAGTCTTGCAGTCTATTCTGGATTAGTTGAAGAGGGCGAAGGGAGGAAAGAGGCAGATTGAGGAAGAGGCTGTTGCAATAGTCCAGCCTGATCAGAACCAGGGATCTGGAGACATTGAGCTTCTGGGTGAAGTTGAGGAAAGGTAGAATACCCCAGAGGAGGTGGAGCTGAACGTTGGACTTCTTGACAAGGTCCGTGATGTGAGGAGAGAAAGAGTGAGGGAAGTCAAAGATGATCCCAAGGTTTTTTGCCTCACAGGTGGGCGAGGGTAGGGGGCCCAAGAAGAGTGGCCAGAGAGTGGGGATGGGGAACAAGAATCAGGCGTCCCAATGAGAAGGTTTTCCATTTTAGTGGCATTAAAGCAGAGATCATTGGCAGAGCACCATGCCTGAATAGCAGTCAGCAGTCAGGTATGAGAGAGGAGGGGGAGGAGGTAGAGGATGGATGCTTAAAGGAGAGCTGTGTGTCATCTGCATAATACTGGAAATGAGGGGAGAAGGTGGAGATCAAGTGTACTAGGTAGATGTTGAAGATCCATGCCGATAGGATAGAGCCCTGAGGGACGCCACAGGTAGAGAGTGAGGTGGGGTAGAGAAAAGGAACCATTTGCACTCGGTAGGGTCTGTTTGAAAGAAAGGAGGTCAGTCCCGCCAATGCCAGGTCATAATGCCAAGGGTATCGTGAAGATGATTTATGAGAATGGAGTGGTTGCCTGTATTAAAAGCAGAAGAAAGATCAAAGAGGATCCAAACAGAGGGAGTGTTTGAGTCCAGGTTTGAAAGCAGGTCTTCACCAGTGTCAAGGAGAGCGGTTTCCGTGCTTCTGGTTGCCCTGAAACCGGACTGGTGGTCATGGAGACAACAGCCAGGAGCGGAGGTTAAGTTGGGGGATGTCCAGGTTCTCCATGCGTTTGCCCAAGAAAGGGGTGATAGAGATAGGACGATAGTTAGCCAAGAAGGGTCAGTTGACAGCTTTGTTAGGAGAGGGTGAACAAGAGAGTGTTTATGGGGCTGTGGAAAGGAGCCAGTGGCAAAGGAATGGTTGCAGAGGTCAGCCAAGGCTGGGGCAAGAGAGGCAATGTTGTCCTTGGTGGTACTGGGAGAGCAGGGGAGCACCTGTTCAGAGGAGACTTTCAGAGAGCGGACAGCTCTAGAGATCTCATCTGTGCAATGGGAGAGAAGGAGAAGAGTGTACAGAGGGGGCAGAAGGGGGCCAAGGGAGGCAAGAGAGGGGGTGGGGTGGGGAGGGGAGCTGATGACAGTGAGGGCAGGATGTCCATAGTTTTGGAAGATAAGTGGGCAGCCAGTGCATTGCAGGGGGCCTGAGAGGGACCAGGAGAGGAGGAGACTGCAGTAGGATTGGCAAGATAACTTGTAGATTTTAAAAAGTTCTCCTTTTTTATTGATGGCTCCAAAGATTAGAACTTAGACATGAGCCCTCTTATTGAAGCAGATGGTGAGATGATATTTTCTTTGGAGTAGGCGGCAGGCCAGTTTGTCAAAGGATGAGCTACATGTCTGCTACTTCCGTTCTGCAGCTTTGCCCTTGCATTTCAAAGCTGCCAAGTCAGAGTCATACCAAGAGTTGCATTTAGTTGCATTTAGAGGCAGGCTTCATGCGGATCCTCATGACGGGGGAAAGGATGTCCAGGGTGTTGGAGATAGAGAGAGGGAGGTTAGCTATAGCAGAATCAGAAGGAGAGTCCAATGAAGAGGACGGAGGAGGGATGAAGGATGAGGCAAATGCAGCGACTGACACACGCTTCATTGATCGTATGACGGAGAAGGAGACTGGCAGTGCTGGTGGGGGAATTATGGTCGAAGAGGGGAGTTCAAATTGGGAGAGAGTGGTCAGACCAGGAGAGAGGGGTGGTTAGAGGCTTGGATGTCTATTGAGATGAGAGCATCCAAGGTGTGTCCGGCAGAGTGGGTAGGGCCAGAGGGGAGGATTGTGAGGAAAAGAGAGTCACAGAGGTTGCGGAAGGGAACAGTAGCCGCATCTGGAGAATCCAGATGGATGTTGAAGTCCCCAAGGATGAAACGTTTGGGGGAAGTAAAATTGAAAATTTCAAGAATTTCATCAGTTTTGGTAAGCTATGCAACCATAACTCGTGCATTGTCATGCACTGCTAACACTAACACCCAAGACATCAAAGATGACATCATAAATGGCATCATCAATGGCATCACTGATGACATCACATGTCTGGGGTGGTTGTTTTTGCTCAGTGACGGTATTCATTGTAAGCTGAGGGCTTCATGTGATTATACTACATTGAAAACATGATACACATACGATAAAGGTGTTGTGCATGTAGAGCTTGACCTTGTGCTATATTCTGAAGTTCTTTTCCCTAGGGTTTGCACATACATAGAACAAGAAGCTGGTCCCATGCAGATAATACATTTCTCAAGAATGTGATATGCTTCGTCTTATCATTGTACTACCTAAACATATCATCTTAAGAATACTTTAGTTCTATGATCCATACTGTATTTATTCATTGTCTCTCTTTTTGTATTATTTGATTGCTTTATTCATAAAAAAATCAATGCAAAGTTCCTTTTTCAATAAGCAGCTTTTATGTGACATGGAGTAGTTTATTATAAGGCTACTAATCACCTTTGATATGTTGTAAATGACACTGTAAGTGGTACCCCTTATACAGATGTTCAATTTGCATTGTTACCCAGTAGTACTATCGTATGTGATGTCATCAGTGATGTCATTGATGATGTCATTTGTGATGTCCTGGGAGTTAGTGTTAGCATTGCATGAGTTATGGTTGCATAACTTACCATAACTGGTGAATTTCTTGGGTTTTTCGATTTTACTTTTAACCATAACACCCCTTTAACAAAGTTCTTGCACTGAATTTGATAGGTTTTTATTAGTGCAGCTTAACCATAACATCCCTTTAACAAAGTTTTTTCACTGAAATTCATGTTACTGCAACTTAACCATAATGTCCTTTTAACAAAATTTCTTCACTGAATTTCATAGGTTTTTGTTACTGCAACTTAACCATAACGTCCCTTTTAACAATGTTTTTTCACAAAATGTTATACATTCTTATTAGTGCAACCAACCATAACAGCCCTTTGACAACGTTTTTTCACTGAATTTCATAGGTTTTTCGCAGAGCACCCTAATTTCCTAATATTTATTTTCAATTGTTACACATAAAATCAACACTCTGGTCTAATGTAGCAGCTGCACCGTTTGCAGACAGTATGAAAATCTGCAAACCTATCAGCCTGTATCATGAACATAACCTGAAACCAGAGGGGGCAACACAATATTTTGTACCTTTCTAATAAAAATATATGCATAAACCAACATTACTAATATTTAGAGCACCCAAATATACATCTTTATACAATTCAACATTTACAAATCTAAAAATAAATGTTTAATTTAGCACATAATATTATGGAATATACTAAACACAAAGCATAACTGTACATATCATATTATCTGTTTACTACAACTTCATACACACTAACACAGCAACCACACAGTGGAAAATAATCTGTGACAAAATAGTACTTTTTAAAACGTTATTTTATTGTGCATTTGTAAGGTGCTTAAACAGCAAGAAATTGTGTTTCAAAGCGCCCACAGGGCAGGGGAGGGAACATGGGATAAAGGCAATAGAATACAATAATGAACAGGATAGAGGTGCTCCTACTAGGCCTTGTGAGCATTCGGATCGTGCAAGTTCAGAGAGAGAGAAGGGACAGGGGAAGGGGGTAGGGGGGGAGAGAGCAAGGAAATTCCCCAGAGGGGAAGCGCCAGGGAGTAAGTTGCCAGGAACGGTTAAGTGCTTGGCAGACGTCACATAGTAAAGAGTGGTCATCTGCCAATACAATAAGTGCGGTCCTGGGAGGGAACACAGGCCAGTCGGTTCCCAAGGGCAAGTGCTGGAGTGGGAGGGGCTGAAGGCGATTGGAAGGAAGGCCTGTACCAAGAAGGGCACATAAGGGTCAAGGCCACCAATCTCAGCAACTGAGGGGTTTAGCACGGGAGGGGAACAAGGAAGGAGGAGGTGAAGAGGAAAGTCTTGAGGGGCTACTGGAATTTGAGGAGATCTGGCTCCAGACACAGAGGGGGGGAGCGGCAGTTCCAGAGGAGGGAGCCACGAAAGGAAAGAGATCAGCCTTCAGCTCTCTGCTTAGAGAAGCACTTGACACACACAGAGTTGGAGCCAGAGGAACGTAAAGACCTGGAGGGAGAGTATTTGATGAGAGCAAGTTGTAGATAGCGTGGTCCCTGGCCCCAGACACCCTTATGGATTTGAATTTGATCCTTGCAGCAACCGGGAGCCAGTGGAGAGAGTTTAGGGCTGGAGAGATACGGTCCCTGGGCTTGAAGCAAAGGATAAGTCTTGCAGCTCTATTCTGGATAAACTGGAGGGGGCGGAGAGAGGAAGAGGGTAGATTAAAGAAGAGGTGAGTACCATGGCTCTAGAGATATTGGGCTTCTGGGGAAAGGTGAGGAAAGGAAGGATGCCTCTGCAGAGGTGAGGTTGGAAGTCAGCCTTCTTGGCAAGGTCCATGGTGTGAGGGAGGAAAGAAAGAGAGAGGTTGAAGATGATTCAGAGGTTTCTAGCTTCAGATGAAGTGGGGGCATAGAGGGTGGACAGAGAGAAGAGAGCAAAGTGTTAGCAAGAAGCCTGATAGGAAGGATCTCAGTCTTGCTGGCATTGCGGCAGAGATCATTAGAGACACACCAGGACTGGATAGCAGAAAGGCAGCCAGGAATGGTAGAGAAAGTAGCAAGAGGGTCAGATGGAAGTTTGAATAAGACTTGAGTATCATATGAGTAACACTGCAAGTTGGTGGAGAAAGTGGAAATAAGGTGAGCAAGTGCAGCGAGTTAGATGTTAAAGAGCCAGGGTGGAGTCCTGGGGGATGTCACAGGGAGAGATAGAGGTGGGAGAGGAGGAAGAGCCCAAGAAAACCTGGCAGGGATGGTTGTTGAGGTAGGAAGTTAGCCAGTCTGCCAGTCCAATGCCCACTCTGAGATACCAAGGGTATCATGGAGCCATTTTATGAAGATGGAGTGGTTGAGAGTATCAAATGTAGAGGAGAGATTGAGAAGAATGAGAAGAATGCGAACGGCAGGAGAGTGCAGAGACGCAAGCAGTTCTTCATGGGTGTTCAGGAGAGCAATTTTCGTACCTCTCAATGCTCCAAATCTAGATTGTTGCTCGTCTAGGCAACCAAACAGCTCAGTATGCTGAGTAAGTTGTGGGAGGACCAATTTCTCCAGGAGTTTCCCAGGGAAGGGGGTGATAGAGAATGGGCGATAGTTAGCCGGACATGAGGGATCGGCAGATGGTTTTCTTAGGAGGGGGTGCACAAGTGAGTGCTTCAAGGAAGAGGGGAAAGACCCAGTAGCAAGAGAATTATTGCAAAAATCAGCAAGTGCAGTGCCAAGGAAGACAATATTGTCCTTAAATGTTCTGGAAGAACAGAGGGGGGACCTGTTTGGAAGAGACCTTCATAGAGCAGACAACCTTAGATACCTCATCGGATGTGATAGGAGAGAAGGACGAGAGGAAGGCTGAGGGAGGATGGGAGGCCAGGGGTGCAAGGGGATGGGAGGGGTGAGGGGGAAGGGTGGAGTAGAGAGTGCTCTGGACTTCCTGGGTCTTTGTAGTGAAGTAGGTGGCCAATGAAGTGCAGAGGCCTGAGAGGGAAGAGGCGTGGTGGAGACTGTGGAGGGATTTGCTGGTTTCCTGCAGATTTTAAAGAGTTTAGCCATGTTGTTGGATTCACCAGAGGCATTGCTCATCAAGCAGAGTATCTCTCTCTGTATATTTTTTAGGTCTACTGAATAGCGGATTGCATTGAATACAGCCAGTGACACTATTAGTAGAAGACAGACAGGATATCTTTTATCATTAAGCTCTATACCTCTGGACCCACACCATGTCAATGATGAATGACGGGCTATGACAGTTAATCAATTAAGATGTTATATATATATATACATTAATACAACTGCTAAGCATATTTTATATGCTGTTCTCTGTATTGTCTCTTATTAGATTCTTTTTTTAATGCTATTAAGGCGGAAGGACATGATATATTGCAAACTATAGCTCCCAAACGCATAGAGCATAGATCCATTGCACTTAATTGGATTTTGTGAAATTGTCATTCATATGAAGATTATTGACAATAATTGATTTTTTGAAAAATGTATTAATTTGAAAATTGGATTTCCAATAATAATTTGTTCTACAAAATATTGTGTGCGATTGAATTCCTTACTGAAAACAAGAGTTTACACTTTTAAATATTGATTGATTACTCATTAAAACAACGAGTGCACGGACACGAGTGTTCCACAGATTGTGGACACCGGTATTTCTATATTCTGTTTGTTAACAGTCCAGTGCCAGGGCTGCTATTTTCTCCCCCGCACCCTTTGACTTATATTGAATTAATTGAATAATGTATTCTGAATATTGGAGTGCACCTGCATACTATATTGTATATTGTTAGCCGTGACAGAGGAGTCAAGGTGGATGTTGAAATCACCTAGTAGAAGGAGTTCAGAGGTAGATGACATGAGAGAGGAGGAGAGATCCGCACATTCTGAGAGGAAAGTGTGATGGAGCTAGGTGGTCGATAGATAGTGGCAATGGTTGAGGAAGAGTTAGGAGAGATGACCAGCTTGCAGACCAGGCTCTCGAAGGAGAAGTATGGCTGGGTGGGTATAAGGGAAGAATGGACCTACTCAGGGAAGATCAGGGAAACCCCACCGCCATCACGGTTGGGGCGCAACTTAGAGATGATCTTGTAGCCATCAGGGAGAATGGAGTCAAAAGCAGTGACTGAGCTGGCCTTGAACCATGTCTCGGTAAGAGCGAGGATGTCGAGGTCAAGGTCTTCAAGGAGGAGGCAGATGTCAGCAGAGTGTTTAATTGCAGTGGGGGCATTAAGTGTAGCCAGGGGAAGCAGGTCCCTGCCTTTAAAGGTTTTCTGGTAAGGGATACAGGGGCATGGTACCCCAAATGGAGGAAGAGGAGGGACAGAGAGAGAGGAAGAAGGAATAGCAGGTGCAGGAAGGAAGTTGATGAGAGATGTAAGCGTCAGTCAAAGAGGAGGATGTTGGGTTGATTACCCTGAGCCATGATATGATATAACATTTATAATGCACCTATACACAAGTGTTTTAAGGCACGATGAGGCAAGGGAGGGGAAACAAAGAGAGGACAAGACAACGATCTTACCAGGCCTAGTGAGATTGAGATCGCACAGGAGCAGGGGAGAGGGAAGGGGAAAAGTGCAAGGGGAAGGGGAGGAGGAGCAAGTGCAAGACACAGTATCAAAACATCAGTATCAAAGACCTCCTTCCAAGAATCTCCCATCCTGAAGAAGCTGAAACCCGATGGAATCAGCTATTTAGTCTGCGCCTCCCACGCTCCACGTGTATCGCCTGACCTAGAAATGGCCGGCGCGATGCGGAATGAAACTGAGGCTCGGCCCGGTTTCTAAGCAACAGCGTTGCTTATTTTGCCTGCACTGTCCCCGGCAGGCGGAAGCTGGCCACACGGAAGAAGGCCATAGGAAAAAGGCCAACTTCCTTTTTGCCGCCTGTTGTTCCACTCATTCCCCATCTACTGCGGAGAGGGCATGAGCGCTCTTCACTCCAGGCCTGCAGGAGCAGATTGCCTCCACCTTCTCGTGCCTCATGCTGAAAGCTGCTGTTACAGCACAAGCGGCACCATTGCAACACCGTCCGTGTTACCTCCTTCAAAGAATCTCCCATCCTGAAGAAGCTGAAACCCGACGGAATCAGCTGTTTATTCTGCGCCTCCCACGCTCCACGTGTATCGCCTGACCTAGAAAGGGCCGGCGCGATGCGGAATGAAACTGAGGCTCGGCCCGGTTTCTAAGCAACAGCATTGCTTATTTTGCCTGCACTGTTCCCGGCAGGCGGAAGCCGGCCACACGGTAGAAGGCCATAGGAAAAAGGCCAACTTCCTGTTTGCCCCCTGTTCGCCGTAGGAGCCGTACTCTCTGCCGCTGTACCAAGGGACACGAACCTACTGTGAGGGCATTGATCTAAGGACTGATTGAGTGTCCACTTCTACCCGCTCTCACTACTGTTAAACGTATTATTAACCTCCAGGGGTTGTTCAACCAGATCCTTGCTTCAGTTTACCGCCTTGAGGGTGCTAATGACACTGTATTCTCTTTTGCCTGCTTTGAGACACGAACCACATATTGCCTGCTTTGCACTATTGCCGTATTATAGCCGCATGTCATAATTGTAACCGATGTGTTCCCATGCTGTACCCGCCCTACAATCTAGCACTCTATACGCATTACGCGCAAATCCAATAATGCTCTGCCTGCCCACCTATGCTACTGCATCCTAGTCCAACTGAAAATATTAGCTGAGACCTAGCCAACACCTGAGATTGCCAATAGTCCCCTCTGACACCAGCCAGTACGCAAGTAGTCATGACCACTCAGGGCCCCACACCGGACCTCTGCATCTAGCCTATTGTTGTCTTATGTATGACACTGGCTTTTGGCCTAAAATGTACCACACCCAGGACCATTGCTTTTAGCCCATGTGTATCCTGCTGATCAGAACTGTATTTAGCCCAAATTGTGACCCACCTAGGACCATTGCTTTTAGCCCATGTGTATCCTGCTGATTAGAACTGTATTTAGCCTACATTGTGCCCCACCTAGGACTATTGCTTATAGCCCATTGACACCTTGTTGGCCAGAGCTGTTTTAAACCTAAACTGTGTAGACAAAGTGAGCCTAGCTTCCTCTTTACCTTACACCCATGTTCCTAGCTATGTTAGGTTGGATATTGATCATCATGTTCCCCTTCCACCTTGTCCAAGTAGACACCCCCTGCACTGGCAGCCATTTCATGATCCTCAGTAATAGACTCACCAAACTAGCTTGCCCAAGACACCACCCCATCCCGTGTCCCCCCCCTTCCTCCAAACCACCCCCCCCTTCCCGGCCCTCTCCAATCTCACTCGTTGTCCCAAGGACCCCTTCACAACCAATGAGGAACACTATTCTACACTCCCCAATGTCCCACTCGCATTCCTCAACCTCCCAGGTAGCGAAAAAACACACCCCATCTCAGGATATCAGAGAACGTCCTGACTAAGAGCTTGCACCAAAGTACCCCACTACAATCCCACGACCAGGACGGAGCCACCCAGGCCATCAACATCTGTGGCTACCAGAACAAACAACAACCCAACTGAGGCCATAACAACCAAAACCTCAAGAAAACACATGGAGGTCAGCAACCCACTAATTAAGAATGCACCCATAAAGGACACCAAGCCCCTTATTAGCCTCAAAAATGCACTCATCAACGCCTGCTCCCTAGGAGCCCATGCCATCGAAATTCACGACCTTATCATCAAACTTGACCTTGATCTGTTAGTAATCACAGAAACCTGGCTACACCAAGCCGCAGGTCCTCTGCTAGCATTGGCCATCCCCCCAGATTACACTATTCTCAGATCAGATTGAAACACCACCCCAGGAGGCGGTGTTGCCATCATAACAAAAAACACCATTAAAATAAGATCCTATTCCATCGAATTAATCGAAGGATACAAGCTGCTGCTTGCTAAACTTGCGTTGAATGAAAATACCACAGTTAACATAGTGGTCATCTATAGAACTCCCAGTACCAATAGCCATCCTGAAACAGATATCCCACTGCCACTGGTGCCCCTCCTTAAACCCAAAACGAAATGTATCATCATTGGTGATTTGAACCTTGGCTTTAACGATGACCAAGACACCAAAGCCACAGCCCTTCTCTTGGCACTTAATGACATGAACTTCCACCAACACATCAATGTCCCCACCCATACCAAGGGTAGGACATTGGACTGGATCCTCACCCTCAATACTAAAATCACCATAGGCCCAATTACCCCACTCAGTTGGACAGAACACTACTGCATTGAATTCACTATCACCAGTGACAACCCCTGCTCGCCTAAGATCAAAATCATGGACACCATTGAAAGCAGAAACCCCAAAAAGCTCACAGTAGAGAACCTCGACCCCACCCTAAATAAACTGCTAGACTCCCACACAATCTTTAGTAACGATCCTACTACTATCGCGGAGTACTATCACAAATGCCTCTCCACAGCGATTGACACCATAGCACCAGTCACTACCAAATTAAGACGCATCAATAAAAAAACTAACCTCTGGTTCAACGAGGAACTAATTGCCCTTAGTAAGAAAAAACGCTCTCTCAAGCATGTCCATAATAAAGACCCCTCCCCTGATTCGGCTAAAGCCTTCAAAGACGCCAATTCCATCTACAAAACAGCTATTATCACCCACAAAGCCAACGCCTACAATGCTTGCATCAGCAATGCAGCTTCAGACTCCAAGGAGCTCTTCGCTATCCTTAGAGAACTCGAAAACCCCCTGCCGGCTGACACTCCCACCAACGCAAGCAAAGATTGGTGTACCACCATACAAGACGCACTTGCCTCCAAAATTGCTGTGCTGCAAAATAAAGTTAACGCCAAAAGACTATTCCTAGCAGTCAAAAACTTCCCCACCCCTAACCTCGGCGCATCTCCCAGCGACAACCCTAACTGTTAGGAAAGATTTCATAATTGTATGTAATTTTCCCTTCATGTGGCAACCCCCAAACTTTTTGCTGTTGTTTTACACCCTGATCTAGACTTTGCCAGAGAAGCGTAGCCTTCCGCAGCACTCCTCTGGGCTTTCGCTCAATTCTTATGGGGAAACTGACATGCCCTTAAGACAGTCAGTACTGGGAGACTTCGTTTCCCTTAGTCCTTTTTGTGCAACATGAAACAAGGGTGCCCCGTAACTTACATTACCGCGCTCTTGGGTCTCTAGTCATTCCAAAGGCCCTAGAAACTCTCGGTGGACTTATTATGAACTGTGCAAGTGTGTCACGGACGGGACTGGTGGCAGCTATCGTTTCTCTTGTGTTTTGAACCCTTTTTCGCCATGTTATCCGCGCTTACTGCGTTTGGCACAAATGAGTGGCCTGGCTCCAATACGGCCATGCCACGAGGTTCTTTGTCCTGTCCGCTGACCGTCTTACCCCTTCACCTTCCCCCCAGGTCAAGCCGACCCAGGGCCGTCCTTATTTGTTCATGCACTTTCCCGCGAAACCCAACGCTTTCGCGGGCTTCTGCATGCCTTGTGTGTGCCTCCAGGATGTGGGCTGGGATGTCTGGTCCCAATACACATCCTAGGTGCCAGAGAGTCTAGAGTGTCCTGAATGCCTGGGGCTACCGTGGTCCATGATAGGTCCACGTATGGTGTGAGTGTCTGTGAGCAGATCTCCCATTGGGTCCTCTCCGTTTTGGCGCGAAGGGAACTTTGGATAAGAGGAGGCTGAAAACACCACTACCATGTCGATCTCCTGAGTTCACACCGCAAAAGGGATAAGGAGCCAAGTATCCTGCAACAAGAAGCTGAGTCGAGGAACCGCTGGTGGCCCGCTGAAGGTTTGGCTCCCTGAGCCGCTGTTGTCCTGCGAGACTCCGGCACCTTCATCAAACCCTGCAAGTAAGCTTCTTCGGAAGTGTCCCTGGGCCAACCAGTGGGCTGACCAGTTTACGCAGGATGCTTTGCTCTGTCACCGCCGCCGTTTCGGGGAAGCCCTTGAAACTTGGTCCACTGCTTGCTCTGCGTCCACGGCACCCTCACACCGAATTCGTACACTTGGCATTCCCAAGTCTGAAGTGAGACGAGGGCGCCCGGACCAGAGTAAATGCGGTTGCTGTGTTGCCCTGCTGTGGTAACAACCTGTGCACGTCCGCTGCATTTGGGACACCCTCGACCCTGCATCCTGCTACGCACAATCGACACGGTGTCAAGACGTCCTGATCATCGCAGCTGAACCTGCCAGCAACGTGAACTGAACTGGAGAAATCTGGGTCTGCCTGCGTCAGGGACCGGTGAGTAGTCCATACCCCAACCGGTGGCCCCTCACGCAGGAGCCCATTTCTTTTCTACCGCTGTTGCGAAATAGTGACTCTATCCTGCACTCTCACCATGCCTCTGCCCACAAGTGGAGGCCTTGCTTGAGTAGTGGGGACTTGTTCTGCATCGCTTCATTCACTTTCCTGAACTGCCTGATATCCTTGAAGAGGCCCTCTTTTGTCCATTGGCACCAGCGCGTGCAGGTACTTTTGAGCATAAGGCTCCTCTCTTCATAGGGCTCGGACTTCCTCCTAGTTAGGTGTATTTCAGATGTCGAACTGGGTCTAATGATTACTTGCACTGCCTGTTTTCCTCCCCATCCAGGTGGTCTACATATTACGTGCTCCTAACTCCTTAGACCCCTCTGTCTTGTATATATAGTGTATTGATTGTGATGTGTTGGTTTACTTTAGTATTATCGTGATTCTTTGCTATGGTCGATGTTACAAAGGCCTTGTCATAAATGTGTCTATATTTTTAATGTAACACCTGTCTGGAGTAATTTGTAAGTGTCCTTGCTTTGTGTACTCATTGAGGTCTTTCCGTCACCCTCACCCCTCTTGAGACTTAGTCTTGACCGCCGCCATCGCTACCCTGATTGGTCTGGCTTGTCAAGAGGTTACCCTGTTCCAAGAAACTAGGCTGGCCTTCTGAACCTCTGCCCCTCCAGGTCAGAGTTCAGAAATCCATCTTAACACTAACCCCCCATTCAAATTCACACCCGCCTCCCAAGATCTTGTACTTGACACGATCTCCAAGTTAAAAGCGTCCAATTGCAAAGGAGACACTGTCCCAGCCAAAATAGTCAAAGCCTGTGCCCCTACTCTGACCCCTATCATCACCAAATTTTTCAATGCCTCCTTTAACTCCAATACAGTTCCAACTTGCATTAAAGAAGCCTGGGTCACCCCGCTTCTAAAAAAAACAAATCTAGACTCCACCACTCCGACCAATTATTGCCCAATAACTACGGTCCTGTTTCTACTCAAAATCATCGACAAACTAGCCTATAACCAAACTCAAACCCACCTGGAATCTAACCACCTCCTCGGCACCAGACAATAAGGCTTCAGGCCTAACCACAACACTGAAACAGCCCTCTTGGACCTCAAAATCCAGATGGATGCCATCATAGATGCTGGAAAACTCTGCATTCTCCTGCTGCTGGACCTCTCTGCCTCGTTTGACCTGGTGGACCATGACAAACTATGCAACTCACTTACCAGTGAGTTTAACTTCTCTAGCAAAGCTACTGCTTGGGTAAAATCTTTCTTAACCGACCACACTTCCAGATTGCCCATAGGCAAATGAAGCAGCCAACCCCATTCCAGTCCCCATAGGAGTACCCCAAGGCCCTTGCCTCTCCCCTACATTGTAAATCGCATACACCAAACTACTGTTCTCAGCACTAGATGATATGGGTGTCATATACACACATTTTGTGGATGACACCCAGATCCTTATACCTCTCACAGGCAACTATGAGCAGGACACTGTTACAATCAATAAAAATACGCCATCATACAAAACTGGATGGCACTAAATAGTCTGTGTCTTAACAATGAGAAGACGGAAGTCCTCATCGTAGGATCTCCAGCTAAAATAGCAACCCTTCACCCAAAATACTCAACCATCAACATTGATGGCACTAATATCCCCATGCTGAAGCAAGTCAAAACACTGGGCGTGTACATTGAAGCCAACCTGACTATGACCAAACAGATCAATGCTCTCTCCTCCTCCATGGCGTACACTGCCAAACTAATTGCTCTCAGCCGACAATTTCTACCCCAGCTAACTGCCTCACCTTAGCTAGGGCTCTGGTACTATCGAAATTGGATTATTGCAATGTATTACTACTAGGCACTTCCAATACCAACCTAGCCAAAATGCAACTACTGCAAAATAAAGCCCTGAGGGCAGCTCTAGGCATAAAAAAAATCAGACCATATCTCCAAGACTAGAAAAGACGCCCATTGGCTCCCCATCAAAGCCAGAATTATCTTCAAAACATTATGTATCACATACAAATGCCTGACCAAAAAAGGACTCATCTACCTCAACAACACTCTACATCCCAAAGTTGACAGGAGACCACTAAGATCTAATGACAAACTCCTCCTGACCCTCCCTCGCTTTAAAGCCACCAGAGCGGGGGAAGCGGCTTCACCACACTAGCCCCCAAACACTGGAACACCCTACCCACCAATATCAAAAAAGAGCCCTCCTTCACGGCTTACAAGAAACTGCTAAAAACCTGGTTATTCAACCAATATTAGCATCTATAAACAAGTCTCCTTACCACTGCACACTTTCGTGAATTTTGTAAATTGTTTCTTAGCACCAACTGCTCATTAATAATGTAATGTAACTAATGTAATGATGTTTGTATTAATCTTTAATCTGTCTTATAACCTCGCCGTGATACCTTAGGGTCTGGGCGTGTAACAAATAAAATAAATAAAAAACAAGTAGTGCGGACAGCAGCTGCCAGTGCAAGGGTTAAGTGCAGACAACAGGGGTCTGTAGGGTTGCAGATACAGACCCAAGTGCAGGGTTGCCAGGAAGCAGTGCAGGTGTGCCACTGGGAGGGCAGGCACCTGGGTCCATGGTTCAGATGGTAGCCAGGTGACCAGTGCAGTATCAGACAGATCAGCAGGGAAGAGAAAGAGAGAAGGCAGAAGCAAAGAGGAAAATCTTGCGATGCTTCCAGAGCCGGAGATGGTTCTGCTCAAGTTTCAGAGAGGCAGGGAGACTGTTCAGAGGGAAGCGCTAGCCGAAGAGAGAGATCTACCCCCAATTCATTGCTTGGAAAATCGACTGGCCTTCAAGGAGTTGGTGTGGAGGAGCGAAGAGCTCGAGTAGGAAGACATTTCCGAAGAGAGAGTTGGCTGTATTGTGGTCTGAGTTCCCAAAAAGCCTTGGCCCAAAGGGTCTTGAACTTGATCCTTGCAGCCACTGGGAGCCAATGGAGAGAGTTCAGGGCTGGAGAGATACGATCCCTGGGCTTGAGGCCAAGGACAAGCCTCAAAGTCCTGTTCTGGATGAGTTGCAGAGGACGGAGAGTAGAGGCAGGCAGATTTAAAAAGAGGCTGTTGCAATAGTCAAGCCTAGAGAGAACCAGAGCTCTGGAGACAGAGAGCTTCTGGAGGAAGGAGAAGAAACGAAGAATATCTCTGAGCAGGTGCAGTGGTAGTTTGACTTCTTAGAGACATCAGAAATGTGAGGAGAGAAGGAGAGTGCAGAGTCGAAGATGACCCCGAGATTCTTAGCCTCAAAGGTGGGAGCAGGAAGAGGACCAAGGGAGGCCGGCCAGAGAGTGGCAGGAAAGAAAGGTGCAGGTGTGCCAGTGAGGAGGATCTCCGTCTTACTGCCATTCAGGCAAAGATCATTGGCGGTACACCACTCCTGGATTGCAGACAGACAATCTGGGATAAGAGAAGGAGAAGAGGCGGCAGAGGGTGCCTGAAAGTGAGCTGAGTGTCATCTGCAGTTGGAGCAGAGAGCAGCAATGCAGTGGGCGAGAGGTGCCAGGTATTGGTTGAACAACCAGGGAGAAAGGTTAGACCCCTGGGGAACACTACAGGTGGTTAGAGAGATAGAGGAGAGGAAGGACCCTAGTTGGACCTGGAAGGGTCGGTCTGAGAGGATATGATATGGCATTTATAACGCGCCTATACACAAGTTTTTCAAGTGTCAGCAAGGGCTGAGCATGATCAGTGATACCCAGATCATCACGGAACCAGTTGAGCAGGATGCCATGGTTGACTGTGTCAAAGGCAGAAGAGGGATCAAGTAGGATGAGGACAGAGGGGAGATTAGCATCAATGTTAGAGAGCAGGTCTTCACGGATGTTCAGGAGAGCAGTTTCCGTGCTTCTGGCTGCTCTGTATACAGACCGATGGTCTTGGAGACAACTAAAAGATTCAGAGTGAAGATTAAGATGGGAGATGGCCAGCTTTTCCAGGAGTTTGCTCAGGCAACGAGTGATGGAGATCGAGTGCTAATTAGCCAGAAAGGAGGGGTCGGCTGAGGATTTCTTGAAGACAGGGTGCACAAGAGAGTGCTTCAGGGGGGAAAGCAAGGTTCCAGTGGCAAAAGAGTGGTTGCAGAAGTTGGCCAAGGCTTGTCAATGTGGTTGTTGATGGCTTTGGAAGAACAGGGAAGACCTGTTTTGACGAGGTTTTCATAGATCGGACTAGAAACCTTGTCAGGGGTGAAGAGAGGAAAGACAGAGAAGGGAGAGGGGTGGCCGCAGGGGGGCCATAAGAAGAATAGCGAGTGGAGGGAGAAACAGGAGAGGAGGAAAGGGTGGACAGGATGTCCTAGGTTTTAGAGAAGAAGTGAGAAGCCAGGGCCGTACAGAGGGCCTGGGAAGGCACAGGAGAGGTAGAGACTGCGGCAGGATTGGCCAGCTCCTTGCAGATTTGAAAGAGTTTGGGCGAGTTGTTAGATGCTGCAGAGACGCTGGCTTGGATGTGAGCTCTCTTCTTAGTGAGAACAGAGAGTCGGTATTGACTTTGGAGCAGGTGGCAAGCCAGTTTGTCATAGCATGTACACAATGGCAACCGTTTCCTCTCAACCACTCTACACTTGCGTTTAAGGGTGACGAGGACTGAGTCGTACCAGGAGTTGCACTTGGTTTTAGGCTTTATGAGGATCCTCATGACAGCGGCAAGTACATCGAGAATGTCAGAGATAGCAGACTGGAGTGTGGAAAGGACTGTGTCAGGGTGTGAGTCAGCCAGTGGTGAAGGAAGGGGAGAGAAAGATGCGGGCAAAGCCTCAACTGACACACGCTTCCTGGGTCGAATGACTGAGAAGGTGGGTGGCATTTTGGGGGTTGGCTTGGCCTGAAGGGCAGAGAGAGAGAGATGAGAGGAGAGGAGAAAGTGGTCACTCCAGGAGAGAGGAGTGGTGAGAGTGTTAGAGAGGGGGAGGTCTGAGGAGATCAGAGCACCAAGAGTGTGCCCTGCAGAGTGAGTCAGGCCAGAGGGAAGAATAGAGAGAGAGAGTCACAAAGGTCACAAAAGAATGCCGTGGCAGGACAGGAAGCATCCAGGTGGATGTAAAAGTCTCCAAGGAGGAGGAGTTGAGTGGTTGAGCCCAGGAGGGAGGAAGAGAGGTCCACCCACTCAGAGAGGAAGGAGGTGATCCGACCAGGTGTACGGTAGATGGTAACCACTGTGAAAGAGTGGCCATGAGAGAGAGAAAACCTACAGACCAGGCATTCAAAGGAGGAGTAGGCCTGATAGTACCATTGCTATGCATCTGGATGACGTGAAGACCGCCAAGAGTACTTCCCATCTGGGTGGACGGAACGGATGGGGTGGACGGAACGGACGGGGTGGGTGGAACGGATGGGGTGGATGGAACGGACGAGGTGGATGGAAAGGGTAGAGTGGAATGAACGGGTGGAATGCATGCAACGGATAGAGTGGATCCAACGGATGGAGCGGATGGAACGGAAAGGAATGGATGGACCGGGTGGTGCGGATGCAACGGTTGGTGCGGATGCAACGGTTGGTGCGGATGCAACGGTTGGTGCGGATGCAACGGTTGGTGCGGATGCAACGGTTGGTGCGGATGCAACGACTGGTGTGGATGGAACGATTGGTGCGGATGGAACGGTTGGTGCGGATTGAACGGTTGGTACGGCTGGTGCGGATGGAACGGTTGGCAGGGATGGAATAGTTGATGTGTATCGAACGGTTGGTACGGGTGTATGGTTGATGAGGATGGTACAGCTGATGCAGATGGAAGAGTGGACGGAGTGATGAAATGGATAGAATGGATCGAACCCATGGAGTGGATTGAACGGACAGAATGGATGGAACGGACGGAGTGTATGGAACAGATGGAGTGTATGGAACAGATGGAGTGTATGGAACAGATGGAGTGTATGGGTCAGATGGAGTGTATGGGTCAGATGGAGTGTATGGGTCAGATCGAGGTTATGGAACAGATGGAGTGTATGGAACGGATGGAGTGTATGGAACGGGTGAATAGGTGGAACGGATGAGTGGATGGAACGGATGGAACGAACGAAGTGGATGGAACGGTGGGAGAGGAGAAACAGATGGAGTGGATGGAACAGATGGACTAAATGGAATGGATGAAACCAATGGAGTGGATGGAACGGATGGAGTGGATGGAACAGATGGAACGGATGGAACGGACAAAGTGGATGGAACGGTGGGAGAGGAGACACAGATGGAGTGGATGGAACAGATGGACTAAATGGAATGGATGAAATGGATGGAGTGGATGGAACAGATGGAGTGGATGGAACAGATGGAGTGCATGGAACGGAAGGAGTGAATGGAACGGATGGAGTGGATAGAACGGTAGGAGCGGGTGGAACAGTTGGTGCGGATGGAACGGCTGGTGCAGATGGAACGGCTGGTGCAGATGGAACGGCTGGTGCAGATGGAGCGGCTGGTGGAGATGGAACGGCTGGTGCAGATGGAACAGTTGGTGCGGATGGAGCGTTGGTGCGGATGGAGCGTTGGTGCGGATAGAACGGTTGGTGCGTATGGTACGGCTGGTGCGGATGGAATAGTGGATGGAGTGGATGGAACGTATGGAATGGATCGAACGCATGGAGTGGATGGAACAGACGGAGTGGACAAAGTCGATGGAGCGGATGGAACGGATGGAGCGGATGGAACGGATGGAGCGGATGGAACGGATGGAGCTGATGGAACGGATGGAGTTGACAGAACCGATGGTGTGGAAAGAACGGATGGAGTGGATGCAATGGCTGGAATGGATGGAACAGATGGAGTGGGCGGTATTGAAGGAATGGAATAAAGGATGGAGAGGATGGAACCGAAGGAGTGAATGGAACGGGAGTGGTGAATGGAACGGAAGGAGTGGATGGAACGGTTGGTGCGGATGGAACAGTTAGTGCGGATGGAACGGTTGGTGTGGATGGAACGGCTGGTGCAGATGGAATGGTAATGCGGACGGAACTGATGGAACGGTACGTGTGGATGAAACAGCTGGTGCAGGTGTAAGTGTGGACAGAGTGGATGAAACAGATGGAGTGGATGGACTGGATGGAGTGGATGGAACAGACGTAGTGGTTGGAACGGAAGAAGTGGATAGAACTGACGGAGTGGATGTAATGGACGGAGTGAATGGAACGGATGGAACTGATGGTGCATATGGTGCAGGTGTTATGGATGGCGCAGATGTTAAGGATGTCACGGATGGTGCAAATAGTGCGGATGATATGGATGGTGCAGATAGAGACAACACCTGTTCACCATGAAACTACCTATTATCTGTATTGCCTATATATGCCATGTACCAGTATCCGCTTATGTATCTGTATCCCACATATACCCCTATCCACCCTCTCATTATATATATCTATGTCGCTATGTACGTCCCCACTGTCCTGCTCACGTCCCTGGTCTCAGGCAGGCACGTGTATTGATATCCACCATATCAGACCACTATTGCTTACGCTGAACTATACACCATCATTCAACTAGAACACAGCTATACCATGACAAATTCGGCACAGCTGTTCTCATACGAACACGACCCCACGAACACCTCATCACCCTAATAAAACACAGATAGCTGAGCACATTCCAGCTAGCTCAGGCGTTCCTCAGGCCCAATGCAGCCAGAATCCAGTCTTGGTGTCGACCCACCATACTGAACACATCCAACTGATTTAATTAGCACCACACCTATTGCCATAAAGCAGCTATCATCCAACAACCACACCTACTGCACACATAGCCGGTGCACCCACGCACCATATGTCACTCTTTCTCTCTCTTGACCTGATCTACGGTTCCCGAGGGCGTTCAACCTACCAGCACTTTGAAGTCATACCAATGATACATAAGACGCTATATAAATGCCAAGTAACATAACATAACATTACATCTAGTGCCACCATTAAAGGCATGGTCTAGTAAAAATGTTTATTGTCCCTACGGGTCGGCCATGTTTTTTTAAGCCTAAGTGGCTCGATTTTAAAAAACTTTCCTATGGACCTTACCCGAGTTTTCGTCCATTAAACGCACGCGAAAACAAGCACCAGGGAGCCGCCATTTTCTGATAATCCTATCTTTTCCCCCATCGCCCTGGCTGACCTGCTTTTGCGGCACTAAATCAATTCCCCCACCCCTGAGCCTGACATTATCAAAACATTCGTATTGCCTGCCTCTCTCCGTGACGTTACTGTGCTGCGTAGGCAAACGCACCCAGTCGTCTTCTGCGCGACTCCACACAGAACCCGGAAACCAACACAGATCAACTCACAACACAGCGCGCCACAATTCGGAATATGAAACTGTACTTTAAAATGAAACAGCAACACGGTACATTTGGTAAAGTACATTTATTTGACATTCAATGTTTAGAGAATATTCAGCAATTGCCATATGAACTCCGAAAGCCATTTATTTTCTTTTATCTGTATCCGCAATAACTGTTCCGTTTCATCTTGAGTCACGCGCTGTTCCTTTATGGTACACAGGGTGTTCATTTTCGTAAAAAGAATCACTTTGGAAGCACGGTGAACCGCAAGGCTGTTCCATCAACTAGGCACTAGTCCAGCCTAAAGGTTGATATGTTGCTTCTAGCCACTAGTACAGCGTAAGGGCATGTGGGCCCTTGGCGATCGTCCCATAATATGGTGATCGTGCTCCAGTTGTTGACACAAAGCTGCAGGTGTCTGCTGAAGAATCCATCCGCCGGTGTCTCAAACAGATGGCAGTGGCAGAATGGGATCAAATACCTGTTATGAAAACAAAAAAATTATAATTAGTCTCGCTAGCCGAACTTCATTAATATTACTCATTCTATTTATTACGGCCGATCAGAAACTATTTGCTTGCAAGGATAGTTCAATGGAGTATGTTCGTCTCTAAAATCAATGGGAAAAGTAACGAGATAAATCGAGGCAAACACACAATGATAAACGACAGTTAGTCTACATGCGTGAGAAATGATATGATATATGATATGGCATTTGTAACGCGCCTATACTGAAGTGTTTCTAGGCGTGACGAGGCAGGTGGGGAACAAGGGCAGACAGACAACGATCCTACTAGGCCAGGTGTCTTTCTGATCGCGCATGGGGAAGGGCTGTACATGGTTAGTTGAATACAAATTAAATAATAGGGCAAGCTGGTGGCAAGTGCAAGGTAAATGCCGGGAGAAGGGGCTGAAGGATACAGAGACAGTCCCGTAGTGCAGGTAGGCTGTGCAGGGAAAAGTGGCTGGGCCAAGGACCGAGATCGGTGAGACCAGTGGACCTGCATGCCCATGTGCCCACTACGAACACGTTTTACTTGCTTTTCCTAGCTCTTCATTCATTCATTTATTCATGCATCCATTCATTAAATCTTCTTTCCGGTATAAAAGCGTGTAAAGATTTACTTACATTATATTTCAAATTTCCATTGTGTCTCTTCGTAATGCAGTCTGTAAAACGGACTGTGCTCTTGACAACGATTTTTTGTATACTGAACTAAAATGAAACTCGGTCTAGTTTCTGAATTTTCTGCCTTATCGTCTCTTACGTTATTGCGCACTCCCTTCAAATGTAGTTCTTTCGGCATGGTCCCTGTCTCAAGGTCAAAAAACAATAGACCCTTATACTTCCAGTGCGACTTGTGGGCCTCATCTGGGCGCTGTCCTTCGCATTCTTTATTTGTAACATCACGTAGTATAGGCATCTGTGAGAACTTGAAGTTTAGAAATCGTCTATGTAGTGCGCCTCAATGTGCAAATGCGAACTGGCTTCTCTCCCAAATGCCACGGCCCGCTTGGCTGGCCCGTTCTAAGTGCCCCAATTTTGTCCCCGTTGTCTGCGAGCTTTGCAGCCCAAATTGAGACATTTAATTTTTTGCGGAAGGTCAGGGGAAGTATAAAGTACCACAGGAGTTGAGTTAAAAGTGAGATTTATTGTTTGTTTGTTTGTTTTATTATTTGCAATACGCAAGCCTCCCCTCCGTTAACAGTGCGCAGCATTTACATTTACATGAGATGAGACATGAGAAAAATATATACATACACATATGTGAGGTGAATAGAGAGAATTCAAAGATGACACCCAGCCATGATGGTGAAGGTAGGGGTTAGGTTTACAGGTACACTGTACAATAACATTTATTTACAAAAAGACAATCATATTGCAATTATTTAAACCGGGATTTGTACTTCACAATCAGCTGTGCTTCGGGTGGGCATGGCACAGTCGCAATGTTCGGTGGCAATGGATCACTGCTCTGCACAGAAACGTCCAAAATTCCATATCTGTGCTTCTCTAACACAGCAACAATAAGGCCTTTCACAAAGTCGAACTGCATTTCATCATAGACTGGTTTGATCACCCATTGCTTACTTCGTTTTGAAAACACCTTAGTGTAGCGAGGCATCCTTACTTTACCCCTAGTCCTAGATTGTTCACGTCCGACATTGTTGTTATGGGCCAAGACCGCTAGTAGAGTGCGATGTTTCATGCCCCGAAAGCTAAAATGCAAGCGCTTTGGCCTGTACTTTAGGCACATATTGTGGAACACCTCCAAATCTCCTGTGTGACAGAATTCTGTCAGTCCTCTCAAATCTCTTGATAGAGTTTTGTCGAAAACAATCTTCTCAATGGCTTTGTGTGTCGGTGAAGATGGAATCAACCACTTCTTCTTCCGTGCCTCCTCTGGGGACAAAGGGCCATGTTCACATTGGTGGAAATGTTCATTTGCTGTCCAGCGGTGAACGTTGGTACAGTGGTGCATCAGTGACCGCCATTTTTAAAGTAGTATTTCCACTGACCCCTGACAAGTTTATGAGCTCCACCAAAGATGGTTGGTGATAGAATGTGACCACTGCAAAATACTTTCAAAACCTTTTTTTTTCCCTGCAGCCGAGATTTTCTTATTGATTGATTTAGCAAGATGCCATACGTCAAATTGATGTTTAATATGTGGGAACTGCTCTCTCATTGTCTTGGCAATTGAAACATGTCTATCCGTGGCTATGAGGTCGATGTGCATTCCCCTTGATTGTAGATATTCCACTGATTTTATAAATCCTAGTTTCTCCATGGCCACTGACGATGTACATTGTGTTACCTGCACGACCACCGAACTCACAATTTTCTTACTATCCATGTCCTGAAAGTGGTAGGTGCAGAACTTGGCAGAAAATCCAGGGCTGTCGCACTGTCCATCGCCAGCTAGCCTGAATCGTTTGCCTTCGAATGTACTTGCTAGAGAAAATTGTTCAATTTTCCAAGCATCACTAATGGCCGGAAACAGATAATCACGTTGGTATATGTAGTACAGCGCTTTAGAAATGAAATGGAGTCCCACAAACTGAAAGAAAGCCTCTAACTTTCTAAAACTGGAGCCACTAAAAAGTGATGCAGCTGCACACAGGAGATTGCCTGCTGGCAGTTTCCCCAGCATCGGTTGTGCAGACCATGAGAACCTATGATTTAATCTACAGGTGGCATTTATTTTGACGTTACTGCCTTTTATTTGACGAGTCACATTAATCAATGGCTTCCCACATACTTTCCCTCTAATGGAATGCACACATTTCAGCATACTTATAATTTCCATCAAACAACTGTCGAATACAATGTATTTGCTCTCTTTCATTAGACTGTCATCCTGCGTCAACGTTGTTTCGGCCTGTGACGTTGTGGAGATTTCAACACATTTGAAAGTAATATCGCTGATATCAAGTTCTGATGCGTCTATGGATGCTGCGGCTGGTTCATTCTCTGTCATTTCGACATCTATTACTTCAACATTGATGGGAGAACACAACAATGTCGACAGGTTTTTTGGTGGCAAATTTTTGGCGGGTGTAGATTGTGTAAATTGATCTGCAACTACTTCAGAGCTATCTTCAATACATTCAATAACATCTTCTTATGGTGGTGCGGGCGCACTGTAGCTATGGTCCAATGCAACTTTGCTGTAGTCTCCAAACACAGTTAATTCATGTTCTGGCCATTGGACATGAGCATCTCGAGCCTGAACACGCCTCGCCTCAATTAATAGTTCCTCCACAGTGTACACGGTCTGCCAAGCCACATCTCTCATTCGCTTCACTGTCTGTGTGTGTATAGTTCTGACACCCAAGGGTAACTGGAGGAGAGATTGGAAAAGGGATGTTCAGTTTAAACACAAGATGGAGTGTAGTAGAATTGACTGGAAAAAAACATAAAATGGTCCCCAGCACAAACATTTTTTTAAAGTTATGAACTGTTTGTAACTAACCTTTTATTGTTTTTTTTTCTTTGCAACTTTTTTGACTCGACCTTCAACATCTGCACGCTGTAGCTCCGATTCGTTTCCGCATGTCCTCCCTTCCTCTTGCGCTGCAACGACTATATTTTCTGTATCCGCATAGACAGCACGGAATGAGGCTCCATCGTCTCCCTGAAACATCGTACTTTCATTACTATGTATCAAAATATTGTTAGCATAAAACACACGTGAGGACGAACACACAGGTACATCTCAATAGCCAAACATGATTTAAACATTGTGTGCAACAATCAAACGACAAGTATTCGACTAGTGATTATCTATTTCGATGGAACTGTCAGTATCCATACCTCTGGCTCTGCATGGACTGCCATGAATGGTTGTATTGGAGAGGAGGCATCCGCATCTCCCTGAAACACAGTACTTGCATTAGTATGCTTTTCAATATTGGAAACACATCACACACTTGGGGTCGACGGCACAGGTACATATAAAGAGATAACCACAAATGATGCATTGTCCAAAAGAATCAAGGAAAATCCAAATATGATCACATTTCATCGACTTATTTCAACGATTCCTTTACATCTGCATCATCTAAATTGGATGTTGTGATTGTCGTCTCCCTGAAACACAGCACTTGCGTTAATAGGGAAGAAAGTATAGCAAATGGAATCACGTTATATGATCACGCATGATGGAGCTGTCATTATCCATACCTCGTGCTGCTGAAGAATATCTATGGATGTTGCAAATGTAGTGCGCACTTCCGAAAGCTGTTGCGCCAATTCATATACGCATGGTCCCGCTTCCACTTCCCCTGGAATTACTTGAATGTCAGGCTCTGCATTAAGTGCAGGGGTTGAAGGGGTTGACGCTCCATCAACTGCCTGAAACATAGTACTTGCATTAGTGAGGATTACAATAGTGAAAACATAACACACACCTGGGGTCGACAGCACAGGTACAGATCAACGGCTAACCACGAATGAAACATTGTGTAGAACAATGAAACTACAAGAATTCCAGCTCTGATGATGACGCTCGATGGAGCTGTCAGTATCCATACCTCCTGCTGTTGAACATCTAGAAATGTTGTAGATGTGGCGGACGCTTCAGCATCTCCCTGAAAGACAGTACTTGCATTAGTATGGATAACACTAATTATAACTGAAAACAAACACCAGTGGACGATAACTAAGGTGTATATCAATTGGAAAGCACTAACCAAACATTCGGTAAAATGATTACACGATAAAATAAAAATATTACTTGACATGCATAAAACAGGTCTGTAGCGGATTAGCCTAGTAAGATTACCTGATACGCGCTAGAAGTGGTTGATAACTGCGACCACGTCAAGGATGTAGAATGTTCTTGCTTCAGATTCAAGGGATAGTCAAGAAGTTGTAAAGGTAAATTAATGATTGATAATGAAATACCAATATTAAAAATAGCCATGTAAGGCGACAGAATACTTGTAAAATGCTCAATACAGCACAGTTCCCTGTTCCCATATATATACATTGCGTTTGTGGGTTATGAAATCGAAAAATAATATATTGGTAAATGTCATTATTCAAAAAACTATACACTCATATCAATTATTATTACAAGGGATAGAACACCTACAATATCAATTAATCCGTTCGGATACCTACACACTACCGCAAGGCATAAAGCTAAATCCGGACACTTGACTCACCGGTGGCGGAATGTGGACGAATAGAGTGGGAATAGCGTTTTCGAGCAATTTCCGTGTCGTTCGCCATTTATTCTTCTTTGTTACCCAAGATGTTGTGTACATGTCCAAGGAAAAGTGCCAGCTGCAGATGCGGTATCGATCACCCCTCTTGTCCTGTAAGACTTGTTGGACTCTACTTTCCAGCTCATCCAGTGGATATCCGCAATGTCTGACCCATTCTCTTATTCGATCAACAGTTTTCGGGAATACATGCATTGTAGTGCCTTCAGATTTCACATGGGTCTTTGAAGGGCAACCGCTAATCGAACAGGCAGACATTGTTGATAAATCTGAAAAGTAAATATCGACATTATTATACAATATTCAAGAAAAAAGATTTGATACAAAAGTAAATGAATCATACAATGATCAATGCAAGGTTTGTTTTGGTCGCAGGAACTATACCAGTTCATTATGTGCGGCTTAGTATTTGCATAAGTTGCAGAAATGTATAAATGATGTGTCTAAAATCTGAACATGTGACTTGTCCCTTGGATGTTCTGTCTTGCATGAGAAGGAAACATGCTTACATTATAGACTGGACCCCCGAAGGATGCAATTCGATGACAATAGACACAGATGAAAATAAATAGATCTATTGATAGCATAGCAATGGAAACTCAAGTCAATAGCAATGAGACCAATGAACATAGCACTATTGTGTACTCTACTCGCAAATAGATAGAAATGTAAAAATCTGCGAAATATGACTAGGATACATGGCCTTACCTTGACCAACAAACAGTTGGATTCAGCAAGCAGAGCAGTGTGTTACAGGAGAATAGGTGGGTGGCCACAGGTAGCACACTGATGGGTTTGCTCTAAGCGGTCACAGAAGTTCACGGATAGCACGACGACGAGCAGATTAGCGTAGATCTCAGTGGTTGCCAGGTAACACGTTCAGGAGTTGACTTGCAAAGCACAAAGATGTTCTCATGAGACATATCAAGTGGTTTATAAAGTATTAGAAACAGGGGTGTGTTTGTGAATGAATGACGTATGTATGTCGTGGTTTTAGGGGGGCGGCCTGCTTCAAGGGGAGGCCTGGCTGGAGACACAGGGTCTGAGGATGCCATGTGACCGATGGCCCCTTGGCGTGGGATACCTTTTGAAGTGTACATGTAGTTTGGCACCTTGGCCGTTTGCGCCCGTCACAGCACCCCATGCCAGCGCTCATCCCCGGGTGCGAACCGCCTTTGATAGAGTGGGGTGGGATGGATGGGCCTGGGGCATGCAGATAAGGCACAGGAAGACTGCTGAATGGAGACACACTTATGTGGATTGCAGGGGGGCGGCCTGCTTCAAGGGGAGGCCTGGCTGGAGACACGGGGTCTGAGGAGGCCATGTGACCGATGGCCCCTTGGCGTGGGACACCTTTTGAAGTGTACATGTAGTTTGGCACCTTGGCCTTTCGCGCCCCTGACAGCCCCCATGCCAGCGCGCATCCACCGACGCAAACTGCCTTTATATCAATATATAGTATATCGTCTTTAAATCAATGATAGTATATCGTTGCTTATCAATAACAAATGCCACATACCGGAGATTCTTGTGAGCACAGACCCACACTTCAACCGGTGTATTATAGTGGTCAAGACCCAAGGCCTGTATAATCCAATGGTAATTGTTAGTATAGACATATGTGTGACTTTTATAGAGACATAACCCACTGAAAGACTTTGAACAAGTGTTATTTAGTGCATGCATTATCGAGAATATGTTATGTTAGCTTAGATAGATAGTGACCACCCTGCTTCATAGCGACCAGATCTTTTTCCATTCGGAGCAGAGATGTCTGACGTCCATCCTTGAATGGAGACACACGTGATTCATTTAAAAAATCGAAACAACCTTTGTTAAAATATATGTGGTGTTTTATTTTGTATCTTATTTTGATGACACAAAAATACAAGACTTTAAACATTGTACAGTTCAGGTTGCAGCACAGCGAGAGAAAATCCCCTGTACTGACCGCTGTCACTCGGGAACGTTTCTCTAATGGCACGAACGGCACAGGCGGGTATCACTCTTCAAACGCGGTGCCCAAGCCTCCCGTGGAGCCACCATGTAAAGGAACGATAGGCCACCAGCCTGTACCACCTGTGAAAAGGAATGAAACAAACTGTTTTTGAATGACCAAGATAAGTTTAATAAACGTTTGTTGTCAATGACAATGCTTGTAACTAATGGCATTCTGCATGGACAAATGCTATCTAGACAATGCACACTATTGAACGACTTACATGCGTTACAATGATATGTAGATGTAATTTTGGATACAGTAGAAGAACATGAAATAGGAGTGGCATGACAAGCAGAGTATACTTACTCGTTACTCGGATTACGAGGACGAACAGTTGCGCGAAGTTTGTGCATAAGCACCATCATTATTCTCAACATGGCCCGTGTGAGGCAGGCTGCCCTGAAGTCTGGCAGCTCGGTGATGCATTGCGTCGTGGCTCGCCTTCCGAAATGTAGGCCAGGCATCCCGAGTTTTCTCGGCAGCAGCAGTTCTCCTCCTCGGTCGGCATTAGCTCGCACCGATTGCATGTGCACCAGGTGGAGACGCCGTCCATTCGACTAGGCCCAGGCTCTTCATCTGTTGATCCGTCGTGCCAACTGCCGTCCGAATCCCCATCGTTTTCGCGTGCTTCCCTTTCCAGTAGTTCCTCCTCGGTATACTCGGGCTCGTACATGTAGGGCATTATTGTAGCCATTGTGTGGTAAACAGAGTAAAATAATTTACCGAGATGGCACAGGTGTTCACACGGGCTACAAGCGGCGAAGGTAGCTGACCAGAGCACTGAAACGAGTCACAGAATACTCAAAGTAACACAGAGAGAGGAATGGAATTGAAAATCTGCTGCTGTGTGTTGTGAAACGGTCTGTTTATACTTATTGAGGAAAGAGGCGTCCTGCCATTTCCATGGCGACACGTCATTAGCTGAAGCGCAGCGAATGTTGACACAAGACGTGTTTTGGCGTTGGGAAATGGGCGGTACGAGTCTGCTGATGACAGGCTCAGGGGCGGGGGAATTGATTTAGTGCCGCAAAAGCAGGTCAGCCAGGGCAATGGATGAAAAGATAGGATTATCAGAAAATGGCGGCTCCCTGGTGCTTGTTTTCACGTGCGTTTAATGGACGAAAACTCGGGTAAGGTCCATAGGAAAGTTTTCTAAAATCGAGCCACTTAGGCTTAAAAAAACATGGCCGACCCGTAGGGACAATAAAAAGTTTTACTAGACCATGTCTTTAATGGGTGAGGATAAGACAGGAGAGAGACTGGAGATAAGATGAGGAATCCAGAGATCTGGAGAGGGACAGAGAAGAGGATATGGGTGACAATCTGTCTGGAAGTTGCACTGATTTAGGTGTCTGTGAGGTGTAGACCAGAGTTAGTGGTCAAGAAATCTTTTCAAAACTTTTTTCTTTCAGCCTTTGTGAGAGAAGAGGGATAGTATAGCAGTTAGAATAGATAGGGGAGATGGTGAGCGCCATAGGGGTGGCAGAGTGATACAGGATGAAGGATAGAACAAGAGGCTGCACCGCACAGACAGAAACTCAACCAGGCGGCCTAGTAGCTTAGAGAGAGCAAACAGATACATTGGGAAAACTTGAGCACAGGAGGCACACAATGCAATGCAAAATGGGGGGTGTGGCAATGACAACACACCTAGGTTTGAAATATTTGGAAAGGCACACAATGCAATGCAAAATGGGGAGGGGCGGGGGTGGAGATGGAAAACACACCTAGATTCGAAATATTAAAAAGGCACATAATGCAATGCAAAATGGGTTTGTGGAGACAGAAAACACACCAAGATTCGAAATATTTAGAAAGGCACACAATGCAATGCAAAATGGGAGGTGTGGAGATGTAAAGCACACCTAGGTTCGAAATATTTGGAAAGGCACACAATGCAATGCAAAATGGGGATCTGGAGATGGAAAACACACCTAGGTTCGAAGTATTAAGAAAGGCACACAATGCAATGCAAAATGGGGGGTGTGGTGATGGAAACACGCCTAGATTCAAATTGTTAAGAAAGGCACACAATGCAATAAAAGGGAAAGATGGGGAGTGAGGCAAGGCAGAAGCAACAGAGGTTGACTTAAGGCTCAGCTAGGTACAGCATTTGTGAATACGTGGATAGGCATCAGGTAGTTTAGAGCATAACTCACAGGATGTCAGCAAAGGTAAAGGCTGCAAATGAGGCACAAGTAAACTTTATTTTTTTTTGTATTATTACCATTTATTATATAAACATTTCTCATAAGCACATTTCACCATTCTATTTTTTGACAGAAATGGCAAGCACACTTGAGTGGCTAGAGGAGTACTTTCCCAAAGATGAAATCAGTGATGACCAAATGCCCAATGGTAAACAATATATGTTTTAAAACAAACAAATAATGCAACCTATACTGAGCTTATTTAAATATGAATTTCATATTTTTTATACTACATAATGTAGATCAAGAAACCACACCAAAAAGTAATCATGAAGAACCTCAACACATAAACACAATACCAATCCCCAGCTGTACAAAATTTAATTATTAACTTGTCTTTAAAAATAGATTAATTTAGCAATGACTTTAAGTAACTTGTAATTTATGCACGCAGAAGAAAGAAGGCGACTAACTTAATCCCCAAAGCAAGTCCAGCCGCTGAGGGGAATAACATCAAAATACAAAAAATATGTCTTTTGAACACCAGATCAATGAACAAACATGCTCATTGCATACATGCTCTCATCCTAACGGATGATTTAGACATCTTATGTTTACAGAAACATGGCTCCAAGACCCTATCGGTCCAACTAGTGCTACGGCTGTACCGGAAGGATACACCATTTACCACAAGAATAGAGAGGTTGGGATGGGGGAGGCGAGGCTGTGATAGTCAGGGATTCTATTCACATGTTTCCTGCAACAACTACTTGCCAGGGATGTGAGGTTCTTCCTTTAAAGCATACCCCACGAACAATAGCTGCATTAACCTGATTGTGGTCTATAGACCTCCAGCGTTAACATCAGATTTCAATGAAAAAATTACGCAGCAATTGAACAACCTCAAAGGCGCCAATACAGCCACTTTAATATTAGGAGATCTGAACAGATGGAGGGGAATCCCTGAGGACAAAGAGGCTATTCATTTGGAAAAAGTCTTGAATAACATGTGTCATATTGACGTCTCCATGGACACGGGGAGGCGGGTGGCTGGGAGGAGGGAAGTGACGGGTAGAAGGGGAAGGTTTTGGTCCAGGGAAAGGGCAGAGTTTATTGAAGGTGAATAAAGAAGGACATTGTTTGCAGCATCCTGTGTCCGTGTATAATTGGAAGTGCGTCACTCCATATTGCAAAGGATCACACACAGCCTCTACAATGGCGATGAGGCGGGAAGCCTGGTGGGTGACAAGGAGCCGAGTGAAGACCACGAGGGCGGTCACCTGAAGGCAACATGCACTGGCAGCGTGCCTACAGCAGTGGTGCAGGAGCACCGAAGGGGCTGCATCCTCAGCCACGAGGGAGCATGGCACCAATCCTGCCACTGCGGACGGGCTGGATCTCCTTCCCGAGTTGCAGAGTGGCGGGAAAAAGGGGAGTTCCGCGGATGGCGCCACACTTGCAGCGGGCAACTGCTACTGCATCCCGGGCCGTGGTGGTGAGTGGAACCGGCCACACGGGAAGGCAAGAGGCCCCAAGCATGCCTGGGCCACGGCTGTGAAAGCGGAAGGCCACGCACGCTAACCCACGAATGCGGAGGGCCTCAAAAACATGCGGTAAACCACTGGCCAGAGCCCGCCCACACGCAAGGGAAGACAAACAGATGGTGCTCGTGCCTGCAAACGGCAGCCATCGTGTCTGTGGAGGTGTCCGCAAATTGTTGTGCATTGATCTAAAGCCCTACAAGAGGGGAGGCACAAAGGGGCAAAGGGCCCCCACCCAAGTCCACTTCCTCATCAGATGTTGCTTGTGCCTAGGGAAGGCGGCCATCTGGCCAGGGTGTGAACCTGCAGGGGTTACAATCCCCAGGGACAGTCAATCACTTCCACGGCAAGAAGTGAGGAAGGCACCAGTGAAGTGATCACCAGACACCACCCGACAGCAAACAATGCCTGGTCAAGAGGACAAACCAAGGGGCACAACCTCAGGACAATAGACCACTGGCACCAGGTCTGCAAGTGCCAGACCAAGCGCCATATCGACTGCCGGACACATTAGCAGCGCAAATGGCAGGCGCATTCGACGTCACCGACACCAGCAGCATGGGTCCAGGTGGACCAAATGGATAAGAGACTTTGACTTGTACATGGGGGCTACCGGAACCATTGCAGATGCAAGACCAATATGCCTATTGAAACTCGCAGTGGGCTCCGCGACCTGGGATATCATCCATGAGATGCCCCCCAACGCTATTGACTCCATTCAGGACCTATATACTAATTGACTTAGTATAATACCGCCGGCGGTACCGGCCAAGTCGTGATCAGGCCCACTAGCACTAGCTCAGGTTGAAAGAGAAATAGACCCGCAGGTGGAGAGTTTTGGAAACACCACACCTGGCGAAAGCGTTCACAGACTACAGCTGGAGAGGAAGTCGGAAGAACTCTTCTGCTACAAATGTGGATTTGAATACCAGCACAATGGCACCTGCCCAGCAATTGGCCAACGCTGCGCTTCATGTGGCGAGGAGGGTCACTTCAAATCGATCTGTAGGCTCTTCCGCAACAAAGGGAGAGAATGAACCAGAGACTTGCCACTCAAGTCCAAAGTTAAAAGCAGTGCACCATCAGGAGCACACTCCAGCACAAACCCTCAAGGGCCGTCAAGTCAGACACACCCAGAACCAAGGGAAAGAGACTCTGGGGAGGACCGACAACAGAGAGAGAGAAGAGAGAGAAGAAGGTACGTCATGCGCACAAGACCAGAATGCAGGTCAAGGCTCCATGTGTGTTACCTGGTGGAACAATCTCCAACAGACTCGGATCCCAGTTCATCGGGGAGTGACCAGAAAAAAAAGGCCTACGTGAATGCACTATGAAACCCCACCGCCACGGCACACAGCCCCACCTTGATCATCAAACTGAATGAGCAACCAACCGAGTTTCTCATTGATACAGGGGCTACGGTGAATGTGATTAGCAAAAACATTTTCAAAGAACTGCCCCAGAAACCAAAACTGCACCCCGCAACAGTGGATATATACGTCTACGGTGCCAAGTCACCCCTCAAATGCCTGGGACAATTTGATGGTCTATGTCGGTACAAGGGACATGAGAAGAAGATACCCATTCACGTTCTGGCAACGGAAACAGACAGCGGCTGTGTTCTAAGCTTCAAGGCAGCCGCAGACATGGGGTTTATCCACATCTTGTACAATATTATGGTCCACAAATATATCGACCCTGTTGAAATGATCAACACCTTGTATCCTTGCATATTCCGATGCATTGGCAAGCTAAAAAACAGGTAAATCAAGCTTCACATAGAGGAGTCTGTGCGCCCTGTAGCGCAACACTACAGGGGAATCCCCGTCAATATCCAGAAGAAGGTAGAAGACGAGTTACACAAACTACACGAACAGGACATTATTGGATCCGCCACGGGCCCCACCACCTGGGTGTCCCCTATAGTGCCTGTTCCCAAGAAAGGATCGGACGCAATCCGACTGTGAGGGGACATGAGGTGCCCCAATCAAGCCATACAGCGAGAGCGACACACCTGTCTCCTCGCATCACAGATTTGATCCACCTGTTAAACTGAGCCAAGGTGTTCTCCAAACTGGACCTGCAAAAGGGATACCATCAACTTGTGAGCAGGAATATTGCCACGTTTGTCAAGCATCTGGGCCTGTTCCGGTACAAGAGGTTAAGTTTCGGTGTGTCCTCGGCCACGGAAATATTTCAGGCTGAGGTGAGGTTATCAAGCACATACCGAACTGCCTCAACTACAGTGACTATATTCTGATCTTTGGCATGGACGTCAACAAGCATGACAAGGCATTAATGAAGGTATGCAAAGCTCTGGAAGCCGCAAACCTCATGCTAAACCGCGGCAAGTGCGAATTCCGGGAGAGTACATTGAGATTTTTCAGACACATTTTCTCAGAGACGGGCATGACACTCGATCCCGAAAAAGTGGCTGCACTGAATGAGACCGCACCCCCAGCGAACGTGTCAGAGTTGTGCTCTTTCCTAGGATTAGCCAGCTACTGCACACGCTACATCAAGGACTTTGCCTCTGTAAGTGAACCTTTAAGACTCCTAACGCGCCAGGACGCCACATTTCACTGGTCGGAGGACTGCCAAAAGACCTTTGAAGTCATCAGGGAGAGAGTCGCCAAGGCAGAAAATATGTCATATTACGACCGGCCACCAGACTGAACTGACAGTGGACGCAAGTCCCGTGGGACTGGGGCCATACTGGCTCAAGTGGATTCGAGAGACCCCTCCCAAAAGTATATTGTCGCATATGCCAGCCATAGTCTCTCTGCCACTGAACAGGCGTACTCGAAAGTGGAGAAGGAGGGTCTCGCTGTGGTATGGGCATGCAAGCACTTCCACCTCTTCTTATATGGAAAACCTTTTTGCGTTATCATGGATCACCAAGCCCTTATATTCCTGTATGGTAATCCACAGGCAAAAATGCTGCCCCGAATCGCCAGGTGGGGGCTACGTCTACAGGACTACGCCTTCGAGATTGTTCATCGACCAGGCAGAGGGTAAAACCCTTTCCAGAAGGCCCCGGGAGGGGTGTGCACCAGAACCCTCAGTAGCGGACAGGTATCTTCGATACCTCATCCATCAAACAACCATGGAAGGACTTGCCACCGAAGTAATAGCGTGGGAGACAGAAAATGACCCTGCCTGTCGGATCATCTGCGAGGGACTCATCTCTGGCATGTGGAGGAGGGCCAAGGAGAGAGGGAGAGCTGCAGGTGACCCCATACACCACGAGGTAGAGCGTTTCATACAGGTGAAAGAGGACCTGGCACTGTCCGAAGATCATCTCCTCCTGAAGGACTGCAAGTTGGTGTTACCCCAGTCATTGAGGGTGAAGATAATTGAACTAGCCCACGAAAATCACCAGGGAATGGGATCAACCAAGCGCATGCTCCATCAGAAAACCTGGTTCCCGAACATGGACTCCATGGTGGAGGAAGCTCTAATGGCCTGTCCCATGTGCAGCCTCATCACTCCCAACAGACAACCGGAGTAACTAAACATGTCTGACCTCCCAAAGGGGATATGGGAAGCTGTGGCCGATGACTTCATGGGCTCATTGAAGGGGGGAGGTATGTACTAGTGGTCATGGATGAACACTCTCGATATCCTGAAGCCCACTGATATTGTCGACAGCCGCTCATCATGTCATACCTGCCCTGGATCGCATCTTCTCTGCGTATGGGATTCCCAAGATGCTCAATACAGATAATGGACCTCCCTTTAGTGGGCATCAGTTTACCCAATTTGGAAACTACATGGGATTTCATCATCGGAAGATAACACCGCTTTGGCCATAAGCGCACGGCATGATAGAACACTTTATGGCCAATCTAAAGAAAGCCCTAGAAATAGCCAAGCTCACTGGGCAGCCATATGAGCAGGTACTGAACCAGCTGATGGGACACCCCTCATAGCACCACTGAGAAGACCCCTGCAGAAGTGATGTTTGGGAGAAATGTCCAAACACGCCTCCCACAAGCCCGAGAGAGCAACAACCTTCCTGAAGTGGACAAGGAAATGAGAGAGAGAGAGAGACAATTAATGCGAAGGAGCACATAAAAGCATATGCGGGCACTCGCTGATGAGCGAGACCACCCTCGATCAAGGTGAGCGATGTCGTAGCCGTAAAGCAACCACAAACTCACAAGCACACGGCCGTCTTCCAGGAAGAACCCCTTCTGGTCACTCAGAAGAAGGGCTCTACGGTCACCGCGCAGGGCCCGGAAGGGTCTGTCACTCGCAATTCATCCCACTTCAAGGGAATTCCGTCGCTAGGGTCGAGACGACTAAGTGGGCGCGTGATTGCCCCCATTGATTATGCGTCTGATGATTCAAACCAGGGAGACCATGGAGACACAGAGGACTCAGGCCCCGAAGATCACGTGGAGGGCGAGAGCGGCGGCAGTCCTCCAGGGCCCATCAGGTCACGTCCTCAGAGGGCTCGGAATAAGCCTCGCCGTTGGATCGAGGAAATGGGTTAATATAACCCATCAGACAACCACCTGTTGTGCAAGTCTGGTACCTGTTTAAAAAGGAGGGAGATGTCATGTTGACATCTCCATGGACACGGGGAGGCGGGTGGTTGGGAGGAGGGAAGTGATGAGGTAGAAGTGGAAGTGACAGGTTGGGGGCGGAGGAAAAGGCAGAGTTTGTTGAAGGTGAATAAAGAAGGATGTTGTTTGCAGCATCCTGTGTCCGTGTATAATTGGAAGTGCGTCACTCCACATTGCCAGGCTCACCCACAGCCTCTACAACATGGACAATAGGGTATGGGGTATGATATGATATATGTTATTTATAACGCGCCTATACACAAGTGTTTCAAGGCGCGATGAGGCAAGGGAGGGGGAACAAAGGGAAGACAGACGACGATCTTACTAGGCCAGGTGTCATTGAGAGTGTGCAAGTGCAGGGGAGGGGTGAGGGGAAAAATGTGAGGGAAAAGGGAAGGGGGCAGTGCAGTAGAACAAATAAAACAAATAAATACAAATAAATAAAAAGGGAGGCCAGCTGGTGGCAAGTGCAAGGGTAAGTGCAGACATCAAGTGTCAAGTGCTAGTGGGGGACTGTAGGGATACAGAAACAGACCACGAGTGCAAGGGTTGCCAGGGGGGCAACCGGTGCAGGAGTGCAACTGGTGTGATGGGGACCTGGGCCTGAGATCAGAGGGTACCCAGGGGACAGTGCAGTTTCAATTTCAACCAGGTGTTCAGCAGGGGAGAGGAAGAGAGAGCGCAGAAGCGAAGAGGAAGGTCTTGAGGTGCTTCGGGAACCGGAGAAGGTTCTCTTCAAGTTTCAGAGAGGCTGGGAGGCTGTTCCAGAGGGATTCCACAGCTGAGGAAAGAGATCTACCACCAACTCGTTGCTTGGAGAAGTGACTGACCCTGCGGGAGTTGGAGGCGGAGGAGCAAAGGGCTCGAGAAGGAAGATATTTACAACGAGGGAGTTGAAGGTATCGAAGTCCCAGCCCCCAGAAGGCCTTGTGGACAATGCAGAGTGTTTTGAACTTAATCCTCGCAGCCACTGGGAGCCAGTGAAGACATTTCAGTCCTGAAGAGATACTATCCCTAGGATTGAGGCCAAGGACAAGTCTCGCAGTCCTGTTTTGAATGAGTTGCAGAGGTCGGAGAGTGGAAGCAGGCAGATTTAGAAAGAAGCTGTTGCAGTAGTCTAGCCTAGAGAGAACGAGAGCTCTGGTGACAGTGGGCTTCTGGGGAATGGAGAGGAAAGGAAGAATACCTCTGAGCAGGTCCAGTTGGCAGTGTGACTTCTTAGAGATTTCGGAGATGTGAGGAGAGAAGGAGTGTGTGGAGTCGAAGATGACCCCGAGGTTTTAAGCCTCACAGGTGGGAGCAGGAAGAGGGCCAAGAGAGGCCGGCCAGAGAGTGACAGGAAAGGAGGGATCAGTTGTGCCAATGAGGAGAATTTCAGTCTTACTGGCATAAAGGTAGAGATCATTGGTGGCACACCACTCCTGGGTAGCAGACAGACAGTCAGAAATGAGAGATGGAGAAGAGGTGGCAGAGGGGAGCCTGAAAATGAGCTGAGTGTCATCCGCATAGCACTGAAAGTTGGGGCAGAGAGTGGCAATGCGGTGGGCAAGAAATGTCAGGTATTGGTTGAACAGCCAGGAAGAGAGGTTACACCCCTGGGGAATACCACAGGTAGCCAGAGAAATAGATGAGAGGAAGGACCCAAGTTGGACCTAGGAGTGTCGATCGGAGAGGAAAGAGGTCAGCCAGGCCAGGGCCTGATTGGTGATACCCAGGTTATCACAGAGACGGTTGAGCAGGATGGCATGGTTGACCATGTCAAAGGCAGAAGAGAGATCAAGTAAGATGAGGGCACAGGGGGTATTAGAATCGAGGTTGGAGAGCAGGTCTTCATGGATGTTCAGGAAAGCAGTTCCCATGCTTCTGGCGGCTCTGAAGCCAGACTGATGGTCATGGAGGCAACCAACGGATTCAGTGTGAAGTTTAAGCTAAGAGATGGCCAGCTTTTCCAAGAGTTTGCCCAGGAAAGGAGTGATGGAGATTGGGCGATAGTTAGCTGGGCAGGAGGGGTCAGCTGGAGGTTTCTTAAGTAGAGGGTGCACAAGGTAGTGCTTCAGGGGGGAAGGGAAGACTCCAGTGGCAAAAGAGTGGTTGCAGAAGTCAGCCAGAGCAGGAACCAGGTTGTCAATGTGGTCCTTGATGGTTTTGGAGGAACACAGGAGAGCCTGTTTTGACAAGACTTTCATAGATCGGACTTGTCTAGAAACCTCATCTGGGGAGAACAGGGGAAATGCAGAGAAGGAGGGAGGAGGGGTGGCCAAAGAGGGGCACGAGGAAGAGCCGAGAGTAGAGGGAGGATGGGGAGAGGAAGAGAGAGAAGACAGGATGTCCTGAGTTTTAGAGATGAAATGAGACGCCAGGCCCATGCAGAGGGCCTAGGAGGGGACAGGAGAGGTAGAGACTACAGCAGAATTGGCCAGCTACTTATATATTTTAAAGAGTTCGGCCGAGTTGTTGGATGCTGCAGAGACGCGGGCTTGGATATGGGCTCTCTTCTTGGTGCGGACAGAGAGCCGGTATTGCCTTTGGAGCAGGCGGCAGGCCAGTTTGTCAGAGGATGTACCGGACGCATGCCCTTTCCTCTCAGCCACCCTGCACTTGCGTTTAAGGGTGATGAGGTTTGAGTCATTCCAGGAGTTGCACTTGGCTTTGGGCTTCAAGCGGAACCTCATGACAGGGGCAAGAACATCAAGAGTATCAGATATAGCAGAGTAGAGCATGGAAAGGGCTGTGCCAGGGTGTGAGTCAGCCAAAGGGGGAGGAAGGGGGAGAAAGTGGCAGCGAAAGCCTCAACTGACACACGCTTCATAGGTCAGATAACCAAGAAAGGTAGGTGGCAGTGCTGGAGTTGGCTTGGCCTGAGTGGTAGAGAGGGTGAGATGGGAGGAAAGGAGAAAGTGATAACTCCAGGAGAGAGAAGTGATGAAAGGGATAGAAAGGGGAAGTTCTGAAGGGATCAGAACATCCAGAGTGTGCCGTACAGAATGAGTCAGGCCAGAGGGGAGGATAGAGAGGGAGAGAGAGTCATAGAGATCGCGAAAGAGTCCATAGGAAGGACAGGAAGCATCCAGGTGGATGTAAAAGTCTCCAAGAAGGAAGAGTTGAGTGGTCAAGGCCAGGAGGGAAGAGGAGAGGTCCGCCCGCTCAGTGAGGAAGGAGGAGATCTGACCAGGTGGCCTATAGATGGTAGCCACAGTAAGGGAATGGCCAGGAGAGAGAGAGAGCCTGCAGACAAAGCATTCGAAAGAGTCAAAGGCCTGCGTAGGAATGACAGAGGCAGGAATCCACTCTGGGAAGATTAGGGCTACACCCCCTCCAGGACGGTTGGACCTAGGCGCAGAGAGGATCTTGTAGCCATCAGGGAGGAGAGTGTCAAAGCTTGTGACAGAGCTGGCCGTGAACCATGTCTCGGTATGACCGAGAACATCAAGTCCAATTCTTCCAGGAGGTGGCAGATGTCAGAGGAGTGTTTGACAGCTGAGCGAGAGTTGAGAGTGGCAGTATGGAGAAGGTTTCCATCCTTGAAAGACTTCCGGGGAGGGGTACAAATCAGATGTATGCTCTGCAGAGATGTAGAAGAAACGGGATGGAGGGCAGAAGTGGAAGGAGGAGAGGGCAAGGTAGTTAATGAGGAGACAGCGAGGGGAGGCAAGGCAATACAGAGCCCACTACCACAAATGGCAACCAATTAAATTGGATTTTTACACACAATTTGGAAACACATATGAACGAGACTACCCAATGCATCTGGTCGTATCACTTCAAAGTGTCTTTTGCAGTACACATTAAAGCTCCTCATTTGAAGAGCAGTAATGAGCATACAAAAATACAAAATAAGAATTACAAGAAAATAGGGTCAGCCCAACTAGAACAGTGCATAAACAATGTTCTGGGGGACACTAAAGAGGGAGATACATGCAAGGAAATCACTTGCACATACCTCGTATGCACAAGCGCTAGTGGACCAACTAGCACCCATTAAGATCAAACTTGTTAGAGAGAACAAAAACCACCAAAAATGGTTTATGCCAGAGCTTGAAGACCTAAAAAGAGAAAAGAGAAAAAGAGAGAGCAGATGGCTAAAAGAACCATCTCCAGTTAATAAAGAACACTGGAAGGTTTCAGAGAGATGCTATAAAAAGGGCATTCTTGAAGCAAAAAAAAAACATTTTAATGTCCAGATTACAGCAGCAGCCAATTCTTCTAGCAAGCTGTTTGAAATCCTTAAATCAATGGAAAAGCTAAAGGCCATATCCCCCCACCCCCCTTTCTTCCATCCGAGGAGGACTGTGACAGGATGCAAGAGGCTTTTGCCACTAAAATAAAAAAGCAAAGGAGTTGATAACAACATCGCAAACCACTCCTAAAGACCAGCTTGACCCGGTAACCCCGGATAAACCACTGAACACCTTGAAAAATTTAAATTCCACCCAATCACCATAGAGTATATGGTAAAATGTCTGACAAGCATGAGACCAACCTCCTGTGCAGAAAATATCCTCCCCCCAAAAATAATATTGGATAACTAAGACATATTCACACCACTGCTCACGAGGACAGTAAATGCGTCTTTCAGAGACAGCATCACCCCAGAAAGTATCAAGACAGTCACCATCACGCCTTTAGTGAAAAAAACAGGCCTGGACAAAAAGGACCCAGGTAACATGCGCCCCATAACCAACTGTAACTTTATTCTTCAAATCTTGCATAAAGTGGCAACGGCACAGCTGCAAACATACGTTGAGTCAAACATCTTGCGCACTAGACAGTCAGGTTTCAGGGCGGCCCACAGCACAGAGACAGCTATGCTGGACCTGCAAACGCACATGCGATGCATCATGGACAACGGCAAAACCGGCCTACTCGTGCTATTAGATCTCGCGCAGCTTTCAATCTCCTGGACCATCAACAGCTCCAATGGGCTGTGGAGGAGGTGGCAAACTGCTCTAAAGAAGCCACAAGATGGGTGGCTTCATTTCTAGCAGATAGAAAGTCCAGAATCCATTACTGAGAAAAATTCTCTAAAGAAACCCCATTTACTGTCGGGTATCGCAGGGTGCTAGTCTGTCTCCACTTGTTTTTAATATCTACCCGAGGTGTCTCTGCATAGTGCTCAATAACATCGGAGAATGTTTTCACGAACTATGCAGATGACACCCAGCTAGTGGTGGAATTGAGTGGCAGTTACATCAGTGACAGCACCAGTGTGGCAGCGCTATATAATATCATCTAAGCATGCATGGAAAAGAACTGGATGTGTCTTAATGGAAGCAAAATAGAGATGATGATCTTTGGATCTCATCATGCCAGAGCTAAATTAAGCCCGGGATACGAATCGTTTAAACATTTTAAGATTCTGTAATTTACGTGGCGGAAAAGGTGAAAACACTGGGCCTGTTTTTGGAAGCTTCCATGGGGGCTGAAGCACAGGTTATGTACCTAAATAAAAACTGCTTGTTTCATCTACGGCTCCTCAAGGCCATCCAACCATACCTGAGCGAAGGAAATTGCGCTGCTGTTGCAAGGGCCAGCATTCTCTCCCGGCTGGACTATGGCAATGCACTACTGCTAGGAGCAAATAAAGGATGCATAACAAAATGCCAAACTATTCAAAACAGCGCAGTTAGAATAGTGAAGAGAAAATTAAGAAGAGAACATATTACAGCTGACAGAGTGGCTCTTCACTGGCTCTCCGCGGAGGACAGGATCCAGTTTAAAACCATGACCCTACTCCACAGATGTCTCTATGTGAAAGCCCCTGCCTACCTTAAAGATTGGATTAGTCACTATATACCCAGACAATCTCTGAGATCGGAAAACTTGGGACAGATCACATGTCCGCCATATAAGCTTTCAAATGGCCTGGGTAAGGCGTTTCCTGTGTTGGCAGCACAAAAATGGAATAACCTATCATTAAGGCTTAGACTGGAGTCCAATTACTGAACAAACGTGAAGACACTGTTATTCAAGAAAAAAGTAATGACCCTGTCTCCCTTCCAGGTAGCACCTAGCTAATTTTCATGTGTTTTTTTGTCTTACATGACTGTTCATCCCTTGATTTATGTCTGCACCCGATGCCTCCGGGCTTTCAGCACATTACAAACCAATAAATAAAATAAATAAATTAAATAAAATATGTTAAAAATCATGTGTTTAGAAATGTTAATTTTCACTGCCATACTTGTATCTGTCCCCCTTTCCCCCAACAATCACCTTAATAATAATCATGAAAATATAAATGACAGACATCTTGATGAAACTTCTCTCCCTCCATCTCCCGATGATGACTTTGTACAACCCCCAAATACTCTTATTGATGTTTCCCATTGTGATTCCCCATCCCTTTCTTAAATTAACTTATTGTTTTCACTGTATATTATGTATATAATTGCAAAATATAAATGTTTTAAATGCCAGTTAATAGTCAGCGGACTACATACATGTTTGTGTCTGCATACATCTGTCAATGTGATGTCACTGCAGTGTCTGACTTTTGCGGATGCCGCACCCATTCCGGACATGTCCGTTCTCGCATGGTGCACTTTTAATTAGTTTGTGTACCTACGTACGTATGTACATGCCTTATCGCAAACGTCACTGCGTCTGCGCCCATCAGCGTTCGATGCTGTGGTCGGCAGACATTGCTCCAGCATTGCAGACATCTCCATACGTCATCATGTGATTGCGCCTGTGCAGCATAATGGCCTGTTCGCAGTCGGTGTACAGAATTCACTGACATTTTGAAACTGTATTTTGAGCCAATCGAGGAAGTTTCAAACTAAAACTTTACCATTCCCCACCTCCTAGCAACATTCTGAACACTTCTATCAACTTTCTACACATTTTTACGCAATGTTTTTGCCTCTGATGTTCGTGAACGTGTGACAACATCACGGACACTCAAGATGATCACCAGGTGACCACACTCGTGCACTGTCCGCGATCAATGTTTGTCCTCTGCAGACATTTTGAAACCGCATTTTCGGCCAATCTAGGAAGTTTGCAGTTGAAAGTTTACCCTTCCACACCTTCTAATGCCATTCTTAGCTGATCTCTCAAATTTTCAGAACTACGCAAGTCCTATTTTAAACTCCCCAGTCCACGGACAGAAGAAAGGTCAGCAGATGGTTCCTCTGAAGGGACCCACTTATTACTTTTAGTCATCATCAATCTGGCAGAGATCCTGAGAGCACCCTGATTTGGAGAGATGCTTCGAGAGCTGCAAGAGAGAAATGGCATCTTCTCGGGAGGATAGCTGAGGGGCAATGCGCTCAGCTTGGAAGGAAGACGACGCAGGGCAACACAGGTTCGATCCCTGGGTCCGCGTTTAGAAACCTCTGGGTATTAAGTGCGTTATAAATAACCAATTATGATTAAAATTATGGCAATCCCTCCTTCCCAGGGGTCACCACCACTACCACCTAGAGGGCCTAGACAGGGGAATAGGGGAAGTGAAGTAGAGGAAGATGAGAATGAGGCAGAGGAGGTACCTACCACAAGCATCCACAAGGAATCATTATTGTGGTGTTTTGTACCACCATAGGAGGGGTGCCAAAGGCTTGGGCTGCCCATGTGAAATGCCCTGAGTATGAAGCTACACTCAGTCGTGGACAACATGGTCAGTACTCCTTTGGTACTACTTCTATGTGCTGCCACACCCACACATTCCAACCGGCCGCTCCCAAAAAGGCTGTTCCTTTCTCAGTTAGTAGGCTCACCTCCTCTACCCTATCTTCCTCGACTGTTCCAGCCACGACACAATCTACTGCTGTGGGGCAGAGGAGGACTCCTGCTGCCTCGCAACCCATTCAAGAGGCTGTTGATCCTTTCCTTTCAAGGACAAAAGTTCTCTGTATGTACTGCGATGCAGTCCTCTGCAGGGGGGAGCAGCTTTGCAGTACCTTCGAGGCTGCAGTCAAGGAGCACGAGCAGCATTGCCCCATACCTTAGATTTAAAATCATGCTCAACATCTTTCTCTGTCCACCTTTCTCTCCTTATCAGTGTTTGGTGCGCCTTCCCTCCCCCACCTTACCTCCTTGCCTCTCCCTACCCCCAGGAAAAACAAAAAGAACAGTAAAACATAACAAAAGCTAAAAAGGTCCTTTAGGAACCTCCTTTCACAGTTAAAAAATAGAACTAAAAAAATAATTTTGTAGACTCCATCTACTTTTCATTTTTACGCAATAAGATTCTCCAACATTCTCTTTAGCCTTATGTTATATGCTAATAAAAATAATGGAGCTCTTGTATACTAGAGATAAAGAAAATGTTACAGTAATCATTTTCTGTCCCAATTACTTTTCTCTTTCACTCAAAAAAAACCAAAGTGTAACATGCATGGTAAGTGTTTCAGCCATATTCAAGGCGTTTACATGTCCATACACATTGCAATACCCAACACCATAACTTCCTAAAGACCTTTTCTGGCCCTATTTAGTCTGCAGACAGTACAATAGTCCGCAGACTGATCTGCATTTAAAAGGGGGTATTTTAACTTCACTTTACTACTTTTTTCGTTAATATAGTGGTGGCTCTGAAAATAACTTTCTTTTGCAGCCTTTTTTAATATTTTTCTGTATTTCTACTACTATCACATGTTTTTCTGCATAGTCTTCTTTCTTTATCATTTCTTTCACAAACAGTTTCAAACCATTGTGAACATTGGAAAGAAAAATCTAATTTCTAACATCTGTTAAATGAACTCCATCTCTTAGAAAAATGTTCACTCCATCATGTATTATATTCTCATTATGCAAAGATGCCATTCCTACATCTTATAAAAAGCCCATACAGCTTAATTAACATTCTGCCTTGCTTTTTCAATTTGTGGACAAAACAAGTTTGATCTTTTCCATATTTGCCTTTGAGTAATGAAAAAATAATCTTTGTGGCTGGAAATAGTTACATTGGCCTTCTGAAAGTATATTTCATTGCAAACTGCAAAGATATTCCAGTTACATAGTCTAAACTATTGCCTCCTCAATGTACTAGAATCATGTCTGGATGTTTCAAATCCACCATCCCTTCACACATGGGTAACAGTTCACTCTTACTCCATGCCTCTACTTCTTCTAATCCAAGATTACCAGAGATGCCAACCTGCTCTGTATAACCCTTCAAACAATGAATCCACGAATCTCCCAAAATCCACAAAGCCATAGCCATGCTTCCAGCACTTCACACCAGACAAAAAAACACTTGATACCCTGTGCCGTTGTAGACTTCAACTCCTCAACAACCACGAAACATCATTGGCTAATCCCCCGATGTCCGTGAATGTTCGCGACTGTCTGCGGTCGCCACAGTCCTATTTCCATGCCAGGCATCATTGAAAGACCCAGATGGTACATGCGGGTCTGAGGACTATCGCAGACATCTGTGGACACCGTCGCACAGGGCCTCCCTTCTACCCTTTTTACTTTTATTTGTGTAACACTCCTTCATTGGCAACTTTCAAACAGTCACACATGCATCCACCAATCAGATCTCTAAACTCTACATGTAACCCTATCACCTCAGTTCAATACTTCATATGTGCATGTCTCCTGCCATTCAGAGCCTCCTCCATAAAGAAAACTACTGTGAAACTCTCCCAGATTTCCATTATCAGATTCAACAATATCTATATCTAACAAGAAAACACCTATCTAAACTTAAATCTAAGATGGGAGTAAGCTACAACCATCAAATAATAATAATTCAGTCTAGTGGAGTCTCCTCAAAATAAAAGGGCCTATACTAAAAAAAAGCTTTTGCCAATCCTTACCACTAATTTCCAAATAGTGTGGGGAAATGTTCATGAAAAAGAAAGAAGTGTTCACAAAATGAAAAGTCAGGATGTTCAGGCTGTGGGCGTCCCTTGCCCATGTTTTCGGCGCGGGACAAGGTGGTTCACTCGAGCATAGCACACTCTTGGGCTTCTTCGGCTCTAGGACACAGTTCCATTACCAACATCAGAGCCTTCTATGTCCAAGTCTCTTATGTTATCAAAGTCTCTTGACTCAGAGGGCCTGATGTACCAAAACAAATCAAAAGTTCCTTTACAAAGATTCAATTCAGGTGAGTTACTTTTCACCACAGATCTCCCTCCGCCAGGCTCAGATCCCTTTTCCAAAATTAGTCTCCCTCAGCCAGCTCGGACCAATGTCAGCAATATCTTTTCTCAGGTGACTCGTGGTTCACTCCGGATCCCACTCCGCCGGGCTCAGACCCACTTTTCACAATTAGTCTCCATCAGCTGAGCTTGGACCAATTACAGTTCGCCTTTGATATTGTAGACTTTCGAATGTGCATGGGGTTTGGCTTGACCCGATGAACAACCACTTCGATTTCACAGTTTACAATTACAGTCTCATCAGATAGTGGGGGTTCCCTTCACATAGTTTTCTCTTGGCATCCCTCCATCAGGTACACACTTGCCATTTTGTAATCACAGTTCACATTTTGCACTCTCATTTGGATAGCTAAGAGACTTTCGAATGAGCACCCACATGGTGCCTGACCACCTGGTATGTTATCTACTTTGGTTTCAAAAGTTCACTCATTACTTGGATATTCAATTATATTAATGTTGTTCATCACATATGCCTTAAACTTTGCTCTTTGCAGATTTCTTCATACAATGTTGCCACTTCTAACCTTGGTTCTAGCACAGACCGGTTCGCTATCAGTCTCCCTGACTCACTGGCTGTGCTGACCTTACTGCATCGGCTTTGTTGCAGGAGCCAAGGACAGTCCCACGGCGGCAATCTCTCCTCCCCGACTCGGCTATCAATGTGTGAGAGCCTGGGGCACCTTAGACCCTCAATGCACCTTTCTTCAGCTTTAATTCCCAGTCTTATGTTTGTTATCTTCGAGGGCTTGTGAAAGGAACGGTTCTCTTCCTCTGAAAAGGCCAAGGGCAATTTCTTCCTTGCAACCCTTTCTGGTCTCGCAGTCTTTCTCCTCGTATTATACTGCTGCTTCCTCAGGTGTTTTGCCTCACTCAGAGTGTGCTTTCATGCTCCACCTTTTATCCATGTGGGTAAGTGTGGGGAAGTGTAATGGAAGTCAGGCGTGTGTAATTATCACTGATTGCCTGACTCTGCCTGACCATTGTGTTGGGACATGTCAGGTATACGGCTCGGGTTTTAGTCCGTTTTCTCTCACAGTGAGCTGTCCGTGAGTAAGTGTTTGTGTCGAGAAAGGGGGAGAGGGGATGAGTTCCTAGGTATCCTACCTGGTAGGATGGGGAAAAGGTGTTATTGGGAAGGGGATACCGTGTCACACCCTCAGGTGCCCCACTTCTACCCCATCCAGGTGATCCACCCACAATGGTCCACCCCTAGGAACTGGATCCGAAAGCGATGGCCGTGTCCTGGCCACCTGGATGACAGATCCCGGGAAGTAGCGGTTGAGACATTTTCTGGTTTCTCACAACCCTCATACCTGTACACTAAATCACACCATTACAGCAACCACTGTTTTCCTTATAACAGCATACTATTCCCACCTATTGAATAACATCACCACTCCCTTACTCACTAACATCAGTACTGTTCAGCGCATTCTACTATAAATCATTTGTCCCCCAATCGATTCCATAAATATACTTATTTTATACAACCCCACCCAATTTCAATGTCATATAACCCAAACCCATCCCACCAATACACACCTCTTACAACCTTCCCAACCACACCTATCATCCCACTACAGAATTGCACAACACTCGTTTTCATCCCTCTACAATCACACAGACACAACCATCATTTGTATACAATAACGCATGCATAAACCTTACACAACGCTCAAAAACACAATTTCTTTTTTTCCAACAGACACAACAGAATGCCTACTGAAAAGCAACTCTGTAGAAAACATAGGAAATATAGAACAAATCAAAATAAGAACAAGCCATAAAGTCATCCGGCACTACAATAATGTATAGAAAACGTTCAAACAGAAAGTAACCTCACTCAATTAAACTAAACCAGCCAAAAAGTAAGCCCCCCTTTCAAGAATACAATGTAAAAAAAAATACAAATGAATCTACACCTAAAAATGAACGGAACACAATATATCTGCCAATATTAACATAGCCACAGTAAAATATTTAAAAAACTCAATTTTACAAAAAACGTTCCATTGTAGACTTCTTAGCAATCTCCTAAAAAAATCTAAGAAGTCACATTCTACGCTTAAAAACTACCACAGAAAACGAATCCTTGAAGCTCTGATTGACAGTGCAGTTAAACTAAAGAAAACGTTATTTATATTGATTTTAAACAGAATGAAGCGCCTAACTAAATTAATAAATAAACTACAAAAACTACTTCTAAACATGCACAACGCCAAGATAAGATACCCTTTCCAACTTCTGTGAAGGTGAATGGTTTCACACAAACAGCACAGAACCATATTTCAATGAAGAGACTTATAAACAAGAACAAACAAACCCAATTGCCAAAGACAATAATGGGCAAGGCTATGAAGTGGTAGCAGACACCATTCTCGCAAATAAAGGAAACCCTTCTAGAAAAATCTTCCCCATCAAACTTTCAACCAAATGTTTCTTTTGTCCAAATGAGCTGTCCAGTGTAGAAATGGACCTGCAGCTCACTATGTAACATACGCCAACAATCATTCAAATGTTTACTACAATTCCTCAATCACTATGTGAAACAAAACGACAAAAGTAGAATGAACACTTTACTAACCATGGACTCCTGCCCAGTACGCATCCACATTGGTCATTGGCCTGAATTTTTGGAACTGCTTGCAAAAGCACCTTCCACCACATCAAAGTGTTAGCAACATACCATTCCGCTAAATAGAACACATCCAAAGTAAATATTTTGGAACTGAAGTTGACTTACAAAATTCAATGACTTTAGAAAACATTAGCGAAAACCTCACGAACACCAACTTCCTTACAAACACATACAAAAAAGAAATAGCAAAGTTTCAAAATACATCTGCTGAAATACCAGACAAAGTATGTGTCTGTTGTAACAGAACCTTTTATAAAAAGTACAAAAATAGTACAATGCCCTCTCTCTGCATCCCACGCGCAGGACTCGCTACCATCAACTATGTGTATGAAGTCATGCAAAACTGGATGGCATCTCACTTACTATGCCTCATTGATTATAAAACTGAAATCCTCATCGTCGGATCCCACTCCACACTACACAACACAGACCGAGCCTACAAGGAGTTTACTATTGATGGAAACAGGATCTCCTCCTCATCTGCAGCCAAAAACCTAAGTGTATACCTGGATTCAACCCTTGAGCTCTCGTGTCAGGTAACCCTATCGCCTCATCAGTGGCCTACACTGCCAAATGCCTCAGAACCATCACCACAGCCAAACTTGACTATTGTAATTCCCTGTTCACCGGCACCTGGAGCGCAACTTGAACAAACTACAAATTATTCAGAATAATGCCCTTCAAGCGGCCACAGGTCTCTCCAAAGTTGACAACATCTCAGAAGTCATGAGAGATGCATACTGGCTACCTATCCAGGAAAGGATCAAATTCAAAACTCTATCCATAGTACACAGATGCCTTTCCAACACAGCCCCGACCTACTTCTCGCACTGCGTGGAGAACTACTTCCCCGACCGACCACTCAGATCTGCGAACTGTCACCTCCTCAAGATCCCCAATTTCAGTTGCCTCTCAGGTGGGGCAAGAGCTTCTCGGTCATGGTGCCAAACTATTGAACAATCTCCCACTGGTCCTCAGAAAGGAACCTGCCTGCTGGACTTTTCACAAAAATCGAAAGACTTGGCTGTTCAGCTAATACAGCACCTTCTTCAGACTAAATGCTTGTCCTGATGCAAAGAAACCCAGAAGAGAATGCGGATGCTACGAAGCTGCAGACCGTTTTACAGGCACAGCTTTATATGGCAAATCTGAACACATACTCTAGCTAAGCCTTGCTCGAGCCGCATCCAGAAAAAGAGTGCTGAAACCCTACCAAGACATAGAAACAATAGCCACTAATGATCTCAACAGCCAGGACATTAAAAAAATGTATTAGACACATACTACCAAAACAGAAGTACCGCTTTGGAAAAGATGTGCCTGTACAACATAGCCCAAAATTTCTCCTACAAAAATAATATTAAACCAGATGAAAAATGTAGAAAATACATGGTCTCAGCTTGTGAAGGGAGCCTTGTCAAACTTACCTAACCCAGCCTTAATCATATGAAGTTATCATTTAAAACTCCTCAACATAGAGAACTTTACTGCATGGCCCTATTGCAACTTTTTAAACCATGGATAAAAGAAGAGGAGTTATTAGGCAACAATGATTCATTTGAAGCTGCATTCAATGCAAATTAAAGCAGTATAACAAATGTCAATTTCAAGCAATACAAAAACATGTTGGACAATGAACGACAACAAGAGGAAGAAGTTCAAGCACAACTAAATGAAGACACTCCTGAGGGCAGTCAACCTTCTGTTACAGGAAGCCAAGAACCGCTTAGTGAGCCACTCATAGTAAATGAAGCAGAATTAGCCATGACTGAAGTAGAGAACACCATGTGTCAATATGAGCAATCAGAAGAAAACTTGGCAGTGCTGAAATCGCAGCTAAATGATTAGCAATTTAGCATTTTCCTAGAAGTGACTAAAGAAATTGAACATGGTTGGAAGCATGAAGGTAAAATGTGTACCTCTCAAAATTATAAACCTCTACTCCTCTATGTAAGTGGTAAAGCTGGCTCTGGCAAAACATTCTTTTTTAAAAAAAAACTTTTATTTATTTGGCATGGCAACACAAGAACAGGCGGAGGCATACAGGTAATTACATACAGAGCAGTGCAAGGAAAGGAAAACACAGGCCTATATTGTCGGATCAGAGCCAATATAAACATATCAAGGATGCGTAAGGGCGGGTGAGGAGCAGAGGAGGCTGTTCAACAGACAGAGGGGGACTTGCGGGGGGAAGTGACTAGGCATGAAGCATCAGAGGCAGTGTCGGTGGGAGACATATATAACCGAAATTTTGACCTAACGTTTCTGGGCCTCGAGTGGGTAGGCTGTTGTATGGCCCAAGATTCCTCGGTGTCCGAGGCCCATGTGACCGCCCTGAGCCATTGAGCGTGGGTGGGCGGGTAGGTCGGAGCCAGCAGAGTAGTATGGAGCGTACTGCAAGTAGCATGCAAAGACCAGCTAGTTTTTTAGAGTCTCGGCGGAGTTCAGGAAATTCATGAAAAAGGCATCTCATCGGGGATGGAGTGATAGGAACCTTAAGCATTTCGGACATAGTTGAACATACTGCGTTCCAAAATTGGACGAGGCGCGGGCATGACCAGATCATGTGAATGTAGCCAGCACTATCTGAGCCGCACCTAGGGCAGCCAGAGGGCAGCTTGTTCGAGATATGGAGCATCCTGTTTGGGGTATAATGGTATCTGTGGAGTACCCCGGCAAAACATTCCTAATAGCAATCATGAGCAAATTCCTACAAAAGTTAACAAACAACAACCTTTCAGCTGTTGTAACAGCCACCACAGGTTTAGCTACCTACAACATAGGAGGTGTTACTTTACACCGACTACTGCTCCTTCCAGTAGAACACCAAAACAAATTAGAGTACTACAAACTATCAACAGAAGCTGCTACTGAAGTACACAGAATTCTGAAACAAATTAAAATGCTCTTAATAGATGAGGTAAGCATGGTCTTCAATCTAATGTTCACTTTAATTCACCTCAGATTACAAGAAGTACATACAATGGACTACAAAGAACTCTTTGGAGGAAAACCTGTTATTGTTTTTGGAGTTCTCCTACAATTAACACCAGTGAAAGGTGAACCTATTTTTAAAATCTTAGGACACAAAAAGTGCCGCAACACACTTGGCAGCATAGGAAATGTAAATCTCTGGGAACATTTGCAATGTAGAGAACTAACATAAAACATGCAAAAATGTAGCTCCAACACAGCTGGTATAGAGAAAATGTTAAGGTTGTGTTTAAACTGCAGAGTAATTCTGAAACGTAACCTTGACGTGGAGCAAGGTTTAGTCAGTAGAGCAATTGGTACAGTTCTTGGCTTCCAGACATATCCACATGACAGCAACATTCAGTTTGTCAACATCCACTTTGACAAACTTTCAGAAGTTAAAAGTATAGGATGCTCAACAGCACAATTCCTTCTTTTCAGAGACATATATGTACCCAGAGAATAATTCTCACTGTCTCTTGCACATGCAGTCACTATTCACACATCACAAGGTCTAACCCTAGATCAGGCATTGATTGACATTGGCAGCACAATCCTTAAAGAAGGTATTAGTTCACTTTCACATCTATGTACACTCAAAGGACTATTTCTAGTCGATTTTGATGCAAACAAAGTCATGGGTGACATTCCTTGCATCCTAGAGTACAACAGACTACGTGCACGCTACACACCCCATCCCGATATGTACCCAGTTCCTGAAAAAGGTAAACATTTTAAAAGAAAATGAATGCAAACATAACCTATAAGAGATCTCACAACAATCCTACCAAAGAAACTAAAAACAACTGCTACTCCATCAAGTAGTACAACCACAAAAATATGTAGTGCAAATGCAAGTGCATTTCCATCAGCAAATATAAAGAGAAATATTTCTTCTAAAAAAACAAGTGGATGTCCAGCCAATGACACAGAGACAAAACTCTCCGGTCCATTTAAATTTTCCAACACAAATGGTGTAAATTGCTATACAAATGTAGCAATCAATCTTCTGTTCCAATTGCCACCAATTGTTCAAATCATTTACTTAACCGGCTCAGACCAGTTGTGTTTACAAATGCTTGTCCTTCATAGAAATGCCACAAATAATCCAGACAACACTTACAGTGTCACAGGAATAAGGCAAGAATCGGACTACTGTGCAGGAATGGTAAAATTCACCATAAACACACAGGGAGATCCACGAGCATTTCTAATGTACTTACTGCAAGTACTGAACAGCAAAAACATACCTATAAATGAAAACTTCCAGATTACATACATGTGGAAACATACATGCACTCTGTGCAACCATGTTGCACAAGAGCACATCCCTAATGAACGATTTGTGTATGTATCTATAACAAATTGGGAATCCATTCCATTTCATCAGCTGGTGCACAATGCAAATCATGCCATATTATGCACTGTTTGCAATTCAGACAATCGTTCCACCTTTCAAATAAACTCACATAGCCAATATGTAATACTAATGTTTTTAAGGTACAACGCAGATGGTACCAAAAACAGCTGGAAGCTTACTAGCTTCACACATAGACAAGTATCTCTTGGCAAGAAAACCTTCACAACAGTAGGCATAATCTACCACACTGGGGCCAAAACCACTGTAGGTCACTATACTGCATACATTAAAAAAAATGTGGTTGATTTAAATGCAACAACACTTCCATTACTCTAAAACAGAGATTACTGGCAAATGTAACACATTCCTACTTAATATTCCTTAAACCTAAAGTTACTGACCTGTGAAACTGTCAAGGGTTATGGCACTTTAGACATTCTCTTAAGTACTGCACAATTCAAACAATGATACTGTGAAAGTTAAATTCACATAAATGTACTACATTTTTTTAATACTGTTTAGTTTTATTTCCCAATGACCTAATGATTATGCAAACAGAAACAAAACTGTGCAAAACACACAGTAATGTTGTTTCAACCACAGTACTTAGAATGTACTGATTATGAGGGTCTACAAAGTTTAGTCACTGGCCTGTAGAACTATCAACAGTTAGAATATGCCACCTGGTATCTAACTGCAGCCATACTACTCCAATGCTACTTTTGAATAGCAAAATAGCTGGAATACACCACCAGGTATCGAACTGCTTCAGAAAATAGCCTTCAGAAGTACAAAACTATCAACAGTTAGAATACGCCAACTGGTATCTAACTGCATCCATAATACAGCAATGTTACTTTTGAATACCAAAATAGTTAGAATGCACCAACAGGTATCTAACTGCTTAAAAAAATACTCTTCAGAACTGTAAAACTATCAACAGTTAGAATACGCCAAATGGTATCTAACTACATCAATAGTGCTACAATGCTGTTTTTTTAAAAAATGGAAAACAGTTTCAATATGCCAACAAATATAAATATAACACGTTTTTGGTAATGCTATGTAGATTTATTGCCCAATGACCCAATGATTATGCAAACAGAAACAACAACTGTGCAAAACACACAGTAAAGTTGTTTCAACCATAGTACTTAGAATGTACTGATTATGGGGGTCTACAAAGTTTAGTCACTGACCTGTAGAACTATCAACAGTTAGAATATGCCACCCCGTATCTAACTGCAGCCATACTACTCCAATGCTACTTTTGAATAGCAAAATAGCTAGAATAACCAACAGGAATCAAACTGCTTCAAAAAATGCCCTTCAGAACTGTAAAACTATCAACAGTTAGAATATGCCAACTGGTATCTAACTGCATCCATAGTAGTGCAATGCTACTTGCAAATAGCAAAATAGTTAGAATACACCAACAGGAATCAAACTGCTTCAAAAAATACCCTTCAGAACTGTAAAACTATCAACAGTTAGAATACGCCAACTGGTATCTAACTGCATCCATTACACTGCAATGTTACTTTTGAATAGCAAAATAGTTAGAACACACCAACAGGTATCTAACTACATATATAGTATGGCAATGCTGCTTTTGAAATGCAAAACTGTTTCAATATGCCAACAGATATCTAAGTACTTAAAAAAGTCTTTAAAAAAAGAGTCCAACAGCACTTTTGAAAAGCAAAACAGTTACAATACACCAATAGGTATCTAAGTACTTCAAAAATACCCTTCACTTCACTTCATTGCAAATACACCATTACAATTCTTCCTACTGGACACTGCTTGTAACAACAAATACGCTTATTTGTGCACCTTAAACATTTGTTAAGAACTGCACACTTCAAACAAACATACTGTGACACGTAACGTCAAATAAATGTAGTTGTTTTCTTTTTATCCTGTATGCATTTTATTTCTCAATGACCCAATGATTATGCAAACAAAAACAGCAATTATGCAGAACACACAGTAATGTTGTTTCAAACATAGTACTTAGAATGTACTGATTATGAGGGTCTAAAAAGTACATGAATTTGTGAGATTGTATGGAATGAGACATTGCACTATCCTACCTAACATATTATAGTGTGTTTTTTTTCACAGAAAAAAAGCAAAGATTTCTCCTTCATTACCATGTACAACAAACTGAACCTGAACCCCCAATAGTACAGCAATCATAAGTACTATTTGCACTTCAATTGTAATGTGTCACCATGTTACAAAGACTATACAGCCCACACACTATCTATAATTACTATATACATATTATTATAATGGTTGTATCCAATGGCCGGTTTCAATTTCTATAGACATAATATTATAATGGTTGTGGGCAGTGGCCAGATTCTTGGGTGCATGGCCGTATTATCCTGTGGTGGTTGTGGCCAATGCCTAGATACTTGGGTGCATGGCCTACGGCCTATGGCCATGCACCCAAGAATCTAGGCACTGGCCACAACCACCAAAGCATAATACGCAGGGACCTCTCAGCGCAAGGATGTTTGGGCCTGAGAGGTCGCAATTGGAATGAACCTGCAGGCACTTTGCATTTTGTAATATGGATTAAACGTCAAAAACATTTATGTACTGCAACATTATAAAACAGAATGGAACATGTATTAACCCTCTCAGGGCAATATCATAAAACTGAAAAAAAAATACATTTGTGCTGAATGCTGCCTTCGAGAACCCTGGCCTGCATGAGCTTGAGACACAGCAATTAAAACCATTATGCAAATTATTGTTTGGATTTTTACAAGTTTCATACTTAGCCTTTTACAATTGGACATATTAAATTGTAGGCTATGTATGAAATATGCACCATAAAGCACTAAGCAATTGTGGCGTAGTGGTTGAATGCTGGTCCTTGAACTCTGGCAGATCAGGGTTCAGGACTTTTTTAAATAAAGAAATGTAAAACAGTACATTTTGGTAAACACTCTGTATTCTGGACTATGTAGTCTTAACAGGCATGCCTTTTGATCCATGTGGCCTCCATCACTCCCAATCACTACATGATTTTAAGAAGGTCTTTTGAGCTGCACTACTAATGGGTTAATAATAGTTGTGCATCTTCCATTGAACGTGAGCCAGTGCAAACCAGACTTTCTTTGCAGCTCAATAGATGGGCTTGCAACACAGTCCCATTATTCCCTTAATATATTGCGCTACTTTTAGACTTTTAAAACGTTGGTGGCAAGTAGACACCACTCCCTCCAGCCCCTTATTCTCACTTTCCCGAGCTGAAAATATCATATTTGACTTTTTCTCACCTCCTCTGACTCTATACTATGTACCTACTCCTTCAACAACTTACAGATCACCTACTGCCATTCAACCCAAACCAATAGAGGTGCAGAAGAAGTCATGAATATAGCCAAGTTACATTTGTTGTATATATTGTCATATACCACACGTCCCTTTTATTTGGAAGATGATCATTCAGATTTCCTTTTTACTTTGCATTTTGGGACTTGCAGGACACTTGATGGACAAAACCAAAATTCAAGTCACAAAATACAACAAAAAAAGAAACTGGACGGGCATCTTCCGAATTACATGGAGAGATGCACACACACACACACACACACACACGCATGCCGACGCACACACACACACACCAACATACACAACTTGTGTGGGACTTTGTTGCAGACGTTTCCAGCTGGACTTGCAACACAGTTGATAAGGAGCGGCTGACAACTGACGATCGTGGAGGCCACTGCACGCAAGAGGACTCGGTTTCTTGCAGCCAGGAATCAGGCCAGACCCGCCAGACTTCTCAAAATGCAGACCCGTCACAATCTAAGTCCCCTGTCTGAGAATCGGTGCAACGTTCGCCATGCAAGGCTCCAACACAGACTGAGCGTGTGGTGATTGTGAAGCATCTGGAAAATCTGGTGAGACTGATTCTGATTATCGATTAATTGGTTAAATGCATTAGTTATTATACAGTACATCCTGAGCACGTTATAATCTTGTGATCACAGAAGGTTAGGAGTCATTATGGGAAGTGCATGTAGCAAGGTAGAATGTTGTGGTTTGAATTGTTGCTCCAAAAAGCATTTGAAAAGCAGGTTGGAAATGAATGATTAAGAAAGACTTGGGCATAGTCCTGATTTTATTTCCTTGTAGCACTCTAGAAGACCATATAGTTCTTTTCTCCCTTCCTGATTACCGTCCTGATTGCGCCTCAATTAGAAGAACCTGTGGCAAATCAGATTGTAAAATACTTAGTTACCAAAGTATGGTTAGCCTATAAAGATGTTAACAGTAATCAAGAAAGGAGAAAGGAATGATATGGTCTTCCAGACTGCTACAAGGAAATAGACGTGAATAGCCAAAAAGGGGTTATCCCTATAGATCAATGCTCAGATATCATATTGGCACTACTGCAGTGGCTTGTTAATCTTCCCTCTCCCCCACCCCACCCCCTCTGCGTCACACCATCTCCCCATGAGAGAAGTACCAGGCCTTGACAGCAGTAACCCCACACATCATGTGCATGTGCTCTGCAACCACATGGAACTATTGTCATTTACCAAGGACTTCCCAGATATTAGGCAAAATCCAGAGCAATGGTGCTGCAAGACTAACCTTGTCCTAAAAACTGTCCCCTAACACTTAGTGCTATTGGCCAGCTGTGTTCGTGTATCTGGAGGCAGTGCAGAAAACAGGACAGTGAGGAGCCACCCATTATTTGGGCTGTTTTAGAAAATGAGAAAGTAACACAATTCAGAGATGAGCAGGGTTGCTTAGCCAAAACCATCCTTGCCTTGCCAGAACACATAATGAGGAGGATAGAAGAGATAGTACCCAGAAAGCAAATGACCTGGGACAAGTTAAGCTCCTGTAGGAAGGAGGAAGAGCAATCAGTTGAAAAATATTTCGCAAGAAAGGAGCAGGCTTTCAGCTCCTACAGCGGGATGGACCTGAGCACCACAAAGGACAAAAAGCCTTCTGTTCACATTTTATAGGACTGCTCCCTTACCTTAAACATGATATTCAAACATATGAATCCACCTGGCCAACCCAAAACGCTGCTCAGATTCTAACTATTGCCAGGTATTATGCGGATAGAGACACGAAATAAAAGAAAGAAAGGAATCTGAATAGTTTGAAAACTAGGGCTTTGATGCAGCATTTCAGGACAGCAGGCGAGGAGTAAGTATACAGAGGGGATGAGGTCTGTATAGAGGGAGAGGAAGAGTTGTAAGTGTGCCACCCTTCAGTGGAAGGGGTGGTTCAGGTGATGGTTGCCATTATTGCAAGAGTCCAGATCATTGGATCCGTGACTTCTTGGTGAGGCCTAGAGGAAGAGGAAGGTTGGTAGGGTGAGGTTTTGCCAGATGACAGATGAGAGAAAGCAATGGTGAAGAAGTTAAAACTGCCCAAGAGCAGCATCATTATTTTGATCCCAGACAAGGCCAGCAGTATTTAGCAACGGATTACTATGAGGATGATATGTATTCAGATGATTATGTAGAATAGGGATGCCCAAGAGATGAAAAAGGGAGAGTGCAGACCAGTAGACCATGAGGGACCATCTGTGGAGATACCACTGAAGTTCTTACTTGATACCAGGGCTACCCACACATCCATCTCCCATAAATTGGTACCTACTGTGCCCCTCTCTGGGAAGGTCAACACATCAGTAGGTTTTTCTAACACCCCTGTTGATAGCCCTAGTTCAGAGTCTGTGCAGTTCTCTGTAGGACCCATTTCATGTCCCGCTCCTTTTGTGCTTACTGATAAATGTGTATTGAATCCATTGGGAATGGATCTGCTTAAGAAATTGCATGGTACTATTTACTGTAGAACCCGATGGCGTCGACCTCACATGCATGTTTGATTACTTACAAAAAGGCTGTGCATACACTACTAATACCACGGGTGTCCTTCCAACCAAATTACAAGATGATGATGAGAGAGTGTGGGCTAGAGGTAAAAATTATGTAGGATTTCTCCAGTGGAACCTGTTCGCATAACACTAAGGGACAGTGCCATTTACCCCAGAAAACACCAGTACAAAATGACACAACAGGCATTGGAGGGGATCCGCTCAGTGATACAGGACCTCCTAGCTAAGGGCATCATCAAACAGTCCTTGTAACAGCCCCATGCTTCCGATTCAGAAGAAGGTTAATGAAGATGCACCACCGAGTGGAGATTAGTGATTGATCTGCACGCTATTAACAAGATAGTGCTGCCCCAAATTCCCATAGTACCAGGCATGGTTTCTTTCTTTACCATGCTCCCACCTACTGCCCAACATCCTACAGTCATTGACTTCAAGAATGCATTTTTTAGTGTCCCAATCCATGAAGATAGCCAATATCTGTTTGCTTTCAACATAGAAGGAAGGTCCTACACATTCTGTCGAGCCCCACAGGGTTCCACAGAATTCCCCAGTATTTACAGTCAGGCTTTAAAAGCACAGCTAGATTGTTTCCCTCTCCCCAGTGGTATAGTCCTTTTGCAATATGTATATGATTTACTGATAGCTGCTGACACCAAAGAGCAATGTATAGATTGTACAGTCCAACTATTGAACTTTCTAGCATCCTTGGGTCACAAGTCTTCACAGAATAAATTACCGTTTTGTCAACAACAAGTCACCTATTTAGGCCATCTCCTGTCAGAGGGTGAGAGGTGGTTACTCCCACAGAGAATACAGGCAGTACTCAGTACTGTAGCCCCGACCACTCAGCAAGAAGTAAGGGGTTTCCTGGGTGTGACTTCTTTATGCCAGCAATGGATCCTCAATATCTCTCTTTTGGCAAAGCCCTTACTTCATCTTACCACTAACCCCAATGTCATGGATGCCAGAACACCAAGAAAGCTTTGATATGCTGAAGTAGGCTTTGTGAAGTTTATCTGCCCCAGGTCCCCCCAATTGTGCTAAGCCCTTTTCTTTGTTTGTGCATGATAAATTGGGGTGTGCTTTGTCTGTACTAACTCAATTGCCTTTTTTTCCTCCACCTAAGATTCAGTGGCAAAAGGGTTACCAAGATGTCTTAGGGCAATAGCACCGGCTGCCATTTCTGTCAAACACTCTGAAAGTATAGTTCTGGGACATCCACTGTTTGTTATGGTTACTCATGCCATCGATACTCTGATGAATAAGACTCAAACACAGCATATGACAAATGCCACATTGACTAGATACACATTAACCTTGCTTGCACCACACATAACGATAAAGAGATGTAATTTACTGAACCCTGCCACAGTGCTACTCCTTCCTTCTGATGATCTCACTGTAATGCATGACTCTATCTTATCAACAGATGAGGAAACAAAGGGACGGATAGACTTGACTGATATACCTTTGATTGACCCTGACGGAACCCTGTACGTGGATGGGTCGTGTTTTAAATTGCCATGTGGTGCCATGTGGTACATCCACAGCTGCCTATGCTATAACCACGTTGAAAACTGTGGTTGAAAGTTGAAAATTCCACAGCAGTGTGCCTAGGCAGCAGAGATCATTGCATTAACTTGAGTATGTGAGCTCAGCTTTGGTCTGGGAGTTAATATCAGTACTGATAGCCAGTACTCGTTTGGCGTAGCACATCATTTTGGAAGACTATGGGCTGAGAGGCGTTTCCTTACTTCTGACAGCACCAAAATACAGCATGGAATGTTAATAACCAGGTTACTGAATTCACTGACAGCACCAAAGGAGCTGGCTATATAAAATGCAGTGCCCACAGAAAAGTGACAAATGAGGTGGGACTAGGTAATGCTTTTGCTGATAGGACAGTCAAAGTGACAGTCTATACACCTGCCCCTTTAGCTTATGTATCAGTGAGCCACCAAAGCAACTACTAAATTGGATAACTCCCTCAAATGTGTCAGACAAATACAAGCAGATGCATCTGAAGAGGAAAGTGAGAACTGAAATAGCAATGAAAGGAAATGATATTTTATTTATATCACACTCATACACAAGTGTATCAATGACACCCTTGATGATGGATGTTATGTACACAAGTGTGAGAAGAGGTTGTGGATGTTACCCAACAAATATGTGCTTATGATGGTCACTATGGCGCATGGCCCCTCACACATAGGGGCAGATGCAATTGTAGCCCTGTTGGGAGAGGTTTGGTATAACAATAACCTTTGAAAAACAGCAATAGCTACATGCAAAATGGTATTACTTGCTTAACACACAATGTGGGCAAGGGTACACCTACCCCTAGAGGTCATTTCAGACCAACAGAATTTCCTTTTGAATGACACTGCGTACACACACACAATGTGTCACATTGCTTACATACACACACGGGTGCACACGTGTGCGCACACATTAACACTTGCCATCACAGAGCAAATGCACACTGCACCCACAATCCCTCACACACACCTTCACACCATGTACACACACATACACTCACATCAAACACACACACCCTATGTGGGAGGGGCGTGCCCACCCTCACACCACACATTACGCCTTACACTGCACATATATTCAAAAAGAGGACTTCACCGTCCATGGGTAACATTATAAAACAGAAAAAATGAAATTTAAATAAAATTACATTTATGCTGAATACTGCAATTGGAGAACCCTGGCCTGCAGGAGTTTGAGCTGCAGCACTTAACCATTATGCTACAATGATGTTATGGTTTGGATGCTCACAAGTTTCAAACCTATTCTTTTAACATTGAACATATTAAATTATAGGCTAGTATGAAATGTATGCCCTGTGAAACAACAAGCCATTGTGGCCTAGTGGTTAAATGCTGAGCCTTGAACTCTGTCCAACCAGGCTTCAATGATACTTTAAAAAAAATGTAATTAAAAGAAAAGCAACACAACTGGGAGGTGGCGAGGTTTGTTGCAGTCTAGTCCTGTAACTTTATCTGGCATGAGGGCGTTTAGACGTGGCTGCAATGTCAACCATGTCCAAACACCTCTTGCGCCAAAATAAGGGCACCGGAATGGCTTTTGTGCTGAAAAGGGGGTGCCAAAATGGGCGCTGCAGCGGATTGGCTGCCCCAAATCGGCACATGCAAAATGACGGCGCCAGAAAGGGGTGTACCACTTGGAGCACGCTGCTTAACCCAAGTGTGTGGTCCATGGCAAATAATTTAGTCTCACAGGGCATTGCCTAAAAACGTTGCGAGTTCTCAAAGTCTGCAATCCGAAGGCCATGGCCAGTGGTCTGGTAGCATTTTAAAATGGACAGGCCGAAGACCATGCTAGTGGTCTGGAAATGGCCGAAGACCATGCTAGTGGTCTGGAAGCGTTCCAAAAATCTTTGGAATAACAAAACCCTTGAAATTCAAGCAAAACTCTTTAGTTGCAGGGACATTAAGGTGAGAATTTAATGCAACAAAACCCCGGAAATTTTGCTAAAGACACCTTTACTTCGTGCCCCCTGTTGCACAGCCTATGACAACAATGATGACATCACAGATCACATCACTGACGACATCATTAATTACATGTTGTATGAGAACACTGGTGACATTACAAATAACATCACTGATGACATCACAGGTGACAACACTAATTACATTGAATATAACTGATTGCATCAATAATGGAATTAGACATAACATCATTTATAAATTAGCTCATGAAATGTTTGATTACCTTAATTACAATTTAGGGCGTGGACTTGGCCATGGGCTGGGGTCACTGGCCAGTACCAAAGGCCATAGCTAGTGGTCGGTTAGTATTCAAAAATACCAATGTGCATGGTTAAAATATACAGTGGGCAATTTACGTTGAAAGCTGTAGTCAGTGGCCATGGCAAAAGTCCATAGCTAGTGGCCATTAATATTTTAGAAAATACAGTCGGCAGAGGCAAAGGCTGTGGCCACTGCCTAATATTGTGTTGAAGACGATGGCTAGTTAGTGTATATAATATTACAGAGGGAACTGCCGAAGGCCATCGCTTATTTCATTTTACTATTTTAAAATTCCAGTCGACATGGCCAAAAGATGTACAAACTGATTAAGGTCAAAGGCCATGTCTAGTGGCTCATTTATATGTTAGAATATATAGTGGGCACAGCCAACAATTGTGGCCACTGGACAGTATTGTGCTAAATTCCATGGCTAGTGCCTGACCAGTGTACATAATATACAGTGAACACGGTTGAAAGCAGTATACACGGATCTACGTGATTTTACCGAACCGAAAATTCGACTTCCAAAAGTCTCGTTTTTTTCAATTTTCCACAAATATATATGTGGGGGAGACCCCCCACAGCAACCCCACCTTACCCCTATACATTTTTTATTCACTTATCCCCCCCCACATATATATATGTGGAACATTTGGGGTCGAACTTTTGGGGGTCAAACTTTTGGGAGTAGGTAATTTTGTAAAATACCGTATACACTGGCAAAGTTTGGTAGCCTAGTCGTGTTTTAAAATATTCAGTGCTCATGGGTGAAGGTTGTGACCACTGTCCATAACTAAAGGCCATGACTAGTACCCATTCATGTGTTAAAATATATTTGGCCATGCACCATATATAGGGCTGGGAGGATAGCTCAGGGGCAACGTGCTCGCCTGGGAAGCAAGACGAGAGGAGCAACACAGGTTCGATATCAGGGTCTGTGCTTAGAAACCTCTGGGTATTAAGCATGTTATAAATAACCAATTACAATGACCATGGCTGAAGGCCATTCTTAATGCCAGTTATAGTTGTAATGTAATTAGTGATGTGATCTGTGATGTCACCATTGTGGTGTCGGGTGTGATGTGCAACACGGGGCATGAAGTTAAGGTGGCTTTAGCTGAATTACAGGTGTTTTGTTGCATTAAGCTCTCACTTTAACATCCCTGCAACTAACATTTTTTCCTTGAATATATAAAATACACGGCCTGCGCTAGCGGCCGTGTAGTTATGGTTAAGTTGATGAACTCATAGGAAGAACACTTTTTGGGTGGCTTATAACTTTGCTCCCCCTCAACGAATTGTTACCAAACTTTGCAAATAAAGTATATGGCCTGCTCCGACTGGCAAGTTTGGTGAGGTTTAGTCAAGTAGGGGCAAAGTTATAGGGGAGCTCCAAACATTTTTTTTTCCATAGACGCAATGGAAAATAAATGTGCTCATGCCTACAGCCCACAGCCCAAACCGCTGGATGGATTTTCACCAAATTTGTGGCAGCAGTGGCAGCTTGGTGCCAGAAAGCGTGCTTTTGTAAATTTGGTGTAAATCCGTCCAGTAGTTTTTTTTTTAAACCAACCAAAAAGTAGGTACAAAAATGTGTGATATCTGTCCGGTCCGCTGACCCATATTCCTGTCCGAGGACATTTGTAGAGATAGGTCATACCTTGTACATTTTTTGTTGCCGAAGGACAGGCATCCGATTGGCTTAGAGGGTGACGTGATGTCCGCGGACATCGGACACGCCCTCTGATTGGATGGTGAAAAGCGTGAAGTAAGTCAGATTTTTGGAAACGCCCGCCATGTTGGATTCGCGGACAGTGGCTAGTGTCGGCGGACACAGCGGTAAAAACATATAAAAAAACACAAAAAACACTTGTCGAACTTATCAAACAATCTCTGGGGAGATGAGGGGTGATGCAGATGCAGATGCAATGGGATATGGCCTTAAGAAGCCAAAAAACTAGTGTTTTTCACCCCAAAGTCTGCGATTGCTCCAGATGTTCGGGGACAGTCCTGTGATGTTCGCGGACCCTTCAGATATTCGGGGACATCAATGCCTATTTCTGGATCACAGGGTTGTAAAAAGCAGTTCTGGAAGGCTTATAACTTTCGCGCCAGTCAATGAAACTGCATGAAATTTGGGAATTCTATTTTAGACCTGATTCTGAATGGTTTTGCAAAGATTGGTGGGATTCTGTAAAGAGGGAGAAAATTAGAGGGTGGGTCCCAAAATATTGTAAAGGCTTATAAATGTGGTGCCATTTGACAAATATGCACAAAAGTTTGCAAAACGATTTTAAATCTAGATATAAATGTTATTGTAAAGTTTGGTGGGATTTTCTCAAGAGGCAGGTAAATTAGAGAGGGGTCTCAACATTTTTAGGTGGCTTATAACTTTGTTGCTGTTTGATGCATGTGGATGAAGGTTTTCAGAAAGATTATAGACCCAACCTTCAATGGTAGTGTAAAGACTGAATGGATTTTGTCAAATGGGTGCTAAATTTTATGACTATTGTATGTACATACATTTTGACACTTTTGAAAAAAATAATACACGGGCGGATTTCAAGCAAACTCGTGTAAGGAGCTTTGGCAAGGACCTTAAAGCATTGTTTTGCAAATGTGCCTGTCTTTTATTTTTTGCCAAGTGTCATAATGTAGGTACAAAAAATATTGATATTCCTTTGCTGACTGAGGTATAGCCTGTGGCCATGGGCAGTGGCCAGATTGTCCGGGTCATGGTATAAGGTCATGACCCGGACAATCTGGATACTGCCCATGACCGCGAGGGACGAAAAATTGGGTTAAAGTGGCCATGTCCACCTGGGTCCGGCTATGTGGTAAAGTTATTCGAAAGTGGGATAGGTTTGAAAGGGAAAAATAATGCGTTTGTGGTAATATGGTCATAGGGTTCTGTCTTCGCCTTCTGCAGGCTGCCACCGAAAGGGAAGAGAGGCTCTGTACAGAGCCCCACATTCCCTTTGTATGGTGGCCATCTTGGAAAAGGATTGTCCTTCCTACAGCTGTAGGAAGAAAAATCGATTTTTTAGCACCCTGGGTTCCCCCTTTGGGAACCATGGGTGCTAATGACTTTTATCCCCCATTGCAGGGGCTGCAATGGAGGATAATGGTCCGGCGTCCTTGTTATTTTCTGGATTGAATTCCCGCCGCTATCATTCCCACTCAGATTTACTCCTCTTTTGAATTCCTTGTCTGCAGGCTCTCAATCTCTCCTAACCACTCTCTTACTGTTGCTACTCTCTACCGGCCTCCCGGGCAAATCACCTCTTTTCTCTCTGAATGGGCGACCTCTACTCCTCCTTCCTGGCCTCAACCACTCAACTTCTCCTCCTTGGTGACCTCAACATTCACCTCGATTCTTCCTGTCCCTCATCTCTGCTCTTTCAAAACCTCTGCGATTCCTTCTCCCTCTCTATTCTTCCCTCTGGCCCGACGCACTCTGCTGGACACACACTTGATGTCATGATCTCCCCTGGCCTCCCCCTCTCTATCCCTCGGAACACTCCTTTCTCCTGGAGTGACCACTGCCTTCTCTCCTCCCATCTCTCACTCTTTTACACCCAAGCCATCCCCACCCCAAGACTGCCACCTACTTTCTCAGACATCCGACCTATGAAGCGTGTGTCAGCTGAGGCTATTGCTGCCACCTTCTCTCCCCCTCCTCTGGCTGACTCACACGCTGAAACAACCCTGTCCCTTCTGTGCTCTTCTATCTTTGATAATCTTGATGCTCTTGCCTGTCATGAGGATCCACTTAAAGTCCAAAGCCAAGTGCAACTCCTGGTGTGACTCTGACCTAGCTACACTTAAACGTAAGTGTAAAGCGGCTGAGAGGAAATGGAGGGCTTCTTGCTCATCCTCTGACAAACTGGCCAGTCGCCTGCTCCAAAGGCAATACCCACTGTCTGTCCGCACTAAGAAGAGAGCCCACATTCAAGCCTCTGTCTCTGCGGCATCTAACAACTCGGCTGAACTCTGTAAAATCGGTAAGGAGCTTGCCAACCCTGCGGCAGTTTCCACCACTCCTCTTCCCTCCAGGCTCTCTGCAATGCCCTTGCCTCGCACTTTATCTAAAAAAAACCAGGACATCCTGTCCACCCTCCCCTGCCCCTCCTATTCCCTCTCAGTCTGTGCTTGCAGACCCCCCTTTAACAACCCCCCCACCGCCCTTCTCTTCCTCTGCTGACGAGGTCGCTAGACAAGTCCGATCTATGAACGCCTTGTCAAAACAGGTCCACCCCTGTTCCTCTATAACCCTCAAGGACCACATTGACACCCTCCCTCCGACCCTTGCCGATTTTCGCAACCACTCCTTTGCTTCAGGATCCTTCCCCTCCCATCTGAAGCACCCCCTTGTGCATCCTCTTCTCAAGAAACCCACAGCTGATCCTTCCTGTCTGGCTAACTATCACCCAATTTCCATTACCCCCTTTCTGGGCAAACTCCTGGAAAAGCTGGCCATCTCTCAGTTTAACCTTCATTCCAATTCTGTTGGCTGTCTCCATGACCACCAGTCTGGCTTCAGAGCAGCCAGAAGCACGGAAACTTCTCTCCTGAACATCCATGAAGATCTGCTCTCCAACCTCGACTCTAACATTCCCTCTGTCCTCATCCTTCTTGATCCTTCTTCTGCCTTCAACACGGTCAACCACACCATCCCGCTCAACCATCTCCATGATAACCTGGGTATCACTGATCAGTCTCCAACTGGGATCCTTCATATCATCTATTTTCCTCTCTACCTGTGGGGTTCCCAGGGGTCTAACCTCTCACCCTGGCTTTTCAACCAATACCTGGCAACACTTGCCCATGCATTGCCATTTTCTGCTCAGATTTACAGTGCTATGCTGATGACACTCAACTCATTTTCCAGCTGCCCTCAGCCACTGCCTCTCCCTCTCTCATCTTTGACTGCCTAACTGCCATTCAAGATTGGTGTGCCGCCAATGATCTTTGTCTGAATGCCAGCAAGAGTTCCTTCTCATCGGCATACCCTCTCCATCCTTTTCCCTCACTCTCTGACCTGCCTCCCTTGGCCCCCCTCCTGCCCCTACCTGCGAGGCTAAGAACCTTGTGGTCATCTTTGACACCACACCTTTCCTTCTCCGTCCATATCTCTGAGGTCTCTAAAAAGTCAAACTTCCTACTGCACCTCCTCAGAGGTACTCTGCCTTTCCTCTCCTTCCGTCAGAAGCTCACTGTCTCTCAAGCTCTGGTTCTCTCTAGGTTGGACTATTGTAACAGCCTCTTTCTAAATCTACCTGCCTCTACTCTCCACCCTCTGCAACTTATCCAGAACAGGACTGCAAGACTTGTCCTTGGCCTCAAGCCCTGGGATCGTATCTCTCCTGCTCTGAAATCTCTCCATTGGCTCCCACGGGATGCAAGGATTACATTCAAAACCCTCTGCATTGTCCACAAGGCTTTCTGGGGCCTGGGTCCAAAATCCCTTCAGCTATCCCTCCGCAAATACCTCCCCTCTCGAGTTCTTCGCTCCTCTACCTCTAACTCCCTCCGGGTCAATCGTTTTTCAAAGAAACAAGCTGGGGGTAGATCTCTATCTTCGGCTGGGGCCTCCATCGGGAACAGCCTTCCTGCCACTCTAAAACTTGAGGAAAACCATCTCCGGTTCCGGAAGCACATCAAGACCTTCCTCTTTGCTTCTGCTTTCTCTCCCCCTCTCCCCTGCTGAATGGCTCTCTCTTGGCACTGTGCACCTGGCCACCCTCTTTCCCCTGGGCCCAGGTACCTGCTCACCCTGCCGCCCTCCTGCACTGCCTCCTGGGCACCCCTTGCACTGGTGGACTGTATCTGGACCAATACAGCCCCCCGTTTTTCTTCTTTTCTGCACTTATCAGACTTACCCAGATTGCTGCCATAAACACAGCACTTGCACCTTGCTGGCTGCACTACCACTGTTTATTGCCTCCATTTTCTATTTATTTTTATGTATTATTTATTTATCTGCTCTCCTCTGCTCTGCACTTTCCACTCTCCCCCTTCCATGCACGTTTTCCCTTTTCCCTTTCCCATGCACTTGCGTGTTCTCAATGTCACTGGGCCTAGTAAGATCATTGTTGTTTTGTGTTCTCCCCTGTTTCCCCTCCCTCCCTTGCATAGCCGTGCTCTGAAACACTTGTGTACGAGCGCAATACAAATAAAATATCATATCATATGATTTATTTATTATTTATAATGCGCCGAAGACCGCAGGCATCAGGGCGCACACAGACACACTTCGCTTGGGCCGATAACTTGGGCTACCGGGCCGTTATCCCCTGTTGCAGTCCCTGGAACAGGGGGATGAATGCCACATTATTCCCATTAGCATAACACAAATGCTAATGGGAATGTTGGAAAAACGTATTGAATCTATGTACTTTACTGAGAAATGTAAAGTAGATGGAGTCTATAAGATTTTTCCTTTAGTTCTATTTTTTAACTGTGAAAGGTGGTTCCTAAAGGAACCTTTCTTTTGTTTTTAAAAAAAAATGCAGTAGAGGTTACAATGTAAGGTGAGGAGGGGAATGAGAGAAGAGGCACCAAGCACTAATATGGAGGGGCAGGTGGACAGGGGAATATGTTGTGCGTGTGTTATTTCTAACGTAGTGGGCAGTGTTTTTCATGCTCCTTGATTACAGCTTCAAAAGCACTTCAAAATTGCTTCCACCTGCAGAGTGGTGTGTTGCAGTATATGCAGAGGACTGTTGTCTTACGAAGATATGGATCAACAGCTTCTTTTATTGCTTTCAAGGAAGTAGGCTATGTGGTTACAGTATTGGTTGAGGAAGATGATGTGGAGAAAGACAGCCTATTACTTGCTAGGAAAGGAACAATCTATCTGAGAGCATTGCAGTAGGTGGATTTCGTGTGGCGGCGCATGGAGGTGGTCCCATAGGAGTAATGTCCACGTAGTCCATGACTGAATTACTGCCATACCCATGATTCTCTGTGGGTGCTAGAGGTAGACACTTCCTCTACCTCATCTTCTTGGTCCTCTTCATTGTCTTTGGAAATACTGCGCTTTTTTGTTGTGTGGGTCCTCCAGCTGCTGGTGGTGGTGGTGGCACTTGGGGAGGAGGGATGGCAATAGCTGATGCCATTTTTAAGATAAATAGCAGTTTTGCTACTATTATTCCAAGTATGTGCTTTGTAATAGATTGTTAATGGATAATGAGTAAGAATAGGTGTAAGAGCTGTGCAAGGGTACATTGTGAGCTTGAAAGTTCCTAGATCAGTAGAAAATGCAGTTCCGAACTGTGCAAGGGTACATTTTGACCTTGAAAGTTCCTAGTTTAGTAGAAAATGCAGTTCCGAACTGTCCTCAAAGCAAGGACCCGAACGCGAAGTGCAAACGTGTTCATAGACACGTCATCATGCCACGCATGAGCGCATGGTCACGTGGCACTGTCCGGAATGTCTGCGATGACGTCCGACAGTGATGTCCTTGGTGTTAGTTTTAGCAGTGCACGGTGGTGGCGCGATTTATGGTTGCTTAGCTTACCATAACAGGTGAATTTCAGAGGTTTTTCGGTTTTACTTGTAATCATAACGTCCCTTTAACAAAGTTTTTTCATTGAATATATATATATATATATATATATATATATATATATATATATATATATATAATATATATATATTCCAAGTCAAAAAAGCTTGCACAATAGTGCCCATGTCACATGCTCGGAGGCTTGCTAAGAAAAGACCCAGGCGCTAGAACTGTAAAAGTGAAAGTTTTTATTCAATCCACGTGATCAGCAATAATCAACCAAATTCAAAAAATGTCCTGGCTCCAGAAAAATGTCATGTAGTTTGCGTTCCATCCATTGCAAAACTTCGTCAGGCTATCATTGTGTTACAAAACTGAAAGGTCCGTAATTTAAAACAAAAGATGCAGCTCCACTTCCCGTTGTTGATAATCACACGCTAAGGCTCACATACCTTGCAACAAATCATGGCAAGTGTCCAAGCCATTACTAAATGGAGTTTATACTTAGTGGCCAATGGATAAAATACAGACTCGCCATTACCATTATTGTGAAAAAAATAAGAAGTTCACATGATAATAATGTCAAAGAGTAGCTGCATCTTTGTTGGAATGTTTTACACATCTATGTGAAAAGTGTATGTGAAAGTTCATGTGAAAAATTAGTTAAAAAAGGGGTCACGAATTTCAAATATTATTTATGTTCATGATGTTAACATGAGCAAAAAATAAGCAAAGCTATAGCAGGGATAAGTGATTATCTCAAACTCCTAGGCACACTGTGATTTTGAGAGAATTCCTCAACATACATCAGTGTAGATAGCACCGTTTGGCCCTAGTGGGCACAATACCTACTTATAACATGTTTAAAAGTGTCATCTGCTAGCGGCAAAGTTATTAAATACAACGTACACATATGAAATATCAACGTTAATGTACAAAAGTTGCATATTTTGCTTAACCATTTGCCATAATGAGATATTCTGATCCCAAGTCTCACTTTATAAATATAAATAAAGGGCTAGTATCTACATGGATTGACTTTGTCTTGTTCCCTGATACCTTATTTGAATTCATCAGAAATGTTCAGATCATCCCGACAACAGCGAGTGATCATGTAGTAATGAAATTGACTCTAACAAGTATACACATGGATACCCAAATATGAGCTGAGATTTTCAGCATTAATAATGCAGGAAATAGAACCAAGTGGACTGAATCTAATATAGAAAAGTTCTATGCTTACCTCTGTAACCTTTTTCTTGATGTTTTTCTTGTCATAGACTTTGACATGGAAGACTTCAAAAGGGCTCCAGTAAAAGCCAAATGTCACAGAGATAAATCCCCCCAAAAATTCTGTTAAGCCTTTGGCGAATGGAAAACGCTTTGATGTGAACATTGCAAGAAACAAACCAAGAACGGATATAAAGAAGGCTATAGCGTGTATTTGGGAACCCTCCCATCAATTGTCCATTATAGGAAAATGTAAAACTAGATACAAAAATTTAGTTAAAAAGTATAAAGTGTCTGCTTCAGTGAAACAATAGTTTCTTGTATTTAATGCCTAACATAATGCAGAGTCTCGTAGATTTTGGAATTTGTACAAAACCCATGCTGAAATCACCATAGATAAAAAGGAAGTTAATTCTATATCAGAGTTCTTATGGACAATATATATTCACAGCTTATACTATATAGATCATACTGAGTCAGTGAACGAGGAAACATGTCCCTTTCTATCTGTAAAAGACAGATTACTGTTTTCAATAGAAGATTTGGAGCGAATTATAGAAAAGATAAAACCGTCTAGGGCTCCGGGCCCTGATGGAATATCTAATATTATTATGAAAAAAGATCCTACACATTGGGCCCTCATATTAGATGGACTACTTCACATAATAAAAGTTAGGGGATATATACCATGTAGTGGAAGCCCTCTATATTGATCCCGATATTCAAAACAGGATCTAGGGACAATCCATCAAACGACTGGTAAATCCATTGTTCATGGCGCAGAGCCATGTTTCATTTTCAAAATGCATTTGGTGTTTTCCGTGCACTACGCACCCAAAGAAGCCCCGTCCCTGCTTCCTGCTCCTTTCCTTTCCCCTCTTTCCTTCTTGCCCACTGTGGTCCCATTGGCCAGAAGGCCTGTGTTTAGTAGTGCCAGGTTGTAGCACCCTTGTAGCAGCCCCACTAGCATTTTATTATTCCTGGTGCCTGGGGTAAGCCCATTGTTCATGGTGCATAGTCATATTTCATTTTCAAAATGTATTTGGTGTTTTCCATGTGCTAGTGCACCAAAAGCAGCCCAGTCCCCACTTCTTGCTCCTTTCCTTTTCTCTCCTCACTTCCCGCCCACTGTGGTCCCATTGGCCAGAAGGCCCTCATAGGACATACACTCTGGGCAGCCTCTGCCCAGGCAGCCCATAGGCTAAGAGTGTTACGCTCACCTGGTATCCACGGGGACGCCACCCAGCTGTGGGGAATCTGGTGCCCTTCTCATCCGCTCCCAGGTATAATCAGCGGAGAAGTTCTGTCTGGAAAACAGGTGGGCAATGTTCAAGACTGGGCATCTGGGGTAAGAGCCTCCCAACCTTTCCTCACCTTGTCATAGGTTTTGGCGTGCTCTCCGTCCTGCCTTCTTGGCAGGGGCGCGTTGTCCTTTGTGGGCGAGTGCGATCTAGTTACTTCACTGATGCAGGCCCTTTAGAGTCTTTCAGGTAGGTCTTATTACTGTTATACTGTATGCCTTTCTTGGATTTAAATAATGTCTTTTCTCTCTCCTTAGGTGCGCGGAAGTTCGCTGTGGAACGTTGGCTGAATTGGGACTCGCTGGCAGGTGATGGTGCTTCGAGAGCGCCTTGATGCGGTAAGTAGGCGCTATGATGCCTTGCCTTTGCTAACCTGTTGTCTTTTGTTCCCGTAGGTTGCGGTGCTCACCCGGAGCAAGAAGTTCCAAGGCGATGCTAGTCGATGGACGACTCGTGAGGTAAGCTGCTGGCACAATGTCTAATGTCCTTTTTCTCTCCTTTTTGCAGATCCGACGTTCCGGGAGTCTCGGTGTTCCTTGGATGCTGGTTGCAGGAGCAGAGGGCAGCTTGCGGTTGAATCACAAGTAAGCTGCTGCTATTAACGATGTCCTTTTGTTTTTCAGATGCAGTTCTTCCGAGGTTCGCAGATGCAGCTGAACATGATGAGCGTCACGTTGCAGGATTGCAAAGTAACGCGAAGCGTGTTATCCAAGTCGGGTGTGGTTTAAATAGCATCAAGAAAGTAGTCCAGGTAAAATAGTCCCTAGGCTACCACACCCAAAACACTATAACGCATAGCTTGGTTCCAAGGAGCCATGCTATTTGGATGCCTCCATGTTGACTGGCACTGAAATAAAGTACTCCCCAAGCACAAGTCTTCATTAAGTATGAGCCTGGCGCCAAAGGTGCCAGGACTGGCCCCAAGAGGGCCTAGGCAAAGGATGCCTAAGCTTGTTGGGGGCCCAAGCCGAGACCCCTCCTGGCCCATGGACCTGCCGGAGGGGTTTTAGGAAGTGGATCGTGACAAAGGGCCCCAAGGCAAAGGGCAGCTTCCAAGAAGCAGCTCCAGTCTGTGTTTGCCCATTTACGCCTTTGAAGCCAGCTGCCCTCAAACAGCAGTGACGGACAAGGTAAGTATGGTCTGGGTGAGGAGTGCTGGAATCACTGTATCCTAGCAGAGCCCTACCACTCTTATTACCATAAGCACACCCATTTTAGTCACCCACTATATTTGTTTTTCAATCACTGCTGTATGGGAAAGTAAGATGTCGCTCCATAGACTATGGACTCTCAAATGTAGGCATCCTCTCCAATTGTCTCAAATTAAGCTGCTTGTTCATTTGTTGCTGTTTTTTCAAATCTAGGTGTTGCTACATTTAACGGTGAGTCCCCAATTTAGGTGTTTCTCCATTTATCCATGTACCCCAAAGTTGAGCATTTTTATGACTGACTGCTATGTTTCAAATGTGGGTATCACTGCATTTACTGGTGAGTCCAAAGTCTAGGCATTTCTCCATTTATCCAGGTACCCCACATTTGAACACTTTATCACTGACTGCTGTGCCTTAAATCTAGGTGTCAAATGTAGGCATTTCTCCATTTATCTAGGTACCCCAAATGTTGAGGATTTTTATCACTGACTGCTGTGTTTCAAATCTGGGTGTCACTGCATTTACTGAGCCCCAAGTTTAGCATTTCTCTATTTATCCAGGCATCCCAAATATGAACGGTTTATCACTGACTGCAGTGTTTCAAATATAGGTGTCACTGCATTTACTATGGAGTCCCGGGTTTGGGCATTTCTCCATTTATCCAGGAGCCCCAGATTTGAGCGTTTTATCACTGACTGCTGTGTTTCAAGTCTGGGCATCACTGCATTTACTGTTGAGTCTGCATTTACTGTTTGAGTCCCTAATTTGGGTGCTCACCCATGAGAAGGACTGGAGAGTAAGCAGACCGCAGTGGATTGGGACCGGGGCAGTGGTTGCTGTACACCAGGGTGTGCTAAGGGGGAAGGGATATGGGCATCACTTGGTCTGCATGCTGTGGTGGAAAGGTACCACCACTGAATTGCCCACTCTTCTGAACACAACAACATAGGAGTGGTAAGTGTAGCACTCCGAAATTTATGACAGCGGGGGGCATACGCCTCTCAAACTCTGAACTAAACACAACCATACCTCTACAGCACAACTAACAGCATGCATTTCACTATGCCATAACAACAAAACAAACCGCACAAAGCATTGCAGAACAGCACATGACGGCTACCATCTGAAAAGCACACCTGTGGTCAGTGAAAGGTGTAAAAGGAACTGAAGCTGTCAACAGCACATCACAGCACCTAGCTCTTTTCTCCTGCTCAGTCGTACTAACTTACACCCCTTACCTTCTTGCTTTACAGATCCGCCAGAGCACCAATGGCCCGCGGGTGATAGTGGTATAAGAACCTTTAACATTGCAAAACATAATATATAGGGCCTAATTTACAGAAGCATTTTATAATGGAAAAACCCCATTGAAAAACCCTCTGTGAATCAGGGCCATCATCTTTATGTGGCAGGCCTGGGAAAGGCATTAGACAATTGTCATAATTTTACACCGTGAATAGGGAGCTAGCATGTGCCATGGCTTGCTTACGCTGATGACACTATTCTACTGGATAGAACTCAAATAGGACTGGGCTGGAGTAAAGATGGCCTGTATAGATACTCAATGGACAATGGTCTAGCCATCAATCATAACAAAACTAAAAGCATGAGGATTTGCCCAAACAAGAGTAATCAGAATAAGTTTGTTTGGAAGATTGAGGACAAGACCATAGAGGTGATTTGTTTGTTTGTTTGTTTTATTCACTTTTTCTGCGCGCCAGACCCAGGGGTAGCAGGGCGCAGTGGCAAGAAAATGCAAAACTTACATGGTTACAACATAGCATGATGTGCAGTATACGATACAATAAGGTCTCTAGAACACAAATAATTACAAAATATACAATGTTCAAGTAAGGTCAATCAGAGTTGCAGATGTATAAAGTAAAGAGTTAATGCGAGTAATTACAGTAGGAGGTAGGTGACGCAGGTCAGCTAAGGTCAGTAGAGGTGAGGAGATGAATGACATTTTTTCTGAAACGAGGGTAGGGCAAGTCCACTCTCAAGTCTTGTGGCAGTGAGTTCCAGGTTTTTGCAGCCTTTACAGGGAAGCTATTTCCTCCGATCGTGGTGAGTCTAAAGTTCGGTATTGTCAAACAGTTAGAATTGACAGCTCTAGTCGGTCTGAGAGATGTTCTCCTGTAGAATTTGTCAATCAGGTATTACTAGGGGCGGAGTTATTAAGGGCTTTGTGGGTCAGGGATAACATCTTGAGTATTATTTTGTTGTCCGTGGTCAACCAGTTATGATGGCGTCTGGCGGAGGAGATATGGGATCTTTTGTTTATGCCTAGTGCTGCTCTCAGGGCATTATTTTGTAGTATTTGTAGTCTTTGAGTTATTGTTTTATTAGCTCCGGAATATAGTGTGTTGCAGTAATGAATTCTGGAGAGTATTAAGGCTCTAGCCAGGATTAAGCAACTCTTATTGGAGAGGAATGGTTTACCGGCTCTTATCAGTTTGCACGTGTAAACCGTGGAGGAGGCAAGGGATTTTAGCTGTTTATCAAGTGATAGGGTAGAATCAAGATAGAATCCCAAGGTTTTTACATCCTTGGACACTTGGATGATATTCCCATCTATGTTGAATGAGGAGAATTCCTGGCCTAGTTTTTTGATATTAGCTAATTTGGTGTGCTCATTTGTTAATTTGGGTATCAACATAACGGATACTCTGATAACCTCTGAGCTGGAAAAAGTAGGATTAAAATGAGTTATTGTTAGTGGTGTTAGCATGTAGTAATGTTAGGATTGTCAACACCCTACACTACACTACACTATGCTATGCTACTATCCTATGCTATGCTCCAGATCAACCCCTTTTTTAGTTTACCCTTAGTTTAGATCATTCGAAATCTTCAAGGCCTAAGAATGATGACTGCATTCCCTTGTTCCCTTCCCGCCTTGAAGCGATTTGAAGCACTTCACTTGTGTATACGTGCTTTACAAATAAACAATTACAATTACAATGCCAAACATCAGCACTAAGCCACAATCCTCATGCAACAACATTAGCATAATTTTTAAAAAAAAGGTGCACACTACCTCTATTAAAGGTAGTGGCGCCGCTGAAATTAGTGCACAGTTGACATGTGTGCACTAATTACTCCAACAGGCCCAATAAGGCTGAAACATGTCTGGGGATGCTTGTGGTCTTGTGCAAAAGGGATGTAACCAACAACTGTCGAAATTGTACTGTATTAACACAAATGGCACTTTAAACTAACCCTGCATTACACTATTGCACTTTGAAATATTGTTTGTATACGTTTGTGAGTCATTTGATTTGATGAGTTGTTACAAGATGATATGTTTTGTCCTGGTCAAAAATAATACATTGCGAATTTTATATTTTCTTACTAGAGTAGGAGACTTTAAAGCAGTTATTGACGTGTTGGTTGCATATCGATTCATAAACTGCATAATTGAAAACCAGGACAAGGGGGTAGCTTGTGGCGTTGGTTGTGTTAACAACCGCACCCACTTGCACCCAGATGTTGATTTGCGCCTCTAAGTCAGCTACTTTATTATCTGTCTTGTCCATGACTGTCCTTTAGTCGAGTCTGTAAATGCTGAGTGTGAGCTCTGCTGACATCACCTGGAGACATGCCCTTGGCAGATAAATACGGGGTCTTCAGGACCATCTGCGATGTGCACAATGTTGGATGTCCATTTCTATTCACCTGCTTGCATGTTTATGTGCATTACATACTTTTCATGCACACCCCATTTCCTCCATATCCTGGGTAGAATGTAATACAGGCCATGCAGTCCTTGATGCAGCACATGGATGGGTGAATTGTTGTGCACATGTTCTGCTTGCCCTGCTAACGTTGCATGTAGGATGCCTGTTCCCATTTCCTTCCTAGCATATTGTCTCCCATGTATGTATGTATTTCACTTACTGCACTCACCGTACATGTTTGGCTGCATGTCATCTGGTTCTTCTCTGTCTTCAGATGCCCCCTCACCGTCATGCACTGCCCTTCCCATTTTTGCTTGCAATCGTCTCTGTGTTTGCAGGTGGATGGGCACTAAATCTAGGTGTGCTTCCGCTCTCACCATCATGCTCTGGTGGATAGAGAGGACTTGCTCCACTGCTTTTATGCCATTTCCGCTGCATCTGTTGTGGCATACATTTTTGGCAGTATTTGTGATGATTTTGTGGCATATTTACCGCTCCTTATTGGTGGATGGATGTTCACCGGCGGAGAGACTTTCCCGCGGTGACCGCCATTGTTTTGTCAGCGTTATGGCAGTGCCAATGGCAGATTTATTTAGTTACGTCAGTGTACATTACCCCAGTTTCACTGTACGCGTGATCGGCGGAAACATGGTGATTTCGCTACCACCACTATTCTGACAGTTTTTCCAAAATAATTCGACAACAGATTCCAAATGTTCCTCAATAGATACATCTGAACGTTTCTTAAAAGTTTTAATCAGACTCTTAATATTCGTCATGATTTTGAATGTGCTAAAATGTGCTTTATTCTGACCCCCTTATCTGTGCTCTGTGTAACTAGTCCCAGTCCCTATTACTGGAGTGTAGCCAGCTCTGTCTGAGTGCACATAAGCTGGCAAATTTCCCATACTTTGGCTGAATCCAGCCTCAGTAAGAGTAATGCCCTGCTGCCTTTTGATTTTGAGAACAGTTTTGGATTTCTAAAATCCGAATTTTGACACCTCATTTCTCTACACTCTGAATGGAGCTCTTGTGTTTCTTTATAAAATGCAGAGTTTTCTTTTCTCAATTTGACTATTTCCTCATTCAATAAATTTGGATCTTATAATTATCGATCACTTCCAGCTTTCTTTCATTATCAGACATTAATCTGAGCACCTCATTCTCCAATGGTTGCAAATCCCTAGAAGGCTGACATGTGCGTAGTGCCTGCACTTCTGATGAAGCACGGTCTCTGTCCTTGTGTACATCTTCTAAAGCCTTTTTCAAATGGGTAATTTCCCAATCCCCTTCAATCATCTGACTTTCTCTCTGTGCAATCTGCACGTGTAAAGCATCACATCTGGCCTGTAATTGTACACTAAATTCACTCTTTCTGAACTCTCTTCTAATTGTAACATTTTCTCGTGCATAGTTGCCAAGTCACATCAGAAGCCTGCAATGATCTCACCATCCTCCGTTCTCAGTTCAATGAGCCTGTCTAAAGCAAACCATTCTTTAGCACCAAGACGAATCAAACAATCATTTTGCGTCCTCCGGTCCTCGGAATGAAAAAATCAAAGTAAACCTGTCTGCAAAACAGTCCCTTCTGGAATCTATTGCTCAGGACATTCTTCACTTATCTGTGACACTATACGCTCTCACCAAATTGGTTCGATTCGAGAGGCCCTGCTTGTTGTAACCGTATGGGTAGGACTCAGTGCTTCGGATGTGTGCTAGTGTTTGTATTAAGTGCGTTGGTCATATGAGGTTAGAGTGGGGTTGTAGTTATGCACACTGGTTAGTTGTATCCAAAAGGGGGTCCAGAGCCATGGATGACTATTAGGTGTTTTATTGTACTGTGTTGGTGTGCATTTGTGTAGTGTTGGAGGATTTGTGGAGTATATGCAAGGGTATGTTCCTCTAAGTTTACTTCCAGAGTCTCAGAGAGTTGGTTGTGTGTGAGGAATAGATTAGTTCTGGCTAACTCTATGTGTAAAATGGATACTCCCTTGTTGTGTATAGTGGTGTTGATTGTGTTGGATGAGCAGGAAGGGGGGAGTTGGTTAGTACATCAGTTAGTTTGACAGGGCCTCGGAAGTGCATTTTTAGTTGCCACTTGAGGGTACCCTTGCACATTCTTAGTTGCAGTGCGTCAGCCACCCCTGCCTCCTCTCCAAGCTTGGGGACTGGTTTCTTTTAGGAAAGATTTCATAATTGTATGTAATTTTCCCTCCATGTGGCAACCCCCAAACTTTTTGCTGTTGTTTTACACCCTGATCTAGACTTTGCCAAAGAAGCGCAGCCTTCCGCCGCACTCCTCTGGGCTTTCGCTCAATTCTTATGGGGAAACTGACATGCCCTTAAGACAGTCGGTCTTAAGGGCAGACAGACGGGGAGACTTTGTTTCCCTTAGTCCTTTCCTCATGTTGCAGCTTTTGTGCAACATGAAACAAGAGTGCCCTGAAACTTACATTACTGCGCTCTTGGGTCTCATCATTCCAAAAGCCCTAGAAACTCTCGCTGGACTTATTATGAACTGTGCAAGTGTGTCACGGACGGGACTGTTGGCAAGTATCGTTTCTCTTGTGTTTTGAACCCTTTTTTGCCATGTTATCCCCGCTTACCGCATTTGGCACAAATGAGTGGCCTGGCTCCAAAATGGCAATGCCACAAGGTTCTTTGTCCTATCCGCTGACCGTCTTGCCCCTTCACCTTCCCCCAGGTCGAGCCAACACGGGTCAGTCCTTATTTGGTCATGCACTTTCCCGCGAAATCCCAAAGCTTTCGCGGGATTCTGCATGCCTGGTGTGTGCCTCCAGGATGTGGGCTGGGATGTCTGGTCCCAATACACATCCTGGGTGCCAGAGAGTCTGGAGTGTCCTGAATGCCTGCGACCACTGTGGTCCATGATAGGTCCACGTATGGTGTGAGTGTTTGTGAGCAGATCTCCCATTGGGCCCTCTCTGTTTTGGCGCGAAGGGAACTTTGGATAAGAGGAGGCTGGAAACACCACTACCATGTCGATCTCCTGAGTTCACACCGAACAAGGGATAAGGAGCCAAGTATCCTGCAACAAGAAGCTGAGTCGAGGAACCGCTGGTGACCCGCTGAAGGTTTGGCACCCTGAACTGCTGTCGTCCTGCGAGACCCCTTTGCATCTGATAGTCCTAGAGGGTCTGCGGAGGCGCTTCGACACATTGGAATAGTGGGATCAACTATTCCCGGCACCTTCATCAAACCTTGCAAGTAAGCCTCTTCGGAAGTGTCCCTGGGCCAACCAGTGGGCTGACAAGCTTACGCAGGGCGCTTTGCTCTGTCACCGCCGCCGTTTCGGGGAAGCCCTCGAAACTTGATCTTGCTCTGCATCCACGGTACCCTGACACCGAATTTCGTACACTTGGCATTCCCAGGTCTGAAGTGAGACGAGTGCGCCCGGACCAGAGTAAACGTGGTTGCCATGTTGCCCTGCTGTGGTAACAACCTGTGCACATCCGCTGCATTTGGGACATCCTCGACCCTGCATCCTGCTACGCAGAATCTACATGGTGTCGAGACGTCCTGATCATCGCAGCTGAACCTGCCAGCAACGTGAACTGAACTGGAGAAGTCTGGGTCTGCCTGCTTCGGGGACCGGTGAGTAGTCCATACCCCAACCGGTGGCCCCTCGTGCAGGAGCCCGTTTCTTTTCTACCGCTGTTCCGAAATAGCGACTCCATCCCGCACTCTCACCCTGCCTCTGAGTGGTGGGGACTTGTTCTGCACCGCTTCATTCACTTTCCTGAACTGCTAGATATCCTCGAAGAGGCCCTCTTTTGTCCAGTGGCACGAGCGCGTGCAGGTACTTTTGAGCATAAGGCTCCTCTCTTCGTAGGGCTCGGACTTCCTCCTAGTTAGGTGTATTTCAGATGTCGAACTGGGTCTAATGATTACTTGCACTGACTGTTTTCCTCCCCATCTAGGTGGTCTGCATATTATGTGCTCCTAACTCCTTAGACCCCTCGGTCTTGTATATATATTGCATTGATTGTGATGTGTTGGTTTACTTTAGTATTATCGTGATTCTTTGCTATGGTCGATGTTACAAAGGCCTTGTAATAAATGTGTCTATATTTTTAATATAACACCTGTCTGGAGTAATTTGTAAGTGTCCTTGCTTTGTGTGCTCATTGAGGTCTTCCCGTCACCCTCACCCCTCTTGAGACTTAGTCTTGACCGCCACCATCGCTACCCTGATTGGTCTGGCTTGTCCAGAGGTTACCCTGTTCCAAGAAACTAGGCTGGCCTTCTGAACCTCTGCCCCTCCAGGTCCGAGTTCAGAAATCCATCTTAACAGTTTCCCCTATGGGCACGAGGGCAGGGATTGGTTGTACCCAGTGTGTTCCTTGTTACTCTGCAGGGATTAGTCGGGCAGTTGCGTTTTAGCCTGTTGTACAGCTGATATAATGTTAAGTTTGAGGAAGTGGTGATCTATCGAGGGACCCTAGTTTTGTGAGTGAGCAATTGTTAGGGTAATCCGATTTAAGGCGTTATCTGTCTGGGCTTTCCTGAGTGCTTGAATTGTGCAAGGGGTGTATTTCCCTGGGTCTGTTTGTTGATTGGGTGAGCTACTCTTCATAGATCTCTCTAGTTGTGGCCGTGACTGGGGGTGTGGAAGGTCGGCGGTTGGGTACTCTGGTCCTCCCTGGTTTTGCTGCTGTTATGGTGATGCAATCAAATTACATTAACTGCAGCAAGAAAGGGGTTCACTGATTAGGTTGTGGGGGAAGAGTTTAGAAGCTCGATATTGTCCAATGCTTTTTCCTTTTGGAAGAGGTTGTCGGTTGGACGAAGGCCCTTTACCCATTTCTGAATCAGAATTCTGCTGCACACACATGTATTCTGAGGACCCATGATTCAGCAAAAACATAGAGAAAATGGTCTACTTGCTATACAAGAGTGAGTTCTTCACTCTTTGCTATTTAGTGGCACACACACTGCAGACTAGCACATGTTATTAAAACATCACTGCAAGTGAAATGGTACATGAGGTGAAAGAGAAGGATGTGATATTAGAAAGCAAGATAACAAATATTCCTGCTAAAATGCGTGGGTCTAACTAAAGAGTACTGGTATAAGCGTCATTCAGAGGTCAGATGCATGCTGTGAAACTTAGTCACCCACCTGCTTTGTAAGTCTGAGCTGTGCAATGTCGTTTCGGGCGAAATACTCATAAATAAAAAGCTGTATGAGCCTTTATCCTGCATTCGGCTTGGTAGAAATAATCGTAGCTCATAATGCCAGACAGGGGGAGAAGGGGTGGCAGGGGTGTCCCCCCACTCCTCTAGTCCGGCATTATGAGCTACAGGGGTTGCGAGGTTATCCCAGCATACATTACATGAAGCCAGGGACAAATAGAGCAATTTCGAAAAGCTTGAGTGACAAAATGCGAGCAAGTCAAGCTTTTCAGAATTCGATCTTTCAACGTACATCCTTGCGAAGTAAGGATGAGATGATCTGGTGGACTTTATTCATGAAAGCAACCCATCAAAAAGTGGGATAGAGCACATGACACTAGCTGTACCCTGTGCAATGGACCCTGTTCTTTTGTCTCAATTTTCCACCTTGGTTTTCTAGCTATGCTGCATTTCATATGCACCAAAAAGAATGCCCCCCTTGGACATGTTGAACATTTTTTTGAGAGGACGGATATTCCGCTCGTGAAGCATCTCACATTTATAGGCTTTTATGGGTAAGAGAGGCCCCAAAGTTTGGTGGAGATCAGGAGGGCACTTTTTGTGGAGTTCATTGAGAAATAAGTGGAATGTGAACTTCCAAACGAGACTAAAAATGCAGAGTTACGTTTGAAGTTCTTACATATCCAAATTCACAAGTGTGGTAAATATTGCTAAAGAAGATGTACTTGCTTGCAAAGGGAAATATTACACAAAATGTAGATTTGGAATCCTTAGGCCTGCTTGTTCATCTGGTCCATGAATAGTGTCATGTCTTCTGTTCAACACCATATAACTGGAAAATCATGACAAAACATGTACAACCACAAACGCAGCAAATAGTCCCAGTTTATCAATGACTGCAATCCTGTCATTGCTCTGCTTTGGAGTAAGAACATTGATCTTCAGTATGTAGCAGACAACAGTGCTGCTGCAGTCCGATATGTTACAGTTTATCTGACCAAAGCAGAAAAGAGTGAGGCAAATGAGGTTTGGGCTGATTTGACAGCAGCTAAGATCTTGAGTCAGAAGTTGTTCAGTTTTAACATTAAAACACTTTCTCACCGGTTCTATGTCATTTCAATGCCTATCATTACTTTCAAGTAAATTACTTTGAAGTACTGCCCCCTATTGGTTGAGACCGCCCGTCAATTTTCCTGTACTCACTGGACTGCTGGGCAGCACTTTGCCATTCCCAGGAATTCTGGGTGGCCTTCTGTGATTACTGTTCATCTAGGCTCTTTGCCATGTGCCGGTAATTCACTCATATACCATGTATGGTGAGTAGCCCCAGGCCACTCCACAGTTAAGAAGGACTCAATCCAATTGCCCCTATGTTTAGAGTGCCCCTTGAACAAACCCGGCCCCTATTGCCCAAGGGTATCATTCCTCCTCAACTGGGATCGCTCTACCGCAAGGCACAACGGCCACCTCATAGAGCTTATGTATTTTTGCTACCTATGCTTCGAAACAATTTCCATTCTCAATTCCCCAACGGCCACGGGGGTTGACTGTTGACTCCTTCAGGCCATGTTGCCTATTACATAAATGCAAGTTACAAGACCACCATGAGCGCAAGTTATAAACTAGGACCGTTACGTTGTTAGCACACCTAACATATTGTCATTTTAGAACCACTGGCAAATGTGCATTCACAGTAAACAATTCCTTCCCAGTACATAGCTGAAAAACGTACTTCTCCAGCCCCATCATGCTGTCCTCTTCTTCACAACCCACGTTCCTGCCACAGGGCTGCACAGCGGTTAATAGTTTTAGTGGGTTGTTTAGCCCTATTTTCTTTGTGATACACATTTAATTGCCATGTATCCATTCAACTAGAGGCTCCCCATGCTGTGCATTATGGCTGCAACGCAGGTGCAAACAGCGTTATGCAACAATTTTGCAAAAGTAAGTGCAACCTCAATAGCGTGCCCGTAAACCTGTGTGTCCCCTTTAATGCTAGCACACATCTAGGCAGTAACCTGTGCCGCCCTGTTAGCTCACCCGCTCAGACGATGTCGAGCCCCATCCGTGAGCAGGGCGCACCGTGCAACGCACAGGCATCACATTTTGACTATGCTCAACTTGCAAACTGCGCTTCCTGCGATGTGCTGCAGGTTCCTAATCTTTGGTACCCACCGGGTACAACCTTGCTGCGGTGCAACTGACTGCACCCCTACTGGCTGCTCCCAAAAAAAACAAGAGGGGCGGCCAAGCACCCGTTGAGGAATCGCCAGTCCTTCCCTAGAGGCAGCCCAGCGAGGGTCAGCAACTACCGTGCCTGACCCCACCACTAAACTCCTCTCATACATTGAGAAAACTGGAACACGCTGGTGAAGGCCTGCTTCGTGTGGCATCCTGCCCCCCAAAGAGAGACAATCTCTGTCGCAGCCGGGAATTAAGAACTCCCCGCAGCCCCCGCAGAAGCTGGTCTCAGCAGGACCAGGGGAGGGAAAGAGACGGGGGAAGACATTATCCGGCTCTCTCAGAGGCATAGCAGAATCAGGGGCGGTGCGTGGGCTGGGGCATCTGCTTATCCCTAACCCAATCCCCTAGATATTTCACTTCTGGTTTGGCATTGCACACAGCGAACCAGAATCACATAGAATCACAAACTACAAAAAGATCACAAATCTACAGATGGAGAAGACCCAATGTATATTTGACCTTCTGACATAAGATTCTGACTAGAATCAACCCACTGAAATTTGGGCTAAACAAGATTTGGACTGCATTTTAATTGGTACACAAGACTGCTCTCCAGATGCATGGAGTTTTCTTAACTCCATTTGGACTCGTCTTCTTTAATACCATGCTGCTCCATACATTTCGGAGAAATCAATGTGATTCAAGTTCTTTAACTGAAAATACAATATCTGGCTACAATCCTGGTCCTATGCCAACCTACGGCACCTTTAATCTTTTATTAGATTGCCGGGGCTTCCCTGTGTGCTAGAGGCTCGCCAGAGGGGCCACTTCATCAAACTGGGGTCCTGTGCTCTCATTTGTCTTCTGCTTTTTAAAAAAAAAATCTTTTATGAATAACTTTTCCCTTCAAGGTTCTGTTTATCTCTACACTTGAAAAGCTTCTACTCTTTGTGAATATGTTATGTTGGCACTCATATGGAGAATATTAACATTGCATGGTGATGCATGGTGATCTACTTAGAAATATAACTTATTTTCTAATTACCTCTCTTCACTTGTTATGTTACCTTCTGTCACACCAGGGAGAGGCGCTACCACCCTGGGGCATCTAAGTGCGCAAACAAAAATGGCAAATCCAAATAGAAACTAAACTTTTAGATACAGAAATCCATAGCCATTGATAGTGAGCCTGCTCGTCAAGGAGTGCTTTGAGCATCGCCCATGTTAGAGAAGGTACGGGTCTCCTTCTCATGCTACAAGCTCCAAAGATTCCAAAACATGGATGTATATGTCCTGTGCAGTTATCCGCGAGACTGAGAGTGTCAGAGAGTGCTAAAATCTGACAAATGAAGGAATGATGAATACCTAGACAGAGAAAAGCTTTGCTAGGCTTCCCCTCACCTGGTCCTCATGTAAATAAAACCAAGGTGTGGTAAGTCTTCCCCCTACTATCCTTATCATGGGCCGTTTCGGTCTTGTCCTCTAAATGAGGTCCAAATAATGTAGTGTTTTTCTCCTTTACCGCCCAGAATCAGTTCAGCTAGACCTCAGTGAGGTGCACACGTCTTCGGGCCTGTGTACTTTCTTGTTAAGCAAGCCTGGTATAGTTCCACCACAGACCTCCACACACAGCTGTGTTTTTCTCATGCTTATGAGATAATCGCCACTCTCTTCTCACCACATAGTTTATCAAAATCCAGCGTTGATTAATTAATTACTATCAAATGCTATTAGAGGAAGAGTGACGAAGCAAACCAAGAAGTCAGTTACTAACATTCTATTTCCTGCTGGAAATTGTGGCGTGTCACCCTCAGACAGTCACTGATGTTCTGTTCTCTCTCAAACATTCCTGTTAGTATTCACTCAGCTGTTTTCACGTATTCACATTTTTTCCAAAGTAGACTATCATAGATTTTCCGTTTACTCAAGAAATGTTCAGTGTATTCTGAGGCAGCTTCTGATTTTCTCTTTACTCATGAATAAATCTTGAGTGCACTCAAAAATATACGTAATTCTCAGGCAGCTGCTTCGTTCTCTTCCCTGTGGAGAATTGTGTGTTGGTCTCTGTGGTTTATTTTGCTCATTGCCTCAGCAAAAAACAGATTTGCTTCTCTGTGATGTCCTCTTCCATACGGTTAGCTTCTGTCATGTTTTTGGTTTCCCAATAATAACACGTGTCACTTTCTCTGATGTCAGTGTACTTGAGGGGCAAGCATGCCACGTTCTGATATTTCCAGTTCTCCCAGAAAATCTAATCTCTCCCTCTCTCTTTTTGATTTTCTGTTCCACTGCAAAAATAAAACTGTCACAATCTGTATTTTTCTGTTACTGGTATCCTATGTCATCGTTCTGATCCACAAGAACAAAGCAAGTGTCCCCCCAGGGGAAGTCAGTGATGTATTTTTATAATTGGATTAAGTGCCCTATTATACTCTAAGAGGAGACTGTGGGAGGCGATGCTTAAAAACATACTTATTGAAAGTAGCATGCAGTTAATAAGGTAGAAACTTGCACAAAATTGAAAAAGAAATGTAGTCTTGACTTTCTATTTATTTGACAACACTCTCCTCTAGTGTCTAATCTTAGGATTGCACAGCATTTATTTAGTTAGTGCTTATCTTCAAATTGCATGTTTGTGCTTGCACTGAGGGCGGATCTTTTAAAGAAATCCCACAAAATTGATTTGCATTTTGGGTTAAGATACGATGTGGACTGTGCGCATCCTTGCACATGTCGTGGTGTTGGTAGTAGGGGATGTCGTGTACTTTCTCTTGCACTATCAGAAACACAAACAGGTTTTTTTTAACAAATTGTATACTGACTAACAGCCTGATGTATTGACTGAGTTCAGTGCTTCGGTTATTCACTTTTATCACTTAATCCCCCCCCCCCCCCGTCCCCCATCACCCTCCCACCTCCCTCTCTAGCTTGGCCGTCATCATTGCCTGACCGTGAAACTGTGAGGCGAGGAATTTGCAAAATGCTTCTTCCCGTTTTGATTACCTGTGATTTTATTTTCCCTTAGGAAATATCCAGGCATTTCCCTTGGTAAATTACATCACTCGCTTGGGTTAAGAAAACATAATACTGGTAATAAGTAGATCAAGGGCCTGATTCACAGAAGCGCTTTATAATGGCGCAACTCCATTAGAATACGGAATGGGCTACATACGCGGCCGATAATAAGTTGGGGAGTTTCTCAGCTGATTGGGGTGAGACGTTGGACTACCTGAAAGGGGAGTTTAGGGAACAATGGTGTCCCCAAAGACTAAAGTTGCTGGATATTCATGGTTGAAGGGTTGACAAGGGACTATAGGAAAGGAAGGACCTTCTGGCGCTACGACCGATGTTGGGGAGGGGGGGTGTTATGCGGGGTTGGGGTTTTTCCCTTTTTGTTGCCTTGTTTACTTGTTGAAATCAATAAAAAGAAGTTTTTTAAAAAAAGAAAAAGCTCTGTGAATCAGCCCCCATGTTTTAAATAGCTCTTCATGACAGACTCCCCTTGCTCTAAGCAGTGTAATAACTATTGTTAGGTGGACCCAATCTAATGATATTCAATGTATCGACCTTGGAAGGATAAAGGGCTGAGTCAGCAGAACGATTCTCACTTGGACCTTCAGAATTATCTAAATTCAGAGGCCATTGCTTAATGCATTAGCTATTCTCTCAAACTCAGTCTGTTGTTGCCAAATACAGTTCTAGTCATAACAAAACATCTTTATCAGGCAACCAGCAGTTCTCTCACAAGTGTTTACCTAAGCCCGGCCAAATGTATTCAGCCAAATTCTGAATCAATCCAATGTTTGCTATATTTGGGATCTGTAGAATCTTATTGATTTTAAAAACATTGTGCTAATCTAGTTTAGATAGCTAGATTCACCTTTCTATATAAAGAACATGCTTCTTGTGATCTTCAGCAGTCAAAACGAATATTTCAGAGATGGCAGAGGGGGATTTCTGTTGCTTTTTATTTGAGAGATGGATCATTTTACTAAGGAATGGTTTTCGGCATTGCTGGACAGAATATAATTTTATTTTTACAAACATCTCTCAAAGTTTATCTAGGTTTCTTTGAAAAAGACAAGCAATGCAAGCCTTGCCAAGGCAACTTGCTTGCATGAATTTTGTGCTGGGGTGGCTTTGTTGAATGTGCACTCAATAAGAGCTTGGTTGAGAGCAATAATGGACAGCAGCACTTGGATTTACTTAAAAAAATGTATTAGCACACTGTTGTGAGGGAACGTGGAAGGAACACAAAGGGTTAAAGGAACAGACATGCAGCAAGAGGAAAGTGAGGAGCCTCATCGAGGAAGAGACGTTAGTTAAAATAAAGTAAGAGTTAGAGAAAGATGTGTCCTGTCGTCCTTGCTGTTGTGTTGATGATATTTAATGCGTAACAACTGGCGACGAAGGTGAACAACCAAAGTAAATAGCGATTCCAGTCGGCGTGCAGAGCAGCCGTCCTTCCGTGGGCTGTGCAGTAGGTCCCACCCGTCATCGTCCAAGAGTCCTTTCGGGCTCCCTGCCCGTCCTTACTGGGAGAAAGTGCCAGAGTCCTTGCACCTGCAGGGTGCATACAGCGGGACCCACCCACGGTGGGACTGAAGCCTGCCTGCGCCATTCAGCGCGTCCTTTCTGGCATGCTGAGCCGGCATCCTTGCATCGAGAGAGGTGCGCAATACTTGGCCACCCCATAGCGGAGCATAGGCACATACTCGCACGTCCGTCGATAGGCACCAGCGAGACCGTTGAGGTCTCGGGGAAGGCTCCACCCAGGTGCCTGCCATCTCTCACCACACAAAGCATTGAAGCTGGCGCAAACCCACACAGGAGATTAGAAAAACAAACTGCCAGTCATGCAACTGGAACACCCCAGCTTCCATACCGCACTCAAAGGATACAAGGCCCACAAGTAATAATAGCCAAGGGAAACACCAGCATGTGGGGAAGAGCATGGCCCTGCAAACAGCCTAGAGCATCTGGAGGCTGTGAGAAACCTGAAGGTGTCTCACCTGCTAGTCCCTGGAAATATGTCATCTAGGTGGCCATCGCTATTGATATGATATGATATTTTATGTGTATCGCGCCTATACACAAGTGTTGCATTTATTGGATCCAGTTCCTGGGGTGGACCAGTGGGGGAGGATCACCTGGATCAGGGGTCTTCGGGGAGTGGAAGTGGGACACCAAAGGACGAGACACGGTACCCCCTTCCTTGCAACACATTTTCCCCATCCTACCCTGTGGGATATTTCGAAGCTTTACCCCCGCTTTTCCGACACAAACACTTTCTTAAACTGTGAAAGGCAACAGACTAACACCAGAGACATTTACCTGACATGTCCAAACACAAGGGTCAGGCAGAGTCAGGCAATTGACAATAACTACACACACCTGACGGCTCTTTCACTTCAACAGGGATAAAAGGCAGAGAATGAGAGAACATTATGAGCAAGGCCAAGCACAGGAGGAAGCAGCTATTCCAGGATGGCAGTTCAAACAGAGGACAAATACAGTGAGACCTCAAAGGACGACAACCTTTTCAACCCAGACCTGCAAAGCCTCTGTGAAAGGAATCATAAAACCAGGAACTACAGCTGGCATGTGGTGTAATAGATGTCAACAGTGCACAAGGCTCTCCCACACAGATAGCCAACAGTCTTGCTTTATGGTTCAGGCAAGATAAATAAATAAAGTTACTGTGACTGGTTTTTAGGCCGAGGCTTCAAAGGACTGACTACAGGATCTACCTTCCCCCAAGTGTACCAGCATCTGGGGCATACGAATAGGCAAGGGTGACGCGTCTCACACCCTCATCAGACTCTGTGGCAGTACTCCAGCTGGGTACAATGGATTTCTGGAACACATAGGTGTGACTTTTTTAGCAGCATCTCCCCTCAACTTAAACTGGGGAGCTTCAAATGCAACTCCACAGCAACATTGGGAAGTATGACCTTATTTGGAAGATAATGCCGGTCATTTGGGGCAAAAGACTGTTCTGAATTAAAAAACTTTAAGGCTTTTATTTCTGCACCCGGAAATGCAGGAATGCAAAAGTTTAACAGTTTAAAGGTAATTTTTGTGGTATTAAAATAAGATATTGTGGCTTTCCCTAGCATGTAGGAGATGCAAACAGCAGAAAAATGTAAATTGTGGTAAAAGTATACTTGGTGCAACTTTCAAATTTAATGCAAACATGCTCTGTGATAATAGGTACACAAATATAAAATTGTAGAATTTTAGGTGAAATATTTCCCACTGAAATGTGCGAAAGATTATTAGGAGGGCGGAATGGCAAAGTACAGACTTGGGAGTCGGAATGCCATGCTCTGTGTGAAATGTGACATTTGCCTATGTAATTTTCAAAAATGCCACCCATGTAAAAATTTGCAATTTATGTCATAACTGATTTTTGGCACAAATCACTGTGGGAGGGTTTTGGCAATTTAAGCTCACACCATAAAACTGATGTCATGTCCTTGAAGCCCAACCGGTTGACAGGAAGGCGGTAACAGTAAACCCTGACTAATCCAGTTGTTAGAGGCATGTCAAGCCAAAGGCCTGCCCCCATGGTAAATCCTGTGATGTCACCCGCCTTATAAAAGTGGGAGACTCAGAGAGACAAAGTACTCTCTTCTGAATTTTCCAGCTCCTCCGCATCCCGACATTCCATCTTCACTCTGCAAGATTCCAGATTCCACTGCCAGGCCAGAGCATAGCTGACCCTATCCAGGCAGGACCATTGATCCAGAAATCCCCCACTAAAAATCCCAAGAGATTCAGGGAGAAAGGGGAAAGGTGACTGAATCCTCAGTGGGATGTTCCAGTGTTGCCTGCTTGCCCTGCTATCCGCTCTATCCAGCTGAGGTGCCGCTGTGTCGTGACCAGAGCGTTGCCCAGCTGTTTTCTTCTGGGAGGGCTCGCTGCTGTGACCAGTGACCAGATATTGCCCTGCTGTCCAGAAACCTGGTGCGCTGTCCAAAAAAACCCATTCAAGTGCTTGTTGTGAGTATATCCCTTCCCCAACAACCACAGACTGCTTCCCTTGCTCTGTACCTTGGATTAGGTTCCACCCCATACAAATCCCATAACTGCCTTAACCAAAATCCTTAAAACTGTCTTCTATGTGCATCCTATCCTTGATCTCCAAGTGTTAGCACCATTCTTCCACTGATTTCTCTCTTGTGTAAATCCTTAGTACTACTTGTATTAAACAAATTATTTCCCACATAAAGAGCCACACGGCACAAAGGGGTTACACTTACAAAGTAACCTGTGTCGCGGGCGGTGTCTCTCTTTTCTAGCCACTAAAATATAGTTTCTGTAAAACTTGTCCTTTCCTTTTTAAACCAAATTTCTCTGTCAACAACTTTTATTTTTAAAACCGAATTTCCTGTCCCATCGAGAATCTCCTCCTGTCATTAAGTTAGTCACTCTTTCACTTGCATATTATCCCTGTGACGAGCATCTGTCATTCAGCATAAAAACCGCACTCAAATTCTGTCTTTTTCACCCATTTTTCAAATCACTTTGACATTTAAACCTGTGTAAATTATCAAATGCAATTTCCATGCGTGTGATTTGGCTGCACTGTGTTGTCACTTCAAAGTTGATTTTTGAACTGTATGCCTGTTTTTGGTACCTTGCCTTGTAGTTGCTAGTGTTCTTACATCCCTGATACTGTTATAACTCATATTTACCTCATTCATTCAACCACACATTTAAATTAAATATTTAGTAATTCTGAGTGCTATTTTATGCAATTCCAAAGGTTATACCTGCAATTTCGTGGGGGAAGGTCAGATTTTAATTCTGTTTGCTGCCTAGTTTACCTGACTCCTTGCTGCTCCTTTCTATCCACTTAAAATTCGATTAACAGGGGTTTGAGGGAGCATTACAGGGGGAAATCTTAACTCGGGTGCTATTTACCCAAACAGTAAAATTGCTCCCATTCATTTGTGCTTTGGATATGTTATATTAGAAGGTCAAACCAAGTGTATTCTATCATTTTACAGTGTTATTATCAGCCCACTGGTGATTGCTGCCCAATATTAAATTGTGTGATTTCATTCGGATTTTCAAAATAAATAAATATTGTATTACTATCCACTGGCCTGGTTCATGGTCCATTGTGACCCGGGGTATTTGTAAAAGGAGTTGTGAGACGGGTTGGGTGCCAGCCCAATCCGAATTCTAGGATATTAAGTAAAAGTGTATTAATTGTGCGCTGCATCCTAGGCTAGTGGCAAGAGTCCTGGTCTGGTGTGTGATGCCCGATTAGAATCCTTAACAGGGGCCATTATGGCACAACATGAGAGTCCAGACTCCCCCGCAAGCTGTGCCGTAGCATACGCGAGCAGGTCCCTGTCCCAGACGGAGGGCGCCTACTCAGAGGCGGGGAAAGAGAGCCTGGCCGCAATGTGGACATGCAAAAACTGCCACCACTTTGTGATTGGAAAAGAATTCACTCTCGTGATGGACCACCAGGCCCTCCTTTCAATATTTTGCAATCTGAGAACAAAGCTGCTGTCCAGAATAGAAAGATAGGGCATTCGCCTCCAAGAATAAGATCACATCATCACACACAGACCAGGGGGTGACAGCAAAACTGCTGACTACATTTCGAGGCACCCGACGACAGAGGACCTTCCACGGAGGGAAGGTGATTGGGAATACCTGTGCTATGTCACAGAACAGGCACTACCGCTGGCTCGTACCACTGAGGACCTGGCCAGAGCAACAAAAGCAGACCCGTCCATCAGATGGGCCAAAGCACTTACCGCCTCCAACAAATGGAGAGACTACAAAAGACTAGCCCATCATCAAGAAGGGTTGAACAGGCAGGAGCTGGAATGCATGGCGAAGATCAACACGGAATTAGCGGTGTCAGAACAAGGGATACTGTTGAGAGGCTTCCCCATCGTCATCCGATCATCCTTCCGGAAGGGATTGGTGATGTTGACACACAAAGGTCATTGGGGAATAGAGGCAACCAAGAAACTGCTCCGACAGTCAGCATGGTTCCCACTCATGGATGCAATGGTGGAGGACGTAGTAAGAAGCTGCCTATCATGTCAGTGTGCAATGAGACCTGCCACTTCCCATACAGCCAACGTGCATCCCAGAGATGGTGTAACAAGGAGTCGCAATAGATTTCTATGGACCACTCGAGACGAGGGACTACCTCTTGGTAATAGTGGATGAGTTCTCACAAAAAAGTACAACCACAAACGGAAGGAATAGTCCCAGTTGATCAATGACTACAATCCAGTCATTGCTCTGCTTTGGAGTACGAACATTGATCTTCAGTATGTAGCAGACAACAGTACTGCTGCAGCCCGATATGTTACAGTTTGTCCGACCGAAGCAGAAAAGAGTGAGGCAAATTAGGTTTGGGTGATTTGACAGCATCTAAGAGCTTGAGTCAGAAGTTGTTCAGTTTTAACATTAAAATGCTTTCTCACCGGTTCCATGTAATTTCAATGCCTGTCATTACTGTCAAGTAAATTACTGTGAAGTACTGCTCCCTCTTGGTTAAGAGTGCATGTCGATTATCCCTAACTCACTTCTGGGCAGCACTTTGCTATTCCCAGGAATTCCGGGTGTCCCTCTGTTATTACTGTTCATCTAGGCCCTTTCAATATGCCAGCAATTCACTCCTATACCCTGTGTGGAGCTTAGCCCCAGGCCACTCCACGGGGACTCAATAAAACTGCCCCTATGGTTAGAGTGCCTCTCAAAAACCCTCGCCCCATCGCCTGAGGGTACCATTCCTCCTGAGCTGGGATCGCCATACCGCAAACCACACACCCCAACTCATAGAGATTATATATTTTTGCTACCTATCCTTCAAAACAATTTCCATTCTCAATTCCCCAACAGACACCGGAGTTGGCTCCTTCAGACCATGTTGCCCATTACATGAATGCGATTTACAAGACCGCTTAGAGCGCAAGTTATAAACTGAGACCGTTGTGTTGTACGCACACCTAACATATTGCCATTTTAAAACCACTGGCAAAAGTACATGCACAGTAAACAATTCCTTCTCAGTACATATCTTAAAAACATACTTCTCCAGCCCCGTCATACTGTTCTCTCATTCACAACCCACAAGCCCGCCACAGGACTGCACTGCAGCTAATATTTTGAGAGGCCATTTTTCCCTATTTTCTTTGTGCTACTCATTTAATTGACATGTAACCATTCAGCAAGAGGCTCCCCATGCCGTGCATTATGGCCGCAACGCGGGTGCAAAGGGCGTTATGCAACAATTTTGCAAAAGTAAGTGAAACCTCAATAGCCCGTCCATAAACCTGTGTGCCCCCTTTACTGCTAGCACACATCTAGGCAGTAACCCGGGTCGCCCTGTTAGCTCACCCGCTCAGACAATGTCGAGCTCCATCCATGAGAAGGGCACACCGTGCAACAAACAGGAACCACATTTTGACCTCAAGAGTATCCATTGGTAAAGAATCAGCCAATCCCATACCAGTCCCCTTAGGTGTTCCACAAGGCTCATGCCTTTCTCCACTCTCTACAACGCGTACACTAAGCTGCTATTTTCAGCTCTGGATGCCATGGTGTCATCTACACTAACTTTGCTAATGACACCCAGATCCTCATCCCACTATCAGGCAACCACGAACAAGACTCACTGCTCATCAACCAAATCTAATCACTCATCCAAAACTGGATGGCCAATAATAGCCTATGCCTCAATGATGATAAAACAGAGCTACTCATATCTGGTTCAGCCTCCAAAATTGATTCTTTACAGCCCGGCTATACATCACTCATCATTGATGGCACTACGATCCCAGTCCTAAAACAAGTTAAGACACTTGGGGCCTCATCACGAGTCTGGCGGTAACCCTTAAATGCGGCGGTAGTGCTATTACCACCTAATTTTAGGGTCTGCCAGATCATGGCCTTGGCAGATCCGCTGCAAATTTGCTGATTTTTGTTGCTATTACCGCCGGCGGGAAATCCGCTGACGGTAATGGCGCAAATTTTCCCCATTGGGCCCAATGGGGAATAAGGAATTCCCGAATGGGCCCAATGGGGAATGGGCACTAACCGTTCCACCCAACCCGTGATCCGGTGCTTATAGCACCGGGGGTTTGGCGATAGGGCTAATAGTGCCGGCGGTAATAGCACCACCGTTATTGCCAAACTCGTGATGGGGCCAGTGATGTCTACTTAGACGCCACCTTAACTATGCCAAAAGAAGTCAACACCCTGTCCTCATCCACCTCCTACACCTCCAAACTCATCTCCCTAAGCCGCAAATTCCTCACACCTAACAACTGCATTGCATTAGCAAGAGCGCTCATACTATCCAAGCTCGACTATTGTAATGTCCTCTTCCTAGATACCTTCAACACCAACATATCCAAACTCCAACTAATGCAGAACAAAGCCCTCCGAGCTGCACTAAGCATAAAAAAGTCTGAACACATCTCCAACATCAGGAGAGACAACCACTGGCTCCCCATCAAAGCCAGGATACTATTCAAAACCCTGAGTATCACATATAAATGCATCACCAATTAAGCCCTAACTACCTCCTCAATACAGTCATGAAAAAATCTCACACTAGACTCCTCAGATCTAATAATAACTCACACCTCGATATCCCACGATACAAAAGAGAGAAAGCAGCGGGTAGTAGTTTCAAAGTCCTTACTCCCAGACACTGGAATGCCCTACCCACCAACATCAAGAACGAAACATCTTATGCACAGTTCAAAAAATCACTGAAAACTTGGCTATTCAACCAATTTAAAAAAGAGCCACCACCCCTATGTGTGAATGTAGACTAGCATCTTGACCAGACCTTCACGTCCAATTGTATATACATTGTATGATACCTCACTATTGTTTTTATTGTGTTTTCATTTATAATATAAATATTATATTTACCCTTTGCCTGTAACTACGCTGTGATACATCTGGGTCTGGGCATATAACAAATGTAATAAATAAATAAATAAATGCCCAAATTGCTAACTACATTTCCGCAGCATACCATTCCCGCTCCTATTAGCCGGCGTACCGCAGGTTCCTAATCATTGGTACCCACCCGGTACAACCTTGCTTAGGTGCAATTGGCTGCACCCCTACCGGCTTCTCCCAAAAAAAACAAGAGGGGCGGTCAAGCATCCATGGAGGAATCGCCGTTCCTGCCCTAGAGGCAACCCAGCGAGGGTCGGCACCTATTGTGCCTGACCCCACCACTACACTTACTTTCATACATTGAAGAAACTGGAACCCGCTGGTGAAGGCCTGCTTCTGTGTTGAGTCGCACCTGCCAAAGAGAGCCAATCTCTGTCAAGGCCGGGAATTAAGAGAGCTACCCGCCAGCCTCTGCAGAAGCTGGTCTCAACCGGACCAAGGGATGGGAAGAGAGGGGGGGACGTCATCGCCTCACTCAGAGTAGAGGCGGAGCGGACACAGGGGAGCCAGAAGGGCAGTGTGCTATGCCAGCTTCCTTTCTAGCAACCACTGAATGGGCTGGCCTATCTAATTATCCCTCACCCAATCCCCAAGATATGTTACTTCTGGTTTGGCATTGCACAGAGCAATCTGGAATCTCATAGAATCACAAAGCATAAATAGATCACAAATCTACATATTGAGAAGAACCACTGTAACTATGATCTTCTAGCAAGAGATTCTGACTAGAATCAACCCACTGAAATTTGGACTGCATTTAATTGGTATACAAGACTGCTCTCCAGATGCATGGATTTTTCTTAACTCATCTTCTTTAATACCATGCTGTTTCGTACATCTTGGTGAGATCATTGTCATTCAAATTCTTTAACTGAACATACAATCTCTGGCTACAATCCTGCTCCTATGCCAACCTAATGCACCTTTAATCTTTTATTAGACTGCCAGGGCTTCTCTGTTTGGTACAAGCTCGCTAGAGCGGCCACTTCATCAAACTGGTTTTCCTTTGCTGTCATTTGTCTTCTGCTTCGTGAAGCTTTTATGCATAACGTTTATCCTTCAAGCTTCTTGTTATCTGTAGACTTGAAAAGCTATTACTACTTGTGCATATGTTATGTTGGCGCTCATATGCAGAATATTAACATTGCACGGTGATCTACTTGGAACTATAACTTATTTTCTAATTACCTCTCTTCACCTGTTGTTAGGCCTGATTGCCAATATTCTGGCCTGGTGGACAGATGTATAGAAGGCCAACCTATATTGTGACAGGGACAACTCTGGGAAGCTGTAGCCAAACCAGTTTAGGCAGCAGTGACAGGTGGTCTTGGCTAAGTTCTTCAGAGGTGGTGAGCTTGTAAAGGGTCCACAATGAGGTCACACAATGGGAGTCACAAAATGCACTTAGACAGGATGTATACAAACACAGTTATTTAATTATGGCCAAACACACTATAGAAAAATGAATACAAGCATCTAGACTTATCACACAATACTATTCAAACTAAATAAATATATACATTCACCAGGTTACAATGCACAATACAAATCAAATACTCCTGCAAAGGAATGGATAGGGAAGTATTACACACCAAAAGGTCCCTAGCTAAAATTGTCCAGCCCTGAATTGGCTGGAGCCTTGTGCCCTATTGTTCAGGATACAGTTCCACAGAATTAGGATGCAGGAAAAAAATGCAAGTAGGGTCTCTGAGGTCCAGTGAAGGGTTCTTAGAGTTAGGGTTCAATTTAGACAAGTGCCCTAAATTATCCCCAACAGTCAGAAATCTTGCCAAGGCAAGTAATGGCAAAGCCAATAGTGTTTGAAATTGGATGATTATAAGCCCATTGACTTATAATGGGAGTATAGGGGTAGGTTAAAAGCTCAATAACTTACCCCCCTAACCCAATCTTCCCCAGTCTTGGTAGAACAAAGGAAGGGTGTCTTGGGTTGCTTTTCCTGCTGAAATCCGTGTTCCTTGATTTTCAGGGGTTGCAGGTTCGAGCTTCACTCTGGTTGGTGTTTTTTGCTGGTGCAAGGACTCTCTGTCAAGGAATGCAAAAACAAATGATGCAGCACCCCTCTCAGGACTGGACTCGTGTCACGTAAGCAGGTTTCGGACAGTGCACGCCGCGCACAGCGATGCAACAGGACTCAGTAGCCACAGTCAGACTTTCCAGTCTTTCTCAGGTACCCTTTGTGCTAGTATGCCGACATTTCTCAGAGGGTGTCATTGCGGTAGCAGCTTAGGGTGTGCCAAGTTTCAGGCGGAAACTGGGAACAGCGACGAAGTGAGCACGGTAGCCCAAAAACAAAGCTGGTCAGCCACAGGACGGTTCCAGGACATTTCCGAAGGTGGTTTTTATGCTGGGCACCGAGCAGACATCGGGAATGGATGGTCCCTCCACTCCAAGGGTCGTAGGACCTTCGCATGGCTACCAAACATCACAAGATAGAGAGGGTTCCAGCAGGGCTGCAGCAGAAGTTGATTGCCAGGCCTCCTTCAGTCAGTTTCAGGTTTCATAGCGGGTCTCTCAGCTGGACAGGATACTTGGCTCTTTCAGGTTTCTCCAGGATCTCTGAAGAATGGGTGCAGGGGTCCCCTTCTTATCCTAAAAGCCTGGTAGGAGCTGAAACTCCCACTAGCCAATAGCAGAACTAGCCCACACACAAACCACACAGTGGTCCAATCAGCACCACTGGTGGGAACACTCATGAATACCACTCAAACACACAGAAACCAGGATGTGGATTAGGGTCAGACTGACCCAGCCCGCATCCTACCTGCAAACACACATAGCCCTACAGTACCCCGCCAAAAGCTGCTACTTTCCTGGGCACTGGAAGTCCTTATAAGGATCTGGCCAGGAAGAAGGCTAAACAACAAGATGGCAAAAAGAGCAGGTGAAAATCTCGTGGCGTGGCTATGTTTGACCAGTAGTCACAGTCAGCAGCCAACTGCCGTAAATGCGGTAAAGCTGAAACAAAATTCCCCAAAAAGTGGGGAAAAGACACTGGTGCCACCAGCCCATCTTTTAAGCACATCTAGAGTAACCAAAAATCCTCTGAGTGTTAGTCTAGGACAAAACAAAAATGCACCCCATTGCACTGCATTGTAAGCTGCTTTGTGCAATGATAAAAAGTTACCACAAGTGATACAAAAGTTAACACAAGTAGCAACATAGTAACACGACTAAGGGAAACACTGTTTCCCAGTACTGATAGCCTTAAGGACATATCAGTTTCCCCATAACATGTGAGCGAAGGCTGGTGCAGTGAAGCTTAAGGCTTCACTGTAATGCAAAAATGTACAGGTCAGATTTAAAAATAAAAGCAAAACGTGTGGGGGTTCCATAAAGATGGAAGGAAAGGTGCAGTAAAGAGAATCTTTCCTAGCACCTATTATGTTATGTCACACCAGGGAGAGGCGCTACCACCCTGAGGCATCTAAGTGCGCAAACAAAAATGGCAAATCCAAATAGAAACCAATCCTTTAAATACGGCAGTTTTCGGAGGTTTCATTTGGACCCAAATTCATAGCCATTGATAGTGAGCCTGCTCGTCAAAGAGTGCTTTAAGCATCCTCCCTGTTAGAGAAGGTATGGGTCTCCTTCTCATGCTAAAAGCTCCAAAGATTCCAAAACATGGATGTATATTTCCTGTGCAGTTATCCAAGAGACGGAGAGTGTTAGAGTGCTAAAATCTAACAAATGAAAGAATGATGAATACCTAGACAGAGAAAAGCTTTGCTAGGCTTCCCCTCAACCGGTCCTTATTTAAATTAAAAAAAAGGTATGGTAAAATCATGGGCCCTTTCGGTCTTGTCCTCTAAATGAAGTCCAAATACTGTAGTGCCTTTTTCCTTTACCACTCAGAACCAGTTCAGCTAGACCTCAGTGAGGTGTACACGTCTTCAGGCCTGTGTACTTTCTCGTTAAGCAACCCTGGTATGGTTCTCCCAGAGGGGTGGGACACAGCCTCAGTACGTACCATGGAAACACACAGACATGGAAAACGTTAAATACAGATTACCCTTGTTAAGTGCGTTAGCAGGGAAATGGATATATGAGCTGGAGAAGCTGACAGCGGGACAAAGGCTGGCAGTAGGGGACGTCAATGGCCTACTGGTGTCCATACTGGGATATGCAGCTGATGACATTTGGGAGAGGGCAGGGTTCCCCGGGGTGACTAGCCACAACACTGCCCACGATGGAGAACCATATGCGAATTGCAGGGCAGTCATATGGCAGGCACTATGAACACAATACCCAGAAATGTCAGACATAGGGGGCATTATGTCACGCAAGATACGTGACGACGAGGACCGCGTTAACTATATTCTAGAGATTCAAGAGCTTTGCCGCCTTGAAACTCAAGAGTCGTGGGACAAAACAATAACAATCTTTTATCACATCTTGGTTCACGGGTTACCAGAACCTGTGCAGAAGAACTTGAAAAAACTAGTGGGGATGGAAGCTAAAGGCTGGCCAGAGATACAGCTCACCATTGTGCACCATTGCAGGTTGTGGCAAGAGAAAGTTAAACAGAAGGGTGAATAGAGGAAGGCAGATGAGGTGAAGTTAGTCCAAAAACAACTGGCAAAATATGCAATGGAATGGGTGACGATAACCGCACCCATGCAACAGGCGCAAGCACCAACACCACAGCTGCAACACCACCCACAGCTGCCATAGTACCCCCATCAGGCCCTCAAGGGCCTTGACATTTGCCCCCAGACTCTCTTGGAGTCAGTCCTGGCGCCTTTGGCGCCAGGCTCATGTGCTTAAGCAGTAATCTGTGCCCATAAGGGCATTGCGCAACAACATGGATGCTTCCACATGGCTCAGTTCCTGAACTGAACTATGTGGTCTAGCATTTTGGGTGTGGCAGGCCCAGAGACACCTGGGATGCCTGCAGGCTATATAAGCCACGCCCGGACTCCAGTACATGCTTCGCGTTACTTTGCAATCCAGCAACGTGATGCTCATCGTGTTCAGCTGCATCTGCGAACCTCGGAAGAAGAGCATCTGAAAAACAAAAGGACATTGTGAAAAGCAGCAGCTTACCTGTGATTCCACCACAAGCTGCCCTCCGCTCCTGCAACCATCATCCAAGGTACACCGAGCCGCCCGGATCGTCGAATCTACAAAAGGAGAGAAAAGGACATTAGACATTTTGCAATTGTGCCGGCAGCTTACCTCACGAGTCGCCCATCGCCTAGCATCGCCTTGGGACTTCTTGCTCCAGGTGAGTTCCGCAACCTATGAACGAAAGACAACAGGTTAGCAAAGGCAAGGCATCATAGCGCTGCGCATAGCACCTTCTTACCGCATCAAGGCGCTCTCAAGACACCATCACCTGTCGGTGAGTCCCAATTCAGCCAACGTTCCAGAGCGAACTTCTCCGCATCTAAGACAAGACATTATTTAAATCCAAGAAAGGCATACAGTATAACAGTAATAAGATCTACCTGAAAGACTCTAAAGGGCCTGCATCAGTGAAGTAACTAGATCACACTCGCCCACAAAGGACAATGCGCCCCTGCCAAGAAGGCAGGACGGAGAGCACGCCAAAACCTATAACAAGGTGAGGAAAGGTCCGGGGAGGGGCTGCGGGCATACAGGGTGTTGGGAGGCTCTTACCTCAGTTTCCCAGTCTTGAACATTGCCCACCTGTTTTCCAGGCAGAATTTCTCTGCTGATTATACCTGGGAGCGGCTGAGAAGGGCACCAGAGTCCCCACAGCTGGGTGGCATCCCCGGGGATACCAGGTGAGCGTAACAGAACGCAAAGCCTGCCAAATCAATCCACCTGGGCGCCATGGAAACATCAGAATTAGACCAATTGGCCCAATTGTTGGGAGAACTTCGTGCCAAGCTTCACTCTGCCAGACAGGAGACCAACGCTCTCCGGAGAGACTTATTGGTGATTAAAGAGCATACCGAAGATATCAGCAGGCAAGTCTTGCAATCACAAGTGGGTCAGACGCCTCTACCTGGGAACAACCCACCGATGCAAAATCCTAGCATGTCATCCACAGTCTCTACTCCGGTACAAGTTGTGTTACCAGGTACAGTTCCATTGGCCCCACCGGAGAGGTTTGCTGGTGATCCACGAAAATACGCACTTTCATGAATCAGTGTCGCCTTCATTTTCTTTGCAGGCCGGGAGCATTCCCAAATTACCAAGCTCGGGTAGCCTTTGTTTTATCGTATCTAAGTGGCAGCACCGCAGATTTGTCGGTACCATTGGTGTCCCATGATGATCCTTTATTGCATAACTTTGGAGACTTTGAGAGGGAAATGGAGAAACTCTTTGCTCGCCATACCCAAGAACAAGCTGTGGACAATGAACTCCTTTCCCTCCGACAGGGGAATCAGGATTTGTTAACGTACATCGCTACTTTCAACCGATTGGTTGCTGAAGCTAGGTGGCCTGAAAACAAAAGAACCACGTTGTTTCATCGGGGCTTACGAGGCGAATTAAAAGACGTCCTAGCTAAAGTGGTTGATCCTCCCAGAGATTGTTCTGAATTTATAGACTTGGTTGTGCAACTGGACCACCGGTTGCCAGACCGAAAAGCAGACCTTTCTAAAGCGGACCCTCGGCCAGTGTACGTTCGATCTAGAGACAATGGAAGTCGAGTGGAAGAAAATACTGTGGAGCCCATGCAAATCGGAGGGGTATGATCCCCGCTAACAAAACAAGAGCAAGATAAAAGGAGACAACAAAAACTATGTCTGTACTGCAGGAAGTCAGGACATTTCCTGAAGGACTGCCCAGTGAAACCTCAGAGGAAGATCGTTGGAGCCACGGAAAAAGATGAAGAGAAGGAGTTTCAGTCGGGAAACTACCCAGCTCGGCGAACGTAGAGGTCAGTTTGTCGAGTGAGGAAAAGGAGCCACCGACTTCACACTTTGCAATTCCGGTGATCTTAATTAATAGCCAACGGTCATCAAGAATGCATGCCATTGAAGCATACATCGACAGCAGAGCAGTTGGAAATTATATAGATCAGGACGTGGCTGCAGAGATGAGGCTTCCCCTGTTTTCCAAGCCGACTACAGACAAGGTAACCACGGTGGATGGGACAGAAATCGCTTCCGGACCCGTAACCCAGCACACAGCCGAGATAACCTTGCTGTGTCAGGACGGACATCGGGAACTTATTTCATTCGATCTCATCAAGGCATCTCAATTCCAGCTCATACTAGGAATGCCATGGTTAGTTGCTCACAACCCTTTGATTGACTGGCGGGCAAGAAAATTAACCTTTCCCAGCGACTGCTCTCCAGCCTGTTATTACCAAAAACAGAAACCTGCTTTCAGTATTTCTACGACTCCTGAAGTGGCAACTTTGGGAGTGACTAGTACCTTGCCTGAGGAATACCACGATTTCAAGGATGTATTCCAGAAGGACCAAGCAAACACGCTGCCACCGCACAGGCCCTATGACTGCCAGATCGACCTTGCTCCCTGGGCTCATGTTCCTTGCGGCAGAATCTATGCTCTCACGGAACCCGAAAACCTTCATCTGAAGGCTTATTTAGACCAGTACCTCGCAAATGGATTCATTCGCCCATCCAAGTCCCCTGCAGCTAGTCCTTTGTTCTTCGTACCGAAAAAAGAAGGGGATTTAAGAACCTGTATTGACTACCGCGCATTAAACCAGATCACCGTAAAGAACCGTTACCCCTTGCCGCTCATCCCAGAAATGCTGGACCACGTCAAAGATGCCCAAATTTATACCAAACTGGACCTTCGAGGAGCATACCACCTAGTGCGGGTCAGAAGCGGGGACGAATGGAAAACTGCTTTCCGCACCAAGTATGGTTTGTTCGAATATCTAGTCATGCCCTTTGGGTTATGCAACGCTCCTGCAGCGTTTCAGTATTTTATGAATGACGTTCTGAGAGAGTTAATTGATGTCTGCGCCCTAGTGTACATAGATGATATTTTAGTGTACTCAACTTCAAAACAGGATCATATCAAGCACGTCTGTTCAGTCCTCTCCAAGCTCTGGGAACATCGTTTATATGCAAAGCTGGAGAACTGCTTTTTTCACGTCACCGAAGTTGAGTTTCTGGGTTTTATTCTTACTCCAGGGGGCATCAGAATGGACCTGCATAAAGTGGAGGCCGTTTTGAAATGGCCATCAACGCCATCAGTAAAAGGGGTCCAGAACATGCTTGGCTTTGTGCACTTTTATCGCCGGTTCATACCAGACTTCTCACAGGTCGTACACCCGATCACCATATTGCTAAGAAAAAATAACAAGATATTTGCCTGGACCGAAGAAGCAGAGAAGGCTTTTCAGGAACTCAAGAAAAGGTTCACCTCCGCGCCAATCCTGCGACACCCTCGCCCCGATCTTCCTTATATTGTGGAAACAGATGCTTCCAGCATAGCAATGGGAGCTGTCCTCTCGCAAAGAGATCCAGTTACAGGCCAGCTACATCCAGTGGCCTTTTGGTCAAAGAAATGTTCTCCCCCGGAGATGAATTATGCCATCACAGGCAAAGAACTCTTGGCGATCAAATCTGCCTTTAAGGCTTGGCGGCACTACCTTCTGGGGGCCAGACACACCATTACAATTATCACAGACCACCGAAACCTGAAATTCTTTAAGACAGCTAAAGCCCAGTCTGAACGCCAATTGCGGTGGGCCCTTTTCTTCGCCGAATACGACTATGTCATCACTTTTCGACCAGGGGTCAAGAATGGAAAAGCTGACACACTCTCTTGTACAGGCACTGACGACTTGGTATATACGTCCCCAGATCCAGTCCCCATCATACCGGAAAACAAGCTCTTGGGCCTCACTACCGCCTTAACCCAAGTTGAACTGAGAGATAATATTCAGCGAACCATGAACCCAGATGCGTACCTCGCATGGCAAGCACGAGGAGAACAATATTTCGTTAAAGATCACTTACCCTTTTTTAGGGATCGATTGTATGTACCCACCAAAGATTTACAACAACAAATTGTTGCTACTTATCATGATTCCCTGATGGAAGGGCACCCAGGAATCACCAAGACTCTAGCCAAGGTAAAACAGAACTTCTGGTGGCCAGCCTGGCGTAAAGATGTCATCCAATATGTTAAGTCCTGCGGAGTCTGTGCGCAAAACAAGTCGCAAAAACAAAAACCATCCGGTCTTCTACAACCTTTAGACATCCCTCCCACTCTCTGGCACACTCTTTCCCTCGACTTCATCACTGACCTACCTCCCAGTCATGGGTTTAACACCATCCTGGTAGTTGTGGACTTATTCTCAAAGATGGCACACTTTTTTCCGCTCAAAGGCCTCCCTGACGCACCCACTCTAGCCAAAGTGTTCCTGAATGTTATTGTAAAAATACATTGCTTCCCATCAGTCCTGATCTCCGATCGAGGGAGCCAGTTCATCTCCAACTTCTGGAAAAAATGTTGTGCAATGGCACAAATTGACGTCAGGCTATCCACTAGCCATCACCCCCAAACAGACGGCCAAACCGAGAGGACCAACCAGACCCTCGAACAATACCTACGGTGCATGTTACACCATGATCTAAGAGACTGGAAAGATTTGTTATGGATAGCCGAGTACGCATATAACAACTCCTTGCACTTCAGTACCGGACAAACATCCTTTTATACCCTTTATGGTATACACCCACGTACCTCAGAACTAGATGTCCCAACAGATTTGGAAATGCCAGCAGTACAAACTCTTCACACCAATATCACCCAGGCTTTCAAAAAGGCCAAAGAACATCTTATTTTCGCCAAAGAAAAGCAAAAGCAATTTGCCGACCAACACCGGAAAAAGGCCCCAGACTATCAGGTAGGAGACAAGGTTTGGCTGGCTGCCAAGTTTGTATCCATTAAGGGAACCCGGAATTTTCAACCCAGGTACTTAGGACCTTACACCATCAAGGCAATTATCAATCCAGCAGCCGTCAAATTAGATTTACCACCTAACCTACAGATTCACCCAGTGTTTCATGTGTCCCTATTAAAACCAATGCAGCCTGGTACACGGATTGGGACACCACCAAAACCCATACTTATTGACGGAGAACCAGAATTCAAAGTCAGAGGCATCTTGGATTCCAAGTACTCAAGGGGCAAGCTGTACTATCTGGTTGATTGGAGAGGATTTGGACCCCAAGATAGGTCCTGGGAACCCTGTGGAAACATTCATGCACCGCGTCTGATCAAAAAATACCATCGAAATTTCCAAACTAAGCCTGGGAGGGACTGAAGGAAGATCTTGAGAGGGGCCTTAGGGGGGAGTGCTGTCACGACCCCTGCCCTAGGCCTGGATTGCCAGGCCAGGTGGGCTACTTCTAGTACCCCCATCAGGCCCTCAAGGGCCTTGACATTTGCCCCCAGACTCTCTTGGAGACAGTCCTGGCGCCTTTGGCGCCAGGCTCATGTGCTTTATCAGTAATCTGGGCCCATAAGTGCATTGCGCAACAACATGGATGCTTCCACACGGCTCAGTTCCTGAACTGAACTATGCGGTCTAGCATTTTGGGTGTGGAAGGCCCAGAGACACGTGGGATGCCTGTAGGCTATATAAGCCACGCCCGGACTCCAGTACATGCTTCGCGTTACTTTGCAATCCAGCAATGTGACGCTCATCGTGTTCAGCTGCATCTGCGAACCTCGGAAGAACAGCATCTGAAAAACAAAAGGACATCGTGAATAGCAGCTGCTTACCTGTGATTCCACGGCAAGCTGCCCTCCAGTCCTGCAACCGTCATCCAAGGTACACTGAGCCGCCCAGATCGTCGAACTGCAAAAGGAGAGAAAAGGACATTAGACATTTTGCAATTGTGCCGGCAGCTTACCTCACGAGTCGCTCATCGACTAGCATCGCCTTCGGACTTCTTGCTCCAGGTGAGCACCGCAACCTATGAACGAAAGACAACAGGTTAGCAAAGGCAAGGCATCATAGCACTGTGCATAGCGCCTACTTACCGCATCAAGGCGCTCTCAAGACACCATCACCTGTCGGCAAGTCCCAATTCAGCCAACGTTCCAGAGCGAACTTCCGCGCATCTAAGGAGAGAGAAAGACATTATTTAAATCCAAGAAAGGCATACAGTATAACAGTAATAAGACCTACCTGAAAGACTCTAAAGGGCTTGCATTAGTGAAGTAACTAGATTGCACTCGCCCACAAAGGACAACGCACCCCTGCCAAGAAGGCAGGACGGAGAGCACGCCAAAACCTATAACAAGGTGAGGAAAGGTCCGGGGAGGGGCTGTGGGCATACGGGGTGTTCGGAGGCTCTTACCCCAGTTTCCCAGTCTTGAACATTGCCCACCTGTTTTCCAGGCAGAACTTCTCCGCTGATTATACCTGGGAGCGGCTGAGAAGGGCACCAGACTCCCCACAGCTGGGTGGCGTCCCCGTGGATACCAGGTGAGCGTAACAATAGCACCCCATGCAACAATATACCCTGCCCATTGGGGGATGGTACCTGGGTAGGGGTGGATACCAACAGGGTTACCGCGGGAGGGGAGGATTCCAACAAGGTCGTGGCTTCAGGCTCCAGTCCATCAGGTTACCGGAGGGTTCCATGGGCACAACCAGCAGATGTCACAGGCGCTAAGATACTTTATGGGAGGTTTCCCAGGACACCCCAATGCTGGACCTGTGGGCAGCTAGGACACATCTCATGAGCATGCACAACTAGGGGAGTGCAACAAGGGTGGGGAGAATAGGGACAACAGGTCTACCAAAGAGGATAAGATGATTATTACACCCAAGTCGCAAAGCCACAAGCAACCAACACCCAACAACAAGTACCACATCCAACACAGACCTAACCTCAGGCGGCACAACCGACAGCACCCCAGACGACACCATCCCAAGTGGCAGCACCACTACCCCCATATCTGCAAGCAACACAACAGTTAGCACAGACTAACTCCTGTGCTACTTCACCACTCTCCAGAACCCATGGACACAGTGGCGACAGTACGAGTGAAGAGGATGTGAGGAGTCACCATGGTTGGGAAAAACCCTTACACCAGGAATGAACTATCCATGTATCTGCAATAGGACAGCCCACAGACAAACTTGTTGTGTCCCATCCTGTCAGTCACACCTAATCCTGCGGAGGAACCTCGCATAAGGGTGGCGATAGGTGACAAAACATTTTCCTTTCTTTTTGACACTGGGGCGACTAGGTCATGCATCTGGGAAGGGACATTTGCGCTGTCAGGCGATGCCATTAACACTCAAGGATTCTCTAGGGATCGAGAAGTGGTTCCATTCACTTGTCTTTGGAGGATAGCAAGACGAGACAGAGCACCACAGGTTCGATTCCCAAGGTCCGCGCTTAGAAACCTCTGGGTATTAAGCACGTTATAAATAACCTATCATATCATATCATAACATCTCCTTATCTTTTGGAGATCATGACTTATCTTTACCTTTACTCTATTCCCGAAAAGCACCTGTAAACATACTGGGTTGGGACATAATGAGCAGACTGAACATGACCATGTCTTTCACAGACAAGGGCATATTATGTTCTACTCCCAGAATACACATGTTAACAATAAGACAGATTGTTCAAGCATATTGTGGCAACATGGCCCAGAGGGGGGTGCCAGTAGACCCTGAGATATTCCAGTATGGGACAGACGTGGCACTTGCTTGGATACCAGGAATAGCAGGGAAGGTATGGAGGATGCCAGGTGAGTACCTGTTGAGACCTGAGAAACCACTAGATGAGAAGGAAGGAACAATCGTGCCTATAGACATCGAGGCAGTTGTGGCAAGGGTGGATTGGGTTGCAGTAAATGCATCAGATGACCAAGGGAGAGTGTGGAGGGCAATAATTGCAGTGGTAGAAGGATGTAGGCTCACCACAGTAACAGATGATGAGCTGTTTTCAGACAAAAGAGTGGAGACAGAGATAGGGCCTCATTAGGACCCAGGCGGTAAGGGGTTTACTGCGGCGTAAACAGCGCCGACCCTTACCGCCTGATTCCGAGGTCCCTTAGCGCCATGGAGGATTTAACACCTGCTTTTAGCAGGTGTTAAAATCCATGGCACTAAGGGACCTTGTTGTTAATTACGCCACCGTAATTTACGGTGGCGTAATTAACGCCTTCCCCACTCCCATTATGCCCTATGGGGCAAAAATGGGAATGGGGAAGGGTAAATGGGGATTGGGGACTTACCGCCCGCCAACCTCGGAATGGGGCGGTAAGTCCGCCAACCACCATGGCGTAAACGTACGACCCAGGCGGTAACTTACCGCCTGGGTCGTAATGAGGCCCATAGTGTTGGAAGTGAGTGTGAAGTTCTGGTTGCAGATTACTTACAGACTGGTTGCACAGAGAATGGGAATGGCGCTAGAGGCATCACCATCATTCTGGAACGAAGATCTGGCAAAGGTACCCGACAGTTTATGGACCACGAGTCCTTATGATGTGGGGTGCATTAAGAGCATAGGAGGAGTGAAAATAAAGCTAATCCTACTATGAGCAAAGCAATACCCCTTAACCAAGGAGGCAGATGAGGGCATCTATGAAATGATCAGCACCCTCATTGAGCGAGGCATCTTGGTACCTTCAGAATCTCCATGCAACAATGCAGTGTACCCCGTACACAAAGCAAATGGGGGGTCATGGCATTTTATACAAGATTTGTGCCCTCTTAACGGTATTGTAGAAGCAGAATATCCAGTGGCAGCAAACCCAGTGGAAGCCACCTGTTTCACGATGATCGATTTAAAGAATGCCTTCTTTTCAGTACCATTGCACCCAGACTCACAAGACTTGGCCAGCTTTATGTATCACAACCGGAAGTGGAAACACACTTGGCTGCCACAAGGGTACTGCGAGTCACCATCCATCTTCAACAGAGTGATCCAAATGGATCTAAGTAACATTGAAACAGAGAGCACAGTGCTACAATATGTAGACGACATTTTGATCTGCAGCAAGACAGGAGACCAGTGCGGAACAGATTCTGTACATATGCTTACACTAATGGCAGACAGGTGGTACAAGGTAGACAAGGCCAAACTCCAGTACTGTCAAAAGGAGGACAGTACTGGACTATACATTGGACAGCTGATATCTTAAGATAGAAGGCACATTGTGCACAAGAGAGCACAAATCATACAGAACACACCACAGCCCAAAACAGTAAGGGAAATGCAACAGTTCCTCAGGTTTTGCAACTACTGCAGGGCAGGGGTCTTTGATTACAGTACTTACACCAGGCACTGCTAACTGCATTAAAGGAAGCTCAAAGAGGAGAACACCCTGGGTGCAGGAAATGACAGAAGCATTCAATGTGCTGAAGGAAGCAATATGCACCACTCCAGTGTTAGGGACCCCAGATTACAAAAGAGAATTCTTCCTGTTTTCACACACCAACAGTGTTGTTATGAAAGCAGTACTGATGCAGAAAACAAGCATGATCCATAAGATGATTGCTTACTACAGTGGACAGCTTGATCCAGTAATGAGAGGGCACTATCAGTGCGAGCAATCATTGGCTGCCGCACCTTTTGCAGAAGAGCAAGCATCAACAATAACAATGGGGTGCTCCACCACCCTTTACCAATACTGCACAAGCCAATGATCACATTAACAACTGAAAGAGCATCAGGGTACGAGATCATACTGTCAAAACCAGAATTGAAGATAGTGAGATGCAAAACTGTAAACCCAGCATTATTCATGGCAGATGTCTGTCAAACAGGAGATTGGGTACATGATTGCACCATAAATATAGAATTATTCAGCGACACATGCAAGGTGGAGGAGGATGCACTTGAGGGGGGAGATGTCCTTTATATCGATGGTTCATCACCAATCGATCAAAGTGTTGGGATCAGGAGGACAGGGCCTGCAATAGTAAGGCTAAGAAAAGATGGAACAAGTGAGAGAGTGGCGAGTGCTAAGCTACCACCCCATTATTCAGCCCAAGCAGCGGAACTAGTGGCTCTCATATTGGCCCTGCAAAACAGTGTAAATATGAGTGACAATATACTCAGACAGTGCATATGTCACATCCACCGTCTATTCTGGTTCAGCACAGTGGCTCAGGAGAGGGTAGAGGAGGGCAGAGGGAACCACAGTACAGCATGCACTACTATTGGGAGAGCTGATTGAAGTGATTGCATACCCACAGGAGCTAGCATTGGCGAAGAGCCAAGCACACACCAAAGGGGAAGATGCTATATCCAAAAGGAATGAGGCAGCAGACTATGAGGCAAGATGTGCATCTTATTTTGAAGAATTGTGGGAGTTGAAGGAGAGAAAGCGAGGAACAGGAGCAGTAAAGCAAATGGTGTTGAAGGAAGGGTACAACCACCTACTAGAGACAAAAATCATGGAGTTACAAGGTGCTGCACCCAGCGAAGAAAAGGAACTCTGGATAAAGAGGGGATGCTCGATGTCCACTACAGACACCTTATGGCGACAAAACAACACAGGGAAAGTGGTCATGCCACTTGCATTAAAGAAAACAGCATTGATACAATTACACCATCCAACACACACAGTGAAGGAGGTCATTGCAGCACGCATTGGAGAAAATTGGTTCTGTCCTGAATGAACATGTGGCAAACTTTGTCAGTAGTTTTTTGACATGTCAGCAATTCACAGCTGGACACATACTGAGAGTTGTGAGAGGAGCCATACCTAAGCCCGAAGGTCCATTCCTCCACCTCCATATGGACTACATTGACATAATCCAAGTATGTCAGGAGTACATGATTGTAGTTGGCTGTCCATTTTCAAGATGGATAGAAGCCGGACCCTGTTCCCATGCTGACGCTCTCCGAGCTGCTAAGTTTCTGGTCTGTGAAGTATTCCCATGGTGGGGTATGTGAGGTCCTGAGGTCTGACAGCAGCCCTCACTTTGCCAATGAGATGTTCCAACATAGCACGTCCTTACTGGGAATAAAACACAAATTCTCCTGTGCATACTACCCGCAAGCAAATCGGGTATGTGAATGCCTCAATGGTCTCCTGAAGGAGCGCATTGCCAAAACTCAGCAAAGCACCAAGACATTCTGGCTCCATTGTTTGCCACTGCCACTCTTTGAATTGCGTAACAAGCAATGGTTCAACCACCATTTAACACCCCACAAGGTGGTGAATGCATCTCCCACTGGCTCCTCCCACTAGGGCCCTGAAAGACTGTGAGAGTGTGGCCGAAGTCTTAGGACAGGAGATGTACGATTACGTAACTTCACTGGTGTAACGCTCACCTGATTCTCGCAGAGGCGCCGGTCTTGACTGGGCGACTACCGTATCTTCAAAGGTGATGTGCAGCACCCGATTGGCTCTTTGGGCTGGACCTCTGTGCCCTGTGTGCCTGACGTGCAGAGTAAGATGTCTGCAGATAGAAAATACGGGGTTAATGAACTGGGGTTATTGGGGTGTCCCTATCTCTTTCCTCTTCTCCTCTCCTGTAGACCCCCACAGGTTAACGCTCTCACCTTAGGTAAGTGAATGCTGAGCTCTCCATCTGCCTTGGGGCAGGGTGCTGTAGCCAGTTTCTTCACTGGATAGGTAGCGCAGGCCTCTTGACTTCAGAGGACTGCTGTCCATCGTTTACTGCACGAACGGTAAGTTTCGAGTAACTCAAATGTCTTTAAAGTCTTTAATAATGATGTCTCTTGTTTTGCAGGGTTCCGGCGATGGCGGATGACGGGCTGAAGTGAGTTGAAGATGGAGCCCGTGTGATGAATAGAAGCGCCTGGAAGCACGTAAGTAAGCGCTTGTTGCCAGCTTCACAAAGCGCTCTAACTGTCTTTTTATTTTGCAGGTACAAGTTCGGAGCGGCTGCAGGGTGCCGGGATACCCACTGGGTTAGATTTGGAAAGGAGTAATGGCACGTGAGTATTAAAGTTCCCCAATGTCTTTAAACGAACCTTGTTTTGTCTTTCAGATGCGAGATGCAGCACCGACGGCCTCCGGAGCGTGCGAAGAGTTGGTAAGCTTTTGTCTTTCAGATGCCGGAATGCAGTGTGAAGACCTCCGGAGCGCACGAAGAGTAGGTAAGCCTTTGCCTTTCAGATGCCGGAATGCTAACCTGTTCTTTCTTGTCTTTATAGGTGTTGCTGAAGACTGGATTCAGGATGGTAAGCCTTTTTCCTTAGGCCCAGGACCGGATGCAGAAGACACGATGAGCGTTCTGCTGCAGAGGGTGCAGAATAACGCAAAGCAAGATTCATCCACCGGGTGTGGTTTAAATAGCCTCCTGTAGTGCTTAGGTGTCTCCTTCCACAGCCACGCCTAAGTAAGAAAAGAGTTCGTGGTAAAAAAAGAGTTCCTGCCTTCCAGAAGAGTTCCAGTGTTCTGAATCTAGGGAGTGGCTCCAGCCCCACCCAACAGGAAAAGTAGTTCCAAACAGAAGAGGATCAGAGGCTCAACTGGCAGGCAAGTAAGCAGCATGGTCTGCTGCAGGTAAGTCCACCCAAGCATTATGAGCCCGGCGCTTCCAGCGCTGGGACTGGGCATATTTATGAGCCTGGTGCCAATGGCGCCAGGACTGGGTCCAAAAGGTCCCAATTGGGACTGGTTGGCACTCGGAACCTGGGTTATGGATCTGCTTCCAAGGGAGTTGGGAAAACCCTGACCTTTTGGAAGCAGAGATCATGACAACTGGTCTCTAGTGCTTCTTTCATCTCTCACCAGATACAACGAACCCAGGGCAGGCCAGAAGACAACGTACACGAGAACATTGACAACTTGCAGCAACAGCCTCCTACAGACTCATTGGTGCAAGTCGATGACCACGTCCTTCTGCGTAATTTCTCGCAGTGCTGGAATGTGCCGCGGTTCACCAGCCCCCATATTGTCGAGGCAGTCACCAACAAAGCCGTAGGACTGCAGGGGAAAATGTCACGCCCCGCATCACTTCCCCAGTCACTTCTCGTATTACACCCCCAGTTGCACGCACTCGATCTCCCCTACACCCACCTGCAAGGTCACTCATGATGCACACAGTAAGGCGACTGCATCCTGCCTTGCGATCAAGAACAACAGCCGGCTGCCCGGGAGTCTTCCGTCCTTCATTTCGCTGGCAGTTGCCATGGAGACTCACACGCCGACAGCTTCCTCGCTGTACAGGCTTCAAGCGGCACACTCCGATCCTCCTACAGCAACCCCGACAGCACGTGATCAAGACCACGTGAGCGGCCGCACGTTACGTGACGGCTTCAAACAGGTATAAAAGCGTCCGCAAACATGGAAACAATGCTTCACAGCTGACCACCGTGGGGACTTTGTGACGCTTGCTGCTACTCTTTGATTCTCGGTTACCTAGATCTCGGATTGCTTTACGGACCTGATTTTGCCTGTTCCTCGGACTCTGGTTTGTTCCCCCTTTTGACCCCGGATTGTTCTACGGACCTGATTTTGCTTGTTCCTCGACTCTGGTTTGTTCCTCCTTTCGACCTCGGATTGTTCTACGGACCTGATTTGCCTATTCCCTGGTTTCCGTTTTTTGGTACTTTGTTTTCGGTGCCATCCAGACTGCCTCTGTTCAACCTCGGCACCTTGAAACTACGTATCCTGAACTACACCGTCAGAACCATACTGTTTGGTCTCTGTCAGCTGACCCAGGTGTTGTTTCTCACAAAGCCTTGCAGAACACCTAGCCTCTTTACCCTGCCACCTGTTAGCTGTCCCTTCAAGGCACCATTATTGTACATTGGGGGTAAGCTTTAATACTTCTACTGCTTGCATTGCATTGTTGTACTTTCATTTGGTTAACAACCATTCATTGCCTTACAGTGGTTCCTGGGGTGTTTTTACGGTGTTCCTAGTTCCTGTCTGACGGCTTACAACACCTGTGGCCTTAAAGACTGCACAGGCAGTGTACTTTGCCTTGCCTGTGCGGTACTTAGGGACGGAGGTACAAATATATGCACGACCATCAAGCTTTAGAACAGACTGTGAAGACTTCCTGGTCGTCCAGATCATGAGTGCCTCTCCCGGGGACCCCGTGACCGCTTTAATGCAAGCAATCACTGCCCATAAAGCCGACATGACCACAGCAACAACAGCCATTCACCACAGACTTGGTGCCCTACAGAGTTCTCGTTACCCATTGCCTGCAGATGCTGAGTTCGGTGACCCTAGTCCCCAAAACCAACCACCTCCCGTGCCATCCACAGTCCCTACCCCAGTGGTCCTTCCCACCTCGTTCCCCCTCGCTGCCCCGGAACATTTTCAGGGTGACCCAAGAAAGTACCGCACATTCCTGAACCAATGCAAACTACACTTTCTATGTAGGCCTCAGGCCTTCCCTGACTCTGTGACCAAGGCAGCCTTTCTTCTTTCTCATTTGTCCGGTGTAGCGGCAACATGGGCGACCCCACTACTCGAAAACGATCACCCTGCCTTGTACGATTTCGACCTTTTAGTGGTTGAGATGGGTAAGGTGTTTGACACTAGATATAAGGCACAGTCCAGGGACCTTGAACTCTTAGATCTCATACAAGGCAAACACTCCTTGAGTACATCCCTCGCTTTAACCAACTGGCAGCAGAAACCTCATGGCCCGAAGAAAAGAAAGCCATTGTATTCTATAGGGGGCTCTGTAATAGCATGAAGGACCCTCTTTCTGTGGTCCCTGCGCTGCCATCTGTCTTTTCTGATTTGGTGGACCTGACTCTACAAATTGATGCTCATAGGTCTGAGCGTAAGGCAGAATCTGGTTTCCCGAACCCAGCGCCTTCTACCACGCCTGCTACCACTCCAGAACCTATGCAGGTCGGCGGGATCAGGAGTCCCCTCACCCAGTCAGAACGAGAGCGTCGGAGAACCGACAATGCCTGTTTTTACTGTGGCATACGCAGACACCATGTAAAAAAATGTCCCCGCCGACCAAAAGAGAAATCGCCGGGTTTTCGGAAGGCCCGCCCGTAAGTTTGGGGCCTCGGGCGGGCCCTTCCTCGAACCCCGCTGGACCCGGTTTTGGTCTTATCAGACCAATCACGGTTCGAGCCTTATTAAAAACTACCACAGATGCGGCACATCCTGTACACATTGTAATCGATTCCGGGGCCACTGGGTGTTTTCTTGACATCACCTTAGCACACACTCTCAATCTACCTTTGGTCAAGAAAGAACACCCAGAGTCGGTACAAACAGTCGACGGTTCCAACCTCACATCCGGCCCCATGAAATACCAAACCGCTCCCCTGGTGGTATTGATACAAGACACACATAAGGAGACCCTATCGTTTGATCTCATCACTTCCCCTCAGTTTGGTGTCATTCTGGGCATCCCCTGGTTGAGACAGCATAATCCGTTGATCGATTGGGGAACAGGACAGGTCACATTTGAATCTGACATCTGCCAGCATTTCTGTTTGCTGGATCCCGAAACACGATCGTCTCCCGCCTCCATCCTTGGGGCCATGGCTTCCTCCAGCTTGGAGAACTCTGAACCATTACACAACGTCTCACATACTATAGGGGCTGTTACAGCGGGGGTTCCCACCGTTTATCATGATTTTCTAGATGTCTTTGACAAAGCCATGGCAGAGGGATTACCACCTCAACGACCTTACGATTGCCCCATTGATCTCATCCCCGATGCACCCATACCGAAAGGGAGAATCTACTCATTATCCCCGTCCGAAGAACAGGTACTTAAGGAGTACATCCAACAAGCGCTACGTCTGGGTCACATTCGACCCTCCTGTTCTCCAGCGGCTAGCCCGATCTTTTTTGTGCCTAAGAAGGAGGGGGACCTGCATCCTTGTGTCGATTACAGGCGACTGAACGCCATTACCATAAAGAACCGTTATCCAATCCCTCTCATATCGACACTGATGGACAGACTGACACGCGCCTCCATATTCACTAAGCTAGATCTACGGGGGGCCTACAACCTGGTCCGCATACGGGCAGGTGATGAATGGAAAACGGCGTTTTGCACTCGCCCAGGGCTTTTCGAATACACCGTAATGCCGTTCGGCCTTTGCAACGCCCCCGCCACATTTAAGCGCTTTGTGAACAAGCTTTTTTCCGATATACTCAATGTTTTTGTAGTGGTCTATTTGGATGACATATTAATCTACTCACCATCCCTGGAAGAACACATAGTCCATGTTAGAGAAGTCCTGAAACGTCTCAAGGAAAATTCCTTGTTTGCCAAACCTGAGAAATGCATTTTTCATACTAAGGAGGTGGAATTCCTGGGCTTTCACATTACTCCCGGAGGCCTTTCCATGAATCAAGCAAAGGTCCGTGCCATCACGGAATGGCCCGCCCCGTCTAACCTCAAACAATTGCAATCATTTCTTGGTTTCTCTAACTTCTATCGGCGTTTCATTGCTGGATTCTCTTCCATCATTTCTCCCCTTACTGCTCTAACCAGCCCTCGGGTTCCTTTCTGTTGGACTACAGAACACCAACAGGCCTTTGACACGCTAAAGTCCCGGTTCATTACTGCCCCAGTACTGCAACATCCCGATCCCGAACTCCCGTTTATACTGGAAGCGGACGCCTCGTCGTTCGCATTAGGTGCAGTGCTCTCGCAACCTTGTCCATCAAGGATCAATTACACCCCGTAGCGTTTCATTCCAGGAAATTCACGTCATCCGAATCCCACTATACAGTAACCGAAAAGGAACTGCTGGCTATCAAAGATGCACTACAAACCTGGAGACACCATCTCATCGGGGCCAAACACCAGACCGTGGTCTATACTGATCATAAAAACTTACAAGACCTGGCCTCCCTTAAATGCACCAACAGCAGACAAGTACGCTGGCACTTATTCTTTGCTGCCTATGATTTTGTGGTGAAGCATAGGCCAGGTACTTCACATAGTAAGGCGGATGCTCTTTTCCGTTCTCCTGGGGGTGAGCCTCTTTCTTTGTACCCGGACACGCTCTTAGGCAAGGGGCATGTCGTATGTATTTGCACCCCTTCCCCTTCTATGCTGACTGACATCTGACAGTGGGTTTCACTCCATCCTCAGGCGCTTGAAGAATGGGACTTGGTTCTTCAGGAAGGGTTACCATTTATACAAGGGATATTATTCCTTCCTACTAGTGACACTCGGAACAAGGCACTCCGTTGGTCCCACGACACGGCCATCAATGGACACCCCGGACAACACTGTACCCTGGAGTTATTAAAGCGTTGGTGTTGGTGGCCATCGATGAGATGTGACGTGGAGAACTACGTAAACACATGTTCTATATGCGCTCAATGCAAAACATGCAAGGGTCGCACATTTGGTCTTTTGCAACCATTACCTATTCCTCCCAAGCCTTGGCACACGATATCTATGGACCTGGTCACAGACTTGCCTCGTAAACAGGGTTACGATACCATCTGGGTAATCGTTGACTCTTATACCAAGATGGCCCGTTTTATTCCCTGTACAGGGATTCCAACAGCACCCACACTTGCTCAGCTGTTTTTCAAATCTGTTTTTTGCCTTTTCGGTCTCCCTCAGGTCATTGTGTCAGACCGTGGTTCTCAATTTACTTCCCATTTCTGGCATGCTCTTACCAAAATCCTTGGTATCGACGCTCACTTTTCCTCAGCTTATCACCCAGAAAGCGATGGCCAAACGGAGAGGGTTAACCAGGCCTTGGAACAATACTTGCGTTGCCTGACCCTACAATATCAGGATACCTGGTTGAACTTGCTCCATTTGGCGGAATTCGCTTACAACAATTCCTGGCACTCCTCCACTGGTTTCTCTCCTTTCTATGCTCTCTATGGGCAACATCCTCGTTCTCTCCCTCTCCCTGATTTCCCCTCTTTGGCGTCCCCCGCCGCTAATGACTGTGCCCGTGACCTGCTGTCGGTCCACGCACAGACCATGGTCCATTTACGTGAAGCCCAGACCGTCATGAAAGCCAAGGCAGACAGGAAATGGGTGGCCGCCCCTGAGTATCGGGTGGGGGATCGAGTCTGGTTGTCGACCCGTCATCTGCGTCTTCCTGGTTGCCGCAAATTGCTTCCCCGTTTTATCGGTCCCTACACGGTATCCCGGGTTCTCAACCCGGTGGCTTTTCGCCTCTCCATTCCTTCCTCATGGCACATACACCCTGTGTTCCACACCTCTCTACTTAAGCCTTGTCTGGCTCCCACACGGCTGGTCCCTTCTGCTGCCCCGGTCTCCTTGTCTTCTCCGGATGTCTACGAGGTTCATGCCATCTTGGGTTCCCGCTTTTTTCGGGGTCGCCTCCAATACCTAGTGGACTGGTTGGGGTATGGCCCTGAGGAGCGTTCCTGGGTTTCTTCTCGGGACGTTCATGGCCCGCGGTTGGTTAGGGAGTTTCATCGGCATAACCCTTCTTGCCCACGTGGTCGTGGGCATTTGGGGGGGGGCTCTGTCACGCCCCGCATCACTTCCCCGGTCACTTCTCGCATTACACCCCCAGTTGCACGCACTCGATCTCCCCTACACCCACCTGCAAGGTCACTCATGATGCACACAGTAAGGCGACTGCATCCTGCCTTGCGATCAAGAACAACAGCCGGCTGCCCGGGAGTCTTCCGTCCTTCATTTCGCTGGCAGTTGCCATGGACACTCACACGCCGACAGCTTCCTCATTGTACAGGCTTCAAGCGGCACACTCCGATCCTCCTACAGCAGCCCGACAGCATGTGATCAAGACCACGTGATCGGCCGCACGTTACGTGATGGCTTCAAGCAGGTATAAAAGCGGCCACAAACATGGAAACAATGCTTCACAGCTGACTACCGTGGGGACTTTGTGACACTTGCTGCTACTCTTCGATTCTCGGTTACCTAGATCTCGGATTGCTTTACGGACCTGATTTTGCCTGTTCCTCGGACTCTGGTTTGTTCCTCCTTTTGACCTCGGATTGTTCTATGGACCTGATTTTGCTTGTTCCTCGAACTCTGGTTTGTTCCTCCTTTCGACCTTGGATTGTTCTACGGACCTGATTTGCCTATTCCCTGGTTTCCGTTTTTGGTACTTTGTTTTGGGTGCCATCCAGACTGCCTCTGTTCAACCTCGGCACCTTGAAACTACGTATCCTGAACTACACCGTCGGAACCATACTGTTTGGTCTCTGTCAGCCGACCCAGGTGTTGCTTCTCACAAAGCCTTGCAGAACACCTAGCCTCTTTACCCTGACACCTGTTAGCTGTCCCTTCAAGGGACCATTATTGTACATTGGGGGTAAGCTTTAATACTTCTACTGCTTGCATTGCATTGTTGTCCTTTCATTTGGTTAACAACCATTCATTGCCTTTAAGTGGTTCCTGGGGTGTGTTTCCGGTGTTCCTAGTTCCTGTCTGACGGCTTACAACACCTGTGGCCTTAAAGACTGTACAGGCAGTGTACTTTGCCTTGCCTGTGCGGTACTTAGGGACGGAGGTACAAATATCTGCACGACCATCAAGCTTTAGAACAGAAAACAACGTGGCACCATCAAAGCGGCATCAAGCCTTACAAAGCATTGACCTTCCCTGGGGGCACCACTGCATCTACCGACATGGCCAACGCTACAGCCACCAGCGATCCTCAGGAAAGCTCATATGGCTCAATTACCCCTGAACTAGAGACTACTGGCCATCCTATGGTCAGGCATTCCCAAGCTGCCGAAATACCCACAGCAATATTGATAGAACTTGACCCCTAAAAGATCACTTGCCACTCCACTTCTAATCTATGCCCAATACCAACGCTACAATCTGACTACGAGTGCACATTCAACAGCAGTAACGATTTAACTTTCTCTTTTTCTCACACGCAGGTTATGCACATTTGACAGCTGCAACACGATTTAACCATTTTTCTTTTCTTGCCCTTGAAGGTTGTTGCGACTTGAACGAAGAGCGTATCTTGTCCTGCCCATGCTATGTCAACCATCCATACAGAGAATTTGGGAGAAGGTCTTTATCTGGGCACTTAACGATTATTTAGTTCGTGGAGCTTGACTAATGCTCACAACTACTATCAAAATAACTCTGTTATTGTGAATTTCAGGCATGCAACTTTATCAACTCTTCAGTCTCCTCAAGGCAGCGTAAGTACTCAAAATGAATGAAATAAAGATTACCATAATTGTTGTGGGATTTCTAATACCCGTTGGATTGTTGTGTACTGTTTTAGTACAGCATTATTCTGCTAGGCATGCAACATGCAACCGCTGTTCCTCTTACTAACATTTCTCCAACCCAAGCAGCAAGGACAACCATGTCAGGTGGAAGTGAAGACACTGCTGATCAGGTAAGGAGAGGTAAGCACAGTGTTGCTGCAGACATGAAGGGAGTTAACACGTATAGACAGAGCACATATAACGAATAACATGTAAAAGCACATGTTCAAAATTGGTAAGGATACAGGAAAGCTGCTATGTCTGCTCTTTAATTCTCTACGCCATGAGTGCCTCCAGAACCTTCTTAGCAACAGAAATACCTGCAGCAAGGGCACAATGCATGGTGCATCTAGCAATTGTCCAGATGCAAGGAAGATTCCAAGGGAGAAGTGCCACACTGCGATGGATGTCCAAGGGGACCTTCCCATAACAAGATAACTATATTAAAATATTACCCATGATGAACAATTACTGGCAAATTAGTGATGGGTTGCAATACATAACCAAAGGACCAGCGAAAGGAGAGACAAAGACAATTACACTGGAATACTTGCCATGTCCATGGTCAAGAGTAAAAGAAGTAGGCGGAGAACCTGGTTGCTGGGAAAGACCACAGATACTGATCTATGGAAGAGTATACACAAACAAAGGGTGAAAGCAGAGTAGTAGGAAGTAAAGGACTAACCCTGATGAAAGCTGCAGTAAATAAAGTGCAAGAAGAGAATGACAAGTGTCTCAAGGAGTGGGACAGAAGCACAAACCTAGTGACATGGGTAGATTGGAGCAAATACCGGAAATGGATGCAGGAACAGCAGTACTGATGGACCACTACTGGGAATGTGGGTCCAAAGCTTATGACAAACTGCCACCAAACTGGGGAGGAGTGTGCTCCCTAGAGCATGTCAACATGCCATATGGGGACTGGACCTTAAAGATTGGTGCACACAACCAAATAGTGAGTGTGCCTTAATTGGCTGTGGGGTTAGTACTCCTCCTGCCTTCCTAAGATGCTGCAAATATTTTCCCAGAGGAGCCTCAAATTGTAATTTGATATTGTAAGGTGTTTTAATTTATGATGCCTCTTTCCTTTTTTTCCTTATGATATTCCTTCTACTCTTGTTTTCTGATCCTCTGCCACTTGCCTGTGGCTCTCCTTGTTGGGGGATATTTACCTACTTATGATTGTCTCCACATTAGTTAATTGGAATAGTTTATGTTTGATGTTTTTGTATTGTATGCGCCCTCACACCTATGGGTTTATCGGTGCGTGGTATAAATGCAATTTAAAAATATCGTGGTACCAAGGAAGGATGTTAAGCTCAATAAGTTCCAGAAAATGGAAAACAACAGGAGAAAGAAACGACCACTGCAACATGTGCTGCTAGTGCAAACAAGCAATGCCATCAGCAGAAAACACTCAATAGGGTGAGGAGAGAGGGGAATTACTTATGGGGAACATCTGAAGCAGCACTAGACAAAGTACCTGCATCCCATAGACTATTCAGCAGAACTCAAATGTTCTTTGCATCACTAATACCCAGAGTACAAGCCAATGCTAAATGGTTTCAGATCACACGCTGGTAGTTGATGGTAACCATAAACTCGACAGTGAACGGGTTCAATGCAATCAAGGAAGAGCTCAGAGCGGTAAGGTTGGTGGCTTCCATGATAGATATGTTCTGGATCTCCTCAGAGGTATGGAAGGAGGAGTTTGCACGAACCTAGTGACATGAGTAGACAAAGAGGCAGGTCCACTGCCTATAGTTCCCCTGAAAACACCAGCTCTCTGCTATCAACACAGTGGAGATGAAGAAGTGGGGGAAAACGTAGGATGCCAGAAGGTGTAGCAAATACTGGAAATGGGTGCAGAAACAGCAGTACTGATGGACCACTACTGGGCATGTGGGTCCAAAGCTTACAACAAACTGCCATCAAACTGGGGAGGAGTGTGCTCCCTAGCGCACATCAACATGCCCTCTCTAGTGGTACCAAGGAAGGATGTTAAGCTCGATGAGTTCCCCAATGTGGAAAACAACAGGAGGAAGAAATGACCGCTGCAACATGTGCTGCTAGTCCAAACAAGCAATGCCCCCCCTGCAGAAAACACACAATAGGGTGAAGAGAGAGGGGAATTACTTATGGGGAAGATCAGAAGCGGCACTAGACAAAGTATCTGCATATTAAGCAGAACACAAATGTTCTTTGTATCACTAATACCCAGAGTACAAGCATATGCCAAAGCTAAATGGTTGCAGATCGCACGCTGGGAGTTGATGGTAACCATAAACTCGACAGTGAATGGGTTCAACGCAATCAAGGAAGAGCTCAGAGCGATAAGGTTGGTGGCGCTCCATGATAGATATGTTCTGGATCTCCTCAGAGCTATGGAAGGAGGAGTTTGCGCAAAAATCGGAAGTTCCTGTTGCACCTTTATACCTGCCAACGATGAAGATAATGGAACACGTTCAGACACAGTTACCAAGTTGGCCCAGATGCACGCAAAGATGGAAGAAGAGGCAAAGGGAATGGGGAAAGACAAGAGCTGGTTTGCATATCTCTGGTCATGGATGCTGTCCTGGCTGGCGCAAGGGCAGAATGTGATTGCAGGAGCACTAGTATTGGGAACAGCATCTCTATGGGGAATAAAGATATGTATTGGCAGATGCAAGAAGACAGCAGAAGAAGCAGAAGAGGGATGCAAGTGCTGATGAAAATGGAGACAGGAGAAGCAATGGACGACATTGTAAAAGAAAGAGAATGACTAAGGCAGAAGATAGCAGAATCTGACCTGTTTCAGCCTGGAGTAAATGTAGATAACCCACACAACCCCAAACAGTATGTAGGGAAATGGGTGTTGTGCAAACCCAAAGGTGGAAGTGTTTACATGTACTGGTCCTTTGAAGATCATGTCAACTACTATGGACACCTCGTAAGAATAACGAAGGTGTCTCGGTTGATGGATGATAGAGGAGATAATGGTGGTGTGGTTGACAAGTCAACCAGAGGGCCGACTGAAGAGAGGAGGTCAAATTACTCCCCCCGTCTTGACACACACCCCAACCAAAAAAAGAAACAAAGACAATATGGCTGCCGAACACACAAGCTTGCACCAACCCCCACTGCACCCACTATGGACAAGTATCATGAGAAGTATCCTCTCAGTCGTCCTTATAACCCCATAGCTGCACGAATATTACCCAGAGTGGATTAAGAGTCACAAGACGGACCCGGAGACAGCTAAATGGACCGAGTCGACTAAACGCTGAGAAGCCATGCTGAGCCGTTAGAGGCTACACAACCTAGCTGCGTCAGACAAGAAGCACACGTGCCATCCGCACATCTGGGGGGGAACACACACACACACACACACACACACACACACACACACACTCTCTCTCTCTCTCTCTCTCTCTCCGTACAGTTCTATGAGGTAGAGTGTTAGGAAAGATTTCGTAATTGTAGGTAATTTTCCTTCCATGTGGCAACCCCTAAACTTTTTGCTGTTGTTTTTCACCTTGTTCTCGACTTTGCCAGAGAAGTGCAGCCTTCTGCCGCACTCCTCTGGGCTTTCGCTCCTTTCTTACGGGGAAACTGACATGCCCTTAAGACAGTCAGTAGCAGGAAACGCTGTTTTCCGTAGTTTCTTTTATCATGTTGCGGCTTTCGTGCAACATGACACAAGAGGGCACTGTAAGCTAAGTTACTGCTCTCTTGGGTCTCTAGCCTTCTACAGGCCCTAGATACTCTTTTAGGATTGTACTGATCAGTGCAAGTGATTCACGGACGGGAATGGTGGCAGCGATCGTTTCTTGTGTTTTGAGCTCCTTTTGGCGTTTTAAGCACGTTTCTCGCGCTTAGCCCAAAATGGTGGCCTGGCTCCCAAAATGGCCAGACCACGAGGCTCCTTTGTCATGTCCGCTGAACGTCTTGCTCCCTTCACCTTCCCCAGGTCGAGCCGACCCGGGGCCTTCCTTATTTGGGCATGTACTTTCCCGCGAAACACAGATGCTTTCGCGGGCTTCTACATGCCTGGTGTGTGCCTCCAGGATGTGGGCTGGGATTTATGGTCCCAATACACATCCTGGGTGCCAGAGAGTCTAGGGTGGTGTGAATGCCTGGGACCACCGTGGTCCGTGATAGGTCCACGAATGGTGTGAGTGTTGATGAGCGGATCTCCCATTGGGTCCCCTTCGTTTTGGCGCGAAGGGAACCGTGGATAAGAGGGGGCTGGAAACACCACTACCATGTCGATCTCCTGAGTTCTCACGAACGAAGGAATACAGGAGCCAAGTATCCTGCAACCAAGAGGCTGTACCGAGGAATCGCTGGTGACCCGCTGAAGGACTGCTCCTCTGCACTGCTGTCGCCTTGTGAAACCCTTTTCACCTTTGATCGAACCAGAAGGCCTGTACTGGTACTTCGACCCTTGGAATAGCGGGAACAGCTATTCTCGGCATCTTCACCATCTCCTGCTCGTAAGCCTTCGGAAGCGTCTCTGGGCCATCCAGCAGACTGACCAGCCTACACAGGAGTCTTGCTCTGTAACCGCTGCCAGGTTGTGTAGTATTTCGAGTCCTTGTCACTCTCACACGCTTCGTACACTTGGCGTTCCCAGGTCTGAAGTGAGTAGTGTACATTGGGCTCAGATACACACGGCCGCTCCGTTGCCCTTCTGTGGTAACAAACTGTGCAGGTTCCTTCTTTTGGGACGTCTTTTACTCACCTCTGCTGCTGCAGACTCAACAAGACGACGAGACGTTCCCTGCTCTTCTGAACCTGCCAGCGACTGAAACTGACGCGGAGAAGCCTGGGTCTGCTTGCATCGGGAACCGGTGAGTAGCATAGCTAGGAACTGGTCGCCCTCCTGCAGGAGCCCATAGCTTTTCCCCGCTGTGTCTGAACAGCACGCCTTTCCGTACTCGTGCTCTGCTTCTGCCCACAGTGGAGGCTGCGCTTGAGTCGCGGAACACTGTTCTTCTTCATTTGTGCACTAAACTGAACCGCCTGATTTCCCTCGAAGAGACTCCCCTTTTGCCCGTTGGCACCAGCGTGTGCAGGTACTTTTGAGCACAAGGCTCCACTCTTCGTAGGGCTCGGACTTCCTTTTAGTTAGGTGCCTCTGAAGGCAGACTGGGTCTAAGCATTATTTCGCACTGCCTGTTTTCCTTCCCTTTTAGGTGGACTACACATTTTGTGCATCTAACGCTTGAGACTTGTTGTATTTGTATATATATTGTATTGGTATGGTATGTGTTGGTTTACTAGAGTTGTATTGTGATTTCTCGCTACGGTCATTGTTTTAAAGGCCTTGGAATAAATGTGTATATATTTTTAATATAACACCTGTTTGGAGTAATTTGTAAGTGTCCTTGCTTTGTGTGCTCATTGCGGGCTTTTAGTCACCCTCACCCCTCTTGAGACCTAGTCTTGACCGCCGCGATCGCTACCTTGATTGGTCTGGCTCGTCCAGAGGTTACCCTGTTCCAAGTAATTAGGTTGGCCTTCTGAACTTCTGCGCCACCAGGACAGAGTTCAGAAATCCGTCTTTACATAGAGTACGGTGACCTTTACATACAATCTGCACGTTTATTATTTTGCCACTAGCAGAAACGGCAGAAGCAAGAAGATCACGTTACAGGCTTGCAGATGCTTACATGCAACTAAGCCCATGGAATGGCAGGAGCACTCATGAGACCTGGCAGAACCATGATGCACTAACCTATGCTATATGGTAGACACACACAGGAAAACCAGGCCATGACTTAGTAAATCATAGTAGGCCATAATTGTCTCTGAAACCCTGAAGCTTGCGGAGCGCTGTGAAAGCAGAAACACTGGGGGGGAACAAGGCCACTGCCAAGGTTGCACTGTTGCAAGGTGACATTCTTTATCCTGAACAGAAGTAACACCGGCAGTGGACAAGCATAATTCTCCTTAAATTCAGAATAATTCAGAGCTCCAAGACCCAGGAACATGATCTCTGGATACGTGATCCAGCTGAGCTGAGAGCAAGCCAAGACCAGGCCAAGACCCGGCGGCTGAGAACCGCAGCCGTCTCACAGATCCCATGACGATTGTAACAAAATTGTTACATGCACGCTACAGTTGTGCGATGGGAAATGAGCACTCGTACGGCGACAATGACACGTTTTGCACATAGCACCCTGAACAGGTGCAGACCGAGCTGGAAATTGATTTTGTTCCAGGCCTTGGGGCTCACGGCTCAGTCAATGACAGTTCATGGCCTTATGGGTGGGTAGCTGGAGTCAGCGGCCATTCAGGGTTCCACATACTGTAACATTTAGTGTGTAGCAATTTTCGAGCCAATTAATTAATCTCTATAGGGTCTTCTATAAGGGAACTACCACTCAGCAGCCTATCCAGGATGAAGATAGGTTTTTGGAGAAGGGCCAGGGGAATGATGCTTGTGTGACGTCACTTGCTATGAAAACTGGTCTGCGAGCCAGAGTTTGTTGAGCTGTGCTTGGAATCGCCTCTGCGCACTTGATCCCTGTGGTTTGTTGGTTGTAATAAACACAGTTGAACTTGCCACTTGTCTAGACTTACTTATGTCCATGAACTCCTAGCAACCACCCCTGCTTGCCTGGGAATTATCCCTGACAGCACATACTGAACTGCAATAAACAAAGGGAAGGTCACAGAGCTCCAGGGTCCCTCGGGGGATAATTTTGAGTGCTTAGAGTAGAACATAAATAATGACAGAACAAAATGGCTGGGCTCACTTATTAAGTGCTACAAAACACGTATTCACCACAGGGTGGTATCTATAGCTGCAGCAGTTGTATACTTGTGGTGAGCCCCATGTGTCTTGTTACATTACATTTCTGTATTGAGCAGCTGTGTCGTTGACAGGTTCTGTGGTTGCATCAACCATTGTGGATATCCCATTCTTCTGCAGTGCAGAGCAGAAGAAAACCTCATGAATGTGTTGGCATACAACATTATTTCAGGAGGGTCGTCCGCTTGTGGATGTATTCATAGGGATATATGATTATAGGAAGTGTGTCTACACACAGTCACTCTTTCTTTCCTATGTAAATTCTTTCTGTGGGCCTCATCACGACTTGGGCGGTAACGCCGGTGCTATTAGCGCCGGCGCTATCTGCCCTACCGCCGAACTCCCCGGCACTAATAGCACCGGATCACGAGTTCGGCGGTAATGTTAATCCCCATTCCCCATTGAGCCCATTCGGGAATGCCCCATTCCCCATTGGGCTCAATGGGGAAATTTCGCGCTAATACCGCCGGCAGATTTCCCGCCGGCGGTATGAGCGCGAATTTTCAGTGGATTTCCCCCCAGCTCGAAGTCCTGATTTGGCGGACCCTTAAATACAGCGGTAATAGCGCTACCGCCGGATTTAAGGGTTACCGCCAGAGTCGTGATGAGGCCTTGTGTATGGTCTTAAAATGCGAATTTCCGCCTTTCTATTTTGCTATAATTCTCTGTATTTTGAATGTTCTGGTTATATGTTGAAGAATTGATAGAAAGATGTGAAGACTAACGTGACTACTTCAACTTTGATTAGGACTGTGATATTTGTGGTAATTTCCAGTCTGATGGATGCATAGACTTAGATTAGTGAAGTGTATACGCTCTAAGCCTTCTGCAAAGCACTAAGTCATACAAGCCTACAAAAACCTATTAACGATAAGATATTTCTCCAAATGTGTTAAGGAAAAATGTAAGACATGATCTCAATATTTGTTCCATTATCGCTCTATGTTTCCACCAACTGTTACATTAAACCAACACATTTTCCAAGCTGATAAAATGCATTCCATCACAGAAGGCTTTGGTCATGGATTGCGTTAACAAATATAGATTGTGGCTTACATCATTTAAGAGGGTTTCCAGGTTGCAAGTCTGCAGGTTGAGTGATTGAATTAGATCTGCTTGTGTGCCATTCAGATTTATCAGCATCTGGTCGTAATTGTCTTGTGTTATATTTCCTTCCGGCAAATCAAAGGCATTTGTCAAATCAAGGATATTTCTGTAAATAACAAATTATATTAGGTTATTATTCATGTTTGGGCTCCCAAGTGAAGCAGAACTGTTAGGAAAATCAAAGTATTAGCAGTGTTTTGACCGGATGTTATTAAAAGTTCTCACAGGGCATCAATAAAGCTCTGTAGTGACAGGTTAGGTGAATCAAGATAACTGGCTCTCTTTTTTTCTTGGACCGAGCACCTTTGTAATGTCTCTAGTCATATAACCGACCGGGGCACCTTATGTTATACACATCTCATCATTTCATAGTTTCCCCACAAGACAGTAGTTCATATTTAGCATTTAACAGCAGACTTTCTAGCGTTTGCTCATAAATAAAACCTGTGTAGATTCTGAGCAGGAGATAACCTATAGCTTCCATTAAAAAAATGTCTTTTTGTATTACCAAACACAAGGTACAGCTTCTCGTGTGAAAACATATTTTAAAAAAAAGCACAGGGTTTTGCGGAGATTTTACTATAATTAGTGTAACTCTATTTTGTGGATCCATGATTTCAAGAATGCAAATGTCTCTCATTCGCACAGCTATAAAACAACTGAAAAGAAACGATTTATGGATAAGACTGATTACATGTTGCAATGTGCGACCGTAAATATGTACATGGTGAACATAAGAAAGAATAAAACACACTTTATTTTTATGGTGTGTAAAAGGGTACGTGGTAGGTGGTGGTAGGTTTGGGAAAATAAAAATGTTGCTTGTTCCATTAGATTAATACCATTTTGCAGTATGTCAGAGTGATCAGGCGTGATTATTTGTATAACACAACTGTGGTACTGTATCGCCTCATGGCATTAATCATTGTCCCAGAAGAAGAGAGACAATCTGTATAGTGAGCATCAGATGTTGAAAGGATGTGTTATATCTTTTTTTTTTTACTTTGGTTTTATTAGCATTTATATAAAACAATAACAGTGACCTCCGGAACAGGTCTGTTACACTTCATACATTTTCAAATAACCATTGAGCATGTCCATCCCCCACCCCCGCACTCCCCTCCTAACCCGGTCCCCCCCAACTGGGGTTTCCTTCAACTTGAACCATTGGAACTTGACGGTAGGCATTATGTTATACCACTAACACTTTCAAAGAGAACTTATTTGCGGGTGCTCGAGATCTAGCCCATAAATGACTCTCGTAGTGTTCTATATTTTCTCCATTTTGTGCCGGATAGTGGATCTCCCCTCCTCATTCCTCCCCGCCTGACTCTCCTCTCCCTTCCACTTCTCGGTGTCCCACCTCCCCGCTTCAGGTCCGTCAACATATCAATATCTCAATGCACTTCCCATCCCCATGATTGTCTCACCCCATCCCAGTTTGATTGAAAGGTGCCCGAGTCATCGCTGACCATTTCAGTCATTTGTCCATGAGGAACATGCTCTTCAGCTTCCTTTGCCAGTCCTCTTTAGACTGGGCCACCGGGCTCTTCCATTTCTGCGCGACAGGGCCTCCCTCCCCGCCCTCGACATCATTTCCCACATTCTTGAGTATCTGTACATGTCTGAGTCCCTCGGGGGCAGGCCTAGTAAGATCGTCAATGGATCTTGTGGGTGTACGTCCCCTTTGACCTCTGCAATCCAACCCCTCATATGCTCCCAGTACTTTTGAACCTGCGGACAGTGCCATCAGATGGGTTCCCTCCTTCCCACCTGGCCACATCCTCTCTGACATTTCGACTAGACCCCTGGGAACATCTTTGATAGCTTTAGTGGGTCCCTGTGCCATCCTTGTAGGATTTGTAGGTTGTGCTCCATGTCTACTGTAAATAAATTCCCATGGAAGGCTATTTTGAAAACCTTGTCCCATGCCTCATCTGAGAGGACCTCCCCCGCCAGGCCATTCCAGTAGCAACGGAACCCTCTCTTCTCCGTTAGATTGTTGGCATTCAATATCTTGTACATTGTAGACACCACCCCCTTCCTTGAGTTAGCAGAGTCTAACATTTTCTCGAAGGGAGTCAGAGATCTCCTGAGTTTCATCCCCCAAGTCTGTTCCCCTGGGATGCCCTTCAGCCTGAGATATTCGAAAATAGATATCGTCCCCTGGCCCAGAACCTCTTCCATTTCCCCATATGACAAAAAATCTCCCTCTCTGAACAATTGGCCCGCCCTTTCCATACCATTGTCAGACCAGGCCTGCGCATTCTTGAATCCCCTGCTTCCCAACCTGAATATGGGACCCACAACGAGGTTAAAGGGGACGGCCATGTTGTCAGGTGGCTGGTTTGTGCCCACTCCTTCCAGATCGACCAGAGAACTCCTAGTGTTGGGTCATTCTTTAACCTGTTCGGAATTGACTTTCACAGAGACCAAAGGAGGTCCCGGACCTTAAGTGGATGAGCATCCATGTCCTCCAGGTAGGTCCAATAAGTACCCTTGCCCTCTTTCATGTATTCTAGGAGTACCCTTAACTGGGCTGCGCAAAAGTAAAGACAGATGTCCGGCAGACCAAAACCCCCTTCTTCCCTCGGAAGGGTGAGAATGGTCCTCCTAGTCCTTGGGGTCTTACCTTGCCAGATGAATGTTTGAACTGATTTCTGGAGAAAAGTCTGGTTGGGGACACACGTGAAGTGATAGAGTAGTCTTGGTAAGACGTTCATTTTCACCGCTGTCATATGTCCGTACCATGACAGAATCATATTACCCCACCGCCTCATGTCCATCTTCATCTCCGTCATTATAGGGTCGTAGTTGGCTGGGGCCAGTTGGGAAAGGTCCCTATGCCAAAATATCATCTGCAAACAGTGGAAGTTTGAATTCCACTTCACCCCGTATAATTCCCTTGATATCCGGTGGGTCCTAACCGCTATAGCGAGGGGTTCCATTGTAAGGACATATATTAGGGGGGAAGAGGACACCCCTCTCTCGTACCCCGCGAGAGGGAGAATGAAGACGAAGGCTCTCCATTCACCTGGACCCATGCTGTTGGGGCCCTATACAACGCGGCTATCCATTTTCTAAGTCGTTCCCCGAACCCCATTCTTTGGAGGAGTCGTGCCATGTACCTCCACTCAACCCTATCGAAAGCTTTTTCTGAGTCTATCGAAAGTAAGCTTGCGTCAAGGTTTGATTCTTGCAGATAATTGGTCAGGTCTATTGTTTTTCAGATATTATCTGAGCCCTGGCGTCCCTCTATAAAACCCATCTGGTCCCCATGAACCAGTGTTGGCATAATCCCCTCCATCCTCTTGCCAATTACCTTTGCCAGGATCTTGACATCCATATTAAGCAACTATATCAGTCTACAGGAGGAGCATTCCGTCTGGTCTTTTCCCTCTTTGGGTAAAACAACTATAATTGCACCCATCATTTTTTCAGGCAGGATTTCCCCCTCGAGAACCATATTAAACAACTACACCAGGTGAGGGGCTAAGGTGGAGCGGAACATCTTGTAAAATTTCACCGTAAACCCATCTTCCCCTGGTGACGTTCCTCCCTTCATCCCCTTGATTACTCTCACTATCCCTTCTTCTGATATAGGGGCCTCCATGTCATCAGCCACTCTGCACTGGCTCCCAGTGGCTGCAAGGATTAGGTTCAACACCCTTTGCATTGTTCACAAGGCCTTCTGGGGCCTGGGCCCTCAATACCTTCAACTCTCTCTTCCTAAATATCTTCCTACTCGAGCTCTTCGCTCAGCCGCCTCCAACTCCCTTAGGGTCAGTTGCTTCTCCAAGCAACAGGTTGGTGGTAGATCTCTTTCTTCAGCTGGGGCCTCCCTCTGGAATAGCCTCCCTGCATCCCTGAAACTTGAGGCGAACCATGTCCGGTTCCGGAAGCACCTCACAGCCTTTCTCTTTGCTTCTGCTTCTTCCCCTCCTCTCCCCTGCTGACCTCCTGGCTGTAACTGAAACTACACTGGTTACCTGGCCACCCTCTGATCTCGGGCCCAGGTCCCTCTCCCACCAGTCACACACACCTGCACTGCCTTCCTGGCTACCCTCGCACTTGGGGAATGTGTTTGTATCCCCACAGTCCCACTACTAGCACTTGACACCAGATGTCTGCACTTACCCTTGCACTTGCCACCTGCTGGCCGTACTTCACTTATTGGTTATTTATTCTATTATCCCATGCACGGCACTGTCCCCGCACCTTTGCCCCCAGAACTTTCTCCCTTCCCATGCACTTGCGCGATCTGAATAACACCTGGCCTAGTAGCATCGTTGTCTGTCTTCCCCATGTTCCCCCTCCCTTGCCTCGTCGCACCCTGAAACACTTGTGTATGGGCATGTTATAAATGCGTTATAAATGCCTTATATCACATCATATCATATATAATATCATATCACATCATATCATATCATTTCATATTGTTATACAGGACAAGATGCATCTCCAGACACTGTTCCTACTCATAAATATTTATAAACCCCCCAATATGTATTATAATAATATGATATAAGCGAAGGTGACTGACACTCTAGATCACTGGTACGATCTAGGGTGGATTTTAACGAACATATATTCGGGCAAGAAGGTGTTTTCCCTAAAGTAGACGGTATTAAAGAACTCGCACCATAAAAAAATTGATGAGACCCATGCGGGGAAAAAAGTAAGGAACTTGGTAACTGGAGATGTATAACTCAATGTGCTTAAAGTTAAAAGGGAAAACAAAAGACACAATTGAGAATACATGGACTAATGGAATGACTGCCACTTGTGTATGTACTATGTGTTTGTTAATCAAGAAATGTGGCCATGTTGTGGCCCCTTGACCTTGCTCCAGACTAATCTTAGTGACCATTTGGTATTAACACGGGGTTATACCATAGAAGTGAGAAGCGTCCCAGTACCCAGGAGGTTTTGTGTGGGGTGGTGGTAAACAACCAGGGGAATCGTATTTGTTGGACAGACACAACTATTGAGACTAAATACTCATTTTCAGGAGGACCTCTCCTTATTTGTGAATGGCATGAATGTATATCATTGGGACCTGAACAAAGCATTATTAATAACCTTTGGTAGGCTACATTTGCATGCTATGAGTAAAGGGAGAAATAGGCCATTGCATAGTGCCTTTGATGTGGAACTTTTTTTTTTTAAAAGAGTGCACTAAGAAAAGAGAGAGCTAAAGCCAAGAAGCAGGAGGAAGACTTGACCAAATCAGTGTGTCTGGCCCACTTACAGAATTTGGACACTAAATTTAAAAACTGGGTTAGACTACATATAAACTCCCTCTCCAGTGCAAATTGGATAAACATGTTTGACACACAAACGATGCAAAAACATTTTGATCTTTTTGTGGGACTTTTCTGGCAGGGAAAATAGTAGTTGAAGCTGGGAGAGTTATACCATGATTTTAAAAAAGAAGAGGCCATATCACCACCAGGTCTAAAGAGAGGGTGTAAACGTACTGGCTTTGAAGCTGCAGACATCGAAGCAGTAATTAAAAGGCTAAAAACATCCAGGGCACCTGGCCTGGATGCTGTGCCAAATGTAGTGTACAAATCCAACGCCCTGTACTGGGCAGAGATCCTGGCTCAATAGTTTGAAAATCATGGCGCGGGCGGTCATCCCAGATAGCTGGCATGAATCTATCCTAGTCCCCGTATACAAAAAGGGTGGAGAAACTAAACTTACTACTTATAGGCTCCTTGCAATGCTGGACACGAGTGCAAAGATCTTTGCCACACTGCTATTTAAAAAATTGACTAAATGGGCAGAAGAGATGGGACACTCGCATAAATGCCAGACAGGCTTCCGAAAATCTCGTATCGCAATACATAATAACTGTGTCCTGCAGTATATGATTGAGGATACTAAACATCATGGAGAGAAACTGTATGTGTGCTATGTGGCTTTTACAAAGGCATTTGACACTGTGTCATGTCCAAAACACTGGAATAAGCTCAAGATGTGGGGCCTAGACCCTACCTTATTGCAATATGTAAAGGCTCTGTACAGCGATACAGTGGTTTCATTACGCCTATCACAAGAGCAGAACTTAACGTGCCAGGTTCCAACTAATGTGGGTCTAAAGCAAGGGTGCACGTTGGCACCCCTATTATGCAACAGACTTCGATTTGTATTTGTCTGATGTGAGAAATGCTCCCCCCCCCGGATAGACAATGATCCAATTCCATGCTTATGCACAAAGATGATATAATACTGATGGATCACACGTCTATTGGACTTCAGCGTAGTCTTGATGCACTGAGTCACTAGGCTAGGGAGAACAATCTGCTAATTAATTCCTCAAAAACGAAAATCATGGTGTTCGGAAAAAGAAGTAAAAGGCCAGACTCCTTTAGATGGAAGCTCAATGGCATGAAGCTTGAAGTCAGTGATCCCTATATTTACTTGGGGATCCCGATCAACGTGGCAGCAAAGGTCTCATATTATGGGGATTATGTTATTCCCCACATTTTAAAGAAATGGTACCTACTAAAACGGTACATCACTAGTGTGGGTGGAAATAATATAGAAGGTGCTATAAAAATATACCAAAGTAGCTTCGTCCCGGCCCTGCTGTACGGAATGGAATTGCTCTCGGCCAGATATCAAACTTTCTTGGATAAACTGGAAGGGAACATTCTTAAATCAATGCTAAATGTACCTAATGACACCCCGCTAGAGGCAGTACGATGTGAGATGGGCCTCTGTCTGCTTAAGGCACATTGGTTATTGAAGCGTTGTAAGCTGTACTGCTCTCTTGTGATCAGAACAAAAGAAGATAACACGATAATGGGGCTAGTGTCCAAAAGACTACAAGTAGAACCATTTAATTCCTTTTTGAGTTGTTTACACAAGGAGGCATGGGATCATTGTGATAACATAAATGTTCCCTTAAAGGAGATACTAGAAATACCTGACTATGAGAGACAGTTAAAGAAGAAGACCTGGGCATGGGACAGGGCTGAGTGGATGCAAAAACTCTCTTAGAAAAGACATTACACAGAATATACTCACCAGGGCTTTGTAGTGGGTAGACATGCCTCCTACCTGTTGAATCTGTGTAATAAGAAAATGAGGGAATACATCACCTACCTTCGTCTAAATATCCTACCCACATATGAATATACAGGTAGCTGGATATGTGTCCCATACGAAGACCAGAATGCTGTTGAATCCGCTCGACATATAATGACGCAATGTCCCAAACTACAGTCTCAGTACAAAAAAGCCTACGCCTCCATGGTAACAGAGATGGGTAACATAGAGGGAAATCAATTTTGGAGCACCCTAATTGGTGCCACCTCTTTGACCATAACTGACGCACAATATTTTGTATGGATCGAGTTGGTAAAACTGCTCTTGCACAGACTTTTAGAGAGGAAATGAATGGCTCTTTAAGTCCAGTGCTATAAGCTAAGATGCCTCCAATGGTTAGGGAGATTGAATATGATATTTTAAGTTATTGTAAATGCCAGTCTCCAGGATGAAATTTGATTATTAGGTGGGTTATAAAGATGAAATGTATGTACTTGATGTGTAGATTTTAATAACCCTTTTTTATTATTATTACTATATTGATGGATCATCAAATTAATTTCCTAAATGTTTTCTTGTATTAAAATGTGTGCTTAAGGTTTTATCTTGTAACCAAATGCACAATAATAAAAAAGAACAATATTGCTGCCACACACATTAGTGATCACTCAATGCTTGAGGCACAATTTGAGGTTGTTCTGTGGAATTAAGATATTGGGGAGCATGGTCCTAAAGATGTAATAATAAACACAGCAGGTAACAGGATATCATGGAATTCTGACACTGCCTCTCATTCCCTTGTGAATCTATTGACTTTATCCTCCCATGACTGGAAATACACTTTCACGGTGGATGAATTTGATGCATTTGTGAATGAGTCTAGTCTGATAAGGAAGAAACAGGGTGGGACAGTGTAAAGACTGGTAGGGGGTGTCTGTACTTCCGCTCTCTATATGGTAGAGGAGAGGCACAGCAGACCCCAGCCAAGATTCTCTATTACGGTAGCAATGGACGAGCAATCAAGGCCTAGCTTCTCAGGAGGTGATGCGGGCTGGTTCTTAAGTACAGTGTAGTCCCCGAACCCCCACAAAGGAATATCCACACACTGTATTACTGAAAACACATTCTTTATATAATTAATATTCAAAGGTATGTACACAATCACAATAACGCACTTTGTACTTGGAAGTCAATAATGATAAATATATACACGTCTAGAGTGGTACCACGAATGTTATCAAATCTCATTGAAGTGCATCAACTGTACGGTTAAAATGTCACACAGATCAATAACGAGTAAACCAGCAATAGAGATAGGCAGGAACGTAAGATGGTTGAAACAATAGGCAGAATGCTGACCCCTACCACTAGGCACAGTTCTGTGTGAAGATCCCCCCGCCTGGGCAACCTGTAAATAAAGATATGTAGCACAAGCCCAATCCATATATTGTCCGATAGTCTTACTTCTTCCTATTAAGGTTTTACCCCCCCCAATGTACCTGGTAAAGTAGAGTTTCCGACGATGCACCGACCGATCCTTCTTGAGTGCCTCCCTTTCAGGCGGGAGCCATGGATCGTCGAGAGGTGTCGGGGAACTTGGCGTTCAGTGTCGGGGAATCGACTGCCCTTCTTGAGTGCCCTCCCTTTAAGGCGGGAGTCACGGGTCATTGAACGTCCGACGGTGAACATGGTGAACTACGACAAGGAAGTGGCAGCTTCGTTCCCAGCGGTGCTCATTGACGACAGAGCGTTGGCGTCCTGCAAGGAAGAGGCGTGCGGGGCACCTCGGTGACGATAGTTCTGGACCGCAAAGAGATGATGAAGAACTGTGGCCCAGCAAGGGCGTCGAGTCATCGGCGTCTCTGCAGTCTGTAGGTGGTGGGAAACCCACCGGTGGATGCTCCTCGGCGCGTCGACAGTTGGGCCTTCTCCAGCGGGAGACAAGCGGATGCCGATGCAGACGAGAGCGTCCGATGATCAGTTGAAGTTCTTAGGCAAACGGGAGCACGGCGGCTCCGGTCGGCGACGGCGGTCGTCGACAGTGGCGGACAACAGTCCGAGTGCTTCTCCTTGGAGTTCCGCAGCAGTCCCTGTATCGGGTCGGCAGCCTATCGAAGGTCTGTCTACCAGGGAGCGTTGGCAAAGATCAGCTGTGCACGATGGTCCCTCGTAGCTCGGGAAGAGGCCGCCTTAACAGGTCCTCTCTGGGTCAGTCCTTGGAGGCACAGCAGCTTTCAGATTGTGAAGGAGAGCAACAGCACTTCTTCTCGTCCAGCAGGCCTTCAAGGTCAAGCGTCAGTTAATCCAGTTACTTGTCGTAGTGGACTTCAGCTTCTGAACACGATTCCTAGCAGTGAGAGGTCCCCAGATATACTGTTGATCTCCCATTCATTCCGCTGGGTCACACTCAAGCATCCAATCACGACTACGGGCATTCATGCAGGTAGGTAGCCAATCAGGCACACGAGGTATTCAGGCCATTCACTTCTCTCCAGACACTCACAACAAGTTATGTGTACTGGGACAAGTACCAAGTCATTCAACACTCCAAGCTGCATTCATACCGGTTTCGGGCAGGGTTGTCTCAGTCATTGTGTCAACCACCAGATACTAGACACCCACAACACAGAATGCATATTCGTCACACATTCTATTCACCCAGGTCCCACCCACAGGAGGTACCCACAACATACATCACCGGGAAGGCTCCAGCTAGTCTGACTGGGCCTTCACAACAACACCATATATGGCACTTCCATCCAACAGCCAGTCAGGGGGAAGGGACAGAGTCAGGGCTTCCCAGGACTTTGGGAAAACAAGGTAATGGGTAATAGAAAGCAAGAGGCCACCGGGGCCATCTTGTTTTCCATCAGGAATTGACTGATCCCAATGGCAGGGCCAGGGTATCCCAAAATGCAGGATACTCCGCGCACCTGTCAAATTCAGCATGGAGCTGCCACCAGCCCATACCCTGCTCTGTGGGCCACCCACAGGTGCCCAAAAACATACACTAGGGGCACAGGGTTGTACCCCCACCCATGGGTGCCATAAGGGTATCCCACGGGTCCGTTCACCAAAAGAAAGAGAGCTGCACCGCCAGGAGTCCCACATGAACTCCTGCGCGGAAAACACAACAGAACACACGATGAAAAGCAGTAAAGGACAAGGATACGGAGGCCCTGTCCCTCCGATGCATTTCCAACATCACAGACAGCTATACTTAAAAAACATACATGTCTACAGCGTGGAGGTAGCCGGTAGGAAAAGGGACATGAGAAGGGCTAGTAGTCAGACAAGGAATAGTGTTGGTTTATTAATCACGGTGAGGGGGGCCATGATCGTGGGGACTCGGCAGACCTACAGGAACTGGCTCTGAAACAGTCAAGCTAGAAGGAGTCAGGAAGATGCTGAAGCTATGTTGTCCATTCTGCGCAGTAAAAATGTGCAACGTTTAACGTCAGTTGTGAGAATGTACTTGAAGTAATTAAGATCAATACTTCTCATGTACCTGGGCCAAATAAGCTATCAAACATTTTGTTTTCTGTTCAAGAATGTGGTGCAAACTGAATCCTTCCCTGGCTCCTGGGCATCGGCGCACCTTGTGCCCATATACAAAAAAGGAGCGAGATCTGACCCATAATCTATAGACCGATCACCATTTTGAATGCCAACAGCAAGGACTTTGCTACCATCTTATTAACGCACCTTGAGCTGTGGGAAAATGACATTGGAAGAATTGATAAATGGCAGATTGGGTTCAGGAGACATATGGGCACTTTGTTGAACTGTCTCATGCTGAAATGCATACAACATGTTGCCTGGGCAGGGAAATACGACTCAGGGTACATTGCATCCATTGACCGTATGGCTGCCTTTGATGGTGTGGATTGCAATCTTTTGTGGTACAAACTTAGTATGTGGGGAATTCAAACTGGTCTCTTGAAGAAGATAATTGGTCTATATGCAAATTCTAATATCCAAGTCCGATTGAATCATACTGGTCTACTTTCTCGCCAAATTCAGACTTTTTCGGGAGATCAGGCAGGGATGTGTTTTAGCATCCTGCCTGTTTAATGTATATATGGCAGACATAGGCAACTATTTAAAGTCTGCAGCCTTTATAACGGCCAAACTGCACAATATGAGACCGGTCTGGATGGCTTACACCAATGATATCTTAATTTTTCATTGCACTCCTGTAGGACTCCAATGTCTGATTGATAGTTTCTCTGTCTTCATAGACAAACACTCCCTTATGATCAACCCCACCAACAGAAATTATGCAGTGCTCTAAGCGCAATAAAGCCTGATTTGCATATGGTCGTTTCCCTTCTGCAATGGCTTGGCAGGTGAAGAAAGATGGTCTGGAGGGTTTCCCAGAACCACGCCAGATGTAAAGATTCATTCTAAACCTTTCTGCCATCACCTCTCTGTTTTTGTGGTGTTTTAATAAGTTAATCACTCTTTTTTTTAGAGAAAGATTTATTTTTTGTTAATGACACAAATGCTTTACATAATAATACAAATATCATAGGATGGGTTTCATCTAATGGCTGGTTGGCTCAAATTAGGAAGTGTTACTTTGCACTGCTGTGGAAGTTTGATATAGTGATGGTAAATTGCGCAGAGGGAAATTGTTCATGCTGGTGGTAAATTAGACTGAGTAGCACTCATGTTTGTTTTTTTTCAACATGTAATTTTAAGTTGCTCCACACAGCTCCTAATGTATATTTTTCTAGAAATGCAAACCGAGTTGTCAAACTCGGCAGAAAACATACATCATATCACTCAGCCAAATGCTATAACTGCTTTCCCCCTATATTTTTATTTGATTGCTTGTTCTCCATGGAGCCGGAATAGCGGTTTCAACCAAGAATGAGGTTGTCACATGTCCCGAGGTTTAGGCACAGTGTCGCTACGTGTTTTTGATTCCCTGAAGTTTTTAGAAGATCTAAACGTTAGTTTCATATAAATAAATTATTAGTACCATTTCTTCCTTTGACTTATAAAATGAATCCCCATCATAACTATTCATAACTATAAAATATGTAAGGCTTTCTGAGTCCTACTTTTAAATAAACATCAGCTTGTGTGATTCGTATTTTTCAACTTACTTGTCAAAACAGTCATCATATCTGGCTGTAGCACGAAAACCAATAATCGCGTAGATTACAGTTGCTGCATAAATTGATGTGCAGCCATTTATTATAGAGATGGTAACAGCATCTTTCTCGCAGTTGTTACTGTAAACACATAAAATTACTTATTAGACTTTACTATTCAGAAGTAATACTAAACATATAATTATCTTAACGTCAACCTGCAGCATTTCAATATCACTCACTATTCATGTTGCTTATGTTGCCCTTAACTTTGAATCTTTAAATATTTCAAACGATCATCTAAATCAATAGACTAAATAGATGTACAATCCCGTTTTCTACACGACACCATTAATGCCTCGGCATATGATAACCTATTCAGTGAGAAACACTTTGCTAAAGGGACGTTATGGTTATGTCGGCATTATAAAACCCAATTAAGGTTGCAGAAAAATCTTTGAAAAGAGTTGCTATATTTGTAGAAAAAGAACAAAACTCCAACATTTTGCCAATTTTACCTAAAGACCATAACTGGTCACTGCAGATCAGCCATGACCACATAGACAACATTAACAATTATGTCATCAATGAAATCACTTACATCATCACAAATGGTGTCATGTATGACATCATTTATTTCACAGATGATATCAACAATTTGTACAGTCTCCAACAAAAAGTAGCCATAACCAAACAATGCATATTTATCTTTGTGTCAAGTGTCCTGCAAGATGTGTTTAGTGGGCATGATCTCTATATGTTATCTGGACACATATTCACTTTTAACATTGGAAGATGTTACATATCACAGCTGTTTCTATGTTGTACAATCTCATTATGTTTACACTTTACCACATGGCATGCCTTTCTGCCATGCAATTACTTTAAAGGCACTGTGAAGAATCTGATGGAATTCTCCCCAGAAACCTGGTCTGGGAACCTCCTCATGTGACCAGGAAAAGGCAAGCACTCTTTTATCCGGATCCTGGGGATGGTGTACTGCGGGAGGATCATGTGGCGGTGGGATCAGACTAGGAAGACTGGAAGGAACCCCTTTTTAACTTTCCCATAAGCGCTCCCTTCTGATGGCTTTTTGCCAATTTAAAGAAGTAGGAAAACATAATTTCACCAAAGTGAACTACATGTTCCAGAATCCTAGAGGGACTGAGATGAAGAAGAGGTCTGAAGAGGCATGTAGAAATAAAGGACATGCAAGTAGGCCTAACACAGCCTTTGCCAGAGTCAGGAAACTAACATTAAGGGGCAGCACCTGAAATCATTTGCCCCACCTGAGAGGCATACAAGGCTGTAGCAGGAAGGGGAAGGAGGAAAGAGCTGGTGAAGGAGCTGGATCAGGAGTTGGAAGGCTGGCAGTAGTAGCAGAAGGAGAAGAGCATGAGGCTGGCAGTTAATGAGGAAGTGGGATCACTTAAGGGATGCCAGGACAACAGAAGAGCAGATTTCACCTGCATGTTCTGAGTTGCTCCTGTGACCACAAACCCTGCCTTGTCATGGCTGCACTCACAGAGACGTGCCAAGATTGAAGGTCTTCTCAGGAGCGCCTAGTGGCTGTAATTGCAGAGCCGTGATTATGCTGCAAGGCCCATGTGCAGACGCAAGCAAAGTGACAGAGGAGTGAAGGAGACTCCCCATGGTCGAGGCCGGACTGAAGACACCCATGCTGCAGAGGGGTGTGGGTCCCAAAAGTGCCTAAAGCAGTAGAAGAAGGAAGAGAAGTCGGGAAGTGGAAGCAGCCTATAACCACGTTGTTCCCTGAGCCGGTGAGTTAAGCTCTGTGTTCAGGTTCACTTAAAAACACTTGCCGGTAACTGTTACCAGCTCAATTATAACTGGCGGAATTAAAGGAGCACATAGAAGTTGTTAATTGCTTTGAAAAGTCTAAATAACAATGGAAATGTTGTAAAATACAAGAAGAAAAGATCCTGGACTCTGTGCCCGATTTTATGAATACACGTTTTAATGATTAGCCCTTAAGTTAATGACACGTGTTTCGGCCTTCCTCGGCCTTTCTCAAATCAGGGCTGTTGTATATCACAAAGTAATACACAATAAATGAAAAAGAAAGTGCCCCTCCTCAATGGGGGTCACTTAATGTCAAGTGTGTAGGTCCTTCTCTCATGTACTTGAGTTATTGGTGAGGTACCTTGATCAAAGATTTAATAATGCTCCTGTCATCTGCATTAGCTTGCTCCGGGTATCTTAGATACCCGGAGTATAGATACTCCGGAGCATTATTAAATCTTTGTTCAAGGTACCTCACCAATAACTCAAGTACATGAGAGAAGGACCTACACACTTGACATTAAATGACCCCCATTGGGGAGGGGCACTTTCTTTTTCATTTTTAAAGTCCTTACAGTTCTTTAAAGTTGAAAATCTTCATCAAAGAGTGGTTGCATGTACCTAAATCTGTTTCTCTTGTGAAGCTTGAACCTTGTAACATACAGAACAAATATTCTATAAAAGTAGAAGTTGCTGAAGTAAAGTAGTAACATAGAAGTAAAGAGAAGAGCAAGCATTGCCCAAGGCAGTAGGCAAAGCTTTTCTATAGTGAAACCAGCCCTATTAAACTTAACCACCTGCATACTGAAGTTGTTAACGCTGTTAAAGGTCCAGTGTCCTCTCAGTGTGACAAGGATATCCAAAGCTGGAAGAGTGGCAATACAGCTTCAGGGTAACTACTGGAACCAATAGGTGTGAATAAAGCTGGGGAAGGGAGTTGGGTGCCTGTAAGAAAATTAAGTCAACAAATCTGTAATGCTGAGACTGTTGAAGTTGAAAGAGAAGCAGTCTAGAAGCATAGGCAGATTATATTAACTGCAGTAAGACAGACAGAAGAGGCAAAGTGGCTACCCTTTTCTGATAACATAGAAAAGAAGAGTGCCTTGCCTACCTGTGGAGGTCAAAGAGTCTTGGCTTTAAATAGCCTAATATTCATAGAGTACCAAGTTGAAGCAGAACTATTATAACTGTGGCTTGTCTATCATATTGACAGTGAATGTTGTAGTAAAGGTAGGTGAAGCAGTGACATACTGTGGAGCAAAGGAGTCTGCCTTCACAGTTACAGTAGTCGAAGGGAGTTGTCCAGAGGAGAGCAACACCCTAAGAAGCATCCTGACAAATTATACCAAAGACATTAGAGAGGATATAAATACATGGACAGTTGTTAAAGCAGAAGTGGTCCTTTTATTTTTGAACCTTGGCAATACCATCCTGGAAAGAGGAAATCCAGGATTACAATTGGTGCTGTTTTTTGTTGTTGCTGAACTGGAAGGGAGGTTTTCAAGAGAAAGGTAATGAACTGTTAACAGTGGATTTTGTTTTGGGGGAACTTTTCTTTTTTTTGGAACTCTCAAGAACTGATTCATGACTTTACCTTTCTTTGTGAACACTTGGAGGGATTGACTTTGGACAATCCTGGGAAAGGGATCCACCCAGGACAGGTCCTCTAAGTCAATGGTTGTTTGCTAATCACTTATTTATGTTGCTTAAGGTTTATTTTGAATGTTTTATTTGTTTAGTTTGAGGGCCAGTTTTGAGTATGCTAGGAGAAATCTCCTTAGAAATTAGACTAGGCAGGGCACTCCCTGGTAGAGTATGTTAAGAAAGGGTTTATTTGCATTTTTTATTATTAAAACGCTGTCTAACACTGAGAAAACTACAAGCATGTCTACCTCTCATTAGTGACCCCTCACAGCAGTCTCCAAGGACTATATGGAAGTATCAACACTCCGGGAATGCTAATTGAACAATGTCCTTTGTGCCGAATGTAGTACATATATACTGCATTTTGAAAACATTTTCCACATAAAACCATGTAACTTTGTGTTATTAGTTTTGCCTACACATATTTCTTCATTGTACCATATACAGATAATAACCTATGGTGTCTTACATGCAATAACTGTTTTACAGAGCAATAGTGATGTTCTACACATAATTTAGTAATATACTTTTAAACTATTAATTACTAAGTGTGTAACACCTGCAATGTTATTTTTGGTGTCATCACGGGTGGCTGTTGTGTGCCGTGCAGCACAGTGACCAAGTTATGGTTTCTTTAAGAATCATCACTGCTGAATATTTTTCCCCCTTTTGCGCTGCAACCATAACAACTCTTTAATAACGTTGTTTCACTGATTTTTTATTTTTTGTATAATGCCAACTTAACAAATACATATCTTTAGTCAATGTTGTTCTGTGTACACACACACACACACACACACACACACAGCTATTTCACAAATTACACTCTTTTGTCTCTTAAATTGCACCTGTTTCCCTTTCTACGTATGGTGTAACGTAAGTCAAAACGATTATATTCACTTAGTCAAACTGTGATTTCAGGTGGAACTCACAGCAGGTGCAAAATAAGGCAAAAATTCCACATAATTTACCAAGATTTTACAGTTACGCCACAAAAAGACACAGAAACCTAAATCTTCTAAAGAATTTTTTTATCACACAAGGTATCACTAGTCTATTTGATTCCATCCATGCCAACCATATTCACAATAAATATGTCACTTTCTCATTTGACATCCCAGACCTCCGCTATCTTGCAGTTGTTACTTGTACCACATGCTGCCAACTGTAATGAATTACCCTGAAGTTACATCTTGGGGAGTGTGTCTCAGCTGCACTCAGCCACCCTGACATGGCCTCAAATCCTACACACACCTACTGACACTTCTGACAAGTTCTGCCCCATAACTGTGGGCGCAGAATATCTGTAATGATACAGTGGAAAATCCACCAGAAGATGGCAGCAATTCTGCCATGACATGGTGCAAGATCCACCACCACTACACCAAAACATATTTTTTACACCCAAGAAATACATTACCATGGACAATTAAAATTGTTCAGGGTTGGTGTCCATCTCTGAATCACAATACAAACATGACATACCATGTTTAACATGACATGGCAATGCACATGATGTTGGAAAACATAAGAAGCAAAACTCTTCAGCTACTTGTAGCTGACTGCGCACACATCACTCTTGACCAGGTTTGTGACACATATAACAATCAGGGACTCAAGCAAACTCATCTACACAATTCAAGTAATTCCTGCATTCAAGCTGACAAAGAAGTAGAGACAAGAAGAAATAAGGCACACAACTTCACCCATCTCTGTAACATTAACACATTCAGCTTGTTGTAGAAATGTTCATTTAAACATCCTCCCTTCCTGGCCCCTTCATCTGAGATCGCACGATGGCCAGTGATTAGGCTCCACATAATCTCTAAAAGAGGAATTAGAACTTTGCTGAGGAGGAGGTAAAGGTCCTAGCAAAGTGTGTCCTATGAAACCACCAAACGCTGCACAATCTACCAGGCCTCCTCCCAACTACCCAGAAGAGGGCCACACTCCTTTCCATTGGTATGGCCTAGAAGCACTGGCGTAAACAAATGCCAGTGGGGTACAATACAACGATAAAGAGTGCTTGTTTACAGCACCCAGGCCAATCAAAAGACTTTGAACTATGGCCAGCAGAATATTGGCTGGACCTTTGGATGGATATAACTGGGAGTGGGTAATGCACCATGAATTGTGGAAAATCAAACTGCCCAACAATGTCTCTCAATACCAGATCTCTGCCCTGGGGATGACCCCTGATCTGTGATTTAGTCTTGGTTCAAACTGGGAGCTATGGCATTTACAGCCCCCACTGCTGCAATGTTTGAGCAAATTAAGTGAAGGTCAGATAGTATTGGTTGAAAATAGAGTGTGTTGGGAAAGTGAAGGAGCAAGATATAGTTTGGTAGAGAGGATGTTGTTTTGAGGGAAGGATTGATGTGCAGAAATAGTAGCTTCCCCAGAGCCAGATGTGCATTCACTATTTATACAAGTACTAAACAGTGTAATGTTTTCTGGCCAGCTACTGTGAGGAGGATGGAAAAAGTAAATGTTGGATTTCTGAATAGGTGCCCAAAGTTAGTGCCACATAGATTCCATGATTTGGAGGAGTTAGAAGAAGCAATACAACCTGTAACAGATCTGACAGAGAGTTTGCAGGTGTTGGAGACAGTATTTAACAAAGAGAAAGAATCTTTTAAAGTGGCCAATCGAACAGCCATGATATGTGTTGCTGAGGATGTTTTGTGTGCAGTAAATCAGGAAGCCTCTGAACAGCCTTACACAGTATGTCTCACAGAATTTTCTCTTATATTGACTGTGGTAATCTGGTGTTGGACAAGGTGATCTCGCCATTCAGGAGTTGTGGTAATACAAAACAAACCCTCCAGCACGCCTCCTCTTCGGTCGGCTCCTAACCTCAGGCCCCTCCTTTGCCCTGCTAGAGGTACAGCAGGAAACTGTGATGTTACAGAAAGAGCTGGGAGAATTGTTTGAAACACATGAAGATGATTGTATATACAGCAAAAAGTAATATGGTAGTGGTACAAATGAATCGCAGGAGTGGACCATAGGTAAATAGGGTGTAGAACACAATTTCCTGTGCAAAAGAAAAACAGGTGAATTGGGAATTGGTGCAGGGATATAAGGAGTTCGGTTAGATTAGTTGTGCAGTAAGAGCAAAAGAGGGGTGTGTCCACACTGATAACCCCGAGGAGCTGGGAACAGGATTCATGAATAACACCATAAAGGCATGAGATGACAATGAACACATATGAGGGTAAATGATGATATGGGAGGAGTCTGGGAATATAGTTGAATGTCTGAAGTGCCATTTGTTTTCATATAATATCTGAGTGTTTATTAGTTTTCAGTGGACATTGGACAGTAAAATCACCACTTACGAGCAATGCTTGTCTGGAGCGTGCCTTAAAACAGACAAGCGCTGTCGTACTGCTGAAGCATCACTTTTGAGTGCTCTCGGTGGCACTGGTTGAAGGCCACCTGAGCTTCCATCTTGGATCATGGTGGCACAGACCAGTTAGGATAATGGGGCCTTATGCTTGGATGGAAGGGCATCAGGGGACGGTGGACCCACACCCCTCACCTGAGGAGGGCAATGCCGGATATCATCAGGCCAGACCGACTGACGTCGAAGCAGAGCACTACAGGAATGACCAAGGAGGGGTGTTCTTATGTCATCATGACAGGAGAGGACAAATGGATGTGATTCTTATTGTACTTGGCCAGACTGTGGAGGCAATATAAGGGGAAGGCGAATTGGGGCGGTTTGGGTTAGATTTGGGTGATGGGCTAGTAGGGTTCTGTTTGTTTGTGTGATTTGCAAACCAGTAATAAAGGATGTCTTGTTTTGTCCATTTCCAATTCGACTCCTGATTCCTCTTTGTTTTGATTCACTTTGATAGGTCCAACGTCCCTTGTCAGAGTCTGAGCCACTACTTGAATCCCCCTCTCTGCTTGCATATTTTCAATCTCAATCATAATGACTGCAAGGACATTTCCTATGTCTACTGAATAGGGTGTCCTCCCTTTTCTCTCTTCCCCATTGATCTTTTGGGTTATGGGTCTGAGGAAAAATCTGGGTATTGGAGATTCAGGGCCTCATTACGAGTATGGAGGTAGCCATACCCTTAATAAAGGCATGGCTGCTTCCATACCGGGTTCCAGTACTGGGTTCCTCCAATTAGGACTTACCGGGCTATTCCAACCATGGAGGACCCGGTAAGTCCTCATTGGAAAAACCCATCCCCATTCCCATTTGAGCCCCCATAGGGTGTCTTTACTGGGTCCCGCAAGGGAACCTCGTAATAGGGCATCCCATAATGAAGGGTGCCGGTCCCGTACCGGCATCATTCATTACGGGAGCACCATGGCCGTAATGAGGCCTGCAGTCTCTGGAATGAGAGAAAGTCTTCCTTATTCTGTGAAACATATGTTTGTGAACTTTAGCAGCTGATTCTGAACTTAATCTAGCACTGTTATCCATTTTAATGATCATTTGTTACTCACTTTGTACTAGCTGTTCCCTAGATTCATTTAGACAGGCCTGCCTAGTTTTGAATGCTCTTGTTTTGGAGGCCAGTATGTTTTCTGTGTTTCGTACCTCATTCTGCAAGGAATATTTTTCTTTCTGACAAGCATTTATCACTTCCACCAACTACTGGTCAATGAACTGCCTGCTAACTATCTCTTTCTTCAAGTGTTCAATCTGTGACACTGTATCATCAAGATCTTTTATTAGTTTTTCTGACTTTTCTCTCAAACTCACATTTTCTTCTTTTCTTTTCAGTAGCTCTTGTGAAGTCACCCTACTCTGATCACCCTGTGTCAGTTGTAAGGTGGTGCTGTGTATTTCCTGAATAGTCACATATTTTTCCTTCGCTAACCGTGTCCTTTGCTGTTTTATTATTTTTTTGTATTTGTTTGTTACAAATCAACATCATTTATGATGAGCTGTGCAGCTGTTTCCTGAGTTGTGTTTTTATGTTCGCAATATAACCTAATAAACCATTTGTACAGGCGGATTGAACACGTAATTTAATGTTTAACTTTTCATGTGTGTGTACACGCTGACTTTCAACGTCATTAATATTGAAATGGTCTCTCTCTAAACAATGTTTGGCTTCTCTGGAAACTTTCAATAATTGATCTGGTATTGCCTCAAAGAGACTCTGTTGCTTTTGTAATAACATTTGATTAGATCTAGGGATTAATTTAACTGCTTAGTTTCCTGCCTTCGTTGGTCACTAACTTGCTGCATGAATATTTATTCTGCTGATGTCTTCTGAGAAGTTGTGTGATTTGGTGAAAATAATTCACATTTTTAGCCAATGTGTCCTCCACCAGCTTGAGGTGGAAGAGGAGATGGGTAATCAAATTCACAAGCAAATGCCTCTGCTCCTTAGAGATAGAGTTAATATATAATTTCTGCAATGTTTTAATCTAGTGGCCATTCTTCTTCTCAAATATCTGTTCCTACTTTCTCAAAACTTTCCTTCATTTTGTCTTTCCATGACTCAGGATCCTGCCTCATTGCCCATGCAGGAAATGTCTAGTTAAAACTTGGTCAAAAGGCACCTTTAAATTGGCCCTGACATCCTGTGACGTCATGGCTGTTTGTATATTTGATCAGACATCTTTACCAATATATACTTGAATTATATTTCTCACTTCAAAAATCCAATATTTTTCCAAACCACAAATCCACTAAATATAAATCACATGGTGATATTCTTTTCATTTCTATTTGTATACCAAAAACAACCTTATACTCAAATGAGACTTTGCAACAGGGAACATCCAAGCAAATTGTGCTCTCCTCGATGCACAACAAAGGCAACACTCTAGACCTAGTCTTTACATCATCCCTCCATATCGCCTGCATAGACTCTATCCCACTCGATTGGTCTAACCATGACACTATGCCCCTGTTGATCACCCACTCGACCACTTCCTCGACGCACCTCACCTCACCTCACCCACTTAGCTACATCACTCATCACCATCATCATCTGGTCCATCGTTAGCATGTCACACACAGACCCCACTCAACAAACCAGACCACATACCAGTCTATCAGTGCCCTCTTCTAACCACCCATTACAGCCAGCACACCACGAAGTCCATTGACCACACCATCCTCCACCCTAGGTTCTGTAGACTCAGAGCTTGCACTAAATTACACGTTACTCACCGTTGTACACCTCCTACTACTAACCTCAGAAACAGCAGACTGAGCTCTCGCACCTCCATCATTCACACACATCACATACCCCCTCACACACTGCTCCATACCCAGATGCCCCCTGCACACCTACATTACCCTCTCACTATGTCACCCTCCAGCCCCAATACCACCATCCATGCCCAACAACCTCTCACACCACCACACACAGAATTGAGCTGTGCACTAATCAATGCCCAGTCCCTCCCAGCATACGCTCTAGAGATCAACAACCTCATCACTACCCTTAAACTTGACCTACTAGCAATCTCAGAAACTTGGTTGCATGAAGCATCAGGCCCATCCTTATCCCTCGCCCTCCCCCAAGGATACGCTATCCTGAGACAGGATCGCAAAATAACCAAAGGGGGAGGTGTAGCCCTCATCTTCAAGGACACCCTATCCATCAGACCCTGCAGCCAACATTGGGAAAACAACGCTGACCTCCTCTCTGCTAAACTCTCCCTTTCCCCCAACTACACCATAAATATTCTCATCACCTATAGGCCACCTGACTCACCACCAGGCTATCAAAAGCACCTCCTCCAAATCTTAGGGAATAACCTAAAAAACTCCATAAAAACTATCCTACTTGGCGACCTCAACCTAGGCCTACTTGACCCCAATGATAAATCTGCCGCCTCCCTAGCTAAAGAACACACCCACATGGAGTTTGCACATAAAATCACGGCACCCACTCATTGCAAAGGTCGAACACTAGATTGGATCGCAAACCACAACTGTGAGTCTTCCATCACCAACATCTCAGCCCTCGCATGGACAGACCACTACCTCATTCAATTCACCATTCCCACCATTCACAATTAAAAAAATACCTTTGCACGCCCCACCAGCCAAAAGTCAGAAGCACTAAACAACTGACCAAAACCAACCTTGAACCACTCCTCAATATCCCTGAACTTAAACCCCCTTTTAACAACGACCCTATCTCACTGGCCAACATCTATGCCAGAGTGCTCAACCAAGCTATCAAATCCATAGCACCCCTGGAAGACAAAAAAGAGAAAAAATCCATGCACTCTAACTCCTGGTTCACGGGAGATCTTGCCACCTTACGCACCAAGAAGCGGCAAGCTCTAGCCAAATGGCAATCCTCGCCTAACCAATCATCCCTAAATGAATTTAAAGAGATCTCATCCACATACAAAAAAGCCATTTTCCTAGCTAAATCAGAATCCTTCAATCAAAGAATCTCCAAAGCTAACTCTAAATACAGAGAAATGTTGTCTATTTTCAAAGATATTACATCCCCCGCTACCACTCCGGATGTAATCACCAAAGACAAAGCATGGTGCTCCAGCATTCAGGGCGCCCTCATCAATAAAGTTAAAATTCTCCAAGAAAAAATATCTACTCAACGCAAATCTCTTCCCAACCAGGACATCCCTGCTCCTCCACCCTCCCTAAACCTCACTCTCAAACCCCCCTCTTCACCTTAAGAGACGTGACTGAGACTGAAGTTACTAATATTCTCAAACATCTCAAACCCTTCACGTGCAAAGGGGACATATGTCCGCCTACCATCATCAAAGAATGCACAGACTCTCTCGCCCCTATCATCACAGCATTCATACATGCTTCCTTCTCCTCTGGAGTCATACCACAAAGCCTAAAAGAAGCTTGGGTTCGCCCACTCATAAAGAAACCATCCCTGGACCCCACCTACCCCAACAACTACCGCCCCATCACTACTGTACCCTTCCTCCTAAAAAGCTTGGATAAAGCCGCCCACATACAAATCCAACAATACTTGGAAACGTATAGCATCCTAGGCAGAAGATAATCAGGCTTCTGCAAAGGCCATGGCACATAAACTGCCCTCTTAGATCTTAAGAACCAAATTACCAAAATAATGGACACAGCCAAATCTGCACCCCTGCTACTCTTGGATCTCTCCACCGCGTTTGATCTTGTTCACCATGATATCCTCACCTCCCACCTCTCCAACGCTGCCCAGTTTTCTGACAATGCTACATCATGGATATCCTCCTTCCTTGAAGGAAGGGCCATGAAGGTCTACTATGACCAGGCCAACGCAGATCCAACCACCATCAACTGTGGAGTTCCCCAAGGATCATGCACTGCCCACAACCTATACAACCTGTTCACCAAACCTCTGTTTGACCTGTTGGATGCGCTCGGCATAGCCTATACTAACTATGCCGATGACACACAAGTGCTCCTCCCCCTTACTGGAGATTATGACCATGATGCAAAAGCTCTCCTCTAGATTTATACCATTATTCAAACCTGGATGGCAATCAACAGCCTTTGTCTAAACGGGAACAAAACTGAGTCATCATACTGGTCCCCAAGGAAACCCTTGCCAAACTTCACACCAAATACACTTATTTCACCATAGACCACACACAGATATCAGTCTCCACATCCGTGAAGACTCTTGGAGTCTACTTAGGCTCTACACTGTCAATGACAAAACAGGTCAGCGCCATCACCTCAGCCTCTGCACACACCACCAAACTTATAAATGCCACAAAACCCTTTTTTACCACTCAAAAATGCCTGTCCATAGCCAGAGCCACAATATGAGCTAGACTAGACTACTGCAACGCCCTTCTGGCAGGCACCTCCACAAAAAACATCAATAGGCTCCAAATAACACAAAACAATGCACTCCGCGCAGCCCTACACATCCCCAAACATGACCACATATCCCAGGCCAGATGCGAAGCTCACTGGCTCTCAGTCAAGGAAAGGATCGACTTCAAAATCCTCACCATTACACACAAATGTGTCAATCTCACCGCCCCCTCGTACCTCTCAGAAACTATTTCCAAAAACATCTCAGCCAGCCCCACAAGAAGCCACCATGCAAACAAATTCTGTGTACCTTCCATAAAGAGAGCCAAGGCCGGCAGCATTGGATTCCCTCACATGGCACCGAAGCTCTGGAGTGCCCTCCCAAATGAACTCAGAGCAGAGCCCTCCCTACTTGCCTTTCGCAAATCCCTCAAAACCACACTATTCATATAGCCTCCTCTCCCTGTCGCGCATGCCCTTCACCATAGTAACTCATCCAGTTACTATACGTACTGTCAAAGTAACATATCCTCCTAATTTAATATGCACCACTGTGCTTTATGTATGCTAACTGTAATCTGAACCGTAATATGTAAATTTCAAATGTAATCTTTTTTTCCTATGTAATCAGACATGCTTTTCATTTTTCAGGTAACAGCGCACAATGCCCTTGGGTTGCTGTGCGCTTTAAAAATACGAATAAATAAATAAATAAATAAATAAATAAATAAATAAATAAAGCACCCAGATACCAAAGGCTAAATGCCCTATCACTCCAGGTCAATGAGCCAGAAGCAAACATCACAGACTTATCCACCACAGGGAATGCCTTGGTCATCCTAGAAATATATTCAACAACTTCACTATGAAACTGGTGGACACTTATGCCCCCACTAAAAAACAACCACATTAAGATGAAACCATTCAACCCTTTGTACACCCCAGAGTTTGCCTCCAATCAATAAACACTCAATCATAGCCCAAAGAAACTGTGGTGTAAAATCTGTAACACTTGAGATCTAACCAACCACAAATCTGTCAGCGCAACCATAGGATTCATATTAACGAGCCCTCAACTACTTACTAGTCCATTGCCATTGTGGCATCCTCTAAAAGGAGCAAAGATCTCTATGAAGTTGTAAATTATTGTACCAAATCCACACCTGACGCCAGGCTGCCTGCAAATCTGGGAAAATGTGATAGGATGAACAACTTTTTAATTCGAAAATTAGACAAAATCTGACTGATCATTGAATCAGCAATCCAGCATGCACACTACCCGTCTTGATCACATTCTCTCCTCTCTCGCCCCAAGGCTGCCAATAAGCAATCACTGCCCTCAAACCTATCCCCTACACTGATGATAGCATCCCAACCTACATCATTAAACAATAGGCACTCAATGCACTTCTGAACAACATTAATGCCTCTCACTGAAGGGTCATTACTGGGCTCTATCAAGACTGGCCTCATAGGGTTGGAAAAAACAACCCTAGACACAGACAAACTGGCGAACGTCTGGTTATCTGCAACATCTTGAAAAAACTAGTCACAATTACTCGCCAGAATCAAACAACTCCTCCAATAAGAGTGTCAGTTGAGATTCCACCCCAACTGATGCATTGACACAGCGACCATCAAGGTGGTGAACAATGCCCTCCAAATCATGGTTAAGGAAAGCTCATGCCTCCTTGTCCTCCTATACCTCTCGGCTACATCTGACACTGTCGACCAATGTATCTTCCTATTCCTCTTCCTCCTCACCAACAGGATGGGATTTACTGTCACTGTCCTGAATTGGTTTACCTCCTACCTCTCAGGCAGACAGCAGATGATCATGTTGCATTCTAACTGTCTCCCAGTTTCTGCAGAGCGCCCCAAGGTGCTGTCTTCTAATCTTCTCACTGATTCTCTTTAACCTTTACATGGAGTCTCTGTGCACCCTCTAAAATGATCCCGATATAGTCATCCACCAATGCTCTGACAATAATCAGTTCTACATGCAAAAAGCCCAAAGTGCATCAGTTGTCTCTGTGGTTGTTTAGTCATCATCCAGTCCTTGGTATTTACTCCCTAGCTCAAACTCCAAGATCTAATTCATTCTCATCACTCCCCTCCGCTAAGCAACAACTTGTCCAACAATGGTTAATGGTATGCACCTAGGAGGGTTTGCTCCGCAACTCTCGGATTCAGCAAAATGCTTAGGCTTGATCATCAACATCCGCCTGTCCTTCCAGTAAAATGTAGCCATAGAAGCCCAAACAGCCTGACTCCAAATATCCACCATTCACTTAATCAAAAACTTCATCTCACTGCAGGACTTCTGGGCCGTAGCGCAGGTCCTTTTGGTCTTGCACATCGATTGGAAAAATGCCCCCCTCCGACAGGGCTCCTAGCCACCCATTTGGCTATTCTTAAAGCAGGCAACCCTGCTGCAGCATGCCTTATTACGGGTGTGCATAAATTGTACACCCTCCTCCCAGTCCTATGTAAACAACAGGGGTTTCCTCTCTAGCATGCCTTATTACGGTGTGCAGAAATTGTACACACTCCTCCCAGTCCTATGTAAACAGCGGGGGTTTCCTCTCCAAGCCAGGATACTGTTTAACAATGGATGTGTCATCTAGAAAAAAAGATATGAGTAGAACACCAGAGTGTGTGGCAGCTAATCTCCACATATCTTGTGGCGCATGCTCCTCACAGTTCAAAGTGACCAACCAGCTCGAATCACGACTAGTCTGCAAAGAGAGGACCCACAAACAATCTTTCTCTTGTCACACACCCACCCTCTGGATCTCGATCCTGGTTTCGGCTCGGACAACGCCTACAATTCTCCAGTTCCGCAAGCTCGCAAAATGGGGCCAGCTTGACCATTGGCTACGCACACCCTGTAGAGCGCTCCACTGCTTTCAAGCTAGGTATATGCTTTAAACAATAAAACCAATAAAATAACACAATGCAACTTCACGCACATCTGTGCACTTAATCTGTGTTACTCGATGTGTGTTGACATCAGTAATGCATTTGCTCAGTGCCCTAGATGAGCTCCCTTCATGTTGGATATTCTGTGAATGCACATTTTAATTGTAGCACACACTGTTATAACAGTGCAAGTACACAGTCCCACATCAAAAGAAACGGGCTGTGTTTGGGATTATTGTTAGATTTCTGTAATAAATAGTAAATCAGAACAAATGGTGGTCCACTAATTTTATGCTGGAGAAACCACCAACAATGTAATAACATCATAGACAATTGATTTACAGAAAATATAACCTCCCTTCAAAGACCTCTATACTTTATATAACACGTACATCTATTTGTTAGAATCAAATTTATATATCTTCATGTTTCTAAACAACAATATGAAATTCAGTTTAAAAATTGCCTTGTCAGCCAATGTGTACTAAGGATTTCCAAAAGCAATAGGTAACTCACTTTACCTTAGTTTTTGTTGAATGACAAATTACTGAAGATACTTTATTTTCTCCAATAACAAGGACACGTGTTGCTATCAGAGAAAGGCAACATCAAACATGTTAGTATAGTTTAAAAATAATTTCGACATTTGGATAGTTTTCTGATGTATGTATATGATAATGTGGGCTTATAGTGTATGAATGTACATAAAATACAAACTGTGGTAGGTTGAATTAAGAATGTATAGATCTGGGTTTAACAAAGCTGTGATTTTTGTGCGGAGTCAGAAATTAAAGTCAGATACAAGTTTGCCATGTTTTTGGTAAAAGACTTTTATTGGAAATAAAAGGGTTGACAAAAGGCCTCTCTGACCCTGCTCTAAAGGAATTTCCCTACCTAAACAAAAACTAAGGCTCTGTCCGTGTCAGGATGTCAAAAACACAACTGTCCTATTCCCAATTTTCTATTCTGACCCTCACACTACAAACTTAGCTTTAAGGTGAAAAAGGGAAGTGCCTTTAACCTTGAGTGGTTTGGCAAAAGTGTTCATATGGAAGGATAGATGACTTAAACAAACGTTTCTTCAAGGATAAAGTTCTTCATTCCAGAGGGTAGATCCCTTCGCCTGGATTCTTCTTTATTCTTTGAGGTTTTCATACATTGGTGGTCTTTGGACCTCTTTAGGATAATGGTCTTTGTTCCAGAGGGTTGTTCCATTCCTCTGAATTCCTCTTTACTTCTTGAGTGTTTATGTGCCACAGTTCTTTTGACCTCTCTTGGCCAAGTACAACACTTGCACCACAAGTGTTTGACTTCACAATCTCTGGGCCTCTCTTTTCCAAGTACAACACTTGTACAACAACTGCTTCAACTTCACAATTTCTGGTCTCCTTCAAGAATAGTTATTTTGACTTTTCTTGGTAAAGTGCAACATTTGCATACAAAACCTATTTAGCTTCACAGTTCCTTTCAAGAATAATTATTTGAGCCTTTCTTGTATACCACACTTGTTTGACTTCACAGTTTCTTTCAAGAACAATTATTTAGGCCATACTTGGCCAATAGCTACACTTGCACATAAAGCTTGCTTATCACGATCCTCTTCAATTGCCTGGTATACTCCCTAGCCAGGACCTCTGTTTCATGCACTTAAAAATTGCCTGATGTACTCTCCTACCAAGACGTCTTATTCACTCTTCTTGAGACTGCATGCCACACTCTCCTGCCAGGACTTCTGTTTCACACACTTACAGACACAAGTAATGAAAATCTTGAGGTTGCCTGGTGTACTCTCCTGCAAGGACTTCTGTTTCACACACTTGAGGTTGCTTGGTGTACTCTCCTGCCAGGACTTCTGCTCATTTGGGTTTATTGCCCATTCCCAAAGTTGTATGTATATAGTATTCGATAATGTATCTTCCTGATATATTATGTTCTTTCTGCTTTCTTCGTAATGACGTTGGGCCTCATTACAAGTTTGCCAGTCCGGTAACAACAGTACCGGTAAGCTTGCCGGTACCGTTGTTACCGGATCAGCAAACTACGAGTTCTGCTCGCGGGTGCCTTTTCGCCCGACAGGTTTGACCTGGCAGGCGTACCGGCACCCGCGAGCAGACCTTGATGGATGCATTGGCACCGTTATTAACGGTGCCAGTGCATCCGGCCTCCCCATTCCCATTGAGCCCTGTGGGGCTCGAATGGGAATGATGGGGGAGCATTTTTTACCGGTGCCCGCGAATGGGCAATTACTGGGTCTAGCGGGGTTTTAATGACCCCGGTAATTGCCAATTCGTGGGTGCCAGAAAAAAAATGATAATGGCGGCAGCCACAGCCGGTCTCATAATGAGGCCCATTGTGTACATTTACACATTAGTAAGAGGTTTATTTGTGACTTAAATTCCCTTCTTTTCATATGTCCATCTCTTTTCTCTTTTCCATGTAAGTAACTCATAATTGTTTGCCCTCTGCATGTTTGCCGATATGCCCCAGTGTCCCTGATGCTTTTCAGAGGACTCACTGGTTTCTGTAGGCATTGGTATCTTCTCTCACAGTCGGCTGGGTAAGGAATCCCATCTGCTTCCATCTTGTTGTCTTTTTTCTTTTGCTCACTGGTCCTCAGCGGCTTCTTCTCGACATGCTTGCTGTCTTCTCGGCTTCGGTAAGCGAAATGCTACTCCCCGGCGCCTGCAAACGCCCATGAACTCTTCCACCGGCTCCTGGCATTCCCACAGCAACCCTTGGTTCAGCAGTTCCTTCTTCCTCTGGTGTTGAGGCACCTGACTCCACCACGCCGGACCTGCCTTCTCAGCTCCCTGCTTCACATGAAGAGGTGAAGCACTCCTGCGCCAGTCACCACTGCAGCTGCCTCCCATTCCCTGTTTGGGCTGCTTACATTTCCTGGGCACTGGTGAGCGCTAGCAAACACTAGAGTGCTCGCTAGGTTTGCAGCCTCTTTTGCTCCACATGGCTTGATCCGTCTTCTTCTTCGTCCCAGTATTTTTGGATATTCAGGGAATAGAAGTCCAATGTGAATGATTGACTTATGGGGTTTGGATAAGCATTTTCAAAAGGTTTCAATGGCAAGTCAGTTCTGATTGATTGACAAGTGCAATTGAGATCGGTGATTTCATCATATTGGAAAATTAGACTAAGGTTGGAAGGTGGGTCAGTAGTTTCAGTAAAAGGGTTTTCTCTGCTTTTCAAGGGAAAAAAGGGAGTGGATACATGGCAATAGGCCATAAGAGTTTCAGACATGGGGATGTTATTTTCAAGGGAAAATGTTGGATAACATATATCGTCCGATGGAGCCACAACATCTCCCTGGAGGCTGTCTCCTCCCATGTGCTCCTCACTCATAAAGCCACCCCCAGGGTCAGGATCAGGTAGTGGCTGCTATCCCCAGGCCACATGGGAGGAAGCTACCATCTCCACCGGATTCATCACTTTTAATTTTAGAGTGCACAACACATTGGTTTGTTTGAGTCGCACCAATATCAAAAAGTATTTTTTTAAAGATATAATATCTCTCTCCCTATTTTCAGTCCACAGGTCGGGTCTATTTAATACAGAGTCCTCCCCATTCTGTGCAATGTCATCAGGAACTATTAACTGGTCATTTTAACTGACATAATTTTCTGTAGCATGGATTAGGTCCAGCTAAATTCCCTTTCAAATACAAGTTCAAGTTCATTTTTCAATTTTATTGAAATGTAATCATGATAATCATAGAACATAAAAACACATACAGACACATCGGAACTTACATGAAATGTTGTTTAGTGTGTATTCTACATGTAGGATAAAATCATGAAAACATTATCACAAACCACTCTTGATAGTACAAATAACTCCCTTAAACAATTTTTCATATACTCAAATATATGCAGCTAAATATATAAAATATATGCATCCCATCATTATCCACACAAGGATGGAAATCTCAGGAGGATCCCAACGAGAGCATTTTCTAATGCTCAGAGATAGAGATCTTTTCTTAATTCTAATGCCCATGTTATTATCTGGTCTTGCATCAAAAGAAAACACAACAATGCAAGCCTAAATTGACAAAAAACTCTATTTTTAGCACAGTTATTAGTGTTCTCTTACAGATAAGAGTTACAATCTCGACAGAAAAAGAGGAAATGCCCTAATGGTTCTAAATCCTTTGGACACAAATGATAGGTCTAACACTCAGTTTCTAAACCCATCCACTTACTCCCAAATTTAATGTCATACAATTAAATCTTAACTGCACCTGGTTTATCTGGCTAAACACTGTGAACACCATTTAAGGTAGGAGTCCAAGCTCCTAGGAACTGACATTCTAGACTGGGCCCTGTTAGATGGTTTTTCAGCTTCAATATGTATTCTGTGTGTCAATAACAAATTATATAAGAATGCCCTAGCCTTGCTTTTACAAGCTCTATCCATCTGCTGGAGCTGGCCGAACCAGCAACGGCATTAATTGACACAAGTATGCTTTAACATGGCTAATCCAGCAGAATCTATTAGCATGGGCATGTTACATAATATCTAAAATGTTGTCACAAGATAAAAGTAGCGTGTGGGTTTGTGCATGTTGCAAGACGCATCAAGGGTCGAGCTATGTAACACGGTTCCTCAATATAGCCCAATCCTAACACAGAATATACCAAACATTTTGGGGCATTCAACAGGAGAGTAAATAGACTTCGGCAACATCTACTTTCAATCCCTTGCAGTTTGGTAACTGGCTCACTCCCGCAAATCTCAGCCCCATAGATCCCTATGACATGTGCTTTTGCATTGTGAAGCTCAATCATCATCAGCAGACAGGGTACTCTTAAACAGTTTGCCAAATGGAATATACCTGCTGTGGCCTTGATCATCTTAATGGCTTGTGTATGCATCCAAGAGTTACCATGCCCACAAGATGAGCAATGTACCCCAGGTAATGAAAATACATTACTTTTTCTAGGGGTAGTCCATTTACCATAAATGCTCTAGACTGATGATGATCCTTTCCATTACCAGTATGGAAGACTTTGTTACATGTATTCTTAATTTCCTGCTGGACATGAACACTGCATAATCATCCAATAGTTTTTGAAAGGCTCTAGGAGTCTGTGCAATGAGCACAATGTTGTCTGCGTAGGCTGATAATGGCAGTCTTCTTGTCCCCAACTGTGGGATATCAGGGGTAGACAACTCCAAAGTTTTTTGCAATGCGTTTATACATACATTTCACAAAATATGTGCCAGGATGCACCCTAGGATTGGGCTCCTAAAGTTCCCAAATGGCACTGTGCACTCCCCCTGACTGATGTCTCACTTCACATTCAGTATCTGTATTTGGTAAGATTATGAGGGAAAAATATTGAGATCAATGTTGGACTTGCCAAAATCAGTACCAGTGGGAGCCATGTGCCTAGAACTAGGATTTCCATCTTTACATGTTCTTTGGCAGTTAGCTGTTAGTAAATGGTGGGAGACTATACATTTTAGCGAAAAGGATAGACCCTCAAATATATGTAAGTGCCATGATCTACATTGTAAGCGCAGTGTTTGGTTTGCTAATACTGAAAAACCTGTATCAAATCACTGCGCAGAGATTGGCATGACTCTCTAGCTGAGGTATATGCCTCGAACTTCAAAAGGAAATCAAAGGAATATGATCGTATGGTGTCCATTGACTATTTAACCAATACACGAAGGTACAACATGTACTCCACACAGGGTATGAATGTAAATATATCTTGTAATTATCTGGTAAAAAGTTATTCCACAAAATTGATACACTCAGCAGTCTCTATCCACCAAATCAAAAGCTGTGGACAAATCCATGAACAGCAAGTATTTACTAGGGATGTACCGAAAAGTAGATTTAAGTATTCGGCTGACTACCGAATAGTTGGACAAATATTCAGACGTAGGCGAATACAGTGCCGAATTGTTGCCTTTTTAATAAAGTTATGTAGACAAGAAAAACACATTGTAAACTAAAAACACACACATTAAAATATGTATTTGCCTTCTGTGTTGCATTTCCTTTCTTTGTTTTCTGAAAAGATGTTTGTGTAAACCATGAAAGGAACACATTATCAGAACAGCAGTTTGTATTTTTGTGCATTCATAGGTGTCGCTGGTTGGTCAGGGCTCAAGTAACTAAGGCTAGCGCAACGGTATAGCAGGCATGTATGCAGTCACTGTGAGGGGAGAATGGGTTGTGTCTACTTGTACTTTCAAATGTTCCTTTTAGGCCTGCCCAACTTTAGCCTTCTGGCTCCAATAAGGCACTGAAACACAAAAGGAGTGATTACATTAATTAGCACCCTGCTGACTGCTTGAATTGCTGAATACAAACCTCTGAGTGGGGATGAGGCATTTTTCATTAATAGATAATATTTTTCTTTCTTTTTTGGGTGGGGTATTTTTGTAGTGTTTTGGGGCATGGTAAAAGACACCAGACAAAAATATATAATGCTGAGTCCTCCAAGGTTCTTGGCTGACACTATAGGGAAGGGACTGTGCATATGTTCAGGTCTTTAATTGGCATGTGCATGTTAATTTAACTTTTTTTAAAATTTATTTAGTTGAATACAATCAACCTTTCAATATTTCAAAAGAAAAGCAAAGATTCACTTATGTTTACAATTGAATAAAATTCAATGTTCATAGTTACAAGTACATTACCTGCACACATTTACATTGATGCCATGTTAACTAATAAACATCAAGCAATGTGCATACAAGTCACTGATATTTTAAAAATCATAGGAAAATATCCAATAAAAATAAACTATTCCAATGCAAGTGACAATAACAAAATTATAATTGCTAACCGAACAGCCACTTGCTGTGAGTGAAAAAGTCCTTGCCACAGCGACTCGCTTGTTACAGAAGCATATTCGCAAAAGAAGCGTTGGAAGAAGACCGTCCTTTTCATCAATAAAGCTGGACATGCAGAGATGAATTGTGTTCAAGAGTTTCAGAATGATGCTTACTCTTCCAAAATATGCATATGTTACTCTATTTTGGAATGATTTTCCGTTTTTCAAGCAAATCATTTGTGTACCATAAATTAAATCGAAATCTCATGAACAATTATCTATATTTTGAGGAAGGAAACTTAATACAATATGATTCTGGAGTATTCATGCACTTTAGCAGAAATTGAGACTGACAAAATGACTGAGGTTTCATGCACTGTTCTCTTGTTAGTATCTAGTCATATTGGAACAATGTCAATTTGCATTTCATTGGATCATCTTTCAAGAATTGATCGGATATCCCTATCATCAGCATATCCCTTTTCATCTGTGCCTGAGGATGAAGCGTGCTACCTGCGACCCTGCAGCCCTTTTCTGGGCACCTAATATCTCCCGGATGCGGCGCTGATGGGGTAAACCCAATTCACAATTTGCTGATTTGCTGAAGAAATGCACAGGGTGTATTTAAAAAACTGGTGTTTTGTGTTTAAAAGCACGGGAACTTGCAATCATTGCCCTGATGATCCACACATGCCAGCATTCTGTTATTTTGCCCATCCCTTATGGGCTTTCTCCTCATCACTGGATCTCTGTTTTCTGACTATACTTCCTTGGCTCGCCCAGATGGCCGCACCACGTTACTTCCAAGCCTGCTCCCGCCCCCATTGATTGCCTTGGTGTCATTGGTCTCCAATTACAGCAACCGGGAGGTGGGAGCCGGTCCATTACATCGAAGGCCCGCAACTAGGCCCATGTCTGCCCCCTGTCCGCCACAGGAGCACTGCCCGCTGCCCCCACCCCCTCACAGGCCCCCCATGATTCTCAGTGTGCCCCCACTGACCCCCTTGTCCCTTTGATACCCATTGTGCCTCCCACCCCCTCCCTGGTCCCCCATGATGCCCGTTGTGCCCCCCACCCCCTCCCTGGTCCCCTGTGATGTCTGTTGTGCCCCCTACCCAATCCCAGGCCCCCGTGATGCCTGTTGTCCCCCTTACACCCTCCCAGGCCCCCTGTGATGCACGTTGTGCCCCCCACACCCTCCCTGGTCCCCCGTAATGTCTGTTGTGCCTCCACCCCTTCCCTGGTCCCCCGTGATGCCCGTTGTGCCCCTACCCCCTCCTTTGTCCCCCCTTGTTGTCTGTTGTGTCCCCACCCCCTCCCTAGTCCCCCTTGATGTCCTTGTGCCCCCACGCCTCCCTGGTCCCCTGTGATGCCTGTTGTGCCCCCGTACCCCCTCCCGGGTCCCCCGTGATGTCTGTTTACCCCCCTCTTCCCTGGCCATCATCTTGCTTGACCCCACCCTGCTTTGCCTGATCTCTTCTTTCCTGCCTTCACCTTCCCCTTATCCCTTCTTCCACAGAAGGGTCTCTCTATAACCACCGTTGGAATTGTCTTGATTCACTATGGTTTCACCATCACAGACCTGTTGCCATCGCTTGGATTTGACTTTGTGGACACATTGACTTTTGTTGCCTCACCTTATTCAAATCTCATGCTGGACCTCCTCTGGATCTTGTACTCAGGGTGGCCCTGAACCATGCTGTGCCCATCGTCATCTTGAATCATTGCTCACATTTTCTGTTCCCTGCAACATTATGTGTTTTACTGACCTCTGCACCTGTATTCGCTCTCCCCTCTGCTTCTTTGCTCTTTTTTTGACTGTTTATTATCTGCTGTTTCCTCCTTTCCCTTCTCCCTCCCTCCCTTACTTTTTTCTATGCACTTCTCTATCACAATTGTCCCGGACCTAGTATGATAGCATCAAATGTTTGTGTCCTCCCCCTTCCCTTACTTGTTTCCTCCCCCCTCCAGCACTATCTGAAAGGTTGTCAGGCCTAGTATGATAGTCGCTTGTTTTGTTATTCTCCTCCTCCCTTACTCCAACCATCGCTCCCCCACCAATGTTAAATTCCAGCACTACCTCAATTGTAGTCAGGCATAGTAATGTAGCTGCTTGCCTGTCTAATTCTCCCCCCCCCTTCCCTTCCTTATTATTGCCAATAGCTCTTACTCTGTCATTAATGGCTCCTGACCTGTTTTATAGCAGCTTGTTTGTCCCCCTCCCCCCTCATTTGTGTTCTCCTCTCTCTCACCCTCCAGCACTATCTGAAATGTCATCAGGCCTAGTATGATAGTCACTTGTTTTGTTCTTCTCCTCCTCCCTTACTCCAACCCTCGCCCCCCTCACCTATTGTTAAATTCCAGCACTACCTCAATTGTCGTCAGGCATAAGAATGTAGCCGCTTGTCTGTCTCATTCTCCTTCCCCCACTCCCCTCCTTTAATTGTCAAAACCTCTTACACTATCCGAAATGTCGCCAGGCTGATTACGATAGTTAATTTCACATTCTGAATTGTATCAAGGACTTGTAAGAATGTCACTGTATTCTCTGTTGTTCCCTCCCTGCCTTGAAGTGCTTTGAAACACATTGTGTATAGGCGCTATATAAATAAACAATCAATTCAATTCATATGGTTTAAGACCTTGTTTCTCGATTTTGCAATCATTTTTTGCTCACTGGTCTTGACATAGGTTGAAAAAATGTTCATTAGGGAATTTATACTAAAAGGCATTAAGCATTTCTTATAAAATGAACACATTTTCCACATGTATGAGCTATACAAAGATGGAAGGCCCAACTCATGTCTCACGACGATGCACATAGGTATACAGAGCGGAAGTTTAGAAAAAAGAGGGGGTGAGGCGGGCATTCCAGTTCCCAGCTTTGTGTACCTTCTGCAGTTCAGTTGCTCTTCTCCTCCAAGCGCGTTCATGCCTCTTGCAATCTTCAGGGAGGCCTGCCGAAGGTACACAAAGCTAGGAACTAGAGTGCGCGCCTCACCCCCTCTTATTTCTAAATATTGATTCGGGAGTCCCGGTCTCCAGAGGCGCAGCACCGGGGTGACCCATGCCCCACTTTGGAGAGCCACAGTGCTGGTTTTCCGCCCTCCCCCCATCGTGGGATTTATATTGTACAATTGGTGGGGAGTTGGTTCCTGGCTACCAGCATTGACTACAGCTACCAGAATTCTCTAAGGCCAAAATTGGCACTAATCAGCAACACCTGAACAGACTGCTTCCCTGAAGATTGCAAGAGACATGAAAGCACTGGAGGAGAAGAGCAGCTGACTGGAGAAGGTACACAAAGCTGGGAACTAGAGTACGCGTTTCACCCCCTCTTTTTTGTAAATATTGAGCGAAAGACACAAGACTTGTTTCCAGAAGAAACTTTCGCTCTGTTGCCAAAAGGATTCAGTTTGCCAACTTCACGATTCAGCACTGTACAGAATAGTTGGTACTACTTTCTGTTCATAGAAAGTCAGTGCTGGTAATAAAGAAATCGTTCCATATTTTGTGTGCAGAATGCACGCTTGTGCCGTGGCTGTTCTAGTTTTCTTACTTATCTCAACTATATATGGGCGATCGGACAGTTGGTTGTTGGTATTTAAACCCAAATATTTGTATTCTTTGAAATCTACAAAGGTTTCTCGTGCAAGAGCCATGTGTAACAATGTTTTTTTTTATGAACTGTTTGTTTGCACATATTAGTACTTATTTTGTTCACTTGTACATTCACTTGGTCCAATATTTCTAAATTGTAAGCTTGTATCTCCTTGTCTTCATTACACAAATATCCCTCTTTTTTAACTCTTTAATGTTGGGAGGACATTTTCAGCTGCCACATAGAAGGGTATTTTGGCTAAAAATATATAGCCATGTTGTTTAGTAACATCTCTCACTTTTACTCAATTCAAGGGGATCCATTTTGGCAAAAGGAGAAAGTTGGAAGGCGGGAATTGTAATCTATGTTCTATGTTCAATGTTTCGATATTACAAGCACATCTCTGCCGCAGGCACACTTCCCAATGAGTCATCTTATTTGCTTTATAAACTTGTCCTGCCGGTTGAATACAGCTCTTTGCTGCAGGCACACTACCTCCTGAACTACTTTATTCAGAGTTTGGAACTTACTGGAATCTCTGCAACAGCTATATTAATCCTATTAATTAGGGTGCAATTGGTACCTGTAACTTTCTGATTTCTCAAACAGGTAATTAGCAAATCAATAAGTGCCTAAAGAAAATATCCATAGGGACTTCATAACTATTGTTCCAGTTCAATGGTTTTTAACTTCAAAATACAAGGCAGACCAGATACATTACAAATATTGAGCTTGTCCCCTACTATATGTTGTTTCTCTGGGTATTTAGCAAAACTATGTCTGCCCAGCCTCTCCCAGCAGTCTACGCATTTCTGTTTTAGTTCTTTCTCCTTTGCTTCCCTGTCCGTATGCTGTTCTCGGGATTGCTCTAATTTCCGCAATTGTTCCTCAGCAGAGGACAGTTACTTGTATATGTTTGCTTGGACACTACTGGACCTTGATATGGCGACCCCTCTGACTACCAGCTTCAACGCCTCCCAGAAGGTTCCTGCACTAGGCACACTGCCCAGATTATGTGAAACATATTCTGTGATGCTGCTTTTAATGCAGTCACAAATTGGGGGATCTCTCAGTGATTCGCTCCTAAACTGCCACGTGGGTATTGGGGCCCTTGGTAGCACATATTGCCATTGTAAGCTAAGCGGGGCATGATCCGATAAGACTCTACCCTTATATTGGGTGTGCGTAATATGATTTGCCAATTCACTCCTTACGAAAAAATAATCTATCCTTGTATATACTGCATGTGGCACTGAAAAGTGTGAATAGTGTCTGGTGCCTGGGTGAAGGACTCTCCAGGCATCTACTAAAGCAAAGGAATCAAGGAGAGTATGTAATGTCTTGGCAGGCGGTGCTAGTTTAGTGTATTTAGCATCAGATCTGTCCAGGATTGGGATTAATGTACAATTAAAGTATCCTCCCCATATCATGCTACTATCTCAATAGGGGCCTAATCAAGGGTATAGTGTCTGAAAAAACGTGGCGGCGCTGTGGTGAGGGGCATACGTGTTAACTAAACAAATATCCACCTGTTCGAGGAGGCCTTGCACAAACACCATTCTGCATTCATTGTCCGTTTTGATGTGGGTAACCTTAAAGGGTACCGAGGATGCTATCCATATCAGGACCCCAAGACCATAGGTGGAGTACGGGGAACCAAATACTTTCACCCTCCATTTACCCACCAATAATGCCTGTTTTTCAGCCGTGAGGTGCGTTTCTTGTAGCATGGCAATGTCCACCTTACCTCTCTGAAGGTACGAGAACACGCTGTTCCTTTTCACATACGCGTTCAACCCCCTCACATTCCAGGTGAGAATGTTTACTGTTCCAGCCATTTGCATTTATCTCCTTCTGATTGCTCAGCCGCTCCTGGCACCTCATCAGACTGGCCCTTCCCCACTTTTGGTGCTCCAACCCCAAATGTTGTGCTGACTGTAGAGATATCGCGAGAGCCCGCGCTCTCGCGAGATCTCGCCGCGGACCCAAGCTCCGCCCCCGCGCGCTTTGCGCGCACTACGGGACGAGCGGAGGACGCGATAAGGTGCGTCCTGCCGAGCCCTCCTGTTACGGGGCCCGCTCTTCATTAATCTTGGACACGGACTTTAAGGCCACATCCTCCCAGCCATCTTAGGCCCGTTGGCCCTGTTATTGCGGCACGCGTGTTGCGTGCATTCTGCATGAAACCTATGAGAGAATAAATGCAACATTACAAGCCCAGAGACTCCTGTCTTCATTATAAGCATTTTACTACACCGACATATTCTTTCAACATACCTGCAGGCAAACCCCCCTTCCCATGAACTTCCCCAACTACCCCAACTAGAAACAACTGCCCAGCCGTGTTACCCTTGCTCAGGCTTGTCTGCTTCTCGCACCCCCCCGAGCAGTCATGCCTGGGGCCAGTGCACAGCCTTTGGGCACGAAAACAAGTCCCCCGAAAAAAAGAATTTGTGGGGTTTGGCGGACTTGGCCGTGGGCACGGTCTCCTCTTCTTCGTTATACAGCATTGACCAGTACTAAAACCTGCCATATGTAAGAAAAAACAATTTAAGCCTCTGTGATCTGTCATTCAAAGTGGTCTGTTCTCCTACGAAGACCCTCTCAGTTGCAGAATGTTTGCTTAATTGCAGTTCCATCGGAGCTCCCAGCTGTATAGTGCCTGCCGTCCAAGGTACATTAATTATTCCTGGCTTCAGGTCAGGTAAAACTTCCCTCATGTTTTCTCTCGTTGTCCTCTCCACCTTCTCTGCAGGGTCCTATCTTCTCCATGTCCATCCATGCATGCGCCTCTTCCAGGAGGTATAAGAGCCAGGTTTTGTTTTTATATATAATTTTAAGCTGTGCTGGGTAGATCAGTTTATATTTCAGCCCGGCTGCTCGAAACCCAGACTTAGCCACTGAAAAGTGTGCCCTGTTCTTCTGTACTTGGAAGGTATAATCAGGGTTGACCATCAGGTCTGCCAAGGCTCTCTTCAGTTCTGCGCCTTGCCGGGAATAGGCCAATATCTTCCCGCTGTCTTCCTAATGCAGGACTTTAGCAATGGTCAGTCACAGAGGCGCTCCTGGAGGGGGGCACCCAGCTAGCACCATATGCGCCCTCTAAATTGTAAAGCCCTGAGTGAGGTTCCGGGCCCAATTTCCAGGAGTAGCATGTTCTCTATGTATGTTGACGGGTCTCATCCTTCTTTCCCTTCAGGCAAGCCTACAATGCAAATGTTGTTTCTCTGGGCCTGTCTCCTCCTCAAGAGGCTGACCTTCTGCTGCAGGAGGTGTACATCCGCGGCTGTGTTTCGGAGCGCACCTGAATTCTCTTTCACCTGTGTTTCTAGCATGGTGGTGCACTCCGCCAAGCTTTGCACAGCCTGGCGCAGCAACCCAACGTCTAGTTGCACCACTTCTATCTGTGACCCCAGTGAGGTCTTTAGGTCCATTATTGCTAGCAAAACTTGGTTGCGCAACTCCATGGCGCCCCCTTCTTTCTCCAGCACTGGTTCCATGTGTCCTCCGGACGCCTGCTGCTTGGTTCTCGAAAAACCATCCAATGTTGGTTGGTTTGCTTTGGTTTTGGCTGACTTGGGAGGCATCCAGGCAAACCGCCTCCTTTACACTTGAACCCGGATGCTTCCTGCGTGAAGAGTATTTCTGTGTGAGTCTTTACTCGTGTGTTGTTTAGGGCACTTCACCTATGTGCTTAGGCAATGTAACTTGGGGCTGTAGTGCAGCTATCTCTTGGACGGGCTCGTCCTTTGTGATTCCCTCACAGGGGGACAAAGATGGGCCTCCAGGCTCCTATGCCTTTGTCATGCCCAACACTTTGCACACATAAGCTATGACTCCTGTGTGTCTGTCTGCTGGGCTCCTCCCACAGATCCCAGTCCTGCATACTAATGACTTTGTTAAATGTATTATGTTTCGGAATAGCCGTCCTCTGCAATCAGTTTATTGTGGCCCTGTGACCGCTTCATGTTTACTACCACAGAGGTCCCTTTTTTCTTTTCACCACTGGGCCCGGATTCTCTGTGCGCTCCTTGTGGGGCTGCCTCTATCAGAGATCCCGTGGCTGCTTTCTCTGGCCACTTCGTAGCCAATGTTGCAGTGACTATATAATCTGGTCCACCGCGCAGCCCGGGTACGTGTGTCCACCCCCTTTGTAGCTTTAATCATGAAGCAGCGTCCCTCCTTCTTATGTGGGCTGCAGGATTAATTGGATAGGGGTTGCACGCTTGATTTCACCTCACAGCCCACGTTGCCTTGGCTAACTTCAGGCAGCTAGCTGTCTCGGTTTCCGACGATCACCAACTCTGCTACAGGAGTAGATCCCTCAGTGTCACCGTGCGGCCCGGGATACTCGGCTTGCCTCACCGGCTGCTCCCTCTTCCCTGCATGTCCCGTGCCCACAGCGGGACAAACCAGTATACTTCAAAGCCCTCATGGCATCTCTGCTTGCCTTCAAATGTTTATTCTATGGCCCTTTGTACTCTTTACGTTGGGCAGAGGAACCAGCGTGTGACTTGCTGTCTGTACACTGCCCGGGAGGGAACCAGCCTCTTCGGTAGGGGGGGTACGGAATGCACTTACCTGGTATCAACAGCAGTGTCCGCTGTTCTCGGATGGTCCGCTGCCGTCCCTCACCCTGCACCGTCACTCCCACCAGGTGGACCGTGTCTGCAACGTTATTTCTCCGCCACACTCGATCCTGGTAACCGCCACCACTGCTCCATCTCTGGTCAGCGAACCACTTCTCTGCTTGAATCCTCAGCCTTACCGGGATCTCTGAGCTCTCTGCACTGTTCCAATGTCCTCTTTGTTACACGGGTGCCATATTGCTTCCAGGCAAAGTTGGTAGCCTCTTTATTCCATGCTCTGTATCTCAGCTTCAAAGAAACCTCCGCTCTCCACCTTACTGCCGTGTACTCCTGGGAGGTTCATCCACACTTCAGCTCGTTTACAGGCTATGCTTTCTGCTTGAAACATGTATTTTTCTCGGATCTTTCAGGATCCGACAGGAGTAGTCTCAGAAGCCAACCTACTCCATCGGCTGCAAGCCATGCCCCACCCGCTACAGATCATTGTACATTGGTTCACAGCCTCTGTCTCTGACTGCACCTCTGAAAATATGGGGTTTAATTTACTTGGCTATGCTACCATCCTAGCGAAGTCAATTGTCTACTAGCTTTCAATATAGCCAGAAACCAAGATAAATGTTACACTGAAAATGTGACAGTTTTCTATTAAAATCAATTCCCCAGTATCTCCCCTCCCAATTCCATCCTATCCATGGACTACTAATAAAGATAAACATATATTACATTGTGATTTTTATGCTCACTGATTTTTCTTCCAAAGCACAGGACGTGAATGGCCCCTCACAGCTTGCAGGCAACTCTCTGCAGTCAGATAGGCCTTATGATCTCAACTTGTAATCCTTCTTAGGAAATCTGGTCTACTTTAGGCAAAGTCTGATTCTGGCTTCATCTTGAACAGGCCCATGGCGATTCTTCACATCTCAAGGTATTATCCCACTTCAGAAGTCATCAAATTGGTTAGGGGTCCCCGTCTGCAGACTTCCAGAATCCCATAGGAATTCCATACCTACACATCATAATTTGGTTTTTTTGGGAGTCTTCCCATTGGTTTTCTTAACAGGTTGACACTCCAAGAGAATAAACCCCTTATTTGATAGGTCCAAAAATGTTTAGACTTGTGACATGGATCGTGCTGTACAATTTTGATGCAAATTCATATGTTCTGCTTTAACTCTAGATCTAAATGTCTTCCCTCACTAAACCAAACTAAACACTAAAGGTTGAAATCTAAGTGGAACAAAGTTATTTTTATGTATTGTTATGTGGGAAGAGAGGCTCCATTACCATGGTCATCTGGCATCATAAAATACTTTGAGACCATAGAACAATTGTATTTTCTACTATTTGTTCTGTATTTTCCAGATTTTTAATGTTTCAATCCATTGTTACAACACAGTTTAATGGTTTCCATTGATAAAGGAGAGAAGGTCTGTTTTTTTTAGAGACAGCTAACCAGTGACACACTTGGGCCTCTAAGGGCATTTATTTTCTAATGCAATGTGAACTTAAATTACCCTGTCATGGGATTCACTGAAGAACAAGCTTGTGTAAAGCCCATTTAGGCACCAGGCTATTTGTTATACAGACAGATCCGATGTATGTATATTTCTACATTCTAAAAAACAATAATGTATCCCTGGTGTATTTAAACCATGGAGGCAATTTACAAATGTATCACAACAGTTGTTTAATGTCATGATTTAAAAAAGCTGTCTGCTGACCCGTCCAGCCTGGCTAACTATTGCCCTATTTCTACTACCCCCTTCCTGGGTAAACATTTGGAGAAACTGGTCCTCCCCCAACTGACCCTTCACATTGATCTGGATGATTGCCTTCATGACCACCAATCTGAATTCCGGGCATCCAGAGGCATGGAAACTGCTCCCCTGAACACCTGTGAAACCATGCTTGGAAATCTCGACTCCAACTCGCTGATGATCTCGTTCTCCTTGATCTCTCTTCTGCCTTTGACACGGTCAACCATGCCATCCTCATAAAACGACTCCATGATACCCTTGGCATCAATGACAGTCTTACCTCCTGCCTTACTAACCACCCTTCCCAGTTACAACTGGGCCCTTTCTCCTCCTCCACCTCACTCTCTACATGTGGCGTCCCCCAGGGCTCTATCCTACCACCGTGGCTCTTCAATATATATCTTGCTTACCTGATTTCCTCCTTCTCTCCATATTTCCAGCGGGTCATCTTTGATTCTGCTCTCTCCTTCCCCCCTCACATCATGGACCTTACTAAAAAGTCCCACTTCCAGCTCCACCTCCTCAGAGGCATTCATCCTTTCCTCAACTTCCCCCAGAAACTCAATGTCTCCAGAGTTCTGGTCCTCTCCAGGCTGGACTACTGCAACAGCCTCTTTCTCAATCTCCCTCTTTCCTACCTACGCCCCCTCCAGCTAATCCAGAATACGGATGCAAGACGCATCCTTGGCCTCAATCCCAGGACTGTATCTCTCCAGCCCTTAAATCCCTCTACTGGCTCCCGGTGGCTGAAAGGATCAAATTCAAGATCCTTTGTAATATCCACAAGGCCATATGGGGCACAGGACCATGCTATCTCCAACTTTCCCTCCCTAAATACTCCCCTGCTACTCATACTCTTTGACTGTCAAATGCTACTCCAAGCAGAGAGTGGGGTGGCAGGTCTCTCTCCTCAGCTGAGGCCTGCCTTTGGAACAGCCTCCCTTCCCCTCTCACATTTGAGCCAGAATTCCTTAAGTTCCAGAAACTGCTCAGAACCCTGCTGTTTGCTACCTCTTTCCCTCTTTCCCTTCCCTGCTAATCACCCCACTGCTGATGTGGCTGGTGGCCTGACCCTCATGAATCTCACATTATTCCAGGCCCTTCTTCCCAGTCGATACCAGCACCCTCCCCACACTGCACTGCCCTTGTGGACCCTGCTCAGCCTCTCTGCATCCCATGCCTGCCCTAGCACTTAACTTGAGGTTTTCCTCCTGGCTCCCCTTAGCCCGCCACCAGAACTTGTCCACTCCTTTGCCACCACCTCCCCTCTGCCTCCTGCACTTCTGCTCACTACACTTGCACGTCTGAATGCCACAAGGCCTAGTAGGACTATGACTGTATTTGACTGTTTTATGCCATTATTATAGTTTCCTCTATTCCCTTCCCACTTAGCATTGTGGAGATTTTAAACACAATGTTGCTGTATAAAGTGCCTAACCAATGCTCAAGAAACTAATCTAAACTAGAATAAGTCACACATGGCCTACAATCCAAACAAAAACGGAAGATTGAGCCTGAATTTGAAAAAAACAGGATCTCATTTCTAGAGCACTCACAACACTGCACTTGTCTCCTGTTTAACATTTCAGGTTGACGTTCTATTCAGTGTCGGCTTGTACTTTTTTTATTGGAGGGGTGTAAATAGTTCTCCCAAATATGCGTGAGTGACCAAGCATAGCGAGTGAGCCAATACCAAGAATGGGAAGTTTGAGGGGTTTCTCCCCCCGAGAAATTCATTGAAATATTGGGTTAAAAGTGTGCATTTTCAGCACACTTTCTGTGAAAACCTGGGTAAAAAGACAGTTTGCAATGTTTTTTTAGAGAAATACATGAAAAAATCCAAAAGATGCAAGTCATCTATATTGACAAGGAGAATTATCCAGCCCATTTTCATGATGCCTTTGCACACATTGGCCTCAGCACGAGTTGGGCGGTAGCCCTTAAATACGGTGGAAACTGTATTAGTGCCGCCATTACCGCTCCCCCATTACCGCTCTGCCGGATCACGACTGTAAATCCGGGCGGCAACCAAACGCACTATTAGAGACCTATCACAAGTACGGTGTTGGTGCACATAGTGCTGGAAAAACCGGCGTTAATACAGCTGAAAATACCCCCCGGCCAAATGCTGGAGGTAAAAGAACACATTAGATAGCAATAAGGGCCCGTGTGGAAACAATGCACACAAGAGGGCTACAAAAGACCCACCCATGGCCCACACACCCTCCCCAACACCATGTAGCCATTAGGAGCAGGGAGGAGACAGCAATAAGGGCCCAGGTGGAAACAAAGCACACAGTAGGCCTACAAAAGACCCACCCATGGCCCACGCACCCTTCCCAAAACTATGTTTCCATTTGGAGCCGGGAGCCTTGATGTGGACATGTGCATGCTGCACCTGGAGCTACAGAGGCCTGACAACCAGCCAGGGCCCTGGGAGCACAGGGGAGGGGGTGGGGAGAAGGAGGAGGATACCAGCACCTGCAAGGCGGCCAGCCATCCCCAGGGTCAGGCCAACACCCTGGGCCCTGACTGATGGGCAGTTGGTGTCTGAGTACAGGCTGGACAGGGCAACCATCACCCTGTTGCTGGACACAATCCAGGCTGACATAGGCAGCCGTATAGCCATCAGCACCGCTGTGCCCCCACTTGTGAATCTAGTGTCTGTCCTACAGTACCTCGGGACTGGCAGCTTCCAACACACCGTTGCCATGATGCATGGTATGGCCCAGTCCACCTTTAGTGATGTGCTGGGAGCACTGCTGCTCCATGTCAATGAGCGTATTGCATTGCCAACCACACAGGCACAGGTCAACCAAGTCAAGGCACAGTTCCATGCCATTGCCTAAGTCCCAAACATGATTGCAGCCCTAGATTGCACACATGTTGCACTTGTAGCACACCAGGATCATGAGGCACCTTACAGGAACCGGAAGAGTTTCCATTCCATCAAAGTGCAGATGACCTGTAGCCCCGACCTAACTTACAGCCACTGCTGCGCCCGCTACCCAGGATCTACCCACACTCCGTGGTGCTGCGCAACAGTACCCTGCAAACCTATATAGAGATGCACTGAGGCCAACATACATGGATGTTGGGTGAGTAGAATTCCTGCATGAAATGCATGTCAACTTTCACCTGCTGGGTTAAAGTTTGGCCATATCACTCTGGGATGTACCCACAAGCAAGTTTCCACAATAATCAATTTTTGCACCAATAATTGTCACAGCAAGCGTGACGCAGTGGACATCAGCAATATATGGCCTAATCTGGTTAAACAACTTCAGGTAGTACGCAGAAGAAGAAATTACTGCATTAGCATGAGCGCCCATGGAAAGTGAGCAGTCAAGGTAGACACCAAGGGCTTTCAATTGTACAACCTGCATTGGTAAAAGTCTTTTACAAGGAGGACAGTTTAGCCAGCATTTGAGGCGTCCTTACCAGCAGAGATTTTGTTTTGGTTTCATTAAGAGTGAACCCAGTGTGTGCCATCCATCTTTGAATAGTTGCAAAGATGCCATTAACTCTGGCAGCATCACCTACATAGACACAGTTAATTGTAATAGTATTTGAGTGTAATCTGCATAATTGGTATACAAAATATCCCATTCATCCAACAACTCAAATAAAGTTCTCATATAGATGTTAAACAAAGTAGGTGACAAAAAGGATCCCTGCAGGACATCACACGTCAGTTCAACAGGCGGAGCCATGACAGACTTACTAAAAACTCTAGCAGATCTGCTGGTTAAAAAATATAAAAATCCAATGATTTATTGGTTTTAAAGGTAAATGGCGGTAGGTACATTCTTTCAGTTTGTTTGGTGACAAAGAATGTTAGCCATTGTAAAGCAGAGTGTTTTACTCTGCATTCCTCCAGTTTCACACCTAGTGTTGTGTGTTTAATTGTGTCAAACATGGCTGATATGTCCAGTAGTATTATGACAGATCGTATGTTATTGTCTGCGTTTTGTTTAGGTCGTCCCATATGGATAGAAGTGCTGATTCTGTTCCTCTCATGGGTCTGAAGCTGACTTGTGAGTGGTTGAGTATTACGTTCATTTCTACGTGGTTGAGTAAGATTTTGTATGCATGGTTCTCCAGTAGCTGCACCGGGTAGGTTAGATTAGATATAGGTCTGTAGTTGGTGGAATCTTCCATGCTTCCTGTTTCTTTTTTTTAGATTCGACTTGATGTAAGCGGATTTGAAAGATTTCAGTACTATTCTTGTGTTAGGGATTGGCTCATCAGTAGTTGGAAGTAAGATGGTGGGTGCTGTGGCTGAGGCTTTCTTTGTGGGGGGGCATGGGTCACTGGATGATCTGGCAAGATTGGTGTAATTTATGAGTGTAGAGAAAACTTCTTCGTCTATGGGTTCAAATTGGTCAAGTGTTGCTGTGGCTGGTGGCACGCTGATTGTAGACAGTTCCGTAGTTGTGCTTGCGTTTATTATTGCGTGGCTTGATTCAATGGTCTGTTGGATTGTTTCTATTTTTATTCTTAGGTAGTTGGTGATGTCACATAGTTGTGATGGTATGACCTCTACTTTGCAGGATGTGTTTTTTAAATTTTTGTTGATGATTCTTTATGTGGGTTGGTTTCCAATTGGATTCTTGTGGCTTAGTATGTTTTCTTTTGCTTTACGGACTGCTAATTTGTATATTATGAGTTGTGGTTGGTATTTTATTTTGTCAGATTGATTGTAATGGTCGCACCATAGTTGTTCCAGTTTGCGGTTTGTTTTTCTGAGTTCCCTCAGTTCTTCTGTGAACCAGCTTGCTGCCATTGTTTTACAGTGGATTTGAAATGTTTTGCTGGTGCTAATTGGTCTAGGGCCTCAGTGATCCAGGTGTCAAGTTTCTTTATAGCTGGGTCAGGGGCCATTATGCTTTGCTCGGAAATGTTTGGTTTAGTTTTTTTTTTTTAAAATATTTATTTTTAACTTTTTACTGCATCAAATAAACAGTGCTCCAACAGGGAGCCGCATAATGCAATTCCCAACAACAGTTCCCCCGCCCCTCCGCCCCCTGCCGCCCATGTCCACTGTAACTTTGATTGCCTCCATCCTTTGTCTGAGTTGGAAGGAAAGCTTTCTACGTTGCCCTTGTGTACCTTCATCCCATGGCCTCTCACTCTAGGGGCTCGGATTGTCCGAGTCTGAAGCTTCAGCATTGTTCATCAGGTAGGTGATGTATGGCCCCCAGATGTCGGGAGGGCGCGCATGCAAAGGCAGCGTTCGAATAAATTCGGTGTCCATATCTTGGCAGTATGTTATATCCTTTTCCCAGTCTACAATCTTGGGGAGTGGGCCACGACCCCACGACATAGCAATTCTTCTTCGTGCCAGCACCATGAGGAGTGCCGCCAACTTGCGTAACGCTGGCTGTAGATATTTAGTGAGGCCGAGGAGCGGTCCCAGCGGTAAGGGGGTCATCTGCTCACCTATAATGTCAGATGTTATTTGTATAACGGAAGTTCAGAAGCGCTGGATGCCAGGACAGCCCCATGCCAGATGAAGAAAATCAGCGTTGGCAAATGCGCATCTCTCGCACTGGGCTGACGCTTCTGGGTGGTGTCTATGTTTCCTGACTGGAGTGTAGTATGTTTGGTGCACAAAGTTAAAGTGTATTAGCTTATATCGAGAATTTAACGCTACCTTTTGAGTCTGTCGAAGAATATAGGCCCAGTCTTCCTCATTAATCGGTTCTTGTATAGCCGATTCCCACTTTCGTTGCACTTTAGGTTGAAGTTTCCGGGTGTCTCTTAACATAGTTTTGTACAGAGTTGACACCACTCTACCTTCACCTTGTGCTAAAATTGTGCTATGTAACAGATCCCACATGGGGGGTTGCTTAGGGAATGTGGGAAATAGCCCCTGAAGGGTGTGGCGGAGTCTAAAATAGAGAAAGACATCCAAGGATGTGTTCCCTTCTCTGTCTTTAGCCATTTGAGGGGTCAGAAAGGTGCCCTCTGGGAAGAGGTCTCCCAGCGATTTTATCCCTATTTTATCTATCCATATCAGGAATACTCTTTCATTCGTGAGGGGGATGCCGGGGATGAATTTTATCGGTAGCAGGGGGAAAAATCGTATAGCTACTCCGTATTCGCTAGCGATCTTCTTCCATATCGCATATGTGGATAGGACTGTGTTCAGCATTTTATGCGGCACGGGAATGTGGCTTATTATGACTGCAGCTAACAGGTCGGGGGAAGCTAGGGCCCGTTCCACTTGCACATGTGGTCTGATGTAGTGGGTTGAGTACCAGTGGCTTAGGAATTGGGCTTGGGCCGCCCAGTAGTATTTCTCTATATCGGGGAGAGCCAGGCCTCCACTTGATATTGGTAATGTAAGTGTGTTGTACGCTACCCGTGCTGGTTTCCCCGCCCATAGTAACTCTAGGATCAAGTTCTTGATTTTTGATAAGAAGGATTTGGGGAGGAGTAGCGGGATATTCGTAAAGAGATACAGAAGTTTGGGGAGAATAACCATTTTTGTTAGTGAGGTCCTGCCCCACAGCGTTAGTGGTAGAGATTTCCATCTCTGGATACGTTCTTGTAATAACTGCAGTGTAGTTACATAATTGTCTCTAAATATCTCGTGATGGCTTCGTGACATATTGATCCCCAAATAGCGCACCTTCGAGTTTTCCCATTTAAACCCGTGGTCATCTGCAAACTCTGAAGTGCAAAGGGTCAGGGGGAACACTATCGATTTGGAATGATTGGTTTTGAGGCCTGACATTAACCCGAATTTTATCACCTCTCGCATTACAGGGTTGAGATTGGTTTGGGGGTCACTGACGAACAGCATGACGTCGTCAGCATATAAAGAGACGATTAGTCTGTGAGGACCCAGCTTTAACCCTCGACATAACTGCTCGGCTCTCAGCCTTGAGGCCAGGGGTTCCATCACCAGGGCAAAGATAAGGGCCGAGAGTGGGCAACCCTGTCTCGTTCCGCGCTCCAATGTGATCCCAGTGGATCTGGTGTTCCCTAATGTGATGTATGAGCGTGGTTCGTTATATAACAAAGCTACTAGTTTCAGGAAGAAGTTACCTAGATCCATCTGCCTTAGTGTTGCGAACATGAAGGGCCACTCTACTGAATCAAACGCCTTCTCGGCATCTAACAGAACTGCTATTGCCTGTTGCGTCGGGTCCAGGGCCTCAATGACGCCAAATAGTCTCCTGATGCCGTATGTTGTACTACGCCCCGGGATGAACCCGGTTTGGTCGCCCAGCACCAGTGTCGGCATCAAGGGGAGCAATCTGGTCGCCAGAATTTTAGCTAGGATTTTGTTGTCTAAGTTGATTAATGCGATCGGCCTGTACGAAGCGCAGTTTTCTGTAGGTTTGCCAGCTTAGTGCAACATCATTACGTTAGCCTCACGCATCGTGGGAGGGAGTTTCCCTCGCTCCACCGCCTCTTCATATACTTGAAGAAGAAGGGGGGCCACCATTTCCACGTGTGCTTTATATAACTCACCATTGAGTCCATCAGGTCCGGGGGCTTTGGTGTTAGGCAAGGATTTGATTGCTATCTGAATTTCTTCGAGTGATATGGGCGCGTTTATGGGTTCGCGCAGGTCTTGGCTCACCCAATATAGTTCCGTGTCATTGAGGTACTCTTGTATCGCGTTGGGATCTGATGCTCCTTTTGAGCTATACAGGTTTTGATAGAATTCTCGGAATACGTTGGAGATCTCCTCTTCTGTGTAAACCTTCTGACCTTGCGTATCCGCGATACATTCGATGCGGGGTGGGACCTTGTCTATCGTTAGTAGCCGGGCCAGCAGTGCACCTGGTTTTTGCCTCTCTCCGTACTGTCTGATCCGATGCCTGCGACCCAGGAACTTCAGTTCGCGGTCCGCTGTCTCCCTGAACCCCAAGAGTTCTTTTTTGAGCTCGGCTTGAGTGCATGGATCTGGGGCATTGGAGAGTTTGTGCTCTAGTTCCTTCAGACGAAGCTCTTTGCTGAATAATTCCCCCCGGATCGATTTCAATAAGCTATTTTCTTTAGTCAGGCAAATTCCTCGTACATAGCACTTGAGCGTTTCCCACATGGTGCACGCCGAGTCGACTGAGTCTTGGTTGATGTCCAGGAAGGAGACTATCTCTTGTCGCAGTTCTGCTGCAAATACGGCATCTGTGAGTGAACCGGGTTTGAACCTCCAATTGAGGCCAGGTACTGCGACGCCCGCCAGGGTAACCTCTAGTACAACCATCGAATGGTCGGAGTAAGACCTTGGAAGGATATGGCACGCACCCCATTTGAATGGGCTATGGGAGGATGCCAGGATATAATCGATTCTGGAACTGGTGTTGTGCACGGCTGATCGGAAGGTGTAGTCCCTGCTGTCTCGGTTGTGCCTTCTCCACATGTCAGATAGATTGAAGGTCTGACAAATCTCTCGAACCTGAGTACTGGCCTTGGATGGGTTTCCCGGTGTATTATGGGATTTGTCGAGCCTGGGATCAAGTGTAGTATTGAGGTCCGCACCCCACACCACAGTCGTCGCGTTGGTCGCGTCTAGATGGGACATTATCCAGTTGAAATGATCAGGTCCATCTGTGTTCGGTGCGTATGAGTTCACAAACACCACCCCTTTCCCGGCGATTATTCCTTTCACCATTAGGGCCCTCCCCTCAGTGTCTTTCTTTGACTCAATAAAGCTGAAATTAGTTCTCTTGTCGATCAGGATCGCAACACCTCTGGCGAATGAGGAGTAGGATGAGAAGTACCGATGGCATCCCCATGATCTGGCCCAATGTTGTTCCGACGAGGGCAGCAGATGAGTCTCTTGGAGTATCGCTATGTTGATTTTGTGTCTCCGAAGATATTGAAGAATTCTCCTTATTTTCGTAGGCTGGTTGCCACCACGTATGTTCCAGGTGGCGATTTTTAACGTTGCCGATGCCATCTAGAGGGGTCAATGTAATCATGTCGAGCCGGGGCTCGCGGGATTGACTGGAGTCGCTTTCCATAGAGGAACAGGGAGGACATGACAGTTGTTAGGTACATAGTTCTTCGTGTGACTGTCGTGGAACGGGGGTATGCAGGTTGTGGCGGTTTTGCTGAACTAACTTCCCTCCCCTGCACGGGCAACCCCCAACAGGCCCGTGATGAACAATCCCATGTTAACAGTACAACTAGCATTGCTGTGCTTGGGGCGCAGGTGGCCCTCCAAGAGGAGGCTGGCTCCCTTCTTCGGATGCAATATTGATCTGTGGTGGTTGTTTCTAGTCAACCATGAAGTCTCGTGCCGCCGCTTTGGGTATCCTATGGGTACATTTTACGGCGGGTTTCTTCTTGGTCTGTCGCCCCTTTGTGGTCTTCCGTTGAGAGTGGCGGGTCTACAGCCGGAGCGATCCAGGTAGTCGCTTGTCTCCTCTGGGGTGTTAAAAAACTGAGTTCTGCCCTCGTGTTGAATACGGAGTTTGGCCGGGAAGAGCATGGAATATTGTATCTGGTTCTCTTGTAACCTGCGCTTCACTGCTGTAAACGATCTTCTTTGCACTTGGACAGCTTGGGAGAAGTCCGGGAAAAACTGGATCTTGTCGCCATCGTACTGGAGATCCCCTTTTTCCCTAGCCGCCCGTAGGATAGCATCTCGATCCTTATAGTTGCGCAATCTCGCTATGATTGGGCGGGGATTTGCCCCCGGGATCGGTCTGGCGTTGGGGACTCGATGAGCTCTCTCCACGACAAACAGTTTGGACAGGATCTCTGTACCAAAGAGGTCCATACATAACTTTTCAACGTAGTCTTCCATTTTCGCGGTGAGTTGTTGTTCCCTAACTCCCACGATCCTGATGTTGTTGCGCCGAGAGCGGCCTTCCAAGTCCTCGTTCTTTGCGTTTACTGCTTTCATTTGCACTTCTAGGGAGGCCACTCTGGATGTTAGGGCCGCTGCACCATCGTCGAGGTCAGACACTCTCTGCTCGACTGTGTCCAGTCTGTCGGCGTGTTTGTCCAGCCGGTGCTGGAGTAGGTCGACCTTGGAGGAGAGTGCGTCGAGTTTGCTTCCTAGACCCCCGATCCCGGCCTTAAGTTCAAGGAGGATTTCCCTGATGTCGAACCCGTGGGCCTCCTCTTCATCCTGGGCTGCAACCTGGATGGGAGACTGCGCTCTGCTGTTCGAGGTGGTTGCTTTGGTCGTGAAGCTACCCTCGAAGTTCAGCTTTTTTTGAGATCTGTCCGTTTTCCTCGAGGTCGCCATTGGTGCCTGCGTTGCGGGAGCCAGGGGGCAGAGGGAGGCAGGTCAGGGGTCCGGGGGCGCCCGGCTTGTCGTTTTTCCAGCGGTGTGACTTTCTGTAGGTCTTGCCGTTGGGCCGGTTCGGGCCGTTTGGCCACAGTCCGTGCTGTATATTACGCTTCCTCGAGTTCTGGCGGTGTTACACGGAGGTGTCGGGGATTCACATGGGGTCTCTTTTGCGAATGAGTGCTTGCGAAAGAGGGGGGGGTGCCGGATTTGCCCTGGGTCGCGTCACCCCGAGTATGTCTTTCCGATATGTTGTTTACTGTTCATGTGGGCCCAGGCTCGTGGACCCCCGCGCTCTTGCGCTTTCTCGTAAACTGAATGTCACTCGGGAGAGCCGGGGATCCACCTGGGACGTGCGAGCGAGGGTGCGAGGGTGCACGGGGCGCGCATTCCTGTTCCTCGGCGGCGTTCGGAGAGCCCCCCGGCGCTCGTCCGTGTTGGTTCTTCCAGGACTCTGCAGGATTTTCCTTTGTCTCGCCAGCTCCGCGCCCGCCGACTCCTCGGGGGGCCAATGCACCGACGGGGGTCAGCCGGCGCCGCCCGATCGGCACCCTCGAGTCTCAGGCCCGCTCCGCTGCCAGCAGTCCTCCTCACGCGGGCTCCTCTGCGCGTGGCCTGTGACTGTGCCCCGCTCGCACAGGGATGAGGGGGGGTGCTCTTCACCATCGAGGAATCGGGACTCGGCGTCCCAGGGTCGACGGATGAAATACCACGTTCTGCTCGGATTCGCCTTGGCTACAAACCGGAGGCGACTGCGGACAATTTGCACACCACAGATGCTTCGATTGGTCAGGATTTTAGGGGAGCTCCGCGGAGCTCACAGGGAGGCCGCCACCTTGGACGGCTCTCTAGCGCCCTCTCCATGTTTGGTTTAGTTGATTCCAGCAGTTAAGGATTCTAGGTCAAGACTCTTCCAGTTTCTTTTATTAGCAGCATGCAGTATTGTGTTTCCGGGAAGTATGCTGGTAGGGAGTTTGACAGGGAATGGGATCAGGAAGTGATCACTCCATAACATTGGTACCGATGGGGCGGTGGTATAGAGTCCGTCTCTGCAGAAGATTGCATCCAAGGTGTGTCCATCGAGGGTGGATCTGTTCACTATTTGCTTGAAGTGGAGTGTTTCCAAAAAGGCGCTGAGTGAGTTTGTTGTGGTTTCGTTCTCTCTTTCGAACCAGATGTTGAAATCCCCCAGGATGATTAAGTTGTCATGATAGGTGGAAAGGTTGGCGATGAAGTCAGTGAGCATCGTTGCAAAGTTTGGGTTGTAGGATCTCAGGAGGATAGCTCATGGGCAACGTGCTCGCCTTGGAAGCAAGACGACACGGAGCAATACGGGTTTGATACCCGGGTCCGCGCTTAGAAACCTCTGGGTATTAGGCACGTTAGAAATAACCAATCATGTTATATTATGTAGGATGGTGGTCTGTAGATTAGAAGGAATTGTTAAGCTTGATCTTAATAAGGAGGGATTTGCAGTCTTCTGTGTCTGTTGAGGGAAGTAGTGTGGTGCAGATGTGACCTTTGTCCGAGTCCACCTCCTCTTCGGTTTTTCCCTGTTGGCATGTATTTGAAATTGTCTGGTATGGCTTTGTGGGTGATTGTCTTGTCCTTGTCCAATAGCCATGTTTCTAAGTTGAGTACGCTGCAGTGCAGTGTGTCTGTTTTTCCTTGTTGGTTGTTGCCTATGCTTTTATGAGTCCCAGCCGGGGTGATGTTTGTTGGGGTTTCATTTCTTGGGATTCTCTCTTGGGTGAGGCTGCTTGCTGAGATTGTGGTTGGGGGCTCTGTCTCTTTGTTGAGGAGATCAATTAAGTTGATATAAGGGTTTCATATTTCTGGTTCATTGGTTGTTTGTATGTGTGGGCTTTTTCCAGTCTTTTGTTATGAAGGGCTTTTGGATGGTTGTGGATTCAAGTTTGCCCCTGATTCTTATTGGGGTCTTACCAGAGGTGTTTTCCTAGTTGCTGTGTTTAGTGTTTTGAGATGTTTGGTTTGGCGTCTTATTGGGGTCCAGATTTGTTTGGGTTCTTGCTTGTTGGTTGTTTCGCAGTTGTTTGTTTTCCATTTAGTTGGAGTCATAAGTGGAAATGTAGCATGAGATGTATTCCATGCTTGCTTTTTCTTTTTTTAAACTCTATTTTATTTTACAATAACATGATACAACAGTAAACAACAGAACAGGTTACAATCAAATAATTCATTTTAACACAGGTACTCAGAGTCCACAGTATTGTGGGAAGCACATTGTGCCATAGATAGTAGGTAGGCCTCATACGGATCCCAAATATTGTTTGGTCTCTCAGAAGGGTGTTAAGTAGCACAATATTCCGCCTCCACATTGTGATAATACAGTATTCTGGTCTTCCAAAGATCATGTACAGGTGGTCGGCCCCTACCCCACAACATAGCAACCCTCCTCTTCGTAAGGACCAAAAGAAAACCCATGAGACGTCTAACATGCCCCGCAGCCTCTCCTGTGTATCCCAATAGAGTAAACAAAGGAGAGGGAGAAACACTATCACCCACAATCTCACAATCGCCTTAAACACCTGCAACCAAAAATCGTGACTTTGGGGGCAGTTCCATGACAGATGAATAAATGTGGCTAGGGAGAACCCACATCGCCAGCATGCCTCAGGCATCTCAGGAAAAAATCTGTGCAGGTCAACAGGGGTAAAATTAAACTGATGTAGGAATTTAAAGTTTATTAGTTTAAATCTGCTATTCAGTGACACTATTTTAGTCTGAGCACATCAATATTGCCATACATTATCTGGGATTGGAACGCCAAGAGAAGAGACTCTTACCATTTCTCATGAGAACTATCTGCCCAGCCCACAGCGATGTCTATGATTTTTGCATACAAACCGGAGACCAACTTCCCACTTCCCTCAGCACTAATCAACCAATGAAAAAAAGGGCGACTGGAGGCGCTGCAGGAAAGGAAGAAAATCAGTCCTTTAACACATTCCGAAAGTAAAGTACAAGAACACATCCAGAGCAGATGAACCCCCTAGGTGTTTAAACTCCTCTATCGTGAGAAATTGACCAAGTGGAAAGTGATCCTGCCAACATGAGTGTGATGCTGGAAATGCATTGGAGGGACAGGGCCTCCATGTCCTTGCCCTGTACTCCCTTATCATGTGTGTTCTGTGTTGTTTTCTGCACAGGAGTCCATGTGAGATTCCTGGCAGTGCAGCTTTTCCTCTTTTTGGTTATGGGGAACACAGACCCTTGGAATACACTTATGGCACCCATGGGTGGGGGGTACAACCCTGTGGCCCTAGTGTATGTTTTGGGGCACCTGTGTGTGGCCCAGAGATCAGGCTATGGGCCGGTGGCAACTCCATGCTGAATTTGACAGGTGCTCCGAGTGTCCTCCATTTTGGGATGCCCTGTCATATGAATCAGTGAATTCATGATAGGAAACAAGATGGCCCCTGAGGCCTGTTGGCTTCTATTACCTGTTAGCTTGTTTTCCCAAAGTCCTGGGAATCCCTGACTCTGTCTAGTCCGGGCTAGACTGGCTGGAGCCTTCCCAGTGACTTTATGTTGTGGGTAGACCCTTGGAGTGGGACCTGGGTGAATGGAGTGTGTGATCAATATGCATTCCATGTTGTGGGTGTCTGTGTGTGTGACACAAAGAATGAGACAGCCCAGCCCGAAACTGAAATGAATGCAGTGTGGTGTGCTGAAAGGCTGAGTGCTTGCCCCAATCCGCATTCCTTGTTATGGGTGTCTGGGTGGAAGTGAATGGCCTGAATGCACTGGGAGCCTCATTGGCCGCCTGCCTGCATGAATGCCCTCCTGACTGATTTGGCTGACTGGGCCTGGCTCAGCAGTGTGGATGTGGGACAGATCTGTATATCTGGGGACCTCTCACTTACCAAATTGTTCAGAAGCTGAAGTCGAAACTTGATGCTTAACCTTGAAGCCCAGCTGAAAGAAGAAGGTTTTGATGCTGCTTGCCGTCATCGAAATCCGAAAAATGTTGTGCCTGTCAAGGACTGAGCCAATAGAGGACCTGGCTAGGAGACATCTTCCCGAGCTACGAGGGAACATTGTGCCAAAGCTAATCTTCACCAAGGCACCCTGGAAGTAAGTCCCGAAAGGCTGCCCACCGGAGACAGGGTCCGCCGAGGATTCCTGAGGTGAAGCACATGAACATCGAAGTCCATCATTGACGACCAGAGTCCGGATGACTACCGTGACCGCTGTAAGCCTGTAGAGTCTTGTTGCTCAGAAGTGGGGACAGCTTGATGCTGTGCTGCCGACTACCGGAGCCGCACCGCTCCACCTTAGCCTAAGACATTTGAAATGAAGGAATCCCTTGCCATCACCGTCGACGAACCAAGGAGAATCCACCGGTGGGTTTCCCACCACCCGAAGTCCACAAAGACCAACGAAGACCCGAAAGCCAGCTGTGGTTGAGTCCCGGTCATCGATGCTAATGCTGACACCTGACGCCTGGGCCTACGTTCTTCATTGAGTCATCTTTACAGCAGCAAACTCTTGTCCTTGAGGTGCCCCGCACGCCTTGCCTTCAAAGGACGTCCACGACCAATTGTCAACGAACACTGCGAAGATCGAAGCTGCTATCTCGACCACAGCATTCACATTTCTTTGAGGACTATCGACGCCTGTGGCTCCTGTTTTAAAGGGAGTCCACCCTCGAGGGATCCGTCAACAAACTGCTGAAGAAACTCTGTTACATTGGGGTAGTAAAACATTTTAGCAGGAAAAAAGACTATTTTAAACATATATGGACTGGGTTTGTTGATACACTTTATTTACAGGTTGCCCAGATGAGAGGTATCCTCATACAGAACTGTGTCTTAGTAGCTAAAGTACTATTCTGCCTTTGTTTAACCTAACTTGTCTTCCTTCCTAGGTCTGATGTTGACTCACATTACTATTTGATTTGTATGCCACTAGAACTGTCAGCCGTTGGTGCATTTTAAAGGAGTCAAGAGTGAACTGTGGTGCTCCACTTCTACTCCCAAGTGAAAAGGTAAGGCACTTGGGGTCCAGGCTGTCAGCCTCACCTATCCTTGCTTCATGCTTGAGGTGGAGGCCACTGTCCTCCCCTCCTCTACAGGAATCACATTTGGTGCCCCTACAGAGATTTCCCTATTGTCCCTTGGGGCCTGGGACCAGTACACATAAGTACTAGCTACAATCCCACAAAACACCCTCATATTTTTTTAGAAGTGTCCTCTTGAATGGCCAGCTTTCTACTGGTTTCAGAGACACTGGGGCAAGTATGACACTGGTGGACAGGACCCTGCTCAGGCCAGAGGAATATGTAGGTGCTCCTCTGAGAACTACCAGGTTAGCTGGCGGGCCGCCCAAATTATCTCCCATTGCCCTAGTCACCATCATGATTGCAGACAAGACAACAAAACTTCCCGTCCTGGTTCAGGACAATGTGCCTACCTGCATTTTGTTGGGTAATGATTTGGATGAATTGGGGTTGTTCTCGGATGGCCTACCTCTGACTGCCGCTGCAGTCACTAGATCACAGGTCAAAGCGGGTCTGACTGCTAATCAGGTACCCAAGCAAAAAGGGAGACCCAAGGCAAGACGGAAGAGCAAAAAGGCCACCTCTACGAAGGGGGCTCCTACTCTCCCTGCTGCTTCAGCAGCACCCACTGGGATTCGGGCTCCAGTCCAGTGATAACCTGAGACTCAACTCCTGAGGGAGAAGAGCCAGAAGACCCTCCTGCGAGAGAGGTGCTCAAACCAAAGTATCACCCTGACCTTCCATGCCTGCTAGCTGAAGGGTGGCCCTCTAGGGGAGACTTCTGCATGGGTCAAAGAGAGTGCCACTCTCTCGCGAGTCTAAGAAAACAGACCCAGGCCCAAGCACAAGGTGAAGTGCCTAAGTCATTCAGAATCTATTGGGAAGGTGAACTCCTTTGTAGTGAGCCCACTAAACCGGAACCTGGTGCCCTCAAGAGGTTGGTGGTACCCCAGGTTTACCGGCCCTTCCTGTTGCAGTTGGTGCATGAGGTGCCCTTATCTGGTCATCTTGGAGCGTGGTGCATGAGGTGCCCTTAGCTGGTCATCTTGGAGCCCCACTGTCGGACCTGTCCCACTTGTCAGTTATCTGGCAAGACTGAAGGCAGTGTCATTGCCCCACTGCAGCCTTTGTCAGTGGTTGGAGCACCATTTGAGAGTGTAGGCATCAGCACTGTCGGTCCCTTGGACCCTCCCACATCAGGCAGACACCGGTTCATCCTGGTCCAGGTTGATCATGCCACCAGGTACCCTGAGGCTATACCCCTTCGGACCATTACTGCCAAGGTGGTTGCCAGGGCTCTCCTGGCCATTTTTACCAGAGTTGAATTCCCTAAAGAGGTGGTCTCTGACAGAGGATCCAACTTCATGTCGAGTTACATGTGGAAGGAGTGCAGAGTAACATATACATTCTCTACCTCCTACTATCCCCAGACCATTGGTCTGGTTGAGAAATTTAATAAATCTCTCAAAGGCATGATGGGTGCTTTGGGTGAGCCCCTAAGGAGGAAATGGGATCTCCTCCTACCATGCCTGCTGTTCGCCTATAGAGAAGTGACTCAAGAGGGTGTTGGTTTCAGCCCCTTTGAGCTTCTCTTTGGACATCCCATGTGGGGGCCCCTTGACTTAGTAAGAGAAGGTTTTGAAGCCACCCCTCCAAGTCCTGCCAAGCAGGTGGGGGACTATGTGTTAGGCCTCAGACGGAGGATGGCACAGATGATGGGCCAGGTGACAGCGAGCCAAGAATTAAACAAGTACTGGCACAACCTTAAGGCCTCACAAGTGGATTGGACTCCAGGACAGCAGATCCTTGAGATGGAGCCTACCAAGCCTAGAGCTTTGACAGATAAGTGGACTGGACCATTCTCTACCTCCTACTATCCCCAGACCATTGGTCTGGTTGAGAGATTTAATAAATCTCTCAAAGGCATGATGGGTGCTTTGGGTGAGCCCCTAAGGAGGAAATGGGATCTCCTCCTACCATGCCTGCTGTTCGCCTATAGAGAAGTGACTCAAGAGGGTGTTGGTTTCAGCCCCTTTGAGCTTCTCTTTGGACATCCCATGTGGGGGCCCCTTGACTTAGTAAGAGAAGGTTTTGAAGCCACCCCTCCAGGTCCTGCCAAGCAAGTGGGGGACTATGTGTTAGGCCTCAGACGGAGGATGGCACAGATGATGGGCCAGGTGACAGCGAGCCAAGAATTAAACAAGTACTGGCACAACCTTAAGGCCTCACAAGTGGATTGGACTCCAGGACAGCAGATCCTTGAGATGGAGCCTACCAAGCCTAGAGCTTTGACAGATAAGTGGACTGGACCCTTCAGGATAATCTCTAAGATGGGCAAAGTCAACTATCTGGTTGACATGGGAGTCCCTGGGGTAGCCCCTCGGTATTCCATGTTATCAGGCTCAAGCCTTTCCACAGAAGAGAGGAAGTCTCATGTCTTCTGCTAGCTTCAGAGCAAGAGGAGGATAAGAGTGAGCCCCTTCCTGATTAGCTGCATAGCAACCCTCAGGATGGCTCAGTAGAGGGAGTGCATCTCTCTCCAGATCTGACACCAGAGCAGCAGAGGGCCTGCAGGGATTTGCTTCGGCAGTATGCCCCTCTGTTCTCACTGACACCAGGCCTCAGCCTGTGGTGCAGGCACAAAATCAACACTGGTGACAGTGTACCTGTCAAAAACAGGTGCTATTGGATGTCAGATACAGTAAAGAACCACATCCAAGCTGAGGTCGCCAAGATGTTGGATCTGGGTGCAATTGAACCCTCAACCAGTCCCTGGTCCAGTACAGTGGCCCTTGTCCCTAAAGCAAGTACCCAGGCCGGTACCAGGGATTGGCAGTTCTGTGTGAACTACAGAGGGGTCAATGTCGTCATCAAAACTGATGCGCACCCATTGCCCAGGGCTGATGAGCTCATGGACACCATAGGTGCAACCAAATTTGTGAGCACCTTTGACCTTACCTCAAGCTATTTTCAAATAGCTCTTAAGGACCATGCCCAGGAAAAGACTGCATTCTCAACACATTAGGGGCTCTACCAGTTTAGAGTCATGCCTTTTGGGTTGAAGAATGCACCTGCCACCTTCCAAAGAGTAGTCAACCATGCACTCAGTGGGCTGGAGGCCTTTTGTGTGGGCTACCTAGGGGGCATTGCTGTGTACAGTTCCACCTGGGAAGAGCACTGGACTCATTCGGATAAGGTGTTGCAGGCCTTGTGAAGGGCTAACCTCACAATCAAGGTCACTGAGTGCCGGATAGCTCAGGAGAAACTCACTTACATTGGTCATGAGGTAGGAGGGGTTTGAATCCAACCTCTCCCCAGTAAGGTACAGGATGATGACCGGGAGACTCCCACTACTCAAACCCAGGTGAGAGCTTTTTTGGGCCTCACTGGGTATTACCGTAATTTCAGGGTGGACTATGGAACCATAGCTGCCCCTCTGACAGCTCTGACATCGCCCAAGCAGCCAAGGAAGGTTAATTGGACTTAAGACTGTCAGAGAGCCCTTGTTGGCTTGAAGGAAAGTCTGTGTAGGGCGCCTGTGTTGTGTGCGCCTGATTACAGCAAACCCTTTATTGTTCAGACTGATGCCTGTGACACCGGAATTGGAGCTGTCTTGTCCCAGTTAGATGACAAAGGGAGGGAACATCCTATTGTATTCATCAGTAGGCAACTCAAAGGTAGAGAACTTAGGTGGGCTACTGTTGAAAAGGATTGTTTCAGTATAGTTTGGAGCCGTAGGCGTTTTAGACCCTACCTTACAGGGTCTACCTTTAAGGTCCAAACAGACCATATGCCCTTAAAATGGCTTATGCAGGTTAAGGTTGAAAACCCAAAACTGCTCAGGTGGTTCATTTCCTGCAAGAGCTAGACTTCACTATTGAGCATAGACCAGGGAAGAGTCATGATAATGCAGATGGCCTTTCCAGAAGGTATGTTGACCATCTGGATGAGGGTGTTCATCTTGTGGGGGATTAGACCACCCTAACCTCAGTCTGGGGGGCCACTGTGATGCTGGAAATGGATTGGAGGGACAGGGCCTCCATGTCCTTGTCCTGTTCTTCCTTATCATGTGTGCTCTGTGTTGTTATTTTGATGCTGCTTGCCGTACTATAAATCCGAAAGCTGTCATGTCTGTTAAGGACTGATCCAAGAGAGGACCTGGCTAGGAGACCTCTTCCTGAGCTACAAGGGAACATTGTACCAAAGCTAATCTTCACTAAGGCACCCTGGAAGTCAGTCCCGAAAGGCTGCCGACCGGAGACGGGGTCTGCCGAGGAATCCTGAAGTGAAGCACCCGGACATTGAAGTCCATCATCGTCGACCAGGTTACGGAGGAACCCTGTGACCTCTGGAAGCCCCTTGAGTTGTGTTGCTCAGAACTGGGGACAACTTGACCCTGTGCTGCCAATGACCCGAGCCGCAATGCTCCACCTTTGCCTAAGACATTTGAAACAAATGACTCCCTTGCCATCACCGTCAACCACTTTGTCCCACCGTAGAAAGTCGAGGTCATCGATAAACCAAGGAGAATCCACTGATGGGTTTCCCACCACGAAGTCCACAAAGACAAACGAAGATCCGAAAGTCAGCCGTAGTCGAGTCCCGATTGTCGATGCCAATGCTGACACCCGACGCCCGCTGCCGGGCCCACCTTCTTCATTGAGTCATCTCTTCTGCAACAAACTCTTATCCTCCAGATGCCCCGCATGCCTTGCCTTCACAGGACGTCCACGACCGATCGTCGACGAGCACCACGAAGGTCGAAGCTGCTATCTTGACGACAGTGTTCACATTTCTTCGAGGACTATCGACGCCTGTGGCTCCTGTTTTAAAGGGAGTCCACCGTGGAGGGATCCGTTGATGAACTGTTGAAGAAAATCTGCTAAACTCAGGTACATTGGGGAAGTAGAACATTTTATAAGGAAACAAGACTATTTTAAACATATATGGACTGGGCTTGTTGATACACTTAATTTACAGGTTGCCCAGTTGTGCCGAATCCTCACGCAGAACTGTGTTTTAGTAGCTAAAGTACTATTCTGCCATTGTTTTAACCTAACTTCTCTTCCTTCCTAGGTCTGATGTTGATTCACATTACTATTTGATTTGTATGCCAGTAGAACTGTCAGCAGCTGGTGCATTTTAAAGGAGTCAAGAGTGAACTGTGGTGCCATATAGACATTGTGCATATATACCATATTAGATTTGCCAAAGTACAAAGTGTGTTTTTGATTGTGTATATATATTGAACCTTATTTATATAAAGAACTGTGTTATCACATAACATAGTGTGTGGACATTCCTTTGTGGGGGATTGGGGACTACACTGCACTTAAGAACCAACCTGCATCCCCTGCTTAAACTTTGGTTGCTCGTCCATTTCTACCTATAGAGAACCTTGGCTGGGGTTCCCTGTGCTTGTACTCTGCCATATAGAGGGCAGGAGTGCAGATAACCCCATGAGTAACATGCAGAAGGGGTGAATGCAGCACATGCTGACAAGCCTTTTGCTCAATTTACCTCCATACCTTACACGAGATCTTAAACATGTTGCTGGCTTTATCTATACATCTCGGCAAGGTCAAAATCACTGCTCTCAAAAGTGCAGGCGATGCAGTGCTTGCTCTTTTCTTGGTCCATATCCTTAGTCAGTTTATTTGGGTCACCACAGGGTTTCTGGGTGTTGTGAATTCTGGCAGGTGTTTTCCGTTCCATTGGGGTGCAGTTTCCTTCCTGTTTCTGTTATTTTCTTTCTTGTTTCTTTGTCTTTCTTGCATTGAGGCATGTTGGTGGTCGTGTTTATTGATTTTGGATTGGGTTTGCAATGGATTGCAGTGGTGGGCGTCCTCCTCAATGTCTTTGTTACTTGGTGTAAGATATGGCACTTTCTGCTGTGGTTACAGCAGTGTCTGCCTCACTATGACTGTTGGTGGTAGCCTCTGTTTCAGGTTTGGGTCGGGATATGTTCCAGCGTATTTGCAGGGTGGGTGCCCTCTTGTGTCGGTTATTTCATAGTCTCCAGTTAGATTGGCGTATTTCAACGCTTTCCTGGTTACCTTTTAAACTGGCGTGGTCTTATGTGCAGTGCTGCCTAGCTCGCTCTGATTGTTATGTTTTGCCTCTGTTTAAGGTTTGGGTTAGAGGTTGATGTATGTATTTGTGTGTGGTGATAGAGACTCTGTTTGGAGCATTGTAGGGCTGTGGTTACCTGTCGCTGAACTTTAGTCAGAGGATGGAGTTTTTGGTTGTGATAACGTCTCTCTGGAGGTTGTGTTTCCTTCGTGGGGTTTCTTTACTCATGGTTTGAGTCTTCTGTTTTAGTGAGTGACTTGGATAAGATTAGTTCTCATGCTGGATAGATTTTTCCTTGTGTTGAAGGGTGGCTTATGTTGAGATTGTTCCCCCGTTGGTTTGGTCTCTCCTTATGTGATTTTGTATGGTATCCCTTCTGAAATGGTGTGGTTGATGTGGTTGTGTGCTCCTCGGGATGCTGGCTGTTAGTGCCGAAAACCTCTTCTGCTTAGGTTGTGTTTCCGTCTCAGGGTCTCTTTGTTAGAGGACTTGATCTCTCTAGGGTTGATAAATGACGTAGTTTGGTTTTTACTCTGCTGGTGGCTTTGCTCTACCCTTGTGGGGTTTTGACTAGTTCTCTGCTTCGCAGTGATGAAGGCCACTCTGTGGTGGTTGGATTTTGTGGTTGGGTCAGGTTCACAGTGGTGACAATCTCCCTGTGGTGGCCCCGTACTGCTTTACAGTGGCATATAGACATTGTGCATATTTACCATATTAAAGTTGCCAAAGTACAAAGTGTGTTATTGATTGTGTATATATATTGAACCTTATTTATATAAAGAATTGTGTTATCACATAACATAGTGTGTGGACATTCCTTTGTGGGGGATTGGGGACTACACTGCACTTAAGAAGCAACCTGCATCCCCTGCTTAAGCTTTGGTTGCTCGTCCATTGCTACCCTATAGAGAACCTTGGCTGGGGTGCCCTGTGCTTGTACTCTGCCATATAGAGGGCAGGAGTGCAGATAACCCCCTTCCAGTCTTTACAATGAGATACCCAGTTTGGTCATACAGTGAGTGTAAACCTTTTCACTCGTAAGAGGGATCCCTGGGTCATGAGTAACAGGCAGAAGGGGTGAATGCAGCACATGCTGACAAGTCTTTTGCTCAATTTGCCTCCATACCTTACACGAGATCTTAAACATGTTGCGGGCTTTATCTATACATCTCGGCGAGGTCAAAATCACTGCTCTCAAAAGTGCAGGCGATGCAGTGCTTTCTCTTTTCTTGGTCCATATCCTTAGTCAGTTTATTTGGGTCACCACAGGGTTTCTGGGTGTTGTGAATTCTCGCAGGTGTTTTCCGTTCCGTTGGGGTGCAGTTTCCTTCCTGTTTCTGTTTTCTACAGCCCTTGTGCGCGGTCTTCACTTGTACGTGTTTTCCGTTAACTCCTGTGCGCGGTTTTGTGCAACGCGTGTGCGTGTTCGGATAAGGCGTGTGTGAGCTCGGAAATGCATGTGCGTGGTCTTCGTAGCTATGCATTTTCTACAACACGTGTGCATGCTCTTCGCAGCTATGTGTTATCTACAGCACGTGTGCACAGTCTTCACTGGTACATGTTTTCCGTTAACTCCTGTGCACGGTTTTGTTCAACGTGTGTGCGTGGTCTTCTCAGCTACGTGTTATCTACAGCGCGTGTGTGTATTCGGATAAGGCGCGTGTGAGCTCGGAAACGCGTGTGCATGGTCTTTGTAGCTACGTGTTTTGTACAACGCGTGCGCGTGCTCTTCACAGCTATGTGTTATCTACAACGCCAGTGCGTGTGCGTGGTCTTCGCAGCTACTTTTTATCTACAGCACGGGTGCGTGCTCTTTGCAGCTATGTGTTATCTACAACGCCAGTGCGTGTGCGTGGTCTTCGCAGCTACGTGTTATCTACAGCGCGTGTACGTGGTCTTCGCAGCTACGTGTTATGTACATCGCGTGTGTGCAGTCTTTGCAGGTACGTGTTTTCTACAGCGCGTGTGTGTGGTCTTTGCGGCTATGTGTTTTCTACAGCGCGTGTGTGCGGTCTTCACTGGTTCGTGTTTTCCGTTAACTCCTGTGCGCCGTCATCATTTCTGCACATTTTCTTCAACATGTGTCCGTGTTCGGATGAGGCGCACGTGCGAGTTTGAAAAAGAAAGTGTGTGCGCATTTTGACTGGCACGGTATATGTCAAGAGCGGGTGAAGTAGTTCTGCACATGCGCTTTACTGCGGGAGCGCGGTCTACACCGCTAGGTAGTTTCTTCGCGTTCGGATGTTGTTTAGTTAACACGTTTTTGTGCTTCTTGCAGCCATATTCCTTCCCATCCTCATCACCCCTCACCTTCCCAAACATTATTTGATCAGTTTGACGAGTACAATGTTGTTTTTTTTAATATGTTTTGCCGCGATGTCCGTGGACCCGGACAAGAATCCAAGATGGCGGGCGTCTCCAAAAATATGATGCACTTCACGCTTCACCCCAGCCAATCTGAGAGCACGCCATATGTCTGCAGACATCACGCAAGCCGCTTGGCCAATCCGTGTCCTGTTCGCGGAGCGAACACGGAAGTGTGTCCGCGGAGCGGACATAGATATCACACATTTGTGTGCCTTACATTTTGTCATTTTAAAGAAAACTACTGGATGGATTTACACCAAATTAACAAAAGCACGCTTTCGGGACCAAGCCGCTGCTCCTGCCGCAATTTGGTGTAAATCCGTCCAGCGGGTAGGCTGTATGCGTGAGCAAAGTTTTTTCCCATTATGTCTATGGGAAAAAAGGAAGTTTTGGGACCCCCGTTATAACTTTTCCCGCCCCGGCCCAAACCTCACCAAACTTGGCAAAAAAATTCAGAGTGGCCAATATACTTTTTTTGCAAAGTTTGGTGAGGATTCGTCAGGGGGAGCGGAGTTATAGGCCGCCCAAAAAGTGCTCTTCCTATGGAAACAGCAACTTAACCATAACTACACGGCCACTACCCTGGCTGTCTAATATATATATATATATATATATATATATGTATATTACATGTACGCGGTAGCAAAGTTATAGGGGGGGTCCCAAAACCTTTGTTTTTTCCTATAGACATAATGGGAAAAAACTTTGCGCACGGCTACAGCCTGAACCGCTGGACGATTTACACCAAATTTGCAGCAGGAGCGGCGGCTTGGTCCCGAAAGCGTGCTTTTGCAAATTTGGTGTAAATCTGTCCAGTAGTTTTTTTTTAAAATGACCAAAATGTAAGGCAAAAAAATTAGTGATATCTGTGTTCGCTTCGCGGACGGACTTCCCTGTTCGCTCCGCGAACAGCACCCCGATTGGCCCATGGGCTTGCGCCATGTCCGCGGACATGTGACGTGTTCACTGATTGGACGGCGTGGGGCATGGAGCGCGTCAGATTTTCCGTGGCGCCCGCCATCTTGTATTCGCCGTCGACCGCGTACAGTGCGGTGAAACTTGGATTAAAAATTGTATTTAGTGGAGTGTGTTGGTGTGTAAGAGTGTTTGGGGAGGGTGGGCGAGTATGAGATAGGTTCAATGTTTTGTTTTTTTATGTGCTATACGCTTTTGTTGTGTTCGATTTGTCCGCGGAGGACACGGCTGTTCTGACATTTTGTAAATAAACTAAATGGTGGGGTGTTCAGAGGACGGAGTATGTGTCCTTTTTGTTCGCAAGGAAGGTAAAATTGAGCTAAAAACACTTGCGATGTATTTAAATGTTCGTAAATACACAAACTGGGGGTGTCCTGAGGACGCTGTCCGTATTGTAATCTGTCAAGTTGAATGTGTTCTAAGAACACTCGCGGTGTCCCGAAATGGTTGCAATTACACAAAATTGGGGTGTTCTGAGAACGTTGTTTGTATTGTTCGCTGTCAGGTTGAAAGTGTTCTACGAACGCTCCTTTTGTTCGCTGATAGTACAATTTCCTATGGGCCTCACCCAACTTTTTGTCCACTAAAGAAACGATAAATCAGGCTGGTGTGCGCCGACATTATGTGATAATCCTATGACTGGCGCTATTGACCTGGCTGACTTGCTTTTGCGACACTAAATCCTATCTCCCGCCCCTAAGCCTGACATTATGAAAGCATTCATATTCCCCGCCTCTCTCCGTGACGTTACAGGGTGCGTCATCAAACGCGCCCAGTCGTCTCCAGTCCTACGCGACTTTACACAGAACCCGGAAGACAACACACATTATGTCACAACAGAGCGCGCCACAATTCGGAATATGAAACTGCGGTTTCAAAGTAAACAGCAGGATTGTACATTTGGTAAAGTACATTTATTTCACATGAAATGTTTAGTGAATATTCAGCGATTTGCAATTGTCTCTGCTGTCGATCTGCAAAAGTTTATTTTGAGCCACGTGCTGTTCCTTTGCGGTAGATAGGCTGTTGGTTTATGATAAAAGCAGTAAATAGTCGCACTGATAATCGGAAGGTTGCTCCAACAACGAGGCATTAGACCACCATAATGGTTGGTATGTTGCTTCTAGCCGCTAGTACTGCGTAAGGGCATATTGGTCCTTGGCGATTGTCCCATAAAATGGCGAGGGTCATGAAGTTGCTTACATGGAGCTGCACCTGGCAGTTGAAAAATCCATCCGCTGGAGTCTGAAAATCATGACATTGGCAAAATGGGGCAAAATACCTGTTTTAAAAAACATAAATTAGTCTCACCAGCCGATCTTTATTAAAAATATTCATTTTATTTATTAGGGCGTGAAACTATTTGCTAGCGAAGATAGTGCAACGGAGTATGTTAATAATAAAATTACAATATTTTCATATTTATATAGCGCTAAGAACCATCAGGTATCTCAGCGCTGCTTATTATTACCCACGGTGTGTGGTGCTCATTTATCGACCACGGAAGGATGAAAGGCTGAGTTTGGCCGTGCCGGGATTCGAACCTGCGTTAGCAAGCTGTGCACAGATGTCAAAGCAAGCACTCTACTCGCTGTGCTACAGTGAAGTGGCACAGCGAGTAGAGCGCTTGACCGGCTACAGACCGATTAAATTATTTCTATTAACCCACCCTGTGTCGTCTGCCTTTTTCAGAGCCCTCTAAACAACAGGGGATCAATTCGGCTGTGATAGTGCGCGGTAGAAAACAATATGCCACATTGAACGAACAAGTACAACTTAACCGGGCTTTAATGCCACGCTATTGTTATTATATTCCGGTATAAAATAATCTAAAGGGTTACTTACATTATAATTGCATTTTCCATTGTCCAAGTGTAGTGCAGTCTCAAAATACGACTCCGCGTGTGCCAACGATCTTTCTCAAAGTGATATAATATACAAAAGTGGTTTCGTTTCAGAAATTTCATCTTTATCGTGTCTTATGTTTTTGCTACACTTCTTCAAAAGAAGTCTTTCAGCACAATCTCTGTCTGTCAAGGTAAAAAAAAAATAGAACCTTATACTGGGAGTCGTGAGCCTCTCCGGGCCGTGAGAAAAAAATGGAAGCAGCTGACCTTCACTGTGAACGAGCATAAATGCTTACTTTGCAACATTCTGTGTAAAGCCATCTGTGAGAACTTGCTGTTTACACTACATCTTTGTATATTGTTTGCGTGCTAATAAAAAAAGTTTGTTTAAGGGACGTTATGGTTCCAAGTAAAGCCGAAAAACCCCTGAAATTCGCCAGTTATGGTAAGCTAAGCAACCATAATTCGCGCCACCACCGTGCACTGCTAAGACTAACACCCAGGACATCAAAGATGACATCGCAAATGTCATTGATGACATCACTGATGACATCACATGCGCATTTACTTTTCATGAAATTTGTGTACCAGGGATTTTTATTATAATGTTGCGAAAAAAGTGTCAAGGATCATTGCAATAAATATCATACCGTAATTAGTGCTTTGAACGATGCATTGATATAAATAGCATTGTATTATGGGGTTCTATCTAGTATACTGAGCTACTAATGGAGAAACATAGCATTGTGTGCAGCGTACAAGATGAAAGTATAATATTTGTAATGTTAATATGTTGAATAATGAAATGATAATTGTCCTGAAATGTTCGAAAATAAACGAAATGGGGGTGTTCTGAGGACGTTCTTCGTATTGTGTGACTGCTTAGCTGTATGCAATGAGGGAATGGCACAGAGAGTAAAGTGGAAATGGTAGAAGGGCTGTCAAAGAGTTACGCAGTCCGCTGACACCGCGGCTGTCCATGGACAGGGCGTGCTACATGCGGGGTTTTCCAGCAAATCCAACATGGAAAGAAGACTGTACGGATTAGCTAATCAGATGTCGAGGTTGTGAATTTGTGTTGAAAGAGACTGTGCGTGGTGAAGATGGCAAAAGTAGAGAAAGTCAGGGTGTTGGTGCTTGGAGATATGTTTGTGCATGGTTTACAACAGTACGCTCGATGCAGGCATGTTGAAAAGAACTTTGATGTGAAAGGAGTGGAGGTGGTGTGGAGCACTGTGCCTGATTGCAATGTACAGGGAATTGTACAAGTTTGTGAGGATATTGCCACGATGAACAGTCTGCATGTGGTAGTTTTGCACTATGGTGCTTTCCATTTGGGCAACGTCAGTGCCCCTACTTTGTTGGCTGATTTGGAACGCTTGGTTCAAGCCGTAATGAAGATCCTTCCAAATGCAAAAGTAATTTTTTCTGGATTACTACCTAGGGCAATATGGGACAATAGTTCTGTTTTTTGTCCTCAGCAAAACATTGCTAGGTGTGTCATCAACCGAGGCATGTGTGCCTTCATGCTTAGAGCTGGTATGTTCTTCTGTAATAATGAGAATATTGATGCCAGTAATACTGTTAATTTTAAAGAAGATGGCATCTCTTTATCTTTTACGGGAAATGCCTTTCTATTTTGGAATGTAAGGGTTGCTTTGGAGAAGGTTATGTGAAGATTTTAGGAGTAAAGTAAGAAAAAAAACAAGAAAAAAATACAAAATAACAGGTGTCTGTCAAGCATCTGTAAAAAAACAAAAAAAGGCTCTTTTCAGAGCCAACTTCAAAGGGGAAATGGGGCACACTATTTAAATTTACATTCACCACGCTCAGATTCTCGATATGTCCGTGGACATGGCGGTAGTCCGCGGACATCAAAATCACTACGTGGGGGTTCAGTATGTTCTATGTTACATGTATATGAAGTCAGGGACATTATGGTTAAGTTGTGCTACTAAAAACCTATGAAATTCAGTGAAAAAACTTTATTAAAGGGACGTTATGGTTAAGTTGCGCTACGAAAAACCTATGAAATTCAGTGAAAAAACTTTGCTAAACGGACGTTATGGTTAAGTTGTGCTACTAAAAACTATGAAATTCAGTGAAAAAACTTTGTTAAGGGACGTTATGGTTAAGTTGTGCTACTAAAAACTTATGAAATTCAGTGAAAAAAACTTTGTTAAAGGGACGTTATAGTTAAGTTGCGCTGCTAAAAACCTTTCAAATTCAGTGAAAAAACTTTGTTAAAGGGACATTATGGTTAAGTTGCGCTGCTAAAAACCTATGAAATTCAGTGAAAAAACTTTGTCAAAGGGACGTTATGGTTCTAAGTAAAACCGAAAAACCCTTGAAATTCGCCAGTTATGGTAAGCTAAGCAACCATAACTCACGCCACCACCGTGCACTGCTAAGACTAACACCCAGGACATCAAAGGTGACATCACAAATGTCATTGATGACATCACTGATGCCATCACATGTCTGGCTCACTCTTTTTTCTTTTGCTGACATATCTAGGCCACATGGTTTTCTTCAGTAACAGTCAGAAACTAAAAATTTTATTTTATTTGTAGACGTATCCTTCAAGTAGGTTCTTACAGTAATTCCCTTAGAGTCCAGTCACATCACATGAAACATATACATACGGGAAGACACAAGCTTGAAAGGCAGCAATCCTTTTTGTGCATAAAGATAATCAATAGACTTATGAGCACTTTCTGATAGTTCTGTTGTTTTTTTTATGGCTGTACTTTCCCTGTATATGGTCATATTTGTATACATTGTACTCACACTACTTTCCTTAGGGTCCAATCACATCAAGTGATACATATACCTAGGATAAATAGCAGCTTTGAAACAGAGCAATCATTTATTTGCATGAAAATAATCAGTTAAATTATGAATTGTTTCTGCTACTACTTGTGCTTTTTTGCTAACTTCACTTTCCCTGTATATACCCGTATTGGTATGTGTTCTTGTGTCTTTGTGTTTTGTCTATAGTAATGCAATTATGTAATACATGTGTTTTATTAGCTACTTATTACATATTTCACAGTACACAAAAATCTATTAAGAAAACAATTATCATTTCATTATTGAACATATTAACATTACGAATATTATACCTTCATCTTGTACACTGCACACAATGTTATGTTTCTGTATGAGTAGCTTAGTATACTAGATAGAACCCCATAATAGAATGCTATTTATATCAATGCATCGTTCAATGCACTAATTAGGGTATGATATTTATTGCAATGATCCTTGACACTTGTTTCACAACATTATAATAAGAATCCCTTGTAACATATTTCATGAAATGTACATACACATGTGATGTCATCAGTGATGTCATCAATGACATTTGTGATGTCATCTTTGATGTCCTGTGTGTTAGTCTTAGCAGTGCACGGTGGTGGCGCGAGTTATGGTTGCTTAGCTTACCATAACTGGCGAATTTCAAGGGTTTTTCGGTTTTGCTTGGAACCATAACGTCCCTTTGACAACGTTTTTTCACTGAATTTCATAGGTTTTTAGCAGCGCAACTTAACCATAACATCCCTTTAACAAAGTTTTTTCACTGATATATATATATATATTTACAGACGATCACCGTGAGTTTAGCAGACTGCCATCACCCCCCATCGGGCATCAAAGCTAACCAGCTACACCCAAATGGAAGTAAACTGGCCATTCCTACACAGGACACAACAGGCCTATCAGTCTACGCCTCTCGGCACTCTAGCGAATGCAAACAGCTTATGGCACATATCCAACTGCATGCACAGATGTCCGCCAAAACAAATAAATGGCAACATTTGTGAACAATCGTAACTGAACCTATGGAATATTAAATTCGACCAATATCAAGCACACAACAGTGTCCTTTATCAGTAGAGACTGAATATGGAGTATATAAATATCAACTGCTAAACGCCACATCCAGCGCCACGGTAAAATAGGGTTCCAACCTCGCATATATTATTTACTGTGTCACACTAAACAAAACATATCCAGACTGGCCCACCAACGTCGGCCAGTCTTGGCATAAAAAAACAAAATGGGCATACAAAATAAAGCAAACATGAATCCTGCTTGCTTTACTCTTGATGGCCATAAAGACATGCAGCAGTGTCATGACCTAGCATACTACTACCCTCCCCCTCACTGTGAGGTTGAAGCGGGGAGTCAGGACATGACATTGCAGTCTCACTGCCCCCCTCTACCACGCAGATACGTACTCATTCATACACATTTACTCATCCATTTCTCTCATTCAAACACAAATTCATGCATCCTTAATTTCTCCATTCACTCATGTATAGATACAAAAGACATTCCCTCATTCACACACGCACACTTATAGATACACACCCTTGCATGCATGCATACTGCATACATACACACACACATATTCATTAATTACAAAAAAACGCATTCTCCTTACCTGCTGCACCGTCACGACGCCGACTCCCAGGCAGCATTAGCAGAAACCATGAAGCAGAGCAAGCTTTTGTGCTTCCTGATTCCTCAGTACATGTGCGTGGGAACCGGAGCGTCTCCCAAGGAACACCCAAGGAGGCCTAAATGTGCGAGGAGGTTTGGGAGCACCGCCTAAGCACATTTAGGCCTGCAGTTCCCAGACCTCCATCCCCAGTGTGCCATGCAAGGCTGGGGAAGCAACACTCCTCCGGCCTTGCATTGCATGTTGGCCATGCATGCTGGGGAACTTAAAATGTCAAAGGGAAACCAAGTTTCCCTTTCACGGTTAAAGCCATCTCAGAAGAGCTTTCCCCGGGCTGGTTTTGGTTCCTACATAATGGGCAACTGGTGGGTCGACACACCGTTGCCCATTGTGTAGGAGCCACCCCTGGTTCTATTCACTACTCACAGTGCAAAGGCCTATTTGAAACACTACAATCAAACAAGAACTCTATGCTAGACAGCAGCATGCCTACTCCAAAAAGGCTGACTAAAGACACTAGGAAGGAAAGTCACAGTTTACCGAAGCTAGCCCGAGACTTGATGAACAACTTACCCAACCACCCATTTTAGGAAAAAACCTTTTGAAGTTCTGGAAAGAGTTGAAAATGTTGCTGTATGAACATGCCTATGCAAAATATTAAATCATTTGAAAATTCATAATCTGATGTCTGTCAACAAGATATCAACTGGGAAAGGGTGTGAAAGTTATTTCTTACCTTAGCCACCCATATGTTGTTGCGCATTCTGAAGCATTCCTTTTGCATGTAGTACTTTACATAAATACATGCTCTCTGGTATTGTGCAACCGAGAAGTGTAACAGATGCGATCTGACAAAGTAGTTATTGGTTCAAACATAATTATTATGATTTTAGTCAGGATGTAAGTTTGGTAAATGCCTAAAGGTACTTCGAATTGAACTACAACTAATATTGGATTACTATAATAAAGTGTGAGATACTAGCATTGTAAATAGGTTATAGGGGAGTGGTTCTTGCACACTTGTACGCTCTATGAAGGGCTATCTATCTTTACAAGTCCAAATCCTCTTGCGAACACCTGTCCAAAACCTCTTGTGGACACCATATCTACAAAAAGAACTTCAAATGGTAGCAACCGTAGTCTTAAACGTGATATTATGGCTGACCCTAATCTTCAACACAAAAAGCAAGGTTTTGGACTATTGATTTTAATTCCATCAAGCCTAATCGAGAGCTGGAAGTCCCAAACTGGTAGAGCTATCATTTAGCCATAAAACTGGCATACAATAAAAGACAGCTCACAACAAGGGAGGATCCTGTATGAGAAGTTGATAGCTCAGCCTTTTTCCTGCCAGCAGAATGAATTCTCAAAAGTGTCTAAATCATACAGTTATTGGATACTCCCTCAACTGCTGGTATAAAGTAAGTACAGCAGAAATGAGAGTGGCCTAGGCCTAAACACATGTATCCCCCTTTTCCACTAAATTCTTAGGCATCAGAAGACATCCCTGAAAGACACAAGAGCACAGAAAATGTTGGTCACCGATTATAGGACTGGTCGCAATGTTGGGGGTTATGAATATGAGTCTGTTCATAAGATAATGTCATGATAGAATAAAATACTTACCTAACTTAAATTCTGCTATAAAATGTTATTGGCAGATAGCCTTAGACTTTGAAATACTGTTATGTAGTCAGAAGAACTGCAAAACAGTATTATCCCTACAGCAAGATACATATTGTAAGAGCAGTGTTTAAGAAAAGGTTTCAGCCTCATTCTGCTAAAACTACCTGGCAAATGTACGATCAATTTACATAACCAGAGTAAAGACGCCTGCAAAATGATTTTAGACAAACTTGAATGTATCATTTACAATATACTGATACGAATGTATTTCTTGCATTGCACTACACACCCATAGGCCTCAGAGCACTGAAATAACACAAGTCATTGGAGAGCATATTTTTCTACCATCTTAACCAACACTAATGCAGAGTGTATGTTAACCAAACACCAGCTGCGTGAGATTCCTGCTGCGTTGTGGGCCTACAATATTAGTCGACGAGACTAAGATGTGGATGTTCACGTCCTCCTTAATTAACTGGTTGAAACATGATATTTAAATGTGTTAGCTTCTTTCTTTAATCTACTTTTTTTACGAAGAATACAAATATAAAGGCTTATTGAGTTGATGCAAGAGCAACTAAATTGATCTTTAGCATCGTATATGGTCTTTTATAACGTAATTAAGTGTTGACGCAGACTCATTGCAACTATTTCTGCCATTCCTCCTTTTTCGCTACATGACCACCATGAGAAGTAAATATGAGCTGTTTCTATATCAGCTATCTTGTTTTGTAGTTTTTTGGGAGGGCAAAAAAAAGTAAAAACACATTCACACTATAGATATTTTGCCAGAGTGCTAATGGCAAAATAAACACGGGGGTGAGCTGTCCTTGCTTGTAACGCCACATAATAATTTGGCAAAGGCCTTAGTCGTTCTGTTTATCGCATTTCTGTTGACATGTGTGTCGATTATTGCAAATCGAGTGGAAATGTGTGCTACTTTTCAGAAAACAGCATCTATTTTCAGATATGGCTTCGACGCAATCATTTACTGTTCATGGCAAGTACACCAATAGCTTATTATAAGTAATGTTTACAATATATTTGGTCATTTTCATGTGGCCTTAAAATATAGATTAATGTCACATTACTCATTCACCATGGTGATAGCGTGACTGGGATAAAACGGAAGCGTAATCCTTTAATTTACACATGAAATAGATATAGTTGAAGAACTACATACTTACTGAACGGAATTGTAACTGGAGAACGAAATAAGTCCTCCAAAGGCAAGTGAGAACGAGTAAAATACTTGGGCACCAGCATCTAACCATGTGACCGGGTTAGCCAGTTCTGCAAGCTGAACAATACAAGTAAAGAAAATATATGTTAACAATATTTTAAGGGCACTGTCGAGATACTGTACAGCTGGAAATAAAGGTTCTTGTTTACCACAAGGCAGAAATGGATGAGAGGAGGGAGGGCGAGAGAAGGGCAAGAGGGGGTAGGCGGGAGTTGGGAAGTATGAGAGAGAGGTCGAGCGTGTGTGAGAGGGAGAAGAGGGAGGGGCAGACAAGTGGAGAGATGCGAGGGGGGATTAGATTATGCATAGACTGTACATTAAAATTCGGTTACATCTACTGCCATTCATTATTTCATGTTTCTAATAATTATAGAATGTACATCAGTTAATTGCATCCTAGGTGAATATAAAAAAAACGCTAAATTCAATTAGGGGAGATTCATTTAATTGCATATTATACAAAGTGACTGGCGTGTGTGCTAGCTGGTACGTAGAAAAAGAAAAGTAAATTGCATTAATTGTTTCAGTGGAAATGTGTATTATTCGTAACAAAATGTGGATTGTTACTATGATGTGAGGAAGGGAACACACCCTGCAGGTGTTTTTTTTGTTTTTTTACTAACTTTCACTCACAGCACTTCTGGGGTGCACAGTGTTAGGCAGAATTATATACAGTACCTGCTGCAGAGTCTTTTGGTTGCGGTTGTGAGAAGACTCTACAGTTTTTGCTCCTGTACCTGTGAGGACCTGCTTCCTGTCCTCTTTTTGTTTCAACTGGTGCCTTTAAAATACCCAGAAAGCCGCGGAGCGGCCGCAGAGTCTGCTGCAGAGTCTTTTGGTTGCGGTTGTGAGAAGACTCTACAGTTTTTGCTCCTGTACCTGTGAGGACCTGCTTCCTGCCCTCTTTTTGTTTCAACTGGTGCCTTGAAAACACCCAGAAAGTAGCGGAGCGGCCGCGGAGTCTGCTGCAGAGTCTTTTGGTTGCGGTTGTGAGAAGACTCTACAGTTTTTGCTCCTGTACCTGTGAGGACCTGCTTCCTGTCCTCTTTTTGTTTCAACTGGTGCCTTGAAAATACCCAGAAAGCTGCGGAGCGGCCTCGGAGTCTGCTGCAGAGTCTTTTGGTTGCGGTTGTGAGAAGACTCTACAGTTTTTGCTCCTGTACCTGTGAGGACCTGCTTCCTGTCCTCTTTTTGTTTCAACTTGTGCCTTTAAAATACCCAGAAAGCCGCGGAGCGGCCGCGGAGTCTGCTGCAGAGTCTTTTGGTTGCGGTTGTGAGAAGACTCTACAGTTTTTGCTCCTGTACCTGTGAGGACCTGCTTCCTGTCCTCTTTTTGTTTCAACTGGTGCCTTTAAAATACCCAGAAAGCCGCGGAGCGGCCGCAAAGTCTGCTGCAGAGTCTTTTGGTTGCGGTTGTGAGAAGACTCTACAGTTTTTGCTCCTGTACCTGTGAGGACCTGCTTCCTGTCCTCTTTTTGTTTCAACTGGTGCCTTTAAAATACCCAGAAAGCCGCGGAGCGGCCGCGGAATCTGCTGCAGAGTCTTTTGGTTGCGGTTGTGAGAAGACTCTACAGTTTTTGCTCCTGTACCTGTGAGGACCTGCTTCCTGTCCTCTTTTTGTTTCAACTGGTGCCTTTAAAATACCCAGAAAGCCGCGGAGCGGCCGCGGAGTCTGCTGCAGAGTCTTTTGGTTGCGGTTGTGAGAAGACTCTACAGTTTTTGCTCCTGTACCTGTGAGGACCTGCTTCCTGTCCTCTTTTTGTTTCAACTGGTGCCTTTAAAATACCCAGAAAGCCATGGAGCGGCCGCGCAGTCTGCTGCAGAGTCTTTTGGTTGCGGTTGTGAGAAGACTCTACAGTTTTTGCTCCTGTACCTGTGAGGACCTGCTTCCTGTCCTCTTTTTGTTTCAACTGGTGCCTTTAAAATACCCAGAAAGCCGCGGAGCGGCCACGGAGTCTGCTGCAGAGTCTTTTGGTTGCGGTTGTGAGAAGACTCTACAGTTTTTGCTCCTGTACCTGTGAGGACCTGCTTCCTGTCCTCTTTTTGTTTCAACTGGTGTCTTTAAAATACCCAGAAAGCCGCGGAGCGGCCGCGGAGTCTGCTGCAGAGTCTTTTGGTTGCGGTTGTGAGAAGACTCTACAGTTTTTGCTCCTGTACCTGTGATGACCTGCTTCCAGTCCTCTTTTTGTTTCAACTGGTGCCTTGAAAACACCCAGAAAGTAGCGGAGCGGCAGCGAAGTCTGCTGCAGAGTCTTTTGGTTGCGGTTGTGAGAAGACTCTACAGTTTTTGCTCCTGTACCTGTGATGACCTGCTTCCAGTCCTCTTTTTGTTTCAACTGGTGCCTTGAAAACACCCAGAAAGTCGCGGAGCGGCCGCGGAGTCTGCTGCAGAGTCTTTTGGTTGCGGTTGTGAGAGGACTCTACAGTTTTTGCTCCTGTACCTGTGAGGACCTGCTTCCTGTCCTCTTTTTGTTTCAACTGGTGCCTTTAAAATACCCAGAAAGCCGCGGAGCGGCCGCGGAGTCTGCTGCAGAGTCTTTTGGTTGCGGTTGTGAGAAGACTCTACAGTTTTTGCTCCTGTACCTGTGATGACCTGCTTCCAGTCCTCTTTTTGTTTCAACTGGTGCCTTTAAAATACCCAGAAAGCCGCGGAGTGGCCGCGGAATATGCTGCAGAGTCTTTTGGTTGCGGTTGTGAGAAGACTCTACAGTTTTTGCTCCTGTACCTGTGAGGACCTGCTTCCTGTCCTCTTTTTGTTTCAACTGGTGCCTTTAAAATACCCAGAAAGCCGCGGAGTCTGCTGCAGAGTCTTTTGGTTGCGGTTGTGAGAAGACTCTATAGTTTTTGCTCCTGTACCTGTGAGGACCTGCTTCCTGTCCTCTTTTTGTTTCAACTGGTGCCTTTAAAATACCCAGAAAGCCGCGGAGCGGCCGCAGAGTCTGCTGCAGAGTCTTTTGGTTGCGGTTGTGAGAAGACTCTACAGTTTTTGCTCCTGTACCTGTTAGGACCTGCTTCCTGTCCTCTTTTTGTTTCAACTGGTGCCTTTAAAATACCCAGAAAGCCACGGAGCGTCCGCGGAGTCTGCTGCAGAGTCTTTTGGTTGCGGTTGTGAGAAGACTCTACAGTTTTTGCTCCTGTACCTGTGAGGACCTGCTTCCTGTCCTCTTTTTGTTTCAACTGGTGCCTTTAAAATACCCAGAAAGCCGCGGAGCGGCCGCGGAGTCTGCTGCAGAGTCTTTTGGTTGCGGTTGTGAGAAGACTCTACAGTTTTTGCTCCTGTACCTGTGAGGACCTGCTTCCTGTCCTCTTTTTGTTTCAACTGGTGCCTTTAAAATACCCAGAAAGCCGCGGAGCGGCCGCAGAGTCTGCTGCAGAGTCTTTTGGTTGCGGTTGTGAGAAGACTACAGGTTTTGCTCCTGTACCTGTGAGGACCTGCTTCCTGTCCTCTTTTTGTTTCAACTGGTGCCTTTAAAATACCCAGAAAGCCGCGGAGCGGCCGCGGAGTCTGCTGCAGAGTCTTTTGGTTGCGGTTGTGAGAAGACTCTACAGTTTTTGCTCCTGTACCTGTGAGGACCTGCTTCCTGTCCTCTTTTTGTTTCAACTGGTGCCTTTAAAATACCCAGAAAGCCGCGGAGCGGCCGCAGAGTCTGCTGCAGAGTCTTTTGGTCTCTAGGCTCTGCAGGCTCAGCGGCGCCCCCCAATATCCCCCTCCCGGCTCGTTGGATTCCAGATTGACTGCTTCTTATCACTAGCTGACTGCATTGCATTGTTGGCTGCAACTCTTCGACAAACCTGGGTGAGAGACACTCCCCCCCGGGGGTAACTCCCCCTTCTGGACTCCGAGATAACCCACAAAGCCCCCTCTCTCTCCCCTCCCTCCTCTCTGATCTCTCTTCACCCCTTCAGAAGTTACGTTCTCATTCAACATTGGCACGGACCGCCACACTCACCCTCTTCACTACTTGTGATCTTCGCGGATTTTCTACATTGCTTTGGGCTCTCTGGACTCCATCCCCCCTCTGTCCACGCTCCCCTGACCCGGCGTTTCAGCCTGCTGGTTCTTGGCGCCCGCGGCCTCGTGGTCCTTCCACGTTTGTTCGCCTGCGGATCCGGACTCTTCTGTCTGCGCGGCTCCGGCACGGCACGGCGCTTCAGCTTGCTCACTTCTGGCGCCCGCAGCATTGCTGCTTTGTCGCATCCCCTCGACAGTTCATCTGATCCCTTTCCGCGTCTGCCCGCGCTGCTCCAGTTCAGCGCTCCAGCGTGGGGACTCCTGGCGCCTGCAGCCTCACGGCTACTCCCCGCGTCTGACTCCATGCTGGTGGGGCTCCAAAGAAAACAGCGAACCCGCGCCAGCACTGCGTCAGCTCAGCACTTCAGCTCGGCGTTCATCAGCGGTCATCAACGCCCACAGCCCGACTGCCTCTACGTGCTTCTACGTGTCTGCCCCTAGCAGACAATCAGCCCACGCTCCCCCCTCACTGCCACGGACCAGAACCTGACTTTCCACCTACAATTCCAGCCAACATCGACATAAAAACGTTTTAAGCTAAACTTCTTTTAATTAAATTTTTTTTTTTATGGAATAAAAGGAAAGAAATAACAAAAGACTCTCTGCTCTAAGGAACTCATTGGACCACCCCTCTATTGCGGCCTCAAGTCCGAAAAATGCTCCCACCAAGGACATAACAATCCTGATCCAAAACCCTCAACATCCAACCACCCTCTCCCCTCTGATACCTACCCAAAGGTCTCATCCTGTTGACCTGAAACAGAGAAAACTCAGATCCACACGGCAATACAAAAAGAAGATCTTCATTTTCTTCAACAATAAAGAGAGCAAAAGAACTCCCGACCTAGATACCGAACGTCAGCTTAATTTTAACCATTGTAACAAACTGGGAATATTAAATCCCGATGATGGACTAAATGGGACACTGGGATAGAGCTCATTAACTTGATACTATCACTGATCAGGAGACCGAAAGGGCTCGCCCCTTGGATCCTGAATACTACAACAGTTAAATCGCACTTTCAACCACTGCAGGAGACCGAAAGGAAAACATCCTTGACCCCTCTCGCTGACCAGGAGACCGAAAGGGTTCGTCCCTTGGATCCTGAATAGTACAACATCTTAACCGTATTTTCAACTACTACAGGAGACCGAAAGGAATACATCCTTGGCTCTCCTCACTGAACAGGAGACCGAAAGGGTTCGTCCCTTGGATCCTGAATAGTACAACATTTTAACCGTACTTTCAACTACTGCAGAAGACCGAAAGGAACATATCCTTGGCTCTCTTCACTGAACAGGAGACCGAAAGGGTTCGACCCTTGGATCCTGAACGTGACACCATCTAAATTCTACTCTAAACTACTGCTCGGAGACCAAAAGGAACCCATTCTTGGAGCCCAAAGCACTCTGACCTCACCAGTAATCAGAGGACTGAAAGGTCTCGCCTACTAGAACCCAAACTCTACAGAAATAAAACCCTACCTGTAAAAACGCATAGGAAACCGAAAGGACAAGCTCCTTGGATCCTAGTTGAACACACAGTGACTCAATAACGATGACAACAATCCGTACCACTAAACAACACTCCATTCAATGTCCAAAAACAAGACAAACAACTAAACTAGCGACTGCTAGTACCATGGAGCAAGACTTATCACAGCTAACAATGGAGCAATCCTTTAAGAAAGCATCAATCCACAAAGGAAACCAAAAAGCTTTGGCACTGGACCCTCAATCCAAACAAGAATCTCAGTCCATCATAGAACACAAGCCAGAAAATGACAACTCCACTCAGGAAACTCTCCGACTAGCACTTGCGACACAAATTACAGCAGTTAATCACCAACTCAACTCACCTGAGCTGCTACCTCTAGAAATCAAAGCACAAGTCCACAATTCATGTTTTGAAACCCAACAAGACACTGTACCCGCGGCACCCTTGTGCACCTCGCGACCTCAACTTGAATGTCAAGAAGACGACCCTTCTGGCGACCCTAACAGAAAAGAGCGATATACAAATCATAATCTCCTCAGTAACTCAAGAAGTCAAGAAGACGACCCATCTGGCGACCCTAACAGAAAAGAGCGATATACAAATCATAATCTCCTCAGTAACTCGACACAAGATGAACTGCCAAATTCCATAATCAACAATAAAGAGTCTATAAAATCGACAGGTGAACAGATTCAAGCAAGCGCACTAACTGAACAAGCTCCTGAAACCAGTGTCATGCTACATGAATCTATCAGTAAACAAAAAGCAAAAGACAAACCTAATCACAACGGTGGCAAAGATACCCCACATCACCAACCAATTGAACTGAGACAACTCCCTGAAACCAGTGTCACCTCACATGAAATCATTAACAAACAAAAAACAAAAGCTATACCCAACCACACTGATGGTAAAGACACCCCACAGCACCAAGCAAATCAATTGGGACAAGATTTAAACACCCGATCATCAGTACCAACAACATCTCAACATACGAAAAAAGAAAAAGCAAGACTTGCACGACTCGCGTGGCTTCAGACCCACAACTCCGTCAAATCCACACTTTCAGCGGATCATACAACCTTTAAATCAAGAACTAAAGCAGCAAGATTATCAATGGACATTACTGAAATTGAGTCACTAATGACAACCATAGAAAAAAGAAAAGAAATATTCAGAAATATAACAGAAGCAAACCAAATTCAACTAACATCAACACCGTGCTTTCTCCATGACACTCAAAACAAACCAGTGAAAAGAGAACCGCAATCTGATCTTGATGAAGGGAAAAAGGCCTCAACATGTTTCAACTACGACTCAGACGAATCCTATTACACCCCAGAGCCCACAACTAAGAACCCAAAACCAGGCAATCTTCAACAAAAAAACGCAAATACAACGCACAATCATGATCACTCTGAAGAAAACGCAAATCCAAGGATCCCTACAACAATGTTAGACTTACAAAATATGCTCATTGCAACACTTTCTCAATCAATGATTCCTTTCCTGAAATTACACGAAGCTATGAAAGACACCATGAAGGATCAAGCAACTCTCCTAGCGCTAATTCACTCGAAACAGATCCATATGGAACATTTTGTCTCGACAGTTGAATCTCGTCTGACAATTGAATCGGAGGAAACACATCGATGGCAACAAAGACTAGCAGAAATGGCAAGGGGTGACCGCCAAGAGAAAACAAAACTTACAGCAGAACTAGTACAGATGCTCAAAGAACACCATCAGCAACAATCGAACAGACCAAATGACCAACGAACCTCGAGCCCTCCTCTTCCAAATCTACCACAACATCCAACGGAGACAATGTTGAGTGGTACACAGCGGATAACAAAAAAATCGGGCCAAAACATCACCACCCAAAAGCCAGAGACAATCAACGCAAACATTCTAACAGAGAAACCAACCGAAGCCTTCCAGATTTTCACAAAGGAAAAAACAACAAATGATACAAAACCCACACAACAAAAAAATATCAAAAAACGACAAACGGGTTCGCGAGCCTTTCTAAGAACTGTAAATCAGAACACTCAACCTCCTCAATCATCAAAGACCAAAATCACAACCCGTACAATACCACCATCCACCAGTACACAGAGAGGCCAAGACCCCTTAACGCAGACACATCTTCAAATACCGCAAATGATCCCACCACAATCACCGATTGATGAGGAACTGCTTAACCTAACCACCCACGAAGAACAAGCATCAGAAAACAACCAACATTCCTTACAATCAATAAACCAGGCGGGCATCATAATAATTGATGAATATTCCTCAGTCTATGATCATCAGACAAATAAAAATCAAGATAAAACTACAGAACTCTCTCTAGAAGAAATCTCAGCTATATCGATGGAAAACGACCCAACAGACGAAACAAGACACGAATCCTATGATCTAGTCTCATCGGCCTCGCTAATAAGAACACCAGAAGATTCCATTGAACAGAGTCGGATCCTCCCAATATTTGTCAATCCATTACGACAGAATGAAGTATGTGAAATTCACATCGAAAAGGAAAGCAAAAGACTGGAACCGATCATTCTAAACAGAACCAACTTACTACGTCTCTTTGGTGCAATACCTCGCCTGAATAAACTTACAACAAAAGACATCGATCTCATAACTTTCAGAGATGACCTAAACTTGGATAAGATTGTCATAGAAATACCGGATCCTAAGAATCAAGAACTCATTTTATCAATGCAAGCCCAACTACACAAACTTGGATTCATATGCTGGGCATCAACATACACAAGGCTCCCCAACAAACCGAAGTATAAAGCGACCACAAAGAGGCAGAGAAAGATCAATGATCAAATAAAATCATACAAGGAAAAGCAGACACCTGATTATACTAGCGATGACAGATGCCTAAGTCACTCGCCACAAACACGCCAGTCACGCAGAAACGATCAACCAAGTAGAAGAAGCTACGACTCTGACACTTCCTTTACAGACACCGCATCGATAGAAGACTCAACACGAACACGCCATCCCCACAGAGATGTACAACGATCAGAAGAATTTACGAGCCTGAAACCACCTTTGCAGAAATCGTATCGACAGAAGACTCAATGATGACCAACTCATAACAATCAATTAATCCCGGGTTCACGTGGTCACTATGCTCGTGGAACACTAGAGGGAACCTATACCTTTTTACAAATCCATCTACTGAACTAGAACAATATCAAATTATATGCCTTCAAGAAACCTGGCTCAGCAACCCACCGGCATGTGATGGTTTTATCACCTTTCTCAACCCAGCCATCGTTCAAAAACAAGGAAGACCCGCATCTGGGTTACTCACTTTAATCAAGATAAACCCATGCAGTACAGTAACAATCTCTGAGAACATAAACCCTTGGACCCAACTTATTACACTAACCTCCACAAAGATTGACAAAAAAGGAGAAAGTAAAAACGACTTAATAATCCTAATTCTAAACCTCTACTGGAACCCAGCAGCAATAACAACGGATGCCTTCCTAGATGGAGTGTTCCTCTCAATTGACAAAGCTACAACAAAATATCAGACATTGGAAATAATAATCTGTGGCGACCTGAATATTAAGCTATACAACAAGAATGGCTGTCTTGAAACCAACTCAGAACTCTCTCCAAATGCAAGGAGATGGATAAAAGAAACCACGACACAAAATTTAATACTTCTGAATCATGCAAACACCTCTACACCCTACACTCCAACATGGAGTAGAGGCTCATCCCACGCAATTATTGATTACATATTTCTATCTGAAAGCCTACATCAATCAGTCACAAAAGTACAAATGGTACACACCGACAGGAGTGATCATAACCAACTCACTGTCCACTCTCAACCTTCATCACAACAAAGAGACCCAGCAATATCAAATCTGCTAGAATTAAATGGTACAACATCAAGATTAAGGATCCCACAACCAATCATAGCAACTTTACAGAAAAAATTCCAAGACGCCAACCTGACAGACTCTGCAAAACTTAACTATGAATGGATTTTAGTTCCTTTCCGACAAACCACCAAAAACCGTCTTCATAAAGACCACCATCATTCATATAATCAAGAAATTGCTGAAAGGAAAAAATCCCTAAATCGAACAATACGACAACTAAAGAAAACCTCAACTGCAGAGAACATTAACCAGATCAAATCTCTGAAACAGAAGTACTCCAATTGGATGAAAGCTCAAAAAAGCGCCATTCAACAAGCAGACGCAGAAAATATATTGAAACTCCACAAGACTCACAATACCAGAGAGCTCTGGAATATGCTCAACGAAAACCATCAAAAACAACATAAACTCACAGCCAATGTAGCACAAGAAACTTGGATAACTCACTTTGCCACCATCTACGCATCACGTAGAACAGATCTACAGAACACACTGCCTGCAATAGAACCAACATGGAAAGTACATGCGGAATTCGAAGACTTCATTCAACTGATCAAAAAGCTTAACACCTCCAGAGCACCAGGCCCTGACGGTCTATCTAATGCTGTCATTAAACAAGACCCGATTGCCTGGGCGAACTTCTTGTGTCAAAGACAACTTTGATCAACACACAACATCGAATACCAAACTTATGTAGATCAGCAATAATTGTACCAATTCACAAGCAAGGACCAAGAGAAGATCCCCAAAACTTCCGTCCGATTGCCCTCCTCGATCCACTAGGAAAATTATTTGCAGCAGTACTACTAAAACAACTAACCACGTGGGCCACAAAAAACAACAAATTCTCGACCAGGCAAACAGGTTTTACAGCTAACGTTGGAACAAACCTTAATCTGATACTATTGCAACTAATCAAATATGAAGCTATCAATTCCAACTTTAAAGTATATGCAGCATTCATTGACCTAAAGATGGCCTTCGATGCAATTTCACGCGAAAAACTATGGTCGAAACTTAGAGCATGGAATTGTCCACCGAACATTCTTGAACCGATTATTCTACTGTACTCAAAAACCACTATAAAAGTAAGACTATCAAAACAAGGAGCCACAACATCCTCCATATCAACAGCAAACGGTCTAAAACAAGGTTGCCATCTGGCAGCAACACTTTACAATCTGTTCACTGCTGACATTGAAGAGCACCTAACATCCAATAAAACCAACCCTCCAAAAATCAATTCGATTCCAGTTCCGGCTATGGCATATGCAGACGATATCGTCCTACTAGATAAAACACCAACTGGACTACAAGCCACGCTGACAGCCCTGAGCCAATATATGGGAACAAACGAATTAATGATTAATACTGGAAAAAGTAAGACAATGACCCTCACCAAACCATACGGAAAAAAATCATACCAACCGAGCTTTATGATCAACGACTCCAAAATTGAAAATGTGACATCCTTTAAATACCTTGGCATCCCAATAAATCAATCGAAAGCAGAAGATCAATGGATAGACAAAATTGACCAAACAGCTCAAACTCTATCAAGGCAAGGCTGTATACTTCACAGAAAATATGGCAAGTTCTCTTTCAAGCCCATTATTGCCTATTACAGACAGAAGTACATCCCAATCTTAACATATGGAATAGAAGCAATGCTGAATGCCCGCAAAATCAACTGGACGAAATATGAATCAATCTTCTGGCGTAAAATCCTCCGACTTCCACAAACATACCCAATGCCAAGAATACGCTATGAAATGGCAACTCAGTCAATCGAATCCTTTGTAAAATGGAAAAGATTAGACATTTTCCGCAAAATACTGACAGATGAAAAAACTCCAGCAATCCAAATTCTACGAGCTAAAAAAAACACCTTTAATACCACAATACTTCAAAAATGGAAATCTTCAATGAGAAATGAAATGGAGATCGAAGATATTACAGAAGAACTTCTCACGCTCCGCCCACAACATGCAAAAATGAAACTTCTGCACAATGACTGGATAAAGACCATTCAAAAAAAGAACACCTACAAACAGAATCTCCAATGTACAAATGATAATAGGAAAATCCACGAACCACCAGCCTACTTGCAAATCTTCCCAGACCAAACCATTCGAACAACGTTCTTAAAAGTACGTCTGAACATTCTTCCCACAAAATCATACTTATCTACAACAAGACAGATTGATGCTGAAAACAACTACTGTAGGTTCTGCAAAGATCAAAAAATCGCTGAAACCATCTTTCACCTGGTCATGGAATGCAAAGAACTCTCACCACAACGTAAACAATTTGGAACGTTTTTTCAACTTTCACCCAATCAAATGTCCACGGAAGAAAGGTGGGCCTCCCTTCTCAGTGGCCATAATAATAAGTACACCTACACAATTGTTCTTTTTTTAAGCGCTATATTGGAACTAAACAAAAAAAAAATCACAGACTCTAAACCCTAAAGCATTAAACTCAAAGACTAACGAACTTTCTGTAAATGATGAAAAAGTTTCCAAACAAACTAAATCATCACAAAAAAAAAAATATATATATATATATAGTACCCTTTGGGAACACTACACACAATTAAGACTACAAGTGACAGTACAATTTCACCTTTGGTACAAGCCTGTACTACACAGTTATAGTGGTAGCAGTAGCGGAGCAGCCAGACTTATCTCAAGAGTAAGTGAGAAGTATCAAATAGTTACACAAAGGACAGCAATTACTATGATTCAAACTACCACTGACTCAAGGTTTTCAAGTAAAAGAATATACATTTATTTCACTCTTCAGTTGTATAACATTACACTATTATAAGCAGTCTAAAAATCACATTCTTAATACACCACACAACTTCCTTTAAATTCCAGACAAGTTAAGCTCACAAAATGAAGTGGGAGCAAAATGGCACTCCAGCAATTTAAAAGGGAGGGAAAGACAGAAGTTAACAGAAACTGAATCACACCAAAAAATGAGTACTTAGGGCAATCGAACAAGAGCGACAACAAGGTTAAAATCAGATAGAAAAGGCTTAGGGCCAAAGTCAATGGTTCAAAGGTCTTTTGCTCAAGATAATACAGTTCAGTGTAGTTTACGGTAAAGCTTTCCGGACAAGGTTGGTTGCTAGAAAAGTTAGTTCAAAGAGAAGAGAAGGACAAGCCCTCGGATTGGAGAAAGATTTCAAACACTTTCACCGCGGCTGAACGAAACACACAACCGGATTTGCACAGGACCTTAAAATGGAGAGGGAGCTGTAGCTGAGGCAGAAGTTCCTGGTAGTTCCTGCAGGCTCACAGTTCCTGAAGAGACTGTCGGACTGATCAGAAGTAGGAAGACTGGAGGGTCCTGCGCTACCCAGGGAAGAAACCAGCAGCAGAGCAAAGCGACGAATAAAAGGTGCGCTCCTTAAAACCCAAGCAGGGTCCGACCTTCCTGGCTATCCGGCCCACTGTAGCTCTGTACAGCGAATTCGACCAGAGGAGGGGTCCTGGCTTGCAGTTTGGGTGAACTGGTTGGTCCCACCAGCTCAAGGGAAGAAGTTTCCTGGAGGATCTTCTCTGTCGTCGGATTCTGGAGATTCGGACCTGCAGCAGGGCTTCACCGGGTGGTTCAGTCATTGTAGGGGTCCTCTTCTTTCAGTACCTCATTTGTTCTTTCGTTCCAGTGGCGACTCTGCTCTTCCAGTCCCAGAGACCTGCTTTTTATGCAGTTTTCTCCAATTCATACAGCCTGGCTGTCAATCACACAGCAGGGTGGCTCGCCTGGCAAGGCCTGTCCCCTTAGCCAATCAGAAAAGAGTGCGACTTGGGTGACTAAGGTAACCCATGGCAGGGGTCCTAAAACCCCTCCCTCACATCCTGCCTAACCAGACTCTCAGGCGCCTAAAGGAGGGCTTCTGTGTGGAAGCCTGCGAAAAGGCGATGAACAAAGGGAGCAAACCTGGTTTGGCGCGCAGAGTAAAACACGAGAAAGACATTTACAAAAAGAAATGGCGAATAACCCAGCCAGAGCCGTAATAAAATATATATGGCCAAGCGGGTTTATGTTTGAGGCTAATATAATAGCCTAAAACATTACCACGTTTATATAAGATAATCGTGGTAGAAAAGTTAGGGTAGATACCACTGCCACCAGCCAAGTCTTAGTGTAAAGGGAGCAAAACAATGCCCCAAGAGGCACAGACAAAAAGGGATAAGAATTAACCCTTTCCAATACTCCATGTAAAATGGGGTGTACTGGGTCTGTGGTTTAAAGTGACTAAGGTGAAGTTAATGGCAACTTTACCCTTTTCTGGGGGACAGTAGTCAGCCCCAGAAAATGGAGTCGGTGGGAAGTCTAAAAGACAACCCTGTGTCACTGCACTGAAGGTGCTGTGTAACACACATGAACATATGGTGCCCTGGATTAGGTGAGGCTCCAGTGCCCAAGATCACACAAAAAGTAGAAATACACATAGCAAAAGACATGTAAGAGTGGGAAAAAAGGCTCACACTCTTACCAGGTAAAAAAAAAAAATCCTAGAAATCCAGCAAAGCTGCTGAGGGACTCAGTAGGTGAGGGAAATCAACCATTTATGAGAATTCTCCCTAACACACAGCGAGGTAGACAACAGGACATGGTTCATAAAACGATAGTGTCTTATTCATACAACAAAGAAAAAATGATGGAAGTTTGCTTCTCTGCTCATAAATCGTAAACCGGGAATTGGCTCCGCCTGCCCCCACTTCTATATCCAATTGATGACTCTTGTCTTTGTCTTCGAGCTGGGGGTTTTCAGGGTTCTTGAACCTCTTCTGCTGAGTCCAAGATATAGGCCCTCCATGGTCAAACATTCCAGATTTGAAAACATCTGTAAGTTTCCTGCATGATTTAAAAAAAAGGTAGCAGGCGCTCCTCTCCAGAAAGAACATGGCATGATAACCTGATCTGAGATGAGAGTTTGCAGCACACACTTTTTGCTCACTGTACCTTTCACAGATGGGAAATAACTATTTGCATATCAGTCTTTGTCCCGCCCACATGGGCAGTCCAGCACCGAAATGCTATGGCAATTCCTCTCTGAACAAGAGTACCAACAGCAACCCCATACACGTGTTTCAGCCTTGTTGGGCCTCATCAGTGAGGTGAAGCTGTGCCTCTCTGAGCACAGTGAGCAGGGAGTCCACGTCTGGTTGCCCCCAGGTGCCCCCAGGTAACTTAGGGTGACCAATAAAAATGAAATATTTGCAAGGAACTTGGGGTTGGTTACCTGGGGCAACTCAGAGAGGCACAGCTTCACCTCACTGATGAGATATTTCCCATCTGTGAAAGGTACAGTGAGCAAAAAGCAGATCGTTGCGAACCCTCAAAGTGGTTAATAACCACTGAACAGGTTATCATGCCGTTTCTTTTGAGACAGGGGCGCCTGCTACCTTTTTTTCATTTCCTGCATGAGTTTGAGGCATCGGTTGAACCTCTCGAGCAATGCTTCACTCTCCCATGGTCTAGCCTGTGTTCACTCTGTTCTCAGAACATCTCCCAGCTCTATTGTTCTGGTCCTCGGGACACCCACAACCTGATTACCCTTGTCATAATCTCCCAGACACTTAGGGAAATTGCAGCATCTTGTACCTCCACCCAGAACTCTGAATTCCCCCCTGAACCAACCTGGTCCTGTTCCCTGGCCTCTCTCCCTAGTGAGGGTAACTGTTCTCTCTCTTCTCTCTCTTCTCACTTACTCAAGGGTAGCAGTTGTATCTACCTCTTTTTCTATGTCTTTCTCCACAGTTGATCATGGTTCTATTCTACACTCGCCACACCTCCTTTGCTCTTGATGACCTCTCTTCTCCAACCTCCATAATCCCTCTCTTCCTCAGGATGATACCAAATCTCTCTGCAACCTAAGGGCTCTTCCTCCAACTTTCAATTCTTTCCTTCCACTCTCCTCTCATCAGACCTCTATCTTTCAAATTCCTCCCTAACAACTTCCTCCAACTCCTTTTCAAGCATCCCAAACGCGATACTTTTTTAAATGTGTTCTACACTCCTCTTGATTGTGTGCTTAGCGATATGGATTGTGCCTGTGTGGTGTACGTTGTGCTGCTGAGTGATTGGGTTATGCTCTCAGGTAACATAGGTTGAAATGGGGTTGGTATCTTTGATTCCAGAACTGTCTGCAACTTGCAAGGTCTGCTTCCTTCTCCCTTGAAAGGTTTATAGTGATATTTTCGAATGCCATAGTTTCGAATGGCAAAGTTTCGAATTAAAATGTGTCAAAAAAATGCATTTTTTCGATGCATTTTTTTAAAAACATTTGTCATTCGAAACTATGTTTTTGAAAAAATGACTGGATACCCCCTTTTAAACACTGCTACAATTGCTTGCGCGGAGTCCCGAGGAGAGTCCCAGTCTGCCCAGGAACGCTTTGTGAGAGGAGCTGCAGCCACAGTGTTTTTTGCTTTTTTCCCAGTCATTGTGGTATTGTAATTGGCCCTTTAACTACTGGACTCCACCTTGAAAAGGTGTTTCCAGTGTGAAGCGCCGGGCGGAGTCCCGAGGAGAGTCCCAGTCTGCCCCAGTCCGCTCCGGACTGCCCGGTGCTTGGAATGGCAGGCCCTCTGACTCAACAACGCACACTACATGAAAGGCGTGCGGGAATGGATGCCGAAATTGAAACTGAAAGTGTCACGACAAAACCCCATGCGACTGCTATCAAGGTAAGCAACTCTCTTGTACAGAGGCGTGGTCCTGTCCTCAAACATTTAGACTACACTTGATTTTTGTAGTTGCAATTCTGACACTTCTCCAAATTAGTGTTATGCATCTACTACAGTATGCAATATTGGAGGAAAGTTCAAATCCATAAACTGGAAAAACAGTTGTAGTGTCCTTTATTAATTAGGCCACATGTAAACACATTTGTAATTCGGTGTAGGAAACTCAAAATGTATACATAGAAAAATAGGTAAATTGAACATAAACCTAGTCACCAGTTTAGTGAATAGTGTAAATGGAACAACATATATTGTAAATATTTAGTGCATATTACAAAGACATTCCATTTACAATGGTGGTAAGTTGTCACTAGATATGGACTGTTTTTTGTCCGTGCAGTCCAGTATTCTAAAGTGACTTATTTGAAAATATACTTAAGATTCAAGATTCAACAAGTTGGGTACAGTGTGTTAACTGCACACAGCTGTACTGGTGCTGTGTAGTGTTTCCTGTGTCCAGTGTTGCAATATTACATCATATTTGCCAGTTGGACAGTGTATTATCACAGTAACATACAATATTTGCACAACACCAGACTCATAGCTTAAAGAAACCTAAAAATAGGGTATGCTAAAAGGCGACGTCCACATAAAGGTGGTAATAATGGTTCAAGTCATCGTTGGGAGAAATTGTGGGATCCGGGCACGGTGACAAAGGACGTTTCGGCTGTAAGGAGGTAGCAGCCTTCTTCTGGGGCCAGGTAAAGCAGGTCTCCCTATGGTTAAAAAACAATATAGAGATATATTTATTTTATTTATTTATTTATTTGGATTTATATAGCGCGCATCTGCCCTGGGGCATCGTGGCGCTGAACATAGTCTTACTTGTTACAGGCATACATAGTGTATATATAGATACATGCAGATGATATAAGCAGTTTTAATACAGTAGTGATTGTTTACATACAGTTGTGGTAGAGCAGTTGGAAAAGAGGGACGGGGAGGAGGGGTTAGTTAAACAGCGTGGTTTTAAGTAATCTGCGGAAGGCATGGTATGAGTTTTCGTTCCTTAGAGCGGTGGGGAGTGCGTTCCAGTTTTTGGGTGCTAAGTGTTGAAAGCTGGACCCTCCGGCTTTGCTTCTTTTGAAGGTGGGTACATAGGTCTGGTTGGTCATGTGAGACCTGGTGGGTCTAGTGGATGTATTGAGGGTGATTCTTTCAGAGAGATAGGGCGGGGCCTTGGCAGAGAGGCATTTGTGTGTGATGGCCATGGATTTGAATAGTATGCGTTCTTTTACTGGAAGCCAGTGGGCTTCTTTTCTGGCTTGGGAGATGTGCTCCCTTTTAGGGATGCTTAGGGCTGCTCTTAGCGCGTTGTTTTGTGTGACTTGCATTTTGTTTAGGTTTTTTGCCGACGTGCCCAAGAAGAGGGCATTGCAGTAGTCCAGTTTGGTGCCTACTGTGGCTCTGGCTACGGCCAAGCAGTTTTTTGTGGATAGGAAGGGTTTAACGGCGTTAATTATATTGGTGGTAAGTGCAGCAGAGGAAGCTATGGCATTTACTTGTCGTGTCATAGAGAGAGTGGAGTCAAGGTATACTCCTAGCGTTTTTACTGCGGTGGAGACTGTGATGGTGGAGTTGTCTATGTTAAAGGATTTTTACCACAGTGGGAGTTTGTTTAGTGTTTCTTTGGTGCCAACTAGTAGGATCTCTGTTTTGTCTCCGTTCAGGCAGAGGCCGTTGGCTGCCATCCAGGTTTGAATGGCTGTATAGATTTTGGTTAATGTTACTGCATCTTGTTCATAAACCCCAGTAAGTGGGAGCAGGACCTGAGTGTCGTCAGCATAGTTGGTGTAGGCTATGTGACGACGGTCCAAATCATTGAACAGAGGGAGGGTGAAGATGTTGTATAAGGTGGGGGCAGTGCAGTACCCTTGTGGGACGCCGCAATGGATAGTGATGGGGGTAGCGCTCGCGGAGTCAGAGAGTCGACCCTCGAGGAATGATTTGACCCAGGAGATGGCTTCCGGCGAAAAGTGTGCTTCATTTTTGAGTTGCGTGCCTAGAATGTTGTGATTGACCAGGTCAAAGGCGGCAGATAGGTCTAACAGGAGCAGGAGTGCTGGTTTGCCTTTGTCCATGATGTCATTTAGTTGGATTTTAAGATCTAATAGGGCCGATTCGGTCCCATGTCCCGGGCGGAAACCCGATTGTCTTTTTCCTAGGATGCGATTTACTTCCAGGTATTGCTGTATTTGTGTGTAGGCAACTTTGTCGAGGATCTTAAGCAGGAAGGGGACGGTTGTGATAGGTCTATAGTTGTTAGCGTTTTCGGGATCTAGAGTAGGTTTTTTGAGAAGAGGGCGCACCCAGGCTTCTTTTAGGCTGGTTGGGACAGAGTTGGAGTTGAAGGATGCATTGATGAAGGTTTTAAGGAATGGCGCCAATGTTTCTACGCAGTCTTTGACTAGTTTGGCGGAGCAGGCGTCGCCTTTACAGTTGGAGGGTTTGATTCTGTTAACGATATCTACTACCTCCTTTTCTGAGACTTCTCTAAATTTGAAGGGTGTAATGAGATTAGTCTTTTTGTTCTCAGTCACTGTTTCAGTAGGGGAGGCTGATAGAATGTGCTGAGTGAGATTTTTGTGATGGTCTAGGATTTTAGCTTGGAGGAGTTCAATTTTATTCAAGAGGGCGGATTGTATGGTGTTACACCAGGCTTGGTCCTTGACAATCTCTTGAGGCTTAGTGGCAGGTGTGGAAAGTTCCTTGAAGATGGAGAAGAGCTCTTTGGATTCTGAGGTGGCGTTGGAGATTCTTTCATTGTAGGACGTGGATTTGGCTGCTATGATACTTTTTTTGTATTGGGTGGCCAGTGATTTGTAGGAGACTAGTGAGGATGCGTTTGGTGCATTTTGCCATAAGTTTAGGGCTTTGCGTTTTTTGGTTCGTAGTTCTTTTAGTTCTGCTGAGAACCAGGTATTAGCGTGTTTGGTGTTTTTGGATTTTTTCTTTTGTAGGGGGGCGATGATATCTATGGCAGTGCTGATGGTGGTTTTGTAGATATCCGCCAGTGCAGCTGGGTCTAGTGTGGCAGGGAGGTTAGTGAGGGGGTCAAGGTAGGGGGAGATATTTTCTTTTGTGAGGTTCTTGGCACTCCTGGCTAAGGCTGGAGGTACTGGCTTGAGTTTTTTTAGCGAGTTGTTAGGTGTAGGGATGAGGAAGTGAATGAGAAAGTGGTCAGACCATGGGGTGGGTGTGATGGAGCTGATGTCAATGCCACAATTGTGGTCAGCTATCCAGTCAAGAGTACGTCCTTTGTTGTGGGTAGGCTGGAGTACTTTTTGTTCAAAGCCCATTTCTTGGAGAGCTTGTGTAAGTGTAGTGGAGGGTCTATCTTTCTGGTCATGGAGTCCCAGGTTGAGGTCTCCTAAAAGGATAGTTTTGGTAGTAGTTTTAAGGTTTTCCCCTAGTAGATGTGAGAGGTTGTCCTGAAAGTCCAGTAATGGGCCTGGCGGGCGATATACTAGATTAAAGGTGATGGTTGTATTAGGAGAAAGTGCGATTTTGGCCGATAGAGAGTCTACGTTCTCCCCTAGTTTGGAGGAAAGTTGTCTTATTTCTAGGTGATCTTTGACTATAAGGGCTACTCCTCCACTTGTGGACAGTGTTCTGTCCTGTCTAAGGATGGAGTATCCTGATGGGATAGCTAGGGAGATGGCGGGGCCAGCAGCGTTGTGTAGCCAGGTTTCGGTGATGGCAAGTATGTCAAGGTCGAGGTTGGTTAAAAGGTCATGAATTTCTGTAGCGTGCGCAGGGAGGGATCTGGCCTTAACTATGCACATTGTAGCTCTGGGCGTGGTAGTGGGGTAGGGCTGGAGTTCTGCCCTTTGGCTGCCTTCTTGGTGGTGGTCGGTTTGTGGTGTTCCGAAGTTGGCTTGTTTTCAAATTTAGCTAGTGGGGTTTGCAGTGAGGATCTGGAGCGGAGGCCTAGTAATAGATTCCTAGCATTGGTAGCTCTGGGGTGAGTTAGGGGTGTGCTGTGTTTGTGATCTGTGGGTTTGGTGAAGAAGGAAGGAAGGAAGGGTGTAGGGGGGATGAGTGCGGAGGGTGGGGGTGTGTTGTTGGTCATGATGGATGGGCACAGGGCAACACAGTGGCTGGGTATAGGCAACACGGTGGCTAGGTATAGGCAACACAGTGGCTAGGTATAGGCAACACAGTGGCTAGGTGTAGGCAACACAGTGGCTAGGTATAGGCAACACAGTGGCTAGGTATAGGCAACACAGTGGCTAGGTATAGGCAACACAGTGGCTAGGTGTAGGCAACACAGTGGCTAGGTGTAGGCAACACAGTGGGTGGGTATAGGTAGAGGTGGCTAAGTGTGGGCAACAGGGCTACATAGGGGTAAGTTGCCACGAAGTGATGTACAGAATTAAGTAAGCCGGAATATTAATGCAGATACTTTTCACATTGAGTGAGGAACATCATAAAGGTGAGCGTGTCAAGCGCGTGATCATGTAGCAGATGCAGTAGTTTGATCAGACGTATATGCACGTTGGTGGTCAAATGTGGTGTGGCTGCAGGAGTACAGGTTGTACAGGCGGTGGAGAAGCGCTATTGTTACAAGCAGTAGTGTACCTGGTTAGTGGTCGATCGGTGGGGGCTCCATATCTGCCGGTAGCAATGCAGGGTTTCTGGCCGACGGCCGGAGAGGCAAGGACAGGCTGGGACAGGAGCGAGAGCCTTTGTGCATGCCTTAGTGCAATGCCGGCTACGCCTCCCGGCTTGGATTGGCTATGGAAGTGATGCTGGTCAGCCAGTCAGGAAGGGCGGCAGCCTGACGATGCCGAATTCAGGAAGTGGGTCGGCTGCAGGTGTTGGCGGCGGCCATCTTGGAATGGCGACGTCGGTGCTGCCAGTACGAGGTTCGAATTAGGGGGACACGGCAGCGCTGAGCAGCAGGCGTTGTGGCGCATGCAGTGCTGACCTTGCGGAGAGAGGCACAGCCAGATCAAAGTGAAGCTTTGCTTTTAAAGATGATGTCGAGGTGCTGGCAAAGGAGGTTAGCCCACAGGCTTACCTCTGGGAGGAGGGGGAAGCTCCTGCTCCTCACCCATGAAGTGGGCACTGCTCCGGCAGTGTTTAAGGGGCTCCTGCTCCCTTGGTGCATCACAGGCTGGGACAGGAGCGAGAGCCTTTGTGCATGCCTTAGTGCAATGCCGGCTACGCCTCCCGGCTTGGATTGGCTATGGAAGTAATGCTGGTCAGCCAGTCAGGAAGGGTGGCAGCCTGACGATGCCGAATTCAGGAAGTGGGTCGGCTGCAGATGTTGGCGGCGGCCATCTTGGAATGGCAACGTCGGTGCTGCGAGTACGAGGTTCGAATTAGGGGGACACGGCAGCGCTGAGCAGCAGGCGTTGTGGCGCATGCAGTGCTGACCTTGCGGTGAGAGGCACAGCCAGATCAAAGTGAAGCTTTGCTTTTAAAGATGATGTCGAGGTGCTGGCAAAGGAGGTTAGCCCATATTGTTGAGTGTTCCAAAAAGTGGATCATCACTAGGTGTCTTAAAAAGCCAGTGAGAGGCTAAACTGGTCGGGGGGGGGGTTTCTGGACCCCTTGGTCCCAGACACTGACCTTGCACGTAGGTAATGTGGTTCACAGGCTGGTTTGGTGGAACCGGCGGGGTGGTTGTAATTAATGTCCTGGTTTCTCCAACGCGAGTGTTGAGCTATAAGGAGAGATGTGGAGACAAGACACCAGCCCTGGTTACAGTGTTGTGTGACAAAAATGTCCTGCATGAGTTCTAAAATGAGGGGTTGGAACTCTCACAGTACCTTGTCTCTGTAGTAAGGTAGGTTCGAATGCTGTGACGCTTCCGAGGTGAGGAATCAAGTTGAATCTCACTGGCAGGAGATTAGTTTCTGTATGGAAGTACGAGGGCTCGAAGTCTAAGGAGCGGGAGACAGAATAATGCACAGAGGTTGCAAGAGCCATGTGCTGAAAATCAATGCAGTTGGTGGAAGGAATGGGCTGAGACCCGGTCTGGGGGGGCTCACCAGGTGGCTCTGAGCGGTCCGCGCTGGCTGGAAACAGTCCGTGCTGGTGCTTGTGTATGTTGCCGAGTGAGCTGTCTCAGATAGAAGGGATGCGCATGCACGCTGTAGCAGTGTCTTGTACTCACGCATGCGTGGATGCGGCTAGATGCAAGTCGTCAAGGGAGCGGGGACGCTAGAGCGGGCTCTTTGTTCGGGAGAGCGGAGTACGCTGGAACGGGCTGAGCAGCAAATGCAACTCCGTTCTGTATCCCTAATGCGGCTGTGTATGCCATATCTGTTGTGAAGGCCAAAGTGGCTGGGGAGCAAGGCGGTAAACCTGCAGGAGTGGATGTATTGTGCAGCATGTGCAAGTATGCGATGGCAATGAAAATGAAAAATGGGAAGGGGCCAGTGGAAGGCGCCCTGCTTGGGCTTGGCCATGGAAGGACATGTGTGAGGGCTGCGATGGCCTGAGGGGGTAAGAGAACTGTAAGGGTCATGTGCCCTGCGTGAAGGGCAAAGAAGGTGTATGGTGTGTCGCTTGAGACAGGAGACACTGAGAACCCCAGTGGTGGGGCTCTGGTGCATGGACAAATGTGCCAGGACGGGTGACTGGAAGAACAGAATAATGACTCCCGGTAGAAGGGGTAGTGTGGCTGGTGGCTCCTAGGTGGCAGGGATGGACCTGGGAGGGACTAAGGCATGTGCAGGAAAGGCCTGTGCCTTACAAATATTCAAAGGGGGTGAGTTCATTTAAACCCTTTGTGGTGGTCTGTAATTTAAATATCCACCATGCTTCTTTGAAATTTAAGGCATTGGAGGTATTTGAATTGTTGGTAACCTTGTCAACTCCCCAAAGCACAGGTAAGCAAAGCACAGACTGCTTCTTTGAACACGGCTCTCGTTTTGCAAGTTCCGGCGTTGCAAACATTAGCCAAGACTTGTGCTGTTGAAAATGGGCTCAGGACCGAGGCCCTCATTACGACCCTGGCGGAAAGTGACTGACCGGACCGCCACAGCGTAAATAGCGTTTCCGCCATTGCACGATGGAGCAAAGTGCGGCCCATTCCGACCCATCGGGCACGAGCACCACGCCATGGCGGAAGTGCAAAGTCCGCGATGGCGGAAATGACCCCAAAACGGCCCACACCGCCGCCGTACGGCGCCCTAGGTGCAATACCGCCACCCATCTTAGCGGACACCGCAGCGAGCGCCAACCGGAAAGTACGGTGACCGTAAATATACGGAAACGGAAGTAAAAACATGGTCCCGGAACGGGAAACATCACGCCGTACACCTATAAAACCACAAAATCCACACAACCACTAAAAACACTACCCTGAGACACATCCCAACCCGTCATCCACCCTAGTGAAACCAAGAAAAATGGGAAAAGTAGCGAAGAAAGCGTGCGACCGCAAGCGGCAGGTCCACTTCTCCCGTGAGGAACTCACCGTGCTCACAGAGACCCTCCAGGAGAATGCTGCCGCCGTCTTCTCCACGCAAATGACCAGGACGGCACTTGCGAACAAGAAGGCCATATGGGCCCTGGTGGCACAGCGGGTAAGTGCGGTGGGGACCGCACCCCGCCACCCACAGCAATGCAGAAAGCGATGGGACGACCTGCGGATACGCGTCCGTAGCATACTTTCTGCCAACCGCAACATTGCCACAGCCACCGGGGGAGGATCGGAATCACCCATCAAGTTGACCCCCTGGGAAGAAATCTGTGCCTCCACCATTGGAATGGAGAGTATAGAGGGAGTCGGAGGGATGGAGAAAGGAGTGCAGACATCCGAAGAATCCGGTAGGTGGCCCAAATAAAACCATGCCAAATCCACAATGTCCAATCATGTGAATCACCATGTGTCCACATAGCGCAACAGTAACACATGTCCAGGAGAACGTCCACACACATTGGCCTGACAGCGCACTTTAAAACTCACAATAAATACATAAATAATTAAAAACCCCAAAAACACCCTCTACACGTGCAGCAGGCACACCCTAACTGCAGGCTGCCAAACAACTGCACCTTCACTCCACACACAAATGAAAGCACCTCCAAGGCCCCGACCCAAATCACCCTCAGGTACCACCCCAATGTATGTGATACATTGCCATTCCAATTCCCACAGACCCATTAATAACGCTCGCCCTCCTTTACTCCACCACAGGGTCCGATCCAAACGACGAGCTTCAGGACACCCCTACCAGCACACCTGCAAAGAGGGCCAAGACCAACGGCCAAAGACCCTCCTCCTCAGCTGCACGCATCAAGACACGGCAGCAGCACAAATCAAGTGGCAGCACAGAGGAGGGAACTCCAACAGGCACCCCAGCAGCCAGCATGCCCACAACAGCACCACCACAGGTCCCCCCAATGGATGCCACAGAAGGCACTGCCTCTGGTGGCAGCAGCACCATAGGTGACACTCCATTAATGGCAGCATGCTCCGACACAGAAGACGGGGATGTCGAAGTCAGATCCATCCATGACCTGTCCCAATCCCCCTGTCTGTTCCATCCCGTACACCATGAGGATACCACGCAGGGGCACCCACAAGACAACGACTGGCCATCCCCCACAAGCCCTGTGGCAGGGCAACATGAGGCGAACAGCCACTCTGTGACACCACCGCAAATGGCCATGGCCCAGCAGAGGCAACAGTCCCTCGACCAGTTAATCGTGCAACAGCAGCAACTGGCCACGCTCCTCAAGGACCATGCCGATGAATGTGGGGGCACTAAGGCAGACATAGAAACATCAACTGAGACACTTAGGGCAGAAATGGAGAGAAGTACAGAGACACTAAGGGCACAAATGGAGAGTAGCACCGAGAGCCTGAGAGTCCAAATGGAGAGTAGCACCGAGAGCCTGAGAGTCCAAATGGAGAGAAGCACCGAGAGCCTGAGGGGGGAACTGCATGCGACGTCCAAAGACGTATGTGCCGAACTTGCCGCAGTGCGCCGTGTGCTCACTGAGCTCTCACAAACCCTTAGGTACATGCATGGACGTGAGCAGGCAGAGACATCATCCGTTGCAAGTTCCGTCCAGGGCAGCCCCCAACGTAGATCTGGGAGGAACCTGCGCTCCACAGGCAGGGGTGCCCCTGATACCCGCAGAGGGGGCTTGCAATAGCGACTGCCCACTGACAATGAGCATCTTTGGACACTGGTGTTCGGGGGGGAGGTAGGAGGGTGGAGGGGGTGTGTTGGGCTCACTTGGGTGGCGGGTCGATAGGGTGTTCAACATGATATCACATATGCTATAAACAATGCACGATCAACCAATGAGATGTGTGGACATTGATCTTTGTGTACGAGGCCATCATAGGCGTACAGTCCATATTGTGCATGTACCAGACACACACAGTGCCACGAGTCCCGTGTCCATGTATCAGCCACCAGGCGTGAGTGCTAGAAGCATGCATCTATGAGATGCTGACGAATGTCACGGCCCTCCTGTGCCTCGCAGACTCCTTGAGGTGCTGCCACATCCCCACCCTCATCATGACCATCTTCAGGTGCTTGCAGTTCTGCGTCAGGGGGCATGGGCACATTTCTACGTACGCACATGTTGTGTAGCATGACACATGCCATCACCATCTTTGCAACCTTCACATGGCGGTACAGGAGTGCCCCGCCAGACCTGCTGAGGCACCGGAAACGAGTCTTCAGTAGGCCGAATGCCTGTTCAATGACTACACGGGTACGTGAGTGGGCATGGTTGTAGTCCTCCTCATGCTGGTCCCGTGGGTTCCGGACTGGTGTGAGGAGCCATCTCTTCAGTGGATATCCGGCATCACCTGTATGTGGACGATAAACGAATAATGTGGAATGCCATTGCTACGTACGCACCCCCCCCCTTCCTGCCAGGTCATTGCCGCATCACATACCCCACATCAGCATGCATGAAATGAGACTCACCGAGTAGCCAGGATCTGTTCCCTGCGTGTCGCTCCATGTAGCGTGGTATTGTTGAGTTCCTCAAGACCATAGAATCATGGGTTGATCCAGGGAATCGGGCACAACAATGTGTAATGATCCTGTTGGAGTCACACACCATTTGTACATTCAGTGAATGAAATTGTTTTCGGTTGCGGTACTGGGCCTCCATGGCATGTGGGACGACCAATTCCACATGGGTGCAGTCGATGGCACCAATGCAACCCGGTATGCCGGCAAGTGCATGGAATCCCACTTTTGTGTTGGTAACTTCCTGCTCCGAGCGTGGTAGAGAGATGTAGTCGTCTGCGTGCTGCAGGAGGGCATCGAGCACTTGCAATAGTGTCCGTGAGAACAGTGGCTGTGAGATGCCATGCAACTGTCCGACTGTGTGCTGGTAGGTGCCTGTGGCCAGGAAGTGGAGTACAGACACCACCTTCAGTAGGGGTGGGATGGCGGTTGGGCTATCTATCATGCTGACAAGGTCAGCCTGTGTCATGTCCACAATGGCGGCTATGGTGTCCCGGTCCAAACGGTAGAGGGTGTGGATCTGCTCATCAGTGAGGTTGAACGGATGTGCTCGGAGGCGTGGGATTGCGGGCTGCCTGCGTGGTGGTAGTGGCTGTGCTGGCGGCCCTTGCTGGCCCTGCCTTGCCCTCCTCCTCCTCCTGCGTCTCCTCCATGCGGCCGGTTGTAGTTGGTGTTCGTCTTCTTCTTGGAGTTGGAGTACTTGCAGTGCTATCAGGTCCCCCAGGGCCAACATCGCGAGTCCTGCCGGTAGCATTTCGGAGTGGGTGTGGTTGTGGGAGGAGACTGGGTGTGCTATTTATGTGTTTTCAGGCTGTATGGCCTCCACCTGTGGTGATTCATTCCACCTGTGCAAGCTGCTCTCCCCTTTGGGCGAGCACGTCCCGCACACAACGCTGCAATTCGAGGAATGGCATCTTGCTATTACAATCATGTATTTGTACCCGATGGCAGTGTAACCTTGGTTGATATGTTCATTCGGCTATGGTCCCATTGTTTCACATACTATCTTAGCAGTCGCGAACAGACTTGTGAAGGGTCAGTGGAACGTAGTACTCGAGTAACGGTGGACCCTCATGCATCACTGTACCGAGTTTCAACGACGGGCGGGGCGTCCCATTTGTGAGTGAAGGCAGTTGCCATTTACACACACAGCCGCACTAGATGGATTAATTTGTGATTTCAAGCGGCCACAGATGCCTTTTCGACGTGATGTTGCAAATGAGGAATTCGAAGGGCGGCGCTTTCGGTTTTCAGCTAGCGGCGAGGAGATGCCCACAGGTCTGACTGCAAATATAACGTTCTATTGTTCAATGTCCTTGGGACAGGGGCCATGGCGAGGATGCAATGATTGATATGAATAGTTTGGGATGCGCAATAGCGAAGTGGACGATGAGGCCGGACGTTCCCAAATACATGTTACTTCACAACACTGGAATTACGGGCTGGGGCACAGTGGATTATGCAGGCTGCATAACGCACAGACTCAATGGAATTTTCACATGTTATGTGAGTATGGAAACAGGCGTTATCATTACGGGATGAGGGAATGATGAATGGATGCATGGACAGATGATTTGATACAGAGTTTGACATGTACAGGGCTTCTTGGAATCTGTCCGCCTCCCCTGCGCTATGTGATGCAGGGCTGCCATAGTGGGACCATCGTCTATCTGGCCTTGTTGAGCCCTTCCTGTCTCGACGCGCCTTCAGACACTTGTGTCCATGCACGTTACCAATCCCATCTGATGGATTCTGTTTTAACAGACGCATGCACAGGTACACTCGTTTGTGATGGTGTTTTCACCTCGATATAGATAGTTATGAGTCGCAAGTGGTTTTTGGGTGGTGATGATCCTTTGGAGTGGGCTAGCATGCATATGGCTGTGGATTTGGTGTGATCATTGAAGTGAGTTATTCTAATGTAGTTCTGATGGCCATTCTATTCTTTTTCTTTTCATTTGGTTGACAGGTATCTCCTCCCCTTTTGCCACTGCCATCTGTATGCCACTCCTGCAGATGGATTTTACTCCCGACACCTGCTGCTTCGTGTTAATCAGTGGAGACGATCGCCAATGGGCCACATGCCCTTACGCAGTACTAGTGGCTCGGAGCAACATTTCGGCCTTTCAGCTGGACTAGTGCCTCCCCATTGGGTCGGCCCTGCGGTTCTGGGCGCTTCCATGTTGCCTTTTCGTACGAGAATGTGGCCCTGTGTACCATGAAGGAACAGGGCGTCACACAAGAAGTAGCTGGTCATTTATTGCGGATGCAGCCCACAATGGTGAAATGTGTTTTGGAGTTCATGGCCTAATGGCTGTATGGGCTTGGTGAATTTGTTGTGCATTAAATTTCTATTCTGATATGGGCCGTGTAGCGTTCTTCTTTGCAAGTGATGTGGCATATTCCTATTTGGGGAGCGATGTATTGTGAGGAGATCTGCATTGGGTTCCAGCTTCGGAGTATAGTTGCGTGGTACTGTGCTGGGCGCGTTTGCCTACGAAGCCCAGTGAGGTCAGGGATAAGGGCTGCCAATATGACTGTTTGAATGATGTCATGCTCAGGGGCGGGGGATTAGGTTTTGTGTAACAGATGCCGGTCAGCCAGGTGGATTGGTGGAATGATGTGATTTTCTGAATATTGCTGGTCACAGGTGCCTGTGTTTGCGTGCGTTTCTTGGTGGGAGACTGAGGTCATGTCCATTGGAATAGCTTCTGTATTCGTGCTATCTGTGCCCTGCAGCTCCCATTGGCCCCTCTTGAGATTCTTTTGTTCGTTGGCATGCATGGGTGACTTGTACATTTCACTGGTTGCATTGTGACTTCATTGCACCTACGGGGAGTTGTACAATGTGGCCAGGGAGCGGTGTACAGGCACTCAGTGGGGCCGTTTACGGTTGGTTCGCGATGCCGTACTTCTCACCATGGCGGAATGGTACTTTCCGCCGTGCTTGATGGCGTTAGGTGCATGTCCGCTAGGGTCAGAATTCGCGTACCGTTGCGCCATGGTGGTATTTACGGTTTGGCATGGCGCGCGCGCGCGTACTTGGTGCAGTTAGCGTTGGCGTTCACTACGGTGTCGCTAATGGCATCGTACTTTGCGGTGACGGGTCATAATCGCACCGAGCGCAATTCGATGGCGGTATTGCATTTCCGCCATCGTTTTTCGATTTCCGCCAGGGTCGTAATGAGCCCCCGAGTCTTTTATAATGACTTGCATTTGTTCAGTTGCGCAAGCAGGCTCGCCTGTTATCGTTCCTAACATACACCCTCCAGAGCCATCTGTAAATGCACAATTACTGCATGAAGAAAACATTCCACGTTTAGATTTTATGAAAACATCTAACCCTACGCCTATGCTTGGTAGTGTTATCGAGCGGGCCATTGAAATGAATGATGTCAATTTCATGAATAACTCTGAGCCAGTCAACGTGATTGAAATAAACACGGCTTTGTTTCTCTCGCCATTTGATGTAACTGACCAAGAACTCCTTCAGTTTCAGCGGAGGCGACCTGACAAAACACGTTTGTTTTCATTCCTCCACTTCCAACTGATGAAGTTTGTATGGCTTTACTAAGAAATCTAGAGAAACCATCTAGAACTTCTGAAAGCGAAGGCGAATTGACTCGAATCAATCAGCTGAATGACGAGTCTGTATCAAAGCCACCACAAGAATCTTCTAATGAGTACCCTTCGCTGTAAAGCATAAGTGGAATTAATGTTGTAAAAAGCGGCAGAGTTCACTCAAAAAAGCCACAAGACAAAGTGAGGCTGGGGCAATATGAGCCAAAAAATCCAATGTCTGCTGGACTGCCTCTGCTCTCTAATGGCTCAAGTAACATGTTGAAATGGGTGGGCACCCATGACACTTGTGATGTCACAGACAACAAACAACCATCGTGGCAAGACCCACCACCATTTATTAAACAGCGAAAAACGTTTGGACACGACTTAGCAAGTCGCGAAGCACGCTTGGCAGAGCACCTGACTGCTGATTACCACCAAATCAAAGACAAACTGATTAACAGTTTTGTCTCTCAACCCATGAAAACATCACACTTACACTCTAAAGACGCATTGCCGGCAGTGGACTCATTAACACAGCAAAATCAGACGATGCATTCGAGATTTAAGGCACAGACCAGTACTCCGTTAATGAAAGGCATGCATACGATTGAAAAAGTTCAGCAAAGAAGGGATTGGATTTCACCAGGTACACCAGGTACTAGGTCGGAAGTCCAGCGCACCCTCACATCGAAGTTAGACTTAAGTATGAGTGCCACTGGCGGACATCTAAAACTACCTTCCGATGCCCCGCAACTTCATGATCAGGATATGGATCGAAATAACAAAGCAAATATATCAGTGGCAGCTGGCATCCAAATTCACAACAAAGTGCTTGCAGCAACCTCGCTGGCACTAATTCCTTTTGTGAAACTCTACAAATCCATAAATGAATCTGTAAAAGAGCAAGGTTCCCAATTATGTACCTTATTGACTAAAATTGAGAAATTGGAACAAGCCAACAGCGCCTTACAGATCCAAACAGATCGAGAACATGACCTCTTAATACCAATGGCAGCATCGCTTGGGTGACCTTGCATACGGTGTACACGCAGACAATGTCAAGCTCATGAATGCGGTGCTGGAATGCATGAAATGGCTGAGGCATAATGAAAAACAGAATTGTGGGCATTTCGAGACACAAGCCTCAAGCAATATCTTGAACCCTTCAACATCTGTGAAAAGCAGTAGCTCACAAACCCTGCCGCCTAGTGTTCCGAGCGTAACGTCGCCGGTGAGGCATCTCGATGTATCGCGTGGAGCAGACCCTATTCAGAAGATGCAAAAAGAAGTTACATCTGACTGTCTGTCAGCTGTCCCTGAGGTGCCTTCATCAAACCTAATTGTGCATTCGATCACAAACATTGGCACCGCAGACAGTGGCACGTCAGCAGGTCCCGACTTAACCAAAAAGTTGAACCCTAAGGAGTCTGTGCCTAGTAAGTTAAAGCAACTTTCATTTGGTATTTTTACTGGGCCTGCAAAGAATCTGTCAGAAAATGACAAACTTCCACTGAAAGTTAACTCCGCTCAAGTCGCATCCAAGAAACGCAAGGCAGCGAACAAAGGAGTAATTAGAAAGACAACAAACTCCAAACAATTTATCAGGAACTTACCAACCCCGCCGAAATTGGGTCTATTCGAGCGTAACAAAGATAAGCCAAAACCAGATGCACAACCAACAACAATTGCAGACTCAACTAAAAACTTGAAAGCAATTGATCAACAATGTGTAATCACAATTCAAAGCACCAGGAAGAGAGCACGAATGAACACTGATGTTGACTCTAGTGTGGTGCACGAAGACTCAATTGACTTATGTGATTTATCCACCTACTCCACGGAGTCAGTCATCTCTACCAGTTTCAAGGGCTCAGGAGGATCGCTCAGTCTTGCATCTGCCACACAAGTTCCAAATTCTTCATTGAGCGGTCGACCCATTGACAAGGCATATACGTCTCCAAACCATCTGAATGTTCCTGGCCTAGGAGCACAGAAATTACCACCAAAAGTGCAGAGTTCTGGTGATAAACTTGCGACTTCAAGTCCATCAGTTGATTCTGAGCAAACAAAATCCAAATTAAGTCATAATTTGAACCCCAAAATGACCCTGCACAAATGAAAAATCAAAGAGAACTCAAAACGGCCATGAGGCAAGGTTTTCTGATGTAAAAGGTTCAGGCATATGGAAGTTACGGGTTGAAACCCTTTTCCCTAAAGATACTGACATTAATCTCAACCGAAGGAACATGATGCAACTGCTCCACACAATTCCATCACTGCGGACAATCACGTTGGATGACATAGTCATTGTTGAATATATTTCAGAAGATTTCATATAAGATCAACTGCAGTAGAAAAAAAAAAACACTTCTCGCCACAAAGGACGAAATATTATCCTATGGCTTTGACATCCAATTAGAAAAACCACAACCTAACTTGAGAGTCAATTGTGATTTATCTCCACAAGGTGCAAAATCTTTGAATGACTCAAGAAGAGAGGTCCTAAGGTAGCAATTTAAACTGAAATCGCCAAATTCCTTAAATGAAGTGCGTCATCGGAAGCGGAACGACAACAATCTGAGTAGGGGTGACCAAGGCAGACTTCACTGATAACTAGTTCATCTTGAGGGGGAGGACAAGTGTGGACTAATCTTATGGAACACAAGAGGTTTCAACCATCGGTTCGATTGGTCCTTAACATTGACTAACAACTTTGCAATATTACTGAAAGAGACTTGGCTGCGAGAACCCCCCATAAAAGATGGATACTCTGTAATGTTAAATGCAGCAGGAAAAAACAAGCTGGGTCGTCCTTTCTCAGGGTTACTAACTCTGGTGAATAATGCCTATGGTTGGAAAATCATTGAATCCCACAATCCAAATTTGTATGTACAAGGACCTTGCTAAAACAAGACAGAGGAAACAAAGATGAGGCAACATTTTTATTATTGATAAATATTTATTGGACTCTGGTAATGATAACCACCTCACGATTTATTACCTCAGTTACCTCTATTATTGACCTGTGTCTAATTGCATACTCAAACCTTGTCATCGTAATTTGTGGAGACTTCAATCTTTCCTGGTATGAAGACCCGGACACTCCTTCAATTTTGGCCTCCTCAAACCTCTCAAGAGGTGAGCATTGGAAACAGGCCTTAAAAGCAAGAAATTGCGAAATGATAAATGGAAGAGTACAAGTGACATACCGGCAAGCTTTACGTTGTAGAGAGCGAACAGCAAAAAAACACTAGACTATTTCTGGATCATTTTGTCCGTCTGGTCGAAAATTGAAAGCCTGACAATACATAAGACATCTAAAGGGACCATCAGATTTTGGAATCGTCTCTGCTAATGCCAAGGAACACCATACAATTATTGTATAAATGCCCTTTAGAGATCAATCAAGGCGGGAACCGACTAAGAATAAACAACAACCACATTAAAATGCTGAGTGCAAAGTTAGAGGAAAAGTCCACATCTGCTGTCATTCGCTTAAACTATCCACCTCCACTTCAACAATTTTGTGCCAAAAAGCCTCAGCTGAGAACCAATTCTCAGGCAAACAAATATGCCTTTAGCGTGGTGGTGAGCACTGAGAAAAAACAATTAAATAAATACATCAGACAGTTAAAAAGAAGTAGAGTCAGCGATGTGGCGAGTGAAATAACAAAGCGCAAGTCAAAATATCGCAATTGGCTTAAATCATTCCAACTATTAAGGGACCAAGAACATGCCAAACTCATGCTTTAGTTGATTGTGCAACATAAAGTAAGAGATTTTTGGACAATTCTTAATAAAGGATCCCTTTGTCAAGATGTAAAACTTGCAAATGGAATTTCCCCATCAGCCTGGGAAGACCATTATAACTAAGTGTTTAATGAAGATTCGAAGCAATTTGGTCCGTTAAATAAAGTAGAATGTTCAGAACCTTGGTACATGATTCAATCAAAAGATAAAATCATATTAATGATTCAACAACTAAAAAACTCACGTGCAGTTGGCCCTGACGGGCTGTCCAATATCATGTTAAAGGATAAAAAAGATCTATGGGCAACCTTCATGGAGAAACTCTTCCAATTGATATCAACTTCAAAAGGAATTCCAAATTCCTGGTCGACATCAGTAATTGTGCCAATTTTTAAAGGATAGTTCCGGGACTTTTTTTTTATTGTCCCTACGGTTCGGCCATGTGTTTTTAAGCATAACTCAGTAGATCGTAGAAAACTTTCCTATGGACCTTACCCGACTTTTCGTCCATTAACGCACTCGAAATCAGCCGCCATTTTCTGATAATCCTATCATTTCCCCCCATCGCCCTGGCTCACCTGCTTTTGCGGCGCTAAATCAAATCCCCCGCCCCTGAGCCTGACATCAGCAGACGCGTACCGCCCATTTCCCAACGCCAAAGCACGTTTCGTGTCAACAATCGCTACGCCTCAGCTAATGAAGTGTCGCCATGGAAATGGCAGGACGCCTCTTTCCTCAATAAGTATAAACACACCGTTTCACAACACACAGCAGCAGATTTTCGATTCCATTACTCTCTGTGTGTTACTTTGAGTATTCTGTGACTCGTTTCTGTGCTCTGGTCAGCTACCTTCGCCGCTTCTAGGCCTTGTGAACACCTGTACCATCTCTGTAAATTATTTTACTTTCTTTACCACACAATGGCTACAATAATGCCGTATATGTACGAGCCCGAGTACACCGAGGAGGAACTACTGGAAAGGCAAGCCGCGAAAACGATGGGGATTCTGACGGCAGTTGGGAGGACCAGTCAACGGATGAAGAGCCTGGACCATGTCGCATGGACGGCGTCTCCACCTGGTGCACGTGCAATCGGTGCGAGCTAATGCCAACTGAGGAGAACTGCTGCTGCCGTGAAAATTCCGGGTGCTTGGCCTACATTTCGGAAGGCGAGCCAAGTCCGCAATGCATCACCGAGCTGCCAGAGTTCAGGGAAGCCTGCCTCTCACGGACCGTGTTGAGGATGATGATGGTGCTTATGCACGAACTTCGCGGCACTGTTCGTCCGCGTAATCCGAGTAACGAGTAAGTATACTCTGGTTGTGATGTCAGTGATGCCACTACTATGTCATGGTCGTCTCCCACATATAAAATTACATCTACATATCATTCGAATGCATGTAAATTGGTTCCATATTGTGCATTTTCTAGATAGAATTTTTTTCAAAGCAGAATGACATTTTTTACCTGAATCGACAGTGATAAGAAAGTTTTGTCATTTTAATACAGTTTGCATCTTTCATTTTCACAGGTGGTACAGGCTGGTGGCCTATCGTTGCTTCACTTGGTGGCTTCACGGGAGGCTCGGACACCGCGTTCGGAGTGTAATACCTGCCTGTGCGGTACTTGCCATTAGACAACATTTCCCCAGCGACAGTGGACAATACCGCGGATTTTCCCTGGATGTGCTGCAACCGGAACTTTACAATGTGTAATGTTTATTATTTATGTTCAATTGAAATAAAGATCTAAAATAAAACCCAACATATATTTTAACAATGGTTGTTTTGATTTTTTAAATGAATCTAGTGTGTCTCCATTGAATAGTCTTCCTGTGCCTTGTCTTGTCACACCACATGTCTCCGGCCAGCATCCTCCCTCACGCTGGCCGCCCACCTTCAATCCACATAACCGTTGAACCCATATGCAGCAGACATACATATGTTATTTTGCGGGTTGGCATCAAGCCTCCCGGCCTTGCCTCCTCCCCCAAAAATACTTACCACACCACTTTGTTCAAGCGTTGGCAATAAAAGGCCGTTGGATTTTATTGATACAAAACAAAAAAATAATCAATATGATTGATCGTAATAAATCATCCTTTTGGGCACCGGGTACAGAGATGACCCCCTCTGGCCCGTGCCGCCTTGCCACCACAGGCCAGCCTGCAGCTGACTAACTGCCTAGGCATCCAGGGTCTCCAGGGTGAACTGCACCCATATATTCTCCTGGGAGGCTGAGGTATTTATAAACTCACCCCCCTGCCTTCCATGTACTAGATCCTTCAGCCTGCCTCTTACATGCAGTGAGATGGCCTCTCCTTGGTGAGGCCCTGCGGCAAACGAGTCTTGTCTGCACGACCAGCGCCCTAATCCACACCCCCCCCCGCCCTATCAAAGGCAGTTCGCACCGGGGTACTTGCGCTGCCAAGTGGAGCTGTCAGGGAGCGATAGGCCAAGAGGTGCCAAAGACCATGTACACTTCAAAGTGGTCTATAGAGCATGGGTTGTTGTTCCCATGTCTACCTCCAGACCCTGTGTCTCCTGCCAAGCATCCCCCCTCATGCTGGACGGCCCCCTGCAATCCACATAAGTGTGTCTCCATTCACGAGTCTTCCTGTGTCTTGTCTGCACGACCACCGCCCCAATCCACCCCCCGCCCTATCAAAGGCAGTTCGCACCGGGGTACTTGCGCTGCCAAGTGGAGCTGTCAGGGAGCGATAAAGGCCAAGAGGTGCCAAAGACCATGTACACTTCAAAGTGGTCTATAGAGCATAGGTTGTTGTTCCCATGTCTACCTCCAGACCCCGTGTCTCCTGCCAAGCATCCCCCCTCACGCTGGACGGCCCCCTGCAATCCACATAAGTGTGTCTCCATTCACGAGTCTTCCTGTGTCTTGTCTGCACGACCACCGCCCCAATCCACCCCCCGCCCTATCAAAGGCAGTTCGCACCGGGGTACTTGCGCTGCCAAGTGGAGCTGTCAGGGAGCGATAAAGGCCAAGAGGTGCCAAAGACCATGTACACTTCAAAGTGGTCTATAGAGCATGGGTTGTTGTACCCATGTCTACCTCCAGACCCCGTGTCTCCTGCCAAGCATCCCCCCTCACGCTGGACGGCCCCCTGCAAACCGCATAATGCCACGACATATACACGTCATTCATTCACAAACACACCCCTGTTTCGAATTCTTTATAACCCACTTCATATTTCTAATGAGAACTTCTTTGCGCTTTGCTAGTCAACCCGTGAAGGTGCTGGTTATCTGCTCTTCGTCTCTGCGAACTTCCGTGACCACTTCGAGGAAACTCGTCAGTTTGCAACCTGTGAACTGCTCCCTGTTCTACGACAAGAAACTGCTCTGATCCCTGCATCTAACTGTTTGTTCGTCAAGGTAAGGCCATGTACCATAATCATTTTGCGTCCAATTTCTTTTCGTTCAAGACAGTACATGCAAGGAACTAGTCACATGTTCTGAGTTTAGTCAAATTATTTTTCTATTTTTTTAAAGTTATTCAAATACTTATCCGCATGTGAATAACGTGTATAGTTACAAGAACCAAAACGAACCTTGCATTGAACCTTTTATGTGTCATTTAATTTTTTAACACATTGGTATTCATCGAGAATTGTTGATCTTTACTTTTCAGAACTTTCCACAATGCCTGCCTGTTCCATTGGCGGTTGCCCTTCGAAGACCCATAATAAATCTGAAGGTACTATAATGCATGTTTTCCCTAAGACAATAGATCAGATACGAGAATGGGTCCGATATTGCGGATATCCACCGTCTGAGCTTGAAAGTAGAGTCCTAGAAGTCTTTGCGGACAAGAGGGGTGATCGATACCGCATCTGCAGCAGGCACTTTACCTCTGACATGTACTCCACATCATTGCTAATAAAGAAGAACACACCGCGAGCGAGGCGAAAATTGCTCTCAACCGCTATTCCCACTCTATTCGTCCACATCCCTCCACTGGTGAGTCAAGTTTACGTATTTATCTCTCGGCCTTGCAGTAGTGTGTAGCATTAGCTAACAATAATTTCCCCATTTATGTATCCACTCAATATGAAGGCGGAAGATTCTCCATCCGTGTCGTTATTGCAGTCATCAGCCACTTCAAGCGCCTATCGGGTAATCTTACTTGGCTATTCTGCCACTGACTGTACTCGTCCTCTAGTCTTTGTTTTGCAGTTATAATTATTGTTATCCAAAATAATGCAAGTACTGTCTTTCAGGGAGATGCTGAGGAGTCCAACGTATTGACGACTACCGTTGATGTCACTCAGATGCTCGAGGTACGTTTTCGGACAGTTCCATCGATGGAGATCATCAGATCTTGCATTCTTGTAGCGTGATTGTTACACACAATGTTTCTTTCGTTTTTAGTCATTGATATGTCCTTCTGTCGTCGCCCTCCTATGTCTCTTCTTTTTTCAATATTGTGTTCATTACTAACGAAAGTCCTATGTTTCAGGGAGTCGATGGAGCATTAGTCCAAGAAGAAGCGGGAGCATGCAGTTACGGGTCGGCGCAACAGCTTGCAGAAGTGTGCACCGCAGTTACATCGTCCCTTGATGTTCTTATGCATTTCGAGGTATGGATACTGACAGTTCGATCAAGCGAAATCATATGACGTGATTACATCCGCTATACTTCCTTCTTTATTAACGCAAGTACTATGTTTCAGGGAGATGACGGAGCTTCTTCTACAAGAACATCACCCCTAGTAGTTGATGCAGATCTCTGGGTGGTGACACTTCGAACGATCGAGCAAATCGAATCATATTTACATATCCATTATTTATTTTAGACAACTGATCATTTGTGCGGGTCTATTTAGATGAGCCGTTGACGCCTGCACAAAGTTTATGTTCTTTTTAACAAAATAGAAAACCATACTAATGCAATTACTGTGTTTCAGGGAGTTACTGAAGCATCATCTTCAATAATATCATCAATGGAAGTCTATGAGGAGCCCGAGGTACGGATCTTGACAGTTCCATCTAACTAGATAAACAATGCGTGAATAATTGTCGTTTGAATGTTCTACACAAAGCGTTCATTCGTGTTTTGCTATTCAGATGTACGTGGGTATTGGTCCCCAAGTACATTTTGTGTTTTCGATATTATTATACATACTAATGAAAGTTCTATGTTTCAGGGAGTCGATGGAGCGTCAGTGCGTGATGGATGTGCTTATCATGAAAATATAGTCGTTGCAGCGCAAGAGGAAGTGGAGACATGCACACACGAGTCGGAGCAACAGCGTCCTGATGTTGAAGTTCGAGGCAAGAAAGTTTCAAAGAAAATTAAGCAAAAGAAGGTTAGTGTCCTGGTCACTATATTATGCTGTTTTTCACTGTTAATAGTTCAATACTGTAAGTTGTGTTTAAACTGAACATCCCTTTTCCAATCTGTCCTCTAGTTGCGAGTGGGTGTACGAACTAGATCTACACAGACAGTGAAGCGAACGAGAGATGTTGCTTGTCAAACCTTTTGGCAGGGACTTGAGACTGGAGATGCATCGTGCCAATGGGAAGAATATGAAGTGATTGACAACGGATCAATACCACCACCAGCCATTGATAGTGAATGTCCTCCTGGTAGTTCGGATGCAGTCGGAGATCAATTCACAGAATCCACACCTGCAAAAACTAAGACCGCGAGAAAGTTGAAGAAATTGTTTTATTCACCCATCGCCGGAGAAGGAACAGATGTTGCAATGGAAGAGAATGAAGTGGACGACAATGAAACACCATCAATATCACTGAACATAGCGGAAGACGATATCAGAGATTCTACCTTTCATGTGAGTGACATGTCCTCAACGTTACAGGCCGAACCAGCTGGGATGCAGAGTGACAGTATAAGGAAAGAGGCCAAATTCATTGTATTCGATAGTTGTTTGATTGATATTATTATTAGGATGAAATGTGGGCATTCGGTTGGTGGGGAAGTATGTGGGGAGCCATTGATTAATGTGACTCGTGCAATTCGAGGCACTAACCTTAAAATACATGCCACCTGTACAAAATATCATCCTTTCTCATGGTCTGCACAACCCATGCTGGGGCAACTGCCAGCAGGCAATCTACTTTGTGCAGCGGCTGCACTTTTTAGTGGTTCAAGTTTTAAAAAGTTAGAGTCTTTCTTTCAGTTTGTGGGAATCCATTTCATTGCGAAAACTCAGTTCTACAAATACCAAACCGATTATCTATTTCCAGCCATTAGCAAAGCTTGGAGAATGTAAAAAATGTCTATTGATAGTACATTCGCGGGCAAACGGTTCAGGCTAGCCGGTGATGGACAGTGCGACAGCCTCGGATTTTCAGCCAAGTACTGCACCTACCACTTTCAGGACATGGAAAGTAAGAAAATTGTGAGTTCGGTGGTCGTGCAGGTGTCACAAAGTACATCCTCAGTGGCCATGGAGAAAGTTGGCTTTGTAGCATCATTGCAAGAACTACAATCGCGGGGAATGGTGATCGACCTGATAGCCACGGACAGACACGTTTCAATTGCCAAGACAATGAGAGAAGAGTACAAAAATATAAATCACCAATTTGACGTTTGGCATCTTGCAAAAACAATCAATAAAAAAATGTCGGCTGCAGGTAAAAAAAAAGATATGCAAGGTATTTCACAGTGGTCCAAGTCAATCAGCAACCATCTTTGGTGGAGCTCAAAAACATGTGGAGGGTCGTTGGAAATTCTACTGGAAAAATGGCGGTAAGTAATGCTACACTGTACCAACGTTCACCGTTGGAACACAAACCAACATTTCCACAATTGTGAACATGGCCATTTGTCCACAGAGGAGGCACGGAAGAAGAAGTGGTTGATTCCTTCATCACCCACTCACAAAGCCATTGAAAAGATTGTATTTGATAAAACTATAACAAGAGATTTGAGGGGACTCACGGAATTCTGCCACACAGGAGATTTGGAGGTGTTCCACAATATGTGCCTAAAGTACAGGCCAAAACGATTGCATTTTGGCATGGAGGGCATGATAAATCGGACTCTTCTAGCGGTCTTGGCACATAACCATAATGTTGGCCGTCAACAAAGTAGGACGACCGGAACTTTAGGGACGCTCCGCTACAATAAGGCCTTCACTAAAAGAAGTAAATAATGGGTGATCAAACCAGTGTTTGAGGATATGCAATATGAGTTTATTGAGAGACTTATTGTTGATGCCCTAGATAGGCATATACATGGAGTTGTGAATGAACCTGTGCAGGGGACAACTGCATTGCCACCCAACATTGCCTCTGTTCCATGTCCACCTAAAGAAGAGCTCATTGAGAAATACACATCACGGTTTAAATGATTGTAATTTGATTGTCTGTTCTCTCGAGTCTCCTCATGTCGCAGGCCCATTGAATATGTGTATCTATGTAATGTGTAAATAAAAGTGATTGCTCAGTGTACATGCAATGTGTCTCTCCACCCTTGCCCCTCCCTTCACCGTGCAGTAGTGCGAACCACCCGGGTGTCACCTGTGACTTTGCTCTCGAGTCTCCTCATGTCGCAGGCCCATTGAATATGTGTAGCTATGTATTGTGTAAATAAAAGTGATTGCTCAGTGTACATGCAATGTGTCTATCCAACCTTGTTCATTTGCGCATTAAATTAAACCAAACAGTAATATAAATCATTTTTCAAAAAATATAGAATGTCTCCGTATTTATGGTTCTCTGGGGCTGCAAAGCACGCAGACAAAATGCAAAGATGGAGTGTAAATTTCAAGTCCTGTGAGATGGCCTTACACTGAATGTAGCTAACTAGGAATGTGTGCTCGTTCAAAGTGAAGGTCAGCTGCTTTGATTTTTTGCTCGGGTGCCGGAATGGCCCACGACTCAGTATAAGGTTCTATTGTTATTTGACCTTGACAGGCCGGGACCATCCCGAAAGACTTCTTTTTGGGGGTGTGGTGCAATAACGTAAGAAACGATAATGAATAAAATTTCAGAAACGATAGCCATTTAATGTTCGTTCATTAGAAGAAATAACGTCGGCATAGAAGGAGTGGTATTTCGGGGCTGCCCTACGCACAGACACAATGGAAAATGCAAATATAATGTAAGTAACTCTTTAGATGAGTTTATACCGCAATTTAAACTTGTTCGTTCTATGTGGCATATTGTTTTGTACCGCGCACTATCTTGAGGAGAACCATCTCCTTTTACGGAAGCACCTCAAAACCTTCCTCTTTGCTTCTGCTTTCTCTCTCCCTCGCTACAACTGGTCCACTGTCTGCGACCTCGGTCCTGGGCCCTTCCACTCTCCACCTGCACTGCCTCCCTGTCAACCCCTGCACTGGGGGACTGTCTCAGTATCCTACAGCCCCCCCTTGACGTATAATACCCAGTTGCACTGTCCTAGCTATGAAATAATTTCCCGACCGAATATATAAAATGAATAATTTTAATAAAGATCTGATGGTGAGACTAATTTCATTTTTTATGTTTTTCAAACAGGTACATCCTTCATTATTGCATGTGTCACGAGTACCAGACACCGGCGGATGGGTTTTTCAACCACCAGTTGCTTCTCCGCGTGAACAACGTTACCACCCTGACCATTTTATGGGACGATCGCCAAGTACAAGTATGCCCTTACACGGTACTAACGGCTAGATGCAACATACAGACCGTTGTGGTGGCCTAGTGCCTCGTTGTTGGAACAGCCATGTGATTATCATTGCGACCGAAGAGCTTATTTTATCGTAAACCAACACCCTGTGTACTGCACACGAACATCGCTTGCCTCAAGACGAACTATTTTGGATCGAGAGCAAAGAAAAATGCAAATCGCTGAATATTCTCTAAACATTTGATGTCCAATAAATGTACTTTGCCAAATGTACAATCTTGCCGTTTGCTTTTAAACCACAGTTTCATATTCCGAATTGTGGCGCTGTATTGTGAGATGATCTAAGACCCTGTGTACAGCAAAGGAACATCGCGTGCCTCAAAACGAACTTTTTGGAACGTGAGCAAATAAAAATGCAAATCGCTGAATATTCTCAAAACATTTGATGTCAAATAAATGTACTTTACCAAATTTACAATCTTGCGGTTTAATTTAAAAGTACAGTTTCATATTCCCAATTGTGGCGCGCTGTGTTGTGTGAGCTCATCTGTGTTGATTTCCGGGTTCTGTGTGGAGTCGCGTAGAAGACGCCTGGGCGCATTTGCCTACGCAGCTCAGTCACGTCACGGATAGAGGCGGGGAATATGAATGTTTTGATAAAGTCTGTTTCAGGGGCGGGGGATTTGATTTAGTGCCGCAAAAGCAGGTGAGCCAGGGCGATGGGGGGAAATGATAGGATTATCAGAAAATGGCGGCTGATTTCGAGTGCGTTAATGGACGAAAAGTCGGGTAAGGTCCATAGGAAAGTTTTCTACGATCTACCGAGTTATGCTTAAAAACACATGGCCGAACCGTAGGGACAATAAAAAAAAAGTCCCAGAACTATCCTTTAAGAAGGGCAATAGGGACGATCCGAACAACTATCACCCTATTGCCCTTCTGGACACAATCGGAAAAAACTTTGCAACCTGTCTACAATGTAACTTAACATCCTGGGCAAATGTGACGGGATTAATGGACTGGTTACAAACAGGATTCACCAAAGATACAGGAACCAAAGTGAATCTATTGATATTAAATCTTCTAAAACTTGATGCACTTAAGCACAACAAAAATTGTTTATAGCCTTTATTGATATGCGTCAAGCGTTTGATACTATTAATCGTGAGAAACTTTGGAAGAAACTCCTTTCTTGGTCCTGTCCTGCAACTCTACTCCAAACACTGATGGCACTGCACAACGACACGTCTACTAGACTTCGCTTAGATGCAACTGGTCATCTAACCAATGAAATAAGAACTTCTAAAGGTGTAAAGCAGGGGTGCCCATTAGCCACACTCCTGTTCAAACTCTTTATTTCAGACATCTCAGGCACACTGGAAAAAACCCAACGCTTTCCTCCAAAATTAAATGGCCATCACATCAGCTGGGCATATTATGCAGATGACATTGTTCTGTTTGATTTAACTCAAATTGGTCTCCGACAACTCTTGACCAATTTAGTTATATATTTCCAAGAAAACAACTTAGTAATCAATACAAAGAAATCTAAAATGATGTCAATTGGAACTGCATCCAAAAAAAATTCTGTCAATTCAAGTGGTCAGCAGCAGGAGAGGATCCAGAGTCTGTTGCAGCAATCCGTTATTTGGGAGTACAAATAAATAGATCTGTCTGTGAATGGGACTGGGTGGCCGATCTGAAACACTGTATGGCCATACTATAAATGCAAGGACAGAAGTTACATTCAGAGTATGTAAAATGTTTGCTTATCCCAGTACAGACCTTCTATATACAGAAAGTTGCCCGAGCGATTACATATGGGGCTGAAGCAGGTTGGAATATTAATAACCGAATATGGGCTGTTTTAGAAGGCCATTTCTGGAGAAAAATTCTGCGACTTCCATGTAGCACCCCGATCGTTGCAATAAGATATGAACTGGGTATTGAGGCACTACATGGTACCATTCAAAGGAAATCAATTGCGGTGCTACGCAAAATACACTTGACAAATATGGCTCCTGCATATAAGATTTTTGAATCCACAACAAAGAATGCTCATGCAGGAATTCTGCTAGACTGGGCAAACAAAATCAGACGAATCCTAGAACTCACTGATATATCTTGGCAAACGGTGATAGCAACTCCCCAGCTGGCAAAGAAAAAATTAAGACAGTGGAATTGGATCTTGAATGAAGACCTGCACAGAACAATGGTTCTACGTTATATCGTCGAAGTACTTTTCATCGTGGGACTTTTCAGCGCCACTTTTTCATCGACCAAAACTCTTTTTTTAAATTTTTTTTATTTCAAAGGGGGGGTCCCACCAGACCTTCCCCTTACTTATATAATCTTACCCCAACCCCCAAAAAACACCCCACAAAAAATATTTTTAAAAAAAAAGAGTTGTGGTCGATGAAAAAGTGGCGATGAAAAGTCCCACGATGAAAAGTACTTCGATGATATGCGTGTATACCCAGAACAATGCCGTCATCCCTTGATTTGGGTCTGTCTTGCAACTGTTTAGATAAATTACCGAAATACCTTTCAAAATTTCCCTCACGACTCCATCGGAATAAGTTTCGGAGGCTACGACTAAATGTATACAAAACTAAAGATGTTTTGTGAAGAGGACACGAGGTGAAGACTGCAGACAATCGCTATCGCTACTGCGCAATTGAAACAGAATCCCTAAAACATCTGATCACAGAATGTCCCACAATTGTAATACAGCAGTCAAGTTTTTTGGGAAGATTTTCTCCGCTTGAAACAAGTTTGGACGATGGTGGTATAGGCTGCTAACTGGACACAACGTGCTGTTAACTTGTGCAATGATCGATTTTCTTGAGAAACTTCTGGAAAGGAGATACTATGTAATTGGTTCAAATGGTATTGATGCCTTATCTTAATGAATGAATGTCTATGCTTTGGTAAATATGAGATGATAAAGATTGAAGAACTCTGAGGAAGGAGAGGGTGAAGGACATTTAACTCTCCATCTTAATCTCAACTAAACAGGACACTTTAGGTGGAAGAATGCATTGGTGGGATTATTTGCATTTCACTTTTTGGTCTTCTGTTTTTCTGTTTCTCTGTTTTCCTGTTTCTTCTTTCTTTTTCTTCCTGTTAGTTTTTGTAATTAAAGTTTGTATAAACTAATTGTTACAATAAAATAAAAAGAAATAAAAAAAAACAATTGCTTGCTTCAATCTGGGTCCCTCTGCTTTCTCATAATCTCGCTAAAATGTTGTGGCATAAAAAAACAAAGTTTGCCACACATAACTTTGGTGGCATTTTTGCAGGGCATTTTTTATTGACTGAAGGGTTTAAGATTGGCAGGCTACAAGAAAGTGTGTGAGGCTATAAGAGAGCCAGGTTGTCACTATTTGTACCTTTTGCATCAATTTAATCGGAAGAGTCCCAGATGTCCCTGGGCTGACAAAACAGTGTTTGTTTTACTCTACTTTTTTATTTAATGTGTGTGCCTATCTAACACCTAGGTGTTACGCTCAGCTGGTATCCACGGGGACGCCACCCAGCCCTGGTTGGATGATTTGCACTCTCAAACCCTCTCCCGGTCCCTTGGTAAGGCCTCTGAATAAAGATGGGTCTGCAATATAGGAGAGCTGGATTCAATACCAGATTGTCTTTATGTTTTCCCATCTCCCTTGACCTCAACTCCTTCCTCCCCCTTGGGCCTTCTCCTCACCTTAATATTGTGAAAAGTGGATTCTCCGTCCTGCTCCTCGTGGCAGGGGCGCGTAGATGTGGGGGCGAGCAGTGACCAAGTTACTTTACTGGTGCAAGCCCCCCTGTGGGATCCAGGCATGCTGCGACTCCGAAGGTTTGCTGCTTTACAGTCTTTATATGCAGTTCTTATGTTCCTCTTAGTTCGAATAATAATGTCTTGCTTCTTTCCTTTTAGGTATGGAAAGGTATTTTGGTGTTGTCATGCAGTTTGAAGATGAGCATGGGCAAGTAGGCGAAAGCGCAGTGTGCGCGATGTTGTCCGGTGAGTAATGCGCGATGCACGGCGCTGTTTTGCCTTTAATATTGCTAACCTGTGTCTTTTCTCTCCTTGGAGGTTGCGATGTTCCTCGCCGAGCGCTATGATGTTCCAGCAATGATACTGACCAGGAGATGACTACTCAGGTAAGAATTATGGGGCTTTCTTCATTCAGGAGGAAACGTGAGTAGACACTTACTAATGCTGTCTTTCCTTCTCCTCTTTCCAGGTTATGGTATTCCAGGATGCATGCGGTGCCAGATGATGGAGTTCGTACCTTCAGGTGAGTGGAACTGTAGTCAGCGATGGACTGAAGACAGGATACTGTTCCAGGTAAGTTGGCATCAAAGAACTGGACACAGTGAGCGTTGCGCTGCCCACAGCAGAATAATGCAAAGCATGTTCTGCTGTTTGGGTGTGGTTTAAATAGTCTCACCCAAAGTAGTCCAGGTAAAGTAGTCCCAGGCCTGCCACACCCAAAAGACTAGACCACATAGCTCAGTTCCTTGTAAATGAGCTATGTGTGTGCCCCCATGTTGGCTGAACCCCCCCAAGTTAAATAGTCCAAGTAAATAGTCCCATTCTAATGTTGGTCTTCAGGCGCCAGGACTGACTCCAAGAGAGTCTTGGATGAGGTTTTAAGGCCTTTGACCTGGCCCTAACTGGAAGGCTGATTTTCCAGTGAGGGCCAGGGGCAAGGGTCATGACACTAGGTCCATACACCATACACTTTCAACTATACCTGAGATTGGGTGATCTGATCCTCACTGTTTCCTCCACTGGTTAATTATAGATGCACTGCTGACATTTGCCCTCCCTCCCCTGTTGTTGGATCCCCACCCACTCCCTTCTTTCTCTGCTCTGTAACCTGGTTCTTACCCCCATGATGGTAAAACCCTCTGTTGATTTCTGAATCTAGGTTAGCGCTCAATAAATACCCTAATACTACTACTAATAATCATAGTATATTTGTTGATCATTATCAGTTGTAACAGTGAATATATTCCACTTCTATATTTTCCAATCCCCAAGGCACTCACACACCACACTCACCAACACCCCACACACCCACCAATTCCCCATTACAACTTACACTCGCAAACCTTTCACTCTTCCATTAATGCGCATACTCACATGCTCTCTCACGTTGCTAACTCACAGCTAGCACTCCCCAGTCCTGACCACTCTCTAAAACCATTCGCCCAACTCACACCATATGCCCCCAAGACCTTGATTTTTTTCTTCCTCATTCTGCATCGTGCATCCTTTCTCCCACTTGATCACACTCTCTGCCCATCCTTTGTTGATTTTGGGCCATAGCCTCAAAAAATGGAGAATCTAAAAATAGAGCAGAGAATGTGCTGTTTTTAGATGCCCCCCTTTTGGGAATGATGAGGCCAACTTATTCTCAAAGGTGACCCATTTCCAGTGGGTTGAGCTGTAGCACAAAGGATGCATTGGCCAGCTGTCTTGAATACATTTGTGTTGGGAGCCCTCTCCCGTCACTAATGTTCTAAAGGCTCCCAGTGTATTTCACACCAGCAGGCCCTTAAAGGGTCTGTTACTGTAAAATGTGATCCAAAAGAAAAAGAATACACATTTCTAACCCATTTGATGAATAGAAATGCAAGTGAGAGCAGCGGTTCAAACCTCTGCTTTCACACTTAATAAAATTGCATGACAGGGGCAGGAAAGATCCTTTCATGAATTATTCACCCCCCTGTGCCTATTCCAAACAGGCAGATGGGGTTGCCTTAGATTTTTGCACATTTTATTTTAAAGCACATCCTGTTTGTGAAATCGGGATGTGCTTTTAAATACACCCAAACACAGGAGAGTTGCTAGGTCTGGAAAAGACCTGGGGCTACGCTGTTGTCGGAACTGTTGGGACTGGGGGCTAGCTAGTCTTTTGGCTGTAGCTCCTGAGATTCTATCCGGGGCTACAACCAAAAGATCAGGGGCTATAGCCCCCTTAGCCCCCCCCTAGCAACGCCCCTGCCCAAACACCATCTGATTTGCCGAAATGCACAGAGGTAAAAATGGTAATCTGAATGTGCGCATATAAGATGCGTCCATTTTGTTGTCCTTTGTGGATTGTGCTGCTTCTTTTTTTGCCCACCTGCATCCTGAAAATGCTCCTGTGTACTGTTAATGGTTTAGCATGTATTGAATTTGTTCATGTGTTACCCTACAGAACCGATTGTGAGTTGGGAGGCTTTTTACTCAATATTTCACTGAAGGTCAACTGAAAATGCACCATTTTAACAACCACCCCAGAATGCCCATTTTTGTTTTGGTGCTCCCTCAATATGCTCGGTCATGCTCATTGATGGAAATATTTACGCCCCTCCTTTGAAGACATTCACCAGCTGCCACTGACTAAAGCTGAAATGTCACATTTTGGGACTGCGTGCTTCAGGGAAAGCATTGTTATTGGTTCTTGGAGTTTAAAACATACACACCTATTAACGTTTTGAAAACACAGTCTTGGTTTTGTGTGCGTGTTGATGCCATTTGTTGTGTGCAGTTTGTATGGTTATGCAAAGCCAATTAAATACAATCTGCATATTTCACCTTGATATGCTAATTTCAGGTGACGTCACGTCATATTGCTTATGTTGCAGAGCCCTCCGCCCCACTTTTTTTTAGAACTTGACCCCTGGCTTTGCCCCTTTTTTGAAGCTGCTGGTATATGACTGTTCTGTCGTTGTCAGCCCACCCTATCATGGCTACTTTGTACGTTATCAGAGCTGCTTCCGAGCTGCATCAATGTCATGCAGTCTGACTCAAGCAGTGCGCAGGCATGGCCATTATGAGCATCCAGATTTGTCTCGTTCCAACTCACTGCTGTTTATGGAAATGTATAACTAGCTTTGCCGCTTGAGAGTGGGTCATGTGGTTCATGAAAAAGAATGATCTGTCTCAGTGTGCAGAGACACATGGCCAGTGCACACTGTTGTTCCCTGTTGCGTGGTTGACTCATTGACAGTTAAAATATGAATGTTGACAAAACACCACATTATAATCAAACTGAGTCTGAGTCAATGGGTCTCATAACAAGTGTGCCGGTCCGGGAACAACAGTGCTGCTAAGCCTACCGGCACCGTTGTTACCGGACCAGCACACTACAAGTCTTATTAACGGTGTCGTTATTCACGGTGCTGGTGCTTTCCTCATCCCCATTCCCATTGACTCAAATGGGAAATGGGATTTACATTTTTGCGGCGCCTGACTTCCAGGAACTCTAGGGTCGTAATCCCCCAGTGTTTCCGTGGAGCCAGGCGCCGGAAAAATGCACGAGTCCGGCGGCAGCCTGCCGATTTTACCAGCAATGCTACCGCCGGACTTGTAATAAGGCCCTAAGAGTGCCAAGGCTCAGAAAGAAGTGCGGGACTTAGCGCTGGCCAACACCCCACAATTTAAGCATTGTTTACATGTCTCCATTGATTACCCTGGCAGAGGATGGCAGAATCTTTACTATGGCATCAGCTACTGCAACAACAAAAAAAAGAGAAAAATGTAAACGCACCTTACCTTGGAAAGTATAGATATCAGTGAAAAAAGATTAAGGTCAACAATATTCTCAAAAGAAGCAAGGCAAGCAGATTCTTTGCTGGATTACAAGATACTTTTTGGAGCATAATGTGTCATTGTTGATGGTACAGTCTTGGGGATGTTTATGAATGATCTGTGAATTCTCAGGTTTGCAGTGTGTTTAATTTCCTGCTGCCATGCATTCAATAAAATAATTGTTACATAATAAGCCATAGTTCTAAGCTACTCGGGAGGACAGCTCTGCGGCTATGTGCTCGCCTTGGAAGCAAGACGACATGAAGTCACACAGCTTCGATCCCCGGGTCCGCGCTTAGAAACCTCTGCGTATTAAGCGCGTTATAAATAACCTATCATATCATATCATACAATTCTAAACCTGTGTCATACTGTTTTCAATGAAAGAAACTTTGATTAAAATAATTATTTGTGAGTTGTTCTTCTTACTGTTCTTCTAAAGTCCTATTTGTACATTTCAAATCACAATCAAGATAAGAGTAATTTATTTACTGGTTGGTCCAGGCAGATATTATGAAATCACTTACATCTGGAGTGAACAGAAAGACAATCCCACTCACTGACCCCTTCAATGTTAATGCACGGATCAGGAAAATTGTAAGGACCAGATATGGAAGTGTTGATGTTACATACACTGCCTGCGAAGAAAGAGAATAAATATGACTACATTCAAGCTTCTACTGCAAATTTAAAAAATGAAATCAACATATTTCTTTTCTTCATATTTTATGATTCATTTTAGTTTGACAACTGCCAATACACTGATTTTCCTAAAAACACATGGGTGTACATTTTGCAAGAAATCATCTTTCCTACTGCGAACAACAAAAATTCCATTACTATACCAGATCTGATTTGTTTTAAGCATGTGTTGGATGTGTATAGGCAAGAACCCATTCTTTTCTTGACCAACCAAGAGTTCTAAACGTGATATTACACTATGCATTGACTGGGATAGATAGCTCAGGGGCAACACTCTGGTCTTGTAAGCAATATTACACTGAACAGCACTTCGAGGAACCAACCAAGAGTTCTAAATGTGATATTACACTATGCATTGACTGGGATGGATAGCTCAGGGGCAACACTCTGTTCTTGTTAGCAAGACTACACTGAACAGCATGAGTTCTGTACCCCATATGGCGCTTAGAGTTGATGTCCGGCATGAAGCACAATCAAAATAACCAAATTAGTTGTGTTTTTTTCACTGGTATGTATATGGTCTGATTCACAAACATTTGCACTGGAGCTCTTATCACCTCTAATCCATTCTGCCAAATGTTCAAGAGCAATCACAAAAATCAGTGGAGAAAGTGGATACCCCTGTCTGGTATCTCGTCCCAGGAGAAATGATTTAGACTTGAGAGACTATTCATTGTAACAGAAGCCATGGGGTTTGTGTACAGAAATTGAACTCATTTGTGGTGTCAAATGCAAAGTAAGCCAACCCTACCCTGGAAGGAAGGTAAAAACACACAATCAGAGGGAAGAAGAGTCATTCAGGGAGCCAGGTCAGCCAATGTCAATTGGGCAAAAGTCTAGGTGAGCTGAAGCACTTCTTGCAGGTAAGTAAAAGTCTTGCACAATGTTTTAGAAGTCTTTGTAGAAAAAGTAGAATCAATGTAGGGCCACAAGCTGGGAGGTTTGTGAGGGGTAGAAGATGCAAGCAACTCTACAGAAGCAACCAAGACAAGTCTCAACTGAGAACAAGTAAAGCTACACAACAAGAGGTAAGCCCCCTTAGTTTACAGTACCTTTGGTTAGAAGAAATGGTTTCAGCTGGCTTCTGTTCCTGTGCAGCTCTGCAGATCCTGTTGTTCCTGGGCCTCAGTCGTGGGGACCAGAGGGAGGACTTCTGGGGACTACTGCACTGCAATGGGGCGGTCAGCAGCAAGAAAGGGGAAACGTCAATTCAGCGGCACTTTGCGGTTTCAGCTCCTCGTGTCTCAGCAAATAGCACCACCGCAGTTCTCGGCTAACACTTTGGGCTTACCTCGCATCTGAGGTCCAGTACTCTGTTGAGCGGGCTCAGGCTCGGTCAGTCCTGCTTCCTGGGAGTCCAAAGGATCTTCCTGGAGCTCGGGTCCGACTTAAAAGTGATGCACCCAATCTGGTGTTCCTCTCCCTGGCACTTCGGTTCCAGCAGCAGCCGCAGTGGAAGTACAGCCAGCCTTGAGAGGATGTCCAGAGAGTTCACTTTGGAGTTGATTGGTCCCACCAACTCAAGGGGAAAAGCCATCCTTGCAGGGCTTCACTAGTCGAGGCAAATTCAGAGTTTCAGCACAGCAGCAGGGCTTCACCGGGAAAACCAACGGTCTAGGAGTTGAAGCAGGCATCTCTTCCAAGTTCTTCAGATTCCTTCGTCCAGTGGTCGACTCTGCCTTCCAAGCCAAAAAGCCTTGCCTTTTATGCAGGTTTCTCCCATTCATTCTAGCTTAGCTGTCAATCACACAGCAGGGTGGCTGTTGTTGCCGGACAGCCAGTCAGCCAATCACCTTTGGGTGCATTCCTGTAACCAAGGGGATTAAGCACAGGGCGTTTTGGGCACCTCCAACACTTCCTGCCCCTGCCAGACACTCTGGAGCCAGAGGCATGGTAGTTAAAAGTAAACCAATGCCACCAGCCATTAATTGTAGAAAGGGTAACATCAAAATGTTACATGAGAAGCTAGACATAGGGGATATTAAGTAACCCTTCCAGCACCCTATTGTAAGATAGTGTGTGCTGAGTCTAGAAAGTTACAAATGTAAGTAAAGTCAATTTCACTTCACTGCTCTTGGAAACAGTAGTTTATCCAAGAAAGGTATTTAAACCTTTGGGAAATCGGCAAGACTTCCCTGTGCCACTGTGCTGAAGTTGCTGTGTGTCACAATGCAAAAAGATGATCCATATGGAGTTTGTCAGACTCCAAAACCAAAATAAACACAGTGATCAAATCACAGAAAAATACATGAGAGAGTGGGAAAAAGGTCTCACTCTCTCCAGGTTAAGAATTTAAAGTCCTAGAGTCCAGCAAAAGTGCTGGGGGTCTCTAAGGTAGAGAGGCATTAGTAAATTACTGAGAATGCTCCCTAACAGTGTGCCTAAATGAATCAATGAAAAAACAAGGGTTTGAATGCGAATAACCAGCATTGATGGAGATTGGGGATGGTCCCATTCTAATACTGGTGGATAACAAAGGGTTTCAGGACATTCATTTGGAAGAAAATACAGCATTAGGGATGGCAGTTCAAGAATCCTACTACATTGCTGATATATATAACCCAGTGATCAGGAATATTCCTGAAAGCTACGTGACTTCACAGGGTGAATTACCTGAATCATTGGATTCTAAATCAAAGGGAATTTTTAGAATTCTGTCTTTGCACCCTTATGCGCCAAATGAAAGGATATGCTGTCATCTGGATAATTGTGTTCTATTTGAATTGGGTGAATCCGAAAGAGAAAAGCAGCATATTGAAGTGGAGGTCCAAAATATTTCAGGGTAATGGCACTTCAAAGAGACACTGCCACTCAATTAGAGGAAAGTAGAGAGGTTCCTCCTTTGGAGTATTTGCCAGTATTTTCTGAAATGGTAGACGAGCAGATTCAAGCGGCAGAAGCTTTCACAAATGAAGAAAAAAAAGATCAATTCAGGAAAATATTCATCGATTTCAAACAGGTTTTTGCCAACGATGCCGATGGGCATCTGTGGGCTGACAAATTTACATAATGGCACACTACCAGAAGGACATGGTAGGGAGCCAGTATTTGTGCAACTAGCATATCTGGGGGCACTGGCTGAAATAATTACACATTTGGAATCTAGAGGCATTATTAGGCCTATTCCTAGTACATCAAATACCCCTATATTCGGTGTGTTAAAGCCCAATAGCCAATGGCGCTTCTGTGCAGATTTGAGAGAATTGAACAAGAGGGGACCTGTTTCAAGGTGGCCCCTTTCATTTATTGATCAGGGCCTAGCACAGGTTCAAGGATGGATTAAAGGTGTTTACCACCTTGGATCTTGTACCACTAGCTGAAGATATACAAAATGTATTTGCATTTTCCTTTGCCAAATTACAACATGCTTGGTCCTGGACCCCTTTTGGGTATGTCAATAGTGGGAGTGAATTTGGTATATTCCTGAGCAAGGCGCTCCCAGATGCAGCTGAGAGAGGAACCATAATTTATGTGGATGATGTGCTAATTAAAAATGAAGATTCAATAAGTCATTTTAATGAAATTAAATTTTAAATTCTTTCATCCACCTAGAGGGGTGAGGGCAGGAGCCCCCCAGCCCAGCCCAGCAGAGGATCCAGATCAGGACCCAGGCACGGAGCGTGCTAACAGAGCAGGGCCTGCCTGACCCTGTCCATACGAGGTGCCTGACTCGCCCATGCCGGGCGCATCGCGGCACGATATCGAGGCTGAACCTCGATTTGAAACGAAAGAACCGCCGGCAGGCGGAATCGCCGGCCAGTCCTAAGGCCATACAAAGGCCTGTTCTGCGCCCCAGGTCCCCCACTTCTTTCATCCACCTAGAGGGGTGAGGGCAGGAGCCCCACCAGCCCCCCAGCCCAGCAGAGGATCCAGATCAGGACCCAGGCACGGAGCGTGCTAACAGAGCAGGGCCTGCCTGACCCTGTCCATACGAGGTGCCTGACTCGCCCATGCCGGGCGCATCGCGGCACGATATCGAGGCTGAACCTCGATTTGAAACGAAAGAACCGCCGGCAGGCGGAATTGCCGGCCAGTCCTAAGGCCATACAAAGGCCTGTTCTGCGCCTGTTACGCGCATGGGAGCGCGGAGTGGCCATCACCTCTGCTCAACTTGCAACCTACCCACTACCAGAACCCTCTCGCATAAGGAGAACGCATTGTAAGTACTTGCAAGTACCGGGACACTACTGTATGCATGGACTCTTAGCCACTCCCACTTAGATGGGTCTATGGTCTCTAGTACTGGTCACATACCCTATGATCGTATTTAGACCACGCTACTGTGTTGTGCCTTATGGTCGCATAGTGACCACGCTATTGTGTTGTGCCTATGGTCGTATTTAGACCACACTACTGTGTTGTGCCCTATGGTCGTATTTAGACCACGCTATTGTGTTGTGCCTTATGGTCGCATAGTGACCACGCTATTGTGTTGTGCCTATGGTCCTATTTAGACCACACTACTGTGTTGTGCCTTATGGTCGTATTTAGACCACACTACTGTGTTGTGCCTTATGGTCGCATAGTGACCACGCTGTGTTGTGCCTTATGGTCGCATAGTGACCACGCTACTGTGTTGTGCCTTATGGTCGCATAGCGACCACGCTATTATGTTGTGCCCTATGGTCGTATTTAGACCACACTACTGTGTTGTGCCCTATGGTCGTATTTAGACCACTCTATTGTGTTGTGCCTTATGGCCGCACCGATGTCCTTCATCCGCCAATCCTCTGCATGGCGCATCGCCCCTAGCACACACATTATGCTACTTTGCCTTACCGTGATCATGTTCCCCTTCTGTGTCATGCAAAGCAATATACTCTGCAACGGTAACAGCTACATAACCCATAAAAATGGACTAGCTAGACCCGCCTGCCCAAGACATTACCCTATCATCTGCCCCACACCATTCCTGCCCACTACTCCAGCCTTCCTCCCGGTCTCACAATCTGCCCATCCTACCCATGACCACGCACAACATTACGATGTCCTAGACAATAAGAGTGCAGATAGATCCAAGCAGAACCCTACCGACACTAGAGCACCCTGCCCCACCCATCATCACAGCCCCTCCACAATGACTGACCTTACTGTCTCTCAAACAACCACCCTTATCCCTACCGATCGCAACAATAGACTTGGTGCCAGAATCCACCACAAAACTAGCAAACGCCCTGCTAAACTACCCAACAAAACTAACAAGTACACTATAACCCCCATCAACTCTACCCTCCATACACTAAAAGGAGCTCTTCTAAATGTTAGATCACTTGTCGCCCATTCCACAGAAGTCGCCGACATCATTCTGACTAACAACCTAGACTTCCTTGCTATGACAGAAACTTGGCTACATGAGGCTGTGGGACCATCCCTTACCCTAGCCATCCCTGACAACTATACTATCCTCAGAGTAGACAGACCTAACGCTCGAGGAGGTGGTGTAGCCCTCATCTTTAAGTCCTCACTCGATATCAGACTAGGCTCCTCTCCTCTACTGAAATCATATGAACACCTCACAGTTAAACTACAAACCTCCCCGAAGAGTACTATCACTATGCACCTAATCTACAGACCCCCGGGTCCACCTGGCTCTTTTGAGGAAGATATCACCTCCCTAGTTGCCGAAAGCTCCAAACCTTCAGCACAAATGATTATACTGGGAGACTTCAATCTCGGGTTTAATGACCCTCTTGATACCCCTGCCATTGCCCTGGCCATGGCATTAGAGGAGCATGGCCTCCTTCAACTCTGCTCCAAACCCACCCACTCGAAAGGCAGAATCCTTGACTGGGTTACCGCCCTCAATTGCAACATTACCCTAAAGGACCCTGTACAGCTCATCTAGACGGATCACTACTTCCTCCCCCTTGACATTAATATCAACAACCTAGTGCACAAAAAGCCTATTATTGCTCCGGCCTGCCAAACTAGGAAAAAGAGCAACATCACAGCTGAAGCCTTAATGCCTCTGGTGACCCCCATTCTGAACGCCCTACCAACCACAACTGACTTAAACTCGATGGTCAACGCCTATAATGACTCCATGGCTAAAGCTATCGACACCATTGCCCCACTAAAAATGCGTAAAGGGAAACCTAAAGCGCACCTGAATACATGGTACACCCCAGAGCTCAAACTTCTCCGACTACAAAAAAGCAAACTTGAATCACTATGGAAATCGGTGCCTTCAGCAGACAATAGAACTAACCTCACCAACTTCTCCACCCACTACAAAAATGAGATCACACGTGCTAAGAAAGAATCTCTTAATTCCAGGATTTCACAGGCAGGCTCCAGCACAAAAGAGCTCTTTAACATCTTAAAGGAACTAGAAAACCCCACTCCTCCCGAAGATACCTGCACAAAGGATAAACCTTGGTGCACAGGGATCCAGAACGCCCTTGCCAACAAAATCTCAGGGCTCCAAACTAAAATTGAAAACAAACGGCAACAGCTCACTCATGACCCCTCCTCCAGACCCACCCATCCCCCACTCACCGCCACTAGCTCAGGCTTCACCTTCAAAAAGGTTACCACACTTGAAGTACAAAAAATTATAGCATCCTTGAAACCCTCGAACTGCAAGGGGGACAGTTGCCCCGCACAGATTATCAAGGATGCTGCCAGGGATCTCTCCCCCTTCATCACCAAATTAATAAACTTGTCTTTTTCTAACAACATGGTCCCAAGTAATCTGAAACAATCCTGGGTCCTACCCTTGCTAAAAAAACAGACCCTCGACCCAGACATACCCACAAATTATAGACCCATTACCACTGTCCCATTTTTACTAAAGATTCTTGACAGAGTGGCCTATTTACAAATTCAGGATTACCTTGAAACTAACCTATTACTAGGTACTCGCCAATCTGGCTTTCGTCCCCAACATGGGACGGAAACGGCCCTTGTTGATCTCAAGAGCCAGATAGACGAAATCAAAGATAAAGGGAGGGCTGCCATCCTGCTTCTCCTCGATCTCTCCGCTGCCTTTGACCTGGTTGACCACAAAATCTTGTGCAACCACTTATCATCGGCAGCACACTTCTCCCACTCGGCGGTCACATGGATCCAATCCTTCCTGGACAATAGGACCATGCGAGTCTTCTCACCCATAGCAGCAGCCGACCCTATTCCCATTACCTGCGGTGTCCCACAAGGATCGTGTGTTTCACCCACTTTGTATAATATATTTACAAAGCCCCTATTCGATAAACTGGACCATCTGGGTGTCACCTACACCAACTACGCAGATGACACCCAGATACTCCTCACTTTATCAGGCAACTACAACGCGGACGCCAACAGGATCGGTGAAGTCTTCTCCATCGTTCAGGCATGGATGGCCACACATGGCCTCTGCCTGAACGATGACAAGACTGAACTGCTCCTTGTCGGCTCACCCAACACTATCCGGAATCTCAGCCCGAGCTACTCTAGCTTCATCATTGACGGCAACACCATTCCCACTGCCAAAAGTGTAAAAACTCTTGGTTTCTATCTCGACACTAACACCAACCTCGCCAAACAAATTAATATGACCGCCTCAGCCACTGCTTACACTGGGAAACTAATCAGAGCCTGCAGACCTTTGATATCCCCCAACAATTGCCTTACTCTAGCCAGAGCACTAATACAATCCAAACTGGATTATTGCAACAGCCTGTATGTAGGTGCCAATAAAACGGTTGTCAATAAACTGCAAGTTCTACAAAACAATGCACTCCGTGCCGCCCTTAATATTCCCAGAAGAGAACATATCTCAGCCACAAGAATCACATGCAAATGGCTCTCCATCCAACAAAAAATAGACCTAAAAACTATCTGCCTCACCTACAAAGCTCTTAACCACCTGGCCCCACCTTATTTAACCGATAAATTCATCTTAAGACAGAATATTAGAACCACCAGATCCTCTAATACACTACAACTGACAGTGCCCAAATACTCCCTCAAAAGAGCCGGTGGATCCAGTTTCCCAGTTCTAGCCTCTCAATTATGGAACACTATTCCATTGGACATCAAATCTACCCCTACATTTCAACCTTTCAGAACTAAGATCATCACCTGGTTACTTAACAATTAACTATCACTGTATGTATGTATGTCACTAATTCTACTATAACTGCTTTCATACCTGATTTTGTAACTATACTTATGCTGCACAATTGTACAAATGTTCCCACCTTTGCCTGTAACCTGATGCTTAAGCGCCCATATACCTCTGGGTCAGGAGCGCTATACAAATAAATAAACAAACAAACAAACAAACAAATATGCTCGGTCAGCTATAAAAGGCAAGGGCAAAGGTATTTTTACAGGAAGCTAAGTGGTATAGAAAAAGGGTACATTTTCTGGGCCATGAAATGACAGAACATAGGCTAAACCCGCAAAAGAAAAAGGTGGAAACAATTCAGAAGCTAAAAGATCCCTCTAATTTGAAAAGTTTAAAAAGTTTTCTAGGAATGATAAATTATAACAGGAAATGTATTGAAAATTATGCAGATATTACACAACCTTTGACCAGATTGCTGAAGCAGGGTGTACCCTGGAAATGGGAAAAGGGAGAAACCGAGGCTGTGGCCAAGGTAAGAGACTGTTTGATGAAAGCACCATGTTTGGCATATCCAATAACAAACCAGGATTTCTTTGTAGAAATAGGATTCACAGATCAATGCATGTCGGCAGTGCAGTACCATGATGCAAATTACAAAGCCATTGCATATGCCAGTAAGGCATTGTCACAGGTAGAGGCCAAATTTAGTGAATTTGAAAAGGCACTTCTGACCACTGTGTGGGCATTGCCACATTTCTGCCCCATATTAAAGAGGAGCGCGTGATTGTTGAAACAAATCACCAGCCTCTACTATTCTTGAAAAGTAAAAGAATCAGATCAGGGAATTTTGCCCAGACAAGGATTACTTCATGGTCATTAGCGATACAGGATTTCCAGTAGAGGTGAGATATGGACAGAACAAAAAGAGCCCCGTTTCTGAAGGACTAGTAGAATTACTTGATTGTGCAACTGTTTGTGCACCTCAAGACACAGAATTAGAAACAGATTTAACTGAATTAGAGCAATCCCCACACAAGGCTTTCAATGAAGAAGCACATAAGGATCTCCCAACCATGTAAGTAAATGGATGTGCATATCATGCGGAAGGTAATTCTGAAAAAGAACTAGTGGCAGGAATAGGAAGCTGGTGGGTTAAATGCAATGGCATTCCAAGAGTAAGCATGAGGTTAGCTTCTAAAAGCAGTTCAGTTGCAGAATTGGCCGTCATTTAGAAGACAATATCTACAGCAGAAGAAAATAAACTTAAAGAAATAGTTTTAGTCAATGATTCTGATAATGCACGAAATAGTTTTGTGGAATATTTACCTGGCTGGAAATTGAGAGGAATGCTCACATATAACAAGAAACCACTTAAATATGGCAAAATCATCCAAGCCATAGACAACCTTGTTTCAGAAAATGACTTGATCATCCATTGGAGGAAGCTATGTATTCATTTGAAAACACCAGGGGAGACAAGGAAGGAAATGACAAGGCAGATCAATTAGCCAAAATTGGAGCTGTGATGGGGGAGTTATTTCCTATTGAGCATTTGCGGGTGATGTCCAGGTGGATGCGATAACACGTTCCAAAACTCAGTAAACAGTTGATCAACCTGTGACACAGTGAAGCTTTGATACTCTGCCTCAAGACTTGACTAAGGCACAAAAGGAGGATCTTATTGTAAGCCCATTTTACAACTATTTGTTAGATGCAGATTAAAATCCTCTGACTGAAGAGGACTGCAAAGGGAAAGAGGAATAGAGGGTGTTATTAAAAAACAAGGAGAACATTTGTTTACAGGATGGACTAATGATTAGGGAATCGGTCTCAGGCCAAATCTAATGGGTAGTACCTTTGTCATTTTGGGGATTAATGTTACATCATGCCCACGATGCAATAACTGCATGCCATAGTGGTTCCCAGAAAACTTTGTAGAATGATATACAAAGAGGTGCTTGGTGTGCGCACAGTTTCAACCCTCTTCCCCAACACATAGGGTGCTATTAATGAAAAGAGGTTTGACACTCCCCTTTTCAGATTTGCAAATTTACTTCCTAGGGCCCGTTCAGAGGTCAGCACAGGGAAACAGGTATATGTTGACAGTCACTTGTTTAACACCCAAATGGGTGTAGTGCATTCCAGCCCCAGACTGCAATGCACAAGCCATGGCCACTTTCCTAGTCAATAATATTTTTTCAAGATTTGGTTTACCTCAGAGAGTAGAATCAGACCATGCAAGTCATTTCACTAGTGCTCTAATGTGGCAAATCTTGGGTGTGAAATCTTAGGCTCTCATCTTCAGGGGGAGTGGAACAGTGTAATAGGTCAATAGTTGAGATGTTAAAAAAATGTGTAGCTGAGGCAGGGTCCAACTGGGATTTGAGACTCCCTCTGGTGTTGATGGCTATTAGCTCAACACCATCTAGATCAACAAACCTCAGCGCACATGACATTTTGATGGGTAGGAAAATGGTTTTGCCACAGAATCTGCTTTACAGAACCAATGAGGAAGCCCTGGTAAATGTAACCACAATCCATGAATATGTGGAAGAGCTGAGAAAGCACTTGCAACAGCCTTTTGTGTTGGAACAGCAGAATTCGGAAAAAGCCGCTGATAGTGCAAAATCATACTATGACAAGAAAACATCTGTGAGGGAAAATGAGGTAGGCGATCAGGTATATAAATTCGACTTCGGGAAAGGTAAACAAAAATACAAAATTACTTGCATCAGGCCACTGGCCATTTAGAATTGTAGATAAGGTTTCACCTGTAGTCTACAGAATAGCCATAAAGGAGGGAGAATTAATTGTGGAACAATTTGTCCATGCTAACCAAATTAAACAGTTCCACCTGTCATGCCCTCTTGGAAGATCTGGGATCGCTGCGGCGCCATTAGACTGTTACACCACGTTTTCACTGTTCTGGTTGTAACGGTCTAGTTGTTTTTTTCAAAGATGGCTGCCACCCGGCATATACTGACCCAGCAATGGCGCCTTGGTGCGTTGCACATTGGATTCTTTCTGTGCGCCTGTGCTCACTATCTATCGCCTGCGATAGCGTTCTCAGCCCTTCCCTGTTTAGGAGCTCTTCTCTGGAGTTCCGAATTTTCCTTCCTTTGTTAGCGTATTTTTACTTTTCCATCATTGCCCAGTGCAGTGCTCTCATTTCCATGCTTCCCATCTTTTGTTTCTCCTCACGGCTCCCAGCCGTGTCTTGTTTACCCTTCGCTTTCCCTCTTCCTTCTTTTGTGCTGCCTGTACGTCTGTCTCGCGGCTCTCGGTATTCATTTCTAACCTTTATTATTCTGTTGTCTTTCTCTCGGGCTCTCTCTGGAGCTCCTCTTACTTGTGTTTCTCTGATCCTCCTTTGGCTCCTTTGGAGCTGCCCGTATTTGGCGCGAGGTGAACTCATTTGCTCACAGGTTCGTTCCACGGCCATTTCTTACCTTTGTGTGGCCAGCCGCCTTATACTCTCTGTTCTGAGTGCCTTGTGGAAATTACCTAGGATTCGCTGCATCTTACAGAGTCACCCAGAACTACCGCTTTGGTATAGCCTTACCAGGAACCACAGCAACATTATTGCCTCATCTTCAAACTTAACTGCAAGTCCAGTTCTCCATCTTCGGACCTACAGGATTTTCAGCCAGGATGCTTTTCCCTGTTTAGGGGCTTACTCCAGGGGAGTCCACACTGTTGGATATATCCCTACCGACAGTGTGGCATCCCGAAAAGAGAGACCTTATTTGCACCAAAAGAAAGCCAAGAAGGTAAGCACCCAGAAAAAGACTTATAGAAGGAAGAAGAGGGATCCAGAAGAAAGCTCTGCGGAAGACCCAGGTGAGGAGGAAGAAAGGGAGGTTTCTTCGGATTCTGACACCACCTAAAACATGAAGTAAGGAGGTTGGAGCAGATTGGGGGAACTAGTGGGGATTGAAAAATATACTTTTCTCCTAAAAATGAAGTGCTTGCATCTCAGGAGATTCGCCATAGCAGGTAAGCAGGTGCCAATAATATATACAAATATCAAGTTGAAGTGTAAAAAAAGTGGTGGAATGAGAGGTGCATCAGGTGAGTAACTGTGTATATATTTTAAAATGTTATGCGAAAAGGGGGTGGGGGGGTGAACCAAGTGGGTATATAAATATTTTAAAAGAAATTGAAAATGAGAACAAGGGGTATTAAACAAATATATTTAACTACTATTTAGAAAAAGAATACAAATATACAGACAGGCTTCCAAGTGACATTAATTAAGATTGCTAGGTATCCCAGGTTGATGTGTGAGTATGATGACACAGGGAATTGTCCATTGAAATGCATTATGTTAGCCTGGATTTTTACAGTCAATTGCCATTGTATCTTTTATACTCAACTCGTGTATTATTTGCAGGTCCTGACAAAGTGTCCTTGACTGTTTTTGTATATAGTATATTTATGTACATAAACCACCTTTTGATTTCAGATGATATCCAAAGGAGAGAAAATGAATGAGTGTGATGTACTTAGTTCATAATGTGTCTTTTTCTCTTTGCATTAGGTTACTAACTACTTCTTTCACCAGCGCTCTAGAAGTTGGAGACAGCTGGATCCCCTGGAGGCCACTGGATGAAAAGGATACCCTGGGAAAAAAGAACCTAGACCGAAGAAGGGGGGAGAAGATGTTTACCCCAGAAGGAAGTCCTGCTGGCAGAGGATGGAAGCTTGACTCACTTTACTTCATGGACAAGACCCTGATTGAAGACACCGAGTTAAGAGAACTTCAAATCATCTTGCATTGAATAATATGTATCATATTTTATTCTCATTTCAATTCACCCGCGTGAGGGTGGAACACTCGTTTGGGAATAAGACATTTTAAATATCTTATTTTTTTTTAAGAACATTGACTTTGGTTTGATTTCTAGGCTTACATACTCTTTGTTTTGGATAGCATAAGGACGTAATGTTACATACTTTGTAATGATTTATTTATGAAAAATTCAAAAAACACAAAAGAAAAATATGATTTAAAAATCTCTAAAAAATCTAACAAGAAAAAAAATCGAATCAGTGATAACTTATCTTACAAAAAACAAGAAGTGATCAAAACATAACAAAAGGAGATCAAAAGTTACAAAAAAGATGTTTTAATCAGTAATATATATATATATATATATATATATATATATATATATATACTATAAAACAATCAGACACATTCTGCAAAAACACTGGAATATTCTGTTAGCAGATCCTGATCTGGGCAACAGCCTTAAAGGCCACCCGGAGATACGCTTCAGGAGAAACAGATCTTTTAAAGACATTCTGGTCCAAAGCTTTATGGACAAAGAAGAAGAGAAGACACAAACAAACTGGTTGACTATAAAGAAGAAGAGCTTCTACAAATGCACACGTTGTAACATTTGTAAGTATGCGACTTACTGTGGGACATTTACACATCCGGTGACAGGACATACAGTTGTGATCTCACAGTGGCTCACCTGAGAAACTGACCATGTGGTATATGCCCTCACCTGTTCGTGCCAGAAATGGTATATTAGCAGCACGAAGTGTAAATTGAAAATTTGCATACAACAGCATGTGCGTGCCATTCTGCATAATGATGCGAACTATCCAATGGCAAAACACTTCTACGAATGTCACAACAACAATATAGACAGCTTCAGATTCCTTGGCATATACAAAATAGAAATGGGACCGCAGAGAGGAGATAAGGAGAAGTTGCTAAGACAAAAAGAAACCCGTTATATACTTGACTTTGAAAGTAAACAGCCCAATGGACATAATATCGATGCAGGGCTGTATACTTTTCTGGGTTGTTAAAAAGCATCGATGTCCCACAAGAGATAACGAATTGTGAGAAAAAAATTCAAATAGCAATTATGTGTGCCCACCAAACAAGTTTGAGCATCCCCATTGTGTGTTTTATGTGGATTTGCCAATCAAAAATAAGGTTCGAAGGCAGAATTTGTGGTTTTAATTAATGGCAAACGATTGGTTGTTGCAATGTTTTAACAACGATTTTTAATGTGTTATTGGTCATTGTTTCTATTACACTTTTGTGAATGAAGTAAAAATTCAACTAAATTTTTATGAGGGAAAGACGGAATCAGATATGGGGTAGGACACTACACTCATATACAAACGAGTTGAAGACTTACACATTGTGAATAATGGCTATGAATAGCGGAAAGTTGCTGAGTTTTAAAATTGTGCTGTGTACAGTAGATGTGGTGGACTTTGACACGTTGGCCCTGCAGAATGAGACATTGGAGAGACCTTGGCAATTAAGATCTGCACTATGCACTTTATTTCTAATTGAATATTTTGTCATTGCATTGGGCACTAAAATGGTGCTAGAACACAAGCACCCTAATGAGGCACTGTATGCGAGTACTCAGACATGGTGGTATTGTGGCATGTGTCACTAGAGAGACCCTGATAACTAAGATCTGCACTTTGCACCTTTTTTTGAACTGAACCTGCTGCTATTGCACTTGACACTTTGGAGTTAGGAGAAAATTCAGCTAAAGCACTAAGCACTTTAACGAGGCACTTTATGAAAGGAGTTCAGATGGGTTCCAATGACTATAATAATTATAATCTGCATTATGTATTTGCATTTGTTAATGGAATATGCTGCTACGACATTTGGCATTTTGACCCATTGCAATATGTTTGACAAAGTATTAAGGATATACATGAGGCACTTGATCATAGATTGCAAGATGTAACACACTGTCAGAATAAGCCACGCCAAAACGCATGAAATATTAGAATGTGAGTGCCACAGTGTATATACGACAAACATGCTTTCTTTCAAATGTACTGAACTCAAAACCCCAGAGCACACTAGGCTAAGATGGGCGACACACGATTTAGCCCTTAGCAAGCAGGACAGACTGGTCCCTCTTCCATTTCCACTTTCAAACCTTCACCCCCCCCTTCCTTTCTCTCCGTCAAGTTTTAAATGGTTTACTGACAATGAGGCAAATCGTTGTGAGCAAGCGGTGAGTTAGCCGCGGAACGCGGGAACCTCTCAGCACCAGTATTGCTGCACTTTGGGAGGACCTACATATTTTGGTCTTTTTTACTTTGAACAGATTCCCGTGTTTTTTTGTAATGTTACGACTTTTCCCTGGATTAAAAAATAAAGGCAGAAACTAAGTGAACCCATTGGTGTGGACCCGGACTCTCTTTTCCTAATTTGGATGGTTTATCAACAGCTGTGGAGAGTGCAGCTCGAACTCTTTACCTGCAAGGTAGAATTGCTAATATATATATATATATATATTCAGTGAAAAAACTTTGTTAAAGGGACGTTATGGTTCCAAGTAAAACCGAAAAACGCCTGAAATTCGCCAGTTATGGTAAGCTAAGCAACCATAACTTGCGCCACCACCGTGCACTGCTAAGACTAACACCCACGACATCAAAGTTGACATCACAAATGTCATTGATGACATCACTGATGACATCACATGTCTGGCTCACTCTTTTTTCCTTTACTGACATATCTAGGCCACATGGTTTTCTTCAGCAACAGTCAGGAACTAAACATTTTATTTTATTTGTAGACCTATCCTTCAAGTAGGTTCTTACAGTAATTCCCTTAGAGTCCAGTCACATCATATGAAACATATACCTAGGGGAAGACGCAAGCTTGAAAGACAGCAATCCTTTCTGTGCATAAAGATAATCAATAGAGTTATCAGCACTTTCTGATAGTTCTGTTGTTTTTTTATGGCTGTACTTTCCCTGTATATGCTCATATTTGTATACATTGTACTCATACTACTTTCCTTAGGGTCCAATCACATCATGTGATACATATATATAGGGTAAATAGCAGCTTTGAAACAGAGGAATCATTTATTTGAATGAAAATAATCAGTTAGGTTATGAATTGTTTCTGCTAGTACTTCTGCTTTTTTGCTAACTACACTTTCCCTGTATATACCCATATTTTTATGTGTTCTTGTCTCTTTGTGTTTTGTCTGTAGTAATGCAATTATGTAATACATGGGTTTTATTAGCTACTTATTACATATTTCACAGTACACAAAAATCTATTAATAAAACAATTATCATTTCATTATTCAACATATCAACATTATGAATATTATACCTTCATCATGTATGCTGCACACAATGCTATGTTTCTGCATGAGTAGCTTAGTATACTAGATAGAACCCCATAATAGCATGCTATTTATATCAATGCATCGTTCAATGCACTAATTAGGTTATATTTATTGCAATGATCCTTGACACTTTTTTCTCAACATTATAATAAGAATCCCTTGTACACATATTTCATGAAAAGTAAATACACATGTAATGTCATCAATGACATTTGTGATCTCATCTTTGATGTCGTGGGTGTTAGTCTTAGCAGTGCACGGTGGTGGCGCGAGTTATGGTTGCTTATCTTACCATAACTAGCGAATTTCAGGGGTTTTTCGGTTTTACTTGGAACCATAACGTCCCTTTAACAAAGTTTTTTCACTGAAATTCATAGGTTTTTAGTAGCGCAACTTAACCATAACGTCCCTTTAACAAAGTTTTTTCACTGAATTTCATAGGTTTTTAGTAGCACAATTTAATAATAATAACTCTTATTTTATGTACATGTAAAATTGAACATACTGAACCCTCTCTACTGAGTTGGATGTCCGCAAACTCTTTTAATGTCTGCGGACATGTTCGGACAACAGCACCACTACCCAAAAACTCTGGGGGGGGGTATGTTTAATTGTGTTATCATAACATATGAACATTTTACAAATTCACAAACCAGCACACATACACATTATATGTAGTAATACATAAGAAGTGTAACCCATATATGTAACACACTAACCATTCATTTAAATACAATATGTTCTAAAATGGAATATACCAGAGAAGAAAGATAGGCTTCCAAAATGATTACCTCACAAAAACTCCACAACCAAGAACAACAGCAGTTCTACAGACCACTCAGAACATACCTTACCTGAAATAGTAAGTGCACTGCATTTTACTCATATAGTTATAAACTTTCTGTATAAGATTTTTAAAAAAATGATATTATGTTTTTTTTTCTCACAGAAATGTCTAGTACTCTGGAGTGGCTAGAGGAGCATTTCCCACATGAGGACATGTCCGAAGATAGTGAATCTAATGGTAGACACTTTACAATATAAACCATTTAATTATTATTTTATATAATTTTAACATATATATATTTTTTTGTACAGAGCATACCAAAATAGAAAGTACTACAGAAAGAGCTGTTATGGATAAGACTCTTCAAAGCATACAAGAAAAAATAGATCTGCTGTTGGCTAATTTTAATAATTTAAAAAACTTTGTGGAAGATCATTTTAAACAAAAAACCACGTACCATTGTCCCACATGTACTTGTCCCCCCTCACCATATCCCAGTCAATTATCCCCAAACCCTCTCCATGAACCAAAACGTTTTGATGAGACTTCTATCCCTTCTTCATCTCATACAAATCCTGTGGAAACCCCTATTTCTCCTGTTTTTGTTTCAGTTTTTGCCTCACATTCTCTGTCATAAATTAATCATACATGTTAAATAAAGTTACATTTTTATATTGTGTTCTAATTAATTTCATGTTTTTTTTTTTTAAAAGCAATTTAGGTGTCCGAGGACAGCGTGGGTGTCCGGAATGTCCGTAAAGAAACGAAAATGGAGGTGTCCTGAAGAACACTATACCTGTCCGTATAGTTCGCTAGCAAGTTGAAACTGTTCTAAGAACACACACGGTGTCCTGAAATGTTCGTAAATAAGCAAAATAGGGATGTCCTTAGAACGGTATGCCTGTCCGTTTTGTTCGTAGGCAGGTTGAAACTGTTCTAAGAACACATCATGTGCCCTATAATGTTGGTAAATGAACGACATAGGGGTGTCCTTAGAACACTATACCTCTCCGTAATGTTTGCATGCAAGTTGAAAGTGTTCTAAGAACACACGCTGTGTCCTGAAATGTTCGTAGATAAACAAAATAGGGGTGTCCTGAGGACGCTATGCCTGTCCGTATTGTTCGCAACCAAGTTCAAACTGTTCTAAGAACACATGTGGTATCCTCAAATGTGCGTAAATAAACAAAATAGGGATGTCCTGAGAACTGTATGCCTGTCCGTTTTGTTCGTAGGCAGGTTGAAACTGCTCTAAGAACACATCATGTGCCCTATAATGTTTGTAAATAAACGACATAGGGGTGTCCTTAGAACACTATACCTCTCTGTAATGTTCGCTGACAAGTTGAAAGTGTTAGGGAGAATTCTCTGTTTAGGCTGAATTTCCTAACCTAGTGAGTCCCCCAGCAGCTTTGCTGGATTTTTGGGGTTTATTTTTTTCTCCTGCCAAGAGTGAGACTCTTTTACCCTCACTCTTGGGCATGATTTGAGTGTGTTTCTTTGAATCTAGATGTGTTTAATGGGCTATGGGGTCTTTTACTCCATAGGGCTTCATGTGTTTTTGTGATGTGTGTTACACAGCACCCTCTGTGCAGTAACTCAGGGGTGTCATAGTGACCCCCCAGTATAGACTCCATACCCTGGGACTGACTACTGTCTCCAAGGGCATGTAAAGTCACCATTGACTTTACTAGTCTTAAATTCTGAACAGAACCAGTACAAACCATCATATTGTGGACGTACTGGCTGGGGCAATTCAATTGCCCCGGGGTCTGTTAGTCGAGGAGGCACGTCTCCGTCCCCCCTGATCGAGTTTTGGCTGGTGGCAGTGGATACTACTTTTTATATTCAACCGCAAATATTTTCCTATGGGATTTCCCATTGTTTTAGGCTACTAACTTTATTTTATTATTTACGGTAGCCTCGAACATACCGACGGATTATTTAATTAATATTAATTCTCCGGTTGGTATTTTTTGCCAAAACTTGATTCTAAAATGGCGTATGTGTTCTCTTCTGTGACTCCAACCCAAGTCGAGCCCTTTGTTCCACTTTTTGGCGGGCTTCTCCACAGAAGCCCTCCCAAAGTAGTGCCACTCTGTCTGGGGTACTTACGAGTGGTGGAGGGAAATTTAGCACCCTGGACTGAGTTGCCTAGGCAACTCAAGTTGCACTCCATCCTGATTGGCCCAAGTGGTGAGCCGGCCGGCTCACCACTTAGCATGTTTGAGTGACAGCTAGGCTGAGTGAATGGGGGTTTGCTGCATAAAAGCAGGGCTTTGGGGACTGGAACTTCAGAAGTCGCCACAGGACCTAAGAATCCGATGAGGGAGAAGCTGAGCCGACCTGCCACGACACCACTACCGGTGGAGCCCTGCTGGACTGCCTCACCACTTTTCCCAACGACAGAGGAGATCTCCCGCCGGAGAGTCTTCTTCCTTTGACTGGTGGGGATAACCAGTTTCACCATCTTTTCGCTTTCCCGACGTACCTCGTGGCTGCCTTGCCCATGCCAAGCACCCCGGCAACCGGGATACCATGTTTTACCACGACCGCGAAACAAAGGTACCACCTTTAACCGGAAAACTCTGCGGCTGGTTTCTGCCCTGGTAGTGCAACGACCTTCATCTTTCCTCCAAGTCGAGATCTTCTCTTCCCCTGGACGACGACGCAACTTGCACCCACTACCAGGAACAACTGCCACCGCTGGAGAATCCTTCCTACTTAAGGTAGCGTGTCCCGCCTGGCTTCCCTTGCTACCGACTGTACGGGGTAGATTTAGCCCCTGGCTTTCGAACCTGGGTTAGCCTGGGACACCCTGGCTAAACTTTCCTAAACCTCTCTAAACTCTTTTTGAACCCTCTGCAAGACTTTCTAAGCCTAGTGTAACTGTGTGATCTTGGGCGCATTTGTGCTCTGCTCTCTCTAAGAGTGGGCCTAGCCTTTGGACTTTGGCTCACCAGTGACCTTTGCTCTTCTGCCTTGCTAATAGTGTTCCTGAATCTTAGAGTGGTGTACCTTTCCATATTCTGTCTTTTTCCCTCCCTTTCTCACAAACTTATTGGAGTGCAATCTAGTTAAGCGCTCACCTCTGTATGAAAATAAGTGGTGTTTTACTGTGACTTATCCGATAAGGAAAAAGGGGTGTATATATTACAATAGTAACTGTGTTTAGAATATTTTACAATAAGAGTGCTGGAGTGTTTCAAACTGTGTGTTTTTAAATAAATAATTATATACTTTGATACCAAAGCTCTGGTCAGTGTTTGCTTGTATTGTTGTATCTGAGTGCCTATTGTGTATACTTTGCATACTGCCTAACTCTTCTTGAGGGAAGTCTGACTGCTCAGCCACAGCTACCAGGTAAATCTGGGTGGTACAGACTGTTACCAAGTGGGTTTACTGCCAACACCTGTAGTTTTAAATCTTTTGCAGTGGTCCCTAAGGGAACTGCACAGGTTTCTGCCTAACAGAAAGTGTTCTAAGAACACACGCGGTGTCCTGAAATGTTCGTAAATAAACAAAATAGGGGTGTCCTAAGAACGGTATGCCTGTCTGTTTTGTTCATAGGCAGGTTTAAACTGTTTTAAGAACACATCATGTGCCCTATAATGTTCGTAAATAAACGAAATAGGGGTGTCCTTAGAACACTATACCTCTCCGTAATGTTTGCATGCAAGTTGAAACTGTTCTAAGAACTCACGCGGTGTCCTGAAATGTTCGTAAATAAACAAAATAGGGGTGTCCTGAGGACGCTATGCCTGTCCGTATTGTTCGCAACCAAGTTCAAACTGTTCTAAAAACACATGTGGTGTCCTCAAATGTGCGTAAATAAACAAAATGGGGGTGTCCTGAGGACGCTATGTCTGTCCGTATTGTTCGCAAGCAAGTTGAAACTGTTCTAAGAGCAAACGCCTGTCTGTAACTGTTCATTTGACGTGTGACGCACTTTTAATTACTTCAGGACCCGAACAGTGTCTGTAGAACATCAACGCGCATGCGCAAACCACTGTCCGTGCATCTGGTGACCTGCGGACAGTCGCTCCCTTCGCGGACATGTTTGCGAAGCTATCATGTGACCGCGCCCAAGCTGATCGCGTGTTCTAAATGCGGACACTGTTTGTGTCCCCGAACAATTTAAAAGTACATTTTCAAGTAATCCACAATATTTTTCAATAAAAACTCACCAGAGCACAAGTCCCACATAGTAATCCTGAGTTTCTACATACTTTTTGAAACTTTTCAGCGGGAGAAGCAGTGAAAAAGACGAAGTAAATAACCTTGTTCTGAATTTATCTAATCGGATTCTGACAACAGAAGAAATTTCCGTTTTGAACAAACGCCTGTCTTTTGCCCCGACCATGGACTATAACACTACGACTGTCCATATAGATTTGTTTAAATTTGTTCGAAAACTCAAACTTCAGAAATGGTTTGCAACCCAAGTAACTAACACTTACTGGGAGAAGGAAGTACCTGCAAGTCCGAGTGAATTTACCATAGAAGATCTAAACCACATTTATCTACTTAGATCTTTGGAAAATACTACAGAACGACCAATACATGAAACCTTACAAGAATTATGCATATCACAAAGCAGTCTTGCATCGACAGAAATGAGAAGCAAATCGAGATTTACACCTCAATTGGCACCGGACAACTTGATAGACATGTTCTATAAAACAATGACCAAGGATCTTAATTGTGCATTTGACACAACCAAACAGAACCAAACAATCAACAATAAATTTAGATTTGACAATTTGTCGCGATTAGAAAGAAAAGCCCTTAAGAATTTACAACAGGACCACAACTTAACGATCAAGCAAGCTGATAAGGGTGGAAAAATTGTTGTGATGGATCGTGAAGATTATATTACAATGGCTTACAATCACCTCACTTGACCACTGTGCTATGTGAAATTGTTATCGAACCCCAAATTGGACATAATCAGAGACCTCACAGAAGCAATTACGAGCTGGCACCGCCAAGGACTCCTAACATATGAGGAAAAACAATCTTTGGTAACTAAACATCCCATTTTACCGACTATTTACTTTTTACCTAAAGTGCACAAACCTTTTGAACGAATTCCAGAAGGCAGACCTATTCTCAGTGGAATAGGCTGGGCAACTGTCAACATGGCTGAGTACATTGACAACATTTTAAGGCCAAAAGTTAACAAAACTAAGTCGTTTCTTAAAGATACTACAGCAATTATCAATACATTAGCAAGAGTGGACTGGCAGCCTGGATACATCCTAGCCACTTGGGATGTTACAGCACTATACACATCAATCAAGCACAATACAGCATTAGATGCCATAGATTACGCTTTCTCACAGGAAACAGCATCAAGCTATCAGTCAATTCAGATGCTCAAGGAAATGTTACTTTTGACTTTGGAAAATAATGTCTTCTTGTTTAACAAGGAATATTATAGACAAACTTGTGGAGTAGCCATGGGAGTGAAGTATGCCCCGGCCCTTGCCAATCTGGTAATGGCTACGTATGAAGACCAACATATCTACTCAGAGCCTAATTATGGTGAAAATGTCGTTTTATGGACTCGATATATAGACAATGTTTTTCTCATTTGGAAGGGGAATGACGATCAACTACAAGTATTCAAACAACGTGCAAACCAAAATACTCTGGGAATCCAATTTACTGGAACATCCAGTACATCGGAGGTTAACCTTTTGGATCTGACAATCTATGTTAAAAAAAATGAACTAATGACTAGGACCTATAGAAAACCAACGGAGGCGAACTTTACCCTGCTCGCGACAAGCTGTCATTTCAATCCGGTTATCAAAAATATTCCTAAAAGAGAATTCATAAGAGCACACAGAAACTGTTCAGCAAAATCAGCCTTTGATCAAGAATGTGAACTGATCTCATCTCGATTTCTAGCCAGAGGATATGCCATGAAACATATCATCAAAGCTCGTGCGCAAGCCTTGAAACTCAACAGACAACAGACACTGACGTCCAGAAAGCCAATTCAGAGCCAGTCGGAGAAAATTAGATTTATCACAACATATTGTACTAATAATGAAGCAATAAGGAAGATTTTGAGAAAGAATTGGGACATTTTGAAGTTGGATCCGCATATTCAGAATTTTATTGAAGAGAGACCTTCAGTAATATTCAAAAGAGCAAGAACGCTAAAAAATATCCTTAGCCCGTCTCTACTACCAGAAGAAGAAAAATGTATAGCGGCAACCACATGGTTACCTCAATTACCAGCAGGATTTCGAAAATGTAACTCCTGCACGATGTGCCAGTATGCAATGGGTAATACAGAACTTTTTCAAGATTCTTTTGGCATCAAATACAGAATCACAGACTTCATTATTTGCAAAATGAAATTCGTGATTTATGCAATAATCTGTGAATGTAAAAAGGTGTACATCGGAAGTACCATTAGGGAAATGAGAATTAGGATTCGGGAACACCTGGCAAGCATTGGAAGCCAGAATGTTAATTTACCATTGGCATCCCACTGGCAAAAAGAACACCAACTTAACAACAGAAAAGACATCACATATGTAGGTTTCAAAAAAGTGACACTGGGATCGAGAGGAGGAGACCTTGAGAAGAAATTAAGACAAGAAGAAGCCAAACTAATATGCCGTTTTCATTCAGTAGAAAGAGGTCTGAACTCGGATAATGAAATGTTTTCATTTCTATGAAACCTGTAAATTGTTATGTATTGTGAACTATGAGCTAGACTCTAAAATGTAGCATGCAATTTATTTACTCTGCATTCCATTTAACAGCTCCAGCAAAGTAAGATTCACATTCAGAACCTAATGGGAACGAATCTGATTGCTAATGAAACATGATTAACGTGTAATGGGATAAAAAACGCCACTTAGATATACTTAGGGATCAATTATAGACTTAGGGTTACATAAGGACTTCATTTATGTATACATGTGGTGTTTATCCACGGTTATCTACCAACCAGTTAAACAAAATCAACGGTGTTTTGATGCACCTATAACGGAGGACTCTATGTCCTTTCTAATTTTAAGTTATATAATCCAACTATTACAATGCAACTCCTAGAACCATTCGATATTTACTGATATACAAATTAAATTTCTAAGAAAAGCACTAATTCGAGCAAAGTATGGGCTCATAAAATAGAGACCAATATCTTAGCCTTCCATAGCCCAAAACATGGCGCTCATACTAGAAACTGTAGAAGGACTCTCGTGGTGACCAGGGCAACCGGTGTAAACAACTATTTAAAGCCTCCATTTTTGTTTGTTCGGTGAACGCGGACAGAATCATACGGAGCTCTCTTTTTTGCATTGCAGAGGTAAGACATACCAGTTCGTAGGGTTCTTTATTTAAAGTTTGCACGGCAGTCCTCTGCCTTACTAAGAGACCAGTAAATTAGATACAGATGTTAGTCTATCGCGTAGTCTTTTGAGTCTTGAATGTCACATGTACATATACTAGGAAGTTTTCACGCACCAGTATCTTTGACATTTCACGAACGTATAGTAGGAATCTAACTCTTAAAACGGCACCCCACCGGGATAAACCATAAAAAGAGGTGCAAATATAGAGATAGTAATTTAGTTACCTGGGACTTAATGAGAAGGACACCATACACAAATCCCTTACCTTTGAGCACACTTAAATTAAAATTCAGTGTAATGATCACTTTCTGAATTTATGACTTTAAGAAGGAACGGGTGTATTAATACCATAAATATTGCCACAAATTCATTTGACAGGTTGGGATTTAACCCGAGACTTTTAATTTCCATTCTTTTGCTGAAAAGCAACTTTCCACATTTGTATACAATACCATTAGGTAAGCTTTGATTTTTGCTCAGATGCTACATATTTCTTCTTTTTTCATGTTTTTTCAAGAGACAAATGAACTCATTATGTTTTTCTGTTTTTTTCTCTCCCTTTCCCACTACCCTGTGTTTTTGTTTGTTTATTTGTCTTTTTCCATCACCATAAATGTTTGAATTTCGTTATGATTACGGATATTGTTTGATTCGTTTCGATGCTAATAATCTCTTTACCTTAAACAATCCTCCCATCCCCCTCCTTTTATGTCTGTGTTTCATTGGATACTTTTCTTGTGTGTGTCATAATGGTTATAATGTTTGTGCTACAATTGGACATTATATTTGTATCCCCCCCCTTTTTTTGCATTTATTAGCCCTGATTTGAGAAAGACGGCATAGTCCGTTGAAACACGTGTTATCTCAAAGGGCACTTGTCCTAATTAACTATTAAACCTCAATCACTATATTCCAATTGAGTGGAGTTTCTTTTCTTTATTATAACTTGGCGCATGAAGGAATAAGCGCAACCACATTTTTCATCAGTTGCAGAAGACCTTGTCCAGCCAGCTGGTCATCCCAAATTGGCCTGCTTGAAGGTTAATGAGAAGAACTTTTCTCTTCCTTAGGGCTCCTGGTTTTCATCTCTTTGACAAAGGACTTTGGAGTAGACTGCTATCCCAATCGGGTTCCAGTGAATCCTTCTTCAAGCAGTGCCCAAAGATAAATCAACTAAAGGGAAGGGCGCCCCTTAAAAAGGGAAAATGCCACAGTGGATTGCTCCATTACAAGCCTGTTAGTAAGAATTTCACAAAGGCTACAGTACCAAAAGTCCTTTTCCTTCTGAAGTCATACACAGAATGCTTTGTTGACAGGAACTAGACAGGGGGATAGGACGTTTGGAAGTCCTAGTGAAATCAAAGATGGTGAGATGCCTCTAGGGACTGAAGCTCTCTCCTGGGTTACTGTAAATCCACACTTTCCTCTGTCTGCCTCCATCAAAGGAACTTCAGTAATCAGCACCCTAGTGAGAGGTGGTGGCCATTGTAGTGGCACATCTGCCTTTGAAGCCCCATTTCCCAGCTGAACCCCCAGGCAGTGTTTATGTTCCCATGAAGATGAGACCAGCTTTCTCAGGGGTGCCAAGGAGGAGGATTCTTGGGTGAAACCAATAAGGTTTCTGTGTTTTTTAAAGCGGTTTTTATTTTTTATTGAGTATTTATAAAGCGCCTGTACAGCAATTCATGTTTCAAGGTGCCACAAGCAGAGGCGTTGCTAGGGGGAGTGTAAGGGGGCTATAGCCCCGGGTCTTTTGATTGTAGCCCCGGATAGAAGCTCAGGGGATACAACCAAAAGACTAGCTAGCCCCGAGTTCCGACAGTCCCACCATTAGCCTAGCCCCCGATCCTTTACAGAGCTAGCAACACCCCTGGCCACAAGACAAAACAGGGGTGCAGGGAAACAAGAGATACACATAACAATAACGATCCTACTTGGCCTTGTGTCATTCGGATTGTGTAAGTGCTGTAACAAGAAGTGCAGGTGGGGGGGAGTAGGGAGGGGAGGGAGTGCCGGTCGGGGCAAAGGGATAATCGTAGGGTGAGAAGGCAAGTGCAGGAAGAGAGGAGGGATACAAGTGTAAGGGGGGAGGAGAGGGAAAGAATGGCCCCTCCGTCAAGGCGAGTGCTAGGGGAAGTGCAGGAATTGCAGGGAGTGAGGTTCACATGCTAAGTGTGAGAAGGGGGTGGACCAGACTCGGTAGGGATGCATACCCCACCAGGCTGGTCATGGCAAGGGGGCCCGGAAGGGCAATTGCAGGTTTATGGGGGGGGGTGTAGGTCAGGGAGAACAGGGTGCTGGGTAGACTGGGTGAAGAGGGCCTGGTGCCCTGTAGGGCTCAGAAGGGATCAGGACGCCAGTCAATGTGGCAGAGGCCTGCATTAGCAGCGCAGGGGTGGAGGGAAGGAAGAAGAGAAAAGGAGGGTCTTGAGAAGCTTTCAGAACTGAAGGAAATTCGGCTCAAGCGTGAGAGGGGCAATGAAGCCATTCCAGAGGGCGGCTCCTGTGGAAGAGAGAGATCTACCCACCACTCTCTGCTTGGAGAAACGTATGATCTGCATAGATTTGGAGCTAGAAGACTGAAGGGCTCGAGCAGGGATGTATTTGGGAGAGGGAGTTGGATATAGTGGGATCCCAGGCCCCAGAAAGCTTTGTGGATGATGCAGTGGGTCTTGACCTTGATCCTCACAGCCACCGGGAGCCAGCAGAGAGATGTTAGCGCTGGAGAAACGTGTCCCTGGGCTTGAGGCCAAGGATAAATCTTGAAGTCGTATTCTTTTGAAGGGGTGAATGGCGGATAAAGGCAGCTTCAGGAAGAGGCTGATGTAGTAGTCCAGCCTAGAGAGGACCAGAGCTTTGGAGACATTGAGTTTCTTGGGGAAGGTGAGGAAAGGGAGCATGCCTCTGAAGAGGTGCAGCTGAAAGTGGGCCTTCTTGGCAATGTCCGCTATGTGAGGAGAGAAGGAGAGAGAGGAGAAGAAGATGACGTCAAGATTTTTAGCCTCACAAGAGGGTGAGGGGAGGGGATCCATGGAGAGCGGCAAGAGAGTAGGAGGGAAGGAGGGTGATATTGTGAAGGATCTACATTTTACTGGCATTAAGGCAGAGATCATTAGCAGCGCACCATGCCTGAATAGCAGTCAGACGGTCAGGAATGAGATAGGAAGAAGAGGAGGCATTGGAGGGAAGCTTGCAGGAGAGCTGTATTTCGTCAGCATATCACTGGAAGTGAGGAGAGAAGGTGCAGCACAAGCTCCCTGCCTCAGCTCTGCGCCTTCTGCAACTAATCCAGAACAGAACCGCAAGACTTATCCTTGGCCTCAAGCCCAGGGATCGCATCTCTCTGGTGCTGAAATCCCTCCACTGGCTCCCCATGGCTGCAAGGATCAAGTTCAAGACCCTCTGCATTCTCCACAAGGCTTTCTGGGGCCAGGGACCTACCTATCTACAACGTTGCCTACCTTAATTCTGTCCATCCCGAGCCCTCCGCTCATCTACCTCCAACCTTCTGCGAGTCAGCCGGTTCTCCAATCAGAGATTTGGAGGGAGATATTTATCCTCTGCAGGGGCCTCCCTCTGGAATAGCCTCCCTGTCGCACTCCACCTTTAGCCTGAGCTCCTTAAGTTCTGGAAACTCCTTAAGACATTCCTCTTCTTATCTTCCTTTTCTCTCCCCCTACCCTGCTAACCTTTCTCTCCGCTCTATCCCTCTCTCCCTCCTTTTCCGCACAGCCTGCTGACTGGCTGCCTGGTGTACTTCAAAGTCTCACAGGTCCGTGGCACCCTCACCAATCCCCTTGCACTTGCCTCCGGGCCTTGCACTTGCCTCATTGTTACTGCACTTGGTCAATTACTCTTGAGAGTGGCATCTCTCAGCACTTACCCCAGCTTCTGACTGATTAGGTGCCTACCCTCTCCTGCACCTGTCTGCACACTTGCACAATCTGAATGCACCATGCCGTGAAGATAATCTATCTGTTTTTCCCTTGTCTCCCCTCCTTGCATTGTGGCACCTCAATGCACTTGGAAAAACTGCAGAATCATTATCAGACCTATTTGCTGTTATCTACATTGTTAATTGTATTATATGCATTTGTTCCATGACCATGAAGACTTATATCATTCAGAAATTCAAGGGCTCTGAATTACTGTTGTTTTTTACTCTTGTTCCCTCCCTCCTTGAGCACTTTGAAACACTTGCTTTGTGTATAGGTGCATTGCAAATAAACAATACCATTACCAATTGAGTCAGAAGGGCAAGGTAGATGTTGAAGAGCAATGGCGAGAGGATAGAGTGCTGGGGGACACTGCAGGTGGAGAGTGTGGTGCAGATGGGAAAAAGGCCCAGTTAAACCTGTGAAATAAGGTCAGAGAGGAAGGATGTCACCCAGTCTAGTGCCATGTCCGTGATGCCAATGGTTTCATGGGGCCGATTTATGAGGGTGGCATGAGTGACTGTATCAAAGGCAGAGGAAAGATCAAGAAGGATGTGAACAGAAGGAAAGTTAAAATCTTCACCGCTGTGCAGGAGAGCAGTCTCCGTGCCTCTGGCTGCTCTGAAGCCAGACTGGTGGTTGTGGAGACAACCAACAGATTCAGTGTGGTGGATCAGTTGGGAGATGACCAGCTTCTCCAAGAGTTTACCAAGGAAGGGGGTAATGGATATCGGGCGGTAGTTAGCAAGGCAGGAAGGGTTGGCAGAAGGCATTTTGAGGAGAGGGTGCACAACGGAGTACTTGAGCGAAAGTGGGAAGGTGGCAATGGCAAAAAAGTGATTGCAGAAGTCAGCCATGACTGGACCAAGGGAGGCAATGTTATCCTTGATAGTTCTGGTGGAGCAGGGGAGCACCTTTTTGGAGGAGACTTTCATAGAGAGAACTTGTTTAGAGACTTCTTCTGGTGCTATGGGCTAGAAGGAGGAGAGTAGATGGGAAACGGAGGCCAAGGGAGGCCTGAGAGATGAGGAAGACATGATGTCCTGGGTTTTGGCTGTGTATTGGGAGGCCAAGGCAGTGCAGAGGGATTAGGGATGGCAGAGGAGAAGTGGAGACTGCATTGGGATTAGTGAGTTCCTTGCAGTTTTTGAGCAGTTCAGTCATGTTGTTGGTGGCCCCAGAGATGTGGGCTTGGATATGGGCCATCTTCTTCCAGCGGATGGAGAGTCTGTATTGCCTTTGGAGCAAGAGGCAGGCCAGTCTGTCAGTGGATGTGTTTGAAGCCTGCCACTTCTGTTCAGCAAATTTTCACTTGCGTTTCAGACAAGTTAGATTGGATTCCTACCAGGTATTGCGCTTGGAGGTAGGCTTCATGCAGATCCTCATGACAAGGGCAACAATGTCCAGGGTGTTGGAGATGGAGAGGTGAAGGTTAGCAAGGGCTGTGTCCTTGTGAGAGTCAGTGGCTGGAGTGGGAGGGAGAATGAAAGTGGCAGGAAAAGCAGCAACTGACGCGCTTCATCGGTCGAATCACGGAGAAAGAGACTAAAAGTGCTGTTACAGGTGAGAGGACAGGAGAACATGGTCAGACTACGATAGAGCTGTGTTGACAGGGTTGGAGATGGGAATGTCAGCTGAGATGATAACATCCAAGGTGTGTCCGGCTGAGTGTGTCAGACCAGAGAAAATGGTGAGGAAAGGAGAGTCACAGAGGCTGCGAAAGAGTCCAGTGGCCGCAACAGGAGAGTCAAGGTGAATACTGAAGTCTCTGAAGATGAGAATCTTGGCGGTAGAGGCCAGGAGAGAAGAGGTGAGGTCAGACCACTCCAAAAGAAAGAGGGAGACCAGACCAGATGTCCTGTAGATGTTAGCAAGAGTCAGTGAGAGGATAGAAAAGACACCAAGCCTGCAGACTAGGCATTCAAAGGAGGAGTAGGATTGAGTGGGTATGATAGTAGCAGGCACCCATTCAGTGAAGGTCAGGACCATTCCGCCTCCAGACCGTACAGGCCTGGGCTTAGAGAGGATCTTGTAGCCCTCAGGGAGGAGTGTGTCAAATACAGTGACAGAGCTGGCAGAGAACAACGTCTCAGTCAGTACGAGGACACCAAGTTCAAAGTCTTCAAGGAGGTGACAGTTGTCAGAGGAGTGTTTAACGGCAAAGGGAGAGTTGAGGCTAGCTAAGTTAACCTGGTTGGCACCTTTGGAGGTCTTCCAACGAGGGCTGCAGGGATGTGGTACATTGGTCGGTGGTGATGAACAAGCCGGGTGGTGGCAAAAGGAGGAGTGGCAGGAGAAGGGATGAAGTTGATGAGAGACAGAAGATGCCTATCAAGAAGGAGGAGGTTGGGCTAAGAGCCCTGGGCCATGACAATGCCGTTCAGGTAGACATTAATGATGCACCCAGAGGATGAGAAGTATGCCAAGAGTACTTCTCATCTAGTTCCACCATTAACGGATGAAGAAGAGAAAGGGGAGAGGACTGAGACCATGTGGGGAGTCCATAGATCTGGAGAGGGAACGACAAAGAGGATGTCCCGACTGTATAGGCCTGGGCTTAGAGAGGAACTTGTTGCCCTCAGGGAGGAGTGTGTCAAATACAGTGACAGAGCTGGCAGAGAACCACGTCTCAGTCAGCACAAGGACATCCAGTTAAAAGTCTTCAAGGAGGTAACAGTTGTCAGAGGAGTGTTTACCGGGCAAAGGAAGAGTTGAGGCTAGCTAAATTAAGCTGGTTGCTCCAGAGGATGAGAGTACTTCCAAGAGTACTTCCCATCTGGTTCCACTATTAACGGACGAAGAATAGAAAGGGGAGAGGACTGAGACCATATGCGGAGTCCATAGCTCTGGAGAGGGAATGACCAAGAGGATGTCAGTGACAGTCTGCCTGAAAGAAGGGTTGATGTAGGTGTCAGCGATGGGCAGGCCTTGGTTGGAGACCAGGAGATCTTTCCTGAACGTTTTTCTTCCAGGCTTCAAAAGAGGTAGGATATGTGATAGAGTAGAAGTTAGAGTAAATAGGGGAGATGGAGAGCATCATGGAGGGAGAGGGCGGAGTAATGGAAGAGAGAGAGAGAGAAACTGCACAATGCACGATAAACTCACCAGGTGGCCTAGCAGCAAAACAGGCACAGGTGAATCAAGTGCATGACATCCCACAGGTTGCCAAAAACAAGGTATTGCGTTGCACCAGCAGCAGCCGAGGTGGAGGGAGGGAGAGCGCAGAAGAACTTCAATATCTGTTCTCTGGTAGTTCTGTACTCAGATGGTGGTTTCGGCAACAGACTCTGATGGTAACTCTGCTGTTTCTCTGACATGCTGTGAGTCTGGAAGGAAATGTTTCTACTGTTGTGGTCAGTTTAATGCTTTCTGGGTCGCATGTCACTATTAGGATATGGCAAGGCTTAAACTGGGTCATGGTTGAAGTGATTCCTTGGTTCTCCATCAGTCATAGTCTAAGCACATCTGGAGTGCCAGAGGTTGCAGACCTCTGCCCCCTCGAGGCTCTAGTATAGGGAAATACAGTCCAGGCAAATAGTTCAACAGTTAGGTGCTTATGTGAGGGGAAGAAAACGTTCACCCTCATAAGTTTGAAATTTCCACAGGCCTTGCTCGACCCTTAGTCTTCCAAGATAAATAAACTGAGGCTGTTAATATTGGGAGTAGTAGCAATTATTACAGCACCTGTAATTGGGAGAAATCCAGAATGTGGCACTCTACTTAAGGCAGGCATTGTTAAATCTATCACGGGTGGTTTCAGGGCTACTTATCCAAAGATTAGAGTGCAAAGAATTGCACCACCACAGAGAACACAACTCACAGTCTATGAAAACATACATGGCTCACAAGGTATGTGCTCACCTCTAACCTTGGGCCAGCCAACACTTCGAAATTTGAATTCCAACAAGGATGACTTTGCCCTTCATTTTCTGAAGTCATTTAAGTGTATACCATTCGATTAGTTGACCATAGCAGATATCACTACATTGCCTGGAAGCAGGTGTAATGCAACATGAGGCACTACCATAAAATTGTGTTATTGTTATGGATTCAAGACACGCTCCCAACGTAGTGAAGCTCAGAGCCAGCATACAGCAACTCTACTAGCTGAGACAGTATGAAGCACCGAACAACTGCTGGATTCACGTGTCCACTAAACACTGTGTAAAATGCAGCAATATTATTGCTCGGGGGTTAATGGAAGTCAGAGGCACACTGCTAATAAGGATTATGTGCTGGCTTGCCAGCCGGTGCAGACCACAAAGACCTCTGCGGCCCAGTTCTTAAAAGTCCATGGTGCGCTGAATCCTGGGACATCCCCAGAGACTTCTGCCAGCCAATGTGGATGCTGTAACACAACCAGCAGCTGCAACCAGGGATTGTGTCAATGCTTAGCGGTGTAAGGGGACGACCGGATGCCTCGTGACCTGAATGAATCAGTGCTCCTCCCCTCTCCATGTTGACAGAATATATTTTTGAACATGAGCATTTGGGTTGCTCCTGAAAAGAAATAATGGTATGACCGGATAGAGAATGTGACAATGTGAAGGATGCTAGAGGAATAGCCAGTTAAACTGAGTTCTGAAGTGCCTCCTTTGGGCGCTGTGTTTTGTGTTGACTTATTTTAACATTCATCTGTAGAGATATGTTTGAGTGCCTAAAATATATGTATCTGAATAATTGATATTAACATGAAATAAGCTAAGAAATACAAATGTTAACTAGCACATTGTCTCAAGGTGCAATAACTGCAAAGACATCTTCAGAAGGGTTTTCCTTTTTTATACATGGGGTACTACTCTTTATCACACTTTCCACTCCCTCCCCTCACCATCTACACCCCTGCCAGTTACGCCTCTTATAGAGCAGTATATTTTCATTCAGCATTCTAATGCCAGCAGGACCATCTAGGATGAAGATACTCAACACCTTAAGAGCTAAACATCTGTATATTTATCCTGAATTACATGGGAAATGGTGCAAACCCCTCCCACACCAGCATTCAAGAAGACACTATTTTTGGCAATGTTTCATAGTCCTGCAAACAAAATGATAAAACATACCTTCCCTGTTGTTTCAATGCCTCTGATTGTACACACATATAGAACTGCCCAAGCACAAGCCAGGCACAACACAAGCCACCATTGAAGAGTGCCGGAATCATCAATAGATGTAGAAATATTTAAAGTTTCTCTGTACCAAAAGTAATCGACTGGACTGCTGGCAGCACACTCCTTTACAAAGCCTGTAAGTAAAAGAAAATGTAATTCAGTACACAACTCAGTTATTATTACTTATGGGAAGGAATGACTATCTGGCAAGGGTATAGACACTCTGGCTTTTAAAACTTTTATTATTTGCTAAAAGGATTCTGGTAATTCTATCTCAGAAAGGGTGACCCCCCCTTTCAGCAAAGTTCATGCCAAAAGCCTAGTGTGCATCTTTGCCCTGTGTCCCTGTTTCCAAACCTCCTCGCTAAGAGAGTCATTATCCTAGTGGCGGTTGTAAACATTAAATATATGCCATACCTGAGTTTAGGGTTTGGTCTAGTATGTATCAAAATTATCAATACTTCTACCACTTGTCTACCATAGGGGAGCAAAGCACTGCAGGTCCCCTACAGAGAATTGATCTTGTGTACAAATGATCTCCAATTTTATTTTTTCTATTCACTTTTTATTATCAAAATCATTTTTTTAATACATTCCATATAGAAAATCTTAAAATAATTCACACTACTCATACGGACAAATGAATATAATACAAATATCACCTTTCTTCTTAGAAAAGCCTCTTGTTTATTATATAGAAACTTGTACAATGATACCTTCAATTGATTCATAAGATATCAACAATGCGATTTTAGTTAATCATGTTTATCATGCTAACGTTGGCAAATCAAGATTAAAGCCTTTACGCCCCACTGCTGAGGTGGACATGGCATTTAACGGCCTGCCGGCATGAGCTTTGGTAACAGCTGCAGGCCGTTAAATGCCATGAAAGCTATTCACACCCTGGGATTTCCCAGAGTGAGGGTAGTTTCTTTTTTTTTATTCCGCCCGGAGATGAGCTCAGCGTGAGCACATCTCCCTTCGGAATGAAAAAAAGTTTTAAAAAATTGTCACTGCCATGAAAATAGAAAAGGGACTTGGTCCCTTTGCGGATGACAGCAGCCATAGAAAACATGCTTTCCTATTTTTACGGCAGCAGACATTTTTGTTTACTTTTTTTTTCTTAAACCGCTGCTCAGTCGTGCTCGGGAAAGGCGGATTATGATTGGTCAATCTGCCTTTCCCGTGTACGAATGTTCTTTTCTTTTGCTTTACACTTTCTTTTGGTCCACGCAATGTGGCATGCATTAATCATAATGGCCCTATTATCCTTAATAAAACAAATTACATTCTTTTAAATAATATTAATTCTAGGACATATTATTGTACAGGGACGTGTGTCCCCGCCTCACACTAAATGTATTGGAGATAGACCCCCTGCCCCTCAAACCGAATGCTGATAAACTTATTGGGTTGATTAATGACTCTAAATGTTGTGAAATTCAGAAATCTAGTGCCTTTCAGAAAAGCGCTTCGAAGAGTGATCTATTGTGTGGGGTCACAATGTCTTGTATAGTAGAGAATTTGTCAGGTAGTACATGTTTATTTTTATTTTTTTCATTTTTTTATTGATACAGCTGATTTGCAATCAACGTTTCAACATTTTATCATACATATGAAAATAAAATGATTACACTTCACAATGAATATTTGCACTTATCTATACATAATAAGTAAAAATTAGGAACTTCATTTAAGTATTTAAATATTTGAACATATATCAACCAATTCATTCTCTTTCATTAATCATCTGTTAGGAGAGAAGCATATACATCCATATTTCACCTTGTTCCCAGTTTAAGCAGCAGAGTACTATCAGTCTTATTAGATAGAGCACTATCTTTCATTATTCAAGTCAATTATTTTATGAAAATTCACAATTGAGTAACCTAGTGTTTTACTCTAAGATTATTGAAATGATCTTTCAAATAATATATTCTGGAATCAAGCAATGTCTCACATTCTACCATTAAATGTTTCAATGATTCGTTTTGTTGGAAACAGAATCGGCCCACATTCTTTTCTTCAGATATGAGTTTCCAACGACATTTTATTTTGTTAGTGTACCATAGATTTAATCGGAATCTCATAATATCTGTTCGCCATATTTTTTCAAGGCGAATGGATTTGACTGAAAGTCTTTGTATAACATGCACTGTTCCCTGGTCTTTATCCAATCGATCTGCCATATCTTCATGTTTGCTTTATCAGGATTACCCATTAGGAGATTGTTCGTTATATCAGCTTCTTGTAAGATTGTTTGTACAGAGCTTCTCCATTGACTGATAAATCTCTCTGACGATGTTTGCATGTCATTTGATAATATTGCTAGCAAATCTTTTGATTGTCTCATTATTAGGCATTTTCGATATAGTTCACATTTCCTCCATTTATACATGGCTGATAGAGACAAAAGATCCAGAGAGTATATCTTGCACAACTGGCATGGGTTGAGAATTCGGAAGTAACAAGACCGACCTCCAGAATTTAGCTTCAATTCTCTGCCAGTACAGATTAGAGTAATCTAATTTGGACTTGGCACCATATAATATTACTGGAATAACCTTTTGCTTGTAATAGGTCATGATGGGGATTATCGAAAATGTTCCATATCTAGCATTTATGATTTTGGATTGAGATATTGCCGTTGATAATTTCCCTCTCATCTTCTGTTCATATGGTGTATCTTTTTGGTTATTATTGATGTTCAAGCCCAAATAAATGTATTCATCAACTACTGGAAGCACTTGTTTCTAGAGGTACCATGATCTCAATTTATGACCTTTCCCAGCCCATCCAAAGTGTACTACTTCAGACTTTAGTGTATTTATAGTCAGACAGTTTTCTTGTGCATAACAGCTTAAAGCATTTAGTAGTAGCTGTAGCCCTCGCAGAGTTTTGGATATTAAAACGAAATCGTCGTAGAGTAGCCCCTTTATCAGAGTTTCACCAAGTTTCGGAGAATCTGTGATAACATCTTTAAGACTCTGTCCCACATCGGAAATGTAAACATTAAATAAGGAAGAAGCAAAAGTACAACCTTGTTTCAATCCTTTTGCAGCGTTTATCGGGCTAGTCAGTAGGCCAGCTGTATTTAAACTAATTTGATTTGAGGTTCCATTACGTAGTTGGTGTATATAATTTATGAGAAACTCAGGACATCGCGCATTAATCAATTTCTTTATTAAAAGTTCTCTGGGTAACGAGTCAAATGCAATACTGAAGTCTATAAAAGACATATATAACTGTTGTTTATTATGTGGTTCATTAGCTTTTAAGATGTTAATAACTAGTAAGTTTATATTGTTCCCTACTCCTGTTATAAATCCCGTTTTAAAGGGATGTCTCTGTTTTTTTTCTCAGTTAGCCAAAGGTTGAACTCCTTCAGCAATAAGCCTGAGAATATTTTCCCTGGTGTGTCCAGTAAAGCAATTGGTCTGTAAGCTGCAGGGTCCGATCTGTCACCTTTTTTAAATATAGGTATTATTATGGAGGTCCTCCATGTTGATGGTATAATTCCGATCTGTAGAATCCTATTAAAGATCACAAGGAGAATATCAGCCCAGAACTCAGGAATTGATTTCAGAATCACATAGGATAAGCCGTCAGGCCCTGGTGCTCGTGATGAGCTAAATCCATGAATGGATTGTACAATATCTGCCCGTTCTATTTCAAAGTGATGTTTCATCAATAGATGACTTAGGTTAGACAAACAGGAAGGGAAAGGCGACCGATATAGGTTCTCATAATACTGAACCCATCATAATTCCAGAACTGCATTAATTTGAACGGCAGCTTGACTTTGATTTGTAGCTTTTTTCAATAATTGCCATATTCCAGAAGAAGATTTGGTGATGATTTGATGTATCATTTTTTCACCATCTTTCTGGGTCATTAAGTATTTCCTTGCTCTTGTCCAATTCATGTACTCACATTTTAAATGCCTTATTGTCATTTGATTAGCTGTAGAGAAAGTTGTCCTTAAGGTTTTAATTTACCTTTTTAGCTCGTTCTTTCTGGCCTTTCGCTGTCTATCAAATGTGACTTTCTTATCAATCATCTTAAATTCACTGAAAGATTGCATTGCTGTTACATAAATATCATTGTCATTCCTGTCCTCACAAGCTTGCTTGTTTAGCTTAGATCGTAGCTTTATTAATGTCTCTGTTGTCCAATTTATCCTAGATCTTCCATTATTTACCATGGTCCTGCCTGGATTTTTGATTTCATACATATTACTGGTAAGTGGGGCCAAGACCATGTTAAGCATAGCTGCTTGTGATCACTATGAATGCTATGATTTATATCTAATCTATCACATTGGGTCATAAGCCTGTAATCACAGTAAATAAAGTCTATTGTGGCTTCTTGAGTTCCTCTTTGCCATGTCAATTTGGCGGCAATATCTCCAGGGAGTGTCCCATTCAACATTACAAAGGATCTTTCTTTCATAATGTAATTCCATCTATTTTTAACAGTTTGTTCAGGGCCATTTTCGGCCTTCAAAAGATGAAGATTCAAGTCACCCATAATTAGCGTACACGTTACATTTGAGTCCATTGCAATAGATTGTAATACAGTCTCAATTTGCTCATAGAATGTATTTTCATCTAGACTTGCAAGCCCCCAGTATATATTTACTAAGGCAATCACCAAATGGTCTTTGGTAATACTCAACAATTGAACATGGCTACTTAAAGATACCATGCTTCTGATTTGAGACCTCTTGATTTTTTTACTGCCACTATAAGGCCCGCCATCGGTCTCCCACGAATTTGAATGTTTGCAGGTATTATGTTTATATCGTGATCATCCCAGATCGGTAAGATAGTCAGCCAAGATTCTTGAATGACCACAATATCATAATGGTCTATGTTATTTGTTGCTGAGTTTAAGAAATGCTGATGGCCTCTATTGTTCCATGACACCAAGCAGTATTTCTCATTCTCTCGGGATTGTTATGCGTGAGATGACCTACTATTTTGTGGGTCTTTTACCAGTTTAGTCATTTGATTATAGTTTTGCCCCTCTGTTCTTTGCTGTTCTCTTGAGAAGGGATTACCATTTATTTCATTTTGGTGACTGCCTTTCATATTTTTGGTATCCTCAACCAACGTAAAATCTAGATCATTCAAGTACTCAATTTCTTTTAGCAGTACATCCATAATCACACTTGATTTAATAGAGATACAAGCTGCTGTTCGGTCCTTATCATCAAGAAATTCTACTCTATCAACATCTGTAGTTGTGATATTTTTTAAATTGGGAATTTCATGAAAGATATTTAATATGCTTGCTCTTTTTTAAATCATACTGTGGAAAAGGACTACGCCTACAGTACATTATCAACTGATAACTATTACTGCTTTGTCCTATTTTGTTAGCTCTGGTTGATTGTAGATCTTTTCTTTGTGTTAAAGAGCTCAACCTAGTCTGTTGGTTTCCATTTCTTCTTTCGTTCAGGGGAGTATTCCATTTTCCAACCAAGTCTGATGAATTCACTCTCTGCAGTCCTGGGTCCTTCAAGATTGGGTTACATTTAATATTTGTGAGATCCTGTTCACAAGCATACTGATTATTAGGGGTTATTTGCACTTTAAATAGGTCTGGTTTCAGCATCTGCTCTTGACTTTGAGTAATATATAATGCCATGCACTTTTGAATTTCTTCTCGCATTTCTTCACGAGTGGAAAAAGTTTGGAAGTTAACTCTGTCTCTTTTGGATATTGGAGCACATTCCTGGGTTGTTCTCTGTGCTGTCGACATCTGTTGTTCAATTGTATTGTTATATTCCATCTTTTCCATCTCTATCTCCTGTTGTCTCTTCAGCTCTGATAGACTTATTTGAGCAATTTCATCATTTCGATGTCTTCCAAGATATGTCCGTATAGATTTTACTGAGGGTACTACTGGACTGGCCATCTTTATCGCAAGATCTTGATTAATGGCATTACCACCTATTAGCATTTTTTTTATCTCTTCACGCATTACCTCAATAGTTGGAATTAGGTGAAGTTCCTTGTCTGTAGTCGTTTGATGGTTTGTAGTCATTAGTCCAGTACCTTCGCTATTTTTTAAAGAGGCAGTATAGTTGGAAGTTAATACAGAAGCATTCATTGTTTCAGGTAATTTTTGATTAGATTGAAGATATGATGTTATAGATTTACATATCTCCTCTCGCTGTTCCTGTATAATTGGATTTTTTCCCAGTATTCCACTTGTCGCAGACTGCTCAATATTTTGTTGGTTGTCAATATTCAGTGGCACAGTATCTTCTTTCCTGTTGGTCATGACATCTTCAGTACTGTTTCTTTAGATGTTGACTTGTCAGTTGCCAAACTTTTTTGTTTTGTGTTTAGAAACATTTGAGCAATTTTGGTTTGAGCAGTTTCAGAAAGATTGTAGCTATCTTTAAGGGAGCTTTTATCAGTTCTGTTTGATTACCCACTGTACTTTTTTTTGGTTCTTTTTTCTTAGCAGTTTCATGATCTATTGTGCATTCATTTTCCTCTTTTTTTTCCTCGAGTCTTCAACTTGTCTTCTTTTCAATTTTTGGATAAATTGGTTAGTGCCTCTTGATTTGCTCTTGCCCCTTTGGAATTTTCAACAATATCTGTATTATTGTCCTCATTAGTTTCAGACGCTTTAGATACTGGATTCAGTATTTGTTTCTGAGATTTTTTTTTGTTCCGGTTCATCAGTTATTATTGGCTCTGAGGTCATCTCTCTATTAACTTGAGATTTCTGTATCTCCTGACTCTCTACCAATTGAGCTAGATGAATACATTTGTCCATCATTGACTCAGATAGGGGAGTGTCTTCCAATTCTTGGTTTTTCGGTGTTGTATGAGCATATCTACAATTTTTCTTGATCTGCTCTTCTCGTAAAATACTTTCCATCTTGAGATGTTTTGATTTAGATTAGCGATTTCAACCCTGGATTCCTCCCCTCTCAATATTACGATTTCCAATTTTTTCGATTGGGTCTTGAATTGGTGTTGAATTTCCATCAGATTTTCCTTTATTTAGTCATTAACAGCTGTTTTCAGTGCTACTAGTGCCATATAACTGATCTCAAGGTCCTTGGTGGTTTCCAGTAAATGCCCTGAGTGTTGTCGGTCTTCAGAGCGGGTGTCCTCAAAAACATTCACCAAAGAACTCAAGACAAAGTTAAGTGCTATCATCATTGATGAATTTGAATGATCATTTTGGGGATTTCTTTTTTTGTACTTTCTTCCCGCACTTTCACTACCTTCTTGCTCTTTTCCACCAGTTCAATCTTGATAATCCTTGACCATTCTTGATTCCTCAGATACAGCTGATATAGCATTTAGCTCAAATGATGAGTCTCGATTTGGTACAATATCAGAGTTCACAAAAGCTTCGTCTGACAGATCTATTGCTTGTTCTTCCTGGACCATATTCCTTGCTGGGTCTAATGTTGGTTTTCACCTTTTCTCTGTTGTTTTTCCACTTGTATTTTTTCCTCCCGATTGCTGATTACGGGGAAAATTATTTAAAATTGTGTTCTTTATTATGGTCGCCGTTAAGGTATAGTCTCTGTGTGGTGGTGTATTTTGTTTCAGTAAGTCACTTTTAGGTGTGGAAGCCTTAATATCTCTCTCAACAGAGGTTATTAATTGGGGTAGCCCGGACCCGGATGGCAACTGTTCATCATTAGGGAACATACTTTGTCTCCCAAAAAAGCTGTATTTCTCCCCAAGGGACGGTGATTTGAATATGGTCCTATTGATTGGGGGCGGGTTATAATCCCCAGAGATTGGGTCCTCTGTCTCTGGGGCTCGTAAGTCTATTCCTGCCAGTGTGCTCCGTAAATGATAACTTTTCATTTTGCTTGCCACAGCCTCTATGTTGTGCTCACTCGCAGTAGGTCCAGTAGGTCAGTTCCGGCTCAGTTCTCCTAAGTTAAGGGTAACACTTTCTATCAGTCAATACACAGCCTTAACTCTATAATAGCAATTGGATGAACATAGTCTCTTGTTGAGACTGGTCAAAGGCTGAGTGCCCGCAGTACCTGTCAAAACTTTCTGCCAACCAATATATAACCTTAATTCTATAGTAGCAGTTGGATAAACATAGTCCCTCGTTGAGACGGGTCAAAGACTAAGGGCCTCATCATGAGTTGGGTGGTAACGCCGGCAGTATTACCGCTGGCACTATTAGCCTTACTGCCAAACCCCCCCGGCGCTATTAGCAGTGGATCATGGGTTTGGTGGAATGGTTAGTACCCATTCCCCATTGGGCCCAATGGGGAAAATTCACACTATTACCGCCGGCGGATTTCCTGCCGGCGGTAATAGCGCTGAAATTGGCAATTTTGCCAAAGCCATGATGTGGCGGACCCTTAAATGCGGCGGTAATAGCATTACCGCCGCATTTAAGGGTTACAGCCGAACTCGTGATGAGGCCCTAAGTGCCCGCAGTCCCCGTCAAAACTTTCTGCGAGCCAGTATATAACCTTGATTCTATAGTAGCAGTTGGATAAACGTAGTCTCTCATTGAGACGGGTCAAAGGCTAAGGGCCTGCGGTCCCCGTCAAGCTAGAGACACTTCCTTTTAGATATAATACTCCCCACCAAGCCAAGCTGACAACACTTGTTCTTCACACTTGTTTAGTTTATATATCCATACAAGTCTTTCCACAGTTATTTTCGAGTTCCTACACTCCACAAGTTTTTTAAGGTCCTTGTGCGTCCCGTCGTCCTAAAGGACCCACAGACCTCAAGACTCTGCCTCTGACTCCGGTGTGAGAACACAGCGTTTGCTTACGCCGTCCAGTCACACTTCAATGATCCTCTGGAGTTGTGGTTTGTGGTCGTTCTCAATGCTGCTACTGCAGTATAGATGCCTGCGTCAAAAAAAGGATGCAATTAGATTTGACAGTTGTATAGCACTTCTACGGCCAGATTCGAGCGCAGGATCGTGCCGTCTACCATTCACCCAAACAGACAAACAGCGACTCCAGCCTTTTGCTCTCCAGGGCTTTAACATGTTTATTATAAGTTACTAAAAAACTAGATTCAAATCGGAACAGGTATCAAGTTCTGATCAAGAATAGGTTGATCCACCATTTTGTGATAAACCAGGCATGGTCAGGCAATTCCTAAAATGGTGGATTTCTGCTAGTTATGATGAGGTCAGTGGATAACTTTTTTCATAGAAGTTCATTGGTGTAGAATGAGACAGATCAGACCTGTTCAAACTAGTTTTGAGTGGCAGGTAGGCCAACTAATCACAGGAAGGAAAAGGGGTTGTACATTACTCATTGAATTACCTCACCTTCTAGATTGTATAAAAGGGGCTGAGAGGCCAGGTAAGTTAGGAGTTGAAGACTGTTCTTTGGTGTGCTGTAACCTGTGTCCTGCTCTGCTGAAAAGAATAAAACTGATGTCTTTTGAAGTCCAGTCTGAGTGTCCTGATGTGCTTCAGAGTCCCTTTCCTGCTTCCTGTGTGCCAAGACCAAGGGAGAGTGTCGGGACCCCCCATTCATCATTATGAATGTCATCATTCACCACTCTACATGTACATGTTTCTGTTTACTGATCTAATAAATATCAAACATTCATCAGGTGTGTTAACTTCATTAGAATGAGGACCAGGCGGGGTTCATATTGGGAAGATCAACAGCATCCAATATTCGGCAGATGTATAATGTAATGGTGCGGATAGTACAGGATTTTGAGGGGGTAGCTGTGTCTTTAGATATGCAGAAAGCATTCGACACAGTCTACTGTCCATTCATGTTTAGGGTTCTACACAATTGCGGGATCGGGCAAACTTTGTCAAGTGGGTAAAGATTTTATACATGAAGCCATATGCCAGGGTGTGTGTGAATGGGGTACTCTCACCGATATTAACACTGGCAGGAGGCACCAGGCAGGGATATTCGTTGTCACCACTGCTGTTTGCATTAGTAATAGAACCCCTGGCAGACCTTATGCAAGCTCGGCATGCTCGTACCGGCATTAACATCACTGAGCAAGTGGAAATCATAACATTATTTGCAGATGATATAATGATGTATATAAGAGACCCCGGAAAAATACCTGCAGAGGATGCTAGCCGCTGTTCCAAGAGTTTGGGAAATATTCTGGCCTGCGCCTGAATAGTAACAAGTCTGAGGTCTTCCCACTAATGGATATCACTTTAGAATCAAGGAACATGTTCGGGCTGAGATGGGCACATTACTAGGCGTCGAGATTGCCCGATCACCTGCCCTAGTCATCCCTTAATTATGACTCCTTGGTCCCCAAGATGTCCACTAAACTGGAGCGGTGGGACCAGCTCCCCATTTCATTGAAGGAACGGGTTGCGTTAATAAAAATGATTATCCTGCTGAAGCTTTTTTATCTATTTAGCAACATTTCGCTTTGGCCAGGCAGATCTTTTATTGCCACAGTGACCAGAGCGTGCTCTTCATTTGTATGGAAGGGACAGATAAGGGTTAACTGGAGGCGCCTCATACTACCATATGAGCTAGGAGGGTTATCAGTGCAAGATTTCAAGTTGTACTACCTTGCTGCCCAGGCATATTATGCAGTGTACTTGGTTGAGGGAGGACCGCACATATCATATATTAGTTTGGAAAGGCAGGGGGCTGCACCAGAAACTCTAATGCACATGCTGACCGGGGGAACACAGTGTAATACTAATGAAATTGATCCAGTGACAGTAACACAGGAGGCATGGACTAGGCTGGTCAATCGCCCCAAGAATACTGTATTATAGAACCGAGCCATGCCGATCTGGGGTGTCCCTTTCCTAGGCCCAGCAAAGGATAAACAACTGGCAACACACTTGTGTAAGGCAGGCATACTGTACTTAGGTGACTTGTTCCCCGGGGGGTAATTTGTGTCATGGGACTTGATTAAGATGCATGTGGGGGACAGGCTTGTTTGTTTTTTTTATTTGTTTGTTTTATTTGTAACGCGCACCTTCAGGCCCGGAGGCATCACGGCGCAACTTTAGACATGGTTACATAAGCATACATATATACAAAACAGTGCAAAGTATTCAGGGCATACATACAGCAATATGCATATTTACAGAGTATAGATTAGGGCAAACGTAATCCTGGGGCAGACTCTCAGGAACATAGGAGGTCCAGAATCAAGACTGGTTGAAAAGTCAGGATTTAGTTTTGGATTTGAAGGCACTAAAGCATTCTTCAGATCTGATGGTGAGAGGAAGGGCATTCCAAAGCTTGGAAGCTAGGTCGGGGAAGCTAGATACACCTGCTTTTTGTAGTTTGAACCTAGGGATGGTTAGACAGTGGGTCTGAGCGGTTCTTTGCGGGCGGGTAGGCGCATGGCGGGATATCCGGCTGCTGAGATACGGGGGGGCTTGGTTGGCTAGGCATTTGTGGGTAAGGCCTAAGACTTTCAGTGAGATTCTCTGTTTGACCGGTAGCCAGCGTAAATTGGATCTAGATTCTGAGATGTGGTGGTTACGCGGGATGTTTAAGGCAGCTCTAACGGCGTTATTCTGGGTGATTTGCAGTTTGTTCAAATTCTCTTGGCTAGTTCCTAGGTAGAGGGCGCTCCCGTAGTCAATTTTGGCCATGATGAGAGTTCTGGCCAGTGTGACCATGTTAGGGGTGGTCAGGAATGGCCTGCAAGCTGCAATGAGTTTGCAGGTGTAAGCTGAGGAAGATCTGACTGCATTTGTTTTGTCGGGATAGAGATAAGGTGGCGTCAAGATAGACGTCTAGAGTTTTGGTGTCTTTCGAAACTTGGATGGTGTTGCCATCGATGATAAACGATTGGTAGGACGGCTCAAGTTTACTAAGACGTTGCGTAGTCCCCAAGATGAGGAGCTCAGTCTTGTCATTTTTGAGGCATAACTGGTGTTGTGCCATCCAAGCTTGGATGACCAGGTAAACATCGTTCAGGGCCTTAGTGTCAGCCAAGTAGTCTCCAGTGATGGGAATGAGTATCTGGGTGTCATCAGCGTAATTCGTATAGGAGACACCCAGATAGTCAAGTACATCAAAGAGCGGTTTTGTAAAAACATTATAGAGCGTTGGCGACACACAAGAGCCCTGGGGGATGTCGCAGTGAATAGGGGAAGGATCTGCAGCTGCGGATTGAGAAAAGACACACATAGATCTATTACTCAAGAATGATTTGATGCAGGTCGTAGCTGATGATGAGAAATGGGCGGCCGAGTGAAGATGCTTGCATATGATTTGGTGATTGATCAAATCGAAAGCCGCAGAAAGGTCAAGTAGAAGTAACAAGGCAAGTTTGCCGTTGTCCTTTAGAACTTCAATTTGAGTTTTTAAGTCTAGTAGAGCTGTCTCTGTTCTGTGTCTGGGGCGGAAACCAGATTGTCAAAGACCTAGAAGATTATTGGCTTCCAGGTACTCTTGGATTTGCAGGTATGAATTTTTAACAGGAACGGGACAGTAGTAATGGGTCGGTAGTTCGTAGGTATGCTAGGGTCGAGGGAGGGTTTTTTGAGCAGGGGGATCACCCATGCATCCTTAAGGTTGTCAGCGACAGTTCCAGTTTTAGAGGAGGCGTTGATAAAGGATGTGATAAATGGGGCCAGATCGTGGGCGGATTCCTTAATAATTGGGGCAGGGCAGGGATCGCCCTGGCAGTTGGACGGTTTGATCCTCAGGATAATGTTTTCTACCTCCGCAGTGGTGAGCGGTGAGAAGGCAAATCGTTTGCAGTTGGGCAAGTCATGGGAGAGGGCCCCTGCTGGGGTAGGAGGGCAATTGTCCAGTTTCAGACTGTCTTGTTTGGCTGTGATTTTAGATTGAAGCATGGTGATTTTATTCAGTAGCGCTGTCTGAATGTTAGCACACCATTTGCTGTCTTTAATGCAGGTGTCGGGGGGAAAACAGGGGTTTCAAGCTCTCTTAAGATCTTAAATAGTTCCTTAGAGTTAGAGTCAGCATGCAAGATGCGATTATTAAGGGATTCTTTTTTCGCCTCTATAATGGCTGCTTTGTAGGTGAGTGATGCCAGGATGAAGCCATCTTTGTGCGCGTCCGAAGGGTGGCTTTTCCACCGGTTTTCGGCACAGCGTTTGGTTTTGCAGAGTACTCTTAGCTGTGGGGTGAACCAGGAGTTCAGGTGTGCTCATGGTTTGGCCTTTCTCAATTTGATGGGGGCCATAGAGTCTATAGCTGTCAGCATGCTGCAGTTATAGATGTCTGCTAAGGTGGTAGGGTCATTACAGGAGTCAGTGGCTATATTGAGCGTAGGGAGTAGCAGAGGAAGAAGTTTCTCCTTGGTTATGTCCTTTTTGTTTCTGGTCGGGAGAGCAGGCGCTATCACGGTCGGGATACGGGGGGGGCGGCTTCAATATTAAATGAGATGATGTGGTGGTCTGACCAAAGGCAAGGGGTATTGGCCAGGAAATTGATATTACAATTAGAGCTGGCTAGCCAGTCGAGGGTCCTGCCTTTAGAATGTGTGGGCTCTTGGATGTGCAAGGTGAAGCCAGAGTTGGTAAGGGCGTTTTCCAGATCAAGTGCAATAGGATCTTTGGGGTCGCCAAGTCCCAAGTTAAGGTCTCCAAGGATGATGATTTGTGAGTTAGTTTTAGCATTGTCGAGGAGGGGGTGGATATTTCGCCGACAAAGGAGGGTGCATGGCCTGGGGGCCTGTAGATTAGGTGGAGGGTGGCTGTTTGGTTGGGTGTTAGTGCGAGTTTGACTGATAATAGTTCAGCGGACTCAAGTTTGGTATTGGTCATTACTCTTAAATCCAGAGTGATTTTGTGGATGATGGCTAGGCCACCACCTCTAGAGTGGGAGGCAGAGGTGCGGTCACATCTCATTATGCTGAAGCCGGGTGGTATGGCAAGGGACAAGGAAGGGCCGGATGCGGCATGTAGCCAGGTTTCAGCTATGGCAATGAAGCCAAGATCTGACGATGTTATAAGGTCTGCTATGTCTAGAGCGTGCGCTGGGAGGGATCTGGCGTTGATAAGGGCGCCCTTGATAGGCAATTTCACCTCTGTAGTGGGGTGTTTGCTATTGTTAGGTGCAATGGGTGAGCATGGAAGTGTGTGTCGTGTTTGCTTAGGGAGGTTACTACGGGAGGGGCGTATGCAGAATCTGGTGCCTAATCTTTTGTTTCTAAGATATAGGGAACATGGTTGATTTGGAGTAGGTTTGCTAACGGAGTGTTCCAGCCAGAGGGCTAGGTCATTGAGGTAGGGGTTAATGTCGGTATTGAGGTGTTGGAGGCCTGAGGTGGGTGTCATAGGATCCATTGTGGGGGTCGCCATGTGCAGGGTCTGTGGGACAAGGCTGCTTCAGAAACTCCAATTTTGCCGGATTAGTTCAGCTGTAGCCTTGTTGTGGTCTGAATACCCACAGGTGCCGGAATCACACCTGTGTCTTAATTACGTACTGACCTTAGATGCAAAGATAAAGTCACCCTCAGGGTTGTATACATTTGTGCAGACATCCTGGGGGTACAAACAATGAACACTAGGGGTGACTGGGAAAGGGACTTGAATGTTACTTTCACAGAAACTCATTGGCTGCAAATATGTAGATTAACAAAGCAGATATCATTAAACTCCAGGAACAAGCTGATACACTTCAAGATATTAAACAGAACACATCTCACTCCGACCCGCATCAAGAGGATGTATCCCATCCTGGTGGTGAAGTGTCCCAGATGCGAAATGTTGGATGCAGATATAATACACATATTGTGGGCATGTCGGCATTATCGGAATACTGGAATAAGGTATGCCATGCATTGGAGGAGATAATGGAGCATCCCATGACATGGGAACCCTCAACATGGATATTGAGATATCTGAATAGGGTATATTCATTGAAGCATACATTGGTTAATCTTGTTCTTGTGTTGGCAAAAAGAGCTATATTAATGCGATGGAAGTGTAGGGAGGCCCCCACATATGACAACTGGCTCTGTGATATGACATGGGCCAATGACAGGAAGGAAGTGTATGCCGGCTTGGTGCCACCGATAAATCACCTGAGAGACATTTTGGGGCGGCTTCTGACAATACTTGGTGCGTCAAAGTGTGGAGGATGAAGGTGAAGTAACTGAACCGTGAAGAATAACATGTACACGAAAATCAATGTCAGAAGATGTTTTCAGTGCTACCATCTCTGTGCTTTTCTTATCCTATGAACAGGCATGATTTGTAATGGTATAACCCTGTGCAAGTTAAATAAAGTTTTTAAAAAAGAATAGCATCTCAAAGTTCCATTTCCAGGAGAATGACTTCCTTCTCTTGGTATTAGATTCCCAAAATTGACAAATCAAACAACGGTTCTTTCATCCAGCCAAAAAATACAGGGAGAATGACTCCTTTCCCTTGGTTGAAAATCCCCAAATTATAGGTCACAAAACTAGCCAGGGGGAATGCCTCCTTTCCCCTGGCTGAAAGGCCATTGTATAGTTCACCACTGGAACCATTGGGAATTACTCCCTTCCCATGGCTTCCTAAAAATTGTACCTGGTTGGTGAGTACCAGGAGAATGACTCCCATCTCCTGTTAGGATTTGCCACAATCACCAAGTCCAGCGGGAATTACTCCCTTACCCTGGATCTTCCTTTTCTTCTTCTCTACTTTGCATTTGAACTACCTGTCTCACTCCTCTGCCTAGTATGGCCACAAGGAAGAGGACATTGAAGATTATTTAGTTTTGAGTCCACAACACTTGGTTCTCTTCTTTTTTCCATCCCCCTTGGTTCACTCTCCTGCCAAGGACTGATACAAGGAAGATGACTCGAAATGCTGCTCATTTTTGGGGTCCCCGGCCCCTGTTCTCTTCTGTTCTCTTCTCTCACATGATCCCCTTGGTTCACTCTCCTGCCAAGGACTGCCACCAGGAAGATGTCTCAGAATCTTTCCGAACGTTCCCTGGTGGTCAGTGGAATGTACTTGACCACCCCAATGATGAAGCTTCCCTCTTAATTCTTCTTTTGTCAGTTTCTCAGGGTCCCAGACCCTTCTTTGTCTTTTTCTCAGCTGATGACGCTTACAGCGTGCTCCAGAGACCCTCTTGCACTCCCTGTGACTCTGCCGATCTGCTCATACCTTCCATTACCTTCGGTGACCTTTGCATATGGTGGCAGCACTTCCCGGGACAGGAGCTGGCCTTCCACCTGCTTCCTCCAGTCATCTGCTCCATGTGGTTTGGCTCCCTGCAGTATCGGTGCTAGAATAGAACCACGGGTCCCCCTTCTCACAGTGTTCGTACCTCTGACCCCCCTGTTTCTTGCTGGACCCATTGAATTCGGATACTGTAGTACCGCCTTCTGCTTCCCGCTGGCGTTCTCTGCTCTCTGGTCTTCTCCGCGCCACTGTTCCTGCGTCTGCAGCTTCCACACCTGCTGCTACTCCTTGGCTGCTGGCTTGACAACAACATAAGTCTGTTGATTTTTATACAATGTTGCCAAACTGATCTGGGCCCATTGCATAAGTCATTCATCTCTTTCACAGGATCCATGTTCATAACTCTGTAGGGCCAACTCGTCCCAGTACCTGGATTACTTGGGTTCCTGTAGCTCTTGTTCGTCTTGTTGTTTACAAGGACACTCAGGTTTTCTACCTTGCAACAAGACATTGATTTGCTGTCTAGAAAGAGGTTAGTAGAAGAAAGAGGGGCCAGAGTGTGTGTGGGGGGGTGACTTTATTATAAGGGTTGTACCCTAGATGTTTGTCCTTGTCCCCAGAGGGTGGCCCCTCCCCATGAGATTCTCCAGTTGTGTACCACCTCCAGGGGGACTATCGGGTAGCAGCCACACCTCCTTGAAAGGGCTCCCCCTCGTGGAGAAGTGACAACAACTATGGAATCGTCACAGAAGTCAGTAGCAGTCAAGGGGGCAGATGCTCTCAGGGGGTTGTATTGGAGATCAGACGTAGACACACCAAAGAGACAGCAAGCGTCAAATGGGGCAGTAGCCATCAGGTAGGGAAGTAGCCATCAAGTGGGGGGGGCAGCAGCAGTCAGGTGGGGGCAGGGCTAAGTAGTGGTCAGTTGGGAGACAGTATTGACAGGTGAAGGCAGATGAAAGTAGTCCTCGGGTGTTGACAGTAGTGGTCATGAGGTCACATGGGGAAAAGAGGCAGCAGTGTGGGACATGGTAAAGAAAATATTTCTCTGGTTATTTGAGGGTTGCCCTGTGGCTTCAGTGGTGGGTAGCAGTGTTTCCTGGAGCATGTTGTGTGGCGTGCTTCACTTGCTCCCTGAGAGCATTTTTAAGTCCCAAGCCTCAACCGATGCATCGGCTGGCCGTAGGACTTCTGGGGCCCTGGGCCCCAGGGCCTCGCTGCGCAGCTCCGGTGGGAGCAATGAGAGACGTGGACACTCTGGTGCATAGTGTGCCCGGAACTGCCCACGCATAGCGGGGGTGGGGTATTTATTTAATGGCGCCTTACGTCACTGTGTAGCGGGACGTAAGGCGTACACAGCATTCCTCCTTTTTTCCCAACAAAACATTAACAAACATACTATCTATTAAACAATGTTCCAAACTGTGCTTTATGATGCCTCGGGGGCTGGGCTTTTACCACTCATAGTCTTTGAGTCTTTCAGGGGGTCTGGGCGCAGTTCTTAGAGCATACCGTCCCCCCCTAGGGGCTGTCCCTTGACTCCCATTGGGTTGCTCACCTTCATTGTTCATCTCTGCCGCCTCTGGTTCGCTCGGCAGCTCTTCCGCTTCGCATTCCATGGTCGCTTCTCCTTCCTGATAGTGATGTTCCTCCTCAATTTGTGGATCTTCCTCTTTTGCTGGTTGCTGCTCTCCATCCGTCCACAGATCTCTTGGTACTCTCTTGAACCATAATGCATTTCTTGTGACCTGTCTTTGTCCCCTTGTGGCTGTTATCATGGTCCCTCGCCTTTGTGTTATGGTCCATGGGACGGAGTCGTATTGGGTGTCCAGCTTTGACTTGGATGGTTTCCTCACCATTACTACCTGATCACCGACTCGGTGGTTCGACCTCCTGGCATGTCTCTTGGTGCTCATGTGTTCGTTCGCCACAGTCCTTCTTTGTTCAGTTCTTGCCCTGTCATACGTGTCCGTACCCCTGCTCGGATGGTGTGGGATGGATGAATTGATTATGGTTCCATACATGATGTCCGCCGGTGGTATCCCTGTGGTGCTGTGGGGTGTCCCTCTGTAGTTTCTTAGGAACCTGTATAAGTCCACCCTCCAGGGGCTTGAGTTGACACGGGAAAGGTGCAGTACTTTATTGAGGGTTCGCGTGAACCTCTCCATGTCTCCGTTAGCCTGTGGCCATCTCAGCATTATGTGATAGTAGTGAATGTTGAGGTCGGCTAGATACTTCTTAAATTCATCTCCGTGGAAGGTTGGGCCATTGTCACTGCGGATCTGCCGTGGGAGGCCATGAGTGGTGACATTTTTTTCCATGGCCGGTATGACTGCCTCTGCTGCTGTGGAGGATATGATTTCAACCTCTGGGTACCTGGAGTAATCATCGATTGCCACTAACAGGTACGTGCCCTTCTGTATCTTGTTGAAATCGACGCTGATTGTGTCCCATTTGGAGGACCCTCGCTCTGCCGACAGTATTGGTTCGGGATTCGGTGGGGTGCCAGTGATTTGACATGGGAGGCATGGTGTGATCAGCTGCTCCACTTTTTCGTCGATGCGGGGGAACCATACACGGTGTCTGATCCGGGCCTTGGTTCTTACCATACCCTGGTGACCTTCGTGTGCTAATGCTACGACTCTGTCCTGCATGCTTGCGGGGATGACTATTCAGGTCCCTCTTAGTATGAGCCCTTCCTCCATGATTGACAGGTCTTGCCTCACTGCGAACATGCCAGCGAGGAACTCTTTGGCTTCGGCAGTGCGACTGTGAATATTCCGTAGGAAGGATTTCCATTCACCAGAGATGATCGTGTCTTTTACCAGATCACAGCATGGGTCGTCCTGCGTGGCCTCCGCAATGTCTTCGATGCCAATAGCTCTTGGTTTCATCGTGTGAACCACATTGCAGATGTGTTCCTCCGTTTCCTCAACCACGTGTATCTCCCCTGGCGTGGCTGCTCTTGGGTGCCTGGACAGAAAATCTGCTAGGTTCCCGCTGCCAGGTTGGTATGCCAACTCAAAGTCATACTGTTGTAGGTGGGGTAGCCACTTCCCTATTCTGGCTGGGGGGTGCGATGACGAGCCTATGAATATGGGGAGGAGTGGCTTGTGGTCCGTGTATGCCTTGAACTTTCGGCCATACAGGTACAGGTGAAAATGGCGGCAGCCCCACAGTACTGCGATTGCTTCCTTTTCTATATGGGAGTACCGTTGCTCCATCGGTTTCAAAGCGCGGGAGGCGTATGCGATTAGCATCGACTCTCCTGTGGCCGCTACTTGGATTAGGATTGCCCCTAGACCCACCGGGCTGGCATCGACATATAGTTTGGTCGACAATGTGGGATTGTAGTATGCCATGGTGGTGTCGGCCGAGAGTGAGGCCTTGATCTGTTCGAACGCTTCCTGGCAGGTGGGGCTCCAGACCAATTTTGTGCTGGCCTTCGTGAGCTCCTTCAGAGGTTCAGACAATGTGGCTAGGTTAGGGATGAATCTCCTGCAGTATGTTGCCATCCCTAAGAAACTGTGTACCTCTGTTGGCGTGGTTGGGGGTGAGGCAGCACGGATGGCCGCTACTTTTTGAAGGTCTGCAGAGATGCCTGCGCTGTTGAATGTATATCCGAAGAACGAGATCTCTTCCTTTAGGAACTCACACTTGCCCTTGTTGATTGTTAGGCCTGCACTCTATAGCCTGCTGAGTAGCATGTTGAGTCGCTGTACGTGCTCTTCCTTGTCCCCTGCATGGATGAGAATGTCATTGCTGACATTAAGTACCCCCGGGATGCCACATATCATCTCCTGGATGGTCTGCTGAAACACTTCGGTCGCAGAGGAAATTCCGAAACTGAGTCGTTTGTATCTGCGCAAACCTATGTGGGTGGAGAATGTTGTGATGTACCTGGAGCCCCGGTGGAGTTTCAGTTGGTGGTATCCCGCATTTAGGTCGACTTTTGAGAAGATTTTCGATCCTGTGAGGTCCGCTTTAATTTCATCGAGGGTGGGGGTGATGTGTTGCTCCTGCTTTATTGCTGCATTGGGGAGGCGCATGTCAATGCATATTCTCACCTTGCCCGGTTGTTTGGGTTTCTTGGTTATGACCATGGGTGACACTCACAGTGTTGGTCCGGTCACCTCTTCAATGATGCCTTCTTTCTCGAGTGCCTGGAGTTCCTTCTCAACCTGCTTTCTTATGTGGAACGGAGTTCTTCGATGGCGTACTGCTTGCGGTTAAACGGACTCATCAATGTGAAGTTTGATGGACTTTCCTTTTAGGCATCCAATGCCCTTTAGGAGGTTCGGGTATTTCCTGAGAATGCTGTTAATGTCCTGTGTATCCTGTGTATCTGTTACATCACAGATGAAACTTATGAGACCCAGGTCCTCTGCCGTGTCTCCGCTCAGTAAACACTCAATTCCTGCGTTCACAATGTAGATTTTAGACTGCAGTGACTTGTCACCTCTGCTGAGGGTTGTTCGGAATCGTCCTATTATGGGCAGTGGAGCTTTGCACCCATATGCAAACAGTGTTGTTTTCAGGATTGGTGTGGGTCGTAGTTTCCTGAATACGGTCACTGGCATGACGTTGAAGGACGCCCCGGTCTCTATAGTCATCTGCGTTTCTTGGCCTTGAATGGCCACTAGGCATTTGTGTCTTCTCAGTCTTTTCGTGGGCATCGCACCTCTGTAGTCCAGTGCTGAGACCAGGTATACCTTTTTCCCTTTTCTCCATTGCTCGTTTGCTGCTTCCTTCTGAGGTTGTGCATCGTTGTCCCCTTCCTTGTCGATTGACGAGTTGACAGTCTCAACTCGGAGGGCACTGGCTTGTTTCTTCTTCTTCCCTGTGTTCTTGTCTTGAGACATTTGGGGGTATTGGGGTGACCCAGACGATCTTCATATCTTTGCATAGTGATCTTTTCTGCCACATGCACCACAAGTGGTGCTTGGGCCGGGCAATTTCATCTCCCATGGCGAGGTCCTCCGCACCACCCACATTCAGTGGGTCCCGGGGTTCTTGGTTGCCACCGGGGGGTTGTTGTTGCCGCTGGCCTGGTCCCTCGTGTATTGGCGGTTTGTGATTTGGGCCACTGTCGCCATCGTTAGTGCCGGTTGTAGTTTCTGCAGGGTCGTGCCCATATGCGCTGCTCTGGCATGTGACAACTCCCTCTGGCGCCCGAGTTCCAAGATTCTGGTCAGAGATATGCCTTTTTCACTTAACACCATTCTCCTTAGCTTCTCCGAGTGTATCCCATTGATGATCTGGCGACAGATTTCTTTTTCAACGTCGGTAAATTCGCAGGAGATTCCCAGTTTCCGTAGTCTGGTGTGATAGGCGTCAAGTGTCTCGTCCTCGGACTGGATGGTGGTACAGAAAATGAATGTTTCATAATCTGGATTCAGCTGGGGCAAAAAGTGGGCTGTGAGAGTGTCTTTGGTTTGTTGGTAGACGTCGGAGCTATCTGCTATCGCCAACGAGTTGAATATGTGTAGAACCTCATCCCCGACATTAAGGAGAAGGTGTGACCTCATTTTGCGAGATGTGGTAATGTCTTTGCAATCCATGGCCATCTCGAATTTCTGAATCCACAGCTGCCACCGTGGACCAACAGAGGAGGGGTCGGTGTATGGGTCGAATGGGCAGAGCACCAATGACGTCCCTCCCTGTAAGCGTGTGTGGCGGTGATGGCGAAAGGTTGGCTGCCATTCTTGATGGTGTGCTGGGCCTGGGAGTGGAGAGGCCCGTAGCCATTTTCCTGTGAACCTGGTGGCTCTTTCTGCCTACATGCACAGAAAACCCCTCACCTTTGTGGCCAGTGGATGTCTGAGCTTTCTTTCCTTTCCCGTGAGGTGCCTAACTCCTGTGGGAGGTCCTGTGGCAGGTGGCAGGCTGTTGGTTCATCTGGACGTTGGCCAGCTTGTGCTGGCCCCCCTGGTGCCATGCACTGGTAGGATATTCACGTGGATGATGCTAGAAGCTTCTCTCATGCTGTCATCATTCATTTGAGAAAAAATTTTGTTGTTTTTTTTGGGTGGGGAATGGGCCCCCCACATGCTTCCAAAAATTGTGCCCGTGCCGAGGGCTTGATTGATGGGGCGTCGCGTGCAGCGTATGATCCTGTTATCTCGTCGCCAGTGTTAAGTCCCAAGTGTCAGCAGATGCGTCGGCTGGCCGCAGGACTTCTGGGGCCATGGGCGCCAGGGCCTCTCTGCGCAGCTCAGGCGGGAGCAATGAGAGACGCAGACACTCTGGTGCGTAGTGCGCCCGGAACTGCCCTCGCGTAGCGGGGGGGTATTTATTTAATGGTGCCTTACGTCACCGCGTTGCGGGACGTAAGGCGTACACAGCAAGCATCACTTTGCTGCTTTGTTTTGCTATGGCCCCACAAAAGCTGAACAACATGACACTTTTACGCTCGTAGACATGAAACCGTTTTATCTCGCTTCCACACCTTAACCGTCATGTTATACCACGTAAGGATTACAATTTATAAAATGAGGCGTTTATGCCGTGTGGGTATGCAACTGTAACAGGGGTGGTCTACTGACCCGGTTATCGACAGGTGTGAAATTATCCCATATATTAATAAGAAACACTCGCAAAGTAGATTACAGGAAGTGCCTCATTTGAAAAATGTGTACAGAAATCCCATTTACATTTCAATTCATTTGATTTATATGGCACTCAGTCCTAAACGCTGAATAGAGAACAGCAAAACAGCATGGAGCTTAAAGCGGGCAGAGTCCATGTAGATCTATTGTAAAAGCTGCCTACCATGCTTGCATGGCAGACAGCGTTTACAATTACAATTGAACGCTGTCTGCCATGTGCGCATGGGAAGGCAGAGTTTATTTTTTGTAATTGTAAATGCAGGCAGCGTTTACTCATTTGCACAGCAAAATTCAAATGTGTACGGCAAAAGGTGGCGCACACATGTGTTCGCCACATCTTGCACTGCACAGTGGCGCTCCATCATGCAAATGACCAATATTTGGTGTCAGAGAGCCACCTGTGTGTATGTCCACACGTAATGGCTCACCACCGCCAAATGTTTAAATGTAGCAAAATAAGCTCCCACATATGCTGAGAAATTGAGAAAAGATGGAATGTAATAATACATCTTGCAAAGCGGATATCTTAGTGATGGATTTTTTTTTGTACCTTCAACATTAATAATAAAAATAACTCATACCTGTGTTGTTTTCATTTAGTGGGCAGTCACTCCATGGCAGAGGTTCTTGGAAGGAGTTGAAGAAATACCACATAACCCATGCAATAATGGTGTTGTAGTATAAGCCCACGAGGAATGAAACTAACATTGAAGCAATACCTACAAATGTGAAAAGCATCTCTGTTAGATATTTGTCTGGTGCGTTTCACAAAACTGTGTTGTACAAAAAATATAAACCTAACTATCTTGTAAGTTGATCACAATAGTTTGTGCTGTTGTAACATAATTCACCAGATTAATATAAATAAACCTTACCTGCACACTGCAAATATGCATTTTGCATATTTGCACATACTGCATGTCTCTACCATTAACCTTGCAAAAATTATAAAGGAACAACTGTCTCTTGAACGGGCTCTAAAAGAGACTTTTTCATGACAAGGTTTGGTGTGAACCTTTGTATTTATACTTGCTGATGATTAACAATGAAAATGATAGAGCAGAGGAATGATGCCTGTGCGGGAGCTATTCAATTAACCACAGTACATACATGCTCTGGGCCTGAATGTTAGAATACATATATGTAACCAACTCATACTCATTTGCACAAGAGTTATTTATTTGAATTCATCTTTTTTTTAATAACAGCAAAGGTTAAAAAAAATCATATACCCTAAAAGCTGAAACCTCCTTCTGACAAGAGCCAGAGAACACACCACCCATAAACTGCACAAACAATCTACACTCTGTCTGAACTGATTGCCCCCTTCCAGAGTTGGCACCTCCTACTTCTTCAGCATGGCTGACTGCTCCTCCTACTGTACTCTCTGTCAGAATGGACACCCACAATAACATACGACTACCAACTCAGGGCTACAAATCAGTAGATTTGTATTGAGCAAGTTCAACAAAAGAAGAGGGCCACTTCCCAGCAGATTAAAATGCAACTCAAATCTTCAGGACAATCTCCTTAAGGGTTCTTGTTCTCTCCAAATCATCTCACTGATCCTGGGTGGGAACAACTCCAGTCTCTTGCAAACTCAGGGAAAGAACGTCTGAGGGTGTGGGTTCTCCAAACAGGTTTTATATCGCCTTCACAATCGTCCTTGGTTTCTCTTATTAAGTACACAAAGCAAAAGGGTCTGTAATCTATATGGTTCCATAGTTGGGCCCTGCAGCATGAAAAGTGGTCTCCATCTGGGTTACACTCTTCTCGACCTGTCAGCAGCCCCTGGTGCTCATGGTAAGGAAGATGCAAGGTACCTACTGCAGCAGCATGTGGGTATGACACTTGGGGTCTGTCTTGGGTTCCCTATTGCATTGTCTTGCCCTCATCAAGATCACCCCGTGCTATTGTATCTCCTCCCACCTGGCCTCCTCTCCTTCAGATCAGCGAATATGCCCCTGAACCAGAGTATGCCATTTGGACCACTCTCTGCACCTCTTCAAAATTACTTTCTCAGTTCCTCCCTTGCACACTTCTATAACCTATTTGGCCTTCTTTGCTTTATTCCTCCTTTACTCCTCCAATGAGTCTTTAAGTGGTTTCCCTAGTGTAGAGGAGCAGCCGAATGCCTCTGCAGGAAGTCCTGCCCCCTGCTGCCTGTATGCTGGAAGCCTGAAACAAAAACATGTTTAACACCAGCGATTATGACTATACCACGACAAGTGTTTGAGAAAAGGTATCCATTGAGAAGACCCTATATGATATACCCACGTAGAGATGACAATCTCCTGGGAGAAGTCCCTGAAGGGATATGTAAATGAGAGAAAAAGAGACTGGTGACATCACAGGAAATGAGTGTGACGGACCGAGAAGAGTGGTCAAAGAAGAGGATGTATGGGCCATATGGAATCTGATGACTAAGTAAAGAATCGAGTAAGCTTTCATATGCGGAAATAATATTGCATGTGTGATGAGCACTGTAGAAAATGCAAGTCATTTTTATAACTGTACAGATGCAGCAATGCAAGTAGACTAAGTAATCACAAAGGCTGGCTATACGTAGTGAATAGACTGCAGGCGGTGCCGCCATTCTATAGAATTCTGGACATTCAACGTCACGATTTTAGTAAGTTCAAACCCACGGAGAAAAAATTATTAATAGCTGTGTGTGTGTCGCAGCAAAGAAATGGCTGAAGGTCGAAGAAAGACAGAGAAGGGCTGTCTGGCCTGGTATCAAAGGCTGAAGCAGCCAAGAACTGGTTATCTATTCTTAAAGGCAGTAATTGTGGGAAGCTGAACCAATGTACAGAGAAGGAACACCATAAGTGCCAAGTTTATTAATGAAAGAAAATTAAATGCTGCAAAACAGGCCGAAAGACAGTCTCCTGTCACGTGAGCTGTGGATGAAAATAGATGATAAGCATGCAGTACCAGACGGGAGATAGCGTGCTCACACTCCCATATATTGCCAGGAGCGAGAGGCTACTACAAGGCCAAGTTCAAAGACAATCTTTATGGCAGAAGGCATGAGCGATGAGAGATGTTGGGCTAATTGGGTGGGGAGACACAGTCAAGTCCACCCACTGACACCTGGGGTACCAGCCTACATGCTGCTAGTGAGCTGAATGTTCCAGGAGGGTAAAAGCTTGCCAGCCAATTGTAGAAGGTCATTGTGATGCTGGAAATGCATCAGAGGGACAGAGCCGCGGAATCCTTGTCCTTTATTGCTTTTTATCGTGTGTTCTGTTGTGCTTTCCGCACAGGAGTTCACGTGGGACTCCTGGCGGTGCAGCTCTCTCTTTTGGTTTGGTGAACAGACCCTTGGCATACCCTTATGGCACCCTTGGGCGGGAGTACAACCCTGTTCTCCTAGTGTATGTTTTTGGGCACCTGTGGGTGGCCCACAGAGCAGGGTATGGGCTGGTGGCAGCTCTGTGCTGAATTGACAGGTGCCCTCAGCGTCCTCCATTTTGGGATGGCCAGGCCGTGTCATTGGAATCAGCAGATTCCTGATGGAGACAAAATGGCCCCCGGGGCCTCTTGCTTTCTATCGCCTGTTACCTTGGTTTTTCCAAAGCCCCGGGAAGCCCTGACTCTGTCCCTTCCCCAGGACTGGCTTTTGGGTGGAAGGTCCATATACGGTAGTATGGGGAAGTGCCGACCAGACTGGCTGGAGCCTTCCCAAAAAACGTATTTTGTGGGTACTCCCGTGGTGTGGGACCTGGGTGAATGGAGTGTTTGACAAATATGCTTTCTCTGTTATGGGTGCCTCGTATCTGGTGTTTGACCCAATGACTGAGACAACCCTGCCCGAAACTGCTATGAATGCAGTATGTAGTACTGAATGGCAGAGTACTTTCCCAAATCCACATTCTGTGTTGTGAGTGTCTGGATGGAGAAGAATGGCCTGAGTGCACTGTGCACCTGATTGGCTGACTGACTGCCTGAATGCCCTTCTGAATGATTGGTTGCCTGAGTGTGACCCAGCAGAATGAATGGGAGATCCACAGTATATCTGGGGCCCTCTCACTGCTAGAAATCATTCAGAAGCTGAGGTTGATACTTGATGCTTACTCTCGAAGCCGAGCCGGAAGAAGAAGGTGAACTGCTGTTCCCTTCTGTGTAATCTGAAAGCTGCTGGGTCTTCAAGAACTGATCCAAGAGAGGACCTGGTAAGGAGACCCCTTCCTGAGCTACGAGGGACCATTGTGCACCAGCTGATCTTTGCCAAAGCTCCCTGATAGACAGACCTACAAAAGGCCGCTGACCGGATAAGGGGACTGCCAAGGAGATTGAAGAGAAGCACCGGACAGCGGTCCACCACCGAAGACCGCCATCGCTGACCGGAGCCGCCGTGCTCTTGTTTGCCTAAGAACATTTGAACCAAGGACTCCCTTGTTCATCATCGTTGACCTCTTTCGTCCTGCCGGAGAAAGTCAAGGCCGTCGACAACCGAGGAGAATCTGCCGGTGGGTTTCCCACCACCCGAAGACCTCAGAGACGCAGACGAAGCAACTGAAGCCAGCCGTGGTCACGTCCCATTCGCTGATGCCCGAGGCTGACAAACCGATGCCCTTGCTTGGCCAAAGTTCTTCACTAACTCTTTGCGGCAATGAACCATCGTCATCAAGGTGCACTGCACGCCTCCCCTGTTGCAGGACGTTTTCCATCACTCGTCTAGGAGCACCGACAGAACCGAAGCTGCTGCCTCAACAACAACGTTCACCCTTTTCTTCACCTTGGAAGTTCGACGACCCGTGGCTCCCGCCTGAAAGGGAGTGCACTCAAGAAAGGCCCATCGATTCCCTGACGAAGAACTCTACAACACAAGGTACATTTGGGTTGCAGAACTATAGAAGAAGATAAGACTCAAGTAGACAATATATGGACTGCGCTTGTACGATATCTTTATTTACAGGTTGTCCAGGTGGGGGATCCTCATACGGAACTGTGCCTAGTGGTAGGGGCTCAGTATTCTGCCAATTGTCTAACCAAGTTACCTTCCTCCCAAGTCTATGGTTGAGATTGTTTTGCTGTGTTGATTCGTATGCTATTTGAGTAGAGTTGATGCATTTTAATGGGATCAGAGTAATCGTGGTACCACCTAGACTGTATATATTTGCCATTTTTGAATTGTCAGAGCACAAAGTGTATTATCGTGATATTGTATATAATATTGAACCGTATTCATGTAAAGACTGTGTTTTAACTAATACAGTGTGTGGACATTCCTTTGTGGGTGCTTGGGGACTACACTGTACTTAGGAACCAGCATGCATCACCTCCTGAGAAGCTAGGCCTTGATTGCTCGACCACGATACCAATAATAGAGAATCTTGGCTGGGGTCCTCTGTGCCTCTCCTCTACCATATAGAGAGCAGGAGTACAGACACCCCCCAGTGCACATCTTCTTCACAGTCATACAACGGAGGGCCTTATAGTTTGAGAGCCAATAGTATACCGTGCACTTAATAACTGTTGACGATGACTTGCACTAGGGGTGGGCATAAGTTGTCCACCTGACTGCAGAGACCCAATCACAACCCGTTCCTATATAGAAAGGATACTTAGATGTTCCCCTTAGTCCAACTACAATTCCCTGTAGGTTTTCTTAGTTTGCCACGTAGTATGATGTCACATATGATGAATTTTTGTTATAAAAGAGTTGTTTTTATGAAATACGTTGGGAGCTCGAGCGACGTCCGTTGATGTCCGTGTAACTCCCTGTTTTAGAAAATTGATAATAAAACAGTCGTGGGAGACTTTTGCCAACTTCGTGAGTCGGTCTTGTTATTTTGTGTAAAAGTTATTATGCATCCCCATCCTGAGTATGATGTGTTCCTGATTTAAGGACCCCCCCGGGTTCATGTGGTAGCATGTTGGATGGTTTTATAGAAGACCCATCGACCTGTTGACTCCAGAGTTTAGGACGATCGGCATCCTCTGCCATTTAGCCGAAAGATTGCAGGGTTTCCTGTGGATAGCAGCCGATATAGAATTCTTGCAAGAAAATTGAGACGGTGGGCAGGGTCCCTTTTTGACGAAATCCCTACCTGGTTTCCACTGGCACTTTGCGAATGGAAGGCTAAAGTGGTCAGATTGAAGGAGGAGTCGATACCAAAGGCCTCAAGCTAAATGAGCGAATGGTGAGTAGAATAAGGGGAATGTCAAAATAAGTTAACAGGGTTGTGGTAATTTTAAAAGTAACTAAAGCAACGAACGTAACGGGAGTAACGGGAAATATTGTATAAACAGAGAGCGAGTGATAGTGCGGAATGGGTGAAAGGCATGGCAGATAAGATGTTCATGCCATTGTCACAAGGGGGATCGATGTCAAAAGCGGTATTGCAACACATGGCCAAATACTTGCACGCTGCATACACGGGAAAGAAATTGGAGAAAAGGTTAGCTATTTTAGAGCTCCGGAAGGTGTATCAGGAAGAGAGAGAGGATCCATCACCTGAAGAGTGGATGCTTAATCAATGTAAGGAGGAAAGTGCTGAGCCCTCAGCTTCCCTGAAGTGAAAGGCATTAATACGGAAGACAAAGGGCTATATCCATTAAGGGAATTAAAAGCGGCGGCAGAGTATAGTAATCCGATGCACAAACTGCCTCATTATAGCAGTGACGATAGTCCAGAGGAAAGCAAGAGAAAAGAGGAGACCTTTAAATAAAGGATAAGGAAGAGAAAAGTGAGCGATTGAATATATCGACAGAGATAGAGAGAGAAATTATTAAGAGATGGAAAGGAGAAAAAGATAAAGCCGACGAGGTAACGCTCGTACAGAATGAATGGATCGGAGGACAGATATTACTCAAGCTAGATGGGAAAAGTGTTGAGGAAGTAAGGCACAAGGAAGACAAAGACAAACAGATTAGAAAAGACAGAGAGCGAGAAAACAAGATTAAGGGAAGATGAGCATAAAAGAAACAGCAGACAGCGGTGAGAACAGATCTATTAGGAGGAGCAACAAAAGAAAGAAGAAAGAGCAGAGGAGCAAACAAATCATGACAACACACAGAGAGCAATAGAAGAACAGGATAGACAAGAAAGGAAAAAAAGAAGAGGAAGCTCTGAATTTAAGGGCAAAAGAATACAGAGGCACAGTTAAAGTGGTAGCGATGGCTGTGCAGCTAGACTTATCTCAAGAGTAAGTGAGCAGTATCAAATAGTTACACAAAGGACAGCAATTACTATGATTCAGGCAAACACTAACTCAAGGTTGTCAAGTAAAAGAATATACATATATTTCACTCTTCAGTTGTATAACATTACACTATTATAAGCAGTTTAAAAATCACACTCTTAATACACCACACCGCTCCCAATAAGTTCCAGACAAGTTAAGCTCACAAAATGAAGTGGGAGCAAAATGGCACTCCAGCAATTTAAAAGGGAGGGAAAAACAAAGTTAATAGAAATTGAACCACACCAACAGGTAAGTACTCAGGGCAATTGAGCAAGAGGAACTACAGTGATAGAATCAGGTAGAAAAGGCTTAGGGCCAAAGTCAATGGGTCAAAAGTCTTTTGCTCAAGATCACACAGTTCAGGGTAGTTCACGGTAAAGTTCGTGCCACGGATTCTGGACGAGGTTGGTTAGCAGAAAAGTTAGTTAAAAAAAAAGAGAAGGCCGAGCCCTCAGTTTGGAGAAAAATTTCAAACACTTTCACCACAGCTGTACGAAACGAACAACCGGATTTGCACAGTACCTTAAAACGGAGAGGAAGCTGTAGGTGAGGCGGATGTTCCTGGTAGTTCCTGTAGGCTCACGGTTCCTGAATCGACTGTCGACTGACAAGAAGTAGGAAGACTGGAGGGTCCTGCACTACCCAGGGAAGAAACAGCAGCAGAGCAAAGCAACGAATAAAAGGTGCGCTCCTTAAAACCCAAGCAGGGTCTGACCTTCCTGGCAATCCGGCCCACTGTAGCTCTGTACAGCGAATTTGACCAGAGGAGGGGTTCTGGCTTGAAGTTTGGGCGAACTGGTTGGTCCCACCAGCTCAAGGGAAGACGATTCCTGGAGGATCTTCTCTGTCGTCGGATTCTGAAGATTCGGACCTGCAGCAGGGCTTCACTGGGCGGTTCAGTCGTTGTAGGGGTCCTCTTCCATCAGCTCCTCGTTTGTTCTTTCATTCCAGTGGCGACTCTGCCTTTCCAGTCCCAGAGACCTGCTTTTTTTGCAGTTTTGCCCCATTCACACAGCCTAGCTATCAATCACACAGCAGGGTGGCTGTCCTGGCAAGGACAGTCACCCAGCCAATCAAACAGGATTGCGACTTGGGTTCCCAAGGGAACCCATAGCAGGGGTCCTTAGACCCCTCCCTCACATCCTGCATACCCAGACCTTCAGGCGCCTTAAGGAGGGCTTCTGTGCAGAAGCCCGTGAAAAGACGGCGAACAAAGGGACGAAACCTGGTTTGGCGCTCAGAGTAAAACACGAGAAAGACTTTTTTTTTTTTAAACATTTTATTGAATATTTAAAACAACAATACAAACCAAACTTGCAGTGTGTAAAATAGCTGTTCAATTGTACATTTTCCAAGTCGCGCTCACTGCATCCCTTATCCCACCCCCCGTTACGAGCACCCCATAGCAATCCTCCTCTTCGCAAGCGCATATGCCAGGTCCCTCAGTTTGCTGACATGCCTAAGTTTCCGTGGCCTAGGGAACGCCCCCAACAGGCAGGCCCACACAGTATCCACCTGGATCTTAATGCCTTTTTCTGCCAATTTTTGTGCGACCTCACACCAGAAGCGCTCTATTACCGGGCATGACCAAAACAACACGAGAAAGACTTTAACAAAAAGAAATGGCGACTAAACCCAGCCAGAGCCGAAATAAAATATATTTGGTCAAGCGGGTTTATGTTCGAAGACTAATATAATAGCCTAAATCAATACCATGGTTATATAAGATAACCGCGGTATGAAAAATAGGGTAGTTACCATTGCCACCAGCTAAGTCTTGATGAAAAGGGAGCGAAACAGTGCTCCAAGAGAAACAGACAAAAAGGGATAAGAATTAACCCTTTCCAATACTCCATGTAAAATGGGGTCTACTGGGTCTGTGGTTTAAAAGAGACTACATAAAGTCAATGGCAACTTTACCTGTTTCTGGGAGACAGTAGTCAGTCCCAGAAAAATGGAGTCAATGGGAAGTCTAAAAGACAACCCTGTGTCACTGCACTGAAGGTGCGGTGTAACAAACATAAAAATGATGCTCATGGAGTAGGTGAGGCTCCAGAGCCCAAGATCACACAAATGGTAAAAACATACACAGCAAAACACATGTAAGAGTGGGAAAAAAGGCTCACACTATTACCAGGTGAACAAAATAAACCCTAGAAATCCAGCAAAGCTGATGAGGGACTCATTAGGTAAGGGAAATCAGCCAATTATGAGAATTCTCCCTAACAATTGGCCTATTGCCTTGTTAGATTCGATAGGGAAGGTTTTCTATACACTGTTACTGGAAAAATATAAAGCCTGGGCCAAACAAGCACCATGCGATGACTATCTGCAATCAGGCTTCAAGAAGAACATGGGAACGGCAGATAACACCCTCTTGTTAAAGTCTTAAAGAATAAGGTGTTAGAGGGAGGACCTTGAGTATTCATCGCCTTCATAGATCTAACACAGGCATTTGACAGAGTAGACAGAGCTTGCCTCTGGAAAAAACTTGAAGCTTGGGACTGCCCGCCTGCTCTTTTAGCCCCCATCATGGCCCTTTACACGGACACCACCACAAGAGTGCGTTTAGATCAACAGGGGGTTCTATCATCGTTGATCCCAACGGCAAGAGGCGTGAACCAAGGGTGCCCACTTGCCGTAGCTCTCTTCCTAGCATACCTAGGAGATCTCAAGGAGTCAGAAGCAGCAGTCTGTGCGTTTGCACCAAAGCTGCACAAAACAGCTATCTCCCGTCTACTGTATGCTGACGACCTCATCCTCCTCGATCATACCCCAATCGGCCTACAACATCAGCTTAACAACTTACACCAATATATTCAGACAAATAACCTAGAAATAAACGAGAAAAATACCAAGTTTATGACACTGGAAATATGAAACAGAAAACATGAAAAACCTTGGCTTAGCCTGGACGGCAATTGTATTGAAAAAGTAAGAGAATTGAAATATCTGGGGTCATGCTTGACAGCACTCAGCATGAAACTGCTATGCTAGAGGCTCTAAGATCCAAAACAATCAAACTGGCAGCACAAGGGAAAGACATAGATAAAAAATGTGGCCGCTTCTCTATGGTTCCAGTGTTGGGAGTTTTATAAAAAGAAGGTGGTCCCAACACTGACTTATGGGCAGATGCGATGCCAAATACACAAAAGAAAATTTGGCCCAAAATTGAAGCTCTATTCTGGAGAAAAGTACTCGGCTTGCCCAACTCCACGCCGGTGGCATCTATATTCCGTGAACTAAGCTTGTTCTCTTTCCAAGGAACCGTTATATCCAGTACATTGATGCTATATCCAAAGTGTTGGATGGCATCCGCTCCTTCCATCTACAACCTGACCAACCAAGAACTAGAGGCCTCGCAATGTAAAAAGCTCCTTTCCTGTCACCGCACTCGAGTCAATTGAGTGCGAGGAAGACACACTGTTCAACAATCCGGGTAGAATCAAAAAAAAAAACAAAGGAGCAAGATTGGATATCTACGCTTGAAGCAGCATCCAAAAAGAAAACTGACGGCTCACCTTCCATCCAACACAAATAAATTGAATGAGCTCCAGGGTTTTATCAAGACATTTCTGAGCAAACAGGGACGAGACCTTCTCCTGCGAGCTAGGCTCAACTTGCTTCCCACTAATTAAATTTTGGCCATCAGAGCCCTTGCAGCAACTAATCTTTGTCGCTTCTACAATACAAACACAGCAAAAGAAACCGTTCGACACCTGCTCCTTCAGTGTCCAGCCAACCAACAGATTAGATCACGCTACTTGAAATACACCTTCTCAGACTTTGTGTTGATGGACGAGCCTACATGTTGGTCCAGGCTGATCAGTGGCGATTCAATAAAGTGGTTACATGCGACCTTCAAAATTCTCCAGCACGTAAAATTCCCTTTGAGTCAAGCCACCTTGACCTGACCCTTACTGTGATCAGAGTCAGTGTCTATGTCAACTCGTTTGATTTAACAGACTTGATACTTGCCACTTTAAGACAAACTTTATTTCTTTGTTAACATGATGAAGATAACACAAAGTTCTAGTGACTGATTGCACTGTCTACTTTTGTAAAAATCTATTTTTTGATTAAATACAAATAAAAAAAAATACCAGCATAGGTGCATCTAAGTCAAAATTGGAGAGTCACATTAGTAAATCGATTGGCAAGATTACTGATAATAGGAACTATGAGACCATTCTGATAAACACATTGAATTTTCAACACACAATTGAAAATATCATTGCTATTATAAAAACAAAACAATGTATCCAGAGCCCCTGCCATGGACGGCACTTCCCACACCCTGCTAAAAATAAATTCCAACAGATGTGGTAACTGCTACATAGTACATAGCTTATTTAGGAATATCAGCAAGTTTAGCACTTTACCAACTTGCAGGATGGAAAGCATAATTATGCCCATACATCAGCGTGAACCCAAGAACGATCCTAACAACTACTGTATCCTAGCCATGCTTAATGCCCCAGTGAAAATATTCACCAGAGTCCTCTTGGTCAAATTAAATGACTGGATAAACTCCAAAAACTTCCTGTCTATAAAGCGAATTGGTTTTTAGAAAAGGCCATTCCACTCTGACTAACATTCTCTCTTAAACTACTATGATACAGGGAGCCTGGTCTAGATAAGAACATGTATTATATGTTAGCTAATTAGACTTCAGTTCAGTGTTTGATACAATTAACAGAGAATGCATTTGAAAGAAGACTGGAATATACCAACTGGCCACTTGATCATGGCATTACACCTATAACTATAGTTGGTTATTGAGACATCCGTTAAGGTCAGACTTGTTCAAATTGGTGAACTTACTAACTCTATTTCTACATACAGAAGGCTTAAACAAGGATGTATTCTTACCCCAACTTTATTCAATCTATACTTAGCTGACCTAATAGAAGCACTTCGTTGTGATACCACCTATCCACCCCTTGTAGGTACAAAGTGGCTGCAGTGAATTGGATATGCGGTTAATCTAGTCTTTATGGATCTTACACTGCGTGACCCCAATACCAGCTTAACCTTTTATGTAAATATTGTCATCAGAATGACTTAGTAATAAATATCAAAAAAACTAAGACCATGAGGTTCCCATATAAAAACGAATGTGGGGGTAGCAGGTATGTCTGGAATATCAATAATATCCTGGTAGAGACTGTGGATGAATATAAATATTTGGGGAGTTTTCTGCACAGCAAGTTACAATGGATAGCTTATATGGAATAAATATACATTAAAAAAAAGCTATATCAGAGTTATCAAATCCTTTTCTTATTCCAACTGTGGAAACATACTTGCAGCACTAATTACTATCTATAAAGTTAAAAAAATACTTTATGAGCATTTATGGTACAGATATTGGGGGGAGAAACTGTATTAAGGAACTAACTCAACTTGGAAACCTTTGCCTTACAGCCCTTTGTGATGAATCTGATGATGTCATCACTCCTTCCCTGGGGGTAACCCCTCCCCATGTGATCAGAGAACTGCAGCCACTGCCTGATCATGACCCTGGGGGTGGCTATATGAGGGAGGATCAGATGAGGGGAGGTGACCGCCAGAGGGCTGAAAGATCATCGGATGAGACATGTGTTAGGAAAGATTTGCAGTAATGGGTCATTTTCCTGCAAGTTGTGAACCCTCCAACTTTTTGCTTTTGTCTGAACATTCTAGCTTGACTTTTTCCAGTGGGGCCGAGCCTTATGCTGTACTCTGCTGGGCTTTTGCTCATTTTGTTAAGGGGAAACTGACATGCCCTTCTGACTGATAATACTGGGAGACTTTGTTTCTCTTAGTCTTTCACTTTGGTGCCATTTGATGGTACTATTTTATCAGTGCCCAATGCACCTTAAAGTACAGTGAACTGGGGGTCTCTTTTTAATTTTAAGGCCCTACACACCATCAAAGGTTTTTTTTGTTAATGTACAAGTGTGACCAGGACAGAGCTGGTAGCAGCAGTTCCTTTTAAAGCATTGTTGACTCTTTTCTACGGTCCAAAACCGTGTTTAACGCATTTGGCCAAGGACAGTGGCCAGTTCCTAGAATGGCCATGCCACAAGGTCCTTTGTTCTGTCCTTTGGCCATCGTGTCCCTTTGCCTTCCTCAGGTCGATATCCTGAACCAAAGAAGATCTGTGGAAACCCTGGTGACCCACTGGAAGGTTTGGCACCCTGACCCCACTGTTGTCCGGTCGGAGCCCATGTTTCTGATCTATCATAGAAGGCATGCAAGGGCACTTCGACCCGTTGGAGTAGTGGGACTAACTACTCTCGGCACCTCCTGCTTAACCTGCAAACAAGCCCCTTCGAAAGTGTTCCTGGACCACCCAGTGAACTGACCAGCTCGTATGGGACCTTTGCCTTGGAACTGCCGCCGTCTTGAGTTTCAACTTGAGCCTTTGGGAACCGTAAGCTCTTGGTAGAAGGCACTCTACCATCGGGTTTCGTACACCTAGCATTCCTAGGTCTGGAATTAGTAGAGTCCACCCAAACCCGAGCCTATGTGGTACCCGTGTTGCCATGCTGTGGTGACAAGCTTTGTGGGTGCCCTGCTGCTGTGCCCCTTGTGCCCTAAGACGAGCTGCATTGGAACTGGCCTGAACCCTTCTACCGAAGCAGAGAAAACACCACTGTCCCACCACGGATTGAGGTCCCGGAACACATCCCCTGAAAGCCAGAGAGACGCACAACTGCGGGACTTGAACCTGCAAGCGAACTGGACTTGACTGGTGAAGTTTGATCCAGACTGCGTCGAGGGTTAGTGAGTACTAGCAACACTTACCGGTGGCCCCTGGTGCATCCATAGACTTTTATGCACAAGTGTCCCCTGAGGGCCACTCTCCTTTGTGAAGGTAGCCTGTGCTACAATCCTATTCCTGATTCCTGGAAATCACTCTGCCCTCTTGTGGCGGTCCTCCTTGAATAGTTGAAGTTTATTCTTCATCACCTCACCAACCTTCCTGAGCCACTACAGCCCCTTGAACAAGGCCCGTTTTGTGCTCTAACGCATGGTCGAGAGCTGCCGCGCAGAACACACTTTTGAGCACAAGGCTCGACACTACATAGGGATTGGACTGCCTATTAGTTAGGGTTTGATTGCTGAAGAACTGCCTAAAGTATATTTGCACTGTCTGATCCTCTTCTGTTATAGGTTTTGGATCTATATGTGTTTAATATTGTTTTAGCCTAATAGATACGGTATATATGTTTCCTAGTATTGGTTGTGTTAGTTTTATTAATAATGCTGTGGTTTCATTTTGTGTTTGACTTAAAAGGACTTTAATAAATGTATATGTATTTTTGATATACAGCAGACTGGGAGTAATTTGTGGTGCTGTTGCTGTGTGTGCTCACTGAGGGCCCTTGCTCACCCTCACCCCTGCTGAGACCTAGTCTTGACCGGTGCCAATGCTACCTGGATTGGTCTGGCTTGTCCAGAAGGTTACCCTGTTGCAAGAAAATAGGATGGCCTTCTGAACCTCTGCCAACAAGTGTTCAGAAACCCATCTTAACAAATTGGTGTACAGCGGTGGGATAGGATAGAGGGTACCCAGTGTTGCGCACTGGTTAAGATACCCAGATCACACTTACCCAGGACACACATAGTGTTCTTAGTAGAAACGTAACTGTAAGGCTAACAACCTATCTTAGAACATGGAAACATTATCTAATATAACTTTGAATGCACCAAATCAGAAACACTGAAAATGTTGTGTACCAAGAAGGCCTATCCGCTCAAGGTACCAAGGTTGAAATGATCCAAAGAATCATGGATTGGAAAGAGGATCAACTTGATGCCATAACTTCATATTAAGGTGCAGAAGGTGGTGAGGCTGCTCTCACTGTCAGTGCTAGCAGAACTGTTGCTGCCCTCATGCATGAAGGCCATGAACACAGGGATATAGAAGAGTCCTAAGATTTATCTTTTGGCTCTGATGCTGAAGCAATGCTTGAATTCAAGAGGCAAGAGCTGCAGTTTAAGCATCTAGAGCTTGAGTTCAACATGGCCAAGCTGAGAGTTGAGCAAGCAGAATAAAAAGGACAGGGATCACCAGTTGGAGCTGGCCAAGATTCAGGCTACAACTAGCTCCTCTGAAGGATCTGGAAATGGATCTGGGCTCTCCCCTCATCCATGGTTTCCTATAAATCTGCTCAGTATGTATGATGAAAGAAATGACATCACAGCATGGCTAACTGCATTTGAAAATGCCTGTGGAGTACAAGAAGTTGTGGATGCTAACAAGATTGCATGGTTGCTCAGTCGACTACCCCATTCTGGGTGCAGTACCATTATGGAAATGTCAAAGGCTGACAGAATAGACTTTTGATTGAAGCAAACTCTCATATTAAAGTTTGGGAAGACTCCTGCTCAATACTTGAAGAGATTCTAGAGAGTAAAAAAGAAAGAAGGTAACACTTGGGTGCCCTATGTTACTGATTCCTTGAAAAACTTGACTGGCGTGGTTGAAGGCTATAAGGTCACCACCTTTGAGGTTATGATATGTTTGGTCATGCTTGAACATAATGTTCCATCTTGTTTCCCTGAGCTTAAGCCGCACTTGGCTGATTCTAAGGAGAGAGATCATAAGAAGCTAGCCATTGCAGCAGATTTGTGGGTGTCACACAGAGTATCCCATACAGACAAGACTACTCCTGGTAAGCAGGTGGAGGGCAAAAAAAACAAAGATAAGGAGGGTGAGGTATCTGATAAAACGTCCTCCCAAAAAGGCCACTAAAAGAAAAACAAGGTTAAGTCCCAAGAGAATGTTCAGGGTATTGGGAGTTATCCTCCCAGACAGAACTCTGGTTATAGTAAACCTCCCTATGTCCCAAGACCCAGTAGAGGTAAGAACCTTGGGGGTCCACTCTGTGAGTCTGGCCTTCCCCTCCTATGAGGAGGAAGAGATCACAGGAGCATCCTTCTTCTCAGACTCTTTTCCCAGTGGAATGTGAGGTAGTCCTAGTTTCCCTGGGATCTTAGCCTAAAGTCTCAGAGGCTTATGCTAGCATTCCAGATAACACCAATCACTACTTTAAGGACAGTGTGCTAATCAATGGAGTAGATACTCCTATCCTTAGGGATAGTGGGGCCAGCAGAACTGTGGTGGATTCCACTTTGGTAAACCAGGAAGAGCTTGCCAGAGCTCCTCTGATGCCCACCAAGTTAGCTGATGGCCCTCCTTTCAAATTCCCAGTAATGCCTGTAAATCTAACTATCAATGGTACAATGGTCAGGATTCCAGTGAGCATCCAGATGCAAGTCCCAGGTAAGGTCCAGCTGGGGAATGATCTCCAAGACTTAGGTCTTGTGGCTGACACGGCAGAGAGACCATGCACAAGGTCACAAACAAGGGCTGCCAAGAACAAGGCAATGCCCAAGCCAAAGGGGAAACACAAGGCTAAAGGAGTCAAGAAAGACAAGAGAGGGAAAGACAATATTCCCCCTAACTCACCTACCACTGAGGTGGAGGTAGTTTGCCAAACACCTGAACCTGTTGAGGAAGAGGTGTTGCCTGAAATTCTCAACCCACATGTCCATCCTGAACTCCAATGTTTATTGATTCAAGGTGGTTCTGACAGGGCTGAGTTTAGTAAGGGCCAACGTGAGTGCCCATCTTTGGAAGGCCTAAGGAGACAGGCCTGCTCCCACCCAGCTTGAGGGTGAACCTTCTGGGAAGCACATGATTTATTGGGAAGGTGGCCTCCTGCACAGTGAGCCCACAGTCTACAGAAGGAGACCATAGGAGGTTGGTGGTTCCCCCTGATGTAAGGCCCTGCCTCCTGCAGCTGGCACATGAAGTCACCCTTGCTGGTCACCTTGGCATCAAGAGAATTAAGCAAAGGTTAGCCATGCACTTCTACTGGCCCAAGATGGGGGTCCAGGTAGAAAGTCACTGCAGGTGTTGTACCACATGCCAGTTATCTGGGAAGAGTGGCACAACAATCCAGGCTCCATTGGTATCACTCCCAGTTGTGGGGGTACCATTTGAGAGGGTAGGGATTGACATTGTTGGTCCCCTTGACCCTCGAACATCCTCAGGCAGTAGGTTTATCCTGGTGCTGGTTGAACATGCTACCAGGTACACTGAGGCCATCCCATTAAAAACAGTAACTGCCAAGTCAGTTGCGAAAGCTTTGCTTGGCATATTCACTAGGGTTGGATTCCCTAAAGAAGTTTTGTCTGATAGGGACAGCAACTTTATTGCCAAGTACATGCAAGCCATGTCCTGGGAGGATAACTCAGCGGCAACGTACTCGCCTTGGAAGCAAGTCAACACATAGCAACACAGGTTTGATCCCCGGGTCCACGCTTAGAAATCTCTGGGTATTTAAGTGTGTTATAAATACGCAACTAGGGCAAAAAAAAACAATTACGCAACTAAAAAACAAACAATCCTGAAACAGCGCCTCAATGCCCGCGGGCTGTGTGAGCGCTTTAAAAATGCAAAAATAAACAAAATAAAATAAATCAAATGTGGAAGGAGTATGGAGTCACTTATAGGTTTTCCTCAGCATACCATCCACAAACCAATGGCTTGGTTGAGAGGTTCAATCGAACCCTCAAATGCATGAGGATAAAATGTGATCTCCTTCTTCCATGCTTACTTTTTGCCTACAGAGAGGTACCTCAAGAGGGGGTTGGTTTCAGCCCCTTCAAGCTTCTTTTTGGTCACCCTGTTAGAGAATCCTTGGCTACAGTCAAGGAGGAGTGGGAGATGCCTACTCCCCCTATCACTACCTATGTGCTAGGTCTAAGGAAGAGAATGGTCCTTCTGATGGCTCAGGCCAATGATAATTTGAAGGCTGGGCAAGCTGTGGTGAAACACTGGTATGACCAGAAGGCTTCCCTTATCAACTTTACACGAGGCCAACAAGTCCTGATCATGAACCCTATAAGGCTTAGAGCTTAACAGCTTTATATGGTCAGGCCCTTACCCAGTAGTGGAGCCACTGGGTGAGGTAAACTATTTAGTGGACATTGGAAGGGCCGGACAGGCTCCAAAAGTGTTCCATGTGAATAGGCTGAAGGCTTTCATCCCTAGAGTTGAAAATGCTGCACTGCTCTTGGCATCAGATGTAGAGGAAGAGGAATCGCAACCCCTTCCTGACCTGTTCCAGGGCAGTACTTCAGATAGCTCCATTGCAACTGTCAAAGTGGTCCTCACATAATTTCTGTTCAGCAAGATGAGGTGAGGAATTTGCTGAGCCAATTCTCCCACTTGTTTTCCCTAGCTCCTGGTTTGACACCTTGGTGCAAACATGACATTGACACAGGAGATAGTGTACCTACCAAATGTAGAGGGTACGGAACGTCAGATATGGTAAGATCCTACATCAAGACTAGGTCAACAAGATGTTGGATCTTGGGGTGATTGAGCCCTCCAGTAGTCCTTGGTACAGACCTGTGGTCCTAGTACCAAAGAACCTCTGAGCTGAGGTTCTTTGTGGACTACAGGGCTCTGAATGCTGTCACCAAAACAGATGCTCACCCCTTGCCTAGAACTGATGAGCTGGTGGTTGCCTTCGGTGCTTCCAAGTACCTCAGCACATTTGACCTCACTGCAGAGTATTGGCAAATAGCCCTAGCAGAACATGCAAAGGAGAAGACAGCATTCTTAACTCCAGACGATATTTACCAGTTCAGGGTAATATCATTTGGATTGAAAAATGCACCTGCCACTTTTCAGAGGTTTGTGAATCATGTCCTTAACGGGTTGGATGAATTCTCTTTTGCATATCTGGATGATATAGCAGTTTTCAGTGCCACCTGGGAGGATCGTGTGAAACACCTTAGAAATGTGTTGCAGGCTTTTCAAAAGGCCCACTTGACCATAAAGGCCAGCAAGTGCAAGATTGGTCAAGGTTCAGTGGTCAATCCTACTGCCATCTGGGGCATGAAGTAGGTGGAAGAGGGATTCAGTCTCTACCCAGTAAAGTACAAGCAGTACAAGACTGGCCTACCCCCACTACTCAAAATCAAGTGAGAGACTTTCTAGGTCTCACTGGGTATTACAGACACTTCATGGCAGACTATGGTACCACAGCTACCCCTCTGACTGTTCTCACAACTCCAAAGAAACCCAAGAAGGTCTCTTGGTCTGAGGATTGTGGGAATGCCTGCAATGGCTTAAAAGACTCCCTGTGCCAGGCCCCTATTCTCAGGGCCCCTGACTACAAAATACCTTTTATTGTGCAGAAAGATACCCCTGACACTGGGATAGGAGCTGTACTATCACAGATAGAGGGGAAAGGCAAGGAACACCCGATTGGATTAATCAGTTGCCAGCTTAAGGACAGAGAGCTCAGGTGGTCCACAGTAGAGAAATAATATTTCTCTGTTGTGTGGGCCCTAAGGAAGCTGAGACCCTACCTCTATGGGACACACTTCACTGTGAAAACTGACCATAATCCCTTAAAGTGGCTCATGAACATGAAGGGAGAGAATCCAAAGTTGATCATGTGGTCCATAAGCCTGCAAGGGTTTGACTTCACTATTGAGCATTAGCCAGGTGTCCAAAATAGCAATGCTGCTGGGTTGTCCAGAATGTTTAGTCGACCTGAACAAGAAGCTCATCCAGTGGTGTATTAGTTCCCCCTGTCCTTGGTCTCGGAGGGGCGAGTGTTAGGAAAGATTTCCAGTTATGGGTAATTTTCCCTCCAGTTGTGAACTCCCAAATTTTTTGCTTTTGTCTGAACATCCTAGCCTGACGTTTTCCAGTGGAGCCCAGCCTTATGCTGTACTCTGTTGGGCTTTTGCTAATTTTGTTAAGGGAAAACTGACATGCCCTTCTGACTGTCAGTACTGGGATACTTTGTTTGCCTTAGTCTTTCACTTTGTTGCCATTTGTTGGAAACATTTGATCAGTGCACAATGTACCTTACAGTATATTGCGGTGGGATCCCTTATTCATTTTTAAGGCCCTTGTCACCCTCAAATGATTTTCTGTGAATGTACAAGTGTGCCCAGGGCAGAGATGGTGGCAGCAGTTACTTTTAAAGCATGTTTGACTCTTTTCTATGGTCCAAAACCATGTTTACCGTGTTTGGCCCAAGACACTGGCCAGTGCCCCAAATGGCCATGCCACAAGGTCCTTTGTTATGTCCTTTGGCCATCTTGTCCCTTTGCTTTCCCCAGGTCGAGCCAACCTGGGAAATTCCTTATTTGATCATGCAGGCTTCCGCGGAGACCAAGACTTTTGCGGGCTTCTGCATGACTTGTGTGTATGCGCCCAGGATGTGGGCTGGACTGTCTAGTTCCAACACACATCCTGGGTGCCAGGATGTCTGATGTACTGGGAATGACTGGAACCACCATGGTCTGTGATTGGTCCACATCTGTGATGGTTGAATTTGAGCAGATTCCCCATTGGATGCCTTTTGTTTTGGAGCAAAGCAAACCATGGATAAGAGAAGGCACCCTACACCCATTCTAGGCCCATCCCCGAGTTCACACCAAACTCATTAAAGGAGCCAAGTATCCTGAACCGAAGAAGCAGATCCGTGAAACCACTGGTGACTCACTGGAAGGTTTGGCACCCTGACACTGATGTTGTGCCGCCAGAGACCCTGTTTTTGATTGATCATTGAATGCCTGCAAGGATGCTTCGACCTATTGAATTAGTGGGACTAACTACGCTCTGCAACTCCTGCTTAACCTGCAAACAAGCCCCTTCGGAAGTGTTCCTGGACCGCCCAGTGAACTGACCAGCTTGTACAGGACCTTTGCTTTGGAATCACTGCTGTCTTGAGTTTCGACTTGATTCTTTGGAAACCATAAACTCTTGGAAAAAGGCACTCTTCTGCCAAGTTTCATACATCTAGCATTCCTAGGTCTGGAATTAGGAGAATCCACCCGAACCCAAGCCTACGCAGCACCCATGTCCCCCTGCTGTGGTGACAAGCTTTGTGTGTGACCTGCTGCTGTGCCCCCCTGTGCCTTAAGATGAGCTGCAGTGGAACTGGCCTGATCCTTCTCAAGAAGTGCAGAAAATGCCACTGTCCCGCCACAGACTGAGGTCCCGGAATGCAGCCCCTGAAAGCCAGAGGGACACACAACTGCGGGATTTGAACCTGCAATAGAACTGAACTGGCGAAGTTTGGTCCAGACTGCGTCAAGGGTAGGTGATTACTTACAACACTTACCGGTGGCCCCTGGCAAATCCATAGACCTTCACGCACAAGTGTCCCCTGAGGGCCACTCTCCTTTGTGAAGGTAGCCTGTGCTACAATCCTATTCCCGATTCCTGGAAATCACTGTGCCCTCTTGTGGAGGTCCTCCTTGAATAGTGGAACTTTATTCTTCATCACCTCACCCACCTTCATGAGCCACTACAGCCCCTTGAAGAAGGACTGTTTTGTGCTCTAATGCGTGGTCGAATGCTGCCACGCTGAACATACTTTTGAGCACAAGGCTGCACACTTTGTAGGGTTTGGACTGCCTATTAGTTAGGGTTTGAGTGCTGAAGAACTGCCTAAAGTATATTTGCAATGTCTGACCCGCTTCTGTTACAGGTTGTGGATCTATACTTGTTTAATATTGCTTTAGACTAATAGATACCGTATATATGTTTCCTAGTATCGGTTGTGTTAGTTTTGTTAATATTGCTGTGGTTTCATCTTGTGTTTGTCTTAAAAGGCCTTTAATACATGTATATGTATTTTTGATATACACCTGACTGGGAGTAATGTGTGGTGCTGTTGCTGTGTTTGCTCATTGAGGGCCCTCAATCACTCTCACCCCTGCTGGGACCTAGTCTTGTACCTCCGCCAATGCTACCTTGATTGCTTTGGCTTGTCCAGAAGGTTACCCTGTTCCAAGAAACTAGGCTGGCCTTCTGAACCTCTGCCCACCAGGTCAGAGTTCAGAAATCCATTTTAACAACATGGTATCCCCCTTTTCCTATTAAGAACTTACTAACCCTATATCTACATACAGAGGGCTTAAACAAGGATGTGTTCTTGCCCCAACTTTATTCAATCTATATTAAGCTGACCTAATAGAAGCACTAAGTTGTGATATCACCTATCCACCCATTGTAGGTAGGTACAGTGCCTTAATGGCATATTGTCATGACCCCTTCATCCACCCATGGAAACTGCTCTGTGCATAGGTTACCCAGAACTGCCTACCATTTCCATGCATGTGAAAGTACTGTGACGAGAAAGCTAAAAAGAAGAATGAAGATCCATGAATGTGGTCTAGTAGTTATGAACAATTGATGGGTGCCGGGACATTTAAAAGCCACATCCAGCATGACTGGGAGAGAAGCTGCCTGGAGGAGTCCCATGAAGCTGATAATGAGAGGGAGGAATACAAGAGTGAGAGGAAGATCCGAGGAGGAGGACTTCCAGGACACACTACCCAAAACAACCTACAGTTAATGCCCCGGTTTGTCTCTGGCAGGAGAATTAAATCCCTGGGCGAGACACAAGCAGCATAGACAGCCACCCTCGAGCACCCAGATGTGGTTTGGGAGCCGAACAAGTAACAAGCGTCAAAGACAGCCACATCCAGGCACTCAAACATGGGCAGAGAACTGAGCAAGAAACAAGCGGCAAACATAGCTGCGCTTGAGAACTCGGATGTGGGTGGAGCAGCACAGACAGCCGCATCTAAACACAGGTGGATAAACGAGTGAGAAACAAGCGGCAGAGACAGCCACACCCAAGAACCCAGACACAGGTGGAGAACTGAACGAGAAGCAAGCAGCAGAGAAACTGCCAACCACAGAAGGTTCCTAAATACTACAGATTGGACAGGAGGAAGCACCTCTCCCCGAGCACTGCACACAAGAGAAACAGGTATGCAGGTGGAGAGACGGGTGCTGAATGACCAGCCGGTCATGGGAAACCCTAAGTGAACAAGAGTATCAGGCCGAGGTACCCCAGGGGAGAAAATAAAGCACAACCGAGATTGGAAAAGAGGGGAGCCAAGTCGTTATGCAAATAGGCAGATATTAGGTTTTGAATCCGCTGCCAAGCACTTTTGTGAATCAAGTAATCAAGTTTGCAAAGCAAGTCACATTAAAAGCCCTGGCAGGAGAGTATACCAGGCACATACCAGGCGAGACACAAGCAGCAGAGACAGCCACCCTCGAGCACCCAGATGTGGTTTGGGAGCCGAACAAGTAACAAGCGTCAAAGACAGCCACATCCAGGCACTCAAACATGGGCAGAGAACTGAGCAAGAAACAAGCGGCAGACATAGCTGCGCTTGAGAACTCGGATGTGGGTGGAGCGGCACAGACAGCCGCATCTAAACACAGGTGGATAAACGAGTGAGAAACAAGCGGCAGAGACAGCCACACCCAAGAACCCAGACACAGGTGGAGAACTGAACGAGAAGCAAGCAGCAGAGAAACTGCCAACCACAGAAGGTTCCTAAATACTACAGATTGGACAGGAGGAAGCACCTCTCCCCGAGCACTGCACACAAGAGAAACAGGTATGCAGGTGGAGAGACGGGTGCTGAATGACCAGCCGGTCATGGGAAACCCTAAGTGAACAAGAGTATCAGGCCGAGGTACCCCAGGGAGAAAATAAAGCACAACCGAGATTGGAAAAGAGGGGAGCCAAGTCGTTATGCAAATAGGCAGATATTAGGTTTTGAATCCGCTGCCAGGCACTTTTGTGAATCAAGTAATCAAGTTTGCAAAGCAAGTCACATTAAAAGCCCTGGCAGGAGAGTATACCAGGCACAGTCAAGTTTAAAAGTGTATTAAGTGAAACAGATGAGAACGTCCTGGCAGGAGAGTATACAAGACAAACTCAAGTTTACAAGTGAAGCATATTATAAAGTCCTGGCAGGAGAGTCTACCAGGCAAAGTCAAGTTTATCAGTGAAGCAAATGAGAAAGTGCTGGTAGGAGAGTATACCAGGCAAAGTCAAGTTTGCAAGTAAAGCATATGAGAAAGCCCTGTCAGGAAAGTATACCAGGCAAGTTTGTTAAATGAAGTACATGAGAAAGCCCTGGAAGGAGAGTTTATCAGGCAAGGGCAAATTGGTAAGTGTGTAAAGTAAATCACACGAGGAACACCTGGTAGGAGAAGACACCAGGCAAAGCCAAGATTGTGAGAAAATATTACATTCAAGTGGAAAAAAAACCTGGCTGGGGAGTACACCAGTTATCCTTGAAATGGAGACTAACACTCAAATTGTTTAATATACAAATTGTTTTGGTTGATCAATAGAAATCCAAGGAAGACTGATACCCTTAGGGGTTTAAAGTATTGTGAAGAAAAACCTGGGGAAGGGAGTAATCCTTTGGAACTGTGAACTTTACCGATTGGGAACCTTTGTGTTGGAGTAATGCCTTTTCCTTTTTAATTGTACTTTCTTTTTTTTATTTTAAAGGATTTTTACAATAGAATAATCCAACCATGTTTTGTCTGAGTTAACTTGAATCAACAACTTTGTTAAGTTTATTGTTTAAATATTGTTGAAGAACCGTTTCGGACAAGTCGCTGGTTTCCATTCAGCAGATTGTTCACAATATGTTGCAGTAGTTTTGCTGCCGCGATTTGCCAGTGGATTCTGTCACCTCCTGTGTACCTGCTCCACCAGGTTTCTTCCTGTAGCAGTATGTCTGTTCCTGCCACTTGTGATAAGTAGCATTGGAGAAACCATCAGAAGATGCAAATTGTTTCTTGTTGTTGAGGCGATGTGTCGTGACAGAAGCGGCAACTTGATGATTGTGCGAGAGCTCAGATGTAAAACATTTCGTTGGTTTCTATTAAGTTTAGGCGTGCTCTTAGTATTAGATTACGTGCCCACCTATTTGGAAATTTCTTAATGTAGTTTTGCAGTTCGTTCAATTTTTTTGAATTGAAATGTAGATGTGAGGTCAGTTTTTGTCTGTACACTATTTCAGTCATCTTGGCCCAGTCTAGCTCTTTGATTTTGTGCAGAACTCTGCATGGATTACGTATGAGCTCTTCTTCTTCTGAGGCAATGGTGTCAAGTAAAAATGTGTTTTCCTTTTGCCAATTTGTCAACATCTCACATTTACCTGTGTCCATCTCACGCTTGATCATTTTGAATATTGCGTTGCTGTCTTCCATTCTGCACTTCCTGTACAGCATTATTGAGTTGCAACTCACAGTGCACTCAAGTGATTGGAGACTCAATTCACACCTTATTGCGACTCCTGATGTAGAATTCGGCAACTTAAGCACCCGTCTCCAGAATAAGGCTTCTAATTTAAGCCAGAGGTTCTTTGGGATTGTCGGCATTGCTTCAGTGCCGTACCTCACGGCGGGCACCACCTTCATTTTATAGAAATTTATTGTTGGAGTTAAAGAAAACTTGCCGAATTTTCTATCTATTACTTTTGCCTGGGTCGCTAGTTTTTTGATCTTTCCATAGAGAACTGATTGCATGGTGGTTTCATATTTGGAGCTGTCCAGTTGTACTCCTAAGTATTTGAAGGTTTGGACTGTTTCAATTTTTGATTCTCCCAAATGCCATATTTTTTCTCTTGTCTTTTCCTTGTTAATCTCAAGGACATTTACGTCTGTGTAATGTAGAAGGCCATTGAGTTGCCGCTGAAGTCCGATTGGTGTTTGGTCGAATAATGTGAGATCGTCGGCATAGAGAAGTCATCCAATCATTGCATCTCCAATTTTTGGAGGGAATGCACGAATCGACCCGCACTCTCTTGGAGGTCCCCTATATAGGCCAGGAATAAAGCTGAGGCCAGCGGGCATCCCTGTTTGACTCCACGTGTGATTGGAATTTCTGCCGATAAGTCTCCTTCTCGACTTAGGCGCACCCTCATCGAAGTGTTATAATGTAGGGCATGAATTGGAGCTACGATATCTTCTGGACAGTTCCAGTCTTTTAGTTTCTTCCACAGACGATGTCTTTCAATGCGGTTGAACGCTTGCGTCAAATCTACGAACACGACAAAGAGGCATTGGCTGTGTTGTAAGACTTTACTTTTCAAGATACTGAATATCAAGATGTTTCCAGCTGTCCCAGCGTTTTTCTTAAAGCCTGTTTGTAGGTGATCGTTACAGTTTGCTGAAGCGGCCCAGGTTTGGAATTTCTTTAGAAGTAAGGATCCGTAGACCTTTCCCATGGCATCAAGCAAGGCTATCGGCCGGAAGTTGTGGGGATCCTTTTTGTCCCCTTTTTTATAGGTTGGAATTATCGTCGCAGTTGTCCATGATGTTGGCAAAGATCTCGTGTCTGCACATTGCCGAAAGATTACACTTAGCAAATCAGCCGTTTCCTCGGGGCGCGCCTTTCGTTCAAAATTACTGATACCGTCAGGTCCAGGAGCCCTGGAGTTTTTCAGCTTTTTGATTACCTCCAAGATGTCTTCTTTGTTTTCGAGGTTAATCCAATTCATGGTGTTATGCTGAATATCTTCTGTGTCTCCAATCATGACGGGTTTGAACACTTTCGTGATTTTCCCAGGTGTACTGGTTGATGTTATTTGGCATTGAGTCTTCTTGTGGGGCTTCAATGGCTCTCAACAGGGACCAGAAGTCTCTCGCATTATGCGTGATTAGAACTTTTGTGATGTCCTCTGCGTCCATTTGATAGAGTTTATTTCGATGAACTCTTACCCATGCCTTATACTCTGTTTTCAGATCTTTGACTTTTGCATTTTCTTCTGGTGTTGATTGTTTTTTTTTTTGCTATCCTCAGAACTCTTTTATATTCGCGTCTCCTTTCCACTAGTTGTTTGTTGTAAAAATGTTTTTTTGTGGTTCCTCAGGCTTTCTGGCGTGTTGTTACTTTTCAAAAGACATTTTAACCTTAGAATTACCTTTTTTTATATGAGGGCCAGAATAGTATTTCAGACACAGCACATATTTGCTTTGGACATCTTGACAATGGAAAGACCCTTAATTTTGGTCGAGGTAGGGAAACACCTCCTAGAATAGGAACATCAAGGCATTTTTCCAAACCCCTTTTATTTTGACTAAAAGTTTATAGCCAAAACTATTAGCCCTCTGTGTCCACGTCTCATTCCTGGCTCCTCACACCTGATAAGCATGCCTAAATCATTACCAGTTAACTATCTACTAATACAATTGGGAATCTGTTCCATTGAGACACATATATTGAGAAAAATGCTTAAACTTGTACTGGAAGCTGATCAAAGCAGAAACTCACTCATTACTGGACTGATCATGTGGAGGCAATAAAGTCCTCCACCTATTATTGACATGATACTAAAAGAGCGATATAAATGGTGTTAGATCAATGACATTAGGATGCAGGATATATCTCTATCTTTAAAACCACGGCTAAATTATTATGGAGAATGTAGGTAGAGAACAACATATCATTGATCTAGCCACAGTATCCCACAGCAGAGATTGTATTCCTTATATTTTGTATCATTACTTAATTCCGAACTATTTAAAGGCCTTCCTCAACCACTTCTTGGGAAGGGAATATATGAAGTACAAATTCAATATTGCTGAAACTAGGGAAGGTATATGGACTCAAGAAGGAATTAACAAAGAGCTGCAGAGTTGCAGACTGTGTGGCCTACCTCTTCTTGAAACCTGTAAGCATCTTATCACCAGTTGTAATAACCTGACACCTTTACACACTAGATATTGCTTATCATATGGGGAACAAGACGTAATGCCAATGACTTCAGAACAGCTCTGGCTAAGGCTAATGGAGGGACATGATTTTACACTTATAAAACCATCACAAAATTTGGTTAGATATCAAAGCAATTCTTATTGGGAATTAAACTTAATTCAAATGACCTAATTATGGTGTTAACATTTAGGAATGTTTAAGGCAAATCATAATTATATGAATCAAGTTGATTTTAATGATTTATATCTTATGAATCCTTGTTATTTGAAATTACATGCTGACCTTTTTTTGTGGCTTGTAATTGCACATTTGTTATCAAACCTTTGCTCTAGGCTAAATGTGATATGTGTTAAAAGGTTATTTATTTTATTATATTTCACAATAAAAATGAAAAAAGATTATGTTGCAATTCATGCAGTGCTGGTGAGAAGCAGACTTTCAGTGGTTACTCTACAATTAATTAAATCAAACCATAAAATATGCATGTTACTACTACTCTAAAGTATTTAATTAGAATGAGCTTTATTGTAATTAGAAATATTTTCTTCTGAGGATTCTGATTTGAACTTTAGTTTTCATCATTGGTCATTAACATAACTTACCAACTCCTTTTAGACATGGATGTATTGTGCTCCAGACACCCACACTTCCTTTCCTTAGGCGTTGCCCAATTGCAAATTCAAGGTGGAGCAGTGGGATTCCCTCCAGCACTAGCAAGATGAGGAATGGGATCATAAATGCCCCTGAAATAAAAACAACAGCAACATTAAATAAGCTACAATCCAAATTACACAAACAAATATATGCTCTACAGATCCCCTGTAAAGCATATGTCACACATTTAACATTACTTCAAATATGAAAGACTGAATGCAGAATGTCAGTATTGAAACATCACTGTCAAGTAACTGAGGGACAGGGAGAATGTTCTTCACAAAATTTGACCTACAACCACTTACTTGCAATTGAATTCTTTTAATAATGATCCAGGTAGAACTCAACTATTTGCAAATATTCATACTAGGATAGATAGGTCTCATGTAAGACGTCACATTTTGAAAAAGTTACATTTACCCCGAGTCACTGATGCAGTACAAGAAACAAAAGGACTTCCTTGTTATAAGACTCCGGAAAATGGTGTTCAGAGTCAATCTTCGGAAGTTAATTAATGCATATCTCTCTAAAAACAATGGCAGGTATTCACAATAGCCAACTGAAAGTCCAAATCTAATTGTGACAATCAATTTTGCATGTGCCAAATCAAGCTGAGTGCAATGAGACATTTTAAGTTCCAGTGATATTCCTAGAAATAGTCACATATTTAAGACATTTTAGGATTATTTGAAAATGACCAGTTGATCAAAATGAGCCCACATCGCAAAAACATAGATCACTAGACAGCTTTTAGAAATAGCTTCAAAACTAGGCAAACACAGTTTGGACACTCATCCTAGAAATCATACCAAATTGTCTAAATATTTGAGTAAACAATCAGTCACAATCCCACCTTGTTCTAGAAAGACAGACCCTCCACCTCATCATCACCCTTCCATTTTGTGCAAATAGCTGTTTCTCAGAGAGGTGACTCCTTCCTGACTCCAGGAAACCCCCTGTTCACACCATGTGGGAGATAGGCAGAAGCAGCAGCTCCTCCCTATCATTGGAAGGACAGCCTCTAAAATTAGACAAAAACTCCACACCTGTGAGGGAATGCATGATTCTTTTCAGAAGTTATTTATCATAGGCCAAGGGACAATAAACCCCTCTCTGTGGGAAACAGTCAAGACTCTCATGTCATGATTTAGCCATAATCTTTGAACAGGGGTAAGAACATCTACGCCTGTGACTGTTTGAAGGATGTGAGCACTCTACTTGATCCATGCCTCTGGGGTGACAGATCTCTTGATCTCTTTTCATTTGGACTGGTACCTTCATTTCTAGTGTCTTGTGTCATTGTTTATTCTCTGCTTTTATGTAAAGCTTTCCAAGGAGCTATGGCAGAGATCTGTGCAAGTAAGGGTCCAGAGAAACTACAAATTTGAGATTGCAGAGTTGTTGGATTGCCCATACTACCCCCTCAAAATCCTTTTCTTTCACTGTCATTATGCTCCTCTTCCCTTTCCTTTAGGCCAATCTTTACCTTTCCCGAGAGAAAAGTCCTAGAGCTATTTCAAAACCAGGCCGGAGGGGAGGGGGATTTACTTTTGGCTTTTGATTGTGTGCGGCATGTTCCCCTGTAAAGCATATGTCACACATTTAAAATGACTTCAAATATGAAAGACTGAATGCAGAATGACAGTATTGAAACATCAATGTCAAGTAACTGAGGGACAGGGAGAATGTTCTTCACAAAATGTGACCTTCAACCACTTACTTGCAATTGAATTCAAAAGAGGTCAAGGAGAGTTGGAGAAACTGCAGTAGATTTCTGGCAGAAACAACTAGTGATTTTGGTCCCTGCCCGGATACTCTGGCACATGCCATTGATTGCCTGAGCAGCATTGACCTGATGGGCAAATGCCCCAGCTGACCTCACTGATCGCAGAACCTGATCAAATTAGAGTGCAGTTTGAGATGGCACACAACCTGCCAACCAACATACTAAATATGGTAAAAGGAACACCTTTGGCTTCCATATCTCAGGTGGTTCTTATTTTCAACTAAAAGTGTAAGCCTTTAGATACCACTTAGCTCTTCACTATTGTAGAGGAACAGCCAAATGCCTCTGCAGAAGTCCCGCCCCCCTACTACCTGCATGTTGGAAGCCTGAAATGGTGCCATGTTTGACACCAGCAATTGTGACCATTCCACAGCGAATCTCTGTGAAAAGATACCCACTAAGAAAACCCTATCAGATGTACTCCTGAAGAGATGACAATCGCAGGGAGGAAATCCCCAAAGGAATATGAAAAGGAGCTAGTGATGTCACAAGAGATGAGCTTCATGCCTTCAGAAGACTGGCTGAAGAAGAGAATATATGGATCTTATAGTAACTGATGACAAAGTAAAGAATCAAGTAAACTTTCATATGTGAAAAGAAGATTGTGCATGCGAAGAACGTTGCAGAAAATAAAAGTTGTTTATTAACTGTGTAGATGCAGAAATGCAAGTAGATTAAGTGATCATAGAAGCTGGCTATACGTGGTGAATAGACTGCAGGCGAAGACGCCATTGTATAGTATGTGGACATCGATGTCACAACTTTAGTAAGCTCAGACCCACAGAGAAAGAAGGATCAAGAGCAGAGTCGCAGCAAAGAATTATGCTGTAGATCATGGACTTCAACAGTGAAGCTGTTTGCCCTGTTATCAAACTTGAAGCAGGCCAAAGACCGGTTATCTATTCTCAAGGCAGCAAACGTGAGAAGCTGAAATGTTTCTTGTTAAGATGCAAAGAAAGAACAGCATGCATAGCAAGTTTTATTCAGTCAAGATATTTAATTACTGCAAAATGGACCAGATCGTAGTTTACTGTCACGTGAGTCAACGATGGAAGTAGTGTTGGGCATAGCCTTCCAGAACTATGATAAGAGAGTGCCCACCCTCCCTTATATTCCCAGGGACGAGAATACATTGCAAGGCCAAGTTCAAAGACAATCTTCATGGCAGAACTCATGGGTGATGAGGGACGTGGGGCTATTTGGGTGGGGAGGCAAAGTCATGTCCACCTCCTAGCACCTAGGTATGAGTTTACGTGCTGCCCCGTGAACTGAATGTTCCAGACTGGCACGAGCGTGCCAACCAATTGTAGGAGGCCCTATAACAAAGGGCCTTATAGTTTGAGAGCCAATGAGATACTGTGTACTTAATAGTGTTGAAGATGACTTCAACACTATTGAGGAGGCCATACACTGTTCACCTAACAGTAGATATCCAATCACAACCCAACTCCTTATAGCAAGTATATTTAGATATTCCCCTTGAACCAATTATAATCCCTCATTGGTTTTTCTTATTTGTCACGTAGTATGACATCACGTTTGATGAACTTCTAGAATATGTGTGTTCTTTATGCATAATGTTTGAGAGCTTGTGTGATGTCCGTTGATGTCTCTTGTAACTCCCTGTTTTAGATAATTGATATTAAAACAGAAGAATATTTTGCCATCTTCCTGAGTTGGGTCCGTTATATGCTGTAAGAATGCCTCCCATCCACTGCATGACACTTTACCCAAAAAGGACCATATGTTCACATGGTAGCGGTGTGGGATGGTTGAAAAAAGATCTAAACCAGGTTTGCTCCAGTATTTCTGACGATCGGACATCCTCCGTCATCTAGCCGGAAGATTCCAGGATTTCCTGTGGGGAGAGGCCAAATAGAAAACTTGCAAGTAGAATCGAGACGGTGGGCAAATTTGACAAAATCCCTATACGGTTTCAATGGCCACACTGCGGACGGAAGGCAAAGTGGTCAGTTGGAGGAGGAGACAATACTGAAGGCCCTGAGTTGATTGACAGACGAATGGTGAGTAGACTAAGGGGAATGGCAAATTAAAGGGATGGGGTTGTGATAAAGTTTAAGTAACTGGAAATATTGTGTAAGGAGATAGAAACACCTAGAATCCTGGCTCAAGAGAGCTACGGAAGAAGTTGTCTCACACTCCAGCGGGAGTCAGATAGGCTACATGTGAACAGGTTCACATAAGGAGACGATTTAAACCCTGTACAGGGTATACGTCAGAGGCAAAAGAGAAGAAGTGTGATCACTGAGTATATTTATTGATGTGTAGAGTCGACTGGTTTATGTATATGTATTGAGTAAAGGTGTCAAAAAAGGTGTGAAAGAAGTTGAGATGAAGCTAAATGAGCTATAGTGGCTATCTAGTGAAGTGATTGGTACCATAGGGAGGTAGACATAGTTAATTGAAGAGGTAGATGTTTTGAGCAGTGATTGTTGTTAAGCTCATATTTGTTGTTTTCAAAAGCATTAAAAAAGGTGGTGAGAGTATTTCATACAGTCTGGTAAGTATTGACAGTCAATTGAGACTTGCCACAATGGGAGACGCTCCTGTGATGCACTTATGTAAGACACTGCCAAAGCACATGCCCAAGCTTAAACAGTACAGTGCGTAATAGGTAAAAGGCACAGCAGATAAGATGTCCATGCCATGGCCACAAGGGGGATCACTTTCAAAGGCAGTATTGCAACACATGACCACATATTTGGAAGCTGCATGCACAGAAAAGAAATTAGAGAAAAGGTTGGCTATCTTAGAGCTTTGGAAGATGTACCAGGATGAAAGGAAAGATCAGCCGTCTGAGGATTGGATGCTTAGCCAGTATAAGGAGGAAGGTGTCCAGCCTTCAGCTCCCCTTACCTCGCCTGAAGTGAAAGGTGTAAGTGCGGAAGAAGTAGGGTTGTATCCTTTAAAGGAACTGAAAGCGGCTGCAGGGTATAGCAATCCGATATATGAACCACACGCTTATAGCAGTGACGATAGTTCAGAGGAGAATGAGAGAAAAGAGGAGATCTTTAGGATCATACAAGACATTGAAGAGAAGAATGAGCGATCGAATGTGTCAACAGAAATAGAAAGAGAGATTAAGAGATGGAAAGGAGAAAAGGACAAAGCTGACGAGGTAACGCTCGTGCAGAAGGAATGGATGGGAGAACAGATATTATTCAAGCTAGCTGGGAAAAGTATCGAGGAAGTTAGGCAAAGGGAAGACAAGGATGAACAGGATAGAAAAGACAGGGAACGGGAAAAGAGATTGAAGGAAGACAAGCATAGAAGAAAGAGTAGGGAGCAGCGAGAGCAGATGTATCAGGAGGAGCAACAAAAGAAAGAAGAAAGAGCAGAGGAGCAAAGAACATATGATAATAGACAGAGAGCGATAGCAGACAGGGATAGAAGAGAAAGAAAGAGAGAAGAGGAGGAAGCACAGAAATGAAGGGACAAAAGAATACAGAGATGAAGAGAGGAGGAAGAAAGAAGGGTAGGAGTAAGAACGGAAGAACAAAGGCAAGAGGAAGACAGAATTAAACGGGAGGCGAGAAAACAAAGGGAACTAGATCGAATTAGAACGAAAAAGGAGACAGTGGGATTCTGAGTTTAGCCTTATTCGAAAGGAGCCAATACGGCCAAGTCCAGCAATACGATGGGACAGAATAGAAGAGTTCCTTCTGATAAAGGCATTAATGTTAGGGGCATCTAGAGTAATATTGGAAGAGAAACATTTTGATATAGGAAGCATCAGGGATAGGATCGATAAGGCCTATCAAGAATTGAAAGGAAGCAACAACTATGGAAGTCATGGGAAGTCATGGAAGTCGAGGGAAAGGGGATGCATTCCCAACATTCCAATCATGAAATGAAGAAGAAACTATGTTTTATCTTGAGCATAGACCCTTGTCCTTAAGCAGACTGAACCTAGACCAGGGTGAAGGGGAGGGTAGTCATACTTCTTGGGGACAAGATATGTCAGACGAAAAAAGAGAATATTTTCTAGGGAGAGAAGGAGGAAGAGCATGCGCCCCCGAAGGAAGTCTGCAGTTAGATAAAGAAGTGAGATAGTCAGATTTGGAACAATCTACAGACAGAACGCCAGATACCATACCATACCCAGAGCGTCCCTGAGGACGTTCGTATAGTAAAAAGGGAGAATTGCCACCATATGTGAGTAGATTAAGATTGTTACCATCAAGTAGATGTCAGGAACGATCGTCGCTGCCATGGAGAGGCTGATGATGGGGGACGACTGTGGGTTGGGGTTTAAGCAGTTTCCCTTATTGGATAAAGGGGGGAGCAAGGCCGCAGTATATTCCATGGCCACAGATGGAAAAGGATAACTTAAGGTGTAAGCTCCCGAGTTTGACATTGGGCGCTGGGAAATGGATATACGTGTTAGAAAAAATGACAGGAGGAAATACACTGGCCATAGGGGACATTAAGGGTCTCCTGCCAGGTATTCTTGGTGAGGGAGCAGATAATATATGAAGGAGAGCAGGGTAGTTGAGTCTGACAGCACAAAACACAGCGCATGATGGAGGGCCCTTTAATAATTGTAGAGCAGATGTTTGGAGGCCACTCAATATCCTGATACATCAGATATGGGTGCAATTATGATTCTTAAGATGAAGGAAGATGAAGACCCTTTTGCTTACATTCAGGATATTCAATAGTGGTGGCACCTTGAAATACAGGATCTGGGGGAAAAAATAATGGCATTATTTTACCGCATTTTATGTCAGGGTTTGCACCAGCCGGTGCAGAAGCAAATGAAGAAACAGGTGGGAATGGAAGCCAAACCGTGGGCTGAAATATAGCTGACAATAGTGCAATCTGTCGGTTACTACAAGAGAAGAATAAGAAGAAAGACGAGGCCAGAAAAATGAGGATGCCAAGTTAGTTCAGAAGAAATTGTCAAAATATGCCATAGAAGGGGCGTTATTGACAAGCAGAGGAGGATTGGGAGTGCAGAAAACAGTGGGTGCATCACAGGCAAATAATCAGCGCCTGTGCGTTCCAAGGAGTATATGGGTTTGTGCCACGAGGTGGATGTATGGGCTTTAGAGGAAGGGGTGGATTCCAAAATAATCAAGGTGGGTTTCAGAATACACAGAATGAGAACCAAAACACCCAGGGAGGATTTAACTAAGGGGGACTAGTTAGACGGGTTCCCCCTGGTTGTGGCATGACTTGTGGGATGACAGGGCATATTGCACGCGTATGTGGGAGCCAAGGGAATGTACAGAATGGACAATTTACAAGAGGGGGGGCAGCTTATCCTCCACCATATAGCACACAAACTAGGGAAGGGTTTGCCTAAGATCAGGCAGTGTATCAGACACAAGTGCTACAAATGCAACAAGCGCAGCACCAAGAGCAAGTGCAAATTAATCCACCACCATTGCAGTCGCAACAGGCCCCTATGCAGACACAACAGTATGCAAACACGGGACAACTACTGACACTTAGAATAGGAGGTGCACGGTGGTAGGAGTAACTCCTTTCACAGGTACAGGGATATGCCTGCACCCATAATAGGACAGCTCACAGGGTGACTTGATGTATTCAGTACTATCTGTGGCATCAGACCCCCAAGAGAAACCAACGGTCAATGTGACAATAGGAGGCAAATCTTTTTCTTTTCTAGTAGACACTGGGGCTACTTGTTCATGTATACAAGAGGGAAAATATCCAATGTTGGGAATTGCCATGAATGCTCAAGGGTTCTCTGGAGCTACAAGTCGAGTTCCTTTTACTGATGACTTACCAGTCTCTATAGGAGAGTGTGACATGTCTGTTCCTTTGTTATATTCACGGCAGACACCAATTAACATTTTGGGAATAGATTTGATGATGAAACTTAACATGACGATTTCTTTTACCGACCAAGGGATAGTGTGTTCCACTGCAGGAATACACTATTTAAACATGGGCGAATTTATACTAGCGTTCACAGGGCAAGCAGCTCTGTGAGACGTTCCAGTAGAGCCAAAGGTTTTCATATATGGGGTGAGCCTTTTACTGACATGGCTACCTGGCCTAGTGGGAAAATTGTGAGGATACCTGATGAGTTTTTGTTTAGACCACAGATACCGATGGACGAAGAGGGGGGACAGAATATCCCTATAGACTTAGAAGCAGCTATAGTACGAAGGGAAATGGCAATGCTTGAAGGAATGCATAATGAGTGTAGACACTGGAGGACAGTAATAGCTCTCGAAGAAGAGTACAGATTGACTGAAATCACTAATGACGATATGTTTAGGGAAGACCAAACAGATGATGAAGTGGTGTTCTTTATGAGCATCACATACCGGACAAAAATAGAGAAGAGGGAAGTCCCACAGCGAATGGCAATAATGCGGCAGTGGAACAAAAATAAGTTCCCAATTTAGGAACTTACGTCCCCTGCACACTTTCTAATATCTGGATAACCAGACCAACGTTTATAGAAAGAATAGTAAAGTAACTCTATGCATTAAAGTCTTAATACAAGTCGTGTTAGTGTGAAAGCAACAAATTCTTAATAAAAGACAACATTCAATCGTTTAAGGTCACAAGAACCAGTCTTCATTTTTTATTCTTGGTGGTGGAGCTGTGGTAGGCCCAACGTGTTTCGAGTGAAACAGACACTCTTCATCAGGGGCAAAACAATGATTCTAGGAAAAGATATGCACAATATTTAAATTAGAGTAATGTATAAATCCAAATGAAAACATTAACCAAATGTCATTGTGACTCAACAAAGAAAGTGGTCCCGCGATCTTGTACAGAAATTCAATCTCTAGACCGTTAACATGTATGAGGTTTACTGAGTACAGATGAATAACTAACAACAAACATATACTTATTCATATATCTTTTAATAAAGAAAGCAGATATTAATTGTTTAATAAAATAAATTCCCTAATTAGTGGTATGTGGATCCCAAAACAATTGAGAATAGGAACTAATATACCCCGAAAGTATGCAAAATAGAAAAAAGGAGAGAGAAAAATCTAACCTTGTGTGTTTTATGTAAAAAGTTCTAAATTAGAACAGGCCGGGGTCTGGGACAGGAAACCCAGTCATTCATGTATGCAGGGAACCCTTTGTCTGAAAAAATAGAGCATAACAATACTCTGTTCAGTCAAAAGTTAGTTAGAAGTCTGAAGCAAAGACAACCATAGAGATTCACTTACATGCTTAATTGGTCATCTAAATGAGAGAACCCAATAGGAAGTTTGAGAGGATAAGTAAGCAGAGGGTCTTGTAGTAGTGCAGGGCTTGAACACTATAAATGAAAGTCCAAAGAAAAAGGAACATGTGAGAAAGTCAGGGTGAGGAAACCAATGCGGATGGAGTAAAGTGGGTTCAGCAGAACCCAAAAGTAATATGGTTTACCTAACGTAGTGCAGCTTTGCAGACAGGAGGCAGGAGACCGGCAGGTAATCCTGTTCCTCCTACAACGCTGCCGCCATTATGTACTATTTGTTAGCATGACGTCATCATGCGCATGCATGTGATACGTCATTATTGGAGCTGCTGTGAAAGCGTGAAGCAAGTATGCGCAAATAAATGGCATTAGCCCGTGTCCGAAACGGATGATGCCATTATGGGGAAGGAGAGAATAATAGGGAGAGGTAAAGGTGAGTGACCACCAGCCCGGGAGTGTTTACACTGTGACGTCATCACGCACACGCGTGCATGACGCCACTTGCAAACACACCGTGTGCATGGGAAGAAGCATCTTAGGCGAAAGGTAGCACCATGTAAAAAAAATGCCTAGAGATTGTCCATGGAAAGATAACATGTCACAATACTATACTCAAGGTATAGCTAAAATATGTATGTCTAGAGCAGCAACTAAGGGAAGGCAAAGGCCGAGGGAGGCGTAGGATCCAAGTTACCAAGTCAAACAGATCATCACGAAGAATTGGGACCTGATCAAATCAGATCCCAATCTCAACCGCCTTTTTCCAGCTCCTCCAATGTTAGCGTATAAAAGAGGAAGGAACTTTAGAGATAAGCTAATTAAAGCGGAAAGACCTAAGAAATCCACCCAAAGGGTATTGACAAAATTAAAAAATGGCACTTTTCCATGCTTAAATTGTCAGCATTGCTCAAACATCATAAAAAGCAATTACATCAGACACCCGAATAATGGCAACAAGATTCCCTTAAAAAACTTTGCTATTTGCGATTCCAAAAACGTTATCTACACTATCAGATTCCCTTGTGGGAAATATTATGTCGGGAAAACCAGTAGAAAAGCTAAGGAAAGGTGGACCGAACATAAATCTCAGATCAGAACTAAAAATGTCAAATCACCTGTTTTCAGGCATTTTAGAGACAATAAGCACAACATCTCACAGTTGAGATTTGCAGTACTGGAAGTGGTACATCCCCTCCAACGAGGTGGTGACTTACCAAAACTATTGGCACAAAAGGAACTGTACTGGATACATAGGCTAGATGCAATGGCCCCTCTTGGGCTCAATGAGGACTACTAGCTAGGCCCATTTATCCAAGGATATACTGTTTCTTCCTTTTTCTTTTCCTATTACCTGGATTGCTCCATGGGAATAATAGGCATATACTTCACTAACTAATGACAGTTGAGAAGACCAGATCCTAACTTAAAGACTGTGAACCATTCCAATGGGCAGTTTGTTGACATCCACCTTAAGGTTATACTGGTCGAAAATGTTCACTAGCTTAATGATTTCATGTAGAAACATCTGACATTTCCACAGATGAGGATTCTCTGTTAAGTAGAATATAACCGAATTATGAGTATGTGAACCACAACTGTGGGCAGTGATTTATCCTATGTTTTGGGGACATACAAAGTTAGACAAAAGCGCTGTTTGTGCATTCAGATTGCCTTTTATGGCTAAAGACATGTTGTTAAGATGTGACCTAACGGACTATGTATCAAGGTACCTTATAACAAACATATTCGTTGGTTAAGACCTTTGTTGTGACCATTACCATGCTTTCTGAATTGATGTCTTTTCCAGTTCTGGACTATGTCAAACCTGAGAGTCTCCTTTAGTTTATCATCTAACATTGACCCTCTCTACTTTTCCTAATTGGGTTCTGCAACCCCTTATATTTATATAGTTTGACTTTGTGTTTTTTCAGACGACTAATGACATCTATTATACAAATACCGATTGACATCACGTCATCACATGCAGTGAGCTCCTCTTAAATACCTTGGCGGATGCTCCTCGATCCTACGCCTCCCTCGGCCTTTGCCTTCCCTTAGTTGCTGCTCTAGACATACCTATTTTAGCTCTACCTTGAGTATAGTATTGTGACATGTTATCTTTCCATGCAACTGCATGGACAATCTCTAGGCATTTTTTTACATGGCGCTACCTTTCGCCTAAAATGCTTCTTCCCATGCCCACGGTGTGTTTGCAAGTGGCATCATGCACGGGTGTGCGTGATGATGTCACAGTGTAAACACTCCCGGGCTGGTGGTCACTCACCTTTACCTCTCCCTATTATTCTCTCTTTCCCCATAATGGCATCATCCGTTTCGGTCACGGGCTAATGCCATTTATTTGCGCATACTTGCTTCGCGCTTTCGACAGCAGCTCCAATAATGACGTATCACGCGCATGCGCATGATGACGTCATGCTAACAAATAGTACATAATGGCGGCGGCGTTGTAGGAGGAACAGGATTACCTGCCGGTCTCCTGCCTCCTGTCTGCAACGCTGCACTACGTTAGGTAAGCCATATTACTTTTGGGTTCTGCTGAACCCACTTTACTCCATCCACATTGCTATCCTCACCCTGACTTTCTCACATGTTCCTTTTTCTTTGGACTTTCATTTATAGTGTTCAAGCCCTGCACTACTACAAGACCCTCTGCTTACTTATCCTCTCAAACTTCCTATTGATGGGTTCTCCCATTCAGATGACCAATTAAGCATGTAAGTGAATCTCTATGGTTGACTTTGCTTCAGACTTCTAACTAACTTTTCACTGAACAGAGTATTGTTATGCTCTATTTTTTCAGACAAAGGGCTCCCTGCATACATGAATGACTGGGTTTCCTGTCCCAGACCCCGGCCTGTTCTAATTTAGAACTTTTTACATAAAACACACAAGGTTAGATTTTTCTCTCTCCTTTTTTCCATTTTGCATACTTTTGGGGTATATTAGTTCCTATTCTCAATTGGTTTGGGATCCACATACCACTAATTAGGGAATTTATTTTATTAAACAATTAATATCTGCTTTCTTTATTAAAAGATATATGAATAAGTATATGTTTGTTGTTAGTTATTCATCTGTACTCAGTAAATCTCATAAATGGTAATGGTCTAGAGATTGAATTTCTGTACAAGATCGCGGGACCACTTTCTTTGTTGAGTCACAATGACATTTGGTTAATGTTTTCATTTGGATTTATACATTACTCTAATTTAAATATTGTGCATATCTTTTCCTAGAATCATTGTTTTGCCCCTGATGAAGAGTGTCTGTTTCACTCGAAACGCGTTGGGCCTACCACAGCTCCACCACCAAGAATAAAAAATGAAGACTAGTTCTTGTGACCTTAAACGATTGAATGTTGTCTTTTATTAAGAATTTGTTGCTTTCACACTAACACAACTTGTATTAAGACTTTAATGCATAGAGTTACTTTACTATTCTTTCTATAAACGTTGGTCTGGTTATCCAGATATTAGAAAGTGTGCAGGGGACGTAAGTTCCTAAATTGGGAACTTATTTTTGTTCTGTTACATTTAGAGCAACCTAGGTGTCAAGGTTGCCTTTCTCTCCTCTGCACCTCTTACCTTTTCTACCTACTTCCCTAACTAATTTAAATCTAACCCTAGTCTTTCATATTTGTTACTCCTATTACTAGGGTGTGCCTTAGGGTCCTATTCCCTTTTCTTCCAAATAATGCGGCAGCGTCCAGAACTTTTTGAGGAAGACTTGGACAAGGTGCTGAGTGTCCTTTGGACAACAGGTCCTTATGATGTAGGGTTGCTAAAGGGGATAGGGGAAGTTAAGATCAAGTTGAAACCAGGAGCAATCTTACCTCGAGCAAGACAGTAACCCATGTCTCGAGAGGCTGATGCGGGTATATTTAAGAACATTTCAGCACTAATAAAAACAGGGCATTCTGGTACCGTCAGAGTCATCGTGTAATACTGCGGTGTATCCTATCAAAAAATTGAAGGGAGGATCATGGAGATTTATACAAGATATGAGACCGATTAACCAGATTTTAGATGCAGAATTTCCTTTAGTTCCCAATCAAGCAACAATACTCTGTAGTATCCCAGTGGAAGCTCGAAATTTCACAGTGATCGATTTGAAGAATGCGTTTTTCTTGTTCCTGTTGCACAAAGACTCACAAGACTTGACTTCCTTTACTTTCCGCCAAACACAATTGAAACATACTCGTCTGCCCCAGGGGTACTGTGAGTCTCCAGTCATCTTTAATAGGGTCCTGCAGATGGACCTGGGCAATATAGATCTTAAAAGTGAGGTAAAACATTACGTAGATGACATTTTAATTTGTAGCTAGACAGAAGATGAATGCATACAAGACTCAAATCAGTTGATGACTATCCTAGCAGAAAAGGGATATAAGGTAGACAAGGAGAAACTGCAGTATTGTCAATAAGAGGTGTTATATATGGGGCAGTTGATTTCACATGAGGGAACGAAGGTGACACCTGAAAGGGCTGAAGCGGTTATGAAAACCTCAAAACCAGGCACAGTAAAACAAATGCAACAGTTTTTGGGATTATGCAACTATGTAAGAGCATGGGTGTTTGATTACAGTTCATACACAAGACCTCTTTTGCAAGCGTTAAAGAAGGCACAAGTGAACAAAGTGAAAATAGAATGGACTGAGAAAATGGAGGAAGGGTTTGAAGAGTTGAAAAAAGCAATTTGTACAGCTCCTGTTTTGAGAATCCCCAATTACGCTGAGGAGTTTTACTTATTTTTGCACATGAATGAGACGGTCATGACGGCAGTGCTTACACAGAGGACCACATTCAGGTACAAACCTCTAGCATATTACAGTGGGATTTTAGACCCAGTTATGAAAGGACATTTTCCATGTGAACAGTCATTGGCAGCCACAGCGTTCGCAATTGACAAGTCTACAAGTATTGTGATGGGCTGCTCTATGACTCTCTTTGTGGAGTATGCTCTGTTTGACATTTTAGAGAAACCTAACGGTACATTGACATCCCAAAAAGCTTCTGCTTATGAAGTAATGATTTTGAACCCAGCGATAAAAATTGTTAGATGTAAAATAGTGAATTCTACCCTTTTGATAGCTGAACCAATAGCAGAGGGTGATCAAGTGCATGACTCTGCTAATTATGTTGAATTCTATGATGAAATAACTTGGGCCTGATTCATGGAAGTGTTTTATAATAGTGCAATTCCATGGGAAAGGTTTCTGTGAATCAGGCCCTTTGTGTGAAAGAAAATGCTTTGTCAGGAGGGGACATTCTCTTTATTGATGGTACTTCAAAAAATGATCAAACTTATGGGGAAAGGCATTCTGGTGCAGCTGTAGTGAGACATAGATTGAATGGGGAATTTGAAGTTGTACCAAGGGCAAGGCTACCGTCTCACTTTTCAGCACAAGCAGCAGAATTGGTAGCGCTTATTGTAGCGCTCAAGGAAACATGAAGGACAGGAAGTGACGGTGTACAGTGACTCCGCCTATGTGACGTCAACCATACACACAGGGCTACCGCGTTGCAAAACAAGGGGTTACCTTCATGCAGCGGAACACCAGTGCAGCACGCATCCTTATTGGACAGGCTTCTTAAGGCACTATAACTCCCACTAGCCATGGCGGTCATCAAGTGCGCAGCTCATACCAAGCAAACTGATTTTATTTCTTGCGTAACCGAAGCCGCAGACATAGGAGCCAAGAGGGATGCGTATTCCCCAGATATTTCAAGATGTGACAGTACAAATATAAAAGAGAAAGTAGTCACAGTTATGGTAATGCAAGAATGGTTTCATAAATTACTGAAGACCCAATTAATGGAGATTCAAGGAAGTGCACTGTAGGAAGAGCAGGAATTGTGGAAATGAAGGGGGTGTTCTTTATCCCCCACAGAAGTATTATGGTGACAAGATAGCACTGGAAAGCCAGTGATGCCAGTAGAATTACTAAAGGTCGCGCTTGAACAGCTGCATTACCCCATGTATGTAACTAGGGAGAGTCTTGCTGCAACAATTGCGGAATACTGGTTCATTCCAAACTTGTTAGAACACGTTGCATTTTTTGTAGTAAACTGTATCGTATGTCAAAGGTTTACGGCTGAGCATACACTAAGAATGATTAGATTGGTAATACCTCGACCGAATGGTCCTTTTCAGCATTTACATATTGATTGTGTTGATATGCTGCAAGTGTGTAGTGGATACAGGTATCTGATAGTGGTGATGTGTCCTTTCTCTAGGTGGATCGAGGCAGGTCTATGCACACACCCTGATGCCACTTGCGCAGCAATGTTTCTAGTATGCAAAGTTTTCACAAGATGGGGTGTGTGTGAAGTGCTGAGATCTGATAATGGGCCACATTTTGTTAATTAAGTATTTGAACAGATAGGGCTTCTATTGAATATTAAGCATACATTTTGTTCTGCTTATCATACGCAAGCAAATGGGATATGTGAGAGACTCAACAGCCTCCTTAAAGAAAGGATAGCCAAGATAAAACTGACTCTGAAGAAGGGATGGCTATATTGCCTACCCTTAGCTTTATATGCCCTTCTGAATCAGCCTGGTTCGGACCATCACCTCACGCCCCACAAGCTAGTGACAGGGAGGCGAATGAGAACACCTCTTATACCTCCATCGAGGAGTAGAAGTGATGCCCACAGTACAGCTAAAATGTTACAAAATTAATTAAATGACTATTTGATATGTATGATCTCTATTATCTCTCTGATTTCAGATCAACTCAAGAGTGCGGGGGGTTGGTCTCAGAACACAGATGAAGACAATCCAACAACTGGAGCAAGTGAACTCTTTTGAAAATCATAATTTATTATCATTTTGAGTCATGACATCAAAAGGCTTACACAAACTTAACAATCCCAACATAATTATAGCAACACACCCCCCATAATCACCCCACCCACCCCCAGTCCGAGCTCATGTGTACATTTTATCAAATTAGTTCATACATAGTATTTCCATTCCAATTCAGTTGTTACTTCTGCACACTGATGTGTCAGGTCCTGCTTTAAAGGTGTTCCTGGTACTGACAACGCCCACATTCTGCAAAGCTCCGCTCAGACACACGTCGGAGTCGCCAACAACTTGCAGCTTCGTACGCATTCAAGCGGTACATTTTGTTACTGAAGCTGACAATGAGGCATCAAATTGAACCACCTGATTCAGACCACTATGACTTATGAAAACGCATCTCACCGCAAGCAACTAATTAAGAACTGCGGATGGATTCACTCCCTATGAAAACACAGTTGCAACTAGCAGTTTCTAATACAAACAAGACAGCAGATGCACGAATATAGTCCAATACTTTTTTTGGTGAAATAACAGCCATATCTACTTTACGCCCTGAAGACGGCCCACTATAGGTTGAAACACGTGTTGCGTTTTTGTGTTTATGCAACATTGGTGTTTTTGTGTTTATGCAACATTAAAAATCAACTTGGATTATTTTGGAGACACATTATATGTAAACCTACTTGTGAATTTTGAAACCACTCTCAGTCAGACCCAAGAGTTGGTAGCGCAGATAAGTGAGGTGACGCCTTAATTCTTGCCCGCTTTAAAGGTCTTTCCTTTTTAGTCCCGTTACCCGTGGTTTTTCTCATCCAGGGGGGAGAGCTCCCCGTCATGTTATTGTTTCACTGGGTCAAGCGTCCATACTTTTCAAAAAAGGGGAGCCATGGCTGTTCTATGTTTGTCTTAGATTCATCAATTAGATGTGTAAGAAACTCCATATCATAGATGGCTCGTACATTAGTGAACCACTCTTTTTCCCCCGGCATACGAGGACTTTTCCACCTCTGTGCCAAACAACACCTGGCCGCCACCAGCATAATCTGCAACATGTGGTCTTGAGTTCCCCTGTGTCCCTCCCCCACATTTATTCCAAAGAGGAGGAGCCATGGGCATAGGGGTCTCTCCACCCCATCGACTCCCTTAACCCAGGATAGCACCTCCTCCGAGTACATCAGAACCATTGGGCATTTCCACCACATATGGATATAGTCGCCCTTTGTTTTCTTGCACTTCCAGCAGTGTGGATCATATCCCTCCCTCATTCTCGCTATCCTCTGCGGGGGATAGTGCCATCTATGTAGCACCTTGAGAGAACGGTGCTGATACTGGAGAGAAGCCGTGGAGCGGTTCGCTCTCCTGCACATTTTAGACCATCTCTAGTCATCTATTACCTCCCCCAGGTCCTTCTCCCATTGTGTGCACGCTGGTGGAGGTTCCCTCAGAGCCGAAAACAAAAGAAGTCTGTAAAGACGAGATATCACCCCCCTAGATCCCCAAGCTGAAATGAGGAACCTCTCGAATTCAGTTAGGTCTCTTCTAAGGGTGTCCCCCCAGGAGGGTTCCCTAAGAACTCCCTTGAGCGGGAGGTAGCGGAATGGTGACAGTGTGCCCAACCCCAGAGCCTCCTCTAGATCCTTCAGAGGTAGGAACGAGTCCCCCACCCAAAGATGGCCAGTCCTGCTAAGGCCGGCCTTGAACCATTTTTGAAATGCAGCTGGCTCCGCTATCTTGTCTATGAAGGGGGGGCCCAGATACACCTCAGTGGGGAGGCCCAAGTCGTGAGCCAGCGATAATAACCCCCCTCCCTCCATAGTGACCACAAAACTTTCAAAATTGGGTGGTTTAGGACCCTGTTAGGAATGTTTTTTCTTGGGACCCATAGCCATTCCTCCACAGTGACAGGGGCAAGAACCTTGTTGTCCATGGCTACCCATTGTTTTTCCGTGCCTGGGGTAAAGTGGTCAATCAACACCCTTATCTGGGAGGCCCTGTGGTATGTTTCCAAGTCTGGATACCCACCCCACCGCCCTCTTTTGGTCTGGTGAGCACCTCATAAGAGATCCTATGTTTTTTGCCAGACCAGAGGAAGTTTAGGAGGATTCGTTTTACTTCCACAAAAAATGTCTTAGGGACCTGTACTGGGAGCATTTGAAATAGGAACAGAAACTTGGGGAGAATCACCATCTTCACCAGGTTGAGTCGTGCCATCCAGGAGAGCCCCAATCTTGCCCACCTCTCAATATCCCTCTTGATTGTCAGCCAAAGTGGAGGAAAGTTGGCAAAGAAGAGGTCATCCAGGTCACGTGTTACGTGGATACCCAGATATTGGAAAAAAACCCTTTGTAATGCAAATGGGAGCCCCTTTACATAATCCACCTCTGGGTCCGCCAGGTCTCCCCAATAAAGGCCACTGATTTCCTGAGGTTAACCTTAAATCCGGAGAACTCTCCGTGTTGTGTCAGATCCTGCAAAATCCGGGGAACCATCTGGGATGGTTTCGTAATGTATAGCAATGCATCATCAGCAAATAGGCCAATCTTACATTCTGTATCCCCTATTTTTACCCCCCCTCTGATGGCCTCATCCTTTCAGATGGAGATTGCCCAAGGCTTCATTACCATTGCATATATTAAGGGGGACAATGGACACCCCTGCCTCGTGCCTCTCTCCAGGGGAAAAATCTTGGATTCAGTCCCGTTCACGAACACTCTGGCTGATGGGGAAGAGTATAGTGCCGTCATCCAACCCAACCACCTCGGTCCCATTCCCAGCAAAGAGAAAACCTCCCTCATGAAGACCCAGCTAACCCTGTCGAAGGCCTTCTCTGCGTCTAGGGCCAGCAGGAGTGCCCCTTCCTCCCGGACCGCCCTTGAACTCAACACATGGAGGGTCTTGCGCATATTATCGGAGCCCTGTCTTTTCAGGATAAATCCTACCTGATCAGAGTGGATTAGGCGGGGAAGGCAACCCTCCAGCCTGGTCACCAGGATTCTAGTGAAAATTTTGGCATCTAGGTTCAGAAGGGATATGGGTCTATATGATCCGCATTCTGCCTGGTCCTTGCCCGGTTTGGGTATTACAGCGATAATGGCCTGTAGAAACGTTGGTGGGATTGACTCTTGGCTTTTAGCAAGTGAACTTTTATCGGCACCTAAACTGTTTATTGGTGACACCATTCTGATAAGGAATTTTACCCAAAAGTGTCACGAGCCACGGTTCCATGGCCCCTTTATCGTTAAAAACATAACCCCCTCCGCAGTAAAAGTCCAAGGCAGGCGAGCCTGGTTCATTTAAGTGACATAAAACAATATAAAGGCGAGACCGTACCTCCCTCTGGTGCCAATCCAGAAGCAAGACCAGAAGAAGAATTTCAGCGTGTGCAGACTCAATCGATGATGAAGAAGAAGGATGATAAGGAAACCAGCTGTTAATGTAGATTTTGTATTTGGACTAAAAATCTCAATTGGATATTCCTTATAGATATAATAGCAGGAGTGGAAACCCTTGCTGAGATTTTTTAGGAATCTTGAAAAAATGAACTTTCGAATGATATTGATGAATCAAAGTTATGCCTAAACATCAGTTTCTAAAACACAACTGGAAATGTGCTCTGTACCTCGATTCGTTTCTTGGTGCATACCTGTTCTAAACTGTAATCCCATGGTTTTGACCGATAGCGATGTGCATCTGCTGGTGCTTGCGGTTTTTGTGTTTATCTTTCAAGATTATCCTGCTCTTGTCAGAAGAAACGTTGATATTCACACTTTTTTTACAGGATCCTAAAAATGGCCCTGTAATCAGAAGGCTTCTTATTGCTATAATAGAAGAAGTACTGCAGTTGTAAGAGTAAAAGAATGTTCTTATGATTATAGTAGAAATGAGGCATGCAGGAGTTAGCACGATTCTAGAAAATGAACACATACAGCCAGCCCCAAGATGGAGCGACACTGTAAAAACTACTTTTGATTCACTTTGTGGCCAGTACACAAATCTTGCATATGGGAGATATAGGAGAGATGCAGAGGAAGATAATGAGGGGATAAACACATATCTAGATAATGCAGGACACTTGTGGTACCAACACATGAGAAAGGTGGGAGAGAGGACATCCAAGGAGAGTTGCTACGGTTGTGCTCTCATACCCTATGCCATGAATATAGTACAAACTTTCATTTCTAGAGAAGTTTCAAAACACAATGCCAGGTGTCTTATCCATCTTGCAGCATGCATGACCAGAGGACAATTTCAAGGAGTTTGGGCTACGTTACAATGGAGATCGAAATGGTCATTTGTTTGTTTGTTTGTTTGTTTATTGCATTTATAAGGCGCACCAGATCCGGGAGTAGCAGGGCGCAGCAAAGATATGCGAAGCTTACAAAAGTTACAAAATGTACAGGCCATATATGAGTAGTCACATTACACAGGCAGATAATCCAAATACACGTCAAATTATATAGAGAGGCAGAGTTATTTACATCTTGATATGCAGGAATATACAGATTTACAATCAATCAGCGGGTCGTGCTGACTTACCTAGGAATCTGAAGAGACTAATTCTCAGTCAGATTAAGGTGCGTGATGAGGTTCTTTCTAAAGAAAGAGTAGGGCAGGTCAGCTCTCAAATGATGAGGCAGGGAGTTCCAAAGTTTAGCGGCCTTCACAGGGAAGCTATTGTCGCCAATCTTAGAGGATTTAAATCTGGGTACTACCAGGCAATTGGTGTTCACAGTTCTAGAGGGTCTACTGGAAGTTCTTCTGGATATTCTGTCAATTAGGTAACTCAGTGTGACATTGTGTAGTGTTTTGTGTGTCAAGGAGGCGATTTTTAGCTGTATTTTTTTGTTATGGGTAGATAACCATTTGTGATGTCGTCTAGTTGCAGAGATGTGCACTCTTTTGTTGATGCCTAGTGCAGCTCTAATGGCATTGTTCTGTAATATTTGAAGTTTTTGGATAATAGTTTTATTGGCACTACTGTATTTGGCGTTACTGTAGTCTAGTCTTGATAGGATTAGTGCTCTGGCCAGTATAAGGCAGCTGTCATTAGAAAGGATGGGCCTACCTGCTCTAATCAACTTACAAGTGTAAGCTGTGGTAGAGGCCAAAGAATGTATTTGTTTGTTGAAGGACATTGTTGCATCGAGGTAGAAACCAAGTGTTTTTACCTCTTTGGAGACAGTGGTGTTGTTGCCGTCAATGAAAAAGGCTGCATATTCATGACCTAGTTTGGAAATGTTGGAGGGGGAGCCGAGGATTATCAACTCTGTCTTGTCATCATTCAGGCATAGGCTGTGAGTAGCCATCCATGCCTGAATGATGAGATAGATTCTATTCACCAATGCCTATTCCTTGCCATGATGCCCAGAAAGAGGGAGGAGAATCTGAGTGTCATCTGCATAATTAGTGTAGGTGACACCCAGAAGGTCTAGATCGTCGAGCAGTGGCTTGGTGAATATGTTGTAAAGATTGGGGGACATGCAGGAACCCCCATTTCCCTTCCAGGATGATTATATAAAGACTACACAGATGGAAAAGGAGCCTGCATGATAGAGCAAGATGCTTACGTACCCGACGACAGGACAAGAAGAGGTAGTCATCAAAGAGATGAAGAGAATGGACTGCCCAGATAAAACAGAAATAGATGGATCGCCTGGATGTTGGGAGGAAATTCAAGTTTTAGTCCATGGACAAGTGAATTCCAAGAAGGGATGGGGAGAGGGACTGATGCCCTTTGAAGCTCATCTGCTAAAACCAGAGTATGTTGAAGCGCAGAGAGTAAACAATGGATGCTTAAAATCATGGGCCAAACATGCTAAACTGATGACATGGGTAGAAGATGAATCAGGTCCTATGGTTGTGATCCCATTGGCGAATGCAACATTATTCTTCCGAAGACATGGAAAGAATCATGTAGAAGATAACAAAGGTTGCAGAACTACAGTTCTTTTGTTGTTTTTTTGGGAGCAGGAACCGCTGTCCTAATGGATCGATATTGGGCATGTGGGCCCAGAGGCTGCATGAAGCTGCCCAAGGATTGGGGAGGGACGTGTTCATTGGTGCTCATACATGTTCCAGCATTAGTAATTCCTCAGGTTGATCTGAACACTGGAGAATTTCCAAAGGTGGATGCCTATTTGAGAAGGAGAAGATTGTTTGAATTTCTCAATCGAATCAAAAGAGATAATTACTTCTCAGCTAAATCAATAGATGAATAAGAGGCCATCTCATATGAGCATAGGCTGTTCAGCAAGACTGCTTCAATCTTCATGACTATATTCATGCCTGGGATCCAGATGATGGAAAATGCTAAATGGTCGCAGATTGCCAGTTGGGAATACCACCATAAAAGCATTCAATGCTATCAAGGAAGAGTTAAGAGCCTTATGACTGATGACCCTACAGAACAGATATGTCCTTGACATGATCACTTCGATGGAAGGAGGAGTTTGCGCCAAATTTGGGCCATCATGTTGCACATTCATACCTTCTCACAATGACGAGAATGGCACCTTGACAGAGGCCATAACGTTGCTGACGGACCTGCACAACAAGATGGAAGACTAGACAGAGAGCATTGCAGATGACAGTTGGTTCTCGTTTATATTCTCAAGTATTACAGTGGATGGCGAACATTTTCAAGTTCCTTGGAGCAGTATTAGTTATGGTGATGTTTGGATTCTGTGTGATAAGGATAATAATTACACAGTGCAAGAAGACCACAAAGAAAGCAGTAGAGATCATGATCGATGATGAATCAGGGTTTGGACCTAAAGAGTAGACAGATGAAGATATCAGAAAATGCATAGAGGCCAGCATCATAGCACCTGAGGGAACAAAGTTCCTGTATGCATAGACTCACAAGAAGTATGTGGGTCTATTGTAATCTGAATGGACAGTGTGGCTACATGACCTGGAGTGTCGATGAACATCAATCAGCCGGTTCCCTGAAGGGCGTGATGACGATCTGGACTCCAAAGAAGCACTTCTTCAAAAGAATGTATCGATACGTGGAGGCTGGTGAAGATGTGGTCGATGACTCGACCAGAGGGGGGAGTGTAGAGGAGCAGTCGAATGCCTCTGCAGGAAGTCCTGCCCCCCAACTACCTGTATGTTAAAAGCATGAAACTGTGCCATGTTTGACACCAGCATTGTGACCATTCCACAGCGAATCTTCGAGAAAAGATACCCACTAAGAAAACCCTATCAGATGTACTCCCGAAGAGATGACAATCTCATGGAGGAAATCCCCGAAGGAATATGAGAAGGAGCTAGTGACGTGACAAGAGATGAGCATGACACCTTGAGAAGACTGGCTAATGAAGAGAATATGTGGATCTTATAGAAACTGATGACAAAGCAAAGAATCAAGTAAACTTTCAGATGCAAAAAGAAGATTGTGCATGCGAAGAACGTTGCAGAAAATATAAGTCATTTAATAACTGTACAGATGCAGAAACGCAAGTAGATTAAGTGATCATAGAAACTCAGACCCACAGAGAAAGAAGGATCAAGAGCTGTGTCATAGCAAACAATTAAGCTGGAGATCATGGACTTGAATGGTGAAGCTATTTGGCCTGGTATCAAAGTTGAAGCAAGCCGAGGCCGGTTATCTATTCTCAAGACAGCAAACGTGAGAGGCTGAAATGTTCCTTGTTAAGGTGCGAAGAAACAACACCATGCGTGGCGAGTTTTATTCAGTCAACATATTTATTTACTGCAAAATGGACCAGATCGTGGTCTCCTGACATGTGAGTCAAGGATGGAAATCGAGTTGGGCATAGCCTTCCAGAACTATGATAAGAGAGTGCCCACACTCCCTTATATTGCCAGAGAGGAGAATACAAAGACAATCTTCCTGGCAGAAGGCATGGGTGATGTAAGACATGGGGCTAATTAAGTGGGGAGGCAAAGTCATGTCCACATCCTAGCACCAGGGTATGAGTTTCAGTACTGCTAAGTGAACTGAATGTTCCAGACTGGCACAAGCATGCCAACCAATTGTAGGATGCCTTATAGTTTGAGAGGCAATGTGATACTGTGTACTTAATAGTGTTGAAGATGACTTGCACTAGCGGAGGGCATACGTTGTCCACATGACGGTAGATATCCAATAACAACCCCAACCCCTTATAGAAAGTATATGTAGATATTCCCCTTGAACCAATTATAGTTTTTCTTATTTGCAATGTCACGTATGATGAATTTCTAGTATATAAGTGTGTTTCATATGCATGATGTTTGAGAGCTTGTTCGACGTCCGTTGATGTCTGTTGTAACTCCCTGTTTTAGATAATTGATATTAAAACAGAAGAATATTTTGCCATCTTCCTGAGTTGGGTCTGCTATATGGTGTAAGAGTTTGCTCTGCCTCCCCTCCACTACATGACATGTTACCCAAAAAGGACCATATGTTCAACTTAGTTTAATGAGTGGATCCCTAGAGGCCCAGCCACCTCTCCTCTGTCATTCAGCTATATCTGCCAATGCATCTATGAGAAAGAAATAGAGAGGGAGCTAGAGACAGGAAGAGAGAGACAGAGAGACAGCGAGAGAAAGATAGACAGAGAAAGAGAAAACAACACACAGAGATACAGCGAGAAAGACAGAGAGAGTGGGAGACAGAGAGAGAGAGGCAGAGGCAGATATAGAGACACAACATCACAGAGAAAGACAAAGAAGTAGCGAGAGACAAAGAGACAGTGAGAATGTGAGATGGGAGCTGTCTGCAGCGGCCAGTGGTAAGAAAACACAGATGAGTCCAGGCTGTTTTACCTTGTTAGCACCTTTTCCTTCTTCGCTATGGCTTATAATGCTTTGTTATGTTTATTAATGCATGGCTATTTAAGGTCATGATTTTCTATATATCTTCAGGTTTTTCTGTGCCATCCGAACAATCTGCTCAATATTCTACTTTCTAACTTATACTATCCTGTTTACAGGTGTCCTACTGGTATTGTGTTCCTATAAGTGGGGGTAATTTTGGTCATGCATGACCCACAGCAGTTCTGCTTCTACTGTGATTCTGCCCACTGAGATTTGGGCCAATGTGTCAACCTGAAATGTCTGTCCAGAGAAGACTGAATAAGGGAGGCAGAGAGTCGCATGTTCCTCTGATAGCCAATTGCAGTGTTTCAGATGGCTTACACACTGGCAGGCAAAGTCCTGGGTGTCGTAGGGCCAGGGAGCTACCTTTTTTGGGCAGGATCCTGAGATAGTGTTCAGGATCCTCTGGCACAGCAGGATGTGACCAAGGGAAACACATCTTTATTGAACAACAAACCTCCAGTCATATGTTTTCATTTATTTATTGCACATTTGTATGGTGCCTATACAGCAAAAAGTGTTTCCAGGCACCACAAGACAAAAGGAGGGGGAGAGGAGAAGAACAACAATAACAGTCCCCCTAGGCCTTGTGACATTTGGATTGTGCAAGTGCAGTGTAAATGTGCAGGGGGAGGGGGAAGATCAGGGCAAGGGATTGGATAGAGAGAGGGTGGAGAGGGAGAAGTGCTGGAGGGAGGGGCCCAGGGCTGGACAAGTGAAAAGGGTGCCCAGTAGGGCAAGTGTCATGGGGAACACCAAGGGGTATGGACAAAGTATGAGGATGGGGTAGACCGGCCTCAGAAGGCTAGTCAGGGAAGCGTGCCAGAGGGCAAGTTCTGGTAGGAAGGGTTGCAGAGAGGGCTGGTTGAAGGAGGGCCTGAGCCTAGTAAGATTCATAAGGGAAAACAGGCAACCAGTCACAGCGGCAGAAGGAGACTAGCAGGGGAGGGGGAGAGGGAAGGAGGAGGAGAAGAGGAAGGCCTTGAGAAGCTTCCAGAACTTAAGGAGATCCAGCTCAAGATGGAGAGGGCCAGGGAGGCTGCTTCCAAAGGGAGGCTCCTCTCAAAGAAAGAGATCTACCCACCCACTCTCTGCCTGGAGAAACAAATGATCCGCAAAGATTTGGAGCTAAAGGACCGAAGGACTCTAGCAGGGAGGTATTTAGGGACAGAGAGTCGGATGTAGCACAGTTCCAGGTCCCAGAAAGCCTTGTGGATGATGCAAAGGGTCTTGAATGTGATCCTTATGACCGCCGGAAGCCAGTGGAGAGATTTTAGGGCTGGAGAGATGCAGTGCCTGGGCTTAAGGCCAAGGATAAGTCTTCTTAGTGGAAGAGGGCAAAGGGAGGAGAGAGGTAGATTTAGGAAGAGGCCATTACAGTTATCAAGCCTTGAGAGAACCAGAGCTCGGGAGACATTGAGTTTTTGGGAAAAGGTGAGGAAAGGGAGAATTACTCTAAGGAGGTGAAGCCAATAGTGGGCCTTCTTGGCAAGATCAGTGAAAGGAGGAGAGAAGGAGAGAGAGGAGTTGAAGATGACACCCAAGTTTTTAGCCTCACATGAGGGTGAGGGGAGGGGGCCCAAGGAGGGTGTCCAGAGTGTAGGATGGAAGGAGGTGACAGAAGTCCCAATGAGAAGGATTTCAGTCTTACTGGCATTAAGGCAGAGATCATTATCAGCGCACAATGCCTGAATAACAGTCAGGCAGTCATGAATGAGAGGGGAAGGAGAGGAGAAAGAGCAGGGAAGCGTAAACGAGAGCTGTGTGTCATCAGCATAACACTGGAAATGAGGAGAGACGATGGAGATCAGGTGGGCCAGAGGGGCAAGGTAAATGTTGAAAAATAACAGTGAGAGGATAGAGCCCTGAGAGACGCTGCAAGTCGAGAGTGAGGTAGAGAGAATAAGACCCAGTTGCACTTGAAAAGGGCGATTCGAGAGGAAGGATGTCAACCAGTCCAGTGCTCAGTCCGTGATACCCTGGGTCGATTTATGAGGATGGATATTTAACTGTAACAAAGGCAGATGACAGATTGAGGTGAATAAGGGCAGAAGGAGTGTTGGAGTCGAGGTTTGAGAGCAGGTCAGCGCAGGTGTTCAGGAGAGCAGTTGCATGTCTCTGGCTGCTCTGGTGGTCATTTTATTTATTTATTTGAATTTATAAAGTGCACAGCAGCCCTGGGGCATTGTGGTGCTGTTACAGGATATTTACTTAGGCGCAGTTTACATCGTGTGCTGCGGTGGTATGGTACTCATACAATGGTGAGATACTTTGACAATGATATACGAATGAAAACAGAAAGCATGCTAACAGGTACATTTAGGCAGTGTGGCATAGAGGATGTAAGGGGGCAGCAGTTACACGTGGGGCATACCAAACTTGTGGCGTGGCTATTGGAAGAGTTGTGTTTTCAGTACCTTTCGGAATGCTGTGAGTGACGTCTCTTTCCTGAGGACAGGTGGTAGGACAATCCAATTCTTTGGTGCAAGGACGGCAAAGCTTAGAGCCTCCTGCTTTGGATCTTTTAACGGTTGGGACTGCAAGCTGGTTGCAATGCTGGGACCGTTTGGCTCTGTTAGAGATGGCAGGTGGATAGTTTCTGATAGCTAGGGGGGGTGCTGTGTGTGATAGTTGGGAGTGTGTTATAGTGAGGGTTTTAAAGAGAATGTGCTCTTTAACTGTGAGCCAGTGGGCATCCCGCCTGGCCTGGGAAATGTGCTCCCTTTTAGGGATGCTGAGGGCCTCTCTGAGGGCATTGTTTTGAGTACTTTGGAGTTTCTTCATGTTTTTGGATGAAGTACATAGGAACATGACATTGCAGTAGTCCAACCTAGCTCCCACGGTGGCTCTGTCTATGGAAAGGCAGCTTTTGCTGGAGAGGTAGGGTTTCACAGTGTTAATGATCTTCGTTGTTAGTGTGGCAGAAGAGACAATGACGCTAACTTGCTGCGACATAGAGAGGGTGGAATCTATGTATACTCCTAGAGTTTTAGCTGCTGCTGATGCGATGATGGTTGTGTTGTCAATGTTAAATGATGTGTACTTACTATCCAGTTTGTTTAGAACTTGTTTGGGACCTACTATTATTATTTCGGTGTTGTCCCAGTTGAGACATAGGCCATCCAAGCCTGCATAAGGGCATAGGTCTTGTTGAGTGTTGCTGCATCTTGTTCATATGAGCCGGTAAGAGGGAGTAGAACTTGAGTATCATCGGCATAGTTCGTATAGGTTATGCCGTGATCGTCGAGGTCATTGAAAAGTGGGAGGGTAAAAATGTTGTAGAGGGTGGGTGAGGTACAGGATCCCTGAGGGACTCCACAGTGGATGGGGGTGGGGGTTGCGCATGCCTGGTCAGAGAATACTCTCATGAGTCTTCCTTCAAGGAACAAGGTGATCCAGGACGGGGCTTGCTGGGAAAAGTGGGCTGCATCCTTGAGGTGTCTGCAGATGATCTTGTGGTCTACGAGATTGGAGGCTGCAGACAGATCAAGGAGCAGGAGCAGTGCTGGTTTCCCTTTATCCATGGTTTGCTAGATTTGAATTTTTAAATCGAGTAGGGCCGTCTCAGTACTGTGTCGTGGCCGGAAGCCCAATTGCCTCTTACCCAGGATGTTGTTGTCTTCCAGGAAGTGCTGAATCTGGAGGTATGGCGCCTTGTCTAATATTTTTAGCAGAATGGGGACTGTGGTTATGGGTCTGTAGTTATTTGGTAGGTCAGGGTCAAGGGTGTCTATTTTAGCAGCGGGCGCACCCAGTATTCTTTGAGGGCGGGGGGACGATGCCCAAGGAAAGGGAAGCATTGATAAAGGCTGTGAGAAGTGGGGCTATTGGTTCTGCAGTCTTTAATGAGAGCTCTGGGGCAGATATCCCCCTTGCAGGGGGAGGGTTTAATGAACACCGTTCTCGAATCAGATGTAAAACAACTACGGCACAACTTGTGAATCACTACATGACACAGAAACATTCTCCTAATGAAATATTCTTGTCGGTACTGGATGTAGTAAAGGACTCCACTAACACATCCAAATGCCTACTTGAAACAGAAGCACGTTGGATTTTCCGGATGGAAACCCATACTAAAGGGCTTAATTAAGAATTCATTCCACCCCTATAGGAACCACCATCTGGATTCATCTTAATATCTTATACACCAAAGTTTAGCCTTGTTTAGATGCGCACGTTCTAGCAGCAACTGCACCTGCTTCATATAATTGAATCCAGGGCGGGTTTATATTTAAAGACTTTCAATACTTTCTGGAATCTGGCCACTTTTACCAACTTAACTTTTCGAGTCAATGTTACATTGCACAAGTCTAAGGGATCTGAATTTTTATTCATGATTTTTTTTTATTTATACACTTTCTACACCTTCTGTAATTGGGCCACATTTACTAACTTAATTCTCAGAGTCAGTGTTACATTGCACACGTTTTTAGGGGATCTGTACTTTGTTATGAATGTTTCTACAGCATTCACAATGCATCTGGCAGACCTGTCCCTCTTACGTTACTGGCTTCATGGAACACAAAGCAGTCCTGCCTGTCAATTAGTAAGTTACTACAGCAACTAATTAAGGGCATGCCAGACCGTGAACTACGGAAATGGGGGCGTTCCGATATGTGTAGCCAGTGCTTTAAGTGGGCCGGGGCCTACCGGGGCCGGGCCCCGGCAGTCTCCAAAAAGTGGGGCTGAGCCGGGGCCCTGCCGGGGCCCCGTCCCAACGCCCGCAACATTGGCAGGATGCATTATCCCGTCGCGGCCGCAGCCGCGACGGGATAATGCATGCGCCTGACATGAAGTCAGGCGATCTGACAGAAGTGGCAGCCAGCCACAGCGATGCTGTGACTGGCTGCCAATTCTGTCAGTCATAGTAACTGCATCTGGTGACCCCTCGCGCGAGAGGTCACCAGAGGCAGTTACTGTTCCTTTGTTTCCCCAGGTCGCCGAGGCGTCTTTAACCCTCGGCGAACCTGGGGATTCCTCGACATATTTCGAGGTTTATAAAAGATGGCTTTGAAAGTACACATTTCAAGCCATCTTTTATAAAGCTTTGCGGACGGACAATTTTGTCCGTAGTCAAAGCTTTATAAAAGATGGCTTGAATTGTGTACTTTCAAAGCCATCTTTTATAAACCCGAAAACTAGGCAAACCGTAAGGTACGCACACAAATATATATACATGTTATATATCTGTGTGCGTACCTTACTATGGTTTGTGCACTTTGCAGGCCATCTTTTATAAACATAGAAATATGTAACATATGTAACATATTTCTATGTTTAGAAAAGATGGCCTGCAAAGTGCACAAACCATAGTAAGGTACGCACACAGATATATAACATGTATATATATTTGTGTGCAGACCTTACGATTTGCGTGCTTTTTAGGCCACGCCCCTCCCAGAAGCCACGCCCCCAAATGAGGGCCCCCTCTCGATTTCTTACCCCACTTAAAGCCCTGTGTGTAGCAAACTACACTCATCAGCTCAGATGATTCATGAATATGTTTTTGCATGCCGTATTGGCATGTGTACATTAGCCATTTACCCTAATCTGAGAGCCCGTTACTGATTTCTAAATGCGGGGCTCGTACAATGAGGTCGTTGCGTAGACAGCTTGGTTACCTTGGGAAACAGGAGGGCTTGCCACTCTCGTCCAATCATATCACTCGGCATGTCCCAAACAAGAAGCACTCCATATCGTAATGACCATGTTTCTTCCTAATATTTTCTAGTGAGCCTCACTGGCATGACTGCATTAGATCAGCTACTCTAAATTCTTGCACAAATATACTATTTTCACAGCACAGGGCTCCAACATCATGATTAACTGCCTTTAAACAGTAAGATAGCCCTGTTAAGTGGGAACAGGGAGGGTGTGTCACTTTCGTCCAACCAATACAACCTGCAACATCACCGAACAGGAAACATTTTGTACTGCAACCTAATCCAGTGAATTTCTTCACAAGAAAGCTCCCTTCGGTATCACGGCTCCATTCTGCAGTTCTTCTTGTAGCGCCGCGGTTAAGAATACATGACTAATTATGTGTATTCTACTTTGCATTTCATCTACGTCCCTCCATACTGTGGGATGATTATTTGATTTTAAATAAGGCAGACAGTGCAACCACTTCAGGCTTGTACTGGACCTTATCTGCACAGATCCATTATTTCAGTCACAGCAATCGTCCAGAGAAACTTGACTTCAGCTCCATTTTATTTCATAGGTTACTCATTTCCACACGGGATGCTGCCAGCTTTAATCTACTTTTGGATAACGCAGCGGCTGGTTTCGTGAGCGCCTAAAAATCACAAAAATCACATCCATTGGAGAATCTGCGCACAACTATTTTTTCACTGCTGGAAACGGGAATACTGGTGACAAGTAAGAAATCACAGTATTGTTATTTCACCTTGCAATATTCTAAAATGCTATGCATTGCAGGCCAAAAAATTCCTTTTTCTAACATTAGGCCACTCTATTCAACTAGATTGAATACTTTTCTGAAGCACCACCTAAACACCTGGTGCCACACGGACACTCCATTGATTCAGGATATCACCCTGGCATGGATATACGACAGTTTTGGCAACCAGGTATGCATTCGACTTTTTCTTTGACTTTTAAGCATAACATTCAATTATTTCCGAAGGGATGGAGTGTTTTACAAGTGGATTACTTTGTCAATCCACAGATGTTATAGTTGTGTACTGGTCTCGACAGTCCGCCATGGTGTGACACGCTTGTTCACCACGACGTGGGTTCCTGTCAAGAAAGTTTTTCCGTGAAATCCCCCCGTTTTGACATTAGTAATTGTGACTTTTTACGTAGGCAGACCTGTTAATTTACATTATTGTGAAAATGTATTTATTACTTTGTTTTCCCATTGTTTGTTAAACTTGTGTGACAAAAACTCCTTTTTCTGTAGAGATCCTTTTTTCATTATTTGTTGTTCATTTATTGTTTACCTTCTGTTTATGCATTTTCTGAATGTAATCTTTCTTTATATGAGTTATTTAGTTAGAAACTTAATATATTGAGTTTTCTTGATTTCAAACTATTAATATTGTGCTTTCTAAACTCATGTTTTTCATTAATGAAATATAAAATCTATTTGAAATATAAGTTTTATTTCTCTTCATTTATTTCTTTTGATTATATTTCGGTTTCCAAGGGTAATTAAGTAAGGATATCTGAGATACCAACTGTGAATACGAATTGGAATTAAATTCTGGATCTAGGTTAGAATTATTTTATACAGCTTTTTGGATTTTTTGTTCTTATATTTACCACTGCTACAGGGTTAGAGGAGAATGGGGGCCTCAGGGCCGAGTCTGCCTCTAGGAGGGGGAGGATTCTTTCCTTGGTGAGGAGCTTGGATGATCTGGCTAGAGCTGGGGGTACTTTGCTAGGTTTGCTAGGCTTGGGCTTGGATTTGGTGGGGATGTAGAAGTGAATGAGGTGGTGGTTGGTCCATGGGCAGGGTGTGTTGGAGCTGATGTCAACAGCACAGTAGTGGTCTGCTACCAGTTCAGTGTGCGCCCTTTGTTATGGGTTGGGTCAGTGACTCTTTGGATGAAGCCCAGGCCGAGGAAAGCTTTGTCGAGGGCTTTGCTCTGTTTGTCCTTAGAATCTCTAAGGCCCAGGTTGATGTCGCCTAGAAGGATTGCTTGGGTGTTGTTTTTGAGGTTGTACCCTAGCTGGTGGAGGAGGTTGGCTTGGAAGTCTAATAGGGGGCCTGGAGGGCAGTAAATGGCGTGTAAAGTGATGTTCTCGTTGGGAGATATTGCAAGTTTGACAGATAGCGCATCAGTGTGCACATCTCATGACAAACTAATTTGTCTGATGGTGAGGGAGTGTTTGGCGATAAGGGCCACTCCACCTTCTTTGTTGGTGGTTCTGTCCTTATGGAACATGGTATATCCAGGTGGAAGTGCAAGATTGATGGAGAGGCCTGATGATTCATGAAGCCATGTGTCGGTGAGGGTGAGGACATCCAGGTCTAGGTCTGTGAGCAGGTTGTGAATCTCATTGGCGTGTGCTGGGAGAGAGCAAGCATTAATCAGGGCGCAGTTGAGTTGCTTGTGCGATGTTTTACCCATGCATCCGAGCCCTACCTCAAAAACTGTACAGTACTGGCATTGAAAACATCTTGATGGCCAGAGCTTCCCAGAAAATGCCCAGGGAAATGCATGAAGAATAGGCTGCCACCCATTTTTGCCGATGTTATGGGCACAGAAGGGCACTGCCTAAAACCCCATTGGACTACCCACACAGTAGCCTGAAACCATTGGGAATGGCAATGCTGATTGCCAAGAGCAACCTAGAATTGTGGGGAATTCATTTTCTTAAATCCCCAAAATGGGTGCATTACCAGTACTCACCACTATCAGAAAGCCGGCGTTTTAAAACAACACCAGACTTTTTTTTTTTTGTGTAAAACTGAATAAATGAACCCAAAGCAGGCCAAAGAACGACTTACTGAGAGGTGGATCCAATGTAAAGTTATATTCTGAAGTGACTTGAAGGTTTATAACAAGACTGGCTGAGCTGTGGATTTCAGCAGTTTAAGTAAATTTGGACTGAAAGACACTAAAAATCTAAGTGTTTAAAAGAAATGAGTGACCTACTTTTGAGTGTCACATAGGTTGCAATTGTTTAAATGTCATAGTTTTAAACTTAGAATCAGCATTCTAGCTGCATATGTAAAAATGGTTAGTTTTATTTGAATGCAGAAAACTGGGTAACTAAAAGTGACATTAGCTGGGGCCTGGCTTAGGGAACTGAATTCTGCCCACCAGCTACCCCCGACAGGAGTTGAGACTTGCACAACAGCTGTGTTCCCAGGCCTAGCTGCCTTTTGCTGTTCCCACCAAAAGGGATATGACACTTCTCTGATTGAATTACCTGGGCTCTGCAGGAAATTGAACAAAGCCCTGTCCTGACTCAGGCAAATGTTTTATTATGGGGGCCGTAAAAGTGGCTTCCTCCTGTAAGGAAAGGGGAGGAGCACTGCCTGTGAGAGCAAGCTGGCTTGGCAGAACTGGAAAAACCAGAAATTCAACCTTGTGCTGGGGGGAAACCACACCCCTTTGGAGCCAGAATATGGTTTTAGAAAAAGATGAATAACTCATAGTACGGACTTGTCATAATTATTTAAATGATACCATAATTCTTGTGATTTTTCTGCCCACATTTTAAGAGGTTTTTAGAACCGGTGGCATGATCTGGGGGCAAACTAGCAGTTAAGAGGGTATTACTTAAAATGTATGCATGTTAAAAAGCTGACACTTCATCAAGTAATGTCCATACTCCTTGCGCACATGTGTGTAAATTTGGGTTCATGTCCGATATTGCGAAACCAGTTAAAAAGTGAAATATGTTGCCATTTCTCAATGTAAGCTCTCAGGAAGAGCAGAGTTTGAACAGAGGATACCATGAGTAAATGCAGGATGGGTGCATGTAATTTCAAACCACTGTGTAGCTATGAAATATGTCTTTTTGAGCAAATATAGATTGTGTGTAATTTGACAGGGGTGGGGGGAAGAGGAGGAAGTGGCCAATGACAAGTGGAGAGGGGTAGGGCCTAGGAAGCTAGCCTCTCCACCCATTTTCAAAACACATAAAGGCAGACAGTCAGGACAGATAGGGACATTCAATTCCATTTGCTGCGGAGCATGCTGCCGGACCATACCACATCCAGAGATCCAGACTTCAAATCCATCAACCTCCAGAGAGCCAACATAGAGACTTCAATCTATCCACCTTCAGAGACCAAGACTTCACTTCAGAATATGCAGCAGAGAGGTCAACTACAAGCTAAATCCCTCTTTAGCAGGCCTCAAATCATTGCCATTATCACAGCCAGGCGAGCTGTTTGAATTCTTTGCAAGAACTCTTGCCATTCGCCAGAGAGCAGTGTTGTATCCAGAGAGAGACCAGCTGAACCGGAGACCGCTGTATCCGGACCCACAGACCTGATCAGAACCAGAGACCCAGACCAGACCAGCAGAGTAGAGCTGACCCAGACGCTGTGCGCAGACCGTCCGTGGCGAGTGAAGAAAACCTGACCAGATCCATGGCGAGGCCCATTCTATTTTAAAATATATTGTGAGTACCTAGCAGAACTGTGCAGAACCAATCTCTTAGTTAAAATAATATAATTCAATCTATTTTAATCTAACCAGAACTGCCTCCTAGAAGTTGTCACCTGTCATTTGCAAAGCTGTCACCTGTCATTTTTTTAGCTGCAAGTTTTTCAAATCCGAAAAACAACCTTCACAAAATCGTTCATAACTCCGTAACCGTTTGTCTTAGAGACTTGCAGTAACTTTCCACTGAAAGCTGGGAATCTTGGCTTTTCAACGAACCTAGAACTGCATTCCTATTCCCTACACTTTTGCCGCAATCGCGAAAAACACACTCGCGAATTTGCCGCGATTTGCAAATTTCTCCACGTGTGAAAACAGCAGCTTCCTTGCTTTCCTTGCTAAAAATTCGTTTGCCTCTTAAGAACCATCCCTGAATCATTGTTAGAGTGAGCCTGGACTAATATTAACTAGATACCAATCACCCTGAACCTCCAGAGGGAATTAAAATCATTTTAGCACATTTTCCAATATATTGCTATCACATATAAAAGCATTTTGGGCATGTGTTTCAAACTTCTGTAGTCTAAGCTTGCTGGGGTGAACTGAATTACATTTGATTGCATTTCTGAGAACTGTGTGCTTTCCTTCCATTTCCTTGCATTGCATAAAGGGGGGGAGGGGATTGCCAGAGAAAAGTGATTACATTGTTTTGTTGAAATCATATTGAGTATTTTCTGTATTGCATTTTCATTCAACATTACATCCATCTGAACTTATATAAAGCATTCTCTACCACCTTATTTTTCTGTTCCTATTCACGAGTGTGCTAGTGCCAGACTATCCATTATTGATTACTGCTCAGATTAAGTGTGATATTCAATTATTAATTTATTATAAAGTGTGATATATATATTGTTTAAATTCTCAAATAAACCTTTTAACTTGCAAAACAGAACTACTTCTTGGCTCAGTGGGGTCAGTGGGATTCCAAGAGAGGGGTGTTATATAGGGGTAGTCATCCAGAACGCATGAACTGGACATAAAGATATATCAATAAGGGTTTCAATTCAGTATCCCAGACTAGGCATTGACTTAGCTGTAGTGTTGAATTGAATCCTCTTACATGTGTCGGTGGGTCTGGTGGTGTGGGTGCAATCTTGATGGGGCCTTGAACTGTGGTGTTGCCCTTTCCAGAGGATGGCAGTTGAGGACTATGTCGGGTGGGTGATAAGGAGTCATACTTGGGTTTGGGCGTGTCTGACATGTGTCTTGAACGGGATCCTAGGAGCTGCTTTCTCAGGAGGGTGGGCCTGGGTTGAGTGTTGGGCATGGAGGGGGAATCTGAGCAAGTGAGAGTAATCGCTGGAGGATTGCCAGGTGGGGTGGTGTGTAGGTTGGGATGGCCATATGTAAAGCTGTGTGGGCCTTGGGGGGCACAGAAGAAGATGGTAGGAAGGGGCTGGGGGTATGCTATCATCATGCTGTGGCATCTGGTCCATATTAGGGTGGTGAGGGGGGTCTTTTGGTCTACTAGGGCTGCTATTTGGCAGCTGGGGTGACCATGGTGTGGCCCCTAGGCGTCCGTAGCTTGGGGGTCTTGTCTGGGCAGGTGCTGAGGAGTGCCTGCAGAGAGGTGATTATGTGCTAGTGTCGGGACAGGTGAGAGGTGCAGTCCTGGGGATTTAGGCAGGTGACTAAGGTGGTAATGCTCTAATATACCAAAAGCTGAGTGAAAGCTTAAAACAGTGCAGTTATGGTTGCATAATAACACACATATAGCACTGCATAATAACAAGCATATAGCAATGCAATTGTGGTCACGTGGATAGGGCGTCAAGAGACTACGGTGGTGGTGCTGACTGACCAAAGGCTAAGTGAGAGCATAAAGCAGTGCAGTTGTGGTTGCAGGCATAGGCAAGTATCTGTGGCAATGCTAACGAACAAGACGGTATGAGGGAGCAAGTAAGAACGCAGTTATGGATACAGGCGTAAGTATGTCACAGTGTGGCAGGCAAAGGCTGAGTGGGCCAAGACAACAAGGCAAAAATAGTTCAGATGCGATTTGATATTGTCATGATCCCTGCTTCCAAAAGGTCAGGGTTTTCCTAACTCCCTTGGAAGCAGATCCATAACCCAGGTTCCGAGTGCCACCCAGTCCCAATTGGGACCTTTTGGACCCAGTCCTGGCGCCAGTGGCACCAGGCTCATAAATATGCCCAGTCCCAGCGCTGGAAGCGCCGGGCTCATAATGCTTGGGTGGACTTACCTGCAGCAGACCATGCTGCTTACTTGCCTGCCAGTTGAGCCTCTGATCCTCTTCTGTTTGGAACTACTTTTCCTGTTGGGTGGGGCTGGAGCCACTCCCTAGATTTAGAACACTGGAACTCTTCTGGAAGGCAGGAACTCTTTTCTTACCAGGAACTCTTTTCTTACTTAGGCGTGGCTGTGGAAGGAGACACCTAAGCACTACAGGAGGCTATTTAAACCACACCCGGTGGATGAATCTTGCTTTGCGTTATTCTGCACCCTCTGCAGCAGGACGCTCATCGTGTCTTCTGTATCCAGTCCTGGGCCTAAGGAAAAAGGCTTACCATCCTGAATCCAGTCTTCAGCAACACCTATAAAGACAAGAAAGAACAGGTTAGAATTCCGGCATCTGAAAGGCAAAGGCTTACCTACTCTTCGTGCGCTCCGGAGGTCTTCACACTGCATTCCGGCATCTGAAAGGCAAAGGCTTACCTACTCTTCGTGCGCTCCGGAGGTCTTCATACTGCATTCCGGCATCTGAAAGACAAAAGCTTACCAACTCTTCGCACGCTCCGGAGGCCTTCGGCGCTGCATCCCGCATCGGAAAGACAAAACAAGGTGCGTTTAAAGACATTGGGGAACTTAAATACTCACGTGCCATTACTCCTTTCCGCATCTAATCCAGTGGGTATTCCGGCACCCTGCAGCCGCTCCGAACTCGTACCTGCAAAATAAAAAGACAGTTAGAGCGCATCGTGAAGCAGGCAACAAGCGCTTACTCACGTGCTTCCAGGCGCTTCTATTCATCACACGGGCTCCATCTTCAACTCACTTCAGCCCGTCATACGCCATCGCCGGAACCCTGCAAAACAAGAGACATCATTACTAAAGACTTTAAAAAGACATTTGAATGACTCGAAACTTACCGTTTGTGCAGTAAACGACGGACAGCAGTCCTCTGAAGTCAAGAGGCCTGCGCTACCTATCCAGTGAAGAAACTGGCTACAGCACCCTGCCCCGAGGCAGATGGAGAGCTCGGCATTCACTTACCTAAGACATCTTACTCTACACGTCAGGCATACAGTGCACAGAGGTCCAGCCCAAAGAGCCAACCGGGTGCTACACATCACCTTTGAAGATACGGTAGTCGCCCAGTCAAGACCGGCGCCTCTGCGAGAATCAGGTGAGCGTTACAGATATATTGTAGGTCGAGCATGAATCATCCAGTTACAGGTAGCCCTGAGGATGCAGGAGGGTTTGCAGGGTAGCAGTGCCTGAGTCATTTATTCAGCTATTCTCAATTGAGGCACCGTGATGTTGGAGGGCATCGTAACAGACAGGCGTGGCAGGGTGAGTTTTATGTCTGTGTGAAGCCATTCAGTAATAGTGAAGTTAATGGCGAGAAGACGATATTGCCAGTGGTGAGCTGAAGAGTGTACGTTAGCAATAGTTCACTGTGTGACATCTTGAGGCGCAACGAGGGTAGAGTCGGTAGGGTGCTGTTGTATATCATAAAGATATTGTACACTGGCATGTTGCTGGGGGTGGCCTGTAGGGCTTAAAATGTATAGGTGGCTGGGTTAATTTTAGCTTACCCATGTTAGGACAGACGGCTTGAAGGGCAGCGAGGCTGGCCCCTAGGCTCGGTAGTGGCCCCGACAGGCCCAGACAGAACCAGCCTTTGGTGGTCCATTAGATAGAGGGCCGGCTTCCGCCTGCCGGCATACCTGATTGGTTCAAATGGAGGCAGGCAACCAATCGAGTGTGCTGGCATCAGTGTCGATTGTTGCCTAGCAATTGGAAGAGCTTGATCCGACTTTTTTTTAGAATGGTCGATTCTCGTGGCAAACAGCATCTGAAACACAGTGGCTGCTACAATTACAGTGTGACTGTGAAATAGAGCCACCATGTGTGCAGCATGTGGGATGGGATGAATTATGCTGCAAAATATGGGTCAGGCATTGCTGTAGCTGTTGCTTCTGCTTACCTGGCTGTAATAGCTGGCATTGATGCGGCGACTCAGGTTATCCTGGATCGGCAGTCTTGATGAAGAGGGGATGGGTACCTGCCCTCCCTGGTCGACGGGGTGAGGCAGCCAACTGATTCAGTGTGATGGATTATTTGGGAGATGATCAACTTCTCCAGGAATGTATCCAAGAAAGGGGTAGTGGACATAGAGCAGAAGTTAGCTGGGCAAGAAGGTTCTGCAGATGGAATTTCTAGGAGGGGGTGCACAAGGGAGTGCAGAAGGGAAGGAGCCAGTGGCAAAAGAGTGGTTACATAACTCAGCCAAGGAGGGAGAGAGCTAGGCAATGTTGTCCTTGATAGTTCCAGAGGAGCTGGGTAGCACCTGATTGGAGGAGACCTTCATAGAGCAGACTGTCTTGGTAACAACATCAGGTGCTATGGGTGAGAAGGAAGAGAGTAGGGGGAAGGGAGAATGGGGGTCAGGGGAGGTCTGCATGCAGGCAGGGGTGGAGGGGAGCATGCAGGCAGGGGTGGAGGGGAGAAAAGGGGAGAGAGGACATGATGTGCTGCGTTTTAGTTGTGAAATGGGAGACCAATGCTGTGCATAGTGACTGGGAGGGAAGAAGAGAAGTGGAGACTGCACTATGATTGTCAAATTCCTTGCAGATTTTGAAGAGTTCAGCCGTGTTGTTTGAGGCCCCAGTGATGCGGAATTGGATATGGGCCTGTTTCTTGGAATGGATGTAAAGTATTCCCTCTGAAAAAGCAAGATGTGGCCATGGGAAACGATGGGCATTTTCACTATTGGTGTCAATGGATTAATATAGATTTGAACATGTTTTGCATTCCTCATCAACCTTACCTCATTCCGATTATGTGACCATAATTTGTCAGTTACCCTAGACAAAAATGTAATCATATCTGGATCCCATTGCTCCCCCTTTGTGGCGTGTGGTAATTTGGTTTACAACAAAGGACAAACTTTGTTTTCATTATCATAAAAAATCCTTCTGAGGTATGCTAAATGGTGCACCTTACATAGTAGTTCATGCCTACTGCACCTCCTCAGGGGTATTCTGCCTTTCCTCTCCTTCCCCCACAAGCTCACTGTCTCTTGAGCCCTGGTTCTCTCTAGGTTGGACTACTGCAACAGCCTCTTTCTAAATATACCTACTTCTACTCTCCGCCCTTTGCAACCTATCCAGAACAAGACTGCGACACTTGTCCATGGCCTCAAGACATGGGATCGTATCTCTCCAGCCCTGAAATCTCTCCATTGGCTCCCAGTGGCTGCAAGAATTAATTTCAAGAACCTTTGCATTGACCACAAGGTTTTCTGGGGCTTGGGCCCAAAATACCGTCAGCTCTCCCTCCGTAAATACCTTCCTCCCGAGCTCTTCACTTCTTCACCTCTAACTCCCTCAGTGTCAGTCATTTTTCAAATAAACAAGCTGGGGGTAGATCTCTGTCTTCGACTGGGGCCTCCCTCTGGAACAGCCTCCCTGACACTCTGAAATTTGCGGAGAACCATCTCTGGTTCCGGAAGCACCTCAAGACCTTCCTCTTTGCTTCTGCCTTCTCTCCTCCTCTCCCCTGCTCATCTGTTCTGTCCTGGCATCGTGCACCTGGTCACCCTCTGACTTTTGGGCCCAGTTACCTGCTCACCCTGCCACCCACCCACACTGCCTCCTGGCTATCCCTTGCACTGGGGTCTGTATCTGTAACCCTACAGACCCAACCCAGCCCCCCTGTTTTCTACACTTCCTGGAACACCCTGTCTGTTGCCTTTTACCTAGTACTTGCCACTTACTGGCTGCACTACTACTGTTTTGTAGCTCTTACTATTTATTTATTTATGTTTTATTTTATTTATTATTTATTCTTTATTTATTTGTATTTATTCTTTTCCTCTGCTCAGCACTTTTCCACCTCTCCCCCCTGCCTTGCACTTTCCCTTTTTCCTCTCCATGCACTTGCACGTTGTCATTGTCTCTAGGCCTAGTAAGGTCATTGTTTTTATTCTCCCTTGTTCCCCTCCCTTGCCTTGTCGCACTCTGAAACACTTGTGTACGAGCGCAATACAAATACAATATCAATATCAATGCCCTAATTAATTCACTGGAGAAAGGGGCTTAAGAGGTAGACCTATGCTTACTATGCTTACCATTAAAGGTGCTGTAACAGGGTGAGACACATGATTATTGGAAATACCAACATCCTCTACTGTTGTGGTGGAATGCAGCACAGCAAGAAAGTCCTTAGACTGTACAACCGAATTCTTTGCCTCTGTATCTACCAAACAAGGCACAATTTTACCCTCAATTTCACAAATAAATGTCACAAATGCCCTCATCTTTGGGCTTCAATGTTTGAATAGGAGTTGCTGCAGAGTCGCTCCAGTCTTTTTGGCTGTGGTTGCAGTGTTGCTGAGTAGAATGAGTGGTCTTCTGTAGGAAGAGGAGGAGACCAGTACAAAAGGTAATGATATGATATGATATGATATGATAAGTCATTTATAATGCTCCTGTACACAAGTGTTACTAGGCGCGATAAGACAAGAAAGGGAGGACAAAACAATGATCTTACTCTGCCTTATGTCATTCAGATCACGCAAGTGCATGGGGAAGAAGGGAAGAAGTGCCAGGGGGGACAGGAGAGGGCAAGTAACTAATAAATGCTGCTGGGAAGTGGCTAATAAGTGCAGAGAGTCAGCTATTCTCAACAGAGACAGTACAAGAGCAACTGGTCATGCAGGGGCCTGGTCCTGTAGGTTCAGTGGGTGGCCAGGTAACCAGTAAGCACAGCAGGCAGGGACACCAGCAAAGGAGAGGGAGAGAGAAAGTGGAAGTGAAAAGGAAGGTCTTGAGTTCCTTCTGGAATCTTAGGCGGTCCTGCTTAAGTTTGAGAGAGGCCGGGAGGATGTTGCAGAGGGAGGACCCACTCTCTGCTTGGAGAAGTGTCTGACCCTCAGAGAGTTGGAGGCGGATAAGCGGAGGTCTTGAGAAGGAAGATGCTTAGGAAGAGAAAGTTGGATATAGTGTGGTGCCTACCCCAGAAAGCCTTGTGGATGAGGCAGATGGTCTTGAATTTAATCCTTGCAGCCACAGGGAGCCAGTGAAGGTATTTCAGGTCTGGAGAGATACAATCCCTGGGCTTGAGGCCAAGGACAAGTCTCAAAGTCCTGTTCTGGATGAGTTGAAAAGGGCGAAGAGTAGAAGAAGGCAGATTTAGAAAGAGGCTGTTGCAGAATCACCTGCAGTACCCTTTGGGAACACTACAGGCAATTAGGACTACAAGTGTAAGCACAATTTCATCTTTGGTACAAGCATGTACTACACAGTAAAGTGGTAGTGATGGCTGAGCATCCAGACTTATCTCAAGAGTTTAAGTGAGCAGTAGAACAAGTTACACAAAGGACCAACCAATACAGTGATTCAAGTAAACACTTACTCAAGGTTTATTGGTAAAAGAATATACATTTATTCACTCAATTAGTTATAAAACATTACACTAGCATAAGCAGCTCAATATCACACAAAGATACACCACAAAAAATCCAACCGGTAAGTAACTAAACAAGTTTAACTAAAAAATGAAGTAGGAGCAAAATGGCACTTTAGATACTTAGAAAAGGAGGGAAAAGACAAGATTATAAGAATAGACAGTCCAAATACATTCACAGGCAGGGCAAATGGTTTCAGTAATATACAACCAGCAATTCTTCTCATCAGGCCTGGGCCAAAGTCAATGGTTCAGAGTCTTTTGTATAGGATAGCACAGTTCTGGTATATAACGGGTAAGTCTTCGCCACAGATTTTTAAAGTATTTGGCTAGGCGAAAAGTTTGACGAGTGTTTAGGGAAGGACAAGCCTTCGTAGTTGATGAAAGTTTCACACACTTTCTCGATGGCCGAAAAGATTTCCGGACCGCGTTAGCACCGTACCTTTTTAAATGAAGAAAGCTGTAGCGGAGGCAGTTGTTCCTGGCAGTTCGAGCATATCTCGCTGTTACTGTGCTTCAGTCGTGGGGACAAGAAGGAGGACGTCGGGAGGTTCCTGCACTGCTCAGGGAAGAGGCCAAAAGCTGTAGCAAGACGTCAGTTTAAGGTTTGAGTGCCTTAAAGTCCCCCTGGTTTCCTTACCTTTGGCTATCCGGTTTTCAACAGCAGTCTGAAGAAAATTCGACCAGAATAGGATGGTGTCCAGGTGGCTTGCGAGTTGGTTGTTCCCACCAAACTCAAGGGAAGAAGTTAACCTTGAAGGGCTTCTCTGTCTTCGGAGTTTCAGGCAATTCGGACCTGCAGCAGGGCTTCACCGGTCGCCCAGGAGTTGCAGCAGTCCTCTTCCTTCCTCTCCTCTTCGGTTCTTTCGTTCCAGTGGTCGACTCTGCTTTCCAAGTCTCAGAGACCTGCTTTTAAACAGTTTTCCCCCATTCATTTAGCCTGGCTGTCAATCACCCAGCAGGGTGGCTGTCCTTGCCGGACAGCCAGCTGGCCAATCAGACCAGAGTGCATTTAGGTCTCATAGGAGACTAAGCACAGGGAGTTTTGGGCACCTCCCTCACATCCTGTCCACCCCAGACACTCTGGCACCAGAGGAGGGCTTCAGCACAGAAGCCCGCCAAAGGGCACGAACAAAGGGACCAAATCTGGTTTGGCACGCAGAGACAAACACAAGAAGGACTTTTCCTAAAAGAAATGACAAAAAAAGATGACCAGAGTCTGTTTTTACAAATAGGTCTTGGGCGCCATATTGAAAAACATGGCTACCCCTAATTTTGAGCTACCGTTGTTAGCGGTCGTGAAAAATCACAGTAGTTGATCTAAACCACTGCCATCAGCCACTTAAAGTAGGAAAAAGTAAAATGTTACTGTTACATGAGTGTTTTGACTCAGGGGAAGCTAGCCAACTCCTCCAGCACTCTATAGCAAAATAGTGTGTGCTGGGTCAGTAAATTTAAAAAGACTAGTAAAGCCAATTTAACTTTACATGCTCTGGGAGACGGTAGTCAGTTCCAGAGAAGGTATTTAAACCTTGGGAAGTCTGAAAGACATCCCTGTGCCACTGCACTGAAGGTGCTGTGTGACAGACAGAAAAAGGTGATGCCTATGGAGTTGTTTTAAAATTCCATAACCAAAGAACACAAAAGTAAAACAGATTGGAAATGAAAAGTTCAAAGCCCCAACATATAGCAAAAGAGCTGGAGGGCTCTAAGGTAGAGGGAATTTAGCACTTGTGTGAGAAATCTCTCTAACACTCACCCCCCCCCCCCCAGACTAAGGGACAGGAGGATCTAATCCCCACTAGGATGGATCGCCTGTTGCAAGTCGGTTAAATGGCCTGCTGAGTGCACCAGCAACCTTTTGTAACCCTTGCTATGAAACTTTCTATCAGTGGTTTTCATTTGTAAGCTATATGACCTACAAACCTGTTGTGGTACATCTCTCTTTCTTAAGGTTTAGTGGAAGTTCCAACAGTCTTAAGGTGTTTAGCCTTAGACCTATTTTTCCTGTTTGTCCACCAGCTTTGAGAATTACCAGTTCTCATAGGCCTAGAGAGGGGTCCAATTTGTCTATCCACCTCTTCCTCAGAAGCAGAGGGGGGGTCAAAGAGTTTACCATTGGATGGGCAATGATAGAGCTTGGTTGGGGCTCCCATTTGGGGCTCCCATTTCCCTACCTATACCGAGAGCCTCAGATTTGCCAGGGTTAGAGGTCAATTTAGTAACACCAGGGCTTGCAGTGGGGTTCTCTGTAGAGGTTCCCACAGGCTCAGAGTGGTCTCTTAAGGTTTCCTCTCTAGCCAATTTGGATTGGTTCTGTTTTCTCTCACTGGGAGGCCTGGGGGTACTGGATACTACTCCTAGAGTTTTTAAATCATTCCCCAACAGGACTCTCCCAGGCACCTCATTCTGGACACTGACAGGAATCCTCACTGTCATATTATTGCACTGAATGAGAGCTGGTAGAATTGGAACCAACTGAACAGGGCCTCCAGAGAAGTTAGTGGGAGCTTTGGGTACCTTAGCCACATCTTCGTGCTTGAAAAAGCTTTCATCCACTACTGTTCTGCTGGCCCCAGTGTCTCTCCTGGCAGCAGTATCCTGGCCATTCACAAGAACACTTCCATATAATACCCTCTAGAGTTTTCTGGAATGGAGTTGTACACATCCATATTCTTTTTCTTACCCAGACCCATGGACTCTAAGGATACAGTGGCCTGAAGACGCAAGGGTTCTTCAGCAAATAGTTGAAAGTGGGCACTAGCCATTTGTACCTCTTCCTCTGGGTAGAAAGCTAAGGAGGCAGTGCTGATCACTGCAGGTTTACCCTTGCATCTGGGATCTCCTTTCACATGGCTAGTTGACCCACAGACATAGCATTTACCAAATGCTCTCTGGAATGGGGGTTTCTGCTGACCTCCCTCTTGTTGGGCACCAGAGGATTCACTAGCCCTATTTGGTTTCCCATGTGGCTTACCCTGGTTATGTTTGGGGGCCTCTTCTGGTTGGATGGATTTACATTTTTCTGTGTTCTCACCTTTCTGCTGCTTCCCCCCATCCTTTTTGGGAGTTGCCTCAGAATCCTTATGAGTGGTCATGTTGGCTACCCATGAGTCAGCTGCTCTAGCTAACTTTTTTGGATCTAATTCCTAAGAGTTAGCCAAGTGCTGTCTCCGCTCAGGAGAGCAGGCATCAAAAATGGTTTCCAACATAAACAGATTTTTCATACCTTCATAAGTGTTAACTCAGTAAACCTTAACCCAACCATCTAAGGTTTTCAAAGATTCACACACCCAGGTTTGCCAAGGGGTACCATCATGCTTTTTGAGGGTCCTAAACCTCTTAAGATACTGGGAAGGGGTCTTCCCAAATCTAGCTATCCAAGCTAGCTTCACAGTTTCATACTCCATTATGTTACTTGGTCCACCCTGCGACCCCTCCAGATTTCACAGATCTGGGTAGCAAGACTTATCATTGACCTCAGGCCCAGGTAGCGCATCTCTCATGCACTACAAAACGTTCAGTGGCTCACTGTCTCAGCACGGATTACAGTGTAATACTCATGTATCATCCACAGGGCGATCTGTGGGCGGGTACCACTCTATCTTCAAAGCTTCATGAACAAATACTGACCTTCTAGACTCCTGGATTCCTCTGGCAACAACTACCTGCCTCTGAAGCAGTTTGCTATAGAAAGGGCTGTTGGTGTATCCATTTTCCCTGCATGCTGGCATCTGTGTAGTCGCTCCGCTCTTCCTCTGCATCTTGAGCAGGACCTCTTTAAGTTCCCAATAAGCCTCAGGTCCTTTCTCTCGTCTCCTCTTCATTCTCCCCTTCTCTTCCATGCTAATCATGCAGTATCATGCCTGATGCGCAGGGACCTTATGTGTCTCCGGGGCCCAGACCACCCACATGTAGCATCAGAGCAACTGTGTATATACTGTACCTGCTCACGCTCAACATCACCACAGGAGACGGCACTCACGTTTATCTTTTATTTTCTTAGCACTTCCCCGCAAGCAGTTCTCCATGAACAAATCCAATCCTTTTCCCTTGCCAACCTCCCCTGTACACTTGCATGTTGTGAACACTCACAAGGAATAGTGGCTTTTTTTCCCCTAATGTTATTGACATTATTTCTCTGAGATATTGATTCAATGATGTATCTCTGTTAGTAATTGATTGGCTGATTTACCCTGTCCCCGCCCTATTTCCCTGTATGCACTCAAAAACAATTGTGGTATTTGTATGAGTGCCTAACAAATGACCAATACATGAGTTTATTAATAATGTGCTTCCATGACTGCGTTGAGTGCACTTCACAATGCTATGCAGGTGATGGCATGCCTTATCATGTAATTGGCAGTATTCCAGGGGTTTACTAGCTTTTTTGTGTGATCAATTATCTGCATATGTGATGTCTTTACATTCTCATGCAGCATGTTGACTGATGTGTTCATTGTGTATATGCTGTAAGAGGATTCAATTCAACACTACAGCTAAGTCAGCGCCTAGTCTATAATACTGAATGAAAACCCTTATTGATATATCTTTAGGTCCAGTTCATGCGTTCTGGATGACTACCCCTATATAACACCCCTCTCTTGGAATCCCCCTGACCCCACTGAGCCAAGAAGTAGTTCTGTTTTGCAAGTTTAAAAGGTTTATTTGATAATTTAAACAATAGATATATATATGACACTTTATAATAAATTAATAATTGAATAGCACACTTAATCTGATATGATAAAGATCAACAACGGAGAATCTGGCACTAACACGCTTCTCTATAATCAATAAGGAGTTGAGATGAAATGGATAAGGTAGCACACTGGTAAATAGGAACAAAAGAAGAAGGTGGTACAAAATGCTTTATAGAGTTCAAATGGAGGCAAGGTGGAATGAATGAAATGCCGTATAGAAATACTCAATATGATTTCAACAAAACAATGTAATCACTTTTCTCTGGTAATTCCCTCCCCCCCCCTTAATGCAAGGCAAGGAAATGGAAGGAAACACACAGTTCTCAGAAATGCAATCAAATGTGATTCAGTTCAATCCCAGCAAGCTTACAGAAAACAGATAGGAGTTTTGAAAACACAGGCCCAAATTGCTTTGATATGTGCTGGCAATGGATGAGAAATATGCTGGAAATGCTTTTTAATTCCCTTTTAGAGGTTCAGGGTGAGTGATATCTAGTTAATATTAGTCCAGGCTCACACTAGCAATGATGCAGGGATAGTTAGCAGGTTAAACGAATTTCTGGCCAATGGAAAGCAAACAGCAGCAGTTTTTACATGTGAAGAAATTGCAAATCGCGGTAAAATTCGCGGATGCGCCGAGCGCTATTACAAAGGAACCGCAAGGACTATCTCTACCGTTTTGGGGTCCTAGAAAAGCCTGGGATCTCAGCTTCCAAATGAAAGTTATTGCAAGTCTCTAGCCCAAACGGTTGCGGAGATATGAGTAATTTAGTAAAGGTCGTTTTTGGTTTTGTAAATTTTAAACGCACACTTTTTCAAAATGACAAGTGACAAATTTTTGCAGCTAGAATGACAGGTGACAGCTAGGAGGCAGTTCTACTTAGGTTAAATAGATTGAATTAGATGAATTTAAACTAAGAGATGTGTTCTGAGTTTTGCTAAGTACTCACAAGAGATTTTGAACAGGAAAGCGACTTGGTCACGGACTTCAGTCTGGTCAGGTCTTTCCGGGTTCTGCTCACAGCGCCTGGCCTCTGGAACTGCTCACAGGGGTCTGGTCTCTGCTAGGCACCGGTTCTTTGGGTCTCTCTGCTCTGGATAGATTGAAGTCTCTAGTTTGGCTCTCTGGAGGTTGATGGAGGTAAGTATGGATTTTTCCGGCAGGGCTTCCAGCGGCAGATGGATTTTTAAGGTCTCTATCTGTCCTGTCTGTCTGCTTTTATGTGTTTAGAATGTGGGTGTGTTCTAGCATCACTGACCCTACCTCTCTCTCAGCTTCTAATTGGTCAGCTTTCATTCGTCCCCTTGATTGGGGGAATGAAATGAAGTGTCATCATGATGAGGTCTGTTTATGATACAGAGAACCCACCCCTGTCAACTTTACACACAATCTATATCTGACCTAAAAACATATTTGCACAGGTACACATTTGTTTAAAATTACATATACATGGTGTGGCTGAATTTAGCCATGTCTATGTCCAAATCTGCTCATTCTCGGAGCTTGCATTCAAAGAGTGTACATAATTGACTTTTTAACTGCTTTTCCAATTTCCGACATGGACCCAACTTTACATACATGTGTGCAGGGGGTAGGGACATTAACTGATGAAGTTTCAGATTTTTAACATGCACACATTTAGAGTAATATCCACTTTTCCGCTAAAACCCCCCTGAACATGCCACCGGTTCCTACCACGTCTTAAACTGTGGGCAGAAAAATCACAAGAATTATGGTATCATTTATAAAATTTTCACATGTCCGCTCTATGAGTTATTCATCTTTTTAAAGTTATGTTCTGGCTCCAAAGGGGTGTGGTTTACCCTCAGCACAAGGTTGAATTTCTGGTTCTTTCCAGTTCTGCCAAGCCAGCTTGCTTCTCACAGGCAGTGCTCCTCCCAGCTTCTCCAGGAGGAAGCCACTTTTTACGACGTCTGTAATAAAAAACCTTTGCCTGAGTGGAGAGGGCTTTGTTCACTCTCTGGCAGAGCACAGGAAATTCAATTATCAGATGGATGGCATATCCTCAGCTTGGGCAGCAAAAGGAAGGTTGGCCTGGGAACACAGTTGTGACTCAAGTTACACTCCTGATGGGGGTTAGTTGCTAGGCAAAATCAAGTTCCTTAAGCCAGACCTTCAGCTAACTTTTTGTTGCTTTTAAAATAACTTGTAATTTTACACATGCAGCTAGAATGCTGATTCTAAGTGCAAAACTATGACATTTCAACAGTTACAAAGGCATGTGACACCAAACATAGGTCACTCATTTAATTTAACATTTTCGATTTTGGTGGTTTTAAATCCAGTTGCAGTTAGGCTTAAGCTGCTGACTCCATAGCATTTTTGTTATAAGCATTGTTTTTGGGCTCTTCATTTCCAAGATTTTGTAGGCACACAAAACTCCATTCTGCCAAATGTCTGCTGGTGTTCAGTGAATATTTTGCACATGTTGCAATGTTTGAAAATAGGCATTTTGACTTGCCTTCAGAAACACACAGAGTGGTTTTAAAACGCCGGCTTTTGGATAGTGGTGAGTACTGGTACTGCACTCATTTTTGGGATTTAAGAAATGAATTCCCCACACTTCTAGGTTGCATTTGGCAATCAGCATTGCCATTCCCAATGGTTTCAGACTACTGTGCGGGTAGTCCAATGGTGGTTTTAAAGCGCTTTGAAGCTAACCGGCGCTACTGTTTTTCCTTTGGCAACCCATTTCCCTCATGGCAACCCGGCCTTTCATTCTCGCACTGGTGGGTGGCAAGTGAGGCAACCATTTTGGTGGGCGCACAAACTGCGCAGCTTTCCTGGATTTCGGCGCACATGTGGGTTTTCCGCCATCTTGAATTTCCTAAGCCCACAGCACCAAATGTTGTAGCAGGATAGCTTAAACGTGGGTCAGGACACCCAACAAGTCCCCCCCACGCGACTGCACTTTGAATTTGAGTCGATGGGGAGTCGCGTGCACAAGGGTTTTGACCCATGCACCGGTCTGTCCGCATAATCTTCTTCCTCTTCTGTAGATGGCACAGTTCAGCATCTTCTTCTCCATCCGGTCAGATCGATCAGTTCTCCTCGCCGGTCCTGATGGGAAGATTGGGCGGTACCCCGAGCCCGTTGCGTCTCAGCTCCCGGTCTCCGGATCGTCCTCCTTGGTCATCCTTCATGGTTTCATCTCTCCTAGGATGATAAAGCAAAAGCGGCAATATCTACTCATAGACGTTTCTCCACCACTGTTGAGGTAGTGGGGCAGCATATGCATTTTATCATAACGAAACATTACATTCTTATTTTGAGAAAGAAAAAAACAGTATAACTAAGAGACAGTTTCATGCAAATCACAATATTTTAGAGACTAGATGTGGTATGTTTTATGGTTGGAACTGAATTAGTCTGAGACAGTGCCTGCTAGGATTCCAGAGGATTCCTCCAGTTGTTGCAGAGTGTGCCTGGGATGGCAACATTTCAACTGGTTTATGTGGACCCACTTGTCTTCCCCCTCTGCCGAACCGCCTTTGGGGATGCGGATCTTGTAGGCCACAGGGGAGATCTTATCGACGATCTCAAAGGGTCCCTTCCATGTAGGCAAAAATTTGCGCTGCTTGGCCTGGTTCCTTTGGAAGTTGTATAGATAGACCCGGTCTCCCACCTGATATTCCTTCCTGGAAGTTTTCAGGTCATAATGGGTCTTCATGCTATCAGCCGATCTTTCTAGATTCCGCTGAGCATAAGCAAAAGCATGTTGAAGGTGTTTCCTTAAATTCTCTACATACTCATGAGTAGTGGAGGCATTTATTAGTGTCTGCTCTTGGGTCCTGTAGAGCAAATGCTGAGGAAGCACCATCTTGCGCCCAGTCATCAACTCAAATGGTGACATTTTGGTTGCAGATGAAGGGGTAGATCTGATGGCCATTAGGACCAGAGGTAATCGGATATCCCAACTTGGCCCAGAATCTGCCACAAACTTTTTTAAGATGCTCACAATTGTCCGGTTATATCTCTCTACTGCCCCAGAAGAAGCTGGTCTGTAAGCAATATGCAGCTTTCTCTTGACCCCCAGTATCTCCCACATCTTTGTCATTACTTCACTGGTGAAGTGGCTACCTCTGTCTGACTCAATCCTTTGAGGTAGACCAAAACGGGAAAAGATGTGGTTAATCATCAAGGCAGCTGCAGTTTCTGCCTTGCAGTTTGGGGCTGGGAGACATTCCACCCACTTGGTAAACAAACATGTCACAGTCAACATGTACTTATTCCCCCTAGCCGAGCGAATCACAGGGCCTACAAAGTCGATTTGTAAATCTGACCATGGCAGTGTCATCCCCCTCTTTTGTAAAGGCGCCCGGTGTGTGAGGGATGTCGGCTGAAATTGTGCACACACAAGACACCCCTTCAAGTATTGGTCGAGGTCCTGCCCCATGTGTGGCCAGTATGCAACCTCTCTTAAGATTTCCAATGTTGTGTGAAACCCCCTATGACCGGCGGTGGCCGCATCATGGGCGTGACTTAACATCAGGCTTCGGAATGAGGTAGGAACCACCCACTGATCGTGGCCAGCTTTGGATTTCCTTACCAACAAACCGTCTTGGATTCGGAACATTTTTGGACATTTCATTAACACTCTTAGGTCCTCTTTCCCAATGTAATCGGTATCCGTCAGGGGAAAGTTCTCAGGGTCCTCAAGGTGCTGGTAAAATTTACCAATTATTGGATCCCCCTTCTGAGCGGTAATCAAATCAGCATCAGGGGTCTCCTTACTCCATTGTGCAATTGAAAGGTCGTTGTGAGCATTTGTCTGGGACCTAGTGATAGCAGTGACCTGGATTTCCCCCAACAGGGACTCAATCTCAATTAGATCCCCTTGGATGGCCCCGGTTTTGGCCAGCTGATCAGCTAAGTCATTTCCAGTTTTGTCTGGTCCCTCTACTTTGGAATGACCCTTGATCTTCTTCCAATAGATGGTCATCTCGTTCGAGGTGACCAGATCATCAATGTTTTGGATCAACTTCCCATGTTTCAAGGGTTTGTTGTTAGCACATAACATGCCTCTGGTTTTCCAATTAACCAGGTGCTCCACGAACCCGTTCCGTACATAATCCGAATCTGTGATTATGACCAGTTCGTGGAGTTGATGCTGGACAGCAGTGAGGATGGCCTGATGCACAGCCATCAATTCTGCCACCTGACTACTTCGGGGACCAATTTTGTATCCAGCGGAGGGTTCTGGGGACTCATTCACCCATGCATTCCCTACGCCGGCCACCAGTTCTTTCTCCCCGTTGTTGTCAACATGGTAAGAGCATCCATCCACATAGACAGTGGGCATTCCCTCACACTTGTCTTCTTCAAAGACTTTGTGTGGGGAATTAAGGTATGCCTCCATGTTGTCCTTTATTTTTAGACTTTCGTCCTCGAGACAGTTTTCTCTGGCACAATCATGCAAGTCAGCCAGACCTTGCGCGAGGGGACTCTTCTTGTTTTGGCCATATCTGACCTCCACAGGAAAGCCTTGCATTGACAGAATCCAGGAAGTAATTCGGGAATTACTCACATTTCCGGCCCGGATTCTGTCACTTTGGAGATATTGCAGAGGCTGGTGTGGAGTCTCCACTATGATGTGTTCCCCCTGGATAAACGGGCGGTAATTCTTCAATGCCCACACCGTTGCCAGGAGTGCCTTCTCACAATCGTTGAATTTTTCCTCCACAGAGGATAAAGTTTTGCTCGCATAGGAGATTACTTTATTGACCTTGTCATGCTTTTGATATAATACTGCCGTCAAGCACGTATTAGAGAACCCCGTCTCCAGGAAGAACTCCTTGTTTCTGACAGGGTAAGCTAGGCAAGGCGCTTGTGAGAGGCTTCTTTTGAGTTGTTTTACTGCCTCGGCTTGTTCTGGACCCCATTCCCACTTGACCCCCCCCTTCAGGAGATGAATCAGGGGTCTGGTGATCTCTGCGTAGCCCTCAATGAACTTTCTGCTGTAATTAGTCAGTCCAAGGAGGCTCCTTAGTTCCCGCAGAGTTGTGGGGTCTTTCAGTTTCTGAAGTGCTTCCACTTTCTTTTCCTGGGGACAGAGACCCTGAGGAGTAATCTCATGCCCCAAGAAATTAACACGGGTTCTACACCACTGTGCTTTCTGAAAGGAAAGTTTTGCTCCGGCGGCCCTCAACTGTGTCAGAACATAACGGATCTCTGCTATGTGTTCCTCCACAGATGAACTTTTGATGAGGACATCATCTACATAAGCCAGGTTACCCCTCGTACCCAGGTCGGGCATGGCCTTATGTAGGAAAATATTGAACTCATTACCGGAGTTAAGGTATCCGAAGGGAGTCCGGGTCCATGTGTACTGCTGGCCCCCAAAGGTAAAAGCCAGCTTGTATTGGTCCTCCCTACTGACAGGCACGGTCCAGTATCCATTGGTCAGGTCTATTGCAGTGAATACCTGTGACCCCTGGATCTGGGCCAGCCCTTGGTCAATGTAGGGCAGAGGCCATCGGGAAGTATGGACCCGTTTGTTGAGCTCCCTGAGGTCAGCGCAGAGTCTCCACTGGCCGTTTGGCTTCAATATTCCCAGCACCGGATTATTGAAGGTGCTGTGGACTGGACGGATTATTCCCCGGGACTCAAGGTTCTTAATTATTTCAGTAAGGGACTCCATTGATGCGAGAGGCAAGCGATATTGCTTCACAAACACTGGAGTCATGCCAGGGTCCGTGGGGATTGTTGTGGTGTGGATGTCGGTGCGACCACAGTCATATGAGTCTACCGCAAAGAGATCTTGGAAATCCAAGAAAACTTGTTTCAACTTTTGCTTTTGTTCCAGAGTCACACAGGCATCAGCTAGGTTGACTCTCTCTTCCACCATCTGCCTGAAGCCTGGAAAGACTTCTGGTTTGGCTATCTCCGCGGCCTCCTCCAGCTGGGTGGAGAAGTCCCTGGTCAGAGTGCTGATTTGGACCGGAGGCTTCAGGTGGGAAAGGCAGCCCTCATGGACCTGGAAAATCACCTCATCCCTCCTGAAGTCACAGGTCACATCTTCCTTACCATAGGGGCAGGAAGTGTACACCAGGAAGTTCCCCCCATGCCGGGTAAAAATCCTGTCTGGTGTTGCGTTGTCATCACTGTCACTGTCAAAACAGTCCTTGGGGATGGGTCCTAACAGTTCATTTACAAGATCAATGGAGAAATGTCGGTCATCAACCGCCATTCCAATAATGGTGCCTGCGGCTAGAGTAATACTCTTTAAGTCGCTGTTATCCACCTCTATTAGAATGGGGTCATGTTCTATGTTGACTAATGGAGTCGGGTTTACCCCCAACCCTTGCTGTTGGAGAGAAGCATTTAGATGTATGTAAGCATCAGGGTTTTTCAACTCTTGTCCCCTTTTAACTTTCACTTCCAGGGAGAATTGTCGGGTCCTTTCTGGGATGGTGACTTCCTCTTTAACCTGAATTTCAACTGCATAAGGTAGCAATTGAGCTGACCTAAATGCTTTTTCTGGATCATCAAAGCCCATAGGATTATCCGCTAATCGGGACCAAGCTTTGAAGTTTATTAGGTCCAAACTAATGGCAAAGCGATTGAGAATGTCACTGCCTAAGTAAAAGGCGGCAGGGACGTCTCGCACGACCCAACAATTGTGGACTATGCTCTTGTTGCCAATGGAGATTTTGAGCATACACCTGCTTGGCAGGAGATGTTTGGAATTAGGTGCTTCCAGGTCCATTTCCCATTTGTCTATCAGTTTGAAGGTGGGAATGGCTGGATCTTTTGGGAGTTGGCGGAACATGGCTTCGCTGATGAAGCTCTTACCATTGTTCACACACACTCGAGCGAGAACAGAGTCCTTCCCATCATTTAACTGAACAGGGATGAACAACTGCTCTCCAATTTGCTGAATATCAGCCAGGCTTTGAGCTGATTTCACATCTTTCTGGACTATAGGAGTGGGGTTTTCTGATTGTGGATTAGTATAGAATTTCAGAGTGTTTCCTTCCAGCGTGGAATACCACTTTAGACTGGAAGGAAGGTTGATTTTCAGAAATAGAGAGGACCCCCCATCACCAGTCTGTTGTCCTACTGCTATTACTGTCACGTCTGGAATTTGGTTGTTCTGGAAGTGAAATTCTACTTGGTCAGATTTTTGTTCAACCATGTGGCATGTGCCGTTTAAACTAACATGGTTGACACTCTGTTTCAATTTTATTGGTCGGCTAGTCTGGGTCCAGAGGACCTTGTTTACACAATCTATTAGGGGTGACAACCTTCTCAGGAGGTCATTCCCTAGTAAACAAGGGGTGCCCTCCGGGGTCACAACTATGACCGGGTGTTTCAACTTGTGTCGCCCGATCTTAATGTCCAAGTCTGCAGTCCCCTCAACGGGAATTTCCTTCCCGTCAAAGTTCTGCAGTTGTCCAGGAAGAGAGGTGAGAGGAATTTGGTAATTCTCTCCCCTTCCTGCATTCAGTTCGTCAAAGGCCCTTCTGGACAGAAGGGTAGCTTGAGATCCAGTGTCCACCAGTGCCGAGATTGTACCCTGCCCCTGTACTTGTACCGGGGCATAATATCTTCCCTCCTTCTCCTCAAGGGGGCACAGATAATGTACATTTTTGGACAACTGGTGGGCTAATTTTCTGGTTTTGGACATCGCGAGAGAAGAATTTTGGGCAGAATTCTGTGGAGAGCCTTGGGAATCTGAAAGAAAAAGTTGGCAACTGGAGATCAGAGCCATTGTGGGTTCCCCTGGTTCCGGTTCTGGGCCGCCCCCCCCTTTTTGGAGGCAGTCACCAGGATGGGTTTGAACCAGGGGATTTTCTTGCTGTTGGTTCTGGGATGAGATGGTGGGCGGCGGTAGCTCAGTCTCCACATCTCCCCAGTCTAGATTTGCATCCCTAGGGACCCATTTTTCTTTGGGAGGAGTTCCCCCCTCTCTGAAGGAGAAGATCCTTTTCCCAGGATCCTCTGTGGATCCCTCTCCCTCAAATTGGAAGATCTGTACCTCCTCCCCAAACTGAGTCTGTTTGGGTCTTTTGTTTCTCCTACCCCCCCTCTGCTCCTTAGGAGGCAGACTTTCAGGGGCAAGAGATTTTGTTTCCGGTTCCTGGGTTTCTAGGGGCTGTTTACAAGTGAGGAAGGAAGCTTCCTCCAAGGCTTTACACCCCCCTTCCCCTTGTGCCTCCTCCCTGGGAACCGGTGAGTTATCGGGGTGCTGCCCCCGTCATTGTTCTGGAGCACCAGGTCCAGAGTTGGGTGCGTTCTGCGCCGGCATGCTGATCTGAGGGTTCTGCTGAGCCCTCAGTATGTCACCCATATCCCGCGCCATGTTTTGAACCTGGCGCTCTAACTGGGAAACCCGCTCAGGCTGATACGGGGCCCTGTTTTCTCCCCTGGGCTGATCCCGGGAAGGGTAGCTGTCCCTCCTCTGGTAGTACCCCTGGTTGGGAAGATTTTGGTACCCCTCCACCCTTGGCCTCCCCTCTCCCGGATTCAGTGGTCTGGGCTCAGGGAATTGAGGAAAGAAGGATGGATGATTTTGGGGTTGGAAGTCGGGTGGATATCTGGGGAAAAAGTTCTGCCCAGGGTTTGGTAAATTTCTGCCCTCCTGTGGGAAGTTTGGAGGGAAGTTCCCTGGGTTAGGTGCTTGGCTGGATCCCCCCCCTTGGGCTGGAGGAGTCCACACATAACCCAGGATGGGTCTGTTACCTTTGTAGCGAGGACTTACATAGTCAGGAGAGCGAGGGACCCCATTTGTGGGGCTGCCTCCCTGGCTCCCTGTCTGCGACTGGCCCGAGGACCTTCTGGGCCTAGCATTATTAGGTGCAGGTAGGTTTTTAGGCCCCCCCATCTCCAAATCCAAAACGGGGGTGACCTTTACCTCTGCCACCTTGGCAGCAGCAGGGGTGCTGTTGGCTTTGGGGTTTTTCTGGGCATTGCTTTTATTTTCTATGGGCTTCTGCACCTCATAGATGCGGGTAGCCTGTTCAATGACCCAGTCTAAAGATCTTTTCTCGTGAAAATCCCTCACGAGCTGGGTCATGATATATTTGGGCAAGGCATGGAAAAACGTGTTTATAAATTCACGGCTATCCGTGCGCACCCTTCTTGTGGTCTGTGCAAAAGCCCGCTTTAACTCCTGCACAAATTCTTGTGGGGCCTGATCCTCCCCACATTGCAAATTGTAGGCTGCCTTGCGAGCCTCTTGAGGATTTCTGTGAACAGAAAAATGTTTCAGGATGGCCGCCTTATAGGTGGACCATCTTAAATGATTTTGGTCCTCCAGCCCCGCAAAGAAACTGGAGTATTCCGGGGAGAAGGTCCACTTTACATATTGAATGCAGCTTTGGCTGTCCTTCAAATGGAAAGTCTCCATCATTTGTTCAAACAACTCTAAGTGCTCCCAAACAGAATACTTAGCGTTCTTATGGTAAGGCGTGATGACGCTCCTGATCGCCTTAATCTGCTTTAAGGGGTCCTTACGCAAGGCCCTTTTTGCCTTATTGGCCTTTTTGGTTCGGGTAACCCTTGTCCATTCTTCGTCGGACTCAGAGGCACTGCTCCCAGAGGTTCCCGTCTGTTCTTCCAGGTTTTCCCGGATTCTGCGAGCCTGGGAATGGCTGGCAGAATGTGGGGACCTGGTCTCCTGTGTCCTGCGCAGTTCAGAGGAGTCTTCAGATTCCTCCTTGCTGCCAGGATTTGATGGGTACCCCCTCCACTGACCTAACTGGGCAGAGGTTTTCAGGATGCCCTTAATGGGCCTACTCTCCTGGGGTTCCCCATTGAACTGTACTGTACTTGGGTGCCCATGCCCGGATGCCCACCCCTCCATTCCTGAGTGGTACTGGCCTATGAGCCCCATACTCTTAGCTGGATAGTAATCTGCCACCCCTGTGGCCCTGTGCTCATGTGCGCCAGGGGGCATGGGGGTGGCAGAGTCCAGGGACTGAGAGGTATGAGGGCCTCTGGTACTAGGGCTCCTGAGGTTATGCTCCGGAGTTTCCATTTCCCAGCGAACCTCATCTCTATCCGCCCCTGCTCCCTGTTGCAATGCAAGAGCCTGCATTTGTGCTTTCAGTTCCTCTGTTAAGGCCTTACTCGACTCTATCAGTTTCTCCTGCATCGCTACCTGCTGTTGGAGCCTATCATTGTGCTGGCAGAGGGCCTCATTTTGCCTCTGTGCTTCCTGGTTGGTCCTGGAGAACTGGGCCAGTCTTTGCTGCAGGAGGGTTACCTCCTGAGCTGTGTCCCTATTGGCCTGCTCCTTTCTTGCTAGAGCATCCTCCACCCTTCTGGTGTGCTCTACCAAGTTCTGGTTTTCTTTTTGGAGGTCACCCAGCCCCTGGTGGGCCAGGTGATTTTCTTCCATTTTCCTTTTTAAATGGCAGACTTCCTGGCCTAAGGCGTCTCTTTCCTGACTAAGAGCCTGCATTTGTGCCGCCAGGTCGTCCCTCTGCCTTTGAAAGGCACCAGCTTTCTGGCGTTCCTGATCAAACTCTGCCTGGGTATCCAGGTCTTTCAGAATTAGTTTATTGCTCTCTGCCTTCACTCTATCTAGGTGGCCTTGCAGGGTGACTACCTGCTCAGCACATACCCTGTTGAAGTCCAGTTGTTGCTCCAGCTTTTTCTGGTTTTGCAGTAGGGAGTCCAAACCTTCTTGGTATTCCTTCTGCAAGGCCAGAAATCTGGTATCCTGTTCTACCTTTTCCTGTTGCAGCACATCCATATCCTTCTTTATTTTAATGATGTGCTGCCTACTATCATCTTCTGACTCCTGGCTCCTCTGCAGCCTCTGCTCAGAAGAGACCAGGTCAGATTGGACCTTCTCTAACGCCATCTGTTGCCTATTTGCCAGATTTTGGCTTTCAGCACATCTATCCTGCATGTCTCCCATATATAGGTACAGGTATGCTGCTATCCTGGCAATCTTATTGTGTTCCTCTTTGGCTTTAGGAGCCATATATAGTTCACTCAGGGCCACATGTAATGGACCCTGATCTCTATATATATCTGACCCTGTTTCAGTGACCTGTTTTGTGATTGCCTGCAACCACGCATCCTGGCCCTGTTCGGTCCATTCACCTCTCACAAATAGCTTATGCAAGAGGTGCTCTCTGGCCATTTTCATGTCTACTAAGGTCGTCATTCTAGAGATTGGTCTCTGTCCTGACTTACAGAGGTTAGTAATTTATTTTTGCAGAACAGAACTTTTCTTGGAGTGTCCCTTTTGAGGAATGCTTCACAGCGTAATGCAGCGTGGTGATCCGACCGGATATATGTATCCCGTCAGTTAGCACACTGTATTAAGCCGCACAAATGGTAAATCTAACCCAACGTCCCGGACGAGCCCCCAATTTGTAAGAGGATTCAATTCAACACTACAGCTAAGTCAGCGCCTAGTCTATAATACTGAATGAAAACCCTTATTGATATATCTTTAGGTCCAGTTCATGCGTTCTGGATGACTACCCCTATATAACACCCCTCTCTTGGAATCCCCCTGACCCCACTGAGCCAAGAAGTAGTTCTGTTTTGCAAGTTTAAAAGGTTTATTTGATAATTTAAACAATAGATATATATATGACACTTTATAATAAATTAATAATTGAATAGCACACTTAATCTGATATGATAAAGATCAACAACGGAGAATCTGGCACTAACACGCTTCTCTATAATCAATAAGGAGTTGAGATGAAATGGATAAGGTAGCACACTGGTAAATAGGAACAAAAGAAGAAGGTGGTACAAAATGCTTTATAGAGTTCAAATGGAGGCAAGGTGGAATGAATGAAATGCCGTATAGAAATACTCAATATGATTTCAACAAAACAATGTAATCACTTTTCTCTGGTAATTCCCTCCCCCCCCCTTAATGCAAGGCAAGGAAATGGAAGGAAACACACAGTTCTCAGAAATGCAATCAAATGTGATTCAGTTCAATCCCAGCAAGCTTACAGAAAACAGATAGGAGTTTTGAAAACACAGGCCCAAATTGCTTTGATATGTGCTGGCAATGGATGAGAAATATGCTGGAAATGCTTTTTAATTCCCTTTTAGAGGTTCAGGGTGAGTGATATCTAGTTAATATTAGTCCAGGCTCACACTAGCAATGATGCAGGGATAGTTAGCAGGTTAAACGAATTTCTGGCCAATGGAAAGCAAACAGCAGCAGTTTTTACATGTGAAGAAATTGCAAATCGCGGTAAAATTCGCGGATGCGCCGAGCGCTATTACAAAGGAACCGCAAGGACTATCTCTACCGTTTTGGGGTCCTAGAAAAGCCTGGGATCTCAGCTTCCAAATGAAAGTTATTGCAAGTCTCTAGCCCAAACGGTTGCGGAGATATGAGTAATTTAGTAAAGGTCGTTTTTGGTTTTGTAAATTTTAAACGCACACTTTTTCAAAATGACAAGTGACAAATTTTTGCAGCTAGAATGACAGGTGACAGCTAGGAGGCAGTTCTACTTAGGTTAAATAGATTGAATTAGATGAATTTAAACTAAGAGATGTGTTCTGAGTTTTGCTAAGTACTCACAAGAGATTTTGAACAGGAAAGCGACTTGGTCACGGACTTCAGTCTGGTCAGGTCTTTCCGGGTTCTGCTCACAGCGCCTGGCCTCTGGAACTGCTCACAGGGGTCTGGTCTCTGCTAGGCACCGGTTCTTTGGGTCTCTCTGCTCTGGATAGATTGAAGTCTCTAGTTTGGCTCTCTGGAGGTTGATGGAGGTAAGTATGGATTTTTCCGGCAGGGCTTCCAGCGGCAGATGGATTTTTAAGGTCTCTATCTGTCCTGTCTGTCTGCTTTTATGTGTTTAGAATGTGGGTGTGTTCTAGCATCACTGACCCTACCTCTCTCTCAGCTTCTAATTGGTCAGCTTTCATTCGTCCCCTTGATTGGGGGAATGAAATGAAGTGTCATCATGATGAGGTCTGTTTATGATACAGAGAACCCACCCCTGTCAACTTTACACACAATCTATATCTGACCTAAAAACATATTTGCACAGGTACACATTTGTTTAAAATTACATATACATGGTGTGGCTGAATTTAGCCATGTCTATGTCCAAATCTGCTCATTCTCGGAGCTTGCATTCAAAGAGTGTACATAATTGACTTTTTAACTGCTTTTCCAATTTCCGACATGGACCCAACTTTACATACATGTGTGCAGGGGGTAGGGACATTAACTGATGAAGTTTCAGATTTTTAACATGCACACATTTAGAGTAATATCCACTTTTCCGCTAAAACCCCCCTGAACATGCCACCGGTTCCTACCACGTCTTAAACTGTGGGCAGAAAAATCACAAGAATTATGGTATCATTTATAAAATTTTCACATGTCCGCTCTATGAGTTATTCATCTTTTTAAAGTTATGTTCTGGCTCCAAAGGGGTGTGGTTTACCCTCAGCACAAGGTTGAATTTCTGGTTCTTTCCAGTTCTGCCAAGCCAGCTTGCTTCTCACAGGCAGTGCTCCTCCCAGCTTCTCCAGGAGGAAGCCACTTTTTACGACGTCTGTAATAAAAAACCTTTGCCTGAGTGGAGAGGGCTTTGTTCACTCTCTGGCAGAGCACAGGAAATTCAATTATCAGATGGATGGCATATCCTCAGCTTGGGCAGCAAAAGGAAGGTTGGCCTGGGAACACAGTTGTGACTCAAGTTACACTCCTGATGGGGGTTAGTTGCTAGGCAAAATCAAGTTCCTTAAGCCAGACCTTCAGCTAACTTTTTGTTGCTTTTAAAATAACTTGTAATTTTACACATGCAGCTAGAATGCTGATTCTAAGTGCAAAACTATGACATTTCAACAGTTACAAAGGCATGTGACACCAAACATAGGTCACTCATTTAATTTAACATTTTCGATTTTGGTGGTTTTAAATCCAGTTGCAGTTAGGCTTAAGCTGCTGACTCCATAGCATTTTTGTTATAAGCATTGTTTTTGGGCTCTTCATTTCCAAGATTTTGTAGGCACACAAAACTCCATTCTGCCAAATGTCTGCTGGTGTTCAGTGAATATTTTGCACATGTTGCAATGTTTGAAAATAGGCATTTTGACTTGCCTTCAGAAACACACAGAGTGGTTTTAAAACGCCGGCTTTTGGATAGTGGTGAGTACTGGTACTGCACTCATTTTTGGGATTTAAGAAATGAATTCCCCACACTTCTAGGTTGCATTTGGCAATCAGCATTGCCATTCCCAATGGTTTCAGACTACTGTGCGGGTAGTCCAATGGTGGTTTTAAAGCGCTTTGAAGCTAACCGGCGCTACTGTTTTTCCTTTGGCAACCCATTTCCCTCATGGCAACCCGGCCTTTCATTCTCGCACTGGTGGGTGGCAAGTGAGGCAACCATTTTGGTGGGCGCACAAACTGCGCAGCTTTCCTGGATTTCGGCGCACATGTGGGTTTTCCGCCATCTTGAATTTCCTAAGCCCACAGCACCAAATGTTGTAGCAGGATAGCTTAAACGTGGGTCAGGACACCCAACAATGCCATTGTCTATTAAATGTGGATATGTGACATGCACATTTGCTGCATGTCATTAGGGTGACAGGCAGTGTGGAGGTTGTTGTTGTTTGTCAGTGTGTGTGTTTTGTGTGTTTGATTTGCATTCAGTGTGCCGGTGTTTGTGCATGTGTGCTGGGACACATCTTGATGGTTGTCTTGTGAGTTGATGTTTGCATGTGTTGTATGTCACTGAGGGGTGGCCGTGTGTCTTAATTATTTTGGGGCATTTCTGTGTTAGCTGCACAATGTTTCAGTTTGTTGTTTGTCTGCAGATCCTTCCTTCACAGAGTGATGGCTATTTCGGGGGTTGATATTTGACTGTCAACTGCATGCCAGGGGGACAGGTAAGATGTCCTTTTATATTGATCATTATGAAATGTTCGAGAACTTGTGGGTCAATACTACACTTTCTACACCACACAATAGGTACATTTTTGTGCGCATCATGCACTATCTGGGACACGTGTGCAAATGTTACCATTTGTGCTTGGTGCTGTTTGTGTACATGTGAATGACTGAGGACATGTATGGCTTGTAGCTCAGACATGTTTATGGATGTATCAATGCTTACACATTTGATGGGTATGTTGCTTACACAGATCCACCAGGGCAGAAGGGGACCACTACAGTAGGAATGTTGCACAGTATACTTCTCTTTTTACATTACACATGGGATGATGTTGTTGATACAGAGGTCATTTAATAGAATGATTGGCATGGTGGTAGTGGGGTACTCCCTCTTTAATGTGTTTCCTTTGGTAACACAAGATGAAATGTGTTTTAGTTCTAGGGGATACACACAATTGAGCACTTCCAAGGGCATCTTCTCAGGGTGGTTTTGTGGGCACAGTGGATTGGCCCATTGTCATCATTGAATGGCACCTGGGATGTAGCAGGGTCGTGTGCACTCCACAGGGAGGGATTTTAGGTGAAATACGCGGGCACAAGCTGGGTATGTGCCGCCTCTCCACGTGCCCTTTGCCCAGCCATACGCAAGAGCGGGACTGTGGGAGTGGATGGGGTGCCACCACCATGTCCACCGGGATGCCACGCTGTATTGCAGCATTGTACAGTGTCTATTTGTCTGTGTGCAACATGCATGAATGTGCACAGCCATTCCTACTCACCAATGAGCCACGTGTTGCCATGCTTCCTAGCTTCCAGGACCTGGTGTAGTTGGGACTCCTGAAGATGTAACTATCATGGGTGCTGCTAGGATAGTTTGCTTAGACTGAAGTATTGATGCCCTTGGCATCACACACAACCTGTTTAGGAAGTTTGGAGAAGTTTATTGGAGATTGATTCACATGTAACTGAGAACGTTGTCCCTCAAGCCCATCAAGAGTGGGTGATTCAGCCTGAAATAAAAGAGGTAATATATGTTGAAATTCCACATCTTGATTTAGACGATATCACATCCTTCGTAACAGAACATCCAGTTTCAGTCTCAGTCAGTATGTCTTCCTTAGAAGATGATGACCCTGACCAAGCACTTCATCACTCAGAGAAGTGGATGGGCAGGTAAAATGAATGGCTCCATCGATTTCAGCTCTGAGCTTGGTATTGAGCTGATGTGTTGCTTTGTATGGCAACATTAAAGGATAGTTCCGGGACTTTTTTTTTATTGTCCCTACGGTTCGGCCATGTGTTTTTAAGCATAAATCGGTAGATCGTAGAAAACTTTCCTATGGACCTTACCCGACTTTTCGTCCATTAACGCACTCGAAATCAGCCGCCATTTTGTGATAATCCTATCATTTTCCCCCATCAACCTGGCTCACCTGCGTTTGCGGCACTAAATCATATCCCCCGCCCCTGAAACAGACTTTATCAAAACATTCATATTCCCCGCCTCTATCCGTGACGTGACTGTGCTGCGTAGGCAAACGCGCCCAGGCGTTTTCTACGCGACTCCACACAGAACCCGGAAACCAACACAGATCAGCTCACAACACAGCGCGCCACAATTCGGAATATGAAACTGTACTTTTAAATCAAACCGCAAGATTGTAAATTTGGTAAAGTACATTTATTTGACATCAAATGTTTAGAGAATATTCAGCGATTTGCATTTTTATTTGCTCACGTTCCAAAAAGTTCATTTTGAGGCACGCGATGTTCCTTTGCTGTACACAGGGTCTTAGATCATCTCACAATACAGCCCCTGAGCCTGACATCAGCAGACGCGTACCGCCCATTTCCCAACGCCAAAGCACGTTTCGTGTCAACAATCGCTGCGCCTCAGCTAATGAAGTGTCGCCATGGAAATGGCAGGACTCCTCTTTCCTCAATAAGTATAAACACACCGTTTCACAACACACAGCAGCAGATTTTCGATTCCATTACTCTCTCTGTGTTACTTTGAGTATTCTGTGACTCGTTTCTGTGCTCTGGTCAGCTACCTTCGCCGCTTCTAGGCCTTGTGAACACCTGTACCATCTCTGTAAATTATTTTACTTTCTTTACCACACAATGGCTACAATAATGCTGTATATGTACGAGCCCGAGTACACCGAGGAGGAACTACTGGAAAGGCAAGCACGCGAAAACGATGGGGATTCGGACGGCAGTTGGGAGGACCAGTCAACGGATGAAGAGCCTGGACCATGTCGCATGGACGGCGTCTCCACCTGGTGCACGTGCAATCGGTGCGAGCTAATGCCAACTGAGGAGGAGAACTGCTGCTGCCGTGAAAATTCCGGGTGCTTGGCCTACATTTCGGAAGGCGAGCCAAGTCCGCAATGCATCACCGAGCTGCCAGAGTTCAGGGAAGCCTGCCTCTCACGGACCGTGTTGAGGATGATGATGGTGCTTATGCACGAACTTCGCGGCACTGTTCGTCCACGTAATCCGAGTAACGAGTAAGTATACTCTGGTTGTGATGTCAGTGATGCCACTACTATTTCATGGTCGTCTCCCACATATAAAATTACATCTACATATCATTCGAACGCATGTAAATTGGTTCCATATTGTGCATTTTCTAGATAGAATTTTTTTCAAAGCAGAATGACATTTTTTACCTGAATCGACATTGATAAGAAAGTTTTGTCATTTTAATACAGTTTGCATCTTTCTTTTTCACAGGTGGTACAGGCTGGTGTCCTATCGTTGCTTCACTTGGTGGCTTCACGGGAGGCTCGGACACCGCGTTCGGAGAGTAATACCTGCCTGTGTGGTACTTGCCATTAGACAACATTTCCCCAGCGACAGTGGACAATACCGCGGATTTTCCCTGGATGTGCTGCAACCGGAACTTTACAATGTGTAATGTTATTTATGTTCAATTGAAATTACGATCTAAAATAAAACCCAACATATATTTTAACAATGGTTGTTTTGATTTTTTAAATGAATCTAGTGTGTCTCCATTGAATAGTCTTCCTGTGCCTTGTCTTGTCACACCACATGTCTCCGGCCAGCATCCTCCCTCACGCTGGCCGCCCACCTTCAATCCACATAACCGTTGAACCCATATGCAGCAGACATACATATGTTATTTTGCGGGTTGGCATCAAGCCTCCCGGCCTTGCCTCCTCCCCCAAAAATACTTACCACACCACTTTGTTCAAGCGTTGGCAATAAAAGGCTGTTGGATTTTATTGATACAAAACATGGTTATAGGTAAATAATCAATATGGTTGATCATAATAAATCATCCTTTTGGGCACTGGGTACAGAGATGACCCCCTCTGGCCCGTGCCGCCTTGCCACCACAGGCCAGCCTGCTGCTGACTAACTGCCTAGGCATCCAGGGTCTCCAGGGTGAACTGCACCCATATATTCTCCTGGGAGGGTGAGGTATTTATAAACTCACCCCCCTGCCTTCCATGTACTAGATCCTGCAGCCTGCCTCTTACATGCAGTTAGATGGCCTCTCCTTGGTGAGGCCCTGCGGCAAACGAGTCTTGTCTGCACGACCACCGCCCCAATCCACCCCCCGCCCTATCAAAGGCAGTTCGCACCGGGGTACTTGCGCTGGCAAGTGGAGCTGTCAGGGAGCGATAAAGGCCAAGAGGTGCCAAAGACCATGTACACTTCAAAGTGGTCTATAGAGCATGGGTTGTTGTTCCCATGTCTACCTCCAGACCCCGTGTCTCCTGCCAAGCATCCCCCCTCACGCTGGACGCCCCCCTGCAAACCGCATAATGCCACGACATATACACGTCATTCATTCACAAACACACCCCTGTTTCGAATTCTTTATAACCCACTTCATATTTGTAATGAGAACTTCTTTGCGCTTTGCTAGTCAACCCGTGAAGGTGCTGGTTATCTGCTCTTCGTCTCTGTGAACTTCCGTGACCACTTCGAGCAAACTCGTCAGTTTGCAACCTGTGAACTGCTCCCTGTTCTACAACAAGAAACTACTCTGATCCCTGCATCTAACTGTTTGTTCGTCAAGGTAAGGCCATGTACCATAATCATTTTGCGTCCAATTTTTTAATTTATATCTATTTGCTAGTAGTCATCAAATTGCATCCATGTTTTCTTTTCGTTCAAGACAGTACATGCAAGGAACTAGTCACATGTTCTGAGTTTAGTCAAATTATTTTTCTATTTTTTTAAAGTTATTCAAATACTTACCCGCATGTGAATAACGTGTATAGTTCCAAGAACCAAAACGAACCTTGCATTGAACCTTTTATGTGTCATTTAATTTTTTAAAACATTGGTATTCATAGAGAATTGTTGATCTTTACTTTTCAGAACTTTCCACAATGCCTGCCTGTTCCATTGGCGGTTGCCCTTCGAAGACACATAATAAATCTGAAGGTACTATAATGCATGTTTTCCCTAAGACAATAGATCAGATAAGAGAATGGGTCCGATATTGCGGATATCCACCGTCTGAGCTTGAAAGTAGAGTTCTAGAAGTCTTTGCGGACAAGAGGGGTGATCGATACTGCATCTGCAGCAGGCACTTTAGCTCAGACATGTACTCCACATCATTGCTAATAAAGAAGAAAACACCGCGAGCGACGCGAAAATTGCTCTCAACCGCTATTCCCACTCTATTCGTCCACATCCCTCCACTGGTGAGTCAAGTTTACGGATTTAGCTCTCGGCCTTGCGGTAGTGTGTAGCATTAGCTAACAATAATTTCCCCATTTATGTATCCACTCAATATGAAGGCGGAAGATTCTCCATCCGTGTCGTTATTGCAGTCATCAGCCACTTCAAGCGCCTATCGGGTAATCTTACTTAGCTATTCTGCCACTGACTTGTTTTAGGCATGTAAATCAATAGTTTTAATTTATCGTGTAATTATTTTACCTAATGGTACACCCTAGTACTTGTCCTCTAGTCTTTGTTTTCAGTTATAATTATTGTTATCCAAAATAATGCAAGTACTGTCTTTCAGGGAGATGCTGAGGAGTCCAACGCATTGACGACAACCGTTGATGTCACTCAGATGCTCGAGGTACGTTTCCGGACAGTTCCATCGATGGAGATCATCAGATCTTGCATTCTTGTAGCGTGATTGTTACACACAATGTTTCTTTCGTTTTTAGCCATTGATATGTCCTTCTGTCGTCGCCCTCCTATGTGTCTTCTTTTTTCAATATTGTGTTCATTACTAATGAAAGTCCTATGTTTCAGGGAGTCGATGGAGCATTAGTCCAAGAAGAAGGGGGAGCATGCAGTTACGGGTCGGCGCAACAGCTTGCAGAAGTGTGCACCGCAGTTACAGCGTCCCTTGATGTTCTTATGCATTTCGAGGTATGGATACTGACAGTTCGATCAAGCGAGATCATATGACGTGATTACATCCGCTATACTTCCTTCTTTATTAACGCAAGTACTATGTTTCAGGGAGATGACGGAGCTTCTTCTACAAGAACATCACCCCTAGTAGTTGATGCAGATCTCTGGGTGGTGACACTTCCAACGATCGAGCAAATCGAATCATATTTAGATATCCATTATTTATTTTAGACAACTGATCATTTGTGCAGGTCTATTTAGATGAGCCGTTGACGCCTGCACAAAGTTTATGTTCTTTTTAACAAAATAGAAAACCATACTAATGCAATTACTGTGTTTCAGGGAGTTGCTAAAGCGTCATCTTCAATAATATCATCAATGGAAGTCTATGCGGAGCCCGAGGTATGGATCTTGACAGTTCCATCTAACTAGATCAACAATGCGTGAATAATTGTCGTTTGAATGTTCTACACAATGCGTTCATTCGTGTTTTGCTATTGAGATGTACGTGGGTATTGGTCCCCAAGTACATTTTGTGTTTTCAATATTATTATACATACTAATGAAAGTTCGATGTTTCAGGGAGTCGATGGAGCGTCAGTGCGTGATGGATGTGCTTATGAAAATATAGTCGTTGCAGCGCAAGAGGAAGTGGAGACATGCACACACGAGTCGGAGCAAAGAGCGTCCAGATGTTGAAGTTCGAGGCAAGAAAGTTTCAAAGAAAAGAAAGCAAAAGAAGGTTAGTGTCCTGGACACTATATTATGTTGTTTTTCACTGTTAATAGTTCAATACTGTAAGTTGTGTTTAAACTGAACATCCCTTTTCCAATCTGTCCTCTAGTTGCGAGTGGGTGTACGAACTAGATCTACACAGACAGTGAAGCGAACGAGAGATGTTGCTTGTCAAACCTTTTGGCAGGGACTTGAGACTGGAGATGCATCGTGCCAATGGGAAGAATATGAAGTGATTGACAACGGAGCTATACCACCACCAGCCATTGATAGTGAATGTGCTCCTGGTAGTTTGGATGCAGTCGGAGATCAATTCACAGAATCCACACCCGCAAAAACTAAGACCGCGAGAAAGTTGAAGAAATTGTTTTATCCTCCCATCGCCGGAGAAGGAACAGATGTTGCAATGGAAGAGAATGAAATGGACGACAATGAAACACCATCAATATCACTGAACATAGCGGAAGACGATATCGGAGATTGTACCTTTAATGTGAGTGACATGTCCTCAACGTTACAGGCCGAACCAGCTGGGATGCAGAGTGACAGTATAAGGAAAGAGGCCAAATTCATTGTATTCGATAGTTGTTTGATTGATATTATTATTAAGATGAAATGTGGGCATTCGGTTGGTGGGGAAGTATGTGGGGAGCCATTGATTAATGTGACTCGTGCAATTCGAGGCACTAACCTTAAAATACATGCCACCTGTACACAATATCATCCGTTCTCATGGTCTGCACAACCCATGCTGGGGCAACTGCCAGCAGGCAATCTACTTTGTGCAGCGGCCGCACTTTTTAGTGGTTCAAGTTTTAAAAAGTTAGAGTATTTCTTTCAGTTTGTGGGAATCCATTTCATTGCGAAAACTCAGTTCTACAAATACCAAACCGATTATCTATTTCCAGCCATTAGCGAAGCTTGGAGAATGGAAAAAATGTCTATTGAAAGTACATTCGCGGGCAAACGGTTCAGGCTAGCCGGTGATGGACAGTGCGACAGCCCAGGATTTTCAGCCAAGTACTGCACCTACCACTTTCAGGACATGGAAAGTAAGAAAATTGTGAGTTTGGTGGTCGTGCAGGTGTCACAAAGTACATCCTCAGAGGCCATGGAGAAAGTTGGCTTTGTAGCATCATTGCAAGAACTACAATCGCGGGGAATGGTGATCGACCTGATAGCCACGGACAGACACGTTTCAATTGCCAAGACAATGAGAGAAGCGTACAAAAATATAAATCACCAATTTGACGTATGGCATCTTGCAAAAACAATCAATAAAAAAATGTCGGCTGCAGGTAAAAAAAAAGATATGCAAGGTATTTCACAGTGGTCCAAGTCAATCAGCAACCAACTTTGGTGGAGCTCAAAAACATGTGAAGGGTCGTTGGAAATTCTACTGGAAAAATGGCGGTCAGTAATGCTACACTGTAGCAACGTTCACCGCTGGACCACAAACCAACATTTCCACAATTGTGAACATGGCCATTTGTCCACAGAGGAGGCACGGAAGAAGAAGTGGTTGATTCCTTCATCACCCACTCACAAAGCATTGAAAAGATTGTATTTGATAAAACTATAACAAGAGATTTGAGGGGACTCACGGAATTCTGCCACACAGGAGATTTGGAGGTGTTCCACAATATGTGCCTAAAGTACAGGCCAAAACGATTGCATTTTGGCATGGAGGGCATGATAAATCGGACTCTTCTAGCGGTCTTGGCACATAACCATAATATTGGCCGTCAACAAAGTAGGACGACCGGAACTTTAGGGACGCTTCGCTACAATAAGGCCTTCACTAAAAGAAGTAAACAATGGGTGATCAAACCAGTGTTTGAGGATATGCAATATGAGTTTATTGAGAGACTTATTGTTGATGTCCTAGATAGGCACATACATGGAGTTGTGAACGAACCTGTGCAGGGGACAACTGCATTGCCACCCAACATTGCCTCTGTTCCATGTCCACCTAAAGCAGAGCTCATTGAGAAATACACATCACGGTTTAAATTATTGTAATTTGATTGTCTGTTCTCTCGAGTCTCCTCATGTTGCAGGCCCATTGAATATGTGTATCTATGTAATGTGTAAATAAAAGTGATTGCTCAGTGTACATGCAATGTGTCTCTCCACCCTTGCCCCTCCCTTCACCGTGCAGTAGTGCGAACCACCCGGGTGTCACCTGTGACTTTGCTCTCGAGTCTCCTCATGTCGCAGGCCCATTGAATATGTGTAGCTATGTATTGTGTAAATAAAAGTGATTGCTCAGTGTACATGCAATGTGTCTATCCAACCTTGTTCATTTGCGCATTAAATTAAACCAAACAGTAATATAAATCATTTTTCAAAAAATATAGAATGTCTCCGTATTTATGGTTCTCTGGGGCTGCAAAGCACGCAGACAAAATGCAAAGATGGAGTGTAAATTTCAAGTCCTGTGAGATGGCCTTACACTGAATGTAGCTAACTAGGAATGTGTGCTCGTTCAAAGTGAAGGTCAGCTGCTTTGATTTTTTGCTCGGGTGCCGGAATGGCCCACAACTCAGTATAAGGTTCTATTGTTATTTGACCTTGACAGGCCGGGACCATCCCGAAAGACTTCTTTTTGGGGGTGTGGTGCAATAACGTAAGAAACGATAATGAATAAAATTTCAGAAACGATAGCCATTTAATGTTCGTTCATTAGAAGAAATAACGTCGGCATAGAAGGAGTGGTATTTCGGGGCTGCCCTACGCACAGACACAATGGAAAATGCAAATATAATGTAAGTAACTCTTTAGATGAGTTTATACCGCAATTTAATTACTATACAGTAGCTTTAAAGACGGGTTAAGTTGTACTTGTTCGTTTTATGTGGCATATTGTTTTGTACCGCGCACTATCTTGAGAAGAACCATCTCCTTTTACGGAAGCACCTCAAAACCTTCCTCTTTGCTTCTGCTTTCTCTCTCCCTCTCCCCTGCTACAACTGGTCCACTGTCTGCGACCACGGTCCTGGGCCCTTCCACTCTCCACCTGCACTGCCTCCCTGTCAACCCCTGCACTGGGGGACTGTCTCAGTATCCTACAGCCCCCCCTTCCCGGCACTTGTTCTGCACTTACCTTGCACTCGCCACCAGCTGGCCCTATGTATTTATTATTTTATGCTACTTACCTTGTACTCCACTTCCCCCCTCCCCTTCCCCTTGCACTTTTACCTTCCCCCTACCCCTGCACTTGCGCGATCTGAATGACACCTGGCCTAGTAGGATCGTTGTCTGTCTTCTCCTTGTCCCCCCCCCCTGCCTCGCCACGCCTTGAAACACTTGTGTATAGGCGTGTTGCAAATGCCATATTATATCATATCAGTGACGAAGTGGTCCACTGGCGCTCAGGCGGCTCTGAAAAAGGCGGAGGAGAGGGGGTGGGTTACTGGAAATGACGTATAATACCCAGTTGCACTGTCCTAGCTATGAAATAATTTCCCGACCTAATATATAAAATGAATAATTTTAATAAAGATCTGATGGTGAGACTAATTTCATTTTTTATGTTTTTAAAACAGGTACATCCTTCATTATTGTCTGTGTCACGAGTACCAGACACCGGCGGATGGCTTTTACAACCGCCAGTTGCTTCTCCGCGTGAACAACGTTACCACCCTGACCATTTTATGGGACGATCGCCAAGTACAAGTATGCCCTTACGCGGTACTAATGGCTAGATGCAACATACATACCGTTGTGGTGGCCAAATGCCTCGTTGTTGGAACAGCCATGCGATTATCAGTGCGACCGAAGAGCTTATTTTATCATAAACCAACACCCTGTGTACTGCACACGAACATCGCTTGCCTCAAGACGAACTATTTTGGATCGAGAGCAAATAAAAATGCAAATCGCTGAATATTCTCTAAACATTTGATGTCAAATAAATGTACTTTACCAAATTTACAATCTTGCGGTTTGATTTAAAAGTACAGTTTCATATTCCGAATTGTGGCGCGCTGTGTTGTGAGCTGATCTGTGTTGGTTTCCGGGTTCTGTGTGGAGTCGCGTAAAAGACGCCTGGGCGCGTTTGCCTATGCAGCACAGTCACGTCACGGATAGAGGCGGGGAATATGAATGTTTTGATAAAGTCTGTTTCAGGGGCGGGGGATATGATTTAGTGCCGCAAACGCAGGTGAGCCAGGTCGATGGGGGGAAATGATAGGATTATCACAAAATGGCGGCTGATTTCGAGTGCGTTAATGGACGAAAAGTCGGGTACGGTCCATAGGAAAGTTTTCTACGATCTACCGATTTATGCTTAAAAACACATGGCCGAACCGTAGGGACAATAAAAAAAAAGTCCCGGAACTATCCTTTAAGTTGAAATAATCTGTTCACATGTTACAAGTGGGCGAGATAAAAATCACACTACCGCTTATTCACAAAATGCTGCAGGTAAAAGAAAGTGAATTGGAAACCCAACTAAATCAAGTGTGTACATTACTACCACCACATTTAATCACCCCACCTTCACCGCCTGTGAAAAATGTTGAAATAAATGACCAAGGTCAAACTTCCGAAAAGTAGAAGTCGTGTAAAATTGAAATTACTTATATTTGTAAATATGTTAATATATTTTTTGTGGCTAACCATACACCGTTACCTTGCACACACAAAATGTGAAATACATTCAGAAGAAATATTCTGTAGGATTAAGAACGTTAGGGTGCAGAGGAGGAATACCTGCCCTGACACTAAGCATTAACTATAAGTAAAGAGACTAGAGCACAGTCTATGGGCCCTCCTGTCCCCTGCACACCAAAATGCTAGAAAACTGGCTTCATAAAATTATTTACACTACAACATGTTCATGTAGTATTTTTGTGAGTAACCTTCAATGTAAACACTTATATTTTCATAAATATACTTTATTCTTCAAGCAAAAAATGAAATGTTCACACAATCTTGTGGTTGACGCTCAACACGTTTTGGGGCCACTCCCCCTTCTTCAGGAGCTAAAACAATTAAAGAAATGGGAAACTGTACTCATGTGTGTTACAGTTTCTGCACATTTTCAAAATTCACCACCACAATGTGAGAATCGAGTCTTGTGATATGCCACAAGTTCACAGTCTGGTTTGAACTGAATTGAACTGGGTATGGAGTTCAGAGATTTGATTAGTAATTATTAGGGTCACTCTCCAGATAACACCACCACCACTGGTCTCTATAACTAATGCAAGACGTTTTATAGATTTAATCACAGGGGACACCTAGATGCACCTCAGTGAGAAAAACCTGTCTCCTCGCATTAAAGATTACCCTTCATGGAAATGCATATGCGGTTTGTCCGTACTTCCCAGTACACATACCTATTGACTCAATCGTGAGTAAAAGGAATCACTAACTGCATGTTTTTGTAATTGAATTAGTTCTGTCCACTTCCTCAATGAAGGACACTGTAATCTCTCCGGCTATGAAATTGTTCCACAAACAAGCCATCCCAGCAACATTATACGGGGCTCAGGTTTGAGCACACTCGCCAATAACAGGAATCCTTTATTGAGAATGCAGTCCTAAAACAATTATTATTGTTACCGAAAAATGACAGACTTCCTTACTCCATTTGGACCTACAAACGTGGCCTATAGCTGACCAGATTACCCTTAAGACCTGTCCTGTATTGTTTACGCTTATGGTCGTCCCCTGGTGTTTCACCTTACAAGGACGCACTTAGTGATTTTCTTAAATTGGATGGAGCAGATAATTCTGGGTGGGTGAGGCATGTGAAGACAATGTGAAAGGGGTTTAATGCTGGCTCTATCTGGCTCTCCCCTCGTGAATGTTGTTCTGTCCCAAAAGCTTTTTCTAGGGCTAAATTGGAGTCCTTAGCCTATGAACTTTTATCTAAGGCATGCTACACTCGATTTTGGTCTGTTCTTAATACTGGTATATGCCCCCTTTGTGACACAGCTGATGAATCCCTCCTGCACTTTACATTAATAGGTCCGGTTTTATTGTCCTTGAGACAAATGTACCTGAGACCCATCTTGTTGTTATTGAACATAAGGAGTACATGCAAAGCTATGATGCTTTTTTCTTGTTCCTTGGATTGGAAGGTTCTCACCTTGATAGCGAGATATGCTCATCGTGCTTGGATTTTAAGAAATAAAGTACTGTCTAGCACCTGAATAAACATGTGGGGCATACTGAGGGGCTGCGAGCATGCTCTCCCTTCTGGAGCTCCCTTGTGCAACAACACTACCTCTTGGGAACTCTATGGGTTTTTGATGTTTTATCCAATTTTGCCTTGTTTCCACTACCTGCGATATTGTATATCATACTTGTGTATACCTAATCCCCTTGTGTATTGGTATTTTTTTATGCATGTATGTTTGTTAATGGCTTAAGCCAAATAAAGCATTAATATCATTAACATTTTGTATATATTGGTATGTAAACTACGCTAGTGCCTAGAATGGTATTTACATATTAGGTATAGTGCAGTTAACAATACGCTACAAGGTACCTGCGTAGTATAATTTATTACATAGCGTTTTTAACAGTACACTAGTGCCTACATTTGTATCAACATTTTGCATATCAGGCTTTTATCAGTATGCAAGTGGCTACATCCGTATTGATTACATTATATGCTGCTTCTTACATTTCTAATAACATTTTCAATTTGGGACTATTTATAAACCGCAAGTGGCTACATTTGTATTGATGACATTAGATTCTATTGCTTAGATTTATATGAACATTTTCGATCTAGTACTATTTGTAGAGAAGTAGTGCATATATTAATTTTGTAAGTTTGTAGATGGTGATATTATTTATATGTTAGTGCCTTATTGTTATATTGCATTATAAAATAAGTAAAAATGTAGGTTTTATTATTGACAACGTTCACATTTAATCAACATTTGCACTCAGCATTAAATGCCGAATTTATAAAAAATGTTTACTAACCTGGCTTTGCTGAAGGCTCGAAAAGAGTGGTTGATGACATTTTCAAATGTGTTGCAATTAAATAGTAATACATTATTTATTTTAAAATGACAAGTTTAACATTATTTAAAAAGTACATATGTTGGTAAAGTGTACTTACTTTGCATCCACACTAGTCACTGTCTTCAACTGAAATGATTTCTTTTTTTAATAGGTGTTGTCGAATAAGTTGCATTTTGGGCAAAATACCATGTATGTTTGTTGTAGCGTAAGAACGGCCGAGTGTTTCTGTATTTTGTTTGATTGATGTACATTACGAATGCGCAGTTGGCTAGTGTTTGCACATGCTATTTTTTAAAGAAGAAGTTGTATTTTTATTGAGGAATTTCGCAGTGCATTTTCTGAAAATGGACCCCCAGGTAAGTTAGTAAGCAAAGGTGTTGTGAATGTATTATGCGTATTAAGTTGTGAAAGCATGGTTACAAATGGCATATCATACATAAATATTTGTAAAAATCTGCGATATAATTTATTTACCATTACACATGCCTGTGTACTTGTCCTGTTGCAGCGTTATTCAAGCCACGTGAACATAAGTATAGGTGCAGCATTAGTACAGTATACATGTGCACAATATTTGTAGCTGAATTGTTGTATTGCACATTACGCATGAATGCACGTATGTTGCTGTGTATGTAAGGAAAATTATTGTTGTTTATGTTTAGCATGTCTGTATGTATGTTTTTATGCATGTGATTATTATTGTATTACCTATGCATTTCTATAGGTATCTTTAACGTGTTTGTGGTTATTTTAAAAAAAATGTATTTAAATAAAGGTAAAAACAGTGTTAATTGTTGAAGATTCGTGGGTCCATTGGCTGGAGCATTACATTCAGAGAGTGCTGACTGTTACACCATTTGGTGATATGAAGGTGAAATGGCTTGCTTTTCGAGGTGGCAAATGGCATGAAATTATGGATACACTATTTTTGTGATAGTGTTGTCAAGCCACCTGATTTTTTTTTAATCTACATCGCCAGTAACGATCTTGGCTACAAAAGAGGAACCAAAATTTGTTTGAAAAATAAAATGGATCCGCTACAACTAGTAGGAAGATTTCCAGCAACAAAATAATGTTTTTGTGTTTGTAGAGTATGTATGTGGGGAAGTGCGAATCACTGAAAAATGTATCAGGCTTGCACAACTGTTAATAGGTATATATTAACATGGAGTACATTTTGTTTTTCACAAGAGTCAATTGGATACTATGTTTTGGATGGATGGAGTACATTTGACGGATGAGGGGAATAGTTTTTCTAGCCAATATTCTTGAATGCCTATGTTATGTTTCACAGTAATGTTCTCCTTTACTTTTGTGTTTTGTATGGTATATACCATTTTGTTAATACGTTGTTATGTCCTTCCTTGGCTAAATTAAGTATTTCCTTGTGTATCAATGTTTTGTTGTTTGAGTGTATGTTGTAATGCATACGCAGTGGGGGTAAATGCGTATTCTGTGTGTGGTTATTCTCATGTTGACTGAATATTGTTCCTCTAATTGTCTCGCGCTTAGAAACTGGTCTGTGTTATGAAAGAACAATTATAATTCCTTATAATTTCTTGTTTGAGTGTATGTTGGAATTGTATACAGTGTGGGTGGGTGTATATGTTGTGTGTGTTGTGTATGATTTTTTTATATTGATGCTGGAATATTGTGTTTTGTTATTTAAGTGTATGTTGGAATGTGTACTCTGTGTGTGTTGAGTGTATGTTGTAAATCATATGGAGTGGGGGAAGTGTGCATGCTGGGTTTGATTATGCTAATTGTGGCAGAATATTGTCCCTCTAATTATGCCTTTAATTGTTTGAGTGTATATTGGACTGTGTATGCAGTATTGGTGGGTGTGTATGTTGTGTGTGTATGTTCTATGTGAGTATGGTGTGTGTGGTTATGGTAATGTTGGCTGACTATTCTTGCTGGAATTATGTGTTTTGTTGCTTGAGTGTATGTTAGAATGTGTAGGCTGTGGGTGTTAAGAGTATGTTGTAATGCGTACGCAGTACGGTAAGTGTGTATGCTGCATGTGGTTATGCTAATGTTGGCTACATATTATTCCTGTAATTACGTCTTTTCTTGATTGACCGTACATTGGACTGTGTACGCAGTGCGGGTGGGTGCGTATGATGTGTATGTATGTGTGTTGTGGGCGAAATCTGTATTTCATGCTTAGGTCTTTGTTGGACTATTTATGCAGTGTGGATGGGTGCATACTTTGTGTGTGAGTTGTATGTGTGTGTTTGCTGTCTGTGATTATGGTAATGTTGGCTGACTAGTCTTCCTGCAATTATGTTTTTTGTTAGTTGAGTTTATGTTTGAATGTGTATGCTGTTGGTGTTGAGTGTATGGTGTATTGCATATTCTGACAAATCAAACGTATTTGTCCCTTTTCCCCAAGAGGTGAGTCTGCTCCACAAGACCCTTCTTAGGGGTCTGGACAAGTAGGATCTCACTCAGAGAGACTACCCCTTAGGGGACAAGGACTCCTGTTCCTGTGAGGAACTCCTTAAGCTACACAACATTGTAGCATACATGGGAATATCTGCTACAGAGACTAAGATACCATCTACATATTTGGCTGATGGTAGGGCTGGAACCAAACAGTCCAGAGAAAGAAAGGGGAATGTCTCTTTAAGAGAAGACACATACTTAGCTAGGAGTGGAGGAACATGGAGAAGCCAAGAGTTTTCTATGCATGGCAAGCCCCGTGACATGAGCACACCTTGAGGAAGCAGACCTGAGAACCTACGACTTTTGTGGAGCTGCACAACACCAGAGTGAGAAGCTGGAGATCTGGCATACCAAACAACAGTGGAGCCATTGTGGAACCGGAATGCAGAAAGCAGAGTTAGGTGGTGGTGAGACCACATCCATATCGTGATGGGAAGGACACTGAGACCATTAGAGAAGGCAAGTTGGAATGCGAGCAGCTTTCCAATGTCAACGCCTTTATACGGCAGAAAGAAGCTGAGAATGGGAAACCAATGGAAATACAGAACAAGAAGGCAAGTGAGAATGTGTGCAGCTTCCTGCCGTCAACCTCTGTAAATGGCAGAAGGGCAGCCAAGAATGGGAGTGCAATGAAATTAAAGACCGAGAAAGGAGGATGATTGCCCGAGTGATGCCTAGGCCTACAACATTCCCCAACATACAGAGAGGTAATGTGGAGAATGGGAGAAGCGGGAGGCTGCCAGAACAGCAGAAGACGAGAAGAGAAACTGGTCTTAGAACTCACTCACAATGAGTTACTTAAGATTAACGTGTGTAATTTGAACTGTGCAAAGCTGATAAAGAGGAGATTGAATTTCCCTGAGTGGGAAGTCTATGAAGACCCCAAACCAAGAAGAGATAAAGGAAGGAAAATAATATATGAGCACCAAGATAAAAAGGGGAGCAACTGTGGCATAGCATCTTGTGATGAAGAAGGACAATTCAAGACTATCAAATGAACAAGGTAGAGACAATGAGAGGACCTAGGAAATGGGAAATAGCAAGTGGGAGAAAACCACAGCCAAGCTGAGGAAGCCTGGATCAATAAATGATGAGAGGTCTAAAACCTCCAACAAGAATGTTAGAAAATATCACTAGGAAAGTTGTCAAAGATACAACACTAAAGTGAGTACAAAACCAAAGACTGTTGTAGAAGAATTACAAGAGTTAATCCAAGGGATAAAGGGTGACTATTATAGAATATCTTGCAAGAACAAGCAGAACATGGAATAGAGGCATTGATACAAAGAGAATGTCAGTAAACATTAGCACACCAGTAGAATCAAGCCAATCTCCTGGATTTATTTAAGTTAGTTATCTTAGTGGCAGGGTCAGGTACAATTAGATTCGGACTGAGGACTTTTCTTTCTTTGGGACTTCCTGATGATAGACAAGCACCTTTAGTTCCTTTAGATAGGTAAATAAAGCTCCACATATCTGGTGGCACACGCTCCTCGTGCCGCAAATGGACCAACCAGCTTGAATCACAACTCGTCCGCAAAGAGAATACCCACAATCAATCCTTCTCTTGTCATGCACCCACCCTCTGGAACTCGATCCCAGTGTCAGCTCAGAATGCCCCCACAATTCTCCAATTATGCACATCTCTCAAAACATTGCTCTTTCAACAACACCTGAGCACAGACTAATTCCAATGGATGCACATACCGACATAAAGACCTAACAGCACTGCACTACTTTTAAAATATAACAGCCAAAATGTTGGCTACTCACACTCTGTACAGAGTTCCGCTGCTCTCATGCGAGATCCATACTTTAGACAATAAAATATAAATAACATAAATCATGCTACATAATGTTTACATTTAGTTATATAACATGTTCACACACTTATTACAATTACATACTGCATGCTTATACATCAAATGCAAAGGTACTGTTCACTTAATAAACTTTAACAATGATCTTCTTCACCGTAACCAATGTTGTGCTTCAGTGCCTGTTAGGTGTTGAACTGAGTTATTTATACAAAAAAGGTGGCAGGTACCCCTCCCTAGAAAGAACATGGCATGATAACCTGTTCTGTGTTTTTTTCCCACTTTGAGAGTCTGCAGCCATCGGTTTTTGCTCGCTGTACTTTTCACAAAGGAGGAATTTCCTTTTGAATATCAGCCTTTGTGTCGCCCACAAGGGCAGTCCAGCACCGAAATGCCAGGCAAACCACCTTTGAGTACCAACTGCAACCCCAGACACAGGTTTCAGCCTTGTTGGGCCTTACCAGTGAGGTGGGTTATTTATACGTCGTGTACAGTTTTCTTCAGTATTTGGTTCAATCTACAATATTATGTTATTTTTAAAAACAGTATTTAATTTTCTAAATTCATAATGGATGTCAAATATAGTTGTACTGCGTATTTGGATTGTTGCAGTATGTGTAATTTTTCTTCTAAAACAAAAAAGAATATTGTGTCCCCCTTTTTTTTTAGGTAATATTCATTTCCTATCTGTCCTGAGGTATGCCCGCAGAACAGCGATACTGTCTGCGGATGACATGGCTATTACGTGGCAGGGGAGAATGATTTTTACGTGCAAAGTTGGTTAAGAGAAACTATGAAGTTGCTGGAAAATTAGGTTGCACTGGCGAAAACCTACGAAAGTCACAAAAAAACTTTAGTTAAAGCGACATTATGGTTAAGTCTTACTAATAAAAGCGATGAAATTCCCTGAAAATTCTTTAGTTAAAGGGACATTAAGGTTAACTTGCACTAATAAAAACCTGTGAAATTCAGTGGAAAATCTTTTGTTAACCAGACGTTATGGTTGGAAGGTAAAATCAAAAAAACTAAGACATTCACCAGTTATGGTAAGCTATGCAGCCATAACTCATGCCACCGCCATGCACTGCTAAGACTAACACCCAAGACATAAAAGATGACATCACAGATGTTAAGGGACATTGCTGTGATGTTTGCGAACATGACAAATGTTCGAGGACATCCCTGCATATGTGTGCATTACAGAGTCAGTGAAGAGCAGTTGTTAGATGGTTTATAACCTTGGCGACGTTCAACAAACCTGCGCAAAGTTTGCAGTATAAATATAAACCTTACTTTTAATGTTTTGCAAAGTTTGGTGCTGTTTCATCAAGAAGGAGGAAAATTAGACAGGGCAAAAATGTTTGCATTTATGTCTATCCAGATTTTGAACGTTTTATACCACACTACAATTATGGACTGAGTGCAATGGAAAATAAACTAACATGTATTAATTATACCAACCACTAAACCCACCAACATGTCCCATTACCATTATTCATTGCAGCTCAGACAATGGTTTGTTGGTGCAAATTGTTAAGCTGAATGGAAGCTGAGCAAGGTTAACTGGAAATGCAAGAAAATAAACATGAAGAATTAGATTTGTTTTGCGGTAAATTGAATGTGGCTCAAAGTGGGCCTTTTGTTCATTTGCAGAACAGGAATTCAGGACAGGAGAAATGTAAAACTGTACTTCCGTTGCTGTTTTTAACAGTGCAGGATGGACACGTGTCACCAGAACTTTTGAGAGAGTTGGCTGATCGTTAAAGGGAGGTGGTTTTGATGGACACATGTAATCACCTTCGGAGGTGGTATTTTATTATATTTTATGCAAGCATACATACATTTATGGACAGTGACAGTCAGAAGTTTTAAAAATGAGCTGTCTGAGTAGGCTGACTCTCTGGCTGATGCACTGCCTCTCTTGGATCTCGAGCACTCACTGTCCCTGGGGAGAGGTGTGTGGCACTCATGAGCAGGCAAGCAAGCATGGGGTATAAGCTGATATCTCCTCCTGATGAGTGGATAAAACCAGATAAAAGGAATTCTCCAGTGCAGGCTTTATCCAGACAGACGGAGGGGGGGTCCTTGCTTCACACGCGGTCATAGGGCACACATAGCATTATTATTTGGTAAGTTCAAGTACAATTGATGAGCATGTAGTTAGAAGAATGTTGTCATAAAATTAACATATTAACAAATGTGGGTGTTATTACAGGGGTTTGGGTGAGTGTATTTTAAATAATTACAGCCAGAAAAGCAATGTCACAGTTAGAAACGTAGACAGATATTTTTCTGGTGTTTTCCATTCCATTTAAAAGTATCAAACATAGCTGGAGCTTTCTTTTACTGTCAAAAAGCATATATTGTGAATCAAGATCTTTTTGATAACAATGTGTTGAGTTGCAATATCAGTACAGGGATATGTGGATCCTTTTATGTGGGAAGAGCGCATTTATCACAGGGAAAGCAACTGCAGATTAATTGCATTTGTGAATATTTCATTTTCATTTTTGAATCACAGAAAAGGTTATGTCAGGACGCTGTGCACTGCATGGTACAACGTCCTTTCAATGACAGTTGTTACATTGAGATTTTTTTAACTAATATATTTTAATGAAAAAACCCATCTAAATATTTAGGTGGTGTTGGGATAGAGTTTGTAATGGATGTGGGGGTTGGGAATAGCTAAAAATACAATAGGGGTTAGGGGTTTCGGGGAACCCCCCCAAAAATGTATTTCAATACGTTTTTTCATTGAAAATATTCATAAATTAACCATCTAAATAACGTATGTCGATCAAATGACATAAAACCATTGCATGTATTGTTTTGATATTTTGCATAAATCTAATCTTCTATAAAGAGCTAAAGAGAAAGATGAATTAGACTCTGAGTACACTATTATGTATTCTGGTTTTTTGGGTTGGCATACAGATTGATACCGAACAGGTTCTAAACTCATTTTACTGCACGCAGTAGTTCACTTTACCACATGTGGTAAAATACAAAACAAAATTGGTCATTGTGAATTGGGTCCTTCTCAGGTTTTTTATGAATGTCAGTATTCAGATTACCTGGTAAGTGCGTAATGAGATACCACCAAAAGGGCATATGTGCTATTGTACATAAATTACCAAAGGAATGTGAAATCATGAGTTAGAGCATATCAGGTCCAGTTTTAACTTACTGTTCATGGTCCCGGTATAAGAACAATATCAGCCAGTCTTGTGTATTTATGGCTCACCACTATACCACGATATACCCCACCAAACTCACCAAAAAATACTGCAAAATACCTCCAACATATTTATGGTGCGTTGGCCAGGATGTAGTTAACGTAATTACTGGGAGTGGCCTTGCATAATATAGCATATTATACACTTATTCTCTGATATAGAGCTGTGAGGAAATTGGTAGCAACTGTGCAGCTTGCCCATTGATTTTTGTTATTGTGTTATTGCCATTAATCCCACCATGTCTGAAATAGAAGCTGAGTTTTCTGAATTATCAGCTTATCTCCAAATAAAACTCTTTGTTTTTGCAAACTGGTCATCTGAAAATCTAGTCACATGGAAAGAAAGGATTAATACTAAATTTGAAAAAGAGGCCCCATAAAAGATTTTTGATGAAGGAAGCATTGCACAAATGTGTCTTCTTAGACTATTTCAAGTTTCGGAACGCACACAGGAGAAAGATTATGTTATCAGGTTGTGCACCAAGTTGTGGTTTCTGCTAGAGGTTCATCAAGCTACTAAGACTTTGACGTCACTCGCAGTCGCGGCCATCGCCGCGACTGGCGATTTCTTCCGCGTTGGAGTTTGAGAGGACGCAGAGGAGGATTACTTTAGTCCTTTTTCTGTGTTCGCTCCTCAGCTCCGAACACGGGACGCAACGCTGCCGGGAGTATTTAAATCCCCGCCTTCCGGCAGGTCGTTGCGTTGCAACCCCCCTCTGTTGTTTACTTTTCGACTCTGGGTCCTTCGCTCTTCCTCTGCACCTCGCTTTGGAATTTCTCAGGGGTTACCCCCCTTGGATACTTTTCTCCGGGGTTCCGGTTTCTCAGAACACCATACTTTGTTTCCCATTTCTCTCCGCCGCCTTCCCTGGGCGGCGTTAGCTGTGCCTTTTTCTCCGGCGGTCTCTCTCTCTCTCTCTCTCTCTCTCTCTCTCTCTCTCTCTCTCTCTCTCTCTCTCTCTCTCTCCTGTTCTCTCACCTTGCTCTTTTTGGTCCAGTCAGCGTGGGATTTCCTTCCGTGCTCCTCCGCAGTGCTTTCCTGGAACATTTTCGACCTCCACTGCAGCCTCCTCAGCTGCTGCCTTCTCCGCCTGCGCTTCAGGCCTACTGCCATTGTTGGACTTGGACATTTAGTTGCCACCCTTCAGTTGTTTGGAGATCCTTCGCTTCCTTCTTTTTCATCTGGGAACAACTGGCCTTTGCAGACAAGTCTTGGCACCTCTTATCAGGGTTTTTTCCCCTTTGCGGGTTTTTCCCTGCATTTTCTGGCTTGGTTCCGGAAAGGAGGTCACCGTGCCGCTGTTCTCACCCAGCGGCCACAGTGGCTTCTCTCCGTGACAAGCCCACGCACCAGAAAAAGGAGAGAGACTACCTGGCACGTCGAGGACTGCAAGAAACCATTGACTCGGAAAGCTCAGGTGAGGAGAACGTGGGTACAGGGGAAACTCAGCCAAGGGTACTTGTCAAGTCACAGATTGCAACGCCCAAAGAGTATCACGATGTCAGCTGAGGAACAGGTCCAAGAGCTGTGGAAGGCTTTTCAGGCTATGTCCCAGGAGCTACAAGGGGTCAAGACTGAGAATGCTTTGCTTAAACAAATGGTTGCGGCTAGGGAACCGACTCCCTCGGAATTGCCACCCATGGCGCTGTCCTCTGGGAAGTTTGATGGCTCCCCCAAGAAGGTGAAGGAGTTTCTTGAAGCAAGCCTGGTTCATTTCACATTCAGACCTCGTACTTTTGCTACAGATCAGGCCCGGGTGGGTTTCCTAATATCCAACATGACTGGAAACGCTCTGTCCTGGGCCACCCCATTGGTGACTAGTGGAAACGCCATTTTGCAGGACTATTCGGGGTTTCAGAATCTTCTCAAGCAGACCTTCGAACGACCAGAGCTCTCCTTCACAGCCTGCGAAGACCTGTTGGATGTCCGGCAAGGCTCGCTAGACGTTTTATCATATATTTCCTCTTTCAAGACATTAGCAGCCGGAGCAGGATGGGCCGAGGCAGCACAGTATGCCATTTTCAGAAGAGGACTGAAGGAGGAAATTAAAGACGAGCTGGCCAGATCTCCTCGTTCTCCTACTTTCTCAGATCTACTTTCTGCTGCACTTCATATAGAGTATCGCCTTCAAGAGAGACGAGTTGAACGTCGGAAGCAAAGGATTCCTGGCCATATCTCAGACCCCTCTGTACCCGTTCTCCCTAGTCGCTCTACTAACATTGTTACTGAAGAACCCATGCAGATCGGTGCCACCAGGGCGCCCTTGTCCGCAGCTGAAAGACGTCGCAGAAGAGAGAAAGGACTGTGTGCCTACTGCGGATCAGATCAACATCTTCTCAGAGACTGTACAGAGCTGTCCAATAAGAGGTCGGGAAACGACTACCCTCGGCGTCAGTAGGGACAAGCGACCGAGGGTCTTCGAGCAATCTTCATCGTCCCTATGTCTCTCTGTCAGTGACCTCCTCTGAATCCAAGGAGGACTCCAGGCTGATAGTCATTCCAGTACAACTCAACCTCGGAAAACATCAGGTGGAGACACTGGCCCTATTAGACTGTGGCGCGGCAGGAAACTTCGTTGACACCCTGTGGGCAGACAAGGTGGGTCTCCGTAGGATTCCCCGGGCAGAAGGTCAGAAGGTGGAAGGTGTGGACGGTTCGCCTTTGTCCTCAGGTCCCATCACCCATACCACTGAAGATCTCTCCTTGACGATCAACCAACATAAGGAAGTTATGAGTTTTGATATTATCAGGGCTGCCCATTTCCCCATCATATTGGGCATTACCTGGCTCCGTCGACACAATCCTCTGATCAACTGGACCGAAAATCAAATAAGTTTCAGTTCCCCGTATTGCGCAACCAACTGTTTTTCACTGGAAGGTCGAGCTGATCTGCAGACAGTCAAGGTGTTTCCCAACAACCATGTTGGTATCCATGCTTTACCCAATTTCTGCTCTGGCTTCTCTGAGGTATTTCAGGAGTGCCTCCATGCCAGACTTCCACCCCATCGGCCAGAGGACTGCACTATTGATCTGGAGCCCAATGCCTTGGTTCCGTTTGGACGGATGTTCGCTCTCACCCAAACCGAGAGACAAGTCCTACGGAGATACTTGGATACCAACATGGAAAATGGTCTCATTCAACCTTCAAAGTCTCCAGCAGGAGCCCCTTTGTTTTTCATTAAGAAGAGAGATTCCGCCGATCTTAGACCCTGCATCGACTACAGGGGCCTGAATACAGTGACAGTCCGTGACCGGTATCCTATGCCCCTTATCACGGACATTATTGAGGCGGTGCAAGGTGCTCGAGTTTATACCGAACTGGATCTTCGCAACGCATACCATCTGTTGCGGATTGCCAAGGGTGACGAATGGAAAACCGCGTTTCGTACTCCTCTGGGCCTATTTGAGTATATGGTTATGCCGTTCGGTTTGGTGAACGCCCCAGCGGTGTTTCAGAGGTTTATGGACCGAATGTTCTCTGACATGCTTTCCATCTCGGTCATCATCTATTTAGATGATATCTTGGTTTTTTCCCCTAACATGAGAGAACACATAACACAAGTACGACAAGTTTTGGAGCGTCTTAAGGTGAACAATCTACTGGTCAAGGAGGAGAAATGCGGATTCGCTGTACCGTCGGTACATTATCTGGGATATGTTCTATCAGAAGGAGGGATCGCCATGGATCCTGACAAGGTACACGTTATTCTTGACTGGCCGGCCCCGACCTCCGTCCGGGAGGTCCAGAGGTTCCTGGGTCTTTCGAATTACTACAGGAGATTCATTCCTAACTTTTCGGAGGTGGTATACCCCATCACCCGCCTACTCAAGAAGACGGCCTATCCTTTTTCCTGGTCTACTGAGGCGGAAAGAAGTTTCTGTCATCTGAAAACCCTCTTTTGCTCTGCCCCGATTCTGCAGCATCCCAACCAAACTCTTCCATTTATTCTGGAGACAGACGCCTCTGCTATAGCTGTCGGAGCAGTGTTGCTTCAGTCCTTTAACAAGGTGGAGCATCCTGTCGCCTATCTCTCCAAGACTCTTTCTCCCAGCCAACTCAACTACTCGGTTTTGGAGAAAGAATTGTTAGCGATGAAACTGGCTTGTGAGGAATGGAGGCACCTTCTCATGGGTGCCCGCCATCGGTTCCTCATTCGCACCGATCACAAGAACCTAAAGGCTTTATGTTCAAACTCCAGGCAAGCTAGATGGGCCTACCTATTTTCGCAGTACGACTTCCAGATCACGTACATCCCTGGGTCTCTCAACCGTCTGGCTGACGCTTTGTCTCGCAAGGATTCCCACTTGGAAACGGTAGCTGTCAAGTCTGAGCCATTGTTCCACAGAAATCGGATCCTAGCCATGGTGAGTTCTTTTCTTCAGGAGGTCAAGGCTGCTGTTGCGCAAGAGGCTCCTCATATCTCTTTTTCAGCTGATTCCCCTTTCCAAATCAAGGACGGTTGGGTCTTCTACAAGAAGAGGTGGTATATCCCTGAAAGGTCGTTGCGCCGGAAGATCCTTAAATGGTGTCACGACTCACGTCTAGGCGGACACAGAAGCGGAAATGGTACGTTGGAACTTATCTCAAGGTCATTTCTTTGGCCCAACATCAGGAGAGACGTGTTCAACTACGTAAAGACCTGCCCAACTTGTGCCAGAATCAAATATGCCTCGGGGAAGCCCCTAGGACTTCTCACCCAAGTGGAGATACCGACTCGCCCATGGGGACTCATCTCCACGGACTTCATAGTGGAGCTTCCTGAGTCTGAGTCATGCACATGTATCATGGTTACAGTGGACTCTCTAAGCAAGTTAGCCCATTTTTCTCCTCTTCCTGGATTTCCTTCTGCCACCAAGATGGCAGAGACATTTGCCCGAGATATCTTCCAGCTTCATGGCCTCCCCGACAAGATAATATCTGATCGAGGAAGCCAGTACATTTCCAAATTCTGGACGGCTTTGTGTTCTCGATTGGGAGTGGAAAGGGCCCTTTCCTCTGGGTTTCACCCAAAGACGAACGGTCAAACGGAACGACTCAACGCAACCTTGGAGCAGTACTTGCGATGCTTTATTTCCCAGCGTCAAGATAATTGGGTTTCTCTACTCCCTACTGCAGAATTCGTCTACAACAACTCCAGGCACACTGCCACAGGCCTATCCCCTTTTTTTTGTACCTACGGTGTTCACCCGCGTTATCTAATGCCCGAGGTGCCCAAGTTCTCTAACTCTCCGACTGCGGAAGAGGTGCTAAGAAATGTCAAGGAGGCCAGGGACAGTGCATTGCTAAGCTTGACGGATTGTAGACAGCGGAATAAGACTGAAGCCGACAAACATCGCAGGGAAGCACCTTCATGGAAACCCAGGGACAAGGTGTGGTTGTCCACCAGATTCCTTCCCAGATGGACAAAACCTTCTAAACTGTCTCCGCGCTTCTTGGGACCTTTCCCCATCCTCTCCAAGGTCAATCCTGTTGCCTATCGTCTAATACTCTCTCCATCTTTCAGACGCATACACCCTGTCTTTCACGCCTCTCTTCTTAAGCCCTACTACTCTGATCCACATCGCCGGCCTCTCAACCGGAATCTTCCTGTCACTGCTGCCAACCAGGAGGAATACGAAGTTTCTGCCATTCGCGATTCTAGATTTCTTCGTGGCCGGTTGGAATACCTCCTGTCATGGAAGGGCTACCCGGTATCGGAGGATTCCTGGGAGCCTGCTTCTCAGATACATGCCCCTCAGCTGTTGGCTAGGTTCCATCGCTTACACCCGGGTAAGCCCGGGTGGTTGTACCCTAGGGGGGGGGCATACTGTCACTCGCAGTCACGGCCATCGCCGCGACTGGCGATTTCTTCCGCGTTGGAGTTTGAGAGGACGCAGAGGAGGATTACTTTAGTCCTTTTTCTGTGTTTGCTCCTCAGCTCCGAACGCGGGACGCAACGCTGCCGGGAGTATTTAAATCCCCGCCTTCCGGCAGGTCGTTGCGTTGCAACCCCCCTCTGTTGTTTACTTTTCGACTCTGGGTCCTTCGCTCTTCCTCTGCACCTCGCTTTGGAATTTCTCAGGGGTTACCCCCCTTGGATACTTTTCTCCGGGGTTCCGGTTTCTCAGAACACCATACTTTGTTTCCCATTTCTCTCCGCCGCCTTCCCTGGGCGGCGTTAGCTGTGCCTTTTTCTCCGGCGGTCTCTCTCTCTCTCTCTCTCCTCTCTCTCTCTCTCTCTCTCTCTCTCTCTCCTGTTCTCTCACCTTGCTCTTTTTGGTCCAGTCAGCGTGGGGTTTCCTTCCGTGCTCCTCCGCAGTGCTTTCCTGGAACATTTTCGACCTCCACTGCAGCCTCCTCAGCTGCTGCCTTCTCCGCCTGTGCTTCAGGCCTACTGCCATTGTTGGACTTGGACATTTAGTGGCCACCCTTCAGTTGTTTGGAGATCCTTCGCTTCCTTCTTTTTCATCTGGGAACAACTGGCCTTCGCAGACAAGTCTTGGCACCTCTTATCAGGGTTTTTTTTCCCCTTTGCGGGTTTTTCCCTGCATTTTCTGGCTTGGTTCCGGAAAGGAGGTCACTGTGCCGCTGTTCTCACCCAGCGGCCACAGTGGCTTCTCTCCGTGACAAGCCCACGCACCAGAAAAATGAGAGAGACTACCTGGCACGTCGAGGACTGCAAGAAACCATTGACTCGGAAAGCTCAGGTGAGGAGAACGTGGGTACAGGGGAAACTCAGCCAAGGGTACTTGTCAAGTCACATTTGAGGTCATTAGTAAGTTGCAGTGTAATTTAGAGGCAGAATGTAAAAGGGTGGAACAGGTGAAGGCAGAGATAAAACATAGAGAGCTAGACACAGGACTTCAAGCCAAAATATAGCGACCTTGATGCATGGTTGGCTCAGAGAGACCGACAATTTGCTGAAAGTGAGCACAAATGAATCCATTTAAAAACTGTGTTAGACAATGTACGACAGGATAGAGATGCCGCTATCTCAGAAATTCAGACACTTAGAAAGAATAGTGGTGAGAAAGCTAAGGAGTTGCGTGCAATGGAAAGCAAAATATTAAAATTATTGGATGAGAATGAAGAAAAATCAAAAACAGTTGACCATTTTCAGTCCCAAATCAATGAGTTGCAAGGAATAATCACTAAATTCAGGAACAAGAATTCTGCCCTTTGCCATGAGGCACAGCAGCTCCATGCGCAGTGCAAAGAAATGTAACAGCAAATCTCTCATTTCAAATTTCAAGAAAAGTGCCAGTGCACTACATTCACTAAAGCAGAATTTAATCACAGTCCTAGCCAGGGAAATTTGCCAGCATTTTTCCACCTGACAATGCTTAGCTATGCTCTAGTATTAGAGTATGAATCACCAGAAACTGCTCACACATGTGCTCATCCACAAGAGAACAAAAGTGGGGAACAAAATGACGCATCCCAGAATGCACCATGCAGCACCTTAGAAATTATGAAATCTATTAAAGCTTTATGATACAATATGATATATTTTATTTATCGCGCACCTATACATAAGTGTGTCAAGGCATGACAAGGCAAGGGGGGGAGGGGAGGACAAGACAACGATCTTACTAGGCCAAGATAAATTGAGATCACGCAAGTGTAGGGGAGAGGGAAGGGGAGAAAGCACCAAAGGAAGGGGAGGAGAAGTGCAAGACATAGGAGAAGACAAACAAGTAGTGCGACCAACAAGTGGTGGTGCAAGGGGGTTAAGTGAAGACAGCAAGGGTTAGATAAGTGCAAGTAGGGGCGCTGTAGGGTTGCAGATACAGCCCCAGTGCAGGGGTGCCAGAGGCAGTGCAGGTGTGCTACTGGGAGGGCAGGGACCTGGGCCCGTGATTCAGAGGACAGCCAGGTTGACCAGTGCAGTATCAGACAGGAGATCAGCAGGGAAGTGGAAGATGGATGGCAGAAGCATTTGATTAGACCATTCTGAAAAGGAGGAGCAGCTCTATCAAAGATCACATGGTGTGGTCTATGATATATTCAAACCCTTCAGATCCCTAGGGAACAATATGGCCGGTACTTTCACCTCACTTTAGATGCAGCTTCTGCTGCTGTTATCCGTGGCCTTAATGAACAAGAAAATGTGTCATGGATGAATTTTGAGAAAGAAATTAGACACCAATTCTCACTCTATCAGTCTATACAGCAAGCCAAGAAATCTGCTTATAGCATGTCTGCACAACCAAATGAATCCCCACCGCAAACTCTGGCAATTCATAGACCCCAGTGACAGAAGGTCTTATAGTAGTCCCAGGTATCTTGTTTATGCTCCGAGGGTGGGGTTTCACCATGATATGCCAGGACTAAACCCCAACTAGAATCAGATATACAATGGTCCATACAAGACATTATGGGCCCAGAGTAGATTTGACCCTAACACAATGGTATATGGCCATCAAGATAGACCAAGGTATGTGGATAGAGTCATTGAAAATGGAAACCAGCATAGGGAACAATTCCCAGCACATGAAAGACAAAATGTGAATTATGTACCTCGCCAATATAGTCAGTCCCTACCTCAGGTGGACCGTGGTCAGAGGATGGACGCCCCACGTTCCCCACCTCCTGCGTCATGGGAATTCAGGGGGAACACAGACAGAAATCAATCTCCTGAAAGGTACCAGGACAGGCCTAATTGTAAGGAAATAAGGAGCTGCATTGTTCTGGCAGCTTTGGAAATAGACATTGCGTTATGGAATGGGAAAAGACTCCATTACCCATGATTACAGTGACCATTGGAACAGATGTGCCGGCTCACATTGAACTGCTACTTAAGTTCCTCCCTGGCCCGTGCTGCCTGTTGATGATTGTTGGTGTGGCAGGCACACGCCGAGGAGAGCAGGAACACGGATGCAGGAGGTCTAGCAGAATCTGGAACAGGCGGTGAGATGAAGCTTTTCTGATGCTTCTTTCTTTTCAGGAGCGGTGTAGGCGATGACGATGGCCCGTCCACTGCGGGATAATCTCATGCCTGGGGAGGTGCTGGCCTCAGTTAAGCAGTTAAGTACTCTGGGAGGGAGTGTGCACGTTTGAATATCTCATGTCATTTGTTGTGCACCGCACACAGTGTGCGGAACTTTCTAGGGCAGCACGCTGTGAAAATCTGTATGGGCATATTTGATACGTACTGACATTTGTTGCATATGGCTTACAGTGCGCAAACCTCCCCCATTATTACCCTGTGAAATCCAGTGTGGGAAACTTGGTGAACTTGTTAAAACCTTATGTTTCAAGTGGGATTGGAATCATATCCGCTAGTATCATTGCAATGACAAGGAGGGGAAATGCTATGTTGTATGTGTGGCTTGCTCTTGCCATTTTTCATGTTGTTTAGCACGCCATATTGCCCTTCATGAGCAGAATATCAAGGTGGTAAGCTCAGAAGGGCTTGAGAGCACCATTCAGGAAGTGGTGCATCGGAGATGTTACATGTTTAAGTTGTGCATTGTGTTTTCATGTTGTATGCCGTGGCAGTAGTTGGTCATGGCCATCTTTAACTACATGTGCTTATGTCTGTTGCTATGTTAGGAGGGAGGTAGGTCTGGTCAGGAACTATTAGGTTGCTATTCCCTAATCAAGAAGGGGGTAGTTCTCAGTCAAAGTATCCAGTGGTGCAATCGCATTCAGTGTACGCTCATATCTTTGTATGTTACTTTACTATGTTCCCCCATACCTATCCGATTGCCAGGAAACCCTAAAACTTTTCCCGGTTCCCCTAAACACCCCCTACCTATCCACAACCTCTCCCTAACCCTCTTCCCCCTTTCGGCTGCCTTGAGCTACCTGTTATACTCAAATCAGGGGCTTGGGCCAACCAAGGGTGGAGGGGTCAACTACATCTGGCTTCTGTGGCTAGGAAGAAGTTGTGCGATAATCCAGGGGTGTGACACTAATCAGGGTGAATTGAACCATTACCAGCCCAGACTACAAAGGGCTGAATTTAGAGACATAGAAAGGTTTCTAAGCTTAGAGTTCCAAGTAAAAATGCAGTTTGAGCAAATAGGGAAACTATGTGCAGTTCAAAAACAGTAACCAAATAAAGGTGCAGAAGGTCATAAGAGTGACCTTGTGCATAGCGACAAGTGACTAGTTAGTCATTCTTGTCATGGTGTGAAAACAGATGCCCATGAATCACCTTTGAATAAAAACAGCGAGTTGTCTAACGAGTTAAAACCAAGAAAACAAATGAATGAGGGTGCGACAGGGAACAGTAACACACAAAAAAAGGGAGTGTGGTTTCACTTAGATTTGAAACAGATCATTCCGTTGTGTGGAAATGAGGAGCAGGAAATAAGAAATGACCAGGAAACAACAAAAGAGCAGTGCCCTAGATGTCAATTTAAAGAGAATATGCAATATGATAATGAAACATAAAATGAAGAGTCAGCATCAACAGATAGTTTATCCTTACTTGAGAATCAAAATACTGTTTATACCCCAACAAAAGTGAAAATTCCCCAAAAAGGAGATGCAGGTTAGTCAACTGAGGAGTATTTTGAACGACAAGTATTCCAAGAGACAGAAATGACAAGTACTGTGCAAAATGCAGGTAAGTATCATACACCAAAAACTGACATTCTGTCACCTGATACTTGTGAAAATACACAGTCAATAGGTTCCAGAGTGGAGGTAAGTGAAAAGGACCCAAACACTGGGGAAATAACAAGTGGGCAGTGGAAATTAATGGTCCCAAGTCAGAGGGGCAAGCAATGGCTACACTTCAAATGGGTGCTGATTCTAGGAGAGCAGACAAAGAATTTCAAGCAGAAATGGGCAAAAAGGTGGGTACAAAATAATGTAATATGCCCCTAAGCCTAGCAAAACATCAGGCTGGTCTGAGAAAAGGAAGTATTGAGATCAGTTACAATTTACAATGTCTATGCATACTAGAATAATTTGAGGATCACTATTATGATCCTACCACTGTTGAAGAGAAATATAATAGGTTTGCAATGATTGACACGGGCCCAAGCAACAATAATGTCTCGGGAACTGAAGCAAAGCATCAATGAGGGGAGATTCCCACAAAACTGTGCAAAGGTGAGGCAGAGTGAAGGCCGCATACACAATTTCAGTGGGGAAGAAATACCCATCGAAGGTGTTACAGAGGTTGACATAAAGATAGGGAAGCACAGGATGAGGCAGGAAGTGGTGGTCATACCGATTAATGAGATACCCTTCCTTATATGAACAAATTGCCTGAGGAGGCTGTCACCCCTCTGTGATGGGGTAAATGGGGTGGTACAGTCTTTAGCCAAGAAACCACTGAAACCTAAGAAAATGTTGACGTTGAGCAATTGTGTAAAAGAATGCCATAGCATTGCTAAATAGGAAAGTGCATTTGAAGTATTTCTTCAAAATGGTTGTGTGCCTGGCGTTACTGTCATTCTCATGAAATGCGAGGAGAAAAAGAGAAGCAATCTTTAGAGATTTATTTGGATCCTAAGAAAAACTGGCAAACAGAGATAGATGAAAACACATTGCATTTTTATTTAGATGAGGCAAACTGCAAGCCGAATATTGCTGCAGAATCAGATCAGGAAAAATAAATGTCAACAATTGCAGAAATACACATGGGAGAGGGGCAGCCATGGATCCCTATCCCTGTAAATGGGTATCCTGAAATGAGTGAAACCACTTTGATGCTGGAGCGGGAAAGGAGTTTTTATTAATGAAAATCAACATATTTTTCGGCTGAATTAACCTGAATTGGGGCAATGAATTGTGGGAAGATGCATGCTAAATATAACAATTGGTCCTAAAAGCATTCATCACAATGTTTGGATTGTAAGTGGAACACAAAACACATTATATTTGGGAAATCAGAAGACCTGGTCTACATTGGGTGGAGCTACACCTGAATTTCAAAACAAAGACAAGTTTACCATTGTGCCCAAATGGATGCATTTGTGTGCCTACATTAATCCATGAAAAAGCAAGGGATAGAATGGGAATATACACCATTGGTGGCGATCAGGGATGGCCCAATTTAAATGATGGTGGATAACAAAGGGTGTCAGGATATTCATTTGGAAGAAAACACAGTGTTAGGGATGGCAGTGCAGGAATCATACTACACAGCTAATTTCAGCAACCCAGTGATTGGGAATATCCCTGAAAGCTATGTGACCTCCCAGGGTGGATAACCTGAATTATTGGATTCTAAACCAAAGGCAATTTATAGAATTCAATCTGTGTACCCTTATACGCCAACCTAAGTGATATGCTGTCATCAGGATAGTGTGTCCTATTTGAACTGGGTGAATCTGAAAGAAAAAAACAGCAAATTGAAGTGGAGGCCAAAGATCCAAAGTATTTGAGGGTAGCGGCCCTTCAAAGAGACACTGCCACTCAATTAGAGGAATGTACAGAAGTCCCTCCTTTGGTGGATTCTCCAACATTTTCTAAAATGGTAGAAGAGCAGATTAAAAGCTAGCAACACCAACAATGCGGACGCATTGCTAATGGCCTCTGCATGAGTCCCACTTTCAAAGCATGAAAAACATTTCCATGCAGTAACCCAGGATTGGAGAAGGAGGGATCATATGCCGCAAACCACGGGCAAGAAGCAGCTGAAGTCACAGAGCCAATAACCTCCTGTAACAGTCAGGGGCAGGTGTCGCCCATGGACGAGAGAGCGACGACAAGATGGCAGGCACTTGAAGCATGGGCAGCATGGAATTCGGGCCTCACATCACCCCCTCCTGGAATCAGGAGATGCTAAAAGATAGCGCCGCCCAGGAGCCGTGAGCAGACCCAGCAAGCCAGCTTCGTGATCCAGCCTAAGTTCTCTGCGAGCGCATCCTGCATGAAGTGCATCCTGCATGAAGTGGCTCGGCAGTGAGGGACAGAGGGGAAGAAGAAGGCATCCGAGTATTCATGCCCATCCGGAGAACGGAGGGAGCAGGCAAGAAGGAAAGCAAAGTGCGCCTGACAGTCTCACAGTGGGGAACTCCCCCTACAGCTTGGAAGTAGCATGAAGGTGCAATCGGTGCCGGGGGGGCCCAGAGTGGAGGTTCAGTGGAGGGAGCAAGATAGCAAGAAGGGGGCGAGCTCGTAGAAGAGCGCCCAACTTGTGGTACCGCCCGAGGGGCCACTTAGTTTGAGAAGTGCTTGGGGCTGCATCTCAGAGGGCCCTACAAGAAGGAGCCCACGTCCGGATCCTCTATTCTCCTGCCATCATGTCCAGACACTCCAAGGCCCATAAAACCACAGACATTGCTACCATGCTGCTTCCAGCAGACAAGGGGAAGAAGGCAGAGGTAGGTTCAAAGGGCTTCACTCCAGTCACCGGATCGCCCCATTGGGCAACTGGCCACCAAAAAAGACATCCAAGCCTTTATCGTGGACATTAAAACGAATTTCACAATTGCATGTCCAAAATCTAGATTTAAGAAGATATCTAAAGGTGGTCAGCCAGGGTGCTCCCCTCCACACTCCTGGGTTCGCTAGGTGCCTGGTACCACTGTATGGAGTCATATCGGCAATGGACGGAAGCATTGCAAGTAGTTACCAAAGATTTGGGCCTCATGCGGCTTATGCCCAACCCAGAGTGGAAGTTCACTTGGGGGCCACCGGGGCGAGTCGCCCGATGTTTTGCAGTTTTTTGTTGAGTTGTTTTTTGTTGGTTCGTTCATTGATAGAAAATCTTGGTTGTCACATGGAGTGAAGATCTACTGGAACCTTTATGGCAATAGAATCTCAAAGGGTCCCTCCCCCAGGCATGGAGGAGTCTGAAGTCATCCCCCCACCATACCAGTATCATTGAACGTAAAGGGCCTGAACTCTCCTGCTAAGTGGAAATTGATCCTACAATGTTTGAAAGACTTGAATGGGGAGGGGTTTTCTTTCAGGAAACAGATCTTTTGACCAAAGACTTTAATCGGCTTCGGAATAGAGACTTCCCGAGACAATTTCAGGCCTCTAGCGGCCTGAAGACTTGCGGTACAGCGATTCTGTTGGCAAAAGGTATCCCCTTTAGCAAAATGGACACCATGTATGACCCTGAGGGGAGGTACGTAGCCATCAAAGGGGTTCTTTTTGGACAATTGTACTTTGATCTCAATGTATGCCCCCAATAAGGGGCAGGTCCAACTCTATCAGCATCTTGAGACTATCATGTCCCCCTTCAGCATCTTGAGGCTATTATGTCCCCCTTTTTGGAAGGTCATGTTTTAATCGGGATGACTTTAACAGGGTCCCAGACACATTGGTGGATAAAACGCATGCCCCCTTAGCAAAAGACTTCAAAATTACATTGGGAATCCTTCACTTTTTTAAATCATTAGGGGCGGTTGACACCTGGAGAATTTTACATCCGGGGAAACGCGATTTTACTTTTTTTTCCCATGTCCACCAATCCTCTTCACGGATAGATCTAATGTTGTCTCCGCCCTCTCTTCTATCATATGTAGATGCGGTATCCATATGACCCAGAGTGCTGTAAAATCATGCCGTAGTACACTTAACTGCCAGGGTTTGCACCCCCTCCTCTGGCTCTAAGCCTCCGTGGCAGCTATATGACCCAATTATAAATGACATGGCCCTGCAGGATAACTTAGCGAAAGCTATCCGGAACTATTTCCACGAAAACCCAAAGAGCATACATTGGCCGCTATTACATGGGATGCTATGAAGGCGTGATTAGGGGGGAACTGATAGCACATTCAGCAGCATTTTATAAACGCAAAAGGCAGGTTTGTTCCCAGGTGCAAAAAGAAATTCAAGACCTTGAGGGGAAATAGGAAAAAGGGTGGGCCCCAAACGCCACTGGTCCCTAAAAATTGCCAGGAACAAGTTAGAAGCTCTCTATGCTGAAGAGACGGCACAGTCGCTCCTGGTGACTAAACAGGGATATTACACCAAAGGCAACAAAGCTAACCAGCTCTTGGTGAGGAAATTGGCTAAATCTAGAAGGTGCAACATGAATATAGGGTTGCGGTATCAGCAGGGAATTGTGAGATACGGGGAAGACGAGAAGTTGCGGCTAGCAGAATCCCATTTCAGGGAATCTATGCAGGCACCTCCCCGCTCTCTGGAGAGACAAAAGTGATATTTGGAGGGACCCGCTCTACCTGGTCTCTCAGAGGAAAACAGAGCAGTGCTTGATGCCCCAATAGAGGTGGAGGAGGTGGAAGCAGTGATTAAGGCCCTGAGGATGCTAGCACAGTAGTCCAGTTTAGAGAAGACAAGAGTGGTGAAGAGATTCATGGTGCAGACAACATGGCTGGATTTCACAGTCCAGGCTGTTTGGCTAGTGGCCATGGCCACAAGTCATGAACAGAGGCCACAGCCTCACAATTGGACTATAATGGCCACTGGGCCGGGCTACAGACAAGGTCCAGTCTTGTCTGTGGGTTGCTTCACAAGGCCAGCATCATCTCTGAAGCCCATGCCCCAGGGTTTGTGGCCATGGGCCATGGCCAGAAGCAGTGGACAGTGGCCCACTGTCCCATTATTGTATAGGGTTTCAGCCAAAATACTGAATCCAAAAGACCTACCCAACTAAAAGTTCTAAAACAGGTACTACCAAATGTTCTACTTACCAAATGTTTGACTTTTGGTAAGTAGAAAATAAAAAAGGTTGCAGGGGTTGCAGGGCTGTCGAAAAAATATCTTCAGTCTTTTCTCCCTCGAACATTTCTGATTAGGTCTTTCAACCCCAAACCTTGCATAGTAGGAACTGCACCAGTATTCATACTAGGCCCATTGGTCATTATGGGTGGTTTGGTGGGACCGGGTCAGGGTTGAGCCTCACTCCCTAGGCAATTCACCCATGACTTTCATTCCCAACATCTGCTGCTCAAACTGAGAGATGGCAATATGCGCTGCAAAACATATGTTTGTTAAAGGAGAGGTATAGTTCTTTCATATATGTTAAAAGTGGAATCATTAATAACTTACAAATAGTACTGGAACATCATGAAACCTATTTAATTCTAAAAACTTTGAAAATCAGTGAACAAATGTTGTTAATAGGATGTTATGGTAAAGTTGATCCAATAGAAACATCTGAAATACAATGAGAAAACTTTGTTAAAGGGACAATATGGTTAAGTTGCACTAATAAATCCTTTGGAATTCAATGAAAAAAATTGTGTTGAAGTAATGTTATGGTTAAGTAACTTTAATAAAAATCTTTCAAATTAATCAAAAAAACTTTGTTTAAGGGAGGTAATGGTTGAAGTGGAAAATCTAAAAACCAAAGAAATTTGCCAGTTATCGTAAGTTATACAACACCCCACTGACACATGCACTGCTAAACTAAACAACCAGGACATCAAAGACTACATCACAAATGGCATCATCAATGACATCACATATGACCTCACTAATTTGTAACAATCCTGACAGAAAGTCTGTACAAAGGGTTGCGTTTAGGGTATTGCTACCAAACTATGAAGGTTGATAGGTAGGCCTCTCATGTACCAGTCCATCTATTGCAAAACTATTTAATTCAAACAGAAACTGTCTACTGAAGTGCTGTTGATAATATAGAGTAATATAATATTATAGGTTAAATTATAAGGCCAAGCCTATCAGGACCTTGTGTAATGTTAAACTTGGAGGCAAGGGCCAAGTATACAAGAATTAATAGACACGGGGTTGGATAAGCACAGACACCAAGTAAGTGGGAACCAAATACTATGACCAGACAATTAAACTAAGATTAAAGCCAGTCACCACACATACAAAAGATAAAAACTGGATTATCTGTCTCTGGCATGTTATCTTCCCATGTGTGTGCACCGTGAACTCAGACCAAACCCCAAGGAAACAAACTTAAGAATATTCTGCAAGGGGAAGGCTAACATAAATAGCACCTTCAAAGTATGATTTTCATGTTATCAATGCAGGCAGTGCTTAAACTTCTTACTGCCACTAAACAAAAAGAACTTCCCAGGAAATGAAATGTCATCAGTGATGTCATTGATGATGCATTTGTGATGGCATATTTGATGTTGTGGGTATTAGTGTGAGCAATGGATGGTAGGGGCTCGAGTTATGTTTGTATAACTTACCATTATTGGAGAATTCATTGGTTTTTCAATTTTCCATCAAGTCATGAACAGCTCCTGTTGATATCTCCCATAATGCTGTGTCCCCCATAATGCCATTTTGTATGTCATTGTGAATCCCTTCTTTTATAATATGTATGTGCTCATGAGCTTTGCAACGGGAACGCGGCGAGTTAATCTGATCACGACTTCCCAGATCCGCTGAATTGCAAGGGTTGTGTTGCATTAAATCTGTACAACTTAAGTGCACCTTGACTTAGGTTCTTTCAGTGAATTTCAAGGGTTTTATTATACCATAGTTTTGTTATGGGCCACTAGCCATGGCTATTGGGCGTGTTCACTGTATATTGGCCACAGCCGATATGCTTCTTTTGGACCCACTAGGTGGACACAGCCTTTGGTCATGGCCATGACTGTATGTCTTTCAGGGGTCTTTTGGGTACCACTTGCCAGGGCCTTCAGCCCTGGCCGTGCCCACTGTATATTTTAAAACACTACCAGGCACCCCTTCTCCTTCAAATAGTGAAAAACTACTGGACACCACAAAAACTCCACCCCCCACAGGAAATCGAGTCAATGCTTTGTCACCATTTTGTTCCACACCTGGTCCTATTCTGTCCAGCGTTTTTTGCTGTGCGCTCGAGCAACAATTGGTCTTTTTTGTCTTGGGGAAATGAATGGGGACTAGGCCGAAGCTGTGATTTTATTTTTGTAATAACGTCTTTATTTTGTAATCTTTCATAATCTTTTGCAGAATGTTCAGTGAGGGAGTGCAGAGGGTGTTAAATCTGTCATCCTACGAGTCAACAGTTATTAGCAATTCATTTTTTTAATTTCTTATGTATCTTAATACTCAACTTAACTATAGTGTGGTGAAGGACGCACTATAATATAAAGAACAATTGTCTAAAGTAGAGAGGCTACCATCAGTGATCCTCTGCAATTATATATATATCTGTAATTGTGTGTGTCTGCTGCTTGGGATGGTGTATCCTGGCCAGCCTCAGGCCAGTAGCGACATAATATATCTGGCCAGCTCAATCCCCCTACTTTAACCCCTATTCGTCAATTTCTATTTCCTTTCAGGAGTCTTTTTTCAAGTACATTATCTTTGAAATATACGAAAGTGTGAATCATATGACACATATCAATATAGGCACAGCCTTGATAAAGACCTAGAGTACGTCGAACACGTGTTGGCACAAGGGCAACACTAATGTATAGATACTAATATTGGCATATATATATGTATGTATTAACACACTGATGTACTGTTCACCATTCATTCGTGTGAAATATGAAAATGAGTTTACATGTATCCAACCAATCGGGGCTATTTCAGCTACATATTGGTTGCTGCTACAGATACACATGTGACAAATGGGTGTTCACTTTAAATACATATGTTAAGAGTTTAAAACTATTGAATGTGTGAACAGGCGGAGCTGCCGCAGATATAAGTGGTAACCGTTTATTGTTTGATTAGGACACTTAGAATGTCTGCATACCTATGTATCAAACTGATTGTTAGTGATACTGACCATATGCGACCATATTATAATGAAAGCTTAACAATAGCACTTGTAAATATGTGGTCATATCAGACTCTTCCTTTATAAAACAACAGAAACCTAAGTCATGCGCTAGGCGTAATATAAAAACAAATGGCATTTCCCCTTGATGCTAAAGACCATCATTTTCGTTTTATTAATGTCCATTTATTTCAGAAGTGTACTGAAGTACAGCATTAATGCTTATTTGCTAGTCATCTGGCCTATTATAGAATATTATCAAGTAATCAGCATGGCCCCACCATTGTATCCTTGATGAGCCAAACCTCGGAGTAAAGGCATGGATTTTACTCGAAATCAGCCATGTATAGATGAAATAGAACGGGTGAGAGAATGCACCCCCTGTTTAAGGCCTCTAGTGGTCATAACTTGTTTAGAAAAGGTTCTTTCTAGGTCAAATGCTACTCTTACGCTGCTGTTATTGTGTAGAAAAAAATAATACATTGGAGCAAATCGGAATCATTTGCCTGCAGGAGATACAAGCTATCCTATCAGGTGTCACCTACGGTCTTCATTCTTTCTTTGAATTCTTGTAATTGTAGTCTGACATTCATTACTGCACAAATGAAAACAACTACATTCACAGTACAAAGAAGAAATACAGCACTGGATGAAATACTGACACTAGTTTACCTAATCTCTGCGTGCAGAATCCCTGAGTTCAGCCATGTTTAACATGGAAAACGTGTTTCTTTGTCTTTAAGGAAGGAAATCAAAAGCTCAGAATGATTTTCTTAATGTAGTCACTTAAATAATTTCCCCAGGTGTACGCACGGGACCTCACACAACATTTTGAAACTGACTACGCGCATATTTAGCCGGCCCTGCCTTTGTCCCATGTATTTTATCTTTCTAAAAACTCTAGAGGGAGGACTTCCCACCTTCCGATCCCCCACATTTTCTTAAAATGTACATATCAAACACATACACATATATGGCTATGTTAATCTCAAATCCAAGCCCAAAAGGCAGCATTTATGAGTTTGCACATCATTTGTAATATGGCAAAAAACGGAGCAAATGTTTATAGAAAAATAAATGTTTACAAAGTGTAATTCTTCGTTTTTAAAATGTATCAACAAAGAACAAACTTACCTCCTCCATGACTTTGGCACAGGTATGGGAATCGCCATACGTTTCCCAGTCCGACACAAAAACCCACACACGTGAGCATGTATTGCGCCTTGTTGTCCCATTGAGGTCTCTCGCTGGCCTCCTCCTTCTCTATCCTTTCTAGTTCTTTGTGCGATGTTATTCTACTCTCCAAGCCTGGGTTTGGTAGCTGTAGTTTAACCATTGTGTATACCGAGCAGAAAGTGGAGATTCTCAGCTAGAGAAAGGCAGACTAGAGTAGGTAGTGAGTCTGACAAAATGGAAGCTTAAAGCGCAGTCTTGAACTATTTATAGTGAACCTTTGGTACTCGGTGTGCACAATCTGAGAATAAAGAGTCGTCAGCAAAACCCTGGAATAACCAAGTCAATTTGTACAATTATTAATGCTTATCAGTTAGAGCTCTTCTTAAAGGGGCGTTTTTAAATAAACTTCAGCTGCACGGTCGAGTGCAATGACCCTAATTACTTGGGCTACATTGTTCCGCGAAATGATTAGAACATGCTCTTTGCCCGTCCTTTCCTGTGATGCCGATTGTAAAACCCACTTTGCGCCATCAGGACACAGTTGTAAAATTCGCTTCTACAGTATGTTATGCACAGGCTTTATGTTGTTGTGCTCGTTTTCAGATGAGTCACATAGGCCAAAGGCTATTTTCTATGGTCTATCATTACATGTCTCAATTCACGCATCAGTAAAACTGCCAGCTGGGTGGTTACCGCGAGAAGAAAAAAATGCCATCCGAAGAAAAATAAAGTTAAATGTTAACCACTACACTGCACTGCTCTGAAAACCGATTCACTCGGGTGCTTGTAAGTTTGAATTGTTTGAATGCACTAACTGATAAATAACTTGATCAATATACATTTTCCACTCAAAACACATGTTTTCTCTGATCACACAAAACGTACTTTTAGAGCCCGCATACGTCACTTTACAGTAAGTTCTTATTCAGAACCCGTCTTCTTGTTAGGTGATACATCGTCGCGAGCTGAAATTCTAATATAATGGCACAGCATTACATGTACCAAGCGCAGCTCCAATATTAGAAAAGAAAATAGTGCGAATGTCACAAGTTATTGGTAGTCGTGGATATAATAAAGGGTTGGTGGTGAGAGGATGTGAATGAAGACTGTATGCTATTTGCAGAATCTGTAAAAGCAACAGTTCAAAGCAGTACTGAAGTACAGGATTAATGATTCTGTGTAAACCAATTGGTGTTTGATCTAATGTTACCAAGTCATAAGCGTAGCCCAATCATTGTGTCCTTAATGACCCAACCATCAGAGGAAAGGCATGGGTTTTAATTTTTGAGTTCTGGCCAGGCTGTTCTGAACCCGTGTGAATGCAGGCATTGGGCTCGATTTACACAGAGTTTTTCAATGGGAAGCCCGCATCAAGCCCATATTGTCCATTACACTACGAAGCTACATAATTTCACTTTCAGCATCGTAGATTGAGAGGAATCTATGCACATCAAATTGTAATCCTAATGTGTTTAATAATGTAATTTCACTGGACAGTGGTGGCCCTAACTATTTCTTTTCATACAGGAGATGGCCTACAGGATTCGGCATTCCAGGCTCTTACATGCCCATTGTCCAGCCGCAGAACTCTGTTTGACACAGCAGTCCGTCCACCTTTCAACTAGGGCAGACAAGGGCACTATAAAAGGGAATATAAGTGCATAGGATGACTTATGCATGTCTGCATACACCTCATTTTAATAAAGCAGACAACTGAAATGAAGGATACACTCTTTATTGTAGTTGGTTTATTTTTATTATTGATCCCTAGCAGTACGTTTGCAATGTGGTTACTTTCAGCTCTCTGAGGAGGATGGATCAATCGTAAAGCACTTTATTGGAGAACAACAAGTAACCCAGATCTTTGGGCAAGATATAGTTCAAATTTTGTAATGCACACACAAAGACCTGGTCATAGGGTATATGAACTTCCTATCTTGGGTGGAGATATGCCATTTCCTTCTTGAGAAAGTCAGCTGTATATGCAGACCACTGGGACATTCGCACTTACCGATTAGCATGGTGTTAGAGGGCCTCTGAGTTGATTGGAGTGATGTCATGAAGCTCACAGAGACATTAGTTAGCGTCAGTGGGACTGAGCCCGTCCTGGGATGTGTCCCATTTTTATTACAAGCCATGACACACAGCGTACTCTGTCGCTAGGGGCATCCAACACCACAACATCCCTCCCAACAGTTTAACAAATAAGCAAATAAAACATTGAACAGTTAACCAAAGCCATCTCGATCGTCCTGATGTTTTTGGGTTCCATTTGCAGGGAATTAGTCCATCACATAATCCTGGAAGTGCCCCTGAGGCTTTATCGCACACCTCTGTGGATATCAAGACAGAGTAATCATGTCTTGCTTGTGACCAGGCTCATCACTATTCACCTCCCTTCTGCTGTCACCATCCGAATCCAACCGTGATGGTGAACCCAGTTCAGGTATGTGAACATTGTCCGCCTCAGACTCAAATGTTTCAGCACTGGCTTCTCCTTGGGACCTGAAGAACCAGCTGCTGTTTTTCATGATTGACTCATGGCTTCTCTCAGCGGTCAACATGGAGCCTTGTTTTTGGGTAACCGTACATGGGATGGTCTCATAGGGCAGACACATCTTGGTTCTAGGGATTCTCGTGTGTGCAAGCACCTTTCCCCCTACTTCCACGGATACCTCTTGTAGCTGTCTTCTGCCAGTCTCCTTATAATTGGACTTCTCCTGTGCTACCTGAAGCCTTTTCAGATCATGCATCACCATATCTCTTTGTGTGATGAGGGATCAGCAAACATACTTTTCACCCACAAAGCACCTCTGCTCGAGCCACCCCAGTAGTGGCATGTGAGGTTGTTCTATACGTCATGAGGAAAGAAGTCAAAGCATCACCCAAATGCTGGTCTTTATCCAGGGCAATGAGGAATGCCTTATTGAGCGTGCTCATGAAGCACTCCTTATTAATCAATCGATCAATTCAAAGTTTATTCTGATTAGATCATCCATCAAACACAAACATCCTAAACAAATAAGAATCATGATTTCAACAGTAAGTACATAACGTTAAAAAGGACTTTTACAGTCTCAAAAACCTTAAGGAGACAAATTAAAACAGTGTAACACTAAACAGTTAAAAAAACTTCTCACCCCTTAAAATACCCTTCCTTAATTACATTGCTCTTTTCAGATACGACAGGAGGGCCCAGGCAGTCAATTCTGTTTTAGCCATCCGAAGTAACAGTAATTCCGGCCTATAAAGGCGGATATTGTTAATCCTGACTACCTGCAAGGTAGTACTCCTTCTGATATCCCCATTTACAGGGAAAAATAGTAGAAAATGCGTCAGCTCTTCCCTTGCCGCCCCACACATTGGGCAACTTGGATCATTGGGGAAGTCTGGCCACTTTTCTGTGTTGCCCTTAACTGTAGGCAATTAAACTTGGCCCTCATTAAGAGCCATCTGTCCTTAATTTTTGAGCCCCACACGAGATAAGGCTGGATCTCATCAACCCTACTTATCAACAAGTGTTGATTTTCAGAATAGGTTGCTCATTCCAAGTTGGCCCGTTTTTCATATATCCCCCGGTTCAAGGCCTACTTACAGACTCTTAATTGCATGGGAGACAACACTGCATTAGGGGGGAACTGAACCTGAATGTTGCCGGGGGAACATGGAGTCCTTTAAATACCTTAGCCATGGAAGTTTACACCAATTTTCTCTACTCATAGTGGATCTGATAATAAAATGGCATAGGGTAGCATGCTTGTTAGCCCATAGGCGTAGCCAAAAACAACTAGGTGCAGCTACCCATTCATCAGCCCGATACTCCACCCCCAATTCCCTATGGACAGATGCACAAGGGGATGAGACAGGGAGGCCCAAAAGCAGTTTGGAGAACTTCTTTTCTTTCCCCTGGAGTTCCATGGCCTTTCTATAACCCCACGATGGGGCTCCATAATGAGTAGCCGCCTTAGTTTGAGTGGCATAGACCTTCAGGACTGGTTTCAGGGGCTGTCCCTTGCACCTTAGTAAGAAACAGGAAATACCTTCTATTTGCTGACTCAATTTAACAGACGTTTTTTTCAGATGAGCAGTGCCAGTGACGGCCTCTGAGAATCTGGCCCCTAAATAATCAAATTCTTTTACTCTCAGGATAATTTCCCCATTACAAGGGGCACATCTTTGCTGGCCTCTTCCTTCCGAAACCTACACAGCCCATCACTGCAGACTAAGTGGTGGTGTTAACTTTTAGCCCCAGCCCCTTCATAAATGTTGCGTAGATATCGACCAAGGCCTGCAGGGCCCTTGGGGCTCTGGCCATGAATACCGTATCGTCGGCATAGGCCAGGACCGGAAAGCCCTGCCACCCAGGCTCAGGTAGTCCATGCGGGTGTCCACCAGGGCCTTCAGAAGCCCATTGATGTAGAATGTAAACAATATAGGGGGGAGCACACACCGCTGCCGAACCCCCATTACAACATTGAAACCCTCCGCGCACTGGGCCCCGGTCCAGTGCGAACACTGGCCCTATTTTCCAAAATGGATCTCTCGCAGGAAAACCAATATTTCCACTGGGCAAACCAACGACCTCAGCACGGCCCATAACTTAGTTCTATCAACTTTGTCAAAGGCTGTGCTTAATTACATAAAGGCAAGATAAACTGCCTCTTCCTTACAAAACACAACATTTGAGATGAGGAGCTAAAGATTGAGGCCCTGTTCTATGGTTCCCAATCCTGGTTGAAACCAAATTGAAAGTCCATCAGGACTGACCCTTCCTCAAGCCACGACTCTATATAACCCAACAGGACCCTTCCAAAGATTTTAAATGAAGTGTTTAATAATGATATGGGGTGGTAGGACACCGGCTGGTGAGATCTCCTTTTTTGAAGATTGGAAAAATGATAGCAGATTTCCAGGAGGGTGGATATTGACCAGAAGTTAAGCAGGCATTAAAGGCCTAGGTCAATACCGTTCCCCATAGGTTGATTTGATCCATAAATAGATCGGCCAATATCGCATCAGGTCCTGGGGCTCGGTTGCAGTCCTGTGCCCTGATTGCTAGTGAGACCTAGAGACCTAGTGCGACCTCTTCGAAAACATAGGGTCGAACTTCTGTTCCCCTTCTCCTCTGGTACACAACTAGGTCCAAACAGAGAGCCAAAGTGCAACACCCAAACTTCTGCTGCTACTTGGGAGCCACTGTAATGCTCTTTTGGATTATATAGCGGCCTGGATTCAAAAGCAATGGCCTTTCCCTGGCCACCTGAGAAGAGGATTCAAGGAGAATAGATGTGAGGATGCCATCAGGTTTCTCACACTCCCCAGCAGAGGACACCCGGAAGCTGAGTCACTGGTAGCAAAATAGGCCGAAATGTGAGGAGAATGTGTTGATGAGTATGGAGTCTACATGGTGTTACCCTGTGTTCAGATCAAAGGTTGAGAAGACCATGGCCACTTGAACGTCTAGATTGATATTGTTGATGGTGGAGGTGGGATGCAGTTCCCTGCATATGGGTCTGTTGGGGAGCCTCATGTCCACACCGATTTGTACTTCCTCTGGACACTTAGGCTTGTTGGCAACTGCGAATGGTCCCCCTGTGGCGGGGGACCATCACCCTTTCTATGAGGGCGTCTTGTTCCAATTTGCTCAGTAATCTAAATCAATTTATTTGTATAGCCAGTCAAGGCATCATGGCACTCAAACAACTGATTGTCAGGATAGATGTAAACAGAACCCAGTTGTGAAAGGGGTATGTATCTATGAGCATTATCTAAAGAGAAACGTTTTGAGATGCTTTTTGAAGGATAAGAAATCCTAAATTTTTCTCAAATTTTCAGGCAACGAATTCCAAATCCTGGGGATGGCCACTGAAAAGGCCCGGCCACCCAAACGTTCTTTCCTGTACTTGGGTATCTGAAGGAGTGCTGCATTTGAGGATTTCAAAGAAGGCACCAGGCTATATCTAAGCAGTTTCTCTTGGATGGCTAAGCATCCATTTCCACCTAGTGCACAGGTGCATAATGCAGAGATTGTCTAGCCTTCATTACTCTTGCTCTGGCTGGAAAGTGGGTAACCAAATGCAGGGCAGGCAAAGTTTGCATGATCCAGGAGGCAGAGTTACCAAGAGCTCCGAACCGAGGAGGGGAGAACAGGCATATTGCAGAGGGAATGGAAGAAGGCAGTAGGAAGAGGAGAGAAGGCAGGTTAGAGGAAGGGAAAGGACACAGGATAACTAGCGTCTAAACCAAAGAACAAGGAAGCAAGTGGTTGCAATGCAAGCGGGTGCAGTGAGCAGGGACAGATAAGGAGGAGGAAATGAAACAACAAAAGACTAGACTGCTCAGGGGGGATGAAGGAGGAAGCATGCTGGCCCATCAATGGGGGAAACTCCATCTCCTCCAAAGTCCCCATGGTCGCCGACCGGTCACAGTATGCCCCCTTCTATGCCCTGAGGAGCCCGGCTTACCCGTATGATGGCGATGAAACCAATCAATGAGCTGGGGTGCATTGATATAGGAAACTGGCTTCCATGAATTGTCGGAGAGAGGATGACCCTTCCATAATACCAAATACTCCAGGTTTTCCTTGCAATATCTTGAGTCCCAAATCCTGGTAACCTCGTAATCCTCATTGACTTTAGCAGTTAAGGGATGAAAGCTTTGGTTTTACGGTTGTATGGATCGTCTGTACAGGTAGCAGGGATGAGTGGAACACCAGATGTAAGCGATTCAATGGAAATGTCAATTTGAGCCTAAATACCACAGGGTTTGTCTTGGTAAGAATCTCGAATGGACCAATGAATTTCGGAGAGAGTTTGGAAGTGTAACCCATCTGGGTAGGTGTTTGGTTGATAGCCAGACCAAAGTACTGACATCCCAATCCGAAACATCCCTTATGTGTGAGTCTGCTTGTGTCTTGTATGAGTGCCTGACTCTTTTCAGGTTCTCAGCCGCATCCTTATGAGCCTGAGAAAGATCCTCAGTAGAGAGTCCATGGAAGGGATGGTGGAGGTCAGAAAGGCTGAAGTAGGAAGAAATTGGGGATGTAGACCGGTATAAAAAGGTGTAGTAAAACAAACTCATCCCTATAGCTGTATGTATGATATTTTTATACACGAATTCTGTCGTAGGCAGTACATCCCCCCCAATTATCCAATTGGGTGTTGACATAGCTCCTAAAGGAACTGTTCCATGGTGAAGTTCAGCCTCTCTGTCTGTCCATTTGTCTGTGGATGATAACCAGACGAAAGTGCTCTTTCGTTCCCCAAAGTTCGCAGAGAGTCTTCCTGAATTTAGAGGTGAACTGGGAACCAGGGTCTGAGGGGACGGAGTCTGGCAACCCGTGTAGGTGGAAAAAATCTTTGAAGAACACCTCCGCGGTCTTGGAAGCAGATGGTAGACCAGAGAGGGAAGTGAAATGAGCCAATGCACTGTTATCATGATAACAGTGTATCCCCTTGAAAGAGGCAGATCGACAATAAGATCAATAGAGACTTGGCTCCAAGGTCTACTGGGGTTGGGTCCTTGCTCCAGATTACCAATTGGTTGGCCAGTGGAGTGTTTGTTCTGAGTGCAAATGTGACACAGACGGACAAACATCTTTATGTCCCTATAAAAGGTGGGTCACCAAAAAGAGCACCTAATGAGATCCAGGGTGGCATCTATTCCCTTGTGACCGGCTATCTTTCCATTGTGGCACCAGGAGAAGACTTTCCTTTGCAAGGTGGTACTGGAAACAACCAAACAATCAGATTGAAAGAGGTGACCCTTGGTAAACCAACAAACATGGGTTACTGGGATCATAGGTATACTCGTTGAAAGCTTCTTTGACCTCTTGTAGGAAGGTATTAACCGCTGCAAAAAAATAAGCCTACCCCGCTTGGCGAGTATGCACACAAAATAAGAATAGGGGGAGGAGTGATGAAAACCCTCTTTTTGTTCTCGGGGGCCTGACTCTAGAGGGTGAAAAGGTAACAGGAAATGAGAGTACAGAGTGTTAGGAAAGATTTCGTAATTGTAGGGAATTTTCCTTCCATGTGGCAACCCCTAAACTTTTTGCTATTGTTTTTAAACTGGTTCTTGACTTTGCCAGAGAAGTACAGCCTTCTGCCGCACTTCTCTGGGCTTTCGCTCCTTTCTTACGGGGAAACTGACATGCCCTTAAGACAGTCAGTACCGGGGAACGTGGTTTCCCGTAGTTTCTTCTATCGTGTCGCAGCTTTAGTGCAACACGACACAAGAGGGCACTGTAAGCTAAGTTACAGCTCTCTTGGGTCTCTAGCCTTCTACAGGCCCTAGATACTCTTTTAGGAATGTATTTGATCGGTGCAAGTCATTCAGGGACTGGAATGGTGGCAGCGATTGCATTGTTTATTTTGAGCTCCTTTTGGCGTTCTGAGCACGTTTTTGCACTGAACCCAAAATGGTGGCCTGGCTCCCAAAATGGCCAGGCCGCGAGGCTCCTTTGTCCTGTCCACTGTCCGTCTTGCTCCCTTCACCTTCCCCAGGTCGGGCGACCCGGGGCCTTCCTTATTTGGGCATGTACTTTCCCGCGAAACGTGGTTGCTTTCGCGGGCTTCTACATGTCGTTTGTGTGCCTCCAGGGTGTGGGCTGGGATGTCTGGTCCCAATACACATCCTGGGTGCCAGAGAGTCTAGGGTGGTGTGAATGCCTGGGACCACCGTGGTCCGTGATTGGTCCACGTATGGTATGTGTTTTGATGAGCGGATCTCCCATTGGCTCCCCTCCGTTTTGGCGCGAAGGGAACCGTGGATAAGAGGGGGCTGGAAACACCACTACCATGTCGATCTCCTGAGTTCTCACGAACGAAGGAATACAGGAGCCAAGTATCCTGCAACTACGAGGCTGGACCGAGGAATCGCTGGTGACCCGCTGAAGGAATCCTCCTTTGCACTGCTGTCGTCCGGAGAGCCCCTATCCTCCTTTGATCGAACCAGAAGGCCTGTACTGGTGCTTCGACCTTTGGAATAGCAGGAACAGCTATTCCCGGCATCTTCAACCATCTCCTGCCAAGTAAGCCTTCGGAAGCGTCTCTGGGCCATCCAGTTGACTGACCAGCTTACCAAGGAGTTTGGCTCTGCAACCGCCGCCAGGTTGTGTTGTATTGAGAGTCTTTTTCCCCCACTCCCACGCTTCGTACGCTTGGCGTTCCCAGGTCTGAAGGGAGGAGGGTTCATTTGGCTCGAATACACACGGCCGCTCCGTTGTCCTGTGCGGCAACAAAACTGTGCCGGTTTCGTCGATTGGGACGTCTTTTTACTCTACACGACTACAAAGCGTTCCCTGCTCTTCTGAACCTGCCAGCTGCTGAAACTATCGTGGAGAAGCCTGGGTCTGCTTGCTTCGGGGACCGGTGAGTAGTATATCTAGGATCTGGTCGCCCTCCTGCAGTATCCCATTGCTTTTCCCTGCTGTGTAAAAACAGCACCCTTTTGCCGCGCTCGCGCTCTGCTTCTGCCCGCTGTGGAGGCTGCGCTTGAGTTGCGGAACCTGTTCTCCTTCTGCTGTGCACTAACCCGAACTGCCTGACCTCCTCCGAAGAGCTCCCCCTTTTGCCCGTTGGCACCGGCGTGGCAGGTACTTTGAGCACAAGGCTCCACTCTTCGCAGGGCTCGGACTTCCATCTAGTTAGGTGCCTATGAAGGCGAACTGAGTCGAAAGCATTATCGCACTGCCTGTTTTCCTTCCCTGGCAGGTGGACTACATATTTCGTGCTTTAAACGCTTGCGACTGTGTATTTGTATATATATTGTGTTGATATGGTATGTGTTGGTTTAATATTGTGATATTGTGATTTTCTCGCTACGGTCATTATTTTAAAGGCCTTAAAATAAATGTGTATCTATTTTTGATATAACAACTGTTTGGAGTAGTTTGTTAGCGCTCTTGCTTTGTGTGCTCATTGCGGGCTTTCAGTCACCCTCACCCCTCTTGAGACCTAGTCTTGACCGCCGCAATCGCTACCTTGATTGGTCTGGCTTGTCCAGAGGTTACCCTGTTCCAAGTAATTAGGTTGGCCTTCTGAACTTCTGCGCCACCAGGACAGAGTTCAGAAATCCGTCTTAACAAATTGGTGTACAGCGGTGGGATACGACTGAAGGTATCCAGTGTTGCGCTCGAACTAAGGCATTTCAGGTTATTCCAAACAGTACACGTAGTGAATTGTTGTAATATAACTTTAAAAAGGCCATAGTCCTATCAAACAGCATGGAAACAAATACCTTGTTAACTTTAAATGCTTCCAAATCAGAAACGCTGAAAAAGATGTGTGCGGAGAGAGGTGTTTCCTCTCAAGGCACAAAATTGGAAATGATCCAAAGAATCGTGGCGTGGCAAGAAGCGCAGCTTGACGCTATTACTTCTGAGGACAGTGCGGAAGGTGGTGGGGCTGCTCTCACTGGTAGAACCGACGGTTCTGCCGCCGCACTGTTCCACCGCGACCACGAGGACAGGGAGGACGAGCTGTCTAATGTTTCCTCTGCCAGTGCTGATGGGGAGGCTATGCTTGAATTCAAGAAGCAAGAGCTGCGGTTTAGGCAGCAGGAGCTTGAATTCAGCATAGCCAAACTAAAAATCGAACAGGCAGAAAAACAGAAAGACAGGGATCACCAGTTGGAACTGGCCAAGCTTCAGGTTGCAAATGGGTCCAAGGGTCCTGGACATGGGTCTGGGGCCTCCTCTCATCCACGGTTTCCAAAAGATCTGCTCAGTGTGTATGAAGAGAGGAATGACATTATGGACTGGCTGAATGCGTTTGAGTATGCATGCGAGGTCCAGGAAGTTGACAATGCTGATAAGATTGCGTGGTTGCTCAGTAGACTGCCCCATTCTGGCTGTAGTGCCATTATGGAAATGTCGAAGGCTGAGCGGGCTGATTTCGCAATGTTAAAGCAGACTCTCATTTTAAAGTTTGGGAAGACTCCGGCCCAATATTTAAAGCGTTTTCGAGAGTATAAGAAAAAGGAAGGTGGTACTTGGGTATCTTATGTCGCTGAATCTTTGAAAAACTTAACTGGCTGGGTCGAAGGCTATAAGGTTTCTACCTTCGACGGCATGATAAATCTTGTCATGCTGGAACACATTTTTGCTTCTTCTTTCCCGGAGCATAATGAGCATCAGGCCGATTCGAAGGAGATAGATCCTAAGAAGCTGGCCATTGCAGCAGACTTATGGGTGTCACATCGAGTGTCCCATAAGGACAAAACTCATCCTGGTAAGCAGGAGGAGGGGAAAAAGTCCAAAGATATGGAGGGTGGGGAATCTGCTAAATCTTCTTCCCAAAAGGGCCACAAAAAGAAAAACAAGGGTAAGACACAAGAGAACTCACAGGGTAGTGGAGGTGCGCCTCCGAAACAGAACTCTGGTTACAATAAGCCTCCCTACGTAAACAGACCCTCTGGGGCTTGTTTTTCTTGTGGAGCAACTGACCATGTGAAGGGGGATCCCCGTTGTAAGGTTAGACCTTTGGGGGTCCACTCCGCTAATCTGGCCTTCTCCTCCTACGAGGAAGAAGAGATTACAGGAGCATCCTTCTCCTCGGACTCATTTCCCAGCGGAATAGAGGCCGAGGTAGTTTTAGTGTCCCTGGGTTCCTGGGAGCCTAAAGTCGCAGAGGCGTATGCTAGGATTCCGGATAATACCAAGCACTACTTTAAAGACAGTGTGCTGATCAATGGAGTGGATACTCCAGCTCTTAGGGATAGTGGGTGCAGTCGAACTGTAGTGGATTCTACCTTGGTAGACTCAGAGGAAGTTGCCAGAGCTACTCTGATGCCCACTAAGTTGGCTGACGGCCCCCTCCGTATGTTTCCCGTGATCCCTGTTAATCTAACTTTAAATGGTACAGCAGTCAGGATTCCAGTGAGCATTCAGAGAAACGTCCCGGGAAAGGTCTTATTAGGTAATGATCTCAGAGCTTTAGGGCTCCTAGGAGACACTGCCGAACGACCCTACACACGGTCTCAAGCACGGGCAGCATTGGCCAAGTCCAATACGCCGCCCCAGCCGAAGGGGCAACCCAAGGCGAAAGGAGTCTACAAGTCAAGACGGGGGAAAGAGAATCTTCCCCCGAGCTCGCCTACCACTGCGGTGGAGGAAGTTGGTCAATCGCCCGAGCCTGACGAGGAGGTGGCGATGCCTGAAGTATTCGACCCCAACGATCATCCTGAACTAAAAGACTTGTTAGTTGAAGGAGGTCCTGATAGGGACGAATTCAGTAAAGGCCAACGTGAGTGCCCATCTCTGGAAGGCCTAAGGAGACAGGCCTGCTCCCAGCTTGAGGGTGAACCTCCTGGGAAGCATAGGATTTATTGGGAAGGTGGACTCCTGTATAGTGAGCCCACAGAGTCTACAGAAGGAGACCATAGGAGGTTGGTGGTTCCCCTTGCTGTTAGGCCCTTCCTCCTGCAGTTGGCGCATGTCGTTCCCCTTGCTGGTCACCTTGGTATGAGGAGGACCAAGCAAAGGTTATCCATGCACTTCTACTGGCCCAAGATGGGGGAGCAAGTAGAAAGTCACTGCAGGAGTTGTGCCGCCTGCCAGTTGTCTGGTAAGGTTGGCGCGACAATCCAAGCTCCGTTGGTACCGCTCCCAGTTGTGGGGGTACCATTTGAAAGGGTAGGGATCGACATGGTTGGTCCCCTTGCAGGGTCGGACTGGGACAAGAAATAGGCCCGGACACCCAAGAAAAAGTGGCCCACCGCTCGCCTCATGACCCTTGACCTCTGATGACATCACCGGAAGTGATGTCATTTGAACCCACCCTAAAGTGACATCCCAGGAAGCGATGAAACGTGACCTTTCACCCCTTGACAAAACAGGAAGTGGCATCAAATTGCATTGTTCCTAAGTACCCTACGAACAATATGGTTATGATTTCACTAATGTGATCTACATTTCCACCATATGTATCATTAATATCTGTGTGTGTAGATCATATTGTCAAATTAGTGTGAATGCAAGTAGACGTCCAAGGCAAAATGATATGTTATTGTATAGCACTTACACTTAAGCTCTTTTTTATAGAACAAATATGCATACAATATCACCCAACCTGTGTTGGTACTCATTTATTGACCGCAGAAGAACAAAAGGGTGAGATGGCCTTGCTGGGATTTGAACCTGCAACCTGTAGATCATGCACACATCGCAGCAGCGAGCGCTCTACCCACTGAGCTATCATATCAGCTATAGTAAAATGACCAATTATTCTATAGTGGATACCATTAAACTGGTAAGAGAGATTTAACAGCAGACCAGTTAAGTTCATCTGCAGGTCTGGGGCAAGCATGTCAAGCCTGCGTGCATCTACTTTCAGGCTTCGGAGGTTGGCAAAATTGGGAAAGCAGCGCACTCACAACCAAATGCCCAAGAATCTCCAGGTAGAACTGAACATATAACATTTCAGCAACAGTTACTCAACCTGCTGGGCTACCTTTTTAGCTTCCTAGTTTACATTTGTCTTCAATCTGAACGTTCAAATAACTCCTTGTGAATCGCTGAAACTGCCCAAAATCACTGCATTACATGCATGCAGTTCATTCATGTATATGACTTTAAAGCCAGTGGTATTTTCTCTCCAACAACATTGACACTGCACACCGATTACTTGCTATGTATGGCCACAATTGGAAATTGTTTAATATGTTATTACCAATGTGAGGTTGCCCATGTACTTAGTGCCTATCGTGCACATTTTAAATCCTGTGAGCATGCTTAAGCACAGTAAGATCCCCCCCTTTAAAAGAAAAACGGGAGGGACATGGAATTGGTAAACTAAAATGACCTGGCAGGGAGAAGCACTTGCCCCCATCAATCCCCTTCATTGACAGCTTACCCTGTAGCCAGAAATATGTATTGCATTTGTAGCGGAGTGCTGCATTTTGAAATTATTTTCTGAAATAAACTGTTTCTCAGGGTGGCACGTTCCTCTGTGGTGAATGTCTAGTAATGATTCATGCATTCTAATCTTTACATTGACTCCCGCTGCGGGCCTCTGCATTGCAATGAAATATAATTAACACCCACTTCAAGCTATGCTGTGACCTCACCTAAGACGGGCAGTGGTGAAATTCGCCAGTTGTAAATGTCAGTCCTTTGATGTATTCTACACAAAACGTTGCCTTAGCTGGCTGCATGAGTGCACTTTGGAAGGAAAAAACAGACGTACCATCCCAGGGAAAGTGTACTCAACGGACAGACTAGTCACACTGTTAGGTTTAGTGTCGAACTGCAGAAGAATCGTTTAGCACAGTACCCTCCCACCCCACGCTCTCCATACCTGCTGTGTGCAAGTCCAGTATCAGTCACACCAGTCCAGTTTGTTTGGTGTGCCGAGGGTAAGAACTCCTCTGGGTCTGCTGCTGTTAGCGGACTGAAACTGCAGTCAAGATGCACGCTAGAATTACTGGGCACTGGCTGCTCGGCAGTCGTGTCCGACAGTCCACAGTACTCTGGGACAATGAGACCATGCACCAGCCTTTTCCCAGCCGGAGCAGAGCAGCCCAAGCTATACCCCGGCCGCTAGCACACGCTGCTGAAGCTTTTTGCAAAGCGTGCTGCGCTGCAAGAGCAAGGTAGAGGCACGTGTTAGAGCTGGGTAAAATAGTTACATTGGTCTTCTTGGGGGAGGGGAATATTGCAAAGCAACGAGCCTTGCTGTCTGTCTGGCGGCTGCTGATCACCTAATGTGAATGGGGTCAAGCGAAAAAACAAAAAGGTCATGTTCAAATTTGAGCATCTTTTCATGAAAATAAAACACATAGCTCGCCTTGCAAAGGTCCTCTCAAGCACCTGTGTGATCCCTATTCATGACAGCCCGGAGGCCTCGCAAGCTGCAAATTGGAAAACGAGGGATCACAGGGGCTGGAGAGGACTGCAAGGCAAGCCCTGTGTTTTGTTTCAGGGAAAGTCTTGTTCAACTTGAGCATTTTTCTTCTCCCGCACTCTACACAGCACGTCGTTAGGAGGCAGCCCCGGGCAATTTGGAGGCTGCCATTGGGAAGCGCTGTTTAAGTTAAATCGGTGCTGTCTGTATCTTGGAATGATAAAAATATTTGACAGTAAAACATAAGTACTTTACTGTCTCCCCCAAGGTAGCAGGCAATGCAGGTGTGGCGCATGGTTCTGAATGCGATCGGCATTGGAGCAGAGCCTTGGGGGACAAATGGCAGTCCGCACTGGATGTTCGTGTGCTCTCGGCTCAGAGGGCCACTCACGGAGCTGGCTGGTGGTCCAGAGTCTGACTGCTAGCTCTGATTAGCTTAATCACAGTTGAGTATGGGCAAAACAGCAGCACACTACGTGCAACGTCACACTTGTACATCAAGCAACCCATGCAGACTCTGGTTCCCAGACTGGATGCAAATAGGGAAACCACACTATGCATTTTGCGGTCTTTAGTGAGCCAAGTAATGGTTATTAAATGCAGTTCATATTGTTCACGGTATACAAAGCATTCATTGTGGCACAATGAAGTCAATGGCCAATTGATGTGCTATGGTCAAACATTTCTACACTGTACTGTAAAGAAGCTTTTAGGCACAAGTATTTTGTCAAATGTCTGAGGACACCGAGATGGAATGTAACAGAGACAACCACAGAAAAAAATATGCTTTAAAAAAAAAGAAAACACGAATGGCCGATGGGGCCTGTACGGTAGATAACTTATCTCAGCCCTCTGTGTAGAGATCGGAGGACTGCACGGCAGAGATCTCATCTCAACCCTCTGTGTAGAGAGCAGAGGACTGCATGGCAGATATCTTACCTCAGCCCTCTGTGTAGAGCGGAGAGGACTGCAAGGCAGAGATCTTATCTCAGCCCTCTGTGTTTGCTCCATCTTGTCATTGCTGCACAAGAGTGGTGAATGGAGGCATAAAGGCATTACACCTTGCTTGTATCCATCTATTTCTTGCTCTGCCCCATTTACATTGTGGCATATGTAGTTATTTACTTAATATCCCCTTTTCATGTCTCGACCCCTACTCCCGCCCTCCAAATCACCTGGCTTATCAAAGCCCATAGAAGCAAGTTGACTAAAAGACCCTCGAATACCGAACGCACATTTCCTTGATAACAATTCCGATTGTCAGGGAGCACTTGCTTGCAGGAGAAGGGCATATTTGTGGGTGCAAAGGGCCCATCGCCAAGCCCCTGTATGGGCTCTCTGCATCAACATCCGAGTATGGCTGGGATCACCCACATCGGTGCCGGGTGCACATGTGTATAGGCGTGGGAGCTTTGCACGGACATTTGCATCTGGGGATTAGAAAGGTGTGCAGGGGTCTGTAAATTCCCCTGTCAGTATTAAAGTTTCCGCTGCACCGAAACAGAGCCAGTGGGCGGCTTTGGGTGAAGCTGCATTCCAGAGTACGCCCCTTTATTACACAGCAGTGTGGTGTGGCATGTGGCAACCACACGCGTGCTGTGTTCCATGCATTATACCCTGTGGCTAACAGGAAGATGCATAGGCAAGGAAGACTCCCTTTTGCAAATCATTCCAAAAGCAACATGCAATATGTCCTATCACTTGCATGTACACATAGTGCATGGAAGTTGCACAACACTCCTGCGAGTTTGCCCCACAGTCTTGTCGCGCCTACATGCCACATGCAGAACGTAATTTCCCATCATTAGTTTCATTCTTTTTAAAGAGGGTAGGACCTTAATCCTAGAAAGTTGGTCCAGAGGATTGAAGTTCGTCTTTTCATTAGCAGATAGCAATTACACTATTAGACCTACCGTCTTTTGTAATCAACGCTATTATTGATCTGCACTTATGTCCAAGGTGGTTCCCTGTAAAATCACCAATATGTATTGTGCATCATTGAACAAACTATTGCACGTTAAATGCCTGTTATTACCTGACGATAAATGGGCACTGCGGCAGAAGGAAAATGGGAGTGCAGATGGGGCATAGGGCGTACAATGTGACAGAAAGAATGGCATACGAAGGCACTCAGAGGGTTTGCAGGGTGGAACTTGCAGCCTGGCTCCAGTGTAATACAAAACACTGGGAGGGATCAGGCCGGGCTGAGGCAGCTCCGCCCAGCATTGCCGCTCCCTCCCAGTGTTTTGTAACACTGACTGCTGCTGGCGCCAGGGTGTCGCGGCCGGGCCGCGGCAGTTTGCCGCCGGCCCGCCGCATTTATCAAAGAAAGGTAACACTTCAGTGTTACCTTTCTCTGCATCTGCGGCGGGCTGGCGGCGGCGGGCGCAGGGCTGCAATTGCAAAGGATCTGTAAGTTGCTTACTTACAGATCCTTTGCAACTTGCATCCATCCGTCCGGCGAGGCTGAGGCCCTGGGGGCTGGTTCCTGAAGTGTGAAGGCTTCACAATGAAGCCCATGCCTGGGCCGAAACCGGCCCACATGGTCTTCAGGAACCGGCCCCCAGGTCTCCAGCCATGATTTTGCATCGGCCACGGGCCGATGGGCCGACGACCCAATCCGACCCTGTCCCCTTGACCCGCAAACATCCTCAGACAATAGGTTAATCCTGGTGCTGGTCGACCATGCAACCAGGTATCCTGAGGCCGTCCCATTTACAAATGTAACTGCCAAGCCAGTTGCAGAATCTTTACTCGGCATGTTTACTAGGGTTGGCTTCCCTAAAGAAGTTGTGCCGGATGATGGCAGCAACTTTATGTCGAAGTATAGGCAGGCTATGTGGATAGAATGTAGGGTCACCTACAGGTTCTCTTCTGCATACCACCCCCAGACCAATGGTCTGGGGGGGCGTTTTAACAGGACGTTAAAGAGCATGATTGGGGCTCTGGAGGAGCCTCAGAGAAGAAAATGGGATCTTCTTGTTTCATGCTTACTGTTTGCCTACCGAGAGGTACCACAGGAGGGTGTTGGCTTCAGCCCCTTCGAACTTCTGTTCGGTCATCCCGTACGGGGACCCTTAGCCATCGTCAAAGAGGGATGGGAGATGCCCACTCCCCCTGTTACTACCAATGTAGTTGATTATGTGCTAGGGCTCAGAAAACGGATGGCACTTCTGATGGGCTTGGCTAGTGATAAATTGAAGGCAGGGCAAGCGCTGGTGAAACATTGGTTCGACCAGACAGCTTCCCTCATCAACTTTACACTTGGTCAGCAAGTCCTGATCATGAATCCCATAAAGCCTCGAGCTTTACAGGACAAATGGTCAGGCCCTTACCCAGTGGTGGAGCCCCTGGGTGAGGCTAACTATTCAGTGGACCTTGGAAGGCCAGGACAGGCTCCAAAAGTGTTTCACGTGAATAGGCTGAAGGCTTTCGTCCCAAGCGGCGAAATCGCAGCACTGCTATTTGCTTCAGACGTTGAGGAAGAGGAGTCTGAACCTCTCCCCGACCTGTTCAAAAGCAGTCCTTCAGATAGCTCTTTTGAGGGTGCCCGAGTGGCCCCTCACCAAAATGGACAAGGCTCAGTGGTTTACCTTGGACATGAAGTAGGTGGAGGGAGGAGACAGCCTCTACTCAGTCAGGTACAAGCGGTACAAGACTGGCCTACCCCCACTACGCAAACCCAAGTGAGAGCCTTTTTAGGACTCACGGGGTATTACCGCAATTTTGTGGCAGACTATGGTACCATAGCTGCTCCTCTGACTGCCCTCACAACTCCGAAGAAACCCAAGAAGGTAACTTGGACCGACGAGTGTGAGAAGGCCTTCAATGGCTTAAAAGACTCCTTGTGCCAGGCCCCTGTCCTAAGGGCCCCTGATTATCAAAGACCTTTTATCGTGCAGACGGATGCCTCTGACACTGGGATAGGAGCTGTACTATCACAAGTAGATGAGAAGGGTAAGGAACACCCTATCGGTTTTATTAGTCGCCAGCTTAAGGACAGAGAGCTCAGGTGGTCCACGGTAGAGAAAGAATGTTTCTCTGTTGTGTGGGCCCTAAGGAAGCTGAGGCCCTACCTCTATGGGACCCACTTCACTGTGCAGACTGACCATAAGCCGTTAAAGTGGCTAATGAACATGAAGGGGGAGAATCCAAAGTTGCTTAGGTGGTCCATAAGTCTTCAAGGCTTCGACTTCACTATTGAGCATAGGCCAGGTGTCCAACATAGCAATGCTGATGGGTTGTCCAGAATGTTTAACCGACCTGAACAAGAGACTCATCCAGGGGTGGATTAGTTCCCCCCTGTCCATAGTCTGGGAGGGGCGAGTGTTAGGAAAGATTTCGTAATTGTAGGGAATTTTCCTTCCATGTGGCAACCCCTAAACTTTTTGCTATTGTTTTTAAACTGGTTCTTGACTTTGCCAGAGAAGTACAGCCTTCTGCCGCACTTCTCTGGGCTTTCGCTCCTTTCTTACGGGGAAACTGACATGCCCTTAAGACAGTCAGTACCGGGGAACGTGGTTTCCCGTAGTTTCTTCTATCGTGTCGCAGCTTTAGTGCAACACGACACAAGAGGGCACTGTAAGCTAAGTTACAGCTCTCTTGGGTCTCTAGCCTTCTACAGGCCCTAGATACTCTTTTAGGAATGTATTTGATCGGTGCAAGTCATTCAGGGACTGGAATGGTGGCAGCGATCGCATTGTTTATTTTGAGCTCCTTTTGGCGTTCTGAGCACGTTTTTGCACTGAACCCAAAATGGTGGCCTGGCTCCCAAAATGGCCAGGCCGCGAGGCTCCTTTGTCCTGTCCACTGTCCGTCTTGCTCCCTTCACCTTCCCCAGGTCGGGCGACCCGGGGCCTTCCTTATTTGGGCATGTACTTTCCCGCGAAACGTGGTTGCTTTCGCGGGCTTCTACATGTCGTTTGTGTGCCTCCAGGGTGTGGGCTGGGATGTCTGGTCCCAATACACATCCTGGGTGCCAGAGAGTCTAGGGTGGTGTGAATGCCTGGGACCACCGTGGTCCGTGATTGGTCCACGTATGGTATGTGTTTTGATGAGCGGATCTCCCATTGGCTCCCCTCCGTTTTGGCGCGAAGGGAACCGTGGATAAGAGGGGGCTGGAAACACCACTACCATGTCGATCTCCTGAGTTCTCACGAACGAAGGAATACAGGAGCCAAGTATCCTGCAACTACGAGGCTGGACCGAGGAATCGCTGGTGACCCGCTGAAGGAATCCTCCTTTGCACTGCTGTCGTCCGGAGAGCCCCTATCCTCCTTTGATCGAACCAGAAGGCCTGTACTGGTGCTTCGACCTTTGGAATAGCAGGAACAGCTATTCCCGGCATCTTCAACCATCTCCTGCCAAGTAAGCCTTCGGAAGCGTCTCTGGGCCATCCAGTTGACTGACCAGCTTACCAAGGAGTTTGGCTCTGCAACCGCCGCCAGGTTGTGTTGTATTGCGAGTCCTTGTCCCTCTCCCACGCTTCGTACGCTTGGCGTTCCCAGGTCTGAAGGGAGGAGGGTTCATTTGGCTCGAATACACACGGCCGCTCCGTTGTCCTGTGCGGCAACAAAACTGTGCCGGTTTCGTCGATTGGGACGTCTTTTTACTCTACACGACTACAAAGCGTTCCCTGCTCTTCTGAACCTGCCAGCTGCTGAAACTATCGTGGAGAAGCCTGGGTCTGCTTGCTTCGGGGACCGGTGAGTAGTATATCTAGGATCTGGTCGCCCTCCTGCAGTATCCCATTGCTTTTCCCTGCTGTGTAAAAACAGCACCCTTTTGCCGCGCTCGCGCTCTGCTTCTGCCCGCTGTGGAGGCTGCGCTTGAGTTGCGGAACCTGTTCTCCTTCTGCTGTGCACTAACCCGAACTGCCTGACCTCCTCCGAAGAGCTCCCCCTTTTGCCCGTTGGCACCGGCGTGGCAGGTACTTTGAGCACAAGGCTCCACTCTTCGCAGGGCTCGGACTTCCATCTAGTTAGGTGCCTATGAAGGCGAACTGAGTCGAAAGCATTATCGCACTGCCTGTTTTCCTTCCCTGGCAGGTGGACTACATATTTCGTGCTTTAAACGCTTGCGACTGTGTATTTGTATATATATTGTGTTGATATGGTATGTGTTGGTTTAATATTGTGATATTGTGATTTTCTCGCTACGGTCATTATTTTAAAGGCCTTAAAATAAATGTGTATCTATTTTTGATATAACAACTGTTTGGAGTAGTTTGTTAGCGCTCTTGCTTTGTGTGCTCATTGCGGGCTTTCAGTCACCCTCACCCCTCTTGAGACCTAGTCTTGACCGCCGCGATCGCTACCTTGATTGGTCTGGCTTGTCCAGAGGTTACCCTGTTCCAAGTAATTAGGTTGGCCTTCTGAACTTCTGCGCCACCAGGACAGAGTTCAGAAATCCGTCTTAACACAGAGTCAAAGGCTACCCCTCTCTAAAGCGCACAGGAAGTACAAACAAACTACAGAAGGTTAGGTAAAATTATAAACTAAACAGTAGATCACATGGCTGGACAAGGGGAATTGCACAGATAAAACAAAATGTATTCATAATGAAGTTTCATATAAAAAGTCAAAAGGAACTAAACTGTTGGTCTTGCACAGAGTCAAAAAGCAAACAATTCTGTGAGTTGTGTGGTTAGTAACAACATGGGTGAAATGGTATGTACTGTTAACACATTAACAGTATGTAACTACTATTTATCGCAATCCATCTGTTGAAGAATCTTAAGATTGCGATGATCGGTCCTGATCTCAAATGGGTGTGCGGATCCTTGTAACAGGTGACGCCATTCAGTACACGCTTGTTTCATCGCTAAGAGCTCTTTTTCTATGACTGAATAATTCAGTTCACTTGCTTTGAGTGGCTTAGATAAGTAATCAATGGGATATTCGGGATCCCCATGCTGTTGTTTTAAGGCAGCCCCTAAACCTCCTACTGATGCGTCAGTTTCAACAATGAAGGTGAGTGACTGGTCCGGATGCTTAAGAATGAGTACCGAATAAAATTCTCCTTGAGGAAGAGGAAGGGTTGATCAGCTTTGTGTCCCAGAAAACAGTTACATTATTCTTCAGAAGTGCAGTCAAGGGTAGAGCGTTCTCAGAAAAATCAGAAATACATTTGCGATAACATTTCGCCAGTCACAAAAATCTTTCAACGTCCTTAGCATTATTGGGAGTAGGCCACTATCGTACAGCTACCACCTTGCGCTGGTCCAGTTTGACCCCCTTATCGGATAAAATGAATCCTAGGTAAGGAACAGATGAAACCTCAAAAAGGCCCTTTTCAGGTTTAATCAGTAGGTGGATTCTTTGCAGCCTATCGAGGAACTCATATACTTGACCAAAGTGTGATTCCAAATTCTTTGAGAACACCAAGATGTCAACTAGGTATATGATCAAGTCAGAAAATAGACAGTCCATGAACCGTGGAAATCAGCGGGAGCGTTGACCAGGACGAAGGGCATAAAATGGTACTCATATTGTCCGAATGGGGTTCTGAAGGCGGTCTTCCACTCGTCGCAAGCCTTGATGTGCAACAAATGGTAGGCTCCCCTAAGGTCCAGTTTCGTGAAAATGATAGAGCCCTGGACAACTTCCAGGATGTCCCTTATGAGTGGCATGGGATATCTTTCCTTGACAGTTACCTGATTTAAACCGCAAAAATCTATACACAGCCTGAGTTCTTTGAAATCCTTCGTAGGGATAAACCAGAGAGCCTCGGCAGGGGATTTGAAAGCCCTGATAAGTCTGTTCTGCATGTTATCCTCCAGGTACTCCTTCAATGCTTGTTTTTCGGGGATGGTGAGAGAAAACATGCGTCCAAACTGCACCAGTGCATTCTCCTGGAGATCGATGGAGCAGTCTTCTGGTCTATGGGGAGGCAGCACTTTGGGGACCTGATCCAGAAAGACTTCCTAGAAATGATGATATTGCTCGGGAATGCAATGTGCACCCAAAATGGGGACATCTTCTCGTGTACGTTCGGCAAAGGCGTTCTGCACCCTTGACTGTGAAAGACAAGAGGAGCAGTAGTCGGACAGAAAAAGTAGAGTGTTCTTGCTCCAATCGATGTAAGGGTTGTGTAACCTTAACCATGGTCTTCCCAGTATAACAGGAAAGTGTGCCACCCGAATCAGGTCAAAGTAGATAGCTTACTAGTGTTCAACGAAGACAACCTTGAGACCCACCGAGGTATGAGTGATATGCCCAGAACTCAATGGTGTACCATCGACCCCTTCTACTGCTTGGTTTTCCTTTCTTTCCAGACATGGAATACCTTCGTTCTGAGCCCAAAGGGCGTCCAGAGAGTTTTTGCCCACTCCACTGTCAATAAGAGCCAGGACTTCTACCTGTTTATGGGGTAATTGAAGGTGAACACAAACCACCAGAAGTATGGTGTCTTATTCAACAGCTCCAGAGTGGGTGACTAACAAGGAATGTTTCCAAAAACACTGATCCTGCCTCCCTCCTAGGACTGGGGTCTTTCCTTTCCAGTTCTGCATGGTGGAACTTCGGGACAATCCTGTAGAAAATTACCTTCTGAACCATAATACATACACAGACCGTGGTCCCGCCTTCTTTTTCCTTCCCTGCTGGACAAGGGACCTCGAGGGGCACCGATCTGCATGGGTTCTTCTTTAGGAGTCTAACCGGAAACTTGGCGTGGCAAAACAGGAGGCAGAACAACTGGCGGTTTGACTGGGATCTTCTTGCGTTCCACCTTCCTTTTCCTAATATGATAGTCTATTTGGAGAGTCATGGTCATCAGATCGCTGAGTGAAGAAGGTCGGGCGAGTCTTGCCACCTCTTCCTTGAGTTCCTCCTGTAATCCTCTTCTAAAGATGACAAACAGAGTCTCCTCAGGCCTTCCAGCCTTGTCCGCTTGAATTAGCAAATGTATGAGTGGTCCCCTACTGCAAATCCTACAATGACTTACAAGGGTAATTGGGCACCTCGGCTCTTTCAAAGGTCCTCCTCAATAAGGCTATGAATGCCTGGAAATCCTTCATCACAGGGTCAGCTGAAGTCACCAATGCAGTGACCCATTCAAGTGCATTGCCTGCCATATTGGATACCATATAACCCACTCGAGCCTTGTCAATGGAGTAAGTGTCGGTATGAAAAGTAAAATGCACGATGCAGGTATCAATAAACTCTTTCATTCTTTTCGGCGAGCCATCATACTTGCCTGAAGCGAGAGCCATGGGGGGCAGATCAGTAGGGAGGTCATCCCTTGAAGTTACAAATTGTTTTAGGACAGTGTTTTCTGCTTCCATGTTCTGCAGTTCCATCGATAGCCCCTGGAAGGCAGCAATTAGTCCCCGAACTTGTTCTGCCGTTGCCATCATAGATGTAGTCTATGGTGTTGCAAACTGTCAACAATGGTGAGAGAACACTCACCTGCATATTCTGCGGAGGAGAATTCCTCTTCTTTGGAGTTCACCAGAGTAGCCTTTTCCTTAGGTTACTTGCGCTCCTTATAGAGGTAAGGTCTTCCCCAGGAGTTAGCCACTAAACCCGCCACTGGCACAGCTAAGGCAAGGCCCCCTCACCCGTAAATTACCAGTTGAAGGGAAAAGGCCAAATGGCTTAAATCAAATGGATGCAGTAGATTGTGTTTCTGTAGATCCAGTTAACAGTGTTGACACGTAGATAGAAAGTTGCGTGACCAACAGGATCGTAAAGCTCTACTCCAGAAAGGTACGTGGAGCAGGAAAAGAAGGTTGAACAAAAAAGGGCACTCTGCAGAGAGAGGAGGCAACAAGGAGGTAAAACGAGAGTGGTCGAAAACCAAGCCAGAGACGGAAGAGCTCCAGGCGAAGTTTGTAGGATCCAGGAGGTGGATTTACCAAGAGCTCCGAAGCGAGGAGGAGAGAGCAGGTGCATTGCAGAGGGAACTGAAGAAGGCAGTGGGAAGAGGAGAGAAGGCAGGTGAGAGGAAGGGAAAGGACACAGGAAAACTAGCATCTAAAGCAAATAGCAGGGAAGCAAGTGGTTGCAAAGCGAGGTGGTGCAGTGAACAGCGACAGATAAGGAGGAGGAAACAAAACAAGAAAAGACGAGACCTCTCAGGGGCATAAAGGCGGAAGGGTGCCGGCCCATCAATGGAGGAAACTCTATCTCCACCAAAAAGTCCCCAGGGTCGCCGACCCGTGACAGTATGCCCCCTTCTATGCTCTGAGGAGGCCAGCTTCCCCGGATGCAGGCGATGAAACCGATCAATGAGCTGGGGTGGATTGGTATAGGAAACCGGCTCCCAGGAATTCCCAGAGAGAGGATAACCTTTCCATTGTATCAAATACGGTGGGTTTCCCTTGCGATATCTTTAGTCCCAAATCATGCAGACCTCGTAATCCTCATCGACTTAAGCAGTTAAGGGATGAAAAGCTTTGGTCTTACAGTTGTATGGATTATCTGTACAGTTATGTAGCAGGGATGAGTGAAACACTGAATGTAAGCGATTCAATGACAATGGTTTTTCTTGGTAAGAAATTCGAATGGACCAATGAATCTCAGAGAGAGTTTGGAAGGGTGAACCCATCTGGGTAGGTGTTTGGTTGAAAGCCAGACGAAAGTACCGACTTCCCAATCTGGATGAGTTCTGTGTGAGTCCGTGTGCGAGTCTGCTTCAGTCTTGTATGAGTGCCTGACTCTTTTCAGGTTCTCAGCCGCATCCTTTTGAGCCTGAGAAAGCTCCTTCAGAGGAGTGTCGATGGAAGGGATGGTGGAGGTCAGAAAGGCTGAAGTAGGAAGATATCAGGGATTTAGACCGTAGGTGCAGTAAAATGGACTCATCCCTATAGCTGTATGTATGGTATTGTTATACACAAATTGCGCCACAGGCGATTATCCAATCGAGTGTTGACGTAGAACATGAGATACTGTTCCATGGTGAAGTTTAGCCTCTCTGTCCCTTTGTCTGTGGATGATAACCAGATGAAAGTGCTCTTTCATTTGGACGCATATTTTCTCTCACCATACCAGAAAAAAAATAATTGAAGGAGTACCAGGAGGATAACATGCAGAACAGACTTATTTGTATTTGTATTTTATTTTATTTTATATAGCGCTTTAACCCAAAGTGCTGTACAGATTAAAACCAAGTACGCTACAAATATAATGGTAAGTAGGAATCAGAGCATCAGAACATCGTAATTGGTAGCAGACAATAAAGGACAATGTAGTAGATAAGATTTCAATGAAGATCAGAAAATAGAATAATCACTGATAGAGCGAATAGCCAGTGGCAAGGCGTTACAATGTAGTGGAGCGAGAAGCTGGAAAGACCGGACTTATCAGGCCTTCCAAATCTCCTTCCAGGGACTCTCTGTTTTTCATCCCTGAGAAGGATTCCAAAGAACTCAGGCCGTGCACAGATTATCGCAGCCTAAATCAGGTAACCGTCAAGGACAAATATCCCATGCCCCTCACAAGGGACATCCTGGAAGCTGTGCAGAGCTCTACCATTTTCACAAAACAATACCTTAGGGGGACTACTATTTGTTGTGCATCAAGGCCGGCGACGAGTGGAAGACCGCCTTCAGAACCCCATTCACACCAGGTTATGCCCTTCAGCCTAGTCAACGCTCCCATTGTTTCTCAGCGGTTCACGGACAGTCTATTTTTTGACTTACTGTTTCATACAGAGATCACATACATAGATGACATCTTGGTGTTCTGGAAGAATTCGGAATCACCCCGTGGACACGTATATGAGGTCCTCGATAGGCTGCAAAGAAGCCACCCACTGATTAAAGCTGAAAAGTGCCTTTTTGAGGTTCATCTGTTCTTTTTACTTAGGATTCATCTTATCCGATAAGGGCGATGAAATGGACCAGCAAGAGGTGGTAGCTGTACGACAGTGGCCTAAACCTAATACTGCTAAAGATATTGAATGATTTTTGGGACTGGCACATTTTTATCGGAAATGTATTCCTGATTTTTCTGAGATCGTCCTTCCCTCAACCGCACTTCTGAAAAAGAATATACCCTTTGGATGTCAGTGAGGGTCTGTCTGGAGGAAGCACTGCTATAGGTATCAGCTATAGGGAGGCCTGGGATAAAGACCAGGATATCCTTTTTGAACTTCTTCCTACCAGAATTGGTGAGAAGGGTAGGATAGTACAATAGAGAAGCAGTTAGAGAAGCTCGGAGAAACAGAGAGCACCATAGAGGAAGTGGGGGAATGAGGAGAGAGGAAGAGGGGTGGAGGTGGTGGGTGGGAAAAGAACAGTAGGGGGAGACACTGGGGGTGCAAGCAGACGAAACGGAATGAGACAAGACAAATAGTAAAAAAAGAACTTGTCAAGAAGAGCAAAAATAGGACACAAGGCAGTAAGGTGAACAACAATCAGGTTACCAGGCTGGATTTTGACTGAGACGTCAGAGATATGAGGAGGGAAGGAGAGTGTGGAGTCAAAGATGAACCCAAGCTTCTTAGCCTCACGGGTGGGACCAGGAAGATGGTCAAGGGATGCTGGCCAGAGAGTGACAGGAAAGGAAGGTTCAGGTGAGCCGATGAAGAGGATCGCCCTCTTGCTCGCATTTAGTCAAAGATCATTGGTGGCACACCACTCATGGATTGCAGACAGGCAATCCGAGATGAGAGAGGGAGAAGAGGTGGCAGAGGAGAGCCTGAAAATGAGCTGGGTTTCATCCGCAGAGCACTGAAAGTTGGAGCAGAGAGCAGCAATGGGGTCTGTGAGAGTTGCCAGGTATTGGTTGAAGAGCCAGGGAGAAAGGATATACCCCTGGGAAACACCACATGCAGAGAGAGAGATAGAGGAGAGGAAGGACCCAAGTTGGACCTGAGAGGGTCGGTACAAGAGGAAAGAGGTCAGCCAGGTGATACCCAGGTTGTCACAGCGCGTGCTCTCTCTCACGCTCTTGCTCTCTCTCTCACTCTTGGGCTCTCTCCTGCTCTCGCACTCTCTCACTCTCGTGCTCTCGCTCGCTCACTCTCTCGCTCTCTCTCTCACTTGCTCTCTCTCGTGCTCTCTTGCTCTCTCTCGCTCTCTCTATCACTCGCTCTTGGTCTCTGATCACGAGAGAGTGTGAGTCACTCTCTCTAGCTCGCTTGCTCTCTCTTGCTCTCACACTCACTCTCTTGCACTCTCTCACTATCTTACTTTCGCTTGCTCTCTCGCTCTCTCTTGCTCTCACTCGTGCTTGCTCTCTCGCACTCTCTTGCTCTCTCTCGCTCTCTCTTGGTATCTCACTCGCGCTCACCTGCACTCGCTCTCTCACTCTCTCTCGGTCTCCCGTGCTCGCTCTCTCGTGCTAGCTTGCTCTCTCCCCGTCGCTTTCTCTCTCTCTATCTTGCTCTCTCTTGTTCTCTCTCACGCTCTCTCTCTCACATTCTCTCGTGCTCGCTCTCTCTTGCCCTTGCTCTCTTGCACTTCCTCTCTCACTTGCACTGATTTGTGCTCACTCTCTCTCGCTGGCTCTCTTGCTCTCTTGCTTACGTTCTCTCTCTTGCTCTCTCACCATTTCTCTCGCTCTCTTGCTCACGTTCTCTCTCTCGCTCTCTCCTTCTCGCTCGCGTTTACCCTTTCTTGCTCTCTATCTCTCACTCGCTCTCTCTCTTGCTCTCTCTCGCTCTCTTGCCCTCTCTCTCTTGCTCTCTCATGCTCACTCTCTTGTCCTCTCATGCTCTCTCTCTCTCTGGCTCTCGCTCTCTCTTGCTCGCTCTCTCGCTTGCTCTCTCGCTTGCTCTCTTGATCTCTCTCTCACTCTTGCGCACTCTTGCTCTCTCTTGTGCTAGCTCATGCTATCTCATGCTTGCTCACTCTCTCATGCTCGCTTACTCTCTCGTGCTCTCGCACACTTGCTCGCTCTCTAGCACTTGCTGGCTTTCTCGCTCGCTCTCTCTCTTGTGCTCTGTCTCTCTCGCGCTCTCTGTCTTGTGCTCGCTCGTGCTCACTCTTGTGCTCTCTCTCTCACTCTCTCTCACTCTCTCGTGCTCTCTCTCCCTCCTGCTCTCTCTCTCGCTTCCTCTCTCTCTTGATCTCTCTCATGCTCGTTCTCTGTCTCTCTCTCTCTATCACTCTTTCTTGCTCTCTCTCTATCACTCTCTCTCGCTCTCTTTCATTCTCTGTCGCTAGCTCTCGATCGTGCTTGCTCTCTTGCACCTTCTTGCTCTCGCTTGGTCTCTCACTCGTGCACTCATCTGCTCGCTCTCTTTGGCTCTCCTGCGCATGCTCTCTTGTGCTTGCTTGCTCTCTCTAAATGAACAATGGAGACAGTTTGAATAAATCAACTTGCATCTCAACCCTGTCAGGTATTCACTGCAGAACACATCTAATTCTTCATTTCCAGTTGGACTTGCGCAGTTCAAATATCTTTACATTTTATGAAATGGGCCACTTTTCCCATATGCACCAATGTTTTGCTCTCATAAGAAATAGGCTAAATTGCATTGAGTGTTAGTAGGGGAATATGTTATTGGGTCCTGGAATATTAGTAGAATGAGTATGTTATTTTACTTTCATTGCATTTAGTCCATTGCTGTGCTGTGGTGCAAATGATAAAACTTGTTGTGCAGGGTCAAATTCAAATTGGCAGGCTTGTGCTTTTTGAGCAATAATAATGACATCTATTAGACAAAGTTTGAGTCTCACACATGCTATTTAATGGGCTGATTTGTCAATCAGAGGTTTTCTTTGAATGATACATGAGTTTGAGAAAAAGGCTTGAGGCAGAGAGGGCTGGGTCATTCACTCACCCCATGGTGAAGGTAGCAGATGGACTGACACAAAGTCTCTCTCGCGCACTCCTCTCTCTCTCGCTCACTCTTGCACTCTCTCTCTCTTGCTTGATTTTGCTCTCTCTTGCTTGCTCTCTCGCTCTCGATCTCTCACACTCTCTTGTGCTTGCACTCTCCCTTGCTCTCTCAAGCTCTCTCTCTCTCACTTGCTCTTGCTCCCTTTCTTACTTTATTTTGCTCTCTCATTCGCGCTCTCTCTCACTTGCACTCTCTTTCGTTTTTGCACTCTCTCTCATGCTCGCTCTCACTCTCACATGCTCCCTTGCGGTCTCTCGTTCTCTCACTCTCTATTCACGCTCTCTCGTTCTCTTGTCAACTCTCTCTTGCTCTCTCTCAATCGCTCTCTCATGCTCGTTCTCTTGCTCTCTCATGCTCTTGCTCACTCTCTCTTGCTCTCCCTCGTCTCTCGCTCTCACTTGCTCTCTCTTGCTCTCTCATGCTATCTCTTGTGCTTGCTCTTGCACTCTCTTGTTCACCCTCTCTTTCTTGCTCTCTCTTGGTGTCTCACTCATGCTCACCTGTGCTTGCTCTCTAATGCTCGCTTGCTCTCTCCCTGTCGCTTTCTCTCTCTTGCACTCTCTCGCTCTCTCACTTGCTCTCGCACACTCTAACTCGCATTCTCTCATGCTCATTGTCTCTCGCCCTTGCTCTCTCGCGCTTTCTCTCTCACTCGTGTGTACTCTCTCGCACTCTCTTGCTCGCTCTCACTCTCTCTCACTCTCTCTCTGTCTCTCTCTTGCTCTCCCACTCTCTCGATTGCTCGTGCTCTTTCTCTTTCTTGTGTCTGCTTTCACGTGCTCTCTTGCTCTGTCTTATTCACCCACTCTCTTTCTCTCTCTCCCTCACTCTATCTGTCTCTATTGCTCTCTCTCCACTCTCTCTCTCGCTCTCTCTCTCTCTTGCACTCTCTCTCTCGCTCTCTCTCAATCGGTAGCACTTGCTCTTTTGCATTCTCTTGCTCTCACTCACTCTCGCACTCACTCTCTCACTCTCTCAGTAGCTCTTGTGCTCATGCTCTCTTGTTCTCTTACTCTCATGCTGTCTCATGCTTGCTCACTATCTCATGCTGGCTCGCTCTCGCTTGCACTCTCGCGCTTTTTCTATCACTCGCTCTTGGTCTCTGATCATGAGAGAGTGTGAGTGACTACCTGCACTCGCTCTCTCTCGCTCTCTCTCTGTCTCCCGCACTCGCTCTCTCATGCTCGCTTGCTCTCTCCACGTCGCTTTCTCTCTCTCTCTCTCTTGCTCTCTCTTGTTCTCTCTCGATCTCTCGTGCTCTCTCTCTCTCACATTCTCTCTAACGCTTGCTTGCTCTCTCCCTGTCGCTTTCTCTCTCTTGTCTCTCTCAATCTGTAGCGCTTGCTCTTTTGCATTCTCTTGCTCTCACTCACTCTTGCGCTCACTCAATCTCTCACTCGCTCTTGTGCTCATGCTCTCTTGTTCTCTTACTCTCTCACTCTTTCTTGCTCTCTCTTGTGCTATCTCATGCTATCTCATGCTTGCTCACTATCTCATGCTGGCTCGCTCTCGCTTGCACTCTCGCGCTCTGTCTATCAGTCGCTCTTGGTCTCTGATCATGAGAGAGTGTGAGTGATTCTCTTAGCTCACTCGCTCTCTCTTGCTCTCTCACTTTATTTTGCTCTCTCATTCACGCTCTCTCTCACTTGCACTCTCTCTTGTGCTCACACTCTCTCACGCTCGCTCTCACTCTCACTCTCACACGCTCTCTTGCAGTCTCTCGCTCTCACACTCTCTATGCATGCTCTCTTGTTCTCTTGCTCACTCTCTCTCTTCCTCTCTCTCAATCGCTCTCTCATGCTCGCTCTCTCATGCTCTCGCTTACTCTCTCTTGCTCTCCCTCGTCTCTCTCACTTGCTCTCCTGCTCTCTCCTGCTTCTCATCCTCTCTCTCATGCTTGCTCTTGCACGGTCTTGCTCTCTGTCTCTTTCTTGCTCTCTCTTGGTATCTCACTCATGCTCACCTGCGCTTGCTCTCTCTCAGTCTCCTGCGCTCGCTCTATAACGCTCGCTTGCTCTCTCCCTGTCGCTTTCTCTCTCTTGCTCTCTCTCAATCGGTAGCGCTTTCTCTTTTGCATTCTCTTGCTCTCACTCACTCTCGCACTCACTCACTCACTCTCTCACTCTCTCACTTGCTCTTGTGCTCATGCTCTCTTGTTCTCTTACTCTCTCGCTCTCTCTTGCTCTCTCTTGTGCTATCTCATGCTATCTCATGCTTGCTCACTATCTCATGCTGGCTCGCTCTCGCTTGCACTCTCGCGCTCTGTCTATCAGTCGCTCTTGGTCTCTGATCATGAGAGAGTGTGAGTGATTCTCTTAGCTCACTCGCTCTCTCTTGCTCTCACGCTCACTCTCTCGCATTCTCTCACTATCTTACTTTCGCTTGCTCTCTCACTCCCTCTCGCTCTCACTCATGCTTGCTCTCTCGCACTCTCTTGCTCTCTCTCGCTCTCTCTTGGTATCTCACTTGCGCTCACCTGCACTCGCTCTCTCTCGCTCTCTCTTGGTCTCCCGCGCTCGCTCTCTCATGCTCGCTTTCTCTCTCGATCTCTCGTGCTCTCTCTCTCTCACATTCTCTCTCTCTCGCTCTCTCTCAATTGGTAGCGCTTGCTCTTTTGCATTCTCTTGCTCTCACTCACTCTCGCGCTCACTCACTCTCTCACTCGTTCTTGTGTCCATGCTCTCTTGTTCTCTTACTCTCTCGCTCTCTCTTGTGCTATCTCATGCTATCTCATGCTTGCTCACTATCTCATGCTGGCTCGCTGTCGCTTGCACTCTCGCGTTCTCTCTATCACTCGCTCTTGGTCTCTGATCATGAGAGAGTGTGAGTGACTCTCTTAGCTCACTCACTCTCTCTTGCTCTCACGTTCATCATCTCGCACTCTCTCACTATCTTACTTTCGCTTGCTCTCTCGCTCCCTCTCGCTCTTACTCGTGCTTGCTCTCTCGCACTTTCTTGCTCTCTCTCTCTCGCACGCTTGATTATGTTCTCTCTCTTGCTCTCTCACCATTTCTCTTGCTCTCTTGCTCATGTTCTCTCTCGCTCTCTCCATCTCACTCGCTTTCACCCTTTCTTGCTCTCTCTCAAACTCGCTCTCTTGCTTGATCTCTCTCGCTCTCTTGCCCTCTCTCTTGCTCTCTCTTGCTCACTCTCTTGTCCCCTTGTGCTCTCTCTCTCTGGCTCTCGCTCTCTCCATCTCTCACTCTCTATTTTGCTTTTGCTCTCTCTTGCTCGCTCTTGCTCTCTCGCTTGCTCTCTCGCTTGCTCTCTTGCTCTCTCTCTCACTCTTACGCACTCTTGCTCTCTCTTGTGCTAGCTCATGCTATCTCATACTTGCTCACTCTCTCACGCTCACTCGCTCTATCGTGCTCTCGCACACTCGCTCGCTCTCTAGCACTTGATGGCTTTCTTGCTTGCTCTCTCTCTTGCGCTCTGTCTCTCTCACGCTCTCTCTCTCATGCTCTCTCGTGCTCACTCTTGTGCTCTTTCTCTCTCTCTCGCTCTCTCTCTCACTCTCTCGTGCCGTCTCTCTCTCGTGCTCTCTCTCGCTTTCTCTCTCTCTTGCTCAATCTCTCATGCTCGTTCTCTGTCTCTTGCTCTCTCTCTATCACTCTTTCTTGCTCTCTCTCTATCACTCTCTCTCACTCTCTCTTTCATTCTCTGGCGCTAGCTCTCACTCACGTTTGCTCTCTTGCACTCTGTTGCGCTTGTTCTCTTGCACTTGCTTGTTCTCTCTCACTTTCACTCACTCTCACTCTTGCTCGTTCACTTGCTCACTCTCTCGCACTCTCTCATGCTCACTCCCTCTTGCTCACTCACGCTTGCTCTCTCCCACTCTTGCCCTCTCTCTCTTGATCTCTCGCCCTCTTTCCCTCTCTCGCTCAATCTCGCTCGCTCTCTCGCCATCTCTCTCAAACTCGCTCTCTCTTGCTCTCTTGATCTCGTTCTCTCTCTTGCTCTCACGTCATCTCACTCTCTCTCGTTCGCACTTGCTCTATCGCTCTCGCTCATTATCACTCTTTCTTGCTCACTCTCACTCGCTTGCTCTCTCTGACTCACTCTCTCTCACTCTCCCCATCTTGCTCTCTCTCGCTCCCTTGCTCTTGCTCCCTCTTGCTAAGTCTCGCTCTCTCACTCTCTTACTCTCTTGCTCTTGCTCTCTCTCGCTCACTCGCTCGCTCTCACTCGCTCTGTCTTTCTCTTGCTTGTTCTCTCTCGCTCTCTCTCTCACTTGCTCTCTCTCTCGATTCCTCTCTCTTGCTCTGTCGCTCGCTATCTCTCTCTCTCGCTCTCTCACTCACTCAGTCATTTGCTCTTTCACTCTCGCTCTCTCTCACTTGCTCGCTCTCTTGCTTGCTTTTACCCTCGCTCGCTTTCACCCTCGCTCGCTCTCGCACTCTTGCTCTCTCTCTCTGACAAAACAGCCCATTAAATAGCATGTGATTTCCTTTGTGCCTTTGACGAAGATTCAAACTGCAGCGCTGAAGAGAAAAATGGTACATTTATCCGGCGTGGTTCCCTCCTTTTTCATAAATGAGCAATGGAGACAGTTTGAATAAATCAACTTGCATCTCAACCCTGTCACCTATTCACTGCAGAACACATATAATTCTACATTTCCAGTTGGACTTGCACAGTTCAAATAACTTTACATTTTATGAAATGGGCCACTTTGCCCCTATGCACCATTGTTTTGCTCTCATAAGCAATGGGCTAAATTGCATTGAATGTTAGTAGGGGAATATGTTATTGGGTCCTGGAATGTTAGTAGAATGAGTATGTTATTTTACTTTCTTTGCATTTAGTTCATTGCTGTGCTGTGGTGCAAATGATAAAACCTGTTGTGCAGGGTCAAATTCAAATTGGCTGGCCTGTGCTTTTTGCGTAATAATACTAACATCTATTAGACACAGTTTGAGTCTCACACATGAGTCTCACACCATTGGCACTAGTTAAAATTCACACCTTTGCTAAATGTGGATGATGAAGTTTGGAGCTACCTTGTTGAAATTCAGAATAGGGAAAAGTATTTCTCTATACTTCTCTAAACTCCATTGTTCACTTATGAAAAAGGAGGAAACAGCGCCGGATGAATGTAACATTTTTCTCTTCAACGCTGCAGTTTGAATCTCAGTCAAAGGCACAAAGGAAATCAAATGCTATTTAATGGGCTGATTTGTCAAGCAGAGGTTCTCTTTGAATGATACATGACTTTGAGAAAAAGGCTTGAGGTAATTCACTCACCCAATGATGAAGGTAGCAGATGGACTGGCACAAAGTCTCTCTCGCGCTCTCTCTCTCTCGCTCACTCTTGCACTCTCTCTCTCTTGCTTGATCTTGCTCTCTCTTGCTTGCTCTCTCGCTCTCGATCTCTCACACTCTCTCATGCTTGCACTCTCCCTCACTTTCTCAAGCTCACTCTCTCTCACTCGCTCTTGCTCCCTCTCTCACTTTATTTTGCTCTCTCATTCACGCTCTCTCTCACTTGCACTCTCTCTCGTGCTCGCACTCTCTCACACTCGCTCTCACTCTCACATGCTCTCTTGCAGTCTCTTGCTCTCTCACTCTTTATTCATGCTCTCTCATTCTCTTGGTCACTCTCTCTCTTGCTCTCTCTCAATCGCTCTCTCATGCTCGCTCTCTTGCTCTCTCATGCTCTCGCTCACTCTCTCTTGCTCTCCCTCGTCTCTCTCTCTCACTTGCTCTCCTGCTCTTTCTTGCTTCTCATGCTCTCTTGTGCTTGCTCTTGCACGCTCTTGCTCTGTCTCTTTCTTGCTCTCTCTTGGTAGCTCACTCATGCTCACCTGCGCTTGCTCTCTCTCAGTCTCCTGCGCTCGCTCTATAAGGCTCGCTTGCTCTCTCCCTGTCGCTTTCTCTCTCTTGCTCTCTCTCTCTCTCACTCGCACATGCTCTCTCACTCTCTGTTGCTCTCTCTGACTCTCTCTTGGTCTCTCTCTTGCTCTCCCACTCATCCACTCTCTCTCGATTGCTCGTGCTCTTTCTCTTGCATCTGCTTTCACATGCTCTCTTGCTCTCTCTTACTCGCTCGCTCTCACTCTCTGTCTTGCTCGCTCTCTCAAACTCTCTCTCTCTTACTCTCTTACTCGCTCGCTCACTTTCTCAATCACTCACGCTCTCATGCTCACTTTCTCACTTGTTCTCTTGCGCAGTCACACTCGCTCTCTTGTGTGTTTTCTCTTTCTCTCTCATTTACACTATCACTCTCTCTCTCACTCTATCTGTCTCTTGCTCTCACTCTCTATTGCTCTATTTCTATCGCTCTCTCGCTCTCTCTCTCGCTCTCTCTCTGATCCTCTCTCTCTCTTGCGCTCTATCTGTTGCTCTCCCTCAATCGATAGCTCTTGCTTGCACCTGCTCCTTTGCACTCTCTTGCTCTCACTCGCTCTCTCGCATTCTCTCACTCGTGCTCTCCCATGCTCGCTCTCCCGCGCTTGATCGCTTGCGCTCGCTTGCTCACTTTCGCTTTCACTCACTCTCTCTCACTTGCTCACTCTCTCATGCTTGCGCTCTCTCGCTCACTCTTGCTCTCTCACTCTCTTGCCCTCTCTCGTTCTCTTACCCTCTCTCTCACACTCTCTGGTTCTCTCTCGCACTCTCTATCCCGCTCGCTCAATTGCGCTCTCAAACTCTCTCTCTCTCTCTCCCTCTCTCTCTCTTGTTCTCTCTTGCTCTCTCTCTCTCAATCTCACTCGCTCTTTTGCTCTTGCCATCTTTCTCTCTCCCACTTGCTCCCTCTATCACTCGCTCTGATCATGAGAGAGAGTGTGAGTGACTCCAGCTTGCTCTTTCTTGCTCTCTCATGCTCACTGGCTCTCTCTCTCGTGCTCTCTCTCTCACTATCTTACTTTCGCTTGTTCTCTCACTCTCTCTTGCTCTAACTCGTGCTTGCTCTCTCGCGCTCTCTTGCTCTCTCTCGCTCTCTCTTTGTTGATCTCTCTTGGTATCTCACTCGCGCTCACCTGCGCTTGCTCTCTCTCGGTCTCCCACACTCGCTCTTTCATTTTCGGTTGCTCTCTCCCCATCACTTTCTCTCTCTCTTGCTCTCTCTCGCTCTCTCACTTGCTCTCTCGTGCTCTTTCTCTTGCATTCTCTCATGCTCACTCTCTTCCGCTCTTGCTCTCTTGCGCTTGCTCTCTCACTCGCACTGTGTTGTGCTTGCTCTCTCTCGCTGGCTCTCTTGCTCTCTCGCTCTCTCGCTCAATTGCCCTCTTAATCTCTCGCGATCGATCTCTTGTGCTTTCGCTTGTTCTCTCTTGCTCTCTCTCCCTTGCTTATGTTCTCTCTCTCGCTCTCTCACCATCTCTCTCACTCTCTTGCTCACATTCTCTCTCTCGACATCTCTCTCGCTTGCTCTCTCCATCTCGCTCGCTTTTTCGCTTGCTCTCTCTTGCTCTGTTGTCCTCGCTCTCTTTCTCTCATGTGCTTGCTCTCTTGCTCACTCTCTCTCGCTCCCTAGTCCTCTTGTGCTCACTCTCTCACTCTCTCGCTCTCTCTATCTTTCGCTCTCTATCGCCTTTGCTCTCTCTTGCTCGCTCTCACTCTCCCACTTGCTCTCTCGCTCTCTCACTCTCACACAGTCTTGCTTGCTTTCTCTCTAACTCTCCTGCTCGCTCACTCTCTCTTGTGCTTACGCTCTCTCGTTCTCTTACTCTCTCTCTCGCTCTATCTTGCTCTCTCTTGTGCTAGCTCATGCTATCTCATGCTTGTTCACTCTCTCACGCTCGCTCTCTCGCTCTTGCACGTTCTCCATCACTTGCGTACATTCTCATGCTCTTGCCCTCTCTCGCTCACTCGCGCTCTCGCACTCTCTCTCTGTCACTCACTTGCTCTGTTGCTCTCTCTCACTTGCCTGCTCTCTCTCTTGCTCTGTCCCTCTCACTCACTCTCTCTCCCTTGTTCTATCTTGCCCTCTCGTTCTTTCGCTTGTTCTCTTGCTTGCTCTCTCATGTACTCTCTTGCTTGCTCTCATGTGTACTCTCTCTTGCCCTCTCTCTCTTTCCCTCTCTCTCTTTCTCGCACTTTCTCGTGCTTGTTCACTCATTCTCTCTCGCTTTCTCTCACGTTCGCTTTCACTTGCTTCCTTGCTCGCTCTCTTGCTCTCTCTCTTTCTCACATTCACTTTCACTTGCTCTTTTGCTCGCTCACTTGCTCTCTTTCTTGCTCTCGCTCTCATACTCTTGCTCGCTCTCTCTATCGTGCTCTCATTCTCACTTGCCCTTGTACTCTCTCTCGCTCTCTCGCTCTCACTCGCTTGCACTCTCTCGCACTCTCTCTCTCTCTCGCTCTCTCTTGCTCTCTCTCCATCACTCTCTCTTTCCTGCGCTTGCTCTCTTGCTCTCTCTCACTCGCGCTTTCTCTCTTTCTATCTCTTGCTCTCTCTCTTGCCCTCTTGCTTTCTCTCTCTGGCACTCTCTCTGGCGCTCTCTCTCTCGTGCTCTCTCTCGCTCTTGTGCTCTATATCACTCTCACACTCTCTCACTCAATTGCCCTCTCTATCTCTTGCGCTCACTCTCTTGGGCTCACGCTTGCTCCCTCTCGCTCTCTCTCTTGTTCTCTCACGCTCTCTCTCGCTTGCTCTCTCTTGCTCTCTTGCTTATGTTGCCTCTCTTGCTCTCTCACCATCTCTCTTGCTCTCTTGCTCACGTTCTCTCTCTCTCGATCTCTCAACATCTCTCTCGCTTGCTCTCTCCATCTCGCTCGCTTTCACTATTTCTGGCTCTCTCTCTTGCTTGCTCTCTCTCGCTCCCTTTTCCTCTCGTGCTCACTCTCACTCCCTCGCTCTCTCTCTCTCTATCACTTTCGCTCTCTCTTGCTCGCTCTCTAACTCACACTTGTGCACTCGTTCTCTCTCTCACTCTCTCTTGCTCTCTCACATCACTCTTGCTCTCTTGCTCATGTTATCTCTCTCTCGCTCTCAACATCTCTCTCACTTACTCTCTTCATCTTGGTTGCTTTCACTCTTTCTTGCTCTTTCTCTCTCGCTCTCTCTTGCTCTCTCTTGTTCTCTCTTGCTCGCTCTCTCTTGCCCTCTCTCTCTTGCTCTCTCTCTCTTGCTCTCTCTCTCTCTCTCTCGTTCCCTTGTCCTCTCGTGCTCACTCCCTTGCTCTCTCTCTCTCTTGCCCTCTATCGCTTTCACTCTCTCGCTTGCTCTCTCGCTCTCTCACTCGCTCTTGTGCACTCTTGCTCGCTCTCTCTCTCGCTCATGCTCTCTCTCGCTCACTCTTTTTCTCTCACTCACCCACTCACTCTCTTGCTCTCTCATGGCTCTTGTGCTCAGGCTCTCTCGTTCTCTTACTCTCTCTGTCACTCTCTCTTGCTCTCTCTTGTGCTAGCTCATGCTATCTCATGCTTGCTCACTATCTCATGCTCGGTCAGTCTCTCGTGCTCTCTCAAGCTTGCTCTCTCACTCACTCACTCTCGCTCGCTCTCTCTCTTGCGCTGCTGTCTGTCTCTCTCTCGCTCTCTCTCATGCTCTCTCACTGTGCTCTTTCGCTCTCTATTGCTCCTGTGCTCTCTCTCGCTCTTGCACTCTCTCTCTAGCTCTCTCTCTCGCTCTCTCTTGCTCTCTCTCCATCACTTTCTCTCCCTTGCGCTTGCTCTCATGCTCTCTCTCACTCAATCGCCCTCTCTATCTCTTGCACTCGCTCTCTTGGGCTCTCGCTTACTCTCTTCTGCTCTCTCTCTTGCTCTCTCATGCTCTCTCTCTTGCTCTGTCCCTCTCACTCACTCTCTCTCCCTTGTTCTATCTGGCCCTCTCGTTCTCTCGCTTGTTCTCTTGCTTGCTCTCTCATGTACTCTCTTGCTTGCTCTCTCGTGTACTCTCTCTTGCCCTCTCTCTCTTTCCCTCTCTCTCTTTCTCGCACTTTCTCGTGCTTGTTCACTCATTCTCTCTCGCTTTCTCTCACGTTCGCTTTCACTTGCTTCCTTGCTCGCTCTCTTGCTCTCTCTTTCTCACATTCACTTTCACTTGCTCTTTTGCTCGCTCACTTGCTCTCTCGCTTGCTCTCGCTCTCATACTCTTGCTCGCTCTCTCTATCGTGCTCTCATTCTCACTTGCCCTTGTACTCTCTCTCGCTCTCTTTCTCCCACTCGCTTGCACTCTCTCGCACTCTCTCTCTCTCTCGCTCTCTCTTGCTCTCATTCCATCACTCTCTCTTTCTTGCGCTTGCTCTTTTGCTCTCTCTCACTCGCGCTTTCTCTCTTTCTATCTCTTGCTCTCTCTCTTGCCCTCTTGCTTTCTCTCTCTGGCACTCTCTCTGGCGCTCTCTCTCTCGTGCTCTCTCTCGCTCTTGTGCTCTATATCACTCTCACACTCTCTCACTCAATTGCCCTCTCTATCTCTTGCGCTCACTCTCTTGGGCTCACGCTTGCTCTCTCTCGCTCTCTCTCTTGTTCTCTCACGCTCTCTCTCGCTTGCTCTCTCTTGCTCTCTTGCTTATGTTGCCTCTCTTGCTCTCTCACCATCTCTCTTGCTCTCTTGCTCACGTTCTCTCTCTCTCGATCTCTCAACATCTCTCTCGCTTGCTCTCTCCATCTCGCTCGCTTTCACTATTTCTGGCTCTCTCTCTTGCTTGCTCTCTCTCGCTCCCTTTTCCTCTCGTGCTCACTCTCACTCCCTCGCTCTCTCTCTCTCTATCACTTTCGCTCTCTCTTGCTCGCTCTCTAACTCACACTTTGGCACTCGTTCTCTCTCTCACTCTCTCTTGCTCTCTCACATCACTCTTGCTCTCTTGCTCATGTTCTCTCTCTCTTGCTCTCAACATCTCTCTCACTTACTCTCTTCATCTTCGTTGCTTTCACTCTTTCTTGCTCTTTCTCTCTCGCTCTCTCTTGCTCTCTCTTGTTCTCTCTTGCTCGCTCTCTCTCTTGCCCTCTCTCTCTTGCCCTCTCTCTCTTGCTCTCTCTCTCTTGCTCTCTCTCTCTCTCTATCTCTCTTGTTCCCTTGTCCTCTCGTGCTCACTCCCTTGCTCTCTCTCTCTCTTGCCCTCTATCGCTTTCACTCTCTCGCTTGCTCTCTCGCTCTCTCACTCGCTCTTGTGCACTCTTGCTCGCTCTCTCTCTCGCTCATGCTCTCTCTCGCTCACTCTCTTTCTCTCACTCACTCACTCTCTTGCTCTCTCATGGCTCTTGTGCTCAGGCTCTCTCGTTCTCTTACTCTCTCTGTCACTCTCTCTTGCTCTCTCTTGTGCTAGCTCATGCTATCTCATGCTTGCTCACTATCTCATGCTCGGTCAGTCTCTCGTGCTCTCTCACGCTTGCTCTCTCACTCACTCTTGCTCGCTCTCTCTCTTGCGCTGCTCTCTGTCTCTCTCTCGCTCTCTCTCATGCTCTCACTGTGCTCTTTCGCTCTCTATTGCTCCTGTGCTCTCTCTCGCTCTTGCGCTCTCTCTCTAGCTCTCTCTCTCGCTCTCTTTTGCTCTCTCTCCATCACTTTCTCTCACTTGCGCTTGCTCTCATGCTCTCTCTCACTCAATCGCCCTCTCTATCTCTTGCACTCGCTCTCTTGGGCTCTCGCTTACTCTCTTCTGCTCTCTCTCTTGCTCTCTCATGCTCTCTCACTTGCTCTCTCGCTCGCTTGCTCATGTTCTCTCTCTCGCTCTTGGCATCTCTCTCAATCGCTCTCTCCATCTCGCTGGCTTTCACTGTTTCTGGCTCTCTCTCTCGCTCACTCTCTCTCTTGCTCTCTCTTGCCCTCGCTCTCCTGCTCTCTCGTGCTCACTCTGTTGCTTGCTCACTCTCGCTCCCTTTTCCTCTCGTACTAACTCTCACTCTCTCGCTCTCTCTGTCTCTATCACATTTGCTCTCTCTTGCTCGCTCTCTCACTCTCTCTCACTCACTCTTGTGCACTAATTCTCTCTCTTACTCTCTCGCTCTCTCACCATCTCTCTCACTCTCTTGCTCATGTTCTCTCTCTCTCGCTCTCAACATCTCTCTCACTTGCTCTCTCCATCTCGCTCGCTTTCACTCTTTCTTGCTTCTTCTCTCTCGCTCTCTTGCTCTCTCTTGCTCTCTCTTGCCCTTTCTCTCTTGCTCTCTCTCTCTTGCTCTCTCTCTCTCATTCCCTTGTCTTCTCATGCTCATGCTCTCTCACCCTCTCACTCTCTCTCTATCTTGCTCTCTATTGCTTTCGCACACTTGCTTGCTCTCTCACTCTCTCACTCACTCTCGCGCACTCTTGCTCGCTCTCTCTCCTGCTCGCTCTCTCTTGCTCACTCTCTTTCTCTGGCTCACTCACTCTCTGGCTCTCTCATTGCTCTTGTGCTCAGGCTTTCTCGTTCTCTTATTCTCTCTCTCACTCTCTCTTGCTCTCTCTTGTGCTAGCTCATGCTATCTCTTGCTTGCTCACTATCTCATGCTCGCTCGCTCAGTCGCTCGTGCTTTCTCATGCTCGCTCTCTCATGCTCTAGCTCGCTCGCTCTCTCTCTTGTGCTGCTCTCTGTCTCTCTCTCTCTCTCTCGTGCTCTCTCACTGCACTCTCTCACTCTCGCTTGCTCCCGCACTCTCCCTCACTCTTGCGCTCTCTCTCTTGCTCTCTCTCTCTCTCTCGCTCTCTCTCTTGCTCTCTCTCTCTCTCTCTCTCGCTCTCTCTCTTGTGCTCACTCTCTCTCTCACGCTCTCTCGCTCTTGCGTTCTCTCACTCTCGCGTTCTCTCTCTCTTGTGCTCTCTCTCTCTCACTCGTACTGTCTTGTGCTCTCTCTCTCTCGCTGGCTCACTTGCTCTCTCTCTCTCGCTCAATTGCCCTCTCTATCTCTCATGCTCGCTCTTTTGCACTCTCACTTGCTCTCTCTCTCTTGCTTTCTCTCACTCTCTCTCTTGCTTACGTTATCTCTCACGCTCTCTCACCATCTCTCTCGCTCTCTTGCTCACGCTCTCTCTCATTCTCTCTCTCTCTCTCGCTCTCTCTTGCTTTCTCTCTTACTGTCTTGTGCTCACTCTCTCTCGCTGGCTCTCTTGCTCTCTCACCCTCTCTCTCTTGCTTTCTCGTGCTCTCTCTTTCTCACTCGTGCTCTCTCTTGCTCGCTCTCGCTCTCTCGATCTCACTCACTCTTGTGCACTCTTGCTCACAATCTCTCTCACTCTCTCTCATTCTCTCTCTCTTGCTCACTCTCTTGCTCGCTCTCTTGCTCACATTCTCTCTCTCACTCTCGACATGTCTCTTGCTTGCTCTCTCCATCTCGCTCGCTTTCACACTTTCATGCTCTTTCTCTCTTGCTCGTGCTCTCTCCTGCTCTCTCTCTCTCTCTCTCTCTTGTCCTCTCGTGCTCACTCACTCACTCTCTTGCCTTCTCTCTCTCTCGCTCTCTATCACTTTCACTCTCTCTTGCTCGCTCTCACACTCTCACTTGCTCTCTCACTCTCTCTCTCACTCTCTCATGGCTCTTGTGCTCAGGCTCTCTCGTTCTCTTTCACTCTCACTCTCTCTTGTGCTCATGCTATCTCATGCTTGCTCACTATCTCACGCTCACTCGGTCTCTCGTGCTCTCTCACACCCACTCTCTCATGCTCGCTCTCTCTCTTGCACTGCTCTCTATCTCTCTCTCGCTCTGTCTTGTGCTCTCTCACTGTGCTCTCTCACTCTCTCTTGCTCCCGTGCTCTCTCTCGCTCTTGCGCTCTCTCTCTTGCTCTCTCTCTCTCTCGCTCTCTCTCTTGCACTCTCTCTCGCTCTCATGCTCTCTCTTGCTCTTGTGTTCTCTCACTCTCATGCTCTCTCTCACACTCGTACTGTATTGTGCTGGCTCTCTCTCGCTGGCTCTCTTGCTCTCTTTCTCTCACACAATCGCACTCTCTATCTCTCACGCTCACACTTTTGTGCTCTCACTTGCTCTCTCTCGCTCTCTCTCTTGCTTACGTTATCTCTCTCGCTCTCTTACCATATCTCTCACTCTCTTGCTCACATTCTCTCTCGCTCTCTCTCGCTCTTTCGTACTCTCTCACTGTCTTGTGCTTGCTCTCTCTCACTGGCTCTCTTGCTCTTTCTTGCTCTCTCTCTTGCTCACTCTTGCTCTCTCGTTCTCACTCACTCTCGCGCACTCTTGCTCGCCATCTCTCTCACTCTCTCTCATTCTCGCTCTCTCGCTCACTCTCTCGCTCTCGACATGTCTCTCGCTTTCACTCTTTCATTCACCTTCTCGCATGCTCGCTCTCTCCTGCTCCCTCTCGCTCTCTCTTGCCCTCTCTCTCTTGTCCTCTCATGCTCACTCTCTCACTCTCTCTCCCTCTCTCTCTCTATCACTTTCACTCTCTCTTGCTTGCTCTCACTCTCTCGCTTGCTCTATTGGTTTCGCTCTCTTGCTCGCTCTTGCTCTCTCATTGCTCTCTCACTCTCTGTCTCACTCACTCTCACTCTTATGCTCATGCTTTCTCGTTCTTTCTCTCTCTCTTGCTCTCTCTTGTGCTAGCTCATGCTATCTCATGCTTGCTCATTTTCTCATGCTCGCTCTCGCCCGCTCTCTCATGCTCTCATGCTCACTCGCTCTCTTGCTCTCTCTCCTGCTCTCTCTCCCACTCTCTCTCATTTGATCTCTCTCGTGTGATCTCTCTCTCTCGTTCGCTCTTGTGCTCTCTCGCTCTCTCTCATGCTCTCTCTCTCGCGCTCTTGTGCTCTCTCTTGCTCTGTCTCTCTTGCTCTCTCTCGTGCTCTCTTTCTCTCGTGCTCTCTCTCTCGTGCTCTCTCCCTCTCTCGTGCTCTTGCTCTCTTGCGCTCTCACTCTCTCGCTCTCTCTTGCTCGCTCTTGCATGCTCTCTTGCTCTCTCTCTTGCTCGCTCTCTCGCTCTCACTCCCTCTCGCGCACTCTTGCTCGCCATCATTCTCACTCTCTCTCATTCTCACTCTCTCTCTCACTCTCTCGACATGTCTCTTGCTTGCTCTCTCCATCTCGCTCGCTTTCACACTTTCATGCACTTTCTCGCTTGCTCCCTCTCTCTCCTGCTCTCTCTCGCTCTCTCTCGCTCTCTCTTGTCCTATCGTGCTCACTCTCTCACTCTCTCTCTCGCTCTCTATCACTTTCACTCTCTCTTGCTTGCTCTCACACTCTTGCTTGCTCTATTGGTTTCGCTCTCTTGCTCACTCTCACTCTCTCATTGCTCTCTCACTCTCTCTGTCTCACTCTATCTTTCGCTTACTCTCTCTCTCACTCTATCTCTCTCACGCACTCTCTCTCACTCTTGTGCTCACGCTTTCTCATTCTCTTTCTCTCGCTCTGTCTTGCTCTCTCTTGTGCTAGCTCATGCTATTTCACGCTTGCTCATTTTCTCACGCTCGCTCTGGCTCGCTCTCTCGCTCTCTATCTTGCTCTCTCTCCCGCTCTCTCTCTTTTGATCTCTCTCTCGTGATCTCTTACTCTTTCTCGCTCTTGTGCTCTCTCGCTCTCTCTCTCGCACTCTCTCTTGCTCTGTCTCTCTTGCTCTCTCTCCCACTCTCTCTCTCTTGTGCTCTCTCACTCGTGCTCTCTCCCTCCCTCATGCTCTTGCTCTCTTGCGCTCTCACTCTCTCGCTCTCTCTTGCTCACTCTTGTGTGCTCTCTTGCTCTTTCTCATGCTCGCTCTCTGTCTGTCTCTCACCCGCTCTCTCACTCACTCTCGTGCACTCGTTCTCTCTCTCACTCTCTCTCACTCTCTCACCATCTCTCTCGCTCTCTTGCTCATGTTCTCTCTCGCTCTCGCCATCTCTCTCGCTTGCTTTCTCCATCTCGCTTGCTTTCACTCTTTCTTGCTCTTTCTCTCTTGCTCTCTCTTGCTCTCTCTCGTTCTCTCTTGCCCTCTCTCTTGCTCTCTTGTGCTCGCTCTCTTGCTCACTCTCTCTCGTTCCATTGTCCTGTCGTGCTCTCTCACTCTCTTGCTCTCTCTCTTGCTTGCTCTCTCGCACTCTCACTCACTCTCACGCACTCTTGCTCACTGTCTCTCTTGCTCACTCTCTTTCTCTAGCTCACTCTCTCTCACTCTCTCTCGCTCTTGTGCTCAGGCTCTCTCATTCTCTTACTATCTCTCTCACTCTATCTTGCTCTCTCCTGTGCTAGCTAATGCTATCTCATGCTTGCTCACTATCTCACGCTTGGTCTCTCGTGCTCTCTCACACTCGCTCTCTCTCTCGCTCACTCTCTCTCTTGCACTGCTCTCCGTCTCACTATCGTGCTCTCTCTCGTACTCTCTCACTGCGCTCTCTCACTCTCTCCTGCTCCTGTGCTCTCTCTCGCTCTTGCGCTCTCTCTTGCTCTCTCTCTCTCTCTCTGGCACTCTCTCTCGCTCTCACACTCTCTCTCGCTCCCACGTTCTCTCACTCTCGTGCTCTCTCCCTCTCTCTCTCTCTCTCTCACTCATTCTGTCTTGTGCTCACTCTCTCTCGCTGGCTCTCTTGCTCGCTCTCTCTCTCTCTCTCGCTCAATTGCCCTCTCTATCTCTCACGCTTGCTCTTTTGCGCTTTCACTTGCTCTCTCTCTCTTGCTCTCTCTCCCTCTCTCTCTCTTGCTTACGTTATCTCTCTTACTCTATCACAATCTCTCTCGCTCTCTTGCTCACGTTCTCTCTCGCTTCCTCTCTCGCTCTCTCGTGCTCTCTCTCTCACTGTCTTGTGCTTGCTCTCTCTCTCGACATGTCTCTTGCTTGCGCTCTCCATCTCGCTCGCTTTCACTCTTTAATGCTCTTTCTCTCTTGCTTGCTCTCTCTTGCTCGCTCTCTTGCTTGCTCTCTCTCTCTTGCGCTGCTCTCGCTTGCTCTGTTGCTCTCTCTCTCTCTCACGCTCATTTTCTGTCTCTTGCTGTCTCTCTATCGCTCTTTCTTGCTCTCTCTCTATCGCTCTCTTTCTCTCTATCCTTCTCTGTTGCTAGCTCTCGCTCGTGCTTGCTCTCTTGCACTCTCTTGCTGTCGCTTGGTCTCTCACTTGTGCTCTCCTGTGCTCGCTCTCTTTTGCTCTCTTGCACTTGCTTTCTCTCTCTCGCTTTCTCTCTCTCTCTCGATAACTTGCTCACTCTCTCGCATTCTCTCATGCTCACTCTCTTTTGCTGTCTTGCGCTTGCTTGCTCTCTCTCACTTTCACTCTCTCTCTCGATGACTTGCTCACTCTCTCACACTCATGCACTCTTGCTCGCTCTCTCTCTCGCTCACTCTCTCTCTTGTGCTGCTCTCTGTCTCTCTATAGCTCTCTCTCTCGTGCTCTCTCATGCTTGTTCTCTGTCTCTTACTCCCTCTTTATTGCTCTTTCTTGCTCTCTCTCTATCGCTCTCTCTCGCTCTCTCTATCATTCTCTGTTGCTAGCCCTCACTCGTGCTTGCTCTCTTACACTCTCTTGCTCTCGCTTGGTCTCTCACTCATGCTCTCCTGTGCTCGCCCCCTTTTGCTCTCTTGTGCTTGCTTGCTCTATCTCACTTTCACTCTCTCTCTCTCTTGATGACTTGCTCACTCTCTCACACTCTCACGCTCGTTCTCTTTTGCTCTCTTGCACTTGCTTGCTCTTTCTCGCTTTCACTCTCTCTCTCGATGACTTGCTCAGTCTCTCACACTCTCTCATGCTCACTCACTCTCATGCACTATTTCTCGCTCTCTCTCTTGCTCATTCTCTTTCTCTCACTTCACTCTCTCTCACTCTCTCTCGATCTTGTGCTCAGGCTCTCTCATTCTCTTACTCTTTCTCTCACTCTATCTTGCTCTCTCTTGTGCTAGCTCATGCTATCTCATACTTGCTCACTATCTCACGCTCGGTCTCTCGTGCTCTCTCACACTCGCTCTCTCAAACTCTCTCTCTCGCTCACTCTCTCTCTCTTGCGCTGCTCTCTGTCTCTCTCTCTCGCTATCTCACGTGCTCTCTCACTGAGCTCTCGAGCTCTCTGTTGCTCCTGCGCTCTCTCTCTCTTGCTCTCTCTATCTCTCTCTCTCTTGCGGTCTCTCTCGCTCTCATGCTCTCTCTCGCATTCTCTCACTCTAGTGCTCTCTCTCTTGCTCTCTCATGCTCTCTCTCTCACTCGTATTGTGTTGTGCTTGCTCCCTTTCACTGGCTCTCTTGCTCACTCTCTCTCTCGCTCAATCGCCCTCTCTATCTCTCATGCCCGCTCTTTTGCTCTCTCACTTGCTCTCTCTCTTGCTCTCTCTCGCTCTCTCTCTTGGTTACGTTAGCTCTCTCGCTCTATCACCATCTCTCTAGCTCACTCTCTCACTCTCTCGTGCTCTCTCTCTCACTGGCTTGTGCTCTCTCTCGCTGGTTCTCTTGCTCTCTCTTGATCTCACTCTTGCTCTCTTGTGCTCTCTCTGGCTCGCTCTCTCGCTCTCACTCACTCCCGCGCACTCTTGCTCGCTATCTCTCTCATTCTCTCTCATTCTCTCTCCTTCGCTTGCTCTCTTGCTCACTTTCTCTCTCTCGCTCTGGACATGTCTCTTGCTTGCTCTCTCCATTTCGCTCGCTTTCACTCTTTCATGCTCTATCTCTCTTGCCCGCTTTCTCTTGCTCGCTCTCTCGCTTGCTCGCTCGCTCTCTCTCACGCTCGTTCTCTGTCTCTTGCTCTATCTCTATCGCTCTTTCTTGCTCTCTCTCTATCACTCTCTCTCGCTCTCTCTCATTCTATGTTGCTAGCTCTCGCTCGTGCTTGCTCTCTTGGTCTCGCTGGTCTCTCACTCGTGCTCTCCTCTGCTCGCTCTCTTTTGCTCTCTTGTGCTTGTTTGCTCTCTCTCGCTTTCACTCTCTCTCGATGACTTGCTCACTCTCTCGCACTCTCTCATGCTCACTCTCTCTTGCTCACTCACTCTTGTACTCTCCCACTCTTGCCCTCTCTCTCTTGATCTCTTGCTCTCTTGCCCTTGCTCTCTCGCTCTCTCTCAAACGCTCTCTCCCACTCGCTCTTGTGCTCTCAATCTTGCTCTCTCTCTCTCTCTCTCTCTCTCTTGCTCTCTCTCTCAATCTCTCTCGCTCCCTCACCATCTCTCTTGATCTTGCTCTCTCTCTCGCTCTCTTGATCACATTCTCTTTTTTGCTCTCTCATCATCTCTCATCATCTCTCACTCTCTCTCACTCGCACTTGCTCTATCGCTCTTACTCATTTTCACTCTTGCTTGCTTGCTCTCTTGCTCTCTCCCTCTTGCTCGCTCTCACTCTCTCACTCTCTTGCTCTATCTCGCTCACTCTCTTGCTCTCACTCGCTCTCTCTTTCTCTCGCTTGCTCTCTCTCGCTCACTCTCACATGCTCTCTCTCTCACTTCCTCTCTCTCGCTCTCTCGCTTGCAATCTCTCTCTCTCACTCATTTGCTCTTTCACTCTCGCTCTCTCTCACTTGCTCGCTCTCTTGGTCTCTTTCACCCTCGCTCGCTTTCACCCTTGCTTGCTCTCACCCTCGCTCGCTCTCGCACTCTCTCTCCGCAGTTTGAATCTCGGTCAAAGGCACAAAAGAAAACACATGCTATTTAATGGACTGATTTGTCAAGGGGAGGTTCTCTTTGAATGATACATGAGTTTGAGAGAAGGCTTGAGGCAGAGAGGGCTGGGTCATTCACTCACTCAATGGTGAAGGTAGCAGAAGGACTGGTAGAAAGTCTCTCGTGCGCTCTCTCTCTCTCGCTCGCTCTTGCACTCTCTCTCATGCTTGATCTTGCTCTCTCTTGTTTGCTCTCTCACTCTCGATCTCTCACACTCTCTAGTGCTCGCACTCTCCCTCACTCACTCTCTCTCACTCATTCTTGCTCTCTCTCTCACTCAATTTTGCTCTCTCATTTGCGCTCTATCTCACTTGCACTCTCACTCATGCTCGCACTCTCTCACGCTCACTGTCACTCTCACGCTCTTCATGCTCTCTCATGCTCTCTCGTTCTCTTCCTCACTCTCTCTCTTGCTCTCTCTCACTCTCTCTCTCTCGTGCTCACACTCTCTATTCACACTCTCAATAGCTCCCTCATGCTTGCTCTCTCATGCTCTCGCTCACTCTTTCTTGCTCTCTCTCATTCTCTCTCTCTCTCGCTTGCTCTCTCGCTCTCTCTCTCTCTCGTGATCTCTCTCACTCTCTTGCTCTTTCACTATCTCTCGCTCTCTCTCCCTATCACTCGCTCTTGGTCTCTCACTCACACTCTCTCTAGCTCACTTGCTCTCTCTTGCTCTCTCATGCTCTCTCGCTCTCTCTTGCTCTCTCACACTCTCTCCTGCTCTCTGTCGCTCTCACTCATGCTTGCTCTCTTGCACCCTCTTGCTCTCTCACTCTCACTCTCTCTTTCTTGCTCTCTCTTGCTATCTCACTCACGCTCACCTGTGCTCGCTCTCTCATGGTCTCCTGTGCTTGCTCTCTCCCTGTCGCTTTCTCTCTCTCTTGCTCTCTCTCTCTCGCTCTCTCACTTGCTCTTTCATGCTCTCTCTCTTGCATTCTCTCATGCTCTCTCTCTCGTCCTTGCTCTCTCATGCTCTCTCTCTCACTCAAACTGTCTTGTGCTCGCTCTCTCTCGCTGGCTCTCTTACTCTCTCTCACTGGCTCGCTCTCTCTCTCTCTCGCTCAATTTCCCTCTCTATCTCTCACGCTTGCTGTCTTGTACTCTTGCTTGCTCTCTCTCTCTTGCTTTCTCGCTCTCTCTCTTGCTCTCTCTCCCTCGCTCTCTTACTCACGTTCTCTCTCTATCTCTCGACATCCATCTCGCTTGCACTCTCCATCTCGCTCGCTTTCACTCTTTCTTGCTCTTTCTCTCTCTCTCTTGCTCTCTCTTATCCTCTCTCTCTGGCTCTTGTGCTTTCTCTCTTGCTCACTCTCTCTTGCTCAATCCATAGTCCTCTTGTGCTCACTCTCGCTCACTCTCTCGCTCTCTATTTCTTTTGCTGTCTCTTGCTCGCTCTTGCTCTCTCTCTTGCTCTCTCACTCACTCTTGCGCACTCTTGCTCGCTCTCCCTCTCTAGCTCTCTCTCTTGCTCACTCTCACTCTCGCTCACTCTCTCGCTCACTCTCTCGTTTGCACTTGTGCTCACGCTCTCTTCCTCTCTTACTGTCTCTCGCTCTCTCTTGTGCTAGCTCATGCTATGTCATATTTTCTCATGCTTGCTCGCTCTCTCGTGCTCTCTCACTCTCTCTCTTGCGTTCTCTCTCTCTTGTGCTCTCTGACGCTCTCTCTCATGCTCTCTCTCTCTCTCTCTCACATTCGCTCTCATGCTCTCTCGCTCTCTCTCTCGTGCTCTCTCTCCCTCTCATGTACTCTTTCGCTCCCTCACTCTCTCTCTCTTGCTCTCTCTGTCTCTTGCTCTCTCTCTTTCTCTCTCACTCACACTCTTGTTCTCTCTCACACTTGAGCTCTCTCACTCTCTTGCTCTCTCTCTCACGCTCTCTCTCTCTTGTGCTCTCCATCACGCGCTCTCTCACTCTTGCGCTCTCTCATGCTCTCTCTCGCTCTTGCGCTCTCTCTCACTCTTGCGCTCTCTCTCTCTCGCTCTCTCTTGCTCTCCTGTGCTCTATCTCTCACTCGCACTGTCTTGTGCTGGCTCTCTCTCGCGGGCTCTCTTGCTCTCTCTCTCTCGCTCAATCGCCCTCTCTATCTCTAGCACTCGCTCTCTTGCGCTCTCACTTGCTCTGTCTCTCTTGCTCTCTCTTGCTCTCTCGTGATCTCTCTCACTCTCTCTTGCTCTCTCTTACTTATGTTCTCTCTCTCACTCTCTCATCATTTCTCTCGCTCTCTTGCTCACTCATTTGCTCTCTCCATCTCGCTTGCTTTCACTCTTTCTTGCTTTTTCTCTCTTGCTCGCTCTCTCTCTTGCTCTCTCTCTTGCTCTCTCTCTCTTGCTCTCTCATGCTTGCTCTCTTGCTCACTCTCTCTCACTCCCTTTTCCTCTCATGCTCACTCTCACTCTCTCGCTTCACTTTTGCTCTCTCTTGCTCACTCTCGCTAACTCTCTCTCTCTCAATCACTCTCGCGCACTCTTTCTCACTCTCTCTCTCGCTCTCTTGTGCTCTCTCTCACTGTCTTGTGCTCACTCTCTCTTGCTCTCTCTCGCTCTCTCTCTTGCTCACTCTTGCTCTCTCTCTCTCGATCTCACTCACTCTCGCGCACTCTTGCTCACCATCTCTCTCACTCTCTCTCATTCTCCCTCTCTTGCTCACTGTCTCGCTCTCGAAATGTCTCTTGCTTGCTCTCTCCATCTTGCTCGCTTTCACTCTTTCATGCTCTTTCTCTCTTGCTCGCTCTCTCTCCTGCTCTCTCTCACTCTCTCATGCCCCCTCTATTTTGTCCTCTCATGCTCACTCTCTTACTATCTCTCCCTCTCTCTCTCGCTCTCTATCACTTTCGCTCTCTCTTGCTCGCTCTCACTCTCTCGCTTGCTCTATCACTTTCGCTCTCTTGCTCGCTCTTGCTCTCTCGTTGCTCTGTCACTCTCTCTGTCTCACTCTCTCTCCCGCTCTCTCTCACCCACTCTCTCTCTCTTTTGTGCTCAGGCTTTCTCTTTCTTTCTCTCTCTCTCTTGCTCTCTCTTGTGCTAGCTCATGCTATCTCACGCTTGCTCATTTTCTCATGCTGGCTCTTGCTCGCTCTCTCATGCTCTCATGCTCACTCGCTCTCTCGCTCGCTCTCTCTCTTGCTCTCTCTCCCACTCTCTCTCTTTTGATCTCTCTCTCATGATCTCTCTCTCTCTCGCTTGCTCTAGTGCTCTCTCACTCTCTCTCATGCTCTCTCTCTTGCGCTCTTACTCTTTTGCTCTCTCTTGCTCTGTCTCTCTTGCTCTCTCTCATGCTCTCTCTCTCTTGTGCTTTCTCTCTCGTGCTCGCTCCCTCTCTCGTGCCCTTCCTCTCTTGTTCTCTCGCTCTCGCTTGCTCGCTCTCGCATGCTCTCTTGCTCTCTCTCCTGCTCGCTCTCTGTCTGTCTCTTGCTCTTGCTCTATTGCTTTTTCTCTCTCTATCACTCTCTCTCTCTCTCTCTCTCTCTCTCTCTCTCTCTCTCTCTCTATCATTCTCTGTTGCTAGTTCTTGCTCGTGCTTGCTCTCATGCACTCTCCTGCTCTCGCTTGGTCTCTCACTCTTGTTCTCCGGTGCTTGCTCTCTTTTGCTCTGCCATGCTTGTTCTCTTGAGCTTGCTTGCTTTCTCTTGCTTTCACTCACTCTCGCACACTCTTGCTTGCTCTCTCTCTTGCTCTATCTCTCTCGAGATCACTCTCGCTCGGTCGCTCACTCTCTCTCTCACTCTCTCACTCGCTCTTGTGTTCATGCTCTCTCTGTCTCTTTCTCTTGCTCTTTCTTGTGCTAGCTCATGCTATCTCATGCTTGCTCACTATCTCACTGTGCTCTCTCGCTTGCTCTCACTCACACTATTCTCTCCAGCTCTCTCACACTTGCTCTCTCTTGCTCTCTCTCGTTATCTCTTGCTCCCTCTATCACTAGCTCTTGGTCTCTGATCACGAGAGAGAGTGTGAGTGACTCTAACTCACTCTCTCTTGCTGTCTAGTGCTCACTTGCTCTCTCTCTCACGCTCTCTCTCTCACTATCTTACTTTCACTTGCTCTCTCGCACTCTCTTGCTCTCTCTCAATCTTTCTTGCTCTCTCTTGGTATCTCACTCGCACTCACCTGCGCTCGCTCTCTCTCGGTCTCCCGCAATTGATCTCTCATGCTCGCTTGCTCTCTCCCCATCGCTTTCTCTCTCTTTTGCTCTCTCTTGTTCTCTCTCTCTCGCATTCTCTTGTGCTCGCTCTCTCTCACCCTTGCTCTCTTGCACTTGCTCTCTCACTCGCACTGTCTTGTGGTCGCTCTCTCTCGCTGGCTATCTTGCTCTCTCGCTCTCTCTTGCTCTCTCTCTCTCACTCAATTGCCCTCTATATCTCTCGTTCTCACTCTCTTGTGCTTTCGCTTGCTCTCTCTCTTGCTCTCTCTCTCGCTCTCTTGCTCACATTCTCTCTCTCACCATCTCTCTTGCTCTCTTGCTCACATTCTCTCTCTCGTTTTCACTCTCTCTCTTGATTACTTGCTCACTCTCTAACACTCTCTCATGCTCACTCACTCTCATGCACTCTTGCTCGCTCTCCCTCTCGCTCGCTCTCTTTCTCTCGCTTCACTCTCTTTCACTCTCTCTCACTCTTGTGCTCAGGCTCTCTCGTTCTCTTACTCTCTCTCTCACTCAATCTTCCTTTCTCTTGAGCTAGCTTATGCTATCTCATGCTTGCCTACTATATCACGCTTGGTCTCTCGTGCTCTCTCACACTTGCTCTCTCAAGCTCTCTCTCTCGCTCACTCTCTCTTGCACTGCTCTCTGCCTCTCTATCGCTCTCTCTCTCGTGCTCTCTCACTGCGCTCTCACACTCTCTCTTGCTCCTGCGCTCTTTCTCACTCTTGCGCTCTCTCTTGCTCTCTCTCTCTCTCTCTCTCTCTCTCTGGCACTCTCTCGCTCTCACGCTCTCTCTCGCTCCCGAGTTCTCTCACTCTTGTGCTCTCTCTCTCTCGCTCTCTCTCTCACTCATTCTGTCTTGTGCTCGCTCTCTCTCGCTGGCTCTCTTGCTCGCTCTCTCTCCCTCTCGCTCAATTGCCCTCTCTATCTCTCACGCTCGCTCTTTTGCGTTTTCACTTGCTCTCTCTCTTGCTCTCTCTCGCTCTCTATCTCTTGCTTACGTTATCTCTCTTACTCTGTCACCATCTCTCTCGTTCTCTTGCTCACGTTCTCTCTCTCTCGCTCTCTTGTGCTCTCTCTCTCACTGTCTTGTGCTTGCTCTCTCTCTCGACATGTCTCTTGCTTGCTCTCTCCATCTCGCTCGCTTTCACTCTTTCATGCTCTTTCTCTATTGCTTGCTCCCTCTTGCTCGCTCTCTTGCTTGCTCTCTCTCTCTTGCGCTGCTCTCGCTTGTTCTCTTGCTCTCTCTCTCGCTCTCTCTCACGCTCATTTTCTGTCTCTTGCTCTCTCTATCGCTCTTTCTTGCTCTCTCTCTATCACTCTCTCGCTCTCTCTATCATTCTCTGTTGCTAGCTCCCGCTCGTGCTTGCTCTCTTGCACTCTCTTGCTGTCGCTTGGTCTCTCACTTGTGCTCTCCTGTGCTCGCTCTCTTTTGCTCTCTTGCACTTGCTTGCTTTCTCTCACTTTCACTCTCTCTCTCTCTCTCTCTCTCTCTCAATAACTTGCTCACTTTCTTGCACTCTCTCATGCCCACTCTCTTTTGCTGTCTTGCGCTTGCCTGCTCTCTTTCGCTTTCACTCTCTCTCTTAATGATTTGCTCACTCTCTCACACTCATGCACTCTTGCTCGCTCTCTCTCTTGCTCTCTCTCCTTCTCTCGCTTCACTCTCTCTCACTCTCTCTTGCTCTTGTGCTCAGGCTCTCTCGTTCTCTTACTCTCTCTCTCACTCAATCTTCCTCTCTCTTGTGCTAGCTCATGCTATCTCATGCTTGCTCACTATCTCACGCTTGGTCTCTTGTGCTCTCTCACACTCGCCCTCTCAAGCTTTCTCTCTCGCTCACTCTCTCTCTTGTGCTGCTCTCTGTCTCTCTATCGCTCTCTCTTGTGCTCTCTCATGCTTGTTCTCTGTCTCTTGCTCTCTCTCTATCACTCTCTCTCTCTATCATTCTCTGTTGCTAGCCCTCACTCGTGCTTGCTCTCTTACACTCTCTTGCTCTCGCTTGGTCTCTCACTCGTGCTCTCCTGTGCTCGCCCCCTTTTTCTCTCTTGTGCTTGCTTGCTCTATCTCGCTTTCACTCTCTCTCTCGATGACTTGCTCACTATCTCACACTCTCACGCTCGCTCTCTTTTGCTCTCTTGCGCTTGCTTGCTCTTTCTCGCTTTCACTCTCTCTCTCGATGACTTGCTCACTCTCTCACACTCTCTCATGCTCACTCACTCTCATGCACTCTTGCTCGCTCTCTCTCTTGCTCATTCTCTTTCTCTCGCTTCACTCTCTCTCTCACACTCTCTCGATCTTGTGCTCATGCTCTCTCATTCTCTTACTTTCTCTCTCACTCTATCTTGCTCTCTCTTGTGCTAGCTCATGCTATCTCATGCTTGCTCACTATCTACGCTCGGTCTCTCATGCTCTCTCACACTCGCTCTCTCAAGCTCTCTCTCTCTCGCTCACTCTCTCTCTCTTGCACTGCTCTCTGTCTCTCTCGCTATCTCTCATGCTCTCTCACTGCGCTCTCTCGCTCTCTGTTGCTCCTGCGCTCTCTCTCTCTTGCTCTCTCTATCTCTCTCTCTTGCGCTCTCTCTCGCTCTCATGCTGTCTCTCGCATTCTCTCACTCTCGTGCCTCTCTCTCTTGCTCTCTTGTGCTCTCTCTCTCACTCGTACTGTCTTGTGCTTGCTCTCTCTCACTGGCTCTCTTGCTCACTCTCTCTCTCGCTCAATCGCCCTCTCTATCTCTCATTCCCGCTCTTTTGCACTCTCACTTGCTCTCTCTCTCTTGCTCTTTCTCTCTCTCTATCTTGCTTCCGTTATCTCTCTCACTCTATCACCATCTCTCTCGCTCATGTTCTCTCTCGCTCTCTCTCTCGCTCTCTCGTGCTCTCTCTCTCAGTGGCTTGTGCTCTCTCTCTCTCACTGGTTCTCTTGCTCTCTCTTGCTCTCACTCTTGCTCTCTTGTGCTCTCTCTGGCTCGCTCTCTCTCTCGCTCTCTCGCTCTCACTCACTCTCGCTCACTCTTGCTCGCTATCTCTCTCATTCTCTCTCATTCTCTCTCTCTCTCTCGCTCTCTTGCTCACTTTCTCTCTCTCGCTCTGGACATGTCTCTTGCTTGCTCTCTCCATCTCGCTCACTTTCACTCTTTAATGCTCTATCTCTCTTGCTCGCTTTCTCTTGCTCACTCTCTCGCTTGCTCGCTCGCTCTCTCGCACGCTCGTTCTCTGTCTCTTTCTCTATCTCTATCGCTCTTTCTTGCTCTCTCTCTATCACTCTCTCTACTCTCTCTTATTCTATGTTGCTAGCTCTTGCTTGCTCTCTTGCACTCTCTTGCTCTCGCTGGTCTCTCACTCGTGCTCTCCTTTGCTCGCTCTCTTTTGCTCTCTTGCGCTTGCTTGCTCTCTCTCTCTATTTCACTCTCTCTCTCTCGATGACTTGCTCACTCTCTCACACTCTCTCATGCTCACTCTCTCTTGCTCACTCACTCTTGTACTCTCCCACTGTTGTCCTTTCTTTCTTGATCTCTTGCTCTCTTGCCCTTGCTCTCTTGCTCTCTCTCATACGCTCTCTCCCACTCGCTCTTGTGCTCTCAATCTTGCTCTCTCTCTCTCAATCTCTCTTGCTCTCTCTCTCAATCTCTCTCGCTCTCTCACCATCTCTCTTGATCTCGCTCTCTCTCTCGCTCTCTTGATCACGTTCTCTTTCTTGCTCTCTCATCATGTCTCACTCTCCCTCACTCGCACTTGCTCTATCGCTCTTACTCATTTTCACTCTTGCTTGCTTGCTCTCTTGCTCTCTCTGACTCACTCTCTCTCGCTCTCTCCATCTTGCTTGCTCTCACTCTCTAACTCTCTTGCTCTATCTCGCTCACTCTCTCGCTCTCACTCACTCTCTCTTTCTCTCGCTTGCTCTCTCTCGCTCTCTCTCACGTGCTCTCTCTCTCGCTTCCTCTCTCTCGCTCTCTTGCAATCTCTCTCTCTTGCTCTCTCACTCACTCACTCATTTGCTCTTTCACTCTTGCTCTCTCTCACTTGCTCGCTCTCTTGGTCTCTTTCACCTTTGCTCACTTTCACCCTTGCTTGCTCTCACCCTCGCTCGCTCTCGCACTCTCTCTCTGCAGTTTGAATCTCGGTCAAAGGCACAAAAGAAAACACATGCTATTTAATGGACTGATTTGTCAAGGGGAGGTTCTCTTTGAATGATAAATGAGTTTGAGAGAAGGCTTGAGGCAGAGAGGGCTGGGTCATTCACTCACTCAATGGTGAAGGTAGCTCTCTCATGCTTGCTCTCTCATGCTCTCGCTCACTCTTTCTTGCTCTCTCTCATTCTCTCTCTCTCGCTTGCTCTCTCGCTCTCTCTCTCTCGTAATCTCTCTCGCTCTCTTGCTCTCTCTAACTCTCTCGCTCTCCCTATCACTCTCTCTTGGTCTCTCACACTCTCTCTAGCTCACTTGCTCTCTCTTGCTCTCTCATGCTCTCTCGCTCTCTCTTGCTCTCTCACGCTCTCACATGCTCTCTGTCGCTCTCACTCATGCTTGCTCTCTCGCACTCTCTTGCTCTCTCTCTCTCACTCTCTCTTTCTTGCTCTCTCTTGCTATCTCACTCACGCTCACCTGTGCTCGCTCTCTCATGGTCTCCTGTGCTCGCTTGCTTGCTCTCTCCCTGTCACTTTCTCTCTCTCTTGTTCTCTCTCTCTCGCTCTCTCACTTGCTCTCTCGTGCTCTCTCTCTTGCATTCTCTCATGCTCGCTCTCTCTCGTCCTTGCTCTCTCATGCTCTCTCTCTCACTCAAACTGTCTTGTGCTCGCTCTCTCTCGCTGGCTCTCTTGCTCTCTCTCGCTTGCTCGCTCTCTCTCACTCGCTCAATTGCCCTCCCTATCTCTCACGCTTGCTGTCTTGCACTCTTGCTTGCTCTCTCTCTCTTGCTCTCTCGCTCTCTCTCTTGCTCTCTCTCCCTCGCTCTCTTGCTCACATTCTCTCTCTATCTCTCGACATCCGTCTCGCTTGCTCTCTCCATCTCGCTCGCTTTCACTCTTTCTTGCTCTTTCTCTCTCTCTCTCTCTCTCTCTCTCTCTCTCTCTTGCTCTCTCTTATCCTCTCTCTCTGGCTTTCATGCTTGCTCTCTTGCTCGCTCTCTCTTGCTCACTCCATAGTCCTCTTGTGCTCACTCTCGCTCACTCTCTCGCTCTCTATTTCTTTTGCTCTCTCTTGCTCGCACTTGCTCTCTCTCTTGCTCTCTCACTCACTCTTGTGCACTCTTGCTCGCTCTCCCTCTCTCGCTCTCTCTCTTGCTCACTCATACTCTTGCTCACTCTCTCGCTCGTTCTCTCGCTCACTCTCTCATTCGCACTTGTGCTCACGCTCTCTTGCTCTCTTACTGTCTCTCGCTCTCTCTTGTGCTAGCTCATGCTATCTCATGTTTTCTCATGCTCGCTCACTCTCTCGAGCTCTCTCACTCTCTCTCTTTCGTTCTCTCTCTCTTATGCTCTCTCTCTCACGCTCGCTCTCTCATGCTCTCTCTCTCTCTCACGTTCACTATCATGCTCTTTCGCTCTCTCTATCGTGCTCTCTCTCCCTCTCATGCTCTCTTTCGCTCCCACACTCTCTCTCTCTTGCTCTCTCTCTCTCTCTTGCTCTCTCTCTCTTTCTCTCTCTCACTCACTCTTGCTCTCTCTCACTCTTGAGCTCTCTCACTCTCTTGCTCTCTCTCTCATGCTCTCTCGCTCTTGCGCTCTCTCTCACTCTTGTGCTCTCTCTCTCTCTCTTGCTCTCTTGTGTTCTATCTCTCACTCGCACTGTCTTGTGCTGGCTCTCTCTCACGCGCTCTCTTGCTCTCTCTCTCTTGCTCAATCACCCTCTCTATCTCTAGCACTCACTCTCTTGCGCTCTCACTTGCTCTGTCTCTCTTGTTCTCTCTTGCTCTCTCGTGATCTCTCTCACTCTCTCTCGCTCTCTCTTACTTATGTTCTCTCTCTCGCTCTCTCACCATTTCTTTCGCTCTCTTGCTCACGTTCTCTCTCGCTCTCGACATCTCTCTCGTTTGCTCTCTCCATCTCGCTCGCTTTCACTCTTTCTTGCTTTTTCTCTCTTGCTCGCTCTCTCTCTTGCTCTCTCTCTCTTGCTCTCTCATGCTTGCTCGCTCTCTCTCACTCCCTTTTCCTCTTGTGCTCACTCTCACTCTCTCGCTTCACTTTTGCTCTCTCTTGCTCACTCTCGCTAACTCTCTCTCTTTCAATCACTCTCGCGCACTCTTTCTCGCTCTCTCTCTCGCTCTCTCGTGCTCTTTCTCACTGTCTTGTGCTCACTCTCTCTTGCTCTCTCTCGCTCTCTCTCTTGCTCACTCATGCTCTCTCTCTCTCTCCCGCTCTCCCTCACTCTCGCGCACTATTGCTCACCATCTCTCTCACTCTCTCTAATTCTCGCTCTCTTGCTCACTGTCTCGCTCTCGACATGTCTCTTGCTTGCTCTCTCCATCCTGCTAGCTTTCACTCTTTCATGCTCTTTCTCTCTTGCTCGCTCTCTCTCCTGCTCTCTCTCACTCTCTCATGCCCTCTCTATCTTGTCCTCTCATGCTCACTCTCTCACTCTCTCGCCCTCTCTCTCTCTCTCTCTCTCTCTCTCTCTCACTCTCTCTATCTCACTCACTCTCTCTCTCTTTTGTGCTCACGCTTTCTCATTCTTTCTCTCTCGCTCTCTCTTGCTCTCTCTTGCTAGCTCATGCTATCTCACGCTTGCTCATTTTCTCATGCTCTTTCATGCTCTCATGCTCACTCGCTCTCTCGCTCGCTCTCTCTTGCTCTCTCTCTTTTGATCTCTCACTCGTGATCTCTCTCTCTCTCGCTTGCTCTAGTGCTCTCTCACTCTCTCTCGTGCTCTCTCTCTTGTGCTCTCGCTCTTTTGCTCTCTCTTGCTCTGTCTCTCTTGCTCTCTCTCACGCTCTCTCTCTCTCGTGCTCTCTCTCTCATGCTCGCTCCCTCTCTCATGCCCTTGCTCTCTTGTGCTCTCACTCTCTCACTCTCTCTTGCTCGCTCTTGCATGCTCTCTTGCTCTCTCTCATGCTCGCTCTCTGCCTGTCTCTTGCTCTATTGCTCTTTCTCTCTCTATCACTCTATCGCTCTCTCTCTCTCTTTCTCTCTCTCTCTATCATTCTCTGTTGCTAGTTCTTGCTCGTGCTTGCTCTCATGCACTCTCCTGCTCTCACTTGGTCTCTCACTCTTTTTTTCTCTGGTGCTTGCTCTCTTTTGCTCTGCCACGCTTGTTCTCTTGTGCTCACTTGCTTTCTCTTGCTTTCACTCACTCTCGCACACTCTTGCTCTCTCTCTCTCTCTCAATCACTCTCTCTCGGTTGCTCACTCTCTCTCTAACTCTCTCACTCGCTCTTGTGCTCATGCTCTCTCTTTCTCTTTCTCTTGCTCTTTCTTGTGCTAGCTCATGCTATCTCATGCTTGCTCACTATCTCACTGCGCTCTCTCGCTTGTTCTCACTCACACTCTCTCTTGTGATCACTCTCTCCAGCTCTCTCGCGCTTGCTCTCTCTTGCTCTCTCACGTGCTCTCGCTCTCTCTCTCTCTCACTTGCTCTCTCTCGTTCTGTCTTGCTCCCTCTATCACTCGCTCTTGGTCTCTGATCACGAGAGAGAGTGTGAGTGATTATAACTCGCTCTCTCTTGCTCTCTAATGCTCACTTGCTCTCTCTTTCACGCTCTCTCTCTCACTATCTTACTTTCGCTTGCTCTCTCGCACTCTCTTGCTCTCTCTCAATCTTTCTTGCTCTCTCTTGGTATCTCACTCGCACTCACCCGTGCTCGCTCTCTCTCGGTCTCCCACAATTGATCTCTCATGCTCGCTTGCTCTCTCTCTTGCTCTATCTCGTTCTCTATCTCTCGCATTCTCTTGTGCTCGCTCTCTCTCACCCTTGCTCTCTTGCGCTTGCTCTCTCACTCGCACTGTCTTGTGGTCGCTCTCTCTCGCTGGCTCTCTTGCTCTCTCGCTCTCTCTTGCTCTCTCTCTCTCACTCAATTGCCCTCTATATCTCTCGTTCTCACTCTCTTGTGCTTTCGCTTGCTCTCTCTCTTGCTCTCTCTCTCGTTCTCTTGCTTACATTCTCTCTCTCGCTCTCTCACCATCTCTCTTGCTCTCTTGCTCACATTCTCTCTCTCGCTCTTGACATCTTTCTCACTTGCTCTCTCCATCTCGCTCGCTCTCTCACTTGCTCTCTCACTCTCTTGCCCTACCTCTCTTGCTCTCATGTTCTCGCTCTCTTGCTCGCTCTCTCTCACTCCCTAGTCCTCTCGGGATCACTCTCTCGCTCTCTCTATCTCTCGCTCTCTATCGCTTTCACTCTCTCTTGCTCGCTCTCACTCTCTCACTGGTTCTCTCACTCCCTCTCTCGTGCACTCTTGCTCACTCTCTAACCTCTTGCTCCCTCTCTCGCTCCCTCTCTCTCGCTCTTGTGCTTACGCTCCCTCATTCTTTTTATTCTCTCTCTCGCTCTCTCTTGCTCTCTCTTGTGTTAGCTCAGGCTATCTCATGCTTGCTCACTCTCTCAAGCTCGCTCGCTCTCGCACTTTCTTGCTCACTTGCGTACGTTCTCGTGCTCTTGCTCTCTCTCGCTCACTCGCACTCTCGCACTCTCTCTCACTTACTCACTTGCGCTCTTGCCATCTTTCACTTGCCCTCTCTCTCTCTTGCTCTGTTTCTTTCACTCACTCTCTCTTGCTTGCTCTATCTTCCTCTCTCTGTCTCTCGCTTGTTCTCTTGCTTGCTCTCCAATGTACTCTCTTGCTTGGTCTCTCGTGTACTCTCTCTTGCCCTCTCTCTTTCTCTCTCTCTCGCTCTTTCTCATGCTTGTTTGCTCATTCTCTCTTGCTTTCTGTCACGTTCGCATTCACTTGCTTCCTTGCTCACTCTCTTGCTCTCTCTTTCTCATGTTCGCTTTCACTTGCTCTTTTGCTCGCTCACTTGCTCTCTTCCCTCGTGCTTTCTCTCACTCTCACTCGCTTGCTCTCTCTCTTGCTCTCTCTCCATTGCTCTCTCTCGCTTGTGCTTGCTCTCTTGCTCTCTCTCTCACTCAGTTTCTCTCTCTCTCTCATGCTCACTCTCTCACTCTTGTGCTCTTTCTCACTCTTGTGCTCTCTCTCTTGCTCTCTCACTGAATCGCCCTCTCTATCGCTTGCACTCGCTCTCTTGTGCTCTCTCTTGCTGTCTCTTGCTCTCTCTTGCCCTCTCTCTCTCTTGCTCTCTCGTGCTCGCTCTCTTGCTTGCTCTTTTGTGCTCCCTTCTCCTCGCGTGCTCTCTCTCACTCTCTCGCTCTCTCTCTCTCTATCACTTTTGCTCTCTCTTGCTCGCTCTCGCTCTCTCATTCACTCTCATGCACTCATTCTCTCTCTCTCTCACTCTCTCTCACTCTCTCACCATCTCTCTCGCTCTCTTGCTCATGTTCATCTCTCTCGCTAGCTCTCTCCATCTCACTTGCTTTCACTCTTTCATGCTCTTTCTCTCTTGCTCTCTTGTTCTTTCTCACTCTCTCTTGCCCTCTCTCTTGCTCTCTTGTGCTCTCTCTCTTGCTCACTCTCTCTCGTTTCCTTGTCCTCTCATGCTCACCCTCTCTCACTCTCTCGCTCTCTCTCTCGCTTTTGCTCTCTTGCTTGCTCTCTCGCTCTCTCACTTACTCTTACGTACTCTTACTCGCTCTCTCAAACTTGCTCACTCTCTTTCTCTAGATCACTCTCTCTCACTCTCTCTCTCTCTTGTGCTCAGGCTCTCTCATTCTCTTACTCTCTCTCACTCTATCTTGCTCTCTCTTGTGCTAGCTAAGGCTATCTCATGCTTGCTCACTATCTCACACTTGGTCTCTTGTGCTCTCTCACACTTGCTCTGTCACACTCTTGCTCACAGTCTCTCTTGTGCTGCTCTCACTTGCTCTCTCGCTCTCTCTCTCCCTCACGCTCGTTCTCTGTCTCTTGCTCTCTCTCTATCGCTCTTTCTTGCTCTCTCTCTATCGCTCTCTCTCACTCTCTCTATCATTCTCTGTTGCTACCTCTTGCTCATGCTTGCTCTCTTGCACTCTCTTGCTCTCACTTGGTCTCTCACTCGTGCTCTCCTGTGCTCGCTCTCTTTTGCTCTCTTGCGCTTGCTTGCTCTCTCTCTCTCACTTTCACTCTCTCTCTCTCGATGACTTGCTCACTCTCTCACACTCTCTGATGCTCACTCACTCTCATGCACTCTTGCTCGCTCTCTCTCGCTCACTCTCTTTCTCTCACTTCACTCTCTCTCGTTCTTATGCTCAGGCTCTCTCGTTCTCTTACTCTCTCTCTCACTCTATCTTGCTTTCTCTTGTGCTAGCTTATGCTTGCTCACTATCTCACGCTCGGTCTCTCGTGCTCTCTCACACTCGCTCTCTCAAGCTCTCTCGTTCACTCTCTCTTTTGCACTGCTCTCTGTCTCTCTATTGCTCTCTTTCGTGCTCTCTCACTGTGCTCTCTCACTCTCTCTCTTGCTCCTGTGCTCTCACTCATTCTTGTGCTCTCTCTCTCTTGCTCTCTCTCTCTCTCTCTTGCGCTCTCTCTCGCTCTCTCGCTCTCATGTTCTCATACTCTCTTGCTCTCTCTTTCTCTCGCTATCTCGCTCTCTCTCTCTCACTCATACTGTCTTGTGCTCGCTCTCTCTCGCTGGCTCTTTTGCTTGCTCTCTCTCTCGCTCAATCGCCCTCTCTATCTCTTGCGCTTGCTCTTTTGCACTTTCACTTGCTCTCTCTCTCTCACTCTCTCTCTCTTGCTTACGTTATCTCTCTCGCTCTAACACCATCTCTCTCGCTCTCTTGCTCACGTTCTCTCTCGTTTTCTCGTGCTCTCTCTCTCACTGTCTTGTGCATGCTCTCTCTCGCTAGCTCTCTTGCTCTCTCTCTTGCTCTCTCACGTTCTCTCCGGCTCACTCTCGCTCTCTTAATCTCACTCACTCTTGCACACTCTTGCTTGCTATCTCTCTCATTCTCTCTCTCTGGCACTCTTATTCACGTTCTCTCTCTCGACATGTCTCTTGCTTGCTCTCTCCATCTCGCTCGCTTTCACTCTTTCATGCTCTTTATCTCTTGCTCGCTCTCTCTTGCTTGCTCTCACTCTCTTGCTTGCTCTCTCGCTCTCTCTCTCTCTTGCGCTGCTCTTGCTTGATCTCTCGGTCTCTCTCACGCTCATTCTCTGTTTCTTGCTCTCTCACTATCGCTCTTTCTTGCTCTATCGCTATCGCTCCCTCTCGCTCTCTCTATCATTTTCTGTTGCTAGCTCTCGCTCGTGCTTGCTCTCTTGCACTCTCTTGCTTTCGCTTGGTCTCTCACTCATACTCTCCTGTGCTCGCCCTCTTTTGCTCTCTTGCGCTTGCTTCCTCTATCTCGCTTTCACTCTCTCTCTCTCTCTTGATGACTTGCTCACTCTCTCACACTTTCTCTTGCTCACTATCTTTTGCTCTCTTGCACTTGCTTGCTCTTTCTCGCTTTCACTCTCTGTCTCTCGATGACTTGCTCACTCTCTCACACTCTCTCATGCTCACTCAATCTCATGCACTCTTGCTCGCTCTCTCTCTCGCTCACTCTCTTTCTCTCACTTCACTCTCTTACTCTCTATCGCTCTTGTGCTCAGGCTCCCTTGTTCTCTTACTCTCTCTCTCACTCTATCTTGCGTTCTCTTGTGCTAGCTTATGCTATCTAATGCTTGCTCACTATCTCACGCTCGGTCTCTCGTGCTCTCTCACACTCGCTCTCTCAAGCTCTTTCTCGCTCACTCTCTTGCACTGCTCTCTGTCTCTCTATCGCTCTCTTTCGTGCTCTCTCACTGTGCTCTCTCACTCTCTCTCTTGCTCCTGTGCTCTCACTCATTCTTGTGCTCTCTCTCTTGCTCTCTCTCTCTTGTGCTCTCTCTCGCTCTCATGCTCTCTCGCTCTCGTGTTCTCTCACTCTCTTGCTCTCTCTTTCTCTCGCTATCTCGATCTCTCTCTCTCACTCATACTGTCTTGTGCTCGCTCTCTCTCGCTGGCTCTCTCTCTCTCGCTCAATCGCCCTCTCTATCTCTCGCGCTTGCTCTTTTGCACTTTCACTTGCTCTCTCTCTCTCGCTCTCTCTCTCTTGCTTACGTTATCTCTCTCGCTCTATCACCATCTCTCTCGCTCTCTTGCTCACATTCTCTCTCGCTTTCTCGTACTCTCTCTCTCACTGTCTTGTGCACGCTCTCTCTCGCTGGCTCTCTTGCTCTCTCACGCTCTCTCTGGCTCGCTCTCGCTCTCTTAATCTCACTCACTCTCACACACTCTTGCTTGATATCTCTCTCATTCTCTCTCTCTCGCTCTCTTGTTCACGTTCTCTCTCTCGACATGTCTCTTGCTTGCTCTCTCCATCTCGCTCGCTTTCACTCTTTCATGCTCTTTCTCTCTTGCTCGCTCTCTCTTGCTCGCTCTCACTCTCTTGCTTGCTCTCTCGCTCTCTCTCTCTCTTGCGCTGCTCTTGCTTGATCTCTTGCTCTTTCTCGCTCTCTCTCACGCTCATTCTCTGTCTCTTGCTCTCTCGCTATCGCTCTTTCTTGCTCTCTCGCTATTGCTCCCTCTCGCTCTCTCTATCATTTTCTGTTGCTAGCTCTCGCTCGTGCTTGCTCTCGTGCACTCTCTTGCTCTCGCTTGGTCTTTCACTCATGCTCTCCTGTGCTCGTCCTCTTTTGCTCTCTTGCGCTTGCTTCCTCTATCTCGCTTTCACTCTCTCTCTCGATGACTTGCTCACTCTCTCACACTCTCTCTTGCTCACTCTCTTTTGCTCTCTTGCACTTGCTTGCTCTTTCTCGCTTTCACTCTCTCTCTCTCGATGACTTGCTCACTCTCTCACACTCTCTCATGCTCACTCACTCTCATGCACTCTTGCTCGCTCTCTCTCTCGCTCACTCTCTCTCTCTCACTCTCTATCGCTCTTGTGCTCAGGCTCCCTCATTCTCTTACTCTCTCTCTCACTCTATCTTGCTCTATCGTGTGCTAGCTCATGCTATCTCATGCGTGCTCGCTATCTCACGCTTGGTCTCTCATGCTCTCACACTCGCTCTCTCAAGCTCTCTCTCGCTCACTCTCTCTCTTGCGCTGATCTCTGTCCCTCTATCGGTCTCTCTCCTGCTCTCTCACTGCGCTCTCTCACTCTCTGTGTCTCCTGTGCTCTCTCTCGCTCTTGTGCTCTCTCTCTCTTGCTCTCTCTCTCTCTCACTCTCTCGTGCTCTCTCTCTCACTCGTACTGTCTTGTGCTCGCTCTCTCTCACTGGCTCTCTTGCTCGCTCTCTCTCTTGCTCAATCGCCCTCTCTATCTCTCGCTATTTTGCACCCTCACTTGCTCTCTATCGTGCTCGCTCTCTCGTTCTTGATTACGGTATCTCTCTCGCTCTATCACCATCGCACTCGCTCTCTTGCTTACGTTCTCACTCGCTCTCTTTCTCACTCTCTCATGCTTGCTCTCTCTCTCACTGTCTTGTGCTTGCTCTCTCTCGCTGGCTCTCTTGCTCTCTCTTGCTCTCTCGTGTTCTCTCTGTCTCGCTCTTGCTCTCTCGCTCTCACTCACTCTCACGCACTCTTGCTCACTTTCTCTCTCTCGCTCTCGACCTGTCTCTTGCACCATCTCCCTCACTCTCTTGCTCACGTTCTCTCTCTCGACATCTCTCTTGTTTGCTCTCTCCATCTCGCTCGCTTTTACTCTTTGTTGCTTTTTCTCTCTCGCTCGCTCTCTCTCTCTTGCTCTCTCTCTTGCCCTCTCTCTTGCTCTCTCATGCTTGCTCTCTTGCTTGCTCTCTCTCTCTCCCTTTTACTCTCATGCTCACTCTCACTCTCTCGCTTCACTTTCGCTCTCTCTTGCTCACTCTCGCTAACTCTCTCTCTCTCAATCACTCTTGCGCACTCTTGCTCACCCTCTCTCTTGCACTATCAATCTCTCTCTATCACTCACTCACTCACTCACTCACTCACTCACTCACTCACTCACTCACTCACTCACTCACTCACTCACACTCACTCACTCACTCACTCACTCACTCTCTCTCTCTCTCTCTCTTACTCCCTCTCTCTCTCTCTCTCTCTCTCACTCTCTCTCTTGCTCACTCCCTCTCACTCACTCTCTTGCTTACCTTTTCTCCCTCGCTCTCTCACCATTTCTCTCGCTCTCTTTCTCATGTTCTCTCTCTCGCTCTTGACATCTCTCTCGATTGCTCTCTCCATCTGGCTCGCTTTCACTCTTTCTTGCTCTTTCTCTCTTGCTCTCTCTTGCTATCTCACTCTCACTTGCCTTCTCTCTCTTGCTCTCTCGTGCTCCATCTCTTGCTCACTCTCTCTTGCTCCCTTGTCCTCTCGTGGTCACTCTCTCTCACTCTCTTGCTCTGTCTTGCTCTCCATCGCGTTTTCTCTCTCTGTCGCTTGCTCGCTCTCTCGCTCACTCTCCCTCACTCACTCTTGCACTCTCTCTCTCTCTTGCTTGATCTTGCTCTCTCTTGCTTCCTCTCTCACTATCGTTCTCTCACACTCTCTCATGCTCGCACTCTCCCTCGCTCTCTCTTTCTCACTCGTTTTTGCTCTCTCTCTCTCTCTCTCTCTCTCTCTCAATTTTGCTCTCTCATTCGCACTCTCTCACTTGCACTCTCCCTCATGCTCGCACTCTCTCATGCTCGCTGTCCCTCTCACGCACTCTCACGCTCTCTCATGCTCTCTCGTTCTCTTCCTCACTCTCTCTCTGGCTCTCTCCATCTCGCTTGCTTTCTCTCTTTCTTGCTCTTTCTCTCTGGCTCGCTCTCTCGCTTGCTTTCTCTTGCTCTCTTGCCCTCTCTCTCTTGCTCTCTCATGCTTGCTTTCTTGTTCGCTCTCTCTGTCTCTTGTCCTCTCATGCTCACTCTCTCTCACTCTATCTCTCGCTCTTTCTATTGCTTTCGCTCTCTCTTGCTTTCTCGAGCTCTCTTGCTTGCTCTTTCGCTCTCTCTCTCGCTATTGAGCTATATTGTGCTAGCTCATGCTATTTCATGCTTGCTCACTCTCTCACGATCGCTCGCTATCTCGCTCTCTCGCACACTCGCTCGCTCTCTTGCGCTTTCTCATGTTCGCTTGCTTTCTCGCTCACTCTCTCTTGCGCTCTCTCTCTCTCGTGCTCACTCTTGTTCTCTATTTTGCTCTCTTTCACGCTCTCTCTCTCATGCTCTCTCTCTCGCACTCTCTCTCATGCTCCTTCCGTCTCCTGCTCTCTCTATCGCTCTTTTGTGCTTTCTCTATTGCTCTCTCTATCATTCTCTGTCACTAGCTCTCACTCGTGCTTGCTCTCTTACACTCTCTTGCTCTCGCTAGGTGCACGCTCTCTTTCACTCTCCTGCGATTGTTCTCTTGCGCTTGCTTGCTCTCTATCGCTTTCACTCTCTCTCTCTCTTGCTCTCTCTCACACTCTCTCTCCCGCTCGCCCTGTTGTGCTCTGAATCTTGCTCATTCTCTCTCTCTTTCTCTCTCTCACTCTCTCTTGCTCTCTCTTGCTCTTTCTCTCAATCTCGCTTGCTCTTTCACCATCTCTATCTTGCTCTCTCTCGCTCTCTTGATCACGTTCTCTTTCTTGCTCTCTTGTCATCTTTCACTCTCTCTCGCTCACACTTGCTCTATCACTCTTGCTCGCTATCACTATTGCTTGCTCGCTCTCTCTCGATCTCTTGCTCTCTCTGACTCACTCTCTCTCCTCTCTCTCTCTTGCTGTCTCTCGCTCCCTCGCTCTTGCTGACTCTCGCTCAGTCTCGCTCATACTCTCTTGCTCTTGCTTTCTCTTTCTCACATTCTCGCTCTCATTCGCTCTCTCTTTCTCTTGCTCTCTTGCTTGCTTTCACCCTTGCTCACTTTCTCTCTCTCTGACAAAACAGCCAATTAAATAGCACGTGATTTCCTTTGGGTCTTTGACGGAGATTCAAACTGCAGCGCTGAAGAGAAAAATAGTACATTCATCCCGTGTGGTTCCCTCTTTTTTCATAAATGAACAATGGAGGCAGTTTGAATAAATTAACTTGCATCTCAACCCTGTCACGTATTCACTGCAGACATCTAATTCTACATTTCCAGTTGGACTTGCACAGTTCAAATATCTTTACATTTTATGAAATGGGCCTCTTTGCCCCTATGCACCAGTGTTTTGCACTCATATGCAATGGGCTAAATTGCATTGAATGTTAGTAGGGGAATATGTTATTGGGTCCTGGAATGTTTGTAGAATTAGTATGTTATTTTACTTTCATTACATTTAAACCATTGCTGTGGTGCGGTGCAAATGATAAACTTTGTCTAATAGATGTCAGTTATATTACGTGAAAAGCACAAGCCAGCCAATTTGAATTTGACCCTGCATAACAGGTTTTGAGGCTCACACCATTAGCCCTAGTTAAAATTCACACCTTTGCTAAATGTGAATGATGAAATGTGGAGCTACCTTGTTGAAATTCAGAATAGGGAAAAGTATTTCCCTATACTTCTCTAAACTCCATTGTTCATTTATGAAAAATGAGGAAACAGCGCTGGATGAATTTAACAGTTTTCTCTTCAGCGCTGCAGTTTGAATCTTGGTCAAAGGCACAAAGGAAATCAAATGCTATTTAGTGGGCTGATTTGTCAAGGGGAGGTTCTCTTTGAATTATACATGAGTTTGAGAAAAAGGCTTGAGGCAGAGAGGGCTGGGTCATTCACTCACTCCATGGTGAAGGTAACAGATGGACTGACAGAGAGTCTCTCTCGCGTTCTCTCTCTCGCTTGATCTTGCTGTCTCTTGCTTGCTCTCTTGCTCTCGATCTCTCACACTCTCTCGTTCTCGCATTCTCCCTGGCTCTCTCACGCTCTCTCTCACTCGATCTTGCTCCCTCTCTCACTTGATTTTGCTCTCTCATTCGTGCTCTCTCTCTCACTTGCACTCTCTCTCGTGCTCGCACTCTCTCAAGCTCGCTCTCACTCTCATATGCTCTCTTGTGGTCTCTCGCTCTCTCACTCTCTATTCATGCTCTCTCGTTCTCTTGCTCACTCTCTCTTGCTTTCTCTCAATCTCTCTCTCGCGCTCGCACTCTCTCTATTTACACTCTCTCTCATTCGCTCTCTCTCGCTTGCTCTCTTGCTCTCTCTTGTGCTTGCTCTCTCACACTCTCTTGCTCTTTCTCTCTCACTCTCTCTTTCTTGCTCTCTCTCGGTATCTCACTCACACTCACCCTTGCTCACTCTCAATCTCCTGCGCTTGCTCTCTAATGCTCGCTTGCTCTCTCCCTGTCACTTTCTCGCTCTCTCATTTGCTTTCTCATGCTCTCTCTCTCGCATTCTCTCGTGCTCGCTCTCGTGCCCTTTCTCTTGCGCTCCCTCTCTCACTCATGCTTGCTCTCTCGCACTCTCTTGCTCTCTCTCTCTCACTCTCTCTCTCTCTCTCTCTCTCTCTCTCACTCATGCTCTCCCGTGTTCACTCCCTTTTGCTCTCCTTTGCTGGCTCTCTTGTGCTCGCTTGCTCTCTCTCACTTTCACTCACTCTCCCACTCGTGGGCTCTCTCTCGATTGCTCATGCTCTCTCTTTCTTGCGTCTGCTTTCACGTGCTGTCTTGCTCTCTCTTGCTCGCTCGCTCTCTCTCAATCTGTCTTGCTTGCTCTCTCAAACTCTCTCTCTTACTCTCTCGCTCGCTTTCTTGATCGCTTGCACTCTCATGCTCACTTTCTCACTTGCTCTCTTGCGCAGTCACACTCACTCTTTTGTGTGTTTTCTCTTTCTCTCACTTACACTCTCACTCACTCTCTCTCTGTCTCTTGCTCTCTATTGCTCTTTCTCTATCTCTCTCTCTCTCGCTCTCTCTCTCTCTCTCGCTCGATCACTCTCTCTCACTAGCTCTCGCTCGCGCTTGCTCTCTTGCACTCTCTTGCTCTCGCTCGCTCTCTCTCATTCTCTCACTCGTGCTCTCCTGTGCTCGCTCTCTTTCGCTCTCCCGCACTTGCTCTCTCGCTTTCACTCACACTCTCTCTCCCACGTGCTCACTCTCTCGCACCCTCTAATGCTTGCTCTCACACGCTCACTCTTGCTCTCTCACTCTCTCTTATTCTCTTGTCCTCTCTCTCGTTCTCTTGCCCTCTCTCTCTCGCTCTCTCTGGCACTCTCTCTCCCACTCGCTCTCTTGCGCTCTCAATCTTTCTCATTCTCTCTTGCTCTCTCTTGCCCTCTGTCTCTCTCAATCTCGCTCTCTCTCTCGCCATCTCTCTCGATCTCACTTTCTCTCGATCTCTTGATCATGTTCTCTTTCTTGTTCTCTCGTCATCTCTCGCTCTCTCGCTCGCACTTGCTCTATCACTCTCGCTTGTTTTCATTCCTGCTTGGTCTCTCACTCACACTCTCTCTAGCTCGCTTGCTCTCTCTTGATCTCTCATGCTTTCTTGCTCTCTCACGCTCTCTCCTGTTCTCTGTCATTCTCAATCATGATTGTCCTCTCGCACTCTCTTGCTCTCTCTCTCTCACTCTCTCTTTCTTGCTCTCTCTTGGTATCTCACTCACGCTCACCTGCGCTCGCTCTCTCTCGGTCTCCCATGCTTGCTCTCTCCCTGTCGCTTTCTCACTCTCTATCTTGCTCTCTCTTTCTCTCTCTCACTCTCTCACTTGCTCACTCAAGCTCTCTCTCTTGCATTCTCTTGTGCTTGCTCTCTCTCGCCCTTGCTCTCTCTCTCTCACTCTCTCACTCGCACTGTCTTGTGCCAGCTCTCTCTCGCTGGCTCTCTTGCTCTCTCTCGCTGGCTCGTTCTCTCTCTCTCTCTCAATTGCCCTCTCTATCTCTCGCACTTGCTCTCTTGTGCTCTTGCTTGCTCTCTGTCTCTCGCTCTCTCTCTTGCTCTCTCTCACTCATTCTCTTGCTTACGTTCTCTCTATCTCACTCTTACAATCTCCCTCGCTATCTTGCTCACATTTTCTCTCTCACTCACGACATCCCTCTCGCTGGCTCTATCCATCTCGCTCGCTTTCACTCTTTCTTGCTCTTTCTCGCTCACTCTCTCTCTCTCTCTCTCTTGCTCTCTCTTACCCTCTCTCTCTTGCTCTCCCATGTTTACTCTCTTGCTCGCTCTCTCTCGCTGCTCCCTAGCCCTCTCATGCTCACTCTTTCTCACTCTCTGGCTCTCTATTGCTTTTGCTCTCTCTTGCTCTCTCTCTTGCTCTCTCACATACTCTTAAATGCTCTTGCTCGCTCTCTCTCGCTCTCTCTCTTGCTCACTATCACTCTCAATCACTCTCTCGCTCATTCTCTCGCGCTTGTGCTTGCGCTCTCTTGTTCTCTTACTCTCTCTCACTCTCTCTTGTGCTAGCTCATGCTATCTTATGCTTGCTCACACTCACACTCGCTTGCTCTCTTGTGCTCTCTCACTCTCTCACTCTCTCTTGTGCTCTCTTGTGCTCTCTCTCTCTCACGCTCACTCTCATGCTTTCTCGCTCTCTCTCTCATGCTCTCTATGCCTCCCATGCTCTCTTTCGCTCCTGCGCTCTCCCTCTCTTGCTCTCTCTCTCTTTCTCTATCTCTCTCTCCCTCACGCCCTTGCTCTCTCTCTCTAGCACTCTCTCTCTCTCTCTCTCTCGTGCTCTCTCTCACTCGTGTGCACTCTCTCACTCTTGCGCTCTCTCTCATGCTCTCTCTTGCTCTTGGGCTCTCTCTCACTCTTGCACTCTCTCACTCTCTCTCGCACTCGCGTGCTCTATCTCTCACTCGCACTGTCTTGTGATTGCTCTCTCTCGCTGGCTCTCTTGCTTTCTCTCTCTCTCTCTCACTCAATTGCCCTCTCTATCTCTTGCGCTCACTCTCTTGCGCTCTCACTTGCTCTCTCTCTCTTGCTCTCTCTCGCTCTCTCTTGCTCTCTCGTGATCTCTCTCACTCTCTCTCGCTCTCTCTTGCTTATGTTCTCTCTTGCTCTCTCACCATCTCTCTCGCTCTCTTACTCATGTTCTCTCTCTCGCTCTCGCCATCTCTCTCGCTTGCTCTCTCCATCTTGATCGTTTTCACTCTTTCTTCCTTTTTCTGTCTTGCTGGCTCTCTCTCTTGTGCTCTCTCTTGCCCTCTCTCTCTTGCTCTCTCATGCTTGATCTCTTGCTTGCTCTCTCTCACTCCCTTTTCTTCTCATGCTCACTCTCACTCTCTCACTCTCACTTTCGCTCTCTCTTGCTCACTCTCGCTAACTTGCTCTCTCTCAATCACTCTCGCACACTCTTGCTCGCTCTTTCTCTCGTGTTAGCACTCTTTCACTATCACTCACTCACTCTCTCTCTCTCTCTCTCTCTCTCTCACTCTCTCTCTCTCATTCACACTTTCTCTTGCTCACTCTCTCTCACCCACTTTCTTGCTTATGTTCTCTTTCTCGCTCTCTCACCATCCTTCTCGCTCTCTTGCTCACGTTCTCTCTCTCACTCTTGACATCTCTCTCAGTTGCTCTCTCCATCTCGCTTGCTTTCACTCTTTCTTGCTCTTTCTCGCGCTTATTCTCTCTTGCTCTCTCTTGCTCTCTCTCTCTTGCTCTCTTAGGCTCGCTCTCTTGCTCGCTCTCTTTTGCTCCCTTGTCCTCTCGTGCTCACTCTCTCTCACTCTCTCGCTCGCTCTTGCTCTCTATCGCTTTCGCTGTCTCTCTTGCTCACTCTCTCGCTCACTCTCTCGCTCACTCTCGCTCTCTCACTCTCATGCTCACTCACTCTCTCGCACACTCACTCTCTCACTCACTCTCTCCCTCTCACTCGCTCTTGTGCTCAAGCTCTCTTGTTCTCTTACTCTCTCTCTCACTCTCTCTTGCTCTCTCTCGTGATAGCTCATGCTATCTCATGCTTGCTCACTATCTCGCTCTCGCTCGCTCTCTCGCACTCTCACACTCACTCGCTCTCTCAATCGCTCTCTCCCTCACTCGCTCACTCTCTCTTGCGCTCTCTCTCTCGCTTGCTCTCGTGCTTTCTCTCGTGCTCTCTCTCGTGCTCTCTCTCACTCTTGTGCTCTCTCTCTCATGCACTCTTGCTGCACTCTCTCATGCTCCCTTGCTCCCTATCGCTCCAGTGCTCTTGCTCTCGTACACACTCTCGCTCTTGTGCACTCTCTCACTTTCTCTCTATCACTCGCTCTTGGTCTCTGATCATGAGAGAGTGTGAGTGACTCTAGCTCGCTCTCTTTCTCTTGCTCTCACAATCACTCTCTCGCGCTCTCTCTCACTATCTTACTTTCACTTGCTCTCTCGCTCGCTCTTGCTCTCACTCGTGCTTGCTCTCTTGAACTCTCTTGCTCTCTCTTGCTCTTTCTTGGTATCTCACTCACGCTCACCTGCACTCGCTCTCTCTCGGCCTACCACGCTTGCTCTCTCATGCTCACTTGCTCTCTCCCCGTTGCTTTCTCTCTCTCTCTCTTGCTCTCTCTCTCTTGTTCTCTCTCGCTCTCTCTCACTCTCTCTCGCTCTCTCACTTGCTCTCTGGTGCTCTCTCTCTCGCATTCTCTCATGCTCGCCCTTGCTCTCTTGAGCTTGCTCTCTCACTCGCACTGTCTTGTGCTGGCTCTCTCTCGCTGGCTCTCTTGCTCTCTCTCTTGCCCTCTATATCTCTGTCGCTCACTCTCTTGCGCGTTCGCTTGCTCTCTCTCTCTCTCTCTTGCTCTCTCTCGCTCTCTTGCTTATGTTCTCTCTCTCACCATTTCTCTCGCTATCTTGCTCACGTTCTCTCTCTCGCTCTCTCCATCTCGCTTGCTTTCTCTCTTTCTTGCTCTTTCTCTCTCGCTCGCTCTCTCACTTGCTTTCTCTTGCTCTCTTGCCCTCTCTCTCTTGCTCTCTCATGCTTGCTCTCTTGTTCACTCTCTCTCAGTCCCTTGTCCTCTCATGCTCACTCTCTCTCACTTTATATCTCGCTCTTTCTATTGCTTTCACTCTCTCTTGCTTTCTCGAGCTCTCTCGCTTGCTCTCTTGCTCTCTCTCTCACTATTGCGCTAACTTGTGCTAGCTCATTCTATCTCATGCTTGCTCACTCTCTCACGATCGCTTGCTCTCTCGCGCTCTCGCACACTCGCTCGCTCTCTTGCGCTCTCTCATGTTCCCTCGCTTTCTCGCTCACTCTCTTGCGCTCTCTCTCTCGTGCTCACTCTTGTGCTCTCTTTTGCTCTCTCTCTCATGCTCTCTCTCTCTCTCTCTCACTCTCTCTCTCACACTCTCTCTCATGCTCGTTCTGTCTCTTGCTCTCTCTATCGATCTTTCGTGCTCTCTCTATTGCTCTCTCTATCATTCTCTGTCACTAGCTCTCACTCGTGCTTGCTCTCTTGCACTCTCTTGCTCTCACTAGGTGCACTCTCTCTTTCACTCTCCTGCGATTGTTCTCTTGCGCTTGCTTGCTCTCTATTGCTTTCACTCACTCTCTCTCTCTCTCGCTCCATCACTTGCTCAATCTCTCACACTCTCCATGCTCACTCTCTGTTGTCACTCACTCTTGCTCTCTCCCACTCTTGTGCTATCTCTCTCGATCACTCGGTCTCTTGCCCTCTCCCTCTCACTCTCTCTCACACTCTCTCTCCCGCTCGCTCTCTTGTGCTCTGAATCTTGCTCTCTCTCTCTCTCTCTCTTTCTCTCTCTCACTCTCTTGCTCTCTCTTGCTCTTTCTCTAAATCTCGCTCGCTCTTTCACCATTTCTCTCTATCTCGCTCTCTCTCGCTCTCTTGATCACATTCTCTTTCTTGCTCTCTTGTCATCTTTCACTCTCTCTCGCTCACACTTGCTCTATCACTCTTGCTCGTTATCACTTTTGCTTGCTCGCTCTCTTTCGAGCTCTTGCTCTCTCTGACTCACTCTCTCTCCCCTCTCTCTCTTGCTATCTTTCGCTCCCTCGCTCTTGCTGACTCTCGCTCAGTCTCGCTCACACTCTCTTGCTCTTGCTTTCTCTTGCTCACTCTCTCGCTCTCACTCGCTCTCTCTTTCTCTCGCTCTCTTGCTTGCTTTCAACCTCGCTCACTTTCACCCTCACTCGCTCTCCCGCTCTCTATCTCTCTGACAAAACAGCCCATTAAATAGCATGTGATTTCCTTTGTGTCTTTGATGGAGATTCAAACTGCAGCGCTGAAGAGAAAAATGGTACATTCATCCCGCGTGGTTCCCTCTTTTTTCATAAATGAACAATGGAGGCAGTTTGAATAAATCAACCCTGTCACGTATTCACTGCAGAAAACATCTAATTTGACATTTCCAGTTGGACTTGCGCAGTTCAAATATCTTTACATTTTATGAAATGGGCCACTTTGCCCCTATGCACCAATGTTTTGCACTCATATGCAATGGGCTAAATTGCATTGAATGTTAGTAGGGGAATATGTTATTGGGTCCTGGAATGTTAGAAGAATTAGTATGTTATTTTACTTTCATTGCATTTAAAGCATTGCTGTGGTGTGGTGCAAATGATAAACTTTGTCTAATAGATGTCAGTAATATTACGTGAAAAGCACAAGCCAGCCAATTTGAATTTGACCCTGCATAACAGGTTTTGAGGCTCACACATGAGTCTCACACCATTAGCCCTAGTTAAAATTCACACCTTTGCTAAATGTGGATGATGAAATGTGGAGCTACCTTGTTGGAATTCAGAATAGAGAAAAGTATTTCCCTATACTTCTCTAAACTCCATTGTTCATTTATGAAAAAGGAGGAAACAGCGCTGGATGAATGTAACATTTTTCTCTTCAGCGCTGCAGTTTGAATCTCGGTCAAAGGCACAAAGGAAATCAAATTTGAATTATGAGTTTGAGAAAAAGGCTTGAGGCAGAGAGGGCTGGGTCATTCACTCACTCCATGGTGAAGGTAGCAGATGGACTGACAGAGAGTCTCTATCGCGCTCTCTCTCTCTCTCGCTTGATCTTGCTGTCTCTTGCTTGCTCTCTTGCTCTCGATCTCTCACACTCTCTCTTGCGCGCATTCTCCCTCACTCTCTCACGCTCTCTCTCACTCGCTCTTGCTCCCTCTCTCACTTGATTTTGCTCTCTCATTCGTGCTCTCTCTCTCACTTGCACTCTCTCTCGTGCTCGTACTCTCTCAAGCTCGCTCTCACTCTCATATGCTCTCTTGTGGTCTCTCGCTCTCTCACTCTCTATTCATGCTCTCTCGTTCTCTTGCTCACTCTCTCTTGCTCTCTCTCAATCTCTCTCTCGTGCTCCCACTCTCTCTATTTACACTCTCTCTCAATCGCTCTCTTTTGCTTGCTCTCTTGCTCTCTCTTGTGCTTGCTCTCTCACACTCTCTTGCTCTTTCTCTCTCACTCTCGGTATCTCACTCACGCTCACCCATGCTCACTCTCTCTCAGTCTCCTGCGCTTGCTCTCTAACGCTCGCTTGCTCTCTCCCTGTCACTTTCTCGCTCTCTCACTTGCTTTCTCATGCTCTCTCTCTCGCATTCTCTCGTGCTCACTCTCTTGCCCTTTCTCTTGCGCTCCCTCTCTCACTCATGCTTGCTCTCTCGCACTCTCTTGCTCTCTCTCTCTCTCTCTCTCTCGGTCTCTCACTCATGCTCTCTCATGTTCACTCTCTTTTGATCTCCCGTGCTGGCTCTCTTGTGCTCGATTGCTCTCTCTCACTTTCACTCACTCTCTCTCTTGCTCTCCCACTCATGCACTCTCTCTCGATTGCTTGTGCTCTCTCTCTTTCTTGCGTCTGCTTTCACGTGCTGTCTTGCTCTCTCTTGCTCGCTCACTCTCTCTCACTCTGTCTTGCTTGCTCTCTCAAACTCTCTCTCTCACTCTCTCGCTTGCTTTCTTGAACGCTCGCACTCTCATGCTCACTTTCTCACTTGCTCTCTTGCGCAGTCACACTCACTCTTTTGTGTGTTTTCTCTTTCTCTCACTTACACTCTCACTCACTCTCTCTCTGTCTCTTGCTCTCTATTGCTCTTTCTCTATTGCTCTCTCACTCGCTCTCCCTCGCTCCATCACTCTCTCTCGCTAGCTCTCGCTCGCGCTTGCTCTCTTGCACTCTCTTGCTCTCGCTCGCTCTCTCTCGTTCTCTCACTCGTGCTCTCCTTGCTCGCTCTCTTTTGCTCTCCCGCACTTGCTCTCTCGCTTTCACTCACACTCTCTCTCTCACTTGCTCACGCTCTCTCACTCTCTAATGCTTGCTCTCACTCGCTCACTCTTGCTCTCTCACTCGCTATTATTCTCTCGCCATCTCTCTCGATCTCACTCTCTCTTGATCATGTTCTCTTTCTTGTTCTCTCGTCATCTCTCGTTCGCACTTGCTCTATCGCTCTTGCTTGTTTTCATTCCTGCTTGCTCGCTCTCTCTCACTCACTCTCACTCTCTCCCTCTTCCTATCTCTCGCTCCCTTGCTCTTGCTCTCTCTCGCTTGCTTACTCTCTCTCTTGCTCTCTCACTCATATACTCTTTCTCTCTTGCTCTCTCTCTTGCTTGCTCTCTCTCTCTCACACTCCTGCTCGCTTGCTCTCACTCACTCGCTCTTGCACTCTTCCCCTTGCTCTATCTCTCTTGCACTCTCTCCCTCGCTCCCTCTCCCTCCTCCCTTTCTCACTCTCTCTCGTGCTCTCTCTCGAGCAGTCACACTCTCTCGCTCTCTCTCGCTCACTCTCTCTGATCGTGCTCTCTCGCTCTCTTGCTCTCTTTATCACTTGCTCTTGGTCTCTGATCACGAGAGAGAGTGTGAGTGACTCTAGCTTTTTCTCTCTTGCTCTTTCATGCTCACTCGCTCTCTCTCTCATGCTCTCTCTCTCTCTCTCTCTCTCTCTCTCTCTCACTATCTTACTTTTGCTTGCTCTCTCTCTCTCATACGCTCTTTCTCTCTCACTCTCTCTTGCTCTTTCACTGCCTCTCTCACACTCTCACTTGCTCTGGCACTCTCTCCCTTGCTCTCTCTCTCTCTCTCCCTCTCTCCCTCTCTCTCACTCTCTCTCTCTCTCTCTTTCTCTCCCTCTCCCTTTCTCGCTCTCTCTCATGCTCTCTCTCGTGTAGTCACACTCTCTCGCTCTCTCACGCTCTCTCTCGCTCACTCTCTCTCTCTCTCGCTCTCTCTCCTTCTCTCTCTATCACTCGCTCTTGGTCTCTAGTCACGAGAGAGAGTGTGAGTGACTCTATCTCGCTCTATCTTGCTCTCTCACGCTCACTCGCTCTCTCTCCTGCTCTCTCTCTCTAACTATCTTACTTTTGCTTGCTCTATCACTCTCTCTCGCACTTACTCGTGCTTGCTCTTTCGCACTCTCTTGCTCTCTCTTTCTTGCTCTCTCTTGGTATCTCACTGGCGCTCACCTGCGCTCGCCCTATCCAGTCTCCTGCGCAAGCTCTCTCATGCTCGCTTGCTCTCTCCCCATTGCTTTCTCTTTCTCTTGCTCTCTTCCTACCTCACTTGCTCTCTCATGCTCTCTCTCTCGCATTCTATCATGCTCACCTTCTCTCGCCCTAGCTCTCTTGTGCTTGCTCTCTCACTCGCACTGTCTTGTGCTCGCTCTCTCTCACTGGCTCTCTTGCTCTCTGGCTCTCTCTCTCTCTCAATTGCCCTCTATATCTCTCATGCTCACTCTCTTTCACTTTTGCTTGCTCTCTCTCTCTCTTGCTCTCTCTCTCACTCTCTCACCATCTCCCTTGCTCACGTTTTCAATCTCGCTCTCGACATCCCTCTTGCTTGCTCTATCCATCTTGCTCACTTTCACTCTTTCTTGCTCTTTCTCGCTCACTCTCTCTCTCTCTCTTGCTCGCTCTCTCTTGCTCCCTAGTCCTCTTATGCTCACTCTCTCTCACTCTCTATTGCTTTTGCTCTCTCTCTCTTGCTCTCTCACACACTCTTGCACACTTTTGCTCGCTCTCTTTCTCTCTCTCGCTCACTATCACTCTCGATCACTCTCTCGCTCACTCGCTCGCTCTCTCGCTCACGCTCTCTCATTCTCTTTCTCTCGCTCTCTCTTGTGCTAGCTCATTCTATCTTAGGCTTGCTCACTCTCACACTCGCTTGCTCTCTTGTGCTCTCTCACTCTCTCGCTCTCTCTTGCACTCTCTCTCTTGTGCTCTCTCTCTCTCACGCTCGCTCTCATGCTCTCTCGCTCTCTCGCTCTCTCTTGTGCTCTCTCTCCCTCTCATGCTCTCTTTCGCTCCTGCGCTCTCCCTCTCTTGCTCTCTCTCTCTTGCTCTCTCTATCCCTCTCTCTCCCTCACACTCTTGCTCTCTTTCTAGCACTCTCTCTTTCGTGCTCTCTCTCGCTCTTGTGCTCTCTCTCACTCTTGCACTCTCTCTCATGCTCTCTCTCACTATTGTGCTCTCTCTCACTCTTGCACTCTCTCTCACACTCTCGTGCTCTATCTCTCACTCGCACTGTCTTGTGCTTGCTCTCTCTCGCTGGCTCTCTTGCTCTCTCTCTCTCGCTCAATCACCCTCTCTATCTCTTGCGCTCACTCTCTTGCGCTCTCACTTGCTCTCTCTCTCTTGCTCTCTCTCGCTCTCTCTTGCTCTCTCATGATCTCTCTCTCACTCTCTCTCGCTCTTTCTTGCTTATGTTCTCTCTCTCACTCTCTCACCATCTCTCTCGCTCTCTTACTCATGTTCTCTCTCTAGCTCTCTCCATCTCTCTCGCTTGCTCTCTCCATCTCGATCGCTTACACTCTTTCTTCCTTTTTCTCTTTTGCTCACTCTCTCTCTTGTTCTCTCTCTTGCCCTCTCTCTCTTGCTCTCTCATGCTTGCTCTCTTGCTTGCTCTCTCTCGCTCCCTTTTCTTCTCGTGCTCACTCTCACTCTCTTGCTCTCACTTTCGCTCTCTCTTGCTCACTCTCGCTAACTCGCTCTCTCTCAATCACTCTCACACACTCTTGCTCGCTCTCTCTCTCATTTTATCACTCTCTCTCTATCACTCACTCTCTCTCTCTCTCACTCTCTCTCTCACTCTCTCTCTCGCTCACTCTTTCTCTTGCTCACTCTCGTTCATTCTCTTGCTTACGTTCTCTTTCTCGCTCTCTCACAATCTCTCTTGCTCTCTTGCTCACGTTCTCTCTCTCGCTCTTGACATCTCTCTCAGTTGCTCTCTCCATCTCGCTCGCTTTCACTCTTTCTGCTATTTCTCTCTCGCTCTCTCTTGCTCTCTCTTGCTCTCTCTTGCCCTCTCGCTCATGCTCTCTCGTGTTCGCTCTCTTGCTCGCTCTCTCTTGCTCCCTTGTCCTCTCGTGCTCACTCTCTCTTACTCTCTTGCTCTCTCTTGCTCTCTATCGCTTTTGCTCTCTCTCTCTCTTGCTCACAAACACTCTCGCTCACTCTCACTCTCTTGCTCACTCACTCCCTTGCTCACTCACTCTCTCTCTCACTCTCTCCCTCTCACTCGCTCTTCTGCTCAAGCTCTCTTGTTCTCTTACTCTCACTCTCTCTTGCTCTCTCTCGTGCTAGCTCATGCTATCGCATGCTTGCTCACTATCTCGCTCTTGCTCGCTCTCTTGTGCTCTCATGCTCGCTCGCTCTCTCACTCTCTCTCTCCCTCACTCACTCACTCTCTCTTGTGCTCTCTCTCTCACTCTCATGCTCTCTCTCTCATGCTCTCTCTCGTGCTCTCTCTCACTCTTGTGCTCTCTCTCTCATGCTCTCTTGCTGCGCTCTTTCACGCTCCCGTGCTCTCTCTCGCTCCCGCTCTTGTGCACTCTCTCACTTTCTCTCTATCACTCGCTCTTGGTCTCTGATCATGAGAGAGTGTGAGTGACTCTAGCTCGCTCGCTCTCTCTTCCTCTCACGCTCACTCTCTCGTGCTCTCTCTCACTATCTTACTTTCGCTTGCTCTCTCGATCACTCTCACTCGTGCTTGCTCTCCTGCACTCTCTTGCTCTCTCTCGCTCTCTCTTGGTATCTCACTCGTGCTCACCTGCACTCGCTCTCTCTCGGCCTACTGCGCTCGCTCTCTCATGCTCGCTTGCTCTCTTCCCATTGCTTTCTCTCTCTCTCTTGCTCTCTCTCTCTCTTGCTCTCTCTTGTGCTCTCTCGCTCTCTCACTTGCTCTCTCGTGCTCTCTCTCTCTCGCATTCTCTCATGCTCGCCCTTGCTCTCTTGTGCTTGTTCTGTCATTCGCACTGTTTTGTGCTCACTCTCTCTCGCTGGCTCTCTTGCTCTTTCGCTCTATCTTGCTCTCTCTCTTGCCCTCTATGTCTCTCTCGCTCGCTCTCTTGTGCTTTCGCTTGCTCTCTCTCTCTCTTGCTCTATCTCGCTCTCTTGCTCATGTTCTCTCTCTCGCTCTCTCACCATTTCTCTCGCTATCTTGCTCACATTCTCTCTCTCGCTCTCTTCATCTCGCTTGCTTTCTCTCTTTCTTGCTCTTTCTCTCTGGCTCGCTCTCTCGCTTGCTCACTCGCTTGCTCTCTCTTGCTCTCTTGCCCTCTCTCTCTTGCTCTCACGTGCTTATTTCCCTTGCTTACTCTCTCTCTCGGTCCCTTGTACTCTCATGCTCACTCTCTCTCACTCTCTCTCTCGCTCTTTCTATCGCTTTTGATCTCTCTTGCTTTCTCTCTCTCTCTCACTTGCTCTCTCACTCTCTCTCTCACTATTGCACTCTCTTGTGCTAGCTCATGCTATCTAATGCTTGCTCACTCTCTCACGATCGCTCACTCTCTCGCGCTCTCGCACTCTCGCTCGCTCTCTTGCGCTCTCTCATGTTCGCCGGCTCACTCTCTCTTGCGCTCTCTCTCTCTCATGCTCACTCTTGTGCTCTCTTTTGCTCTCTCTCTCTCACGCTTTCTCTCTCACACTCTCTCTCTCTCTCGCACTCTCTCTCATGCTCGTTCTCTGTCTCTTGCTTTCTCTATCGATCTTTCTTGCTCTCTCTATTGCTCTCTCTATCATTCTCTGTCACTAGCTCTCACTTGTGCTTGCTCTCTTGCACTCTCTTGCTCTCGCTTGGTGCTCGCTCTCCTTCACTCTCCTGCAATTGTTCTCTTGCGCTTGCTTGCTCTCTATCACTTTTACTCTCTCTCTCTCTCGCTCGATCACTTGCTCACTCTCTCTCACTCTCTCATGCTCACTCTCTCTTGCTCACTCACTCTTGCTCGCTCCCACTCTTGTCCTATCTCTCTCGATCTCTCACTCTCTTGACCTCTCTATCTCTCACACTCTCTCTCCCGCTCGCTCTCTTGTGCTCTCAATCTTGCTCTATCTCTCTCTCTCTATCTCTCTCTTGCTCTCTCTTCCTTTTTCTCTCAATCTCGCTCGCTCTCTCGCCATCTCTCTCTATCTCGCTCTCTCTCGCTCTCTTGATCATGTTCTCTTTCTTGCTCTCTCATTATCTCTCACTCTCTCTCGCTCACACTTGCTCTATCACTCTTGCTCGCTCGCTCTCTTTCAATCTCTTGCTCTCTCTGACTCACTCTCTCTCCTCTCTCTCCGCTCTCTCTCTTGCTCTCTCTCTTGCTCCCTCGCTCTTGATCCCTCGCTCTTGCTCACTATGGCTCAGTCTTGCTCATACTCTCTTGCTTTCTCTTGCTCTCTCTTTCTCTCGCTTGTTCTCTCTCTCGCTTCCTCTCTCTTGCTCTCTCACTCCCTCGCTCTCTCGCTCACTATCTCTCTCTCTCTCACTCTCTCACTCACTCATTTGCTCTTTAACTCTCGCTCACTCTCACTTGCTAGCTCTCTTGCTTGCTTTCACCCTCGCTCGCTTTCACCCTTGCTCGCTCTCCCGCTCTCTCTCTCTGACAAAACAGCCCATTAAATAGCATGTGATTTCCTTTGTGTCTTTGAGGGAGATTCAAACTGCAGCACTGAAGAGAAAAATGGTACATTCATCCCGCGTTGTTCCCTCTTTTTTCATAAATGAACAATGGAGGCAGTTTGAATAAATCAACTTGCATCTCAACCCTGTCACGTATTCACTGCAGAACACATCTAATTCTACATTTCCAGTTGGACTTGCCCAGTTCAAATATCTTTACATTTTATGTAATGGGCCACTTTGCCCCTATGCACCAATGTTTTGCACTCATATGCAATGGGCTAAATTGCATTGAATGTTAGTAGGGGAGTATGTTATTGGGTCCTGGAATGTTAGTAGAATTAGTATGTTATTTTACTTTCATTGCATTTAATCCATTGCTGTGGTGTGGTTCTAATGATAAACTTTGTCTAATAGATGTCAGTAATATTACGTGAAAAGCACAAGCCAGCCAATTTGAATTTGACCCTGCACAACAGGTTTTGAGGCTCACACATGAGCCTCACACCATTAGCCCTAGTTAAAATGCACACCTTTGCTAAATGTGGATGATGAAATGTAGAGCTACCTTGTTGAAATTCAGAATAGGGAAAAGTATTTCCCTATACTTCTCTAAACTCCATTGTTCATTTATGAAAATGGAGGAAACAGCGCTGGATGAATGTAACATTTTTCTCTTCAGCGCTGCAGTTTGAATCTCGGTCAAAGGCACAAAGGAAATCAAATGTTATTTAGTGGGCTGATTTGTCAAGGGGAGGTTCTCTTTGAATTATACATGACTTTGAGAAAAAGGCTTGAGGCAGAGAGGGCTAGGTCATTCACTCACTCCATGGTGAATGTAGCAGATGGACTGGCAGAGAGTCTCTCTTGCACTCTCTCTCTCTCACTCTCTCTTGCTTGATCTTGCTCTCTCTTGCTTGCTCTATTGCTCTCGATCTCTCACAGTCTCTCATGCTCGCACTCTCCCTCGCTCTCTCACGCTCTCTCTCTCACTCGCTCTTGCTCCCTCTTTTGCTTGATTTTGCTCGCTCATTCGTGCTCTCTCTCTCACTTGCACTCTCTCTCGTGCTTGCGCTGTCTCAAGCTCCCTCTCACTCTCATATGCTCTCTTGTGGTCTCTTGCTCTCTCACTCTCTATTCATGCTCTCTCGTTCTCTTGCTCACTCTCTCTTGCTCTCTCTCAATCTCTCTCTCATGCTCGCACTCTCTCTATTCGCACTCTCAATCGCTCTCTCTCGCTTGCTCTCTTGCTCTCATGCTCTCTCTTGTGCTTGCTCTCTCACACTCTTTTCGCTCTTTATCTCTCACTCTCTCTTTCTTGCTCTCTCTTGGTATCTCACTCACGCTCACCCATGCTCACTCTCTCTCAGTCTCCTGCGCTTGCTCTCTAATGCTTGCTTGCTCTCTCCCTGTCACTTTCTCTCGCTTGCTCTCTCGCTCTCTCACTTGCTTTCTCGTGCTCTCTCTCTCGCATTATCTCATGCTCGCTCTCTTGCCCTTGCTCTCTTGTGCTCCCTCTCTCACTGCGCTTGCTCTCTTGCACTCTCTTTCTCGCTCTCTCTCTCACTCTCTCTCTCACTCATGCTCTCTCGTGTTCACTCTTGCTCTTGCTTTCTCTTGCTCACTCTCTCGCTCTCACTTGCTCTCTCATTCTCTCGCTTGTTCTCTCTCTCGCTTCCTCTCTCTCGCTCTCTCGCTTCCTCTCTCTCGCTCTCTCGCTCACTATCTTTCTCTCTCTCTTAGTCTCTCACTCACTCATTTGCTCTTTCACTCTCGCTCTCTCTCACTTGCTCGCTCTCTTGCTTGCTTTCACCCTCGCTCGCTTTCACCCGTGCTCGCTCTCCCGCTCTCTCTCTCTGACAAAACAGCCCATTAAATAGCATGTGATTTCCTTTGTGTCTTTGACGGAGATTCAAACTGCAGCGCTGAAGAGAAAAATGGTACATTCATCCCGCGTGGTTCCCTCTTTTTTCATAAATGAACAATGGAGGCAGTTTGAATAAATCAACTTGCATCTCAACCCTGTCACGTATTCACTGCAGAACACATCTAATTCTACATTTCCAGTCGGACTTGCGCAGTTCAAATATCTGTACATTTTATGAAATGGGCCACTTTGCCCCTATGCACCAATGTTTTTCACTCATATGCAATGGGCTAAATTGCATTGAATGTTAGTAGGGGAATATGTTATTGGGTCCTGGAATGTTAGTAGAATTAGTATGTTATTTTACTTTCATTGCATTCAATCTATTGCTGTGGTGTGGTGCAAATGATAAACTTTGTCTAATAGATGTCAGTAATATTACGTGAAAAGCACAAGCCAGCCAATTTGAATTTGACCCTGCACAACAAGTTTTGAGGCTCACACATGAGTCTCACACCATTAGCCCTAGTGTTAGGACACTCACCCGGGATCGGGATCGGCCGTGTCCTCGTGGGCGGGGTGATGCCTGGCGGCTGTACCCGCGGTTTCGCCTTGGTCACGGGTGAGTTGGGGTGCATGCGTGCATACGCGGAAGCGACAGGGAACGGGCTTGTGGTCCAAGCCTCGTTCCCGCGATTACCGTGATTCCGCGCATGCGCAGATTCGGATTGCGGGTCAAGCCTCGCTTCCGTGCCGAATCACTATAAAGGGGCTTCCGGATCTGAACTCGCCACGTCTCAACGCGGTTTGGTCCTGACCTCCCGCTCGCTTCTGGAAATTCTTGTGCTTCCTTGGTCTCCTCGCTTGCCTCCCTTGTTTCCTTCCAGTTTGCCCGGCCCTTCCTTCCCCTGGTGGTTAGGTTCCTTGGTTGGGGGTCTGCTCTCTTGGGTTGGGTTTTGTCCGGTCCTGGCCTAGATCTCCGGTCCCTTCATCATTCCTCCTTACCTCCCTTCCCTCTCCTGCCTGACCACCTTCCTTACCTGAATACTCCTCTGCCTTGTGCTGGGTGCCAGTGCCTCCGGTGCCTTTGTTCGGTCCTACTTGCCGTCTGCCTTTTCTGCCATACTACTACTCCGGCTGGCTTCTCTCTACATCTTCAAGAAGGATTCGGCAGAATCACAGCAACGCACTCAAGCTCACTGTCCTCATCTACCGGCCTTCCCTGTTCAGTGCTTGCACTGTTCTGGCGCCACGTAAATCCAGGGAAGTGTTCACCCGTGGAGTCAGGAATCGGACCCATTTTCAATCCTGCAATCAGGACGGGACCTGGGCCGGTTCCTGGCGTTACCCACTCATCTTTCGTTCTAAAAGCAACGTCCTGGCGACCCCGGCACGCAAGCCTACAGGAAACACAGGTACGCAGCGCCCTAGGGACGCACATCTTGACAGATTGAGACGCCTAACCTCCGATTCAGACCCAGAGATGGAGGAAACCTCTGATCTGAGGGACGAAATCAGGTCTTTAAGGGCTGAAATGACAGCACTTTGTCTAGAAAACGAGACTCTACGTCAGATGGTGGTGCATAGGACTAGCACCACAACCCAGGCTGATTCTGCCATGGCACAGACGACACCCATGAAGTTCGACGGGGACTCCAGAAGAGTGGCCGAATTTTGTAACCATTGCAAGATCCATTTTTTGTTCCGGGCTTCCCATTTCACCGACGAGAAGGCGAAGATTGGGTATATTCTAGGGAATCTAACTGGAAATGCGCTTGCTTGGGCAGCTCCTTTGGTGTCAGCAAACAGTCCAATACTGGGTGATTTTGCCGCCTTCGAGAAAGCGTTTTTGGAAGTATTCCAGTCACCTAACTTGGCCGCCACAGCACAAAACCAATTGATGGATTTAAAGCAGGGTTCAAGTGATCTGATCTCATACATTGGTCGGTTCCGTCAATTGGCGGCGGATTCTCAATGGCCAGAAGTAACACAGAAGACGCTTTTTCGGCGAGGTCTGAGAGAGGAGTACAAGGACGAACTTCTTCATATACCAGAACCGGATACTTTACAGGTACTTCAGGAACAGGTCCTACGAATTGATCACCGTTTGGCTGAGCGGAAGGGGGAAAGACGTTGGTTGGAGAAGCCGTACCCCAGGTCTTTTCCATCACCTACTGGCGCTTCAAGTACAGCAGAAACGGGTCCGGAACCCATGCAATTAGGGGCACTCAGAGGACCTTTGTCCGCGAAAGAGAGGAAACGTCGAAGGGACTTGAATTTGTGCCTATATTGCGGTGCCTCCGGGCACTATCTGGGTACTTGTCAGTTACGACCACTCAAGAAGTCGGAGAACTAGTAGGCCTGTCAGGTATAAGGAAGGCAATGACAGGCCTACCGTTCACACCAGCCCTTCCGGATACCGATGGGATCTTACTGCCCATGTCTCCCGCAGCCCTTTTGGTACTCCGAATTAAAGTACTGTGGCAGGATAAGTCAACTGAAATCATGGGTCTTCTAGATTGTGGTGCATCTGGCAACTATATCGATGTTGAGTTCGTCAAGCAGAATCAGATCCCTCTACTTAAGAAAAGGCAAGCTACACCGATTGAGGTCATTGATGGGACACCTTTGTCTTTTGGTCCCATACAACATCACACCGGTGTTCTGCAGTTGCGGATCAATGAACATCTGGAAAACATATCTTTGGATGTGATTAAGTCACCATCTTATCCGATCGTGTTGGGTTTACCCTGGTTGTTGTACCACAACCCTAAGGTTAATTGGGTAACCCGTACATTGACCTTTAATTCGGATCGTTGTCTGCTGGATTGTTCCTCCGCAAGGTTATCAGTTGGGATATCTACAATTGCCACGCAGACAGAGGTAAATGGAACATCTAGCGTATACCTGTTGTCTACCATACCTTCTGAATATGCGGATTATTCCTCTGTGTTTGCGGAACCCAGGGACATACCCCATAGAAGTTTTGATTGTGCCATAGATCTGTTACCAGAATCTGTGATTCCACATGGACGAGTGTATTCCTTATCCCCGCAAGAAAGAACAGCCTTACAAGAATATCTCAACGACTGCCTTCAGAAACAGTATATCACCCCTTCCAAGTCTCCTGCGGGATTTCCGCTGTTTTTCGTCAAGAAAAAGGAGGGTACGTTACGTCCCTGTGTGGACTATCGGCAGTTAAACGAACTTACTCGGAAGGATAGATATCCATTGCCTCTAATACGTGATATCCTGGAATCCTTGCACTCTGCCTGTATATTTACTAAGTTGGACTTAAGAGGGGCATATCATCTGGTACGAATCAAGACTGGTGACGAGTGGAAGACGGCTTTTAAGACACCCTTAGGGCACTATGAATATCGTGTAATGCCTTTCGGACTATGCAATGCCCCAGCCGTTTTTCAGCGTTTAATGGATGACATATTTTCGGATTTATTCGGAATATCAGTATGGGTATACCTAGATGATATACTGATTTTCTCAAAGAATGAGAAGGAACACATCATACATGTCAAAGAAGTTCTCAACCGTTTACGTCAGAACCACTTGTACGCTAAGATTGAGAAATGTCTCTTCAATCAAGACAAGATTGAGTTCCTTGGGTACGTGATTTGCCGTTCTGGCATACAGATGGACCCAACTAAGTCACGGGCTATTCAAGAATGGAAACGACCTAACGATGTGAAGGCCCTTCAGCGATTCCTTGGATTCGCCAATTTCTATAGGCGCTTTATACCAGGTTTTTCCAATCTCACAGCACCTTTAACCAGTTTAACCAGCAGTAAGACGTTGTTTGTGTGGAATGAGGAAGCCACCAATGCGTTTGAACGTCTCAAAGACGCCTTCAGCACCTCTCCCATCCTACATCATCCCGACCAAAGTAGACCATTCATTGTGGAAGCAGATGCGTCGAATTTCGCCGTTGGATCAGTTCTGCTACAGAAGGACCCGCAGTCGGATGTTGAATTCCCAGTGGCTTATTTTTCCCGAAAACTAACGTCGAGCGAACGGAATTATGCCGTGATCGAAAAGGAACTTTTAGCCATCAAATTAGCTTTTGAAGAATGGCGCCATCATCTTTTGGGAGGCCAATTTCCTGTTGAGGTCCGTACCGACCATAGAAATCTACAGTATCTACGATCTCTTCAATGTCGCAATTCCCGCCAGGCCCGTTGGGCGTTTTTCTTTTCTCATTATGATTTCACGATCACTTACATACCAAATTCTCAGAATCTGAAAGCAGACGCATTGTCTCGCTCCTTGGAAGACATCAAGCAAGACAGCCAGAACCAGTTATTGCTAGCCCCAGAACATTTCTCGTTTTCAGTGTCTCATTGCCTGGATACGTTCTTACAGGAAACATTGGCAGACCCTTACAGAACTGAACTTTTGAAATTGCCCCAAGTTTGTGAGAAAGAGGGATTGCTCTACTTCAGTGGGAGATTGTATGCACCCACCGACTCTTTTCGGAATGCCATTTTGCATGCTTTTCACGTTTCGAAGATGGGGGGTCATCGGGGCATACGTGCTACACAAGAACTTGTCGCCCGACAGTTTTGGTGGCCAGGATTGGCCAAACAAGTTAAACAATATGTGGAATGCTGTCCAGTATGTGCACAAGTAAAGATACCCAGAAGGAAACCACTCGGTCTACTCCAACCCATCGAGACACTGCCCTATCCTTGGCACACCATAGCTACTGATTTCATAGTGGAACTACCACCTTCCGAGGGCTTCACATGCATTATGGTAGTAGTTGACTGTTTTTCCAAGATGGCTCATTTGATCCCTTTTGTTAAAGTTCCTTCTGCGAGTTCCATGGCCCGAGCATTTCTGCACAACATTTACCGGTTGCATGGACTACCTGATAAGATCATCTCGGACCGCGGTTCCCAGTTCATATCATCCTTTTGGAAACAACTGTTTCATCACCTGGGCATACATCGAGCACTTAGTTCTGGCTATCATCCACAGTCCAACGGACAGACGGAGAGGACCAATCAGACGTTGGAACAATATCTGCGCTGTTTCTCCAACGCCTCTCAGACCAACTGGGCATTGCAACTGGACTTTGCTGAGGTAGCTTACAACAACTCGATTCATTCTGCAACAGGTGTAAGCCCCTTTCTTTGCACCTATGGACTCAGTCCTAGACTTTTTCCGTTTGTTCCTGTACGACCCAGCGCGGTTCCCTCTGCTGATCAGCTGATTCAAGAGATCCGAAGACTGCATGCCCAGGCGACTGGTACCCTGGTTAAGGCACGTGAGGACATGAAGGTCCAGGCAGATAGGAGGCGTACCCCGGAACCTATATTCAAGGTTGGTGGGAAGGTGTGGCTTTCTTCCAAGAACTTACCTGTTCGCAACTTACCTACGAAATTTGCTCCCCGTTTCCTAGGACCCTTCCGGATTACTAGACGGATTTCCCCAGTGGCATTCAAATTGGATTTACCCCCATCCTGGCGAGTGCATCCTGTGTTTCATGTCTCCTTGTTTAAGCCTCACCTGGAGGACCCCTATGGGCGCTCGGGCTCTCGACCTGCGGCCATTGAGGTGCAGGGTGTTCCTGAATATGAGGTCCGAGAAATCTGTGATTCTCGTTTCCATCGGGGTCAATTGCAGTTCCTGGTGGATTGGGAGGGATATTCGGCTTGTGACCGCACTTGGGAACCTGTTGGGAATGTCCATGCTCCCCGTTTGGTGCGTGAGTTCTATTTACGCCATCCTTGTAGACCGGGGGCCCCGGGTCTTTCTGGGAGGGGGCATGGTGTTAGGACACTCACCCGGGATCGGGATCGGCCGTGTCCTCGTGGGCGGGGTGATGCCTGGCGGCTGTACCCGCGGTTTCGCCTTGGTCACGGGCGAGTTGGGGTGCATGCGTGCATACGCGGAAGCGACAGGGAACGGGCTTGTGGTCCAAGCCTCGTTCCCGCGATTACCATGATTCCGCGCATGCTCAGATTCGGATTGCGGGTCAAGCCTCGCTTCCGTGCCGAATCACTATAAAGGGGCTTCCGGATCTGAACTCGCCGCGTCTCAACGCGGTTTGGTCCTGACTTCCCGCTCGCTTCTGGAAATTCTTGTGCTTCCTTGGTCTCCTCGCTTGCCTCCCTTGTTTCCTTCCAGTTTGCCCGGCCCTCCCTTCCCCTGGTGGTTAGGTTCCTTGGTTGGGGGTCTGCTCTCTTGGGTTGGGTTTTGTCCGGTCCTGGCCTAGATCTCCGGTCCCTTCATCATTCCTCCTTACCTCCCTTCCCTCTCCTGCCTGACCACCTTCCTTACCTGAATACTCCTCTGCCTTGTGCTGGTTGCCAGTGCCTCCGGTGCCTTTGTTCGGTCCTACTTGCCGTCTGCCTTTTCTGCCATACTACTACTCCGGCTGGCTTCTCTCTACATCTTCAAGAAGGATTCGGCAGAATCACAGCAACGCACTCAAGCTCACTGTCCTCATCTACCGGCCTTCCCTGTTCAGTGCTTGCACTGTTCTGGCGCCACGTAAATCCAGGGAAGTGTTCACCCGTGGCGTCAGGAATCGGACCCATTTTCAATCCTGCAATCAGGACGGGACCTGGGCCGGTTCCTGGCGTTACCCACTCATCTTTCGTTCTACAAGCAACGTCCTGGCGACCCCGGCACGCAAGCCTACAGGAAACACAGGTACGCAGCGCCCTAGGGACGCACATCTTGACACCTAGTTAAAATTCACACCTTTGCTAAATGTGGATGATGAAATGTGGAGCTACCTTGTTGAAATTCAGAATAGGGAAAAGTATTTCCCTATACTTCTCTAAACTCCATTGTCTATTTATGAAAATGGAGGAAACAGCGCTGGATGAATGTAACATTTTTCTCTTCAGCGCTGCAGTTTGAATCTCGGTCAAAGTCACAAAGGAAATCAAATGCTATTTAGTGGGCTGATTTGTCAAGGGGAGGTTCTCTTTGAATTATACATGAGTTTGAGAAAAAGGCTTGAGGCAGAGAGGGCTGGGTCATTCACTCACTCCATGGTGAACGTAGCAGATGGACTGGCAGAGAGTCTCTCTTGCACTCGCACTCTCTCTTGCTTGATCGTGCTCTCTCTCGCTTGCTCTATTGCTCTCGATCTCTCACAGTCTCTCATGCTCGCACTCTCTCTCGCTCTCTCACGCTCTCTCTCACTCGCTCTTGCTCCCTCTTTTGCTTGATTTTGCTCTCTCATTCGTGCTCTCTCTCTCACTTGCACTCTCTCTCGTGCTTGCACGCTCTCAAGCTCGCTCTCACTCTCATATGCTCTCTTGTGGTCTCTCACTCTCTCACTCTCTATTCATGCTCTCTCGTTCTCTTGCTCACTCTCTCTTGCTCTCTCTCAATCTCTCTCTCGTGCTCGCACTCTCTCTATTCACACTCTCAATCGCTCTCTCTCGCTTGCTCTCTTGCTCTCTCACACTCTCTTGCTCTTTCTCTCTCACTCTCTCTTTCTTGCTCTCTCTTGGTATCTCACTCACGCTCACCCATGCTCACTCTCTCTCAGTCTCCTGCGCTTGCTCTCTAGTGCTCGCTTGCTTTTTCCCTGTCACTTTCTCTCGCTTGCTCTCTCTCGCTCTCACTTGCTTTCTCGTGCTCTCTCTCTTGCATTCTCTCATGCTCATTCTCTTGCTCTTGCTCTCTTGCGCTCCCTCTCTCATTCCTGCTTGCTTTCTTGCACTCTCTTGCTCTCTCTCTCACTCTCTCTCTCTCGGTCTCTCACTCATTCTCTCCCGTGTTCACTCTCTTTTGCTCTCCCGTGCTGGCTCTCTTGTGCTTGCTTGCTCTCTTGCTTTCACTCACGCTCTCTCTTGCTCTCCCACTGTGCGCTCTCTCTCAATTGCTCGTGCTCTCTCTCTTTCTTGCATCTGCTTTCACATGCTCTCTTGCTCTCTCTTGCTCAGTCGCTCTCTCTCACTCTCATTCTTGCTAGCTCTCTCAAACTCTCTCTCTTACTCTCTTACTCCCTCACGCACTTTCTCGATCGCTCGCACTCTCATGCTCACTTTCTCACTTGCTCTATTGCGCAGTCGCATTCACTCTCTTGTGTGTTTTCTCTTTCTCTCACTTACACTCTCACTCACTCTCTCTCTCTGTCTCTTGCTCTCTATTGCTCTTTCTCTATCGCTCTCTCTCTCTCGCTCTCTCTCTCGCTTGATCGCTCTATCTCGCTAGCTCTCGCCCGCACTTGCTCTCTTGCACTCTCCTGCTCTCGCTCACTCTCTCTCATTCTCTCACTTGTGCTCCCATGCTCGCTCTCTTTCACTCTCCCGAACTTGCTCTCTAGCTTTCACTCACACTCTCTCTCTCACTTGCTCACTCTCTCACACTCTCTAATGATTGCTCTCACTCGCTCACTCTTGCTCTCTTGCTTTCTCTCATTCTCTTGCCCTCTCTCTCGTTCTCATTCCCTCTCTCTCTCTCGCTCTCTCTCTCTCACTCTCTCTGGCACTCTCTCTCCCACTCGTTCTCTTGCACACTCAGTCTTTCTCTTTCTCTCTTGCCCTCTGTCTCTCTCAATCTCGCTCGCTCTCTTGCCATCTCTCTCGATCTCACTCTCTCTCGATCTCTTGATCACGTTCTCTTTCTTGTTCTCTCGTCATCTCTCCCTCTCTCGCTCGCACTTGCTCTATCGCTCTTGCTCGTTTTCATTCCTTCTTGCTCGCTCTCTCTCACTCACTCTCTCTCCCTCTTGCTATCTCTCGCTCCCTCACTCCCTCGCTCTTGCTCTCTCTCTCTCTCTCACTTGCTTACTCTCTCTTGCTCTCTCACTCTCTCAATCTCGCTCTTGCTCTCTCGCTCTCTATTTCTCTCACTTGCTTTCTCTCTCATATGCTCTTTCTCTCTCGCTCTCTCTCTTGCTTGCCCTCTCACTCTCTCTCTCACACTCCGGCTCGCTCGCTCTCACTCACTCACTCTTGCACTCTCTCCCTTGCTCTCTCTCCCTCTCTCCCCCTCTCTCCCTCTCTCTCACTGTCGCTCTCTCTTTCTCTCTCTCTCCCTTTCTCGCTCTCTCTCGTGCTCTCTCTCGAGCAGTCACACTCTCTCGCTCTCTCTCGTTCACTCTCTGTCTCGCTCTCTCCCGCTCTCTTGCTCTCTCTATCACTCGTTCTTGGTCTCTGATCACGAGAGAGAGTGTGAGTGAATCTAGCTTGCTCTCTCCTGTTCTCTCATGCTCACTCGCTCTCTCTCTCGCGCTCTCTCTCTATCCTACGTTCGCTTGCTCTCTCTCATAAGCTCTTTCTCTCTCGCTCTCTCTCTTGCTTGCTCTCTCACTCTCTCTTGCAATCTCGCTCGCTCTCGCTCACTCGCTCTTGCACTCTCTCCCTTGCTCTCTCTCTCTCTTGCACTCTCGCCCTCTCTTTCGCTGTCACTCTCTCTCTATCTCTCTCTCTCCCTCTCCCTTTCTCACTCTCTCTCGTGCTCTCATGCTCTCTCTCATACAGTCACACTCTTTTGCTCTCTCTTGCTCACTCTCTCTCTCTCACGCTCTCTCCCTCTATTGAACTCTCTATCACTCGCTCTTGGTCTCTGATCACGAGAGAGAGTGTGAGCGACTCTATCTCACTCTCTCTTGCTCTGTCACGCTCACTCGCTCCCTGTCGTGCTCTCTCTCTCTCATTATCTTACTTTCGCTTGCTCTATCGCTCTCTCTCATTCTTACTCGTGCTTGCTCTCTCACACTCTCTTGCTCTCTCTCGCTCTCTCTTTCTTGCTCTCTCTTGGTATCTCACTGGCGCTCACCTGCGTTTGCTCTTTCTCGGTCTCCCGCACTCGCTCTCTCATGCTTGCTTGCTCTCTACCCATTGCTTTCTCTCTCTCTTGCTCTCTTCCTCTCTCACTTGCTCTCTCGTGCTCTCTCGTGCTCTCTCTCTCGCATTCTCTTGTGCTTGCTCTCTCTCACCCTAGCTCTCTTGCGCTTGCTCTCTCACTCACACTGTCTTGTGCTCGCTCTCTCTCACTGGCTCTCTTGCCCTCTCGCTCTCTCTCTCTCAATTGCCCTCTATATCTCTCACACTCACTCTCTTGCACTTTCGCTTGCTCTCTCTCTCTTGCTCTCTCTCTCGCTCTCTCACCATCTCTCTCTCTCTTGCTAACATTCTCTCTCTCGCTCTCAACATCTCTCTTGCTTGCTCTCTCCATCTTGTTCGCTTTCACTCTTTCTTGCTCTCTCTCGCTCGTGTTCTCACTTGCTCTCTCTCACTCTCTTGCCCTCTCTCTCTTGCTCTCATGTGCTCGCTCTCTTGCTCGCTCTTTCTCGCTCCCTAGACCTCTCTTGCTCGCTCTCACTCTCTCACTTGCTCTCTCAATCTCTCACTCTCGTGCACTATTGCTCGCTCTCTAACTCTCTTGCTCTCTCTCTCTCTCTCTCTCTCTCTCTCTCTCTCTCTCTCGCTCTGCGCTTAAACTCTCTCATTCTCTTTCTCTCTCGCTCTCTCTTGGACTCTCTTGTGCTAGCTCATGCTATCTCATGCTTGCTCACTCTCTCATGCTCGCTCTCGCACTTTCTTGCTCACTCGTGTACGTTCTCGTGCTCTTGCCCTCTCTCACTCACTCGCTCTCTCCAACTCTCTCTCTCACTCACTCACTCGTGCTCTCTCTCACTTGCCCACTCTCTCTTGCTCTCTCTCACTCATTCTCTCTCGCTTGCTCTATCTTACTCTCTCTGTATCTTGCTTGTTCTCTTGCTTGCTCTCTCATGTACTCTCTTGCTTGCTCTCTCGTGAACTCTCTCTTGCCTTCTCTCTTTCTCTTTCTCTCTCTCTTGGTCTTTCTCCCTCTCTCTCACTCTTTCTCGTGCTTGTTTGCTCATTATCTCTTGCTTTCTCTCACTTTCGCTTTCACTTGCTTCCTTGCTCGCTCTCTTGCTCTCATTTTCTCGCGTTCGCTTTCACTTGCTCTTTTGCTCACTCACTTGCTCTCTCTTGCTCTCACTCGCTTACTCTTATTCACTCTCTCACTATCGTACTCTCATTCTCACTTTTGCTCGTGCTCACTCTCGTTCTCTCACCCTCACACGCTTGCTCTCTCTCTCTCTCTCTTGCTCTCTTGTTCTCTCTCCATCACTCTCTTGCTCTCTCTCTCACTCCCGCTTGCTCTCTCATGCTCTCTCTAGGTCTCTCACTCATGCTCTCCCGCGCTTGCTATGTTTTGCTCTCCTGCGCTGGCTCTCTTGCGCTCGCTTGCTCTCTCTTGCTTTCACTCACTCTCTCTCTCGCTTGCTTGCTCACTCTCCCTCACTCTCTCATGCTCGCTCACTCACTCTTGCTCTCTCGCTCTCACTCTCTTGCCCTCTCTCTCGTTCTCTTACCTTCTCTCTCTCGCTCGCTCTCTCACACTTATCTCCCGCTCGCTCACTTGTGCTCTCAATCTTGCTCTCTCTCTTGCTCTCTCTTGCTCGCTCACTCTCTCAATCTCTCCCACTCACTCTCGCTCTCTCTCACTCACTTTCTACTCTCACTTGCTCTCACTCTCTCTCTCGCTTGCTCTCTCTCGCTTCCTCTCTCTCGCTTCTTCTCTCTCGCTCTCTCGCTTGCTATCTCACTCTCTCTCTCGCTCTCTCTCTTTCACTGATTCGCTCTTGATCTCTGGCTCTCTCTCGCTCACTCTCTCTCTCACTCATTTGCTCTTTCTCTCTTGCTCTCTCGCTTTTACCCTCGCTCGCTTTCTCTCTCACTCTCGCACTCTCACTCTCTCTCTGACAAATCAGCCCATTAAATAGCATGTGATTTACTTTGTGCCTTTGATGAAGATTCAAACTGCAGCGCTGAAGAGAAAAATGGTACATTCATCCGGTGCAGTTTCCTCCTTTTTCATAAATTAACAATGGAGGCAGTTTGAACAAATCAACTTGCATCTCAACCCTGTCACGTATTCACTGCAGAACACATCGAAGTCTACATTTCCAGTTGGATGTGCGCACTTCAAATATCTTTACATTTTATGAAATGGGCCACTTCGCCCCTATGCACCAATGTTTTGTACTCTTAAGCAATGTCCTAAATGGCATTGAATATTAGTAGGGGAATATGTTATTGGGTCCTGGAATGTTAACAGAATTAGTATGTTATTTGACTTTCATTGCATTTAGTCCATTGCCGTGGTGTGGTACAAATGATAAAACCTGTTGTGCAGGGTCAAATTCAAATTGGCTGGCTTGTGCTTTTTGCGTAATAATGCTGATATCTGTTGGACACAGTGGGGGTCATTACGACCCAGGCGGTAAGTACGCCAACTTTACCACCATGGTGTAAACTACGTTTACACCATGGTGGATGGCGGATTTACCGCCCCATTCCAAGGTGAGTGGGGCGGTAAATCCCCATTTCCCATTTTACCCTTCCCCATTCCCATTTTTTCCCCATAGGGCATAATGGGAGTGGGGAAGGCACTAATTACGCCACCGTAAATTACGGTGGCGTAATTAGCACCAAGGCGGTTTAGCGCCATGGATTTTAACGGCTGCTATAAGCAGCCGTTAAAATCGGAATCAGGCGTTAAGGGTTAACGACGGCGTTAACCCTTAACGCCTGAGTTGTAATGAGGCCCAGTTTGAGGCTCACACATGAGTCTCACACCATTGGCCCTAGTTAAAATTCAAACCTTTGCTAAACTGTGGATGATGAAATGCGGAGCTACCTTGTTGAAATTCAGAATAGGGAAAAGTATTCCCCTATACTTTTCTAAACTCCATTGTTCATTTATGAAAAAGGAGGAAACAGCGCCGGATGAATGTAACATTTTTCTCTTCAGCATTTCAGTTTGAATCTCGGTGAAAGGCACAAAGGAAAACACATGCTATTTAATGGACTGATTTGTCAAGGGGAGGTTATCTTTGAATGACACATGAGTTTGAGAAAAAGGCTTGAGGCAGAGAGGGCTGGGTCATTCACTCAATGGTGAAGGTAGCAGAAGGACTGGCAGAGAGTCTCTATCGAGCTCGCTCTTGCACTCTCTCTCTCTTGCTTGACCTTGCTCTCTCTCTTGCTTGCTCTCTCGCTCTTTCTCGATCTCTCACTCGCACTCTTTCATGCTTGCTCTCTCCCTCGCTCTCTCAAGCTCTCTCTCTCTCGTTCTCGCACTCTCTCTATTCACATTCTATCGTTCTCTCTCAATCATTCTCATGCTTACTCTCTCTCGCTCTCTCATGCTCTCGCTCGCTCTCTCTCTCACTTGCTCTCTCTCTCACTATCTCACTTTCGGTTGCTCTCCCGCTTTCACTAGTGCTTGCTTTCTTGCTCTCTCTTGGTCTCTCACTCATGCTTACTCTCTCTTGGTCTCCCGCACTCGATTGCCCTCTCCCTGTCGCTTTCCCTCTCACTCTCTCTCTATCTCCCGTGCTTGCTCTCTCATGCTCTCTTGCTCTCTCCCGTCGCTCTCTCTTGCTCTCTCTCGGTCTCCCGCTTTCACTCTCTCACTTTGGCTTGCTCTCTCCCTGTCGCTCTCTCTCACTCGCTCTCTCTTGCTCTCTCACTCACTCTCTCATGCTCGCTCTCTCACTCACACTGTTGTGCTCTCTCTCTTGCTTGCGCTCTCTTGCTCTCTCTTGCTGGCTCTCTCTCGCTCTCTCTCTTGCTTGCTCTCTCTCCATCACTCGTGCTTGCTCTCTCTTCCTCTCTCTTGCTCTCCCTCTCATGCTCACTCTCTCACTCACACTGTTGTGCTCTCTCTCTATCCCTCTCTCTCACTCTCTCTATTGCTTGCTCTCTCGCCATTGCTCTTGCTTGCTCTCTCTCCATCGCTCACGCTTGCTCTCTTGCTCTCTCTTGCTCTCTTGCTCTCTCTTTCTCTCTCTTGCTCTCTCATGCTCGCTCCCTCACTCACAATGTTATCCTCTCACTCCCTCTCTCTTGCTCGCTCTCTCACTCACAATGTTGTGCTCTCGTGCCCTCTCTCTTGCTTGCTCTCTCTCTCTCTCTCCCCCGCTCTCTCTCTCTCTCCCGCTCTCTCTCTTGCTCTCTCTCTCTGTCCCACTCTCTCTCTTGCTCTCTCTCTCTCCCGCTCTCTCTCTCTTACTCGCTATCTCTCTCGCTCGCTCTTTCTCCCACTCTCTTTCCCTCTCTCACTCTCTCTCACAGTGAGGAGACAGTTAACTTAACAAAAGCTAACTTCATAAATCAGAGTCGATGTAAAATATAGATTTTTTTAAAGTAATTCACAAACATATTTCTATCACACAACCTGTAAGCATGTCTCACTTCAGCATCAGTGTCTTCACCAGGTCCTCCAGTGCACTCAGCAAAATTGTAGCACTGATATAACCCAAATGCAGTGCTCCACAATGCAAAGCTACAACATCAGGAGTACTGAAAGTGGTCATATCTCTGCAAAGTGCGAGCACTCCTTGCAAATTGCGGCTAGGCACACTGCCCCACAAAGCCTCCACTCTCTGAAAACCAAGATTGGCAGAAATACCTCTTCCCGGTGCATATCACTCAGAAAAGAATCTCCTACCATCAACACACTGACTCTCTGCATCTCTGCCATCTTCACTATGAACAGCAATGAAAAAAAGTATTACCCTCTCTTCCTACAAAGCGCAACCTCAACACCTGATTGGCTAATCCCCACAGTCCCATTTCCATGCCAGGCATGCTGAAAAGGCCTGGATGTGCCACGCTGTGTCCGCAGACCCCGTAACAAAGGTTGCAGCACTTCTTCCCTTTCTTCACTCTTTGCAGCTTTCCCTCATTGGCTAATGTTAAGCAGTCACATACCCATCCACCAATCCCAGACAATAACTCTACATCTAACTCTATCATCTCAGTGCAACACTGCAGGTGTACTGTTCAACACTAAGAGTACAGATCTCCTGTGATTCCCAAGCACCTGCATCACACATTACTGTAAATGTCACCAACATTTCTACTTCCAGATTCATCCACATCTGCATCTAGCAACACAAAGTACAGGTATGCATATATTTTGTAAAGTAAATGTCTAACTCTTTCACAAATGCATGTAAACAGGGTTCCTGCCACTTAACCTGCATAACCTACTCAATCAATTATACTCTAACTGCCACTTGATGTCAGGAAATGGGAGAAATTACTTACAATAGTGTCTACCAAGAATGTTTCAAAATAGACATTTCAATTTCAGCATCACTCTGTGTGATTTTTTGTAACAGAAAAACATGCTGTTGAAATGTTTCACATGTGGATTTTCTAAGTGCCAGATCCTATGTGAAACTTCAGTATATGACCATGCCATGCATGCTTGCCCATATCACCCATTCTAATGTGGAAACTGTTCTTTTCTTCTTTCCTTCTGTCACTTTTAAAACCACTTCTCCCACTAACACTGTTGCAGCAAAACTTCCACAATAAACACTAAAAATGAAAACTTTATGTATATCACCAAAGCATGCCATGTACATACATTGGAAAATGACCAAATGCACTGCATTTACAACTACTCATTTCACCAACATGTGAAGGAAACCAAATGAATGGATGTGCACATTTACAGCAGTGGTGTCTGTAATTTTTAATAAATAAATGAAAGCAAAGGAAAAGCATTTCTCAAACGTACTGCAATAGCACTCATGTGCCAAGCATCCATGTGTGGTAAAGTTAATGAAATTGCACACACTAACATTCTCCTTTAGAATCTGTACATCTTTCTAGGCTTCTCCATTTTCCTCAGCCTACTAGGACTTGCCATATTTGTATTGGAAATGGCATACTGCAACAACAACTCTCACACCTTTAAAACTGCAGCCCCATAAGGCATACTTATCACGGGACCACCAGCCACAATACCAACAATGCTGGTGCTCCCAATCCCCATTCCCATACAGTGCTATACAATTGAACACACATAGAGAGTGGCATTTTCCAACACCTGACTTTCCAGGCCAATAGGGCTTGTAATATCCTAGTGACACCTGGAAGCTACTTGCCAAACAAGTATTAGGAATCTATTGGCAACCCGTCTGCACCAGCAGCAGTGTTACAACCATACAAAACACTGCACTGGCCTCCGGTTGCCCGAAGGTTGACCTTCAAAACCTTATGCATTTCTCACTGGTCATTGCATAAAACTGGACCTCAATATCTTCAAGACAACCTAAAACCCTATCACCCTGCCGGTACTCTAAAATCAAGCTCAGCCGGCCTCCTAGTCATACCAAAAACAAACTCAGTCAGGGTAGGTGAATCATCATTCTCAGCCTTGGCCCCCATGCTGTGGAACACACTCCCACCCCACATCCAACTCACCGAGGACCTCATGTCTTTCTGAAAATTACTGAAAACATGGCTCTTCCCCTAAGACAGACCCCTAACTCAAACTGGACGACAGCAACTCAGTAACATTAGCCGAAACTGCTAGATCATAAATAACAATCCAGCATCATGATCCGAGTAAAAATCGAAAACTAATAACCTCTGAGGTAAACTAAAAGGACAAACAAAATAGAATGAGTAAAAAGGATCAAAGCAGTGAAGTAGAATAAGTCGTATGAGAACAGTAAAGTGGTTGAAATTAATGAAATAGATTAAATAAACGTAATGGACAAGAGGAACAAAATGGACAAGAGGAATAAATGGATAACAGAAATTCAAATTAGCCTAAACTACTAGATCATAAATAACAATAACATAAATAACAATCAAGCATCAACATCCAAGAGAGAAATTGAAAACTAATAACCTCTAATGTAAGCTAAAACGGACAAACAGAAAAGGATGAGTCAAGTGGATCAAACCAGTGAAGTGGATAAAAAGAATAAATCGTATGAAAGCAGTAAAGTGGCTGAAATTAATGAAATGGATGAAATAAATGTAAGGACGACAGGAACAAAACGGACAAGAGGAATAAAATGGAGAGGATGGAAAAAATTAAATCCATGATACGAATGAGTGCACAGAGTGCCCGAAATTGGTAGAGTGCATGGAACGGATAGATGGCATGGAATGTAAGAGTGCATGGTATAAATGGAACTAATAGAATAGACGACTCAAATGTATGAGACGAGTGTAGTGCATGAGACGAGCGTAGTGCATGGGACAGATGGAGTACATGGGACGGATCGAGTGCATGCGACAAGTGACATTGGTTGAACTGATAATGCATGATGAGTGGATGAAGCGAGCGGAGCAGACTAAATCGGTGGAGCGGAGGAATGTCAGTGAAGCGGATGAATGGTGGTCAAGCGGATGAATGTCGGTTGAGAAGATGAGAGCGTAGAGCAGATGAGAGCGTAGAATGAATGAGAGCATGGAAAGGACGAGAGCATTGAGCGCATGTAGGGTGTTGAGCAGAGGTAGTGTTTTGAGCAGATGTAGGGTGTCGGGGTGTTGAACAAATGTAGGGTGTTGAGCAGATGTAGGGTGTGGGGGTGTTGAACAGATGTAGGGTGCTGAGAGGGTGTAGAGTGTGGAGCGGGTGTAGAGTGTGGAGTGGGTGTAGAGTGTGCAGCAGGTGTAGAGTGTGTGGAGAGGGTAGAGAGTGTGGAGCGGGTGTAGAGAGAGGACCGGGTGTGTAGAGTGTGGAGCAGATGGGTGATGTGGGTGGAGGGAACAGGTGATGTGGGTGGAGGGAACGGGTGATGTGGGTGGAGAGAACAGGTGTAGAGTGTGGAGAGGATGGGTGATGTTGGTAGAGGGAATGGGTGATGCGGGTGGAGGGAACGGGCGATGTGGGTGGAGGGAACGGGTGATATGGGTGGAGGGAACAGATGATGTGGGTGGAGGGAACGGGTGATGTATGGGGAAGGACCAGTGAAGAGGGTGGAGGGAACGGGTGATGTATGTGGAAGGAACCGATGAAGAGGTTGGAAGGTGGAACGGGTGAAACGGGATGTATGGAACGGATCAAGTATGTGGATGGATGACGCATTGGGAATGGATAACGTGGGTATAACAAATTAAACAGACAGACCGGATGATGATGAAGGTATAACATGCATAGATTCGGACGAAGTGCATTGATCAGAAGGAATTCATAGAACTGATAGTGTGCATAGAACTGAGCGAGTACGTGCTACGGATGGAATGCACGGAACAGATGGAGGGCACAGAATGGACACTGTACAACATTATCAGAGTGCATGGAACAATCTGAAGTGCATGGAATGGTTGTAGTGCATAGAATGGTTGTAGTGCATAGAACGGTTTGAGTGCATAGAACAGCTGGAGTGCATAGAACGGCTGGAGTGCATAGAACAGCTGGAGTGCATAGAACAGTTGGAGTGCATAAAATGGTTGGAGTGCACAAAATGGAGTGATTGCAACATAGTAGAGTGAATTGTACGTTTTAGAGTGAATGGAACGTTGTACAGTGAATGGAACGGTGTAGAATGAATGGAACGATGTAGAGTGAATGGAACGGTTAGGAGTGAATGGAACGGTTATGAGTGAATGGAACGGTTTTGGAGTGCTTGAAATGGTCGGAATACATGGAACAGTCGGAGTGCATGGAACGGTTTGAGTACATGGAACTATTTGAATGTGCTTGATCACAAACACCTATACTAAACCACCATATCACATCCCCATGCTTACTCTCTCCTTTCACCACCACTCAACTAGAACACAGCGATATTATGACACCATTCGGTATAGCTGTTCTAATACCATCACTTGCCTCATACTCCACATCATCCTAATTACACACAGCTGGTTACTCACCCTCCAGCCAAGCGTCTTGCTAAGGCCTAACGCAGCCAGAATCGGTCTGGATAACAACCTGCCAGAACAAACACATACTCTTGATCTCCCAACCACCACACCTACCGCTAAGAAGCAGCTATCACACGAATGCCACACCTGCTGCACACATATCCGGTGCTCACATGCACCTTATGACTCTCTCTCTCTCTCTCTACTGACTTGAACTTCAGTTCCCGAGGGCGTTCAACCTACCAGTGCCTTGAGATCATACCAATGGTACATAAGGTGCTATATAAATGCAAAGTAACACAACATAACATAACATACTCGTGATCACATGCAATGTTACTAACTGTTCTTCCCAACAAATCCTCCTACAGTCTAAAATAATGTGTTCTTCTAGTACAATTGTTGTGCCATTACCATACATACTCACTAATTGTCTTCTTTTCCAACTGCAGTAGAGCACAGCCTCCTAAAAGACAGAAACGTCTCCACTAGAAGATAAAACCCAGAAGAAAACTAATCTTCACATCCAAATAAGTAAGTGCAGTAGTGTAGTAGTATTCTTTCTGAAACTCATACAGTGCAGTGTAGCCATATAGTAGCCTACAAGATTCTATCCAATCCAACTCCATTTGCGTCACTCTTATTCATTGTACCTCAGCAGGCACACTCTTTGTATTCTCATCTGAACACCAGTATTGTAACACACACTAGTATCGTAATGTCCTTACTTATTCATGCACAGTACACTATTATACACACTGCAGCTAGCCCTTCACACATCAACACACACAGCTACTATTACAACCTTCCCAACCAGAACTAACAGCCCATTGCACAATCACACATCCCTCTATTTGTGCCTGCCCTGATATTCACACACTCATGTACAGTGCACGGAAATACATTGCACAACTTTCATACCCGCACTTCCCTTTTTTCTCCAACAGACAGAAGAGAATGCCTACGAAAAAGCAACTCTGTAGAAAACAACAAAAAAATAGAGCATATAAAACTAAAAGCATGCAAAACAGTGATCCACCTCTAGCAAAGTTTGTTGCAAATGTTGAAACAAAATAGCTAATACATTGACTCAACGGAAATTAACCAGCTAGCAGTTAAGAAAGTATGGCCCCTCTTCCAAAAAGTAAAAATAAAAAAAATGTATTAAGAAGAATAAACCTACCAGTAGTGTTAGCACTGCATCTACCAATGTTAATGCAGCCACAGTGAAGCAGTCCAAAAAATGTATTTTACAAAGAAATGTTCCACCGCAGAGTACTTCCGAATCTTATAAAAACAGCAGAGAAATCAAGCTCAACCCTTAAAACTTACTGCAGAATACTAATCCTGGAAGTGCTCATTGACAGTGCAATGCTCCTCAAAAGAAAATTATTTATATACATTTTGTTACCAGAATGAAACCACTAACAAAATTAATCTGTAAACTACAAAAAGTACTTCACAACATGCGCAATGTCAACATAGATACCTTTGCAAACTTCTGTGCAGTTGAGTGGATTCACACAACCAGCGCAGAACCATATTTCAGTGAAGAGGCATACAAAGAAGAGCAGACAAACCCAATTGCCATACATAGCAGTGACCAAGAGTATGAAACAGTAGACAACACCATTATGGCAGAAGAAAATCTCATTCAAAGAATGTCCCCAACAAACTTACAATCAACTTTCTATTCCACCGAACCAATCCATCCCATCTACAAATGTCCCTGCACCTCAATGTGTAACGTATGAAAACAATCCTTCAAATCTTTACGGCAATTCCTCAATCACTATGTGAAAGTAAAAGAGGAAGTAAGGATAAAAACATTGTAAATGCGCACTGGACAGTCCATGGTTTGTAAAGGACTGCAAGGGTACTCATTAGCCTGCATTTCTGGACTTGCTCGCAAAATGTTACCAACACACCATTGCACGCACTATACAGAATCCTGTCCAGAGACTGTACTATGCAAAAAGTCCTGCTTTAGAACTGGAACATTTTCATCACACAGCCAAAGAACTCCTTGAAGAAATAGATCACATCCAAAGCAAATATTTTGGAAGTGAAGATCACTTCGAAAATTCAGTAACTTTAGAGAAGAGTAGCGAAAACATTACAAAGGGCAACCTTCTAATGAACAAGTACAAAAAAGAAATAGCAAAGTTTAAAAGCACATCTGCTGAAGTACCAAACCAAATATGTGTGTATTGTCACACAACTTTCTATACAAAGAGCACGAAAATTGTAGATAGAATGTACAAAATAGAAAACAATGAGGAATCCCAATAGTTCCAATTAACTCTTTATCTTATGGCAGCAAACAAATACGAAATGAATAACCCCTCAATACTTTGCAAATACTGCACTACAAAGCTTGCTAATAACCAAATGCCTTCACGGGCTATCGCTAAAAACATGGAAATATGCCCACTTCCAAAACCTCTCCAACAGCTTCATTTATTTGAGAACATTATAATACAAACAGTACAACCATTTCAAGCTGTAATACACATTCAACCTAAAACAGGTAAGTTGCCTCCTTCTGAATTACTGAAAGGCATTTGTGGCAAAGTAGTTTATTTGACATTAGATCTTAAAGAAAATGTAGACACTTTAGGAGTGCAATGGCCAATAGATCAATCTTTGATTACCCTTATGAATGTTGTACCTACGAAAGACAAACAAATTTGGCAACAACTTGTAGACTTAAAGTTAGAGAAACCCTACAATATCTTAAAGAGAACAAGGACTACTACAAAGAAATAAACATTGAAGAAAACCTAAGGGATACTGCCGAAATAATTCAGGATTCCTCATCAACTGGCCAATTTAAACTTGTAGATTCCATTACGGCATCCTATATTTTAGACCAGTATACAATTCACCCACTGCACTCCAAAGACACCAAAGACGATGCACTAGAAACCTATCAAATGTGTCAAGCCAAAGGATCTCCAATCAGCATATGGGAAAAAAGTGCAGAAGCACAAGTCTTTTCTTGCTCTTTCCTACTGGAAAAGGTGGAAGGTATGATAAAAGATGCACAAATACAGCAGCATCAGAATACTGCTCTTTACGAATGTATTCTGAAGATCCCAGATTCAGATGAAACATTGAATACATATTCCACCTCCTGTTTGAAAGTGAACTAGCAACTCTATGTTACGGAGGTGCACACACATTGAAAAGAGGTTCCAATTTTTTAAACATGTCTGCTGCCTACTACTTCGAAGGATACAAGACAAAGATCCATTTTTGCAGTCAAGTATCACAAATCTCTTGGCAAATGTGCGTGGTACAAAAGAATACTGGTTCCGACGTCACGCAGACGTACGCTGTATGCTACGGAACCTTGGCCCCCCACATGGTTTGTCACTTTGAGTTGTGCAGAGTATGCATGGGAAGACTTGCACGACTTCCTACGCATAGCAAACCAAAACAAAGAAGGGATAGACATAAAAACACCAGGAGAACTCTGCTCTCTTGACCCTGTAAATGTATCAAGGTAATTTCACCAACACTTTATTGCCATGCTGCACTTCATCTGTAATAAAACAATTCCTCCCCTCAGAGAAGGGCAACACATCTTTGGAGAAAAGAATATCAGTCCAGAGGAGCACCACATATCCACATGCTTTTGTGGATAGAAAATGCTCCTACATTTGGTCTGGACAGTGATGCCACTGTTTTGCAGTTCATTCACAAATATGCAACCTGTGACATCCCTTCAGAAAGCACAAATAGTGAGCTACATACACACATTTTACACTTCCAAAGACATAAATGTGGCAAATATTGTCGACGCAGATATAAAAACAAAGGCAAATACTGCACCAAATGCCACTTTGGTTTCCCTAGACCAGTTTCAGCAAAAGGACAAGTAAACAGTTTCATGTCTTCTGTTAGACACAGTGTGAAAGGCAAATTGCCTAAAAACACATCCTGCATTAAAAGAAACAAAACTTCAAAGTACATCAATGATTGCATTCCACAAGAGGGCAATGATTACATTGTAAACATAGATATACAGTACATTGCAGACAATTCCACTGCTGTTGCATGATATGTCACAGCCTACCTAACCAAAGCTGAGAAAACAGAGCTAAACAACACCTGGGATGACATATCATCTGACACAACACTGTCACAAAATGTGTACAGCTTTGACAAAAAAATGCTCTCCCATAGAGAATGTGGATGCTACGATGCTGCAGACCGTTTAACAAGCACATACTTATGTTGCAAATCTGAAAACATAGTCTCTTTAAGCCTTGGTCCTGCCACATCCAGAAAAAGAGTGCTCAAATTGTACCAAGATATAGAAACAATAGCCAAAAACGATCCCAACAGCCAGGACAATTTGAAAAACAATTTATTAGACACATACTACCCAAACAGAAGTTGTGCTTTGGAAAAACATGTGCCTATGCCACGTAGCCCAAAATTTCTCGTACAAGTACAATATTAAACCAGATAAAAAAAGGTAAATATACAGTCAAAACTTGAGAAGACAGCCTCAGTAAACTTACCAAACCCAGCATAATTAATCATATAAAGCTATCATTTAAATCTCCTCAACATAGAGCATTTTACCACATGCTTCTACTCCAGCTTTTTATACCATGGAGAAAATAAGAGGATTTATTAGGCACCCATGACTCATTTGAAGATGCTTTCAATGCAAATGAAAGCAGTATAACAAATATCAATTCCAAGCAGTACAAAAGCATGTTGGACAATGAACGCCAACAAGAGGAAGAAGTTCAAGCACAACTAAATGAAGACACTCCTGAGGGCAGTCAACCTTCTGTTACAGGAAGCCAAGAACCACTTGGAGAGCCACTCACAGTAAATGAAGCAGAATTAGCCAATACTGAAGTAGAAAACACTATGTGTCAATATGAGGAATCAGAAGAAAACCTTGCTCTGCTGAAATCACAACTCAATGATGAGCAACGTAGCATTTTCCTAGAAGTAACTAAAGAAATTGAACATGGTCTGCAGCATGAAAGTAAAAATTGTAGCTGTCAAAATTATAAACCTGTACTCCTCTATGTAAGTGCTGAAGCTGGTTCAGGCAAAACATTAATAGCAATCATCAGCAAATTCCTCAAAAAATTAACAAACAGCAAGCTTTCAGCTGTTATAACAGCCCCCATAGGTTAAGCTGCCTACAACTTAAGAGTTGTTACTTTACACCGACTGCTGATCCTTCCACTAGAACACCAAAACAAATTAGAGTACTACAAACTTTCAACAGAAGCTGCTATGAAGCTACACAGAATTCAGAGCAAATTTAAATGCTCCTAATACATGAGGTGAGCATGGTCTCCAACCTAATGTTGGTTTTGATTCACCTCAGATTGCAAGAGGCCCTTAAAATGAACTACAAAGAACTCTTTGGAGGAAAACACGTTATTGTTTTCGGAGATCTCCTACAATTAACACCAGTGAAAGGTGAACCTATTTTTAAAACCTTAGGACACAAACTGTGCCACATCAAACTTGGCAGCATAGGAAACGTAAATCTCTGGCAACATTTCCAATACAGAGAACTAACTCAAAACATGCGCCAATCTGCAGACCTCATCTATGCTAACATGTTAAAAAGCATTTGGATTGGTCTTCTTTCTAAGGATGCACAATCTATCTTAAATAGTGGACTCATCCATGAGCTGTATGGGCATGGCATATCTGTTCCTGATGTCATGGAACAATGAGCACACACAAATGTGAAATGTAAGTCTTTAATGCCAACCCTAGCAAGCTGTATGCAATTCAGTGAGACAATGTTAAAAAAGAAATGCAACCAATAGTCCATATTAACTCCACAGACAAGCTGGAAGTGCATGGCATGATACTCCCTATGTGTCAACAAGCAACACCACGAGTAAATCACTTAGAAAACTCTATCTCCAAGACAGCTGGCTTGGAGAAAATGTTAACATTGTGTTTAAACTGTAGAGTAATTCTGAAACGTAACCTTGATGTGGAGCAAGGTTTAGTTAACAGAGCACTCAGTACAGTTGTTGGCTTCCAGGCGTATCAACGTAAAAACAATATTCAGTTTGTCAACATCCACTTTGAAAAGAAGGAATTGTGCTGTTGAGCATCCTATCCTTTTAGGTTCTGGCAGTTTGTCAAAGACATGTATGTACACAGAGAACAATTCTCTGTCTCTTGCATATGCAGTCACTATTCACAAATCGCAAGGTCTAACCCTAGATAAGGCGTTGATTGACATTGGCAGTACAACCTTTAGAGAAGGTATGAGTTATGTAGCACTGTCACATCTACGTATACTCGAAGGACTATTTCTAGTCAATTCTGATGCAATTAAAGTCAAGGCTGATATTCCTTGCATCGTGGAGTACAACAGACTATGTACACTCTACACACCCCATCTCAATATGTGCCCTGTTCCTCAAAAAGGAAAACTTGTTAAAAGAAAAGCAATTGTTTGTTTGTTTGTTTGTTTTATTCACTTATAATGCGCACCAAACCCAAAGGTAGCCGGGCGCAGCAGTACAGAAAATGCGAAGCAAATGCAAATAAAACTTCTAAGAGAACTCCCAACAGTACCACCAAAGAAAGTGAAAGCGGCTTCTAACCCATCAAGTAGTACAGCTACAAATCTATGTAGTGCAAGTGCACATCCAACAGCACAAAGAGAAATATGTCTTCTAAAAAATTAATGGAGTTCCAGCAAATGTCACAGACAGAGAACTCTCTGGTCCATTTAAATTTTCCAACACAACTGGTGTACATTGCTCTGAAAATGTAGCAAACAATGTTCTGTTCCAATTGCCAACAATTGTGAAAACATTTACGTGAAGGGCGGAGACCAGTTGTGTTTGCAAATGCTCCTCCTTTAGAGAACTGTAACAAACAATCCTGACAACACTTACAGTGTCTCAGCAAGAAGGCAATAATTGGACTACTGTGCAGGAATGGTCAAATTTACCATAAACACACAGGCAGATCCACAAGAATTTCTAAGGTATTTACTGCAAGTGCTAGAAAGCAAAAATATACCTATAAATGAAATCTTCCCGATTTCATATACGTGGAAACATACATGCACTCTCTGCAACAATGTTGCGCAGGAGCAAGTCCCTAATAAACAATTTGTTTATGTATCTATACCTAATTGTGAATCCATTCCATTTCAGCAGCTGGTGCAAAATGCACATCATGGCATATTATGTACTGTTTGCAATTCAGACAATCGTTCCACCTTACACATAAATTTACATAGCCGACATGTAATAGTAATGCTTTTAAGAGACAATGCAGATGGTACCAAAAACAAATGCAATCTTACTAGCTTCTCACACAGGCAGTATCGCTTGGCAAGAAAACCTTCACAATAGTAGGCATAATCTACCATACGGGTGCCACAACCAGTGCAGGTCACTATACTGCATACATTAAAAATAAATGTGGTTGCTTTGAATTCAATGATACTTCCATTACTCTGAAACAGATTACCAGCAAATCTAACAAATGCTAACTTAATGTTCCTTAAACATAAATGTACTCACTGACCTGTAAAACTAGCATAAGTTACTGCACGATAGACACCAACAGGTATGTAAGTACTCAAGAAAAATACCCTTCCGAACTGTAAAAGTATAAAAAACGTAGCAAACACCAACTGGTTTGTGAATACATCCATAGCGCTACAATGGTGTTTGTAAAATGGAAAACAGTTTCAATATGGCAACAGATGTGCATGTTGTACATTTTTGCTAATGCTATACAGTTATTTCCCAAATGACAATGATTGTGCACACAGAAACAACAACTGTGCAAAAGAGGCACTAACATTGTTTCACCCACAGTACTTAGAATTTACTGATTATGAGGGACTACAAACTTTAATCACTAACCTGCAAAACCTTCAACTGTTAGAAAACGCCAACTGCTGTCTAACTGAAACCATAATACTGCAAATCACTTTCCAATAGTGAAAGACTTGAAATCCACCGACAGGAAGGAAACTGCTTCAAAACATACCCTGTAAAACTGTAAAACTGTGCATAGTTAGAATATGCCAACTGGTATCCAACTACAAACATACCACCACCACTTTCGAATAGCAAAACACATACACCATTTCAATTTCTCCTACTGCAGCAGTGCTTGTAACGGCCAAACCATGTATTCCTGAAACTTAAACATTCCTGTAAGTACTGCACACTTCAAACATAGGGTGACACGTAACGTCAAAAGAAAATGTACTTGTTTTTTTTAAATCCTGCATTGATTATTTTTCCCACAGACCCAATGATTCTGCAACCAAACACAGTAACTGTGCAAAATGCACAGTAATGTTGTTCGACCCATAGTACTTGCAGTGTACTAATTATGAGAGTCGAACAAAAAAATGAATATGTGACATTGGCCCTCATTACGACCCAGGCGGAGGACCATGGTGCAATTTGCACCATGGTCCATGGCGCAGAGCTGCCAACTCCGCCATGGGGGTTGGCGGACTTACCGCCCCATTCCGACCTTGGCGGGGCGGTAAGTCCCCAATCCCCATTTACCCTTCCCCATTCCCATTTTTGCCCCATAGGGTATAATGGGAGTGGGGAAAGCGTTAATTACGCCACCGTAAATTACGGTGGCGTAATTAACAACAGGTCCCGTAGCGCCATGGATTTTTCCGCCCGGAAAAACCAGGCGAAAAAACCACCATGGCGCTACGGGAACTCGTAGTAAGGCGGAAAGGTACGCCATGCATTACGCTGGCGTAAAACCCTTTCCGCCAGGGTCGTAATGAGGGCCATTGTGTGCAATGCAACATTGTGAAGTACATTACCCAATATATTATGCTGTTTTTTCACAGGGAAAGAAGCAAAGATTTCTCCTGCATTACCATGTGTAACAAACACAATCTGTGCCTGCAATGGTACATCAGAGAAAAGTACTATTTCCACTTCAATGGTATTGTGTCACTGTGTTCCAAAAAGTGTACACTGCCTATACAGTATGTATAATGACTATACACATATCATTATAATGCTTCTTTCAAATGGGCAACGTTTATTTATGTACACATTAGTACAATACTTGTGGCCAGTGGCCAGATTCTTGAGTGCATAGCCTTTGGCCATGCACCCAAGAATCTGGCCACTGGACACAACCAGCACACGATAATTTGCCCATTTTCACCAATGGCAATATCACCATATCAATCTGACACCACTCCCCTACTGTAAGAAGCCCTTGTGTAGTCACCAAATAAGCCCAAACATGTTTCTCTAACTGCCCACCAAACACTACCTACTGCATTACTTGTGGGTACATTCTTGGTTGAATGGCCGTATGATACTGCAGTAGTTGTGCCAGAGGCTAGATTCTTGGGTGCATGGCCTATTTCTAACATATACAAACAGCCTTCATTAGGGTAGGGGAGTGGAATGTAGATATGAGGATGTCTGCATTCACCAGATATGCTGCCCACCCAAGGCCCTGTCCACGGACTACTGCGGTGTCCGCGGACTGCTGCGCCCTGCACGGTCTTCTTCCACCTAAACAAACACATGATATCAACCATATTTCACTCCCCCACCCTTCCTAGCCCCTCTTCCCAACACCAGATGCCCCAAAACAAGTTTCCCAGCTCTGTTCCCCACCACGCTATCGGCGGACAGCCGCGGATATCAATGGATAGAACATGGCAGGCATTTTGGAAAAATATGACGCACAGCATGCTTTTCACCAGCCAATGAGCAGTTACGTTGGGTGTCCACGGGACATCACACCGCCCTCTGGGCCAACCTGAGTACTGTTCACAGGGGAATGGGTCTGCGGAGTGGACCAGATATCCCACATTTTATTTTTGGACCTATGTTTTGCCTGTTTTAAATTAAACTACTGATAAGATTTACACCAAATGTACAAAAGCACACTTTTGGGACTGAGCTGCTGCTCTTGCCACAAATTTGGTGTACATCCATCCAGCGGTTTGGCTGTAGGTGTAAGCAAAAAAATGTGTCCATGCATCTATAGAAAAAACATGTTTTGGGACCCCCTATAACTTTGCCCCCCCCCCTGACGAAACGGCACCAAACGTGCCCATAAAATGCAGAGCAGGCCATATACTTTTTTTTGCAAAGTTTGGTAAGGATTCATCCAGAGGGTCAAAATTATAAACTGCCCAAAAACTGCTCTTCCTGTATGAGTTGAACAACTTAACCATAACTACACGGTCGCTACTGCAGGCCATGTAATGTGTACATACGTGGGTGTATGAGACTACATATTAGACCCTGCACTACCTGTTTTTAACAAGCACAACCAAGATTATGTTACCTTTTCTTCTTAGAGAAAGGCCCCATTGATCAGAAAACTGACAAGGGGTTTTGTTCAAAAGAACCTGTCGATAGGCAGATAAATACGTCATTCATCGTATCTGCCCCTCCCCTGCCTCCATATGATAGAAACAAGAGGCCTTCTCGCTGCCATACCGGAAATACTAGAGATGACATTCAATAAAACAACCCTACTGACCTTATCCTGGAAAAATAGAAGATATATATCTGCAAACTCTAGAAGAAATGAATACGCTGTAACTAAAGATGATGAGAGCAAGTGACATCACTGCCAAACTGACATTCGTAGATACACTAAGCATGAAGCAGATATGCACTCACCATGAAGAAACACAAACTTAAATTTAGACAAGATGAATATTACCTGCACCAATAGACATGAGTAACATAACATAATCAATGTATATGCTGAAACACAAGACAAACAAGATACAGATAAAGCTTGCGAAACATAGAAACTCAACAGTAATGAGTGACCATTCTGAATAAAATGGACAGCAAAGCCATGTTAGAGTGAATGGGAAGCCTCGGAGAAGCCTCAAAGCAGCAAGGAGATTCAACATACTGATAATAGCTAAAATACAGACCTGTGCAGGGCAGACAGTGGCTACACAGCCCCCTCCAAGGTTACTGTGAAAAGGGAGGATTGGATGGCTCTGAGAAGAACAGAAAATAACAATCCACGTGCATTAGGCATATTTCTTTTAGATTAGGTAAAAGAATCAACAGCCTTTCGTCCATTCATAAGAAGTTCAATACTACATGGGCAGTAGCTCGAGTCTCCAGTGGCCAGCGAAAGCAATAGCACTCGTATTAATTTGAGCTAAAATCATAATAAAGTAGAGTAGAATCATTCAAAACCGTATCTCCTCACACGTGATTTATAATTAAAGAACAGTGTCCATTCATGTCCACAGATTCCCAGAACGAGAGCCGCTAGGCAAGGTCAAGTACACATTTAGATATTCTGGCATGTCACCTAGAAAATCAAGGATGGTGTCTTATTCAATTAGAAGAAGCAGCTCCCTGATGTCACTCTTCCCACAATTATTTTTGCTCATGTGCTGAACACCAGCCAAATATCCAAGGTTGGTAAAACCAATGCCAAACCAATCACAGCTCTCGAAACGAGGCTGCTGTATAATTGTGGCATTAGCCAATTATCTGTTGCTAAAATGATATCTTTCTTACTTGTATCAATTTAGGGGTGGGGCCATCAGATAGTTAAATATAACGAAAACACTTACCCATTTGTATCCTATATGTATACAATTCCCCAAACCATTCCCTTCAACTCATAGGTTTTTGTAACCAAGAATGCAGTGTGAAGTGTGAGAAACCTGAGGGTATTCTCACTCCTACTCCCCTTGGATTCTCTACACAGGTGGCCAGGCAAAGGCTATCGCTATTGGATCCTGACCACAAGCAAGGGAGGATCACCTGGGAGGAGGGTCCTTGGGTATTGGTAGTAAGGTACCTCTAGGCAAGACATGGTATCCCCCTTATACTCGTGACAACTAGCCTAACCCATCCCTTATCTTTATGGATCATTATAGAGCAATTCCCCTTCATTACCTTGTTGGGGTACCTAGAAGTACTGAGATGAAAAAGAGACAACTGATAGTTATGAACATTACACACTTTCCCCACTCTAGTAATGAAATGAGGAAGAAGCAACAGAGTAATAGACACCATGCACTCTCACCACTTTGTACTGGGACGAAGAAGAGGCATTAAGGTCAGGCATGTCATGGTAATCAATGTCAGGCAACCTTAATTAATAGAGTACACCTGCAGCCCATTGAAGGACAACAGGTGTATAAAAGGTGGCCTGCAGGTACTGCCAGCAAGTAGAGCCAGCGCTACGCAGGAGAGTCGGTGGGTGCTGAATTAAGCACCCAGCAAAAGTCTTTCCCACTCGGGGGGAAGCCGGCAAAAGAGGCTGCTGGGCCCGGAAGAGTGTCATGGACACTGCAGATACTCGGGTGCTCCAAGAGACAGTGAATGGAGTAGTAGTCAATGGAAGTAAGCAAAGTTTCACTTATTAAATACCAAATTGAATGAAACAAGCAAAGTTTCATTTATTAAAATACTGAATTAAAGGAATCCAGTATTTATTATATGCAGGTCTTACTTAAGTGAGAAGAGGGCAAATACTATTAATTCTGAATAGGGAGTTACGTGAAACAGCACAACTGCTAACATTGAACCTTAAAGAGAATGCAAATAACCAACTTGCTAAGACAGACCTTTGAATTGAAAGATAATTGAAAACCAAGCTAAATGAAAGACTGATTGCAGAGTTGAAGTAAAGGCTGAATAAGTGCTTGTTGTGGAATTGCATTTAAGACCCTATTTGTTCAGCTTAAATATTAAACTACTCAGAGAGAGTTCATGACCTGTAATAGGTGGATCATGTGATCTAACGACTGCACCTAGACCAGAGAACAACTACTAGATGAATAAAGAACTGTCGAAAACAAAATGCAAGGTTCCTGGTTGCATGAACTGTAATGGGTGGACCGTTTTAGTCTAACAACAGCGCAAGGCCAGAGAAACCCTATATGGTAACATGGAAGGTTGCTGTTGCATAAAGAGGACAACTACCATTGGTGCATATAAGTCTTGGGGAAGGGAACCCTGAGCTGTAAAGAACTGTGGAAACAAAGTTTAAAGAGAAAGCTTCAAGATAGTTCTTTTTGTGACATTGTTTTGACATTGATCTTGGGAACGGGAACCATGAGACATGCTGCCCTGGAACTATATTGTACATTATGATACACTGGTTGATGTTTGGGGAAAAGAGGCTGAAGAATAAGCCTGAGCTGGAAATGGCTCTGAACTTTACTTTTAGAACACTGTTTAGTTTATGGTTGATATCCCTGCACATTGTTTTGTCTTAGTTGTGAGGCATGAGACAAGTGTGGTATCAAGAGAGACACAGACTCAAAGATCTTAGTTTCAAAATCTTTATGTACTAAGGTTCCTGGGTTGGTGTAATGCCTAACTGGCCCTAACTGTAAACGGGGGGTCCCCTTAACTGAGGTTTATAAAGGCCATCAATGTCTGATAGTCCAAACCATGGGGCCGATTCATGGAACAAACGTGCGCCGAAAATCTACGCGCAAGCAGGCGCAAGCAGGCGCAAGCGGAAAAAAAGAGGCGCACGCGTGCGATTCATGGAAGTCCCTGCGCGTGTCTTCCTCGGGATGTGCGCCAAACCCGTGCATGGCGCACACGTCACTGCAACATCCCGAAAGACGTGCGCGACGCGCACAGTGAAAGCGCACAACCTCTGCGCATACACTAGAAAGTGGGCGGAACACGGGGCGTAACGCGCGGAACGGGGAACAACTTGCGAAAACAAGGGCGTAACTGGGGATGTACTGCAGGGAAGCAGAGGGAATGCCCACACGCACCCGAACCACACGCATTCATGGAACCGAATAGGGCAAAGCCACGCACAGCGAAAGACACGCACAAGCCGATACACGTCCGCCACATGAAGGCAGGCGGTAGCGTCCCTGCGCATTACAAAAGTGACAACATACAGCAATAGTGCCTGTGCGAGCGGGGCACGTGTATTTCGGGGTTGCGCGGGAAGTTACACACGCGATTGAGCAGGCTACGTGTATTTCAGGGGTTCGCGTGAAGTTTCTCACGCGATCGGGCCTGGGGGAGCGGGCTACGTGTATTTCAGGGGTTCGCGTGAAGTTTTACACGCAAATAGCCTGGGCGCGTGTATTTCAGGGGTGCGCGTGAAGTTTTACACACGAATAGCCTGGGCGCGTGTATTTCAGGGGTGCGCGGGAAGTTTTACACGCGAATAGCCTGGGCGCGTGTATTTCAGGGGTGCGCGGGAAGTTTTACACGCGAATAGCCTGGGCGCGTGTATTTCAGGGGTGCGCGGGAAGTTTTACACGCGATTTCAGCAGGGTACGTGTATTTCAGGGGTGCGCGAGAAGTTTTACACGCGATTTCAGCAGGGTACGTGTATTTCAGGGGTGCGCGGGAAGTTTTACATGCGAATAGCCTGGGCGCGTGTATTTCAGGGGTGCGCGGGAAGTTTCTCACGCGATCGGGCCTGGGGGAGCGGGCTACGTGTATTTCAGGGGTTCGCGTGAAGTTTTACACGCGAATAGCCTGGGCGCGTGTATTTCAGGGGTGCGCGGGAAGTTTCTCACGCGATCGGGCCTGGGGGAGCGGGGTACCACTCACCGTCTGCCTTGCGTGTAGTAGAACGCGTAGCCAACACCCGCTGTGAAGTAATAGCGTGTGAACCCCAACGGATGGAAAACACACGCACCGCACGAAAAGCACGTACAGAACATAAAGGCACGCGGGATCTCCAAGCCCTGCCAGGGCAACGCCCGTGCGCAAAACGTCACAGACGCGCTTACGCTGTAAGGGCCTTTGGTCCAATGAAATCGCGTACGCGTGCTGACGCGCTTACGCGCTAAGGGCCTTTCCTCGAATTACACGCTGACGTGCAGATTTTTCACGTGCCAAATCACTCCGTATCAAGCTGGCCACGCGAAAACACACGGAAGACCACGCTCCTGCCCAGAAGGCCGATTCACTGCCCCCCAGTGCCCCGAGCAGCCTCCCACGTGCCATCTGCTGCTGCCTGCCTGCCTGCCTGCCTGTCTGCTGCCACCGTGCCCTGCCATTTGGTGCCTGCACATCAGCCATCTGCAGGGGTCCAGTTGCTGTGTCCACCCCTGCTGGTACAGAAGACTCCCGACTCGAATAACATCGCTCCACAGCCCAGCCCCAGGACCCAGTTGCCCACCCACTCCTGCCCCTGGGGTTGCCATGTCGGGCACATCCACATCTGACCCCAGTGGCAACCCCCGGCCAGAGGGGCAGAGGGGCACCAGCTTCACTGCCACCGAAGTTGGTGTCCTGGTGGAGCAAGTCCTGGGGCAGTATGATGCCCTCTTCGGATCGTCCCGCGCCAACAGGGAAGGACGGGATAGGATCTGGGCCGACTGTGTGGTTGCCATCAACGCGGAGGGGGTGGCAACCCGCACCATCCAGAAGGTCAAGAAGCGCTGGGAGGACTTGAGGTCCAGGACCCTCATGAAGGCCCGGCGCCTCGTGGAGGGGGGCCGGGGCCGCATGAGTTCCATCCAGTTGAGGGTCCTGGAACGTGCACACCCAGCGCTCCACGCCCAGGTCCTTGAGAGGGAGACCAGTCTGGAGTTGAGCGGTAAGTGGCCAAGCATTGCTGTGTGAGACAGGGCATGTTGCAGTGTGCTGGTTGTCTGATACTTGCCTGCATGTGTGACATAGGCCATGTACGCATGTATGTGTGCAGGGACATCATGGGAATGCATGTGCGACCTGTAATGTGTGAACCGCACGGTTGTTGCATGTGTTTGAATGCGACATGGGGAGCCCTGTGCACACATGAGAGCATGGCAGTCTCTGTTCCTGGACATGGGTGGGGGCGAGGGATGGGTGCTGATGCCAGATACATATGTGGTATCCATGTCTGTGTGCCTGACCTGCGTGTCTGTGACTTGTGAGTGCCATGGATGCATGACACATGTCTGTGACAATGTACAGATTCACTGATGCAGCCTAGTCACCCTTGTATGCACTGTGATTGGGGTGTACGGGGCCAGATGGATGTGACTGAGGTGAAGTATGTGCATGTGATAGGCATGACCCATGATGCATGTGAGTCCCATTACATTGTATGATTCGAGAGTCCATTGGACATGCATTGAAATGTCCATGGCACGCACCATGACTGTCACTGTGTGTGTTTTGACTGGACTGACACATGTGTTGTGGTGTGACATGATGGAAGTGTACTTTGACAGTGGCACTCATCTGCTATTGCTTCCTGTTTAGGGGACCATTGTACAGTACCCTGATGCTTGTGTTCTATGTCTCCCTCTACGCAGCGGCTAGTGAAGGAGAGGGCGGAGACGGCGCTGTGGAGCAAGGCGGCGGGGATGCCCCCACGGCTGCAGCGGAAGGGGTGGGTGAGCCCCCACAGGGGCCTGCTACGGCGGTAGACGGCGAGGAGCCATCCAGGTTGGTGGTTTCCACAGAGGAGGAGGAGGCCGCCACTGAGGCGCACATGGGGCCTGGTGGGGGCATCCCTGCTGGTGCAAGTGGTGCAGTCCAGGGGCAGGGGCAGGAGACAGCACAGGTCACCGTGGAGGGGCCTGTGCATGTCGCTGTCCCTGAACCTGTGGGTGCACCACCTTGCACCAGCAGGGATGCCCCGTCCCAGGCCCGTCCGCAGGTAGAGGGGATGTCCATGTCATCTGACTCCCCTCCACCTGCGGACGAGGGGACCCCTGGCCGTGTGGAGAAGGTCCTGATTGGGGTCGCGATGCGCACGGCTGTGATTCGTGATGCCGTGCGTGCTTCCCAGGAGGAGCAGGCACGTCATCACGAAGAGCACCGTACCGACGTGGCCCAATTGGGATCGGCCATGTTCGGGGGTTTCCTGCATGTGTCGGCCAATCTGGCGGCCCTCTCTTCCTCTGTGGAGACTATACGCCAGTCGTTCTCCTTGCCGTCTTCCGGCCCAGATGCCACCAGGGCCCCCTGTGGACCTGCCCTGACCAATGCAGCCAGCTCGGTGGGGATCCCATCCCTGCCACAGTCGGGAGTCAGAGGTCCAGCAGGGGTGGACAACACAGCAACTGGACCCCAGCAGATGGAGGATGTGACGGCATCATCGGACAGGGCACGTGCACGACGGCGTCGGTGGTTTCCATCATCCTGGATGCCGTCGTGCTGGCAGAGGCAGTGGCATCGGAGGCAGCAGCAGGCTCGACGTGGGAGGCATCATGGCTCGGGGCCATCAAGATCAGAGGGGCAGGCATCGGCCGGAGGGCAGGAGAACCCTGGGATGGTAGTGTCTTCCGTGTGGGAGCAGTTGGTCCAGCGGATAGGTGCGGAGCGGCAGCGGGCGGAAGAGGAGCGGCTCACCATGGTCAGGGCGGAGTTCTCCATGCGTCGGGCGTTGAGGCGGGCTGAGTGCCTCTGGGAAGCTCGCAGGGAGTTTGAGGTGAACATGGGGTTATCCCTGCGAGACCTTGGGGCCAGGACAGAGTCCCGCCTCCAGGACATCGACATGGAGTTCGATGATGCCCTGGCCGGCAACATCACAGAGTGAGCCGCAGGACTTGCCCGCTGCCATTGTATATAGTTATATAGTTAGTGGTAGGTTTCCTTTAAATTATTTATTTTTTTTATTTGGTTGCGATTGGACAATGCGCCACTTTTTTGTATATAGTTCAGTTTTTAGTTAGTTGACATAGTTAGGTTTCATTTGGTTGGGCTCATGGACCCGGGATTGTCTTGTATATAGTTCTTCTATGGATTTTTTGATTTTTAGGATTTTTTTCATGGACATTCATCTTCTTTTTGTTGTTTTGCTTTGTGGTTTTTCTAATTTCATTTCCATTCTAGTTGATTTTCAATACATTTTTATTTTCATCCTTCAATGTGTCGTATCATCTCATTACTTTCATGCATGACATGTTGGGTGTTTTAACATTCACTTGCAGCCATTGTGTGTGACATACATGTGTTCATTTGCATTATTTACATTGGGTGTGTAACATGTAATTGCCTTTGATATGTGGGTGGATGTGATAGTTGGTTGGGCCTTTTGGCAGGGGAGGATGGCCATTACGGACATGATTGGGGATTGTTGGGACCCAGGTGCAGGGGGGCATGGATGGGACATGGGCGAGGGCCTGGTGGAGGGTGCCCCGCAATGCTGGGGGGTGGGGGTGGTGGGGGACATGAGTTGGACATGGGTGGGGGCCTGCTGGCAGGTGCCCCACAGTGCTGGGGGGTGGGGGTGGTGGGGGACATGAGTTGGACATGGGTGGGGGCCTGCTGGCAGGTGCCCCACAGTGCTGGGGGGTGGGGGTGGTGGGGGACATGAGTTGGACATGGGTGGGGGCCTGCTGGCAGGTGCCCCACAGTGCTGGGGGGTGGGGGTGGTGGGGGACATGAGTTGGACATGGGTGGGGGCCTGCTGGCAGGTGCCCCACAGTGCTGGGGGGTGGGGGTGGTGGGGGACATGAGTTGGACATGGGTGGGGGCCTGCTGGCAGGTGCCCCACAGTGCTGGGGGGTGGGGGTGGTGGGGGGCATGAGTTGGACATGGGTGGGGGCCTGCTGGCAGGTGCCCCACAGTGCTGGGGGGTGGGGGACATGAGTTGGTGTTCATTAGTTCAAGGAGACATGTGCCTTTGCTGGGGGGCATGCCCATGTTGGGTGGGCTGCCTGCGGGACATGACCAGGGATGCAGGGTAGTCCCCTGTGGTGTGGGCTGCCTGCAGGGGCCGTGGAGGGTGTACAGGGAACACCTGCGAGGACCCACACTGTCAAATCACATGTAGGACTCCCCGGCACCCCTGAAATACACGTACCCTGCTGAAATCGCATGTGGAACTTCCCGCGCACCCTTGAAATACACGCGGCCAGGCTATTCGCGTGTGGAACTTCACGCGCACCCCTGAAATACACGCGGCCAGGCTATTCGCGTGTGGAACTTCACGCGCACCCCTGAAATACACGCGCCCAGGCTATTCGCGTGTAAAACTTCACGCGCACCCCTGAAATACACGCGCCCAGGCTATTCGCGTGTGGAACTTCCCGCGCACCCCTGAAATACACGCGCCCAGGCTATTCGCGTGTGGAACTTCACGCGCACCCCTGAAATACACGCGCCCAGGCTATTCGCGTGTGGAACTTCACGCGCACCCCTGAAATACACGCGCCCAGGCTATTCGCGTGTGGAACTTCACGCGCACCCCTGAAATACACGCGCCCAGGCTATTCGCGTGAGAAACTTCACGCGAACCCCTGAAATACACGTAGCCCGCTCCCCCAGGCCCGATCGCGTGAGAAACTTCACGCGAACCCCTGAAATACACGTAGCCCGCTCCCCCAGGCCCGATCGCGTGAGAAACTTCACGCGAACCCCTGAAATACACGTAGCACGCTCCCCCAGGCCCGATCGCGCTTGCCGTGCTGGTACAGGGTTAGCGCAGCCCTTTGCGCTGGATTGGGGATTTTGATGGCTTTTCCCTGCGCGGAAGGCGTTCTTGGGGGCGTAACTGGCGCTGCTGCAAGGTCGCTGCGCCACTGTGCGCCACGGCTGGTTTTGGTGGCTGGAATCCATGAATACGCTGTGCGCGGAAATGGGTTTTGGCGCATGCGGCTGGCGCAGGGATTCGCACGCGCACACTGTGCGCCAGCCGCGTGCGCCACTTGTGCGCTGAATTCTATGAATTACCCCCCATATGTCTCTGTCTAAACATATGCTTGCCCTCACTCTCTACAAAAATGTGATAGGAAATCTTTATTTGCAGTGTGTGTTTAGCAGCGACAATTGCCACCACTGCCAAAAACACTGCAAATAATCAGAGTAAGTATGCAAATACAATATTCATGTGAGAATTTAAAATCAGAGATAAATTAACATTTGGTGTTCAATTAATTTATGAAATTAACATGGATCGCGTTTTACCTTTGTGGCAAACAACAATATTTTTCATCTTTTTCAGTGGAATATGAAATAAAATCAAAGCAGCATTTTGCTGGATCCTAAAGCGGCGCTAATACTTAACGCTGCATTGTTTTTTTAATAATTGTGCCTTCAATCTTCGTTTGCGGACCTTGCCGCCAGGCCACGCCCACCCCGGAAGTGCGGGCCACAAAAACAAACGCCGGTAAGCTTGTGGCGTTAAGTCCACAGTGGAGACAAGGGCGCAGCGCTGTTAGGCTGTTGGCCGTGTTGTGGCGTTTTAATATTCATTGGAGCCGGCAATTGTGCCTAGAGAACTGTGAAGGTGACACTTAATGCAAACGGAAGGCCCAGAAGTAAGCAACACTTTTTCCCCATTTAGAGGATCTCCTGGTTGGGGGGAGAGTCGGACTAAGGCTTCTCCTCAAGCTGTCGGGCGTACCCAACTCAGGTGGCCAGTTTGAACTGCTTCTTTGGACATCATGGTTTCTACTTTCTATTTACAAATTGATTATACAAGTTTTTAATCCACAAAAATATATAATTCCAGGGTAAATGTATTATTGTAATGAGAATGAAATAGTCATTATTATTGTATTTTATATTTTGATAGGAATGGTTTTTAATTTTTGTAACTTTTGTTCCTTTTTGCAGATAGCTCTTTCTTATGGTGATATTGTTTGAAGATCCTTACCGCTTTATAAGCCATTTTGGGGCTGCGAAGACTTCTTCTCCCCTATAATTCTAAAGCAATGGTGTTTTTTAACAAATGCTAATTTTGTACTTCATAAGCAATTTTGCAGAATCAGTTTCACATTTTAGCTGTAGTTCCCCTATGGTAGGTAGGTAGCCTTTATTGGTTTAAGTAACGGCGCATTTCTTTGGATTCCAAATCTCTGTAGCCTGCGAGGTGGTCCTCCCTTCAGGGGTTTATAGGATTCCTGTTTCCCCCTCCGGTACTTTCTTGTAGTTGGTTTCCTCTCCCTTTACTAGTATCATGGGTCCTAGCTCATGCTCACACAACCTCAGGTCAAAGAAAGAGAAAACAAATGTACCCATACCGATCTCAAAATCGGGAACTCTGAAGTTGGGCAAAGGGAAAAACCCAAATAAAGGAGGTAATGTAAAGCAATCTAGCTCAACCAAAGGTGTATTAGAACAACCTAAGATACTTAGCTTTCTAACCATCAAGGAAAAAGTGAGTGTTCCGGAAACAGTACAATTTCCTCCTCCCCCGACCAACAGTTCGATGATTGATAACAATTCACTACTGAAATTAGTACACAATTTCAGGAGACAATCTATGGGTGCAGGTATTGAGTTGGATATTTCTGCGGTAGATGAAACAGACATGAATAACGTAATTGGAATAAACTTGTCAGCCACACCTGATTTGGACACATTTTCACAAATAGAAGCTGAACCAGATAAGGGTGATGTGTCTTTGAATACCTCTGGGAATTCTTTTGAAAACACTCCAAATAGGGTAAGGAGGGGTGTGAATGAAAATTCACTAAAAGTTGGAGAGAAATTTGATGTTCTGACTACCACGATGGATGTCCTTTTGACTATCTGTACTAAGTTGTTAAAGGAACAGAGCAACATCAAATCTTTGGTCCAACAGACTATTGATAACACCAGATCTCTCGGGATTATGGTAGAGGATTGCTGGGGAAATTATGTGCTTAGAAAAAGAATATGAATCTAATGAGGCAAATATTGCTTTAGGAGATCTGAGTGAATTATTTTTGGCTGTTGGGAAAGAAAATGACAAAAGGGACTCCCAGTTAAAGATACACCCCAGTGAGTCATCTCTCTCTAAGGGTAATCTGGCTGAAGTAATAAATTCAAGTGATTGCGTTAATGAAATTATTGTATCCCAGGGTTTTAAGAGACGTACTAGACGCAAAATAAAAAATAAGAGATCTACCCGTAGTAGGGTGGCAATGGATAAGGTTAAATCCCATAAGAATTTTAAAAAGAATACTTTAGCTTTAGCCACCACAGCCCCTTTAGACTCTGAATGTGTAGAATTGGGTAACCACTATGAAATTGTTGAATGCCAGCGGAAGCTGGACGTAGGCAAAATAGTGGCTACCAAACAGAAGGGTTTAGATAGTTGGCTAACGGCAAATGAACATATAATTGATTAAATAGAACCAGGGGACGAAGCGCCTATGGGAAATAATTTTAAATATGTTCAAATTCCCACTAACGACAATGCCATGTCTCTTACTACAAAGGAGAAGGAGATATACACTAAGGAGATGGAACGACTGGCTATGTATTGTAATTCTAAAATTAGAATGTGTAATTCTGTTAGTATGAAAGAAAAAAAAACAATTTATAGTGGGTAAATGTATTAAGATCATTGAAAAATGCACCATCGATGAAAGCCCTTTCTTAAATCGGGCTTGGATATTGAATACATTGTCACATACCCCACAGTTACAAAATATTAACACAGGGGACATTGATTCCATTATTCTGCCCGAAACTGGAAATTGGGAAAATTGGGTAACTGTACAATTTAGATCTGCGGTTTTCGTAGACCTCATACGGGAGTACTCTAAGGGAGTATGGGGAAATAACTATGAGATTATGATATGCCATTCCTCAACTCACCAAGATCTGCATGATAAAAACCTGGTTTTGGGGGAAATCACTCCCACTAATATTAAATCGGGATGTAACCCCGTTGAAGTGCGACCTTTGGAGGGTAATATATCTATCACAAACTGAGATGAGGCATGTAATAAAGAATTTACCCTACTCTCTTGGAATAGTAGGGGCTTTAATTCCCTATTACATATGGATGGCATCCACCTGCTGTAGGACAGTGATATATTTGCCCTCCAAGAGACCTGGGTTACTGGGGAAATGTTACTGGATGGATATCATATTTAGAGTAAAGCAGCTACTAAAAGTGTAAAGGGATGACCGATTGGAGGTTTATGTATTGGGGTGAAAAACCACATCTCTTGTAGCCCATATGAGAATTATGGGAATTCCCCTTACGTTATGTGTGCAGTTGTTTATAGGGGAAGTCTATTAGGAAGTCTCCTTCTCATCAACATATACTCCCATCCGGGGGGGGGATATGTGGGAGATAGGGGAGATTTTAAAACAAACTATTGAAGGATGGCTATTGGAATCCCCTGACTCCGAAATTTGCATAGTAGGGGATTTTAATGCCTACTGTGACATTGCCAAAAGGGAGATGGATAGGTGTAAAGAATTGTGGGATGAAACGCTCATTTTCGTACCGATGGAAACACAAGATTACTGCCTGGTTGAGGGAAAAATCCCCAAACCTTACAGGGAATCAGATGGTTGAAATTGTTGTCCAGTTGGGGGTTAAATTATTTGGAACCTAATAAAGGAACCAAAAATGGGGAAACCTGGACAAATAGGAAGGTTGGGTACCGTCTTGACTACATGTTTGTAAACAAAAAACTAAATCATTCCATTATTTCATTCGAACATGTGGCTACTACTCTAAGTAACCATACACCCCTCAGGGGAAAATGTATTTATGGTCCTAACATACAGAGCTGGGAAACAGGAAAAGTGATGAATATACAATTCTCGGCAGGTGGAAATAGGATCACTTGGTCTGATAAAAACTTAGCTTCATTTAACAGTTTGTATGATCCTCTTATTATTGATTGCCAGGACATTGCCCTTAACAGCCTTAATATGATCACAAATATGCTGGGTTTAATACGGAGATCAAATAGTAACAACATTTTTAAAAACATAAATGGTAAAAATCATACTCATACATTTGATCATCTGATACAGGATAGGAGAAAAGAAATGAAGTGTGAAATTCGGGAACTTAGGAGTTATGTGACTTAGATGAGGAAGAGAGAAGTAAGAGATTGAGTAATATTAAGACACATTATAAAAATTGGCTTAAGGACTATAAATATAATACCAATAATGCTAATTGGAGGTGAATATATAAGATATGCAAGACCCATGACTCAAAAAAAAAATGGTATTTATATCATCAATTTTTGATGGATGAGGATAACAGTGAAAATAATGATGTGGGACAGGAGGTTTGGAAGCACTATATTACTGATCTCTTCTTCAAGACAAGTCAAACCTCCGCTATTCCTATCTGTAACAACACATATGGAACACATAAGTTCCCCTTTGCCATTGTGGATATCCTTAAAGTTATTTAAAAAATGAAAACCTTCCGAGCCCCGGGCCCGGACGGGCTTGCTAATATTGTAATTAAACAAAATCCAAAAAAATGGGCAGTGCTTTTCCTCCAATTATTTACTGGTATATGGGAAACAGGTATTATACCAGAAAGTTGGAGGAAGGCCATAGTCATTCCCATATTAAAAAAGGGAATAGAAAATTGCCTGACAATTACAGATTATTAGCAATGGCTGATAGTAGCTGTAAGATATTTTGCTCTTTGTTGGTGGGAAGTTTGAACAACTGGATAAAGGAGAAGGGGCTCCTTTCTGCCCAACAAACAGGATTTAGAAAAGGATATAGTACTTTGGAAGTAATCTAACCGTGCTGAATATATTATAGCTGGCACAAAGGACAAAGGGGAGAAACTGTATGTGTGCTTCATAGATTATTCAAAATCTTTTGATTGTGTTAATAGGGCTTTGTTGTGGCAAAAATTGAGAGACAAAAAGATCTGCCCAAATAGCCTTCATTTTTTGGAAGAAATGTATAGGGATTTCACGGTGTCCAGCTGCCTGGGTAAAAGAGGGATGTTATCACCTGAGATTTGTACTAACACTGGCCTTAAGCAGGGTTGTGTTACATCACCTATCCTGTAAAGCAATATGTGGACTTATGTATGCAGATGATACTATTTTAATGGCTAAAACTCCAGTAGGATTTCAAAGATTGTTGAATGGCTTGTATTCCTATTCAGAAGCAAAAAATCTAAATATAAATATTAATAAGACCAAGATTATGGTATTTGGAGTAGCAAAGCAAGAAAAGAAAAAATTGGCCTCAAAATGGCATATCAATTCTGTTAAATTTGAGGTTGTTGATGTATATCCACATTTGGGGATGCCCATTTTGTGTAACCCAAGCATACATTTCTTCCAAGAGGCGGTAGATATAAAAATATTAAAGAAGTGGAATGTCATATGGAAATATATGGCTAGTAAAGGAGGCCATTCTATCAAAGGCTTTCTTGAGGTATACAAGAGTTGTATTATACCCAGCATTTTGTATGCTTTGGAAACAGTGGAGGGTAAATTTCTGAGTAAATTAGACCAACTCGAAGGGAAGCTCTGGAGACCTGTTTTAGGATTATCTAACGCTGTGCCAATACAAGCAATCAGATGTGAGCTGGGGCTTATTTCCCTTTTGACTTTGTGGACAATAGGATGTTGTAAATTGTATTTTTAAATAATACTGGGGCAAGGGGAGGAAGGAAATCTGCTTAACCTTATGGGGAAATATAAAAGTGAAGGCAGGTTCAAGAACACTTATATTCTAAGTCTACAAAATATAGTTCCTTGAAGTCTTAGGTTATAATGAACCAACGGTGAAAGATTATGTTGCCCGTATTTTGAAAAGCCTTAAGGAAAAAGCTTGTATCTGGGATCTGTGTGAAAATCAAACATACCTTTATACTAAGACTAGAAATGTTGCCTATGCTCTTCAGGGTCTCAAACCTGCCACCCTAAGGGAATATTTTCTAAAAACAGGAAATAGGGCTTTGAGAATATTTATCTTGCAACTATGTTTGAATACCCTTCCTTGTAATGAACTAACTGGTGCTTGGACTAATATTCCCCGAGCGGAAAGATTATGTAGGCATTGCAAAACAGAGGTGGAGACTGTAAGACATATTCTCACTATGTGTACTAAACTAAAGGAATGGTATTATAAAGGTTATGTAAATATAGTTGGTGATCTTCAAAGGATTGAAACAGACCAATTTTGGTCAGTTATTTATGATGGAGAGATAAAGGTTTTTATTGGGGCAGCTTTTTATATTTGGAAAAGAGCTATCTGTTAGTGAATTATTTGATACTGTGGGCCTCATTCCGACCCTGGCGTTAACCAAGGCGCTATTAGCGCCTCGGTTGACGCCGTTATCTTTCCGACTCCGCCATGGTGAATGGCGGAATTACCGCCCCATTCCAAGGTTGGCGAGGTCGGTAATTCCCCATTCACCAAGGGCCCTTCCCAATTCCTATTTTTGCCCCATAGGGCTCAATGGGAATGGGGAAGGCGCTAATTACGGCACCGTAAATTACGGTGCCGTAATTAGCTCCTAGCTCCCTTTGCGGGTTGGTTTTTTAACGCCTGCAAAAAGCAGGCGTTAAGTACCAACCCGCAAAGGGAACTCGGAGTAGGGCGGTAAGGGTTTAACGGCACCGGTCTAGTTAACGGTGACCGTTAACCCTTACCGCCCGACTCGGAATGACCCCCTGTGTCTTTTTAATGTGTTTTTTCTTCTCAAAGATAATGGTTTTTAGGATTGAAAATGAAATTGTTCTTATTTTGTGAATTGGTTGTAGTGTATAAGGTTTTAATTAACCAAATTGCACTTTAAACTAATAAAAAATAAATAAATAAATAAACAAAATCTGAGAATGGACATCCCCTTATGCTAGTAAAAATATAATTGACATGGCTCGAGATAAATATTTCCAAGTACTAGAAAGTATCCTGCCATTTATATTAAAATGAAACATTTCTCAAACTAAGATTAAAAGAACAGCATTAAAGATATGTCTTGGACAGAACTTTGATCAGCAAAGGCAATGTTATAGGGCCTCATTACGACCCGGGCGGAAAACCATGGTGCTAATAGCACCATGGTCCATGTCGGTAACTTACCGACTCCGCCATGGAGAAAAGGGGAATTACCACCCCATTACAAGGTTGGCAGGGCGGTAATTCCCCCTTCCTCCATGGCCCATTCCCATTTTTGCCCCATAGGGCATAATGGGAATGGGGAAGGCGGTAATTACGGTACCGCAAATTGCGGTGCTGTAATTAGCACCAAGGTCACTTTGCGGGTCCATTCCTTAACGGCTGGTAAAACCAGCCGTTAAGGTGGGAACCCGCAAAGGCACCTTGTAATCAGGCGCTAAGGGATTACCGGTACGGGTACCCTTACCGGTACCGGTAATCCCTTAGCACCAGGGTCGTAATGAGGCCCATAGTGTTCTTCTGTTTTAAAGTGACTATTAACACATGGAGAATAAAAAATACTTTTGAATGCTGCATTTCTGAATCAAGCACTAGCTACAGGTTTGATATGACGTAGGCTATTCTTTCTTCCCACAACCCCTGCAACAAGATGGGAAGGAAGATCCTTACTTTCTCAAGGAAACAAAACTCTTTTGAAGTGGAGAAATGAAAACTGTCAGAAAGCCCGGCCTGGCATTAAAGTCCATTTTGACTTTTACAGCATGCATAGGTCTATGTGCGTGGGCTTAAAATCTTAAATTAACAATGATTTCAGCTTGGCCAGTGGTTCTCTCAGCTAATATGTGATCGTAATCAGCCATGCCTTTCATGAATGAAGGAATAAACATGTTTCCGGACTGGAGGGCTGCTTCAAAAGGCCATCCAGGCTTTGAGGCTCCTCTAAGAGGGAAGGGCTAAAGTCATACATATATGTAAGCAAGAGAATAGGGCAAAAAGCCTGATAGGACACTGCACTTGCAAGGTGCATTAGGACAGAAGAGGCAGCAGGTGGCTGGAGGTTATGGGTACCTTGCCCTAGTATACTCCACAGGGATAGCGCAATTTGACATTTGTTCCAGCCTCACTGCGTCACCAAGGAAAGAGTTGCAGAGACTGCTTTAGTTGCAGGATTATTGAATAGGAACAGATACAGCCTGACACGTGTTTCGAGCAATCCTTGCTCTTCCTCTGAGGCTTGTGTTTGAAAGTCTGGTGTGGTTGGTTCGTATTATTAGCTGTTTTAATTTCAGTTCATCGCGAGTGCGGAATGCATATTGCTGGTGGTCTGCTACATGTGGGGTCCCATTAAATAATTAATAATTAAATAATCCTGCAACTAAAGCAGTCTCCGCAACACTTTCCATGGTGGCGCAGTGAGGTTGGAACAAATGTCATAAAGTCATATATGGCCCAGCAGTTTAAAATACAGAGGACTTTGCCATGGCGGCAGGCCTCTAGGTCATAAAAACTCCAGCTCTGAACTAGCAGCCTAGATACCAGATGTTTTGGTTACAAGGCAGAAAAACCAAAGAATTACATGTAATATTGTGCAAAGTGGAAGATAAAAAAATAAATCATCGAAATTACATTGGATTTGAATGTCTAGTGATTACTTTTAATCCATTTTTGTTTTAATGTTCAGCTTGAAAGTCCCTTTTAGATAGACCCAAAATGAAATAGTGATATTTTCATTGTGTAAATTAGGCACATGCGTATCTTGTTGCAAAGAAACAGCACACACCAGTGATTCATATATCATAGCATCCATATTTGTGAGCCATCTACTTTGAGATGGAAAATAACTTTGCATAAATGTATAAGTGAGTTAGAACCCAAAATGTGTATGTCAGTCACCGTAAGTAGTGGAGATAAAAATTACATAATTTAATTCACGACAGAGAGAGAAATCTGATGACCCGATTGGTAACATGATTACATGTGTGCAACATACTGTTTCAGAAAGTTACTAATAGAGAAATCTCCAAGATTACATCACATCAAATGGGAGGGAAACATGCTTTAGAGGTTACTCTCATCAGACTGCCCCCTTCATTCATACGCCCAATGACCACAGAGGGAGAGGTCACTTTTGAAACACTGTCCAATCACATACATTGACCAATTAGCATAGAGATATTTTACACACCTCAAAAGGGAGTGGATTCTGTTCCATAAAAGATCAATCCCTTAGATTCTGGGGAGAAACTCACTTGCTCACTCACTGACTAAAAGGCTAGATGGATAGAAAGCAGAATTGATAACAGTAAGAAGATGGAATAGATTGCTTTGCTTTTGAAGCCATTGATGCATTTTCAGTAGAACACTGGAGCAAGGCCTACTAGGAGTTAGGTCCCATTCCTTCTTCGATTGAAGAGACAGCAGACAGGCTGTAAACGGAACTGACACCATCTTGCTGACTGATGTCCACCAGTTCCTAGAAGGGGGGGTGGATCCAGTCCTTAAGAGGGTGCCCACCTGTCTGAGAGACAGCTAAATAATATCTACAAATATGATATAATGGGGAAATAGTTCTGAGGGGACTGATACTATAAAAAGAAATCGGTATACATCTCCTGTTATTTGTAAGTACTGAGGGGCAGGAATATATTTAGTGATTGTACATCCTGATAAGTTACAGAAGTGTATGTGCTTCCTGAATTATACATTTGATATACTAGGTCTGATGGTGTGTATACAGCAAGATCCCCCCACTCCTTCATTAGGCAAAGACATCTGGCACAGAAGTATTATTTTGGGAGTCAAATATTATAATTTAAGTAACTCCTTGGAACACTATCAATCAGATTATTAATGCTGAGTTGCTCAAGATAAAAAGGGAAAGGTGTTTTTTTGCCACCCAAGTTCTAAATTTTAAGTGGCCAATTGAAAGTGAGAAAAGCATGTTGTTTCACATTAATGAAATAGAAGCATCACTGAAAGGAATTTAGCCAATGCACATGTTGAACATAGATTATCCTTTGAACAAGCAATTTATAGGCAGGAAGGTCCAGTAGCTTGTTGCAACTGAGCTTTATAGAATGCAGCTGAACCTCTTAGAGGTCTATTGAGTAAGTGGGGCGGGAGCATCATCATCATCATCTTTCAATAAAGAGTAATAAGAGAGAATTAGGTAGGCAGGGATGATTTGAATTAATTTGCTTTAAAAAAAAATGAAAATCTTACCCTGAACCCTCATGTATTTTTCAATCAATTATGAATATGTGCCCTGGGTAAACAAAATATACATAAGGGGATGTATGTTTTACAAAAGTCTCTGTTTCTATAATTGTAGCATTGAAACCTGAGGTGACAATTGTATTGATAACTTTTCATCATTGACTTTCATTGAACCATAACTTGGTTGATATGTAAATTGATTCAAGTATTTCTATTTTATTAATACAAAGAACTTTGTTGCAATCATGATTTTTCTTGTACAGAATGGACAGGTTGGTTATTAAATTAGGGGTCCCAGGTTAACAAAAAGAACTTTATTAAAGGAAAATTGTGCACGCCTGGTTTGGGGTGGGTGGCAAATTCTGCCGAATTTGAAGTCATCCGATTAAAACATCCTACCCTTCCATAGTCCTAACCAACAGTGGGGCAACAGACTATAGAATATGCAAAAGTTAACCTCAATCTGAAGTTGCCTTTTTCTGTTATTCTCTGCTCCTCCTCTTCTGCTCTCTGACTAAAATGAGCAGAGCATGTTTCATCTTTGCTAGGAAGGCATTTACTGATCAATGGCCCTCATTACGATACTGGTGCTAAACCATGGCGCTATTAGCACCATGGTTGGTGCCGGTATCGTAACGAGTCCACCAATGTTCAATGGGGAATTACCACCCCATTCCAAGGTTGGCGGGCGGTAATTCCCCATTGAACATTGGCCCTTCCCCATTCCCATTTTTGCCCCATAGGGCTCAATGGGACTGGGGAAGGCGCTAAGTACGGTACCGCAAATTGCGGTGCCATACTTAGCACCAAGGTCCCTTTGCGAGTCCCTACTTTAACGGCTGGTGTAGACCAGCCGTTAAGGTCGGGTCCCGCAAAGGGACCTCGTAATCAGGCGCTAATGGGTTAACGGCGCTGCAGCCTTTTATGGCGCCGTTAACCCATTAGTGCCAGGGTCGTAATGAGGCCAAATGTCTCTTAAGTGGAGGATTAGTGTGGGTGTATCTGGTTCCTTGGTATTACATGCATATTCTACAGACTCCATATGCCCAAGATTGTCACAGTGTAGAGCTATGCTGTCCTTTTGGTTAACGTTGAGGAAATCAGAAAAACCATGGCCAGTATTACTACAGCTGCTTGCTATACAAAGGACACTAGAACGGCAGTGATTTTAAATCTCTCCTCAAATATGCTCAGTGGAGGTAGAGAACGAATTCCATGAAATTCCAGGGGCATAACCGGTCTCCACCTAAGAACTAATGTGGTCAACACTCAGCAAAGATGCTGCCACAGATCCTTGCATCTGAAATTGAAGTGAGGTACTACTCGGCTGCATTTGAAAGTCGGATTTGGTTTCCCTGTGAACATTTGCCCATGGAAGTTGTGTGAAGTCATGGAGAAATAACTTTACTATGGTCAATAATGTCTCCCAAGTTATAGTAATTCTGTCCCCATTTGGGATGTTCTAAAGAAGGATGGCAGGGCCAGATAATTCAAAATGCTGATGTTGTCTTCTTAAGGGATTGGAGAAATTTCCCTACGGCCCCAACCTCTTCCCCAGTCATTTGTTTCACAGTTCTTTAGCTGAGCCCCTGTCACTTCTTTGGCTATACTGATGGTCACAGACCCCAGTTCACTTCTTGACTTCACAGTCTCTGTAAAACAACATTCAACTTGCATTGTGCTTGGCGGTTTCAAGACTATAAGCCAATCTTGCTTCTTATCTTCACCTACTAGCAATTACTTCTCCCCCAGTGCTTTAGTGTAGGTGTCTGCTGCCAAAATGGTCTGGACTAAAAATCCCCTGACGCCTTTCCACTGACTGATGGCTAGGGATGATGGGAGTTGTTTTTCAGACTGTAGAGCCAAAGGAAGCATACTTCTACTAGGTATGGGTTTGGCATAAATGTTCTCAGCTTATAGTTACAGGTTGTCGCCCTGGGCCGAGGTCACCTTTTATACTCTCCTACCAGCAAATACGTCTTTCCCCATTATTTAGGCATTTTGTCAGGCTGTGTTTTTATAACTCAACAGACATAGGTCACCGTCTTGGGCACAAGTCTCTTCCCATTCTTGTTAAGCCTATTCTCAATTAGAGACTCTTGTGGGTCCATGGTGTCCCTCCATGAAATTGGGAAGACATTTTTCACAATATCAAAGAATCACATGTGGAGAATAGCTAAAACAATATGTGATGATTGGGTTGCAATTACAAGCAATTGTAATGTTAATTGTATGTTGTATTTTTTACATACAGATAACATGTCCTATTGCGTTTGCAAGCAGCAAGTGTATAGTCAGCCCACTGTAGTGCAGAATGCTGTGGCCTCACCCAGCAATAGCACATAGAAGATAGCCTTCATTATTGGAATGCTTTACTTGTCTGTGGAAAAGTAATGTATTTCAGGATGCAGCATCCTGAAACCAGAAATATGTTTTGTTCTCATAAGCAGTAAACAATAGAGTACACTTAGTCAAGAAAAAAAGCATGGTATCCAATGCTAATGAAACCAATGGGAGGTGATGGTGACAAATTATGGAAAGCACGATCTGGAACTATGTGTAAGCTTACCATTGGGTATAGATTATTCCAAGTGAAGTGCACTCTCACACTACGATACTACCTTGCCTTCTCAAATGTCAGTCCGCTGGCAAATTTTTTAGACATTGTCTATAGGGATGGCACTAAACCTATTCAAAGAAAATTACATGTACCTTTCCAGTTATAAGATCAAATAATTTAGATTAGGGAAACACTAACCCAGCTCACAATTATTATGAACCACATCACTTGTGTTTCCCCAACCTATTCTTGACAAACAAATGAGCCACCCCAGATCCACAGCCTGGGCCTTTTTCCAGGAGGTCTTCAAGGCCCCTCTGGAGCCAATGCTGAAATGTGTTGAGAAGTGGTGCCCATCATTAAGCATCCGGCCTGGCCTGAAGAACCTGGGCTGATCTTGCAGTCACCCCAACAAAGAGGATAGAAAAATCATTGAAACCTAGAGTGTACAACATACATTCATATGTGTATAAGTTGTTTAGGTTTCCTTTTGGAGCGTTGTGATTATGACACTCTGATTAACTTAATTGACCTTTCAAGGTGAATCATTATTTAAAATTGTACTTTCATTAATTTTGTCGTGGTTTAGAGCCTGGAAATGTACATTTTTGATGTACCATGGCTTCAGATAGATAATTATGATTTAGTTCCCGATATTAGTGGGGAGAGTTGAACATGACTAGACCAATGGCGATCACTGTTACGAGGGCAAGTGGTGGAGAAGCTTGGGCAACAGTATTGTCATTTCTTGATGACATGAATTGAAGGTGTTGAGTTCTAATGGAAGCATTGCAATGAATATAATGATATAAGGAAAAAAGATAGGGAAGGGGTAGGAGAAAGAAATAACATATGACACAGACTGGCTAAAATGGGTGAGATTACAAATATTTTGGACCATTTTCACATTCGGATGCAACTAATATGCAGCACACTCTGATACTTAGATGAAACTTAATTTGATTGATTCACTTTAAAATTATAAATTTGGTTGGACTTTTTTTTACAACAGAATAGGATCCAGACTCCCGTCTGTGGTAAGGTGGAATAGGATCTGCGACCACTGTGTGGGAGTTAACGCACAGATTGTCCAACTCAATGCTGGCATCTTGCTGCAAGACGCCCCTGCATTTTTGCACCATTCTATTTGTCACTCTATGCTGGCTATTTAACCGTGGCCAGTTGCACATTTACCGCCTTTCTCACATAACAGGGTTAATGCAATAATCGCCCCTTCATTTTTTCTCATTCTGTTTCCTCTCTCATCTCCTCAGCCTGACTTTCGATGGAGGGCCTAGTGGATACGAGACACCTTTGTGCATTTGCAGTTTTGCTTAATTTTTGGTTGCATTTTTTTATGGTGGCAAGCCCACGTAACCCATTCCCATGCCTCCCCACTTCACCCCCACTGCCCTAAAAATCCCTCAACATTTGTTTCCATACCCACCCACATCAAAAATTCCATCAAAATGGCAGCTTCACCAAGTGTGATGCAGTGGGTGCGACGAGATGAGTGGGTTCAAAGCCAGTAACCCTGCAAACCACTCCCTTGGCTGCTCCCTTCACACAGCATGCCACTTATCTTCCTCAGTCGTTCCTTGCTGGCTCCATTGCTCACTCTCTAATCCATAAATACATTGATCTGCCAAACCGCTTCTCACAATGCCTCCCCTCTTTTCCGGGGACCCCACTCTATCTTTCTGCTTGTCCTCTAATCCACATGGAAAGAAATCATAATGAATGCTAGTTTCTATGCATAATATTCTGTTTAAGTGCAAGTAGTACATTTTCATGGTCCTGCTGAGATGTACCTTTTTCTTTCTGGAGTCAGAGTGAGAAATTAACTGGACCTTTGTTCACAACTGTTTTAACAGTCTGTCCAACCTCCCTAAGCAATATACTCCTTATCAGGAATTGGACAGACATAACTAGTATCTTGATGACAAGCAACTGGCCCAGAAAATGGATAGCATATCAGCTATATTATTTCACTTTTCTGACTTGTGGATGGACTAAGGGTCAGGCCTAAAATGGAAAATGTCTAACTATAACAATCTATATCTATCTCTTGCTTGCTCTATGTGTAAGTCTGGGAAAATAATTGTGGCCTTCCTCTGTATTACCCGACTCTTCAATGTATTCAGGATTGGCCCAGGAGATGCAACTTTTGCAAGATTTGGTTAATCAGGTGCAGGCAGCCAGATTAACCTGTCTAAGCCAGAACCTTGCTCCTGGAGAATTTGAGCATTGACTAGATATCTTTCAGAGAGGTAGAAGGATGAGATTTCTTTGCTACCTGGAACATGTTACTCTAAGCAAGGATTTTATGGATTGGTTTTTGGCATTGATCAATAGAATATTTTATTTCAATTTTTGCAAAAATCTTGAAAGGGCATTTTTCATATTTCACAGACAGACAGGCTAGTCTTAGGTCTTTGACATCTTTCACAAAGCAGACATCGGCCAATAATAGGCCATGCAGTCAGATATATTTAAACATGCATTTATTTGGGGATTTTTCCATGTTTCACAGAAAGACAGGCTAAACTTAGCCTTGATAGGACTTTTGGATTTTCAGACAGATTTCACTTTGTTTGTCAGGCCCATGACCTTCACTCAGCTCACCCACCGAAACACGGCACCAACAATGCATGGCCTACCTTCCCGCGTCTCAACAAAAACAGTACCTCACATGTGTGGGTGCACCTACCTGGGTGCAAAGGAGAAAGCCAAAAACTCAGGTAACCCAAGTCTTTCGGCACAGCATAATTTCAGGAATTCTGCTCATGCGCACACCCTACAGATTTCAGCCTAGGGTGTCCAATCCACCAAGGAAAACAGGGAACTCCATGCATTTCCGAAAAGAGGACACCCGTGGGAATCCGCAGAGGTCTGACTTGCGCAAATCGGCCCAGAATATATTACCCAGAACCCCTGGCAAAGTCTGAAATGTGGTGTAAAAACACAATTTCAGCATATTTCACTCGGCTCACCCACCGAAACACGCCGGCAACAACACATGGCCTACCTTCCCCTGTTCCCACAGGTGTCCCGACGAATAAGGTACCTCACATGTGTGGGTGAACCTACCTGGGCGGAAAAGGGAAAGCCGAAAACTTGGGTAACCCCAAGTCTTTCAGCACAGCATCATTTTAGGAATTCTGCTCATGCGCACACCCTACAGATTTCAGGCTAGGGTGTCCAAGCTACCAAGGAAAACAGGGAACCCCATGCATTTCCGAAAAGAGGACACCCGTTGTAATCCTCAGAGGTCTTGCTTACTCCTAGTTTGCTGTTCCGGTAACAATGGTAACAGCAAGTTTACTGGTACCGTTGTTACCGGACCGGCAAATTTATAATGAGGCCCAATTTATTTGTGTGAAGCAATCTGCGTTCTCTAAAGATTGATGCTTTCTGAGTTCAGCTGCAGGGCCATAGCTTACAGCATCAACCAGAAAGAAAACATTGCATGTCAAAATTGGTTGCAATTACCACCTCTTGTAACTGTTCTGAATCTGACATATTACTAGTGGCAAAAAGGAAGTGTTAGTCCCCATTTCCAGGTCCCAATGTGCTGATTGAAACAGCCGGAGATGGAAGCACGGTACCCTAACACAGTATACCTCCTGCCATAGTTACCTCGTCAAAGTGATTTCCTATCAGACAGACAAAGGAAGAGTATGATAGAACATTTAGTAGTGGCAGGGAGAAGCAAAGTCGGTGTATAGATAAGATGCACAGCAAGGCATGAGAAGGAAAAGGTAGAGGAGTTATTTATACAATTGGACCAAATTAATCATGGGACTGAACTGTATTCTATGGGGCGCAGCATCAAGAGCACCAAGAGGAGAGATAGCTGGAGAGGAGGTGTCCAATGCGCTAGGGGGGTATGTCTGAAATGTACTCACTACATGGTGAGCATGGGCATGTAGAAGCCATGCCCATGAAAACACAAATGGCAAAGACAATAGGCTTACTTCCTTAGGTGCCCGACAACATTTGGGAGGGGTTGTAAATTAGAAACTCGAATTTCAAAGTGAAAGGGAATTTGATTCGAAAGTATTTGCCATTATCAAAACAGCACTAGATGACAGTAATACAAGTACCATTATTGAGACAGCCTTTAACACAGTATTTTCTTTAATTAAAAACTGAATATTATATTTCTCTCAGAGTTCCTGTAAAGCCCAACAATTAGAACATTTAGGTGAATCCTTCATTTATCAGTCATATGTCTATAGGGTGACCAGACGTCCAGATTTTGTCGGGACTCTCCCAAAGTGCAGCACTCTGTCCCCCTGACCTGAGAGTATTTCATTTGAAAGCCCAATGCTGGCTTTGGAGGAAGGGTCTTCAGTGGCTGCACTGTGGATCTCGCACTGAAGAAATTAGTTTCAACACCAATTTTACAAACAGACATATTCATTTCTTTGCTATATATTAAATAAACATAATCATTGATTCAATTGTAACACCTGAAACCAACACTCCCCTTGGGTTGACTTGAACCCCAACCTATCAGTGAGCACCCCATAGTACTAATCAATTGTGCCATAGACACTGCTCAGGGAAACTGTTTTCAAGACAGGCCTGGAATATCAATCTGAGCAAACGCGCTTTTGTATTTAGTGTCCTTAAAGTCACAGGTAACTCGTAGTGTAAGCCCAGAGTTAATGTCTGGAATCAAACACCCACTTCCACCCCACCACCTAATTTTCCCCACCACTGAAGTGTAGTCTTAGCTGTCAGTCACTGTCAAAGGTTAGTCCTGCCTTTATGTTGTTGGCCTATCCAGTTTTTATTTTGCTCCTGCAGCACATCCGACCTCACCCTGCTCAAGGAACTCTGTGCTACGCGCATATGACTGATGAACACTGCCAAGGCCAATTACTAACAAAACGCCATAGCCAAGGCCAACAATGAAAGCAAAGCTCTCTGTAAAACCATCAAGCTCTGCATCCACATTCTGCCCACCCTACCCATACTGCAATCCATCAGAAAATCCAGTGCAATCAACTCCTTCTCCTTCAACAAGGTCTGCATGACCCGCCAACACATAGACGCCAACGCCACAACTGATAGCCCGTCTTTGAAAAACCAAAACTACCTGTACATCTTTTGAAGACACTATGAAAGACCTCACTGCCACCCTAGCATCCATCAAGGGCCCATCGTACACGTAAGACATCCTCCCTCTCTCCATACTTAAAACCCTTCCAACTTGTTGGAAGGCAGATGAATATGTCATCTATAGCTTTTGCCCCACTCCAATCCAAGGTGAGAATGGGTAAATAACTCAGACAATCATACCACCCTTATCCCAGGCAGGAACACCAAGGAATAGGGCCTCATTACGAGGTTGGAGGTAGCCATGGAGCTATTAGCTCCATGGCTGCCTCCAAAACCCTACCGACTCCGCCCTGGTGAATGGAGCAATTACCGGACCATTCCAAGGTTGGCAGGACCGGTAATTCCCCATTCACCAGGGCCCTTCCCCATTCCCATTTGAGCCCCCTTAGGGCTCAATGGGAATGGGGAAGGCGCTAATAACGGTACCGCAAAGTGTGGTACCGTTATTTGCTCCAGAGTCCCTTTTCGGGTCCTGTCCTTAACACCTGGAAAAAACAGGCGTTAAGGGAGGACCCACAAAGGGAACTCGTAGTAGGGCAGTAAGGGATTACCGGCACCGGTGCCCTTACTGGTGCCAGTAATCCCTTACCGCCCACCTCGTAATGAGGCACATAGACTTGGGCCTCATTACGAGCTTGGTGGTAACCTGGGTGGTAAATGCCACCAAATTGTAAATCTGTTACTGGGTACGCGAGTGAGAATAACACACGATTTCGCTTGAGCGAGTGGGGTATGTGTATTCCGGGGTACGCGAGTGAGAATAACACGCGATTTCGCTGGCGCGAGTGGGGTACGTGTATTCCAGGTACACAAGTGAGAAATAACACGCAATTTCGCTTGCACGAGCGGGGTACGTGTATTCCGGGGTACTCAAGTGAGAATAACACGCGATTACGCTGGCGCGAGCAGGGTACGTGTATTCTGCGGTACATGAGTGAGAATTACATGCGATTTGGCAGTGTGTGCCCTCCCGGGTGTGCCTTCCCCCCTCCCCATGCCCCACAGGCAGCCCACACCACAGGCCCCCCCTACACCCCTGATCATGCCCCGCAGGCAGCCCATCCACCCTGACCATGCCCTGTAGGCAGGCCACACCACGGTGGACCACCATACACCCCAGACCATGCCCTGCAGCCAGCCCATTACCCCTCCCCATGCCCTGCAGGCAGCCCAAAACCACAGGGGGGACCCCTGCAAACCCTGACCATGCCCCGCAGGCAGGACAATCACCCTGACCATGCCCTGCAGGCAGCCAACACCACAGGGGACCACCCTACACCCCTGGGCATAACCTGCCGACAGCCCACCCCACATGGCACCATGCACCTGTGAGCCCCAACACAAGTCCCCTTCACCAGTGATGGGCGCCTGCCAGTAGGCCCCGAAACATGTCCCTCCATCCCACCCCCATTGACGGCAACCTGTCAGCAGGCCCTGACTCATGGCCCCTCACCAGTGACGGAAACCTGCCAGCAGGCCCCGACTCATGTCCCCCCCACCAGTGACAGGCACCTGCCAGCAGGCCCCGACACATGTCCCTCCACCCCACGCCCATTGACAGCAACCTGCCAGCAGGCCACGACTCATGTCCCCCCCACCAGTGACAGGCACCTGCCAGCAGGCCCCGACACATGTCCCCCCACCCCACCCCCATTGAAGGCAACCTGCCAGCAGGCCCTGACTCATGTACCCCCCACCATTGATGGGCACCTGCCAGCAGGCCCCAACACATGTCCCTCCACCCCACACCCATTGACGGCAACCTGCCGGCAGGCCGCGTCTCATGTCCCCCCCACCAGTGACGGGCACCTGCCAGCAGGCCCCGACATATCCCTCCACCCCACCCCCATCGACAGCAACCTGCCAGCAGCCCCTGACTCATGTCCTCCCCACCAGTGACGGGCACCTGCCTGCAGGCCCCGACAAATGTCCCTCCACCCCGCCCCCATTGAAGGCAACCTGCCAGCAGGCCCTGACTCATGTCTCCCCATCAGTGACAGCCACCTGCCAGCAGGTCCCGACACATGCCCCTCCACACCACCCCCATTGACGGCAACCTGCCAGCAGGCCCTGACTCATGTCTCCCCACCAGTGACGGGCACCTGCCAGCAGGCCCCAACACAAGTCCCCCCCATCATTGACAGGCACCTGCCCCGACACATGTCCCCTCAAAGTCCACGTCATATCAATACAGATCCATGGCCCTAATGCCAACCCAATTCCCACCCCCAAACCCCAGTACAAACACACAACCATACACTGCACCCACTCCCTAGTAAATTTCCCATGCCATGGGAGTCTGAAAATAACCAGCATGCCCATGAATAAATGTCCTACAGAGCCACACAGTGGCAACACATGACTGAGCCAATGCTCATAGAGACGTGCACAAAACCAATGAGAGTAGACCACACCAATAATGAAGATTCAGAAAATGTATTAAAAATAAAAAAAATGACAAAATGAAAACCACACATGGAAATGAAGAAGAAATGAATGTAATATGAAAAAGAAAGTAAAATCAAAGGAAAAATGAAAATCCAAGACATGAAAAATGAAAAGTGGTCCATTGCCAAAGTCCATAGAAAAAAATCCAAAATTGAAAAGCATAAAAAACCATTACTCCATGGGATGACGTAAAAACCGAAGGTATGTAGACATGCAGAACTATTTACAATGAAAGTCTGAAGGGTCCATGATCCCAAAACAAAATGAAACCTACAAAAAACCCTATGAAAAACACAACTATATACAAAAATTGGAGCAAAGTTCGGGCACTCCAAATCATAAAAAAAGAAAATGAAACCTAAATCTAAATAAGTATATACAAAGGCGGTGGGCTAGTCCGACGGCTCACTTTTCGATGTCCCGTGCCAGGGCATCATCGAACTCCATTTCTATGTTCCGGAGGCGGGCTTGTTCCTTGGTCACGAGGTCTCGCAGGAATGCAGCCATGGCATCCTCCAACTCCCTACGAGTTGCCTCGACGCACTCAGCCCACCTCAAAGCCCGGTGCATGGAGTTCTCCACCCTGACCATTGTGAGCCATGCCCTCTCTGCCCTCTGCCGATGTGCATCTATCTGCTGGCCCAACCGCTGCCACACGGAAGACACTCCCAGTCCTGGGTCCTCCTGCCCCTCGGCCGAAGCCTGCCCCTGGGTTGTTGATGGACCCGAGCCATGATGGCTCCCACGCTGAGACTGCTGATGCCTCCAATGCAACTGCCTCTGGCACCACGCCGGCCTCCAGGCTGATAGAATCCTCTGGTGGCGCTGTGCATGTGCCCTGCTGGTTGATGCCTGCACAACCTCCATTTGCTGGGGTCCAGTTGGTGGTGTGGCCACCCCTGCTGGACCTTCGACTCCTGACTGTGGCAGGGATGTGTCCTCTACCGTCCTAGCCGCTGGCTCAGGGGCAGCTCCACAGGGGGCCTAGGTGATACTTGGGCGGGAAGATGGCACGGAGGACAACTGGCGCATAGGGGGTTCAGTTGAGGAGGGGGTCGCAAGAAGATCCAGCACACGGAGGAACCCAGTGCCAATGACCTGTCCTAGTAGTTTGACGCACCCAAACAGGTATTAGAAATGATGTGCATTGTCCTGACGAGAACCCTCCATGTCATCCTGAATACCACATGCGTGCAACACAAACCAGGTTGGACAGGCTCAATCTGGTCATGGATTGCCAAGTCCGCAGGGAGAGGAAGACCAGTTATTGTTCGCACATCCCCTCCCTGAAAACGGGTCTGGACAAAGGCATCCCTGCTGGTGCTGGATGATACAGTCACAGGATCGGGGACAGGATTACACACAGGCACCTCTGCGGCAGCCTGTGCTGCCTCCTGTCCCTGCCCCTGGACTGCACCACTAGTACCAGTTGAATCCCACCTTCCAGGCCCCGTGCGTGGGGCTGTCACGGCCTCCTCCTCAACCAAACCCCCTACCAACCTGGATGACTCCGTGCCAACTTCCTCCATAGGCCCCTGTGGGGGCTGAGCTGCCCCTTCTGCTGCCGAGGAGTCCACCTCCAACCTCCGCCTCTTTGACCTTCCCTTGGCAGCTGCGGCCATGGACGCGGCTCAAGACTCCTCACTCCCAGAAGATATGATTACCTCAGAGGTAATCCGGCTGGTGGTGGCGTCCCTGCCGCTGTGCTCCACAGCACTGACTCCGCCCTCTTCATCAGTCGACGCTTCAGACAGGGAGAGATAGAACACAGGCATCAGGGCACTGTACAATGGTCTGATACACACATGACAGTTGCACATGAGTGGCAGTGTCTAGCTTCATAGATGGCATCACACTCCCCAACACTCATATCATTTGAACCCACACTCATGCTAAATTAACAGGAATCGTGCAGCAGGCAGCAGCATCCATACACACACAGCTGCATGAACATCCAAGGTTGGCATGACGTCACAAGCAACATGGGGAGTGCCGAACACATGCACACACGCCACCAGACAGACATGCATGTGTACATCTCCACCTCCTGTCACAGTGTAATCATCGACAACTATGTCACATCTGCCAATCGGGTAACTACATGTCTGTGTCACATGCATCAATGGCGTCTCACAGTCACACACATGTCAAACACCCACACGCATATGTACACCGTGCACGTACATGAAGGTGGGAACTGCATCCATGTGTCACACCCCAAACATGGCTGAGTACATACACAGGCATGCAAAAATGTGTGCATCTTCACATGCAGTTGTGCATCATGTTTTGGAACACATACACCATTGATGTGCATGACACATAACTGGACTCACATGCACCACGTTCGTGTCCCTGTACATACACGTCCATACATGAGCCATGTCAGACATATGTCCAAGCTGCACACTCCTGGCACACCTCAACATGCACTGCGTCCAATGAGTATGCATGGACACTTACCGCTCGACTCCAGACGGGTCTGCCTCTCGAGGACCTGGAGGTGAAGCGCTGGGTGAATGTGTTCCAGGACCCTCATTTGGTTGGTTGTAAGGCGGACCTGGCACCCCACTGCATCCGCTGCATCCAAGAGGTGCCTGAGGGTCCTGGACCTGAAGTCCTCCCAGCGCTTATGGACGTGTTTCTGGTCGCGGGTTGCCACCCACTCTGCATTGATGGCACCCACGATGTCCAACCAGATGCTCTCCTGTCCATCCTTGTCGGCGCGTGGTCATCCGAAGAGGACATCATAATGCACCAAGACTTGCTCCACCATGATGCCAACTTCCCCTGCAGTGAAGCTGGCAGCCCTCTGCCTCTCAGCCGGGGGGTCGTCACTGGTCCCAGATGGAGTTTGGCCCGACATGGCAACCCCCGAGGCAGGTGTGGGTGGGCAACTGGATCCTGGTGCTGGGCTGTGGAGTGATGGAACAGCAGTCGGGAGTCTTCTGTTCTAGCAGGGGTGGTTGCAGCAACTGGACCCCTGCAGATGGCTGATATGCAGGCACCAAATAGCAGGGCACGTGGCCAGCAGGCATGCAGGCTGCAGCAGATGGCTTGTGGGAGGCTGCTCAGGGCTCTGGGGGTAGGAAAATGGCCTTCTGGGCAGGAGTGTGGTCTTCCCTGTCTTGTCGCGTGGCCAGCTTGCTGCAGAGTGAATCCGCACGTGAATAAACAGCACATCAGCATGTAATTCGAGGAAAGGCCTTAGCACGTAAGAGCGTAAGTGATGTGGCAGGCATAGGCATTCCTGTGGGCAGGTGTTAAAGGTCCACGTAGGACGCCATTTTCTTGTATGTGCTTTTTGTGGAGAGCGAGCAGGTTATTCTTGTACATCTTGTCGGTTCACACGCGATTACTACACAACGGTTGCAGAGCGTACTCCTTGTTTACTGAGACAGAGCTCAATTCTTCTTTTGGCGGGGGTGTTGTCAATGTGCACACGCACGCGTCTCTTTCATGTTCTTTTTCCAGGCAGACAGTGAGTCGCGCACATATTTTTCCACTGTGGTTGCCCCCGTGTGTCGTGTACCCATTCAGAGGTCATTGTAGCCTGCGTGTACCATGCGTACATATTTTTTGTGTTTCTGGGTGCCACAGCGTACTGCAGGCCCTTCATTCCATGCACGTGGGGTACCGAGGGGTCGCGTACACATTTGTTTTTGTTTTTGGGGTGCCTGAGCATTGCATGACCCGTCATTTTCCCCCAGGGGTCACAGACAGCCTTGCAAGAGCACAGGGGTACGTTTTCCATCTAGTACCCTGCCCCCTTCAACCCAAATGCACAGGACAATTGTTTTCTGCACCTACCATTCGCACAAGAACATCAGTGCCATGGTTGGGAAGCGACCAAGTAGTAAGGGAGGCAAAGGTGGCCGACCTCCAATAGGTGGCCACGGTAGGGGACGTGGCCAGGATGAGCAGGGTGGGCAAGGTGGCAGTGTGGCAAACATGGGCATGGTGGCCCAAGAGGGCAGTGTGTCCAGGACCATTCAGGGACACCTATGCCCCCCACCCCCCAGTGGGTCAGGGAGATGCCGCTGTTACCATCCCAGCTCAGGCCCTGCTAATCTGGCCCAGATTGGTCACTGAACTGGCACGGGATGACTCACAGGCTGACTTCCGTGTCACAAAGTTCAAGCCACATGTGGCACTGAAAGTTGCTGTCACCAGGGTACGTGGATCTGGGGCAGCAATGGCATCAGCTGTCCCAAGTAGCCAGGGTGAGGAGGCTGCAGGGGCAGTTGCAGCTCACTCCACCCCAGCTCTAAGTCACCCAGCCAGGACAGTGTTGGTCCCGGACCATCACACCAAGGCAGTTGTGCTGCTTGGTCCTGGCAACAGCACCAGCAGCCAATGCCTGCAGTGAGACCTTTGGTAATCGTGCCATTGCCTGCTTCCAGTGGCCAGTCCACCTGCGCTTTGACCCCTACTGACAAGAGCAGCGTAAGCCATTCAGGGTCCGCACTACCTCTGAAGAGGAAGAAGCGTGCTCTTGTGGAACAGGCTGGGACCCCAGACACAGCTCGCCCCTCCGGCACGTCAAGGAAGCGCAGTTTCAATGATGTGGAACTAGATACACTTGTGGGCTACGTGTCGGCACATGGCTGCGACATGCTGGTGACGGCAGGGTGCAAGACTACGACTGCTCAGCATAGGGCCCACTGGCAGTGCATCGCGGACCAGATTTGGATTTGTGAAGCGCACAGCTGATGATTGCTCGAAGCGTTGGAATGACCTCAAACGCCAAGCAAAAAACAAGCTGGCTTCCAATTACGCCTCTACTCTGGTGACTGGCAGTCGGTCACCACCAGAGGAGGATGAACTCACAGAACATGAGGCAATCGCTGGAGGGTTCATCGCAGAGGATCAGATCCAAGGCATGGGAGACCTACCAGTTCTTGAGAGAATGTCCGGTGAGTGCCCATGTGTGTGTGTCCAGATCATGTGTATGTTGGTTGGGTGAAGTGTTCTGATTGAGTGCCAGGTCATGCTGTGTAGTCATAACTGCTATATGTGACCGATGTAGTGCCTCCAAGCCATCCCCCGCCCTTGGGTTTGGGTTTCACTGTATCCCTACTGACGCTGCAAACACTGTGCACATGCACTTGCCCTTAAACTGGCATCATGCCACAACATTGTTAATACAGTTTTTCTCTTTATGCTGCCTGAATGATGGAATCATTTGCATGATAAACACACATTTGTGTGCCGTTCTGCCCCAAAATCACCATACTTCAGACAGGGATTTTCCCCCACAAAGCCCCACATATGTTCACTTTTTACGCAAATGATTTCATCAATCAGGCTGATTGACTGCTGTGCACCTACACATGCACTGCACCCGATCACTTCTGAGCCTTGTTTGAATGTTCAACATGACAATTGACTTGTGTCATGTCCAAGTGACCTACCATTGTTGTATCCATGTGCCTCCCATCACTGTATTTGAACTCACTGGCGTTGTTGCAGTGTGTGACACGTGTGTTTTGTCACACTCTTTTGCATGTTCTATTTGATGATATGCGTTTCACATGGATGGGGACACTAGTGATTAACTGCTATCTGGGTGTCATTGTTAGTTCTGGCATGGCCATGCTACATACCATCTGTGTGCTGGCATGTGTCATGTTTGTGGATTGTTCATGCCACTCACAGGCTAATGTGAGTGGCATGGATATGGCTATGCACCATGCAGCACATGTGTTGCTTTTCCATTTTGGAGTCCTCAGTGTCTGCTTTCAGGGTCCCATTCCACTTCATTGCCACTGCATGCATGGCTGAGTTTGTGTCATGTGTGACATGTCTCATTAATGTATTGGATGTGTAGATTGTGATGCCTATGTGTGTCGGCTATGCTGTTAATGCGTGTCTTCATTACTTTATCTTTTCATTTTGTGTCGGTGATGAGGCCCTAGATGATGTGGAAGAGGAGGAGATGGCGCAGGGGCACGAGTACTCAGCGCCCCAACCAAGCGCCACTGGAGGACGTGGGGTGGTGATGCACACAAATCCATTAGTCCTACAGACCATCCTGTCCACGGGTGTCTCTGGGTACACCTCCGATGATCTCTATAGCTCAGGTGCTGAATCAGACATTGAGAAAAATGTCCCATCACAGGTGAGTGTTTCTGGCAGGGATGCTGTTCTGTCCAACACACCTGCACTGGGGGTAGACCTCTCAATGGCTCATTCAGAGTTGGAATGTCCGCCTGTGGCAGTTACAGATGCAGGGACACACTCCCCAATATTTGCTCCTGTTCCTGGTGTGGCAGATCAAAGGAGGAATGCAGTCCTGCAGCCTCAGGCAGTGCCAGCACAGCTGAGCGTGGAGAGCGGTCGCCGGTGGCCTGAGGGGATCAGCAGGCCTGGAAAGCCCTGCCTGGGCCTCCGTGAGTTCTGTGCTTTGTGTTTTTTGAACAGGAAGAAAAAGAAAGTAGAATTGTTTGTTCGCGCTCCTAGCGCGGTGTTTTTGGCCTCCTCCTGCTCCCCCCTCCCACTTCCTGGTCTTCCTCTCCCTCCCCGCCTCCCTGCCCGCCCACCCCCCCCTCTGATTGGGTGTGTGCCTGCCTCCCCTCTGGCCTACTCGACGGCCGTTCCCCACGCTCGCTTCTTTTCTCCAGCTGAGCGTGGAGAGCGGTCGCCGGTGGCCTGAGGGGATCAGCAGGCCTGGAAAGCCCTGCCTGGGCCTCCGTGAGTTCTGTGCTTTGTGTTTTTTGAACAGGAAGAAAAAGAAAGTAGAATTGTTTGTTCGCGCTCCTAGCGCGGTGTTTTTGGCCTCCTCCTGCTCCCCCCTCCCACTTCCTGGTCTTCCTCTCCCTCCCCGCCTCCCTGCCCGCCCACCCCCCCCTCTGATTGGGTGTGTGCCTGCCTCCCCTCTGGCCTACTCGACGGCCGTTCCCCACGCTCGCTTCTTTTCTCCAGCTGAGCGTGGAGAGCGGTCGCCGGTGGCCTGAGGGGATCAGCAGGCCTGGAAAGCCCTGCCTGGGCCTCCGTGAGTTCTGTGCTTTGTGTTTTTTGAACAGGAAGAAAAAGAAAGTAGAATTGTTTGTTCGCGCTCCTAGCGCGGTGTTTTTGGCCTCCTCCTGCTCCCCCCTCCCACTTCCTGGTCTTCCTCTCCCTCCCCGCCTCCCTGCCCGCCCACACCCCCCCCCCTCCTCTCCCTCTGCCTATAACCTCCCCCCTTCTGGGCAGCCCTCTGCCCGGCAGCCCCTGCGGCTAAGGGCCCCAGGCCAAGGGCGACTGTGTGTCTGCAGGTGTCCGCAGGGGACGCCAGGCGCCAGTTCCACCTGTTCTCCGGCCCACCCCTCCTCACCTTGCTCACCTCATCCGCATGATGCCTCGCCCCCCTATTCCATTTTATTGTTAAACTAGGGTGCTTTTCTCCCCTCGCAGGATTCTCAAACTTAGGTGGCCTTGACCTACTACGCATTACTGTTTGCTCTGCATTGTGGTAAACTAGTGCCCTCCACTCACTTCCTGTCTGCATACTCGTGTCATCCGCCTCCCCTCCTTCTCCATGGTGCTCTCTATCTCGCCTATCTACTCTAACTGCTTCTCTATTGACTATCCTGCTCTCCTCACTAAATCTGGTAGGAAAAAGTTTAAAAAGGACATCCTGGTCTCCAACCCAGGCCTCCCTATCGCTGACACCTACACGAGCGCCTGCTCCAGGGAAACTCTTACTGACATTCTCTTTTTCGTGCCTTCACCTGACCTATGGACCCCTCACATGGTCGCTGTGCTCTCTCCTTTCTCCTCCTCTCCCATTAATGGTGGCACCCGTTGGGATGTCCTCTTGGCCCCTTTCCACTCCTCTAAGGCCATCATTAATGTCTATGCTAACGGGACCGTCTTGGTCCAAGGCCCGCAGGCCAACCTTCACCTCTTTGATAGACGCTTCCCACGCCTCATCAACTTCCTCTCCGCTCCCGCTGTCCCCCCTCCTCTGTCCTCGGCTACCTTGCCTCTCCCCTCCCTCCCTGCCCCTTCTCTTGCTCCCTCTTCAACTCCTTCTCTAACACCTCCGCAGGGCGTACCTCTGATCTGTACCCCTCCCCGGAAGTTTTTCAAGGGTGGCAACCTTCTCCACATTGCCACTCTAAATTCTCGCTCTGCCATCAAGCACTCCTCTGATATCTGTCGCCTTCTTGAGGAACTGGACCTCGACGTCCTCGGTCTCACTGAGACATGGTTCACTGCCAGCTCTGCCACCAGCTTCGACACACTCCTACCTGACGGCTACAAGATCCTCTCCATGCCTAGGCCAAACCGCTCAGGGGGTGGTGTTGCCCTTATCTTCCCTGAGTGGATTCCTGCCACTGTCACTCCTACGCAGACCTACTCCTCCTTTGAATGTCTTGTCTGCCGACTCTCTCTCTCTCCTAGCCATTCCCTTACCGTGGCTACTATCTATCGGCCACCTGGTCAAATTTCATCCTTCCTCTCTGAGTGGGCTGACCTCTCCTCCTCACTCCTGTCCTCAACCACCCAACTCCTCTTTCTCGGTGACTTCAACATCCACCTCGATGCCTCCTGTCCCCCCACTGGTCTCTTTCGCGAACTCTGCAACTCTCTCTCACTCTCTATCCTCCCCTCTGGGCCTACTCACTCTGCAGGGCACACTCTGGATGCTCTGATCTCTTCTGACCTTCCCCTCTCCCTCCCTCTCTCCACTCCTCTCTCCTGGAGTGATCACTTTCTCCTATCCTCCCACCTCTCCCTCCCTACCCCACAGGCAAAGCCACCCTCGTCATTGCCACCCACCTTCTCGGTCATCCGACCCATGAAGCGCGTGTCAGTTGAGGCTTTCGCTGCTACCTTCTCGCCCCCTCCTCCCCCCTCGGCTGACTCCCACCCTGACACAGCCCTCTCCATCCTCTATTCCTCTATATCTGATACTCTCGATATCCTTGCCCCCGTCATGAGAATCCGCCTGAAGCCCAAAGCCAAATGTAACTCCTGGTATGACTCGGATCTCGTCACCCTAAAACGCAAGTGCAGGGTGGCAGAGAGGAAATGGCGTGCTTCATGCTCATCCTCTGACAAACTGGCCTGCCGCCTGCTCCAAAGGCAATACCGGCTCTCCGTTCTCACCAAGAAGAGAGCCCTTATCCAAGCCCGCATCTCTGAGGCATCTAACAACTCGGCCGAACTCTTTAAAATCTGCAAGGAGCTGGCCAACCCTGCTGCAGTCTCTACCTCTCCTGTCCCCTCCCAGGCCCTCTGCACCGCACTGGCCTCGCACTTCATCTCAAAAACTCAGGACATCCTGTCCTCGCTCTCCTCCTCTCTCCTCCCTCCCTCTCTTCCCGGCCCTTCCTCTTGCTCTCTTGCAGCCTCCCCTCCGCCCTCCTTCTCTGCTTTTCCACCTTTTTCTGCTGATGAGGTTTCCAGACAAGTCCGATCTATGAAAGCCTCGTCTAAACAGGTTCACCCCTGTTCCTCCAAAACCATCAAGGACCACATCGACTCCCTGGCTCCTGCCTTGGCTGCCTTTTGCAACCACTCATTCGCCTCTGGAGTCTTCCCATCCCCCCTCAAGCACTCCCTTGTGCACCCCCTCCTCAAGAAACCCTCCTCCGACCCCTCCTGCCCGGCCAACTATCGCCCAATCTCCATCACTCCCTTCCTGGGCAAGCTCCTGGAGAAACTGGCCATCTCCCAGCTTAACCTCCATGCTGAATCTGTTGGTAATCTTCATGACCATCAATCCGGCTTCAGAGCGGCCCGAAGCACGGAAACTGCTCTCCTGAACATCCGTGAGGACCTGCTCCTGAACCTCGATTCCAACACTCCCTGTGTTCTCATTCTGCTCGATCTCTCCTCTGCCTTTGACACTGTCAACCATGCCATCCTGCTCAACCGTCTCCGTGATAACCTGGGTATCACTGGTCAGGCTCTGGCATGGCTGACCTCTTTCCTTTCCGGTCGACCCTCCCAGGTCCAAATGGGCTCCTTCCTCTCTGACATCTTTTTCTCCACCTGTGGTGTCCCCCAGGGATCCAACCTCTCTCCCTGGCTTTTCAACCAGTATCTGGCACTCCTTGCCCACCGCATCGCCGCTCTCTGCCCCTACTTCCAGTGCTATGCGGACGATACCCAGCTCATTTTCAGGCTACCCTCGGCCTCCTCCTCTCCTTCCCTCATCTCCGACTGTCTGTCTGCTATCCAGGAATGGTGTGCCGCCAATGACCTCTGCCTTAACGCCAGTAAGACTGAGATTCTACTCATCGGCACACCCACTCCCTCCTTCCCTGCAGCTCTCTGGCCGGCCTCCCTTGGCCCCCTTCCTGCCCCTACCTGCAAGGCTAAAAACCTTGGGGTCATCTTCGACTCCACACTCTCCTTCTCTCCTCATATATCTGACGTCTCTAAGAAGTCACACTACCAGCTGCACCTCCTCAGAGGTATTCTTCCCTTCCTCTCCTTCCCCCAGAAGCTCACTGTCTCCCGAGCCCTGGTTCTCTCAAGGCTGGACTACTGTAACAGCCTCTATCTTAATCTGCCTGCCTCCACTCTCCGCCCTCTGCAACTTATCCAGAACAGAACTGCGAGACTTGTCCTTGGCCTCAAGCCCAGGGACCGTATCTCTCCAGGACTGAAATCTCTTCACTGGCTCCCAGTGGCTGCGAGGATTAAGTTCAAAACCCTCTGCATTGTCCACAAGGCCTTCTGGGGCCTGGGGCCTAAATACCTTCAACTCTCTCTTCCTAAATATCTTCCTTCACGAGCCCTTCGCTCATCCTTCTCCAACTCCCTCATGGTCAGCCGCTTCTCGAAGCAACGAGCTGGGGGTAGATCTCTCTCCGCAGCAGGGGCCTCCCTCTGGAACAGCCTTCCTGCCTCCCTGAAACTTGAGGAGAACCATCTCCGGTTCCGGAAGCACCTCAAAACCTTCCTCTTCGCTTCTGCCTTCTCTCTCCCTCTCCCCTGCTAAACCTGCTTAACTCCCCACTGAATTCTGCACTAAACCTGCATCTGAGCCACTCTCAGCGACCTCGGTCCAGGTCCCAGCCACTCTCCACTTGCACTGCCTCCCTGGCTCCCCCTGCACTGTGGGACTGTCACTGCATCCCTACAGCCCCCTTCCCAGCACTTGCTCTGCACTTACCTCGCACTTTGCCACCAGCTGGCCCTTTTATTTATTATTTATTATTTATTTATTTTTACGCTACTTACCGTACCGCACTTCCCCCCCACCTCCTCCCCCTGCACTTTCTCCTTTTCCCCTTACCTCTGCACTTGCGCGATCTGAATGACACCTGGCCTAGTAGGATCGTTTGTCTGTCTTCCCCTTGTTTCCCTCCCTCCCTGCCTCGTCGCGCCTTGAAACACTTGTGTATAGGCGCGTTACAAATATCATATCATATCATATCATATCATATCAAGGTGCACACCACCTTGGGGAAAACAGGTGTCGTGTCCGGCAACGCGCTGGCCGTGCGCCACCGGGCAATACTGTGCGGGAGAACTCCATTTATGCAATTGCAGCATAACAGTGGGCATCATGTGAAATGATGGCTCAGGCTGTGGAAACGGTGGCCACTTCCATTCTCCCCCTGAAAGGCAGGTGGAGCTCCAGCAGCAGGCAATGGAGTCCACGTGCTGCTCACACAGGGAGGACATGTTGGCCGCCAACAGGGACCAATAGGCTGAACTGGAGGCTCTGCGCACAGCCATATTTTCAGAGGCACAGGCCCACAGGGATGCCCTGAGGGTATAAAACAGCTCCCTCAGAGCTACTCTGGGTGCACTTGAGGTATCCCAGAGTACAAGGTCAGAACAGCAGCTGGAGAAGCTAACACGCACAATCTCAGCTGAGCTCCAGGCAACCCGTGATGAGATCCGGGCATCACGTGAGGCCTTGCAGGCAGAGGTCCGTGCTACCCGTGAGGTGCTGCATGGGGATCTCCGGACCATCATCCTGCAGAACCAAACCTTTCAGACCTGCATGCCTGCTGCCATGGAGGAGCATGCCAGGGCTTTGCGTGGTCTGCCTCCCATATCACGCACACCTTTTAATGTAGCACCAGAGGGTGATGACAGCAACGGCAGTTCTCGCACTATCGGGTAGCCGTGCAGGCCACGAGCCCATGGAGGTGTTTTTTTCTCAACATCCACGCATGTGGGTATTGGGGTGCACCCTGCACCTTCTTCCTCCTGAGTGGCCCACCCGGTCAACCCATGGCCATTTTTCATTTTTCATTTTTATTTTTAATATTTTTTTAAACATTTTTTTTTTCTATTGTGCATTCATGTTACAGTGTGTTACTTTGTGTGGCACCCATAAGGCATCCACTGTGTGTTCCAGTGGGGCCCATGCAGGCTTATCTTGTGTTTGTATTTGAAGCTTGGGGTCCAGACACATATGCCACTCCTGCTTCCCCTTTCCATGGGCTCGCAAGGGTGGCACTGTGTGACAGTAACTTACACAGAGGCATTGGGCTTCCATCAGTTGTGTGGCCAGTCTGTGGTCCAAACTGTGTATACACCCCTAGTGGGGATTGCTGAAGATTTCTCCACTGCATGGTTGATTTGTATATTGTATTCCATATTGCTCATTATGCATGTTTGCATGTAGCTCCTTCATGTTTTACCTTGCCTGTCTCCATTGCAGATGCAGTTCATGTTGTATGCAGTACCCTGCCACATTTACCTACCAGCAACACACTGGAGATGGAAGGGGTCGATGTGCTGCCTTTGTGAGGTTGTGACATTTGCACTATTGTGATTGGTTATTGTCAGACATTGCAACTGTTGGGTCCTGTATTTATGTTTTGTCTTGCTGGTAAGTATATGTTCATGTGTGCTGTTTCTTTTTCATAGGTGAGAGGGAATTGTCTGTGGCCTGTTTCCATTTGTGATGGTGCACTTTGTGACATTTGTGTCATGTGTTGTGCATTCATTTCGTTGCTTTGACATTGCGTGCCATGACAGGGTGTCTTGGGCAGCTGGGATGGGGTTTGGGAGGGGTTGGGTGACATACCAGTATTTGGGTGTGCTGTTTTGCAAGGGGGTAGTCATTCATGCAGCATGAATATGTGCCTTTTACAGACACAGCATTGGGTCTGTTTAAGTATCTAGGGATGCACACAATGTAGCACTTCCAGGGAAACAATCTCAGGGTGGTATGGTTGTGACAGTTGACTGTCCCTTTTGTCATCATCAATTGTCAGCTGGTATGTACAAGGCCTGTGTGCACTCTGCAGGGGTGGGATTTTATTTATTTTTTATTGTAAAACTTCAGTTCAATATACAATATCAAACTTTTGTTACATTGATTCAGCAACGACCTGAGTCTACAAAAAATTCCAAACACCTTGGTCAACTTTTGCATTTTCAAAGAAAAGAAAAAATAATCTCCAAGAGTTACAGACTTCCTTGGAACTTAAACAGATTTCTTCGCATTTAAATCTAAAACCTTAAGTAAAAAAAAAAGGACAGCTCAAATTGGCTCGGTCAGCAAGATCATGAAAGAAAGTTAATTAAGTTGCATGTAAGATTGATATTTCTGCCGGCCACAACAAGTTTCCATCAATCGTCCGCATTGTAGAAAGATGGTTTAAATTTGCCCAAATGGAGTTCACTTTGAGCAGTCAGCATTGGACACTCGGTTACAAGATTCTTTAATGACTCGACCTCTGATGCAGCACAAAATCGACAATTATTGTCGCTGATTTCCTTATTGTGCCGTATCCATTGCATTTCTTTAGTTTTTAGGGCGTTTAAGCGAAATCTTAGGAACTGACTCCTATGATGGCGTGAGGGGCAGTTCGTGAGGTAGTTTGGTGGATTATGCAGTTTCATTGTGCCTCGAGACGGAAGCCAGGTTGATTTGAGAGAAGCTCGCGCATCGTAGGTTGAGCTCCAGTCCCATGTTTCTAGCTTTCTTTTGGCGTATTGAGGACAGGTGAGAAGTTCGGACTTACTGATATTTGCGACTTCCATTATAGCTTTTAGTTTATTCACCCATGATGTCAAGATTGATGTATGTGAACAGTCGTTATCGTTGATAAAGATTTGGTAGGCAGAAATTTCAGAGCCGAGATACATTTTTCATAGGGTGGATAACGATTTCCAAACGATCGTCATATATAACGAGTTCAGAGCTAATTCGTATCGCAAAGCGACAATCGAGATGTAATTGGGAAGGTCCAGGAAACGTCGCCAGAACTTTTCTTCGAGTCTCTGCCAAAGGCTGTGATCCAGATTCCACCCTGCTTCTCCACCGAAGGTGAGTGTAGGTATTACTTTCTGCAGATAGAACAGTTTTACAGGTACAATTGAGAATTTTCCATATTCTTTATTGATTTGAGCACCTTGTAAGGCTAGGATATCGGTTCTATCAATTAGATCTGAAGTCCAAGCGGCTTCAGAGATTGAGTCGTTTATCACTACACCCAGATATCGGATTGGCTTCACAGTGTTTAAACGGTTGTTTCCAATGGCCCATCGAAATTGTTTGTCTTTTCTTGAGATGGTATGCCCAATACACATGATCTTGGTTTTTTTGGTGTTTTAAGACAAGTCATTTGCAGTCAGATAATCATTTAGCCTCTGCACAAGACGTTGTAACCCGATCTGTGTTTGGTCGATTAAGACAATGTCGTCCGCATAAACCAGATATTTCAGATGAAACACGTTGACATTTGGCGGAAAACAATGGACTTTATCCAACCATTCTGGGAGGTCAGCAAGGAATAATTTGAAAAGGTCCGCCGCAAGTGGGCAGCCCTTTTCACGCCTTTATGTGTCGTTATTGGAGGAGTAAGGTCGCCTTGGGAATTCAATCTGATTTGGATTGTAGTATCCGTATGTAGGGCGATAATTGGATCCAGGAGCTGTTTTGGGCATTTCCATGATCGTAATTTATCCCATAATTTCTGGCGATTGATTGTGTCAAATGCTTGTCGTAAGTCGACAAAGGCAAAGAAGACTTTTTTCATGGATTCCAAAGCAGTCAATTTCAAGAGTGTGATAAGAATAAGATTAACGTCCACGCCTACTTGGCTCGTGAAGCCAGTTTGACGACAGTCAGATTTGCTGGCTTTGGATGCCCATTGCACATAGTTTGCAGGATCAGCTCTACTGCCCTTCTTATAAATTGGAACCACTATTGCTTTACACCATGAGGTTGGTATTTTCTTGGTAACCGAAATCTTCAAAAATAGGCCTTGAATAAATTTAGCCCAATATGTCTTGTGTTTTTTTAGCATTAGGTTTGAGATTTGATCAGGCCCAGCAGCTCTCGAGTTCTTAAGCTTTCCGATGGAGAGTTCAAGCTCTTGGGACGAAGGTGTGAACTTCCAGGCAATTGCTTGAGACTCTGAAGGTACGTTTGAAATAACCATGGGCTTTTTATAAATTGATGTAAAGTAATCAAACCATGTGTCACTACAGATTTCATTTGAGATGGTACGTATGAATTTGGTGTTTCCTTTATTCAAAATAGCCCAAACTTCACGTGTGTTCTTTGTTATTTGTAGTGAAAGTATGATTTCTGCATGATTTTCATCGATTAGAGTCTTGTGAGATCTCAACCAGTTGCGATAGATTTGACGCCGTTCTTTGATTTTCAGTATTTTGACAACCTGATCTAGGCATCTTTTCTTAATCATGCGTAAATCTTTCCTTAAACCTTTTTTTGCCACAGCTAGATCATGACAATATAAATGATTTGGGGTAGATCCAACTGATCTTGAATTTACAACCTTCAAGGTGAAGTCTGCCAGCAGTGGTGTGTATTCCACATTCTGTGATTGATTGAATCTATGGGTTAGGGTTGCAATTAAGGGGCCGGTTTTTGAAAGCCTGTTTCCTGCGGCATTTATTGATAGATTTGGTGCATATTTTTCAGTGGAGATGCAACCTTCTTCTGTCCAAAAAGCCGTAGCATTTCGTGGTCGCTTTGCTTCATCTGCATCACATTAAGGGAAACCAATTTTGCCAAAATGTTGTCCGAAGCCCAAATGTAGTCTAGAGTTTTATAACATTGCATACCCTTCCATGTCGGGGGGTTGGTCACCTTTGATAGACCCGTTGACCATCTGACAACGTCGTTGAATGAGAGCTTTCGACCAAGCTTGTCCTCTTCGGAGAACTGCATTGTCCATCAATCGAGTATTTGTCTTCGTAAACGGGTCATATTTAAACCAACTACAATTGAGGTCACCACATACCAGAATGGAAAGATTGTTATAATTGAGAAAGGTGTCATCAATTAAAGTTGTTATGTTGTGAATAAACGACGTGGCAGAGATCATGGCAGGATTCCAATATCCGTTGATTATAAGTAAATTAGACCTAATTTTTGATAATGAAATCTGGATCAAAGTGCTTTGTACAAACGGATTTGGATTGGAGGAAGCAAGGAGTGACCACATTTTGGATTTTCAATAGCATTATTAAACCTGAGTAGGGACGTCCTTTGGTATTTTTTCTTGCCTGGTTTATAAAGGTGGTGAACCCATCATGGGTCGGAGGGTCGCAGAGCCATGTTTCCTGGAGACAAATTACGAAGACGTGCTCAAGAGATTCAATGAAGTTGTTGAACAAATGTGTGAATCCTCGAGTGTTCCATGAGAGCAAGGTTAGCTCGCTGTATGAGCTAGACGCTCATTGTTACTTTCGCGAGCCTTTTGCTACTTTGGAAACTTGACCACTTTTTCCTATGCTGTCCGGTTGATTAGAAAGATGAGTGTTTGCCTGTAGAAGTGATAGGGATTTTCGCAAGGAAGTGCGCCGATCACCACTTCGGGAATTATCTCCATTTAAGCTATTTGCTGGATTTGTAGCTTGAGAGTTGAAGTCAGGTTCGACACTAAGATCAAAGCCATACAGCAGAAGATCCTGTGTTGCTTGAAGAAGGAGCTTTTTCACAGCAGCAGATGGAATGTGAAGTAAGACTTGGTCAGAGGTCAGTTCAGTTGTATATTCCACGATCTTGATGTCGTCTGATGAATTTGATCGAAGTTGTGGAATGCAGGCAAATAGTTTTAAAACATTTCTTCGATTTAGATTGACTTCGTCTTCATCTTGGTGTATATTTTGTAACCGAAGTTTCCAAGAACTGGAGTTTTTTTGAGGATATACGTTTCCATGTACTCTGGATGAGTAGTGGATACCCGGTTTCCTCTGGTTCATGGTTTGTTTTGGATTCAGCCTGGAAGTGCAAGTCGAGGGTTTGGCTTTTATGACGTTAGCACCATTCGACTCCACTGCATGCCCGGAGTGGCTAATTCCAACATTGACAATTGCGGGCACCGATCTCACATTAGAGGAGACAGATGAGTCAACTTCTTTAGCCTCAGGTGACCAATCTAAAGAGTCACCAGTCTTAATGGAGTATGTTGATAGATTGCACAAGTCATCCGAAGTAGAACTGGAAACACTACGAGAGCCAGAGTCTACACGTCGGCGTTTGGCTAAATTCTTTGATGGATGCATTGCACCTCTTGCATTTCCTGTTGGAGTAGGAACCTCTAGAGTGTCGACCTGTACAGAAGAAGAAGTGAGCATCCGATCAAAAAGGCTGTTTTTTTTAGGCATAGTTACATTTCTTATACATTTTTTGACATTCTGTCGAACGAGTCTTTGTTGCTTGTTTTTTTGGTTGCGAGGTCTTACATTTTCTGGATCCACACGTTGCCCTTTCTTATGGTCGCTTGTTTTTATGGTTTTAGCAGCTCCATTAAAAATGTTGAAAGTATTTGCAGAGGTGCTTTCCTGGATGTGTATATTCTCCAATGCAAGAGGAGGTTGTAATGGAGGAGCAGCCTCTTGTAGGAGGGGACATCATTAGTCGATTGACTTCGATCGCCTTCGGCACTTTCAACTGTGTTCGTTCGAGAAAGAAGACGCAGGGCGTTGACATGCGCTGTTCCGACCAAGGGAGCCAAGATGTTTGAGAAGAGAGTTCCTTTGGTGGAAGAAACTAGTTCAGGTTGGCTTCTGTGATCGTTAAAGTCCTTTTTGCGCATCCATTTTACCGCTTCCAGCAGATCTTCACTTAATGAATCATTTTGGCAGTGGTGGCGAGCTGCCGGGTCGCTTAGTCTATCTTGCCACTTCATTGATTTTTCTGCTTCTTTCTCCATCTGATGTTGCAGATAACTAGTGAAGCAATCTAATTTGTCTAACTTTGTTGTCAAGTTTGATACCACCGCTCCTTGATCACAAATTGTCCCATTTAATGCTTCAAGTAGTTTTGTGAAAGGGGCAAGAGCAACCGCAGAGGCTGCTAGGACGTTGTTATGAATCTGGGTTAGTGCTTCAACAGAAATGCTCAGGGGGAGCAATCCTGGATCTTGGGATGTTAACGAGGATTGTGAACTGTCTAGATTGAATTGAGGATTAGTGAAAGAGGTATTTCTAGTTTGGATTGAGGCAATAACCTCATCACTTGGATGGCTAGATTTTCCATGGGGTGTGCTTGCTTTCAGGATTGTTTTGTCAATCAACGTTGGTATTGGCAAGTTAACTTTAGATTTGAGCTCGACAATGCATTGAAGACGACGTGCCCTCACAATAGAGCTTGAATCTAGATAATTTTGGATGGAGAGCGGGCTAAAAGTGCTAGCAGGAACTCCCGTTAGCAATGGATCAGCCGCAAGCGATCCAGGATTGTCCTTAAGACAGTGCAAGAGCCCTTCAGGGGCTTGACATGCAAGTGCTACTTCTTGAGATGGTATGCCCAATACACATGATCTTGGTTTTTTGGTGTTTAAAGACAAGTCATTTGCAGTCAGATAATCATTTAGCCTCTGCACAAGACGTTGTAACCCAATCTGTGTTTGGTCGATTAAGACAATGTCGTCCGCATAAACCAGATATTTCAGATGAAACCCGTTGACCTTTGGTGGAAAACAATGGACTTTATCCAACCATTCTGGGAGGTCAGCAAGGAATAATTTGAAAAGGTCCGCCTCAAGTGAGCAGCCCTGTTTCACGCCTTTATGTGTCGTTATTGGTGGAGTAAGGTCGCCTTGGGAATTCAATCTGATTTGGATTGTAGTATCCGTATGTAGGGCGATAATTGGATCCAGGAGCTGTTTTGGGCACTTCCATGATCGTAATTTATCCCATAATTTCTGGCGATTGATTGTGTCAAATGCTTGTCGTAAGTCGACAAAGGCAAAGAAGACTTTTTTCATGGATCCCAAAGCAGTCAATTGCAAGAGTGTGATAAGAATAAGATTGACGTCCACGCCTACTTGGCTCGTGAAGCCAGTTTGACGACAGTCAGATTTGCTGGCTTTGGATGCCCATTGCACCAATCTTTGATGCAAGAAAGAGCCAAATATTTTCCCAATTGTATCGAGAAGGGCAATAGGCCGATAGTTTGCAGGATCAGCTCTACTGCCCTTCTTATAAATTGGAACCTCTATTGCTTTACACCATGAGGTTGGTATTTTCTTGGTAACCAAAATCTTCAAAAATAGACCTTGAAGAAATTTAGCCCAATATGTCTTGTGTTTTTTTAGCATTAGGTTTGAGATTTGATCAGGCCCAGAAGCTCTCGAGTTCTTAAGCTTTCCGATGGAGAGTTCAAGCTCTTGGGACGAAGGTGTGATCTTCCAGGCAATTGCTTGAGACTCTGAAGGTACGTTTGAAATAACCATGGGCTTTTTATAAATTGATGTAAAGTAATCAAACCATGTGTCACTACAGATTTCATTTGAGATGGTACGTATGAATTTGGTGTTTCCTTAATTCAAAATAGCCCAAACTTCACGTGTGTTCTTTGTTATTAGTAGTGAAAGTATGATTTCTGCACGATTTTGATCGATTAGAGTCTTGTGAGATCTCAACCAGTTGCGATAGATTTGACGCCGTTCTTTGATTTTCAGTATTTTGACAACCTGATCTAGGCATCTTTCCTTAATCATGCGTAAATTTGGGGTAGATCCAACTGATCTTGAATTTACAACCTTCAAGGTGAAGTCTGCCAGCAGTGGTGTGTATTCCACATTCTGTGATTGATTGAATCTATGGGTTAGGGTTGCAATTAAGGGGCCGGTTGTTGAAAGCCTGTTTCCTGCAGCATTTATTGATAGATTTGGTGCATATTTTTCAGTAGAGATGCAACCTTCTTCTGTCCAAACAAGCCGTAGCATGTCGTGGTCGCTTTGCTTCATCTGCATCACATTAAGGGAAACCAATTTTGCGAAAATGTTGTCCGAAGCCCAAATGTAGTCTAGAGTTTTATAACATTGCATACCCTTCCATGTCGGTCTGGGGGGTTGGTCACCTTTGATAGACCCGTTGACCATCTGACAACGTCGTTGAATGAGGGCATTCGACCAAACTTGTCCTCTTGGGAGAACTGCATTGTCCATCAATCGAGTATTTGTCTTCGTAAACGGGTCATATTTAAACCAGCTACAATTGAGGCCACCACATACCAGAATGGAAAGATTGTTATAATTGAGAAAGGTGTCATCAATTAAAGTTGTTATGGTATGAATAAATGACGTGGCAGAGATCATGGCAGGATTCCAATATCCGTTGATTATAATTAAATTAGACTTATAATGAAATCTGGATCAAAGTGCTTTGTACAAACGGATTTGGATTGGAGGAAGCAAGGAGTGACCACCAGTTTTGGATTTTCAATAGCATTATTAAACCTGAGTAGGGACGTCCTTTGGTATTTTTTCTTGCCTGGTTTATAAAGGTGGTGAACCCATCACGGGTCAGAGGGTCGCGGAGCCATGTTTCCTGGAGACAAATTACGAAGACGTGCTCAAGAGATTCAGTGAAGTTGTTGAACAAATGTGTGAATCCTCGAGTGTTCCATGAGAGCAAGGTTAGCTCGCTGTATGAGCTAGACGCTCATTGTTACTTTCGCGAGCCTTTTGCTACTTTGGAAACTTGACCACTTTTTCCTTTGCTGTCCGGTTGATTGGAAAGATGAGTGTTTGCCTGTAGAAGTGATAGGGTTTTTTGTAAGGCAGTGCGCCGATCACCACTTCGGGAATTATCTCCATTTAAGCTATTTGCTGGATTTGTAGCTTGAGAGTTGAAGTCAGGTTCGACACTAAGATCAAAGCCATACAGCAGAAGATCCTCTGTTGTTTGAAGAAGGAGCTTTTTCACAGCAGCAAATGGAATGTGAAGTAAGACTTGGTCAGAGGTCCGTTCAGTTTTATATTCCACGATCTTGATGTCGTCTGATGAAATTGATCGAAGTTGTGGAATGCAGGCAAATAGTTTTAAAACATTTCTTCGATTTAGATTGACTTTGTCTTCATCTTGGTGTATATTTTGTAACCAAAGTTTCCAAGAACAGGAGTTTTTTTGAGGAGATACATTTCCATGTACTCTGGATGAGTAGTGGATACCCGGTTTCCTCTGGTTCATGGTTTGTTTTGGATTCAGCCTGGAAGTGCAAGTCGAGGGTTTGGCTTTTATGACGTTAGCACCATTCGACTCCACTACATGCCCGGAGTGGCTAATTCCAACATTGACAATTGCGGGCACCGATCTCACATTAGAGGAGACAGATGAGTCAACTTCTTTAGCCTCAGGTGACCAATCTAAAGAGTCACCAGTCTTAATGGAGTATGTTGATAGATTGCACAAGTCATCCGAAGTAGAACTGGAAACACTATGAGAGCCAGAGTCTACACGTCGGCGTTTGGCTAAATTCTTTGATGGATGCGTTGCACCTCTTGCATTTCCTGTTGGAGTAGGAACATCTAGAGTGTCGACCTGTACGGAAGAAGAAGTGAGCTTCCGATCAAAAAGGCTTGTTTTTTTAGGCATAGTTAAATTTCTTATACATTTTTTGACATTCTGTCGAGCGAGTCTTTGTTGCTTGTTTTTTTGGTTGCGAGGTCTTAAATTTTCTGGATCCACACGTTGCTCTTTCTTATGGTCGCTTGTTGTTATGGTTTTAGCAGCTCCATTAAAAATGTTGAAAGTATTTGCAGAGGTGCTTTCCTGGACGTGTATATTCTCCAATGAAAGAGGAGGTTGTAATGGAGGAGCAGCCTCTTGTAGGAGGGGGACATCATTAGTTGATTGACTTCGATCGCCTTCGGCACTTTCAACTGTGTTCGTTCGAGAAAGAAGACGCAGGGCGTTGACATGCGCTGTTCCGACCAAGGGAGTCAAGATGTTTGAGAAGATAGTTCCTTTGGTGGAAGAAACTAGTTCAGGTTGGCTTCTGTGATCGTTAAAGTCCTTTTTGCGCATCCATTTTACCGCCTCCAGCAGACCTTCACTTAATGAATCATTTTGGCAGTGGTGGCGAGCTGCCAGGTCGCTTAGTCTATCTTGCCACTTCATTGATTTTTCTGCTTCTTTCTCCATCTGATGTTGTAGATAACTAGTGAAGCAATCTAATTTGTCTAACTTTGTTGTCAAGTTTGATACCACCCCTCCTTGATCACAAATTGTCCCATTTAATGCTTCAAGTAGTTTTGTGAAAGGGGCAAGAGCAACCGCAGAGGCTGCTAGGACGTTGTTATGAATCTGGGTTAGTGCTTCAACAGAAATGCTCAGGGGGAGCAATTCTGGATCTTGGGATGTTAACGAGGATTGTGAACTGTCTAGATTGAATTGAGGATTAGTGAAAGAGGTATTTCTAGTTTGGATTGAGGTAATAACCTCATCACTTGGACGGCTAGATTTTCCATGGGGTGTGCTTGCTTTCAGGATTGTTTTGTCAATCAACGTTGGTATTGGCAAGTTAACTTTAGATTTGAGCTTGACAATGCGTTTAAGACGACGTGCCCTCGCAATAGAGCTTGAATCTAGATAATTTTGGATGGAGAGCGGGCTAAAAGTGCTAGCAGGAACTCCCGTTAGCAATGGATCAGCCGCAAGCGATCCAGGATTGTCCTTAAGACAGTGCAAGAGCCCTTCAGGGGCTTGACATGCAAGTGCGCTTTCGTTGCCAGATTCAGTAATTTCAGGGACTCGTCTCGACAAGCTTCTGTCACAGAAAGTCATGGCTCGAGCTTCGCTGGTGATCACTTGAGGACTAATTGAAGTCAAGATGGTCTGAACACGTTCATGGTCCCCCGTTTGTTTTTGCTGACCAAGCGGGGCAGTAGGTTGCAGGGAAATGTGAGACAGTGGAAGCGAAGTTCTCAAGGGCGCCTCCATGCGTATCTGATAGTGAAGGGTTTGGTATTTAACCGTCGAAGGCCAGACTGTCTGAGCTTGTGAGCCATTTTCTGAAAATGACCAGGTTGAAGTATTTTGTAGAGTTGGCTTCGTGGTTTTTAGAGAGGGAGCAAGAGGTACTGGATGGTGAAGAGTCAACAGAGATCCGTCAGCATTCGAGATCTTCAATAGCTCTTCGTCGCTAACCAAAAATGATGATAGCCTTTTTTCTGTGAGAGCCCCATTTGATTGTATGGGTTTATTTAACTTTCCAGAACATGATGATAAAGGCATTTCGCAGTCTTTTCCAGCGGGACCTATCTTTGCAATTGAGGCCGAGCTAGTGACAGAAGGGATTTTATCGCAGCTTGCCTAGAGGGGCACCAGTATTTAATTCGCTGGAAGCAGGGGGCACATCAAACGTGCGAAAAGCAAAGTCATTACCAGCTGGGACCCTTTCACAGGCAGATACAGGTACGGTTTCAATGTCGGATGAAATTTCGTGTGCGGTCACATACTTGTCGTGACAGGGTTTATGAAGTTGATTTATCATCTGACTCACGGCTACGTCAATTAGTTCTTCCGATTGTGGTTCAACCAGATGGAAAGGGGCGTTAGAGACGCTGCATGAAGGAACATGCAATGAAGACATTGATATTGACAGTCTATTGGAGCTGTTGGTAAGGCTGCAGGTAGCGTTAAGGGGGCGAGAAGTGCTCTGCCAGTGGATTTGCTTACCTTTTCACCTGTGGCTGCTTTCAGCGCCGTCCACGGATTCAGCATACGACGATGCTGGAGGGTTTTCCTTCGCGTTTGCGGTCCCTCGGCGGATAAAGTCATTTACACGATGTGGGGAACGCAAGCCTAGGGAGGCTGGGGGTGACTTGAGCACGTAGTGCAGCTCCTCTTCAAAACTCTAGTTGAGCCGCGTTCCGCACACAGCAAACAGCCAAACAGCGTCCACAATAGCGCACCCTTGACTTGCGCGGGCTTCACGCCGCAAGGGCGTTGATGTTGGAGTTTTATCCGCTTCCTGGTAGAAAAGTGGGCGGAGCTACAATGACCGTCGCTCTTAAGGCAACAGTGCCTTTTTTCTTCAGTAGAAGTCCGTGAATAACACGAGGATCTGTGCCTCGAATGTCTTGTGTAGGCAGAGAAGTCAGGAACAGAGCCAGTTACAGTAGATGCAGCAGTAGATGCACAGTAGATGCACAGCACAGCCAAACAGCGTCCACAATAGCACGCCCTTGACTTGCGCGGGCTGGGATTTTAGGTGAAAAAAGTTGCCACAAGCTGGGTAGGGGCTGCCTCACCACGTGCCCTTTCCCCTCCCATGCGCAGCGGCCGTGCATGTGGTTGGGGATGTGGGGCACCACCATGTTCACCGACACGCCCTGCCGGGTTGCAATGTTGTGCAGGACACATGCTGCCACTATGATCCTGCACATTACTGGGGGCGCATATAGCAGCTGGCCGGCAGAGCAGTCAGGGGAGCGGAAATGTGACTTCAGCACTCCGAATGTGCACTCCGCTATGCCCCGGGTTGCAATATAGGCTGCGTTGTATCTTACCTGGGGTAGTGTGGTGGGGTTCTGTATTGGCGTCATCATGTAGGTGCTCCGAGGTTAGGCATTGTCTCCTGGGGAGGTGATAATGGTTGTCACTAGTTGGGTTTTTGCCATTTCTCTGTGTCTGACATAGATGCATGTGCAGAGGCATTTGTACTCACCAATGAGCCATGTGTCGCCATGCCTCCCAGCTTCCAGGTCCCGGTTCAGGGTTGACATTCTGAATATAAAACTATCATGGCTGGACCCCGGATAGTTGGCATATACAGAGGTGAGGATTCCCTAGGCATCACATACAACCTGCACGTTGATGGAATGCCAGTGCTTGCGGTTGCAATAGATGTGCTCAGAGGACGTAGAGCCACATGGGTGCAATCAATGGCACCTAGCACTTTGGGGAAGTGTGCCACCCCGTAAAAGTCCTGGACCACGGCCTGCCTTTCTGCGGGTGTTCTGGGCATGTATATGTGCCTGCGGACTGAGGGGTGGGCAGTCATGATCGCCAACACCTGGTGTAGGCAGCGTTACTGCGTGGCCTGTAAGACGCCCCCAACTATGGGCCTTGTCTACTGAAATGACCCAGTAGCCAAGAAATGCAGTACATTGAGCACCTTTTCCAAGGGACTCGTTGCTTGGGAGCACAGGGTGGGTGATGTGAGGTCATCCTCCCACTCATCAACCAGTTCTAGGATGATATGGGGTGGAAACCTGTACGTGCCATAGACCTCGTCATCAGGCATCCCAAAAAGGCTGGTCCTTGGTAAAAAAATGCAGGGCCTGACTATCCTCCTCCTCCTGTGGTGTCCGACGACCACTGCTGCAAGGAACGGTATATTCATCGTAGCATATGAGCTTGTTTGTTGTTTGCGCACACTTTTATGCTGCGTGGGGCCGCTTCCACCTGCTTCCGCCTAGCGTACGTGTTTCCGGATTAGCGCGTCTTTTGTGGCGCCCATTTTCCCCTGTTAGTTCCCATGGATCCGTGTTGTTAGCGCGCGTGTGGGGGTTGTGAGGATTTATCAGCAGTACTTTCCCTGTAACGCCCCCATTTTCACATGTTGTTCCCCATTCCGCGTGTTCCAACCCCTTTTTAGGTGTGTGCACTGCACTGTGTGCACCTTCACTGGCCGTCTCGTTCACAGCCTTCAGGATGACGCAATGACGTGTGCGCCACACGCGAATTCAGTGCAGATCTCAGGTAAGCCAACGTCCAGCGCCTTCCATGAATCGTCAAACATCTGCATGCGCTGCTTTTGCATGCATGCGCTGCGATTTTCACACTTGTGCCACCATTTTCAGTGCACATTAATTCCATGAATTACCCTGGTAATCTTTAACACTATTAAGTACACAGTTTATCATTGATCTTCACACTATAAGCCCTTTTTTATGCATCCCTCTACAATTGGTTGGCACACTCATACCATGTCTGGAACATTCAGTTCACTTAGCAGAATGTAAGCTCAAACCAGGTGCCAGGAGGTGGACTTGGCTTTACCACTCCACCCAATTTGCCCAACAACTCTCATCACCCATGCCTTCTGCTATGAAGATTGTCTTTGTTTGAACTTAGCCTTGCAAAGTATCCTTGTCTGTGGGAATATATGGGAGTGCAGGCTCTCACCATTGTTGTTCTAGGACTCCAAGCTCAACTCTATTTCCATCCTTGGCTCACGTGACCGGATACCACAATTTGGTTCATTTTGCAGCATTTAAATGTCTTAAATGAATAAAACTTGGCACTCTTGGTGTTCTTTCTTTGCACCTTAACAAGGGATGATTCATCCTTCGCACATTCACTGCTTTCAAGAATAGATAACCGACCTTGGCTGCTTCAGTTTTGATACCAGGCCAGACAGCCTTGCCATGGCCTTCCACGATCTCATCTTATTCTTGCTGCAACACAATTCTTGCATTTCTCTCTATGGGCCCTGGCTTACTAAATTCATGACACCAATGTCCAGCTCCTATACAATGGTGGCTTTGACTGCAGTCTAATCACTACATATAGCCAGCTTCAATGACTTAGTCTACTTGCATTTCAGCATCTGTCCAATTATCGAACAGTGGATTTTCTGCAGCACTTTGTACACATGCAATCTTCTTTTCGTATATGAGCGTTTTCTCGATTCTTAACTTCGTTATTAGTTTCTGTAAGATCCATGCAATCTCTTCAGCCCATATTCTTGGAGCATCACACATGTTTCTTGTGACATCACTAGCTTCACTCTACGCTCCCTTTCATATTCCTCCAGGGAGTTCCTCCCTCAGATTGTCATTTGTTCTTGAATACATTTGATAGGGTTTTCTGAGTGGATACCTTCTTTCAAATATCCGCTGCACTATTGGCACAACTGTTGTGTCAATCATGGTAGCATTTCAGGCTTCCAACATATAGGAAGTAGGGGGGTGGGATTTCCTGCAGAGGCATGTAACTGCTCCTTTATATTCCCCCTCTGATCAAGTCCTCGACTACCTTCTCAATTGACTCCACATCTTGATATTTTCTCTTGAAGAAGTTATTCTTTGGAGTCCAGATCTTCATCACCCCCCTCACGGTGCCAGCTGATTTAACATGCTTATCTATACTCCAGGTCATGTAGTTGCATTTTCCATTCGGAATACAATAGACCCATCATCCCACGTACTTCTTATGATTCTTTGGATACAGGAACGTTGTTTCTTCAGGTGCTATGATGCTGTCCTCTATATACTTTCTGAAATCTTTATCCATCAATTCCTTGGGTCCAAACCCAGATTTGACATTGATCATGATCTTCATTCCTGCCACCTTCTTTTCTGTTTTCTTGCATTGGGCAATCGTTATCCTGATCACACAGAATCCAAACATCACCATCACCAATATTGCTTAAAGAATCTTGAATATGTTTGCCAACCACTGTGGAATCCATGAGAATATGGAGGCAAATCAACCGTTATCCTCAATATCCTTTGGCTTACCTTACATCTTATTATGCAGGTTTGTCAACAACGTTATGGCCTATGTCAAGGTCCCAATCTCGTCATCATGAAGGCCCAATTTTGGCACAAACTCCTCCTTCCAATGATGTGATCATATCAAGGACATATGTGTTCTGCAGGGTCATTAGTCACATGGCCCTCAGCTCTTCCTTGATATCTTTGAATCATTGAATCCCTTAATGGTGGTATTGATTGTCTGCAGAAGCTCCCATCTCGTAATCTGCAACCACTTGGTGTTTGCCATTGTTTGTATCGCAGGCATGAATACAGTCGGACACCTACTTTTATAAGTGATGTATTGGTACTGAATGTAGGATTGTTGGGGGATGCTTTGCAATCATCCCATGTACACTATCCCTATTATCACTATATAGAGGGAGGGCACAGATATGAGCCCAACAATGGCATTTTGCCTTCTTTGACCATCCATGGTGTGAAAAAAGTGATACTAACACGCTCAACGCAACACTTCCCCTTATACCTTACCTGCCATCCGGTAGGACTCCAATTTTTTCCATCTATACTACCATTATCAGAATTGACTTTGGTTAAATTAAGCGAAACATGATATTTATATAAACCTTTAATTCTTTTAGGGCAATTAACATTGGGTGATGCTACGCTTCGCCCGCATGAAGAACTTTAAGGAACCCATTCTGGGGTTCCATATAGTGGCCTGCAGGCGGCACCCAAGAGAGGTATGAATGAACAAATTTAAGGATTGTTATACTTTCACAGATCATCCCAATAAGACATTAACTAATGAACATTATGTTTATTGTCTCCCATTACCCCACATTAGAGAGTTTATGAATTATGAAAATGAATAACTGGACTAAATTAAATTTTGCACCTGAAGAAGGGATACCAAATGCCGAAACATGCTGAGCTTATTGTTGTTATTACTAATGGTATGATCTTGAATATTCTTATGATTTATGCATCATGAATTTGGGATATTTACATTGAACAATATGAATGAAATATTGTAATACAACAATAATGCAATATTTATAATTAAAAACATTTAAGAAAAAATTAAAACAATTGAGTCTATGAGATTATTTGTTTGCACCATCCTTTTATCTAAACTGGGGAGGGACCCGAGGGACCCCTCTTCCTACAGACCGATTGGCCTACTAAACATAGATGCCAATATCTACTCTAAAATTCTTTATAACCGCCTGTCCCATATTTTGCCAGACATCATCCACTCCGACCAGACAGGCTTTATTAAAAATAGATCTGCAGGGGACAATATCCGAAGAGCCCAGGACCTAGTAGACCTCCCCTCCCAGGACTCTCGGAAATTGGTATTGATGGCCCTAGACGCTACCAAAGCATTTGATAGAGTTGATTGGGCCTTCATGCGCCACACCCTGGAGGCCTTCGGGTTTTGCCAGGCGTTTCAGGCTATGGTCTTAGCCAATTATAAATCCCTGAAAACCCTCCTTGGGATTAATGGCTCCCTCTCTGGACCACTTCACCTGACTTGCGGGACCAGGCAGGGATGACTGCTGTCCCCACTTCTATTTGCATTACTCATGGAACCTTTTGCCCAGAAAATCAGACTGAATGATAGTATTAAGGGCCTCCAGGCCAGTCCATCCCAACATAAAATCGCCCTATATGCAGACAATGTCTTGCTGACTCTCTCAGAACCTCATTCCTCGTTAGGGCATGCCCTTTCCGAAATAGAGAATTACAGGAGGGTCATGGGCTTTGCCATCAACTTTGATAAATCCCTGGCTCTGGGGATTGGACTATCCCCAGACAAACAGGAGTTCCTAGTCCCGTTATGCCCCATTCAATGGAAAGTTAAGGCAATCCCCTATCTAGGGGTACAGGTTCTTGCAAGTCTGAGGGAAACATATCGCCAAACTTCCCTTAAAGAGCTGGAGGATGACCTGAAGCGATGGGTGTCTCAGGAAATCTCACTAATGGGGTGCATTACTGCCTGCAAGATGAACCTCCTCCCCAGGTTTCTGTATGCTTGTTCATCCCTACCGGCTGCTATCCCATTGCCCGCCCTCTGCGGTCTTCACGGAAGATGCTCCGGTTTATCTGTAGGGGAAAAAGGGCTAGGATTCTTCAAAAGACAATGCTGGGTAACCCAAGGCTGGGCGGAATGGGATCCCGGACTTGAAGGGCTATCAGGTGGCAGCACAGCTAGCACACACCCAAGCGTGGCACGTAACTACTGGTCGCCCTAGATGGGTGGAGCTGGAACAGTCCTGCTTATCTCTCCCCTTGCGTTTCTTTCCACACGTCTAACCCGCTGCTGCGGCGGCGATGGGATGGCTTGCTATCAGCTACCAAACACACTGTAGGCTTGTGGGACTGGACCCGGAGGCGAAAAGGGATCCCATGGGGTCTTGGCCCCTCCTCCCCAGTTTTCCATAACCTGGTGTTCTCACCTGGGGTAAATCCCCAGAACTTTAAAAACTGGATTGCAGCGGGCCTGGAAACTCTACATCAGCTTTTCGAGGGTGGCCTGCCCTGCACATTTGAACAATGTAAGGAGACCTTCCAGCTTCAGGAAAGGGACAGATTCTCCTATATTCAACTTTGCCACTGGTGCTCTCACCCCAAACTCTTCAGGCGGTGACACGCACGCCAACCTCCCTCGAATTGACCCTCAAAGAACTCCCAACCCGGGGAAAGATCTCCACCTTATACAAACGCTTTTTGGGAGATTTCCTCGCTACGAAAACTCGATGTATGGCACAATGGGAGGCAGATCTGGGGCACCCCATAGAGGACCTATCCTGGGTGGACATTTTGTTAGGCAGAATTATATGCATTACCCTTTGGGAACACCACACACAATTAATACTACAAGTGACAGTACAAATTCACCTTTGGTACAAGCCTGTACTACACAGTAAAAGTGGTAGCGATGGCTGAGCAGCCAGACTTATCTGAAGAGCAAGTGAGCAGTATCAATAGTTACACAAAGGACAGCAATTACTATGATTCAAACAAACACTAACTCAAGGTTTCTGAGTAAAAGAATATACATTTATGTACACATCAGTTGTATAACATTTCACTAAAGTAAAGCAGTTTAAAAATCACACTCTTAATACACCACGACTCCCAATAGGTTCCAGACAAGTTAAGCTCACAAATGAAGTGGGAGCAAAATGGCACTCCAGAAATTTTAAAGGGAGGTGTTAGGGAGAATTCTCTGTTTAGGCTGAATTTCCTAACCTAGTGAGTCCCCCAGCAGCTTTGCTGGATTTTTGGGGTTTATTTTTTTCTCCTGCCAAGAGTGAGACTCTTTTACCCTCACTCTTGGACATGATTTGAGTGTGTCTCTTTGATTCTAGATGTGTTTTATGGGCTATGGGGTCTTTTACTCCATAGGGCATCATGTGTTTTTGTGATGTGTGTTACACAGCACCCTCAGTGGAGTAACAAAGGGGTGTCATAGTGACCCCCCAGTATAGACTCCATACCCTGGGACTGACTACTGTCTCCCAGGGCATGTAAAGTCATCATTAACTTTACTAGTCTCAAATTCTGAACAGAACCAGTACAAACCATCATATTGTGGACGTACTGGCCGGGGCAATTCGATTGCCCCGGGGTCTTTTAGTCGAGGGGGCACGTCTCCGTCCCCACTGATCGAGTTTTGGCTGGTGGCAGTGGATCCTACTTTTTATATTCGACCGCGAATATATCCCTATGGGATTTCCCATTGTTCGAGGCTACCAACTTTAATTATTTAATTCCTATAGCCTCGAACATACCACCGGTTTATTTATTTAATATTAATTCTCCGGTTGGTATTTTTTGCCAGAACTCGGTTCTAAAATGGCGTTTGTGTTCGCTTCTGTGACCCCAATCCAAGTTGAGCCCTTTGTTCCAGTTTTTGGCGGGCTTCTCCACAGAAGCCCTCCAAAATGGTGCCACTCTGTCTGGGGTACTTAGGAGGGGTGGAGGGGGATTTAGGCACCCTGGACTGAGTTGCCGAGGCAACTCAAGTCACACCCCGTCCTGATTGGCCGGCTCACCACTTAGCATGTTTGAGTGACAGCTAGGCTGAGTGAATGGGGGTTTTCTGCATAAAAGCAGGGCTTTGGGGACTGGAAGTTGAGAAGTCGCCACAGGACCTAAGGGAGAAGCTGAGCCGACCTGCTACGACGACACCACCGGTGGAGCCCTGCTGAACCGTCTCACCACTTTTCCCAACGACAGAGGAGATCTACAGCCCGGAGAGTCTTCTTCCTTCGACTTGTGGGGATAACCAGTCTGCTTCCTTTTTCGCTTCCTGGAGCATCTCGTGGCCGCCTTGCCTGTGCCAAGCACCCCGGCAACCGGGATACCACGTTTTACCACTACCGCGAATCAAAGGGTAGTACCTTTAACCGGAAAACTCAGCGGCTGGTTTCTTCCCTGGCAGTGCAACGACCTTCATCTTTCCTCCACGTCTAGATCTTCTCTTCCTCTGGACGACGCCGCGGCTTGCACCCGCTGCCAGGAACAACTGCCCCCGCTGGAGGATCCTTTCCACATAAGGTACTGTGTTCCTCCTGGCTTCCCTTGCAACCGACTGTACGGGGTAGATTTAGTCCCCGACTTTCGACCCTGGGTTAGCCTGGGACACCCTGGCTAAACTTTTCTGAGCCTAACTAAAACCTGCTCTCTCCAAGAGTGGGCCCGGCCGATGGACTTTGGCTCACAAGTAACTTTTGCCTTTCCTGCCTTGCTTAAGAGTTCCCAAGTATTAGTGTGGTGTATTTTCCTACATTCTGCTTTTTTCCCTCCCTTATTCGTTAACTTATTGGAGTGCCATCTATAGTTAAGCACTCACCTCTGTTTGGAAATAAGTGGTGTTAACTAAGACTTGTCTGATAAGGAATAAGGAGTGTATATATAATAATAGTAAGTGTGTTTAGAGTGATTTACAATAATAGTGCTGGAGTGTTTCAATAAGTGCGTTTTTAAATAAATAATTATATACCTTGTTACCAAAGCTCTGGTCAGTGTTTGCTTGTGCTATTGTATCTGAGTGCCTATTGTGTATACTTTGCATACTGCCTAACTCTTCTTGAGGGAAGTCTGACTGCTCAGCCACAGCTACCAGGTAAATCTGGGTGGTGCAGACTGCTACCAAGTGGGTTTACCGCCAACACCTGTGGTCTTAAATCTTTTGCAGTGGTCCCCAAGGGAACTGCACAGGTTTCTGCCTAACAGGAGGGAAAGACAAATTTAGGCAGAAATTGAACAGCACCAACAGGTAAGTAAGCAGGGCAATCTAGAAAGAGGAACTACAGTGATGGAACCAAATCAAAAAGGCTTAAGGCCAAAGTTAATAGGACAAAAGTCTTTTGCTCAAGATCACACAGTTCAGGGCAGTTCATGGTTAAGTCTTTGCCAAGACACCCGGACGAAGTTGGTCGGCAGAAAAGTTTGTTTAAAGAGTAGAGAAGGACAAGCCCTCGGATTGGAGAAAGATTTCACACACTTTCACCGCGGCTGAACGAAACGAACAACCGGATTTGCTCAGTCCCTTTAAATGGAAAAGAAGCTGTAGCTGAGGCGGACGTTCCTGGTAGTTCCTGCAGGCTCATGGTTCCTGAAGCGACTATCGGGCTGACACAAAGTAGGAAGACTGGAGGATCCTGCACTACCAATGGACGAAACCAGCAGCAGAGCAAAGCCACAAATAAAAGATGCGCTCCTTAAAACCCAAGCAGGGTCTGAACTTCCTGGCTATCCAGCCCACTGTTCAGTCATGGTAGGGGTCCTCTTCCATCAGCTCCTCATTGATTCTTTCATTCCAGTGGCGACTCTGCCTTTCCAAACCCAGAGACCTGCTTTTTATGCAGTGTTCCCCCATTCACACAGCCTGGCTGTCAATCACACAGCAAAGTGGCTGTCCCGCGGGACAGTCACCACAGCCAATCAGTTCAGAGTGCGACATGGGTCTCCAAGGAGACCCTGTGCAGGGAGTCCTAAACCCCTCCCTCACATCCTGTCCTCCTCAGACATACAGGCGCCTATGGCAGGCTTCTGCGTAGAAGCCCGCGAAAAGACAGTGAACAAAGGAATCAAACCCGATTTGGCACGCAGAGTAAAACACGAGAAAGACTTTTACAAAAAGAAATGGCGAATAACCCAGCCAGAACTGTAATAAAACATTTATGGTCTTGTGGGGTTAAGTGCGAGGCTACCAAGATAGCCTAAAACAATACCAAGGTTATCTAAGATAACCGCAGTAGAAAAAATAGGGTAGTTACCACTGCCACCAGCCAAGTCTTGATGAAAAGGGAGCAACACAATGCTCCAAGAGAAACATACAAAAAGGGATAAGTATTAACCCTTTTCCAGTACTCCATGTAAGATGGTTTGTACTGGGCCAGTGGTTTTACAGAGGCTAATAAAGTTAATGGCAACTTTATGTGTTCTGGGAGACAGTAGTCAGTCCCAGAAAAATTAGTCTGAGATGGGAAGTCTAAATGTCAACCCTGTGTTACTGCACTGAAGGTGCTGTGTAACACACAGTAAAAAGAAGATGATGCCTGTGGAGTAGGTGAGACTCCACAGTCTATGAACACAAACATGTTAAACACACACAGCAAAACACATGTAAGAGTGGGAAAAGAGGCTCACACTCTTACCAGGTGAAAAAAGAAATCCTTGAAATCCTGCAAAACTGCTGAGGGACTCAGTAGGTAAGGGAAATTAGCCATTCTGGATAATTCTCCCTAACACATTTGGACCCAAATGTATTAATTGTCCTCTTGCATCACCAACAGAGAATGTGCTTATAAAATCCTGTTGCGCTTGTACTACCCTCCCCTCAGACTTTATCATATGAATCGGGCACTTCACCGTGCTTACTGGAGACTTTGTGGCCCACCAGGGTCCTTCTTCCACATGTGGTGGGCATGCCCAAAGGCACAACAGTACTGGAAACAATGCCTTGCCACCATCGAAGAGATCACCCAGGCAGCTCTCCCTCTGGGGCCTGAGCCCATTTTGTTGGGGGCCCCGGTCCCAGGGATTTATCCGAGATCAGGAAAAAGAGCCAAACTACTGACACAGTGCCTCCTGGCGTGGAGAATAGTGGTCGCCCGCTCCTGGAAATCCACAGAAGGTCCCATCATGCCCCACTGGTGGGGAAAGGTATGGGACAAACTGATTGCAGAGAAAATAACAGTGGTCAGAGCGGGGCATCTGCACCACTTTTAGAACATGTGGGCCCCAATATTAGATTATGACCAGAGGTTCCCAGCCTTGACCTACAAGCCTCCAGGGGTCAGGAGAGCCCTGGGTGATGAGGCAAACCCCCAGGGCGGAGGGGAGAGCGTAAATGGAGCGGAGGACGCAAATGACTGAAAACATTGGCCCAGCCCAGCGGTCGAGGGTGGGAGAGCGAGAGGGGAATGATTGGGCTTATGATATGTTGGACACTGCATGTTTATGAAAGTTGTACTGTAACCACCCTGCTTTGATTTAAAATAAACATATTAAAAACAAACTTTAAAAAACTGTGAAAGATGAGTAACAGAAAGACAAAGAGAACAATCATGAAGGCGTATATTATGCATAAGAACATAGGCATCCATCACTCACGCCATCCGACTACTCGTTGCACTTGTTCTTCACCTAGAACCATGCCATTTTCTTCTACAATCATTTTTAATACAATCATCGCATTTCTTTATACTTGCAGCTGTAATATCTGCTTGTTAATTGCAATACAAAGCCTTCTTATCACTGGGCAATTTTTAGGATCCTGTAAGAACGTGCAAATATCAACATCTCTTCTCACAAGAGCAGGGTAAGCTTGAAGTATAAACAAAAAGACAGCAGCACAAGTCGTGAACGTCACTATAGGTAAGTACCATATGTTTAACTGCTTAGAACAGGTATTCTCCAAGAAGTGAATGTGGATATTGATCTCGTTTCCAATTTCTAATCAAGAACTGATGTTTAGGCACAACTCTGATGCTTCAATGTATCTCTAAAAGTTCAATTCAAAATTCCTAGAATTCTCTGCAAGTTTTTGCACTATCTGCTATTATATCTATAAGGAGTGTCCACTGAATTGTAGTCCAATACAAAATCTGTATTAACCGCTGGTTACTTTATCGTCCTTCTTCTTCGTCTTCGATCGAGCCTGCACACAATGAAATTCTTTTTCTTGTCTTGCTTCTGGATCTGCAACAGTGGGAGGGCGGGTGTCACCTTTATAGGCCTTTACTTCACTCAGGTGAAGCCAAGTTCGTCTCCCTTGGACTTTCACAGCTGAAGGAGTTATATTCTCAACAAAAAAGTACCATTAAAACGTGGCTCATGCCATCTTCTAGTAAAATTCTTAATGAGTACTAGGACTCCAACATATACATTAGGTGTGATAATAGTTCAATTGGGTTGGTTGTTGAATTGTCTTCTTCTGTGTTCTGAAACCAACCCCCCTTGCACTTAATTTGATCTGAAATTAAAGAAATGCTAGAGGTCATACATGTCAAATAGTCATGCATTTCATCACCTACATTTTTAGCTACAGTCTGGGCATCACTTTTACACCTAGATGGAGTTGTAAGGGGCATTCTCACTCAACGCCCCATTACTAGCTCATGCTGGGTGAGGTGGTGGTGCGATCCTGGCTTATTCTGAAGGGCATATAAGCCTAGGGGCTGTTGAGTCTCCCACATATCCCATTCATTTGCAGGTGATAAGTAGAAGAAAATGTGTGCTTTATACTCAATAGAAGCCCTATCTGTTTGAATAGCTCATTAACAAAATGGAGTCCATTATCGGAACTCAGCACTTCACACACACCCCACCTCGGGAAAACATTGCTCACTAAAAACTAGGCTGCGCAAGTGGCATCAGGGTGTGTACACGGATCTGCCTGGATCCACCCAGAGAAAGGACACACCACAACTAATAGAAACCTATATCCATCACATATTTTCAGCATATCGACATAGTAGATATGTAAATGCTGAAACTGACCATTTGGTCATGGTATTACCCCTCTAATCCTCCTCAGTGTATGCCCAGCAGTAACCTTTTGACACATGATGCAGTTCATGCTCCAACAAATTTGCAATGGACCGGTCTTCTGCAATTTTAGCAGCAAGACTCGCCCTAGTTACATGTGCTGGGTAATGCAGCTGTTCAAGCGCGACCATTAATAATGCTACTGGCATCACCAGCTTTCCAGTGCTGTCTTGTTGCCATAATGGTTCTCTGGGGGATAAAGAACACCCCCTTTGTTTCCACAATTCCTGCTCTTCCTGTGGTGCATTCGCTTGTATCTCCATTAGTCGGGTTATCGACAATTTAATAAACCGTTCTTGCACTGGAATGGTTGTGACTACTTTTTTTTAATACTCTCAGTATCAAAACTTGAAATGTCTGGGGAATATGCAACCCTTTTGGCTTCTTCATCTTCAGCTTCGTTCCTGCAAGAGATAAAATCAATTTGCTTAGTATGCACATTGCTATGGCCCCTGGGAGATGTAGTGCCTTAGAAAGCCTATCCAGTAAGTATGCATGTTTCACTGCAGTGCTGTCTGCATGGAGGTAGCCCCTCCTCTTCCAATGTGCTAACCATGCATTTATGGTTGGCGTCAAATAGGCCGAGTCACTGTAGACCTTCACTTCCTGCCCTTCATGTTTCTCAAGCGCGACAATGAACACTACTTATACTTCCACTTGCGCTGAAAAATTAGATGGTAGCCTTGTACTTGCTAGAACTTCAAATCCTCCATTTAATCTATGTCTTACTACTGCAGCGCCTGAAGGCCTTTCCCCACTAGTCTGATCAATTTTTGAAGCACCATCAATAAACAGAATTTCCCCTCCTGCTAAAGCATTTTCCTTCACACAGAGTATATCACCATACAATTCAACATAATTAGCATAGTCATGCACATGATCGCCTACTTCTATTGGCTCAGCTACAAATGTGACCGGATTCACTATTTTACATCTTACAATCTTAATTGCTGGGTTAGAAATCAATACCTCATAAGCTGAAGCTCTTTGAGATGTTAATGTGCCCTTGGGTTTCTCTAAAATGGTAAATAGAGCATGTTCCACGAAGAGAGTCATGGAGCAGCCCATGACAATACTTGCAGACTTTTCAATTGCGAACACTGCAGCACCCAAAGATTGTTCGCAAGGGAAGTGTCCTCTCATAACTGGGTTTAAAACCCACTGTGATACGCTAAAGGTTTGTAACGCAATGTAGTTCTCTGCATAAGCACTGTTGTCATGACTGTTCCATTTGTGTGTGAAAACAAATAAAATTCTTCAGCATAATTGGGAATGCGTAAAACAGGGACTGTGCAAATTGCTTTTTTCAGCTCCTCAAACCCTTCCTCCATCTCTGCGGTTCATTCTATTTTTATTTTCCTCACTTGTGCTTTCTTTAAATATTGCAGAAGTGGTCTTGTGTACGTACTGTAATCAAACACCCAGGCTCTAACATAGTTGCATAACCCCAAATATTGTTGCATTTGATTCACTGTATTTCAGGTGTCATTTTATTTTCTTCATGTGAAATCAACCGACCTATGTATAACACCTTCTTGACAATATTTTAACTTCTCCTTGTCTACCTTATATCCCTTGTCTGCTAGAATGCTCATCAACTGAACAGAATCATGTCTGCACTTCTCTTCTGTGGTGCTGAAAATTAAAATGTCATCTTTTTATTATTTTTGTAATACAGTTTGTTACAAACTTTTTAAAGACGAAAAACGTATTTAAAAAAAAGAGGCGCTCATTATTTTCTACATATCAACTCGTTACACACACATTTATGTTTCTACAATGAACGCTCGGAACACTTGCACTCGAGTTTTGATATTCTTCTCATTTCATCCTTTCTTCTCTTTCGTACGATTTACTCTTGTCTACAGATTATTTCCACTTGTTACAGATAATGACTGTCATTATCTTCTATCAATAGTTTCTGTAGTTTTTCAAGATAAAGTGCTATGGCTACAGTTTGTCTCTGTGTGTCATCATTGTGGAGTTTGATCCACCATTCTTCGCAGCTATATGTCGTAAATTTTACCAGTCCCTCTCCTATGTGTTTTGTTCTTAGGTATTTGAGCTTTGGACATTCTAGTGCAAGATGTTTCAATGTTTCCTCAGAATTGGTACAGAAACGACATCGATCGTCTTCAATTCTGATTGTATGCATAGATTTAGCCTGAATCTCATGTATATATTTCTGAGATGTTTGCAAGGGAATACTTCGAGAGATTTTGAATGGCTGTAATCCCCCTTGCTTCCATTGGTCTGTTTTTCATACATTTATGTTGGTCTCGTTTCTCGATCGTCTCGATCCAATCTTGTTGGAGTAATTTCTTTTTAACTGCATTTGGGTTATTGATGAGAGTTGTTTCATCAGTATTCAGTTGTTTTAGGATGTTTTGACATCTGTCTCTCCATTTTTGTAGGAGTTCATCTTTTTTAGCATTTCCATGTTCCCACAGTCGGTGGTCTTTCTGTACAGCGCCAAGGTGTTCCACATAATTCTCACATTCAAAATGAAGAGACTCAGTTCATATAGTATGCAGGCAGTTGGAAAGCCTTGAGGCAGCTGTAAGATTTTCTTCCTGAAAGTGCCTTCACATCTTCTCCATAACTCATTTGAGCATCCGAACATACTTTCTGCGCCGTACACTAACACCGGCGTTACTTTGCCTTTGTAAAAGTTCAGCAGAGGTGTGTATGAAAACTTTCCATATTTTTTGTGAATTATGACGCCTTGTCATCTACTTACTGTATCATTGCACTCTTGAGATCAATATTGCCTAAATACATCTGTAAAACTCTATTAAAGATCAATGGGGACTCACAGTACCCTTTGGGCAGCCTAGTATGGTTCAGTCAAGTTTGGCGGAAAGTAAAAGAAGTCAAGACTTGTGAGTCCTTGTGCAACAGGATCGAGAAAATGCATTCTTCAAATCCATCACCATGAAATATCAGGCTTCCACCAGGATACTGCACAGTATTCGTGCCGGATTAGGAACTAAAGGAAACTCTGCATCTACAATCTGGTTAATCGGTCTCAAATCATATATTAATCTCCACAATCCTCTATTAGATTTTTTAATAGGATGCACTGCGGTATTACAAAATTATTCCAGCATCCCTTGTTTCATCAGTGCTGAAATGATCTGAAATATACATTGATCAGCTTCTCGAGACATGAGTACTGTTTTGCTTGAGGTAAAATTGCTCCTGGCTTGAGCTTTATTTTAACCTCCCCTATTCCCTTCAAAAAACCTGCGTCATAAGGGCCAGTGGTCCGGAGGACGCTTGGCACCTTTTCCAAGTCTTCCTAAAAAAAATGCTGGACGTTGCCACATAATCACCATTTGCTGTGGGACTTCCCTCTTTTCTATCCTTATGCAGTATGTGATGCTCATGAAGAACACGACTTCATCATCTGTTCGGTCTTCCCTTAACATGTCGTCATCAGTTATGTCAGTCAATTTGTTCCCTTCCACGAGAGTTATTACTGTTCTCCATGGTCTATCCTCATCATCTACTCCTTCGTGCATTGCCATTTCCCTTCATCTTCATACTATGGCTGCTTCCAATTCTATAGTGATAGTCTGTCACCCCTCTTCATCCATAGGTATTTGTGGTCTAAACAAAAACTCATTAGGTATCCTCACAATTTTTCCCTCCAAGCCAGGTAGTCATGTCTGTAAAATGCTCAATCCATATAGAAAAATCTCTGGATCTACTGGAATGCCTTGCAGAGCCACTTGCCCTGTGAACCCCAGTATACATTCTCTCACATTTAAATAGTGTATTCCTGGAGTGGAGTATACTATTCCTTGATCAGTAAATAAAATCGCCATGTTTATATTTGTCATTAAATCTCTTCCCAAAATGTTAACCGGTGTCAGTCGTGAACATGAAAAGGATCAGACATTTCATATTCTCCTATAGAGACTGGTAATTCATTGCTAAAAGGAACTCGACTCATAGCTCCAGAGAACCTTTGAGCAATCATGGCAATTCCTGACATTGGAGATTTTCCTTCCTGTATACATGAACAAGTTGCTCTACAGGAAAAGAAAAGGATTTGCCTCCCGTCATCACATCGACCCTTGGTTCCTCTTGGGAGTCTGGTGTCACAGATAGTACTGAACACATCAAGTCACCCTGTGAGCTGTCCTATTGTGGGTACAGGCTCATCCCCGTCCCTGTAAAAGGATTTCCTCCTACCACAGTGACACCTCCTATTCTGGGTGTTAGTACTTGTCCTGTTTTTTCATACTGCTGTGTCTGCATAGGGGCCGGTTGCGACTGCCCTTGTGGTCGATTTATTTGCACTCCTTCTTGTCGCTGTACCTGCTGTACTTGCAGCACTTCTGTCTGATAAAATGTGTAGTCCTGGGTAAAGCTCTCTCTATTCTGGGTGCTATGTAATGGTGGATAAGCTGTCCCCCCTCTTGAAAATTGACCATTTTGTACATTGCTTAAACAGATGCATGCAATATGCCCTGTCATCCCACAAGTTCAACATACTGGGGGTGCCCGTCTGACAATCCCTGCTTGATTATATCCTCCCTGAGTACTTTGTTTCTCATTCTTGAAACCCTCCTTGATTATTTTGGAATCCACCTACTCTTCCTGTACCTCTGCCTCATGGCACAAACCCATATCCACCTTGATCCATCGGCCGCAGATTGCTCACCTGCGATGCACCCATTGCTTCCTGCATTCCAAATCCCTCTCCACTTGTCAATACCGCCCCTTCTATGGCAAATGTTGTCCATTATTTCTGAACTAACTTGGCTTCTTCGATTTTCTTATTCTCATCTTTCTTCTTATTTTTCTCTTGTAGTAACTGACAATGATGTACTCTTGTCAGCTGTACCACTTCCAGCCCCACTTGTTTTTTCATCTGTCTCTGTACCAGCTCAGGCAACCCCTGGCATAACATGTGGTAAAATCATGTCTTTTCCCATGGCTCGCGAGTTTCAAGTTGCCATTTCTCCTGAATATACTGAATGTAAGCACTAGTGTCTCCATCTTCCTTCATCTTTCATGTCATAATTGCACCCATATCGGATGTATCGTGGTACTGTAACCTGAGAGCCCTCCAAACATCTGATCTACAATTATTAAATGGTGCTCCATCATGCGCTGTATTCTCTGCTGTCACTATTGAATATCCCACTCTTCTCCATATGTCATCAGCCCTTTTCAATCTCTTCTCTCGTTCCTCGTCTTTTCGTTCTTGTTCATCCTTATCTTCTCTTTGCCTAACTTCTTCTTTACTTTTCACATCTATTTTAAGTAATATCTGTCCTCCCATCCATTTGTTCATGCACAAGCGCTATCTCGTCAACTTTTTCCTTCTCTACTTTCCATCTCTTAATCTCCTAGTCTATTTTGTCGACAGATTCAACCGTTCACTCCTTTCTTCTTTGTCTTGTATGAATTTATAGATCTCTTCTTTTCTCTTATTCTCCTCTGGGTTATCATCACTACTGTAAGTGGGGGGTTCGTATATCAGATTACTATACCCCGTTGCCGCTTTCAACTCCTCTAAAAGATATAACCCTATTTCTTCCATACTAGCACCTTTGGCTTTGGGTGAGGTAAGGGGAGCTGGAGGCTCAACATCTTCCTCCTTAAGCTGACTAAGCATCCAATCTTCAGGTGGTAGGTCTTCTCTTTCTTCTTGGTTTATTTTCCAGAGCTCTAGAATCGCTAATCTGTTCTCTAATTTCTTCCGCAGCGTGCAAGTATGTGGTCATGTGTTGCAATACTGCTTTTGACAATGATCCCCCTTGTAGCCACCGCATGAACATTTTATCTGCTGTGCCTTTCAACCATTCTGCACTATAATATTTGAGCTTCGGCATATGCTTTAGTAATGTTTTGCATAAGTGCATCAGAGGAGTATCTCCCATAATGACAAGCCTCACTTGACTGTCAATACTTACCAGACTGTTGAATTACCTTTATACTTTTGCTTAAATCACCACTTTACAATGTTTTAAAACAAGAAATATGTACATGCACCATCAAGCACTGCTCAAGCCTCTAATTTCTACAGTATATCTATTTTCTCATTCGATATATCTATTTCCTTGATTGGCGCCAGTCACTGTTGCTCCTCAACTTTTTCATTTTATTCACAACTTCTATCGCTCTTTGATATTTTTACTCAGCAAACAACATTCAGACTCGTCGACGTTACACATTTATAAACCCTGTGATCACCTTATCTTTCTTGCCTTTATTTTGTACCCTATACAGTGTTTGAGATGTAACCTTATGCAATCCTGATTACATGTTATATGTTCCTGCTCTACCCCGTTGGGATTTGAGATGTCTGCTTCTGAAACTCCTTTGAGTCAGGACTCCTAGGCGCTACCTTTTCTCTTCACACTATTTCCTGTTACTCAAAAAATTATCACAATCCCATCCCCTTTGGTCTATTCATCATTCCTTAATCGATTTAAGGCCTTCGGTATCGACTCCTGCTTCAATCCTACCACTTCGCCTTCCATCTACAGAGCACCTGTGGAAACCGGTCAGGGATTTGCCCACCATCTTGGTTCTTCTTGCAAGTTTATTTCTATCGGCTGCTCTCCACAGGAAACCCTGCAATCTTCCGGCTAATGGCGGAGGATGCCCAATCATCCGAAATACTGGAGCAGAACTAGTTTGTATCTTTTCAACCATCTGCACCACTACCACGTGACCTTATGTCCCTTTAGTAACTGCTTGCATTGCATGGGATCGCAGAGAAATTCTGAGTCCAAATAATCAAACCAACTCAGGAAGATGGCAAAGATATTGTTTTATTGACAATTATCTAAAAGAGGGAGGTTACAACAGACATCAATGGATGTTCGCTCAGGCTCTCTGTGATTTTCTCATAAAAACATTATACTACGTGGCAAATAATAGAAAATTTATCAAGGGTTAGGATTGGCTAAGGGAAACATCTAAATATACTTTCTATAGGTACTAGGATTGCGATTGGCTGCCGACTGTCAGGTGGACAACTTATGCCGTCCTCTAAAACATGTCATCTTTAACACTATTAAGTACACAGTTTATCATTATTCTTCACACTATAAGGCCATTCATTATATGGCCCTTTACAATTGGTTGGCACGCTCGTGCCATGTCTGCAACATTTGGTTCACTTAGGAGCACGTAAGGTCAAACCCAGGTGCCAGGAGGTGGACTTGACTTTACCTCCCCACCCAATTAGCCCAACATCTCTCATCACCCATGCATTCTGCCATGAAGATTGTCTTTGAACTTGGCCTTAATAGTATCCTTGTCTGTGGGAATATATGGGAGTGCAGGGTCTCACTATCGTTGTTCTAGGACTCCAAACTCAAATCTATTTCCATCCTTGTCTCACGTGACAGGAGACAACAATTCTGTCCATTTTGCAGCAATTAAATGTCCTAAATGAATAACACTTGGCACTCTTGGTGTTCTTTCTTTGCACCTTAAAAAGGGATGATTCATCCTTCGCACATTCGCTGCTTTCGAGAATAGATAACTGACCATGGCTGCTTCAGTTTTGATACCAGGCCAGAAAACCTCGCCATGCGCTTCCATGATCTCAGCTTGTTCTTGCTGCGACACAATTCTTGTCTTTTCTCTCCATGGGTCCTGGCTTACTAAATTCATGAGACCAATGTCCACCTCCTATACAATGGTGGCTTTGCCTGGCGTCTAATCACTACCTATAGCCAGCTTCTATGAGGACTTAGGCCCTCATTCTGAGTTTGGTGGTAAGTAACATTCCTTACCGGCATAGTGTAAATAGCGTGTCTGTGCTGTCACCAGTCCATTAATAGAGGACTATTACGACTTCGCGGGCATGAGCTTTACGCCATGCCGGTAAGGTCTTTTGCGCCATGCCGTTAAAGGCACCCAAAATGCCCTTAGCGGCATCAAGCACAGCACAGATAACACTACCGACATTGTCCAAAGCGGCATTAGCGGTGACCGTAAATAGCGGTGACCGTTATTAGCGGTCACCGCTATTTACGGTCACTGCTAATAAGCGGAACTGGAAGTAGCGTCAACGCGCAGGAACGGGAAGGAGCACAGCGGCCATCTTTAAAAACACAATCCATAGCCATCCTCACCACACAGGACCCTTTGGGACTCTGCTGATTTTTGCAAAACATCCACCTCCAACATCACTATGCCTAAGGCCCTGAAGAAGGAAGCTGACCACCTGAAAAAAGAAAGGTTCAATGAGGATGAGCTGCAGATGCTGGTAAACACACTGCAGGAGCATGCTGCCATAGTGTTCTCTAACAACATGAAGAGAGAGGCAGTGCTTAAGAAGAAAGAGATCTGGGCACTTGTTGCCCAGAAGGTCAGTGCTGTGGGGAACACCCCACGCACGATTAAGGACTGGCGCAAGCGCTGGGACGACCTTCGACTAAGGGTACGCAACATCCTCTCTGTGAACCGCAGCCAGGCCATGGGAACAGGAGGAGATCCCAGTTCCCCGATCAAGCTCACTCCATGGGAGGACATCTGTGCTAGCATGATTGGGATGGAAGGCATCGAAGGAGTTGGCGAGATGGAGTGTGGCGCCACAACATCGGGTGATGGAGGTGAGCGTCCAAAGTAAACATTGCTTTGCCAAATCTGATGAAAGTCAACCAATATGTCAGTTCAAAGAATCAATCCATGGTCCCCGACACACACACACACTCCCAGCAGAGTAGGCTGATGCATTACAAACACATGCAGATGCCTGGTGCAAGGCAATATCGTACATGACACATATCACACAAATATGAAAATGCCACGAGTCACACAGCGTGCATGGGCAAAATACTATGCATGCTCCTGGGCTACATAAGTGATGCCGACGTATGCCTGCATAAACCACCCATTTATCAAAGAACGTGCTCATCCAAACACAAATGCCTATTACCCCAATTGTGTGGATTAGCAATTGTCCTAATGTATGTATGATGCCTATCAAAACATCACTCATGCCGTCCCTCTCTTTGACCCCCACAGGCACTGACCATGACAGCGATGGGCAGGATGCAACCCCTGCACAGGCCATGCCCCAGAAGAGGTCCCAGGATGACAGCAATCGGCCTTCAACCTCGAGGGGACAACCAAGGGGGCGCTGTGCACCAACATGCAAGCCACCCCAGGGACCCATTGCACCGGTGCCACCAAGGCCCGTAGAGTGTGAAGCACCACCACCACCTCCACCCATTGCCGATCCTGATGACTCATACGAGACACCACCATCCGAGGAGTCGAGTTTGGCTCGGGAGGTGACAGCCACGGCACGCCTGAGTGTGGATGACACACAAGATGACATCTGGGTGCCCATGGAGAATGATGTTTTGGAAGTCGTCCATACCCCGACTCCACCGGCATCCCCCCAAGTATCGTCGCTCAATACAGAGCACGCCACCACCCCGGAGCAGTCTGGTCAGGAGCAGACGGAGGGACACTTCAGTCCAGTTATCACGACTAGGGAGGCTGAGCAGGCTGTGCAGGACAGGCAGGGGCTGACTACCTTCACAGGTACACCTGCAGGGCCGCAGCGGTCTGACCTGCTAACTGCCCTTGTGCAGGAATTTGTCCAGGACAACAGACTGGCCAGAGAGGAGTGGCATCAGGATTTAGCCGCTCTAGGGAGGTCCATCACAGACAACACTGCCTCTATGGCCAGATCATTCACTGACAACACCAGACGCCTCTGCGAGGAGGTCTCAGCCCTCCGGCTGGTGTTAGGCTGCATAGAGGATGCCATGGAGGCAGGGCATCCCGCTACACATTCACAGCAGGCGGCCATACTGTCTTCCTCTAGTTCTATGCAAACAAGCCCGCTCCTCAGGTCGGCCCGTACCCAGCGCCGGCAAGATATGCCGCCCCCTGGACCAGGGAGTGCCGATTAATTGTCAGGGCAGCCTCATGTAGGCTTTGGAGACTCAATGGGACTTGTGTGGGGGAGTTGTGGGGTGAGGGGGAGGGGGTGAGAGTGTGTGGGGGAGTTGTGGGGGGAGGGGAGGGGGTGAGGGTGTACTTACATTTACATTGTTACATTTAATATGCTGGTTGTGTGAAAAACAAGACCTGAGTGGACATTCATCATTGCACATGTGTCATTTATTCATTTACAGTGCATAGTGTAAATGTACCCCCACACCCAGTGCCCTCTGTCCAACCATTATGTCACCCTCTGCTGCCATGTGTGTCAGTAATATTGTGCAATCATTGACTGGCGCACAGCACGTCCCTCCTGTGCATCGGCACTGCGATGATGTCCAGCCACATCTTCTTCTTCCCCTTCATCATCACCAGGTGGTAGCAGTTCATTGTCAGGGGGCAGGGGCACGTTCCGGCCGATGCACATATTGTGCAGCATGACACATGCCATGATGATCTTGGCCACCTTCTCATGCCTGTAGAGGAGTGCCCCACCAGACCGGCTGAAGCAGCGAAATCGTGCCTTCAACAGGCCAAACGTCTGCTCGATGACCACAGGGGTACGGGTATGGGAACGATTGTAGTCCTCCTCGTGCCTGTTCTGTGGGTTTCGGACAGGGGTGAGGAGCCAATGCTTCAAGGGTTAGCCACTATCACCTGCATGAGAGGCAATTAAAGGTAAATGTCAGGCGAATCATGATGGACAGCTGTACTAGTCGCACATGCCTGCAGGGTTCCTTTGGCCACATGCACATGTCCCTGGATGTATTGACACATTTTGCAGTCCCTCAATGTGTCCTGTGCCATGGACTAATGGTGTGGGTTGCATCTTCAAGTTGATGACGTCTTGTTGCACATGCATCGTGTACGCATACAGCTGTGTTAGTGTCAAATTAGTGAGATGTTGTGTTCTTTGAGAATTACTTAGAGGGAGCATTGGCAGTACTCTGTGCAATATTGGGCAATCAGTGCTGATCATTCCCATGGTGACATGCAGCACTCCTGTGGGTTTGCCGGCCCTGTGACAGACAGTCGATTCCCTAGTAGGTTCAGTTTGATGCACTCACAGGGATGCTTGTCCTGTGTGGTGATATGCTTGAGACAGCAACATAGTGCATATGCACCGCATGATGCTGGATGGCGTTACGGAGGGTGAGGGCCGCTGATGAGTGGTGCTTGTGTTGTGGGATGTGGGGAGGGGGTTTCCTGTTAGTCATGTAGTGACAGTTGTCGACCTTACTTCATTCCTAAGGGATTTGGGTGTCATGTACCATTTGTGATGCTTTGTGGCACAGTGTTTGGTGATGTGCACATCTTGCAGTCACATCAACATTGACAGCATGGTGATGTGTGCATCTCTCTCCCCCCATTTCAATGCCATGTGCCAGTCATGCAACTTAACAAGCAGTCAGACACGTCGTCCAACATGTCGCTCCATGAAGCATGGTAGTGTGGAGTTCCGCATGACCATAGAGTCATGAGTTGATCCGGGGGATATCGGGCACAACAATGTGTGATGATCGGGGGCGTGGCTTGGCGGCCATGCGAGAGTGAGCAGACTCAGAGAGGCTCCCATCAGATCCGACCAAAGATCCTGAGAAAGGCGTATATTAGGAAAAAAAAACCCAAACAAACGCCAGGGAAAGGCGTCGGAAGACCCAAGGCACACACGGGAGAAGACCCGACGAAAAACGGAGGCCAGAAGAGCGAAAACGAGAAGAGACAGAGACGCGCGGCACCACCAACAAAATGGCGGGCGCGCAGCGCTGAAAAAGAGACCCGCGGCTCAACACACGAAGAAGGCCGAAGGGAAGGAGTAGAACCGGGCGAGATAGCTGATTAACATCCAGCGCAGGCAGGACCGAAATACCACCAGAGTGGCAGAAATCCGAGACGCCAACTGCAGAGATAGCCGCGCGACACCGACCCGGAGAAGGTGAAGACGGCGCGGCTCAAGAACAGGAAGCGGCCCACGGACCGGAGCTGGAGAACAGCTTTCCCCAGCCGATGCGGAGACGAGCAGCGGCAGCGGGGGCCTAGCGGAACAACGAAAGAACCTGAGCGGTGAGGCAGCGGAGGCGAGGGGAGACCCACAGACCGAGCCCCAGAAGAGCGGAGGTGAGCGTCAACGGCGGAGAGCCAACAGGGCGACGCGGGACCCCGAGAGACGAGGCGGCGGAGACTGGGAGACGACCCGTGGACCGGACCAAGAGAGCCCTCCCCTGACGCGGAGGAGTGTAGAAGCGGCGGAGGCCCAGCAGAACAACCGGAGAACCCGGAAGGCGAGGCAGAACGGATCGAAAGCGGCCTACAGACTGAACCGAGGCAGATTCCCTCGCGTTGAAGCGGAGGTGAGCAGCAGCAGAGCAACGAGGGATCCCACAACGAGAAGAAACGGAGAGCGAAGAGCGATCCATAGGCCGGACCGCAGAAGAGCCTCTCCCGACCGACACGGAAGTGAGCAGCAACGACGGAGACCCAGCAGTGCAACGAGGGACCTCCAGAGGAGAGACAGCGGAGAACGAGAGGCGGCCCACGGACTAGACCCAGAACAACCCTCCCCCTGCCAACGCGGAGGTGCGTAGCAGCAGCAGCGGAACCCGATAGGAGAAGCAGGGAAGAATACGAGGCAGCCCACAGATCGGATCGTTGAAGAAGAGCCCTTACCTGCCAGTCCGGAGCGGAACCGAGGGAGACAGCAGATCATCGCCCAGCCCAGCAGGATCGGAGCATCACCCGACCGGCAGCGAGACAAGGCACCGACGGCAGCAACAGGAAGAGAAGCCCGAGACAGCACTACAGAAACAGCGCGACACCAAACGGGGAAGGAAGAAGGCGCCGAGACCCACGGACAGGAAGCGGCCCACAGATTGAACCGAAGAAGAGCCCTTCCCTGCCGCAGAGGTGACTAGCAGAGCCGGCAAAGCAGCGGGAGATCCCGAGCAGGGAGGTAACGCCGAGACACAGGAACCAGGCCCAGGGAACAAGAGACATACCGCGGGGCGGGTCAGGAAACCCGAGACCTAACAGAGACGACATAAGAGAAGAAGGTAGCCGCCGTAGTAACGAGGAGAGCAAAAGAATTACAAATAGACCCGGACACCACCCCAACCAGCTGCCTCACAGATAACCAGCAAGCGGGGGAGAGAACGTAACAGTCACTACAAACCACAAATCCACCCAGCACAAACAGACCCCCCCCACACAGGCAGAAGCTGGGGGAAGAGCCGCCTCACGCAAGGCACAGACTCCAACCACCCAAAAGCGAGAGGGAAGAGAACATCGGAGAGAGACACGGCAAACGGACAAAGAGGGTAAAGACACAGAGAGAAATCGCTTAATAAAAAGGTAACACACGCAGGAAGAGTGGAAGCGAGTGTGGGAATTGAGCAAGGACCCACTGAAGCACAAACGAAACCAGACTGAATAGGGCCCAACTACAGGCCAAGAGCAGTGGGTACTAACATGCCAGACAAGCCTAAAAGCGGCAGAGGGAGACAAACAATCATGGAGACATTCACCCGGAAGAACGACGACCAGCAGCCAGGGGCTGGGGAGAAAGACACGCCGGAGTCATACGCCACGCAAGGAGAGATCAGGCAAGTGGAAAGCAGCATACTGGAAGCCATAGGGGCGTTAAAGACGTCGATAGAAGGCAAGTTAGACGCAGTGATGGTAGATGTGGGACTTCTTAGACAAGATACGAGAAACCTGGCGGAAAGGATGACAACAGTGGAACAACAAGCACAGAGTAACTCAGTGGAAGTGTCCGCCTCGCGAACACAAATGTCGGAAGCACTGGAAAGAATTAATATACTAGAACGCAGAGTTGAAGACGCAGAAGGCAGGGCCCGGCGCAACAACGTACGAATAGTGGGGCTGCCAGAGGGGGAGGAAGGAAGGGACCCCACGAACTACATAGAGAACCTCCTGATCCAAGAAGTGGGAGCAGAGACCCTATCCCAAGGCTTCGTGGTAGAAAGGGCACACCGGGCGCTGACTAGAAGACCGCGCCCAGGAGCACCACCAAGACCAATGATCGCAAAAATTATGAACTTTAAGGATAGGGAAAAAATCCTGACTTTCTCGAGAGAAGGAGGGAACATCACAAGGAACGGGGCCAGGATAACGATATATCCAGACTATACGGTACTTGTGCAAAAGCAGAGAGCCCAGTTCTGGCAGACCAAAGAGCGCCTTCGAGCGGCAGGGGTGAAATTCATGCTGCTGTATCCAGCCAAACTAAAAATACTGCATGACGGAAAAACACAGATCTTCGAGACAACGATCGACGCCCAGGAGTGGATGGACCAGCGAGGGATTCCACAGTCGGCAGAGAGGAACGAGCGAAACAGAAACAACCTCCAGCAAAATAGAGACTAGAACCGGGCACGACAAGTATACCCAACGCTACAGGAGCAAGAACAAGACGGTAAAGATGCCCTACCGGGAAGTAACGAAAAGGAGCAACCGACAGCCACCAAGTTGAAAAGCCCACAGTAAAGAGACTTACAAAGGGAGCACAAGACTCGGGGAGGGGGAACCGCCAAGACCCACAGAGAAGCCCCAGTAAAAACAATGTTTATAGTGTCAGTTTCAAGACACTACGCCGCGACAGGCAAGGCCGAGGAGGAAAAAGCGGCACCTGGAAAGCGGTGGAGCCCGAGCAGAGGAGGGGAGGCTGGGCGTTTGTTGACGTTATTTGGGTTAACAGTTATAACAGTTGGGAAGTTAAGGCAAAGCCCGCAAAGAGAGGAGGAGAGCGGAAGAGGAAATAACAGTTGTCACACACAAAGAATCGGCAAGGAAAACAAATTCAGGGGACAGTACCCACAAACAAAAAGCTGGCGGGAAGCACGAGGCAAGACCGCCCACAACAAAGAGCGGCCAACAGAGAGAGAACCGACCCGAGAGAGAAAACGAACGGACGATTCAAAACTCAACAGCCAGAAGAAGGGACACAGATCCCCGGCAGGAACACACCGAGAGAATAAGACACCGAGCGAGCCCATGGGAAAGAACAGGCCGCAAGCGCTAGTCCCCACAAGGACCGAGATGTCTTAAGAATTGTCACGTGGAATGTCAGGGGGATGAACGCATATGTCAAGAGGCTAAGGATTTATACCTGGTTAAACAAAACAAGGACCCACATTGCACTGTTGCAAGAGACGCACCTGACGACGGAAAAACAGGCCAAAATAAAGAAAAAATGGGGAGGCCAGATGTATAGTGCAACATACTCCAACTACGCCAGAGGAGTCATAACCTGGGTCGCCCCGGGCGTCCCTTTCCAGCTCATCAACCAAGAGAAAGACACGGAAGGGAGAATCCTGGTAGTCCATGGGATGCTAGAAAATCGGGAGATATGCCTCGTGAACACCTATGCCCCTAATCACGATGCTACAGCCTTCTTCAGAACGCTCCCACCCCGGCTGGCCCCGTACAGGAACGCAACGATGATCTGGGCAGGCGACCATAATTGCACACTGGACCCCCGGCTTGACAGGTCGGACAATAAGCACAAGAGAACGGCGCCGCCAGCGAGAGCACTACAACAGATACTAGACCAGCTCGGACTCGAGGACGTCTGGAGGAAGGTACATGGGGAAGAGAGAGGATATACGCATTATAGTGCCCCACACAAGACATTCACACGGATAGACTACCTGTTTACGGGCAAGGAGACACTGGGGGAATTCACTGAGGCATACATACATGCGCGAACCCTATCTGACCACGCCCCCCAGACGATCACATGGGCGCACACACACAGGAGAGCCCCTATACCAACATGGAGGTTGAGGGCAGAGGCATTATTGGACGCGGGCTTCCAGGAACACATCCAAAGCGTAATAGAAGACTATTTTGAACATAATGAGGGTAGTGTGGAAAGCACAGGAACGGTCTGGGAGGCCTTCAAGGTGGTAGTCAGAGGGGAGGCGATGGGGAAAATGGGAGGTCTCAGACGAGAAACCCTAGCACAACTAGACGAGTTAGAAAGGAAAATCGAGAAGGCTGAGAGACAAGCGGGGGAGAAGGGGGCGGAACAAGAGAACCTCACCACCCTGCGACAACAGTGCGTGGAGACCTGGGAAAGATTGGGACGACTAGACTACGGGAAATATATACAGAAACTACATGCTGAGGGGGACAAGCCTAGCAGACTCCTGGCCTGGCTAACCAAGCAGGAGACTAAGCGGGAGCCAATTAATGAAATTCAGAACAGCAAAGGAGAGGTGATAAGGTCCCAAGAGGGAATAAACGAGGTGTTCTCGCAGTTTTACGAGGACTTATACTCCAGGGTCCAGGAGGCAGAGGAGGGGGACCTGAAGGAAGCCCTCGCGGAAATTAGACTCCCACAATTGACAGAGGAACAGGCCCAAATATTAGACGCCCCTCTCACTGTAGAGGAACTAACGGAGGTAATCGCCCAGCTCCCGACAGGGAAATCTCCGGGGCCAGATGGGCTCCCGGGGGAATTTTACAAACAATATAAAAATGACATAGCCCCGAGACTGCTAGAAACACTAGAGGAAGCATACGAGAAAGGAAGACTCCCGAGTAGTATGTCAGAATCTATAATAATCCCGATCCTTAAACCGGACAAGCCCCCCCTCGAATGCGGTTCCTATAGACCGATTTCCCTAATAAACCAGGACTCCAAGATCCTGACGGCGGCACTAGCCAACCGCCTGAAAAGAGTGCTACCCACCCTGATCCACACGGACCAGACAGGGTACGTGCCAGAACGGAACACGTCCTGGAACCTGCGCAGACTCCACTATGTTATAGAAAGGACAAACCAGGAGGGAGGGGAGTGTGCTGTAGCCTCACTGGATGCAATCAAAGCATTTGATTCGGTGGGATGGGACTGGCTCCTGGGAACGCTCACCCACTATGGGATTGGACAAGGGTTTACAAGATGGATAGAACTACTATACAAAGACCCGAGAGCGAGAGTCAAGACGGGTAGACAAGTTTCTAGGGAATGGGGCATAGAGCGAGGCACAAAGCAGGGATGCCCCCTGTCCCCAATGTTATATATCCTGGCCCTGGAGCCGTTCGCAGTATTTCTAAGAACAGATTACAAAGACACGGGCATAGAGATAGACGGGGAAACACACCAGATATCCATATACGCAGACGATATACTCCTTTACATACAGAACCCACGCACCCACCTGCAGGACTTACTAGAGGCGCTGCGCGCGTTTGGTAGGTTATCCGGAATAGTGGTCAACAGAGAAAAATCCGTGCTGTTTCCCCTGGCAGGCCTACGCGCAGTGCCGTCAGATCAATTACCCCCTCTGGGCATCACGTGGGCCCCGAACACCTTCAAATACCTAGGAGTGGAGATCTATCACGACACCAGGGAAACACACGCAGGTAACACACAAATAGCTTTAGACAAAATTGAAAAGGCTATGAAATTCTGGCAGACGCTACCGTTGGGCATGATAGGCCGGGCGGCACTACTAAAAATGACAGTCCTACCCCGACTCTTATATTACTTCACGAACATCCCATACAACATACCAAGGCCCTTCTTTAAGCGCCTACACACTATGGCGAGAACCTTCCTATGGGGAGGGGGACGAAACAGGGTGGCACAAAGCACACTACAGAGAAGCTATGAGTGGGGGGGCATCAAACTCCCAGATTTTGAATATTACTATTTGGCAGCACAACTCCAATTCGTGGTGCGATGGCTGGGCGAGGAGACCTCAATAGATGCAATAATTATTGGGCCAGCACTCCGGAGGTATCACCTGAGAGAATTATTATGGGTCAATGCCGCCCAAGCCAAAGACCTACCCAAAATAGCCCAACTAGGCCGAACACTATGGAAAAGAGCCTGGAAGACACAGGGCATACGAGACCCCTGCTCAAGACATATCCCACTGGCGGGGCTGGTGGACACCCGAGTGGCCAGCCTGACCACGTACAGGGCACAATGGGAAGACAAAGGTGTGGCCCAAATTGGGGACCTGTGGCGTGACGGACAGTGGGTTGAATTCCAGACCCTGATGGACGAACAAGATGTACACAGGGGCCAATTCATCCTGCACAATAGCCTAGTTCAGACAATAAAGAAGAGGTGGAGCACTATGCCAGAGCCAGAGGACACCGAAGGGGAACTAGAGGCATGGTACGATATATCCGAAGGAGGTCATACGGTGTCCAGACTCTATGAGCAAATACTGGGACACACCAACAAAAAAACACTAACAGCACGGATGAAGTGGGAAGAGGAACTGCAACAACCCTTCGAAGACGAGGAATGGAACAAAGTCCTCATGTACACAAAAAAGGTGTCCAGAAACGCCAGGTTCAGACAACTGCAGATATACATAGTACATAGAGCATATCTAACCCCCAAGAGAATGTCAAAGATGGGAGAAGGACAACCCCGGAGCTGCCCGCGGTGCGGAGACGAACAGGCCGACATGGTGCACATGTTCTGGTCGTGCCCGCAAATAGCAGACTTCTGGAACACGGTGAGAGAAAAGGCGTTGACAGCAGACATACAGATGCCAGCAAGAACGCCAGCAACATACCTATTGGGCCTGTTCCCAAGGGGACACCGGCAGATGACACACGTGGCAAAAATGAAGGATTTAATGAGAATACTAGCGAAACGCCGCATAGCGATGGCATGGAACAAGAGCGAAGGCCCCTCGAAGGAAGGATGGTGGGCCGACCTACAAAAATGGGCAATAGCAGAGACGGCAGTCTGGGCGAGAGCTACACAAGGGGGAGAGAGCGACAGTGGAGCCAGACTACAAGCATGGAACTCCCTGGTGCAAGACCTGTTTGGCAGCGGAGGCGAGGACGATACGACTGACATTACCGATCCAGGTGACTCAGGAAACGATGAAATTGAACCGCCCACGTCGGGAGGCACTACATAATTCAGAAGAAGAGAACTAACGGGAGGAGAGAGACGAGGTCGTGACCAGCGCGGACTCTGAACAGTGCAACTCCAACTGGGAAAGACCAGCAAACACATGCAAAGACAAGACCAAGGGAAATTCCCAGGGAAAGGAGGGAGGCCACCGGGAGACTGGCCCCTCCGCTACGAACTTGACAACGGCCGGCGCCGGCCCCGAGGCGGCAACGGACCACGAACATACTGCGGCAGCCTTTGGGGAGAGGGAGGGGGGGAGGAAGGGGGAAAGGAAAATGGGAGGGGGACTTTTGTTTCTGTTTTGTTTGTTCTCTCCCATTCCTTTTATGTTGTAAAACCAATAAAAAGAAGTTAAAAAAAAAAAAAAAACAATGTGTGATGATCTTGCTGGCGTCGTATGCCATCTGCACATTGATGGAGTGGTATTGCTTGCGGTTGCGGTACACCACCTCCATGGCATGCGGGACCACCAACTCCACGTGGGTGCAGTTGAGGACACCTACACAATTTGGCATGCCTGCCAGTGCATGGAAGCCAACTTTTGTATCAAATATCTCCTGGGGAGTCCCTGGTAGAGATATGTAGGCCCTTGTGTGCTTGAGGAGGGCATCCAGCACTTGGTTCAGTATCCGGGAAAATAAGGGTTGTGATATGCCATGCATGTGCCCCACTGTGTGCTTGTAGGTGCCTGTGGCAAGGAAGTGGAGCACAGACACCCAGTGCGTATTTCAATGAGGCTCACTATGTCGTGTATCAGGTCCACTATGGTGGTGATGGTGTCCCGGTCCAGAAGGAATGGCTCTGATGCGAGGGATTGGGGGCTGCCGGCGTGGTAACGGTGGCTGCACTGGTTGGGCATTCTGGGCCTGTCTCACCTCCTTCTCCTCTTGCGTCTCCACTGTGGTGGCGGCTGTGGTTGTTGTTGTTGATGTTGTGGCAATGCAAGCATGTCCTCCAGCTCCATTAATGGACTCATCTTGGTGTGGGAGGGGGTGTGGTGTATGGGTGTACTCCTTTTGTACTGGGCCATTGACTCCACCTGTGCTGATTGTGTGCACCTGTGGCAGTTGTGAACACTGCTTAGGGCATTTAACGGTAGGTCGGCGATGCCGGTATTTACAGCATGCCGGTAACCACTTTTTCTGCCTTCATGAAGCCGTTATTTGCATGTCCGCTTCACTTGTGATCTACTCCAGTTTACAGAATGCCGCTATTTCCGGCATGGTGGGTCACGTGCCCGCCCCCTGACCACTATTAATAGCGGTTGGGCTGGTCAGAATAGCCCGTAGCGGTAATCGATGCCGGTATTCCTTTCCAGGCATCGTTGTTCCCTTAGCACCAAGCTCGGAATGATCCCCTAAGTCTACTTGCATTTCAGCATCTGTCCAATTATCGAACGGTTGATTTTCTGCAGCACTTCATACACATGCAATCTTCTTTTCATATATGAACGTTTTCTCGATTCTTAAGTTTGTCATTAGTTTCTGTAAGATCCATGCATTCTCTTCAGCTAGTATTCTCGGGGCATCATTTATGTTTCTTGTGATGTCACTAGCTTCTCTCTTTGCTCCTTTTCATATTCCTTTAGGGAGTTCCTCCCTCAGATTGTCGTCTCTTCAAAAATACATTTGATAGGGTTTTCTCAGTTGATACCTTCTTTTAAATACCCGCTGCTGAATTGGCACAACTGCTGGTGTCAAACATGGTATGATCTCAGGCTTCTAACATATAGGAGGTAGGGGGTGGGATTTCCTGTAGAGCAGTGGTCTTCAAACTTTTTTGGCCGGGGCCCCCCTGAGCAAAATTTGGGCAGGTCGGGACCCCCCAGAAATGCCAAATGGACAGTATATATTGCGCGCTGTCACCTGCTCCCATTACAGTCGCTGGGCTCCCTCATCCCACTCCTACCCAGTCGCTGGTCTCTCCCCACCCCATCACATATCCTGGGCTCTCCCCACTCTGCTCCCACCACTATCCCATGGTTCCCGCCCATTGTGCTCCCACCATAGTGTTAGGCAGAAACCTCTGCAGTTCCCTCTGGGACCACTGCAAAAAATGTAAGACTACAGGTGTTTGGCAGTAAACCCACTTGGTAGCAGTCTGTACCACACAGATTCACTTGGTAGCTCTGGTTGAGCAGTCAGACTTCTCTCATGAAGAGTTAGGCAGTATACAGAGTATTCACAATAGGTCAAAAGAACATAGTAGAACAAGTAAACACTGACCAGGGCTTGGTGTAAAAGAGATATAATTATTTATTTAAAACCACATCTAGAAAAACACACAGGTACTATTAGTAAGCAATTCAAAAACACGATCACTAAAAGATATACACCCCCTTAAAAGAATATTAGACAATTCTTTAGTAAAGCCCCACTTATTTTCAGACAGCGGTGAGCGCTTAACTTAGATGGCACTCTAATAATTCGGTTTAAAAGGGAGAGAAAAACAGAGAATAAATTGAAACAGGTCCCAACACTTTTACAAGAACACAACAAGAGAAGAAGGCAAAGTAAAACCGTGAAGTTAGAGTTCAGTAGGCTGGATCCACTATAAGAGGATCAAAACGAAATGTGTCCAAGGTCACAAGGTTGCAGTGCACAAAAGTCTTGTAACGGTTCAAAAAGGAGTTGGACCAAAGAAAGGGACCAGTTAGAAGGTCAAGGTGGCCAGCCCAGTCCAGAAGGTTAAGGGGTTATTATTACCTTGTAGCAATCTTTAGAAAGGGAGGCCTGGCGGACACGGCGCCTTAAAGTGGTGAGAATACTCCAGCGGGGGCATTTGTTCCTGGCAGCAGATGCAAGTCAGTGGTTCGTCCGGGGGAAGAGAGGATCTCGTCGGGGAGGCAGACAGGAGTCCGTTGCACTGCCAGGGAAGAAACCAGCCGCAGAGTTTCTCAGGTAAAAGGAGCGGTCCTTTGATTCGCGGTCCAGTGGTAAGTGGCTATCCGGTTGCCGGGGTGCTTGGCACGGGCAATTCGACCACAAGCCGGTCTGGGGTGCAAAGAGAAGAAGGTAAACTGGTTGTGCCCACCAGTCAGGGGAAGAAGCCTCTCCAGCCGGGAGATCTTCTCTGTCGTCGGGAAGTGGTGAGTCGGTTCCGCAGGGCTCCACCGGTGGTGTCGTTGTGGTAGGTCGGCTCAGCTTCTCCCTCGTCGGATTCTCAGGTCCTGTGGTGACTTCTGAAGTTCCAGTCCCCAAAGCCCTGCTTTTATGCAGCACACCCCCATTCACTCAGCCTAGCTGTCAATCAAACATGCTAAGTGGGGAGCCGGCCGGCTCACCACTTGGGCCAATTACACAAGAGTGGGACTTGAGTTACCAAGGTAACTCAGTCCAGGGTGCCTAAACCCCCTCCCACAACCCCTGTGGTATCCAGACAGAGTGGCACCACTTTTGGAGGCTTCTGTGGAGAAGCCCGCCAAAAAGTGGAACAAAGGGCTCAACTTGGGTTGGAGTCACAGAAGAGAACACAAACGCCATTTTAGAATCGAGTCCTGGCAAAAAATACCAACCGGCGAATTAATATTAATTAAATAAACCGGCGGTATGTTTGAGGCTATGAGAATTAAATAATTAAAGTTGGTAGCCTCGAACAATGGGAAAATCCCATAGGGATATATTCGCGGTCAAATATAAAAAGTAGTATCCACTGCCACCAGCCAAAACTCGATCAGGGGGGACGGAGACGTGCCCCCTCGACTAACAGACCCCGGGGCAATCAAATTGCCCCGACCAGTACGTCCACAATATGATGGTTTGTACTGGTTTCTGTTGATAATTTGGGACTAGTAAAGCCAATGGTGACTTTACATGCCCTGGGAGACAGTAGTCAGTCCCAGGGTATGGAGTCTATGGTGGGGTGTCACTATGACACCCCTGTGTCACTGCACGGAGGGTGCTGTGTAACACACATAGTAAAAACACATGAGACCCTATGGGGTAAAGGACCCCATAGCCCATAAAACACATGAACAGTCAAAGGAACACCACAAATCATGCCCAAGAGTGGGAGAAAAAGAGTCTCACTCTTGGCAGGAGAAAAAAACAAACTCCAGAAATCCAGCAACGCTGCTGGGGGACTCTCTAGGTTAGGAAATTCAGCCTAAAGAGAGAATTCTCCCTAACACTCGCCCCCCCCAGACTAAGGGACAGGAGGATTTAATCCACTCCTGGATGAATTTCATACCTCTAGTCGATGACATACATCCCAGAGAGACCAACAGCATTTTGGTGGTGACACCCTGACCTGTGCTCAATGGTGAAATCAAACCCTTGCAGGCAGATTGACCATCTCAATAGTTTTGGGTTTTCCCCTTTCATTTGCATTAACCATCTCAAGGGTTGGTGGTCAGTCTGAATGACAAAAGTAGAACCATACAAGTATGGCCTAATCTTCTTCAGAGCCCACACAATAGCAAAACACTCTCGTTCAATGGTTGCCCACCTTGTTTCAGGATCCTTCAGTTTTCTACTGATGAACCAAATGGGGTGCTCCCTACCTTTCCAATCCAGTTGACTGAGGAGTGCACCTATTTCTACATTTGAAGCATCTGTTTGCACAATGAAAGTTTGGTGATATTCAGGAGCTCTGAGCACTGGGGCTTGGCAAAGAGCCTTTTTCAGGGTTTCAAAGGCCTGATTGCATTCCTCATTCCACCTAACCTTTTTAGGGAATTTAGGATAGGAGATGACATTCAGTGGAGAAGCTATGGATCCATAGTTCTCAATGAAATTCCTGTAATAACCAGTGAGACCTAAGAAGACTCTCACCTGGGTCTGAGTAGTAGGTGTTGTCCAATTTTGCACAGCTTCAATCTTATTGGGCAAAGGCCTTATTTCTCCACCTCCTACCTTATGTCCAAGGTAGACCACTTTACTCTGTCCAATCAGGCATTTACTTGCCTTTATGGTCAGATTGGCCTTTCCAAGAGCCTGCAAAACATATCTCAGGTGGTCCACATGTTCTTCCCAGGAATTGCTGAACACTGCTATGTCATCCAAGTATGCCATGCAGAAGTCCTCCATCCCATTCAGAACCTGGTTTACCATCCTTTGAAAAGTAGCAGGTGCATTTTTCAATCCAAAAGGCATAACCTTAAACTGGTATAAGCCAACTGGGGTAGAAAATGCAGTTTTCTCCTTGGTATGGTCTGTCAGGGCTATTTGCCAATAGCCAGACGTCAAGTCAAATGTGCTGAGGAACTTGGCTGCACCAAGTCTATCCACCTAGTCATCTGTCCTTGGCAAAGGGTGGGCATCAGTCTTAGTGACTGCATTAAGAGCTCTGTAATCCACACAGAATCCAAGTTCTTTAGATCCTGCCTTTGGTACTAACACAACTGGGCTAGACCATGGACTAGTAGAGGGCTCTATTACCCCGAGATCAAGCATCTTGTTGACCTCACCTTTGATGTGGGTTCTTACATTTTCTGACATTCGATATCCTCTGCTTTTGACTGGCAGACAGTCACCAGTGAGTATGTCATGCTGTCCCCAAGGGGTCAAGCCTGGTGAAAGTGAGAACAGAGAGGCAAACTGATTTAACATAGATTTGCACTCTTCCTGTTGCTCAGGTGTCAGATTTGAAGAGAGATTTACTCCTTCAATCTTTTTGTCTAAAGGTAAGCCTCTGAGGAGATCAGGAAGAGCTTCACTCTCTTCCTCTTCCTCTGATGATGCTAGAAGCAAAGCTCCTACATCAGGTCTGGAGACATACGCTTTTAGTCTGTTGGTGTGGAAGACTGTTGGAGCCTCCTTGGGGTTGCCCAAGTCCACCAGATAGTTGACCTTTCCAAGTTTACCCACAACTTTGAAGGGTCCCATCCATTTGTCTTGCAAGGCCCTCTGCCTTGTTGGAATCATAACGAGAACTAGCTGGTCCTGAGTAAACTCGACCATGTTAGCCTTTTGGTCATGCCAGTGCTGGACCAATGCTTGTCCAGCTTTCAAGTTATCACTTGCTTCTGCCATCATTTGTGACATTGGCCCTCATTACGACCCTGGCGGAGGACCATGGTGCAATTTGCACCATGGTCCATGGCGCAGAGCTGCCAACTCCGCCATGGGGGTTGGCGGACTTACCGCCCCATTCCGACCTTGGCGGGGCGGTAAGTCCCCAATCCCCATTTACCCTTCCCCATTCCCATTTTTGCCCCATAGGGTATAATGGGAGTGGGGAAGGCGTTAATTACGCCACCGTAAATTACGGTGGCGTAATTAACAACAGGTCCCGTAGAGCCATGGATTTTTCCGCCCGGAAAAACCAGGCGAAAAAACCACCATGGCGCTACGGGAACTCGTAGTAAGGCGGAAAGGTACGCCATGCATTACGCTGGCGTAAAACCCTTTCCGCCAGGGTCGTAATGAGGGCCATTCTCCTTCGGAGACCTATCACATAGTCAGTCACTCTGATTGGCTTGGGGGAAGGAGCACTCTCCAACCCCTCCTTGATCAGGGCCAATGGACCTCTGACCGGATGACCATAATGAAGTTCAAAGGAAGAATAACCTACTCCCTCCTGAGGGACTTCTCTATAAGCAAAGAGAAGGCATGGCAGTAGAAGGTCCCACTTTCTTTTAAGGGGGTCCTCTAAAGCACCTATCATGCTCTTCATGGTTCTGTTGAACCTTTACACCAGTCCATTTGCCTGAGGGTGGTATGCGGTTGAGAACTTGTAAGTAACTCTGCAGGTTTTCCACATGGCTTTCATGTAGTGGGACATAAAATTTGACCCCCTGTCAGAGATTACTTCCTTAGGAAACCCAACCCTGGTAAAGATACCAAGGAGGGCCTTAGCCACAGCCGGAGCTGTAACAGTCCTCATAGGAATTGCCTCAGGGTATCTAGTAGCATGGTCTACTACAACAAGTATAAACCTGTTGCCTGAGGAAGTTGGAGGATCAAGGGGACCAACAATGTCAATCCCTACTCTCTCAAATGGGACTCCCACTATAGGGAGAGGCACTAAAGGTGCCACATCCTTGGAGCCAACCTTACCAGATGTCTGGCAGGTGTGGCAGCTCCTGCAGTGTTTGTCTACTTCAGCCCCCATCTTTGGCCAATAAAAGTAGAGTGAGAGCCTTTCCTTAGTCTTCTTGAAACTCAAGTGACCAGCCAAAGGAATCTCATGGGCTAACTGCAAGAACTGTGGTCTGTTCTCTTGGGGTACTACAAGTCGTTTGTTTTCCCCAGGTGCAGACTCTGTTGGTTCACTGTAGAAGAGGCCATATTCCCAGTGTAGCCTATATTTCCCAGGCTCTTGCCCTTCAGCCCGAGCATTTGCCTGGTGGCGAAGACCTTCCAGAGTTGGACATTCTCTCTGTCCCTTACTGAAGTCTGGCCTGTTGGGTCCACCTTCTGCCAGTAAAAACTGCAGCTCAGGATGGTCAACAGGATCCAGATCTCCAATGAGTTCCTGGCCTTCCACTAGCTCTTCTTCAGAGTCTAGTTCAACCACACAGGGTTGTACCTCCCTCTCAGCCTCAGCTGGAGGGGGAGTTACTGGTGTAACTTTGGAGAACCTAGGGGAAGTCCTTGTTGGCTGCACTGGAGTGCTGGCTGTGAGGTTCTTTTTAGAAGTTTTAGGTTTCCCTTTTTCTTCTAGTTTCTTAGAGACAGCAGCTGGCATCTCCAGTGGAGCAGGAGTGATCTCTTTCTTCATCATCTCCTTGGGAGTACCTGTCATGGTTCTCTCCCTTGCAAGTCTGGTGAGCTCCTGTAACCTTTTACTAGGAGGTCTGGGGGTATGTGACACTACTCCAAGGGTTTTCAAGTCATTCCCCAGCAGAACCCTTCCTGGCACCTCACTTTGTATGCTGACAGGTATCTTCACAGTCATGTCATTACACTGGATGAGAACTGGTAATTGGGGAAGCGTCTACACAGGCCCTCCAGCTAACTTGGTGAGGCTTTTGGGTGCCTTAGCAACATCCTCAGCCTGAAAAAATGATTTGTCCACCACAGTTATGCTAGCCCAGTGTCCCTAATGGCAGGAGTCTCCTGACCATTCACCTGGACACTGTCCTTATAATACTCTTTAGTATTATCTGGGATAGAATTATAGACATCTAAGTTCTGTTGTTCCCACAGACCCAGAGACACTAAAGAAACACTGGCTGAGACTCCAATGGGTTCATCAGCCAGTAATAGAAAGTTTCCACTTGCCATTTGTACTTCCTCCTCTGGAGCGAAGGCTAAGGAGACAAGCTAGACCCCTGAAGGTTTACCCTCACATCTGGGATCTCCTTTCACATGGTCAGTAGAGCCACAAACAAAGCATTTACCAAATGCTTTCTGGAATGGTGGCTTGTTCTGACCTCCTTCTGGTTTGGCACCAGGAAGAACACTAGCCTGATTTGGTTTCCCCTGTGGCTTACCCTTTTGGTTTTGTTTGGGGCCCTCTTTGGAATTGGAATTATTAGAATTCTCTTTGGAGTCCTTTTTTGGCTGTTTTCCCTCATCCTTTTTCTGAGTAACCCCAGAATCCTTGTGAGTGGCCCTGTTGGCAACTCACAAGTCAGCAGCCTTAGCTAACTTCCTGGAATCTAATTCCTTTGAATCAGCCAAGTGCTGTCTGAGCTCAGGAGAGCAGGCTTCATAAATTGACTCCAACATTACAAGATTCTTCATTCCTTCATAAGTGTTAACTCTGTAATCCGTAATCCATCCCTCTAAGTTTTTCAAACTTTCACTCACCCAGGTAGCCCAAGGGGTGCCATCATGCTTTTTGAGGGTCCTAAACCTTTTAAGGTACTGGGAAGGGGTCTTCCAAAAATCTAGCTATCAAAGCTAGTTTCACACATTCATAATCCTTCTTATCCACCACCCCCAACTCCACTACCACATCAGTTGCAACAGGGGGAAGCCTAGAGAACAACCAGGGAAGTAACTCATTCCCTGTGATGTCCTGGAGTCCATGATTATACTCAAACATTTTTAACCAATCCAACACATCCAACCTAGGTTCATACATACCTTAGGCATCCGGGGTCTTTTGGGACTGGAACTCCTAGAGGAACCAGAGGAGAGAGAAGCATTTTCCACAGACAACTTTTTCATTTCTAGTTCATTATTAAGCTCTATTTCTCTGAGTCTTAACTCAGCTTGCTTCTGCTCAGCCTGGGCATTCATTCTTCTGAACTCTAGCTCTTGGTTTCTTTCAGATTGAGCAATAAAACGTTTGTACTCTAATTCAAGCTTCATTTTTTGAAGTTCAAAATAAGCAGGGTTACATGTAGGACCTGGTATAGGCCCAGTAGGTACAGTAGGTAAGGCAGACAGAAGCTCAGAGTGGCTAACTTCATTAGGTTCACTTTCCTCTTCTGACTCACTATCAAGACTTTGATTCAGATCAATACCATCAGTGTTTTCTACATTTGCTGGGGGGGTAGATTCCTCTGTACCACCCAGACTTTGATCTTCGAACAATCTTTCTATAAGTTCCATGTTCTTGCCCTTCTCAGAGAGATTCTTATGTCTACACAATACTTTTAAGCAATCAGCAGTTTTGGCAGACAATGATTCTAGGGTATAATTCTCCATAGCAGACATAGTTAGAAAATCAGCTTTTTAGTGCTAAGCTCTGTGGTTAGTTGTCCTAAAGTGTTTAAAAAACACTCTAAAGTGCATACTCAATACAAATCCCACCGCTGTAAACCAGTGTTAGGCAGAAACCTGTGCAGTTCCCTCTGGGACCACTGCAAAAGATTTAAGACTACAGGTGTTTGGCAGTAAACCCACTTGGTAGCAGTCTGTACCACACAGATTCACTTGGTAGCTGTGGCTGAGCAGTCAGACTTCCCTGAAGAAGAGTTAGGCAGTATACAGAGTATTCACAATAGGTCAAAATAACATAGTACAACAAGTAAACACTGACCAGGGCTTGGTGTAAAAGAGATATAATTATTTATTTAAAACCACATCTAGAAAACACACAGGCACTAATAGTAAGCAATTCAAAAACACGGTCACTAAAAGATAAACACTACCTTAAAAGAATATTAGTCAATTCTTCAGTAAAGCCCCACTTATTTTCAGACAGCGGTGAGCGCTTAATGTAGATGGCACTCTAATAATTAGGTTTAAAAGGGAGGGAAAAACAGAGAATAAATTGAAACAGGTCCCAACACTTTTACAAGAACACAACAAGAGAAGAAGGCAAAGTAAAACCGTGAAGTTAGAGTTCAGTTGGCTGGATCCATTTTAAGAGGATCAAAACGAAATGTGTCCAAAGTCACACGGTTGCAGTGCACAAAAGTCTTGTAACGGTTCAAAAAGAAGTTGGACCAAAGAAAGGGACCAGTTAGAAGGTCAAGGCGGCCAGCCCAGTCCAGAAGGTTAAGGGGTTATTATTACCTTGTAGCAATCTTTAGAAAGGGAGGCCTGGCGGACACGGTACCTTAAAGTGGTGAGAATACTCCAGTGGGGGCAGTTGTTCCTGGCAGCGGATGCAAGTCAGTGCTTCGTCCAGGGGAAGAGAGGATCTCGTCGGGGAGGAAGACAGGAGTCTGTTGCACTGCCAGGGAAGAAACCAGCCGCAGAGTTTCTCAGGTAAAAGGAGCGGTCCTTTGATTCGCAGTCCAGTGGTAAGTGGCTATCCGGTTGCTGGGGTGCTTGGCACGGGCAATTCAACCACAAGCCGGTCTGGGGTGTGAAGAGAAGAAGGTAAACTGGTTGTGCCCACCAGTCAGGGGAAGAAGCCTCTCCAGCCGGGAGATCTTCTCTGTCGTCGGGAAGTGGTGAGTCGGTTCCGCAGGGCTCCACCGGTGGTGTCGTTGTGGTAGGTCGGCTCAGCTTCTCCCTCGTCAGATTCTCAGGTCCTGTGGCGACTTCTGAAGTTCCAGTCCCTAAAGCCCTGGTTTTATGCAGCACACCCCTATTTACTCAGCCTAGCTGTCAATCAAACATGCTAAGTGGTGAGCCGGCCGGCTCACCACTTGGGCCAATCACACAAGAGTGTGACTTGAGTTACCAAGGTAACTCAGTCCAGGGTGCCTAAACCCCCTCCCACATCCCCTGTGGTACCCAGACAGAGTGGCACCACTTGTGGAGGCTTCTGTGGAGAAGCCCGCCAAAAAGTGGAACAAAGGGCTCGACTTGGTTTGGAGTCACAGAAGAGAACACAAACGCCATTTTAGAATCGAGTCCTGGCAAAAAATACCAACCGGCGAATTAATATTAATTAAATAAACCAGCGGTATGTTCGAGGCTATGAGAATTAAATAAGTAAAGTTGGTAGCCTCGAACAATGGGAAAATCCCATAGGGATATATTCGCGGTCGAATATAAAAAGTAGTATCCACTGCCACCAGCCAAAACTCAATCAGGGGGGACAGAGACGTGCCCCCTTGACTAACAGACCCCGGGGCAATCGAATTGCCCCGACCAGTACATCCACAACATGATGGTTTGTACTGGTTTCTGTTAATAATTTGGGACTAGTAAAGCCAATGGTGACTTTACATGCCCTGGGAGACAGTAGTCAGTCCCAGGGTATGGAGTCTATGGTGGGGTGTCACTATGACACCCTTGTGTCACTGCACGGAGGGTGCTGTGTAACACACATAGTAAAAACACATGAGACCCTATGGGGTAAAGGACCCCATAGCCCATAAAACACATTAACAGTCAAAGGAACACCATAAATCATGTCCAAGAGTGGGAGAAAAAGAGTCTCACTCTTGGCAGGAGAAAAAAACAAACTCCAGAAATCCAGCAAAGCTGCTGGGGGACTCACTAGGTTAGGAAATTCAGCCTAAAGAGAGAATTCTCCCTAACACATAGTCCCTGGGTTCCCCCATCCCGTTCCAAACACAGTCTGAGGGCTAGTGGCGGCTGGTGATTTTTTTTAAGTGGACGGGCATAACTATTTTCACCAAAAATGCAATAGCGACCGAGCATAGTGAGGGAGCTCGAACCAATAAGAGGGGGCTCGGGGGGGTTTCCCCCTGTGAATTTTTTTTAAATAATAGGTTAAAATGTTACATTGTAGAGCATACTTTTAACAAAAAATGGGTAAATAGCCAAACAGTTTGCAATTGGGAGTCCAGGAGGCAGGCATTGATATTTATATTGATATTTTATTTCTATTGCGCTCGTACACAAGTGTTTCAGAGCGCGACAAGGCAAGGGAGGGGAACAGAGGAGAATGAAACAGCGATCTTACTAGGCCCAATGACATTGAGAACGCGCAAGTGCGAGGGGGAGGGGAAAAGTGCATGGAAGGGGGAGAAGTGGAAAGTGCAAAGCAGAGGAGAAACAGATAAATAACAATAAATAAATAATAAAGGCAACAAACAGTGGTAGTGCAGCCAGCAATTTGCAAGTGCTACGTTTAAGGCAGCAGACAGGGTAGGTCTGATAAGTGCAGGAAGAAAGATTGTTCTCCTTAAGTTTTAGAGTGGCAGGGCGCTGTTCCAGAGGGAGGCCCCAGCCGAAGACAGAGATCTACCCCCAGCTCGTTTCTTCGATAAACTACTGACCCTGAGGGAGTTGGAGTTAGAGGAGTGAAGAGCTGGAGAGGGGAGGTATTTGCGGAGGGATAGCTTAAGGTATTTTGGACCCAGGCCCCAGAAAGCCTTGTGGACAATGCAGAGAGTTTTGAATGATAGATGTCCAGTAAAAAGATACCATCCCTGTCCCCTGGGCCCCACTGGTCCTAACACAATCAACATGATTATGTGTGTATGCAAGGCGCTGTACATTCATACAGAAATAATTCACATGAGCATCTATCACCATACACTCACTCATAACATAAGCATACACGCATCCATACACATGTTTAAATAAAAACAATGAACATAAACGTACCTTCTGCATTGGCCTGCGTGTGGATGCTGAAACGGCCTGCTCCAGCTGCTCTGTCCGTATGTGCGAGGAGGCGCAGGAGCTCCCCCTCGGACATACAGACATGCAGTGTCCCAGCCAGCATTTCCAATGAGCTATGCAATGCTGGCGAAGCAAAACGCCCCAGCACTTGCATGGCTCAGTGAGCATGTGCGGCTGGGGAACTAAACTGAACTGTCAAAGGGAAACAGTGTTTCCCTTTGACAGTTCAGCCAGCCCAGGAGCACTCAATTAGCTGGATAAAGCAGCTGAGGGAGTGCTCACTGTTTCACTGGGCTGGCTCCTTATCTCCTCCATAATGGGTGAGGGGCCACTGGGTGGGAGCCCCCTTGCCATTATGGATGAGCTGCCAGGCTCGAACAGGCCTATAGGGCAATGTCTGTACCAAAAATGTAAAATGCTAGTGTTGGCCAGTCAAAATGGGCCACCATTTTGGCCAATGTGGACCAGTTTGATGAGTTACTTAACTATGCAGTTAGTAATGCTGACCATTGTTGCTGAATATATCACAATGTACTTACATTTTAACACAAAGCACCCCCTTGGGTACTATTGAAACAGTGGGCTTCATTACAACTCTCGCGGTAGCTGTGCCGGTAAAACCGGCACGGCTGCCGCTGGAGTTGCATCCGGGTCTGGCACCGCGAATGGGCAATTACCAGGTCATGCCGAGTTAGGCGGACATGATAATTGCCCTTTCGCGGGTGCCTGTACCCGTAGATCCCCATTCCCATTTGAGCCCCATAGGGCTCAATGGGAATGGGGAGCTTGGATGCACCGGCACCGTTATTAACGGTGCCGGTGCATACGACGAACTGTGCTCGCGGTCGCCGCACGGCCTGCCAGGTCAGACCTGGTGGGCTGTCAGGCACCCGCAAGCACAACTCTTACTATGGCGGTACGGTAGCAACAGTGCCAGTAGCTTACCGGCACCGTTGTTACCATACCGCCATAGTTGTAATGAGGCCCAGTCTGTGACTAAAGGAATGAATATCCATTTACAACTGTGGGCCACTTTTTCATTTTTGCCTGAGACAGTTTCATGCTTCAGCCTGACCATCTGATCCACCCCTACCCATTTCTTCGAATCTAAAAAAAAAAAGAAAAAAAAAACATTTTTTATTTTTTTATAATTCATGCTGAGCTCTCAGGGCCCCCCAGGGTTGCACCCGCGGACCCCCAGGGGGTCGCGACCCACAGTTTGAATACCGCTGCTGTAGAGGCATGTAACTGCTCCTCTACACAAACACTTCACATTATATAAATGTTGTAACAGTTAAAACACTCCCACTTTTTTATTACAAATATTCCCCCAGACATGATTGGTCAAACCTATAAAAAGGTAATCCAATCTTATCTAATTCCCACATTCTCATTGGTCATATTTATCTAACTACCATCATCAGCTCATATTCGTACCACACCTATTTTCTGGAGTCCTTTGTGGTAGGTCATGACATCATCAAATACTCACACATTTAAACACAAACATAATTAATTACAAGTTCCAGCTGGCCTGGGACCTTCTAACCCCAGTTGTTATTGCACATGGTTTGCAAGAACACTTCAAACAATATGGGGAGGCGGAAAATAAGCAAGTTTCCTTTGAACTGGTGATAACTATCTCACCCGGCCAGACTTACTGGTGCCTTGTTTCACTATAATCTAAACGACTATCAATTCAATGTGCATGACCTCCGGACACAACCTGAGAAAAAATTAAAAACTCATAAAGTATCGTTGAACACTGCCCTTAGGTGGCTCTTCACCCCAGGTTTGTTTCTCAGCTGGGAACAGTTTGCTGAGCCTATCTGGACAATGAATAACAGGCTCTCATGTGCTTCAAAAGCTTGCATCTCCTTCCCGCAATAACGTCAAGTCATAAAATCCCAGCCTGGCTTTAACTGAACCTCTGATAATGCAGCATCTACTCATTGCCTTCTCGCGGCCTCCAGTCCTGCATAACCAGTTTCCCAGTGACACAGAGTTCACCTTGCAACCCCTACAAGGCCTGGCCAAACTATGAAAACATATTTCCCTTGAGACCCCCAGGTATGTATGTCGGTGCGTACATGTTTTAAGACTATCGTGTCCTCTTCACAGTGTTTTTTCATGACAAATCTCCTTTCTCGCATGCATATTATGAAGCTCCTCCTTTCCCAGTGTCTAGGCGCTTCGTGGCACACCATACCTATATTGCATTTATATTTCATCAGTGGTTTTGACATTTATTTTGCTGCGTGCATGCAAATCTAAATGTATACACTTAAACACAAAGTAACACTAAAAATTAACACATATCCCATTCTCATTAGTTATAGTAGATACATGTAAAATTGCAACATTGCACCATCTTTACGGCTCCCCCATTCACCAATGTGGCGCACACAACGTGAACCACTCTTTCTCATTGGAACCTTTCCTGATCACCCCAATATTCCCCCTTTAGTTGGTACTGTAACTAATAAACCAAGTTCTTGTACTTTAAAATCACCTTTTCACTGAAGTGCCCTACAATCATCTCTCACATTGGTCCCAATATGGGCATACTCCTCTGCTGAACAAAGCCAACTCGTCCCCCCAACATTTCCGCAACCTACCCACTGCTCCAGACAATCATCCCAACTTGGGTGAGGGCCCAAGATAGCGTCAGTCAGAGTACCCATGTGATGTGAAATCGTAGTGGTGCTATCTTTTGACAGGGACAAAGTCATCATGGCAGCTTCGTTCAGTACCTGGGCAGAACAGCATTGTAAGAGCATTTGGAAGGAGCAAAAAATAACAAGAAAAAAGCCAAAAATTGCTATTGAAATCTTGACAGCTAGGCTCATCAAAGATGGCACGAAAGAAAAAAGAGTCCAACCAGGGGTCATTTGTAATTTTTGCCTTGTTCTCCATGACCACCTTTAGCTTGTGCAAGGCAGCCATTGTTTGTGTCAGGGTCCCATTCTCGGAATCATTAGGAGACACATATGTACAGCAGGTACTCCCTATATTCTGATAGACACCTCCGTCCATAGCTGTTAGGAGTGTAAGGAAGGTATTGTTATCAGAAGCATGACAGACACAAGGAGTATAATCCAACAGTGTTTTTTAAAATAGTACAAGGGTCTGAATGCCTACTTTAAGCCGAAACCTAAGATAAGAGCAAGCTACAACCATCAAAATAAAGAAAACGCTGTCCTAGTGGTGTTGTGTCAAAACAAAATGACCTGTACTAAAAACCTATTACCAAATCCTTACAAAATATAACAAAAGGGTGTGAGACATTGATATGTATATCAAAAGAGTGTCTTGCAAACTGAAATGTCCAAAAGGGTTTTGATAGTTCAGGACTGCTGAACTAGTGTACTCCCTTCCCCACATTATATCACAGGAAAAGGTGGAACAGTAGCATGACTGTGAGTACCCCTTGAGTCTATAGGCATCAGGAGCAGGTTCTTCAGAAAAGTCAGGATCCCTTGAATCAGTGTCATTTGCCTGGTATCACATGACTTCCCCAATCTCTCACCCTGTGTGATTCCCCTCTTCTCCCGCTTCCTTGTGATACCCCCTGTCTTGGGTTCTACTTCATCTTTACACTAGTGTTCAGTCACTTTAACAAAATGCAGGATTCACTTTCCCTTACTTTCACTTGGCATCCCTCCGTCGGGTTCATTATAGCCTTCAAATCACAATGCGGTATTCGCTCCCCTTAGCTCTCTCTTGGCATCCCTCTGTTGGGTTTACACTTGCCTTTATAACTTCATCACAATGCGGTATTCGCTCCCTTCTGCCTCTCTTGGCATCCCTCCCTGTGGTTCACACTTGCCTTTGCAACTGTATCACAATGCAGGATTCACTCCCCTCTCTCTCTGTTGGCATCCTATTGTCAGGTTCACACTTTGTTTCCCACTTTTCAAAGACTTTCGATTGTACAAGGATTTTGCTTGCACCTTCGTATGACCACTTTGACTTTCTTTTACTTTGGTTGGCCTCTCCAAAGGCCATTTGGTATTTGCAGTATTTCCAATTATCCTACTTTCAATCTAACAGTTTCACTCTGGGTGCAGGGCCTTTCGAGAAGGTAATACTTTTTTCCCGGACCACTCCGTTATTCTTTGGCATATATCAGTCTTAAACACATTTGCAATGTTGCAGGCTTCCCTTTTGGTTTTCCATGACACGCTCAGCTTCTGCATTCACCGTTCTGGTTAAAATTGACTTTAACTCGTGGTTTCATGAAACCCTGCGAGCCTCATCAAATTCTTTGGGATCTTTCACTCTATAATGCCAACTGGTCTCACAGTTCACTCATTGTTAGCACTCGATACCATTCGTCCATCGTTTCCTTGAAGTCAAGGCTATCAGCACAGCATGGCTCACCTCCTCCAAACTCTGTCATTCGCCCAAAGGAGGGCCTGCCTTCACCTTGCGCATTAGCAATGAGGTTTCCTTTAAAAAGTCTGCATGACCTTCACTCTGCAGCTGGCCGGACCACTGCCCTTCTCTCACCTCTTAGTCCCTTCTGCTCTGCTTCCAGGGTTTCTCCAATTTCACGGGATCTGTTCTCCTTCCACTTTTATGGTTCTTCTCGCCTTGCTCGCCTTTATTGTCTTTCTCGCCTTGCCTCCTAGATGCTCAAATGCTCTGCCTTTTATCCCATTGGGTAAAGGGAACGAGATTCAGATGTGAGTCATCAGGATTAAGTGCCTGACTCTGCCTGACCCTGATATTGGGACATGTCAAAAGGACTGGTTGTATGTGAGTCTGTCTTTTTCTGAAGTGCTTTGCCCATGCAGCAGAGCATGTGTAGTAAAAGTGGCAGGCAGATAAGGTTCAAAGATAGTATATAGAATCAGGCTGTTCTACAAGGAAAGGGGTGTAGGGATACCGCGTCTCTCTGCCAGGTGCCCCTCTCCCACTCCCCAGGGACCCCTCTCCAGGTGATCCTCCTGCACTGGTCGGCCCCAAGGGTCTGAATCCAATAGCAATGGCCGAGCTCCGGCCCACTGGATGGCAGATCACAATGGACTAGTTGGTGAGACACCCTTTGGTTTCTCACAGGAGATAGAGGATATACCTATTCTGCAAAGCAACAAGCCTCGGACCCTTAGTTCTTCCTTGATGGCACTGAAAGCTGATTCAGAGGAATTCACAAATAACAGGAGATCAAACTGGGTCACCTGGAGGCACTTTCCAATCCCAGCAGCTTGGACACCAGGTGTCAGTAGGGAGAAAAATAATGTTCTCCATTAGAGATTTTGAAGATGAGGCAAGAGGTAATTCGACCACTTGGTCCGTACCGATATTCCCTCCTTTCCATGAGCAAACAAAGTCATTGGTGTCTCCATGTGTGAGAATACAGGGAATGCAAGGGGCACAGGGGATAAAGGAGGCACAGATGTGGCTTTGAACATCGGGTGGGCAAGTATAAATTGGCCCTCAGGAATAACAAGCACAGGCATGTGTAACATTGTGAAACTGCACACGCTTCGCCAGGCTGGAGGCAATTGTCTGTAGGCATACAGTCCACAAGTCAAAATTACATTGAGAAGCACAGCTGTACATCCATCCAGATCAGCGATGTGAAGCGTGCAGCTGCATTTCCCATTTGTGCCAACTGGCACTGAGCCATTGCCCTTACAACACAGAGAAAAATGTGTGTCTGTATCTTAACAGGTTTTTATGGGTACTTGAGCCATGTCAGATCTTCTAAATATTTGTGCCACACATTTCCTCATTCTTGGTTTACACATGACGCCACTTCTTCTGAGAATCCCCTCATCCCTCCCGCTGTACAGCTCTTCAGCCCTTGCTCCCATTGGTTGTTTATGATAATGACTCCTTTTAAATTCATCTGGACTCTTTGTGTACCACACACATTCTTCTGCTCCTTACGATCTGTAGCTGAACATCCTTCGTCAACAGGTAAAATAGATGCTGTGACTGATTGTCCTTGTTACTGCCCTTGGACCCTGCACAAAGCTAGGTGCACTAGTTACAGTACCTCTGCTAAGTCTATTTCATCAGGTGTAAACACCCTAGGGACACAGGAGCATAGGGGATGGGAGAGCAGATTTAGCAAAATACTATAGATCTCTCAATCCCCACTCTCCTCATACGGCTATACCATATAAATGATCTGCTGCAAAACCATGTTTATATACTATCAGGTCTAACAGTACATCATCCTCTCTTCCCAGGTGTTAGGGAGAATTCTCCAGAATGGCTAATTTCCCTTACCTACTGAGTTCCTCAGCAGCTTTGCTGGATTTCTAGGATTTATTATTTTCACTTGGTAAGAGTGTGAGCCTTTTTTCCTCACTCTTACATGTGTTTTGCTGTGTGTTTTACATTTGTTGTGTTCATAGACTGTGGAGCCTCACCTACTCCATAGGCATCATCTTTTTACTGTGTGTCACACAGTACCTTTAGTGCAGTGACACAGGATTGTCTTTTTCAGACTTCCCATTTTAAAATCCATTTTCTGGGACTGACTACTGTCCCCCAGAACATGTAAAGTTGCCATTGACTTTATTAGTCTTTTTAAATTCACAGACCCAGTACAAACTATCTTCCATAGAGAACTGGAAAGGGTTGATAGTTATACCTTTTTGTCTGTTTCTCATGGAACATTATTTCGTTCCCCTTTCTTTAAGATTTAGCTGGTGGCAGTGGTAACTACCATTTTTTCCCTACCGTGGACTATGAAAATAGCCTTGGTACTGTTTTAGGCTAAGTTAGTAGCCTCGATCTTAAACCCGCTGGACCCCATTCACTTTTATTTGGTTCTGGCTGGGTTTATTTGTCATTTCTTTCTGTAAAGGTCTTTCTCATGTTTTACTCTGCCCGCCAAACCAGGTTTGGTTTCTTTGTTCACCGTCCTTTGGCGGGCTTCTGCTCAGAAGCCCTCCTTAGGCGCCTGAGAGTCTGGGTGGGCCGAATGTGAGGGAGGGGTTTTAGGCCCCCTGCACAGGGTCTCCTTGGAGACCCAAGTCGTACTCCTGTTTGATTGGCTGTGTTGACTGTCCCACCAGGACAGCCACCCTGCTGTGTGATTGACAGCCAGGCTGTGTGAATGGGGGAAAACTGCATAAAAAGCAGGTCTCTGGGACTTGGAAGGCAGAGTCACCACTGGATTGAGAGAACCGAAGAGAAGCTGAAGGAAGAGGACTACTGCAACCATGAACGTCCCGTTGAAGCCCTGCTGAGGGTCAGAATCTCATACACAGAGAAGATCTGCAAGGAAGCTTCTTCCCTTGAGCTGGTGGGACCATCCAGTTCGCCAAACACCAAGCAAGGCCTCCCTCCCCTGGTTGAATTTGCTGTGCATTGCTGCAGTGAACCGGATAGCCTGGAGGATCGGACCCTGTTTGGGTTTTAAGGAGCACACTTTTATTCATCGCTTTGCTCTGCTGCAGGTTTCTTCCCTGGGCAGTGCAGTTCCCTCCAGTCTTCCTCCTTTGTGTCAGTCTGACAGTCGCTTCGGGAACCGTGAGCCTGCAGGATCTGCCAGGAACTTCTGCCTCAGCTACAGCATTCTTCTTCTATTAAGGTGCTGTTCAAACCCGGTTGTTCTTTCCACCCAACCGCGGTGAAAGTGTTTTAAATCTTTCGCCAAATGAGAGCTTGTCCTTCTCTACTCTTTTAAGTAACTTTTCTTCCGACCAACTACGTCTCGAACTCTTGGCAAAGACTTAACCGCGAACTACTCTGAACTGTGTGATCCTCTGCAAAGACTCTGAACCATTAACATTGGCCCAGGCCTATTGATTTGAATCCTCATTGTAGCAAGCCTTTTCTAGATTGTCCTGCCTACTTACTTGTTGGTGCTGCTTGATTGTGAATAACCTTGTCTTTCCCTCCCTTTTTAAATTGCTGGAGTGTCATTTTGCTTACACTTCATTTTGAGCTTAACTTCTCCAGAATTCATTGGGTGTGGTGTAGTATATTAAGATTGTGATTTTCTGCTGCTTTACTCTAGTGATCTGTTTTACAAATGATGGTGTAAATAAATGTATATTCTTTTACTCAGAAACCTTGAGTCAGTGTTTGTTTGAACGATAGCAATTGCTGTCCTTTGTGTAACTTCTGATACTGCTCACTTTAACCTTGAGATAAGTCTGGCTGCTCAGCCATCGCTACCACTTAACTGTGTAGTACAGGCTTGTACCAAAGGTGAATTTGTACTGTCACTTATAGTCTTAATTGTGTGTGGTGTTCCCAAAGGGTACTGCATATGATTCTGCCTAACAGCAGGACATCTGCGTCAACATTCCTTTGTGGCCTCAATTGTATGTAATCAAATTCTATAATACTAGATACATTTAAACAATTCAAATCCATACTGTTGGCTATCTTTGAACATGATGACAGGAGAGACGAGAAAGACACACAAACAATCGTTCTAATATACATTGTAAATTGAAGGTCTTCTTATTTCTGAAAAAGAACAATTACTGGTTTTCAATCGCTCCCCCCTCTTCCACTGGAATGAAGTGCAAATCCTTAGGGCATACCTTGAGCATGCTCCTGTGCTGGTAGAGGGCCGCCGGTATCACTTTGTACGTCACTGATGTGGACCAAGCTCCTGCTGCCCTCCACCGTCACAGCAGTCAGAGTTGCAAAAATCAGTCGGTTGGGCCCATGGAAACGCTGCTCATTCCAGTGTTGCTCAAAGATGCAGATGAAAACTTGGTGCTCGAGGAACAGTTCTTGCTGGTGGAGATCATCTGATTATTTGCCGCTTTCTCCTGTAGACTGTTATTAAGAAAACACAACCTGTGAAGATATAATTTTGACACTTTTAGTTACATCACTAAGTTACTTCCTAAACTCCTCACGCAGAACCTCTGCAGATTTATGTGCATCTGATGCTGTGCAAGCAAGTTAGAGTGGTATTGTATCCTATGCCACGTCACAATCTTCTGAAGGCTAAGGTGGTGATCTTTTCCAGGCTGATCCTCAAATAAAACAGAACAATTGATAGGCAATAGTGCCCATTTTTTTGCAAATCACTACAAATTTTCGATAATCGAGACTTAAAAACACCATTTAGCCTTTCTACTATGCTGTTGGTCCAAAAGTGGTACACTGAACACAGCTTGTGCTTAATCCCCAAGAGTGAAGTAATCTCTGCGATTAGGGCATTACCGAAATTGGTCCAGATTGTCGTACTTCAAATTCCCCACCGTGGAAATACCTCCCTCACCAAATTTTTTGCGGCAGACTTAGCATCAGGGTGTACGCTGGGACCAGCCTTGAGCAAATTGGAAAAAGGGCAGACAACAATTATGTAACGGAAATTATTACATTTCTTTATCATGTCCACAAAATCAAATCAATGTGGAGTTCTTGGAATGGCCCGAGGGCCTAGGCAAAGCCTCTCTTATCTTCCTCATGGTATTTCCAGGGTTAAATTCTCTACAGACTATACAATTCCCTATTTATCTGTTCTTGGGGGTTTGATTCCTCCTGAAGCACTGCTGTGATTGCTTGCCAGGAAGTTTTGCGACAAGTAATGTAGTTGCTCTAAAGCCTCAAGAAAAAGTTCTAAAGGCACATCCTCTCTTTGCCCAAAGCTCCTGTTCCCCCTTAGGTGCTTTTCTCAGCATTTCTGTAATTTGAAGCAAAGGGACTGCACTGTACCGAGCTGGCAACTGTACCTGCTGGGACATGGTTTTCAATTTTCTGGGGATCTGGGAATGGTAAATATGCTGCTTCTTTTGCCATCCTGTCTGCGGCATCATTTCCAAGTGCTATTGAGTTAGTACTATTAGTATGCGCAGCACACTTAACAATCCTTACCTATGTGGACAGTGTTAGCGCTTCAATTAATCTGGACAGTAGCACAGCATGCTGGGCATGGGTCCCCGTCAGATTTTCTGAACCCTGTTCTCTGACACCTTGACAAACCTGAATGCACAGTGGAGGTTACATATGCAGAGTCAGAATAAATAGTAACTGCCTTCTCGTTACCGATTTCTACTGCCTCTAAGTGCCACTTGTTCCGCTGCTTGCATGGAGTAATGCAAAGGCAACCATTATTTAAGTCTGACCTAGTATTTCCCATCCACAAGGCCCACAACACCTGCACCTGTATGCCTCTCACCAGTGTTCTGATTGATTATGGAGGACCCTTCAATAATAAGTACCTCACCTCCCTCCAAGGCATCTTCCTTAACACTCGTCCTCTCTTCCTCTTCTCCCTCATAAGTTGCACACTTGTGGACAATGTCATAAGGTTTCACTGGCTTGGCCACAAATGTTGCAGGATCGACTAGGTAAATTGCAAAAAGAAGGATATCCCCAACACCTTGGACCAGGGGAGCAATATATGAAAAGGAAAATCAGCATAATAGCATAAAACACATTAACAGGCCGATTCATGGAATAATTAGCGCGGCGCAAGTGGGCAAAAACGTGCGAATCGCAGTGGAATAGCGAAAATCGCAGTGCAAGTGCGAAAATCGCACGAAAAGCAGCGCACGTCGATTCATGGAAGTCCGTGCGCGAGAAAACCAGCGGATGTGCGATAAAAAAGTGCGCGGCGCACGTTGGCGCACAGGCCATCTAACAGTGTGCGCCAGGTCACAGCGAAAATCGCACAGGCCACAGTGAAATTCGCACATAGCGCGGCGCACGCAACAAAAGTAGGCGGAACATGGGCGTAACACTCGGAATGGGGAACAACTTGCCAAAACGTGGGCGTCACGGGGGAAGTACAGGGCACAAGTGCGCGGAACGCCCACACGCTCGCCTACAACACGTATTCATGGAATAGAATAGGGGAAAAAAGCGCACACTCAAACCAGCGCACAGGCACAAACACGACCGCCACAAGAAAGCAGGCGGTAGCGTCTCTGCGGCTGTAAGAAATGTGCGCCAAAAGGTGCGCCAACAAATAGCACCTATATACTGCCATGATGAATGTCCTATACTGTGGCCCTCCAGGAAAAATGACGTGCAAAGGGGTACCCACAAACACGGACACCCGCTGACAAAAAATACGTGTGCGTGTATACCGGGGTGCGCGGGAAGTCTCACACGCGATTTCAGCAGGGTACGTGTATCACAGGGGTTTGCATGAAGTTATTCACGCGATCGGGCCTGGGGGAGCGGGCTACGTGTATCACACGGGTTCGCGTGAAGTTTTTCACGCGATCGGGCCTGGGGGAGCGGGCTACGTGTATCTCAGGGGTTCGCGTGAAGTTTTTCACGCGATCGGGCCTGGGGGAGCGGGCTACGTGTATTTCAGGGGTTCGCGTGAAGTTTCTCACGCGATCGGGCCTGGGGGAGCGGGCTACGTGTATTTCAGGGGTTCGCGTGAAGTTTTTCACGCGATCGGGCCTGGGGGAGCGGGCTACGTGTATTTCAGGGGTTCGCGTGAAGTTTCTCACGCGATCGGGCCTGGGGGAGCGTGCTACGTGTATATCAGGGGTTCGCGTGAAGTTTCTCACGCGATCGGGCCTGGGGGAGCGTGCTACGTGTATTTCAGGGGTTCGCGTGAAGTTATTCACGCGATCGGGCCTGGGGGAGCGGGCTACGTGTATTTCAGGGGTTCGCGTGAAGTTTTTCACGCGATCGGGCCTGGGGGAGCGTGCTACGTGTATTTCAGGGGTTCGCGTGAAGTTTCTCACGCGATCGGGCCTGGGGGAGCGGGCTACGTGTATTTCAGGGGTTCGCGTGAAGTTTCTCACGCGATCGGGCCTGGGGGAGCGGGCTACGTGTATTTCAGGGGTTCGCGTGAAGTTTCTCACGCGATCGGGCCTGGGGGAGCGTGCTATGTGTATTTCAGGGGTTCGCGTGAAGTTTTTCACGCGATCGGGCCTGGGGGAGCGGGCTACGTGTATCACAGGGGTTCGCGTGAAGTTTTTCACGCGATCGGGCCTGGGGGAGCGGGGTACCACTCACCGTCTGCCTTGTGTGTAGAAGAACGCGTAGCCAACACCCGCTGTGAAGTAATAGCGTGTGAACCCCAATGGATGGAAAACACACGCACCGCACGAAAAGCACGTACAGAACATAAAGGCACGCGGGATCACCAAGCCCTGCCAGGGCAACGCCCGTGCGCAAAACGTCACAGACGCGCTTACGCTGTAAGGGCCTTTGGTCCAATGAAATCGCATACGCGTGCTGACGCGCTTACGCGCTAAGGGCCTTTCCTCGATTTTCACGCTGACGTGCAGGATTTTCACGTGCCAAATCACTCCGTATCAAGCTGGCCACGTGAAAACACACGGAAGACCACGCTCCTGCCCAGAAGGCCGAATTACTGCCCCCCAGTGCCCCGAGCAGCCTCCCACGTGCCATCTGCTGCTGCCTGCCTGCCTGCCTGCTGCCACCGTGCCCTGCCATTTGGTGCCTGCACATCAGCCATCTGCAGGTGTCCAGTTGCTGTGTCAACCCCTGCTGGAACAGAAGACTCCCGACTCGGATAACATCGCTCCACAGCCCAGCCCCAGGACCCAGTTGCCCACCCACTCCTGCCCCTGGGGTTGCCATGTCGGGCACATCAACATCTGGCACCAGTGGCAACCCCCAGCCAGAGGGGCAGAGGGGCACCAGCTTCACTGCCACCGAAGTTGGTGTCCTGGTGGAGCAAGTCCTGGGGCAGTATGATGCCCTCTTCGGATCGTCCCACGCCAACAAGGAAGGACGGGACAGGATCTGGGCTGACTGTGTGGTTGCCATCAACGCGGAGGGGGTGGCAACCCGCACCATCCAGAAGGTCAAGAAGCGCTGGGAAGACTTGAGGTCCAGGACCCTCATGAAGGCCCGGCGCCTCGTGGAGGGGGGCCGGGGCCGCATGAGTTCCATCCAGTTGAGGGTCCTGGAACGCGCACACCCAGCGCTCCACGCCCAGGTCCTTGAGAGGGAGACCCGTCTGGAGTTGTGGCCAAGCATTGCTGTGTGAGACAGGGCATGTTGCAGTGTGCTGGTTGTCTGATACTTGCCTGCATGTGTGACATAGGCCATGTACGCAAGTATGTGTGCAGGGACATCATGGGAATGCATGTGCGACCTGTAATGTGTGAACCGCACGGTTGTTGCATGTGTTTGAATGCGACATGGGGAGCCCTGTGCAGATTGCACACATGAGAGCATGGCAGTCTCTGTTCCTGGACATGGGTGGGGGCGAGGGATGGGTGCTGATGCCAGATACATATGTGGTATCCATGTCTGTGTGCCTGACCTGCGTGTCTGTGACTTGTGAGTGCCATGGATGCATGACACATGTGTGTGACAATGTACAGATTCACTGATGCAGCCTAGTCATCCTTGTATGCACTGTGATTGGGGTGTACGGGGCCAGATGGATGTGACTGAGGTGAAGTGTGTGCATGTGATAGGCATGACCCATGATGCATGTGAGACCCATTACATTGTATAATTCGAGAGTCCATTGGACATGCATTGAAATGTCCATGGCACGCACCATGACTGTCACTGTGTGTGTTTTGCCTGGACTGACACATGTGTTGTGGTGTGACATGATGGAAGTGTACTTTGACAGTGGCACTCATCTGCTATTGCTTCCTGTCTAGGGGACCATTGTACAGTACCCTGATGCTTGTGTTCTATGTCTCCCTCTACTCAGCGGCTAGTGAAGGAGAGGGCGGAGACGGCGCTGTGGAGCAAGGTGGCGGGGATGCCCCCACGGCTGCAGCGGAAGGGGTGGGTGAGCCCCCACAGGGGCCTGCTACGGCGGTAGACGGCGAGGAGCCATCCAGGTTGGTGGTTTCCACAGAGGAGGAGGAGGCCGCCACTGAGGCGCACATGGGGCCTGGTGGGGGCATCCCTGCTGGTGCAAGTGGTGCAGTCCAGGGGCAGGGGCAGGAGGCAGCACAGGTCACCGTGGAGGAGCCTGTGCATGTCGCTGTCCCTGAACCTGTGGGTGCACCACCTTGCACCAGCAGGGATGCCCCGTCCCAGGCCCATCCGCAGGTAGAGGGGATGTCCATGTCATCTGACTCCCCTCCACCTGCGGACGAGGGGACCCCTGGCCGTGTGAAGAAGGTCCTGATTGGGGTCGCGATGCGCACGGCTGTGATTCGTGATGCTGTGCGTGCTTCCCAGGAGGAGCACGCACGTCATCACGAAGAGCACCGTGCCGACGTGGCCCAATTGGGATCGGCCATGTTCGGGGGTTTCCTGCATGTGTCGGCCAATCTGGCGGCCCTCTCCTCCTCTGTGGAGACTATACGCCAGTCGTTCTCCTTGCCGTCTTCCGGCCCAGATGCCACCAGGGCCCCCTGTGGACCTGCCCTGACCAATGCTGCCAGCTCGGTGGGGATCCCATCCCTGCCACAGTCGGGAGTCAGAGGTCCAGCAGGGGTGGACAACACAGCAACTGGACCCCAGCAGATGGAGGATGTGACGGCATCATCGGGCAGGGCACGTGCACGACGGCGTCGGTGGTTTCCATCATCCTGGATGCCGTCGTGCTGGCAGAGGCAGTGGCGTCGGAGGCAGCAGCAGGCTCGACGTGGGAGGCATCATGGCTCGGGCCATCAAGATCAGAGGGGCAGGCATCGGCCGGAGGGCAGGAGAACCCTGGGATGGTAGTGTCTTCCGTGTGGGAGCAGCTGGTCCAGCGGATAGGTGCGGAGCGGCAGCGGGCGGAAGAGGAGCGGCTCACCATGCTCAGGGCGGAGTTCTCCATGCGTCGGGCGTTGAGGCGGGCTGAGTGCCTCGAGGAAGCTCGCAGGGAGTTTGAGGTGAACATGGGGTTATCCCTGCGAGACCTCGGGGCCAGGACAGAGTCCCGCCTCCAGGACATCGACATGGAGTTCGATGATGCCCTGGCCGGCAACATCACAGAGTAAGCCGCAGGACTTGCCCGCTGCCATTGTATATAGTTATATAGTTAGTGGTAGGTTTCCTTTAAATTTTTTATTTTTTTTTTGGTTGCGATTGGACAATGCGCCACTTTCTTGTATATAGTTCAGTTTTTAGTTAGTTGACATAGTTAGGTTTAATTTGGTTGGGCTCATGGACCCAGGATCATCTTGTATATAGTTCTTGGATGGATGATGGATTTTTTAGGATTTTTTTTTGGACACATGGAGCAATGTGTTTTATATTTCATTTACACTTGGATTTCTTTTGTGACTGTGACTTTGGACACCATTTTTTAGGATTGTGCTTTGTGTTTCGAATTTTTTTTCATCAACATTCTTCTTCTTTTGGTTGTTTTGCTTTGTGGTTTTTTCTATTTCTTTTCCATTCTAGTTGATTTTTAATACATTTTCATTTCATCCTTCAATGTGTAGTATCATCTCATTGCTTTCATGCATGACATGTGGGGTGTTTCAACATTCACTTGCAACGATTGTGTGTGACAGACATATGTTCATTTGCGTTATTTACATTGGGTGTGTCACATGTAATTGCCTCTGATGTGTGGGTGGATGTGATAGTTGGTTGGGCCTTTTGGCAGGGGAGGCTGGCCATTACGGTCATGATTGGGGATTGTTGGGACCCAGGTGCAGGGGGGGGCATGGATGGGACATGGGTGGGGGCCTGCTGGCAGGTGCCCCACAGTGCTGGGGGGTGGGGGTGCAGGGGAACAGGAGTTGGACATGAGTGGGGGCCTGGTGGAGGCTGCCCCTGCACTGCTGGGGGGTGGGGGTGCTGGGAGACATGAGTTGGACATGGGTGGGGGCCTGCTGGCAGGTGCCCCACAGTGCTGGGGGGTGGGGGTGGTGGGGGACATGAGTTGGACATGGGTGGGGGCCTGCTGGCAGGTGCCCCACACTGCTGGGGGTGGGGGTGCTGGGAGACATGAGTTGGACATGAGTGGGGGCCTGGTGGAGGCTGCCCCTGCACTGCTGGGGGGTGGGGGTAATAGGGGACATGAGTGGGGGCCTGGTGGAGGGTGTCCCCACAGTGCTGGGGGGTGGGGGTGCTGGGTGACATGAGTGGGGGCCTGCTGGCAGGTGCCCCACAGTGCTGGGGGGTGGGGGTGGTGGGGGACATGAGTTGGACATGGGTGGGGGCCTGCTGGCAGGGCCCCACAGTGCTGGGGGGTGGGGGTGGTGGGGTACATGAGTTGGACATGGGTGGGGGCCTGCTGGCAGGTGCCCCACAGTGCTGGGGGGTGGGGGTGGTGGGGGACATGAGTTGGACATGGGTGGGGGCCTGCTGGCAGGTGCCCTACAGTGCTGGGGGGTGGGGGTGGTGGGGGACATGAGTTGGTGTTCATTAGTTCAAGGAGACATGTGCCTTTGCTGGGGGGCATGCCCATGTTGGGTGGGCTGCCTGCGGGACATGACCAGGGATGCAGGGTAGTCCCCTGTGGTGTGGGCTGCCTGCAGGGGCCGTGGAGGGTGTACAGGGAACACCTGGGAGGACCCACACTGTCAAATCACATGTAGGACTCCCCAGCACCCCTGAAATACACGTACCCTGCTGAAATCGCGTGTAAAACTTCCCGCGCACTCCTGAAATACACGTACCCTGCTGAAATCGCGTGTAAAACTTCCCGCGCACCCCTGAAATACACGCGCCCAGGCTATTCGCGTGTGGAACTTCCCGCGCACCCCTGAAATACACGCGCCCAGGCTATTCGCGTGTGGAACTTCCCGCGCACCCCTGAAATACACGCGCCCAGGCTATTCGCGTGTGGAACTTCCCGCGCACCCCTGAAATACACGCGCCCAGGCTATTCGCGTGTGGAACTTCCCGCGCACCCCTGAAATACACGCGCCCAGGCTATTCGCGTGTGGAACTTCCCGCGCACCCCTGAAATACACGCGCCCAGGCTATTCGCGTGTGGAACTTCCCGCGCACCCCTGAAATACACGCGCCCAGGCTATTCGCGTGTGGAACTTCCCGCGCACCCCTGAAATACACGCACCCAGGCTATTCGCGTGTGGAACTTCCCGTGCACCCCTGAAATACACGTCCCCTGCTGAAATCGCGTGTAAAACTTCCCACGCACCCCTGAAATACACGCGCCCAGGCTATTCGCGTGTGGAACTTCCCACGCACCCCTGAAATACACGCGCCCAGGCTATTCGCGTGTGGAACTTCCCGCGCACCCCTGAAATACACGCGCCCAGGCTATTCGCGTGTGGAACTTCCCGCGCACCCCTGAAATACACACGCCCAGGCTATTCGCGTGTGGAACTTCCCGCGCACCCCTGAAATACACGCGCCCAGGCTATTCGCGTGTGGAACTTCCCGCGCACCCCTGAAATACACGCGCCCAGGCTATTCGCATGTGGAACTTCCCGCGCACCCCTGAAATACACGCGCCCAGGCCCGATCGCGTGTGGTACTTCTCACGCACCCCTGGAATACACGTAGCCCGCTCCCCCAGGCCCGATCGCGTGAGGAACTTCTCACGCACCCCTGGAATACACGTAGCCCGCTCCCCCAGGCCCGATCGCGTGAGGAACTTCACGCGAACCCCTGAAATACACGTAGCACGCTGGGAGACATGAGTGGGGGCCTGGTGGAGGGTGCCCCTGGTGACTGGGGGGGTGGGGGTGGTGGGAGACATGGGTGGGGGCCTGGTGGAGGCTGCCCCTGCACTGCTGGGGGGTGGGGGTGGTGGGAGACATGAGTGGGGGCCTGGTGGAGGGTGCCCCTGCACTGCTGGGGGGTTGGGGTGGTGGGAGACATGAGTGGGGACCTGGTGGAGGGTGCCCCTGCACTGCTGGGGGGTGGGGGTGGTGGGAGACATGAGCGGGGGCCTGGTGGAGGGTGCCCCTGGTGGCTGGGGAGTGGGGGTGGTGGGAGACATGAGTGGGGGCCTGGTGGAGGGTGCCCCTGGTGGCTGGGGGGTGGGGGTGGTGGGAGACATGAGTGGGGGCCTGGTGGAGGGTGCCCCTGGTGGCTGGGGGGTGGGGGTGGTGGGAGACATGGGTGGGGGCCTGGTGGAGGGTGCCCCTGGTGGCTGGGGGGTGGGGGTGGTGGGATACATGTTTGGGGGCCTGGTGGCGGGTGCCCCTGGTGGCTGGGGGTGGGGGTGGTGGTAGACATGAGTGGGGGCCTGGTGGAGGGTGCCCCTGGTGGCTGGGGGGTGGGGGTGGTGGGAGACATGAGTGGGGGCCTGGTGGAGGGTGCCCCTGCACTGCTGGGGGTGGGGGTGCAGGGGGACATGAGCAGGTGTGCAGGGTAGTCCCCTGTTTTGTGGGCTGCCTGCAGGGGCCATGGAGGGTGTACAGGGAACACCTGTGAGGACCCACCCAGCCTAATCGCGTGTGTAACTTCCCACGCACCCCTGTAATACACGTACCAAGCCAAATCGCGTGTGATAATTCCTGCGCACCCCTGTAATACACGTACCTGGCCAATTTGCATGTGAGAATTCCCGCGCACCCCTGTAATACACGTACCCAGCCGAATCGCGTGTGATAATTCCCGCGCACCCCTGTAATACACGTACCTGGCCAATTCGCATGTGAGAATTCCCACGCACCCCTGTAATACACGTACCCAGCCGAATCGCGTGTTCAACTTCCCGCGTACCCCTGTAATACACGTACCCTGGCTAATCGCGTGTATAACTTCACGCGTACCCCTGATATGCACGTTACCCGCTTTGCGTTCCTTGTTTGGCAGCCCTGTAAACTGGTCCAGGGTTAGCGCAGCCCTTTGCGATGATTTAGCAATTTTGATGGCTTTTCCTTGCGCGAGGGCGTTCTTGGGGGCGTTACTGGCGCTGCTGCAGGGTCGCTGCGATACTCTGCGCCACGGCTGGTTTGGGAGCCTAAAATCCATGAATACGCTGTGCGCGGAAATCGGTTTTAGCGCACGTGCCTGGCGTAGACAATCGCACGCAGACACTCTGCGCCAGCCGCTTGCGACACTTTTCTGCGAAATTCTATGAATTACCCTGTTAATATCACACCATAACATCATAAAATACATCTGAATAATATCACTGAAGATAAAATATCCAAAATTGTCTATGCACAAATCTAAAAATTGAAAATGACCTAACGTACATAGGCAGATATGTTAGCAGTCCATTAAATTGCATCTACCATAGAAAGAAACATAAATATTGCAATTTCTAATAAAGCAACTGAGGACCGGGCCTTGAAATTTAATGGTGCGCCCTGACGAAGACGACTATCAGTTCTTGTTGGAATTAGATACAATGTTTTGTTGAAACTACATCTTTCTAGATACTTTGGTATTTTTTACATGTAATAGGCACTTAGCACTTTGCCTGGTGAGGACCTTAGCACTTTACCTGTTTAGCACTTTTTCCTTGTCAGCACTTTCTGAAATGACCATCATATACGGTTCATGATTCATAGATGGACTGCTAACATATCTGCCTATGTACGTCAGGTCATTTTCAGTTTTTAGATTTGTGCATAGACAATTTTGGATATTTTATCTTCAGAGATATTATTCAAATGTATTTTATGATGTTATGGTGTGATATTAAATGTCTTTTATGCTATTATGCTGATTTTGATAAATATTAAAAGATGATGTTTATAAATTGCTTATCTGACTGAGCTTTCTCCTTCTCCACACTTTGAATCAATTGTGATTTATACAATTTGTATTTACCCGTGTGACCACCGCAGGATTGACTAGGTGACACTGTTTGGGATGTATGGATGCATTTCATAGAATAACCTCATACCCGAGACTCTTTCGGTCATCAAAGTCGACCTTGAGTTTTCCAAGATCTCAAAGACCACATGATGCACGTATAATGTCACCCGGCAACCCATAGTAATGGTTGAAGGCTTTTGAATTGCAAAAGCCGCTGCCGCTAAAGCTTGTTCACAAGGGAACTGTCCCTGCATCACTGGGTCTAGGAGTCTGCTATAGTATGCTAAACATTTATGGCCTAGCGATGTTTGCATGTCCAGAAGTGCTATCATCACATGCCCGTTTGAATGAGAAAACAGCTAAAATTGTTTCTTGTTATTCAGGGTCACCAAGACCGGAGCATTGCTGATGGCAACCCTGAGTTCCTTGAAAGCAAGTCACCATCACATCAGACCATTCTATTGGACCTTTTGCATTTTGTGCTCCCTTAAGCCCCTGCAGTAAGGGCATTGTGTAACTAGAGTAGTCAAAAATCCATGATCTACAATAGTTACAGAGCCCCAAAAACTCTGTGACTGGCTGGGGTGTATTCTGAACGTTAGCGGCTCCCTCTGGCATTACCTTCCTATCTGCGGGTGATATGACTTGCCCCAAAAATACTACCTCATTCTGGCAGTATTGCAATTTTTCTCTGTCTACTTTGTACCCCTTCTCCCCAAGCAGGATGAGGAGCTTTATTGAATCTCCTCGACAATGTTCTCCTGAAGTGCTACAAACTAATACGTTGTCCATGTATTTAGTTACTGTACTGGGCACATTTAAATTCCCCAAATCCATTTAAACCACCCTGTTGAAAAGACTCAGAGATTCACAGTTACCTGGGGAAACCTTGTGTGCTCAAATCTCTGACTGCGATATACAAACGCTGTGAGGTCTGTCTTTCTAGACATTGGGTACTGCTTAACCCGTGGTAATATCACACCAGATTTCAAATGTATCCAATATGGTGATAAATTTCTAACAACGAGCGTAGTCTGTGGTACTCCCCTTCGCCTCCTCGTTATCTGGCAAGCATCTCTCCTGTATCTTCAAACAATTGCTCGTCTCACACATCCCTTAACAATAAGGTCAGATCGATGCACAGAACTCAGTGCCACTCTCCACCTTCCTCATTGGTTCCCGAGAGAAACACCCTGTTCTTCTCGACGACTACTGCTTCTAGGAGAACCATAACAATGGTGCCTGGTGTTACCCATGTTGCACAGCAGGCCAAAAGAAAAATTCAATCAGTATCCACCATGTCTGATCTCTGATTTCCCGGACCCAACACAATTTAACCATTACCCCATAAAGAAACAAAGTTGTATGTACAGGTACCCCCTTATCGAATGTCACTAGAGTATGCAGGAAAATGTGCCACTTCTCTTACTGGATACAAACCTGGAGTCAAGCATACTATACCTTCCTCAGTGAAAGCAGTCGCCACATGGAGAGGACTGAGGAGATCTCTTCCCAAGGGATTTGTCGGGGTATCTGTGCAATACAACAAAGGTGCAGATACATTTTGTGCACCTACCTTAATACATAGATTTTCAGTGTAAGGAACCAACAGGAAAGCCCTTGAGAATTCCTGTGTGTCCATTGTTTTGCCTGACAAGGGGAATTCACATTCCTTGATGCAAGATTTTGTAGCCCCAGTATCGACCATGAATGAAAACATTATGTCACATACATGGACAACTCTCTGGGGTTCCTCTTCTGGATCAGAGGTAACAGACATGACTGGACACATCAGAGATCCCTGTGGGCTGTACTAATCCTCGTACATATTAGCAACGGGGAGCAGGAAAGGATTCCCTCCAAAAACACTTGCTACAGTGTAATGAGTGATCATTCTTTGGGGTAATGGATTTTTCAACCATATCTGTACTGGTGACTGTGCTGGCATGGTCAGTTTGAATCATATAGGTCTGTGCAGACCCAGTCACTGGGTTCTGTTCATCCCATGCCTGCTGCAGGTCTGTATTTGCTGAGGTACTATGTTAAAATAATGCGGCCTACAACAGCAAGCTAATGCTACATGTCCCATCCTTCTGCACAATCAACACAGAACCCCATACAAACCTCTATAGTTATTTCCCCATTTTCTCAGTTAAACTGGGGCCCTGTTCCTGTGAACCCACCAAATGGCCCATTTCCACATGAAAATCCTCCCCTACCCCTCGGAAATTGTCTCATTTGCCTTGGACTGGGAGCATACCCGTCCATCCAACCTTGTGCCATACCCGATTCACTATTTCCCTGTTGTCCCTGGTGTCCTAACTTTCCCTGCTGTCCCTTCGTGGAGCTGGTAATCATCGCTCCTTCCAAATAGATTTTTGCTAGCTTCTTCAGAACAAGCTTCGCCTCTGCCTTTGGTTCCTGCTCTAAACTCTCCTTTTCCTTTTCTTGCCTCCTTTTATAACAATGCACAATTTGTGCCTGAATTTTGGGCCAACTCTTGGCCTCCTTCACTGCTACCTTGTCTAGATCATGTTTGACTTCCTTAAGAAATGTAACATGTGATCAAAAAATTGACACATTCTCATCCCACACTTCTCCTGCCTCTGCCCTCCACATCTACTGAATTAACTGCAAGTATGTGCAAGAACATCATCTAACTTTATTGTTTTGGCCAACATAGAATTTATATAGGGTGTTATGCATAACGCACAAACCTTTTTATTTGCCTAGATTCTGCTTCAACACTGATCAATTTAACCAAGATTTACAAATGATGATAACATTCAAGTCCAAATTGCCATCAATGTGATACCCTCCTAACAAATCTTGATTGTCCAGCACACAACACATATCCAGACAAAATATCCAGACAAAAGGGGTACACAAACACAATGAAAGCACCATTAATAATTGACTAAGTTTACATTAGATTATTTCGAAAGGTCAGTATTATGAGCAATCCTATTTATTTTTTAAATACAAGATATTGATTGAATATTAGACAGTCCATTACCACTTAACAACATGTCCGAACTGCCCACATTCTATCTAAATTTTTGTCTACCTCAATATTGTAAATGGGAAGTGTACCTTTACAATTTTTACACTGTACATTATTATACATCACCAATGTCACATAGCATTATGTGAGGATTTTAACATCATTATAATCACAAACACCACCTCTATGACGACGTCATTATAATCACATACCACCTCTGCGAGGACCTTAACATCCATATTATGACACACAATCTCTTTTGTGACTTAAACACAATACACCATCTGTATGGGGTCTTTAATATATTGAAAATCACACACAATCTCTGTGGGGACTTCAACATTGGTATTACCATACAAAATATCTGTGGATTCTTTATCATCATCATCATCCTGCACCATCGCCATTGGGGATTACACCTCATTATTAACATATACTATCGCTGTGAGAGACTTTTACATCACCATTTTCATACATCATGTCTAGGAGGACTTATCTTTATGAGCGCAAACTGACCCTATGGGTACTTCAATAATATTATTAAAAAATATTGGTGGGGACTTTCCATTTACAATAATCATGTACCCAGCTCATAGGGTAATTAACTTAACTAATATCACACACAGTTCCAAAATGGACCATACCATCTTCATAAAACCAATCCTCGAGAGGATATGTGCTTAGAATCATATACTCACACACCACCTATGTGAGGGCTTCATTCTTATCACACACCATCTCTGTGGGAACATTAACTTCATTATCACAGACAACCTCTGTGAGGACCTGAACATCTGTATCATACATCTGTATCATGACAAAAAATCTCAATTGGAACTACAGCACAACACACAGGGCCTCATTACGACCCAGGCGTTAAGGGGTTAACGGCGCTGTAAAAGGTTGCGGCGCCGATAACCCCTTAACGCCTTACTATGAGGTCCCTTTGCGGGTCCCGACCTTAACGGCTGGTCTGTACCAGCCGTTAAGGTCGGGACCCGCAAAGGGACCTTCAAGGTAATTACGGTACTGCAATTTGCGGTACCGTAATTGCCACCTTCCCCATTCCCATTGAGCCCTATGGGGCAAAAATGGGAATGGGGAAGGGCCAATGGTAAATGGGGAATTACCGCCCCGCCAACCTTGGAATGGGGCGGTAATTCCCCATTTACCATTGGCGGAACCGGTAAAATACTGGCGGCAACCATGGCGCAACTAGCGCCATGGTTACCGCCTGGGTTGTAATGACCCTCGCAATCTGTATCAGGAATTTAATATCCTGATAATCACTATACATTGCGGTGGGGACTTCAACATCGGTATTACCATACAACATCTTTGTGGATTCTTTATCATCACAAACCATATCCATCATTATTTTCACAGACTATCTCTGTGAGGGACATTTACATCACCATTATCACACACCATCTCTATGAGCATCTTTATGAATACACACCAACCCTATGGGTACTTAAAAAATGTTAACACACAATCTTTGTGGGGACTTTCCATTTACAATAATCATGCACCCTCCCCGTAGGGAAATTAGCTTCAATATTCTCACAGACAGTCTCAAAGTGGACTGTAGTATCTTTATAAAACTAATCCTTGAGAGGGGATGTGTTTCAGTGGGCAAGATGGACTGTTCAACAGAAACAACCTGAATACAAATCCATGCTCCCCCCTTGACCACAGTGTGTGATCCTGGGTCAGTTGCATCATCTTTCTGTTTCCCAGTTCTCTTGCCAGACACATTTTGGAGTGTTAATAATAGGGCTTAATGACAGAATGAAGAGTCTTTAAGTGAATATCTTATGGGAAATACAATACCATCACTATCCATCTCTTGTGCATCCCTGTGGTGAGGGTGGGTACTCATGTACATACGTATAATTGTATAATGTACAAAGAGTAATGGAAACAAATATTTAGGCATTTACATATGAATGCAGCCAATTCCAAATAAGAATAATTAAATAAGTCCCCACAATGATGGTACCGTACACGTGATTACATATAGGTATTTTTGCAAATTTGAATCTGGATGCTCAATCATGCATTTTTTCTGAAGTGTGTGTGTGTGTTTGTATGTGTGATGCATGTGTGTGTGAGATGCCCATGTGTACGTGTGTACATGTGCATGTGTGTGTCTGTGTGTGTGTGCATGTGTGTGTGTGCATGTGAGTGTAAGGCACATTTGATATAAATGCTTGTATAATTTGGTAATATATCGCCTTAAGACACCTAGGAATCTAAATGTTTGGGGTGTGAAATATGTGGCTTTTTAAAACACAATTTTGAAAAAACATGTTCAAATCAAGATTTGAGCCTGTTGAAAAGGTGTGAAAGTTCCTTTACCCTCAGAGATAACTTTGAAGAAACTGACATTGAAAGGTATGCACTTTGCAACAGGAATTACCTCATTAGATGAATTTTGTGATACACGGAATACATCTTCACCAAAACTCTGTCTTCTCTTAAATTTTGCAGAGGTCACATTGTCCATCAATCCAATGGCTCTGTCTGCTCTGCTTCTGATAACCACAGTACTTACTCCATTTCCCAATTTGACTTGTTGAATAATATCAAATATTTTGGCATGGAGTCTCTAAACATTCAAAAACCTACAGAAAATAGACATTGGTAATTGGGTTTGAAGAAATATTATATACATTCAATTAAAACTATTTAACTGAGTGCGTCAGTCTGGAACCAGGAATGCCGGAAGAACCCCTGACCACTGTAAGGCAATGAATGGTTAGGTCAAGCACAATACCAGTAGGATATACGTTGTGATGGCAAAGAAAGTGGTAAGGGCTTACCTACTGGAGGTGGTAGGGTGACCTGAGCAGAGTAAGTGGGACAGGAGTATATGGTATCCAGCGGCAGCAGCTGGCTGTTGGCTGTTAAGGGTATTGGTAGCACTCTGGATAGACAAGAACACCTGAGGGCTCAAGTAGAGCCAAGGGGGATAATCCGTAAGACAGTCCAGGAAAACAATCCGAGGTCAAGCCAAGAGTAACGCCAAGGTCAAGGGAGGGTCCAAAATATTGTGTTCAGTGAACAGTGCCAAGTTCGAGATCCAAGAAGACAGAGAACGACTGGTTTAAGGGAAATGGCAAGGGCAATCCGTGGTCCAGAAAACAGAATCAAATCCAAGAAAAAACAATACGCCACACAGTAATCCGAAGCATCAGGTGTGAAGCGTTTCTTCTGTGTTTCTCCGATCCTTTTGAATTCGGTGTACGGTCACTTGACGTGACTTACGTGATCGAGCGTCCCGAGTCACGTGACCCGTGATGTGAACGGGAACTGCTGATACATGACGCGGGGATCTCCTCACGCCCGCATACTGCCGATGGCCATGGGGAAACTGCAATGGTAGATGCCAATGTAGAAAAGGTCGTAGAACTCCTGGACTGCTGGCCGGGAATCCCTAATTCTGGGTGAGCCGCTGCCGTCGGATATGAAAGTGAGTGCAGGGTTTGCAGGAAGTACGGTAAGTGTTGATTGTGAGGTCAGGGGGACAAGTACTGGATGCGGTTCAGGACATGACAGTTACACCTATGCCAATTTTAAGTATGTAATTCTGTTTAATAGCACTTCTGCTTATTAACTAGATCTACATATGTTTCAGTCATAATCAGACGGCTTACTTTCAAAAAGCCTAATGTCCCTCAAACTTCTTCAGGATCTGGGTAGACCTACAATATGGCCTGACCCACTAACATCAGGTAAACAATGTCTTCTGGTGTAAATCTCCAACACCACTTTATTGGGGTGATATCAACTCTGGCTATAATCCATCAAGCTCCCATTGTATGAATTCACAGAAGCTTATAATGAGAGTAGAGTCACCTAGTTGTTAAATTTTCTTTGTCATATGCATTTTTTCCTTAATGATCACACTGAGTCGTAATCTCTGTCTGCCACGTCACACTATGATGCACAGGGTCCTCTTGTCCCCGTTCCAATTGATACTCCAGGTCCTTGGATAGGTTTAATTCCAATAGGGATTTGTTGTACTGGTTGATTACTCACAACAGTCAATATTCTTAATGTTCAAATCCTATGAACTCTCTCATCAGCTCGTCACTCTGCTGCGCGAGCTCGTTCTCACACTCAAGGCTTGGACCCTGTAGGTCATAGTGTCATAGTGTGACGTGGCAAACAGAGATTACGACTTGGTGTGATCATTAAGGAAAAAATGCATATGATGAAGAAAATGTAACAACTAGAAATACAAAACTATGTGAATATTTTTCCTTTCATGTGATTAAGACCCACTTTTTGGCACTAAAAAATGGAAATCATGTTAAATAAAAATGCATTTGTGAGTGACCAAACTGAACTGCAGCCCTTCATTTTCAGTTTGTGACATTAATCCAAATCGCTGTGTGCAAAGCAAAAGACTCTGCGTTAGCCAAAATTACATTTCTAACATATAGAGGGGCTGACTTTACAAAATGAACTTCCCCCATGCCTGACTTTGCTGAGCCTTCCCCAGTTGAAAAACTATTGCTGTGATCCTTTCAAGCCCAAGCATAAGGATGTGGCCACAGCATGACCAGTATTTATGAATGGGCTGTATAAACAGAGACTGCAAATCAGTGAAGCGGAATTTTTAAAAATATTGCAAATTGAAGAGATTTTGTGGACTAATTCCTGGCATCGCTGGGGGATGGTCTACCATTAAGGTGTTATTGATGTCAGTGACATCTGGACTGAGAGACAAAATCTTTTCAGCCTCCCTCAGCCCGGCATTTGTCTTCACAAGGAAAGATTGATAATTTTGTTCCAGGTCTAAACCAAAAAGCACACGCGGCTCTGTGCCACGTGGTATCAGGACTGGCGCTATGGGCTACGGGACTTGCTAGGTAATCAGCTATGTCTTCGTCTTCACTCGATTGATAACCCTCCCCAATCACTTCCTCCTCACCTGAGTAGTCCAGTTTCTTCCGGTGGTTAAGTCCTATGTAAGGCTTCTTCTTTTTTGGAAGATATGGTCTACCTCGGAAGGAAGCCACCGTGACTCCCAGACAGAGAAAACCCGCGGTGACTCCCCTCCGCGACAGCCAGAGGGGAAAAAGCCACTGGAATGGCAAAAAAAACCCTGGATCCAAGGTAGTCGTGAAGGCTGTGGAAGTCGTCTGCACTGTAGGAGGTTGAATGGGTCCTCCGCCGAGAACCCAGGAAATGGTAAGGTCGGTGTGTCTCTGCAGCTCGAGAAGAATAGATAGGGCGGTTAACAGGTAGGTAACTTCAGGGTGAAGGACAAGTGTGAATGGGAGAATCCGGGAATATGAGTGTCCTAGAGCGAATGAATTGCAGCAGAATATCAGCACGGGAACAAAACACAGGAGAAGGCAAGCGGGAACCAGAGAAGGGGGGAAGAGCCCATACGAAACGGGAGGAGGAGAAAAGACAAAAAGAGTACGGAAGGCGTAATAGTAAGGCAGAACCGTCAGAAGGGATACTAGCGCAAGCAACAAGGCGAGGAAAGAACTCAGTTGCAACGCGCCGAGCCGCCGGCAGCCGAGTGAGATATACGAACGGCGGCGGCCATCTTGAAAACAACTAGACCGAGTCTGGTAGGCGAGAAGGAACGTAACGGAACACTTCAATGGCGTCCTTGTTTCCACCTTCGCCACAAACACCAGTCGCCGGCGGCAGTGACACGTGGTTTCAGGGAAATCAAGCTCAGTAGAGCTAATGTGAACTGAAACTAGCTGAGGATTTAATTATATAATATGTATAATTTATGTTGCCATTGTATTGCCCATAAAACCACATTTTTGTGATTTTCTCTATCATCTTAAGGGCTAGAAAGGCTGTCAAGATGTCATATTAAAGTTTATGTCAAGGTGGTTTTGTGGGACACATTTGCATAAAAATCAGAATTTGAGAACTCTGGTATCAAGCTAAAACGTTATCATCAGTTCCCGGAAAGTGAGAAAAAGCTGAAACTGGGACACTGGTGGCCCAGTGTATCACATAACTGGTGGTAAAGTTTTATGATAATCACTGGCATCGTTTTCAGATAATTGAGGAAAAACACCAATTGTGCATGCAACATTGTAATGCTCACCTGGTATCCACGGGGACATCACTCAGCCGGTCCTGACCTCTTACGACCTCGAACCCTTCCCTGGAGGCTATTCGACTGGCCACTGGGCCTGAAACATAGGATTGGTAGAGTTTAACTCCCTATTGTCTCTGTGTGCTTGAACCCCTTCCTCCCCGGGGTCCAACCTTTCCCTTTGATCCACAGCTCACCTTGTTTTCTTGGATGGTGTGCTCTCCATCCTGCTTTCAGCGCAGGGGCGCGTTGATTGATGCAGGCTCGTTGGTGCCTAGTTACTTCACTGGCGAGAGTCCGACTGGTAAGTGTAATGAGTCTTTGAACAGTTCTCTAACTTCATTCCTTTCCTTCTTAGATGATGGCCGGCATCCGGGGATGGCGGCGTGCTGCTGAGATGAGTGGCGCTGAAGGTGAGTGAGAGCGCGATGTGCGATGCACCCTTTTCGTATTTGTAATGAACTGAGTTCTTTTTCTGTGTCTTTTAGATGCTGCGACATTGTCAGCATGGATGCCGGTTATGAAGAAGAAATGCAGTGAGTAAGCGCGGTGTGCAGCGCCTCTAGATGTTTCCACGCTAACCTGGAGTGTCTTTTCCCCCTCGCAGACGGATGCGAAGTTCCGGAGACACAGTTCCCCCAGAGCGGCTGGGATTCAGGTAACCGTTTGAAGCTCGTACTGTATTTGAAAAAAAATAAGCGAAGAGCTGTAAAATGCTTACTAATGCCTTTTCTCTGTTCTTTTCCTCTTCATTAGGAAGCGGCGTGCCGGGATGGGAATGACATCGCCAGCCTACCAGTTAACGTGCGTATTTTGCCCTTTTACGCATGTAAGTATGGCAAATACGGATCATTTCATTTTGTACTGCGTACCGAGTACGCTTTGATTTACTCATTAAAAAAACATACTTTCCACCACTAGATGGCACTGTAGCATTTCTTTTGTCAGCAGCATAGCCTTCTTATGCATGATGGTGAATTTCCAACTGAAAGACCAAATCTGTGACAGCAAAGCGAGCAACACAATAAAGCATGCACCCTTTTAAAATGTGTTCATACCCATAACGTATGTGTTGGATACGTTTTACACTCTTGCAGAGGAGAAAACTCATTTTTACTCTCTTGAAATTGCATTTACGCTCTAATTTGAAAAATCATGCGTAAAATACTCCACCCTCAAAATCTTATCTGGAGCACTGGACATCGCCGAAGATGCCCGCAGAAAAGAAAGAGCATTGAATGATGGGCAGAAGGGCTGCAAGGTAAGGCTGTTCCTAATGGTGTTCTTGTTCTTGCAGGAGCTGAGCGCAGAAGAAAGATGCAGGCCCACTGGAGACCGATCCGAACACAGTGAGTGTCACGCTGCAGGTGCAGAAAACGCAAAGCATGCTTCTCAGCCTGGGTGTGGCTTAAATAGTCTCTGGGTATCCCAGGTGCCTCTGGGCTGAACCACACCCAAAAGACTAGACCGCACATGCATTTCTGGATACCGAAATATGTGGGGACATCCATTTTGTCCCTATCAATGCATTACAAGTCCAGCCCCCAATGTTATCCTATGGGAGTGAGTGAGTCTGGTGCCACAAGCGCCAAGTCTGACTCCAAGTGAGTCTTTGGAGGAATGGAGAGTCCCTTGAGGGCCATGTAGGTGATTGTGGCCTGGCTCCAGTCTGACATCTTGGAGGGCTGGGGACAAGAGGGGCAGGAATCATGACAAACATCCTGCAAATGCGGCTGTCATTTCATCATTAAATGTGCCATGATTAGCTGACGTGGAATATATATAGTTTGGCATAGTTATTTGTAAAATGTAAAGTTTTGCCACGCTGTATTTTTTTAAGGTAAAGCTGGACATGAAAAAAAAATGTGAATCTCAAAGGGGATTTGCAATATTTGTGTTCTGGCCTCTCCTCAACTAATCCTTAGAGAGGGGTTGGACTTTGGGGGTGGAGAGAAAGGTAACTGTCCGATCCTGGTTGCGATTTCATAAGATAGTGTAACGCTCACCTGATTCTCGCAGAGGCGCCGGTCTTGACTGGGCGACTACCGTATCTTCAAAGGTGATGTGTAGCACCCGGTTGGCTCTTTGGGCTGGACCTCTGTGCACTGTATGCCTGACGTGTAGAGTAAGATGTCTGCAGATAGAAAATATGGGGTTAATGAACTGGGGTTATTGGGGTGTCCCTATCTCTTTCCTCTTCTCCTCTCCTGTAGACCCCCAAAGGTTAACGCTCTCACCTTAGGTAAGTGAATGCCGAGCTCTCCATCTGCCTCGGGGCAGGGTGCTGTAACCAGTTTCTTCACTGGATAGGTAGCGCAGGCCTCTTGACTTCAGAGGACTGCTGTCCGTCGTTTACTGCACGAACGGTAAGTTTCGAGTCATTCAAATGTCTTTAAAGTCTTTAGTAATGATGTCTCTTGTTTTGCAGGGTTCCGGCGATGGCGGATGACGGGCTGAAGTGAGTTGAAGATGGAGCCCGTGTGATGAATAGAAGTGCCTGGAAGCACGTAAGTAAGCGCTTGTTGCCTGCTTCACTATGCGCTCTAACTGTCTTTTTATTTTGCAGGTACGAGTTCGGAGCGGCTGCAGGGTGCCGGAATACCCACTGGATTAGATGTGGAAAGGAGTAATGGCACGTGAGTATTAAAGTTCCCCAATGTCTTTAAACGCACCTTGTTTTGTCTTTCAGATGCGGGATGCAGCGCCGAAGACCTCCGGAGCGCACGAAGAGTAGGTAAGCCTTTGCCTTTCAGATGCCGGAATGCTAACCTGTTCTTTCTTGTCTTTATAGGTGTTGCTGAAGACTGGATTCAGGATGGTAAGCCTTTGCCTTTCAGATGCCGGAATGCTAACCTGTTCTTTCTTGTCTTTATAGGTGTTGCTGAAGACTGGATTCAGGATGGTAAGCCTTTTTCCTTAGGCCCAGGACCGGATGCAGAAGACACGATGAGCGTTCTGCTGCAGAGGTTGCAGAATAACGCAAAGCAAGATTCATCCACCGGGTGTGGTTTAAATAGCCTCCTGTAGTGCTTAGGTGTCTCCTTCCACAGCCACGCCTAAGTAAGAAAAGAGTTCCTGGTAAGAAAAGAGTTCCTGCCTTCCAGAAGAGTTCCAGTGTTCTGAATCTAGGGAGTGGCTCCAGCCCCACCCAACAGGAAAAGTAGTTCCAAACAGAAGAGGATCAGAGGCTCAACTGGCAGGCAAGTAAGCAGCATGGTCTGCTGAAGGTAAGTCCACCCAAGCATTATGAGCCCGGCGCTTCCAGCGCTGGGACTGGGCATATTTATGAGCCTGGTGCCACTGGCGCCAGGACTGGGTCCAAAAGGTCCCAATTGGGACTGGTTGGCACTCGGAACCTGGGTTATGGATCTGCTTCCAAGGGAGTTGGGAAAACCCTGACCTTTTGGAAGCAGAGATCATGACAGTACCCCCCCCCCAAGGCCCCTCCCAAACCGGGCTTCTCCGGGGGTTTTGGCTTGTCAGGAAATGTTCGGTGAAATCTTTTGATTAGGTGAGGAGCGTGGACATATTCAGCAGGTTCCCAGGATCTCTCTTGGGGGCCGTAGCCTTTCCAGTCAATTAGGTAGAATAGTTTAGATTTGGAGATCTTGGAGTCCAGAATGCTTTTGACTTCAAACTCGAGTTCTCCATCCACTAGGATAGGTTTTGGAGATTTGGTTAGTCGGGTTTGAAGTTGCACGGGTTTTAATAGAGAGACGTGGAAGACCGGATGTATCTTCATGTGCGGGGGCAAGTCCAACTTGACCGCTACTGGGTTTACTATGGTAGTGATGGAATAGGGACCAAGGTATCTTGGGTTGAATGTGCGTGGCCCTTTTAGAGATAGATATTTGGTGGATAACCAGACTTGATCCCCTACTTGATAGTGAGGGGCTTCCTTCCGATGTTGATCTGCTCCTTTCTTGTATTGTTCTTTAGCCCTTTGAAGGTGAGAAACAGCTTCCTTAAAGGCTTGGGTGATTGTAGAATGCAGGTAGTCTACTGCTGGTGTTTCAAGATCTTGGAGGGGATCCAACTCCGAGGTTCGAGGGTGACTGCCGTACAAAAGAAAAAACGGGGTTTTCCCAGTTCCTGAATGGACAGAGTTATTGTAGGCATACTCGGCTATCCAAAGGATATCTTTCCAAGTTTTTTCAGTTTGTTGCAGCATGCACCGTAAATACTGTTCCAGAGTTTGATTGGTCCTCTCGGTTTGTCCGTCGGTCTGAGGGTGGTGACTGGTCGATAGTCTCACATCAATTTGAGCCGACCGACAGCAACTTCGCCAAAAATGAGAAATAAATTGACTACCTCGATCCGAAATTAGAACCGAAGGAAAACCGTGCAGTCGGACGATGTTTTCGAGAAATTCTCGGGCCAGAGTTGCTGCTGTTGGCAAGCCTTTGAGCGGAATGAAATGCGCCATCTTGGAGAATAAGTCCACGATTACTAGAATCGTATTGTATCCGGAGCATGGAGGTAGATCGGTGATGAAGTCCATAGAAAGCGTATGCCAAGAGCGAGGTGGGATGTCAATAGGGCGTAAGAGGCCTGCTGGTCTTTCCTTTTGACTCTTGTTTTGGGCGCATACTCCACAGGACATTATAAAGTCTCTGATATCTTTTTTCCAAGACGGCCACCAGAAGTAGCGCTTGATCTTTTCTGAGGTCTTGGCTATACCGGGATGGCCTTCCATTAAAGAATCGTGATAACAAGAGATTACTTTTTTCTGTAAATCTGTGCTGGGTAGGTATAATCGTTCTTGGAAATACAATAAGTTGTCCTTTACTGCAAAGTCCTTTCCCTGCAGATGCCAATTCTGTATGTCTGCTGGAGTTACAAGTTGCCTGGCCTTATCCTTAACTTCCTCTATGGATTCTGTGGCGATTACACCCAGAATTCTTTGTTCGGGAATGATTGGTACAGGTTTAGGGTTGACCAAGTGTTCTTCCACTCCCATCCGAGAAAGGGCATCGGCTTTACCGTTCTTTGTACCAGGTCGATAGGTAATTATGAAGTCAAACTCGGCAAAGAATAATGCCCAACGGAGTTGTCTAGAGGATTGGGCTTTTGCGGTCTTCAAATATTGCAGGTTTCGGTGATCCGTAATCACAGTAACGGTGTGTCGGGCCCCCAGCAGATAATGCCGCCAAGCCTTAAAGGCAGACTTGATAGCCAGAAGTTCCTTGTCAGTAATCGTGTAATTGATTTCAGGAGGCGAGAATTTGCGGGACCAAAATGCCACGGGATGCAACTGATTGGTTACCGGGTCCTTTTGTGATAGAACTGCCCCCATGGCAAGGCTTGAAGCATCAGTTTCCACGATGTAGGGGAGTTCGGGGCGAGGGTGTTTTAAGATTGGTGCAGAGATAAATTTAGTCTTCAAATCCTGGAAAGCTTGTTCCGCCTCGGTAGACCATTCAAAACGTTTGTTTTTCTTTAACAAGGCAGTGATGGGCTGGACTATTCGAGAGAATTCGGGGATAAACCTGCGGTAAAAGTTAGCGAAGCCTAACATGCTTTGCACACCTTTTACGGAGGATGGTGATGGCCATTTGAGAACTGCATCGACCTTCTTTGAATCCATACGCACTCCGCCAGGTGATAATATGAATCCCAAGAATTCAACTTCAGTCATGTTGAAAACACATTTTTCCAACTTAGCGAAAAGTTTGTGTTGACGCAATCTTTCGAGGACCATTTTCACGTGTTTCCGATGTTCAGATTCCGATGAAGAATAAACGAGGATGTCGTCAATGTAAACAACAACACATACATCTATGAGCTCTCTGAGGACATCGTTCATAAAATATTGAAAGGCGGCCGGGGCATTGCAAAGTCCGAAGGGCATGACCTGATATTCAAATAGCCCATACTTGGTGCGGAAGGCCGTCTTCCATTCATCGCCCTCTTTTACTCGTACCAAGTGGTAAGCTCCTCTAAGATCCAGCTTTGTATATATGCATGCTTTTCTGACTTGGTCCAGGAGTTCAGGGATCAAAGGTAACGGATATCTATTCTTAACGGTGATCTGGTTCAGGGAGCGATAATCGATACAAGTTCTAAGGTCTCCTTCCTTTTTTGGAACGAAGAACAAAGCTGAAGAAGCAGGGGACTTGGAAGGACGAATAAACCCATTTGCCAGGTATTGATCCAGGTATTGTCGAAGGTGAAGGTTCTCAGGCTCGGTGAGGGCATAAATTCTACTACAAGGAGGAGTAGATCCAGGTATCAGGTCTATCTGGCAGTCATAAGACCTATGAGGAGGTAGAGAGTTAGCCTGATCCTTCCGGAAAACATCTTGGTATTCTAGGTATTCGGGAGGTAACTGGGGAGTCTCTGAAGAAATTGCGGCCAGTGCAACACCAGGTGGAGGGTGACAAGTAGAGACACATTCTGGAAACTGGACCGTTCTTGCTCGCCAATCGATCAGAGGATTGTGTTTCTCTAACCAAGGTATTCCTAGAATAATCTGAAACTGAGGGGCCTTGATCACATCGAACACGATCTTCTCATGGTGTCCATCTTGACTTACTAGCGTCACCTCTTGAGTGGTATGCGTTACTGGCCCGGAGGCTATCTCCGTACCATCCACCGTAGTAATGACGTCCTTTACAGCCTTGGGACAAAGAGTTAGATTCATCCTCAAAACCATTTCATGATCCACATAATTGCCGATGGCACCGCTGTCGACGTAAGCTTCAATTGCATGTAATCGATCCGGATTATCAGGGCTAATGAGGACCATAGGTATCACGAAATGCGAGGTCACGGAACTGGTTTTCACGCTCGGCAAGAGGACCTCTATTCTTGTCGGGCGAGGTCGTTTCCCTGCTCAGAGTTTGTAACTTTGGTAACTGCAGCTCCTACTGCCTTCTTGGCAGGTTTCACCGGACAGTCTCGAAGAAAGTGCCCTGAGTTTCCGCAATATAGGCATAATTGCAACTGTTTTCCTCCTTTCCCGCTCCCTTTGTGTTAGAGGACCTTTCAGACCCCCTATTTGCATGGGTTCCCCAGAGTCTACTCCTTTGGAAGGAGTTGGCGGTTTGGAAAATACTCGAGCATCAAACTTGGAACGATCGGCCTTCCTGTTCTGCAGCCTGTGATCTATTTGAACGACCAAGTCTATATAATCCGAACAGTCTTGTGGGGGATTCACTACTTGGGCTAAAACGTCTTTGAGCTCTCCACGTAGACCTCTATAAAACAGCGTAATCCTTTTGTCCTCAGGCCATTGAGTTTCCACTATTAGTCTATTGAAAGATGCAGTATAAGCCAAAAGGTCTTGATTACCCTGTCGCAACGAAAGAAGCTCATTGTCCAAGGCCTGCCCCTGTGAATGTCTTGCGAACAGTTTTTCCATACTAAGCTGAAAGGCTTGAAAATCATGGAGAACCGGATCATCTTGATTAACTAGAGGGATCGACCAGTCTGACGCATTGCCACTAAGGTACGAAAGTACAAAAGCTACTTTTGCTTGATCAGTTGGAAAGGCTGCTGGCCGGCATAAGAAGTGCAACCGGCACTGATTGATAAATACTGCAAACCTCTTTGGGTCTCCAGAAAATCGTTCGGGCGGAGCCAGAGGTACATTCCCAGGTAGGTTGAGTTTTGCGGTAGGCTTTGCGTTCTGTAACGCTCACCTGATTCTCGCAGAGGCGCCGGTCTTGACTGGGCGACTACCGTATCTTCAAAGGTGATGTGTAGCACCCGGTTGGCTCTTTGGGCTGGACCTCTGTGCACTGTATGCCTGACGTGTAGAGTAAGATGTCTGCAGATAGAAAATATGGGGTTAATGAACTGGGGTTATTGGGGTGTCCCTATCTCTTTCCTCTTCTCCTCTCCTGTAGACCCCCAAAGGTTAACGCTCTCACCTTAGGTAAGTGAATGCCGAGCTCTCCATCTGCCTCGGGGCAGGGTGCTGTAACCAGTTTCTTCACTGGATAGGTAGCGCAGGCCTCTTGACTTCAGAGGACTGCTGTCCATCGTTTACTGCACGAACGGTAAGTTTCGAGTCATTCAAATGTCTTTAAAGTCTTTAGTAATGATGTCTCTTGTTTTGCAGGGTTCCGGCGATGGCGGATGACGGGCTGAAGTGAGTTGAAGATGGAGCCCGTGTGATGAATAGAAGCGCCTGGAAGCACGTAAGTAAGCGCTTGTTGCCTGCTTCACTATGCGCTCTAACTGTCTTTTTATTTTGCAGGTACGAGTTCGGAGCGGCTGCAGGGTGCCGGAATACCCACTGGATTAGATGTGGAAAGGAGTAATGGCACGTGAGTATTAAAGTTCCCCAATGTCTTTAAACGCACCTTGTTTTGTCTTTCAGATGCGGGATGCAGCGCCGAAGACCTCCGGAGCGCACGAAGAGTAGGTAAGCCTTTGCCTTTCAGATGCCGGAATGCTAACCTGTTCTTTCTTGTCTTTATAGGTGTTGCTGAAGACTGGATTCAGGATGGTAAGCCTTTTTCCTTAGGCCCAGGACCGGATGCAGAAGACACGATGAGCGTTCTGCTGCAGAGGTTGCAGAATAACGCAAAGCAAGATTCATCCACCGGGTGTGGTTTAAATAGCCTCCTGTAGTGCTTAGGTGTCTCCTTCCACAGCCACGCCTAAGTAAGAAAAGAGTTCCTAGTAAGAAAAGAGTTCCTGCCTTCCAGAAGAGTTCCAGTGTTCTGAATCTAGGGAGTGGCTCCAGCCCCACCCAACAGGAAAAGTAGTTCCAAACAGAAGAGGATCAGAGGCTCAACTGGCAGGCAAGTAAGCAGCATGGTCTGCTGAAGGTAAGTCCACCCAAGCATTATGAGCCCGGCGCTTCCAGCGCTGGGACTGGGCATATTTATGAGCCTGGTGCCACTGGCGCCAGGACTGGGTCCAAAAGGTCCCAATTGGGACTGGTTGGCACTCGGAACCTGGGTTATGATCTGCTTCCAAGGGAGTTGGGAAAACCCTGACCTTTTGGAAGCAGAGATCATGACAGATAGCACCTCCTAATATTAGGTTTCCATGGGAGGGACCTGAAGAGTAAAAAGGTCTTGCACTATGGGAAAGGGGAGAACTGGACAGAACTGGGCAGACAAGGAAAGACAGAAAAGGAGAAAAAGGAGTGCTGCATAAAACAATCTTGGGTGGTGTGGCCTTAACATTGAGAGTCCTTAAACCTTGCCTTGGGGAAGCCAAAAGCTGACTAGGCTGTGATCCTTGAGGAGAAGCCTGATCTGAGAGAAAAGCTGGTGATGATCTCTGACTGAAGTGATCAGACCCTAAGTTGTCCAAAGAGGAGCCTGACTGTCTAACCAGATAACTGATCCATTTAAAACCAAGAGTGTGGGGAATTTGCCTGCCCAATATCTTCCCTTCATAGTGGGTGGGGGCAAATGGTGTAGACCCATAGCATATTGGACTGTATATTAATTTAATTAACTCCCAAATAGATTGACACACTGGGAAGCTTGAAAGAGTTTGAAACTTCCACCTTATCTCCTAGCAGGAATAATGGTGTAGTCAATAAAGTAATTGAGGTGTCCTGCCTACAAAAAAATTAATTTGTAATTGTCACCTTTCCCAAACCTTACCTCTAATTCAAAAAGTTGTTTGGTTCATTCCCAAACCCAGCCTTAAACATTGTATTTAAACAGAAAGGTCCATGTACCTAAAAACGAAATTCCCAATTGTCACCAGTCCCTAGATCTGGCCTTTAAAGAGAGGGGAGCTGCATAACACTGATGCTTTGTTATTTGGGTGGTGGGTGGAGAAGTGCTTTGCAAAAGTGGGACCTCATGTATCCAACACTGAATGTGTGATATGTAACATGTTTTAAAGTCAACATAATCCAAACCTCATTGAACATGAAAATATATACATAAATATGTATTCTGCCTGTACCCCTGCCTGGTTCTTGGCTCATTGTTAGCATGGGGGAGGGATCTATGTGGCTCTATATGAGTCATAGATAGGATGTGCTGAATCCTAAATAAATGATCTATTGTAGTCTCATGTAAATGGGGGGGAGACTTCCTATGTTGAGCATGATCTCCAAATATACTGTTACAATCCATAAGAATTGGCAATCATTTATAAACCGAGAAGGCAGTTATTCTGAGTGCAATAAAGACAGAAATGGTCTATAATGCATTAATGTTGCCGGGTACACACATTTACAAGACAGCCAGACCTGAACAATCATTATCTGATCACATTTGAGGAAGACTTGCTTCAATCCTAGTTGACAATGTCCAACCCTCCTCTACTGGGTGACCGTAACCTAGGTCTTAACAACCTCACTGACCTACCAGCCACCTCGATAGCCAATGCCCTCATGACCATTGGCTTAACTTAGCGTATTCTTGGCCCTACCCACATAAAAGGGTGCTCACTTGATTGGCTCACTGACCTCAACTGCCACACATCCATCAAAGCCAAATCTTCATATTCCTGCTCAGACCACCATATCATCACCTTCTCACTCCCCATGAGTCTCTCGCCAACTCACCAAGAAGAACCTCTCCCCTCTCCTCAGCGTCATTAACCCAGAATGCCTGGTTACTATTGAGCCTTTGTTCCTAGCAGATTTCTACATGAAAACCATGGCTAGCGCCATCGATTCCATAGACAAACTGGTACCCAAAAAAGTCAAACCCATAATCCACTCAAACTTCTGGTACACTCCCTATCTCACAACCCTCAGAACTGAAAAAAGACTTGCTGAACCTTGCTGAAAAAGTAATCCCTCGGAAGTCTCCAAACTCAAATTCTCCAACCTGTCCAACCAATACAAGAAAGCCATCATCCAAGCTAAAGCTAGCACATTCAACTCTAGAATTGTGTCACATATTCAGTTCACATGTATCCAGCTCCCATCAAGCACATGTGCCGTTCACAGCGGTCTTCTACCTGGCAGGGGCACCAAAAAACTCTACAAGTCATTATGCATATCATCGAGGGAGGCACCCTGGCCCCTCACAGAGGTTGTTTCGCTGGTGGCTTAGACGGCATTCCCGCTGGCAGTTACCATGGAAATTAGGGGACGCTCAGGTAACGCTACCATCCGATCACGTGGCACATAAGCAGTCACGTGATCAGTAACTACAGCAAAGACTTTAAAAGAATGCTTGGTGCGGGGCTCAGCACTTCTCAGCTGTGTTCCTGGTCAGCGTCTAGCTTTCTTCCTTGCATCTCGTTTCAATTACATATGACTTCCTGGCACCTGACCTCGGCAAGCTTTGATGGATTGTTCTTTGGATTGTGTTCTGATACGATGCTATTCCCTCGTGCATTTGCATTTCCTCAATTGAACTTGACCTCAGAATACTCATTGGATTGTTTTGAACTTTCGCCATGTACCGCAAACTTCTCTGCCCGATTCTCTGCTGCATTGGTACTATCACCCACGTTGCTTCCCTGTTGCAGTATCCTGGGCTACTCTACCATTGGATATACCACCTTGGTAGCTGGACTACTGCTACACTACCACACTGCACCGCTCCTGTTAGGGAGAATTCTCAAGAATGTGCTAAATTCCCTTACATTTTGAGACCCCCAGTAAATTTGCTAAATTTCTAGGATTTCACTTTTTACCTGGGAAGAGTGGGAGTCTTTTTTCCACACTCTTCCATGTATTTTGAAGTGTTTTTTTACTTTTGTGTTCTTTGGATATGGAGTTTTAAAACAACTCCATAGGCAGCATCTTTTTCTATGTGTCAGACAGCACGCTCAGTGCAGTGGCACACAGGTGTCTTTCAGAATCCCCAAGGTTTAAATACCTTCTCTGAGACTGACTACTGTCTCCCAGAGCATGTAAAGTTAAATTGACTTCACTAGTCTTTTTAAATTTACAGACCCAAAAACACACTATCTTCCCATAGAGTGCTGGAGGGGTTGCTTAGCTTCCCCTGAGTTTAGACACTCGTGTAACAGTCAAATGTTACCCTTTCCCACTTGAAATGGCTGGTGGCAGTGGTTTTAAACAAACTACCATGATTTTTCCCTACCGCAAACACTGGTAGCTAAAAATTGGGTCAGCCATGTTTTCCAATATGGGGCCCAAGACCTATCTGTAAAAACAGACTCCGGTCAACTTGTTTCGCCATTTATATTTGGAAAGGTCTTTCTTGTGTTTGTCTCTGTGCGCCAAACCAGGTTTGGTCCCTTTGTTCATTGGCCTTTGGCAGGTTTAAGTGCTGAAGCCCTCCTCTGGCGCCTGAGTGTCTGGGGTGAACAGGAGGTGAGGGGGGTGCCCGAAACTCCCTGTGCTTAGTCTCCTAGGAGACCTGAATGCACTCTGGTGTGATTGGCCGGCTGGCTGTCCGGCAAGGACAGCCACCCTGCTGTGTGAATGACAGCCAGGCTGGAACGAATGGGGGAAAACTGTTTAAAAGCAGGTCTCTGGGACTTCAAAAGCAGAGTCGACCACTGGAACAGAAGAACCGAAGACAAGCTGAAGGAAGACAACTGGAGCAACTCCTGGTCCACTGGTGAAGCCCTGCTGCAGGTCTGAATTGCCTGAAACTCCATCGACAGAGAAGCCCTTCAAGGTTAAGTTCTTCCCTTGAGTTTGGTGGGAACAACCAACTTGTAAGCTACCTGGACACCGTCCCCAGCCTGGTTACATTTTCTTCAGAATGCTGTTGAAAACCGTATAGCCAGGGGGTAGGAAACCAGTTTGTGGACTTTAAAGCACTCACTCCTTAAACCGATGCTTTGCCAAGCTTGTGGCCTCTTCCCTGGGCAGTGCAGGAACATCCCAACGTCCTCCTTGTCCCCACGACTGAAGCTCAGGAACAGCAAGATCTGCAGGAACCTCCAGGAACATCTGCCTCAGCTCCAGCTTTTCTTCACTTACAAGGTACTGTGCAAGTGCGGTGCAGAACTCTGTTCGGCCGCGGTGAAAGTTTGTGAAACTTTCCCAACTTCGAAGGCTTGTCCTTCCCTAAACCAACATCTAACTTTTCGTCTGACCAAATTCTGCTAAGATCTGTGGCAAAGACTTAACCATTTACTACCAGAACTGTTCTTTCCTATACAAGACTCTGAACCATTTACTTTGGCCCAGGCCTATTGAATTGAATTGCTGGTTGTAGTGAACTGAAACCCTTTGTCCTGCCTATGAAAGTATTTGTGCTGTTGATTCGTATAACCTTGTCTTTTTACCCCTTTTTAAAGTAACTGAAGTGCCATTTTGCCCCCACTTCAGGGGAGCTGAACTTGTTCAGAACCCGATTGGTTGTGCATTGTAGTATATTCGATTGTGACATTGAGTAAGAACTAGTGGAATGTTTTCAAAATGACTGTGTAAATAAATGTATATTCTTTTACCAAGAAACCTTGAGTAAGTGTTTGTTTGAATCACTGTATTTCTGGGTCCTTTGTGTAACCTGTTCTATGTCAGGAATCGTAAGGAATGGAGGCATGCTGAGAATCATCCTACGCGACATCCTGCATCTGTTTTTCTGCCTTCTCCTCTGTATCGATCTCCGAATCTATTACGGAAATGGTTGCCTAATACACGTACAGGCAGTCATCCAGTCGTTCCTATTCATTTAGGCAGCGCTGGGGATTACCATGGAAACGCGGTCGCTGGGATCACGTGTCTTTGCAAGTTGATGTACTTATATCTATGCCCCACTTTCCTGTTTCACTTTGCTTCTGAAATAATTTTCTTTGGCTCTACGTACTTTGTATTTCTCTCGGATATTCAAGACCCGGCTTTGCTTTACGGATTCCTGCTTCTTGTCCCCTTGTCTGCATTGATAATTGGTTTCCTTAGCTACGACTCTCGGAACTGTTATCAGACTGTCTTTTGGATTACGGCTTCCTCGGATTATTCTTGCCTGCATTGTTACGATTTACGGAACTGTTTACTGACCTTCTTTGATCGTCGTTTCTGCTGTAACACTGTTCTATTTGTTACCGACCCGGAACTCTTCTCAATGTGCTATTGGAACTTGAATCCCTTCATCTTCATTGTACACTCACTGGATCTGTTGACGGACTTGTGGAATACACTTCCTCTCATTCCTTGCTGGACTAGAGTTTCTTCGGTGTTCTAGGCATCTGCGTGCCATCGGTTTTAGGTGGACATTATTCTTTCATGCTGGATTACTATTTTTAGGCGTCCTCGTGCCGGCGGTGGGTAGGTGGAACTTACTTCAACTTCCCAAGTCATTTCTTCACGGACATCAATCCATCCTCGGAACATAACAAGAACTCACACATGGTAAGACTGTTCTATTATTTACAATTCACGATTAGATTAGCTGATTCATCGGCCTGGTTATATATTGCATTCTTCTGCTTTAGAGTTCTGACGCATTTCTCTATTTCATTGGAATAACCATTTCTGCAGTCCAAGTTTACTTTCAGGTACTATTTCATTAGTTATCTGATATTTACTGGCTATTTTTGTCCTACTGTTGTTAATTTGTTGTTCCTTTGGAGGCTGGCTGGTTCCGGTGGAGTCCTTTCATCTTTTGGTCAATTGACCTTTCAGGGAGTTTATTTGATTCTTCTGATAGGTACATTGACAAAAAGAACTCGTCATCTACACGACAAGTTCAACTCTCAAGCCAGGGCTCTTTTAGTCGGTGAAGAAAGGTCTCTGATCTAACATTCTACTGCTCACTTTACCCTTGAGATAAGTATGGCTGCTCAGCCACTGCTACCACTTTACTGTGTAGTACAGGCTTGTACCGAAGGTGAAATTGTACTTACACTTGTGGTCTTAATTGTGTGTAGTGTTCCCAAAGGGTACTGCATATGATTCTGCCTAACACTGGTGTACAGTGGTGAGGATAAAAGTATACTTGTTACATTTAGAGTGCTACTCTTACCTTTATTCAAATAACCTTCAAAAGGCTAAGCACCACTAGAGAAGCAATTGTTTTATCATGTCTGATATGGATATCTACAGACAGGAGACCCTAGTCACTTTAACAGTTGATCAATTGAGAGAAATGTGGAAAGCTAGGCATCTCACTGTAAAAGGCAAAAAGGTTGAATTGATAGAAAAATTGTTGGAATACCAAAGTCTGAGGAGTGGGTCTGAAACACCTACCCCTACAGCAAATGTGGAGAATGTTGATGAGGATGATAATATGTCTGAGCCAAACTCTAATATTATTGATGAGTTAGATGAGGAAGAAGAGTCTCGAAATGTAGGCCCTGTTTTACCTCCACCTGCTCATAGGCCTCAACCTTTGACCACAGGGACCCCATTAAGTCCAACCCTAAATCCTGAATTTGTCTCTGTGGAAAGAATGAGACTAGAATTGGAGTTTAAAAGAATCCAAGCCCAAACTGAAAGCAAACATCAAGAACTTAAGCTCAGAGAAATTGAGTTGAATCATACACTTGAAATGAAAAAGTTGTCTGTTGAAAGTGGTTCTCTCCCAGAGTCTTCTAGGTCTTCCAGTCTGTGGGGTATTTTGTGTAGATTTAGGGCCCAGTGGTATTTTCTTAGAGCCAAAAATAAAAATAATTGAGCAATAATCACTCCTTACATTTAGATTGGGTTTGCTATTATAATGGTATAGTGGCTATGCATTATTTCAGTACACAGATACATTTGGTTGGTATACATTTCGTTGTGGTATAGTGATGAGCATGATTTTCTGTTCTTCTTGTGGTCCCCAATATACAAAACCCCCTTCTTCTTGCTTGGTCTGTTCATGTGATCACTAGAAAGACCTTGGTCCTACATTTTATAGATACCACAATTTTCACATAGAGTGCCGCCTATGGCTGTTATCACTAATTTTTTTACATTAGTGAGACTATGTTTCCATGGAGTATTCGCAATAACATGTGGTATTATCACTAATTTATTTACATTAGTGAGACTATGTTTCGATAGGCCTCTCTCTGCTGATTCATATACGCTCAGCAGACTATTGCATTATATTCCATTCAGAAGCCACACACACGTACATACCCTGAGTGGAACCACGCACACAGCTATTTATAATTGCTCATAACATTACATCATCTGCATAGGAAGTTTGGCACATATATTACCTAATAACCTCCCCTTTTATTATGTGATATGTGCTAAATGCACCAGAGAAAGACAGAAGCAAAAAAAAAACTTTACACAGGCTGTGATTTATAACAGTTTAATTTCAAAATAATACATTACCAGCTTTGCGAGGCAGTCTTTTCTAGAATAAACAGAAGCGAAACAAGTGCAAAAATACAAGGCATTTCATTTTACCTTTGCAACAATAAAAAGAACAGTCATTTAGATGGCAACATTATAAAGTGGCATATAAACACAGGAGAATTCCCTATCGCTACACTGCTTGTCTAAAAGTAGATCATTCGTCCGGCAGTCACAGCAATCTCACTCCATTTGTATATTTACCAGCTATTTGTAGCTTTTCAGCACGCAAAGTCTCCTGGCTTGTCGTCCTTGAGCAGTGACCCAGGGCTCTTTTTTTTTCTTTCTTTAAGGCACCCAGCGAGAACATGCAGTTCAATCTGCAATCTGCAGTTCTCAAGCCATTGCCAAGTGACTAGGAAACCCCAGTCTCTGAAGGTCAGTGGTCCAGCTCCTCACAGCAGCAGAACGAAGGCGACTTCACTGCAACTCCGCAAAATGTCTTCTCCCTCTCCTTCTCTCCGAGCTGCTTCAAGAAACATCTGTTACAGCCCCTAAGGTGATGTGTCACCAATCAAAATACACAATAGTCTACCCTCTTTCCTCAACAATGGCTCACTTTTACAGTAAGCAACTGTATCTAACTGATTTCCTGCTATTCGAATTTTGCTTCCTGCAAAGACCGTGAACAGAGAAAAGAGAGAGAAAAAAAATATGAACACACGTTTAAAATGAATCTCAGCCTGCCTCATTTTGCACATGGAGAACACATTATAATGTTAAGGAGTTAAAATCGTGTTAGTATTTGTTAATCAAGTTAATTAATTAAATATCTAATGTTTCTCCTGTAATTGAGGCATTTCAGGTGAGAAAAAAATGGTGTGCTTTTAAACTAAATATTGAGAAAAATGGTGTGCTTTAACAAAAATATCCTGTCTTCATATACCTGTCCATGTGTTACCCTGGCAACACATGGCTTGCTGTACCACATTACAGCAATACTGTGATCCCATGCAGTGGCGCTAAATTATACTACATACACTCCTTTTTCTGCGAATTTGGCCATGGTCCAAGCCACAATTGGAAGAAACCCAACTTGCTCCCTTTCTTCTTTTAAAATGTATGCATATTAGGATATCTTTCTCTCCCCGTTGTAACTACTAACATGAGCAACATCTTCATTTTCACTGACAAAACAATCAACCATTCTCCCATTATTAGCACCAAGACAGCTAAACCCACTATAGAGCGTTCCCCCCAGGTTCCCCAATTAAACCTTTCCACTTCTATTATACCCAGGTTACTAACTGTAATATTATTCTTTCTCAGATTCATCTTCACCACATGCTTCTCTTTATGATTCAATAAGAACTCCACATCCGGGCCTATTGGAAATGCATCCCTTTGAAAAAATTCAACATTTTCTACTTGGCTTTCCCAAATTTCATTCGTAACATGAAATAGTGTTAAACCTCCAATCGACACAATTGTGTCCTTTGGGACCTGTACGTAAAATACATTATATTTCACCTGTTTGACCACAAATGTTCCATGATTCAAATGAACTACTGTAAAGTTTTTCATACAGGTGCTGACCAACCATTTACCTTTGACCATCTTAGCTTGTGCCAATTCTTCAACCCCCATATTGCTAATAATTACTTCACATCCTTCTGATATACTTGGGTCAGATTTCAAACCACAAATAGCGTCTGAAGCATCAGGAATAAACGGTTTACCTGGGCAGATATAATTTTGTTCTTTAAATTTCACACAAGTTTCCAAATTTGGTATCAAGTAAACCTCAGGCTCCCATGACTGAAATGCCACCACTTCTGGAGTCTTAATCTTAATAAATGTGTCCTCTTGCCAAAATCCCACATTGTGTACCGACTTGGTTTGATAAATAAGTTCAGGGTCTACATACGGGATACATAGTAAAAACCCTATTTCCAATCTTTCCAAGTCCACATATAATGGCATTGCATTACCCATTTCAAATGCAATTTTTACCTGTACCACATCAATCTCCCTCCTGGTCAACCTTTCTATCATTTGATGAATAATATCCTGTGAAACGAAGTGCAATGGTATACGACCTTGAATCAGTTGTAAAATTGCAGTTTGAACTTCTCTCGTGTAATTTGTTAACAGTCTATCAACAGGACTCATTATATTCAAGATTTCACTCAGTGTTCTGTCATGCTTAATAATCAATTTAGTCGCCTGTTGCATTTTATCCGCTTGTTCATTCAATATGATCGCAGTTTCATTTATGAACCTTACTTGTTCATCTAATCCCCCTCTAATTCCATCTAAGGTTTTTTGTATTATCTCCAGGTCAACACTCAATTGTTGTGCTTTAGTACTCAGCGTCCCTACTGAAATGGCATTGGCTGTTGACATTGTGGTACCTATTATGGCTCCAATTATAGACATTACCAATGAGACTGCAAGCATCACTGCTCCTCTTTTTCCTCTCCTCTTCTTAATGTCTGCTGAATTCACAAATGTTTTCTCCAATTGCATTAACATATCTCTTATTCACTGCTTAGCGTCCTCTTTTCTTAGTTCCAGCCACTCTTTAGTCTGCTCAGCTTTAATTCCAGTATTGTTAAAATGTTTTTCTATCAGAGTATCAGGATTCAATGGTATGTAAATGTTCTGGAAAATCATCCTTCTATCACTCATGATGAATCCTGGTGCTTCTTCTACTGCAATACCAGATGCTTGTCCAGGCTCAATGACAACCTGTGCTTCTACAGTTTTGAAGTTCCCTCCGAATGTCATCATAACTATCCATATTGTCGACGTCATCATCAATGCTGATTGCTTTGTAGCCTTGGTCTTGACCCCCTTCCGGGGCTTTTCCGGAATCCGTCCGCGTGGACTCCAGGACTCCATCATCTCCCGTGTCCTCTGGTCCCGTGACCTCCCAGCCAAAATGTGTTAATCAATAGTCGAAATCAAATAGAAAAGAAACAAATTAAGTACATAGCATAATACTAACTTCACCCTTTTGCCAAAAATCAAACATGCTTTGCAAAACATTTCGCCCTTTTCCTCTTGCTTTCTGAAATTAAGCACATGTTAAAGAGAAAACAAACATACATAAAATAGCATTCAACATTTAATACATTTTCATTTTGCAAACCAACTCTACTAATTTCAGCTTCCATTTTTTTTTTATTACCTATATACATATGTAATAATCAATCACCTCAATTTTATTTCTCTGATGTTGCTCTCTGACTAAACCCATTTACCTTACCTTTCTTTTATGTATTCAAGGGACTTTATCTGTTTCTACACGCTCAAGTCTTTTAATTTCGTGTCTGGGGTGCCAGGGTTTAATTTGGTTTACATGAACAAACTGTTCTGTTGCTGTTTCACCTTCAGTTTTCAAAATTGTATAAACCACAGGACAGACCTTATCTATAATTCGAAATGGCCCCTGCCAGGCTGCTAGAAATTTGGAATTTTCCTGTTTACCTTTTCCAAAATTAAATTTATACACCTGATCACCCACACAATAATCCTTCACTGATGTCTTTTTATTATAATATGACTTTGCACTGTCAGCAGCTCTTTCTAGATTTCACTGTACAAAAGCAAATGCATGTTGTAAATGCCTCCTCAGTTCATCAATGTATTCATGAACTGTGGATGCGCTCACAAGTGTCTGCTCATGTGTTCTGTATAGCAGGTGTTGTGGTAACACCATTTTCCTACCTGTCAAAACCTCATGGGGGCTAACACCTGTTGCTTTGGCAGGAGTTGATCTGATTGCCATTAAATCCAAAGGTAAATGTAAATCCCAGCTGGAACCTGCTTCTGCCACAAATTTCTTTAATATGTCCACAACAGACCTATTGCAGCGTTCAACTCCACCAGAAGAAGCAGCTCGATATGCAATATGTAATTTCCTTTTCACACCCAGTATTTGCCATACCTTCTCATTAGAGCACTTGTGAAATGACTTCCTCTGTCTGATTCTATTCTTTGTGGCAATCCAAACCTTGAAAACACATGATTCACCAGTAATGTAGCTGCTGTTTGCGCACTACAATCTGGTGCAGGAATACACTCAAACCATTTCGACATCAAACACACCACACTCAAAATATAACAGTTCCCCCTGCTCGACCTCTTTACAGGCCCTACATAGTCTATTTGCAAATCTGACCATGGAAGAGTTAAGCCTCTTTTTATTAATGGAGCTCTATGCATTGGTGAAGCAGGTTTAAATTGGGCACATACCAGACATCCTCTAGTACATAATTCCACATCTTGGGACATATGTGGCCAGAAAGCATAATCTTTTAGTATTTCCAATGTTTTTTGTGAACCTCTGTGGCCTGCAGTTATTGCATCATGTGCATGATGTAGCATTAACCCTCTGAATGAAAGGGGTACCACCCACTGTATCTGTCCTGTTATGGACTCTCTGATCATGAGTCCATCCTGTAGTCTAATTCGTTTTTTATTCTTTAATAGCAACTTCAACTCTTCTTTTCCTATACAATCATTTTCTGTTAAAGGGTTTTGTTCAGGATCTATCAAATGATTATAATAGTTCCCAAAATCTGATCATCATTTTGTGCCTCAATCAGATATTGATCTGGTGTATCATAACTCCATTGTACTACTGGTTGATCTACCTCCTTTGGTGCTTTAGAACGTGTTACTGCATCAATTTGTATTTAACCAAGTAAATGTTCAATAGGTAGCAATTCTCCCATCACAGCCCCAATTTTAGCCAAGTGATCTGCCTTATAATTCCCCTCCTTATCCTCTCCTGGAGTTTTTTAATGCCCACGAACTTTCCTCCAGTATATTGTTAAATCATTCTCTGACACCAATTTGTCTATGGCTTGTATCATTTTTCCATGCTTAAGTGGCTTTTTGTTGTATGTAATCATGCCTCTCGCTTTCCAGAAAGGTAAATATTCCACAAAGCTATTTCATGCATAGTCAGAATCAGTCACCAGGACAATTTCACTAAATTTATTATCAACTGCAGTAGCAATTGCTTTATAAATGGCTGCCAATTCCGCTACTTGACTGCTCCTAGCTCCAATTCTCATCCCTATACTGGGGACGCCTTCACATTTCAACCAGACATTTCCTATTCCTGACAATAATTGTTTATTACTGTCATTTTCAATTTGAAAAGCAGAACCATCAACATATACAGTTGGCAAATCCTTGCATGTCTTTTCATCAAAAGCTTTGTGTGGTGATTGCCCAAAATCCTGTAAACTAGATTCCACTTCTACTTCATTTGATACATGATCAGCTGCACAGTCATGTAGATCTGCTAAACCCTGAGCAACTGGGCTTTTTTTATTTTGGCCATATCTCACTTCTACAGGAAAACCTTGTAATGCTAGCGTCCATGAAGTGATTCTGGACTGTGCTAGGTTACCTGACCTGATTCTTTTACTCTTTAAAAACTGCAATGGTTGATGATTGGTCTCAATAATTACCCTTTCTCCGTGAACAATGGGGCGGAAATGCTCTAGCGCCCACACAGTGGTCGAAAGGGCCTTTTCACATTCACTGAATTTAATTTCAACTTGGGAAAATGCCTTACTTGCATAGGCAATGGTTTTGTGATTCAAATCATGTTTTTGTGATAGCACTGCTGACATACACTGTTGAGAGAAACCTATTTGTATAAAGAAATCCCTATCCTTTATGGGGTATGCCAAACATGGTGCCTTTATAAGACATTCCTTTAATTTAGCCACTGCCTCAGACTGCTCTGTTTCCCATTTCCAGGGTGTATTCAGCTTTAACAGCTTAGTTAATGGTTGAGTAATTTCAGCATAATTTTCAATGAACTTCCTGTTATAGCCCGTCATTCTTAATAAACTTTTTACCCCTTTCACATTTCTAGGGTCTTTTAGTTTTTGTATAGCCTCCACTTTCTTCTTTTGTGGGTTTAATCCATGTTCAGTCACATCATGGCCTAGAAAATTCAACTTTTTCTTGCACCATTGTGCCTTTTGTAAAGATACTTTGGCGCCTGCTTTCTGCAATTGGTTAAGAACATGTCTTATTTCATCAAAATGGTTTTTCAAGCTTTCATTTTTTATCAGTACATCATCCACATAAACTATGGTACCTCTTTCCACTGCATTAGGCATGGTCTTTCTCAAAAATATTCCAAATTCACTCCCACTATTGACATACCCAAATGGAACTCTAACCCATGCGTATTGAGTCTTATCAAATGAAAATGAAAATAAATTCTGTATCTCCTCTGCCAATGGCATGCACCAATATCCAGAGGTGAGACCTAATGTGGTAAACACTTTTGAACCATGTACCTGAGCTATGCCCTGATCAATGAATGGATACTGGCATTCTTTTATTTAACTCCCTCAAATCTGCACATAGCCGCCATTGACCATTTGGCTTTAACATACCTAAAATAGGTGTGTTGGAGGTGCTGTGAACGGGCCTGATGATTCCCCGCGACTCCAAATTTGTAATAATCTCTGCCAATGACTCTAAACATGCCAATGGTAATTTATACTGGCGCACAAATACTGGGCTTCTGCTACACCCTTCTGGTAGCGTGGCCACATGTAAATCAGTTAGACCGCAATCATAAGCATCTTTTGCAAATACATCTTTAAACTCCATAAATATCTTCCTCAGTTCATTTCTATCCTCATCTTTGTCACATGCATCCGCTGATAAAATCTGCTCCTCTACCATTTCGGAGAATTCTGGAAAATGTTCTGGTAGGGGAATCTCAGCGCTTTCCTCTAACTGTGTGGCTGCGTCTCTCTCTGTAAAGCCGCCACTTTTAAATGTTTTGGCATATCAGCTTCCACTTCAATGGTCTGATTTTCTATTTCCTTTTCATTTAAGTTAAATGTTATGCAATCCTCTTGATGACAGCACACTGTCTCACTTGAATCATAAGGGTACACAGAATGAATTCTAAATATTCCTTTGGGCTGAGAATCCAGGTATTCTGGCAATTAACCCTTGGCATCCACAGACTTTTCAGGGATATTTCCAATCACCATGTTATTTAGATCTGCTGTGTAATGTGATTTTTGTATGGCCATTCCTAATGGGGAGTTTTCCTCTAAATGAATATCTTGACAACCTTTATTATTCACCATAATTTTTACAGACCCTTCACCAATATCTACTAATGGAATGTATTCATAATCCAGGCCTTGCTGTTATATGGATTCATTCAAGCCGACAAGTGCATCAGAATCTTTCAACTGCTGTCCATTTTTGCATTTCAGTGTTATTGCAACCTGTTTGGTGAATGCAGGGATAATAGTATCCTTCCTCCGTTGTAATTCAATTGCATATGGGACCAGCTGTGCGCAATGATAAGCCCTTCTTTTGTCTTCAAATTCAGGTGCCGGCCCACCTAGGCGTGACCATATCTTTTCATTAAGGAAATCTAACACCATACACATTCTGTGCATTATATCATTGCCCATGTAAAAGTCATTTTGTGTTCCACTCACTATCCATACATTATGGTAAATTGTTTTCTGCCCAATGTCAATTTTTAGCATGCATCTTCCTGCAATTCGGTTTTCAAAATCTGGACTGTCTAAACCAGAAACATACTGGTTTTTAATCCTAAATTTCGGGATCTCCTCCCTCTCCATTATTTTTTGCAACAATGTTTCATTATTGAAGCTCCTTTCCTGTTCAAGCGCTAAAGTGGCTTTTATTGTTTTAGAATAGTCATTGATACCAACATGAACCCATGGTTGCTCATCTTCCATGTGCATTTCAGCAAGGGTGGTAATGTGTTTTTCTGAATCTACTTTAGAAGCAGTATTCTGTTTGCATGTCCTCTCTTTTAAATAAAAACGTAATGTGTGCTCATCTATGGCAGTATGCCATTTTTTCCTTGGGTCGAAGTATATCTGTACAGATTGTTTCTCATCTTCACTCTGCATTTATCTTGACACATTAATATAACAATGACGCTAGGTATGCAACTATTCTGGAGATATACCTCCACTGCATCATTTGTTTTGGCAACGGTGTAACATTCATTTATATTGCTGTTTTGTGATTTTAGTTTTTTAGGTCTCAAGGTTTTTTTTGTTAAGGACCACAGTACCCCCATTACCCCATCTATGAGAGGAGACAACCTTTTCAGGCAATCCGTTCCCATCAGAAATGGAATTTCACAAATGGATGTGACCAATACCTCCTGTTTCATTCTGTGTTTACCTATCTTTATGTCAACCTCAGTGACGCCTATGATAGGCACCTCCTCCCCATTAAAATTATGCACTGGAGCTTGACTTTCCTTCACTGTAATCTGATTCTGCGGGGATCTCCCTTCATTGATACTCTTTACCAATTCTTTAGACATAATTGTGGCCTGTGCGCCAGTGTCAATCATTGCAAATGTATTGCATTTTTCTTCTACAGTGATGGGAGCACAATACCTATCCTCAACTTCCTCTAACACACATAAGAAGTGCAAATTCTTACTGATTTCAGGGCTCACCTTTCTCAGGCCTTTTTCACTTTTGGCTAAGCACATTGGTAAATGGAAAGACATTTTTCCCTCCTTTTTGACCATTCCTGTGTGAGAGACTTTATTCATTTCCCCATGTTCAGAGGTTTTTTGGAGTGTGGCCACCGTTCGCCCATCCATCCAGGTATCATCAGAGGTCACACTACAACCCTCCAACTGAACATGTGTAACAACATCACTTGGCAATTTGTCATTGCCTAATTCTGTGCATTTGTGATTGTTAGGCCCAGCAGTGATTGTGTAAGCGACTTTCTTTGCCTCCTGCAATGACTGGAAAGGAGAACAATGACGCCTAATCTCTTTTTCAAACTCTGCCAATGTCATATTCTGCTGTTCATTCAATCCTCTTATGATACTGGGTGTCGGAGCATCTAAAGTTAAATGAAAATACTGCCTGTACTGTTCCTTATTTATCTGGAGGGCTTTAAAAATGTCATGAACGGCTTCTAAGTGATCCTCTATGCAGCATTCCCCTCCATTTTTAAATGGTTTGATCAGGGCTTTAATGGATTTCATTATCTTTATGGGGCTACTTGTTGCAATGCATGGAATTGCACTACTTGGTGACTCAACCCTGGTTCCAGGTGTATGGGATTGGTGGCGGCCCCCAATGGGAGTATCAAATCCCCCAAGGGCGCTGCAACCAAGTTCATTCACCGGCCTATTCACTGGGGCACTAGCTCTTTGGGTAGAAATAGAATTCACCTCAACTCCATTGAATGTGGTGCCCTGCCGCCTCTCCTGGGACCTGGGAATGCACATTTGCTGTTCCAAATCCTTACACATTTTAAGGAGCCTGTCTGCTTCATTTTGCAAATAGTTGTTTTCATCACTCATTTTATTAATTACCTCCTGCATGTCGCACATTTGCATTTGGCATTCATTAAATTCTTTATTTCTCTTGTCCCTTTCTTGAAGCATTTTAACCATTTCTTGTTCTGCATTTTGGAGATCACTTTCTTTTTCAAAATGTTCTTTTTGTAAAACTTGCATTTCTGAAACCATCTCATCTTTATCTTGTCTAATGTGATCCACCAATGCTTTTAAGTGTAGCAATTCTTGCTCACTGTCTTCAAACTGTTTCTTGCTTTTGGACAATTGAATATCAAAATCTCTGCATTTTAACTGCATATCTTTCTGACATCCTTCTAATTCTGCTCTTAACATTTCCTCTTTCTTACTTGCCCCATCTAAGTCAGTCTTTAACCTGTTAATTAGCTGGGTATCATTTTCCTGCATTCGCAAGGACCTATTCAAAATAAACCAGATCTTGGTGCATAGCCGTATCAAACAATCTTTCTCTGCATGTTTATCAGCTGCATTTAATAACCTTGGAAGGCAGACCTGAATTATGCTGCCTTCTGCAAAAATATTGTCCAGTTTTTCTTTCTGCACCTCACCATGAATGCGGTCATGCCATTCTGAGATACTATTCGATGACCAGGTCCCATGTGCAAATAATGTTGCCTCTTAATATTGGCTTCCATTTGAGACATTCTGAAATTCGTTTTTAGTGACACACTGTTATTATTACTTTAATGTACAGATGGCAGTGTGAGACACACTTGCCACGCCCAGTAGGTGCTCTATGATCACTTTCCCGGCCAATGCACCATAAATATGTAGGGTATTTTGTGTAGATTTAGGGCCCAGCGGTATTTTCTTACCGCCAAAAACAAAAATAATTTAGCAATAATCACTCCTTGCATTTAGATTGGGTTTGGTATTATAATGGTATAGTGGCTATGCATTATTTCAGTACACAGATACATTTGGTTGGTATACATTTTGTTGTGGTATAGTGATGAGCATGATTTTCTGTTCTACTTGTGGTCCCCAATATACAAAACCCCCTTCTTCTTGCTTGGTCTGTTCGTGTGATCACTGGAGAGACCTTGGGCCTACATTTTATAGATACCACAATTTTCACATAGAGTGCCGCCTATGGCTGTTATCACTAATTTATTTACATTAGTGAGACTATGTTTCCATGGAGTATTCACAATAACATGTGGTATTATCACTAATTTATTTACATTAGTGAGACTATGTTTCGATGGAGTTTTCACAATAACATGTGGTATTATCACTAATTTATTTACATTAGTGAGACTATGTTTCCATAGGCCTCTCTCTGCTGATTGATATACGCTCAGCAGCATTATATTCCATTCAGAAGCCACACACACATACATACTCTGAGTGGAACCACACACACAGCTATTTATAATTGCTCATAACATTACTTTATCTGCATAGGAAGCTTGGCACATATATTACCTAATAACCTGCTCTTTTATTATGTGATATGTTCTAAATGCACCAGAGAAAGACAGAAGCAAAAAAAAACCTTTACACAGGCTGTGATTTATAACAGTATCATTTCAAAATAATACATTACCAGCTTTGCGAGGCAGTCTTTTCTAGAATAAACAGAAGCGAAACAAGTGCAAAAATACAAGGCATTTTATTTTACCTTTGCAACAATAAAAAGCACAGTCATTTAGATGGCAACATTATAAAGTGGCATTTAAACACAGGAGAATTCCCTATCGCTACACTGCCTGTCTAAAAGTAGATCATTCGTCCGGCAGTCACAGCAATCTCACTCCATTTGTATATTTACCAGCTATTTGTAGCTTTTTAGCACGCAAAGTCTCCTGGCTTGTCGTCCATGAGCAGTGACCCAGGGCTCTTTTTTTTTCTTTCTTTAAGCCACCCAGCGAGAACATGCAGTTCAATCTGCAATCTGCAATCTGCAGTTCTCAAGCCGGTGCCAAGTGACTAGGAAACCCCAGTCTTTGAAGGTCTGTGGTCCAGCTCCTCACAGCAGCAGAACGAAGGCGACCTCACTGCAACTCCACAAAATGTCTTCTCCCTCTCCTTCTCCCTGAGCTGCTTCAAGAAACATCTGTTACATCCCCTAAGGTGACGTGTCACCAATCAAAATACACAATAGTCTACCCTCCTTCCTCAACAATGGCTCACTTTTACAGTAAGCAACTGTATCTAACTGATTTCCTGCTATTCGAGTTTTGCTTCCTGCAAAGACCGTGAACAGAGCAAAGAGAGAGAAAAAAAATATGAACACACGTTTAAAATGAATCTCAGCCTGCCTCATTTTGCACATGGAGAACACATTATAATGTTAAGGAGTTAAAATTGTGTTAGTATTTGTTAATCAAGTTAATTGATTAAGTATCTAATGTTTCTCCTGTAATTGAGGCATTTCAGGTGAGAAAAAAATGGTGTGCTTTTAAACTAAGTATTGAGAAAAATGGTGTGCTTTAACCTAAATATCCTGTCTTCATATACCTGTCCATGTGTTACCCTGGCAACACATGGCTTTCTGTACCACATTACTGCAATACTGTGATCCCATACAGTGGCGCTGCACTCCAAAACACGCTAAATTATACAACAAGTCCAAAGAGGCCTTGCATGCCCAAAGATGCAGTAAGTATGTATGAGGTTAAGCTTCATATTTTGGATTGGTTGGATGCTTTTGACTATAACCATGGGATTCAAGACATTACAGGGTATCAGCTGATTCATTGGCTTTTTTCTAGGCTCCCCCCTGTTGCAACTGATATGATAATGGAGTTGGGAGATATAGACAGAAAGGAGTATGAAAGTGTGAAACTAGCTTTTATAGCTAGGTTTGGGAAGACCCCTTCCCAGTATACTAAGAGGTTTAGAACCCTCAAAAAGCATGATGGTACCACTTGGGCTACCTGGGTGACTGAATGTTTGAAAAACTTAGATGTATGGGTTAAGGGTTACAGAGTTAACACTTATGAAGGTATGAGAAATCTGTTTATGTTGGAATCTATTTATGATGCCTGCTCTACTGAGCCTAAACAGCACTTGGCTGACTCTAAGGAAATGGATCCAAAGAAGTTAGCAAGGGCTGCTGACTTGTGGGTTGCCAACAGGGCTACTTACAAGGATTCTGGGGTAATTCAGCAGAAGGATGAGGGAAAGCAGCACAAGAAAGTCAACAAGGAGAATTCTAATACCACCACTCCAAAAGAGGGCCACAAACATAACAAGGGTAAGCCACTAGGGAAACCAAATCAGGCTAGTGCACCTCCTGGTGCTAAACCAGAAGGAGGTCAGAACAAACCCCCATTCATTAAGACATTTGGAAAATTATATGCTTGTGGGTCAACTGACCATGTGAAATGGGATCCCAGATGTAAGGGTAAACCTTCAGGGGTCTACACTGTCTCCTTAGCCTTTTTCCCTGAGGATGAAGTACCAATGGCAAGTGGAAACTTTCACTTACTGGCTGAGGAACCCATTAACGCCTCAGCCAGTGTTTCTTTAGTATCCCTGGATCTGTGGGAACAACAGAACTTAGATGTCTATATTTCCATTCCAGACAATACTAAAGAGTATTACAAAGACAGCATTCTTGTGAATGGTCAGGAGACCCCTGCCATCAGAGACACTGGGGCTAGCATTACTGTAGTTGATGAATCTTTTTTTAAGGTAGAGGGTGTTGCTAAGGCACCCAAATACCTAACTAAGCTTGCTGGAGGCCCTGTCCAACTGCTTCCACAGTTACCAGCTCTCATCCAGTGCAACAACATGACTGTCAAGATACCTGTAATTGTGCAGTGTGAAGTACCTGCAAGAGTCCTGTTGGGAATGACTTAAACACTCTTGGAGTTGTATCAAGTACCCCCAGGCCTCCCAGCAAAAGGAAACGGGAACAGACTAGGAAGTCCAGAGACCGTACCTTAAAAGGCTCTCAAGAGGAGATTATAGAGGAAACTATAACTCCCAGTCCATGGGACTTACTGACTGCAATTTCAAAGACGAAAGAGGAAAAGGGGAAACCTAAAACCTCCAGGAAGAAACAGGCCAGCACTCCTGCGCTACCAACAAGGCCATCCCTGAGAGGACTGTCCAAAGTCACACCTGTGACTCCTCCACCAGCTGAGGCTGAGTGTGTGGAACAACCTTTTGTGGTTGAATCAGCTGCTGATGAATCAGAGCTGGAAGAGGACCTTGCTCCTGTTGGAGATCTGGATCCTGCAGACCATCCTGAGCTGCAGTCTTTACTGGCAGACGGTGGACCCTGTAGGGCAGACTTCAGCAGAGGTTAAAGAAAGTTTCCTATTCTTGAAGGTCTTCACCAACAGGCAGCTTCCCAGCTGGATGGGCAAGAGCCAGGGAAGCACTGTACTGTGAAGATGGCCTCTTCTACAGTGAACCGACTGAGTCTATCCCAGGGGACTACAGAAGACTTGTAGTGCCTCTATAAAGCAGACTCCAGTTCCTATAGTTAGCCCATGAGATGCCTTTGGCTGGTCACTTGAGTTTCAAGAAGACCAAGGAAAGGCTCTCCTTATATTTCTACTGGCCTAAGTTGGGGTCTGATGTAGATAAATTCTGTAGGCGCTGTCAAACTTGCCACACCTCTGGCAAGAGTGGAGCCAAGAATGTGGCACCCTTGATGCCTCTCCCAGTGGTGGGAGTCCCTTTTTAGAGAGTAGGAATCAACAGTTTTGGTCCCTTAGACCCTCCAACATCTTCAGGAAATAGGTTTATCCTGGTTGTAGTAGACCATGCTACTAGGTATCCTGAAGCCATACCTATGAGGACTGTTACAGCTCAGGCTGTGGCTAAGGCCCTACTCAATATTTTTACCAGGGTAGGTTTTCCTAAGGAAGTTATCTCTAACAGGGGATCTAATTGTATGTCACACTACATGCAGCCCATGTGGAAGAACTGTGGAGTAACTACAAGTTCTCAACTGCCTATCATCCTCAGACAAATGGATTGGTAGAGAGGTTCAACCATACAATGAAGAGCATGATAGGTGCTTTAGAGGAACCCCTTAGGAAAAAGTGGCACCTTCTACTGCCATGCCTTCTATTTGCTTAAAGAGAAGTCCGCCAGGAGGGAGTTGGATTTAGTCCCTTTGAGATTCTCTATGGCCATCCAGTTAGAGGCTCCTTGGCCCTAATTAAGGAGGGTTTGGAGAGTGCTCCTTCCCCCAAGCCAGTTAGAGTCACTAACTGTGTGATAGGCCTCCAGAGGAGAATGTCACACATGATGGCAGAAGCATCAGATAACTTAAAAGCTGGCCAGGCACTGGTCAAACATTGGCATGACCAGAAAGCCAACATGGTTGAGTTTACTCAAGACCAGCAAGTTTTAGTTATGGTTCCTACAAGGCAGAGGGCCTTACTGGACAAATGGATAGGACCCTTCAAGGTTGTGGGAAGACTTGGAGAGGTCAACTATCTGGTGGATTTAAGAAATCCTAAAGAGGCTCCCAGAGTCTTTCACACCAATCATCTAAATGCTTATATCTCGAGACCAGAAGTGGGAGCTTTGCTTGTAGCTTCAGCTCAAGAGGAGGAGGAGAGTGAACCTCTACCTGACCTACTCAAAGGCCAGCCTTTAGATGAGAAAATAGGAGTTAATCTCTCTTCTGATCTGACACTCCAACAACAGGAGGAGTGCAACATTCTGTTAAATCAGTTTGCCCCTCTGTTTTCACTATCTCCAGGCTTGACCCCTTGGGGCCAGCATGAGATTCTCACTGGCGACTGTTAACCTATTAAAAGCAGGGGTTACAGAATGTCAGACCATGTAAGAACCTACATAAAGGAAGAGGTCAACAACATGCTTGAGCTTGGGGTAATAGAGCCCTCTACAAGTACATGGTCTAGTCCAGTTGTGCTCCAAGGAGTTGAGATTCTGTGTGGACTAAAGAGCTCTTAATGCAGTCACCATGACTGATGCCATTCATTTACATAGGACAGATGAGCTGGTGGACAAACTTGGTTCAGGCAAGTACCTCAGTATATTTGACCTAACCTCAGGCTATTGGCAAATAGCTCTGACAGACCATGCCATGCATTTTCAACCCCAGGAGGCCTCTACCAGTTTAAGGATATGCCTTTTGGACTAAAAAATGCACCTGCTACATTCCAAAGGATGGTGAATCATGTTCTGAATGGGATGGAGGACTTCTGCATGGCATACCCCCTTGAATGTGATCTCCTCACCCACATTCCCCAAGAAGGTCAGGTGGAATGAGAAGTGAACTAAGGCATTTGAAGGACTTAAGACAGCCCTTTGTTAAGTTCCAGTCTTAAGATCTCCTGACTACAACCAAGCCTTTATTGTACAGCCGACTTGGATGGCATTGCAGTGTTCAGCCATACTTGGAAGGGACATATCGACCACTTAGGATATGTTTTGCAGGCTCATGAGCAGGCCAATCTGACCATAAAGGCAAGTAAATGTCAAATTGGTCAGAGTAAAATGGTCTACCTTGGACATGAGGTAGGAGGAGGTGAAATAAGGCCATTTCCTAGCAAAGTACAAGCTGTACAAGACTAGGCCACCCCTACTACTGAACCCCAAGTGAGAGCCTTTCTAGGCCTCACAGGTTACTATAGGAACTTCATTGAGAACTATGGAACCATAGCTTCTCCCTTGAATGTGATCTCCTCAAACAAATTCCCCAAGAAGGTCAGGTGGAATGAGAAGTGAACTAAGGCATTTGAAGGACTTAAGAAAGCCCTTTGTCAAGCTCCAGTCCTAAGAGCTTCTGACTACAACCAATCCGTCATTGTACAGACAGATGCTTCCAATACAGGTATAGATGCAGTTCTGTGTCAGCTGGATGAGAAAGGCAGGGAACACCCAATCTGCTTCATCAGTAGAAAACTGAAGGAGCCTGAAACAAGGTGGGCAACCATAGAACGTTAATGTTTTGTGGTCTTTGAAGAAGTTTAGACCATACTTGTATGGATCTACTTTTGTGATTGAAACAGACCACCAAACCTTGAGATGGTTAATGCAGATGAATGGGGAGAATCCTAAATTGTTAAGATGGTCAATCAGCCTACAGGGGTTTGATTTTACCATTCAACACAGGTCAGAGTTTAATCACCAAAATGCTGATGGTCTCTCCAGAAAGTATGACCAACTGGAGTAAGGAGATTCATCCAGGGGTGGATTAAATCCCCCTGTCCCTTAGTCTGGGGGGACGAGTGTTAGGGAGAATTCTCAGAAATGAGCTAATTCCCTCTACCTTAGAGGCCCCCAGCAAGTTTGCTGGATTTTGAGGACTTGATTTTTTTTAACCTGGAGAGAGGGGGGCCCTTTTTTCCCACTCTCTCATGTATTTTAATGTGATGTGTGGACATTGTGGACATTGTGTTTCATTTGGTTATGGAGTCTGACAAACTCCATAGGCAGCAACTTTTACATTGTGTCACACCGCACTTTCAGTGCAGTGGCACAGGGAAGTCTTTCAGATTTCTCTATGGTTTAAATACCTTCTCATGGATAAACTACTGTTTCCAAGAGCAGTAAAGTGAAATTGACTTTACTTACATTTGCAACTTTCTAGACCCAGCATACACTATCTTACAATAGGGTGCTGGAGGGGATACTTAGTATCCCCTTTGTCTAGCTTCTCATGTAACATTGTTATGTTACCCTTCCTCGATGAATGGCTGGTGGCAGTGGTTTACTTTAAACTACCATGGTGTGTAGCTGCAGTAAAGCACCCAAGGGTGCCATTTTTGTCAAAATGGCCCGGTCTTCTTTTTTCGCCATATCTTCTTGGAAAGGTCCTTCTTGAGATTTACTCTGCGCACCAAACCAGGTTTGGTCCCTTTGTTCGCTTTGCCTTTCGCGGGATTCATGAGTGAAGCCCGTCTCTGGCTCCAGGGTGTCTGGTGGGGCAGGAAGTGAGGGAGGTGCCTGAAACTCCCTGTGCTTAGTCTCCTAGGAGACCCAAATGCACTCTTGGCCGGCTGACTGACTGACAGCTAGGCTAGAATGAATTGGAGAAACCTGAATAAAAGGTGAGGCTTTTGGCTTGGAAGGCAAAGTCGACCACTGGACAAAGGAACCGAAGAAGAATTTGAAGAGGACGCCTGCTGCAACTCCTGGACCGTTGGTTTGTCCAGTGAAGCCCTGCTGCTGTGCTGAAAGTCCAAATTCGTATCGACAGAGAAGCCTCTACAAGGACGACTTCTCCCTTTGAGTTGGTGGGACAAACCAACTACAAAGTAAGCCACCTGGACATTCTCTCAGAGCTAGTTGAATTTCCTCAGAGTTGCTGCTGGAAACCAAAATGCCAGGGAGTGGAACACCAGATTGTGTGTGTTGCTTTTAAGTTGGCCAAGAGCTCCAGGAAGATCCTCCAGACTCCCAGAAAGCAGGACTGACTGTGCTTGAGCCACCTCAACAGAGTTCTGGACCCCAGAAGCAAGGAAATTCCATCTCAATAGCCAGAAACAGCAGTGTTGCTATTTGCGGTAGTCGCAAGGAGCTGAAACACCTAAGGGACACTTGTTTGAAGATTGTCGGTTGTGAGCGGTGACCGTCCCATTGCAGTGCAGGAGTCCCCAGAAGTGCTCCATCTTGTCCCCTCGACTGAGGCCCAGGAACAGTGAGATCTGCAGAGCTGCACAGGAACAGAAGTCATCTGCTGCACTTTTTCTTCAATCTAAAGGTACTGTAAAATCTGAGAGAACTTACCTCTTGTTGTGTAACTACACTTGTTTTCTGTTGGTGAGACTTGTTGTGGTTGCTCTGTAGAGTTGCTGATAGCTTTGTTACCTCACAAGCCTAAAGCGCTTGTGGGCCTACCTTGAATTCTTCTTTTCTACAAAAACATTGTGCAAGACTTTTTACCTACCTCTGAGAAGTGCTTCAGCTTCACCTAGACCTTTGCTCAATTGACTTTGACTTAGACTTAGTCTGGCTCCCTGAATGACTCTTCTTCCCTCTGTGAATGTGTTTGGTCTTCCTTCCAGGAAAGGGTTCACTAACTTTGTATTGGGGGTTTACAAAAGTACTTGCCTGCTTTAAGAATATTTGTGAGATCTCTTGTTGTGTCATAGTACCCTTTCTCTTTGACAAACTCTAAAGTGTGTGTTTTGAAGTGTATTTGAGTGTTAATGTTATATTGCCCCCTTTTGAAGAAGGCTTATTCTAACTGACTGATACATTAATAATTGTTTATTCAAGAAACCTTGTGTGTAAGTGTTTATTTGAATACTTGTCAGTGTGAATCTCTGTGTAACTCCCCTACAGCCCACATTGACCCCTCTTGAGATAAGCCTGGCTGCTGAACACGCTACCAACCTGTGTAGTACAAGCTTGTGCCAAAGGCTGGTTTCCTATTACAAGGAGGTCAGGGTTGTTGTAGTGCACCCGAAGGGTACTGCATACAATCTTGCCTAACACCCCAATGTGTACATGATAGAAATTATTCACCCATATGTGCAGGCGTACAAAGGCTTTCGATTACATTTAAGAGAATTTAAGTCAAGAGTGTTTAAAAAATGGCTCTTTTTGAGTTAAAATAGGCAGCGTCCCGCAATCTGGAAACATTGAAGGCACATTAATATATACATATAGGATTTTGAAATGCATAGCCAGAAGTGCTTTCTCATTATATTTACCGGCTGTCTGCATCATCCCCATAACCACTATAAATATGGATGAGGGAAACAGCTGTAAACCTATTTATCACAGATCGATACTGACTAAAATAGCAATATCCCTATTTCTCTAATAATAATTGCTGCATTTCCATGCAGATGTTCAAGCGCCCACACATTGTGTGAATCCCCATTTATTTCTAAAAGATGCCAAAAGTCATGGAGGCAGAGTTCCATCCAGGAACTTAGCCTCAATCATTGTAGGCATTTCGTGAGTTATAACTGGAATGCATCAGCTAGCAGGAAGGTTCTTCAAGTGATGGGCCAAGACCGTATATTTATTTACTTTTTCACCCATTTTGTTTTACTTCATTTCACGTGAACGATCGTTTGCTGTTAAAACCGCTTCATTTTGAAACCTTTTATTTTTAGCCAGATGTGAATAGGACTATGTTGACATCTGCCTGTGTTGTGTCTGGATTTACAGATTGAGCAAAAACGTCTTTTATAAATCAAAAAAGGGTCAGTAAAATATAATTCTCTGAAGTATCGATTTATTGCAACCCTACGGTGTTTGATAACTGATTGCCTCTTTTTTTAGCAAATGACCCATGGCAAGATGTTTTCATTTGAAGCTTCACAGCTTTGCCCTTGATCTATTCGGATCCGCTGTGATGAGAATGCCGACATAAGAACCACTTTCAAAAACGTCATAAACCTATTTCTTCTCAAGAATGCAAACAGTGGATATTGATGTTTCTGTTTGTTCAGTTGATTAACTAAACTCTAGGTCCATGACACTGGGCACTAAATATATTTCAGAAGAAAAAAACATGCTCTGTTTATTTTATAAAGAGATTTATGACCTACCATGCCAGCTTCATTCCATTCAATGAAATTGCTTGTAATAAATAAGTGAGCACGTTCAGCCTTTCAGCACTTTCATTTCAAGTAAATTGCTCTGAATATAGCTAGAAGTACCTATTTTACAAAAGCAGAAAGTAATTGTATTGTACCTGGATGGGTGGCAATAAAGAAGAAATGTGGAAGTAAGGTTTATAAAACAAAATATTTACTAAAACAGCATTACTCATATGTTGTTAGGGACTAGGCCAGAAAGCGCGCAGCTCGATTAATGGTGAGTACAAATACAAACTCAGAACAAAGACATATAAATGTTGACCAAGTCACAATATGACCAAGTCATAAATAAAACTGCATAATGAATAATTTGTTGGGCGAGAGCAGGAGAATTTAGCACCTTTGTTCCATTAGTCGAGCAGATTTGAGTTCCATTAATTTTCTCCACAAAGTCAAATCACGGGCGAAAGGCCATCGTTTCAAAGACAAAGATGCTTCCTTGCGGACACCACACAGTGTTCGATATTAACATATACACTGCTTATCCCGGCATACCTGTTATATGTTTATTTGAACATTATCATAAGCACGAGCCGGGGACTATTTTTGATTTTACATTGTATTGCATTAACAACCATATACCCACAAGAACAACATTTAAAATACTCTGTAAAGAAGTTTGATAATATGCAAACAACATTCACAATGCGGAAATTTGACTCCAGCAGACATTCCATAGATTATCATTGTGCAGGGAATGAGGAGGCGCCGTGGCTCAAAATTCCTAAATTGCAAACAGAGAATGCAAAACCTCGTCCGCAGAAAAAAATGCAATTTGAAAAGTGTTGCTAAATCGTACAAACTCAAATAGATCATCTATGCAGATACATTCTCCAAAATCACGTCCAAGTGCACAGCAGGCCACATGGATTGAGCGGGATGAAAGCATAATATGCATGTTTTCGTATTGAATGAGCATGATAGTGTAGCATAATCGGAATATAAAAAGTGAGCCCTTAACGCACAGCCTAATTGTGTTACGTGATTGGTCCCACAGGTTTCACACCCTGTGAATGCCTACTCCAGACGAGTACAGATGATTAGAATTTATGAGGTAGATGCTTAGGTCAGAATATAAATACATCATCAACAAGTGTCAAATTCAGATATACACAGGGAGCTAAATATGTAAGCCTTCTGATCCCCTTACTCTCCAATCTATACTCTAAAGACATATTGCAAGCAATGCTGAAGCCTCCAAAGATATTTCCATGATCGGAAAAGTTGCCAGTGTACAAGCATGCAGATGAAATGACCCTTTTGACCCGCATCCACATACTGCACCAAAAATAAGCCACAGATAACACATGCAAACCCAAGCAGATGATCCGTTGTACAATACGAAAAATGATACATTCTACTCCACGCCTCTTGGATCAAGGTGAACACTTTCACATTTCTAAGCAGGACTCTATCAGACACCCTCAGTTGGAAGCCACATTTGGTCAAAGCAACCACTTAAATAGACGGGCAAAGAAAGAAAATCGTCTACTTATCCAGATAAAGTAGCAGATGAATTAATGCAAATCCTGGTCAAATGTACGAAGTAAACATTGGAGGAAACTTGGTCATGGAGCATAAATATGTGAAATGGACATTGATGCTGCAAGTGTAATGGCGCTAACCAAGGACCCCTGACAATTAATGACCTCAACCTTTCTTTCCCCTCAACCCAACCTCCAAGTCTGGTCCTGACCCACCCCACAAAACCAAACCCCATTCTAAATGGCTCAGGAAGTCTGGTGGAAATCACGTGGACAACACTGGTGGGTAGATGAAGGGCCAGGAAGCTGGACTGCATTCTCCAAAGGTCTGCATAATAACATGAGACTTCTGAATTCGAGGGGTCCCTTTTGGTGAACAAGGCTATTTAAGCCATGCCTACCATCTCGCCCGTGCACTAAGAGGAACTTAACAGACTTACCTGCATAGATGCTGTCTCCATCCTGAACCAGTGCAATCCCAAACCCATGCCTGAATTCAATGGGAGGAGTAGTTAATGTTGATCGTACAGTAAGACGTGGAACTTGATCAAACGTGCCCTACTCATGTGTCCAGAACTCATCTAAAAAACAAGCAGAATAGATTCACGTTAACTGCATAGTAAGTCCTTGAGACTTTTATGGACCTATTGACAATACTGCACAACACTCACCTTGTTTGTTTCCTGTGAACTCCCATCAGGCCACTTTGGCACTGCCACAACAACCTAAGAGAGAGAGAAGGAGATATAGTACCTTAGTTTGCATAAAATAACAGAATAATATGGCTATCACCCCAATTACAGGGGGTATATGGACTGTGGGGCATTATTAGCCACATATGCCCCAGACAAGGGAGTGATTGCTATTCGCCTGCCCATTCTGGGTGAACATAGTTAAATTTGCTTTGTTTCCATGGGAGAACTGGCTCGTATATTGCACGAGCAAGATTTCTGATGAAAACAAAAAACAAGATGGCCCCTGCCTAGAGACCAAGTATCTTTTCTGGTTCCATGGCAGGTGCCGACGATGGGAAGGAGTGCTGAGATTGGAGCACAAAGCTCTGATCCAGCAGGTAAGTAGAGAGGCATCAAGCAGAGGTTCCCCATTGCCCTCCCACAATCAAGATGGCACCACCGAGGGAAGGGCCTCGGGTGCTGTAAAATGCAGATGGTACACTGTGTGCTCGCCTGCATTACCAGCCTCCTGATTGGCTGAGCATTAGCACTCTTCCCTGGTTGTCAATAGAAGTTACACACTTAGCAAATTAACTGGGAATATAGATGATGACAGAACGAGGAATTGCAGAAACCCTTTGCAGTAGCTGGGAAGACAAGCCTTGCCAAACCAGTGCAGTAACTGGGAAGAAATGTAACTTTTGTTCCCACTTTTTGAAGGTAAACTAAAACTGAAGCGGCAGCAGCTTCCTCCTAGGATGAGTGCAGTCTGGTGGAGATGGCAAGGGATTCACAATGCTTTTTCCAGGGCACCTTAGGTAATGTGTTCATAAAGTTACTAGTTTAGAGCACTGGCAAGGTCGACAGCATCAACAACTGCCCTATAAAACAATGTAATAAACATGCATTCAAGCCAGAGCCAAATATTGTTCACTCTTATGGAATCAGGAGGAAATAAAGTGGAACCAATCACAAAATCATTGAGAGCAGATACACACTTCTCTGATAAAAGGTGCGGGCAGCATGAGAACAAAATAAAATACTGCATACTTTCCATAGCAAATCACTTTGAAATGCACAGCCAAATGCCTTCTAAAACAGATTATGTGCAAAGTAACACTGTCCATGACCCAAAACACTCTCAACTACAAGAAAAGCTAAGATTTGCAGTTTAGGTGCTGACTCTAGGATATTGTGCAGGCCAGTGTTGTCCAGTGCCAGGCATTTGGTGGCTAATGCAAGCCACAGTATTTCAGCTAAATATGCCCTACTTGGGTTTGTAAGATATTTTCCCTTGTCACTTTCTGTTAATACCGATGTATAGAATTGTGGGTTCCTTGGCTATCAGAAGACATAGTACTGCACTAGGCACACACCAGATTTCACAATGTATATTGTAGATTGTATGTCACACAATAACAGACTATCAAGCAGGGTTACAAGTCCATATTTTGATATGAAGATTTTCTACATCAGTGAACAATGTAAAAATAATTCATTACATTTGCATTGGTTATATTTAAGAACAAATTAAACATATAGAAGGTATTAAACAAATCATATTCCAAAATCAATATGCAAAACATAAATTCAACCATACATGCACATTGTAAGAAAAAGAAAAACAGAACATGCACTTTCAGACTGACAGTTTACTTTGGGTTCTATCAACCTAAACTACTAGCATTTGTTGATAATGTATTTACCATGGAATGACACCCTTTGTCACTACCCCCCATTTGCTAATAGTCAATTGGGAGTGAAATGAAGGCACACACTGGTAAGCAATTTAGTTGATTTATGAAAGCAAAAGCACTCCAGGAACAGCCTCACCTCCCATTTACCCTTTGCCCTATAGCTAAGGTTGGGTTAGTATGAGATTAGAGATAATGGACTCTCTTACATAACAGAATCATTCCTACAACCAATCTTTATTCAGTCATCTTCATTGGTCTCTGGGTACCATGGAGATAGAGGGTGTTACCTACTGAGTCAGTTTGACCTGGCCAAATCACCCTACCAAGAAATTCCAGTTTCTATGATCCCTATTCATACTCACTTTAGCTTTACTTGAGACCTTTGCAAACCCAGCTCCTCCAGCATGTCTGCAGTTGAGCCTGTCTCAGCATCAGTCACAGCAGCCCTACCTTCTGGCTCGGGATCTCTATAATGCTGCCAGGCACACAGATAACCACTTCACTCACTGCAGCATTCAAGGCTCCTGTAACGCTTACCTAATGCCTGGTCTCTGCGGGAGCATCTGGACCCTCAGTGTGGCTGCCATGTCTGGGCTGCAGGGTGCGGTTGCCAGGGATTCTCCTAGAGAATGGATGCAAACATTACCTAATGAACCCCTGTGTGGTTGCCCAGATCCCTCCCTAACCTCCCAATACCCCTTTCTATATGCCCTAAGGGTGCTGAGCTCACCTTGTGTAAGTGTTTGCTGAGCTTTCCGTCCTGCTATCAGTAGCAGGGGTTCTGTCTTCCAGCTGCACTGCCAGTTACTTCACTGTTTACTTGGCCCAGTTTGGCTGCAGCCAGTTCGTGCTGTATATGATGGTTTGGCTAGTGTCTGGTGGCCTTTAGTGCGAGGGTTGTCCTCATAGGCCTGGGGATTGTCCTGTTCTTAAGCTGCTTTTCCTGCACTGTTCTACTCAACGCGTGTTCCTTTAAATACTAATAGCAGCTTGCGTCAGTTCTACTCAACACGTGTCCCTTTAAATGCTAGTAGCAGCTTGCTGTAGAAAAATGAGCCAAGTTATAGCTGTCCCTGCTACGTGTTCCTCCAAAGCTAAGTTCTGCCATTATGAACAACAGCTGTTTGCAGGGAGACTGTGTTGGGGCTTGACAGCTTGCTTGAGTTTGTATTCCTGCAGATTCTGGCATGTGGAGTGCCAGAGAAGTGAGAGACTGCATGCTGGATTGAGGGATGAAGCCGGCATTGTGCAAGCCGACGCGCTGCATGAGAGAATGTCAATGGATCAGAATGAGGGATGAAGACCAGAGCGGGATGAATACCGGAGCTGCTGGTGGATCTAAGCGGATTCAGGAGGTGCCAATGGTGAGTAGTAGGACTTACAAGGGTCCCTCTTGCTGTGGTCTGCTTCTAACATGTCTTCCCTTTCCCCTTGCAGGTTGCTGGAGTTTGCCGGTAGTGTTACGCTGCTGAAGCAGAACAACGCAAATCAAAGCTGCATGCCTGGGTGTGACCGTTTATAGAGAACCACTCCCATTGACTAGATATGCAGTTCTCAGTGTTTTCTCTGGCCTACTGGTCACCCATCTTGGTAGAACTATGAGGTTCTCTACCACTCTTGCCCCTTACCTGGGATAAGTGCCAAGTGTGCCATGAATGGGTTCAACTAGACCTGCTGCTAGTTTCCCCACATTTAAGAGTCCCCTTTGTATATGAATAAGGGGGCCAGGTAACCCTTGATGGTGAAGAGATGTGTAAGTGCAGGGTAACTTTGGTAATGGGCATGACAGCTCCAGCAAGGCTTGGCAAAATGCCTTATGCTCAGACAGCACATCTACCAAATGACCAGCCTGAATTTCTCACCTGATGAAAGCCTTCAAACATTTGAAAAACACAGGCCCAGGTCTTTTCTTGCAATCAGGGCTTGTGATCTCTCAGCCCCATTGTTAGGCAGAATCATATGCAGTACCCTTTGGGAACACCACACACAATTAAGACTACAAGTGACAGTACAAATTCACCTTTGGTACAAGCCTGTACTACACAGTAAAGCGGTAGCGATGGCTGAACAGCCAGACTTATCTCAAGAGTAAAGTGAGCAATATCAGAAGTTACACAAAGAACAGCAAATTACTATGGTTCAAGCAAACACTGACTAAGGTTTCTGAGTAAAAGCATACACATTTATTTACACATCATTTGTAAAACAATTCACTAAAGTAAAGCAGCAGAAATTCACACCCTTGATACACTACACCACACCCAATAGATTCTGGACAGGTTAAGCTCAAAATAAAGTGTGAGCAAAATGGCACCCCAGTAATTTAAAAGGGGGGAGACAAGGTTATTCACAATTATGCAGCACCGACAAGAAGGTAAGCAGGGCAATCTAGAAAAGGCTACTGCAGTGAGGAATTCAAATAAAGAGCGCTGAGCCAAAGTCAATGGACCAGAGTCTTTGCAGAGGCTCAAACAGTTCAGAGTAGTTTACGGTTAAGTCTTTGACAAGAGTTCAAAACGAAGTTGGTCTGAAGAAAAGTTACTTTAAAGAATAGAGAAGGACAAGCCCTCAGATTGGCGAAAGATTTCAAACACTTTCACCACGGTAGGATGGAACGAACAACCGGGTTAGCACAGTACCTTTGGAGAAGAAGAATGCTGTAGATGAGGCAGACGCTCCTTGCAGATCCTGCAGGCTCACGGTTCCTGAAGCGACTGTTGAACTGACAAGAAGAAGGAAGACTGGAGGGTCCTGCACTGCCCAGGGAAGAAACCAGCAGCGGAGTAAAGCAACAAATAAAAGGTGCGATGCTTAAAACCCAAGCAGGGGCCGATCCTCCTGGCTATCCAGTTCACTGTAGCTGTGCACAGCAAATCCAACCAGAGGAGGGAGGCCTGGCTTGCAGTTTGGCAAACTGGTTGATCCCACTAGCTCAAGGGGAGAAGATTCCTTGCAGATTTTCCCTGTCATTGAAGGTTGGAGATTCGGACCTGCAGCAGGGCTTCACCGGGAGGTTCAGTCCTGGTAGAGGTCCTCTTCTGTCAGCTTCTCTTCAGTTCTCTCGATCCAGTGGCGACTCTGCCCTCCTAGTCCCAGAGACTGCTTTTTATGAAGTTTTCCCCCATTCACACAGCCTGGCTGTCAATCACACAGCAGAGTGGCTTTCCTGGCGGGACAGTCACCACAGCCAAAAATAGAGATTTCAACATGGGTCTCCAAGGAGACCCTGCGCAGGGAGTCTCAAACCCCTCCCTCACATCCTGTCCCCCTCAGACATTCTGGCGCCCAAGAGGGCTTCTGGGCAGAAGCCCGCCAAAGGATGGCGAACAAAGGACCCAAACCTGGTTTGGCGCGCAAAGTAAAACACAAGAAAGATCTTTACAAAATGAAATGGCGAATAAACCAAGCTGGAACCAAAATAAAATAAAAGGGGTCCAGCGGGTTTAAAGTTCGAGGCTTCTAACTTAGCCTAAAACAGTACCAGGGCTATTTAAATAAACCGCGGTAGGAAAAATAGGGTAGATACCACTGCCACCAGCCAAATCTTAAAGAAAGAGGAACAAAATAATGTTCCATGAGAGACAGACAAAATGGGATAACTATTAACCCTTTCCAGAACGCTATGTTTGATAGCTTGTACTGGGTATGTGAATTTAAAAAGACTAATAAAGTCAATGGCAACTTTACATGTTCTGGGAGACAGTAGTCAGTCCCAGAAAATGGAGTTTGAATTGGAAAGTCTGAAAAAGACAACCCTGTGTCACTGCACTGAAAGTGCTGTGTAACACACAGTAAAAAGATGATGCCTATGGAGTAGGTGAGGCTCCACAGTCTATGAACGCAAACATGTTAAACACACACAGCAAAACACATGTAAGAGTGGGAAAAAAGGCTCACACTCTTACCAGGTGAAAAAATAAATCATAGAAATATATATATTTTTTATTGTTCTTGGTTTATTAAAAGAAAAACCTTTACAAATTAACAAGTTCCAATACAATTTGATGAATCAACAATAATAAAAATTTGGCATAATAAGAGAAATTAAAGGAGAAGGTTTGGTTCATATCGACAACTCCTAGTAATTGAAGGCATCATTTAAAAGCCATTTACAGCATTGAATAGAAAATCTTCACAACATTGTGGTACATTTGTCAAAGATAATGAAATACACTTTTGCACTTCAACCAATAAGCATTATGTAGTCAACAAAGCCTCAGATAATTTTAGTTCAATAATTGAGACTAATTCAATCAATTTCAAGGTCTTACTGAGACTATAGCCCTCCATGCATCGTTTCCAGAATGTTTCCATTACAATATAAGATTTATTAATAGGGTTCAAATGAAAGATACGTTTGCGTGGTTCCTTAAATGATTCACAATAGATCACCAAGAGTTTTAAGGTTTCTTTCTCTTCATTTGGAACACAAAACCGACATAGGCCTGAGCCTATGGTACCTTGGCAACGATACCAGAATTTGGTTCTTGCATAGGTTGGGAATTGATTTAACCTAAAGCATAGATATGTTTTCCTAGCACTAGGAGATGGAAATTGTACCAAATATTTTGGGCGATTGCCCCATTTTCTATTAAACAGAATATATTCGTAGAAGGAGGAAAATTGTCCCAATCTTGTCTGACATAAGACACCAGCAATACCTTTTGGATTTTTTCTTTTGACTTGGCAAACACATATGCATCGTTTCAGGAGTTTCATTGATCTGATTGAGAATTAACTTTAATTTACAGGTAAGTGTATTAAGAGAGGAGATATTGGTGTCACCAAGAATTTGGTTGAGCTTCACATAGAGAGTATCTTTTGGTGGATCGAGCATTTTAAGATAATTTTTAAGGCTTCTCTAATTCCTCTTCACAGAAAGAGGGAGTACATTAATTTCATGGCAGATCAATGCGTTCAGGATGGATAGTGCTAGTCCCAAAACGGTTTTCCATAGCTTTCCCTGCAGAGCATCAAGGATAGGATCAATTTCAAATGTACATATGTCCAAGCAGTATAACAAAATAGGTTCCACTTTAGGAAGGTAGAACTGGATGAGGGAAAAGAAAACATACAGTATTTATGGAGCATGATTTTCATCTGAGAGGACAGACTTTTTAGTTTATGTTCCAGATCATTTTTCCACATAGTTAAGGAACAAGTATCAGTGAGAGGATAACCTAAATAACGTATCATGAGGGCATAATTGATAGTGATCCCGTTAAGTGACCAGAGATAGCGGAAGGGCTTCAGTTTGCCGTTTGCAAATGTCAGAATATACGATTTAGCGGGATTGACTGTAAGGTTGTGAGCTGTTGCACAATGTGAAAACAGGTGCAGTTTTTCTTGCAGGCCAAAAGGGGTTCTGTCAAAAAAACAAAAGGTCTTCATCAAAACCGATCCAGTCCAATTTAATGGACCCAAGTTTGGCTGGAAAAGTAACTGCATTTTTCCACAAGTTATCAATTCCTAGGAGATAAAGATTGAAAAGGACTGCCGCCATATTGCACCCCTGTTTGACGCCTATTTCAGTGGAAATGGAATAACTGAGTGCCCCCTCACTATTCAGCCGGATTCGGTAGTTGGTATTTTGGTGTAACAGGGCTATAAGAGCAACCCAATATAAGGGTATTCCAAGTTTTTACATTTTGCTCCAAAGGATTTCACGGATCACACTGTCAAAGGCCGCTGTTAGATCTAGACTAGCCATATAAACAGAGCCCATTTTAGAGTGGTGAGTATGGGCCCATAGGTGAGCCAAAATGGTGGCATTCAAAGGGCAACCAATATATTTTCGAAAGCCCACCTGACAGGTTGAAAACAAGGCATGTTGGTCAATATGCAGTTGTAAACGGTGGAGCACCAGTAAGGAAAAAATCTTCCAACAGGCGTCTGTGAGTGCAATAGGGCAGTAGTTGCCGGGGGAATCAGGTGGTCCTTTTTGATAGATTGGAATAATTTGGGCAGATTGCCAGGAGGGTGGAACAATACCAGTATGGACAATCGTATCAAAGTATAGTTTTAGAATATGGGCCCATAGCAGAGGATCTGCTTTATAGATGCACAGTGGCAAGCCGTCAGGGCCTGGGGCCTTAGAGTTTTTTAGTTTATGTATGGCACAAAAATGTCAGTAATAGACCATACTGTATGCATACCTGGATCTAGCTGGGGCACATTGCCTCTGAGTGATACAAAGCGATCCGGAAATTCATATTTTTTCTTAATGTAGTTTCCCCAGACCTCTGCCGAAATGACCAAATCTGCCGCAGAAGAGGAGACAGTAGTCAAGGTGCACAGAATTGACCACACATGTCTAATGTCATGTCTTAATAGGAGATAATAGGAGATATATCATATTTTGTCTCTTCACATCCATACAATTTATTCTTCAATAGACGTCAAATAAGAGAGTTTTTTTCTTGTTTTAAGTTAGCAAGTTTTACATTGTATGAATGAGCATGTTTGTAATTTAAAGGAGTTTGCCTCTTACTTTGCAATGACAACCTATGTAGATGTAAGTGTGTACGGGTGACATTTCTGGCTTCAATTTCCATCAGAGATGGTCCACCCAGTTCAAAAGTGGTAATAATTTCACAATGTGATGCTATCTAATTTGTAAGCTTACGGCAGAAAGTAGAATTCCATCTCACTGACAGAGCATGTCGATCAGGTTCTAACAACGTTAAGACAATGGGCCTCATTACGAGTTTGGAGGTAGCCATGCCCTTGGGGAAATACCGGGCCATTCCGACCTTGGAGGGCCTGGTATTTGCCCATTCAGGGAACCCAGACCTGGACCATCCCCATTCCCGTAGGGCTCAATAGGAATGGTGAGCATGCTTACAACGGGCCTGTTAATGACAGGCCCGTTGGGAGCATGCTGGGCCGCTAGCGGGACCCGCTAAGGACATCTGGTAAAACCAGGCGTCCAGAGTGGGTCCTGCGAGCGGACTTTGTAATGGGGCTGTAAGGGGTTGACGCCTCCGGCACCTTTACCGGTGCCGTTAACCCCTTACCGCCCCCCTCGTAATGAGGCTCAATGTCTTCAGAAAAATTTGCAATTGGAAGTGATAGCACTATGATAATCATCATATGGTCACCAAGCTTCCGGTTAATGATATTAACGGGGGTGGAATACCGATAAAGCCCCTAGGACATAAAGAAAAAAGCAATCATAGAGCTCTTGTCGCCCATACGGCTCTATGATAGTTGGGAGCAGTTGAATATCCCATTCTAAAAAAAAAAAAAAATTGTCGTTTTTTGCCCATTTTTCCTTCACATTTCTAATTGTTGTTTCCTCAATTCATCCGATTGAGATTCAACGTCGTCACAGAAAACATTGAAGTCACCAGCAGCAATTATTCTTACGATTGGGTTTGCAATCAAGGCTAACTCTAGCAGAAGGTTCAATTCATCCAAGACAGCAGATAGCGCAGTCGTACATTTGTTCCAGTAGTTACAAATCAATAAATCCTAGAAATCCAGCAAAGCTGCTGAGAGACTCAGTAGGTAAGGGAAATTGCCATTCTGGAGAATTCTCCCTAACACCCATTCTTTTAAAAATAAATCTCAGCAATGCAAGGCCCAGAGCAGGCTCCAGCATGCAGCAGAACCCAGACCACTGACTTATATGGAAATCCCAGGTCAGAAGCACTGTCCATTACATGCCTTTCTCAGAACTAGCCCAGAACATATACATTCTGCACATTTCTATCCACCTCTCCGATGATGTCACTTCCTTCATTAAAACCCATTGCTTGTGTCACTCCCAATCTTGACACATAACTGGGACCTTTTAAAAACTAACAGCATTTACTGGCTATACATTCTGCACATTTCTATCCACCTCTCTGATGATGTCACTTCCTTCACTCCAACCCATTTCTTGTGTCACTCCCAATCTTGACACATGACTGGGACCTTCTAAAAACTAACAGCATTTACTGACACTGCATATCGTTCTCTATCATGTGTCAGCTCGGATGTTACGCTCTTCTGACAGCTCTCTCGAGGAATCCATGATTTATGTCATTGACACCTCGTTTAAACACTGAATACTATACATACTGTGATGGATCGCTGTTGTCCGGATTAACAAACTTCAGGTAGGCTCAATTCTTCCTATTGCAACATTGTTAGCTGATTTGAATACAGCCACCCAGTATCTTTTCAATGTGTCTGCACAGCTTGTGCATTCTTTGAATAATTGTTTCTGCACCTTTATTTTAATAGACATCGCCTACGACTGTCCGCATATCATATCACCTATTATTGATTAGGCCACATTATAGGTCCTTGAGCGCTCACAGAACAGCTGTCTCCCTGGGTGCCTTTTAGGTGAGCACGAGCATCTCTTTTGCACAAACTTCACCCTTGCCCATATGTAGTTGGACACTTGATATTGATTTAATATGATCTCCATTTTCTCAGACCTTAACTCATTCATTCTTGATATCCAGATAGCGCAGACTCTTGATTTATTTTGTTTCTGCAGAACAACACGTTCTAAATACCATAACACCTCCTTACAGGTCCAGTGCTGTTGGTGCCCCAGAACTTGAATCGGCCACACTCTCCAATACACTTGGCCTTAGAAATGAACTAATTGACCAGTGGAGACCCACTTACACCCGCAGTACTGTTCGGGAATTGGGACTCTTACTCTCTGCTGATAAGTACATATTAGGTAACATCTTCACTAACCTAATTTCTCAGGTATGACCTATTGGGTTTATCCAAGATGGCTATGTGTTGGTACAAGTAACAATTGAACTGCTACTTCAAGTATGATGCTTTACTTAATAGCATTTACTGATCTCAAGTTGTTTGAATAGTTAAAGATATTAATCTGTCGTGACCACAAACTGTGTACCATGTTTGAAATTTTAATCTTTGAGGACGGCAATTTATGTTCTCTCTGGTGATAGTCAGCTGTGAGAGGATATACCAAGCTTTTGATGAATTAACCTTGAGTGATCTCTTTATATTACAAAGTGTTTATACAGATTGTCACATAGGTAGGACTTGCAGTTGGTTGTTGTCATCATTGTTTGACGCAGACTTTTTTTGTTTAATTCCTTTCAAACAGTCCGTTGAGGCCAATGAAGAAGAGGAAAGACTCCTCGAAACGCCTCACCACTGAAAACAGACTAAAATTAATTTGCTTCACTCTGTATATCTTTAACTTGTTATGTTGATAATATACATATATATTTTTTACACAAATTGCTGTGTCTTGCAAATTCTTCTTTAATTGACGTAGTAATAACACTGTCTACATGATTTATGTATTTAGTTTAGTAATTGGTTTTACCAACATTAGATAGTGTGCAGGGGACTGGAGGATTCCCAGGCTGAATCTTCTCTTTTTTCTTTGTTTTGTGTGGAGGTTTTGTGCCAAGACCTCAGTTCCTCCCCCGCACCTTAAAATTTAACTACACACTAATTGTAAAACTTCTCTCCATGAATCTTTAAACATAATACCTTAGGAGTGCACCACCAAATCTCTCCCTTTGCAAAAAAGGTCAACACTTCCCTGGCACACCCAACTCGTGTAGTGTTCCAGCTCAGCTTTCTGGTTTTTGGAAAGCTGCACCCCTGCCTGGTGTTCCTTCCTGCACTCAGAAGAAAATAAATATCCATCCATTTTCCTGTGCCTCACAAAGGCCATGTCTTTGTTTCCCAAGGCATTTAATCTTATTACACTGCGCATTTCTCCTTGCAAAACAGGCTGCTCACACTTTCATTTCTGGTGTCTGCTTATTTTTAATAATCCTAACACGCAAAACTGTTTTGCCCAGGCAGTGCTTTATTGTCCATCTACATGCAGTAATGTTAATTTGTTAATATGTTAAAGCCTGCAGAACCCCTACATTCAAAATGACCCCCTTTCAATTTCTACTGCTACAAACACCCCCTTTCTTTACCTTCGAAGCTCCACATTACTACTAACATACTAGATCACACACGCAGCACGTGCTGCAATGTTAGCATCAGTTGAAACTGGTGGCACAACATCTCAGTTGAAAATAGTGGCACTGTTGAAATTAGTGCACACCATTTTTCCCACAATCTCCACCTTCTTCTGAAGGATCCTAGCTAAAATTCATGTCTCCATTCAACACATTTTCATGTTGTCGAACCATGTGCTCTTCATGCAACAATGTATGTGTTTTGCTTAATATTGAAGTGTCATCAAATTCATCTTTTTTTCCAAAATTGTTCATAAGTTGAAAGAAATCAGCAACAATTATCCATAGAGTAAAGGAAGAACAGAAAATATAGAATATAGAAATGAGGATACCATGAAAGAATTATGGTGAAAGAATAGAGAAATAAAATCAAAATGAGAAACTATTTAGAATGGATTCAGCATCTTTGAGATTTGGTGGTGTAATTTCCATACAATGCCTAACTCTGGCCTGGCTTGAATATAGTTTGTCTGTTTGCCGATGAGGCCTGTGTCCATGTCACAAAGTACATCACAGCAAGACTGCAGATTTCTATCACGTCACCTGGTCCTCTAATTTGCACCCTCCAGTCTCTTTCCACCTTTTCCCCCTTTTGGTCCTGGTACCTCTGCGATGCCTCATACCGAGGCTTCCTCCATGCAAATATGGCTTCAGGGACCCCCACAGAGCACTGATGAAGGGAAATGTGTTAGGGCATCTAAACCAGAAGAGAAAGACAGGCAGGGTAAGTATAAAGCTATTATACATTTTCCTTCTGGATTTCACTTGTTTTCCAACTGTCTGGCATAAATCTTTAGCAAAATATGAATGTACATGTATATTTAAATTTGTACTATCAGTTTACATTCTTACTATTCATGTATTTCTTCAGGCACACCACATCCAACATACATACCTGCTCCAATGAACCCCTTTTAACCCTGGGTGAGCTACCCACCCTACTGCTATTCACCTCACTGATTTACCTTGGTTTTAATGCAGCTGTTACACCTCTCACTCCCTACTGGATTCTCCAGACAGAGCTATCCTCTTAACTGCATGTTTCGAGTGAAATGGCTCAATTTATTTCACATGGACACATTTTTCCACAGCCATATCCCCTTCCTTGGTCACCATTTAGAATCGGCCACACCAGGATGCCATAAATTTGGTGTTTTTACTTCTGCCTTTCACAAAGTTAAACTTGTACACCTGGTCACCTTGTTGAACGGGAAATTATATGGTGCCTCCTATACTGTATGAATATATGTATATTGGCCTACGCCAAGCTGCTTATAAGCCACTTGTGAGGAAATCCGCGTTGCAAGGTCTTGACCTTAGATCAATGTAAGCCGCCATTTTAGGTCTATCCGCCATTTTAGGTTCTCCCTCTAAGTGTCACCCTGTGTTCTAAGATGGAGGACAATGTCATTCTGAATGTAACATGGCCGTCTTGACCTCTGTGTATAAACTAATGTATAACTTGCCTGCAGGCTACATGTTGGGGTCATGAACTGAGACCTTGCTCTTCGCTGACCTGTGTGTAGAGGATTACTTGCACCAAAGAAGCTAATCCGCGAGTTTATGTTAAACACAATGTATTCAAATACCGAAATGTGAACACTTGTTTGACTGCATGGTATAAAACTGTTTGAGAAGGTTTAACATGAAATCCTAAGATATACTGTTTCCATTGAGGCTTGTTAGTGAATATATTAAAGGTAAACCCTAAATGTACAGATGGACGAGCTCGGCACGAACCCTAGATCCGTAATGTATTAACTTATATTAACTTGGAAATGGGTTGAATATCATGATTTCAAGGGTATAAAGAGTGTGACTATTCTAATGTACAGTCCCACTCACTGAGCACACCAAACCGAGCTGGAGTTCGCTGTGTTGTACTGAGGGCCGATAGCTATCTGTTGCTTTGTCCTTTGAAACTGTTCACTATAAAATAAAGATCTTTTGTATGTTCCTTTGTAACCCGCGTTTGGTGTATTTCCCTTTGGGGTACTCAGCCTCGATATCTTCTTTTTGTTTTCACATCCTATTTCGCACTCCCTAACAGATGACTTCCTGTAACAATATGATTTGGCACTCTCTGCTGCCCATTCCAAATGTTGCTGTGCAAATGCAAATGCATGCTGCAAATGCTTTCTCAACTCTTCCACATATTCATGTATTGGTAATGCATTTACCAGGATTTGCTCATTGGTTCTATACAAAAGGCATTGGGGCAGTACCATTTTCCTGCCTGTGATGATTTCATGTGGACCTAGGCTTGTAGACTTCGACGGTGTCGCTCTAATGGCCATCAGTACCAAAGGGAGTCACAAATCCCATACTAGACCCTGCTTCAGCCACACATACTTTAAGAATGTTAATTATTGATCAGATGCATCATTCCAAACCATCACTATAAATGGCCAGTATAAAATATATAGCTTCTTCTGCCACATCTTGGTCAATACTGCACTGGAAAAATGGCTTCCACAGTCTGATTCTATCTTCTGTGGTAAACCAAATCTAGAAAATATGTGATTCACTAACAAGGTAGCTGCTGTCTGTGCACTACAGTCAGGTGCCGGAATGAATTCCAACCACTTTGACATCAGACAGGTACCTGTTAGCATGTATTTGTTTCCCTGTGATGACCTTTGGACTACGCCAGTGAAATCCCTTTGCAAATCTGACCAGGGGAGCATCAGACCTCTTTTCAGTAATGGTGCTCTATGTGTTGGGGAGGGAGGCTGGAACTGTGCAAATAACAAACATCCCCAGGTATACAACTCCATATCTTGGGACATCTGTGGCCATTAAGCATATTCTTTTAGTATTTCCAATATTTTCTGCAAACCTCTGTGTTCCGCTGGTATTGCATTATGGGTATGATGTAGCATTAACACCCAAAATGACATAGGGATCATCCATTGGATCTGATCTGAAATGGATTCTCAGACCAACAGTCCAACTTGTAGTTGACATTTTTTTGTTCTTTAACATCACACTCAATCCCTTACTTCCTTTGCAGCCCCCCTCTGTTAAAGGAATTTGCGCTGCATCTGACAGATGATTGTACAACCTGCCTATGATTGGGTGTTCTCTTTGTGCTTTCATCAAGTTCGGATAGGGCGTATCAAAGCTCCACTGCACCAGTGGTTGATCACTTATTCCAAGATATTTAGAATGTGTTCCTGCATCCTCGTTTGAGTGTTCAATAGGAAACAATTCCCCCATCACTGCTCCAATTTTGGTCAATTTTTTATTTTTATTTTTATATTGTTATATAGTTGTAGAAGCAACTTTTAACATATTTCTGTTAAATCATGTACACAATCATACATTCACAAAAAGAATAAGATCACTGAATCATATATCTCATTACTAACCTTTCTTAAAATGTATAATACAACATAAAGATCACAATTCCCTTCTGAAAGAAGGGCACGGGGATTAAGCAACTTCAACCACTTCATTACTTTTCTCTCATACAGTTCATAGGGACAAAAAAACACATATACTAAAATAACCATCAAAACACCAAATACAATTCAGTACAATACAAGTCCTTAAATCACATTCAAGCAACCTATACAATTATTTAAGTTACATTCCTAATTTCATAACCGGAGTGTATCATACCAGTCTTACACTTCTCCCTAAAAACAGAAGGATTGTGCGGTGCATTTTTTGAAACTAGACAACTTCAACCACTTCTAACTGCTCTAACTCTAGAGACTTTAAAAATCCCATAACAGCAAGAACAGAGGAGTTTGTCCTACCCGTCAGGCAATGATCCCACACCATCTCTATCTCACCCAAGAGTAGTGAGTTAGAAAATCTTTTCAGAAAATTCATATGCTCCCCATATACCCCAGACAGGTGATGAGTAAATGTTTCAAGGTCTCTAATTGACCCTCTTCACAGCAGAATCTACAATCAGCGTGGGGTAATGGCAAGAGACCATACCTCACCTTGACTGCCTTCATCAGAATCAAGTTCCATTTAAATCTTAAGAAAGTCCTCCTGATGATTCTGCCAGGATAAATTGCCAGATAGGGAGCTAAAACTCCTGGACCTTTATAGTACCTGGCCAGATGTTTCAGAGAATTATATCCATGCATTTCATCTAAAGTGTTTACCCAATCACTTTGATAAATAACTGTTCACAAGACTGGGCTACTCAATTAAGTCCTCCCTCGATACTCCCAATCTCTCTAGCAGGGTGCGGCAATGAGTGGAAAACCCTGCAATAAAAGCATCACCCTTCGCCTCAAGTGTATTCGTTAAGCCAATAAAGTGGGAATTTCTTAAATGGAACCAAGATTTGATAAAGTAGAGGTAATAATTTCCACTGTGCCCTGCATTTAGGTTAATATAAACCAAGCTTGTATCTTACAGCAGCAATGGTTAGCAAACTTGGAACCCAAAGAGCGCACCTCCAGATCTTCCCTTCCAAATAGGGCAGTTGATCCAGGATCCAGACAGCATGGATCTCTATCCCATATAAAAGCTTTGCCAATACTTTACCCTCATAACATTTTGTGAGAAGGATCATCGAAAACTTTCCAAACTTGGAATCAACACTACTCAATTGATAATAAAGTGCTTTTGTAAATAATTTGAACAAGTCCTTCACTTGGAGTTTATTTACTTTTGCTGAGATAGGGAAGCCTATATAGGTAAAACATTGTACCCTCTCCAAGCAGTCCTTGCACAATCTCCAAGTAAGAGAGTGTACAATGGAGGACCTTGGTTTTAGACAGATTCACTGCAAGGGAATGTGCCTGTGCATTTTCTGAAAAAGCCATAAGCAAATGTTGCAGACCAATTGGCGATCAGTCAAATAAAAAGAAGTCATCTGCATATGCCAGCCATATCAGTTTGAGTCTATAGATTTTTGGCTGGGCAAATGCAGATGACTCCAAACAATGACCAATGTCTGACAAATAGAGATTAAAGAGGCAGGGAGCCAATGTGTGTCCCTGCCTCACACCTCTCAATGTTGATACATTACGAGATAAGGTCCCCCTTTGGTCCAATCTAATCTGTACCTTTGATCCCTCATGCAAACCAATTAACAAATGCAGCAGCAGCCCTACAGGAATGCCACATGTTTTTTTCCATAGCAACCCTTGATTTACTGTGTCAAACGCGGCAGAAAAGTCTATGGTGGCTACATAAACTGATTCATATTTGACCTGCCACACCTGATTCAAGATTGTTTTTAACAAGATGCCATCAAGTGAGGTGCTATGAAACTTTCTACAGTCTGTCTGGATCAGACCCAGGCCGCTTTGCCAAGTCTCGAGATGTTCCAACAGTAAGGCTGAAAATACCTTACTGTCTGTGTCGAGAATCACTATTGGCCGATAGTTCTGCCAGTCTGATCACAGGCCCTTCTTAAAAATCGGAACAATATAGGCAACCACCCATGATTTGGGAAATAGAGTAAGAATTTCCCAGATGATTAAACAATGTTGCCCGGGTAGAGGCTCACGCTGAGGGATTCCCCTTAACAAATAAATGTGATATTTGGTTTGGGCCAACCGTACAAAAAGTGCTGATTTTCATTATCACTATCTCAACGTGTTCCATCCCCTCCCTACATGTCCACTCTCCCTGTTTAGGAGAAACAGCAACTAGTTCAAAATTATCACTGGGAGCGCCAAGACCTTATGATAATAAGATACCTCATTTGCTTCAGAGACCACATTTATCTGGCGGAAGGCTTGTGGAGACTCAGAATCGTTTATTACCCTCCCAAAAAAAGAGAATTGTTATTACATAAAACCTGAAGCATGTATTCTGCATCCTGTTGTAATCGAATGGCAGAATTATCCCGTAACCAGTTCCTATGGGTCCTTTTTGCCTGTGTTATTTGAATATTCAATTCTGCTTGTGTTAGCCCAATCTGTTATTTTAGGGGTTTTATTTGGAGTCTCACATCTCTCTCTTTCCTCACTTCCTCAGCATCATATGCATGGACCTGCTTCCTTGGCAAACCACCATTAACACTTGTTATTGGAAAATCACTGGGTTCTAAAATTTCTATAAGAAAATCGCTGTACTTTGACACACTCAAGGTTTCATACAGCCAATCTTTCGACACCATTGAGAGATAATTTGCCAGCATCTCATTTACCTGTGACATAGTACCCACATTCCATGAAACTTTGTTCCCCATCTGAGTCACCCTTAGGCCTGATGACATACATTCCTGACACCCAACAGACCTATTGGCCATTTTAAAGGTGACTGATAGGGTACAATGATCGCTAAATTCCGTGCAGACAATCTGTAAATCATTACATTTTTCAAACAGACGCTTCCAGACAAAAATGTAATCCAAAATGGAAGATGTCTCAACATTAAACCAAGAATGAACGGCGGGACTATTTCCCATCGTGGACCCATTTAGAATGATAGAACCTAGGCCACAAACATGTTTCCACCATTTCAATCCATACCATTTTTTTCCTTCCTTTAAAGAGAAAGAGACCCATATAGAGTCAGGCATTGGGCAGGATACATTCAAATCCCTAACAGAATAATTTGCCCCGGGACAAAATCTTACCATTCATTTATATACAAAGTCATTTGGTTAATGAAACTATCCACATAGATCATATGTCCCCTCTCGGCTGCATCCAGAAGTGCTTTCTTCAGAAATATCCCAAACTCACTTCCACTATTGATAAACCCAAAGGAAGCACAATTCCACAAAAATGGAGTCCTTTGTAATGAAAAGGCAAATAGATTTTGGATATCTTTTGCTAGAGGCACACACCAATTCCATGCTATTAGATCCAAAGTAGTAAAATCTGTAGGCCTTGTTCAATGAATGGTAGAGGCCACCTTGACACAGGCACCCTCTAATTCAGTTCACTCAAGTCTGCACACAACCACCATTGAACATTGGGGTTAAGCACACCTAATAAGGGGCATTTTTGAGGGACTGTGAATGGATCTAATTATTTCTCTGGACTCCAAATTTCTAATTATTTCGGCCTAAGACTCAAAACAGGCCATGGGTAGTGCTGTATATATTTTGGTGTTATATCTATTACTTCATGGTATTTTTGTATTATGGTGGTATTTGGTGGTATTTTATAATCCTTATTAACATATTGTGGTAACCTGTTGGGCCATTTTTATAGTGGTGAGACTGATTTCAGAAAACTGTCTAATTATTTTTACCACGGTCACTAACAACAGGCAAAATACTGAACTTGATACACACTGGATAGATGGCTCATGCCCTCCTGTGGTACCTTATGTACAGTACCACACTACATCCTTTTGGCTGAGATTCAACAATTGTAAAGCATGCAATTGAAGTACTGCACATTCATTTAATCTCTCTAAATAAACAGCTCACAGCGGCTACTTTACTTTAAGATATTTCTAACCACACTTCTGTCTCATTACGCATGTCAGATAAAAGGGACTGAATGCAGAATAAATATCATGAGACTAAGTTACTTTGGAATCTTTTTTTATCATAAATAGAAATATGCAAATTACACAGAGAGACACGTATGCGCACACATTGTACTTCATAGTGCAAGTATATTTGTTCTTGTAATAGCTTTCAGCGCTTTATCTGTGCAAAGCCCTGCCAACTGTCCTTGGTATCGTGGAACTTGGCAAGAGAAATACACTTTGGAAAAAAAACCACAGTAATACTTTGAGAAATATAAACACAGTATAACATGAACATTACAAATAGACAGCACCTAAAATGAAGTGAACTACTTAGCCTAGACTACCTAGTCTCATTCACAAGAGCAGCCCCTCACTTAACTTCATATTTACCTAGATTTGTTGATGGTATTTCAGACTCATTTTGGCATGGAGATCTTCCCCAATCTGTCCGCCTGCCTCACACAAGGTCAACCCAGATAAGGACAGCTTCAGCATTAGACAGTTTGCCAGCACTGAACTCTTTCTGCCTTGCCGGTACTCTGCTCCTTTGTCTCCCAGCACACAAAGAGGAATGAATGCTAGTCTGTCTCAAAACCCTTTTTGTCAAACCCCTTTGTCAATCAAGGGAAACACCTCCCGTGAGCAGATCATTCCACTGAAATGGCACATGATTTTATTGCCGGAGAGGAAAAGATACATCTCTCCTGCGCTTCCTGCTTTGATACAATGCCCTGTTTTCAGTAGAACAGATCTTCACTTTTTTTAGTTCATCACCCAGCGCAGATTCAGCCTGCATGTTTAAATTCCCATTTTCAGAGCATCATGCATTTTCCCAATCTGCACTCAGCTTATTTCATCATGGACTAATTTGCACCAAATGTTATTAAGAGATTCAGTTACATGTTAACTGGGGTTGGGTTAATTAGTAGGTTAATTTATGTAAGTATTATATTTAGTGCAGCTCAGTTCATTGAAATATCATCCTGAAGCAAAGTGCAATTTCAACCAAGGGCTCTTTGCATTGGCATCTATTTAATTCTGCCTGAGACTCACACTCTTGTGTCCAGTAATGGGTTTCACACCCTGGTCCCTAGTTGCAGTTCAAACCCATGCTAACATGTGCATGCTACAATGCTGAGGAGTCTAACTGATACAATTCAGAGCCCATACTCATACACTTCCTCCTTTTTTCTGGCTGGGATACAACCTGAAATCACTGAAGGGAAAACAAACACAGATTTTCTAATACACATGTGCTTCTCCCAACTGACTCTTCTTTATAGTCAAAAATAAATAATATGCAAATGGCAAGATTCATACACAAGAAACATTATGTATACATTTCTAGTCATGAAAGGGGCCCCTAGGGGACCCTGACGTCTATGGAAACAAGGCGAGTCACCACACATGAAAGATACGCCAGACACGAGGTTGTATACCCAAAGCTAGGGTTTATTGCAAAGAAAAAGTCTCAGTTGGCCAACTCGGTCTCACGCCCCGCGACGTGTATCTCTAGACCTCGAGGGACGCAAAGAGAGTGAATTACGTACATCAGTTACATATATACAAAATGCATATCAAACAATCAGCTATGACATATTTAACACCCCCCTTTATTGGGTTTCTTTGAACTTGGTGTGATGATGGACATCTCCGACTACTATGACACCTTCAAACATCTATTCTAGTAACAATTTGCAATTTGTGAGTGCGAAGGCATCTATCAGTTGTTGAATAGAACACATCGCTTCTGTTCTTGGAAGCGAGCTACATACGGGGGGAAGAGTTGCATTCCGGACCTTGCTATCTATTAGGTGCTATTTGTGTCCTGGGAGCCGACACGCTCTAGCGGGCTCAGCAAAGGGGGGCCGTAAGAAAAGCATAATTCAAGCCTTTAGCGGTATTATTCTAACATATTCTACCATATAACGAGACTGGCTGGCAGCTGCGAAATGATTAAATGCCCTGCAGCTCTGCTTCAAGGCTACATTAGGAGGGAGCCGGGCATTCTTCCTGGCGCTGCCTACGTTTTGTGTTTCAACTAACTCTTGTTATCCTTTCAGCTCTGCGGCCTTGTCCTTTTCACATACAGACAACAATGTTTTACAGTCGAGCAGTGTAAGCGGAAAATATACTGCAAAGCAATAGGAACAGAAAGCAATGAGCAATGGTTAGAAAACAAAATGGCGATTCTTGTTACATCAAAATGGCCGTTCATTGGCAAACTCGAAAACCTATATTCTGTCATATTGTGCATGAGACGGTTGGCCCACGGCCACCAAAATGCGTTTGCAGTCACAAAGTAGAGGTATCCATTTTTCTAGACTGACAAACCCTCCTTTGGCCGTATGCCAAACGTCTCATCTATTTATTGAAACCTCCTCTAGTGATGATGAGTCTGAAGTACTTATGTCTGAATTTTGCATGCTATCGTAGACATCATCGTCTTCATCAATATCTATTTCCATCAACTCTTTTACTGCTCCCACCTCATTTGGGTCTGGGTCAGTTCGACTATGAGGTTGTTTTTTCTTTGTCATCATATGCATACATCCTTCCGTACATCCCTCAGTTACCTCAGCGCAAACTATGGGTAGACAATGTATACAACAACAGCACGTTAGGAATATCCCAAACACCACTACTAATATTGAGATCAACTTCCATCCCCAAGAAAGTAGTATTCCCCAAAACCAAGATCCTATTCCCCAGCTCCCTTCTCCAGTAGGGAGTTCAGAGCTTAGGATGTGCATTTTCTTTATTGCTTCAAAGATCGTGGGGGAATAGTCATCGACATAAATGCAACATGCTGATCCCACTATTTTGCAAATTCCCCCACGATCAACCAGGATCACATCGAGAGCCATTCTATTTTGCAGCGCCATTAACCTCATTCCTCTTTCTTCCAATGTCATGTTAAATAGTATATCTGTTGTTGTGTTTATTGTATTGTTTAGGATTCTGGACAGTTGCCTTATATTATAGGAGTTCACTATCTGCCCTAAGAATGGAATGAATGATTTTGCTCCATCAGTTGCTATTAAAACACCCTTGTCAGTCCTTTTGGTTCTGGATAATCTGGCCATGGCTGCTGTTTCTAAGAGGAATACTCCTGGGAATAGTAGCCCTAGGTAACATGTACCTCCCCAGTTTCTGGGCAACCAAGGATATGCTTTCTCTCCACATATAAAATAAACTGGATCACCTACATATACTGGTTCTATTTCCCATTTTAATACCACTGTATTCATGCAACCAGTATATGTTCTGACTGAAAAAGTTCTTGGGCTATAATTCACCGTGTAAAATGGGGGAATTGCATCTTTGTCCCCTTCTGTTCTTACACGAAACATCATTACAGATGTTTTTTCTGGTGGGGACAATCTATCTCGTCTATTTTGTCGTGTTATCTTTTGTGTACTTTTCCTCGTGGGCTCTGGGGCTATTACTTGTGCTTTATGGAAAATGGAACAACCCACAGGCTACATTATTATCTCCTCAAACTCATTCATGTTGGTTCTGTCTAATTGACCCGTATTACTCTCATTCCATTTCCCATAAAACATTGCACCTAAAGATGCACTACATGCAGAACTTAATGGTAGTGGCTGCACATACCACCCTATTCCTTTCCCAGCATGCTGTGGTAAATGGGCACATACCCAGCAATGTGTTTTCTTCAGAATTGCATGTGTCATGTTCATTAACAACAGCAAAGTATTATTTCCAAAACCTTCCCTGTGTCTTTCTTCCATTGTGGACAGGGTATAAGTGATCACCTGAACCGGGCTTTCAGTAGTGGATATATTAATTATTGGTAAAAACATTTCTAATGGGTGTATTGTTTCCACCCACCATAATATTAGGGCTGTCGATATTGGTGCTACCACGCTCATAAAGCACATTATTATTGTCAGTACCAGCATACAATTTGTTTTACCATGCGTTTTTCTTAAGCTTACAGTCTTTATAATTGACTCATTCTCAGCGGTGGTGGTGCAGGAGGAGGCTGGAACCGGTCCCGGCATGTTTCTCGTTGTCCTTCTTCTTTCTTATCACAGTTCGTTGTGGATATCTCTCTTCGTCGCGCTTGCTCTGATGTTAATAAGTTCAATGGAATTGTCACAGTTCAGTTTTGCCTGTCCTTTTTAGCCTGGATTCGATTATTCGTTTTTAGGCGAGATCACTTGTCCTTTCTTATACTGCTCAGAGGACCTTTGATCAGTTATCTTATCGCCTTAGTATCATGTGCGCCCAGCTTGTCCGTTCTGGTTCAGGACACATGTACTTTTAATCAGTTATCTCACTTGCCATAGTACCATGTGCGCCCAGCTTGTCCGTTCTGGTTCAGGACACATGTACTTTTTATGATCGCACCAAGGAGCCACGAGTCTTGAATTGTCCGACTTGCACAATTCTCACGCTTCTCTCCTCTACACCTCTGGTTCCTTCTCCATCCGTGAGTTGAACCAGAGGTTGACATAAACATCAAAAAGAACTGCGGATCACTTTGTCTTCCGAGGCTGCAAGTTGTATCGCCTGGTTCCTGTTATCATATGACCCGTGAGCAGTGCCGGTGCACTTCCAGATTCAGGCTCAAAGTCAGCCTGTGGCACTACTGCAGGTGCTGATGTGCACCGCGCCAATGATGCAGATCTGTTTTTTGGCATGCTGGCAAGTGCTGGTGGGCGCCAAAGGGGTACACGATTTGTTTCTGCTGGTATTTGCACGGCAGATTTTGCGTCGGCCAGCAGTGATGTCGATTCTGCTGGGCAAAGTTGGGGCACTCTTTGCCCTTCCCCCTCTTTGGCAATCGTCTCAGGCTTTGTTTCGAGTTTCACTTCTCATTTTGGCAGATTAGGTGGTTGCTTACTGGCAACAGTTTCTTTCGTTTCTGGGACCGCTGTCTCTTTCCGGTCATCAGTGTCAGGCAAGTCTTTCAGTGCAGTTGGAATCTTCTTGGCATGGGTGGCATGGATCCACGACTTCCTTCCATCCAGGTGTATTGCCGTCTGCGTCGCCAAGAGTACCCGATAGGGCCTGCGCCACCTGGGTGCTAATGATGACTTTCTTTCAAAATTCTTTAGCAGCACCCAGTCTCCTGGCTCCAGCGCGTGCCCCGGACCTGTGTATCTCACTGGTAATGCCTCCTGCACATGCTGATGAAACAAATGCAATTTCTGCATTAAAAGGCCACAATAAGTACTAAGCACAGGATGTTCTATCTCACTAAGTCGTTTTGGCTGAGGTGCGCACCAAACATTTGCTGGCCTCCCCATCACGATCTCGTACGGGGAGAGCCCAGTTTTAGCCTGTACAGACGTAGGCATGCATAATAGTGCTATTGGTAATGCATCCACCCAACTCAACTTGCTTCCCGCATAAATCTTGCTAATCTTTGATTTAAGAATCCCGTTGTGCCTCTCCACAAGACCGACAGAACTCGGATGCCTTGAACTATGGAATCTCTTATCAATCTGAAGACCAGCACATATTTGTAATACCACTGCACCCACAAAATGTGGTCCATTATCAGACCATAGGACATGGGGCAAGCCAAATCTGGAAAAGTACTCCTTCAACATTACTTTTGCCGTGCTCATTGCTGTGCAGTCCTTCAAGGGATATGCCTCCACCCACTTACTGAATGCACAGATCACCACCAAGATGTATTTTAAGTTTTGGCACCTCTCAATTTCTATGAAATCAAAATGAATCACCTCAAATGGCATAGAGGGCGGGGCAAAACTGCTTGTTGGAGTCACTGTTCCCTTCCCTACATTGTGTTGCAAACACGTGATACAGTTCTGCACCAACCTCTCTGCATTCTTTTTTATGTTTGCATTCTGCCAAACTGTAGAAAGGTGCTGTATTATTTTCTTCGCACAGATGTGCGTAGGGCTGTGGGCCAATGTGACCATTACAGTCACGAACGAATTTGGCAACATCCAGTTTCTAGTTCCCTTGTCCACCCAACAACCCTCCAGATCCAACTCAGCAGATCCCTCTCCCCAACCCTGTATTTCATCGGCCGTAGCTTCGGCTTGCATTTCTTTGAGAGTGGCAACTCCATCTTCTATCATACAGGGTACTTCCTCTGTCTGAACCGTCATCATTTTGGTATTCACCATTTCACTATTGCTAGGCGCTTTGGAAACGTGGGTGCAGACAGCAATCGTACAATCAAAGGGCCATGTTGAATTCTGGTGCCATGTGATGTCAAAAACCCTCTCTCAGCCCAGAGTCGACCAAAATTATGAACCACTCCAAAAGCATACTATCAGTATATATATTCACATTCAAATTTTCAGAAATCTCGCAGGCTCTGGTTAATGCTATTATTTCTGCGGCTTGTGCTGAATTATAGGGAATTCTTTTGCTTTCTCCAACGCTCTCTAGGGTAGAGATAGCATATGCGGCAGTTGTCGTGCCATCTGGTAATTTAAAACATAAGCCGTCACAAAATAACTCTCCATCTGGCTCTTTCTGTGGGATATCACTTAAATCAACTCTCCCCTTGGTTTCTTCCTCAGTGACCATTAAGCAATCGTGGGGGGGTGATTCATTCTTCCCAATTTCTTTTATGGTTGGTGGCATTAATTCTGCAGGATTCAAAGCGCTACACCTCATAATTTGGATATGGGGCGCGAACAAGATAATCTCATATCTTGTCAATCTAGCAGAGGTGAGGTGTTGCGTCTGTGTCCTATTTAATGGAACGTCTATGGCATGTGGCACCATCAAAATTAAAGTGTGCCCCAATACCATCCCTTCCATTTGTTTCACTGACGCAGCAGCTGCCGGGACAGATCGCAAACATCGTGGTAGTGCGTGCGCTACAGCGTCCAGCGCCGAAGAAAAATAGTCGCACGGCCTATTTCTTCCACCTTGTTCCTGTGTCAAAACCGCCAATGTACATCCTTCACTTTCACACACAAATAGTCTAAAAATGTTCTCATAATTCGGCGTATTCAAAACTGGAGCCGAGCATACTGCAGTTTTCAATCCATCAAATGCTTTCTGACATTCCTCATTCCACTGCAAAGTCATAACCGCATCCTTTCTAGTTAAATTCACCAACGGCTTCACAATTAACGCAAAATTACCAATCCATTGTCGGCAATATGAAGCCATGCCTATTATGGCTCTGACTCCTTTTTGTGTCTTTGGAATAGGCATACAAGAAATACTTTCTATGCGTTCTGGCGTTAGTCTTCTCCCTCCTTTCGAAAGTAGGTAGCCCAAATAGGCCACCTCCTTTCGATTATATTGAAGTTTCTTCAAACTAGCTTTATGGCCATGTGCCGCTAGGTGTGACAGTAGTAATACAGTGCTTTCTTTACAAATCTCCTCTGTGTCTGCAGCTAGCAATAGATCGTCTATGTATTGCAAGAGTACACAACCCACGGGTAATTCCAGCATGTCTAGCTGCTCCTTTAATGCTCTACTGTAAATACTTGGACTTTCGATGTAACCTTGCGGAATCCGCGTAAATGTAAATGATCGTCCTCCTAATGTGAACGCAAACAAATATCTGCTGTCCTTGTCCACTGGAATACTGAAGAACGCGTTTTTCAAATCTACTACACTAAAATATTCTGCTGAAACAGGTATCATTGTCAATATTGTAGGGACGTCTGGTACTAGAGGAAATTGTGGATCTACTACCTTATTCAATGCGCGCAAATCAATTATTAAACGGTATGGTACCTCATTGCCTCCTTTTTTATAAACCGGAAGAATCGGGCTGTTGCATGTACTGCCTGTAATTTCCTCGATTGCCCCTAATTTCACCAAATCTGTAACAATACTCTTTAATCCTTTCTCACCTTCATCCAAAATTCTGTATTGGGGTATTCGCGGCAGGGTAACACCTTCTTTCAAAATTATCTTTACTGGCTCTATCTTTAAACATCCTACATCATTGTCATGCATTGCCCATATACAGGTTGGTACTTTACTTAGTTCCCCTGGTAACGCTTCAGACATGAATTCTGACACAGGGGCATTGTGTGGCCAAATCGTTAGAAACACTCCGTCTGCCGTGCAATGTATAACGGAACCTAGTTTTTTCAACAAGTTTAATCCCAACAAGTTCTCCCCACAATTTTCTGTTAAAAGGAAAGGACAATGTTCAGTAAATGGTCCTATGGTAACTGAGGCTGGTTTGGACACTTTGTTTATGACTGGTGTACCTGCGAACCCTACGGAAATATTCTTTTGCCCTGACAGTGGTATATCCGGAACCAAGGGATGGTCTATTGAACACTTCTGTGCTCCTGTATCTACAAGAAAGCGGTGCTCCTCATTCCCGACTCTCATTTCTACGTAGGGTCCTCTCTGATTCACTGGAATAGACACTGGTTTCGACCCCTGTCCTGGGCTGTGCTATTGGGGAAATAACACATCGTCCGATGTGTAATCATTACTATTACTGTAATACGTGTTTGGCTGTGTATCGAAAACATTCCCACTCTTTCCTCTATTTCCCCCACTCTGGTTTCCATATTGTTGATTTTGCTGTCCCTGACTCTGGTTTGGGGCATTTTGGTTTTGGCCTTGGTTTTGATTACCTCCGTTATTGTGATGCTGCTGCATACTATTCCTATTTGGTCCATTCGCTCCTGGGTGTCCTCTATGTTGTCTCTTCTGACCAGACCCATTTCTATTCTGTAGATGCGGACATTGCGCTCGCCAATGTCCTTCCTCCTTACAATACGCACACTGATTCGGTCCCACTGTTCCCCCATGCATACTCAAATTACTCCTTCCTTGTGCGTTCCCTCGCCCTATATTATGTCCTGTTACTTGCTGTAATAGTACCTGTGTTCTTATTAGACATTCTTTCAAATCTGCCCCCACCTGTTTTAGCAACGATAATTTGTTCACCATCTCTTTCTGCCCCGGTGATGGTAACTGCTGCCGTTTATTATGCAACCCCTTTTCCCCCTTCCCAGGTCTCCCGATATCTCTACTCCTGTACGCAGGTGTAGTAAACATTTTGACAGGTGTAGTAAACATTTCGACATAATCATTATCTAATTCATCTCTAAGCTCAAAAAGTCTACATACATGTTCTCTCACTTCTTCATCCCTCTCCCTACAGCGTGCTAATGCATTCAAATCTAACAATCGCTGCAGTGGTAATTTCCCAATTAACTGTTTCCATTTCTCCACCAAATATTCACCCATGCATTCCAACACTACCTGTCTTTCGTTGCTTCTACGGAAGTCATATATCAAAACCAATGTTGTCGTCCCATCATTCCCGTCTATATACATCTCTGCCTGTTGCTGCAATTCCACCTTCCTTTCTTTGCTGATTGCGCTGCGAGTTACCCTCGTGCACCCCCGTTGGTCAGTCCCGCCTCTTGCCCCGTGGTTTCAACTTCAACCCCGGGAGGAACGGATGGTACCAAGTCTGTGTCTGAGGCGGGAGGAGCGGATGGGACAATGGGAACAGGGAGTGTCTGTTGTGGGCCTGGTTGGCTAATAGGAAGTGTTACGCGCGCGGTCTGTGGTTGTGGGAGGGCTTGATCTACCAGAGGAGGAGCTTGAGCTAAGGGCGTGATCTGGGCAATAGCTACTGACGTGTCTGGTCTTACTTCTTACTTCTGATCTTGGGCCTTGTTTTGTATGGGTCAATATATTTTCTATCAATTCATCTGCTATGTGTAATTCTCGTTGTGGGTATATCTTTTCTATATTCAACTGGTCACGCTACTTGCCCTCTTAGTCCACTCCTCCTCTTCTTTCTCTTCCGCTACTTCACCTTTCGATTTATGCCTGCGCGCATGCTTTGCTCTGCTTTTAAATTGGAGCATTGCTTCCTTTCTCCAGTCTTTAATAGTCTGAAATGCTGCAGGACGCGCTTTCTTTCTTATCAACACCCTTTCCAGGTTGTCTATCCTCGCTATCTCAAAACTACCATTAATCGGCCACTGATGGTCTTGTTGCTTTCTGGTTTGCCTATGCCAAGTCTCACAGAATATTATCGCACCCACTCCATACTTCACATACATTTCATATGCCGGCGTACCCCCAGGTGGTACAATTTGGCCATCTTCCAAAGATTGTCTACCACAGCGGAAAAACCCTGCTAAGGTGGACAATACCCCAGGCATGTTTCAACTTTCCCCCTGGTTAATCAACCTTACCTAGGGCGGTTGATTTTGCAAAGTCAACTCTCAACCAATATCAGGATTACTTTGAATCGGGGAATGACTCACCTGATAAATCAAGTCGTCTGCATACTGACGCACCAAAGGACGTCGTGTTTGCGTTTCTTGGCTTCCGCCTCGTTTCGGGACCCTCGCCACCTTGTTCTCTAGCCAGGCATGTCGATCAGGGATCAGATGTGTGCAGATCTGCAATGGAGTCTCTCATCACTTTTACAGGGCGCCCCGAACACCTCTTGATCCCGGCTCGATCGTCCCGTCCTCGCCGTTCTCCACCTTACTCAATTACAACGTTATGCAATGGAACAAGTGGGGGAGGGTCCCTATTTGGGCACCATCTTGAAAGGGGCCCCTAGGGACCCTGACGTCTATGGAAACAAGGCGAGTCACCACACACAAAAGATATGCCAGACACAAGGTTGTATTCCCAAAGCTAGGGTTTATTGCAAAGCAAAAGTCTCAGTTGGCCAACTCGGTCTCACGTCCCGCGACGTGTATCTCTAGACCTCGAGGGACACAAAGAGAGTGAATTACGTACATCAGTTACATATATACAAAATGCCTATCAAACAATCAGCTATGACATATTTAACACCCCCCTTTATTGGGTTTCTCTGAACTTGGTGTGATGATGGACATCTCCGACTACAATAACACCTTCAAACATCTATTCTAGTAACAATTTGCAATTTGTGAGTGCGAAGGCATCTTTCAGTTGTTGAATAGAACACAGCGCTTCTGTTCTTGGAAGCGAGCTACATACGGGGGGAAGAGTTGCATTCCGGACCTTGCTATTAGGTGCTATTCGTGTCCTGGGAGCTGACACGCTCTAGCGGGCTCAGCAAAGGGGGGCCGTAAGAAAAGCATAATTCAAGCCTTTAGCGGTATTATTCTAACATATTCTGCCATATAACGAGACTGGCTGGCAGCTGCGAAATGATTAAATGCCCTGCAGCTCTCCTTCAAGGCTTCATTCGGGAGGGAGCCGGGCATTCTTCCTGGCGCTGCCTATGTTTTATGTTTCAACAAACTCTTGTTATCCTTTCGGCCCTGCGGCCTTGTCCTTTTCACATACAGACAACAATGTTTTACAGTCGAGCAGTGTAAGCGGAAAATATACTGCGAAGCAAAGGAACAAAAAGCAATGAGCAATGGTTAGAAAACAAAATGGCGATTCTTGTTACATCAAAATGGCCGTTCAGTGGCAAACTCGAAAACCTATATTCTGTCATATCGTGCATGCGGTCACAAAATAGAGGTATCCATTTTTCTAGACTGACAGTCATGCGCAAAACAATTATGAGTCTTGATCAAAAAAAAGCAACAAAATCTTAAGAAAGAATAAAAAAACTTTTTTTTATTTTTGTTTTTATTTATTTATGTGCATTTAAGACACAATTGGTCTTTTTGCACCATGTCTTCGGGGATAGCTCAGGCACAACGTGCTTTCCTTGCAAGCAAGACGACATGGAGCACCACAGGTTTGATCCCCAGGTCCGCACTTAGAAACCTCTGGGTATTAAGCGCATTATAAATAACCTATCATATCATATAAAATATCAACATACCAAACATTTAACATGGTCCTATAATAATTATTAAAAAGAAGAAGAGCCAATAAAATACTTCAACCATGGCTTATTGCCATGGATTACATTTGCTGCTGATGTATAAAAATCTTTCACTTCGTAATACTGTTCATACCTATACATTTCTTAAAACAATACATAGACTGGCCGATTCATGGAATTAATGTGCGCCGAAAATTCCGGCGCAGAGGTGCCAAAACGTGCGAATCGCAGTGCAAGTGCGAAAATCGCAGGGAAACCAGCACACATCGATTCATGAAAGTCTGTGCGCGAGAAAAATTTTGGATGTGCGCTGAAAAAGTGCGCGGCGCATGCCGGCGCACAGGTCTTCCAACGGCGTGCGCCACGGCCACAGCGAAATCGCACATAGCGCGGCGCACATAACAAAAGTAGGCGGAACACGGGGCGTAACACTCGGAATGGGGAACAACGCGTGAAAATATGGGCGTCACGGGGGAAGTACAGGAAGCAAGTGCGCGGAATGCCCACACGCTCGCCTACAACTCATATTCATGGAATCGAATAGGGCAAACCAGCGCAAGGGCAAAGACGCACACAGGGCCAAACAAGTCCGCCACAAGAAAGCAGGCGGTAGCGTCCCTGCGCCTGAAACAAATGTGCGCCAAAATGTGCGCTAACAAAAAGCACCTATATACAGCTATGATGAATGATCCATACTGTGGCCGTCTAGGACAAATGAGGTGCAAAGGGGTACACGACAAACACGGACACCTGCTGTGTGAAAAATAGCGTGTGCGTGTATTTCGGGGTGCGCGGGAAGTTCCACACGCAATTGGCCTGGGTACGTGTATTTCGGGGTGCGTGGGAAGTTCCACACGCGATTGTCCTTGGTACGTGTATTTCGGGGTGCGCGTGAAGTTTCACAAGCGATTTCAGCAGGGTACGTGTATTCCAAGGTGCGCAGGAAGTTTCATATGCAAATTTGCAGGGTAGGTGTATTTCGGGGTGCGTGGGAAGTTCCACATGCGATTGTCCTTGGTACGTGTATTTCGGGGTGCGCGTGAAGTTTCACAAGCGATTTCAGCAGGGTACGTGTATTCCAAGGTGCGCGGGAAGTTTCACACGCAAATTTGCAGGGTACGTGTATTTCGGGGTGTGCGTGAAGTTCCACACGCGATTTCAGCAGGGTACGTGTACTCCGGGTGCATGGGAAGTTCCATGCGCGATTGGCCTGGGTACGTGTATTTCGGGGTGTGCGGAAAGTTCCACACGCGATTGTCCTTGGTACGTGTATTTGGGGGTGCGCGTGAAGTTTCACACGCGATTTCAGCAGGGTACGGGTATTCCAAGGTGCGCGGGAAGTTTCACACGTGAATTTGCAGGGTACGTGTATTTCGGGGTGCGTGTGAAGTTCCACACGCGATTTCAGCAGGGTACGTGTACTCCGGGTGCGTGGGAAGTTCCACACACGATTGGCCTGGGTACGTGTATTTCGGGGTGCGTGGGAAATTCCACATGCGATTGTCCTTGGTAAGTGTATTTCGGGGTGTGTGTGAAGTTCCACACGCGATTTCAGCAGGGTATGTGTACTCCGGGTGCGCGGGACGTTCCACACGTGAATCCAGCAGCCCACGTGTATTTCGGGGGTGCCGGGGAGTACTACACGTGAATTGGCCGTGTGGGTCCTCCCAGGTGTTCCCTCTACACCCTCCACGGCCCCTGCATGTAGCCCACACCACAGGGGACTACCCTGCACCCCTGCACATGTCCCGCAGGCAGCCCATCCACCATGGCCATGCCCCCCAGCCAACCCACATGTCACCTTGCACTACTGCCCACCAACGCATGTCTCCCAGCACCCCCACTCCCAAGCATCCAGGGGCACCCTCCACCAGGCCCCCACTCATGTCCAACTCATGTCTCCCTCCACCTCCACCCCCCAGCAGTCAGGGGCACCCTCCACCAGGCCCCACTCATGTCTCCCAGCACCCCCACCCCCAGCATCCAGGGGCACCCTCCACCAGGCCCCCACTCATGTCCAACGCATGTCTCCCTGCACCCCCATCCGTCAGGGGCACCCTCCACCAGGCCCCCACTCATGTCTCCCTGCACCCCCACCCCCCAGCATCCAGGGGCACCCTCCACCAGGCCCCCACTCATGTCTCCCCGCACCCCCGCCCCCCAGCATCCAGGGGCACCTGCCAGCAGGCCCCCACTCATGTCTCCCTGCACCCCCACCCCCCAGCATCCAGGGGCACCCTCCACCAGGCCCCCACTCATATCCCCCTGCACCCCACCCCCCAGCATCCAGGGGCACCTGCCAGCAGGCCCCCACTCATGTTCAACTCATGTCTCCCTGCACCCCCACCCCCCAGCAGTCAGGGGCACCCTCCACCAGGCCCCCACTCATGTCTCCCTGCACCCCCACCCCCCAGCATCCCGGGGCACTCTCCACCAGGGCCCCACTCATGTCCAACTCATGTCTCCCTGCACCCCCACCCCCCAGCAGTCAGGGGCACCCTCCACCAGGCCCCCACTCATGTCTCCCTGTACCCCCACACTCCGGCATCCAGGAGCACCCTCCACCAGGCCCCCACTCATGTCCCCCTGCACCCCCACCCCCCAGCATCCAGGGGCACCTGCCAGCAGGCACCCACTCATGTCCAACTCATGTCTCCCTGCACCCCCACCCCCCAGCAGTCAGGGGCACCCTCCACCAGGCCCCCACTCATGTCTCCCTGCACCCCCACCCCCCAGCAGTGCAGGGCACCTGCCAGCAGGCCCCCACTCATGTCCAACTCATGTCCCCCTGCACCCCCACCCCCCAACACTGTGGGCTCACCTGCCAGCAGGCCCCCACTCATGTCCAACTCATGTCTCCCAGCACCCCGACCCCCCAGCAGTCAGGGGCACCCTCCGCCAGGCCCCCACTCATGTCTCCCAGCACCCCCACCCCCCAGCAGTCAGGGGCACCCTCCACCAGGCCCCCACTCATGTCCCCCTGCACCCCCAGCCCCCAGCAGTGCAGGGCACCTGCCAGCAGGCCCCCACTCATGTCTCCCAGCACCCCCACCCCCCAGCAGTCAGGGGCACCCTCCACCAGGCCCCCACTCATGTCCAACTCATGTCTCCCTGCACCCCCACCCCCCAACAGTCAGGGGCACCCTCCACCAGGCCCACACTCATTTCCAACTCATGTCTCCCAGGACCCCCACCCCCAGCATTCAGGGGCACCCTCCACCAGGCCCCACTCATGTCCCCCTGCACCCCCACCCCCAGCAGTGCAGGGCACCTGCCAGCAGGCCCCCACTCATGTCTCCCAGCACCCCCACCCCCCAGCATCCAGGGGCACCTGCCAGCAGGCCCCCACTCATGTCCAACTCATGTCCCCCTGCACCCCCACCCCCCAGCACTGTGGGGCACCTGCCAGCAGGCCCCCACTCATGTCCAACTCATGTCTCCCAGCACCCCCACCCCCCAGCAGTCAGGGGCACCCTCCACCAGGCCCCCACTCATGTCTCCCTGCACCCCCACCCCCAGCATCCAGGGGCACCCTCCACCAGGCCCCCACTCATGTCCCCCTGCACCCCCACCCCCCAGCATCCAGGGGCACCTGCCAGCAGGCCCCCACTCATGTCCAACTCATGTCCCCCTGCACCCCACCCCCCAGCAGTGCAGGGCACCTGCCAGCAGGCCCCCACTCATGTCCAACTCATGTCCCCTTGCACCCCCACCCCCCAGCAGTGTGATTGGCCTGGGTACATGTATTTCAGGGGTGCGTGGGTAGTTTTACACGCAATTTCAGCAGGGTACTTGTATTACGGGTCCGCGTGAACTTCCACACGCGATATCAGCAGGGTGCGTGTATTACGGGGTTCGCGTGAACGTCCACACGTGACTGGGCCTGGGAGAGTGGGGTACGTGTATTCCTGGGGTGGCCAGGAAGATTTACACGTGACTGGGCCTGGGAGAGCGTGTTACGTGTATTCCTGGGGTGGGCGGGAAGATTTACACGGTCGCCTACAACGCGCCAAAAAAGACGGTCCAATCCGGAAACACGTATGCCAGCATGAAGCAGGCGCACGTCGACCCGCGCAGCATAAAAGTGTGCGCAAACAACAAACAAGCCCAGACGCCAGGATGAATATACCGTTCCTAGCAGCAGTGGCCGTGGGATACCGCAGGAGGAGGAGGATAGTCAGGGCCAGAATCTTTACACCCAGAACCAGCCTTTTTGCTATGCCTGATGACCAGGTGTATGGGAGGTACAGGTTTCCACCTCACATAATACTCGACCTGGTCAATGAGTGGGAGGATGACCTCACACACCCACCCTGTGCTCCCAAGCACTCAGCCCCCTGGAGAAGGTCCTCAATTTACTGTACTTCTTGGCTACCGGATCATTTCAGCGGACAAGTGCCATAGTGGGGGGGGTGTCACGGGCCACGCAGTCACGGTGCCTACACCAGGTGTTGGCCATCATCACTGCACGCCCATCAGTCTGCAGGCACATATACCTGCCCAGAACACCTGCAGAAAGGCAGGCTGTCAGCCAGGATTTCTACGGGGTGGCAAAATTCCCCAAAGTGCTAGGTGCCATTGATTGCACCCATGTGGCTCTACGTCCCCCCAGGGCATCTGAGCACATCTATAGAAACCGCAAGCACTGGCATTCCATCAACGTCCAGGTAGTATGTGATGCCAAGGGAATCATCACCTCAGTATATGCCCACTATCCATGGTCCACCCACGACAGCTTCATATACAGGATGTCAACCCTAAACCGGGACATGGAAGCTGGGCGGCATGGCGATGCATGGCTGCTTGGTGAGTATAAATGCCACTGCACACGCCTGCATGTCAGATACAGAGTAATGTCACTACCCCACTAATGATACCCATCACCACCTCCCCAGGGGACAGTGCCTACCCTCTGAGCACCCACATGATGATGCCAATTTGGAACCTCATCACGCCTCCCGAGGTAAGATACAACACACCCGGGAGATAGTGGAGTGCACATTCGGAGTGCTCAAGTGACGCTTTCGCTCCCTTGACCGTTCTGGCGGGCAGCTGTTATACGCTCCCCTAGTAGTATGCAGGATCATAGTGGCAGCATGTGTCCTGCACAATGTTGCAACACGCCGGGGCCTGGCTGTGGACATGGTGGTGCCCCCACATCCCCAACCACATGCACGCCCGCTGCGCATGGGAGGGGAAAGGGCACGGGGTGAGGCAGCCCGTACACAGCTGGTGGCTAATTACTTCACATAGAAATCACACCCCTGTGGAGTGCACACAGCCGTGGCACATACCATCTGACAATCAATGATGACTCAATCTGACAATTATGATGAATGAAGGGACAGTCAACTGTCAGAACCATAGCAGCCTGAGATTGTTCACCTGGAAGTGTCACAATGTGTGCATCCCTATCTACACAAACACCACCAATGCAATGTCATCAAAAGACACACTTCTATGCAGCAAAAATGAATACCCACTTGCAAAATACAACATGAGAACAGTGCCATGTCACTCAAACCCTCCCCGGCACCGCCACATAACACACCATGGCATGTCATGCTATGTGAGAGCAAACAAAGTAATCCCCACAACATGATACAAGTGTCACTAAGTACAGTGTCCCTAATGGAAACTGGCCACACATGAAATGCTCACAGTAATGCAGGACCAACAACACACATTACCAAATATTTAGCAATAATACAAATCACCTACACAACCTCAAACCTACCATAAACATGACAGTACGGATTTAAAAAATTGGTAGTCTCGCTACCTGATAATGGCAGCACTTCGACCACTTCCAACTGTACAGTGTTAGCGCCACGCAAAAGTGTATGTGCACTGCTTACAACATGGACTCCATTTCCAAAGTACACCGCCTTGTGAAGACATGAGGAATGGACCTGCAAATTAGGAGGATGAGATGGATGCAGAGGCACATATCAATACACCATGCAGTGTACAATACAACAACAATATGCACTAGGAATGTATACGCAGTATTGACTACAGACTGCCCACACATCAAATGGGAGTCCAACGTCACTGTGTAAGTCAATGTCACTTGGGCACACCCTTTGCAAGCCCATGGAAACGGGAAGCAGGAGGGGTGTGTGTCACACAAACCCAAGCATCTAACCCAAATTCAGGACAAGCCTGCATGTGCTCAGCCACAATACAGCGTATGCCCACGGGAGCCACACAAGGCAACACACTGTTAAAAAAATTCAAAATTCAAAAATCAAAAATCAAAAATCAAAAATGGCCATGTATGGGCCAGGGGGAGTGGGGGAGGCCACCCAAGAGGTCCGAGGACAGGGTGCACACCAAAACCCACCTGTGTGGATTTTGGGAAAAAAAACCACCTCCATGGGCTCATGGCCTGCACGGCTACCCTATTGTGAGAGAATCGCTGCTGTCGCTCTCCTCACCCTCTGCAGCTGCATCAGGAGGTGGTGGTACTATGGGAGGCAGCCCACGCAAAGCCCTAGTCTGGTCCTCCATGGCAGCAAGCATGCGGGTGTGGAAGGTCTGGTTCTGGAGGATAATCGTGCGGAGGTCCCCATGTAACAACTCACGGGATGTCCGGACCTCCTCCCGAGTTGCCTGCATCTCAGCTGAGATCGTACATGTGAGCCGCTCCAGCTGCTGTTCTGTCCTCGTGTCAGTTGAAGCTTCAAGCTCAACAAGAGTCACCCTGAGCTGAAGGAGTTCCACCCTCAGGGCTTCCCTGTGGCCCTGGGACTCAATAGAAATGGCTTCCCGCAGAGTCTCCAGTGCCGCCCGTCTGTCCCTGTTGGACGCCAACATGTCCTCCCTGTGTGACTGGCAAATGGAGTCTGTTGCCTGCTGTAGTTGTTCCATCAGCCTTTCTTGGGGACAACGGAAGTGGCCACCCTATCCATGGCCTGAGCCATCATCTCAGATGATGCTGCCTGTTGGTTTGCTATACCGTATATGGATTGCTCCCATGCGGTATTGCCAGGTGGCGTACCGCCACCGCGTCGGCGGGCACCACACCTGTCTGGGGCAAGGCAAACTGTGCCTTGCTGTGCCGACACTGCCTGAGGCTGCAGGACTGCATTCCCCCTCTGATCTGCTGGCCCAGGAACAGGATCAGATGTTGCGGAGTGTGACCCTGCATCCGTAACGACCAAAGGCAGCCCTACCAACACTGACATCCCCATTGAGGGTTCTACCCCTGGTGTAGGTGGGTTGGACAGTACAGAATCCCTCCCAGAAACACTTACCTGCGACGGCACATAGGTCTCATCATCTGAATCGACACCTGAATAGAGCTCGGGGGAGGTGCACCCAGAGACACCTCTTGAGAGAATAGTCTGCAGCAAGTGTGGGTTCTCACCCACCACCACACCACATCCCTCACTGGTGCCCGGTCGGGCTGAGACCCCTCCTGGGTCTGCACCATCTCCACAACCCCAGCAGTATCAAGTGCGTCATCCCCTGCAAAGACATGAAAGAAAAGAAATGGGAACAGGCATTAGCACCATGGCACACAATTAGGGCTGAGAAGCAACAGAACCAGTACTTCATTGACACATGTCCCACATGACTATAACCCTCGGATGCATGCACCGTCACTGCGTATGAAGGGGAGGCAAATGGCACACATTGATGAAACCAAGATGGAAGACCAACACATTTGCTGCATGCTGGCTAGCAGTGCCATCACACATTGGCCTGTGATTGGCATGCCCAATACACATACATGACACATGCCATCACACAGATGGCATGTACCATAGCCATGTCACACATGTGACAATAGGACTGAGAAATGCCTAGTGAAAGTGGTGGAATGCAAACAATCAGCCTGAATGAACACAGAATAATACGCAACAATGTTGTGGCAAGATGACACTTCAAGGGCAACTGACGTGAGGTTGGGCTAAATGTCTACTGTTGCCAGAAGGGATACTGCAATACCCAAATCCTGGTGCGCAGAATGTATTGGATGAAGCACATGGGTGACCCAAACCACTCAGGCACACACACCCTCACCTGGCACTCAATCAGAAGCCCTCACACACACCATGCACATGGATGACACACACATGCATTTGCACTCACCGGACAATGCCTTGTAATCTGGCAGGTCTCCCACGTCTTGGATCTGTCCCTCCGTGACCTAGGTCCCAGCAACATACTCATGTGGAGTGAGTTCAATGTCCTCTGCTGGAGACCCACCTCCAGTCACTAGAGTAGCAGCATGACTTGAGGCCAGTTTTTTCTTTGCCCTGCGCTTCAGGTCATCCCAGCGCTTGTAGCAATCATTAGCTGTGCGCCTCACGAATCCAAGGGCACTTATGATGTCCGTGATGGTCTGCCAGTGTGCCAGACGTTGTGCAGGTGTGGTCTTGCATCCTGCAGTAATCACCATTTCGCTGTCATGTGCGGACACATACTCCACAAGTGCATCAAGTTCAGCCTGATTGAAGCTGGGCTTCCTTGGTGGGCCGGACTGTGAAGCCGTGTCTGGGGCATCAGCCTGTACTGGACGAGCACTCTTCCTCTTCCACTTGGAAGGTGGTGGGGATCCCGAGTTCCTACGCCGCTCTGGACACTAGGGGCAGGAGCCCCGGTGGACTGTGGACTAGGAGTGTGGGAATGAACACTCACCATGGGACTTGGTGCAGGCATTAGCTGAAGTGTGATGTAGTCAGGGGGAACGTCAGCAGGATGGACTGGGACTGTCACTGTCCTGGCTGGGAGACTCAGAGCTGGAGTGGATGGAGCCGCAGCTGCCCCTGCAGCCTCCCCACCCTGCCTACTCGGGGCAGCAGATGACATAGCTGCCCCTGATCCACGTGGCCTGGTGACACCAACGTGCACCGCCACACGTGGCCTAGACCTGCTGACCTGGAAGTCAGCCATGGAGTCACCCTGTGCCAGGTCTGGTGCCACAATGGGCTGGTCCAACAAGGGCTGAGCAGGGATGGTGTCAGCCACGTTACCCTCAACCGGGGGGGGCATGGGTGTCCCTGACTGGTCACCCACACATGGGGGACTAGAGGCACCCTGCGAGTCCCGGCCACGTCCCCTACCGTATCCACCACGCCCACCTCTTGAGGCTCGGCCACCTTTGCCACCCTTACCGCGTGCTTGCCTCCCAACCATGGCACTGATGTTGTGCGTATGGGAGTTGCAGTAAACTATTGTCCTGGGCAATTGGGGGTCAAAGGGGTAGGGTACTAGATGGAATTAGTACCCTAGTGCTCTAGCAAGGCTGTATGTGGCCCCTGGGGGAAGATGACGGGTCACGCAACGCACAGGCACCCCAAAAATGAGAGATAATGTGCACGCAACCCCTCCTAGACCATGTGCGTGGAAAAATAAACCTGCACTACGCTGTGGCACCCAGAACACGGGGCGTAACACTCGGAATGGGGAACAACGCGTGAAAATATGGGCGTCACGGGGGAAGTACAGGAGGCAAGTGCGCGGAATGCCCACACGCTCGCCTACAACTCATATTCATGGAATCGAATAGGGCAAACCAGCGCAAGGGCAAAGACGCACACAGGGCAAAACAAGTCCGCCACAAGAAAGCAGGCGGTAGCGTCCCTGCGCCTGAAACAAATGTGCGCCAAAATGTGCGCTAACAAAAAGCACCTATATACAGCTATGATGAATGATCCATACTGTGGCCGTTTAGGACAAATGAGGTGCAAAGGGGTACACGACAAACACGGACACCTGCTGTGTGAAAAATAGCGTGTGCGTGTATTTCGGGGTGCGCGGGAAGTTCCACACGCAATTGGCCTGGGTACGTGTATTTCGGGGTGCGTGGGAAGTTCCACACGCGATTGTCCTTGGTATGTGTATTTCGGGGTGCGCGTGAAGTTTCACAAGCGATTTCAGCAGGGTACGTGTATTCCAAGGTGCGCAGGAAGTTTCACATGCAAATTTGCAGGGTAGGTGTATTTTGGGGTGCGTGGGAAGTTCCACATGCGATTGTCCTTGGTACGTGTATTTCGGGGTGCGCGTGAAGTTTCACAAGCGATTTCAGCAGGGTACGTGTATTCCAAGGTGCGCGGGAAGTTTCACACGCAAATTTGCAGGGTACGTGTATTTCGGGGTGTGCGTGAAGTTCCACACGCGATTTCAGCAGGGTACGTGTACTCCGGGTGCGTGGGAAGTTCCATGCGCGATTGGCCTGGGTACGAGTATTTCGGGGTGTGCGGAAACTTCCACACGCGATTGTCCTTGGTACGTGTATTTGGGAGTGCGCGTGAAGTTTCACACGCGATTTCAGCAGGGTACGGGTATTCCAAGGTGCGCGGGAAGTTTCACACGTGAATTTGCAGGGTACGTGTATTTCGGGGTGCGTGTGAAGTTCCACACGCGATTTCAGCAGGGTACGTGTACTCCGGGTGCGTGGGAAGTTCCACACACGATTGGCCTGGGTACGTGTTTTTCGGGGTGCGTGGGAAATTCCACATGCGATTGTCCTTGGTAAGTGTATTTCGGGGTGTGTGTGAAGTTCCACACGCGGTTTCAGCAGGGTATGTGTACTCCGGGTGCGCGGGATGTTCCACACGTGAATCCAGCAGCCCACGTGTATTTCGGGGGTGCCGGGGAGTACTACACGTGAATTGGCCGTGTGGGTCCTCCCAGGTGTTCCCTCTATACCCTCCACGGCCCCTGCATGTAGCCCACACCACAGGGGACTACCCTGCACCCCTGCACATGTCCCGCAGGCAGCCCATCCACCATGGCCATGCCCCCCAGCCAACCCACATGTCACCTTGCACTACTGCCCACCAACGCATGTCTCCCAGCACCCCCACTCCCAAGCATCCAGGGGCACCCTCCACCAGGCCCCCACTCATGTCCAACTCATGTCTCCCTCCACCCCCACCCCCCAGCAGTCAGGGGCACCCTCCACCAGGCCCCACTCATGTCTCCCAGCACCCCCACCCCCAGCATCCAGGGGCACCCTCCACCAGGCCCCCACTCATGTCCAACGCATGTCTCCCTGCACCCCCACCCCCCCAGCAGTCAGGGGCACCCTCCACCAGGCCCCCACTCATGTCTCCCTGCACCCCCACCCCCCAGCATCCAGGGGCACCCTCCACCAGGCCCCCACTCATGTCTCCCCGCACCCCCGCCCCCCAGCATCCAGGGGCACCTGCCAGCAGGCCCCCACTCATGTCTCCCTGCACCCCCACCCCCCAGCATCCAGGGGCACCCTCCACCAGGCCCCCACTCATATCCCCCTGCACCCCCACCCCCCAGCATCCAGGGGCACCTGCCAGCAGGCCCCCACTCATGTTCAACTCATGTCTCCCTGCACCCCCACCCCCCAGCAGTCAGGGGCACCCTCCACCAGGCCCCCACTCATGTCTCCCTGCACCCCCACCCCCCAGCATCCCGGGGCACCCTCCACCAGGGCCCCACTCATGTCCAACTCATGTCTCCCTGCACCCCCACCTCCCAGCAGTCAGGGGCACCCTCCAGCAGGCCCCCACTCATGTCTCCCTGCACCCCCACACTCCAGCATCCAGGAGCACCCTCCACCAGGCCCCCACTCATGTCCCCCTGCACCCCCACCCCCCAGCATCCAGGGGCACCTGCCAGCAGGCACCCACTCATGTCCAACTCATGTCTCCCTGCACCCCCACCCCCCAGCAGTCAGGGGCACCCTCCACCAGCCCCCCACTCATGTCTCCCTGCACCCCCACCCCCCAGCAGTGCAGGGAACCTGCCAGCAGGCCCCCACTCATGTCCAACTCATGTCCCCCTGCACCCCCACCCCCCAACACTGTGGGCTCACCTGCCAGCAGGCCCCCACTCATGTCCAACTCATGTCTCCCAGCACCCCCAACCCCCAGCAGTCAGGGGCACCCTCCGCCAGGCCCCCACTCATGTCTCCCAGCACCCCCACCCCCCAGCAGTCAGGGGCACCCTCCACCAGGCCCCCACTCATGTCCCCCTGCACCCCCAGCCCCCAGCAGTGCAGGGCACCTGCCAGCAGGCCCCCACTCATGTCTCCCAGCACCCCCACCCTCCAGCAGTCAGGGGCACCCTCCACCAGGCCCCCACTCATGTCCAACTCATGTCTCCCTGCACCCCCACCCCTCAACAGTCAGGGGCACCCTCCACCAGGCCCACACTCATTTCCAACTCATGTCTCCCAGGACCCCCACCCCCAGCAGTCAGGGGCACCCTCCACCAGGCCCCCACTCATGTCCCCCTGCACCCCCACCCCCAGCAGTGCAGGGCACCTGCCAGAAGGCCCCCACTCATGTCTCCCAGCACCCCCACCCCCCAGCATCCAGGGGTACCTGCCAGCAGGCCCCCACTCATGTCCAACTCATGTCCCCCTGCACCCCCACCCCCCAGCACTGTGGGGCACCTGCCAGCAGGCCCCCACTCATGTCCAACTCATGTCTCCCAGCACCCCCACCCCCAGCAGTCAGGGGCACCCTCCACCAGGCCCCCACTCATGTCTCCCTGCACCCCCACCCCCAGCATCCAGGGGCACCCTCCACCAGGCCCCCACTCATGTCCCCCTGCACCCCCACCCCCCAGCATCCAGGGGCACCTGCCAGCTGGCCCCCACTCATGTCCAACTCATGTCCCCCTGCACCCCCACCCCCCAGCAGTGCAGGGCACCTGCCAGCAGGCCCCCACTCATGTCCAACTCATGTCCCCCTGCACCCCCACCCCCCAGCAGTGCGATTGGCCTGGGTACATGTATTTCAGGGGTGCTTGGGTAGTTTTACACGCGATTTCAGCAGGGTACTTGTATTACGGGTCCGCGTGAACTTCCACACGCGATATCAGCAGGGTGCGTGTATTACGGGGTTCGCGTGAACGTCCACACGTGACTGGGCCTGGGAGAGTGGGGTACCTGTATTCCTGGGGTGGCCGGGAAGATTTACACGTGACTGGGCCTGGGAGAGCGTGTTACGTGTATTCCTGGGGTGGGCGGGAAGATTTACACGGTCGCCTACAACGCGCCAAAAAAGAAGGTCCAATCCGGAAACACGTATGCCAGCATGAAGCAGGCGCACGTCGACCCGCGCAGCATAAAAGTGTGCGCAAACAACAAACAAGCCCAGACGCCAGGATGAATATACCGTTCCTAGCAGCAGTGGCCGTGGGATACCGCAGGAGGAGGAGGATAGTCAGGGCCAGAATCTTTACACCCAGAACCAGCCTTTTTGCTATGCCTGATGACCAGGTGTATGGGAGGTACAGGTTTCCACCTCACATAATACTCGACCTGGTCAATGAGTGGGAGGATGACCTCACACACCCACCCTGTGCTCCCAAGCCCTGTGCTCCCAAGCACTCAGCCCCCTGGAGAAGGTCCTCAATGTACTGTACTTCTTGGCTACCGGATTATTTCAGCGGACAAGTGCCATAGTGGGGGGGGGGTGTCACGGGCCACGCAGTCACGGTGCCTACACAAGGTGTTGGCCATCATCACTGCACGCCCATCAGCCTGCAGGCACATATACCTGCCCAGAACACCTGCAGAAAGGCAGGCTGTCAGCCAGGATTTCTACGGGGTGGCAAAATTCCCCAAAGTGCTAGGTGCCATTGATTGCACCCATGTGGCTCTACGTCCCCCCAGGGCATCTGAGCACATCTATAGAAACCGCAAGCACTGGCATTCCAGCAAAGTCCAGGTAGTATGTGATGCCAAGGGAATCATCACCTCAGTATATGCCCACTATCCAGGGTCCACCCACGACAGCTTCATATACAGGATGTCAACCCTAAACCGGGACATGGAAGCTGGGCGGCAAGGCGATGCATGGCTGCTTGGTGAGTATAAATGCCACTGCACATGCCTGCATGTCAGATACAGAGTAATGTCACTAGCCCACTAATGATACCCATCACCACCTCCCCAGGGGACAGTGCCTACCCTCTGAGCACCCACATGATGATGCCAATTTGGAACCTCATCACGCCTCCCGAGGTAAGATACAACACACCCGGGGGATAGTGGAGTGCACATTCGGAGTGCTCAAGTGACGCTTTCGCTCCCTTGACCGTTCTGGCGGGCAGCTGTTATACGCTCCCCTAGTAGTATGCAGGATCATAGTGGCAGCATGTGTCCTGCACAATGTTGCAACACGCCGGGGCCTGGCTGTGGACATGGTGGTGCCCCCACATCCCCAACCACATGCACGCCCGCTGCGCATGGGAGGGGAAAGGGCACGGGGTGAGGCAGCCTGTACGCAGCTGGTGGCTAATTACTTCACATAGAAATCACACCCCTGTGGAGTGCACACAGCCGTGGCACATACCATCTGACAATCAATGATGACTCAATCTGACAATTATGATGAATGAAGGGACAGTCAACTGTCAGAACCATAGCAGCCTGAGATTGTTCACCTGGAAGTGTCACAATGTGTGCATCCCTACCTACACAAACACCACAAATGCAATGTCATCAAAAGACACACTTCTATGCAGCAAAAATGAATACCCACTTGCAAAATACAACATGAGAACAGTGCCATGTCACTCAAACCCTCCCCGGCACCGCCACATAACACACCATGGCATGTCATGCTATGTGAGAGCAAACAAAGTAATCCCCACAACATGATACAAGTGTCACTAAGTACAGTGTCCCTAATGGAAACTGGCCACACATGAAATGCTCACAGTAATGCAGGACCAACAACACACATTACCAAATATTTAGCAATAATACAAATCACCTACACAACCTCAAACCTACCATAAACATGACAGTACGGATTTAAAAAATTGGTAGTCTCGCTACCTGATAATGGCAGCACTTCGACCACTTCCAACTGTACAGTGTTAGCGCCACGCAAAAGTGTATGTGCACTGCTTACAACATGGACTCCATTTCCAAAGTAGACCGCCTTGTGAAGACATGAGGAATGGACCTGCAAATTAGGAGGATGAGATGGATGCAGAGGCACATATCAATACACCATGCAGTGTACAATACAACAACAATATGCACTAGGAATGTATACACAGTATTGACTACAGACTGCCCACACAGCGAATGGGAGTCCAACGTCACTGTGTAAGTCAATGTCACTTGGGCACACCCTTTGCAAGCCCATGGAAACGGGAAGCAGGAGGGGTGTGTGTCACACAAACCCAAGCATCTAACCCAAATTCAGGACAAGCCTGCATGTGCCCAGCCACAATACAGCGTATGCCCACGGGAGCCACACAAGGCAACACACTGTTAAAAAAATTCAAAATTCAAAAATCAAAAATCAAAAATCAAAAATGGCCATGTATGGGCCAGGGGGAGTGGGGGAGGCCACCCAAGAGGTCCGAGGACAGGGTGCACACCAAAACCCACCTGTGTGGATTTTGGGAAAAAAAACCACCTCCATGGGCTCATGGCCTGCACGGCTACCCTATTGTGAGAGAATCGCTGCTGTCGCTCTCCTCACCCTCTGCAGCTGCATCAGGAGGTGGTGGTACTATGGGAGGCAGCCCACGCAAAGCCCTAGTCTGGTCCTCCATGGCAGCAAGCATGCGGGTGTGGAAGGTCTGGTTCTGGAGGATAATCGTGCGGAGGTCCCCATGTAACAACTCACGGGATGTCCGGACCTCCTCCCGAGTTGCCTGCATCTCAGCTGAGATCGTACGTGTGAGCCGCTCCAGCTGCTGTTCTGTCCTCGTGTCAGTTGAAGCTTCAAGCTCAACAAGAGTCACCCTGAGCTGAAGGAGTTCCACCCTCAGGGCTTCCCTGTGGCCCTGGGACTCAATAGAAATGGCTTCCCGCAGAGTCTCCAGTGCCGCCCGTCTGTCCCTGTTGGGCGCCAACATGTCCTCCCTGTGTGACTGGCAAATGGAGTCTGTTGCCTGCTGTAGTTGTTCCATCAGCCTTTCTTGGGGACAACGGAAGTGGCCACCCTATCCATGGCCTGAGCCATCATCTCAGATGATGCTGCCTGTTGGTTTGCTATACCGTATATGGATTGCTCCCATGCGGTATTGCCAGGTGGCGTACCGCCACCGCGTCGGCGGGCACCACACCTGTCTGGGGCAAGGCGAACTGTGCCTTGCTGTGCCGACACTGCCTGAGGCTGCAGGACTGCATTCCCCCTCTGATCTGCTGGCCCAGGAACAGGATCAGATGTTGCGGAGTGTGACCCTGCATCCGTAACGACCAAAGGCAGCCCTACCAACACTGACATCCCCATTGAGGGTTCTACCCCTGGTGTAGGTGGGTTGGACAGTACAGAATCCCTCCCATAAACACTTACCTGCGACGGCACATAGGTCTCATCATCTGAATCGACACCTGAATAGAGCTCGGGGGAGGTGCACCCAGAGACACCTCTTGAGAGAATAGTCTGCAGCAAGTGTGGGTTCTCACCCACCACCACACCACGTCCCTCACTGGTGCCCGGTCGGGCTGAGACCCCTCCTGGGTCTGCACCATCTCCACAACCCCAGCAGTATCAAGTGCGTCATCCCCTGCAAAGACATGGAAGAAAAGAAATGGGAACATGCATTAGCACCATGGCACACAATTAGGGCTGAGAAGCAACAGAACCAGTACTTCATTGACACATGTCCCACATGACTATAACCCTCGGATGCATGCACCGTCACTGCGTATGAAGGGGAGGCAAATGGCACACATTGATGAAACCAAGATGGAAGACCAACACATTTGCTGCATGCTGGCTAGCAGTGCCATCACACATTGGCCTGTGATTGGCATGCCCAATACACATACATGACACATGCCATCACACAGATGGCATGTACCATAGCCATGTCACACATGTGACAATAGGACTGAGAAATGCCTAGTGAAAGTGGTGGAATGCAAACAATCAGCCTGAATGAACACAGAATAATACGCAACAATGTTGTGGCAAGATGACACTTCAAGGGCAACTGACGTGAGGTTGGGCTAAATGTCTACTGTTGCCAGAAGGGATACTGCAATACCCAAATCCTGGTGCGCAGAATGTATTGGATGAAGCACATGGGTGACCCAAACCACTCAGGCACACACACCCTCACCTGGCACTCAATCAGAAGCCCTCACACACACCATGCACATGGATGACACACACACATGCATGTGCACTCACCGGACAATGCCTCGTAATCTGGCAGGTCTCCCACGTCTTGGATCTGTCCCTCCGTGACGTAGGTCCCAGCAACATACTCATGTGGAGTGAGTTCAATGTCCTCTGCTGGAGACCCACCTCCAGTCACTAGAGTAGCAGCATGACTTGAGGCCAGTTTTTTCTTTGCCCTGCGCTTCAGGTCATCCCAGCGCTTGTAGCAATCATTAGCTGTGCGCCTCACGAATCCAAGGGCACTTATGATGTCCGTGATGGTCTGCTAGTGTGCCAGACGTTGTGCAGGTGTGGTCTTGCATCCTGCAGTAATCACCATTTCGCTGTCATGTGCGGACACATACTCCACAAGTGCATCAAGTTCAGCCTGATTGAAGCTGGGCTTCCTTGGTGGGCCGGACTGTGAAGCCGTGTCTGGGGCATCAGCCTGTACTGGACGAGCACTCTTCCTCTTCCACTTGGAAGGTGGTGGGGATCCAGAGTTCCTACGCTGCTCTGGACACTAGGGGCAGGAGCCCCGGTGGACTGTGGACTAGGAGTGTGGGAATGAACACTCACCATGGGACTTGGTGCAGGCATTAGCTGAAGTGTAATGTAGTCAGGGGGAACGTCAGCAGGTTGGACTGGGACTGTCACTGTCCTGGCTGGGAGACTCAGAGCTGGAGTGGATGGAGCCGCAGCTGCCCCTGCAGCCTCCCCACCCTGCCTACTCGGGGCAGCAGATGACATAGCTGCCCCTGATCCACGTGGCCTGGTGACACCAACGTGCACCGCCACACGTGGCCTAGACCTGCTGACCTGGAAGTCAGCCATGGAGTCACCCTGTGCCAGGTCTGGTGCCACAATGGGCTGGTCCAACAAGGGCTGAGCAGGGATGGTGTCAGCCACGTTACCCTCAACCAGGGGGGGCATGGGTGTCCCTGACTGGTCACCCACACATGGGGGACTAGAGGCACCCTGCGAGTCCCGGCCACGTCCCCTACCGTATCCACCACGCCCACCTCTTGAGGCTCGGCCACCTTTGCCAACCTTACCGCGTGCTCGCCTCCCAACCATGGCACTGATGTTGTGCGTATGGGAGTTGCAGTAAAATATTGTCCTGGGCAATTGGGGGTCAAAGGGGTAGGGTACTAGATGGAATTCGTACCCTAGTGCTCTAGCAAGGCTGTATGTGGCCCCTGGGGGAAGATGACGGGTCACGCAACGCACAGGCACCCCAAAAATGAGAGATAATGTGCACGCACCCCTCCTAGACCATGTGCGTGGAAAAATAAACCTGCACTACGCTGTGGCACCCAGAAACACAAAAATGAATGTATGCGTGTCACATGCAGCCTAGAATGACCTCTGAAGGGGTACGCGACACACGGGGCAAGCACAGATGTTAAATACGTGCGCGACTCACCGTCTGCCTGGAAAAATAGCATGAAAAAGATGCACGTGTGCGCGTTGGCAACACCCCCGCCAAAAGAAGAATTGTACGCTGTCTGAGGAGACAGGACAACAGAAGAAGTGAACGCCGTTTCAAGAAAAAGGCCCAGGAAAAAGACAAAAAGACAAAAAGCTGTCAGAGGTAACAGGGAGTACGAACTTGGAACGCCGTGAAGTACATCGCGTGTGAACCGACAAGAAGTACAGATTTCACCCACTCACTCTCCACGAAAAGCACGTACAAGGAAATGGCGTTCTACACGTACCTTTTAAACATGCCCACACGGCCAGCGTCACTTCCGCGTGTACACGCTAAGGCCCTATCCTCCAATTACACAAACTGACACTCTGACGTGCAGTCATTGGATGTGTAACATGCACCCGTGTACAGGGAAACGCCCGTGCACGCACGTCAAAGACGTGCATACGCGCTGAGGCCCTTTCCACCAATTACACGCTATGACACTCTGACGTGCTTATTTTTTCTACGCGCCATGGAAAACGCACGTGCGCGTAACGTCATAGACGCGCCTACACGCTGGGGGCCTTTGGGCCAATTAATTCGCATACGTGTGCTGACGCGCTTACGCGCTAAGGCCCTTTCCTCGAATTACACGCAGACGTGCTGGATTTTCACGTGCCAAATCACTCCGTATCAAGATGGCCATGCGTAAGCACACGGAAACCACGCTCCTGCCTAGAAGGCCGAATTACTGCCCCCCAGAGCCTCGCGCACGCTCCCACCTGCCATCTGCTGCTGCCTGACTGCCTGCTGCCCACATTCCCTGCCATTTGCTGCCTGCACATCAGCCAAGGGTGCTGTTGCTGTGACCACCCCTGCTGGAACCGAAGACTCCCGACTGGGATTCCATCGCTCCACAGACCAGCCCCAGGCCCCAGTTGCCCACCCACTCCTGCCTCTGGGGTTGTCATGTCGGGCACTGCAACATCTGGCACCACTGGCAACCCCCGGCCAGAGAGGCAGAGGGGCACCAGCTTCACTGCCACCGAAGTTGGTGTCTTGGTGGAGCAAGTCCTGGGGCAGTATGATGCCCTCTTCGGAAGTGTGCGCGCAGACAAGGAAGGACGGACTCGGATCTGGATGGACATCGTGACTGGCATCAACGCGGAGGGGGTGGCAGTCCGACTATTCCATCATGTCAAGAAGTGCTGGGAGGACTTCAGGTCCAGGACCCTCAACAAGGCCCGGCGCCTCGTGAAGGCAGCGGATGCTAAGGGGCTCCGGGGCCACTTGTCGGAAGATCAGATGAGGGTCCTGGAACGCATATCCCCAGTGCTCCACGTCCAGGTCCTTGAGAGCCAGACCCTTCTGGAGTCAAGCGGTAAGTGTACATGCATCCTGATTGTAAGCTGTGCGTGTGGTGGTGTGCCAGTAGTGTGCAGGTTGCACATGTGTTTTTATGGTGCCAAGTATGGGGGGGGTGTACAGGGCCGTGAGGCTAACACATGCGAGGGCTCTCATGTGTGAGACATGGATGGTGCTTGTGTGTGTAGGCTTGCATGCCAAATGCAGATGTGTGGGCACACATGTTTGAATGAATGTATATGTAAGTAGGCATGTTCGTGATGTCACACATGGATGTTGGTTTCAGCTGCATGTATCTGCACTGTGTACATGTGCATGTGTGTGTATTTGACAAGGGTGCAACAGTGATGCAACATGGATGCATGGGACACCGGGATGTGGAAGCCTGATTGGCAGATGTGACATGGATGCCGCTCTCAACACTGCGACAGTTGGCAGAGGTGTACACATGCATGCAAGTGTGGTGGTGTGTGTGCATGTGTAGTGCACTCCCTGTGTTGCATGTGATGTCTGGCTCACCTTTGCCTGCTCATGCTGTTGTATGTGTATGGATGGTGCTGGCTGTTGCGATATGGCTGTGGTATGGCTCATGTGTGCGAGTTGAAAGACATGTGTGTTGGCGATTGTGATGCCATGTCTGAGGTTTGCCAATGCCACTCATGTACAACTGTCATTTGTGTATGTGTCCATTGTACAGTGCCCTGATGCCTGTGTTTTATTTCTCCCTGTCTGCAGCGTCAACTGATGAAGAGGGCGGAGAAGGTACTGTGGAGCACAGCGGCAGGGATCGCACCGCCAGCCGGAGACGCAAGGCCCGGCTCCCCTCCCAGGTTGTCATCTCGTCGGGGAGTGAGGAGTCCGGTGCCGTGTCCCAGGCCGCAGCTGCCGGGGGGAGGTCCAAGAGGCGGAGGTCGGAGTTGGACTCCTCGGCAGCAGAAGGGGCAGCTGGGACCCCACAGGGCCCAACGGGGGAAGATGGCATGGAGTCATCCAGGTAGGTGGGGGATTTGGTGGAGGAGGAGGCCGTGCAAGCGACAGAGACGGGGTCTGGAGGTGGGGATTCCACTGGTGCTAGTGGTGCAGTGCAGGACCAGGGACAGGAGGCAGCACAGGCCGCCGCAGAGGTGCCTGTGTGCAATCCTGTCCCTGATCCTGTCACTTCATCATCTTGCACCAGCAGGGATGCCTACGTCCAGACCCGTTTTCAGGCAGGGGATGAGTTTACAACAACTGGGCTTCCTTTGCCTGCAGACGTGGCTATTCAGGTACGGGTTGAGCCTGTCCTGACTGGTGTGGCGTTGCGTCAACGGGCCTTGTGAGGTGACCTGCAGTCTTTTCATGAGGAGACTGCACGTCATCTCGAATGGCTCGTTGACCGCGTCGGCCTACTGGGACAGGTCACCCAGGCCAGATTCGTCAGTTTGCTGGAGCTTGTTCCGACCCCCTCCTCAACTGAACACCCTATGCGCCAGTCGTCCTCCGTGCGTTCTTTCCACCCATTTGTTACCTGGGTGCCCTCTGGAGCTGCCTCTGACGGTGCGGCCAGGCTGGTGGAGGACACATCCCTGCCACAGTCGGGAGTCGGACATCCAGCAGGGGTGGCCACATCAACGACTGCACCCCGGCCGGTGGAGGATGTGCAGGCAGCAGGAGCCAGGGCATGGGCACAGGTACAGCAGCAGCAGCAACGAGGTGGGATCCATGATGGCTCGGGGCCTTCGACATCGGAGGGGCAGGCATCGGCCGGAGGGCAGGAGGACCCAGGATGGGAAGTGTCTTCCGTGTGGCAGCGGTTGGGCCACGCCATGGATGCGGAGCGGCAGCGGGCGGAAGAGGCACGGCTCACGATGGTCAGGGCGGAGAACTCCATGCGGAGGGCCCTGAGGCGGGCCGAGTGCCTCAAGGCAATCCGCAGGGAGTTGGAGGAGAACATGACATCATCCCTGCGGACCCTCGGGGCCATGGAAGAGGACCGCCTTCGGGACATTGAGCAGGAGTTCGATGATGCCCTTTCCCGGAACATCCAGAAGTGAGCCGTCGGACTAGCCCGCTGCCCTTGTAAATAGTTCTTTAGTGTTAAGTTTCCTTTCGGTTTTGTTTTGTTTTGGGGTGCTTGGACAATGCCCCAACTTCTTGTATATAGTTCTTCATTAGGTAGGATTTTATTTTATAGGTTTCATTTAAAGGATTGGGCACATGGACCCTGGATGTTCACTTTGTACATAGTTTGACAATGGATTTGGATTGTTGATTTTTCTTTACCATGGATCAATGGTTTTTTTATCATTTTTGCACCTTGGATTTATTTTCTCAGACTGACACTTCAGAGACTTGCTTTTGGATTGCTTTTCATTTGGATTTCATGCATCTTTTTCATTTATTGGACATGCTGGATTTCATTTTTTATTTCCATTTTCTTCTGTTCCATTTCATTGGTTTGCTTTTCTGTTTAATACATTATCATTTGTTACTTCAATGTGTGGTATTCTCTCTTTGGTTTCATGCATGTCACAATGTGTGTTTTATCATTCACATGCTGTCATTGTGTGGGTTTGACGGATATATGTTGATGTGCAGACTAGCCATTTGGGATGCATCATGTGCTGGTGATTTCTTTGTGGGGTGGATGTCATACCTGGTGGTGTGTTCGGACTGGGGTGGTGTAGGCAGTGTATTGAGGGGGCATGGGGGCCATGATTATGGATCATCATGAGGTGTTGGGGGGGCATGTATGGGGGCCTGCTGGAAGGTGCCCTGCACTGCTGGGGGGTGGGGATGCAGGGGTACATGAGTTGGACATGAGTGGGGGCCTGGTGGAGGGTGCCCCTGGATGCTGGGGGGTGGGGGTGCTGGGAGACATGTGTAGGGGCCTGGTGGAGGGTGCCCCTGACTGCTGGGGGGGTGGGGATGCAGGGGGACATGAGTTAGACATGAGTGGGGGCCTGCTGGCAGGTGCCCCACAGTGCTGGGGGGTGGGGGTGCAGAGGGACATGAGTTGGACATGTGTGGGGGCCTGGTGGAGGGTGCCCCTGACTGCTGGGGGTGGGGGTGCTGGGAAACATGAGTGGGGGCCTGGTGGAGGGTGCCCCTGACTGCTGGGGGGTGGGGGTGCTGGGAGACATGTGTGCGGGCCTGGTGGAGGGTGCCCCTGACTGCTGGGGGGTGGGGATGCAGGGGGACATGAGTTGGACATGTGTGGGGGCCTGGTGGAGGGTGCCCCTGACTGCTGGGGGGTGGGGAGCTGGGAGACATGTGTGGGGGCCTGGTGGAGGGTGCCCCTGACTGCTGCGGGGTGGGGATGCAGGGGGACATGAGTTGGACATGAGTGGGGGCCTGCTGGCAGGTGCCCCACAGTGCTGGGGGGTGGGGGTGCAGGGGGACATGAGTTGGACATGTGTGGGGGCCTGGTGGAGGGTGCCCCTGACTGCTGGGGGGTAGGGGTGCTGGGAGACATGCGTTGTTGATCAGTAGTGCAAGGTGACATGTGGCTTGGCTGGGGGGCATGCCCATGGTGGATGGGCTGCCTGCGGGACATGAGCAGGGGTGCAGGGTAGTCCCCTGTGGAGTGGGCTGCCTGCAGGGGCCATGGAGGGTGTAGAGGGAACACCTGGGAGGACCCACACAGCCAATTCACGTGTAGTACTCCCCGGAACCCCTGAAATACACGTACCCTGCTGAAATTGCGTGTGAGACTTCCCGCGCACCCTGAAACACACGTGCCCAGGGCAATCGCGTGTGGAACTTCCCGCGCACCCCTGAAATACACGTACCCTGCTGAATTCGCGTGTGAAACTTCCCGCGCACCCCGAAATACACGTACCCTGCAGGATTTGCGTGTGAAACTTCACACGCACCCCGAAATACATGTATCCAGGACAATCGCGTGTGGAACTTCCCGCGCACCCCTGAAATACACGTACCATGCTGAATTTGCGTGTGAAACTTCCCGCACACCCCGAAATACACGTACCCGGCAGGATTTGCGTGTGAAACTTCACGCGCACCCCGAAATACACGTACCCAGGACAATCGCATGTGGAACTTCCCGCGCACCCCTGAAATACACGTACCCTGCTGAATTTGCATGTGAAACTTCCCGTGCACCCCGAAATACACGTACCCGGCAGGATTCGCGTGTGAAACTTCACGTGCACCCCGAAATACACGTACCCAGGACAATCGCGTGTGGAACTTCCCGCACACCCCTGAAATACACGTACCCTGCTGAATTTGCGAGTGAAACTTCCCGCGCACCCCGAAATACACATACCCTGCAGGATTTGCGTGTGAAACTTCATGCGCACCCCGAAATACACGCACCCAGGCCTATCGCGTGTGGATCTTCCCGCGCACCCCGAAATACACGTGCCCTGATGGAATCGCGTGTGAAACTTCACGCGCACCCCTGAAATACACGGACCCTGTTGGGATCACATGTGAAACTTCCCGCGAACCCCTGAAATACACGTTCCCCGCTTGGCGTTTGCTGTTTGGCAGCCCTGTAAACTGGTCCAGGGTTAGCACAGACATTTGCGATGAATTGGGGATTTTGATGGATTTTCCTTGCGCGAGGGTGTTCTTGGGGGCGTAACTGGCACTGGTGCAGGGTCGCTGCGCCACTCTGCGCCACGGCTGGTTTTGGAGGCTAAAATTCATGAATACGCTGTGCGATGAAATGGATTTTATCGCACGTGGCTGGCGCAGTGTATCGCACAGGGACACTGTGAACCAGCCGCGTGCGCCACTTTCGTGCGAAATTCTATGAATTACCCTGTAGATTGGTAGATCATTCACAGAAGGTTGTCTAAAAAGATGTCTTTAAAATATTGGGCCTCATCACGAGGCCGGCGGTAGCCGTGCCAGTAAAACTGGCAGGCTGCCGCAGGACTCGTGATGAATTACTGTTCCTGACTTGCCGGAATAACTGGGGCATTACAGCCTTGGCGGTCCTGTAAGTCAGGCGGCATCAATTGTTACTCCCCATTCCCATTGAGTCCTATAGGACTCAATGGGAAGGGAGAGGACGGAAGCACCGGCACTGTGCCAGTGCTTCCGACAAAATCTGCTAGCGGGTGCCGTTCAGCCCGCCAGGGTCAGACATGGAGGGTGAAACGGCACTCGCCAGCAAACTGGTAGTTTGCCGGTCCAGAACCATTGTGTTCTTTGTTAACTTTAAGCCACACATAGAATGTCGAGGCAGAAATGACATAGGATTCAGCGGAGTATAGCATGCTGCAAAATTGATTGGATTCAAACTTAGCAAATTTGGCATAACCCCTTAAATATAAGGCATACAAGGCCCTGCAATTGGTCAACAGGTGGCGGCCATTTCCACATGTGCATGGCAGAGTCGACAGAGGCAGGCGTCTCTAGCAATACCCCTCCAAGTCCCTGTATAAGCTAATACCAGCAATAGATTAAGGCATAGATAGAGTATAAATCTGGTGAGTGCCGAGAATTGGAGTGACATCAGATATTTGTGAGGAGTATCCCAAATAAACCCTGTTGCGTATAAATAGCATACTTGCGTGTCTCTGCCAATCTGCTAAGGGATGAAATCCGGTCAGCTATGCGATATTTGGCGCTAAATTTGCTAAAACATAAGGGAATATCACTCTTATTGTGGCAATAAAATTAATATCTTAACAGTGCAAGCCCACTGTGGCCTCCAATTCCCTAAACCATTATCTTTTTTGGCGACAATCGGTGCTTAATCCTGCTGGCACAGATCATAACCTTGGTCTTGGTGATATTTATTTGCAGGCCATTTAGATATGAATAGGCCTGGAGTGCATTAAACAAACGTAATCCAAACGCGGTCCTGTCCATCACCACCATGTCATTTGCGTACATGAGGCAAGTTATCTCCATCGTGCCATACCTAGGGGTAAAATTGTGGGCCAATTTTAAGGACTGGTGCAGGTCTGCAACGTATAGATTATATAGGAGTGGTGCCAATGCACACCCCTGTTTGTGACCCCTATTTGTGATAAAGGACCTTGCCAATGCCACCTCCTGTGACATTCTGACCCTCACACTAGTGTCAGAGTACAAGAGCTTTTTAAAGTACAGTAAAGAGGGGTCTATTACCCCTTGCTGCCAATTTCTCCCACAGTCGAGAACGGATCACACAGTCGAAGGCACCACTGTAATCCACGAAACATAGATACAGTGGCATACCCGGGTAAATATATGCATCCGATATAAATGTCTTGAGAATCCAAATAGAATGGGAGTTGTTGAAACCCATTCTAAAAAACAGACTGATGTGGGCCAAGTAAGGTCTCTCTCGCCTCACACTCCGTCAGCAGATTAAGAAGTAATCCAACAAAATATTTAGAGCTACAATCCAGCATAGCTAGAAGGCGGTAGCAGGTAGGATCCTCCCGGGGTCCACGTTTAAGCACCGGAACCAAGATCGAATCCCGCCAAGATTGTGGAATATCACCATCCTTGCATATGCTTAAAAAGAGTATTTTTAATAAAGTAGCCAAAATGGGGGTGTTCATTTTAAGAAAAGCATTACAAAGAGCGCCCGGGCCGATGGCCCGTGAGGATTTAGATTTTTTAATCATACCCTCTATATCAGCTGTCATGATATGAGACCAGACAAAGGTGTTGGCCATTGAGGTTCTGATATCTGTATAACTATGTTCACTGGGAAAGTAATAATGTTCATGAGATAACTACCCTAGGTGGCCTCAGTGACACAACAAACTTCGTGGCATGCACCATTAACTTGAAAAATTCTTAGCACATGTCAAAACCTTTTCGAATCATGAGTTGTTACCCAGGAGTGAATTAACTGCCATCTGGCAGAGGTGTAACTTGCTTTATGCCCCTTCAACCAAGCCTGAGATTGCTTTTTTATGCTATTAACTTGCTCAAGGTAGGCTGAAGGTTGGTTCGCCATTTTATACTTAATATGTCTTAGTGTGGCTCGCATTAGTCTTTTCTTGGCCGCAATAATCACATCATATGGGTCACCAGGTTTGGCCATGACAATGCGCTTGGCAAGTTGCATTAGATGTCTCAAATCCCATTGAGAACTCTCCAGGATAAGATCTATAGGCGGATCACCCCTGGTTAGTGCCAGGTTAAAACAAGAAGTAATAATAATAATAATAATAATAATAATAATAATAATAATAATAATAATAATAATAATAATAATTTAGCATTTATATAGCGCTACGAACCCTCGCTACAAACTTGCAATATCATAAGTGGACCAGAGTAGTCTGCTGCCTGCCAAGTTTACCTGCAGATTGGCTTTGAGATGGTCAATAGGTTTGATGTAAATCGTATTGCACTGCATCTTCAACACGACATGGTCACTTACATTGACCACCTGTGTGTACAGCTGGGGTGCAAAGGTTCGAATTGTCTCATTTAGAAAGATGAAATCACTTCTGCGCAGCTAATTCTATTGGACCAAGTGAATTGAACCCATGTTTAGGCTCCCATCTAACATTTTAGATACAGAGACTACAGAGTCCATGGCTCGTAAACTCAAGACAACACTGGACATGGTGGCCAATACTCTTGCTCCACTGAAACGTAAAAAGAAATTTACTGAGAGTGAAAAAGTAAACTTTGGTTTTCCTCTGATTTACAAAGCTGCGTCACTTAAATTTTTCTATATTTGGAAGGCTAATCAGTATCCTTAGCTAATTTTAAAACTACATCCAAGAATTATAAGGTGGCAATAATAGCAGCCAACAAATGCTTTCATAATCTAAGAATCTCTCAGGCCACTTATGATTCAAGAGAATTATTTAAAATACTCAAAGAACAGGAGACGATACAACAACCCAAGGCTTCTACCATTATTAGAGATGACAAATGGTGCCTTGAGATCCAGAATGCCATGTCATGGAAACTGGAGGTGATCCGAGAAGGCATTGCTAGTAAAAAAAGCTCAGATCTCTGATATTGGGGTAAGTAGGGCCCACACATTTCTTGAGAGGGATAAACACATTGCCATATTTAATTTTAGCCCCATCACTACTGAGGACCTAGCTTTGGTAATATCTAAACTTAAGGCCACAAAATGTACAGGTGACCCATGCTCTTCCATTATCATTAAGACGTGCCCACCATTGTTTGTACAATCCATCTGTAAGTTTGTTAACTCCTCATTGACATCTGGGGTGGTCCCAAATGACTAAAAAAAAACAAGAGTTACACCATTACTAAACAAAACGGGATTGGACAAAGGTATCCCGACTAACTACAGGCCAATAACCAACACCCCCTTTCTTCTTAAGATCTTGGACCAAGTGGCCTGCTTGCAGATTGCCCAACATCTTAACCTATATTCCATCCTAAATCCTTTACAATCAGGATTTAGACAAGGTTTCGGGACTAAAACATCTTTATTGGACTTCAAATCCAAACTACTTAGTAGAATGGACAAAGGCCTGGCATCTTTGCTCATCTCATTAGATCAATCCGTGGCTTTTGATCTTGTTGATCCTACCATTTTAGCTGAGCGGCTTAAGGAATTAGCTAATGTCTCTGCAGAAGCCACTCTATGGATAATATCTTTTCTATCAAATAGAACTAGCAGAGTGAGTGCAGAGGATGGTATGGCGCCGGCCATCCCTTTGTTGTTTGGAGTACCTCAGGGTGCCTTCACCTCGCCATGCATAAATCATATTTTCATGGTCCCCTTCTTTGCTAACCTAGAGCGGGAAGGGATCCTTTTTTCCAACTATGTGGATGACACACAATGTGTCATCACACTTTCAGGATCTCACTGCCAGGACGAAATAGAACTTAATAGAATATTTTCCATCATTGAGGGCTGGATGATGCAGAACAATCTGGCTCTCAACAGTGGCAAGACGGAACTCATGGTTGTTGGTTCAGTAAGCACCCTGTCTAAATTGGACCATGAGTATAAATATTTTTTGCTCGGGATGTAAAAATCATTACTCTCCCCAAGGTTAAAATCCTGCGAGTTGTTCTAGATCAGATCTTAGATATGAAACTTTATGCAGGTTGCACTGTTGCATCAGCAACTTATTATATTAAACTGCTAGCCCACCTGAGACCTTACATCTCTCAGGACAATGCAGAAGCAATCGCGTGAGCCATAATCGGCGCAAAGATTGATTATTGTTGCAGTCTTGTGGCAGGAGCTATAAAAGCCTCCATCAACCGGCTTTTAGTTGTTCCAAATGGGGCTGTGAGAGTGGTGTCGGGCCTCTCAGCATGGGCCCACGTAATGGAGTCCAGCCGTGCATTGCATTGGTTGCCTGTGGAAGCTTGTATAACATTTAGGATACTAGTAATTACGTTTAAGTGCAGAATGGGCACGATGCCGACCTATTTACAAGACCATGTTAAGGAAAAACCTAACCATAGAAACATGAGATCTAGCAATCAAAAGCTATTATTTCTGCCTAGCTGTGCGACTAAGAAGGTCCAGGGAGGAGCATTTTTCGGTATAGCTCCCTGCTTATGGAACGGATTACCTATCACTCTGAGAACCCATCAATCCGTGGGTGTGTTAAAAAAGGAGGTAAAAACATGGTTGTTTCGCTAAATAATCAGACCCTGGTGCCTGCCTGACCGGTCCTCTGATTGGACAATTTCTTGACTTTCCATCCCGTCTGGACTTTTCTGTTTTTTGTGCCATGAGTATTGTCTTGTCCGCGCCCTCACACCTGTGGGGTTATTGGTTGCACTTTATAATTTAATTAAAGTCAAGTAAAAAAGTAAAGTTTACTTTGGGGGGGTTTAGCTCAAAGACTGACATGAGTTCATGCCATGCCTTTCTTTGTACCTGGACGCCCTTGGGCCCTGGCTGGGGATTTGGGCGCAGCTAAACAATCAAGATTAAAGTCTCCAGTAATGATAATGCCCCCCCTTCACTTGTCCCAACCAGGCGTACAAGAGGTCATATACATTATCCATGACGTTAGTCGGAATTGACCTCCCAGGGCGGGTCATATAACATAACCACCAGGTTGCCCCCCATACTGGCAAGTAGGTCAGGAAATGAAATGGCCAGACAGTTCTCCACCTCCCCAGTAGCCAGTAAGGGAATCGGGGAGTATGTAGATCTAACACCAATGCATAGTCCCCCTTTGGGGCGGCCCAATAATGTGGGATGTGAGAGGCGAAAGAACCAAGAATAGCCATCTAAGGAAAAGGGAGAGATGCACAATGTTTCCTGAAGACAGAAAATGTGGGCAGACAATCATTCTTTTTTGCACCCAGGGTATTAGCTGGAAAAGAGGGCTGGCTGAGTGAATTTAAAAAAAAGTTAAGTAAATGGTACCGGATCACTCACTGGTAATCAGGCCGTAGTGAACACCCACGCCCACTCACTGCTTAATCTACCCTTATGGTGCAAGAACCCCATAGCAGGGACCTTAGCCAATGATACGACAGGGCCTGAGCCATTGGGGCCACTATATGAACCACTATCTGTAGAGGCCTGCAATACTTTTGGGAAAAAGGAGAAGATGCCAAAACCTGCATCATAAAACAAATTTGCATTTTTACACACACAGTCAGCGATCAAGGTGGAAGCAAATTTCAAAAGTACCCAAATAGTAGCACTGTGATAGAGCAATAGTTCAATGCTCACCATGTCCTCCTAGGTGAGTTCGTAGAGATCTGGGATGACGTGGAACAACTGGAGTAAGCGAGATCGATTAAAAAATTGACTAATTGTAGATGGTTCAATTTCTACAATCTTGATAAATTTGGAGTGAGCCTGTTTCCTAACAGATTCCAAAGAAGTTCCCCCTTTCCATGGGGTTGTGTATACCATACTCCACAAAGGATTGTCAGACAGTCCAGAGAGGGTTAGCTCTGCCCAAAGCCAACCTCTCCAGATGGTGATTGCATGAGGGGGGTTCCAGATTAGGCGCGATAGTTGTGGGGATCCACAGACACAGGGACTTTTGGGGGGCTGATGTTATCTGAAGGATGATTCCGGGCGCCCATAGGGGCAGTAATGGGGAGCCTTTTGTTCAAAGGACTATGCAGTGTCACTTGATGAGTGGCTCCATCCGAGAGAGTGTTTACTGCCACATATTTGCCAGTGCTGATTAAGGCCACCTGAGGGTTCATCAATTTGTGTATGGGAGGCTCGGCAACTACTATAGGCTGGGTCACCCCTAGAAGAGAAGGGGACCCTCCACCAGACTTTGTCCTACACCTCTTTTTTTCTAGGAGGGGCTTGAATGAGATTTTGTTTTTGGGGTTCATTCCTGATTTGGCTGTTTTTTAGTATCATGTTTTTTTGGTGGTATTTTGGCAGTAAATTGGCATTAACGTTGGTGGTAACTCAGTATTATCCTATTTTGGTAATAGTTCAGTATTATCTTATTTTGGTGGTAATTTAGTGTTAGTTTACTTTGGTGGTAGTTTTTAGTGGCATCTTATTTTTGCTGTATAGTGGTAATTTTAGTGGTGAGCATACCTTCTATAATACAGCCCTATGATAAGACAAACCATCCCTCTTTATAACTATGATACACTTCGGGTTGACTGTGACCCATCTCCCGGACCTAGCGCATATTTAGAGAACCCAGTAAAATCATGAATAATATCACTTGTCACATGTATGATATGATATGATATGATATGGCATTTATAACGCACCTATACACAGGTGTTTCAAGGCACGACGCGTCAAGGGAGGGGGGACACAGGGAGGACAGACAACGATCCTACTAGGCCAGGTATCATTCAGATCATGCAAGTGCATGGGAAGGTGGAAAGTGCAGGGAAGGGGGACAGTGCATTACATGGAAAAGAAAAGAAATACAATAAGTAAAGGTATCAGCCAGCAAATGGCAAGTGCAAAGGTAAGTGCGACATCAGGTGTCAAGTGATGGTAGTGGGACTGTAAGGATACAGAAACAGTCTCCAAGTGCGGGGGTTGCCAGGCAGGCAGTGCAGGTGATTGTGACTGGTGGGGGAGGGACCTGGGCCCGAGATCAATGGGTGGCCAGGTAGTCAGTGCAGTTCAAGATTCAGCCAGGAGGTCAGCAGGGGAGAGGAGGAGAGAAAGCAGAAGCAAAGAGAAAGGTTTTGTGGTGCTTTCAGAACCGGAGATGGTTCTCCTCAAGTTTAAGGGAGGCAGGGAGGCTGCTCCAGAGTGAGGCCCCCTGCCAAAGAAAATGATCTACTGCCAACTCGTTACTTGGAGAAGCGACTGACCCTGAGGGAGTTGGAGGCGGATGAGTGAAGAGTTCCAGAAGGAAGATATTTGGGAAGAGAGAGTTGAAGGTATTGGGGTCCCCGGTCCCAGAAGGCCTTGTGGACAATGCAGAGGGTTTTTAACTTAATCCTCGCAGCCATTGGGAGCCAGTGCAGAGATTTCAGTCCTGGAGAGATAGGACCCCAGGGCTTGAGGCCAAGGACAAGTCTCACAGTCCTATTCTGGATGAGTTGCAGAGGGCGTAGAGTAGAGGCAGGCAGATTTAGAAAGAGGCTGTTGCAGAGAGAACCAGAGCTCTGGAGACAGTGAGCTTCTGGGGGAAAGAGAGGAAAGGAAGAATACCTGTGAGGAGGAGTAGCTGGTAGTGTGACTTCTTAGAGATGTCAAAGATGTGTGAAGCGAAGGAGAGTGTGGAGTTGAAGATGACCCTGAGGTTTTTTGCCTCACAGGTGGGGGCAGGGAGAGGGCCAAGGGAGGCCAGCCAGAGAGTGACAGGAAAGGTGGGAGTGGGTGTGCAGACGAGGAGAATCTCAGTCTTACTGACATTAAGGCAGAGGTTGTTGGCGGCACACCACTCCTGGATGGCAGATAGACAGTCAGTGATGAGAGAAGGAGAAGAGGTGGCCGAGGGTAGCCTGAAAATGAGCTGAGTGTCATTCGCATAGCACTGAAAGTTGGGGCAGAGAGCGGCAATGTGGTGGGCAAGGAGTGCCATGTGTTTGTTGAACAGCCAGGGAGAGAGATTAGACCCCTGGGGGACACCACAGGTAGAGAAAAAGATAGCAGAGAGGAAGGGCCCAAGCTGGACCTGGGAGGGTCGGTCAGAGAGGAAAGAAGTCAGCCATGCCAGGGCCTCACCTGTAATACACAGGTTATCACAATATGGTTGAGCAGGATGGCATGATTGACCGTATCAAAGGCAGAGGAGAGATCAAGTAAGATGAGGACACAGGGGGTGTTAGAGTCAAGATTGGAGAGCAGGTCTTCACGGATTTTCAGGAGAGCAGTTTCCGTTCTTCTGGCAGCTCTGAATCCAAACTGATGGTCATGAAGACAACCAACACATTCAGTGTGAAGATTAAGTTGGGAGATGGCCAGGTTCTCCAGGAGCTTGCCCATGAAGGGAGTGATTGTGATTGGGCGATAGTTAGCCAGGCAGGAGGGGTCGGCAGAGGGTTTCTTAAGAAGAGGGTGCACAAGGGAGTGCATCAGGGGAGATGGGAAGACTCCAGTGGAAAAGGAGTGATTGCAGAAGTCAGCCAGGGCAGGAGCCAGGGGTGTCAATGTGGTCCTGATGGGTTTTGGAGGAACAGGGGAGAACCTGTTTTGATGAGACTTTCATAGATCAGACTTGTCTAGAAACCAGCAGAGAACAGGGGAAAGGCAGAGAAGGAGGGAGGAGAGGTGGCTGCAGAAGGGCCAGATGAAGAGCAGGGAATAGGGGGACGGAGAGGAGGAGAGTGAGGACAGGATGTCCTGAGTTTTAGAGATGAAATGAGAGGCCAGTGCTGTGCAGAGGGCTTGGGAAGGGACATGCGAGGTAGAGCCTGCAGTAGGATTGGCCAGTTCCTTGCAGGTTTTAAAGAGTTCAGCTGAGTTGTTAGATGCTGCAGAGACGCGGGCTTGGATATGGGCTCTCTTCTTGATGAGGACAGAATGCCGATATTGCCTTTGGAGCAGGCGGCAGGCCAGTTTGTCAGAGGATGCATATGAAGCATGCCATTTTCTCCCAGCCACCCTACACATGCGTTTTAGGGTGACGAGTTCAGAGTCATACCAGGAGTTGCACTTGGCTTTGGGCTTCAGGCGGATTCTCATGACAGGGACGAGGATATCAAGAGTATCAACTATCGCAGAGTGGAGCGTGGAGAGGGCTGTGTCCGGGTGAGAGTCAGCCGAAGGAGGGGGGTGAGAAGGTGTTGGTGAAAACCTCAACTGATACACGCTTCATGGGTCAGATGACCGAGAAGGTGGGTGGCAGAGATGTAAGTGGCTTGGCTTGAGGGGTAGGGAGGGTGAGATGGGAGGAAAGGAGAAAGTGATCACTCCAGGAGAGAGGAATGGAGAGCGGGAAAGAAGGGGGAAGGCCTGAGGAGATCAGAACATCCAGAGTGTGCCCTGCAGAGTGAGTTGGGCCAGAGGGGAGAATTGTGAGTGAGAGAGAGTCACAGAGGTCACAAAAGAGTCCAGAGGGAGGACAGGAGGCATCCAGGTGGATGTTGAAGTCTCCAAGAAGGAGGAGTTGAGTGGTCGAGGCCAGGAGTGAGGAGGAGAGGTCCACCCACTCAGAGAGGAAGGAGGAGATCTGACCAGGTGGCCGATAGATAGTAGCCACAGTAAGGGAATGGCTAGGGGAGAGAGAAAGCCTGCAGACGAGGCATTCAAAAGAGGAGTAGGCCTGCGTAGGAGTGACAGAGCCAGGAATCCACTCAGGGAAGATCAGGGTTACACCCCCTCTGGAGCGGTTGGACCTGGGCACGGAGAGGATCTTGTAACCCTCAGAGAGGAGCATGTCAAAGCTTGTGACAGAGCTGGCCGTGAACCATGTCTCGGTGAGACCGAGGACATCCAGGTCAAGTTCTTCCCAAAGAATTGTGTCAGTGGTTTATATTCACCAAAGACCTACGCTCTTAAAGAGCACCACTTCCTTTTCAGCATGCAGAGTGAAGCGCATTCAGACACACACAACTCTTCTATCCTGCCTAGACAGATATCCACTTTTTCTTTGATTTTACCTCCAGCTGCATTTTTACCACTGTGGTATGAACACCAGAGCCCCCTTGACTCCCAGGCTAGCTTTTTCCCCACTGAAACATGAAACTTTGGAGACATAAAAAAAACTCCTTCCATCAGATTAATCAAAGTTTTTATGATTCTGTTAAACATCATGTGATTTGCAATAAAAAAAACATAACCCAAACAAACTAGTGCATTCCCAACAATCTTACCCATGTTAGTTCTGCTGAAGCTCCTAAGAGAAAAGACAAAACAGGCATTTGCATAGAACTGATACCATTTGTTAAAATGTCACCTTACACTATCATTATTTAGAACATGCAAAATGAAAACACCAACTTTTGTTTTAAAAATAGATCACTATGTTGCCTGATAATAAATGTCACACATTCCACATTTCCCTCAATTAGGACCTAACTTACAATGATGTGCAGAATTCCTGCGCTTCGCCTGGTTCGGTCGTGTCTATCTGCGTGGGAGTACAACAGCCTTCGCACTGCTCTGGGAATATTTCAAAGCCAGGCGTCACCTCTCGAGCACTATCTTCAGATGGCAGCCCAGTAACGCGGCACCCAGTGCCTGATCGAGGCGCCAGCAGGAAGCAGGATCCCAGAATGAACCTCCACCCCTCAGCTTCCTATATTTTCTCTCTCTGTCCATCAAAGTTAGCTCTGGCTTACTTTTGACATGCCTGCCACCTCCCAAGCTTGTACCAATCACATTACAAGGGCCTTCATGTAACTTTTTACTTCCTTCGAGAACAAAAGGAGTTTTCAGACTGCACAATAAAACAGCTAATGTGTTTTTACATTTCACTTCCATGAAGAAATACCAAGGCAAAATCTCCATGCGAGTTGGCTGAAATTGCATTTCAATGTTAATCAGAGTTAAGGTTTTGTTAATATGGAAGTTAGCGTTGTTATATATGTTATTTTCCAAATGCAATTCTTCACAGACTCTTCACAGATAAGAATGCCCCAGATAGGAACGCTCCTAATTGTGTCTATGTGCACTGCACACCAAATCCACAGTTTTCTTTCTGCATTCTGTTTTGCCATGAAATGCCCGAATCACTGTCCCACTGTTCTAATAACCCAATGTGGCATTTCCTTCGGGTTAATCCCATTACCATGATGAACTGCACCCCTAATTTGCACCCACTTTAAAATGACTGCATGTTTCATTTAGTGTTTCTTAAAGTGAACACGCATTTTACCGGTTTGTTACTGAAAACATTTTGCTGAGTGCTTTTAAAATGAGCACCAGATTTTACTGGCTTCTACTAAAGACATACTGTCGTTTACAAAAATACATTGCCAATGAACACATTTTGCTTCCCTTGGAAACACTGCTTTCTGTACACATGTTGTTATTTGCATGAATATATACCATATATCTCTGGGTCAGCAAGGAGAGACCACTCAACATCAATAGCCTCTTGTGCTTGTTTATGTGATTGGGCTGTTACTCTCAAAGATGGTCCATGCAGGACCACTGGATTCACAGTCACTTTCTTGTGAGACACTGAACTGAAGAAACACTTAGCTTGGTGGGCCTAACTGGCCCAGCCTTACCCAGGCCATTCTTTCTCTCCTGTAGTTTGTTGTAAGACATATCTCAGATGAGAGAGGGCATAGTTCTGTTGGTCTGAGGTTCTTCTTGTCCAACAGCGGCGAGCTGAGCCACCATACATTTAATGAATGAATTATCCTGAGCCAGCTTGCAGCAAAGTAAAAATAGGGCATCAGGTTTCTTTAAAATCAGCTCCAAAGTGGAGGAAACTGCGATCATCGGAGTCTCCCCAAGGGGACATTTGAGACTAGCCTCATGGGCAAATTCAGAATCACCCCCTGCCATGTCGGAGTAGTATGAACATTCCAGTGAGACCAGTTGCTCCAAATTAGGGGTGCCAGATAGATTGGAGATCCCAGAGTTTATTTGGCTGCAATCAAATGGGGTCAAGGAAGGTTGTTTCGAGTTTAAGCAATGCTTCAAAAGAGATTGGTTGTTATCAATTGGGAAGGAGCTTTGTAGTAAATTTACCAGGTGGAGCGCGCATCGCTGTTGCATTGAACTTGGACTTGACTCAGTAGAATTTGTAACTTTTGGAAGAAGCATCCTTAAAAATGTAGTAATTTTCTTTGTGCAGAAGACAGTGATTTTAAATGGTATGCTTCCCTGCTTTTTTGGTATTTAGTGCACTGAGGCCACGTGTCTGCTTCGCAGCCCGAGTAGGTACCCTGCATGGGACGGGTCTGGAGGGGTTAGCTTTTCCCATGAATTATTCAGCCATACCCCCAGTAAGAAACCGTGCGCAGAATCAAGTGGCCTAAGGTGTGTGCTACCCAAGAGATATAGGCACCATAGGCCACCACACAGAAAGAGAACCCTCCAGCCTTTTCCTCAAATTGATCTCCTCAGGTCCTCCTAAGGCTCACCTACTCATATCACGACCCTGATGGCTACAAGAACCACTGCAGGAATTGTGGAGGGCTCTGGAGTGAAGCTGGCTGCCAAGAAGAAAGGGAGAGGGGGCGAGAGGGAGGGGAGGAGAAAAGAGGGAAGAAATCACCTCGTACCAGGAGCAGAGTGGGAGCCAGGCAGGGTGCCGTATGCACTTACTGCCGTGCTCCCGCTATAGTACCCATGCTCACCACCAACACCCTCCACCCCCGCTCACAGTAATTACTGACCTGTTGACTGCACCAAGCACCCGCAGCCAAACAGCAGGGTTGAGACATCACCCTGTCACTCTGTCTCCTTCCTCTGTCCTCTGTCCATAGATTCAAGGAGCCCTGTCCGGAGTGAACAATGGCTGGCAGGTAATATGGAGGAAAAGGTGCATTTGAGGAATCAGCGGAAAGGACCCTAGAGAGACGTAGCAGGAACGTGGCGGACTGTGTCAAACCGCACTGCTGATGGGACAAACCAACGCCCACGCAAAAAGCCGCTTCCGACAGTGTTTCTGTTCTTTTTTAAGAACGTGCCTTTTTTGAAATCTCTCAATCACCTTTATATTTTATCGTTTTTCTTTTTTTAATTGGTGATCTGTTCTTTTTTAATTGAATGTCTTTTTTAAATCTTTTTTAAATCTTTTTTAATGTTTATTTTATTAATCTCTTGACACCTTTATCTTTTATCTTTTTTCAATTGGTGATCCATTTTTTTGTATTATTATTTTTTTAAACTTTGTATCTTCTTTTTTTTAATCAAACATTAAGGGAAAGCATTATCAGTTTCAGAAAACTTAAATTCAAAAACGGTGTCATTGGCTTCAGTCAAATGTAAAAACCAGTAAAAAAATAAAAAATCAGTTTGTTATAAGAATCAATTTGTGATAAACATGGTCTGCGATAAAAATAGTCTTTGTAAATAATAGTCTGTAATAAAATTGTTTGTTATAAAAATAATCTTTGTAAACAATAATTGACACAGGAAAGCGTTCTTGGTGGAACTCCTCCATCCCAGGACTCCGTAGGACATCTTTCGGAGTCATCATCTCCACATCTTTTGGGGTCATCATCTTCACCCCATTCAGGGGACTCCAATCTCCAGGGATCCAGAGCTCCAATGATCCAGCGCTGACGGGGAAAACAACTATTTTTCTAGAGTAAAAAGAAAAGAGAACTTAAGTATCAAGCACATCAAACCTTTCACTCTCCTTTCTCACTAAATCACGCTAATATCACATGGTATTTTTCAGATAACAGCCTAAAACACACCACTCCTTTCTCTTATTTGTCTATTTGTATTTTTGTTCACTAACTTGATATATATATATATATATATATATATATATATATATATATATATATATATATATATATATATATATATATATATATTCTTTTTACCACTTTCAATCTCCTTTTGATATCGTTGTACTATTTACACCTAACCACTTGCTATGGCAACTCTATTTTTTTACTCCCTCCTGGTTTCAACTCGTTCTAGTCTTTTCACTTGATGTTTAAGTGAAAGGGCTTATTTGGATTAAAATGGATAAACTGTTCACTATTAATTCTCCCTCCTTTTTATCAATTCTGTAGTCCACAGGTGAAACCTTATCTACAATTCTATATGGTCCTTGCCATGCTGCAAGGAACTTAGGCCCTCATCACAAGGTTGGCGCTAAAAATCTGGCCGTACCGGCATGGCGGTAATAACATGTTCGGCTTGGCACCAACCTGCAAATAGCGGACGATCAAGAGTGCGCGGGCGCGCTCATCCCTGCATGCCGGTAACGGCCGTACTGGCATGCCGGTAACGACCCCCAAACTCCTAGACAGCGGCATCGACCAATATGCACAGAACGGCTCTGCCCTGGCCAACCCCTAAATATCGTTACCGTTATTAACATAGTGCAAATACCGGACCCGGAAGTAACGTCATCGCGACGGAACGGGAAATGCGATGGCGGCCATCTTTAAAAACACAATCCATTGCCATCCTCCACCTACAGGACCCTCTACACCCCAACTCCCAGGCCACCACGGACAACATGTCGAAGACCACCCGGAGAGGCACGGCCCGGCTGCGCAAACCACGTTTTACGAACGATGAGCTGAACATGTTGGCCGGCACCCTTGTGGCAAATGCTGAAGTGGTGTTCAGCAACGACCTCAGGCGTCCAGCCCAGCTCAAGAAAAAGGCCATCTGGGAAGAAGTTGCCCAGAAAGTAAGTGCAGTCGGCACCACCGCACGCACAGTGCGTGATTGCAAAAAACGTTGTGACGACCTCAGGCTGAGAGTCCGGCACATATTGTCGGCTAATCGGAGCCAGGGGCTGGCAACAGGAGGAGGACCACACTCCCCACTGGAATTGGCCAGATGGGAGGAGACCTGCAGCTCCATCATAGATGTGGAGTCCATCGAAGGAGTCGGTGAAGCAGAGTTTGGCGTGCCAACATCGGCAGATGAAGGTGAGTGTCCCTACTGAAACAGTAAAAATAATCATACTCATCCTCCCCCAAATGTGGCTGCTACACCAGCCAACAAATGGGCCATCATGCACACCTACACATATCCATGTACACATTCTGGGTCTACCATCATCCCATCCCAATGCATGTTGCGGTCATACATGAATACACCCACAAGACACATTTCATGGGCATGTGCCACCCAGGACGACCCTCCCAAAACACATCAATGTCCAACTGCACCCAACAATGCGTACATGTGGACACGACTACGCTATCAAAATCCACTCTTCAACATTGCATGTACACAGTCCCCTACAAAGCCATGAATGCAACTGATCAGATGGTGCCACATGTCCAATGACTAATGCATGCACAATGCAAGCAGAACAATCACGGATGTCCTGCCACTCTCTGTCCCCCACAGGTACGGATGCTGACAGTGACGAAGCGCAAGGGAGTGCACAATGCACAACACCAGCCAAAAGGTCTAGGAGGCAATCTTATGGCACAGGTCCATCAACCTCAAGTGGACCAAGGATGGGCCATGCGGGAAGCGGGCCAAGAACCGGTCAAAAACAGCACCACAGACAAGCACACAGGATGAGCTGACTCCTGCACCTGCATCCGTGGTCACACCATCCACACTGGCTGGGAACACCGCAGGCATGGAGGATGGCACACATTCTGCTGCTGCCAGCACAATTGGGGAGATGGCTGCATCGGCAGATCATAGTGTTGATGAGGTAGCTGAGCCGAACAATGAGGGCGATGCAGGACTTGTCCACTCAGAGCCTGTAGTGCACACACCAAGCCCGCAGGCCACCCCACAGGACACACCTCAGCGGGACTCATCCGCCCAGGGCAGCCATGGAGAGTGGTCTCCGGCCAGCACAGCCCCATGATCCATGCTGTGCCACCACATCACCCACCGACCACAACCCACACTGCCATACGGGACCTTGAGGGACGTCTCTCCAGGATGGAGGCCCGGCAGGAGGTGATACAAGGCTATGTGCAGCAGTACCTTGCTGAAGGGGAGACAACATGCTGTATTATCCAGGACAGCACTGCGGCCGTTATCCAGGCCATTAACTCAAGTGCACAGCAAGTGCATGATGGCTTCAATGCCTTGGGTCAGATCCTCACCAGGATTGCTGACCGCATGGACCAACGGCAAACCCTGCCCCTTGGATCACAACCATCTGGGTCATCCGCATCATCCACGCCAGCGAGCTCGAGGCAGACCAGCCCCGTGCGCATGTCCCTGCGGAGTTCGTGCCGCTCAGAGATCCAACCCCCACCTCCGAAGGGGGCTCAACAGTAGCAGGGCCACCCTGCATAATCCCTTTGGGCATACATCCAGACACATGTCGTGCCATAGTTGACTTTGGGTGTTAGGGGGTGGGTGGAGGGTGGTGGAGGGTATAGTGTGTAGTACTGGGGTGTTTGGGGGCATGGGAGTAGGGTGGGGGAGGTGGAGGGGTGGTGCGGGCGTGCATTGTTGAATCATGTTGTACTTAATTTCTCACAAATACACCAGTTGTGTAACAAACATCACATGAGTGGACATTGCTGACTTTTTGTATGTCAATTTATTGCTTCATGGTGATTCGTGCACATGTGCCCACACAACCAGTGCCCACAGTTCATAACACATGGCACCCTCTGCATCAAAGTACATCAGAATGATTGGTCTATGACCATTTTGCACACTGCACGACCCTCACGAGTTTCGCGTCCTGGCCTATGTCCTACTTCTACTCCTTCCTCTCCTTCTGCTTCACCAGGTGGTGGCAGCTCCACGTCAGGTGGCAGGGGTATGTTCCGCCGGATGCACATGTTATGTAGCATTGCACATGCCGTGATGATCTTGCCCACCTTCTCAGGCCCGTATATGAGTGCCCCTCCCAACCTGCTGATGCAAATTGGTACAAATATGTGTTGAAATTTGGTTTTGAATATCTAAAATAATACTAAATCTTATACAATTGCTTTAAAAAGTCACATGATAAACCAACCTGACAACGTCATCATTGTAGAAACGTGTTGATGAAAAAGAGTAAGGGAGTAATTTTGTTTGCAATCCTAAATTGCACCACTCCTGTTTTCAGTTTTTTGCAAAAGTACACCTCCATGCAATTGTAATTGTTTCCACCAAGTACTGGTAAAGTAAAGCATAAAACACTGGTAAATATCGCCTTTGATCTTCCCTTTTCCTCTATGTGTCTGGAAAAGTGTAAATACCTCCCACAATTAACAATTGTGGGAGCCATCCACAATGTTTTCTTTTGGAATCTGCCTGCTTTTACCAGTGTAAAAAAGTCAGGCGGATTCCATAGGAATCCATTGGTTTTGCAGCAACATAAAAATACATTCTGGTGGAAAACCAATCAGATTCGGCAAAGGGACCTTTAAGAGCAGGCAAACTTGTTAAATTGGATCTGCTCTCCAACTTCGCCTACCACACCATCCAAATTCCTGCAGTGAACAAAAAGTTGTGATAAATGCTTTTAGCGCAACCTTTTCCACTTCGCTTGACTTGGAAAATGATCCACTATGATTGTAGCTTTTTTTCCCATCCTGAATGATAGCCTACAAACTCCAGCATAAAAGTTAATGAGAATTTAAAAGAAATCTGAGAAGAGTACCAACATCAACCCCAGACAAGTGTTTGGGTCTGGTTGGACCTCATCAGTATGGTGGAGCTGTGCCTCTCTAAAAATAGTGAGAAAAGGGTCCACGTCTGGGGCTGTTGCTGGTACTCTTGTTCAGAGGAGAATTGATTAGCATTTCGGTGCTGGACTGCCCTAGGGCAGGACAAAGACTGATATGGTTTAGATATTTCTCCTTTGTGAAAGATAGTGAGCTAAAGGCTCTGGGTAAGTCTATCATAACCGGGACTAATGTCCGGCGGAGGTACTCCCAGATCCCCCCTTGTTTTTTGCATATTAAGTAACTTTGGGTCTCACCCTAAGTTACTAGGGGAATCCAGACGTGGACCCCTTGCTCACTATTCTTAGAGAGACACAGTTCCACCCTACTGATGAGGTCCAACTAGACCGAAACACGTGTCTGGGGTTGCTGTTGGTACTCTTGTTCAGAGGAGAATTGCTTACTATTTCAGTGCTGGACTGGCCTAGGGCAGGACAAAGACTGATATGTTTTAGATATTTCTCATCTGTGAAAGATAGTGAGCTAAAGACTCCGGGTAAGTCTCTCGTAACTGGGCCCGACAGAGGGACTCCCAGGGCCCCCATTGTTTTTTTCACTTTTTGATTTTATTCCTCTCCACTCCAGAATTACATTTTTGTTACTACCAACCTTATTTTTTCACTTATACTTAAGTTGTTATTGCAGCAGAATATATATTTTCAATGTAATTTGTAAAGGACCCCAGTTGATTGATGCACCTTCTGTAGACATCTGTGTGAAAGCAACATCATGGGGGTCATTACAAGATAGGCGGTAGCCATGGTGCTATTAGCACCATGGCTGCCTCCCATACCGTGACCGAGTCCAGTCTTGTTCAAGTCCTTTGTCCAGTCCATTCCGCCCCGGAGGGACCGGTAAATCCCTATTGAACAAACCATTCCCCATTCCCATTTGAGCTCCCATAGATCTCAATAGGAATGGTGAGGGTGCTAATAACGGGCTCGCGACTAGCAAGCCTGTTATTATTGCCCTGGTCACTTAGCGGGACCCATAAGGGACGTGTGGTCCGACCACACGTCCCTTACGGTTCCCGCTAAAGGACCTCGGAATTGGACAGTAGGGGATTATCGGCACCGGTCTCCTTACCGGTGCCGGTAATTCCTTACCGCCCAACTCATAATGACCCCCCATGTGTCATTTATTGTTTGATATAGTTAAACATTTAATAAAGCATGATGTGAAAAAATGCTATATTCCCACAACAAAATAGACATGCTTTAAATGACAGAAACCAACTTTGGGATTTTAGATTTGAGAAAATAGTTGTAGGCCTGCTTAAGTAAGTGTGATTGAGTATGCTTGAGTAAGTGTGCTTCTTCACTTAGTGGTGTTTAATGGCCCTTCATCTCCCTGGTTGTTTGTGCTTTCATGTCTGTGAGGCATAGATAATTGTCCAGGGCAAGCAAACAAATCCTGGCTGTGCCTCCTGCAGTGCAGCCTCTCAGAATGATAATCTCTCAGAGGTTCCTGCTGCACATTTGGGGCCTGATTCACAGAACGCTTTTCTATGGGATTGCGCCATTTTAAAACACTTCTGTGAATCAGGCCCTTCGAGTGAAATGCCCAGTGCTGGGATTGAGCCGGCTCTCGCCAGAACCGATATCCGGCACCAGATGTGTAGCTGGATCTCGGGATCCGGCCAGAGCCAGCGCTGGGGGAAAAAAAAAAGGAAGCGCCCGTGAGCAAACTATAACTTCCTCTGGTGACCCTGTGCAAGGGGTCACAAGAGGGAGTTACAGTCCTCAGCCACAACCCAGTTCATTTATTTATTTATGCAATGTTTGTCGGATACATGGACCCAGATTATTTATTTATTTCTGTAATGTTTGTAAAATACCTGTATCCGACAAACATTGCATAAATAAATAAATATGCAGGTATGCGACAAACATTGCATGAATAAATAAATACCCCTATTAACATTGAAACTATCACACATGATGCAGCCACCCAACTGCTTTCAGAGGGGAACTGCAGGAGCTGTGCCGGGTGTGGTTCAAGTAAAAGAAAACCTTGCTTATAGCAACACAAATCACCCCGTTTGAATAGTACCGAAGGGGAAGTTTTACAAAAAAAAAAAAGTGACGCAAACTGTGCATTTTAAAGAATATTTACTGAGCAACACTGGTCAACACTGGTCAAAACTATTTTTCCGCATAGTGAAGTAACTCATCACCAGTGCCATGGAAGTGGTTTCAAGTGAAATTGATATATAGTTTAGAAAAGAAGCAGCATGAAAGTAATAGCGCTGTTTAAAACTATTATTTTGGACATTTCCTTTGATCGGAGGTCAACTGCTAACTACGCTCCCCTAAACCCTGGCACCGTCCCCCCTAACCACTACACCCACCCGGCCCTTGTGGGATCCCCCACCAATTTCTTTCCATTTCCACCACTCTAAATGCCCCCCCCACACCCCAAATTCCACACTCCCTTGGGTCCCACATTGAAGGCCTCCTTTCTAGGGGGGGGCAGGGAGTGACCTTGGGGGGGGGCCTGGCCCCCCTGGCCCCCCTGCTGGAGCCGGGCTGGATTGCACCTCCCCCCAATCCATCTGCCCCCATGGCCCAGAGGGCATTCCCCTTGCATATGCATGTACCTCCCCCCCTAATCCATCTGCCCCCATTGCCCAGAGGGCAGACTTACCCAACAGCCAGCCACTTCGTACAACGTCTCCTTCCATGTAGCGGGGTAGTGAGGAGTTCTGCAGCACCATGGCATCATGCGTGGATCCTGGGTATCTGGCACAGCAATGTGTTATTATCTGGCTGGCATCACACACCATCTGCACATTGATGAAATGGTATAGCTTCCGATTGCGGTACACCGCCTCCACGGCATGTGGGACTACCAACTCTACATGGGTATATCCGAGGGCACCAATTACATTGGCATGCCAGACAGTGCATGGAATGCTATTTTGGTGGCATTTGCCTCCTGTGGTGTCCTTGGTAAGGATATGTAGGCACTTGCGTGCTTCAGTAGTCCATCCAGCACCTGGTTTAACACAACAGAGAAGCATGATTAGGACATGCCGTGCATTTGGCCCACTGTGTGTTGGTAAGTGCCTGTGGCCAGGAAGTGGAGCACAGATGCCACCTTCAGCAAAGGGGGGATGGCTGTGCGGATGTTGATCAGGCTGACCAAGTCATACTGTATTAATTCCACTATGTTGGTGATGGTGTCTCTGTCCAGGCGGTACAGAGTGTGGATCTGTGCTGGGGTTAAGTCAAATGGATTGGCCCTTATACGTGGGATTGTTGGCTGTCTGCGGGGAGCGACTGCCTGCACTGGTGGGATTTGCTGGGCATGTCTCACCCTCCTTCTCCTCCTGCGTCTCCTCTGTGTTTCCTGTTGTACTGCCTGCTCAAGGAGTAGCAGTGCAGGCATGTCCTCCAGGCCCAGTATGGCAAGTACAAGTGGTAGCATTTTGCCTTGGAAGGGATGTGGTGTGTGGGTGTGCTCTTTTGTGCTGACTCTGACTCCATTGCCTCCACCTGTGCTGATTGTGTGCACCTGTGGCACTTGGTTACACAGCAGTTTGCTGTTTACGGGTGGTCCGCAATGCTGGTATTGCCGACATCATGGTGGCCCTTCTTACCGGCATCTCGATGCCGTTATGTACTTGTACATGTGACTCATGGTGTCCCCTTCTTTGTGGCATGCCGGTATTAAGGCCTCCCCATCTGCGTGCGTGCCCACATGCCAGTACGGTGGTGCACGGCCACAGCAGGTCCTTGACGATGCCAGTAGCAATGGCATTTAGGGTCATGATACACCGGCCCGGTAATGGATGCCGGTATTGCCTTACCGGTGCCGTTCTTACCGGAGCGCCAACCTTGTGATGAGGCCCTTAGAGTTTTTATGTTTCCCCTTCCTGAAATTAACTTGTATACCTGGTCTCCTATTTCATATTCTCTCACAGATGCCTTCCTATCATAATATGTCTGCACCGTCAGTGGCCTTTTCCAAATTCCGCTGTGCAAATGCAAACGTATATTGCAAGTGCTTTTTCAATTCTTACACATGTTCATGAATTGTGGACATATTTACAAGCACCTGTTCATTTGTTCTGTAAAGTAAGTGTTGTGGCAGAACCATTTTCCTTCCTGTCAATATTTCATGGGGACTGAGTTTCGTTGATTTAGAGGGTATTGACCTGATAGCCATTAGTACCAATGGAATCCTCAAATCCCAGCTAGATCCTGCTTCAACTACAAACATTTTGAAAATACCATCTATCGATCTTTTACACAGTTCCACTCCCCCTTAAGAGGAGGGCCGGTAAGAAATGTACAGCTTTCTCTTAACACCAAAGATTTGCCATATTTTTGTAATTAGTGCACTAGTGAAAGGACTTCCAAGATCTGAATCTAACCTTTGAGGTAAACAAAATCTTGAAAAAATATGATTTACCAGTAAAGTGGCTGCCGTTTGCGTACTGCAGTCTGGAGCTGGAATGCACTCCACCCATTTGGACATTAGACAAGTTACTGTAGGCATGTTTGCCCATGAAAATCTTGTTACGGGCCCAACATAGTCGACATGTAAATCAGACCATGGGAGCTTGAAGCCACTTTTCATAAGTGGTGCTCTATGAGCAATTGATGCAGGTTGCAACTGTGCACACAATAAACACCCTCTGGTGTAAAGCTCAACATCTTGGCACATGTGTGGCCAATAGGGGTAAACCTTCAAAATCACCAACGGTTTTTTCGAACCTCTGTGTTCTGCAATTATGGCATCATGGGCATGAAACACTTGTGTACGAGCGCAATATAAATAAAATATAATTTAATTTCATTTCATGATGGAACATCAATCCCTGAAATGACAACGGCACTACCCATTGGATTTGGCCTGTGACAGATTCTCTAATCATCAGTCTGTCTTGTAATCTAATTCTATTTTTGTTTTTTAATAGCACTCTCAATTCCTCTTTCCATTTGCAGTCCTCTTCAGTAGAGGATGTTGTTCTGCGTCTAGCAAATGGTTATAAAATAGGCCTAGAATACGGTCTTCCTTTTGCGTTTTGATCAAGTGTTGATCTGGAGTATCAAAACTCCATTGTGCAACAGGCTGTTTAACTGCTTTTGGAGTCTTGGAGCGTGTTATTGCATCTACTTGTCTTTCACCAAGCAGCTGTTCAATAGGAAATAACTCCACCATTACAGCTCCAATTTTGGCTAACTGATCTGCCTTATCATTTCCCTCCTTATCATCACCTGGCATTTTCAAATGACGATGTATTTTCCTCCAATGGATTATCAGATAATTTCCCATCACAAGCTTGTCTATAGCCTGAATAATCTTGCCATGTTTAATTGGTTTCTTGTTATAGGTGAGCATGCGTTTCACTTTCCAGCCAGGTAAATAGGCCAAAAAACTATTTCGCGCATAATCAGTATCAGTTACTAGAACTATTTCTTTGAGTTTATTTTCTACTGCTGTAGATATTGCCTTAAAAATAGCGCCCAATTCTGCAGCTTGACTACTTTTGGGGCCTATCCTCATGCTTAATCTTGAAATGTTATCACATTCAAACCATTCACTCCACGCAGTCTTTTTTCCGTATCATTCTCTACATGGTATGAACATCCATCTACATACACAGTTGGTAAATCCTTACATGTTTCTTCATTGAATGCCTTGTGTGGAGACTGCTCAAATTCATTCAAAATTGCCTCTAGCTCTATGTCATCAAGCGCACAGACAGCTGCACAATCATGCAACTCTGCTAGTCCTTGGGCAACTAGGTTCTTTTTATTTTATCCATACTTCCCTTCTACAGGAAATTCCTGAACTGCTAATGTCCAGGAAGAAATTCTTGACTGGGCCAAATTCCCTTATCTGATTCTCTTACTTTGCAAAAATTGCAGAGGCTGGTGATTTGTTTCAACAATCACCTGCTCCCCTTGAATTATGGGGTGGAAATGTTGTGTAACACCCAGACAGCGGTCAGAAGCGCTTTTTCACATTCACTAAATTTGGTCTCTACCCGTGACAATGCTTTGCTGGCATATTCAATGGCTTTATTATTCGCGTCATGTTTTTGATATAACACTGCTGACATGCATTGATATGTAAATCATATTTCTACAAAGAAATCCTGGTTTTTCATTATATATGCCAAACATGGTGCTTTCATTAGACACTCTTTTAGCCTGGATAGTGCCTCAATTTGTTCCTTTTCCCATTTGCAAGGTACGTCCTGCTTCATAAATCTTATTAAAGGTTGCGCAATCTCTGCATAATTGTCAACACATTTCCTGTTGTAACTTGTCATTCCTAACAAACTCTTTTAACCTTTCAAATTAGTGGGATCTTTTCATTTATGAATCGCCTCCACTTTTTTCTTTTGTGGGTTTAATCCATGTTCTGTTACTTCATGACCTAGGAAGTTAAACTTTTTTCTGTACAACTGTGCTTTCTGTAAAGATACTTTTTCCCAGCCTTCTGTAGCTGATTGTGCACATCTAATTTCACTGAAGTGGCTTTTCGGATCTTCATTTTTGATTAGCACATCATCCATATAAACTATTGTCCCTCTTTCAGCTGCATCCGGGAGTGCCTTGCTCAGGAATATCCCAAACTCACTCCCACTATTGACATACCCCCAAAAAAGGGAGCCAGACATGTGATGTTATCAGTGATGTCATCAATGACATTTGAGATGTCATTTTTGATGTTATGGATGTTAGTCTTTGCAGTAAACAGGGGTGGCATGCGTTATAGTTGCTTAGCTTACCATAACTGGAAATGTCTGTTTTTTTTTGGTTTTACTTGTCACCATAATATGGATAGGTTGTTCTTAGTGCAAAGTAACTATAATGTCCCTATAAAAAAGTTTTTGCCCTGAATTTGGTAAGTTTTTTAGCAGCACAACTTAAGCATAATGTCTCTTTAACAATGTTTTTTCACTGAATTTGATAGGAATTTAGTAGTGCAACTTAACCCTAACGTCCCTTTAATAAAGTGTTTTCAATGAATGCCATAGGTTTTTACCAGGATACCCTTAATATGTATAGATGTACCATACAACATACGGATCCCCATATCTCCATGCTGATAGCCCCAGGGTCCCCGGAACATGCGACTGTTTGCGGACATCAGGTAGCATCCACAATGCCCAAAAGGTCAGGGGTTCTCTTACATTGTTGTACCATGCAGCAAAGACACTGAACATGTACAAAGAGCAACACATAAGTGAATTACAATGAAAAATACAGTAGGTCTACAAACTCTGTACTTATGAAAGGAACAGAACAAATGCATAGAGTATGCACCATGATGGAATGCACCAACAAGAAAAATAACGTATGGTTCAAACAATATTAGCTCAGTGCTGCTTTACATAGAAACTAAGAAGGAACTGTTACCGGAAGAACTGCAAAGTACTGAGACCAGAACTGCACTTCTATGTGATAAGTACACTCAATGTGTTCCTATAACTGCACAGTTTGTTCAGTGTACAATAGTAGAAAAAACATTTTTCTTTTTTAAATGGCAAGCACCCTAGAATGGCTGGAAGAGAATTTCATTCATGATGAAATGAGTGAATACAGTAATCCCATTGGTACCAACAGAGTTTGAAACGTAAGACAGTTAATACACATTGCTTCACATATACCTGACAGATATTTTTTCCTTTAACAGTACATACAGGAAATGAAGAAAATTAAGCAGAAGCAGCACCTCTTCCACAAGGGCATGCGTGCTAAGAAAATGAAACAGACTCTGTAAATAATAAACTAGACAGCCTATATGCAAAAATTGAGCAATTGCTGAACAATTTTACCAACTTAAAAGATTTTGTGCAAGGACATATTATGGAAAAAATAAAATACCACTGCCCCACCTTCACCTGTACCCCTTCCCCGTATCCCAGCTAACCATCCCCACAAATTCCCTGTAAACAGAGACGTTACGATGAGACCACAATCCCTTCCTCCCCTCTACAAAACCCCAAATCCCTTGTATATGTCTCAATTTCTGCTACCCCTTCCATTACCTTTCCTAATTGTGTCTATTTATATGTGTAAATAAAGTTTTATATGTATACTGTTGCTGTGTGTGTGTGTGTTTTCCATTTTTAAAAAGCCTGTTAAAAGTCCAGGGAGCGCGCAACTGTCCGGCCTGTCCGTAATCAAAATGGAGGTGTTCGTAGCACACCACACCTGTCCACATGTCTGCAAAGTTATGATGCACCTTTAATTAGTTCGGGGAGCCCATGCCTGTCCAGCAGACACATGGGTGCATGCCTGTCTCATCCCCTGGGTCCTGCGAACACCACCCCTGTCTGGCATGTGCGAAAAAAGTGGTGACGTATCTTCATTAGTTTCGAGGAGCCCACCCATGTCGGGCAGACACCTGGTCACATGCGCATCCCACCTCCTGAGTCCTATAAACAGTGTGCCTGTTCGGAAATGTCTGCCACATGTGTGTCATACTTTTAATTAGTTCGGGGAGCCCAACCCTGTCCATGGAACACTATGCACATGCACAAAACGTATCCTGTGCAATAGGTGTCCTGCGGACAGCTACCCCATTCGTGAACGTCAATGACATAACCATGTGACCGCACCCATGCTGAACGTCGGCTGAGCCCCCGGACATCAAAAAACTGCTTTTTTTGGGCAATCAAAGGTGTTTTACTATGAAACTACACCCTTACAGGGATCCCAAACTATGCCCCTGGCGATCTGGACACTTTTCGGTAGTTTTTGGACCAGCTTTGGGGTTTGAAGCGCTCCCTAGAACCCCTATAAAAGGCCACACCCCAGAGCTGCTCCTCATTCTGTTTTTGTCTGTCCAGAACAGAGCAGTGGTCCAGATTGCTCCTCCTTGCAGCTCCAATTGCTATTTGCTCAATTCTGTTGTGTTGTACTACTTTTAGCTATGCTATAGTAATTGCAATGATACCTGCTGCTACTGCCTCTGCCTCAGCACCACCCGCACCCTCACCCTCACCCTCACCACCACCACCACCTTTCCAAGGGCCTGGGGAGGGGAACAGGTGTGGTGAAGTAGTGTGGGATCAAGAAGAGAATGAGGATGAGGTAGAGGAAGTCCCCATTGCCTGCAGCCAGCATGAGTCTTGGGTGTGGAGGCTATTTACCACCATTGGAGACGTGCCCAAAGCTAGTGAAAGCAAGGTGCAATGCACTGAGTGCTAGATGGTGCTCAGTTGCGGCAAACCACGCTTGTACAACTACGGCACCACCTCCATGCAGCGACACCTGAGGTCAAACCACAAGGCAGCAGTTCAGAGGTTTTTACCCTTCAAACAAGGCAGTAGGTTGAGTTTGTCTGCAGCATTCTCCATAACTCCTCCTCCCACCACAAGGGACACTCCTGTGGGGCAGCAGATCCCTGAACCAGCCTTGAAGGCCATACGCACCACAGCAGACCCTTACCTTTTGAGGTTCACTGTATTGTGCATGTACTGCAACGCGGTACCCTGCAGGTGGGAGCAATTTCGCACTGCTTTCGAGGCTAGGGTCCAGGAGCATGAGAAAAACTGCCAACTACCTAAGTGAGGCCCACCCAACATCTTCCTCTCGCCACCTGACCTTTCTTATCCCTGTGGTTGGTGCCCCTACCCTGCTCTCCCTTCCCTTCCTTTCCTTTCCTTTCCTTTCCTTTCCTTGTGTATCATGTATAAAAAAAACTAACAAATACAAACCAACAAAAACAACAAAAACTAAAAAAAAGCTCTTTTCAGAGCCATCTTTCACAGTTTAAAAATAGAATTGCCAATAAAATGATGCAGGCCCCTGCGCAGATTGTGATGTCCGTGGACACCGCGGTAGTCCGCAGATCTCTAAAAAAGATGTGCGGTGGTGTCACCATCAAAAGCATCTACTGGAAAAATGCTCTATACTTGCAAAAAGGACTGCAATGCATTTTGTATATTTAGCAGAAAAATCTGATTGCCAGCATCAGTAAAATGGACTCCATCTCGGTGAAAAATGTTCGTGCTACGAAACGTAATATTTTCATTGTGGAAGGAGGACATGCCAACATCTCTCAAAAAGGCACAAACAGCCTTGCTGACATTGCGCCTTGCTTTCTCCATTTGTGGACCAAATGAAGCGCCACATCTGTCTCTGGGCAATCCAAGAAAAAATTACTCAGGAGTTTAGAAACATGTCCATGACTTGACCAAGTGCCTCCTTCATTGCAAATTTCAGAGAAATTCTGATAACATGTCCTAAACTATTCCCTTCACAATTAATAATAATAAAAATGTCTGGATGATGGCGCGTCACCAAAGTGGCACAAAGAGGAACCAAATTCAGCCACTTCATTCCACGCACTCCATATCAGTGGACATACACATGATGGAATCCAAGATCTGCAGCCACTCCACAGTGCTCTGCTTGCACTTCCAACCAATGTATCCAGGAATCCTCCAAAATCCATACACTGTGCCTCCTGAATGACACAGCCATAACCATCGCCATCTGCACTCCTCTCAGAAAACAGACCTTCTACCACAGTCTCTCCTTGCACACCACACCCAGGAAACCTTATTGACCAATCCCCAGTCCTCCACTGTCCCATTTCCATGCCTGCCATCCTCAAAAGTCCTGGATGTGGCAGGTGCGATCCACGAATTACCGCAGGGTTTACCGATAAATCGGGCAATTCAAGGGGGTGGGGAGAGAAATTTTACCCAGGGTAGGAGATTTTTCCTATTGTGGTGTCCCTGAAAAGAGCTTTATTTTAGGTGCCACTGAAGAAACACCTTTTGTTTTCTATTTTTTTCTATTGCTCTTCTTTTCCTCCTTACTGCTTTACATCAACGTCTGCAAAGCATCCCTTAGATTCCCCCAAAAAATGAGCATTTCCAAGGAAGGACAAAGAAACGCCATCTCCAGTAAACTAGTGCGCACTGAAGGAATCAATGTTCTCATTGGAGAAAACAGACATATCAGCACTTCCAAAACCTCATCCATGCCGCTATTAACAAGGCACCTTTCAACCTTTTGCTGGGGATTGAAGACATTGGGATATTTTCATTGTGCTCTTGGAATTATTTGAGAGAAAAAAAAAACCTTTGCATTAAGAAAAAGCACCATTAGGTCTTCCACGAACATCTTCAGTACAGGAACCAAACTTGGGGCACTGATGTAGCCCAAATGCTCTCCTCCACAGTGCACCACCAAAACATCAGGACTACCAAAAGTAGCCATGTTTCTACAAACAGCAAACTGTGCCTGCAAATTACAACCAGGCACACTGTTCCATAAAGCCGCCATGCATGGAAAACCAAGATCTGCAGAATACCCTCTTGCCTTTGCATAGCTCTCCAGATCACATACAAATGAGTCTCCAACTATCCAGACAGTATCTCCAGCCATCTTCACTACACAACCAACACAGCAATGAAACAAAGTATTACCATCCCTTCCTGTTAACCACACCCTGAACACCTGATTGGATAATCCCCATAATACACTCCCATTTCCATGCCAATCATGCTGGCAAGCCCCGGATGCAGCGCGTGTGATCCGTGGACTACCGCTGTGTCCACAGATCTCGTAAGACAGGGTAAACCCTTTTTTTCCCTTTACACTTACAGTTTACAGTACTATCTCATTTGCTACTGGTAAGCAATCGCACAACCACCCACCAATAACATCCAAGACCTCTACATCTAACTCTATCATCTCTGTTCAACACTCCAGATTTACTTCAACCACTCATAGTACAGGTCTCCTGTGATTGCAAAACACCTCCAGCAAAAAGTACTGTAAAACTATCCACGATTTCTGCTTCCAGATTCATCCACATCTGCATCCATCAACACAAACTACAGGTATGAATAATTTGTGTACAGTACATTTGCAACTCTATTATAAATGCCTGTGAACAGGGTACCTGCCACTTACCCTGCATAACCTAGTCAAATAGCATACTGTCATTTGTCCCATCACCTATCATCAAGTGGCACTTATAATGCTATGTGCTATGAAAGTTTTCATTAACCCATATCACCCATTATAATCTGCAAACTGTTATTCTCTTCTTTCCTTCTGTCATTTTTACAACCACTTCCCCACTAACACACCTCCTGTAAAATTCCTAAAATGCACACAGAAAAGGAAAACTGAATGTACCTTACCAAACCATAGCAAGTACATAGATTGCATGCATGTCAACAGGGTGCCTGCCACTTACCTTGCACTGTTCACAGAATGCACCATTACTTTAAAAGCAAAAACATTTATGTGTGCATTGAGAACAATGCCATTTACAAATGTGGATAAATAAATCAAACAACTGAAATGATTGCTCCACTCATGTACCAAGCATCTATCTGCAGAAAAGTTAATGGAATTCCACACACACAAAAACATTCTCCTTTCCAATTTTAACATCTTTCCAAACCTTTTCCTCGCCCTACTACAACTTGCACTAATCCTTTTCAAACTGAATAGTCCTACAGCAACACACACACACTTGCTAAAGTGCACATCATACGGCACACTTATAAACCAACCACTGACCCGCTTACCAAAAAATGCTGATGCTGCCAAGTCCCCGTTCATATTTAAAACTATCCAATTTCACACACACACTAACTCTTCCTGCCCAGAAATCCTCCTACAATTTTAAACAATGTATTCTCCAAATGCAATCACTATGCCATTAACAAACATATGTTCTTACTTCCTTCTTTCGCAGTTGCAGTGAACACCTCGCTTCTTAAAGGCAGTGGCGTCTGAAGTGGAAAATACAACCTAGACGAAACCTTCTCTCAACATCCAACAAAGTAATTGCAATACTATCATAGTGTTCTGAATCTTACTCAGACAGGGCAGTATTCTTGTATTGTAGGATACACAATTCCATTAACCCAACAGTATTTGCTTCACTATTACTCATTGCACCTCAACAGGTGTCCACTTCCTATTGTCATCTGACCACCATTATCGTAACATACAGATACCAATACAGCCTTCCCAACCTAAAGTAACAGCCCATTACATAATCGCACACCTCTATATGCATGGCTACCCTCATATTCGAACACTCATGCACAGTGCACACAGATACATTGCACAACCTGCACACCCACACTTTCCTTTTTTCTCCAACAGATACTACAGAATGCCTACCAAAAAGCAACTCCGTAGAAAACAATGCAGAAATAGAGCAAATCAACCTAAAAGCATACAAAATAGCAATCCGCCTCCAGCAGAATTTGTACAGAAAGTTCAAACAAAACAGCTAATACAGTCACTAAGGAAAACGGAAGCACCTAATAGGAAACAAACTTTAACTCCTCTTTCAAAATGTAAAACTAAAAAGAAATGTACTAAAAAGATTGCAACTACTGCTCACTAGTGCTAACAGAGCACCTACAAATGGTAACGTAGCCACAAGTAAGCATTCAAAAGAAATAATTTTGCAAAAAATATTCCACCACAGAGTCCTTCAGAGCCTCATAAATGTAGGGGAAAAATCACGCTCAACCCTTAAAACTTAACGCAGAAAACTGATCCCGTAAGCTCTTGTAGACAGTGCAATACTCCTTAAAAGGAAATTCTTTATATTAATTTTAAACAGAATGAAACCACTAACAAAATTAATTAGTAAACTACAACCAGTACTTCGCAACAAACACAATATCAGCCTGGATACCTTTGGCAACCTCTTTACAGGTGAGTGGAGTCACACCACCAGCACAGAGACATATTTCAATGAAGAATCATACAAACAAGAGCAAACAAACCAAAGTTCCATACATAGCAGTGGGTGAGGGTATGAAAAGGTAGACAATACCATAATGGAAAAAGAAACACTGCTTTCAAAAATATACACATCAAACCTAGAATCAACTCTCCATTCCACCCAACCAATATGCCCCATCTACAAATGACCATGCACATCAATGTGTAACGTACACCAAAACTCTATCAAATCTTTGCAGCAGTTCCTCAATCACTATGTGAATGCCAACGAAAAAGTACTGCTTTAGCACTGGAGCACTTAAATGACATTCTCCTACATGATAAAGCCAAACGACTGCTCGAACAAATAGACCACATGCCAAGCAAATATTTTGGAACTGAAAAGCACTTACAAAATCCAGTAACTTTAGAAAACAGTAGAGACAACCTTGCAGATGTCAACTTTCTATTAGACACATACAAAAAAGAAATAGTAAAGTTTAAAATCACATCTGCTGAAGTACCAAACCAGGTATGTGTGTGTTGTCGGAGAACCTTTTATACAAAGAGCACGAAAACTATAGAGATAATGTAGAAAATAGAAGACAATGAGGAACCCGAATGGTTCAAATTAGCTCTCTACCTTATAGCAGAAAACAAATACGAAATTACTAACTCCTCAATACTGTGAACATACTGCACTACAAACTTGACAATAACCAAATGCCTTCACAGGCTTTCAGTAATAATTTGGAAATCTTCCCACTGCCAAAACCACTCCAACAGCTTAATTTGTATGAGACCATTATAATCCAAACAGTACAACCATTTCAAGCAATAATACGACTACAACCAAAAACAGCAAAATTACCTCCCACTGAATTACTGAGAGGCATTTGTGGCAAAGTAGTTTATATGCCATTAGATCCCAAAGAAAATGTAGACACTCTAGGAGTGTAACGGCCAATAGAACAATCTTTGATTATCCTAGTGAATGGTTTACCTACAAAAGACAAACACATTTGGCAGCAACTAGTGGACTTAAAACAAAGTTAGAGAAGCCCTGCAATATCTTAACGAACGACAACAATGAATACTACAAAGAAATAAACATTGAAGAAAACCTGAGAGAAACTAGCAAAATAATTCAGGACTCCTCGACAACTGGCCAATTTGAACTTCTAGGTCCTACTGCCGCCTCCAATATTTTAGACCACTATACAATTCACCCACTGCACTCCAAAGACACCATAGATGATGCACTGGAAACATATTAAATGCGGCAAGTCAAAGGATCACTAATTAGTATATGGGAAAAAAGTGTAGAAGCACAAGTCTTTCCTCTACTTTTTCCTACTGGAAAAGGTGGAAGGTACGATGAAAGATGCACACAAATGACAGCATCAGAATTCCGCTCTTTACGAATGTATTCTGAAGACCCCAGATTCAGACAAAACATGGAATACATATTCCACCCCCTCTTTGAAACTGAACTAGCAACTCTATGTTATGGAGTTGCACACACATTGTAAACAGGATCCAATTTTCAAAACATATATGCTATGCAGCTTCTTCAAAAGGTGTAAGACAGAGACAAAGTTTTACAGTCAAGTATTACAAATATCTCGGCAAACATGCATGGCACAAAAGAATACTGAGTCCCACGGCACACCGATGTAAGGTGTATGCTACGCAACCTTGGCCCACCCACATTGTTTGCCACTTTAAGTTGTGCAGAGTATGCATGGGAAGACTTCCACACTTTCCTACACATAGCAAACAAAAACAAAGCAGATATAGACATGAAAACACCAGGAGAACTCTGCTCTCTTGATTCTGTAAATGTATCAAGATACTTCCATCATCGCTTTATTGCCATGCTGCACTTCATTTGTAATAAAACCCTTCCTCCCGTAGGAGAAGTGGAACACTCCTTTTGGAGAAAAGAATATCAAGCCAGTGGAGAACCTCATATCCAGATGCTTCTGTGGATTAAATATGCTCCTAAATTTGGTCAGGACAATGGTGCAACTATTTTGCAGTTCATTCACAAATATGTCACTTGCAAAATCCCTTATGAAACTACACGTAGCGACCTACATGCACACATTTTGCAGTTTCAATGACTCAAGTGTGGCAAGTATTGTCGGCTCAAATATTAAAACAAAGGCAAATACTACACCAAATGCCGATTTGGTTTCCCTAGACCAGTTTCAACAAAAGGACAAGTAAACAGCTTCATGTCTTCGGTTGGACACAGTGTGAAAGGCAAATCACCTAAGAAAACATACTACATAAAAAGAACCGAAGCAACAAAGTACATCAATGATTACAATGCAATCTTTGCCCTCGTATGGAATGCAAATATAGATATGCAGTACATTGCAGACAATTCCACTGCAGTTGCACAATATGTCACAGCCTACTAAATCAAAGCAGAGAAAACCTAACAGGCCTAACATTCTTAATAAAAATCATCAGTAAATTCCTCCAACAATTAACAAACAACAAGCTTTCAGCTGTTGTAACCGCCCCCACAGGTTTAGCTGCCAACAACCTAGGTGGAGTCACTTTACACTGATTGCTACTCCTTCCAGTAGAACACCAAAACAAATAAAACTACTACAAACTTTTGACAGAAGCTGCTATGGAGCTATGCAGAGTTTTGAAACAAATGAAAATGCTCCTAATAGATGAGGTGAGCATGGTCGCCAACCTTATGTTGGCTTTGATTCACCTCAGATTGCAAGAGGTGCTCAAAACAGACTACGGAGAACTGTTTGGAGGAAAACATGTTAATGTTTTTGGAGAACTTCTTCAATTAATCCCAGTGAGAGGTGAACGTATTTTTAAAACCTTAGGACACAAACTGTGACATAAAACTCTTGGAAGCATAGGGAAGTTCAATATTTGGCAACATTTCCAAATCAGAGAACTAACTGAAAACCTGCGTCAGTCTGCAGACCTCACCTACGCCAATATTTTAAAAAGCATTTGGATTGGTGTACTATCTAAGAAAGCTCAGTCTATCCTAAATACCAGATGCATCCACGAGCTATACGGGCATAACATATATGCTACTGATGTCATTGAACAATTATCACACAAAAATGTGAACTGTATGTCCTTAATGCCAACCCTAGCAGGCTGTACATAATTCAATGAAACAATGCTGAAAAAACAAATGAAACCACTAGTGCAAATTTACTCCACAGACAAACTGGACATACACAGTATGACAATACCTATGTGTGAACAAACCATAGCATGACTAAATACCTTAGAAAACTCTCAGGCCGATTCATGGAATTAATGTGCGCCGAAAATTCCGGCGCAGAGGTGCCAAAACGTGCGAATCGCAGTGCAAGTGCGAAAATCGCAGGGAAACCAGTGCACATCGATTCATGGAAGTCCGTGCGCGAGAAAAATATTGGATGTGCGCTGAAAAAGTGCACGGCGCACGCCAGCGCACAGGTCATCCAACGGCGTGCGCCACGGCCACAGCGAATTCGCACAAAGCGCGGCGCACATAACAAAAGTAGGCGGAACAGGGGGCGTAACACGCGTGAAAATATGGGCGTCACGGGGGAAGTACAGGAGGCAAGTGCGCGGAACGCCCACACGCTCGCCTACAACTCGTATTCATGGAATCGAATAGGGCAAACCAGCGCACGGTCAAAGACGCGCACAGGGCCAAACAAGTCGGCCACAAGAAAGCAGGTGGTAGCGTCCCTGCGCCTGAAATAAATGTGCGCCAAAATGTGCGCTAACAAAAGCACCTATATACAACTATGATGAATGATCCATACTGTGGCCCTCTAGGACAAATGAGGTGCAAAGGGGTACCGACAAACACGGACACCCGCTGTGTGAAAAATAGCACGTGCGTGTATTTCAGGGTGCGCGGGAAGTTCCACACGCGATTGGCCTGGGTACGTGTATTTCGGGGTGCGCGGGAAGTTCCACACGCGATTGCCCGTGGTACGTGTATTTCGGGGTGCGCGGGAAGTTCCACACGCGATTGTCCGTGGTACGTGTATTTCGGGGTGCGCGTGACGTTTCACACACAATTTCAGCAGGGTACGTGTATTCCAAGGTGCGCGGGAAGTTTCACACGCGAATTTGCAGGGTACGTGTATTTCAGTGTGCGCGTGAAGTTTCACATGCGATTTCAGCAGGGTACGTGTACTCTGGGTGCGCGGGAAATTCCACACGCAAATCCAGCGGCCTACGTGTATTTCGGGGGTGCCGGGGAGTCCTACACGTGAATTGGCCGTGTGGGTCCTCCCAGCTGTTCCCTCTACAACCTCCACGGCCCCTGCAGGCGGCCCACACCACAGGGGACTACCCTGCACCCCTGCACATGTCCCGCAGGCAGCCCATCCACCATGGCCATGCCCCCCAGCCAACCCACATGTCACCTTGCACTACTGCCCACCAACGCATGTCTCCCAGCACCCCCACCCCCCAGCATCCAGGGGCACCCTCCACCAGGCCCCCACTCATGTCTCCCACCCCCCAACCCCCCAGCATCCAGGGGCACCCTCCACCAGGCCACCACTCATGTCTCCCTGCACCCCCACCCCCCAGCATCCAGGGGCACCCTCCACCAGGCCCCCACTCATGTCTCTCTGCACCCCCAGCATCCAGGGACACCCTCTACCAGGCCCCCACTCATGTCTCCCAGCACCCCCACCCCCCAGCATCCAGGGGCACCCTCCACCAGGCCCCCACTCATGTCTCCCTGTACCCCCACCCCCCAGCATCCAGGGGCACCCTCCACCAGGCCCCCACTTATGTCTCCCTGCACCCCCACCCCCCAGCATCCAGGGGCACCCTCCACCAGGCCCCCACTCCTGTCTCCCTGCACCCCACCCCCAGCATCCAGGGGCATCCTCCACCAGGCCCCCACTCATGTCTCCCAGCACCCCCACCCCCCAGCAGTCAGGGGCACCCTCCACCAGGCCCCCACTCATATCTCCCTGCACCCCCACCCCCCAGCACTGTGGGGCACTCTCCACCAGGCCCCCACTCATGTCTCCCTGCACCCCCACCCCCCAGCATCCAGGGGCACCCTCCACCAGCCCCCCACTCCTGTCTCCCTGCACCCCACCCCCAGCATCCAGGGGCATCCTCCACCAGGCCCCCACTCATGTCTCCCAGCACCCCCACCCCCCAGCAGTCAGGGGCAACCTCCACCAGGCCCCCACTCATGTCTCCCTGCACCCCCACCCCCCAGCACTGTGGGGCACCCTCCACCAGGCCCCCACTCATGTCTCCATGCACCCCCACCCCCCAGCAACCAGGGGCACCGCACCCTCCACCTGGCCCCCACTCATGTCTCCTTGCACCCCCACCCACCAGCATCCAGGGGCACCCTCCACCAGGCCCCCACTCCTGTCTCCCTGCACCCCACCCCCAGCATCCAGGGGCATCCTCCACCAGGCCCCCACTCATGTCTCCCAGCACCCCCACCCCCCAGCAGTCAGGGGCACCCTCCACCAGGCCCCCACTCATGTCTCCCTGCACCCCCACCCCCCAGCACTGTGGGGCACTCTCCACCAGGCCCCCACTCATGTCTCCCTGCACCCCCACCCCCCAGCATCCAGGGGCACCCTCCACCAGCCCCCCACTCCTGTCTCCCTGCACCCCACCCCCAGCATCCAGGGGCATCCTCCACCAGGCCCCCACTCATGTCTCCCAGCACCCCCACCCCCCAGCAGTCAGGGGCACCCTCCACCAGGCCCCCACTCATGTCTCCCTGCACCCCCACCCCCCAGCACTGTGGGGCACCCTCCACCAGGCCCCCACTCATGTCTCCATGCACCCCCACCCCCCAGCAACCAGGGGCACCGCACCCTCCACCTGGCCCCCACTCATGTCTCCTTGCACCCCCACCCACCAGCATCCAGGGGCACCCTCCACCAGGCCCCACTCATGTCCAACTCATGTCCCCCTGCAACCCCACCCCCCAGCAGTCAGGGGCACCCTCCACCAGGCCCCCACTCATGTCTCCCCCCACACCCCCCAGCAGTCAGGGGCACCCTCCACCAGGCCCCCACTCAGGTCTCCCAGCACCCCCACCCCCCAGCATCCAGGGGCACCCTCCACCAGGCCCACACTCATATCTCCCTGCACCCCCACCCCCCAGCATCCAGGGGCACCCTCCACCAGGCTACCACTCATGTCTCCCAGCACCCCCACCCCCCAGCATCCAGGGGCACCCTCCACCAGGCCCCCACTCATGTCTCCCAGCCCCCCACCCCCCAGCATCCAGGCGCACCCTCCACCAGGCCCCCACTCATGTCTCCCTGCACCCCCATCCCCCAGCATCCAGGGGCACCCTCCACCAGGCCCCCACTCATGTCTCCCTGCACCCCCAGCCCCCAGCAACCAGGGACACCCTCCACCAGGCCCCCACTCATGTCTCCCAGCACCCCCACCCCCCAGCATCCAGGGGCACCCTCCACCAGGCCCCCACTCCTGTCTCCCTGCACCCCCACCCCCAGCATCCAGGGGCATCCTCCACCAGGCCCCCACTCATGTCTCCCAGCACCCCACCCCCCAGCAGTCAGGGGCACCCTCCACCAGGCCCCCACTCATGTCTCCCTGCACCCCCACCCCCCAGCACTGTGGGGCACCCTCCACCAGGCCCCCACTCATGTCTCCCTGCATCCCCACCCCCGAGCATCCAGGGGCACCCTCCACCAGGCCCCCACTCATGTCTCCCTGCACCCCCACCCACCAGCATCCAGGGGCACCCTCCACCAGGCCCCACTCATGTCCAACTCATGTCCTCCTGCAACCCCACCCCCCCAGCAGTCAGTGGCACCCTCCACCAGGCCCCCACTCATGTTTCCCCCCACACCCCTCAGCAGTCAGGGGCACCCTCCACCAGGCCCCCACTCATGTCTCCCAGCACCCCCACCCCCCAGCAGTTAGGGGCACCCTCCACCAGGCCCCCACTCATGTCTCCCAGCACCCCACCCCCCAGCATCCAGGGACACCCTCCACCAGGCCCACACTCATGTCTCCCTGCACCCCCACCCCCCAGCATCCAGGGGCACCCTCCACCAGGCCCCCACTCCTGTCTCCCTGCACCCCCCACCCCCTCAGCATCCAGGGGCACCCTCCACCAGGCCCCCACTCATGTGTCCCCCAACCCCACCCCCCAGCAGTCAGGGGCACCCTCCACCAGGCCCCCACTCATGTCTCCCTGCACCCCCACCCCCCAGCATTGTGGGGCACCCTCCACCAGGCCCCCACTCATGTCTCTCCCCCCACCCCCCAGCACTGTGGGGCACCCTCCACCAGGCCCCCACTCATGTCTCCCTGCACCCACACCCCCCAGCACTTTGGGGCACCCTCCACCAGGCCCCCACTTATGTCTCCCGTCCACCCCCCAGCAGTCAGGGGCACCCTCCACCAGGCCCCCACTCATGTCTCCCTGCACCCCCACCCCCCAGCACTGTGGGGCACCCTCCACCAGGCCCACATTCATGTCTCCCTGCACCCCCACCCCCCAGCATCCAGGGGCACACTCCACCAGGCCCCCACTCATGTCTCCCTGCACCCTCACCCCCCAGCATCCAGGGGCACCCTCCACCAGGCCCCACTCATGTCCAACTCATGTCCCCCTAGACCCCTACCCCCCAGCATCCAGGGGCACTCTCCACCAGGACCCCACTCATGTCTCCCACCCCCCCACCCCCCAGCAGTCAGGGGCACCCTCCACCAGGCCCCCACTCATGTCTCCCACCCCCCCACCCCCCAGCAGTCAGGGGCACCCTCCACCAGGCCCCCACTCATGTCCAACTCATGTCCCCCTGCACCTCCACCCCCCAGCACTGTGGGGCGCCCTCCACCAGGCCCCACTCATGTCTCCCAGCACCCCCACCCCCCAGCATCCAGGGGCACCCTGCACCAGGCCCCCACTCATGTCTCCCTGCACCCCCACCCCCCAGCATCCAGGGGCACCCTCCACCAGGCCCCCACTCATGTCTCCCTGCACCCCCACCCCCCAGCATCCAGGGGCACCCTCCACCAGGCCCCACTCATGTCCAACTCATGTCCCCCTGCACCCCCACCCCCCAGCAGTCAGGGGCACCCTCCACCAGGCCCCCACTCATGTCTCCCACCCCCCCACCACCCAGCAGTCAGGGGCACCCTCCACCAGGCCCCCACTCATGTCTCCCACCCCCCCACCCCCCAGCAGTCAGGGGCACCCTCCACCAGGCCTGCGCTCATGTCCAACTCATGTCCCCCTGCACCCCCACCCCCCAGCACTGTGGGGCACCCTTCACCAGACCCCCACTCATGTCTCCCAGAACCCCCACCCCCCAGCATCCAGGGGCACCCTCCACCAGGCCCCCACTCATGTCTCCCTGCACCCCCACCCCCCAGCATCCAGGGGCACGCTCCACCAGGCCCCCACTCATGTCTCCCAGCACCCCTACCCCCCAGCAGTCAGGGACACCCTCCACCAGGCCCACACTCATGTCTCCCTGCACCCCCATCCCCCAGCATCCAGGGGCACCCTCCACCAGGCCCCCACTCATGTCTCCCTGCACCCCCACCCCCCAGCATCCAGGGGCACCCTCCACCAGGCCCCCAATCATGTCTCCCTGCACCCCCACCCCCCAGCATCCAGGGGCACCCTCCACCAGGACCCACTCATGTCCAACTCATGTCCCCCTGCACCCCCACCCCCAGCAGTCAGGGGCATCCTCCACCAGGCCCCCACTCATGTCTCCCACTCCCCCACCCCCAGCAGTCAGGGGCACCCTCCACCAGGCCCCCACTCATGTCCCCTTGTACCCCCACCCCCCATCACTGTGGGGCACCCTCCACCAGGCCCCCACTCATGTCTCCCTGCACCCCCACCCCCCAGCATCCAGGGGCACCCTCCACCAGGCCCCACTCATGTCCAACTCATGTCCTCCTGAACCCCCACCCCCCAGCATCCAGGGGCACCCTCCACCAGGCCCCCACTCATGTCTCCCTGCACACCCACCCCCTAGCAGGGAGTACGCGTATTTCAGCGGTGCGCGGGTAGTCTTACACGCGATTTCATCAGGGTACCTTTATTACGGGTCTGCGTGAACTTCCACACGCGATATCAGCAGGATACGTGTATTGCGGGTCCGCGTGAACTTCCACACGCGATATCAGCAGGGTACGTGTATTATGGGTCCATGTGAACTTCCACACGCGATATCAGCAGGGTACGTGTATTACGGGTCCGTGTGAACTTTCACACGCGATATCAGCAGGGTGCGTGTATTACGGGGTTCGCGTGAATGTCCACACGCGACTGGGCCTGGGAGAGTGGGGTACGTGTATTCCTGGGGTGGCCGGGAAGATTTACACGTGACTGGGCCTGGGAGAGCGTGTTACGTGTATTCCTGGGGTGGGTGGGAATATTTACACGGTCGCCTACAACGCGCCAAAAAAGATGGTCCAATCCGGAAACACGTATGCCAGCATGAAGCAGGCGCACGTCGACTCGCAGGAAGCAGGCGTACGTCGACCCGCGCAGCATAAAAGTGTGCGCAAACAACAAACAAGCCCAGACGCCAGGATGAATATACTGTTCCTAGCAGCAGTGGCCGTGGGATACCGCAGGAGGAGGAGGATAGTCAGGGCCAGAATCTTTACACCCAGAACCAGCCTTTTTGCTATGCCTGATGACCAGGTGTATGGGAGGTACAGGTTTCCACCTCACATAATACTCGACCTGGTCAGTGAGTGGGAGGATGACCTCACATCACCCACCCTGTGCTCCCAAGCACTCAGCCCCCTGGAGAAGGTCCTCAATGTACTGCACTTCTTGGCTACCGGATCAGATAATTTCAGCGGACAAGTGCCATAGTGGGGGGGGGTGTCACAGGCCACGCAGTCACGGTGCCTACACCAGGTGTTGGCCATCATCACTCCACACCCATCAGTCTGCAGGAACATATACCTGCCCAGAACACCTGCAGAAAGGCAGGCTGTCAGCCAGGATTTCTACGGGGTGGCACAATTCCCCAAAGTGCTAGGTGCCATTGATTGCACCCATGTGGCTCTAAGTCCCCCCAGGGCATCTGAGCACATCTATAGAAACCGCAAGCACTGGCATTCCATCAACGTCCAGGTAGTATGTTATGGCAAGGGAATCATCACCTCAGTATATGCCAACTATCCAGGGTCCACCCACGACAGCTTCATATACAGGATGTCAACCCGAAACCGGGACATGGAAGCTGGGCAGCATGGCGATGCATGGCTGCTTGGTGAGTATAAATGCCACTGCACACGCCTGCATGTCAGATACAGAGTAATGTCACTACCCCACTAATGATACCCATCACCACCTCCCCAGGGGACAGTGCCTACCCTCTGAGCACCCACATGATGATGCCAATTCGGAACCTCATCACGCCTCCCGAGGTAAGATACAACACAGCCCATATTGCAACCCGGGGGATAGTGGAGCGCACATTTGGAGTGCTCAAGTGACGCTTTCGCTCCCTTGACCTTTCTGGCGGGCAGCTGTTATACGCTCCACTAGTAGTATGCAGGATCGTAGTGGCAGCATGGGGCCTGGCTGTGGACATGGTGGTGCCCCCACATCCCCAACCACATGCACGCCCGCTGTGCATGGGAGGGGACAGGGCACGGGGTGAGGCAGCCCGTACGCAGCTGGTGGCTAATTACTTCACATAGAAATCACACCCCTGTGGAGTGCACACAGCCCTGGCACATACCATCTGACAATCAATGATGACTCAATCTGACAATTATGATGAATGAAGGGACAGTCAACTGTCAGAACCATAGCAGCCTGAGATTGTTCACCTGGAAGTGTCACAATGTGCGCATCCCTACCTACACAAACACCACCAATGCAGTGTCATCAAAAGACACACTTCTATGCAGCAAAAATGAATACCCACTTGCAAAATACAACAGGAGAACAGTGCCATGTCACCCAAACCCTCCCCGGCACCGCCACATAACACACCATGGCATGTCATGCTATATTTGCCACCCAAGAGGAGGCCACCCAAGAGGTCCGAGGACAGGGTGCACACCAAAACCCACCTGTGTGGATTTTGGGAAAAAAAACCACCTCCATGGGCTCATGGCCTGCACGGCTACCCTATTGTGAGAAAATCGCTGCTGTCGCTCTCCTCACCCTCTGCAGCTGCATCAGGAGGTGGTGGTACTATGGGAGGCAGCCCACGCAAAGCCCTAGTCTGGTCCTCCATGGCAGCAAGCATGCGGGTGTCGAACATCTGGTTCTGGAGGATAATCGTGCAGAGGTCCCCATGCAACAACTCACGGGATGTCCGGACCTCCTCCCGAGTTGCCTGCATCTCAGCTAAGAGGGTACGTGTGAGCCGCTCCAGCTGCTGTTCTGTCCTCGTGTCAGTTGAAGCCTCAAGCTCAACAAGAGTCACCCTGAGCTGAAGGAGTTCCACCCTCAGGGCTTCCCTGTGGCCCTGGGACTCAATAGAAATGGCTTCCCGCAGAGTCTCCAGTGCCGCCCGTCTGTCCCTGTTGGACGCCAACATGTCCTCCCTGTGTGACTGGCAAATGGAGTCTCTTGCCTGCTGTAGTTGTTCCATCAGCCTTTCTTGGGGGACAATGAAAGTGGCCCCCTATCCATGGCCTGAGCCATCATCTCAGATGATGCTGCCTGTTGGTTTGCCATACCGTATATGGATTGCTCCCATGCGGTATTGCCAGGAGGCGTACGGCCACGCGTCGGCGGGCACCACACCTGTCTGGGGCAAGGCGAACTGTGCCTTGCTGTGCCGGCACTGCCTGAGGCTGCAGGACTGCATTCCCCCTCTGATCTGCTGGCCCAGGAACAGGATCAGATGTTGCGGAGTGTGACCCTGCATCCGTAACCACCAAAGGCGACCCTACCAACACTGACATCCCCATTGAGGGTTCTACCCCTGGTGTAGGTGGGTTGGACAGTACAGAATCCCTCGCAGAAACACTTACCTGCGACGGCACATAGGTCTCATCATCCGAATCGACACCTGAACAGAGCTCGGGGGAGGTGCACCCAGAGACACCCCTTGAGAAAATGGTCTGCAGCAAGTGTGGGTTCTCACCCACCACCACACCACGTCCCTCACTGGTGCCCATTCGGGCTGAGACGCCTCCTGGGTCTGCACCATCTCCACAACCCCAGTAGTATCAAGTGCGTCATCCCCTGCAAAGATATGCAAGAAAAGAAATGGGAACAGGCATTAGCACCATGGCACACAATTAGGGCTGAGAAGCAACAGAACCAGTACTTCATTGACACATGTCCCACATGACTATAACCCTCCCATGCATGCACCATCACTGCGTATGAAGGGGAGGCAAATGGCACACATTGATGAAACCAAGATGGAAGACCAACACATTTGCTGCATGCTGGCTAGCAGTGCCATCACACATTGGCCTGTGATTGGCATGCCCAATACACATACATGACACATGCCATCACACAGATGGCATGTACCATAGCCATGTCACACATGTGACAATAGGACTGAGAAATTCCTAGTGAAAGTGGTGGAATGCAAACAATCAGCCTGAATGAACGCAGAATAATACGCAACAATGTTGTGGCAAGATGACACTTCAAGGGCAACTGGCGTGAGGTTGGGCTAAATGTCTACTGTTGCCAGAAGGGATACTGCAATACCCAAATCCTGGTGCGCAGAATGTATTGGATGAAGCACATGGGTGACCCAAACCACTCAGGCACACACACCCTCACCTGGCACTCAATCAGAAGCCCTCACACACACACCATGCACATGGATGACACACACATGCATGTGCACTCACCGGACAATGCCTCGTAATCTGGCAGGTCTCCCACGCCTTGGATCTGTCCCTCCGTGACGTAGGTCCCAGCAACATACTCATGTGGAGTGAGTTCAATGTCCTCTGCTGGAGACCCACCTCCAGTCACTAGAGTAGCGGCATGACTTGAGGCCAGCTTTTTCTTTGCCCTGCGCTTCAGGTCATTCCAGCGCTTGTAGCAATCATTAGCTGTGTGCCTCACGAATCCAAGGGCACTTATGATGTCCGTGATAGTCTGCCAGTGTGCCAGACGTTGTGCAGGTGTGGTCTTGCATCCTGCAGTAATCACCATTTCGCTGACATGTGCGGACACATACTCCACAAGTGCATCAAGTTCAGTCAGATTGAAGCTGGGCTTCCTTGGTGGGCGGGACTGTGTAGCCGTGTCTGGGGCATCAGCCTGTACTGGACGAGCACTCTTCCTCTTCCACTTGGAAGGTGGTGGGGATCCTGAGTTCCTACGCCGCTCTGGACACTAGGGGCAGGAGCCCCGGTGGACTGTGGACTAGGAGTGTGGGAATGAACACTCACCATGGGACTTGGTGCAGGCATTAGCTGAAGTGTGATGTAGTCAGGGGGAACGTCAACAGGATGGACTGGGACTGTCACTGTCCTGGCTGGGAGACGCAGAGCTGGGGTGGATGGAGCCACAGCTGCCCCTGCAGCCTCCCCAGCCTGCCTACTCGGGGCAGCAGATGACATAGCTGCCCCTGATCCACGTGGCCTGGTGATACCAACGTGCACCGCCACACATGGCCTAGACCTGCTGACCTGGAAGTCAGCCATGGATCACCCTGTACCAGGTCTGGTGCCACAATGGACTGGTCCAACAAGGGCTGAGCAGGGATGGTGTCAGCCACGTTACCCTCAACCAGGGGGGGGGCATGGGTGTCCCTGACTGGTCACCCACACATGGGGGACTAGAGGCACCCTGCGAGTCCCGGCCATGTCCCCTACCGTATCCACCACGCCCACCTCTTGAGGCTCGGCCACCTTTGCCACCCTTACCGCGTGCTCGCCTCCCAACCATGGCACTGATGTTGTGCGTATGGGAGTTGCAGTAAACTATTGTCCTGGGCAATTGGGGTCAAAGGGGTAGGGTACTAGATGGAATTCGTACCCTAGTGCTCTAGCAAGGCTGTATGTGGCCCCTGGGGGAAGATGACCGGTCACGCAACGCACAGGCACCCCAAAAAAGGGAGATAATGTGCACGCAACCCCTCCTAGACCACGTGCGTGGAAAAATAAACCTGCACTATGCTGTGGCACCCAGAAACACAAAAATGAACGTATGCGTGTCACACGCAGCCTAGAATATCCTCTGAAGGGGTACGCGACACACGGGGCAAGCACAGATGTTAAATATGTGCGCGACTCACCGTCTGCCTGGAAAAATAGCGTGAAAAAGATGCACGTGTGCGCGTTGGCAACACCCCCGCCAAAAGAAGTACATTGCGTGTGAACCAACAAGAAGTACAGATTTCACCCACTCACTCTCCACGAAAAGCACGTACAAGGAAATGGCGTTCTACACGTACCTTTTAAACATGCCCACACGTCCAGCGTCACTTCCGCGTGTACGCGCTAAGGCCCTATCCTCCAATTACACGAGCTGACACTCTGACGTGCAGTCATTGGATGTGTAACATGCACCCGTGTACAGGGAAACGCTCGCGCGCGCACGTCAAAGACGTGCATACGCGCTGAGGCCCTTTCCACCAATTACATGCTATGACACTCTGACGTGCTTATTTTTTCTACGCGCCATGGAAAACAAACGTGTGCGTAACGTCATAGACGCGCCTACACGCTGGGGGCCTTTGGGCCAATGAATTCGCGTACGTGTGCTGACGCGCTTACGCGCTAAGGCCCTTTCCTCGAATTACACGCAGACGTGCTGGATTTTCACGTGCCAAATCACTCCGTATCAAGCTGGCCACGCGTAAGCACACGGAAACCACGCTCCTGCCCAGAAGGCCGAAGTACTGCCCCCCAGAGCCCCACGCACGCTCCCACCTGCCATCTGCTGCTGCCTGACTGCCTGCTGCCCACGTTCCCTGCCATTTGCTGCCTGCACATCAGCCAGGGGTGCTGTTGCTGTGACCACCCCTGCTGGAACCGAAGACTCCCGACTTGGATTTCATCGCTCCACAGACCAGCCCCAGGCCCCAGTTGCCCACCCACTCCTGCCTCTGGGGTTGTCATGTCGGGCACTGCAACATCTGGCACCACTGGCAACCCCCGGCCAGAGAGGCAGAGGGGCACCAGCTTCACTGCCACCGAAGTTGGTGTCTTGGTGGAGCAAGTCCTGGGGCAGTATGATGCCCTCTTCGGAAGTTTGCGCGGAGACAAGGAAGGACGGACTCAGATCTGGACGGACATCGTGACTGCCATCAACGCGGTGGGGGTGGCAGTCCGACTATTCCATCATGTCAAGAAGCGCTGGGAGGACTTCAGGTCCAGGACCCTCAACAAGGCCCGGCGCCTCGTGAAGGCAGCGGATGCTAAGGGGCACAGGGGCCACTTGTCTGAAGATCAGATGAGGGTCCTGGAACGCATATCCCCAGTGCTCCACATCCAGGTCCTTGAGAGCCAGACCCTTCTGGAGTCAAGCGGTAAGTGTACATGCATCCTGATTGTAAGCTGTGCGTGTGGTGGTGTGCCTAGTAGTGTGCAGGTTGCACATGTGTTTTTATGGTGCCAAGTATGGGGGTGGTGTACAGGGCCGTGAGGCTAACACATGCGAGGGCTCTCACGTGTGAGACATGGATGGTGCTTGTGTGTGTAGGCTTGCATGCCAAATGCAGATGTGTGGGCACACATGTTTGAATGAATGTATATGTAAGTAGGCATGTTCGTGATGTCACACATGGATGTTGGTTTCAGCTGCATGTATCTGCACTGTGTACATGTGTGTGTATTTGACAAGGGTACAACAGTGATGCAACATGGATGCATGTGACACCGGGATGTGGAAGCCTGATTGGCAGATGTGACATGGATGCCGATCTCAACACTGCGACAGTTGGCAGAGGTGTACACATGCATGCAAGTGTGGTGGTGTGTGTGCATGTGTAGTGCACTCCCTGTGTTGCATGTGATGTCTGGCTCACCTTTGCCTGCTCATGCTGTTGTATGTGTATGGATGGTGCTGGCTGTTGCGATATGGCTGTGGTATGGCTCATGTGTGCGAGTTGAAATGACATGTGTGTTGGCGATTGTGATGCCATGTCTGAGGTTTGCCAATGCCACTCATGTACAGCTGTCATGTGTGTATGTGTCCATTGTACAGTGCCCTGATGCCTGTGTTTTATTTCTCCCTGTCTGCAGCGTCAACTGATGAAGAGGGTCGGAGAAGGTACTGTGGAGCACAGCGGCAGGGATCGCACCACCAGCCGGAGACGCAAGGCCCGGATCCCCTCCCAGGTTGTCATCTCGTTGGGGAGTGAGGAGTCCGGTGCCACGTCCCAGGCCGCAGCTGCCGGGGGGAGGTCCAAGAGGCGGAGGTCATAGTTGGACTCCTCGGCAGCAGAAGGAGCAGCTGGGACCCCACAGGACCCAACGGGGGAAGATGGCACGGAGTCATCCAGGTTGGTGGGGGGTTTGGTGGAGGAGAAGGCCGTGCAAGTGACAGAGACGGGGTCTGGAGGTGGGGATTCCACTGGCGCTAGTGGTGCAGTGCAGGACCAGGGACAGGAGGCAGCACAGGCCGCCGCGGAGGTGCCTGTGTGCAATCCTGTCCCTGATCCTGTCACTTCATCATCTTGCACCAGCAGGGATGCCTACGTCCAGACCCGTTTTCAGGCAGGGGATGAGCTTACAACAACTGGCCTTCCTCTGCCTGCAGACGTGGCTATCCAGGTACGGGTTGAGCCTGTCCTGACTGGTGTGGCGTTGCGTCAACGGGCCATGTGGAGACTGCACGTCATCTCAAATGGCTCGTTGACTGCGTCGGCATACTGGGACAGGTCACCCAGGCCGGATTCCTCCGTTTGCTGGAGCTTGTTCCGTCCCCCTCCTCAACTGAACACCCTATGCGCCAGTCGTCCTCCGTGCCATCTTTCCACCCATTTGTTACCTGGGTGCCCTGTGGAGCTGCCTCTGACGGTGCGGCCAGGCTGGTGGAGGACACATCCCTGCCACAGTCGGGAGTCGGACGTCCAGCAGGGGTGGCCACATCAACGACTGCACCCCGGCCGGCGGAGGATGTGCAGGCAGCAGGAGCCAGGGCATGGGCACAGGCACAGCAGCAGCAGCAACGAGGTGGGATCCATGATGGCTCGGGGCCTTCGACATCGGAGGGGCAGGCATCGGCCGGAGGGCAGGAAGACCCAGGACGGGAAGTGTCTTCCATGTGGCAGCGGTTGGGCCACGCCATAGATGCGGAGCGGCAGCGGGCGGAAGAGGCACGGCTCACGATGGTCAGGGCGGAGAACTCCATGCAGAGGGCCCTGAGGCGGGCCGAGTGCCTCGAGGCAATCCGCAGGGAGTTGGAGGAGAACATGACATCATCCCTGCGGACCCTCGGGGCCATGGAAGAGGACCGCCTCCGGGACATTGAGCAGGAGTTCGATGATGCCCTGGCCCGGAACATCCAGAAGTGAGCCGTCGGACTAGCCCGCTGCCCTTGTAAATAGTTCTTTAGTGTTAAGTTTCCTTTCGGTTTTGTTTTGTTTTAGGGCGCTTGGACAATGCCCCAACTTCTTGTATATAGTTCTTCATTAGGTAGTATTTTATTTTATAGGTTTCATTTAAAGGATTGGGCACATGGACCCTGGATGTTCACCTTGTACATAGTTTGACAATGGATTTGGATTGTTGATTTTTTTTCTCCCATGGATCAATGGTTTTTTCTTATTTTGGAATCTTGGATTTATTTTCTCAGACTGACACTTTGGAGACTTGCTTTTGGATTGCTTTTCATTTGGATTTCATGCATCTTTTTCATTTATTGGACATGCTGGATTTCATTTATTATTTCCATTTTCTTCTGTTCCATTTCATTGCCTTGCTTTTCTGTTTAATACATTATTATTTGGTACTTCAATGTGTGGTATTCTCTCTTTGGTTTCATGCATGTCACAATGTATGTTCTATCATTCACATGCTGTCATTGTGTGGGTTTGACGGATATGTGTTGATGTGCAGACTAGCCATTTGGGATGCATCATGTGCTGGTGATTTCTTTGTGGGGTGGATGTCATACCTGGTGGTGTGTTCGGACTGGGGTGGCGTAGGCAGTGTATTGAGGGGGAATGGGGGCCATGATTATGGATCGTCATGAGGTGTTGGGGGGACATGTATGGGGGCCTGCTGGCAGGTGCCCTGCACTGCTGGGGGTGGGGGTGCTGTGAGACATGAGCGGGGGCCTGGTGGAGGGTGCCCCACAGTGCTGGGGGGTGGGGGTGCAGGTGGACATGAGTGGGGCCTGGTGGAGGGTGCCCCTGGATGCTGGGGGGTGGTGGTGCAGGGGGACATGTGTGGGGGCCTGCTGGCAGGTGTCCCACAGTGCTGGGGGGTGGGGGTGCAGGGGGACATGAGTTGGAAATGAGTGGGGGCCTGGTGGAGGGTGCCCTTGGATGCTGGGGGGTGGGTTTGCAGGGGGACATGAGTGGGTGCCTGGTGGAGGGTGCCCCTGGATGCTGGGGGGTGGTGGTGCAGGGGGACATGAGTGGGGCCTGGTGGAGGGTGCCCCACAGTGCTGGGGGTGCAGGGGGACATGAGTTGGACATGAGTGGGGGCCTGGTGGAGGGTGCCCCTGGATGCTGGGGGGTGGTGGTGCAGGGGGACATCAGTGGGGGCCTGCTGGCAGGTGTCCCACAGTGCTGGGGTGTGGGGGTGCTGGGAGACATGCGTTGTTGATCAGTAGTGCAGGGTGACATGTGGCTTGGCTAGGGGGCATGCCCATGGTGGATGGTCTGCCTGCGGGACATGAGCAGGGGTGCAGGGTAGTCCCCTGTGGTGTGGGCTGCCTGCAGGGGCCGTGGAGGGTGTAGAGGGAACACCTGGGATGACCCACATGGCCAATTCACATGTAGTACTCCCCGGAACCCCTGAAATACATGTACCCTGCTAAATTCACGTGTGAAACTTCCCACGCACCCCTAAATGACGTGCAAAGGGGTACGCGACAAACACGGACACCCGCTGTGTGAAGAATAGCGTGTGCGTGTATTTCGTGGGTGCGCGGGAAGTTTAACACGCGATCGGGCATGGGGGAGCGTGGTACGTGTATTTCAGGGGCTCGCGGGTTGTTTAACATGCGATCGGGCCTGGGGGAGCAGGGTACCACTCACCGTCTGCCTTGCATGTAGAAGAACGCGTAGCCAACACCCACCCGCTGTGAAGTAATAGCGTATGAACCCCAACGCCTGCAGAACACACGCACCGCACCCCACGAAAAGCACGTACTGAGCAATGGAAATCCACGTGGGATCTTCAAGCCCTGCCAGGGCAACGCCTGTGCGCGATACGTCACAGACGCGCTTACGCGCTAAGGGCCTTTGTTCCAATGGAATCGCGTATGCGTGCTGACGCGCTTACGCGCTAAGGGCCTTTCCTCGAATTACACGCTGACGTGCAGAATTTTCACGTGCCAAATCACTCCGTATCAAGCTGGCCACGCGTAAGCATGTGGAAGACCATGCTCCTGCCCAAAAGGCTGAATTACTGCCCCCCACTGCCCCGAGCAGCCTCCAACGAGCCATATGCTGCTGCCTGCCTGCCTGCCTGCTGCCACCGTGCCCTGCCATTTGGTGCCTGCACATCAGCCATCTGCAGGGGTCCAGTTGCTGTGTACAACCCTGCTGGAACAGAAGACTCCTGACTGGGATACCATCTCTCCACAGCCCAGCCCCATGACCCAGTTGCCCACCCATGCCTGCCTCGGGGGTCGCCATGTCAGGGCAAACACCATCCGAGACCACTGGCGACCCCCAGCCAGAGGGGCAGAGGGCCACCAGCTTCAGTCAGAAGGAAGTTGGTGTCCTGGTGGAGCTTGCCCTGGGGCATTATGATGCCCTCTTCGGATCATCACGTTCCGACAAGGAAGGACGGGACAGGATCTGGACGGACATTCTGACTGCCATAAACGCGGAGGGGGTGGCAGTCCGACTATTCCATCATGTCAAGAAGCGCTGGGAGGACTTCAGGTCCAGGACCCTCAACAAGGCCCGGCGCCTCTTGAAGGCAGCGGATGATAAGGGGCGCTGGGGCCACTTGTCGGAAGATCAGATGAGGGTCCTGGAACGCATATCCCCAGCGCTCCACGTCCAGGTCCTTGAGAGGCAGACCTGTCTGGAGTCGAGCGGTAAGTCGACAAGCATTGCTGTGTGAGACAGGGCATGTTGTAGTGTGCTGGTTGTCTGATACTTGCCTGTATGTGTGACATAGGCCATGTACGCGTGTGTGTGTGCAGGGACATCATGGTCATGCATGTGAGACCAGTAATGTGTGAAGCACACGGTTGTGTATGTGTTTAAATGCAACATGTGTTAGGGAGAATTCTCTGTTTAGGCTGAATTTCCTAACCTAGTGAGTCCCCCAGCAGCTTTGCTGGATTTCGGGAGTTTGTTTTTTTCCATCCTGCCAAGAGTGAGACTCTTTTACTCTCACTCTTGGACATGTATGTGTGTAATTCCTTTGAATGTCAATGTGTTCTATGGGCTATGGGGTCTTTTACTCCATAGGGTCTCATATGTTTTTCTATGTGTGTTACACCGCACCCTATGTGCCGTAGCACTGGGGCGTCCTAGCGGACCTCCACCATAGACTCCATACCCGGGGACTGACTACTGTCTCCCCGGGCATGTAAAGTCACCATTGGCTTTACTAGACCTAAATTTACTAACAGAACTAGTACAAACCATCTTATTGTGGACGTACTAGTAGGGGTAATTCGATTACTCCTGGATCTGTTACTCGAGGGGGCACTGTCCCGTCCCCCCTCGTCGAGTCTTGGCTGGTGGCAGTGGAAACTACTTGTTATGTTCAACCCCGAACCTAACCCTATGGGATTCGTCCCATTGTTGGAGATTGATACTTTTCCTCGTTAATCTCTAACGTACCACCGGTCTACTTATCGTAAATAAGTTTATCGGATGGTATTTTCTACCAGAACTCGGTTTTTAAAATGGCGTCTGTGTTTGTCTCTGTGACTCCTAAACCAAAGGTTGAGCCCTTTGTTCCACTTTTGGCGGGCTCTGTACAGAGACCCTCCAAAGTGGTGCCATTCTGTCTGGGTTACCACAGGGGTGTGGGAGGGGGTTTAGGCACCCTGGACCGAGTTGCCTTGCCAACTCCGGTCGCACTCTGGAGTGATTGGCCCAAGTGGTGAGCCTTCCCGCTCACCACTTAGCATGTGTTGATTGACAGCTAGGCTGAATGAATGGGGGTTTTCTGCATAAAAGCAGGGCTTTTGGGACTGGATCTTCAGAAGTCGCCACAGGACCTAAGAATCCGACGAGGGTAATGCTGAGCCGACCTGCACGACGACACCTCCGTTGGAGCCCTGCGGAACCGACTCACCACTTCCCGACGACAGAGGAGATCTCCCTGCCGGAGAGTCTCTTCCCCTGACTGGTGGGAACAACCAGTCCCCTTTGCTTTTTATCCGCCTCAGGATGCAGTGGTCGAATTGCCCGTGCAACGCACCCCGGCAACCGGATAGCCACTACTCCTGTACCGCGACCAAAAGGTGGTGCCTTGTGAAGGAGCACTCGGCGGCTGACCTCTTCCCTGGTGGTGCACCGGACTTCACTTTTCTTCGACGACGAGAACCCCTCTACTCTTGGCAAAGACCTGACGTGCATCCACCACCAGGAACAACTGCCCCCGCCGGAGCTGCCCTCCACAACAAGGTACCGTGTCCGCCTGGCTTCCCTTTCGATCGGTTCGAGTGAGGTGTCTTAATCCTCTCCGTTCCGTTGGGTCGCCTCCAAGCTTTTCTCATTTATTGTTCTGAACTGGTTCAATCTGCCGATAACAATTTGCTACAAAGACTTGAATGCATCTCCACTAGAGACTTTTTGGGACATATCGCCTTGCCTCTCTCCTAGTGGGCCTGGCCTCTGAACTTTATGATCTATTGTGGTTCTTGCCTTCTTACCGTACATCTTGCCCGTGAAGTATTGAACTGTGTTGATTTCTTAACCTGCCTATCTTTTTCTCTCCCGTCCTAACCAATATTAGAGTGCCATCTAGGTTGAGGTATACACCTCTGTCTGTAAATATGTGGTGCCGGTAGAACCTAGACTTGTCGAAATATTGCTAGGGGGATTGATCGTTTCTTCTTCGTAGAGTAATTGTGTTTGATTTGTTTGCCGTGAAAGTGCCATAGTGTTTTTCATACATGTTTAGTTATAAATAAATACCTTAATATCTTTACACTAAGCCTCGTTGCGTGTTTGCTTGTCTTGCTGGGAAGAATTGCCCTATTTTGTATACTCCACATACTGCTCAACTCTTCTTGAGGGAAGTCTGACTGCTCAGCCACAGCTACCAAGTGAATCTGTGTGGTACAGACTGCTACCAAGTGGGTTCACCGCCAAACACCTGTAGTCCTAAATCTTTTGCAGTGGTCCCAGAGGGAACTGCACAGGTTTCCGCCTAACAACATGGGGAGCCCTATGCGGAATGGACACACGAGAGCATGCCGGTCTCTGTTCCTGGACATGGGTGGGGGTGAGGGATGGGTGCTGATGCCATGTACATGTATGGTGTCCATGTCTGTGTGTCTGACCTGCGTGTCTGTGACTTGTGAATGCCATGGATTCATGACACATGTCTGTGACAATGTTCAGAATCACTGATGCAGCCTAGTTATCCTTGCATCCACTGTGTCTGGGGTGTACGAGTCCAGATGGATGAAAGTACGGTGAAGTGTGTGCATGTGATAGGCATGACCCATGATGCATGTGAGTTCAAAAACAACATTTTATGTTTCAAGAGTCCCTTGGACATGTTTGCTAATGTCCATAGCATGCACCATGCCTGTTACTGCATGTGTTTTGCCTGCACTGACCCATGTGTTGTGGAGGGACATGATGGAAGGGATCTTTGACAGTGCCACTCATCTGCTATTGCTTCCTGTCTAGGGGACCATTGTACAGTACCCTGATGCTTGTGTTCTATGTCTCCCTCTACACAGCGCAAAGTGAAGAAGAGGGCGGAGACGGCGCTGTGGAGCAAAGTGGCGGGGATGCCCCCATGGCTGCAGTGGAAGGGGTGGGTGAGCCCCCACAGGGGCTTGCAACGGCGGAAGATGGGGTGGAGCCATCCAGGTTGGTGGTTTCCACAGAGGAGGAGGAGGCCGCTACTGAGCCGCACATGGGGCCTGGTGGGGGCATCCTTGCTGGTGCAAGTGGTGCAGTCCAGGGGCAGGGGCAGGAGGCAGCACAGGTCGCCGTGGAGGTGCCTGTGCATGTCACTGTCCCTGACACTGTGACTGCACCACCATGCACCAGCAGGGACGCCCCATCCCAGGCCCGTCCGCAGGTAGGGGGGATGTCCATGTCATCTGACTCCCCTCCACCTTAGGACGAGCGGAGCCCTGGCCGTACGGAGAAGGTCCTGATTGGTGTTGCGTTGCGCACGTCATCACGAAGAGCACCGTGCCAACGTGGCCAATTGGGAGCGGCCATGGTTGGGGGTTTCGTACATGTGTCGGGCACTCTGGCGACCCTCTTCTCCTCTGTGGAGGCTATGCGCCAGTCGTTCTCCATGCCGTCTCCCGGCCCAGATGCCACCAGGGCCCCCTGTGGACCTGCCCCGACCAACGCAGCCAACTCGGTGGAGATCCCATCCCTGCCACAGTCGGGAGTCGGAGGTCCAGCAGGGGTGGACACACCAGCAACTAGACCCCAGCAGATGGAGGATGTGACGGCATCATCGGGCAGGGCACGTGCACGACGGTGTCGGTGGATTCCATCAGCCTGGATGCCGTCGTGCTGGCACAGGTAGTTGCGTCGGAGGCAGCGGCAGGCTCGACGTGGGAGGCATCATGGCTCGGGGCCATCAACATCAGGGGTGCAGGCATCGGCTGGAGGGCAGGAGAGCCCTGGAATGGGAGTGTCTTCCGTGTGGGAGCGGTTGGGCCAGCAGATAGATGCGGAGCAGCAGCGGGCAGAGGAAGAACGGCTCACAATGGTCAGGGCGGAGAACTCCATGCGGAGGGCGCTGAGGCGGGCTGAGTGCCTCGAGGGTATTCGCAGGGAGTTGGAGCTGGACAGTGCATTATCCCTGCGAGACCACGGGGCCAGGGAACATGCCCGCGTCCAAGCCATTGAAGAGGAGTTCGATGATGCCCTGGCCCTTGACAACAACCAGTGAGCCGTCGGAATAGCCCGCTGCCCTTGTAAATAGTTATGTAGTTAGTGTTAGGTTTCCTTTGCTTTTTTATTTTTTTTGGACCTTTTGGACAATGAACCACATTTTTGTATATAGTTTTTTTATTAGGTAGTATTATTAGATAGGTTTCATTTCTTCTGTTGGGATCATGGACCCTGGATTGTTTATCTGTATATAGTTGACTGTTGGATTTTATTTTTTTATTTGGAATTTACCCATGGAGCAATGGTTTTCAGTTTTGATTTTCCATTGGATTTACTTTTTTGAACTGTGACTTTGGACCCCTTTCCTTTGGATTATGATTTGTGGTTTTACATTATTTTACGGACATGCTGCTTTTGGTTTTGAATTCCCATTGTCGTTTGTTTATTTTTGATTCCATTTATGTTGCTTTCAATACATTTTCTTCATTAAACTTCAATGTGTAGTATCATCTCATTGGTTTCATGCATATCATGATATGGGTTTTGACATTCACTGATACCCATTATGTGTATGTGAGGGACATGTGTTCATTTACATACTTGCCATTGGGGTTGTATCATGTAATTGGCATTTCTAAGTGGGTGGATGCAATACTTGGGTGGGTGTTTGGCATGTGGAGGCAGCCCATAAGGGCCAGGGATCTAGATTGTGATGACGTGTTGGCTGGGGGGCATGAGTCGGGGCCTGGTGGAGGGTGCCCTGCACTGCTGGGGTGTGGGGGTGCTGGGAGACATGTGTGGGGGCTTGGTGAAGTGTGCCCTGGATGCTGGGGGGGTGCTGGGAGACATGTGTGGGGGCATGGTGGAGGGTGCCCTGCACTGCTGGGGGGTGGGGGTGCTGGGAGACATGAGTTGGACATGAGTGGGGGCCTGGTGGAGGGTGCCCCTGGATGCTGGGGGGTGGGGGTGCTGGGACACATGTGTGGGGGCCTGGTGGAGGGTACCCCTGACTGCTGGGGTGTGGGGGTGCCGGGGGACATGAGTTGGACATGAGTGGGGGCCTGGTGGAGGGTGCCCCTGGATGCTGGGGGGTGGGGGTGCTGGGAGACATGTGTGGGGGCATGGTGGAGGGTGCCCTGCACTGCTGGGGGGTGGGGGTGCTGGGAGACATGAGTGGGGGCCTGGTGGAGGGTGCCCCTGACTGCTGGGGGGTGGGGGTGCAGGGGGACATGAGTTGGACATGAGTGGGGGCCTGGTGGAGGGTGCCCCTGGATGCTGGGGGGTGGGGGTGCTGGGAGACATGTGTGGGGGCATGGTGGAGGGTGCCCTGCACTGCTGGGTGGTGGGGGTGCTGGGAGACATGAGTGGGGGCCTGGTGGAGAGTGCCCTTGACTGCTGGGGTGTGGGGGTGCAGGGGGACATGAGTTGGACATGAGTGGGGGCCTGGTGGAGGGTGCCCCTGGATGCTGGGGGGTGGAGGTGCTGGGATACATGTGTGGGGGCCTGGTGGAGGGTGCCCTGCACTGCTGGGGGGTGGGGGTGCTGGGAGACATGTGTGGGGGCATGGTGGAGGGTGCCCTGCACTGCTGGGGGTTGAGGGTGCTGGGAGACATGAGTGGGGGCCTGGTGGAGGGTGCCCCTGACTGCTGGCGTGTGGGGGTGCAGGGGGACATGAGTTGGACATGAGTGGGGGCCTGGTGGAGGGTGCCCCTGGATGCTGGGGGTTGGGGGTGCTGGGAGACATGAGTGGGGGCCTGGTGGAGGGTTCCCCACAGTGCTGGGGGTGCAGGGGGACACGAGTTGGACATGAGTGGGGGCATGGTGGAGGGTGCCCCTGGATGCTGGGGGGTGGGGGTGCAGGGAGACATGTGTGGGGGCCTGGTTGAGGGTGCCCCTGAATGCTGGGGGGTGGGGGTGCAGGGGGACATGAGTTGGACATGAGTGGGGCCTGCTGGCAGGTGCCCCACAGTGTTGGGGGGTGGGGGTGTGGGAGACATGCGTTGTTGATCAGTAGTGCAAGGTAACATGTGGCTTGGCTGGGGAGCATGCCCATGGTGGATGGGCTGCCTGCGGGACATGAGCAGGGGTGCAGGGTAGTCCCCTGTGGTGTGGGCTGCCTGCAGGGGCCATGGAGGGTGTAGAGGGAACACCTGGGATGACCCACATGGCCAATTCACGTGTAGTACTCCCCGCGCACCCCTGAAATACACGTACCCTGCTGAATTTGCGTGTGAGACTTCCCGCGCACCCCTGGAACACACGTACCCAGGACACGCGCGTGTGGAACTTCCCACGCACCCCTGAAAGACACGTACCCTGCTGAATTTGCGTGTGAAACTTCACGCGCACCCCTGAAATACACATGCCCTGATGGAATCTTGTGTGAAACTTCCCGCGCACCCCTGAAATACATATACCCTGCTGAATTTGCGTGTGATACTTCCCGTGCACCCCTGGAATACACGTACCCAGGACAATCGCGTGTGGAACTTCCCGCGCACCCCTGAAATACACGTACCCTGCTGAATTTGCGTGTGAAACTTCCTGCGCACCCCTGAAATACACGTGCCCTGATGGAATTGTGTGTGAAACTTCACGCGCACCCCTGAAATACACATACCCTGCTGAATTCGCATGTGAAACTTCCCGCGCACCCCTGGAACACACGTACCCAGGACAATCGCGTGTGGAACTTCCCGCGCACCCCTGAAATACACGCACCCTGCTGAATTCGCGTGTGAAACTTCACGCGCACCCCTGGAATACACGTACCCAGGACAATCGCGTGTGAAACTTCCCGCGAACCCCTGAAATACACGTTCCCCGCTTGGCGTTTGCTGTTTGGCAGCCCTGTGAACTGGTCCAGGGTTAGCGCAGATATTTGCGATGAATTGGGGATTTTGATGGCTTTTCCTTGCGCGAGGGCGTTCTTGAGGGCGTAACTGGCGCTGCTGCAGGGTCGCTGTGCCACTCTGCGCCATGGCTGGTTTTGGAGGCTAAAATCCATGAATACGCTGTGCGATGAAATGGATTTTATCACACACGGCTGGCGCAGTGTATCGCACGGGGACACTGTGCGCCAGCCGCGTGCGCCACTTTTGTGCGAAATTCTATGAATTACCCTGTTAATCTCTAACACAACTGGTTTCGAAAGAAATGTAACATTGTGTTTAATTTGTAGGGTAATGCAAATGCGTAACCTTAATGTGGAGCAAGGTTTAGTTAATAGAGCACTTGGTACAGTTGTTGGCTTCTAGACATACCCACGTGACAGCAGCATTCAGTTTGTCAACATCCACTTTGACAAACTTTCAGAAGTTAAAAGGATAGGACACACAACAGCCCGATTCCTTCTTTTCAAAGACATGTACATACGCAGAGAACAGTTTTCTCTGTCTCTAGCATACGCTGTCACTATTCATAAATCGGATTGTCTAACCTTAGATCAAGCATTGATTGATATTGGCAGCACAGTCTTTAAAGAAGGCATGAGTTATTTCCACACTGTCACACCTACGTACACTTGAAGGACTATTTCAAGTCAATTTTGATGCAAGTAAAGTCAACGCTGACATTCCTTGCATAATAGAGTACAATAGACTGCTACACTCTAAACACCCCATCTCAAAATGTACCCTGTTCATCAAAAACACAAACTTTGTAAAAGAAAACTAATGCAATCAAAACATATACATGATCTCCCAACAATACCACCAAAGAAATTGAAATCAGCTCATACACCACCAAAGAAATTGAAAACAGCTCATACACCATCAATTACCACCCAAAGAAAAATGTATTGAAAAGGAAAATACATACCAAACTGCACAAACAAAGAGAACTACCTCTTCAAACAAACCGCCCAGACTTCCATCAAATGACTCAGACACAGAATTATCTGGTCCATTCAAATTTTCCAATACTACTCGTGTAAATTGCTTTGCAAATGTAGCAATCAATGTTCCTTTCTAATTGCCACCAATTGTTAAAAACATTTACTTAAACAGCTCAGACCAGTTGTGTTTACAAGTGCTACTCCTTCACAGAAATGCAACAAACAATCCTTACAGTGTCTCAGGAATTAGGCAGCAATTTCTAATGTACTTACTACAAGTACAGGATAGCAAAAACATACCTCTAAATGAAATCTTTCAGATTTCATACATGTGGAAACATATATGCACTCTCTGCAATCATGCGATGCAGGAACAGTCCCTAACGAGCGCTTCTTCTATGTATCTATACCTAACTGTGAATTCATTCCATTTCAGCAACTCATACAAAATGCAAACCATACCATATTATGTACTACTTGCAATTCCGATAATCGCTCTACCTTACACATACAATCACATAGCCAATACGTAAAAGTAATGCTTTTAGGATACAATGCAGATGGAACCAAAAACAAATGCAAGCTTACTAGCTTCACACACTTGGCAAGAAATGCTTCACAACAGCAGCCCCAACCAGTGCAGGTCACTATACTGCATACATTAAAAAGCAATGTGGATGGTTTGAATGCAATGATACTTCCATCACTCTAAAGCAGAGATTACCAGCAAATCTTGCAAATGCCTACTTAATATTCTTGAAACCAAAATGTCCTCACTGTTCTACAAAATTAGAATAACCTACTTCCCAAAACCCACCACTACATATATAATTGCAACACAAAAACAACCTTCTACTCTGTGGGACTGGAACAATTTAGCATACAGCAACTATCGAACAAATACATCGGTTTGCCTGCTATACCATGGTTTCCCCAATAACCCAATGATTACAGTCACAAAAACAATAAGTGTAGAAAAGACACACTAATATTGTTTCCTACATAGTACTTAAAAAAAGTACTGAGTATGAGGCTTTGCAAACTATTCTTAGTAACCTCTGAAACCACCACCTAGTAGAATAAGGCAACATCTGTCTAACAATGGCCATACCAATGCAGGAAATATGCAAATATTATTAGGTACACCCACAGTGCTGCAAAGGAACTTCACAATATTGAAAAATGTAAATGTACCAACAAGAATGCACATGCTTCAAAACATACCCTGCAAAAATGAGAAACTGTTAACAGTTAGAATACACCAACTGGTATCTAACTGCAACCATAATAATTCAATATTACTTGCAGCATTCAAACTGCCAAACTCAACCTTCAGCAACCACAGTGCTACAAACATACCCTCAACAACTTCCAAACTATCAACAGTTAGAATACGCCAAAAGGTATCTAACTCCCCCCACAATTCTGCAATATTACAGTGCCATGCCACAATACTTACAAAACATCAACAACAACTAAACGCATAAAGAAATATTGCTAGAAAGAGGAAACAGATAAACAGTTAGAATACGCCAACTGGTATCTAACTGCAACCATACTACAACCACTTCCAAAAGAAAAATCATACACCATTTCAATTCCTCCTACTGCAACAGTGCACCTTAAACATTGCTGTAACTAGTGCACACGTCACTGAAACAGACTGTGCAACATAACAACAAATGAAAGTAGAAGTTTTTTTTAAATCCTGCATGGAATTTTTTTCCCACAGACCCAATGATTATGCAAAGAAACACAGGAACTGTGCACATTGCACAGTACACTTGTTTAATGCATGGTGCTTATGAAGAACTAATTATGAGGGTCCACAAAGTATACAAATGTCTGCAATGCAATGAACTACAACATCACAAAGTACCTACCCTACCTAACATAGTATGCTTTCTTTTATCACAGAGAATGAAACAACGATTACTCCTACATTTCCATATACCATGCACAAAAACTGTATAGGCCCTCAGCAATACACACAGTAAGTATAACATTATATGTGAAATACTTCTTTATAATCTCCAAATTGCAATCTGTACACATATTTCTGCAAACCATATACCAGTGTCACAATGTTGAATGGAAAGCTATATTATACTGTGTTGCTTGTACCCAGGGCCTACACTCTTGAGTGCATACCCTACCGTCTATGGCCTCCAACCATGCACTCAATACTCTAGACTCTGGCCACAACCACCAGAGCATAATACAGCATTGCATGCAAACATCTACCCACTTACCACAAACCACAAACATAACACAGCCACTTGACCCCTAGCCACTTCAGCTCACATAGTATTGCAGTACTTCATGCCAATGGACAAACTCTTTGATGCATGACCGCTGCACCCAAGGCTCTAATAACTTCCCACAACCAATACATTATAATACAGTAAGCTACCGAATAATCTGCCCAGTGGCCACAACCCAAACATAGAATGCATCCATATCTCGTACATAACTAATCTGTCTCCTGTAAGATTTGCCTCCTCGCATGCCGGTGGCATCGTTAAACCCATTACTTGATCTTTCTTCTTATGTTGGCCATTTGAGTGGAACGGGTAAGAGACAGAATGGACTGGTCCAGATGGTGCAGGACTCGGGCAAGCATATTTTAAAGTTTGCTCTACTCTTTAAAGTTTTAAACTTCTGCTTTTCTCTTTTGATATCTAATGGAAACACTATTTGAAAACCATGTCCCACTTATAATCTTTTTAAAAGTTTTAAAATAATTGCTTTGATTTGGTGGAGGGGGCCCCAAAAATGTTCATGCCCAGGGACCCAAAACTGCTCAAGATGGCCCTGACACCCACGTATGCTCAGCTGCCTGACACACACAGTGTCTAAACATGCATCGTTGATTCATAAGACACTGTACATAACAGTATTTCATAGGGGGCGTAATTCTACAATTGTTTTATTGTTCATCCGTCTGTTCATTGCACCGTGTGTAAGGTATTGTAGAGGAGGAGCCAAGTACCCCTACTCCAAATGCCCTGCCTCTTTTACCTATAGAGCGGAAACATACACAGAACAGAACAGTTGAACAGACAAAGAGCAGAGCGTGGACTCTGTACAGTACCAGTGAGAGTACCGATACCTAAGAAGATTTGGGAGGCAAGGTACCCATTGAGAAAACCGTACCTGCATACAAGACAATATAATGGCCATTTAAATGAGATTTCTGAAGAAGCAGAGAAGATGAAGGGCAAAGATGAATGGTGACGTCACACAGAAAGAGATTATGCACACAGAAGAGATGCAGAGAACAGAGAATGCAGATATTGTATAAGGCATCAAGAAAGTACCATGGATAAGTGACATCTTGGGATCAAGGTGATGAAGCTTATTCTACAGAAACAGATGAAGATATTAAGCTAGTTTAAATGTGAACAGATGCAACAGAAACGCAAGCAGCAAAGTAATCTTAAAAGCTAGCTTCAAGCTTTATAGTAAATGAATTGTGGCAAGCGCCTATATATATATATACATATATATATATATATGTATATGGACAAGTAAAAGATGGATGTTTCCACTACGCATTATAAGCAGTGCTGAACATTAACAGGAAGGCCTCATTTCAGTGTGTCGCAGTTAAAAAGCTAATTGAATTTACAAGTGAATTTCAGTAGAAGGAGTCGGATGAACCAAGAAGCCAAGGTCTTATCAGAACTGGAATTGGCTGACATTGGATACAAATCGTGTGAATGAATAGAGACTCCTGTTCGGAAGGCATGAGCAAAACAAAAGACGTCAGAGGACTATTAGAAAATAATTACGTGGAAGTAGAAGTTGGCCGATCAAGGTGGTCACACCTACGCACAGGGGTAGGATGTGCCAGCACTCCTTAAATTTCTCAGTGCACAGTATAAACTCAAGGCCAAACTTCAAAGCACTAATTGACACTGGACCATTGAGGTGATGATGGATTGATACATTAATTGGTGGGAAGCTAGTGTTAAAACGAGCCAACCAGCACCTGGACGTTCAGTCTGCATGCTGCTAGATGTAGGTGGAAAAGTACTGACGGGGGTTAGAAGCCAACCAATTGTAGAGGACTGCGTAATCAAGGGTCGTATAGTTTGTGTAGCCAATGGAACGTTGTGCATTTAGTGATGTTTATAGTGGCCATTTTAAGGGGAGGGCTTAGTTGCCCCACCTGATGTTAAGTACCCTATCACTCTCCTTCAAGGTTCTATACTGATATGGAACTTATGCTTAGATATTCACTTAGAGCCAATCACTCCCTCCGATAGGTTTTGCAGTTTGCCGCCTAGGATCACGTTGGTAATGACACAGGTCAGCACGTCACTGATGACGATTTTGTATGATAAAACCTCAGTTTTAACTAAAGATAAGTTGAGTAAGAGGATTGAATGAATGATGATGTTCGTTGTACTCCCTGTTTTAGATACTTGATATTAAAACGGACTTCCTTTTGCCATATTACCTAAGTCATCTTGATTATTGTTGTATGAATAAAATCTGCATCCCCATCCATCTCCAGGGTATTGCTACTCATCGTAAAGGGCTGGGCAACCCAGTTCACTAGGATCATCTCTCCATTTAGCTAATGCTAAGGTCTATGTAACTACACTAGTTACGTTGCGAAATACACGATAATATCCTAACAGTGTCCCGCCTCAATGCCTTTTTTCTCCCACATTCTTTCCGGAAATCGAAACCTAAATGTGTCTGCCTTTCAATAGGACAAGTGCTTATTGTAATTTGGCCTTCAACGCTACGCATCAATTGCTCGAAGGACATACATTGTGCAAAATAGAAAAAAAAGAAAAGAATACTTTAACTATATTCAGACCGGACATGTACCGTCAAGTTAGTCTGAAAGTGTGTGATACGTCGTATAGAGCGGTTGCCCGTGGAAACAATCTAACCATAGAATTTCCAGAAATTCTGTAAGTTGAAGTTTACATAACATTTTTATTGGGATTAAAAATGATTAGGCTAGAGTGCTGTATGCATAATTATTAATTGACGGTGGGGTAAACGTTGTTCATGTGCACTGTGCTTGGTTGTCGAACAGTAATATTACACGCTTCGTTACAATGACATCTCTCTGGGGTTCAAGATGCATGATTGCTATGATTGTTCTTTGTCTTCTCAATGTGGTACTCCATCCCATTCAGAGCTATACCTACTTCACAGTGCTCAAATTGTATGCAACCTGTGGTCTCAAACAGTACACCTTGTTTTCATTTGTGAGTTAAATATTGGTTGTATTGTGCTTATGATTAAGTTTCAAACAGTTATGAATTATGCGCTGATTTATTATATTAAAATAACGAATGGCTACTTAAATGTATTGTTATTGTGTTTTGTTCACAGATAGTTTCTTCTGTACTGCCCATGTCACAGCTTCCAAATGCCAACAGAGGGATTCTGGAACCAACATTGGAGGATTACCATAAACTGTGTTTTTTCCGCTCACCGTTATCTGGGATGATCGATATGGCCCTATAGGTCAATGTGCGTTTCCGGCAATAAGGAGCAACATGTCAGCATTCATGATGTAAGAAGCCGCGGAAACAAGAACTTTCACCTTTCAAAATGCAAAACAGTCTTGTGTTCTCCCACACGGACCACCAAGGACCATCATTGAATTGTTTTGCTGATGTGCCATACGGCAAGACAAGGAGACAAAAGGACAAAAAACATTGTCACCTCCAACTTACCCGCAAAATAAAAAATGTTTTCGTTTCATGGAGTTTACAAGTTCTTGTGACCATTCTTTGAAAAATAAAAGCACTTGCAACATTGCACACTATTGTTGATGTATTATTGAAATAATCACTTACAATATACTATTTATGGCAAGACACAGAAGGTACGCTCTGTGTGAGCAGGTCTGTTTTATCTTGTGTTTATCTTCCTGTTTTAGCAGGCGTGGGTGATGATGTGGCACGTTGGGCCACGCTGGCCACGAACGTAATACAAATAGCTGGGTCTCCAGTTGAATACTTGGCTTATTGTGTGGGGTTTGCGTGCAGTCAGTGGGCGACTTAACCCTGACATCCCCGGCAAACATACCTTTGGTAATCACGTGGGGTCCTCCACAATAGACTATCTTTGCTTTACGCTGAACCTTTGGAAGCACCTCAAGAGTTTTGATGTGGCCATGGTAGGGAATAATGATCATTACCCTCTGGTTCCTACTTTGAAAGGTTTAACAACTCTGGACACCAGTGCATCCAGCTTCTCTTGTCAAGCAGAGGCAGATGCACCATCGCGAAAAAGAATCAAGTAGGCGAAAATCTTGGACTACGGCCTACACTGGAAAATACTAGCTAGTCAACGGACCTCGTTGGGGAATCATCTGGCAGTGGTGGGTCTTTTTGTGGGAATATTGGAGGCCCTTACAGGGGGTTTCTCTAGGGTCCCGAGACCGACTGGCTCAGCAGGTAAACAGGGCTGGTTTGATGAAAAATGCAAGCTGGCAAAACTAGCACTTTTGACTGCACTCAAGCACCCTGCGGTGGATAGACGCAGCATTGTATTGGCATGAGCAGCCTACCCCAGGACGCTTGAGCAAAGGAAATGGGAACTGGAGACCATAGCCTGGGAAGAATTTATGGAGGCTATAAGGGTAAATGACGCAAAGGGTTTTTGGGAATTTGCATCTAGGGGTCTCGCGATAGCCCTCTGGGGACACATGTTGTGGCCTCAGATGTGGCCTCTTATTTTGGCACTTTGGACTTCATTACGAGTTGGGCGGTAACCCTGGTGGTATTACCGCCGGGGCTATTAGCCCTACTGCCAAACCCCTGGCGCTATTAGCTCCAGATCACAGGTTTGGCGGAATAGTTAGTTCCCATTCCCCATTGGGCCCATTCGGGAATTCCCCATTCCCCATTGGGCCCAATGGGGAATTTTTCGGTATAGGCACCGGCGGTAATAGCACTTAAAATCAGCAAAATCGCAGCAGATTTGCCCACAGATCAGCGCTGGGGGCAAATCCGCCAAGCCCATGATCTGGTGGACCCTTAAATGCGGCGGTAATAGTGCTATCGCCGCATTTAAGGGTTACCGCTAGACTCGTGATGAGGCCCCAAGTATGATGATGGAAAAGCCAGAGAAGAGACTCATTGTGGGGGCGTAGCCCTACGCTTCTCTCTGGAGGAAGTAATCAAGGCAATTGTGGCACAATCCTGTAATCGAGCTCCTGGCCCTGATACTATACATAAATTAACAGAAACTTCAGGGTGAGAGGTCACAGAGTTCCAACATTATAGCAAATATGACAGTCACTTCTTACTGCATCATTTTTCACAAAATGTATTTAATGACATCTGGATAAAGTTGGTGGGGATAGAGCACTCAGAGATGTTTAGAAAAAACAATACATATAGGTATGATCCGGTAAGACAGGCTGGATCCCAATGCAATAACAACAACAGATAACTGCCACTATTGGTTGATTATTTCAATTGTGCAGTCACAAGAATAAACATAAACCCACATCAATGGACATATATACAAAAAAGCACATTAACAATGCTTTAGATGTGCACTGTTCAAATGGTTATATCGTCGACACAATGGTGTTTCGGCCTCGAGGAGCTGTGTAATGCAGCTTTTTGGGCAGGCCTTCATCAGGACGTGTGATGGAATGAATGGTCCCGGGGTCTCTATCTATGAACAACAAATGGGAAGGGGTAAGTAGAACAATGACCTCAAATAAAATGATAATTTACAAGGCTCCCGTAGGATGCTTTATTAAAAACAGTAGACTTCCTTGTAGAGAAGCCTAGATCTTACCAAAAACTCATCCAGTGTAAGGGTAAGTAAGAAAATCCATCATAGGTATAGGTATCTTTGAGGCATTCAATGCGTCATTGAGGGAACAATTGTTTACCTGTAACGACATGCAAAGATCTGTAAGAGTTCTATACAGATCGTGGTGTCTTTATATGAGTAAGGGAAAATTTGGTAAAATCTTACTTCAAATTGTAAACTGTGTCTTCTAGGTTCAGAATGGTGGAGACACCCACTGTAAAACGTGGTTCCTACCCCAGATTGTCCAAACATGACAGTATCTGTGTGCGAAAAATGCGCATGCGTTAAGGAAAATAATCTGCTAGCCAAAATGTAGGTCTGCAGGTATAATGAGGACAAAGTGCTGTGTTGGGCACTGTCACGTGGCCTAGAATTAGAGCACATAGGATTTGCTTGCATTCGTACCTTCATGAGTTCGTCTGGGCTAGGCGAGGGTGCGCAGCGTCTATGGACACGATCGTCTCTGGACAAGAGCGCCTTGAAAGTGAAACTGTAGCCATGATGACCTCGGGTAATCAAACCCGTCAATCGTGTTGACGTGGTGAGGCGTCGTCCATCCAGTAGCCAATCGTACACAGCCACGGGGGCTCAAGGGGGCAGACTCTCTGGACGCCTCAACTGGGAGCGCTCAAACTGTGTAAAGTGAGGCAAGCGCGGTGCGTGTTAGATGCACGTAAGCTGCAGGGTAAATGGGATAGCGAGCAAACGCATAGATTTTAGCAGAAGTGATGTGATGGAATAGGCGGACTTTGTGTGAAGCCGCCCAATGTTGTCAAGTGTGGCTTGCAATCTGTAATCAATCTAGACATGTAAATTACTTATGCATCATATTTCAGAGAAAACAGAAATAAATACAGATAGCGATATGTCCACGTTGATTCATGTGCAAAATGGGTACCATACCGTGCATCTTGTGACAACCAACTATGTACAATGAAAATGACGTATGGATGAAGGGTCGTTATTCCCCGGTGATACAACCTCAAATAATGTACTCGTGGTACCAGAAATTCTAAGATCTGTTGAGGTCATCATAGAGGTTAGGCCATTCAATAAAATTCACTGGCTGTAGAAGTGCTTCCATTCTACAGATATATTTAAACCTGTTCTAACAGTGTCTAATTTATGGACTAACTGTTGCTCGAGTCTCGTCAGAGCTTTCTCCCTGTTTCCTCCTCTTTTCTGCAGAGTGAGTTGCTGTATAATAGTCCAGGAAATGTCATCATGTGTGTGTCCTAGTCGGCTGAAATGGTCAACCAAGGGTTTGTCTGGTACCTTGTTTTTGATGCAGGATCTGTGTTCTGAAATCCGCTGTTTCACTGGTCTAGTGGTATTTCCTATATAGAATAGGTGGCATGGGCATTGTATTCCATAAATCAGAAACCTGCTGTTGCAGTTGGTGTGGGTCTGTAGAATACGGTTGTATTCCTTGTAGTCAAAAGTTTTTGTCGGGCTGGTGTAGCGACATGCCACACAAGTACCACATCGATAGTGTCCCACCACATTCGGGAAGTCCCACAATGTGTTTGGTGTCTTTTTTTCTTCTACGTAAGTGAGGACTAGAGTATCCCTTAGGTCTTGTTCTTTTTGAATGCAAAGATTGGCTTTTTATCCAGGGTCCCCTTATTTTTTGTCAAGTGCCAGTGTTTGTTGATAGTTTGTGGTAAGATTACTTAGAGGACTATATGTGGTCACACACACCAATCTGTTCATTTCGGTTTTCTCCTTCGGTGTCAGGCATTTGGTTCTGTCGGTGCTTGATGCTCTTTTTCTTGCCTGTCTAATCGATTTTTTGGGGTATCCCCTCTCTTTCAGTCGATGTTGTAGGTCGTTGGCATGTTGCTCGTATTTCTCTTTGCTTGAACAGTTCCGTCTGATTCTTAGAAACTGGCCGTATGGGAGATTGTATGTCAGACCCTCAGGGTGATAACTTGAGAAATGCAGTAAACTGTTGTGGTCGGTTGGCTTCCTGTAACGTTCGGTTTGAAGGTGGTTGCCCGATCTATAGATGTGCAGATTGAGGAAGCCCACAGCCTGGTGACTCCAATCTATGCTAAATCGGATATAATCATTACATTGATTCAGCCATTGATGGAAGAGGCCCAAATCAGATTCTGTACCGGTCCATATGAGTAGGACGTCGTCAATATACCGTCACCATAGGAGTATTTGTGATTTGAAGGGATTGTGATCATTGTGTATGTGATCTGTTTCATATTGAGCCATATACAAATTAGCCACATCAGGGGCAAACGTAGCCCCCATGCTGACACCTTTGATTTGTTGGTATAGTGTATCTTTGAAAAGAAAGACATTCTCAGATATGGCCAGTCTGACGCATTCTAGGATGAAATCTGTGGGTGTAGTAGTCACATCAATCCTTTTGTTAAGACACATTTGGAGAGCTTCTAGGCCTTCTCTTTGTGGTATTGAAGTGTATAGAGCTTCAACGTCCATAGTGGCAAAAATGCAATGTTGTGGTAATTCCAGGTCTTGTAGTATTGATATGACGTTGGTGGAGTCTTTAATGTAGGAGGGCATCTTACTCACAAACGGTTTCAGAAAAAAGTTGGTGTACAAGGATAAAGGTTCTAGTAAGGAGTCACATGCAGAAACTATAGGTCTTCCTGGTGGTTGTCTTGGGTTCTTGTGAATTTTGGGTAAAATATAAAATGCAGGGATTCTTGGATGTGTTTTGTTTAGGAATTGGCATTCTCCCTCGCAAATCCACCCTTCTTGTTCTGCATGTTTGGTTAAGTTGGTGATCTCTTCCTGGAGTCTAGTAGTGGGATCTTTTGCCAGGATCTTGTAAGATGTTACGTCAGCCAGAAGGCGCAAGCATTCTTTGTTGTAGTCAGCTGTCTCCATAATGATGATCCCGCCTCCCTTATCGGCTGGTTTCAAAGTGATGCTGGAATCTTGGTTACGGTCTGCTAGGGATTTCGTTTCTTCTCGGGTCAGATTGTCCTGATAATAATTTCTTCGTATCAGACCTTCCTTTATACTTTTAGTCACCAAATTCTCAAAAGTTTCAAACTCGACCGGTATAGTATGTGGTGGTGGCATAAAAACGGATTTGGGCTTGAAGCCAGTGAAATTCTCGGGTGCTTCATTGCTCTCAGATGTGGAGTCTTGATGATCTGGTAAGTATACTTAAAAAAAGTACTTAAGTCTGATGTTTCGGAAGAATCTCTTCATCTCGATTTCTGCTTGGAAAGGATTTGCTCGAGCAGAGGGTACGAAAGACAAACCTTTCCGCAACAGGGTTTCTTCTGACGGGGTCAGTATTCTGGATGATAGGTTAAAAATGGGAATCTGTTGTCTCATGGTTGGTTCGAGTACCACCAACGAGTCCTCATGCCTTGTGAATTATCAAATTATTTGAGGTCATTGTTCCACTTACTCCTTCCCATTTGTTGTTCATAGATAGAGACCCCCGGGACCATTCATTCCATCACACGTCCTGATGAAGGCCTGCCCAAAAAGCTGTATTACACAGCTCCTAGAGGCCGAAACACCATTGTGTCGACGATATCACCATTTGAACAGTGCACATCTAAAGCATTGTTAATGTGCTTTTTTGTATATATGTCCATTGATGTGGGTTTATGTTTATTCTTGTGACTGCACAATTGAAATGATCAACCAATAGTGGCAGTTATCTGCTGTTGTTATTGCATTGGGATCCAGCCTGTTTTACTGGATCATACCTATATGTATTGTTTTTTCTAAACATCTCTGGGTGCTCTATCCCCACCAACTTTATCCAGATGTCATTATATACATGTTGTGAAAAATGATGCAGTAAGAAGTGACTGTCATGTTTGCTATAATGTTGGAACTCTGTGACCTCTCACCCTGAAGTTTCTGTTAATTTAAGTATCCCACCTGGGTTTTTCAGGGCTCTGCCAGGTGCCCTTATCTTCAACCTGATGCTACACCTGCTGACCTCTTTATGAGCCAGATCGACCTCTGGGCCCCGTTGCTGATGAGAGCCTTCAATGCCTGTCTAAGCTCGGGGCATTATCCCCCGTCATAGAAGACAGCAACAATATTCCCCATCTATAAAAAAGGGGACATTACTAAAACCTCCTCCTATCCCCCCATTTCTCTGTTGGACACAGTATTTAAAATCTTTGGACGGGTTCTGCTGGGGCACTTGGAGTGTTGGATTACTGAGAGCAATGTCCTCACGGACATCCAATTTGGTTTTCGCCCTCGTCTGGGGACCATTGAGCAGGCCCTCAAACTGTATCTTTTGATATCTAGCGTTGTTATTTGTAAGGGCGAAATGGTCAACCTTGCATTTATGGACCACAGCTTTTGACAAGGTAGATTGTTCAAAGTTGTGGGCTGTGCTTGAGTCCATTGGTTGCCCGGCTAATATTGTGTCAGTTTTGCTGGAGATTCTCTCGAACACTAAAGCTAATGTTTGGTTTGGACCAGGGGGAAGGTGTACCGAGTGGTTTGAGATGTGATATTTGGAGTATGCCAAGGGTGTGTATTGTCACCTATACTCTTTACCTTATCTAACAATGGGTTGCTGCAGGTACTTTTGAATACTCATGTGGACTTCTTGAGAGTGGGGGGTAGGCCATTTCTCGTTTTGGCGTATGGTGACTATACAGTGCTTATGGCCAGAACACCCAGAGCCATACAGGCCTTGGTGGATGCATACACCTCTTTCATGACCAGCTTAAGTTTAAAGATAAATTCTGCAAAATCAGCGCTCATGAGTTGCAGTGCTAGCAAAAAGAACATCATAATGCGTCCCATTAATTGCATAGGGGATATTATCCCGAGGGTAAATGAGTTTGATAACTTGGATGTTAGATTCTCAGAGTGTTTTTCGAGTAAGGCACATGTAACCAAAAAATCTTTGAAAATGTGCCAATATCTGGGGGGGTCTCTATCGTTTCTCCTCTAGGTGCAAGTGTCAACATCTGGAATTAGCACTCAAGGTTTATTCCATGCAGGTCAAGGCAGCCGCTCTTTATGGAGCAGCACTCTGGGGGTTTCAAAAGCCGGGTGATATGCAGGCAAGGGAAAACCGCTATTTTAAGAAGTTACTTGTACTCCCTCTTTCTTCTTCTTGTGCATCTGCACACAAAGAACTGGGGATGGCCTTTTTTGTCGATGAGTGGGCAGTTGCCCCTTGTTTATTATGGCTCAGTATTTAGGGCAATTTCAAGGCTTCGTTGTGCCATTTCATAATCAAAGAAACCTTGAGTAGGGATTCCTGGCACAAGATATCATGGCTAAAATTTGTACGTGAGCACCTGTGCAGGGTAAATATGGTGGCTATGCCACCAGCTACTAGGCTGCTTCAAGTCAGGGAAGTAAATTCTTCCAAAAAGGTGGTAATTAAGGAATTAGTAGCTATTCGCACTAATGTAGCATGGCCTTCGCAGGTTGATGTGTTTCATTGGCTTATTAGCGGTTTTCCCTTTATCCAACCATATCTCACTTGGGCTAGGGTGGGTCACCAGAGTTGGCTTATTACAAGGGCTTGCTTCAATTGTTTGCATCTGAGAGTAATGCGGCAAAGTGGTCAGGCTATATGGATGATCCTAGCTGCCCTGTTTCTAGTGCCCCCTTGAAGACCTGGCTCATTGTATCTTGTTCTGTCCTGGATATGGAATCATCAGAGCGCGTACCATTTTGCAAGTCTTGAGATGCACTGATCTGCGCCAATATTGGCCAGCATTGATGGTGTTATTAAAGGCTGAAACTACATTTTCAGCCTAGGCTTTGCTATCATATTTAAAGGTGAGAAGGGGATTTCTAAGAAGGTTTGTGTCTGTATTATCAACTACCTTGTAATGTGTGATTATGAATTGCATTGACCATCTTTGTATTTTAGAAGTCTAATGCACAGTTTTATTGTGATATTCTATGCGTGCTATGACTTTACTGTATATTTCTGTATTGCAGAGATCAATGTATTTTTTCTATTGTGATATTTTATGTATGTGTTTAATGGATATTGCTTTGTCCGGATAAACTTTTCAAATCAAATAACTGGATCAGATCGTTGGGACAACTGATGTCAGCTTCGAGGGCGGGTGTTTTGATTTATTCCCGTGAGCTCACTTATACATAGGGGGATCGATCCACGCATAAGATTAGCACACGATGGCCGCACCCAACACGTTCTTTTTGCATCTGTACAATAACATTTTTGATCGCACTATTCCTTTTACTCCAATAAGCCAGCCAACTGACACCCTATGCACTTTTCTACACATACCATTACAGTACTTCAACCAGTGTACACACTCTTGGACTTTTATATGCATCGCCTCCAACCATACACCTAAAACTATACTAGCTAGCAGCATTACATCCCACTGCATACAATCTAGTACAAGCAAGAATCTCAAGACAGTCCAACAAACCACCTGATAGACACCCTATCCACTTTTGTACACATACCATTACACTACTTACAGGCAATACACACACCGCCATGGGTGCATGGCCTCCAGCCATACACTGTTGATTTATTCTGTCTGCAATGTTCGTTCCCCATACGTGATCAAGAGCTTAGGGAAGTGGGAAACGTGTTGTGTCTCAGGATTACCCTATTTCATCCTGTCACTTGTATCTATTTTTTGATTTGAGCTTTATATTTTCTTGGGAGAGCCATGGAGATGTCTGTTGCCTCACCTGGAGTGCAGTTTTCTTTCCTCTTTTTTTATTTTTTTGTGGATATATATATATGAAATCAATGCTTGTGTGAGAACCAGTAGTTAGATTCAAATAGGCAGGTAACATTGGACCTATTGTTCCTGTAGCTATAACATTGTGGTGACCTTCCTGGCATAAAGCTGGAGACCACCTTTGTTTAAGTTTACTCTATTCTTTTGAATACGTTTTGAGCTTTGAAAAGACAGTGTTTTTCCATTTCCAAGAATTGCGGGGTAAGACTGTATACAGGGGGCATGAGATTTGGCATGTCACTGTAGCTGATTCCACATATAAAGGCAATGCATTTTTCTACAATATGTTTAGCAAACCTTCTGGCATGGCTCACAGTCCCCAACAGAGGCGTTGCTAGGGGGATGGGGGGTGAGGGGGCTATAGTCGCGGGTCTTTTGGTTGTAACTCTGGATAGAAGCTCAGGTGGCACAACCAAAATGCTAGCTAGGCCCGTGTCCCGCCAGTCCCGGCATTAGCTTAGCCACTGATCTTTTCCAGACCTAGCAACACCCCTGGTCCCCAATACCCTTTACGGGTGGCAGTCTTCATCCACCTAAAGGCCAACCATATACTCTCCATAATCACTGCCTTTTCACATGGACTCATTCTAAACCCTCAAAACTATCACTCATGTATCCAATGCTAATGTTACATAACAATACTTAAAGTATTGGTAAATCTGGCTGCATACCCCCAACACGACCTAGTCCTACCTCACCCACTGTACAGTGACAGCCTATCTAGTCTCACCATATACCATACTCTCACATGCACGCAACTCCAACAGCAACATTTCAACTTTCTGCACGTTTACAATGGGTATCTCTCTCTCTTTAAAGCACCCTGCCCCACACGAAAACTGAAAGCATACAATATGTGGTCAAAACATGGCAGAGTACATTCTTTTGTAGTATACCATTCAGAATGTTATGACATCTCTTCTCATAACCATTGCTCGGCACAAAGGAGGAGAGCCTGATGGTTAAAGGTCTATGCTTCCCATATTCCTGTGCTGGATTTAAAATTATAAATGGGAGGTTACATTGCAAATACATTTGGAAATGAAATAACTCCTGGAACTCAAGGGCATCGTGAGCTATAGTGAGGAGAGAGAAAAGCCACGTGGTATCTTGCAGGGGTCAATGCAACAGCCATATAAAGCTTCTGGGCCTCGGAGGTGCAAGAAGAAAACCTTAAGCAACCCGTGGTTCACAATTCTCTGTGTTTTTCTATACTCACATCTTGGTTGTGGTAATGGGCACTGAGGATTTTAGGATGGCAAGGACCACGGAGTCACACTGATTTCACTACTCACCCTGCATTGAATCATTAGGTGAGCTAGCCCACAAACAACCCATAAAGAGCAAGGAGAGAGAGAGACAGCTACCGATGTGACTTCGGGTTGTACTCAAGAGCATATTTCACTTGGATGAGAATAACTGGGCTGCTAGATGCAGTGATATGTGGTAAGAACTGGTACTGGTGAGACCGTTATTGTTATCTGCAAGATCCGACTGCACAGGGCTCCTTTTACACAATCCAGTTCAGAGTGGAAGGTCTTTTTCAACACAAGGCAGCTGAGAAGTGATGTACGATGGAAAACGAATGCCACAGCAGGCATATGCATCTTTCTTCATCGAAGATATACAGCTATGAAAGGTTTTGATGTGCAAATACGAGAAACTGTTATTTTGGCCGATTAAATGCCTGAACTTGTTTGACATAGCCACTCAAGGGACCCATATGTGGACTTGGACTCACCCACCCACCTCTCCCCCAGATGTGAATCAGGTTGCTGCAGCTGGTTTATTTTTTTTTTGATAACACATTTTATTGGGTTTTGAAAACAAACAAACAACATAAGCACACTGTCGATACAGGTCATTGACTGTTTCCCACCCTAGTTGCTTACAACGTTTTGAATCTGAGTTCACTGTCCCTCTGCAGGAGCTACATTCGATTCCCCCGCTTTGAGGGCACTATAGACGTCGAGGGGCGCCACATTCTCTCTTCCTGTCCACTTGTGCAAAGTCACCTTTCAGTGGGCATCTTCCCACTTTTGCCATACTTTCTGCGCCTTGCCGGACATCCTCTGGCCGTGTATACCCTGCGCTCCATTGCAACACAGATGTCTACGTCTGTCATCCATTGTCCATAACTCGGAGTCATCTCCGACCCCCATTTTTGAGCAATGTTTCTTTTGATAAGTACGGTAGTGGTGAACACAAACAGCTTTTCATATCTTGTCACGTAAACTTCATCGTCTATTCCCAGCAGTAGTAATTTAGGATCTCTAGGAATCTCTTTGCCTATGACTCTAGATAATTTGTTACAATATGCCCCCCAGAATTGTTGAATGTGTGTGCATGTCCACAGTATGTGGAAGAAGGTGCCTTCCTCTGTTTTGCATCGCAGACAAGTTGGGTCGTTTATCCTTCCCCATTTATAGAGGGCTACTCAAGGATAGTATACTCTGTGCAATATCTTTAACTGAATCAGCCTAAGTCTTGACGATATGGCTACCTCCATAGGGAACATCAATGCCATGACCCATTCTTCCGTCAGTATTGCACCCACATCAGTCTCCCATTTGGTCTGTAGTGCTAGCAATTCTGTCGTGCCAAAGGAGGTTATGGCACTATATAGGATCGATGTCATTTTTTGGGTGATTCGCTCCGGGAAAAGGTTCCTTTCTATTGTGGTAAATTCCGGCAATGCGGTCATATCAGGGAGGTTACCCTGTAGTGCGTGTTGCAATTGGGTGTAATGGTATTGTTCGGTTTGGGGAAGTGCAAGGCGGAGAGCCAGCTCCGTGAATGGGATTACGGTGCCTTCTCTCACGACGTCGCCCAATGTAAGTGTTCCATGTTGAGACCAATGCAGCCATTTGGGAAGATTGTATACACCCGGGAGGTTTCTGTTATTCCACAATGGCTGGGCTTGTGACAGCTTATTGCCCAATTCCACGAATTTGTGTGTGTCCGTACACATTTGGGTTATATGTGTCTGCATATTGGAAGTAGTTGTTCGGGCCCTTTTCTTATAGAGATATTGCATAACAGGGTTTTCAGGGAGCTTCTAATGAACGGTTATGCGGCGCGGTTTTGTCCCCGTGCAATTGGTCATTCACTATTGTCAATTGGCTGGCCCAGTAGTATGTCTGCATTCAGGGAAGCCCTATTCCGCCCTCCCATGTGGACCTTTGGACCGTGGCAAGTGCTATGCGGGGGTGTCCATCATTCCACAGCAACTTCCGAAGTGATTGATCTATTTTCCTGAATACGTTTCGGGGACGTGAAGTGGGGCATTCTGTAATATATATAGGAGTCGGGGCAGGGACTTCATTTTAAAGAGCGCTGCTCTGCCTAGCAGATTCAGGGGGAGGGATGACCAGTGTCGGGAGTCTTCCGCGAGTCTTGTCATCACTGGGTGTAAATTTCTGGGGACATAATCATTAAGCTTATTTGTGACGAGTATGCCCAAGTACTTGAAATGTTCCCTCTCCACCTGGTAGGGGCATTGTGGTGGTATTGTTTGTTCTACCTGCTCCAGCGGAAACAGAATGGACTTAGCCCAGTTAACCCGCAGGCCGCTGAAGGCGCCGTGTTTTTGCAGTAATTCAGTCACTATGGGACAGGATCTTACTGGATCATACAGGTATACAAGCAAGTCATGCGCATATAAGGACACTTTGTCTTCCCATTTTTCTGACCAGCGGAAGCCCTTCCATGTCTCATTACTTCTCAGTATTATCACGAGTGGCTCGATTGCTATCGCAAATATCATGGCTGACAGTGGGCATCCTTGTCTGGTCCCTTTTCCTATTTCAAAGGGGTTTGATACATAACTGTTTACTTGTGTAACTGCTATTGGTGATTTATACAGTAGTTTGACCCAGCTCATGAATTGGGGCCCGAATCCCATTCTTTGCATTATTTCCCAGATCGCTTTCCAGTTGATCGAATCAAATGCTTTTTCAAAGTCTACCGCCAACAGGGCTAATGGGCACTGAATAGTGTGCGCATTTTCTATCGTTGTATATAACCGATGTACGTTCATGCGCGTGGATCTTTGTGGCATAAATCCACATTAATCCGGGTGAATTAAGAAGGGTATAATTGGTTGGAGTCGGTTAGCTAGTGTTTTCGCTAGGATTTTGGTTTCGGTGTTGATGAGAGAAATAGGTCTATATGAACTGCATCTATCCGGAGGCTTGTCTGCTCTGGGTAATACCACTATAGTGGCTTGTCTCAGGTCTCGAGGAAGGGATCCCTCACTGCGGGAGGTTTCATACATTTTCAGTAAGTGTAGTGTAACTATGTTTGTACCTATTTTTTTCCACACTTCTACCGGGAAGCCATTGGGTCCCGGGGTTTTCCCGGGTTGGAGGTCCGCCATGGCTGCGGACAGCTCATCCTCTGTGATGTTAGTATCTAGCAGAGCACTTTGCTCGGGTGTTAAAGATGGAAGGGTGACTCCCGATAGAATTGCGGTATCAATGGGGGAGGTCGGTGCTTTGTAGAGCTCCCTATAGTAGGAAGCAAACCCTTCTGCGATGTCCCGATCCACCGTTAACAGTGTGTCCCCCTGTGTCCTAATCACTCTGACATGTCTGAGCCCTTCATCTCGCTTCTCTAGCCATGCCAGCATTTTGCCTGCTTTATCGTCGGTTTCGTGCACTCTGGGACTCATTGCTGTGTGTGCCTGTTTGGCATTATCTAGGGCAACATTCTGTAGTTGTTTTTGTGCTTGTTGTAATGCCCGGTGAGATTCTAGTTGGCCTTGGGATAAATGCGCTGCCTCTGCCCTCTGCACTCGCATTTCCGCTTCCCGGATTGATTTAGCCTGTCTTTTCTTATGGACGTGATCCAGGAGATAAGTTCCCCCCTTAATACCGGTTTATATGCTTCCCATACGGTTGTTGGGCTTCCCACAGAGTGTTTATTCAATTCAAAGTACGATTCTGTGGTTTTTTGGGCATGCTCTAATAGATCTGGGAAACCCAGGTAGTAGCTGTTTAGCCTCCAAGTAGGTGGGGGGATCGGTCTATCGGTGCTAATTTCCAACATGAGTGGGGAGTGGTCTTATATGCCTCTGGGTAGGAACTGTGCTGCATTTACTAGGTGTAGTTCTGATGTCGGGAGAAATAAATAGTCAAGCCTTGACAGTGAGACATGTGCCCCAGACAGGAACGAGTATTCCCTCGTGCCAGGGTGAAGATGCCTCCACACATCTTTCAGTCCCATAGCGTCCGTAAACGTGGCTAATTTGGTACCCGTGGAGGGGTTTCTCGTGTGGATGTGCGTGCGATCAATCTCCAGGTTCATAGTCTCATTGAAATCTCCCCCTGCTGTCACCAAATTCGAGGGATCTGCAGTGATTATAGGTGTTACGTCGTTAATTAGGGAGGTAAGTAAGGTTGATGGTGCGTAAATGGCTAACATGGATATGGTGCATTCCCAGAGGGTCCCGGTTATATGTACAAATCTGCCCACCGTGTCCTGTGCAACGGATAACAGCTTAAAAGGTAATCGCTTGTGTATTAGGATCAGAACTCCCCGAGCCCCCATGGAGAAGCCTGAATGTAATGCTATGCGGTAATTTGTTCGCTTAAAGAGGTTGCAGTTTGTGCCTGCTAAGTGGGTTTCCGTTAAGAATGCTGCGTCTGGCGCATGTCGATTCAGTTGTTGTAGAACAAGGCACCTCTTACTGCTACTGCCCAGCCCGTTCACATTCCAGGTCATAATCCTAATATACTTGGTGTTACTCCTATTGTTGGATTCCGTCATATCGGATAGGTATTGGGTGTGACAGGTTGTGCTGTGTGTGTCCTGCGGCAGTGAACCTTGTCTCTCTGGTGGGAGCCAGATCTTGACCTAAAAGTGTGCTTTAACTTCTGTGCCCGAGTGGAGACATGGGCCATATTAAAACAAAGAACTAAACAAGCAAATTCTGATGCAACTTCAAACTCCCCTACAACATCCCCATACATACTCCGCCCCAACATGAAGTATTTGTTGCCCGAACATCAGCCCAAGCTCGCCAAGGGTTCGCTCAGACAACAATTAACAACCCCTACAACTTCTACAACTGTTCCCAAGTAACTAGGGGGGTGCGTGCGTCTGAAACGGCTGCTAAATGTCTTCTCATCCGTGTGAAATACCTTGCTGCGTTGCTTCCGTTCGTTGCCGATCCCCTGTCCTAGGTTCCACCGCTTGGGTGATCGCTGCTGCCTTGTCTCTTCTCTCAGCCCTCCCCCTCAAGTGGTTGCATAATGCCATCCCGGTTTGGTGGATGGTCTGGAGGGGGGTCTCTGGCCAGAGGATTGCCAGGGTGCATGGGTCTGTTTCTTCGATTCGGTCTCCAGTCGCCATCTATGTGTAGTTCTGCCCACCTCCATGCCTCTTTAGGGTCGGTGAAGTGGACCGTTGTTCCTTTATGGAAGATTTTCAGTTGGGCTCGGAAGATTAGACCGTATTTAACGTTCAGAGAGCGCAGCTGTTTCTTGATTTGCTCAAATGATTGCCTTGCCTTTTGCACTTCTCTTGTATAGTCCGGAAAGAGAGCAATTCTGGAGCCATTGTGGCTTATCGTGCCCCTCGTCCGTGCCATTTGCAGCAATGCGTCCCAGTCCCTGTAGTTTAGGAACCTTGCCACCACCATGGGCGGGGGGGGACCCAGGCGGGGGATGTCCGGTGGGCACTCAGTGAGCTCGTTCTATCGAGAAGAATTTGGAGAAACACTTTTTGTCGAACAGGTCGATGAGCCACTGCTCCAGGAACATCACCTTCGGCCTTCTCGGGCAAGCCTAGAATGCGTACATTGTTCCGTCTCGATCTGCCCTCTCCGTCGTTTACTCTCGCTTCCAGTACCTTTAGGCGGGCTGTAGTTCTATGCAGCTGCTGCTCCAGGTTCCTCAGTCCGTCTTCCATCCCAGATATGCGCTGCTCGGCCTCACCGGTGCGGGGCGTTAACTTTTGAAGGTCGTTAAGTAGTAGCGAGACATCCACACTTATTCCATCTATTTTATGTTCCATGGAGGCACGGGAATCGGCGATCGCCGCCATAATGTCTTTCAGAGATATTGCTTCTCTTTCTTCTTCCATTGTTTCACTGTGGTCTTGCTCCACCGGCGCATTCGTTGCGGCAGAGGTGAATTGGTCAATTTTGCTCTGAGTTCCCGTTTTTTTTTATTTTTCTTTTCCCGTGTCAGAGGTCTTTGAGTCCGTGATTTTAGCCCCGCTCTTTCCTGGATAGGGATTCTGTGCTTTGTTGTCGCCTATTACCAGCGAGTCACACTGTATTGCTGCTTTACACAGGAGTTTCTGCGTAACATGTGCCGCCAATGTGTCCGGCGTCCGATGGGTTATAATCACCTTCACCTCTGTGGGGGATGCCGTGGGCTACGGTAAGGTTTATTCCGGTGCCTTATTTCCCTCCTCAGGGGCATTCGATTTTGGGAGACTCTTGCAGTCGGGTGTGTGCTGAGGGCCAGTTAGGGCTTGGCACAGGGGTAAGCGCTGGTTTGAGGCGCCTCCAGTCCTTCCTTGTGTAGACTCCCCACTTACTATCGTGCGGTGGCGCAGCCGTGCGCCGCGTGTAGAGCGTTCGTATGAATCAGCCTGATCGCCGTGCCCGCTGCCGGGGACGCATCCGCCTCCACCCGTGCCTCCTCCCCCGGCTTAGGCTGGTGCGCGAGGGAATTTCGTCCGTGATCGCGGCCCCTTCCACTGGGACTGTCCTCGTGTGCGCCCACTTCAGGCGTGACACCCCAGAGTGCCTGGCGGGTGAGTGGGGAGCGCGCCACTCCTCTCAGTGGGATGGGCGCCGGGTCGGAGGTGAGGGGGCCCTCCTTTCCCAGTCGGCCTCCGCGCAGGTCCGTTCCGCACACTGCCGTATGTTACTGTCCGCCTGCACACACCCCGCGCCGGGTGATGTCCCGGGTCCGCTCCCCACACCTCTCGTCCCCTTCGCCGCCCCGGTTCACAATCTCGTATCTTTGCTACGCAGGCAGGCTCACATCCGCATCACGTAGCATGGCGCCATCTGTTAGGCAGAAACCTGTGCAGCTCCCTCTTGGACCACTGCAAAAGATTTAAGACTACAGGTGTTTGGCAGTAAACCCACTTGGTAGCAGTCTGTACCACACAGATTCACTTGGTAGCTGTGGCTGAGCAGTCAGACTTCCCTCAAGAAGAGTTAGGCAATATACAGAGCATTCACAATAGGTCAAAAGAACACAGTAGAACAAGTAAACACTGACCAGGGCTTGGTGTAAAAGAGATATAATTATTTTTTTAAAACCACATCTAGAAAAACACACAGGCACTAATAGTAAGCAATTCAAAAACACGGTCACTAAAAGATATACACTCCCTTAAAAGAATATTGGATAACTCTTTAGTAAAGCCCCACTTATTTTCAGACAGCGGTGAGCGCTTAACGTAGATGGCACTCTAATAATTCGGTTTAAAAGGGAGAGAAAAACAGAGAATAAATTGAAACAGATCCCAACACTTTTTCACGAACGCAACAAGAGAGGAAGGCAAAGTAACACCGTGAGTTTAGAGTCAGTAGGCCGGATCCACTTTAAGAGGATCAAAACGAAATGTGTCCAAGGTCACACGGTTGCAGTGCACAAAAGTCTTGTAACGGTTCAAAAAGGAGTTGGACCAAAGAAAGGGACCAGTTAGAAGGTCAAGGCGGCCAGCCCAGTCCAGAAGGTTAAGGGGTTATTATTACCTTGTAGCAATCTTTAGAAAGGGAGGCCTGGCGGACACGGTACCTTAAAGTGGTGAGAATACTCCAGCGGGGGCAGTTGTTCCTGGCAGCGGATGCAAGTCAGTGCTTCGTCCGGGGGAAGAGAGGATCTCGTCGGGAAGGAAGACAGGAGTCCGTTGCACTGCCAGGGAAGAAACCAGCCGCAGAGTTTCTCAGGTAAAAGTAGCGGTCCTTTGATTCGCGTTCCAGTGGTAAGTGGCTATCTGGTTGCCGGGGTGCTTGGCACGGGCAATTCGACCACAAGCTGGTCTGGGGTGCGAAGAGAAGAAGGTAAACTGGTTGTGCCCAACAGTCAGGGGAAGAAGCCTCTCCAGCCGGGAGATCTTCTCTGTCGTCGGGAAGTGGTGAGTCGGTTCCGCAGGGCTCCACTGGTGGTGTCGTCGTGGTAGGTCGGCTCAGCGTCTCCCTCGTCGGATTCTCAGGTCCTGTGGCGACTTCTGAAGTTCCAGTCCCCAAGGCCCTGCTTTTATGCAGCACAACCCCATTCACTCAGCCTCGCTGTCAATCAAACATGCTAAGTGGTGAGCCAGCCGGCTCACCACTTGGGCCAATCACACAAGAGTGCGACTTGAGTTACCAAGGTAACTCAGTCCAGGGTGCCTAAACCCCCTCCCACACCCCCTGTGGTACCCAGACAGAGTGGCACCACTTTTGGAGGCTCCTGTGGAGAAGCCCGCCAAAAAGTGGAACAAAGGGCTCGACTTGGGTTGGAGTCATAGAAGAGAACACAAACGCCATTTTAGAATCGAGTCCTGGCAAAAAATACCAACCGGCGAATTAATATTAATTAAATAAACTGGCGGTATGTTCGAGGCTATGAGAATTAAATAATTAAAGTTGGTAGCCTCGAACAATGGGAAAATCCCATAGGAATATATTTGCGGTTGAATATAAAAAGTAGTATCCACTGCCACCAGCCAAAACTCGATCAGGGGGGACGGAGACGTGCCCCCTCGACTAACAGACCCCAGGGCAATCGAATTGCCCCGACCAGTACGTCCACAATATGATGGTTTGTACTGGTTTCTGTTAATAATTTGGGACTAGTAAAGCCAATGGTGACTTTACATGCCCTGGGAGACAGTAATCAGTGAGAACAGAAGAAATCCAAATCTTGGAAAGCTGCGTCCCCTGCACACTGTAAATGAGGCAATAAGCCTAAAGAGATGTAAAAACAGGTATGACTGTTTTAGAGAAGGCTTTTTGTATATTTTACACACATACAGTGTATACCATTTTAGAGTGACAGTGATATGTAATTCAATACATTCAAAGAATGACATACAATAATTCTGTTAGTTTTAGAGGAAAAGATGTCTTCTCCTTTTTTATTATTTTCAGGTTGGCCCAACGCGTTTCGAGATTCATATTCTCTTTATCAGGGGCATACATTTTCAATAATTCTTTCACTTTAATCTACAAATAATTAATCAAACATTAATTAATGTTTTTACAAAAGGTCAAAAGAAAAATAACTAACCAAGTTGAATCACTTTTTATAAAAAACAGTAAAAAAAAACAATTTATAAAGAGGGGCATCCCCTTACAAGTTCCTCAATGAACCTGACCTTGCTAGGGTACAATTGTTGAGAGTGCAATGATTTGATTCATGTTGTACATTTGGTACCTAAATATTGTGTCATGTGAGACCAAGATTGAAAATAATGTGGTTTTAACAAGATTTCTACACATCATGAACCTTTAATTTACATAGATATACTATCTTGAGACACAATAATGCCTAGAAAAAATTAAAATAAATAAATAGAGCCTGAATATAAAGTAGGGAAGAGGTGGGGAGAAGGAGAACTCATCCTTCATCCAGTAAGATAGTGGATTGAAGTACAGGGAGAGAGCAGTGGTTGCTGAAGGTAGTCTGGTGAGGAAGCTCCCTTCTCCTATGGGAGAATAAGAGCATAAGTGCCTGCAGTCTGTGTAGACTTAAGAAATAGCCCTATGGTGTAAAAGAGAACTTACTTTTAATTAAATGATAGAAGAAGCAACAGTCCACGGCAGGGATGCGGTCAGGAAGCCCAGCTCACAGCCCGCATCCGCCGCGAACTGTTCATTTATACTTAATGACGGAGCCGTGACGTCACTCGCGCATGCGCGAGCGGCGCCACAACAACCATGACATCACTCGCGCACGCGCGAGCGGCGTAATGTCAGGAAATATCAGGATGCGTGTGCGCGGGCGGCGTCAATAACACGTCACCCGCCACCATGTAATCAATATGAAGGTAAGTAGAGGAAAAGTGATAACGTAACTGTTGACACGCGCTATTCGGGTCTGTGAAAGTAGAGTGTTATAAAGGCTCACTATTCACTGTGTGTTTATGAACAAAAAGTGAAACAAATCAAAAATAGTAATCTAAAAGGTATTATGTTGCATGTCAAGCTGCAACAGCCTACTGCTACAAAATGATGGTGTAAACGGCTAAAGGGCCATTCTTGAAAGCTGCATTAATGAAAAAGATAAGAACAACTGTTTGGTCATTGCAATAAAAACAGTCCAAGTACACTGGAGAGCATTGTTAAGTTTCAATGTTGACTATCCAGAATATCCAACTTTTACATATCAACATGTCAAGAAAAGGACAGACACATGTACAAATTGTCTAACCCAAAACGGAAGGGTGTACAATCAGTACCATCCAAAAAGGTGTTATAATCAGGGAATCTTAGAAACAAATTACCGGTTATTAGGCAAGCATTGTGTGAATGTGAACAATAGCCATGTTTACAGAAATGGACCTAAATAATAGTCCTCATTAAGGCCCAGTGGGGTCATTGCGTCAAGTTTATTGATCCAGAACAGTTCTCTTTGGGCCAATAGTTTAGGTAGATTACCTCCCCTGCTGAGGGGGTGTAGAACCTCCAAGATCACTAATCGCATTTGACAGACATTGGGCCTCATTACACGGTAGGCGGTAAGGGTTTACCGGTACCGGTAAGGGCACCGGTACCGGTAAACCCTTACCGCCTTACTACGAGTTCCCTTTGCGGGACCCGACCTTAACGGCTGGTTCTACCAGCCATTAAAGTAGGGTGCCGCAAAGGGACCTTGGTGCTAATTACGGTACTGCAATTTGCGGTACCGTAATTAGCGCCTTCTCCATTCCCATTATGCCCTATGGGGGCAAAAATGGGAATGGGGAAGTGCCTTGGTGAATGGGGAATTACCGCCCCCGCTCACCTTGGAGTAGGGCGGTAATTCCGCCATCCACCAAGGCGGACACGGTAAAATACCGGTGGCAACCATGGCGCTAATAGCGCCATGGTTACCGCCTACCGTGTAATGAGGCCCATTGTGTCTTGAGTCACGGAAATGTCTGAAAACTGGTGATTTTATGTTCTGTGTCCTGATGCACGATTTGTGTTCCGTCCATCTATCCTTTGCCCTTCTGTTTGTCTTGCCGACATAGTATTTCCCGCAAGGGCAGCGAATTGCGTAGATGACATTTTTGGTGTCGCATGTCGCGAAGTGCTTCAACATGATTTTTTTACCAGTATGTGGGTGACGGATGTGGTCTCCTTTAGTTAGGTTATTACAATGCTGGCAATGTAGGCAAGCGAAAGTGCCAAATTTTGGTTTACTTAGGGTCTTCTGGGTTGTCGATTTGCTCCTTTCCGCTCTTATCAATTGGTCTCTGAAGTTCTTTCCACGTTTATAAGCCTTCATAGGGGGATCTGGAAATAAGTTGGATAAAGTTTCATCTGATTTGATCAAGTTCCAGTTTTTATGAATGATTCTCTTAATTTGGAAACTTTGGCTTGAATATTTAAGCGTATGTATCAGATTTTTTTCTTCTTTCTTTCAATTGGCCTGTAAGAGTACATTTCTGTCATGTGTCTCAGTGCGTATGATGGCTTTGTCGATGGTCTCTGGAGGAAATCCTCTGTCTAAGAACCTTTTTTCTTCATGGTATTGTATTCTTCTTGTAGTGTGTCCGTTTCAGAGGTAATTCTTTTGAGTCTTAACAACTGACTGTATGGTAAATTGTCTTTGAGATGTTTAGGGTGATGGCTCGCATGATGCAGACAACTGTTCACATCTGTGGGTTTACGGAAGATCTTAGTTTTCATATATGTGCCAGTATGTTCCACTGTGACATCTAGGAAATTAACCGTAGGTTTACCGATTTCCATTGTGAAGCCAATTCTTTGGTTACCGGTATTAAGGTAGTTCCAGAATTCAAGTAGTTCCGCTTCTGTACCTTTCCAAATTCCAAATATGTCGTTGATGTATCGTAGCCAGGTTTGTATCTTGTCATGCCATCTGGGGTTGTCCAGTACGTGTGTTTTTTCAAAGTGGTACATAAAAATGTTGGCATAGGATGGGGCTACTAAAGACCCCATAGAAGTACCTGAGATTTGGAAATAGTAATGTCCGGTGTACCTGAAATAATTGTTGTAAAGTATGATGTGTAACAGTTCTAGTGCAAAGACTTTGTTGATGTTCACATCTCTGTGAGTCAGTAGGAACCACTCCATAGCTTCTATACCTTCAGAATGAGGGATGGAAGTGTGTAAACTATTCACATCCATTGTAAACAGAAGTACAGTCTCATCCTCCAACTGTAATGCTTGTAAGCTTCTCAGGAAGTGAGTGGTGTCTTTAAGATATGTGCTGATCGATTGAACTGCCGGTTGAAGAGCCGTATCTAAGTAGATGGCAAGCGGTTGGAAAATGCTGTCTGTCCCAGCGACAATAGGAAGGAATGGTGGATCATTCAAATCTTTATGGATTTTGGGGAGTCCATAGAACACCGGTGTGACAGGATGTTTTTCAATAAGGTATTCTGCTGTTTTTTCGGAGATCCAATTCATAGTTTCAGCCTTGTCCACAGTTGTCTGAATAATTGAGATAATTCCCATGACTGGGTCTTTGTCTAGTGGTTTATAAGTCTGCAAGTCTTCCAGTAGTTTTCGATATCCTTTGTCGTAGAGTGAGGACGAGTGCTCCACCTTTGTCTGCCTGTTTTAGTGTCAACTTGGTATCTTCTGCTAGTTGTTTTATCAATTTCAGTTGGTGTTTCCTGATATTGCATTTCTTAGGCGGGGCGTATTTCAGACGTTTCAAATCTTTCATGGTTCTTTGTTTAAACAAGTTAATGAGAGGGTGTTTGACTTGGGGATGGAATGTACTCTTGTTCTTTAACTCCAGATATCTTGGCGTGTCCTTTGATCGTATATTTTCCTCTATGTTATTAAAGAATACCTTCAACTCCATTTTCCGTATAAGTTTAAACAAGTTCACTTCTTCTTCGAAGAACGAGGCAGAATTTGCTGGAATGAAGGATATTCCTAGGTTGAGTGTCTGAATTTGAGCATAAGTCAACGGTTTAGATGATATATTGATGACCAAATGGTCATTTATTTCTTTTTTTGACGCAGTTTCCTTCTTTCCTCGTCTTGTTTTCCGTTTCCTAAAAAAGGAACAGGTCGATTCTCTGGTGTTGGTCTATTTCTGGTATCCTCTGGTTGGTCTATTGCTGGAATATTAGCGCTCTACTATTAGCGGTCTACTGCTGGAATATCTACTGCTCTCTCCCTGTACTTCAATCCACTATCTTACTGGATGAAGGGTGAGTTCTCCTTCTCCCCACCTCTTCCCTACTTTATATTCAGGCTCTATTTATTTATTTTAATTTTTTCTAGGCATTATTGTGTCTCAAGATAGTATATCTATGTAAATTAAAGGTTCATGATGTGTAGAAATCTTGTTAAAACCACATTATTTTCAATCTTTGTCTAACGTGACACAATATTTAGGTACCAAATGTACAACATGAATCAAATCATTGCACTCTCAACAATTGTACCCTAGCAAGGTCAGGTTCATTGAGGAACTTGTAAGGGGATGCCCCTCTTTATAAATTGTTTTTTTTTACTGTTTTTTATAAAAAGTGATTCAACTTGGTTAGCTATTTTTCTTTTGACCTTTTGTAAAAACATTAATTAATGTTTGATTAATTATTTGTAGATTAAAGTGAAAGAATTATTGAAAATGTATGCCCCTGATGAAGAGAATATGAATCTCGAAACGCGTTGGGCCAACCTGAAAATAATAAAAAAGGAGAAGACATCTTTTCGTCTAAAACGAACAGAATTATTGCATGTCATTCTTTGAATGTATTGAATTACATATCACTGTCACTCTAAAATTGTATACACTGTATGTGTGTAAAATATACAAGAAGCCTTCTCTAAACCAGTCAGACCTGTTTTTACATCTCTTTAGGCTTATTGCCTCATTGACAGTGTGCAGGGGACGCAGCTTTCCAAGATTTGGATTTCTTCTGTTCTCTAGTATATTCCAGCCTAGATACCAAGGCTGAGTTTTTCTCCCCTGCACCTCAAATTCTTGTCTAAAGTTATTTATCATTAAGCATTATAAAAGATCTGTCTTCAATTGTCATTAACAATTTGGTGTGCAAGTGCATTTCAGCATCTTGGTTAGACAGTAGTCAGTCCCAGGGTATGGAGTCTATGGTGGGGTGTCACTATGACACCCCTTTGTCACTGCACAGAGGGTGCTGTGTAACACACATAGTAAAAACACGAGACCCTATGGAGTAAAGGACCCCATAGCCCATAAAACACATTAACAGTCAAAGGAACATCATAAAACATGCCCAAGAGTGGGAGAAAAAAGAGTCTCACTCTTGGCGGGAGAAAAAAACAAACTCCAGAAATCCAGCAAAGCTGCTGGGGGACTCACTAGGTTAGGAAATTCAGCCTAAAGAGAGAATTCTCCCTAACACCATCTTGGGAGCGCTTCCCTGGGACGCTTCGGGGAGTTCTCTGTTCTCTGCTCGCCTTGCTGTTGCACTCTTCGCTACGATTTCCTCCCGAAACTTCATAGCAGCGGTCCCTCTCACCGTGGATCTGTTTAAAAATGTAGTTCGACACGGATGGCAGGTGTTTTAAGCAGGATGTATGTAGCGGGCCCGGGAGCTCGAAGGCTCACATCTGCATTGTTCCGTAGCTGGCCACGCCCCCATCTTCAGCTGGTTTATTGATGTGGACGATGTGTGATATGCGGTTGGCCCACAGCCTGAACAGCATGCAACAGAGATTCTATCATCAACCCTACATTTGCTTGTTACACTGGCACATGTCACCTAGTATTCACGCATCCAGGGGATTGTAAGCGCCAATATACCTGTGGCCTCGTCATAAAAATGGTGCACCACTGCAAGTGTCATTTGGCATGGTGTTAGCACTAGGGCAAATATTGCCCAGAGGAAATGTCCACTATTTTAAAACATGTTTGTAGCATGGCAATGGTTCCCCTGGAGCTAATACCTTGCACTTTTAGTACTAAGGCCCTTGTGCAAAACTGCACTGAAAAATATGTTGTTTGCGCTACTGCACTGTTTCCCCTAATACTAACACCACTCTTGTACCTTGACCAAGTTTATGTCATGAGGCCAATGGGGTCATGACACAACACATATGCAGTGTACACCTTCGCACTGCCACCACAAGAAATAGTTCACCACATTCCTACCCTACTACTGCATCCCTCTGCCACTTCATTTATTTATATAATTTGAAACACGTAGTCATTTTGCTTGCCTGTGCTACGTGTGTGGCCTGCAACAAACACATATACTATGTTCGTATAGGCAGACATGAAAAATGCACATTCAGCAATATGTCCTTCTGTACAAATGACTCGGCTCCTTTCAAGGCATTCTTCGCCTAGCTCATCCCTCCACAGAACGTAACCAAGCCTCAGCACCAAGCAATCCACTTGTTGCGTGCATGGGCTCTTTGCAAAAATAAATAATATACCATGTTACGGCTATTGCCTCGAGCTTTCCAAATAACTATGTCTGTAAGGCTCCTCTATATTCACATCCCTCTGAAATGAACCTGAGTAATTTAGTATGGAGGCCCGAACTAACAGTAGGCCTATGCCTAGCACATTGAGCTCTGCAACGTCAGCAAGCTCGCCATCTCTCCCATTGGTCCCGGTGAGAGACTGCCTGGTGAGCTGATAATGATTCAGGGGCGCTACCAGTTCACTAGGTATCCAAAGACTCCATTAGAATTTGAACATTGACTATGACCCCAATGGGTAGGGGTGCATCACTGAACTCTTTCAATGCATGATCCACCTAAGTCTACCATGCACATCACTTACTTTCTTCAGAGAAGAACAAGGATTTCTTTTTATAATGTCACTGTATGGACGGTCCATTATTCAATGTTGTAATATATCATGATGCTCCCCTCCTAAATGTTGACCTTTAATGTTCAGACTTTCCTATTACTGTGAGTCAGGAAAAGCTTACGGGAAGCACTGAAGGCTACATGTGGGCCAATGACTCTCAACCCCTGAACATGGGGGAACATCTAATGCATGCCAATTAGGATGCTGCCTAAATCGTGATAGCGCTTTCGTCAAACACAAAAGTGAAATGATGCTTCTCATCTAATACAGTGAAATTAAATAAATATGCCATCAGATCACAAAAATATGTTTACATTTTGAAAAAAAATTAAGAATACATATAATGTCCGAGAAACTGTGCATTCTTTCTGTGTCCCAACATACAACCATATCTTTTGTGGCCGCCAGACTCTCAGTAATTGATTTAGCCTCTTTGTCATATCAAATGTCGCTATCCTGTTGGTGTATAGTAATTGATGTCCAAAGGACCAGCTGAAGGTGGGCTCACTGTACATGGCAAGCACGTTTGTGCCTTGTGGGGAATTGGTTGGTCAATAATTGTGGCCAGTGACATCAGCCCAGTCAGTGTATGAAGAATCATGCAAACTAAATACGAGCTCTTGAGGTATGTAAACCCTTTATGATTGTCCCACAAACGGGCACCCTTCATTGCAAACAATAAGCTGCCCCACACAGTGCTATCCCAAGATGGTGTAATGCACCTGCAGCGTGGGCAATAGCTTTGGACATGCTCCACTGCTCATCTGCATATGCAATGTGTACATTGCACCCACTCACTCCTTGGTGTGGTATAGATTCTATGTGTCTGCTCTACTAGAGGGATGCGGTCCGAGATGACGTGTGATCAACGTGTGCTCTTTCTGGCAGTATCCCGGCGTTGAGATACTTGTGATTTCGACTGGGGATGTCCTTGTGTATGGTGTTTCCTGTATATGAACTGGGCACATGACCACCATCCTGCCTTGACTGGCAATCTAGTAGTAGCGAAGTGATAGTGAGGCATGAAACAAGGCCCATTTACATTTTCTCTTGGAGAGACTGAATCCACTCACGAGAGACTGCAACTCTTCCTGGGCATGGAAGGGGATCGCACGCCTGTGCCAGGGTTCTGGGTGGATGGTCAGTCAGTCTGGAAAAAAAGGTTCCTGAAAACATAGCGAGTTACAGATGATATATCTGAAACGGCACGTGTGCAGACCACGTTTCCATGGGAAGCGCGTTCACGGTCCCACAGGCTTCTCACTTGTGGCATTTGCGCATTTGCAGTATCGTCGAGTGATTAGAGACACGTTGCCCGTTTCACACATTTTACATGACAGACCATAAAAGCGGTTAGCACATCCCGAGTTGCCATGTCATTCTGGACAAAGGTTATGTTATTCATAGCAACTCTCCATTTTTACTATGGAAACCCCTGATATTGTAACCAAACATAATGTGGATTGTGCAATTTAAATATTTGCTACCTTCTCCGGAACAGGAAGGAGGCTTTCTCCCTTTTCCGACAGCAAACCCTCATGATAAATCCAATGAATATTACAGGGTACACAGACATGAAAGCAATGTGTGTGGTGTTGATACGTTACTTGTCATGGACACCATTGCATCCATACGGGGGCCTCCACCACGCTTAAGGCGGTACATCCCTTTACATAAAAGGCACACATTACAATACATATGCAATTATTTTGTTTAGTTGCACTTTCTCTTAAAATATGAATGACAACACAAAAAGATGCAATGAATGTGTAGAGCAATAACAAACAACCAGAGAGAGAACGCAGAATGCCATTTACCGGCCGTGTCTTAAAAGAACACTATAGGTTTGATTTACAAAAAGGTTTTCAATGTGACTTTCCCATCTTAAAACATGTTTGCAAATCCGGCCCTTTGTGTTTCTAACATCAGTTCAAGCGATATACACGTACACGTTGTAAACACATATGGATTGGATTTTCCAATGCATAAGGGACATTAAGCATTACTCAAGATTTCTGAGAATAATATCCACATTTCGAAAACAAGTCTGCCTCGTCTACTCGGTACTATGCTCACTTCTCCAGCAGACATCCCTGTGCGTCGTTTTTAAATGTTGAGTTTTACCTCTAACCCCCAGTTTCTTAGCATTTATGTTTCCAGCATGATACATTTCACAAGTTAAAGCTACTGGCATTTGTTTTCTCTTTTCTAAATGCCACTGACGATTCCCATGCCAGAAGTAACCCGGATTTCTGACTAATAATCGATGTTTGTCTCACTTCCATGCCATTCTTGCGTTTCACCAGATGGTGGCGCCGCAGGCACATATTGCTTGGCAATTCCAGCACTTATTTTGAAATAAATACAGACGTATAATCAGAACGCACAGTATTCCATTGTGCCATCTAGCCTCGACAGATGTTGCATATATTAGAAACGCAGGTCGACCGATCTGCCTCAGATAGAGTCATAATAAATGCCCTTTTCCAGTCTACTTTGATCATATCCAAATATTGTAGATTATTGACAGATATTTTCTCATAACATTTTAAATTCCATTATTTATATTACTATTGCTAGCCACCTTCTCTCTTCTTTTTGTACAATGCATGCTGAAAGGATCAGGAGACTGGCTGTGCATTTCACACTGCGCAATGAAGTTTCCCTTATGATGCAGTGTACATCGCCAGGTATGCAAGTGAGTGTTCGATGTTTGACACTGCAGATTGGATACCAATTATAATGCAGTATTGGTGGTGCGGCTTGTCGACCGTTCGGTCTCATTCTGAGCAAATGTAGTTACTGTTTCCGGCACCCGGTCTGGCGGAATTGCCGCCGGATTACGGGTGCCGGAGGGACGGTGTAAATCTCCATTCTTGCCATGAGGGGATTTGCAATCATTACCGGCACCGGCAATGCAGTGCCGTTCAAGGATTTTTGTTGTCGATAGGTTACCTGGCTTACTTCCAGCTTTTGGCTCTAGGTAACCCAGGTGCCCTAGCAGCAAACCCGTAATCGGCTAGTCCGGTAAAGTGCCGATATCCATGAATCCCAGCTCTTTTTTACCGGACAGGCCGATGTTTGGGTTGGCCCTCTGATAGTAATCTGACTGCGAGTGGGGGTGAGGTTGTGGCATCTGTACTATTTGGTGCACAATTTACTTACAGCCTGCACAACTGTTATTACAATGTGGCTTCCCGGACATTACCGTACATATCCTGCTGGGTCCACAGAAATCACTGCCTATCTATGTTTCTGTCCGTGGAGCTCACGCATGGTGATTGTGGGCTGGGTTGGCTATGTTAGACACCTTTTCAGCTGTGTGCGTTTGATGCAACTACAGCAAGTGCTCTCTAAGCTGTGTTAAGCTGTTTGCAGTGTATGCTGGAGATTCCGATTGCTTTTGTTATTGCAGTCAGTGGGCTTAATGGATAATGAATACGCTTACTTTGCCTCCAAGAAATGTTAAACCTACCGCTACATCGCGTTTGCATGCACGCTTTGGGGAGTATTAGCAGTTCATAGTTCTCTGGATTGTCGGTAAGCTTTGATTCAAGCAGTCTGGTCAGAATTGGATATTGGTAAACTTAATTGACCCTACTCTACTTGATGAGTGGGAGAAATAAGGGCTATCTTTTAAGGAGCAAAGGTGGTCAGAAGCCAAATCTGTTGGTTAAGATGCCACAAACAAATGGTGTTAATAAAAATGAAATATCTAAAGTGCCTTCTTTATCTGCTGTAACTCTTTTTTTGGTGCAAGTGATTGTTACTGATACATGAATTAACAGTCAAATTATTAATTTCTTTCCCCCAGGATCTCATGCCAATATTGGCAAGGAGGCAAGTAATAAGGAGGAAAATCCCAGAGATACTAATTTTATCTGTTTATCTATTATGTCCTCTGATGTGCTTGCGGCCATTGTTCAGGGTGGAAATGTTTCTTCAAATTCTGGTGTAAACAGTTTGTTTTCTGATCCCGTGGATGATAACTCTCTCCTCAATTTGGTATATAGGCCCTCAATACGACCCTGGCGTTGGACCATGGTGCTAATAGCACCATGGTCCATGCCGGTAACTTACTGACTCCGCCATGGTGGAATGGGGAATTACCGCCCCATTCCGAGGTTGGCGGGGCGGTAATTCCCCATGCCGCCATGGCCCTTCCCCATTCCCATTTTTGCCCCATAGGCAGTGGTCGAAGTGTATGAAAAGAAGTAGTGGAGCTATGTTCCCTGCTGCCTGCCCCTGCTCCCCACAAACCCCATTGCCACAACCCCTCCCACACACAATACACCCCCCCAAACATTTGTGCCTGCTGTTTAAGGGAACGTTAAGTGCAGCGCACTGAAAGTGAAGGTTTCAACTTCTTCCTACACTTTTATTTTAAAACAAAACCTTTCCGGAACGGTTTCTTTTTAAAATAAAAGTATAGGAGCTGTACAAGCTAATTAAAAAAAGTATAGGAGCACCGCTCCCGACCGCTCCCGCTCACTTCGACCACTGCCCATAGGGCTCAATGGGAATGGGGAAGGCGCTAAGTTCGGTGCCGCAAATTGCGGCACCGTGCTTAGCACCAAGGTCCCTTTGCGGGTTGGTTTTTAACGCCTGCAAAAAGCAGGCGTTAAAGTCTCCAACCTGCAAAGGGACCTCGTAATCAGGCGTTAAGGTTTGAATGGTGCCGCCACCTTTTACGGCGCAGTTAACCCCTTGACGCCTGGGTTGTAATGAGGGCCATAGTCTCCAACGAGAATCTTTGGGTGGAGCGTTGCATAATAAGTCTAATGACCAATCAATATTGGCGAGTAATGTGATAGGTTTTAACCTGTATAAATCCCTTGACTAGGTAAAAATCTCTGATGAAGTGCTAGAACTGCACGCTATGAGTAATGCGTCTGTCCAATCAGAGTCGGAGGAAGTTAAGACAGAGTGGTGAAATCTTAATGATAGTTAAACCTCAATTCACAATGTGTATGCCCATGTCAAAACACAACAAGAACTCTGCCACACAGCAGGAAAAATTGTTGATATTATCTTGGACAACAGTGCTCCAAATATGTCAGCTGAAACGAACTGTGAAACTATTGTTAATATTTTGGCTGCTATTAATGCTGATCCAACAAACGGTCTCCAGGAAAACCTGATTATTCCCTTGGCTGTTCTAGAAGACATTATTTGCTTCCAGGTAAATCCTCAAAGAGGCCAGACCCATGCAACATTAAATTTGGAGCAGATAACAATGCCGGATAACTTCTCTAAATGTTCCTGTCCTCATCTGAGAAGCAGGAAGAAAAGAAATAAACCAAATTAAAAAAGGTCTAGGGATCTAGCATAAAACTACACAGAAATGATAGGCACGCCTAAAGCAGTGAGAATGAATGCTTCTCTGTTGGCTTGTGTACAATCATCTGAAAAGATTTGAGGGGTCATTAAGAGGTTGGAGGTAACCATGGCGCTATTAGCGCCATGGCTGCCTCCAAATCCTTACCGACTCCGCCCTGGTGAATGGAGCTATTACCGCCCCATTTCAAGGTTGGCGGGGCAGTCATTCCCCATTCACCAGGGCCCTTCCCCATTCCCATTTGAGCCCCTATAGGGCTCAATGGGAATGGGGAAGGCGCTAATAACGGTACCGCAAATTGCGGTACCGTTATTAGCTCCAAAGTCCCTTTGCGGGTCCCGTCCTTAACGCCTGGTAAAACCAGGCATTAAGGGAGGACCCGCAAAGGGAACTTAACGCCCACCTCGTAATGAGGCCCTTGATGTGTTTCGAAATCTGATGGCTATGATATTATAATGTCTAAAAATGCAGTGGGGTCATGTACTACCAAGAATGAAATGAAGAAGAAGACTGGCCTTTTGGATACATGGGTTAGTAAGTCGCGAGTTAGTGTTATTGAAGCTGAAGAAGATATTACTAGCTCTTTGTCTTACTCCTTTGATTCGGATTGTCGCATGTTAATGGACTGTGAGAGAGCTATGGAACCCACTAAATGACATTCTTCAGTCTCTTTCCATTCTAATTACCAAAAGACAGAAGATAAAGATAATAAATGGATATCAAGGGGAGATATGAGTTGACCTAGTCGACCATAACATCCTCACATCTCACCTCTCCAATGCAGCCCACTTCTCCCACAAAGCAACCCTCTGGATCACCTCATTTCTTGAAGGCAGGGCCATGAAAGTCTATTCTGACCAGGCCAACGCTCCCCCCACCACCATAAGCTGTGGAGTCCCACAAGGCTCCTGCACCGCACCAACCCTCTACAACCTCTTCACTAAACCCCTCTTTGACTTACTGGACGCTCTCGGCATAGCCTACACCAACTACGCCGATGACACTCAAGTCCTACTCCCACTCTCTGGAGACTACGTCAAAGACTCAGAAGCTCTCATCAACATCTACTCCACAATTCAGACTTGGATGGCAATCAATGGTCTTTGCCTTAACGCAGACAAAACTGAGATCATCATCCTAGCACCCAGCGAAACTCTCTCCAGACTCAGCAAAGAATACTCTCACATGACCGTTGATAACATCATCAAACAGGTCTCCACTGCTGTCAAAACACTAGGAGTCTACCTGGACACCACACTCTCTATGACAAGACAAGTCAATGCCATCTCCTCTTCATCCGCAATGACCACCAAACTCATCCTTGCCATAAAGCCCTACCTCACCACGCCTAACTGCCTCTCCATCGCCAGAGCTACCATAGGAGCCAAACTAGACTACTGTAACGCCCTCCTAGGCGGCACATCGGCAAAAAATCTAAAAAAGCTCCAAATAGTGCAAAACAATGCGCTCCGCGCTGCCCTGCACATCCCCAAATCCGACCATGTATCTTAGGCCCGGAGAGACGCGCACTGGCTTCCAGTCAAGGAAAGGATCAATTTCAAAATACTCACCCTCACTCACAAATGTATCAATCATACTGCACCATCATACTTATCAGAAACCATAAACAGGAAATCCACGCTCCGCCCAACAAGAAGCCAATATGACAACCAACTCCAAGTTCCCTCTATAAGAAGAGCTAAAGCTGGAGGCATTGGCTTCCCACACATAGCTCCCAAGCTCTGGAATGACCTTCCCATCTCCCTCAGAGCCGAGCCCTCCCTACTATCCTTTCGAAAGGCCCTCAAAACCAAACTCTTTACATAACCAGCGCGCTCCACCCCCACTCAAGCTGTACCGCAAACACTTTTGCTGACGAAAATGTAACAAACACAATGTAACAAAATAACGCTACTGTAAACGTAATGCCTTGTAAATATCACCTTGCATGCACAGACTGTAACCCAAAACGCATGCATAGTCTGTAATTCATAATGCCTGTACCCTAATCTACCTTTACTCTCTGCAACCAGACAAGTGTCTTCTGGAATGTAACAGCGCCACGATGCTCTCGGGCTGATCGCGCGCTTTAAAAATCTGAATAAATAAATAAATAAATAAATAAGGAGGCGACTAGGATTAATGGGAGATATAGCTTCCCTTGTATGGAAGCAAGTAATTCAGACGGTTCTTCCTTAATTGGTAAGTATAAAACTAGTACTTTTGGGAAGAAGCTTATGTTTACAGGACTGTTTGCTAAGAAGGTTAGTCCGTTTGTTAACAGACAAAATATTATTCAGCTGATTCATTGCATTCCTCAACTTTCCCATATCATGAGCTATAGTATTGAACTGGTAGAGATACCTGAGAATGAAGGTAGGATACATTGGACTGTTTTGTGGATTTCATTTCCCTGGTGCTTTCAGAAATCGTTTTTTCATATTTCTTGGACCTTTTGAAATAGGGATAAGAATGTGAATATTTTTGTAAAAGGCATCATACAGATACCGATGAAGCTAAATCAGATGCCAATGGTGTGATGGATCAAAAAGAGGTGGAATGTAAACTGATTGAGACGATGAAGCTGCTACTCTCTAAAAGGAAACCCATGAATGAAAACATTTTGAACTGAGGTTTTGGAAGCTGATACTTTGGCTAACACATGTAAGAAGTTTGTGGTTTGTTCATGGAATTAAAGGTGCTTTTGCTCTTTTATAAATATTCAGAGGATTTTAATATAATATTGGAGTCTGATTGTTTTGTCTTTCAGGAGACTTGGTTATGTGATTTAGGATGTATTAATGGGTACTCTACTATTCAGAGAATGGCTACCAATGGTGCTAGAGGCAGACCAATGGGAGGGTTGATCATTGGGGTGAAGGCTAGGTACTCCCTAACTGAATATCAAGGTTTTTATCATCAATCTGTTCTTGCTGCGGTAAATGATACTGCAATGGAGGGTATCCTCTCTAGACCTCTGATAATTAATATATATTCCCCTTCAGATGGAAATCATTTCCATCTTATTATTAACATGTAGGCTCTATTTTGATTGATTTGGATCCAAATAATCCTTGGAAGACATTCTTGTCCTTTGGGACTTTAACGCCTATTGTGAGGATACTTGTTTCCAAACTGATAGTTACCACATGCTGAGCCAAACAATGGGAAATTAATGGGACTTTATGCTGGAATGCTATGGGATGAGCTTTCTGAATTCAATCAAATGAGGGATAGATCATACTGAGTATACTTGGTCTAATGGGACTGGTAAATTTTGAATTGATTACATTTATATTTCTGTTCTTCTCTCTGACATAAATGATGGTTTCGTTCATATTGATAATATTTCCATTGATCACTTAGTGCTTAGATTAGAATTTAAAATTGGCAATGATAGGAGAAAAGAGCTTTTCTGCAAAGGTGTTGTGTCAATTATGAGAGAAATAGACTTCTTTGGAATGTTTATAATACAAGGAAGTATAATGAGAGGCTTACAGCGAGGCTGAATTTTACGTTTAATATCGATGATGGTCTTCGAGAGGTAGTGCAGCTATTTTGTCTGCTATGAGCTCCGCATATTGTACTATGTCGAGGACTAGACAAATGGGTATAGCTTATATGGAGAAGGCCTTCACTGTGCATGATGATGCTATTGCAGCCAAAAAGAAATATTTACAGAAAGAGATTAGGGTGGTGAGGAACATTCCTGGAGATTGCAAAATGAAAAATATTGCTACAACTTAATTGAGCACTTCCTCTAAAAAGTGGATTAGTGCTCATAAAATCTATTTGAATCATGCGCATTTTCTTCCTTATGATATGCTGTAAAGATGGACGGAAATTGTGGCATTATTACTGGAAGCATACGCTTCCGATTTCAGAATCTGCTTGGATTGGCTATGTAGATTATTTTTTTAAAATAGGGGGAAAATTCCCTCCGATTTTGGTCCCCAGGAATTTTCTTCCAATAAGCCCCTGGGAAAAAATAATGTATGGTTTACCTTTTCTGAAGTAGACATCTCAAAACTCTAAAGGGGTAATTCATAGAATCCAGCGCACAAGTGGCGCACGCGGCTGGCGCACAGTGTGCGCGTGCGAATCCCTGCGCCATCCGCGTGCGCTAAAATCCATTTCCGCGCACAGCGTATTCATGGATTCCAGCCACCAAAACCAGCCGTGGCGCACAGTGGCGCAGCGACCCTGCAGCAGCGCCAGTTACGCCCCCAAGAACGCCTCTCGCGCAGGGAAAAGCCATCAATATACCCAATCCAGCGCAAAGGGCTGCGCTAACCCTGTACCAGCACAGCAAGCGGGCTACGTGTATCACTGGGGTGCGCAGGAAGTACCTCACGCGATTGGCCCCGTGCGAGCAGGGTACGCGTATTTCAGGGGTGCGCGGGAAGTTCCACACGCGATTCCATCAGGGTACGTGTATTTTGGGGCGCGGGGAAAGTTTCACACGCGAAATCAGCAGGGTATGTGTATTCCAGGGGTGTGCGGGAAGTTCCACACGCGATTCCATCAGGGTACGTGTATTTCGGGGCGCGGGGAAAGTTTCACATGCGAAATCAGCAGGGTACGTGTATTCCAGGGGTGCGCGGGAAGTTCCACACGCGATTCCATCAGGGTACATGTATTACAGGGGTGCGCGGGAATTTCCACACGCGATTGGGCCCGTGCGAGCAGGGTACGCGTATTTCGGGGGTGCGCGGGAAGTTCCACACGCGATTCCATCATGGTACGTGTATTCCAGGGGTGCGCGGGAATTTCCACACGCGATTTCCGTAGGGCACGCGTATCTCAGGGGTGCGCGGGAAGTTCCACACGCGATTCCATCAGGGTATGTGTATTTCGGGGCGCGGGGGAAGTTTCATACGCGAAATCAGCAGGGTACGTGTATTCCAGGGGTGCGCGGGAAGTTCCACACGCGATTCCATCAGGGTACGTGTATTACAGGGGTGCGCAGGAATTTCCACACGCGATTGGGCCCTTGCGAGCAGGGTACGCGTATTTCAGGGGTGTGCGGGATGTTCCACACGCGATTCCATCATGGTACGTGTATTGCAGGGGTGCGCGTGAAGTTCCACACGCGATTTCCGTAGGGTACGCGTATCTCAGGGGTGCGCGGGAAGTTCCACACGCGATTCCATCATGGTACGTGTATTTCGGGGCGCGGGGGAAGTTTCACACGCGAAATCAGCAGGGTACGTGTATTCCAGGGGTGCGCGGGAATTTCCACACGCGATTGGGCCCGTGCGAGTAGGGTACGTGTATTACAGGGGTGCACAGGAAGTTCCACATGCGATTTCATCAGGGTACGTCATTTCGGGGCGCGGGGGAAGTTTCACACGCGAAATCAGCAGGGTACGTGTATTCCAGGGGTGCGCGGGAAGTTCCACACGCGATTCCATCAGGGTACGTGTATTACAGGGGTGCGCGGGAATTTCCACACGCGATTGGGCCCGTGCGAGCAGGGTACGTGTATTACAGGGGTGCGCGGGGAGCACCACACGTGAATTGCACATGTGGGTCCTCCCAGGGGTTCCCTCTACACCCTCCACGGCCCCTGCAGGTGGCTCACACCACAGGGGCCTACCCTGCACATGTCCTGCAGGCACACCATCCACCATGGCCATGACCCCCAGCCAACCCACATGTCAACTTGCACTACTGCCCACCAACGCATGTACCCCTGCACCCCCAGTCACCAGGGGCACCCTCCACCAGGCCCCACCCATGTCTCCCAGCACCCCCACCCCCCAGCAGTGCAGGGGCAGCCACCACCAGGCCCCCACCCATGTCTCCCAGCACCCACACCCCCCAGCCACCAGGGGCAGCCTCCACCAGGCCCCCACCCATGTCTCCCACCACCCCCACCCCCCAGTCACCAGGGGCAGCCTCCACCAGGCCCCCACCCATGTCTCCCACCACCCCCACCCCCCAGCAGTGCAGGGGCACCCACCACCAGGCCCCCACCCATGTCTCCCAGCACCCCCACCCCCCAGCCACCAGGGGCAGCCTCCACCAGGCCCCCACCTATGTCTCCCAGCACCCCCACCTCCCAGCACTGTGGGGCACCTGCCAGCAGGCCCACACCCATGTCCAACGCATGTTCCCCACCACCCCCACCCCCCAGCAGTGCAGGGGCAGCCACCACCAGGCCCCCACCCATGTCTCCCAGCACCCCCACCCCCCAGCCACCAGGGGCAGCCTCCACCAGGCCCCCACCCATGTCTGCCAGCACCCCCACCCCCCCAGTCACCAGGGGCAGCCTTCACCAGGCCCCCACCCATGTCTCCCAGCACCCCCACCCCCCAGCCACCAGGGGCAGCCTCCACCAGGCCCCCACCCATGTCTGCCAGCACCCCCACCCCCCCAGTCACCAGGGGCAGCCTCCACCAGGCCCCCACCCATGTCTCCCACCACCCCCACCCCCCCAGTCACCAGGGGCAGCCTCCACCAGGCCCCCACCCATGTCTCCCACCACCCCCACCCCCAAGCAGTGCAGGGGCACCCACCACCAGGCCCCCACCCATGTCTCCCACCACCCCCACCCCCCAGCAGTGCAGGGGCAGCCTCCACCAGGCCCCCGCCCATGTCTCCCACCACCCCCACCCCCCCAGTCACCAGGGGCAGCCTCCACCAGGCCCCCACCCATGTCTCCCACCACCCCCACCCCCCAGCAGTGCAGGGGCACCCACCACCAGGCCCCCACCCATGTCTCCCAGCACCCCCACCCCCCAGCCACCAGGGGCAGCCTCCACCAGGCCCCCACCCATGTCTCCCAGCACCCCCACCCCCCAGCACTGTGGGGCACCTGCCAGCAGGCCCCCACCCATGTCCAACGCATGTTCCCCACCACCCCACCCCCCAGCAGTGCAGGGGCAGCCACCACCAGGCCCCCACCCATGTCTCCCAGCACCCCCACCCCCCAGCCACCAGGGGCAGCCTCCACCAGGCCCCCCCCATGTCTGCCAGCACCCCCACCCCCCCAGTCACCAGGGGCAGCCTCCACCAGGCCTCCACCCATGTCTCCCACCACCCCCACCCCCCCAGTCACCAGGGGCAGCCTCCACCAGGCCCCCACCCATGTCTCCCACCACCCCCACCCCCCAGCAGTGCAGGGGCACCCACCACCAGGCCCCCACCCATGTCTCCCACCACCCCCACGCCCCAGCAGTGCAGGGGCAGCCTCCACCAGGCCCCCACCCATGTCTCCCACCACCCCCACCCCCCAGCCACCAGGGGCATCCTCCACCAGGCCCCCACCCATGTCTCCCTGCACCCCCACCCCCCGAGTCACCAGGGGCAGCCTCCACCAGGCCCCCACCCATGTCTCCCACCACCCCCACCCCCCCAGTCACCAGGGGCAGCCTCCACCAGGCCCCCACCCATGTCTCCCACCACCCCCACCCCCCAGCCACCAGGGGCAGCCTCCACCAGGCCCCCACCCATGTCTCCCACCACCCCCACCCCCCAGCACTGTGGGGCACCTGCCAGCAGGCCCCCACCCATGTCCAACTCATGTTCCCCACCACCCCCACCCCCCAGCACTGTGGGGCACCTGCCAGCAGGCCCCCACCCATGTGCAACTCATGTTCCCCAGGCAACATGTCATCACAATCTAGATCCCTGGTCCCTATGGTCAGCCTCCAAATGCAAAACACCCACACGAGTATTGCATCCACCCACTCATAATTTGCAATTACATCACAGAACACCAATTGCAAGTTCCGAAACAAACACATTTCCCTCACGTACACCCAATGGGTGTCAGTGAATCTCAAAACACATATCATGAAATGCATGAAACCAATGAGATACCACACATTGAAGTTCACCAAAAAAAATATGTATTAAAGGAAACATAAATAGAATAGAAAATGAAGAAACAGAAACGTGAATGTACAAAAATGAAAAGAAGCATGTCCGTTAAAAAAAGCAAAACCAAAAATAAAATCACAAAGTAATGTTGTCCAAAGTCAATGTCCACAAAACAAAATCCAATGGGAAATAAAAAAAGAAAGCCATTGCGCCATGGTTAAAAAGTGAAATAAAAATACTATCCAACTGTGAACTATGTACATGGGAACAAGCCAGGGTCCATTATCCCAACAAAAGAAAGGAAACCTATCTAACTACACTAACTAATGAAATAAACTATATACAAAAATGTGGCCAATGTCCGAAAGGTCCAAATAAAATAAAAACAAAAATGAAACCTAACACTACCTATATAACTATGTACAAGGGCAGCGGGCTAGTTTCACGGCTCACTTGTGGATGTCCCGGGCCAGGGCATCATCGAACTCCTCCTCAATGTCCCGGAGGCGGTCCTCCTCCATGGCCCCGAGGGTCCGCAGGGCCGTCGACGTCTCCACCTCCAAACCCCTGCGGATTGCCTCGAGGCACTCGGCCCGCCTCAGGGCCCTCCGCATGGAGTTCTCCGCCCTGACCATTGTGAGCCGTGCCTCTTCCGCCCGCTGCCGCTCCGCATCTATGGCGTGGCCCAACCGCTGCCACACGGGAGACACTCTCTGTCCTGGGTCTTCCTGCCCTCCGGCCGATGCCTGCCCCTCCGATGTTGAAGGCCCCGAGCCTTCATGGCTCCCACCACGTTGCTGCTGCTGCTGTGCCTCTGCCAGTAAACTGCCTCCTGCTGCCTGCACATCCTCCGCCGGCTGGGGTGCAGTCGTTGATGTGGCCACCCCTGCTGGACGTCCGACTCCCGACTCTGGCAGGGATGCCTCCTCCACCAGCCTGGCCGCACCGTCAGAGGCAGCTCCACAGGGCACCCAGGTGACTGATGGGTGGGAAGATGGTACAGAGGACGACTGGCGCGTAGGGGGTCCAGTTGAGGAGGGGGTCTGAGCAAGCCCCATCAGACGGAGGAATCCGGCCTGGGTGACCTGTCCTAGCAGGCTGACGTGGTCAACGAGACATTCGAGATGACTTGCAGTCTCTTCATGAAAAGACTGCAGGTCACCTCGCATGGCCCGTTGACGCAACGCCACACCAGCCAGGACAGGCTCAACCCGGACCTGGATAGCCACGTCCGCAGGCAGAGGAAGGCCAGTTGACGTGAGCTCATCCCCTGCCTGAAAACGGGTCTGGACGTAGGCATCCCTGCTGGTGCAAGATGATGCAGGGACAGGATTGCACACAGGCACCTCCGCGGCGGCCTGTGCTGCCTCCTGTCCCTGGTCTTGCACTGCACCACTAGCACCAGTGGGATCCCCACCTCCAGACCCCGTCTCTGGTGCTTGCACGGCCTCCTCCTCCACCAAACCCCCCACCAACCTGGATGACTCCGTGCCATCTTCCCCTGTTGGGCTCTGTGGGGTCCCAGCTGCCCCTTCTGCTGCCGAGGAGTCCAACTCCAACCTCCGCCTCTTGGACCTCCCCCCGGCAGCTGCGGCCTGCGACGCGGCACCGGACTCCTCACTCCCCGACGAGATGACAACATGGGAGGGGAGCCGGGCCTTGCGTCTCCGGCTGGCGGTGGGATCCCCGCCGCTGTGCTCCACAGCACCTTCTCCGCCCTCTTCATCAGTTGACGCTGCAGACAGGGAGAAACAAAACACAGGCATCAGGGCACTGTACAATGGACACATACACACATGACAGTTGTACATGAGTGGCATTGGCAAACCTCAGACATGTCATCACAATACCCAACACACATGTCATCAAAACTCGCACACATAAGCCATACCACAGCCATATCGCAACTGCCACCACCATCCATACACAAATAACAGCATGAGCAGCCAAAGGTGAGCCAGACATCACATGCAACACAGGAAGTGCACCACACATGTACACACACCACCACACTTGCATGCATGTGTACACCTCTGCCAAGTGTCGCAGTGTTCAGACGGGCATCCATGTCACATCTGCCAATCAGGCTTCCACATACCGCTGTCACATGCATCCATGTTGCATCACTGTTGCACCCTTGTCAAATACACACACATGCACATGTACACAGTGCTGATACATGCAGCCAAAAACAACATACATGCGTGACATCACGGACATGTCTACTAACATACGCATTCATCCAAACATGTGTGCCCACACAACTGCATATGGCATGCAAGCCTACACACACAAGCACCATCCATGTCTCACACATTACAGCCCTCGCATGCGTTAGCCCCACGGCCCTGTACACCCCCACCCATACTCAACCCCATACAAACAGATGTGCAACCTGCACACTACTGAATAATCACCACACGCACTGCTCACAATCAGGATGCATTTACACTCACCGCTCGACTCCAGACGGGTCTGCTTCTCTAGGACCTGGACGTGGAGCGCTGGGGATATGCGTTCCAGGACCCTCATCTGTTCTTCCGACAAGTGGCCCCGGCGCCCCTTGGCATCCGCTGCCTTCAAGAGGCGCCGGGCCTTGTTCAGGGTCCTGGACCTGAAGTCATCCCAGCGCTTCCTGACATGTTGTAAGTCGCGGACTGCCACCCCCTCCGCGTTGATGGCAGTCACGATGTCAGTCCAGATCCGAGTCCGTCCTTCCTTGTCGGCGCGGGAACTTCCGAAGAGGGCATCTGTTAGGAAAGATTTCGTAATTGTAGGGAATTTTCCTTCCATGTGGCAACCCCTAAACTTTTTGCTATTGTTTTTAACCTTGTTCTTGACTTTGCCAGAGAAGTACAGCCTTCTGCCGCACTTCTCTGGGCTTTCGCTCCTTTCTTACGGGGAAACTGACATGCCCTTAAGACAGCCAGTACCGGGGAACGTGGTTTCCCGTAGTTTCCTTTATCGTGTCGCAGCGTTAGTGCAACACGACACAAGAGGGCACTGTAAGCTAAGTTACAGCTCTCTTGGGTCTCTAGCCTTCTACAGGCCCTAGATACTCTTTTAGGATGGTATTTGATCGGTGCAAGTCATTCAGGGACTGGAATGGTGGCAGCGATCGTTTTGTTTATTTTGAGCTCCTTTTGGCGTTCTGAGCACGTTTTTGCACTGAACCCAAAATGGTGGCCTGGCTCCCAAAATGGCCAGGCTCCTTTGTCCTGTCCACTGTCCGTCTTGCTCCCTTCACCTTCCCCAGGTCCGGCGACCCGGGGCCTTCCTTATTTGGGCATGTACTTTCCCGCGAAACGTGGTTGCTTTCGCGGGCTTCTACATGTCGTTTGTGTGCCTCCAGGGTGTGGGCTGGGATGTCTGGTCCCAATACACATCCTGGGTGCCAGAGAGTCTGGGGTGGTGTGAATGCCTGGGACCACCGTGGTCCGTGATTGGTCCACGTATGGTATGTGTTTTGATGAGCGGATCTCCCATTGGCTCCCCTCCGTTTTGGCGCGAAGGGAACCGTGGATAAGAGGGAGCTGGAAACACCACTGCCATGTCGATCTCCTGAGTTCTCACGAACGAAGGAATACAGGAGCCAAGTATCCTGCAACTACGAGGCTGGACCGAGGAATCGCTGGTGACCCGCTGAAGGAATCCTCCTTTGCACTGCTGTCGTCCGGAGAGCCCCTGTCCTCCTTTGATCGAACCAGAAGGCCTGTACTGGTGCTTCGACCTTTGGAATAGCAGGAACAGCTATTCCCGGCATCTTCAACCATCTCCTGCCAAGTAAGCCTTCGGAAGCGTCTCTGGGCCATCCAGTTGACTGACCAGCTTACCAAGGAGTTTGGCTCTGCAACCGCCGCCAGGTTGTGTTGTATTGCGAGTCCTTGTCCCTCTCCCACGCTTCGTACGCTTGGCGTCCCCAGGTCTGAAGGGAGGAGGGTTCATTTGGCTCGAATACACACGGCCGCTCCGTTGTCCTGTGCGGCAACAAAACTGTGCCGGTTTCGTCGATTGGGACGTCTTTTTGCTCTACACGACTACAAAGCGTTCCCTGCTCTTCTGAACCTGCCAGCTGCTGAAACTATCTTGGAGAAGCCTGGGTCTGCTTGCTTCGGGGACCGGTGAGTAGTATATCTAGGATCTGGTCGCCCTCCTGCAGTATCCCATTGCTTTTCCCTGCTGTGTAAAAACAGCACCCTTTTGCCGCGCTCGCGCTCTGCTTCTGCCCGCTGTGGAGGCTGCGCTTGAGTTGTGGAACCTGTTCTTCTTCTGCTGTGCACTAACCCGAACTGCCTGACTTCCTCCGAAGAGCTTCCCCTTTTGCCCGTTGGCACCGGCGTGGCAGGTACTTTGAGCACAAGGCTCCACTCTTCGCAGGGCTCGGACTTCCATCTAGTTAGGTGCCTCTGAAGGCGAACTGAGTCTAAAGCGTTATCGCACTGCCTGTTTTCCTTTCCTTTCAGGTGGACTACATATTTCGTGCTTTAAACGCTTGCGACTGTGTATTTGTATATATATTGTGTTGATATGGTATGTGTTGGTTTAATATTGTGATATTGTGATTTTCTCGCTACGGTCATTGTTTTAAAGGCCTTAAAATAAATGTGTATCTATTTTTGATATAACAACTGTTTGGAGTAGTTTGTCAGCGCTCTTGCTTTGTGTGCTCACTGCGGGCTTTCAGTCACCCTCACCCCTCTTGAGACCTAGTCTTGACCGCCGCGATCGCTACCTTGATTGGTCTGGCTTGTCCAGAGGTTACCCTGTTCCAAGTAATTAGGTTGGCCTTCTGAACTTCTGCGCCACCAGGACAGAGTTCAGAAATCCGTCTTAACAAATTGGTGTACAGCGGTGGGATACGACTGAAGGTATCCAGTGTTGCGCTCGAACTAAGGCATTTCAGGTTATTCCAAACAGTACACGTAGTGAATTGTTATAGTATAACTTTAAAAAGGCCATAGTCCTATCAAACAGTATGGAAACAAGTACGTTGTTAACTTTAAATGCTTCCAAATCAGAAACGCTGAAAAAGATGTGTGCGGAGAGGGGTGTTTCCTCTCAAGGCACGAAATTGGAAATGATCCAGAGAATCGTGGCGTGGCAGGAAGCGCAGCTTGACGCTATAACTTCCGAGGACAGTGCAGAAGGTGGTGGGGCTGCTCTCACTGGCAGAACCGACGGTTCTGCCGCTGCACTGATCCATCGCGACCACGAGGACAGGGAGGATGTAATGTCTAATGTTTCCTCTGCCAGTGCTGATGGGGAGGCTATGCTTGAATTCAAGAAGCAAGAGCTGCGGTTTAGGCAGCAGGAGCTTGAATTCAGCATAGCCAAACTAAAAATCGAACAGGCAGAAAAACAGAAAGACAGGGATCACCAGTTGGAACTGGCCAAGCTTCAGGTTGCAAATGGATCCAAGGGTCCTGGACATGGGTCTGGGGCCTCCTCTCATCCACGGTTTCCAAAAGATCTGCTCAGTGTGTATGAAGAGAGGAATGACATTATGGACTGGCTGAATGCGTTTGAGTATGCATGCGAGGTCCAGGAAGTTGACAATGCTGATAAGATTGCGTGGTTGCTCAGTAGACTGCCCCATTCTGGCTGTAGTGCCATTATGGAAATGTCGAAGGCTGAGCGGGCTGATTTCGCAATGTTAAAGCAGACTCTCATTTTAAAGTTTGGGAAGACTCCGGCCCAATATTTAAAGCGTTTTCGAGAGTATAAGAAAAAGGAAGGTGGTACTTGGGTATCTTATGTCGCCGAATCTTTGAAAAACTTAACTGGCTGGGTCGAAGGCTATAAGGTTTCTACCTTCGACGGCATGATAAATCTTGTCATGCTGGAACACATTTTTGCTTCTTCTTCCCCGGAGCTTAAGCAGCATTTGGCCGATTCGAAGGAGATAGATCCTAAGAAGCTGGCCATTGCAGCAGACTTATGGGTGTCACATCGAGTGTCCCATAAGGACAAAACTCATCCTGGTAAGCAGGAGGAGGGGAAAAAGTCCAAAGATATGGAGGGTGGGGAATCTGCTAAATCTTCTTCCCAAAAGGGCCACAAAAAGAAAAACAAGGGTAAGACACAAGAGAACTCACAGGGTAGTGGAGGTGCGCCTCCGAAACAGAACTCTGGTTACAATAAGCCTCCCTACGTAAACAGACCCACTGGGGCTTGTTTTTCTTGTGGAGCAACTGACCATGTGAAGGGGGATCCCCGTTGTAAGGTTAGACCTTTGGGGGTCCACTCCGCTAATCTGGCCTTCTCCTCCTACGAGGAAGAAGAGATTACAGGAGCATCCTTCTCCTCAGACTCATTTCCCAGCGGAATAGAGGCCGAGGTAGTTTTAGTGTCCCTGGGTTCCTGGGAGCCTAAAGTCGCAGAGGCGTATGCTAGGATTCCGGATAATACCAAGCACTACTTTAAAGACAGTGTGCTGATCAATGGAGTGGATACTCCAGCTCTTAGGGATAGTGGGTGCAGTCGAACTGTAGTGGATTCTACCTTAGTAGACTCAGAGGAAGTTGCCAGAGCTACTCTGATGCCCACTAAGTTGGCTGACGGCCCCCTCCGTATGTTTCCCGTGATCCCTGTTAATCTAACTTTAAATGGTACAGCTGTCAGGATTCCAGTGAGCATTCAGAGAAACGTCCCGGGAAAGGTCTTATTAGGTAATGATCTCAGAGCTTTAGGGCTCGTAGGAGACACTGCCGAACGACCCTACACACGGTCTCAAGCACGGGCGGCATTGGCCAAGTCCAATACGCCGCCCCAGCCGAAGGGGCAACCCAAGGCGAAAGGAGTCTACAAGTCAAGACGGGGGAAAGAGAATATTCCCCCGAGCTCGCCTACCACTGCGGTGGAGGGAGTTGGTCAATCGCCCGAGCCTGACGAGGAGGTGGCGATGCCTGAAGTATTCGACCCCAACGATCATCCTGAACTAAAAGACTTGTTAGTTGAAGGAGGTCCTGATAGGGACGAATTCAGTAAAGGCCAACGTGAGTGCCCATCTCTGGAAGGCCTAAGGAGACAGGCCTGCTCCCAGCTTGAGGGTGAACCTCCTGGGAAGCATAGGATTTATTGGGAAGGTGGACTCCTGTATAGTGGGCCCACAGAGTCTACAGAAGGAGACCATAGGAGGTTGGTGGTTCCCCTTGCTGTTAGACCCTTCCTCCTGCAGTTGGCGCATGAAGTTCCCCTTGCTGGTCACCTTGGTATGAAGAGGACCAAGCAAAGGTTATCCATGCACTTCTACTGGCCCAAGATGGGGGTGCAAGTAGAAAGTCACTGCAGGAGTTGCGCCTCCTGCCAGTTGTCTGGTAAGGTTGGCGCGACAATCCAAGCTCCGTTGGTACCGCTCCCAGTTGTGGGGGTACCATTTGAAAGGGTAGGGATCGACACCGTCGGTCCCCTTGACCCGCAAACATCCTCGGGCAATAGGTTTATCCTGGTGCTGGTCGACCATGCAACCAGGTATCCTGAGGCCATCCCATTGAAAACTGTAACTGCCAAGTCAGTTGCAAAAGCTTTACTCGGCATATTTACTAGGGTTGGCTTCCCTAAAGAAGTTGTGTCAGATCGTGGCAGCAACTTTATGTCGAAGTATATGCAGGCTATGTGGAAAGAATGTGGGGTCACCTACAAGTTCTCTTCTGCATACCACCCCCAGACCAATGGTCTGGTGGAACGTTTCAACAGAACGTTAAAGAGCATGATTGGGGCTCTGGAGGAGCCCCAGAGAAGAAAATGTGATCTTCTTTTACCATGCTTGCTGTTTGCCTACCGAGAGGTACCACAGGAGGGTGTTAGCTTCAGCCCCTTCGAACTTCTGTTCGGTCATCCCGTACGGGGACCCTTAGCCATTGTCAAGGAGGGATGGGAGATGCCCACTCCCCCTGTTACTACCAATGTAGTTGACTATGTGCTAGGGCTCAGAAAACGGATGGTACTTCTGATGGGCTTGGCTAGTGATAAATTGAAGGCAGGGCAAGCGCTGGTGAAACATTGGTACGACCAGAAAGCTTCCCTCATCAACTTTACACCTGGTCAGCAAGTCCTGATCATGAATCCAATAAGGCCTCGCGCTTTACAGGACAAATGGTCAGGCCCTTACACAGTGGTGGAGCCCCTGGGTGAGGTGAACTATTTAGTGGACCTTGGAAGGCCTGGACAGGCTCCAAAAGTGTTTCACGTGAATAGGCTGAAGGCTTTCGTCCCAAGAGTCGAAATCGCAGCACTGCTACTGGCGTCAGACGTTGAGGAAGAGGAGTCAGAACCTCTCCCCGACCTGTTCCACAGCGGTCCTTCAGATAGCTCCATTGAGGGTGTCCGAGTGGCCCCTCACCTGACTTCTGATCAGCAGGCGGAGGTGAAAAGTTTGCTTAGGCAGTTTTCCCCCCTGTTTTCACAGTCCCCTGGTTTGACACCTTGGTGCAAACATAACATTGACACAGGAGACAGTGTACCTACCAAAAGTAGGGGATACAGGATGTCGGATAAAGTACGGTCTTATATTAAGACCGAGGTCAACAAAATGTTAGACCTTGGGTGATTGAACCCTCTAGTAGTCCTTGGTCCAGTCCTGTGGTTCTGGTTCCAAAGGCAGGCACTTCTGAATTGAGGTTCTGCGTGGATTACAGGGCTCTGAATGCTGTCACCAAGACAGATGCCCACCCCTTGCCTCGAACAGATGAGCTGGTGGATACTTTGGGTGCCTCCAAGTACCTCAGCACGTTTGACCTCACTGCTGGCTATTGGCAAATAGCGTTAGCAGAACATGCCAGGGAGAAGACAGCATTTTCGACGCCAGACGGCCTTTACCAATTCCGGGTAATGCCGTTCGGGTTGAAGAATGCACCTGCCACTTTCCAGAGGCTTGTGAATCATGTGTTGAATGGGTTGGACGAATTCTGCCTTGCATATCTGGACGATATAGCAGTTTTCAGTGCCACCTGGGAAGACCATGTGAAACACCTCGGGATTGTGCTCCAGGCTCTTCAGAAAGCCCACTTGACCATAAAGGCTAGTAAGTGCCAGATTGGACAAGGCTCAGTGGTTTACCTTGGACATGAAGTAGGTGGAGGGAGGATACAGCCTCTACCCAGTAAAGTACAAGCAGTACAAGACTGGCCTACCCCCACTACGCAAACCCAAGTGAGAGCCTTTTTAGGACTCACGGGGTATTACCGCAATTTTGTGGCAGACTATGGCACCATAGCTGCTCCTCTGACTGCCCTCACAACTCCGAAGAAACCCAAGAAGGTAACTTGGACCGACGAGTGTGAGAAGGCCTTCAATGGCTTAAAAGACTCCTTGTGCCAGGCCCCTGTGCTCAGGGCCCCTGATTATCAAAGACCTTTTATCGTGCAGACGGATGCCTCTGACACTGGGATAGGAGCTGTACTATCACAAGTAGATGAGAAGGGTAAGGAACACCCTATCGGTTTTATTAGTCGCCAGCTTAAGGACAGAGAGCTCAGATGGTCCACGGTAGAGAAAGAATGTTTCTCTGTTGTGTGGGCCCTAAGGAAGCTGAGGCCCTACCTCTATGGGACCCACTTCACTGTGCAGACTGACCATAAGCCGTTAAAGTGGCTAATGAACATGAAGGGGGAGAATCCAAAGTTGCTTAGGTGGTCCATAAGTCTTCAAGGCTTCGACTTCACTATTGAGCATAGACCAGGTGTCCAACATAGCAATGCTGATGGGTTGTCCAGAATGTTTAACCGACCTGAACAAGAAACTCATCCAGGGGTGGATTAGTTCCCCCTGTCCATAGTCTGGGAGGGGCGAGTGTTAGGAAAGATTTCGTAATTGTAGGGAATTTTCCTTCCATGTGGCAACCCCTAAACTTTTTGCTATTGTTTTTAACCTTGTTCTTGACTTTGCCAGAGAAGTACAGCCTTCTGCCGCACTTCTCTGGGCTTTCGCTCCTTTCTTACGGGGAAACTGACATGCCCTTAAGACAGCCAGTACCGGGGAACGTGGTTTCCCGTAGTTTCCTTTATCGTGTCGCAGCGTTAGTGCAACACGACACAAGAGGGCACTGTAAGCTAAGTTACAGCTCTCTTGGGTCTCTAGCCTTCTACAGGCCCTAGATACTCTTTTAGGATGGTATTTGATCGGTGCAAGTCATTCAGGGACTGGAATGGTGGCAGCGATCGTTTTGTTTATTTTGAGCTCCTTTTGGCGTTCTGAGCACGTTTTTGCACTGAACCCAAAATGGTGGCCTGGCTCCCAAAATGGCCAGGCCGCGAGGCTCCTTTGTCCTGTCCACTGTCCGTCTTGCTCCCTTCACCTTCCCCAGGTCCGGCGACCCGGGGCCTTCCTTATTTGGGCATGTACTTTCCCGCGAAACGTGGTTGCTTTCGCGGGCTTCTACATGTCGTTTGTGTGCCTCCAGGGTGTGGGCTGGGATGTCTGGTCCCAATACACATCCTGGGTGCCAGAGAGTCTGGGGTGGTGTGAATGCCTGGGACCACCGTGGTCCGTGATTGGTCCACGTATGGTATGTGTTTTGATGAGCGGATCTCCCATTGGCTCCCCTCCGTTTTGGCGCGAAGGGAACCGTGGATAAGAGGGAGCTGGAAACACCACTGCCATGTCGATCTCCTGAGTTCTCACGAACGAAGGAATACAGGAGCCAAGTATCCTGCAACTACGAGGCTGGACCGAGGAATCGCTGGTGACCCGCTGAAGGAATCCTCCTTTGCACTGCTGTCGTCCGGAGAGCCCCTGTCCTCCTTTGATCGAACCAGAAGGCCTGTACTGGTGCTTCGACCTTTGGAATAGCAGGAACAGCTATTCCCGGCATCTTCAACCATCTCCTGCCAAGTAAGCCTTCGGAAGCGTCTCTGGGCCATCCAGTTGACTGACCAGCTTACCAAGGAGTTTGGCTCTGCAACCGCCGCCAGGTTGTGTTGTATTGCGAGTCCTTGTCCCTCTCCCACGCTTCGTACGCTTGGCGTCCCCAGGTCTGAAGGGAGGAGGGTTCATTTGGCTCGAATACACACGGCCGCTCCGTTGTCCTGTGCGGCAACAAAACTGTGCCGGTTTCGTCGATTGGGACGTCTTTTCGCTCTACACGACTACAAAGCGTTCCCTGCTCTTCTGAACCTGCCAGCTGCTGAAACTATCGTGGAGAAGCCTGGGTCTGCTTGCTTCGGGGACCGGTGAGTAGTATATCTAGGATCTGGTCGCCCTCCTGCAGTATCCCATTGCTTTTCCCTGCTGTGTAAAAACAGCACCCTTTTGCCGCGCTCGCGCTCTGCTTCTGCCCGCTGTGGAGGCTGCGCTTGAGTTGCGGAACCTGTTCTTCTTCTGCTGTGCACTAACCCGAACTGCCTGACTTCCTCCGAAGAGCTTCCCCTTTTGCCCGTTGGCACCGGCGTGGCAGGTACTTTGAGCACAAGGCTCCACTCTTCGCAGGGCTCGGACTTCCATCTAGTTAGGTGCCTCTGAAGGCGAACTGAGTCTAAAGCGTTATCGAACTGCCTGTTTTCCTTTCCTTTCAGGTGGACTACATATTTCGTGCTTTAAACGCTTGCGACTGTGTATTTGTATATATATTGTGTTGATATGGTATGTGTTGGTTTAATATTGTGATATTGTGATTTTCTCGCTACGGTCATTGTTTTAAAGGCCTTAAAATAAATGTGTATCTATTTTTGATATAACAACTGTTTGGAGTAGTTTGTCAGCGCTCTTGCTTTGTGTGCTCACTGCGGGCTTTCAGTCACCCTCACCCCTCTTGAGACCTAGTCTTGACCGCCGCGATCGCTACCTTGATTGGTCTGGCTTGTCCAGAGGTTACCCTGTTCCAAGTAATTAGGTTGGCCTTCTGAACTTCTGCGCCACCAGGACAGAGTTCAGAAATCCGTCTTAACAGCATCATACTGCCCCAGGACTTGCTCCACCAGGACACCAACTTCGGTGGCACTGAAGCTGGTGCCCCTCTGCCTCTCTGGCCGGGGGTTGTCAGTGGTCCCAGATGGTGTTTGCCCTGACATGACAACCCCAGAGGCAGGAGTGGGTGGGCAACTGGGTCCTGGGGCTGGGCTGTGGAGCGATGGAATCCCAGTCGGGAGTCTTCGGTTCCAGCAGGGGTGGTCACAGCAACAGCACCCCTGGCTGATGTGCAGGCAGCAAATGGAGGGGACACGGGCAGCAGGCTGTCAGGCAGCAGCAGATGGCAGGTGGGAGCGTGCTTGGGGCTCTGCGGGGCAGTAGTTCGGCCTTCTGGGCAGGAGCGTGGTCTTCCGTGTGCTTACGCGTGGCCAGCTTGATACGGAGTGATTTGGCACGTGAAAAATCTGCACGTCAGCGTGTAATTAGAGGAAAGGCCCTCAGCGCGTATGCACGTCAGCACGCATATGCGATTCCATTGGACCAAAGGCCCTTAGCGCGTGAGCGCGTCTGTGACGTGACGCGCGCAGGTGTTACCCTCATTGCACGTGATGACAGAACACACGTGGATTTCCACCAATCGCGTGTGAAAGTTCCCGGCACCCCGGAACACACGTACCCAGGCTAATCGCGTGTGTAACTTCCCGCGCGCCCCCGAAATACACGTACCCCGCTCAATCGCGTGTGTAACTTCCCGCGCGCCCCCGAAATACACGTACCCCGCTCAATCGCGTGTGTAACTTCCTGCGCACCCCCGAAATACACGTACCCCGCTCAATTGCATGTGAAACTTCCCGTGCACCCCCGAAATACACGTACCCCGCTCAATCGCGTGTGTGACTTCCCGCGCACCCCTGTTATACACGTACCCCGCTCAATCGCGTGTGTAACTTCCCGCACGCCCCTGGAATACACGTACCCCGCTCAATCGCGTGTGTAACTTCCCATGCGCCCCCGAAATACACATACCCCGCTCAATCGCGTGTGTAACTTCCCGCGCACCCCCGAAATACACGTACCCCGCTCAATCGCGTGTGTAACTTCCCGCGCACCCCCGAAATACACGTACCCCGCTCAATCGCGTGTGTAACTTCCCGCGCACCCCTGAAATACACGTACCCCGCTCAATCGCATGTGAAAATTCCCGCACACCCCCGAAATACACGTACCCCTCTCATTTGCATGTGAAACTTCCCGCGCACCCCCGAAATACACGTACCCCTCTCAATCGCATGTGAAACTTCCCGCTCACCCCCGAAATACACGTGCCCCACTCGCACAGGCCCAAGCGCAGTATGGGACATTCATCATTGCTGTATATTGCCACTTTTGTAATGCGCAGGAACGCTACCGCCTGTCTTCGTGTGGCGGACGTGTTTCGGCTTGTGCGTGTCTTTGGCTGTGCGCAGCTTTGCCCTATTCGATTCCATGAATACGTGTGGTTCGAGTGCGTGTGGGCGTTCCGTCTGCTTCCCTGCAGTACATCCCCAGTTACACCCTTATTTTCGCGCGTTGTTCCCCATTCCACGCGTTACGCCCCGTGTCCCGCCCACTTTCTGGTGTATGCGCCGAGGTTGTGCGCTTTCACTGTGCGCGTCGCGCACGCCTTTCGGGATGTTGCAGTGACTTGTGCGCCATGCACGGGTTTGGCGCACATCCCGAGGTGTACACGCGCAGGGACTTCCATGAATCGCCTGTTTTTTTCCGCTTGCGCCTGCTTGCGCCTGCTTGCGCCTGCTTGCGCCAAGATTTTCAGCGCATGTTTGTTCCATGAATCGGCCCCAAACTGTCTTGGCCACCTGGCATTGGTGTGTTTGTAAATGTTATTAAATCTTGTATTATACCCTTTAGCTGGAGAAAGGCGATATTAATTCCAGTTTTTAAGAATAGTGTACAATCTCTTGCTAAGAATTATTGATTATTGGCTCTCATTGATTCAATTTCAAAAATGTTTGCTAAGTGCATTTCAGAAAAATGTAATTTCTGGATTTCTATTATATTAGGGTTACAGCAGACATGATTTAGAAAAGGTTTTTCAATCTGGCATAATATTATTATTTTCACGTTTTAAATAAGGGCAGAAATTGTATATTTGTTATGTGAATTATTCTAGAGCATTTGACTGTGTTATTAGAAACAAATGATGCTAAAAACGTCTACTGTGGGGTATAGATTGTGGTCTGCTATACTTCATGCTAATACTTCAGTGCAGATAAGATTGAATGAAGAAGGTTTACTGTTTTAGGAGATACCAACTAATATGGGAGTCAAACAGGGATGTATGTTATCCCCCACATTGTGCGATCCTTGGCTTCAAGCCCAGGGATTGAGTCCCTCCAGTGATGAAATCCCTTCACTGGCTCCCCGTGGCTGCAAGGATTAAGTTCAATACCCTTTGCATTGTTCACAAGGCTTTCTGAGGCCTGGACCCTGCAATGCTCTCTTCCTAAATACTAGCCTTCCCGAGCCCTCTGCTCGTCTTCCTTCACCCCTCTGTGGGTGAGCCACTTCTCCAAGCAGAGACTTGGGGGGAGATCTTAATCCTCTGCAGGTGCCTCCCTCTGGATCAGCCTCCCTGCCTCTCTACGTCTTGAGCTGGATCTCCTTAAATTCCGGAAACTCCTCAAGATTTTCCTTTTCACCTCCTCCATCTCACTCGCCCTCCCCTGTTAACAACCTCTTTCTGCTCTCTCTCTCTCCTCTGCTCAGTTTCGCTGACTGGCTCCCTGGTGTACCTTCAGAGCCTCACAGGTTCTAAGCTTTTCCTTGCCAGTCTCCTGCACTTGCCCCCTGGCCCTTGCACTTGCCACAGCACTACTGCACTTTGGTTACGACCCATGAGAGTGTTATCCCGTTGCCCTTAGCCCATGTTCTGATGGGACTGGGCGCACTTGTCCCTATTGCTCCACCCACACACTTCCTTTTCTGTTCATCTGCATAATCTGAATGTACTATGCCTAGTAAGATTGTATGGGCCTCATTACACGGATGGCGCAAAGGGATTACCGGCACCGGTAAGGGCACCGGTGCCGGTAATCCCTTAGTGCCATACTACGAGGTCCCTCAGCGGGTCCCGTCCTTAACGTGTGGCCAGACCACACGTTAAGGAAGGGACTTCAGGGCAAATAACGGTACCGCTAATAGCGGTACCATTATTTGCTCCTTCCCCATTCCCATTGAGCCCTATGGGGGCTCAAGTGGGAATGGGGAAGGGCCTTGGTGAATAGGGAATTACCGCCCGCCAACCTTGGAAAGGGGCGGTAATTCCCCCATTCACCAAGGCGGACTCGGTAAAATACCGGCGGCAACCATGGCGCTAATAGTGCCATGGTTACCACCGTCCGTGTAATGAGGCCCTATGTCTTGTTTTCCCTATGTCTTCCCCTCCCATGCATAGTTGCGCTGTGAAACACTTGTGTATATCAGCGCATAGTAAATAAACAATCAATCTATCTTTATGTGGCGGATATGGGTAAAGTGCTTGATAACATGCATAATTTTCCTCCCCGTTTAGGGGAGTTGCTGATAAGTTGGTTATCATTTGCAAACAATACTGTTGTTCTAGATAGAACAGCCAATGGTTGGCAGAGAAGGTTATCTGCTTTGTCACTGTACTCTAAAGAAAATGGGCTATCTATGAATGATGGTAAAACAAAAATTAAGATTATAAATACGGGATGTAAAAAGGTGAATAAATTCATATGGAAGTTAAATGGACAGCCTGTAGAGGTTGTTGAGGAGTATAAATATCTAGGAGTGATGATTGGTAAATATCTGGGGCAAGAGGAAGCTATATTTCTTAAAATACTGGCTAAATATTACATTATTAAGAGCTTTATAGTGACAAGAGGGGGATTTTCCCTTGAAGGTATGCTTTAAATTATACTCTACAAGCATTGTGCCTGTCATTTTGTATGACCTGGAGGCATTTCTTGACAAAGAGGTTATCTGGGCGAAACTGCTGGAAGTCAGATTGTGGGCTCCACTCTTAGCTTACCTAGTTCTACTCCAGTCGAAGCCATATAATGTTAATTAGGCCTCACTTCAATTGTGACCTTATGGAAGATGTCTAGAAGGAGGATGAATCCTCTTTGCTGGAGATTATGTTATAATATAAGTATGAATATTTTAAGGCTTTTGAAATATTTTTAAAGAGATGGAGGGGTTGATTCATGGATTTTGTGTGCCGAAAAACAGGGATTTGTGCGCCATTCTGCCCGCAAATCCCCATTTATTAAACAGGGCGCCCACATCCCTGTTTTTCGGCGCACAAATTCCATGAATCAGCCCCAGAATGGGAATAGAAAATAGACCTTTGTGTTTTAAAGGCAGGGTTTGGGAATGGAACACAGACCTTTGTGTTTTAAAGTCAGGCTTTGGGAATGGAACAATTATCAATTTTGTGTTTGATGTCAAGGACACCACATTAATTATGTTGGTGGCTATAACGTTAATCCTGCTAAGAAGGATTTTGAAAGTTTCAAATTTGTCCAAGCTCCCACCTGTGTCAATCTATTTGGGAGTTAATTAAATTAATATACAGTAAAATATGCTAAGGGTCTAAGCAATTTCCCTCCCCACCCACTAATGAAAGAGAATAGCTTAATTGAATAGATCCCCACGCTGACATTTTGTTGGACAATCTACTTACTTTTGGAAATCTCTGGGCTTGGCAATCATGGAGACTAAGCAGGGCTTCGCTTTGGGGGAAAATAGGATTCTGGACAACACTTCAGTCAATGGAATCCCACAGCAATTATCCCTTTATGGCACAAGGTAAGTATCACAGCCTCTGTTTTCTGGTCTCCCCAGCAATGGGAATCTCCAAACCTCTTTCAATATTTTCACCCAGACGATTTTTCATACTGGTGGCAATATCCTATATAGGATTGTGCCCATAAATATGGAAGTCACATCTGCTAAGGTCGAGCTTGGTCCCTGGTCAGATCACTACCTTCTTGGTTTTGAGATTCCTCTTCCTTCTGTAATTGTAAAATCTCCCTTTCCTACTAAGCAAAATTGTCTTTATTAGGAAATCAAAAGGGATTACTCATGAGGTCTTTGCTTCGTCCGTTCTCCCTCTACTACCCTCTTTGGATGATGATGGGCCTCATTACACGGAAGGCGGTAAGGTTTTACCGGTACCGGTAAGGGTACCAGTACCGGTAAAACCTTACCGCCTTACTACGAGGTCCCTTTGCGGGTCCTCCCTTAACGCCTGGTTTTTCCAGGCGTTAAGGATGGGACCCGCAAAGGGACCTCAGAGCTAATTATGGTACCGCAATTAGCGGTACCGTAATTAGCACCTACATCATTCCCATTGAGCCCTATGGGGCTGACTGGCTATGATGTAGGGGTAATGGAGGATGGCGGAATTAGCGCCATCACCCACCTTGGAATATGGCGCTAATTCCGCCATCCACCAAGGCGGACCCGGTAAGGGACCGGCAGCAGCCATTGCGCTAATAGCGCCATGGCTTACCGCCTTCCGTGTAATGAGGCCCGATGTGTCTCTCGATGACTTCACATCAATCTTTAGGAGGGCTATCAATTAGACGTACGAATCCTTAGCACCCCTTAAACAATCTATCCAAAAAAAGTCTACCTCCTTTAACCTGTGTTTCGCTTCAGTGGTGCTCTCTGCTAGGATAGCAAAAAGGAAAGCAGAACACTACTGGCGCAAATATCCAACTGATGCATCCCTTTGTGCTTATAAGGCAACTGTAAAATATTTTAAAAACATCTTGTCAAAGGCTAAGGAAACAAAGTTGAATGCTTGGATTGAGACAGCTAAATCCAAGCCCAGGGAGCTGTTCAATGTTTTACACGAATTAAAGGGTAGCACAGTGGATGCCCATTTTGAGGTGGATAATGAATGGTGCCAGAATATTCATCACTACTTTGAAAACGACACAAGTCGCATGTGCATAACTATTATGATCTCAAAGATATTGGATAATAAGACATTTTCAATGTAAGTCAATAACCATATATTTATACATATAAACAGCAGTTTCAGGTTTGGTTCTCGGCCTCATTCCCTGAAACCATGTGATCCAGGCATGCACATTAGGCTGTTGGTTTAGGCTTGCGATCAAATGATAAATCACTCTGTTGGGGCCCAAAAGCTGTGCTAAGGGAGGCAGCAAAGATGATATCTTTCTTGATGGCATGCCATTCCCCAGTGAAGTCAGGATTTCAGTCGACAGATGTTTTCCATTTAGGGTATTTTTCAAAGTTCTGCTTCACTTGATGTTTGTCTCTGTTTTTACAGCCCACCACTACAATTCTGTCATGCTGTGGCCACAGCCTTCTAGTTGGGCTTGAAAATTTCAATGCAATTGTTTATCAACTGGGAAGGCCTGGGCAAAGCCAGCACTGGGGAAGTTTTTTTTTAATCTCTCTGTTGCAGTCTGCCCCACTGTCCATCGGAAATGTCATTTTGGCTAGTCCACAGTCTTTCGTTTTCTTTGCAAAGAGAAATCTTTATTAATGTGGCAACTTTAAGTGAAGGGCTGCTGTTCAATTTGTTCACTCACAAATATATATGTATTTATCTGCTATCTGTGTTTTGTGCTGAAAGATGGGTTTTTAGTCACGTGAAAGGAAAAATATTCACATGGCTTTGAATTCTGCCTGCAACGCCCACTTATTTACGCTTAGGGTGCATAGCATTTTGATATTTGACAGTTTCAAAGACATTGCTACATTTATCTCTCAGCCAACACCGTGCTTTTGGTTTTCAAATCGTTTTTATGTCATCTGCTGTCACGATCCTACCCACCTGCCACCCAGCACCACTACATGCTCCCATTCAGAGACCCTGTTTATGGCATAATTGCGCAGTTAAAACCTACAAACTGCCTCTGCATTAATTTACTTGTTTTACCGCTGCAGTTTTGGACCAGTCTAATTTCCATTCGAGGTCTGTGGGTGTGGTGGTTGACTGAATGGCTGTGCGTCCACAGTCGTATGAGTCCATTGAAAATATATCTTGCAATAGCTTTTGTCTGTGCCCCTCGATCTCACAGGCATCAGCAAGATTCATGCTTTCTTCAACCATCTACTTGAAACCTGGAAAGACCTTGGGCTTGGCAATTTCAGCGGTATCCTCCAGTTGAGTGGAGAGATTTCTTTTGATGGTGTTGACCTGGACAGGACGTTCCACAGATTCAAGGTAGTGGTCCTTCACTCTGAGTACTATCCCATCCCTCCTGTTGTCACATGTTATCTCTTTCACCCCGTATTGGCAGGAAGAGTACACCAAGAAATTCCCCCATGCCTAGTAAAAATCTTTTCTGGAGGAATATTGTCGCTGATGTCAAAACAATTGTTTGGGATTGACCCAATGATTTAATTACCTAAACTAATAGAATAATGTTGAGTATCAACCGCCATTCCAATGAAGGTGTCTGTACCCAAAGTGATACTTTGAGGGTCACTGTTATCCACCAATATTCGAAAGGTCTTGTGTTCTAGGTCTACTTTAGGTGGCCGATTTAAAGACAAACCTTGTTGCTGGAGGTAGGAATTCAAATTTATATAGAGGCGAATAGTAAATTGTCACACCTGTCTTGGGATGGCAACCTCTTCTCACACTTGAACTTCAACCACATAAGGTAGCAATTGAGCTGACTGGAATGCTTTTTTCAGTGTTGTCAATGCCCATTGGGTTAGCCCAGTCGTGACCAGGCTTTATTATTAATCAGTTCCAAATTGATTGCCAATCGGTGGAGAATGTCACTTCCTAAATGAAAGACGGAAGGGACATCTCTCACAACCCAACAATTATGTTCTATGCTTTTGTTGCCAATGGAACATTTTAGCATACACCTACTTGGCAGGAAATGTTTGGAATTTGGAGTTTCCAGACCTACTTCCTAATTGTCAATCAATTTAAATATGTGAATGGTGTGATCTTTTGGAGGTTTCCTGAATAATCCTTTGCCTACAAAGCTTTGTCCAGGCATACTCTGGTGAGCACAGGCTCCTCCCCCTCATTTACCTGAAAGGGGAACAATGACTGTTCACTCTTTTTCAGAATGTCCATCAGAGATTGAGCTGGTTCTTCATTGTCTTGTTTAACAGGACTCAATGTTTCTTCTGATTTTGAACTGGTGTAAAATTCCAGAGTGTCCCCTTACAGTGTGGAATTTCAATTAAAGCTGGGAGGACGGTTGATTTTCAAGAATGGAGAAGGGTTCCCATCACCATTTTATTCTCCTACAGAGATGATGGTGATGTCTGGGACCTGATTATTCTTGAAATGGAATTCTACTTTCTCAGAGAGTTGGTGAATTAAATGGCAGGTACCATTCATGCCGACATAATTGGTGCTCATTTTTAATTTTATAGGCTGGTTATTCTGGGTCCAGGGGACATTATTTACACAGTCGATTAGAGGAGGTAACCTCCACAGGAGATTGTTCCCTAGTAAACAAGGTGTGCTCTCTGGAGTAACGACTGTCATCGGATGTTTTAATCAATGTCGACCAATTTCTATCTCCAGGTTCGCAATCTCTTCTACGGAAATGTCATTGCTGTCAACATTTTGGATTTGTCTGGGAAGTGGTGTGAGGGGAATTTGGTGACCCTCCCACTGTCCTGAGTTTAGTTGGTCAAAGGTCTTTTTGGAAAGGAGGGTGGCTTGGGATCCAGTGTCCACCAGAGCTGATAATTCACACTGACCCTGCACCTTTACTGGTGCATACAATCTGCCTTCCTTCTCCTCTAGGGTGTAAAAAAAATGTTACTGACCAGGCGTCCTTACCGGGTCCCGCAAGGGAACCTCGTAATAGGGCATCCTGTAATGAAGGGTGCCGGTCCCGTCCCGGCACCCTTCATTACGGGAGCGCCTATGTTGTAATGAGGCCCTGCGTGTTCCTGGGTGATCTTTTGTGTCGGAGACCGGGAATCTGTAAGGAACATTTTAAAACCAACACTCCTCTTTCTCCCCAAGTCTTTGCTGTCCCCATTTACCTGGCGGCAGTTCTCAGAACCTGTTTGGGGGAAGGATACCTCTTCCATTTCTAGTCTGTCTAGCTCACATTTTGGGAGTTCAATAGTTTCTTGTTCTGGGTAGGTCTCCATACTTAGCGTGTTCAACTCAAGGGGCCTCATTACACGGTAGGCGGTAACCATGGCGCTATTAGCACCATGGTTGCGCCGGTATCTTACCGTGTCTGCCTTGGTGGGTGGCGGAATTACTGCCCTACTCCAAGGTGAGCGGGGGCGGTAATTCCCCATTCACCAAGGCTCTTCCCCATTCCCATGTTTGCCCCCATGGGGCATAATGGGAATGGGGAAGGTGCTAATTATGGTACCGCAAATTGCGGTACCGTATTTAGCTCCGAGGTCCCTTTGCGGCACCCAACTTTAACGGCTGGTAAAACCAGCCGTTAAATTCGGGTCCCGCAAAGGGAACTCGTAGTAAGGCGGTAGGGGTTTACCGGTACCAGTGCCCTTACCGGTACCGGTAAACCCCTACGGCCTACCGTGTAATGAGGCCCAAGGTCTTTTAGGAAATATATTCCTTTGGGAGAGTTCCCCCCGTTCCTGAAAGAGGTTTGCTTACCTCAATCCTCCAGAGACTCTTCTCTTTCAAAGGGGATTATCCTAAGTTCCTCTACAAAGCTGGTTCTTCTTTGGCCTCTCCTACTTACCCTTTGCTCTTTGGGTTCTAACGTCCCAGGGGCGGAAGAGACACCTCTAGGATGAGAGGTTTCTAGGGGTTCTGTCTGGGTGAGAAAGGAAGCTTTCCCCTTCACAAGAACCTGTTGTTTGTCAGACGTTTCCTCCCATCATTAACCCACTGAGGCACCAGAACTGGGGGTTGGGGAATCCTGGGAAGCAGAGTTTGGTTGAGGGTTGGACTGAGCCCTCAGCATGCGCTCCAAATCGTCCATGAGTTCCTGGACCTGTCGCTCCAGCCGCAAGACTTTTTTTGGGTTGTAGGGAGGTCTCGAGTCATACCTCTTCTGCTCCCGAAAAGGGCAACTTCCCATCCTCCCTGAGAAGCTCGGGTATTGGAAATTTCCCCCATAATTTTACATCCTGAATCTCCCATCTCCCAGGTTTAGGGATCTATTGTCCTGGAAGCTGGGAGAGAGAGGAGGATTATTTTGGGAGTTCTGGTTTGGGGAGTATCTGGGGGAAAAGTTCAAGTTGGGAGGTGAAGTGATACTTCTCTCCTGAGGGAAGTTTAGAGGAAAGTTTTCTGGGGCAGTACTTACCTGGTTGGCCCTCCCACCCCAGGGTCAGGGGAGTGTATACATACCCCAGGATCGGGGTGGTACCCTTATACCAAGGGCTTACATAGGTGGCAGGGTAAGAGGGATCAAAATTCGGAACCCCTGCCTGACTACAATTCGATTGGTGGGGGTCCCTTTTGCCCTTAATTGTGCTTGTTGGCAGGAGAGTTATATTTAGGCCCCCCTGTCTCCAGGCCCAAAGGAGTGGTAGTTCTCTACACTACCACCTTCGCAGCAGCAGGTGTGATTGATGGGTTAGGGATTTTGGGGGTGTTTTTACTCTCAGTGGGCTTCTGGACCTCATAGATCCTGGTGCCTGTTCAATTACCCAATCCAGGGCCCTGTGCTCATGAAAATCCTGCACCAACTGAGTTATAATGTATTTTGGGCACGCATAAAAATTAGTGGTCACAAACTCGCTAATATGGGTGTTCATCCACCGGGAAGTCTGCTCAAAGGCACAATTTAACTCCTGAACAAACTCCCTATGTTGAAAAGGAGTGTGGGAGCCCCTCTACTGAAAACAAACATGGGTCAAATACCCTGTTCTATGGAATTTCTTCCACTCAGGACGGTCTACAACCTTGTTTCAGCTCACTCCACCCTTCACAGAGGAGAAATATCAATTTCCATATCAGTCTTTGTCCCACCAACAAGGGCAGTCCAGCACCGAAATGCTAGGCAATTCTCCTCTGCCTGATCCTCTCTGCATTGCAAATTATATTCAGCCTTACGGGCCGCCAGGTGTGTTTCTATGTATAGAGAAATATTTTAAAATGGCCACCTTATAGGTGGACTATTTATAATGATCCAGGTCCTCTAGTCCAGCAAAGAAACTGGAGTACTCAGGTGAGAACGCCAATTTCGCAAATGTGACGCAATTCACATAATTTCTGATCTGGAATGATGCCACCATCTGCTCATAAAGTTCTAGGTGCTCCCATACGGAATACTTGGCATTCTTGCAGTATGGGGTCAGGAACTCTTTATGGCCTTGATTTGTCTTATTTGGTCTTTAACAAAACCCAGGCTCTGTTTCGCTGTCTTTTTCTTCCTCTGCACCTGAGTCCATTTTTTTAATTTGATTTTTTTATTGTTATAGCTGATATTAATCAACTTTTCCATATAGAAAACAATTTACAAATTAAATACAAATTTATACATGTCACTTTTGCAATTTACAATTTAACACCTTCCCTACCATTTACAATTTTCCATTTGACACATTGCGTTTTGTTACTACTTGTTGACTACTTAAAGCTATAAGGATGCTACAGTTTCAAATTCATGCAATTTTAACTCATTCAAAAATGCAATTGTTCTTATTGAAACCACCGTGGAAATACCAGAGTAAATAGTTTGCCACAATGTGTCAGATGTAGAAACACCAAATGGTCCCATTAACTGTTTGAAGTACTTTACTCGATGGTTAAGGAGTGTGTCGCATTCAGTGAGTAAGTGTCTCAATGTTTCTATTTTATCTTGATGGTTGCAATACCTGTAGTATTTTTGTTCAGCGTTAACAAGGTTTCGCCGGGACATCAGCTGTCTTGTTGGCCATAAATTCAAACGCATTTGAAGAAAGTCATTTGGATGTTTCATGGATGGTGACCTGATCAGGTATTGTTCTGGATAGGAATGTCTTTTTACTGTGACCGTTGAAGGATCATAATCACGGTAATTAGAGCATCTGACTTGTTTTGCCCCAATCCATTGCAAAAATCCTGGTCTTTATCTGCATGGGATTCTGGAGCAGAATTCCCAATGAGGCATCTATTGTCACCAAGGTGTTGATGACTAAATTTCACCATTTGGATATGAAACTGTCTTTGGATGCAAAAATATAAACGGCCAACGTTCCCAATACCATAGATGAATTCCAAGCTAGAATTCCATCTAAATAATGCTATTACTAGCCATATATATATCTCATGTTGAGAGATATCAGTCCCAACTCGTATCTAATGATGGGTAATTGGGTTGATGTGGGTAGATGAAGTACTTCCCTCTAATATTTTGCTTCCAGACTATTCCAAAAGTCCTCCTTTATGATAGGTTTAGTTTCTGAAGAATGCAACAATTTGGGTGTTACTTTTTGGTTGTAGAATGTTAAAGCAGGGACTAGGGTAAACTTCCCATATTTTTTTAAGATGATCTTGGTTTGTTGGATAAATGTTGTTACCCTGTCTTGTTGCTGTTGTTTGAACACGGCGATTTGATTAATTGGCAAAATTTGAGCTCCTAGGTGTGTGTAGTGATTCACTACTTGGAGAATCTCCCCATGAGATTCCAGTTGTGTGATTTATTTTTAGTGTCTTTTGAGAGACATTAAAGATCATGACTTTCGTTTTTTCACGATTTATGCTTAGATGATTAGCATTAGTATATGTTATGACTGCGTCCAATGCTTTCTGTAGGCCCATGGGAGTTTTTGACATTATAACCAGATCGTCTGCATACATTAAAAAAGGGATGCTTTTGTTTGCTAATTTGGGTGGGTCTGTGCAAATATTGTTGAAGGTCTCTCCCACATCAGATATGAAAAAATTGAACAACACTGACGCAAGCGTACAGCCCTGTCTCAGCCCTCTAAATGTTCGGACTGCATGTGATAGTTTGCCATCATTTGTTAATCTAATCTGTACGCTGTTGTCTGTATGCAGATCTTCAATTAGATGTATAATGTATTTAGGGCAACCTTGGAATGTGAGTTTTTTTATTAGCAAATCATGAGAGACAGAGTCAAACGCAGCCCGCAGGTCTATATATATATGATGTATAACGGCTGTTTAATTGTTTTATGATGCTCAATAACTGATGATAAGGTTAGTAGGTTGACACAAGTTCCCATTCCAACTACAAATCCAGTTTGTAATGGATCTCTGGCTCCCGATTGTAATGTCCATTGATTGAAGTCTCTGAGAATAAATCTCGGGAAAAGCTTGCCTGAGGCATCTAGCAAAGAGATCGGTCTATAGTTTTTGGGTAACTTTCTGTCTCCTTTTTTGAAAATTGGGATAATAATCGCTGATTTCCACGTTGCCCGTATTGTGTTTAATTTTATAACCTGACTAAAAATGAGAGTTAGGATCTTTGCCCATTGGGCTGGATTTTGTCTAAACGTATGGTTGCTCATGCCGTCGGGACCAGGAGCACGTGAGTTTGTTAGTTTATTTATGAAGTACAAAACATCTGCTTCTTCGATGTTGAGACCTTCATAATTGGAGCATTCGCTTCAGGCTCGACTGGACTCAGACCTTTCTTTCTTGTAAATGTTACTGAAGTATGATGTACAGTCTAGTTCACTCACCCCGTTGATTTGTATGTTTTTTTGAGTAGTGTTGGTGCTGGCATTAATCAATGCCCATGTCTGTCCCATATCTTTATTGAGACTACTTCTCAGCATGGACTCTGCATCTTTTTGAAACATATTAATTCGATGGGCTCGTAGCCAGTTTTTATATTGGCAATTGAGTGTTTTTATTCTCTGAAGGTTATCTGAGCAATTTGAGCTCAAAATGAGTCTTTTATTTTTTCTTAAAGCTGTTTTTTAGCTTGAACAAGAACATCAAATTCGTGTCTCGGTTTGAAGTATTCTTACTTGTGGTCCTTATATGTTACAGTGTGGAGGTGAAGAAATGATGTGTAAGCAGTGGAGGACATTTGACTGTCTTGCATGTTTAGCTTTTTTTCAAACTCAGATAGGTTCTGCCCATTCCATTTTAATCTCGTTCTAGCGTTGTTTGCTGTTAGTTGATGTTCATAAGTTTCAGTATTTCTCTGAGTGGTCGAACCCGCCAAAATCCATTTTAGATTTAGAACTTTATGATCACTATGTATCTGCTGAAGAACATTGAAGCTTATGTCTCTGTTAAATGTCTCGGGTTCAGGTACACATAATCAATTATGGAGGATGCTGTTTCTCTTCTCCAAGTTGTATTGGGAGTGATGTCCCCCAGTATTGAACCATTGCACATGACTAGTCTATGATCTTTGACTAGTCTCTTCCATCTCAAGCAAATTAAATTACATTTTTGGTTGTAAGTTGGTATGAGTTGTAAATTTATGTCGCCTGCCATTATCACAGTCGTGATCTCCGGAGACTCCATAATGGTGTTCAGTAAAAATTCCAGATCTAGAAAAAAGACTTAATCAGATATACCTTTAGGATTTCTATAGACGTTTAGAATGGCCATTGTGCCTTCCAGATATTCCAACCTAACAAGCTGCAAGTATGGGTTTGGAGTTAGCCAAGGAGAAAGACGCCAACTCCTATGGTTCCTAGTGATTACCATTAGGCCAGTGGAAGTTCTTCCGCATCTCCCAGACTTTGCTGGATTAAGCAAAACGGTGTGGTCTTCCCAAATTGGGCTGCTGATTAACCATGTTTCTTGTAACAATATGATGTCATGTGGGGCAAGAACTTCTGCGCTGGGGCCCAATAAATGAATATGACCACGAGTGTTCCAGCTGATTAGGGAGATGGAGCTTTGTTCTCTGCTTGGTTATGACCTGTTCATCGATTCCCTTTCTTCAATGTATGAATGAGTGACATTATTTCCAAATGTCTGTTTTTCCAGGTAATTATCTTTCTTTTCCATCACAATGTTTCCTTTGGCATCCATGCATGTAGGATCTCTGGCCAAAACAAATCCCAGGGCAAATATTTCGATTCTGGCTTGCCATAGGCCATTTCTGGTTAGATTAGATTGTATCCAGAGTCTCACTATGGAGTGATCATTCTCTTTGAAGAATTCAACTTGTCCAATGTCAGTGGAGGATATGTCTTTTAACGAATCCACTTCTTCGCAGATTGCCAATATTGTTGTGCGGTTTAGGACATAGTGTGGATATGGAACCGGATGACACTTTAAGATTAGCCTGTAATGCGTGTTCCATTTTTGTCTTAGGGTGTTTTTATTTGCATTGGTTTGTTTCACTTCTGTACTGTTTATTTTTCGTTTGTCTTGCTCCTCTGGTTTACCAAATCTGTGCTGAATATTTGATATTTGTCTTTGTTTTCTTGAATTATTTTTTTAATTGGATGACTTTGCTTAGTCATATTAAATTTGAAATAGTTTTCAATTGCCCTTGCAATTTGATGTTCAATTTCAACAGATTTTGATTGTTGACTCATCGGGAGCAATTCACTTTCTGTTTCTGTATTGTGCTGTCCATTTTTGTCGCTATTCTGGTGCTTTGCAATTGATTCTGTCTGATCCATAATCTCCTGATGTGACTGATTTCTTGTAGATATTTGTTTTGGTTGAGAATTCTGTGTTTGTTCTTTAAGTATCAGAAAGCTATTTAGTTGTAATTTTTGCACTTCTTGGTCATACAATACAGACTGTGCCTGGATGTTAGTTTGCACTTGAAATGATGGTAAAATGCTTGCTTCATTGTTCATGCATGTTAAGGTCATTTGTGATTTTGCAGCAGGATTTTGACTCGATAAGGAATTCTGAGATTCTTGATTGTTTGTTGTAATTCCATATTTTTTTTATCAAGTTTTCAATCTCGGCTCTAATGTCCGCCAATATTGAGAATCCTTCTTCTTTTAGCTTCGACTCAGAATTTTTCACAACGGTGTCACTCATGAAAGTTGTTTGGGTTTCTGTTCTCTCTGTCTGATTGTGTCCTAAATTGTTAATAGGATTCGTCATTAGCGTTTTTCCTAATTTGTGGCTGCTTTCAGGTTGAATTTCAACTTTTCGTTTGTCAGGTTGGACTGCAAGCTAATCTATTGGCCTAGGTACAGTTTCAATGTAGTTGTTAGTTTGCGCCTCATTCACACCTATCGAAGCAATTAGTTGATTCAAAGGTAGATAGTCTTGGATGTTAGGTGTGCTGATTGAAATCGAAGCTTCAGGCATTTTCTTTCCTCGTTTTGCTATTCTCATCTGCATCAAATTGTTTTTTTTTAGTGTCTTTTAGTTTAGGTATAAGCCATTGATGTAAGCTCTTGATCGCAGGGATAAACCCTCTTGATTTTTTGATTTTTTCTTACTTATATCAAGATTTTTCTTTTGATTTTTGTTTTGAAACAGATCGTATGTCATGGGTCTAACAGCACCCAAACTCCTCAATTCCTTCATTCTGGACTGCGTTTTGTCGATGGTGACAAGGGTGCTCATATCAGCCATTGCTCCCATATCATGTGGAGCAATATGTATAGTATTCTGTTTTTCACCTTGTTGCACGGCCACATTGTTTTCAATAATTTGGACCGATTTATCTGCTCCAGTGTCTATTAGAACTTCCTCAATTATATGACTTATTTCAGGGAGGTTAACACAGTTTTTTTCTATGGTTCTTCCATTAACCGCATGCCTTCCATTACACCAGTTAGTAAAACTAGATGCAGTTGTCAGTTGGTTCATCTAGCCTACAAGTTGGTCCAATTGTTTTGCTTGTAATGTTATTTTATTTTCCAAAGTTTCGAACAATTTTGTTAATGTAACCACTGTCATATGCATTGAATTGAAAGTGATTTCAAGAAGTTTGCCTTGTGAATGGATCTCATCTACTGCCTCATTTGTCAAGATGGGCATTTCACTATGCCTTGGGGACGATTTACCTTCCGTCACTGAACCTACCAATGACGTGTGTGTTGTATGGGCCGAGTTGTCAAATAAACTTGGTGATTGGTATAGGCTATTCTATCCCGATGATATTGGGGAAGACGATGCTGTAGCCGATATTTTTTCCAAGTTAGTACTTGAGCCTTCATTCCTATGTTCAAGATCAATTGCTATAGGCGAGAGTGGAATATTTTGCATCTCAGCTGATAGTTGGTTGTTTTTTTGGGTTTTAGACTCCATGTTTTTGGATGTGTCCAGCAGCAGTTGAACTTCTGGTGTTAGGACTATTTCAGTTTGAATTTCCAGACATGTTTGATTATTAAATTTGAGCTGGGTATTGAGTAAAGACGTCTGGTTATTAAACACATCTTTTTTTGAATATTCAAACTTATTGCACTGTTGGGCTTGTCCTGGATCTCCGCTGCGGACAATTGAGTATCCTTCATGTTTTCAGCACATAATACAATTTTTGCTGCCACATTATTGTTAGATTGACTTCCAGCTGAAAGCAATTGAGTGTCTGTTATTGAAACATTTTTTGAGTCGCTGATAGTCTCAGGGGCAGATTCAGCCGACATAATGTCACTAGATTTAACTGTTGGAGCTGGCATAATCTCACTGGCTTTGGCAGCTGGGTCTGTGGAACAAAGCTTTGCTTTGCAAAACTCACGAATGTCTCCTTCGCAATTCTTTTTTCCACAATAATCCGCAGATTGAGTTCGTAATTTTCTTTTCAAGTTGGTCACAGTTGGACATTTGTTAGGAGTTGATTTCAGGGTTAATGACGTACTTGAGATTTTTGTGTTCTTTGTCATTGTTGATCTTAAATAGTAACCCTTGTATTGCATAAATGACTCTTCTGCAGATTTTGTTGCAGGTTCTGACCAGCACTCTCACCAAATGGTTGTACGATGTCGTTTTTTCTTGCTGCTCAAAAGGGCATTGCCTCAGAGTCGCAGCTAAGTTTTGACTCTGTATGTAATTAGATTTGATTTTGTGATCCTTTAGCTGCTCAAAGGGCTAAGCCCCGCAGTCACAGCTAATTTTGAATGCTGAAAATAAGTTCTGACTCTTATTTCTTTTTGAGTTTTGTGTTGGAGTTCTTTAGCTGCTCAAAGGGCAGAGCCCTGCAGTCGCAGCCAGTGGCTTCTATCAGGACGCGACTTTGCCGGTTCATCACTCAGCCGAATGGAAACAAATTTAGTGTTCAAGATAGCTTATAGTATTGTTTTGTGCGTAGTCAGAAGAAAAAGTATGGAAGAGTACGTTCTTACCTAATTTATAGCGTGGAGGAGTAGACTGCTATTTTTGGTGTTTTGTCCACTTGAATACGCATTTTAAAGTTTGTGGAGCACACCAGGCAACACGGACAACATACTCACCGCACTCTGCGATGCTCCACGTATGCTGGCAGTCTTTATGGTTGTAAACTCCTCCTCCAATCCAATAGGTAATGAAAAAAAGACTCAGGTCGCTGCAGCTCCTCTGTACCGACACAGACAACACACTCGCCGCACTCCGCCTGAGTCCAATCATTTTCTGACTCAGAGCTGCTATTTGTACTCTATTCCCTGTCCTCTAGGCGTGCCCTATCGCCATAAGATTGGGAATATCTCCCAGACTCATAGGATCTGGAATCCTCTCGCATGGACCACAGTGAACTCTCAGGGTCACTTTCCCTGTAATTACTTTTAGCCCCAAGATAGAACACAGTATTTTCATCCCTCCTTCCAGGGAGTCTGTGGATATCCCCCTTCCCCTGAATGTGTGGAGGTTTTTAGTATGCCGTCCTAGAGTGGAGCTCTGGCTTTTCTCCTTCAGTGAAGCAGGTGAGGTAGTGTCTTTTTACTCTCATCTTCAGCAAATCTTACTCCCTGACTTTCTCATCATAGGAGTTTTTGTAGTCTGAAGTACTCACTGTATTCTTTTTAGTCTCCCAGGACACGCTGGTATGCCTCCCTTCCCTTCTGTATGGTAGAGATGTATACTCAAAAACACTTATTGGGGTCCACCTTTTCAGTGTGGAGGCTGATCCTTATGTTGGTACCATTTAATGGGTGACCTCAGAGGATGGATTTCACAGAAGATTCCTCATAATGTATGGGGGCTCCTGTCCTTAGGCATGGGGTGCCTGGGGCTGTTGTCCATTTCAGAGAAGATTGTGTGATTTCATAAAAACTTGGGGCCACATTTCAGTGAGGAACTATTTTTACTTTTTATTCGACCTTCATAAGAAGTGTGTGGTCCCTGAGTTATACGTCACTCGGTATTATTTCAAGAGTGAGGTTTTTGTAGGAGAAATTTAAACTTTAAAAGCAACGAACTTCGTCCATAGTGCAGAGTTATATGGTGTTGTTCACAGGGTATCCCGAGTTGGTTTTTGGAATATCCTTAGTTAAAAAGTGGTCGACCGGTTTCGATGAATTTAATTGATCATCTTCTTCAGGACCTTGATTTTGGCTTGTCTCTAGGAGATCAGGGGTATGGAAGGGGCACCGTCATCCCTTTTACCTCATATATAGTAACTGACAGCCGGGTCTTTTTTGTCATGCGTGACTCCAGTCCTGACGCTGCCTGGAATCACGTTCGTTATGTCCTGATTCCAGGCAGCGTCAGGACTGGAGTCACGCATGACAAAAAAGACCCGGCTGTCAGTTACTATATATGAGGTAAAAGGGATGACGGTGCCCCTTCCATACCCCTGATCTCCTAGAGACAAGCCAAAATCAAGGTCCTGAAGAAGATGATCAATTAAATTCATCGAAACCGGTCGACCACTTTTTAACTAAGGATATTCCAAAAACCAACTCGGGATACCCTGTGAACAACACCATATAACTCTGCACTATGGACGAAGTTCGTTGCTTTTAAAGTTTAAATTTCTCCTACAAAAACCTCACTCTTGAAATACTACCGAGTGACGTATAACTCAGGGACCACACACTTCTTATGAAGGTCGAATAAAAAGTAAAAATAGTTCCTCACTGAAATGTGGCCCCAAGTTTTTATGAAATCACACAATCGTCTCTGAAATGGACAACAGCCCCAGGCACCCCATGCCTAAGGACAGGAGCCCCCATACATTATGAGGAATCTTCTGTGAAATCCATCCTCTGAGGTCACCCATTAAATGGTACCAACATAAGGATCAGCCTCCACACTGAAAAGGTGGACCCCAATAAGTGTTTTTGTGTGCTAAAAACATTGTTTTGAATAACACTTCGGGAAAAATTTTGAAGTCTAAATGCCTCCCTGAATGTGATCCAAGAGATGTATACTCATCAGGATCAGGCAAGGACTGGTCTTCTGGATCAGTTTTGCTAAACCTTGGTATGCCCAACTGCCTCATGTTCCCCTGTTCTTTATCAGTGACATGCCTAAGGTCAGTTGCCATTTGTACCTGGGAGGTTGTAGAAGACTGGCCTGAGGTCCCTTATGGGAGGGGCATCTCAGCTTGATCAATGGGCCTTGTCCTATATCCTGATTGGTCAGGGTCTCTCAGAGCCTGTTTATAATTCTCAATTTCCTTTGTGAGACTCTCACACCTGCTTCTCTCTGTACTTATTTCCTGGTGGTATTCAGAGAGCTGTCTTTTTATTCTGAAACCAAGGACTGACTAGTCTATAGCCCTCTACTCTGAGCCACCAATCAACCCTTAATTACCTGTTATTCCTCCTGAAATGCTTAATTTTCTTTCGGAGAGTCCTGAATTATGCGTGCTTACTCTTGGCGCCTGTCTTTCAAGAAACACATCTCTGCCTGTAACGTGCCTCTACAATGTGCTGCCTGTGACAGGCCGGCTTCTGTTTCCGTCACACACTCCACAAGTGCCATGTTCTCTTGCCTGATTCTGGTAATTTCCTGAGAATCTGACTGACCCTTCTTTACATCCCTTTCCAATTTTGATGCATCTTGGTCTTTACTTAGTTGTAAATTCTGTTGCTTCAGAATATCTAAATTCTGAAGAATTTTGTCAAACTCCTGTTGTGAGTCCATCTCTTTGATGATGAACTGACTGTTCTCCCTTTCTAATCCCGTGATTCATTGTTTGAGGGCCATAATGTCATCTAACAACCCTCTGGTCATTCAGTTTGCTTTGGAGGTGGCTCAGTTTCCGACTCTTTTTGTATGTGTCTTTCAGGGCAGCCAACTCTATTTCTCACACCGCACTTGCCTGTGTATGGGGTTTTACCTAATTTTGTATTTGTTCAATGATTTTTTTTGTTTTACTTCAAAAATCTGACTCTGTTGTACTTTGTCTTCTAACTGTCAGATTTCTTTCTGAACCTGTTCATATTTCTCAGTCTGACCTAGCACACACGCCTCCCTATTTTGCACTCGCTCTTCCAGCAATTGCACATGAAAATATTAATGAGCTGTCATTTTCTACTGATGTGAGTTCTTGTCCCATTTTAGTCTGCCAGTTCCCAGCTTCGTCCTCACTCCATTATCCTCAAATGAAAAGTGTATCCAGGAGATGTTTCCTGTCCTCACACACTTCTACGGTAGTTATTTAAAAAATTGCTTTTTGCACCTTTGCAAAGTTTTCTTTGCACAGGGGCAAATCACCATATTCCTGCTTGATTTCCACACACTATGCCAAATCAAAATCAATTATAATCAATCTCCTTTTTTACTGATACACCTTCCTGGAATTCATAGGTGAAGTCTATGTGGCAATGTAACAACGCAAAAACAACTTTCTATCAACCTCAATGGGATTACGCCAGAATCAATAGTCTGTCACAATGCAATTGTCATGAGTCAAATCACAGTAAGCGAAATTCCAGACGAGCCCCCAATTTTTAACAGTATTTTGGGAGACCGCACTCAACATAGGGAGTCCCCCACAGTTAAACAGGACCACAATACACCATTCATTTGAATTCAAATATACCTCACTTATGCCTCATATCGAACACGATGGATCCATCCCCCTGTGCCAACAATGAGCCAAGAACCAGGCCGGTGTACAGAAAGAATGTATATTAATTTAAAGTATAGGTTCAATGAGGTTCTGTTATTTATATATGTTTATTATATGCATGCATGTAGCCGGAAACAAAGCTTCACATACATCGAGGTTCTGTTCTGTAATAAACAGGCAAATATGTTTTAAGAAGATTTCAATTGCAAAAAAGCACAGGTTTGATTTTAAAACGCATTACACATTATACAATGCCATGTTTGAGACATGAGGTTTCTCTTTTACAAAGCACTTCTCTCCCCAACACCCAAACCCAAGTCTCATTGATATGCGGCACCCACCCCTTTGTTTCAATACCATGTTTAAGGAGGGGTGACAGTTGGGAATTTTATTTTGTGGCAAAATCACCTTTGTGTTTTAAAGGCAGGGTTTTGGAATGAAACAAACAGTTTTTTTGTTTTAAAGGCAGGGTTTGAGAATTGAACAATTACCAATTTTGTTTTGGTGGCAAGCAGACCCCAAATACTTTAGGCGGCTATCCCATTATTCTGTCTAAGAGGAAGGGTGAATGTTTCAAGTTCTTTCAAACTCCCCCCCTGTGTCAGTGATATGATATGGCATTTATCAAGGCAAGGAAGGTGGAACAGAGGGAAGGCAGAGACAATGATCTTACTAGGCCAGGTGACATTGAGATTGCGCAGGTGCAGGCGAGGGGGGGAAGGGAAAGTGCAGGGGGAAGGGGCAGAGGGCAGTGCAGCACATAGGATCAACAGTAATAAATAAATAAAATAATAAAAACAATAGGTAAAAAGTGTGTCAACTTGTGGCAAGTGCAGGGGTAAGTGCAGACATCATGTTTCAAGAGCTGGTAGGGACTGTAGGGATCCAGATACAGCCCCCAAGTGCAGGGGTTGCACGGGAGGCAGTGCAAGTGTTCAGCTGGAGGGGGAGGGGACCTGGATACGAGTTCAGAGGGTAGCCAGGTGACCAGTGCAGAGAATCTATTTGGGATTTAATTAAATTAATATACAGTCAAATATGCTTAGGGTCTAAACAATTCCCCCCACCCACTAATGAAAGTAAATAGGTTAATTAAACAGATCCCATGCTGAAATCTTGTTGGGCAATCTACTTACTTTTGGAAATATCTGGGCTTGGCACTCATGGAGACTGAGCAGGGCATCACATTGTGGGATTAACAGTTTTCTGGCCAGCGCTTCAGTCAATGGGATCCCACAGCAAATATCCCTCTATGGCTCCAGGTAAGTATCACAACCTCAGTTTCTGGTCTCCCCAGCAATGGGAATCTCAAGCCCTCTTCCAATATTTCCACCCAGAAGAATTTTCAGCAGATCGCCTTTGGTGAATTTTAGGCAGCTGCCCATCTTCCATGGTGCAAGACTTTTTTCTCTCTAAGCCCCTCCCATGGATAATTAACATTAGGAGGTGCTAAGTTATGATCTTGGAACCAGGATAGGACATTTAAATTTCTATCCACGCCCCCCTGTAATGGCTAATCACTCGGGACGTTCAATGCATCTATACAGGCACGGGTCTATTAAATAAAAAAAAAGTGCTTAATTGTACTGTACTCCCTACGTTTAGAAGTGCTAAGCATCAAAGAGGAGTTCGGAAGACATATTTCCCTAGTGACTGGAGGTTGCCATGGAAGCTAGGTAATCAGTCTCTAAGGGGAAGGATTCGACGTTCAACACGTCTGTGGCAGGGTCACGTGACCAGTGCTACTTAGCCCCACCTCCACGACCAATCCTTTCTTCTGATTAACATTTTTTGCTTGCTCCTAAAGTTACGAACTTTCTTGCCCTTCTTGCTAACTTGCTCTTCGGTAATCAGCCCGTATCTGTTTTGTTTCTTTGGTTGTCATTGCCCTTTGCCACTGCTTGTCTATTACCTACAAACTGCTTTCCTGGCTATTTCATGCTCAGCTCCTCCTGGTGTTTACCTGTGCTACGACTCACAGTGCAAACCAGTTTTTTCTTTTGCTGTTTCCACAACTACCGTCATTGAACTGCACGGCTACGATGTGGAGTGTTAACCGGACCTCTCTTCTGCTTTTTCCACAGCTACCTTCATTGAACTGCATGGTTACAATGCAGAGTGTTAAATGGACTTCTCTTCCGCTTTTTCCACGGCTACCTTCATTGAACTGCACGGCTACGACGCAGAGTGTTAACCGGACTGATTTTCTCTTTATCCTTTGGCTATGTTCACAGAACTCTACGGATACTATATTGGACTGCACATTGGATTCCGAAATTATTGTTTGTTCACACCCACGTTCAGCATTTTCCTTTGAAGAGCACACATGGACTAGAGACTTCCGTTATTGTGTGTTTTTGCCTTCTGCGTTTCGCTGGGACAACTTTGGAAGACTTATTAGGCGTACACGTTTCGTCAGGAATAGGCTGTTTGGAACTGTTCTCACAACCACAAACTTTGCCTCATTCTACGGATATTATCAGAATCACCAAACTCTCCTGTTAAGACTTTTCCCTTGTTTCCTTGGTTTACCTGCACTTCTGTTATTCTTCTGATAGTGAATACTATTGTGCTTCCATTCCAGAGACATAAGATTACTGTGCACTTTTCAGAATATCAGAAGTTTTGGGTTATCCACTATCAGTGCACAGGTTAGTGATTCTTTGAACCTGTCATTGTTTGAGCCCAGTATAGTGGCAATAGGCACTAATCTTGAGTTTTTTTCTTTCTTTGCAGCCATTGCCTTCTCGGGGGTCTCCAATCTTTCAATGAATAGATCCTTCTGTATTTTCATATTTACGTCCAGAGGGTTACATTAGTGGGAAGAATTCTTCTTCTTCACAACGAGGTCAAGATTTGGAAGGAGAGTTCTGACATAATCATAAGCCTTAAAAATGGACCCTAACGAGACCTTGGCTAGCATATTGCAACTAGTGGCAGACCTTCGGTCTGACATGGCCACTGCCCATGCATGGTGTCTAGTCAAATGGTCGACAGACAAATGGTGGACAGACAAATGGTCGACACAATTTGGTCGACAAGTCAAATGGTCGATTTATTTATTTATTTATATATATATATATATTTAGGTTTTCGTTTAGGGAAAAAAAGGGGTTTTTAGCAAAAAAAAGGGGGTTGGGCGGTCCCCCCGCCCAAAAGAAAAAAAAGAAAATGTGAAAAAACAAAAAAAACAAAATTCGACCATTTGACCTGTCGACCTTTTGGTGTCGACCATTTGTCCTGTCGACCATTTATATTCGACCAAATGACCTAGAACCGATTCTACTCAACAACAGATAGTTGCCCTACAGAATGCAGTGCAACCCCCGCTGCACAGCCACTCTCTAGTGGATCGGCTACCGGGCCACCTAAGGTCGAGGCAGGGCCTATTTATGTTGGATCTCAGCTTCCATTAGCCCCGCCAGAGAGATTGCATGGGATCCTAAGCATTTCAGGACCTTTCTGAACCAATGTAGGTTACATTTTTTGTGTCGGCCAGGTTCTTATCTGGATTCCACCACTAACGCTGCATTTCTCCTGTCACATCTGGGGGGAAGAGCAGCAGCATGGGCTAACCCTTTACTAGAAGGGGGTAGTCCGTTATTGTTAAATTGTGATGCTTTGATCGAAGCAATGGGTATTTGATACCCACTATAAGGGCCAAGCTATGGAACTAGAATTGTTGAATATTCACCAAGGTGACTTATCCTTATTGGCCTATTTGGCAAAATTCAATCAGTTGACTGCAGAAACCTAGTGGCCCGATGACAAGAAGGCCTCTCTTTTCTACAAAGGATTGTCTGATCCATAAAAGACAATCTGGCCATGGTCCCGGTTGTGCCCAACACGTTTCCTGAACTGTTGGATCTAGTTTTGCAGATTTATGCCCGGAAAGCTGCCAGAAAGGGGGAGAAGAAGGGATATCCCCTTACTACCTCATTAGCCCCGGCTCCGGTGTTGGGAGCTCCAGAACCCATGCAGGTGGGAGCAGCTACTAGGGGTCCTCTGTCCCTGGAGGAACGAGAACACAGGAAGAAGAAAAACCTGTGCTCTTACTGCGGTTCCTCAGACCATCTATTGAAAGCCTGCCCAAAGAAACCTACCAAAAAGCAGGGAAACTGGAAAGCTCAGCAATAAGAAGAGTCCAGTTGCCGGGCTAAACTTTTCCAATGGACTCATTGATGGTGTTGCCATTCACTATCAAGGTTACTTTTGTTACTCCTACAGGTAGTTCCACCTCTGGTGTGGCAGTATTGGATTCTGGGGCTACTGGGAACAACATTGATACATCATATGCTAAAGCATTGGCTCTTTCTATCATACAGAAGAAGGAACTAGTGGTAATCAACGCTGTTGATGGTACTACTTTAGTGTCAGGATTAGTAACCGAACAAACAGCCGATCTTCTCATGGAAACTTTGCAGGGTCACAATGAGACAATCACGTTTGATCTCATTTCAGCCCCTCAATTCAAACTCATACTTGGAATGCCATGGCTCAGCTTACATAACCCAGTTATTGACTGGCGTTCTGGAAGTATTGAATTCCCTTCCAAATTCTGCGAAAAGAATTGCGGGAGTGTTCTGAATCAGACCAACAATCCATGTCGTCCCTTATTAGATTCAGCCCCCACCATTGGGGCTGTGATTGCGGGAATTTCTGCCCAAAGAGTATTCCAAGAATGATGATGTCTTTGACAAAGGTGGTGGTGAGGCCATTCGATTGTCCAATTGACCTCATTCTTGGAGCTGAGACCCCTTCTGGAATGATATACACTCTTACCTAAAAAGAAGATGGCATTCTCAAGGAATATATAGACAAGGCCTTAGCCTCTGGTTTCATTCTCCCTTCACGATCTCCAGCAGCCTCCCCATTGTTTTTTGTCACCAATAAGGAGGGGGATCTTCATCCATGTATCGATTATAGGGCTTTAAATGCTGTTATGATCCAAAACCAATACCCTATTCCTCTTGTCTCTTTTTTACTGGATCAATTAGGGTCTTCTGTTATTTTCACCAAACTAGATTTAAGAGGAGCCTATAATCTGGTTAGAATCCATGACGGAGATGAGTGGAAAACCGCATTCAAAACCAAATATGGTTTGTTTGAGTATTTAGTAATGCCCTTCGGGTTATCTAATGCACCTGCTACTTTTCAGTACTTCATAAATGATGTTTTCCATGATATGATGGACCCATTTTTAGTAGTCTATCTAGATGACATACTGATTTACTCTCCTTCTTATGAATCTCATGCACAGCATGTTTCCAGGGTCTTACAAAGACTATGAGAAAATAAACTATTCGCCAAATTTGAAAAGTGTGTGTTTCATACGAGTGAAGTGGAATTTTTGGGGTATGTGAGCTCAAGCAAAGGTGTACAAATGAGTCAGTCCAAGGTCAAGGCGGTTCTGGAGTGGCCTATACCCAACTCTTTGAAATCTCTTCAATCATTTCTGGGCTACACAGACTTTTATAGGAGATTCATAAAATCCTTCTCTACTATTGTTGCTCCATTGACATCACTTACGAGTAACAAAAGACCCTTTCAATGGGATAAGGGAGTTACTCAAGCTTTCACCTCACTAAAGATCACATTCACCACAGCCCCAGTTCTACAACACCTGAATCCCTCTCTCCCTTTTATTGTGGAATCTGATGCCTCAGATGTTGCTCTTGGTGCCATTCTGTCACAGGAATGTCCAGAAGCTAATGGTCTGCACCCTGTTGCTTTTCATTCTCGGAAATGAACCTCTTATGAAAAGAATTACACAATCACAGAAAGAGAGCTGTTAGCGGTTAGGGATGCCTTTAAGATTTGGCATCATCATTTGTTAGGGACCGTTCTCCCAGTTCAAGTAATCACTGACCATAGGAACTTGCTGGTATTACAATTGGTAAAATGTACCACTGCCCGCCATGCCCGATGGCACAAATTCTTTTCCATGTTTAATTTTGTCATCACTTATCAACCTGGTTCCCTTCATACTAAAGCAGATGCATTATCAAGAATGCATGGGGCATCATCGTACAAGCACATTGGGGGCCCACTCTTGTTACCAAGGCAGGTACTCTGTAGTTGTACATTACAGCCTACCTTACGATCAACATTGCAAGACTGGGTGTTTAAGAACCCGGAAGAGGTGGAATAGCTCCGGTTAGATGTTGTCCATTCTTTACCTTATGTTCATGGCTTGCTATATATTATGGATAGTGCTTCACGTCCCAAAGCTATGCAATGGTGCCACGATTCCAAGATAGCAGCACACCCTGGGGTAAAGAAAACTCTGGACATTTTTACATCACTGGTGTTGGTGGTCCTCTATGCAAAAGGACGTCACTGACTTTATTGCAGCTTGTTTTGTTTGTGCACAATGTAAACACACCTCAGCTAAACCCATAGGGTTGCTTCAGTCCATGCCAATATCTGATCGTCCATGGGAGATGATATCTATGGACTTTTTTGTCGAATTACCATCTGTTTCCGGGTACGATACCATTTGGGTAGTCATTGATTATCTGACCAAATTGGCCTTGTTTGTACCTTGCCAAGGCTTGTCCTCCGCTCCCATTCTGGTGGATTTGTTCTCCAAAAACGAATTCCGTTGTTTTGGTCTAACCTCTGTTATCATCACTGACAGGGGTTCGCAATTTACCTCACGATTCTGGGGGTCTCTAACGTCTTCATTCGGAATTGATGATAGGTACTCCAGTTCCTATCATCCTCAAACTGATGGGCAGACAGAACATCTAAATTTGACCATGGAGCAGTACTTACGATGTCTGACCCATCAGTATCATGAAACCTGCCTTTCCGTTCTCAGCATGGCAGAATTCGCCTACAACAACTCTCTTCATTCTTCCACTAAAGTCTCCCCTTTCTTTGCCCTGTACGGTCACCATCCTAAGTCTTTTCCACTATCTCCTGTAGTACCAGAAAAGAGTCCAGCTGCAGCCTCATGTGTCACACACTTGGTGTCTATCCAGAAAGGGGTTAGGGATCATTTGAAGCAGGCTCAAGAGCGTGCAAAGCATATGCGGATACTCATCGCTCTCCTACACCTAAATACGCTGTTGGAATGAAGGTTTGGTTGTCCACTAAGAATCTGCATATCCTTGGTCGGAAGGGATTGTTGCCTAGATTTATTGGGACTTATGTAATATCTGCTCTGATAAATCCGGTGGCAGTGTGTTTGCTCCTTCCTATTAAATGGAGGATGCATCCTGTCTTCCATATATCTTTACTCAAACCTTTTCATCCAGACACTAGGGAACCTCTCGACCTCTTCCTGTTCAGGTTCAAGGGAAAGAAGAGTATGAAGTACAAAGCATTCTTAACACTAAGGTCTCAAGTGGGTACGTATGTATCTAGTGGATTGGAAGGGTTATGGGCCGGAGGACCGGACTTGGGAACCGGTTGGTAATGTTCATGCACCTCAATTGGTAGCATCTTTCTGGGCCTCTCGGAGGAGTGGTACGCCTTTGAGGGAGGATACTGTCATGGCTAAGCACTCAGGACGTTCAATGCGTCTATACAGACACGGATCTATTAAATCAATCCGTAAACAAAGTGCTTGTAATGTACTCCCTACGTTTAGAAGTGCTCTGCATCAAAGAGGAGTTCGGAAGACATATTTCCCTAGTGGCTGGAGGTTGCCATGGAAGCTAGGTAATCAGTCTCCAAGGGGAAGGATCTGACGTTCAACACGTCTGCAGCAGGGTCACGTGACCATGGCTACTTAGCCCCACCTCCACGACCAATTCTTGCTTCTGATTGTCATTTTTTGCTTGTTCCTGAAGTTACAAACTTTCATGCCCTTCTTGATACCTTGCTCTTCGGTAATAAGCCCGTATCTGTTTTGTTTATTTGGTTTTCATTGCCCTTTGCCACTGCTTGTCTATTACCTCTGAACTGCTTTTCTGGCTATTTCATGCTCAACTCCTCCTGGTGTTTACACGTGCTACGACTCAAAGTGCCAACCAGTCTTTTCTTTAGCTGTTTCCACAACTACCGTTATTGAACTGCACGGCTACCACACAGAGTGTTAACCGGACCTCTCTTCTGCTTTCTCCATGGCTACCTTCATTGAACTGCACGGCTACTACGCGGGGTCTTAACTGGACTGCTTTTTCTTTATCCTTTGGCTACGTTCACAGAACTCTACGGATACTAAATTGGACTGCACATTGGATTCCGAAATTATTGTTTGTTCACGCCTACGTTCAGCATTTTCCTTTGAAGAGCACACATGGACTACAGACTTCCATTATTGTGTGTTTTTTCTTTCTGCGTTTCGCTGGTACAACTTTGGAAGACTTATTAGGCGTACTCGCTTTGTCGGGAATAGGCTGTTTGGAACTGTTCTCACAACCACAAACTTTGCCTCATTGTACGGATATTATCAGAATCACCAAACTCTCCTGGTAAGACTTTTCCCTTGTTTCCTTGGTTTACCTGCACTTCTGTTATTCTTCTGATAGTGAATACTATTGTGCTTCCATTCCAGAGACATAAAATTACTGTGCACTTTTCAGAATATAGGAAGTTTTGGGTTATCCACTATCAGTGCACAGGTTAATGATTCTTTGAACCTGTCATTGGTTGAGCCCAGAATAGTGGCAATTAGCACTAACCTTGAGTATTTTTCTTTGTAGCCATCACCGTCTCGGGGGTCTCCAATCTTTCAATTAATAGATCCTTCTGTATGTTAATATTTACGTCCAGAGGGTTACATTAGTGGGAAGAATTCTTCTTCTTCACAACGAGGTCAAGATTTGGAAGGAGAGTTCTGACACCCCCCCCCCCCAAGTCCAGCACCTCTCTATGGATTGGTTCAGGAGTCTAGAACAGAAATATTGAAACTCCCATTTGAAATTTACATATTCACATGTCCAGTTTTACCCTGCAAAAAGTCCAACGTGGCAAAACTTTACATTTTACAAATAACTGCCATGATATATATATATATATATATATATATATATATATATATATATATATAGATTAATATTCCCCTCTTCATGACGGATCAGTAGAAGTTTTTTTTTTTAAACTCTCAGTCAAATAACTTTATTCAGCCATCAGGTCATCAAAGTACATCCGGATACAAAACATGTCTACATTTCCATAATACATCATATATAGTTCAAGGATAGAATAAATCCCTGTATTACAATCAAGTCATGGTTCAATATTCAACAGGCCCAAAACCAAATTAGTTCCTTTTAAGCCTTATCCCTAGGGGTGTGAGGTTTGCACCAGTTAAAGCATAGTTAATTGAGGTGCCCCCAAGTGGCCCACCAATTCCCGAATAGGGATACAGGCTAATTACAATACCGCTATTGGCAGTCCGACCATAACATCCAGATCTTCCTAGGACACCTTTTGCCACTCAGATTCTGGAATACCAGTTTTACAGAGTCATAGAGGTTATCACCCTTGCCAAACATTCAGTGACATCCCACCAGGTCTTTGCTGGATACAAAAGCGCAACCCCTAACAGTACGAAGCCAGTGTAGACATTTGTTTGATAAAGCAATCCTTGATTCTTGCTTGTTAAGAGTCAATTTCGGTACCCTGTGAATAAATACTGTGTCACTTCTTTTCCCCCCATGATCGTGACCCTTAGTTGTACTCTCCCTAGACCTGTTAATACAGGCTCTTGGATACTTCACACTGGGGACTTGGATTCCCATTACGCCTGTCTCATGGGCCTTCCAATCAATATGCTTGCCGTACGGATTGGGGACCTTACTAGGCATGATATGCTGCGATAACTGCTCGGTCTGGGGCAGCATCATATGGATATAGTTGTTGGACTCACAGGGGCAATAGCCGAAAGGGGCTTGGATGGTCGAGATTGTGGCTATCGATCTTCTCTGCAAGAGTCAATGGATCAGGTATGACTAGCTTGGTAGGGCATTCCGGAGATGGATTGTGGGACCCTGTAGCAGGAGTTATAACACTAGATGGCTCCCCCTGGAAACCTCCCATCTCCTGAGCCTCAATCAGGACTAATAACAGTTTTTTGATGACTGCCAATTCAACAAGCACCCGTTTGCAGTTTCATCCCAGAGCAGATTATTTGGCACCTTATTGCATGTCTATTCACTCTTTATTTGAAAATTAACATAGTTAGGACGGCGAAACGTCATAACCAGATCGCTAGTAAGTCAATAGCTCTCCAAATTTCAGATTTCTACAATTTTCGGGGCAGCTAGAAACACCTTTTCACTTATAAATTGTGTCCCAGAAATCGCATATGGATGAAATCTGCAACATAATCACATTGAAATGTCCTTCACAATGACACCAGTCACAAGTCTGTAACTATTATGATTGCAAAGTTATTGGAAAAAAGACATTTTTAATGGTAGTCAATTAACACATATTTATATGTTTTCCATAATAGCCTTTTGTGCTCAGGATATTGTTTACACAATATTGTTATTAGAAGCTGCTATATCCGTAAGAGTGACATGTCAAGTCAACAGGGTGATTTGTATAATCAGACACACCAGTTGGCATTTTGTCTGTATGATAGTATTTAATTAGACATGGCCTTGTATTTACAAGATAATGTCGCCTGTTTGCGAGTCCCACTGAGATTGTATTACAGACACGTGTAAATGTTTTCACCGAACCCCTGACGTCAAGACATGCTACTCTTTACTAGCTTGAACCTCCCTGCATATGTATTTTATATTTTGCATTTTGATTTTCAATCCCTACTAATATGGCCTTTTAGACTTTCCATAATGGCCGACCTGTGAGAGAGTAATCACGTATGCATATGTACTTGTAGACATTCTGTATCAACCATAGAGAAACATGTATATTAATTGTCCATCATCTGTGTTGTCTCCTACCTACATGATCAAGCGGTCGGAGTACCGCGAAACACGTCGTCTTTCCATCAGGTTCTTCTTTTTCATCAGCATACTAATAATAAAATAAAAGTTGCTGTTGGGACCTATTGTGCTGTTCTTTCTTAAATGATGTAAGGATACTTGATCCCCAGCTGCTCTGGGAGTGCAGTCCACCTCATGTACTTTGTACAGAGACTTTTTTCAGCATATATGTGTAAGTATGCAAGAGGAAGTTCTTAAAATGACTGTTTTTCTGTACACTGAGTGTAGTGTTTCGGAAAAACTGGATTGCTGCTTTAATGTTGTCAAGGAAGAGAGCATTTCCTTGAGCAGTTAGATGTACTCCATCATGTTCATGTCGAACTGGATGTTGTTGTTGGATATCCACAAGCGTTTATGATCGATCATGAAAGCAGAATCTACTTTATTTACATTTCTTCAATATTTTTCAATTTTAGAATTAAATCTGGAGGTCCACTTCCATTTGCTGCTGAGTTAGGGTGGAATAATTTAAAGTGGTGTGAGGAATAAGTTCCATGAGTTTTACAAAATCTTGTTTCATCATCAAAGCCAGAGACATGCCTCGTACATTCTCCAAATCATTGCCACCGCAATGAACGAGTATGACCTCTGGCTAGCCTGTGCTTGTCAGATGTAATGATTTAGGAAAAATATGGGACCATCATATTCCTCGTAATCCAAACCATTTCACTCTAAAATCAGTGAAATCCAGGTGCATGTCAATATGCAAAAAAAATATTAGTTCTGAAGTCAAAATAAGGAAGGTAGACAAAATGGTGGGTTTCATGAGACAAGATGCTGAATAAACATTGAAGTTCCCAAACTTTGCGACAGATTCTTTGAAGGTCCCCTCCACAAAACCTTACCACAATAATTAACCATAACCACCTCCCATTTTAAATGGCAGCCATTGAAACGGTTAACAGTCTTTGTATACCATTCAATGGCAGACATCTTTTTCAGTTGTAAAATGCCACTGCATCGTACAACCGAATAAAAACCCTATCAGTGCCCCAGTCTAATGGGCCAGAGACCTAATAGCAATAAGCCCACAGCCAGGTGGCATTACCGCATCAGATAATGCCCCAAGGTCTTTGTAAAAGCCCTCACTTTGGTTGGGCCTGTAACTATGTGCCCCGGGCATTACCTGACACAGAACTGCCCCCTCGGCTCAGGGCTTATTGTAAAATAATAATTTTCTGCAACACAGATATGCAATATATTACACACTTAGACTGAAAACACACTAATTCCCCAAACCCATGTGTAAACGTATGTCTTTACATGTTTTTAAAAAAATGTAACACATAAACAAACATGTTTTTTAAAATATAGAAGTTCATGATTTTGCAAATAGAAATCTGTAAGAAGGTAAACAATGGTTTATCACAACGCAAGCTCTGACTAGCCCAAAAAAAGTACTCTCTCAGAGTTTCCACTGCAAATAAATCTGTAAATATTTACTGACACTTATCCAAAACGTTCAAAGATGTTTACATCAACAACACAGTAAGCATATGCACAGTGTGACTTCTGTAAAAATACCTACATTGTTATTAACAAATTTAAAATGTTTAAAACTGAACATATAAATAATATTATGTCTAATGTCATAAGTGTTTCATCTACGTATACATAAACTTTTTGTTTTTTTAAAATAAGATGAGAACAATATTGCCAAAAAATGTATCATGATAATCTGGTATTTAGGTATTAATTTATCCCAATCCTTAGTTGCACCACCTCCTACAGCTACCCATTGGTGACAAATATCACAGGTAGCTCTCTTAACTTAGACATTGACAGATAAAAAAACTACACCAATGTAGAGTTGACACAGCTGCTAGAGTGGAGGGTTCATTAAAAGTTGGTGACATTGCACTGATAGAATCAAATGCTGGACGGGGTTCCAATGTCCATGCATGTAATACATGACCCCACCACATTTTTATTTTGTGGTGCTTGTGCAATTTCCAATAGCCATCATCCACATCATCCCAGGTGATTTGCACCAGATAATATATCATGATTCATTTTCCCAATATTTGTGACAGAATATTAGAAGGGCCACGTCTTAGCGTTTTCTTCACAATGTGCATTGAACATCCTCTGACTCCCTTTTAAAGCATGGCCTATAATCTGTGCACACAAATCTACTGTAGAAAAGCATCAGAACTGCTGCTGTTCTCATGGTTAGACATGTTCAAAGTCCAACTGGTGAGCAAAATAAAATGACAACCCTCTGGCATTCCTTAGCTCTTTTTAAAAGATAGGTATTTCTTAGTGACTTACCAGTAACATGATGTCTCACAGAGGACATCAAAAATGCACTCGACCGACTTTTGTCACAGGCTTAGGAAAGCCAAATCTGCATGAGTATAGTACTTTTCACATGAATGCCGTTGGAATATTTCCACCTTGTTCCGTAGATCAGCATTCACATGTTGAGCAGGAATAGAACAAGTCACACATTTTTATATGAACTCAATCACACAGCCTTCACTTTATTTTCCAAACTGATCAGCATCGTGATCCACAACAGCATATGTATATGTGGAGCCCCAAGTGACCGGTACTCTTTCCTCCAAAAGAAATGTCCAAAGTGCCTAGTGGAACATTTTCTTTGTTACAAGTGTAACATAGCTAAAATACTAAGGGACAGAACTGGGATACACTTACAGGGTCCATGTAACACAATTCTCCAGGTGTCATGTGTTTTATGTCTTCTTTCTGTGGATTACTTTCACAAATCCACTCTGCAAGATCATCACAACCATACTCAATGCAACTTAAAGTCACAAACCAAGTTGGAGGGCCCAAGTTTCTGATAATGCATCTAATGTGTCTCTTATACCAATATTCCGTAGTTCCAATCATGTAGAAAGAATATTGGTAAGTTTACCTTCTAAAACTTCATTTTTTCTTTCACCTGTTGCAGCATCTCACATACAGAAAGATTTTGAAATATAGTTCCAGTGTGAAGTGTATGAGCAACAGCATAACATAATGTTGAAAATTCACTTTGATACAATAAGTGACATTTCTTTATATGTTAGCGTGGAATAGGAAATCTTCACAATACTTTCTTGAACAATGATATTCTAAAGAAGATATTAGAACCTTCCAATCATCCAATTTGCCTGCTGTACCAATAGGAAAAAACATAGGGAAACAATGAGTTTCTAACATCTTTTCCCAGACACTGATAGGTGCACCTTTCATTGCTTTCATTTGATACAATTCTAAACTGTTGCGCATGACTTCACTTGAGTGTATAGGATGAATAGTGTAATGTTCATACAAACTATTCTCTTCTGCAACAGATAGACGTTAGAACTGACCTTCACTGCTTTTGTTTGTTGACAAACATATGAGATGCGATACAGAGCAGGCTGGGTTTGGCTCGAACGGGAGGATCCATTGAGCTGCACAAGGGGTACAGAAGGAGGCTCCATTGATCCCTGTGGTTGTCTATGAAGAGATTCTAAGGGCACAGATAATCTGAGGCAATGCAGCCAGACGGTATGGATATCAATACTACTTGGAATTAAACAAGATTGGGATGCACCCCTGCAGACCAAATGTATTTTTTCCTGTAGATAGCTGGTCTATGTAATGCAGGCAGACCATAAAGCCAAAACTCGAGTGGACGATTTTGAACCTTAATTGGACTCAAACGTTGTACAGGTTTTATAAGCTGAAAATGCCTACTTTGTATAAATAAAATCAAAGTGATACGGGCCACCGAGAAAGGAATGGTACATTGGTGTGTCTATAAATTGTTTTGCACATGAGGTCTATTAATTGACCCCCCAGTGATGTTCTAACTAACTATATTATGACTGCCGTGTTGCAGGAATGATTGGTATGGTGTGATTGTGGGCAGTGTGGTCTACAGGGTATTGTATCTATATTTTAGTATTGTGTTGTTAGTTTAAAAATATTGATGAAATGTGTTTTGTAAAGACGAATTATTAATGTATGAGCAAATATATCAATACATTATATATGAAATAATTCTGTAACTAGGTCTTGTTTGAGAAATCTGTTTTTTATGGAAATATGTGTTAAATGCAAAGAGGTGTGTGTTTTGTTTGTTGAGCCAACATCACGCATAAAGAAGTCTGGTACAGTCAGACTGCCTTTGTATAAATCATTGTTCTCCAATAGAAACGCCAATGCATTTTTCACCTTTACAATATCTATATGCTGTTGCCAAATGTTCTCATCTTTAGTGGCAACACCATTTACTAAAACAAACAAAGAATCTGCAATGTCACACTTCACTCCTAGAGTGTTGACATGTTCTTCCAAATTGAGAGGTAAATACACAACTTCCCCCCACGATTTATGTTAAGAAGCTGTGGAATTGCTGCTTCTGCAAGAAGAATCCATAGGGGCCTCCAAGAATTATTGATGATATTACTGAATTTCAATTCGCTTAATTCCAGTTTTGAATATAATCAGTTGTTCTATCTCCAAACATCAGGAACAGCAATGGGAGCCATGATGGCACCTTCCTATGCCAACACTTTCATGAATCGCTTCGAGACTTCACATATACTTGAACATCAGCATTGGAAGAAATACATCAAAAAATGTCATTGATATATAAATGACATTTTTGGAGTATGGTGTGGAAGTAGAAACGAGCTAGAAGATTTGCTAATATACCTAAACAGCATAGATGGTTGAATCCAATTCACCATGGAGATTGGTAATCCCGACGTGCATGGTTTAGATGTAAAAACTCGAATAAGGGATCTGAAAATCACTACAACGTTGTTTTTCAAGCCAACTGATAGGAACAACCTACTTCACAGGATGAGTTTCCATCCTCTAAACATCTGTACGAACTTGCCTTACAGACAAATGCTCAGAGTAAAAAGCATTGTGAGTGACCCCGAAGAATGCAATGAGCAACAAGCTACACTACAAGAGAAGCTTCGCCATCAAGGATTTCCTAATGAGGACTTACAAAGAACATTATCCAAAACCTACGCACATAATTGTGAGAACCTTCTGGTGAATACACCCAAGCAAGAAAGCACCAATTTGGTTTTTGTCTTTAAATACTCAACACAGAGCAGACTTATTGAACAAAGTATAGTCAATCATTGGAATATCTTAACCAGCGATGAAAGAACCTAGGACCTATTCCCTCGACCACCAGTGTTCACTTATCAAAAAAGCAACAACCTTCGAAATATGCTAGTTGGCATTGAGCCAACCTCCAGATAAATACCATGCCTCAACTGTGGCAACTGTAATAATGAAATCAAGGGGTCTACTGTGTCTCATCCTAGAACAGGTGAGAAATTCAATTGAAGCACCATGCCACATGCACCACAGAGAACGTTATTTCGAGCATCAAATGTCCATGCAGGATATATTACATTGGAGAAACAGTGAGGAAAATGAGACTTTTAATGAATGAGCACAAATCCTGTATCAGGAACAACAACCAAGTTTCAGCAGTAGCCAGACATTTTGTAGAAAAGGGGCACACCGTGTCCCAGCTGAGATTCCAGATACTCAAAATCGTACACACTAAAGATCATCATATTAATGCTAAGAAAAAAGAGCCAAACGTGAGGTTTATTGGATTGAAAGATTAGACGCTCTCTCCAGGGGGCGTAAATGAGGAATGGGATTTAAATTGTTTTTTATGATGATCCACCTTCAGGATGATTAATAGTATACACAGATGTATTCCACTGAATGATGGTACCAAGTATCAACTATCTTGATGATATCCACAACATACTTCAACTGGTTTTCTCTCGAACTATAGAAGCCCACATACCCATATTATATATGCATTAACTAATAATGGTTGAGGTATACGTTAACAGTAGGTTTCTTCATAACGAGGATTGATATACATACTGATAGAGAGTGTCTTCATATTCTGGCTTATACTTTTGCATAATATAACTATCACCACAGCGGCATTGGAGTGTCCCTTAAATGACTATATTGCATACAGTTTGGCAAATTAATGTCGATATATTTGCAGACAGAGAGTGTCTGCACATCCTGAAAGACATATACTCTTGCATTGTATGACTGAGAGGAGGAAAGAGTTTTGCAGTTAGTCTTTGGACAATACAGTCTCATTGAAATGCTTTTTGAGTAATTCTAACAAACCTAAATGTTTTCTTTCTATTTTTCTTTTTCCATTTTCTGTTTCTATATTTGCTTTCATAAGCTGACATTGTCGCGGCGACATGACTAAGCTTTCGATTCACTCTACTGCAGATCAGATATATATGGTTTATGAAGATATCTGTCTAGAACTTTCCTCTTGCATGACAAAAAGGCTGCCACAAGTAAACTATATATATTTCTCTTGAAATCTTGATCGAGATACAGAACAGGCTCCCCACTGGATTATTTTGATTTAGGTACATGTAAAATCGAATAACACATCACAGTGTTCTTACATGTAAATGGTCAATGCGGAGGATGTACATTTATACTTTGCACACACATGGCTACTACCTGACACATCGATCGTCACTGTAAACATATTTGTATACCCAGAACTATGTTGATACTTTTCCAACATGGCCGAACGCAATTCAGGTGATTGTGAACGTTCCTTCAGACTCCTAGGCAACCAGTAGTTGATGTTATCTCTTCAGAGCAGGTGCCGTGAGCACTGTAGGCTGCATACACAGATGTCCTGTTACAGACTGTCACAGGTAAGCTTGTAGCTATCTTCAGGTATCCTAACGTATTATGAACATATTATCAGAATAGAGCCTGATAACCGGAATAGCGGTCAACGTGTGCTGTACCCATATTGTTTATACAGCCTCTGCAAAATGGCAATTCTCCATGTGTGTAACGCTGCATAATTTTACAGTGAATCTGACTGCAAGAATACAGTCATCACTGAACAAACTAACACAGTCTGCATCACTAGTAAGGACGGATGTTCCTTACATTGACAGTTACATTTCTTGTTACAGATTGATTTGCTCTTGGGACCTCACAACTAAATCTATATTGTTGATTGTCAATTGATGACCTAGATGTAATTGTAACTCTAAGTTTGGACAATGAATTGTAATTGTCTAATCTATTAGAGGATCTAACAGGCCCTGATGAAGGACACAAATGTCTGAAATGCATTGGCTCTATCATAGATAACATTGGAAAACTTGATATATGCAGCTTTGAATATTTCTTGAAGAATTATTAACTACATTTGTGGATTTTGGGAGTGCTGCCCACACCACTGGCTTCATGACCAAGGTCCTTTTTTCATACTATCTTGAGTGCTTTTCATGGAGGCACCATCTCATTGAGTTTGCACCCCACGCAGAGATTTAAATCTTTACTTAGCTTACTGATAGATCTGATGATGTCATTATTGCTGTGTACACTCACTGCTCTTTTAAATACACAACTTTGCCTCGCTCACCTTCTACTAATGATTTTTTAGGCAAGCTTTACATCTTTGTCTGCAATCTAACAATTACTTGGGAAGGATGAACAGTTCTCAATACAATCACTTCAAACATGTTCACTTTAAATTTTAAAACCCTAACATGCCACCAACCATAGACGTTGTCCTTCACCAGTGATATTAATAAAATATAGAGCAGGGATATCTCTAAATTGCATTGGACATTGTCACTTTCTTAAGGAATTTGCAATTCACTTACTCAAACCTTACAGAAAACCTGCTCAGCACAAAGAGGAAAAAACAATTAAAGAAAGATGTGAAGATATGTGTGGGTATGCTAAATATTAACCTTAACTCCATGAAAGAATCAGTGTGCCCAGAAAACTTTCAGTAACAGCAGGCCGTATTACTGTATCAAGTATCATTGGAGAAAGAAAGACATTAAAACATTTCTGTGTATTCCCTACTGTAAGCTATTGCAGATGAAGGCTTCTAATAAACCTTCCCAAACTTTTTCAACCTCTAATTTGATCAAGCACCTCATCCAGTTCCATTACGTCAATATAGAGGAACCCTATACAAAAGCTAATCTACATCAAAACGTACAAACCCATGACCTATAATTTGTGCACGGGTATCTACTGTAAAACAGCATCACTACTGCTGCTGTTCTCATGGTTAGACATGTTCAAATGTCCAAATGTTGACACCGTTTTTCTTTTTTAAATGACCATTCTAAATACACAGTGCCACAAAAAATAAAGCCTCCTCTCTGAAACTCTCTAGCATTTCTAATGACTCTTCTAATATAATGTTACAGTGCTGCAGGTGTTTGAAGACTCTGGCTGCTGCTGGCAGCACATTTAATGGGTGGATGTTGATTCTGCAAAACCACTTCTCAAAATTACAGTGAAGATATAAGACGACATATAAGCCAAAAAAGGCTGGAGCCAGAAATATGAAGACACTCTCTATCAATCATTATTTAGGTATTAACTTGTCCCAATCCTTAATGTAGACCAGTTTCTTCTACTAGTACATTAAATTCCAATACCTTCCCTTCTTGCCATACATCTCCCAGTGTTGCAATGCCCACCGGTTCCCAATGCTTACGAATCGTTCTCCTCAGTTGCTCATCCACTCCAGGCAATGCCCCTAACGGCACCAGTGGAGAGCACATGGTCGGATTCTCCATGGCCTGGCAAGTCTTACGCCACATCTTCCATCCTAGTTCTAACATCCTCATGCACCCCTTTAGCGCTGGTTTTGGCAGCCATATCCATTCTTTCAAGAAGAATGGAGCACATTCAGACCTCAACAATATGGACTCCGATGTTGAGTCTTCCGTTAACCACTTAGCCACATATTGTAATTGGCTGGCCAGATAATAGACCTAAAAGTTGGGCAATTTTATGCCCCGCTTATCATACATGTTCTGCAGCTTCCACAGGGCTATTCTGTTCCTGATATTGTGCCAAATGAAACCCCAACATATACTCTGGAGTTTAACAAAGAATCATTTGAGTATCATGTATGGGATATTCCCAAACAAGTGTAACAACCTCGGCAATACAACCATCTTCAGCAGTGCCACCCTCCCCACCATGGCCACGGGGAGCTAAGCCCAGAATCTCATACTATTCTCAATGTTTGTCATTGCCTTCTCTGTGTTATGTTTATGTTCAGCATCCACTGTATGGTAGATATCGATCCCCAAGTATCTAAAGGTTCTAGTCTCCCAGGGTATTTGTAATAGTGGTAGGTTTTCTCGAGGAATCCCTTCATATCTCCCTAAGGGGAACACGCACAACTTCATGGGGTAACTGCAATGCCTGGAGAGCAAAGCAAATTGCTCCATTACTTCTAGAATGTATTGCAGGTTTTCCTCCAGATAACTCAGGTATAAAAACATCATCGGCATACAGTGATATAAAGTGTGGCCCTCCTTTCATGTAGATACCCACCCCCTCGTATTGTTGTCTCAGATATATCACTAAGGGTTCTAGTGCAAGGATGTACAGCATCGGGGAAGATGGGCATCCCTGTCTGGTGCCTCTGCTGAGCTGCCACCTTTCTGAGATAGTCGCTCCCGTCTTGACTCTGGCTAGCGGCGAGCTGTACAACAATTTCACCCACCTCAGGTACCCGGGTCCTATTCCATATTCTTTTAGGGCTGCTACCAAGGTCATTTGACAGAATCGAAGGCCTTCACCTCATCTAATGAGACAATTGCTACTTTGTGCGTGTCCTCTTCTGTTTGCTCCATGACGCGGTGGAGCCTTCTGAGATTATCAGATATACTTCTGTGCGGAACATATCCGGTCTGATCTGGATGTATAAGTTTGCTATGACCTGTCTCATTCTATTTGCCAGTACAGCCATGGGTATCTTGCTGTCCTGTTTCAGCGCAGATATTTCGGCTATACGACCCGCAGTCCATGCTCGGCTTGTTAGGTTTGAGAAGCGGGATAATGATTACCTCTCTCAGGGATTCTGGCAGTGTCCCTGTTTCAAACGCTTCATTCAACATTTCTAGCAATGGGGGGAGCACTTCCATCCTATACGTTTTATAAAACTCGCTGGGGAGTCCATCCGCTCCCGGGGCCTTACTAGTCAGTAATTGCTGAACCACAGCTTCTAGTTCTTCCAATGTGATTGGGGCATCTAGGTTCTCCCTCTCTTTGGTACTCAATTTCGGTAAGCCAATATCCTCCAATGTTTCCACTATCTCGCTCCATTCAGCCCCTTCAACGCCTCCATACAATTGCTGAGGAACCCATCGTTGGGTATCAAGTATTTTTCCAGCCTCCCCCATTATTGCTCTGATCGCTGGTCTGGGTGTATCATGTTTATATAACCATGCAAGCAACCTCCCCAGCTTATCCCTGCTGGTGTGTTGCCTCTCTATGTACTTCTTATAGTTTAAGTTGCATAATCCCTCCCAGTGCTTCCCACACTCCTGCTGCAATTGGCTTTTGGTTTCAGCCTCCTCCTGGGAGGTATCCCCTTTGCCCATGATTGCCTCTAGTTTTGCCTCTGCCCTTTGTAGCTCCCGCTTTATGCCTCCCTGGAACCTTTTGGATTTGGATATAGCTGATCCCCTCACCACCACCTTAACTGCCTCCCATAGAGTGCCCGCCGATTTTACACTTCCCGTGTTATTTTCAAAGTATTCTACAATATCTTCCCTCAGGTCCCCTCTGAACACTGTGTTTTTCAGTGCTTCGGCTCTAAGCCGCCACGTTGGGATCCTAGCCCTGGGAGGCAAGTATTGCCATGTTAAGATCAGTGGTGAGTGGTCTGAGAGGTCCCTCGCTCTGTATTCCGATCACACTCTCTCCCCCGCCATCTCACAAGTGACAAACATATAATCTAGCCGTGTATACAAGTTTTGTGGGGCCGAGTAATGCGAAAATTGTCTATCATGTGGGTGGTGTAGCCTCCATATATCTACTAGCTGAAAGTCTCCCAACAGGGTCTTCAAGATTTTGGCAGCGGGGTAGGTTTGTTTAATTTCCTGTCTGATCTGTCCACCTTGGGGTCTAGCGTACAGTTATAGTCCCCTCCCCATATGACCGGACCCCCGAGGTACGGGCTGACCTTACTATATAGGGTCTTAAAGTAGACCACAGTGTCTTGATTCGGGGCATATGTATTGATGATACTCAGCTCTCTATTTTCTATCAATCCCCGCATCACCACCATTCTGCCATCTGGCTTCACTGTGGACTGTAATGCAGGTAATTACCCCTCTAGCATATGCTGAATACATTGCCCCTATGATAGTTACCTTCCATTTCTTCCATACCCTCCAGTTTTTCTTTCGTGAGGTGAGTTTCCTGTAATAGGGCAATATCTATTTTCTGCCTCCTTAGATACATCATGATCTTATTTCTCTTCAAATAACTATTGAGCCCCCTGACATTCCAGGTTGCTATCTTAAGGTCTCCCATCTCTCATCCATACCCAGTCCCCCCTCTGTCCTCCCTTGTCTTCCCCTTTATGCGTGACAACGTGTGGATGTAGGCTCATTCCTTAACAAATTCCACTGAAAACCCCCCAACACCCTTGTCACCCCCTCCCTTCCCGTCCCCAACTGTTGCTCTCTCTCGTGTACCCGAACTACCCTACTGCCCTCCCTCTAACCCCACCCTAACTGTTGCCCAGCTCCATCCTTGGATCTCAGGCTATCCCGCATCTAGTCCTTTCCCGGCTGCTGTTGGTACTCGGTACCCTGCAGGGGGACCCCACACTACTGGCGTCCCAACTAATCTATCTACTGGGGGTAAAGACATGTTCCACCTAGTCCCTGCATTACGGCTACAGTTTACTACGCACATTTATGTTTCCAGCTGCTCGTGTTCTTATCCTTTGCTATAGTATCGGAGGGTCAAGAGGACTATATCCCGAATGTCTTTAAATTCAGTCCCCTTTTGTTACATGACTACCATCCCTGCTCAGGTCCAACGACCTCAGTATTACAATGTTTCAAAATGTCCCCTTTCTTGCGCAATGTCAATGTTAATGTTACCTCTGCTCTCCCACAGCATCCAATCCGGACACTCGCCTGCTAGATGCCAAGTACCAGGTCACTCATCTTGCCCCCTCTGTGACTGGCTGTCACACTCTCTGGGCAGCCCACCGTGTCCAGCCAGCCTGCTGCGTCTTCAGGAGTTTCGAAGAACAGCACTTTGATTTTGTGCAGCACCTTCAGCTTCGCCGGGTATAGCAGCTTGTACCTGTAGCCGGCCTCTCGTAAAAGTCTCTTGATCGCCATGTAGTGGAACCGCTGTCTCTGCACCAGAAAGGTATAATCCGGGTAGGCCGTGACTGTCGCCGACGCTCTGCTTATCGTTCCTCCCTTATGGAAGTATTCCAGGATCTTCTCCCTGTCCTTATGGTTTAAGATTTTAGCGATGATCGGTCGGGGTGGGAGGCCCGGTGGCGGTTTCCTGGTTAGGGCTCTGTGCGCTCTCTTGACTGTGAATCCATGGGTGAGCGCTCCTGCGCCGATCTCTTGTAGCAGCATATGTTTTCTATACAGTCTGTAGGGTCCTGGCCTTCCTCTTCTTCTGGTAGACCCACCACACATATGTTGTTACGTCGAGCCGTCCCTCTGACTCCTCTGCACGTTTTTCTAGGTTGCGCATCTGTTGTTGTAGAACCGCCACCTCTTGGCATTATTCGCGCTAGTGTCAGTATTGGCCTTCACATTGCTCTCGAGACCACTCGTACGCTCCGCCAGCCCTCTTACATCTTGTCGCAAGAGATTAACATCTACGCTGACCAAATCGATCTTGATTTCCAATGAGGATTTCGATTCCGCCATGGCAGCATTGAGTCTGCTCTCCCACAAGGCCTTCAACTCTGCTATATCGTCCAGGATCTGCTGGTCGCCCATCGTTGCCTCCATCCTTCCTCGCGTGTCTCCACCAGTGCCTGCGGCACATCCGGGTGATTGGGCCGGTTTCGTGAAGATGTCCATTGTGGGTTGTTTCCTTTTAGCGTTGCCTGCCTTGGATGCCATCGCCTATTGTAGGTATTGCCTAGCTGCTGTCCTCCGCCTCGTTGATACAGCTTTGAGGGGTCTAGACGCCCTCCTGCGGCCGTAAATCGCCGGGCTTGGGGCTCTCCAGATTATTCTGGTGTATTTACACTGCCATCCCTTTATTTCCCTCTATTTTAGTAGTGTCTTCTCTCCTTCTTCTGCTTGCCCCTATTTGTCCTGGTGCATGTTTATTGGCGTCGTCTCACTAACAGTTTCTCTGGTCACCCAGCACCATTCCTCAGCCTGAGGCCTCGAACATTACACCACAGCTGCGATCCGCAAGCCCTAACGCTGCGTTGTTTCTCAGATATTCCATCCTCCCCCTTGGGGGTCCTTCTGGAGGGACGCTTTGTGTATGGTTGCGTGCTGATGGTCCATGCACACAGGCTATGCAACTGTTGTTGAGTGATAACCTACTCTTGCTACACCTTTTCACTTCCTTACTCCGTATGCAAGCGGCATGCAAATTGGTTATAGGCTCCTCGCTTTGTTGTCATGCGGCGCTGCTCCAGTCTGTGTCCTCAGGCTGTGGGGCGGGTCAATCCACTATATTTCTGCACATAGCGGCTCCCCAGCTGGTTCCATCACTCTGCCATATGCTGCGATCCTTGTCCTTGCGGCTGCCCTGCTCCTGCACTACGGTGCCTTCCTTTGTCTGCGGGCGTCTGACATTTTGTCTCCACTGTCTCGGGCCCAAGCTTCCTTCAAAGTCTCACAACTTCTGTTGTGTACGTCAACCTTGTTGTTTCTTTTTCCCCACTGTAACGCTCCACCAGGCCGTGCCAGTCCATGTATTTATGACAGTACTTCAGTGGCCCCTTAGAGGTACTTCTCGTGTGTGAGTCGGGCTATTGTTTCCAGTGTTTGCTTCTGTATACCTGTAGATGCAGTACTGAGGGTGTGCCATAAACCCATATTGCAGCTGTGGTCCGCTGTACACCTCTGCCGTGCTCTTAGCCCCTCCAGTCTTCAGCTCACATTGCGCTCACCAACGTTATTCCTTATTTTACTATATTAGTACTTCCGGGGCTTTGTGTCCAGTGCGGACATCACATTCAGTTTGGGCAAGTCCTGCAGCATACATGCCGCTATGCTTAATGTGCTATGAGTACTAGTATGCAGCCATCCGCGTGTTTGGGTATCCGCCACCTAGCCATATGATTACCTCATGCTTCGTCTGATGCAGTGCCATGCTACTCAGATCTCGTTCGCTTTGCCGGCTAATTCGGTGCAGACGATCTTAATCTGAAAGTTGCCTGCTTTCACCCGTGGCTGTGCTTCCACGCTGATCTGCTTAATGCGCTCGCGTCCAGATCCACCAGTCGTTCCATCATGCAGAGATACTTTGTATCCGCTCGATCAGCTGCTTGCCTTGTCCATGTGGAAACATTAGTGGAGAGGAGGCTGATGAACATGTGAGACTCAATGTGGAGGCAGAAACCCCAAATTCGGTGCCTCTCCATGAGCTGGAAAAGGCAGCGGCCGAGGACGACTGCTTCACAATTCTAAAGGCTGCCCTTCAGCAAGGGTCATGGAGGTTGTTGGTGGACTCGCTGGCACAAAGAACCCAGGAGGAAAGATTGGCACTGGTACAACTGTGGAGAGTCAAAGATGAACTGGCATTTGTTGAGATGAGACTATTGCTCCAGGGTGACTACATAGTAATACCAATGTGCAAGGTCCCCCAAGTCATCAAGTTGGCGCACCAGGGCCATCAAGTCATCTCCAAGACTAAGGCCCGGCTACAACAGAAAGTATGGATCCCGGACCTTGAGAGACAGGTGGAGGAATTTGTGTCAGCCTGTGTGTGGTGTCAGGCAGTGGCCTCAGCACAGTGGGAGCCTCTGATTGAGACGATGGCCTGAGGAATGAGGCCCTGTGAGAACATACATGCTGACTTTGGGTCCAAGGGCTGCGACACTCACTTCCTGGTGTTGGTGGACGAATGGTCATGGTACCCTGAGGTCGAGTTAAATTGACTCTGTCTCTTTTGACAAGGTGGCTGAGTCCTTAGAGAAGATCTTTGCCACTCACAGCCTGCCCCAGACCCTGTGTTCAGACAATGAACCACCATTCCACAGATGATGAGGGACTACGGGATACAACATCGGAAGATTACATCAGTCTGGCCCCGGGTGACGCAGGTGAGGAGGGCCTGATCCGAGAGGCAGGCAGGAGGTATCCACAAAGAGTCGGGAGGGGGAAGCTTGCCCATCTCAATGACTATGTATTGGACCCCTGAACTGGTGGGCCCAGCCCATGGGCTGAACAGTGACTTGTGGGACCGAGGAGTGTTAGGGAGAATTCCATTCTAAGGCTAATTTCCCTTACCTATAGAGTCCCCCAGCAGCCTTGCTGGATTTGAAGGGTTTATTTTTTTTCTCCTGCTAAGAGTGAGACGATTTTTCCCACTCTAGGCAATCTTGTTTGCTTATGGTCTATGGGGGTTTTCTCACCCTCATACGTATCATCTTTTTACATGTGTGTTACACAGCACCCTCAGTGCAGTAACACAGGGGTGTCATATCGACCCCCAAACATAGACTCCATACCCTGGGACTGACTACTGTCTCCCAGGGCATGTAAAGTCCCCATTGACTTTACTAGTCAATAGTAAGGAACAAAACCAGTACAACCCATTTTACTATGGAAGTACTGGAAAGGGTTAATAGTTTTTCCCTGCTGTTCATTTTCGAGAGGGTACCGTCCAGTCCCTCTCTCCAAAGTGTCTGGCTGGTGGCAGTGGTTACTACCGTAAACCTTCGACCGTGACTATTTTCCTATGGGATTTTCCCATTGTTCGAGGCTACCACTTTTACTGACAGCCTCTAACATACCGCCGGTTTATTTTAATATTAACTTTACTCTGGTAGGTTTTTATTGCCAGAACTTTGATTATATTTCTTTCTCGTGTCTTTCTCTGAAATCCTAACCCAGTTTGGGGATCCTTTGTTCGTCTTTTTGGTGGGCTTCTGCACAGAAGCCCTCCTTTCGCTGCCATTCAGTCTGGGGTAGATAGGATGTGTGGGAGGGGGAATAGGCACCCTGGACAGGGTTACCTAGGCAACCCAAGTCACACTCTGCCCTGATAGGCTGGGGGGTTATCCCGCCAGGATAGCCACCCCACTGTGTGAGTGACAGCTAGGCTGTATGAACGGGGTTATTTCTGCATAAAAGTAGGGCTCTGAGGACTGGAGGACAAGATGTCGCCACTGGAACTAAGAAACCTGAAGAGGAGAGAAGCTGAAGACATCTGCAATGACTGAACCAATGGTGAAGCCCTGCTGCAGATCCTCACCACTTTTCTCCAACGACTTGAGAAGATCTTGACCTGCAAGAGTCTTCTTCCCTTGAGCTGGTGGGGCCAACCAGTTCCCCAATCGCCTTCCAGGACCTGTCTTGGTCGAATCGCCAGTGCCAAGCACTAGGAGACCAGATAGCCAGGCACCCGTCCACCACGACCACGACCGTGATTTGAAGGAGCATACCTTTTATTCGTCTTGGCATCACCGCGGCTGGTTTCATCCCTGGGCAGTGCAGTAACTCGAACCTTCCTCCACGACGAGAGCCTCTCTTCCTCTGCTGGATCTCCCAAACCATTTTGCTCTGTTTTCATCAAAGTATTGCTCATACTAAAGTATTGCCTTGCCTAACTTGTTCACAATCTAAGTGGGAAGTGTTGCTGGTGTGTTTAGGAGTCTAACCCTTTATGGCTTGTCCTTTCCCTCCCTCTGAAGAAATTGTTAGAGTGCCATTTCTACTTGGTTTACACTGTGCCATTTTGCTCAGTTTTCACTCTTGCTCAAACTTGTCTACAATTTAAATAGGGAGTGTGTATACTTTTCCTGACTGTTTTAACTTACTTTAATGACAGTGATTTGTGTGTGAATTTAAGAGTGTGTAAAATAAATATATATTCTTTTTGATACAAAGTTTTTGGTCAGTGTTTCCTTGTTCTGTAGTATTGTAGTCCTATTGTGTAAACCCTGAATACTGCTCATCTCCCTCTTGAGATATGTCTGACTGCTCAGCCACAGCTACCAACTAAATCGTTGTGGTACAGACTGATACCAAAGGGGATTTATTGCATATACATGTAGTCGTAATGTTCTGTAGTGCTCCCTGAGGGAACTTCATAGGATTCTGCCTAACACTGGTGTACAGCGGTGAGGATAAAAGTATTGGATTTACATTTTAGAGTGCTGCTAGTACCTTGGTTCAATTAACCACAAGGCTTAACAATCACTAAAAGTTAATTTTAAAAAAAGTCAAAGATGGAAAGCTATAGCCAGGAGACGTTCCATGCAAATACGGCTGATTATTTAAGGGATCTCTGCATACAGAAACGTCTTCCTGACAAAGGCAAGAAATCAGAAATGATTGAAAGATTGTTAGAAAAGCAAAGACTGGACAGTGGGGATGTAGTGCCTACCCCTCCAGCAAATGTAGCAAACATTGAGGATGATAATGTTGATGATGTTACTGTTGAAGCAGATGAGGAAGAGGAGGCTGACAATGTAACCCCCTCTGGCCCTCTGTCTGCTCAAAGGCCTCAAGCTTTGGCTACTGGACCATTGTCAGGCACCACATTAAGTTCTGAATTTATCTCACTAGAAAAATTAGGCTTGAACATGAATTCAAAAGAATTAGTGCCCAAACTGAACAGAAACATCAAGAACTAAGGCTCAAAGAAATGGAGCTCAATCATAAGCTAGAGATGAAGAAATTGTCTTTGAAAAATGCTTCTCTCCCCGAATCCACTAGATCTTCCAGTCCAAAGAGACTCTGGATGCCTAAAGAGATTGTGGGTATGTATGAACCTAAGTTGGATGTGTTAGATTGGTTAGCTATGCTTGAGTACAATCATGGGCTCCAGGAAATCACAGGGAATCAGTTGATCCCCTGGTTATTCTCTAGGCTTCCCCCTGTTGCATCTGATGTAGTAATGGAGTTGGGTGAGGTGGAAAGGATGGATTATGAATGTGTGAAGGTAGCTTTGATAGCTAGATTTGGGAAGACCCTTTCACAGTACCTTAAGAGGTTTAGGACCCTCAAAAAGCATGATGGTACCCCTTAAGATACCTGGGTAAATGAGTGTTTGAAAAACTTAGAGGGTTGGATTAAGGGTTACAGAATTAACACTTATGAGGGAATGAGAAATCTTGTTATGTTGTAGTATCTTTATGATGCCTGCTCTCTTGAGCTCAGACAGCACTTGGCTGATTCTAAGGAAATGGATCCTAGGATGTTCGGCAAGGCTGCTGACTTGTGGGTTGCCAATAGGGCTACTCACAAGGAATCTGGGGCAACCTCAGAAGAAGGATGAGGGGAAGCAGCCACCAAAAGAGAACCAAGGGAATTCTAATACCTCCCATCCCAAAGAGGGCCACAAACAACAAAATGGCCAGGGTAAGACACCTGGGAAACCAAATAGAGCTAGTGAACCCTCTGGGGCCCAATCAGAGGTAGGTCAGCAGAAACCCCCATTCCTGAGAGCATTTGGAAAATGCTATGTGTGTTGGTCTACTAATCATGTAAAGGGTGATCCCAGATGCAAGGTTAAACCTGTAGGGACCAGCACAGTCTCCTTAGCCTTCACTCCTGAGGAGGAAGTACAAATGGCTAGTGCCCATTATGAATTGTTTGCTGAAGAACCCATGGATCTTCAAGCAACTGTATCCTTAGGGTTCATGGGTCTGGTTAGCAAACAGAGTAGGGGTGTGTATGACTCCCTTCCAGAAAACTCTAAAGTATATTACATGGCCAGTGTACTTGTCAATGGCCAGGATACTCCTGCCAGGAGAGACAATGGGGCCAGCAGAACAGTAGTGGATGAAAGCTTTTTCAAGCCTGATGCTGTTGCTAAGGCACCCAAAGGTCCCATTAAACTTTCTGGAGGTCGTCCAATTGGTTCCTATTCTAGCAGCCCTCATTCAGTGTAATAACATGACAGTGAGGATTCCTGTCAGTGTTCAGACTGAGGTGCCCGGCCTCCCAGTATGGAAAAGCAGAACCAAACCAAATTGGCAAGAGGGGCAACCTTAAGAGACCACTCTAAGCCTGTGGGAACCTCTACTGAGATCCCCACTGACAACCCTGATGTTAGTAAGTTGACCTCTAACACAGGCAAATCTGAGGCTAGAATGTTAGGGAAATGGGAGCCCCAACCAAGCTCCACCATTGACCATCCAATTATAAAGTCTTTCACTCCCCCTGCTTCTGGGGAAGAGGTGGATAGACAGATTGGACCCCTCTCTAAACCTGTGAGAACTGGTAATTCTCAAATCTGGTGGAAATCCTGGAACAATAGGCCCAAGGCTAAAAACCTTAAGGCTGTGGGCTCTTCTACTGAAGACTCCAGAGAAAACCCTAGTGTTAGGAAAGAAACTCCTCCACCAGGTGAAACCAGATCTCAGAAGAAGAGGAAGCCTGCATTTGGCTTTACCTCTAACCCTCCAACCAGGATGCCTGAGACCCAACCTACTCTTGAAAGAGAGGTGGTGTGGAACCATGGAGGCCCTTCTAGATCTAAGGGAATCCTTTATAAGGACCCCTTGAGACAACCTATTTTGGGTTCAGAAGTTGTTGCAACTTCAAGGGGACTGCTAGATCAGCTCCCTTGTACCTTAAATAAGAAAGATGTTCTAGAAAGGGTTTGTAGGTCTTATAGCTTACAAAGGAAAACCTTTGAGCACAGATCAGGATGTCACCACCAAAATGCTGATGGTCTCTCTAGGATGTTTTTAACCGATTAGAGGTAAGAGACTCATCCAGGAGTGGATTAGATCCTCCTGTCCCTTAGTCTCGGGGTGGGGGGGTGAGTGTTAGGGAGAATTCTCCTCGAAGGCTAATTTCCCTTACCTATAGAGTCCCCCAGCAGCTTTGCTGGATTTGAAGGGTTTATTTTTTTTTCTCCTGCTAAGAGTGAGGCTCTTTTTCTCACTCTTAGGCATATTGCTAGTTTGTGTTTTAGGCTATCCATAATATTGTAGTCCTATTGTGCAAACCCTGAATACTGCTCATCTCCCTCTTGAGAAAATTCTGACTGCTCAGCCACAGCTACCAACTAAATCTTTGTGGTACAGACTGATACCAAAGGGGATTTATTGCATATACCTGTAGTCTTAATCTTCTGTAGTGCTCCCTAAGGGAACTGCATAGGATTCTGCCTAACAGGGAGGAACGTGATTAAAGGGATGCTTTATTTTTGGGTGCAGTGCAATGTTTTTTTGAAGTGTTTGTAGTTAGCCTCTTTGTTGTTTTTTACGAAAAAGGAGGAGTGTGGTGCCTGCCCCTTTAATGACACGCCTATGCGGCGTAGTGACGTAACTCTGCTGTGTGTGCCTGTAATAAAAGGGGTGTTTCCACGGCTGCGGCAGAGCGACCGTGGAGCCCGAACTGCGAGCACGTCTGTGTGTGTGAGCTGTGACAGAGGGGCTCAGGGGGCCAGAGGGGCACTCTGGACACATACAACAACATACACCATTTTGTAGTACCAGAGGAAATGCAGGATTTAGAAGCTGAAGTTTTCATGGAAAAATGTATGCCTACACTTATTCATCTCCGCATTGATCCCCTTTGGAAATAGGCTCACAGGGCTCCTCTGTGGAACCCAACCAATCAGCTAGAAACCTTCCTACTTCACTCCAGTACAGACAAAGAACGAATGAGGATTTTCACATTGGTGGATTTTTTCAATGAATACAATATATACATGGAAGGGCTTCTTGGTTCTTTCTCCAGAACTCAGGAAGCGTGGCTTGAAAAATGATCTGATGTACTTGGCCCATATGCTGGTAACTGAGAAGAGTAAGACCACAGGATAACTCGAATCAATGGACCTGAAATAAATTCTGCAAATGCAAATTCAGAAGCAATTGATCTATCGGTTCGAGGTATAGTGACGCTTATAGAATCAAAGGACAGAGCAAAAGCCAACAAAATGCTGATCAGCGGGAAATATTTTGCTACAAACAGCAGAAATAAAGACATGCCTTGCTACTATGCCTGCATTTGCCTTCTAAACAGAAAGCTAGATAGGACCATCTCAGTGGCAATCTTTTTTGCGGAACCTGGGCCTGATTTACAAACGCGTTTTTCTATGGGAAATCCCATTGGAAAATGCTTTTTAAATAGACCCATGTAAACTCAACAAAGAACGCCCTACTTTAAAATGTGCTACCCTTAACAATCTGTCACACAAGGTTTTCTCTAATGAAGTACACACATCCTTATCTGTAATGTTTGCTTTACACAATGTGAACCTAGTAACTGACGGACAGCACCTATGTTTGTTAACACCTCAATCAAGAATGTTTTCTAAACATACCATCTCACGATTATGTTTGCACTGTTCCTCATTCATTACTATCTAATGAACACTTTGCATCGGACAAGACTTTGCACTGGCCTGGCAGCATATTCCGTTTCGTTGACAGGGGATCCACTTGGGGCCGGAAGGGGGGTTAGGGGACTAGGAATGTTTTCGTCCTCTCATCTATAGTTGTAAGTTGGTAGAGAGAAAGGGCTGGGCTCTAGAAATTAACACTCCCATGCTGTGCTCATTTATTTGATCTGATGATCTGGATATGTCTCTGTAAGGTCACAGGTCATTAGAGGTAAACCCACACCTCTAGTAAGGAAAACGTGGACACTCCTGGTTAACTTGCCATTTTTAGTTATTATTGTATCTCATACATAAAGAGATTTTCACGCTGAGTGCAGTGTTTTCAGTGATAGTTTTATTAATTAATTATGGTTTAGACACATAGTCTAAAAAGTGGTCAGCCGACACGTGTTTCGACCCTGAGGGGTCCTTATCAAGGCAGGATATGGTGTTGAGAGGGTGGGGGATGCTGCCCCAGATTGTGTCTCATACAAATTGAATAGAGAAGTGTCTCTCCCAGAATTGGGTCTGTCATTGTTCGCAGCTAATGCTCTTGGTTGTGCTGCGTAGCTGAAGTTCAGTGACTGCTGCTGGATGGGGTCGAAACACGTGTCGACTGACCACTTTTTAGACTATGTGTCTAAACCATAATTAATTAATAAAAATATCACTGAAAACACTGCACTCAGCGTGAAAATCTCATTATGTATGAGATAGAATAATAACTAAATATTGCAAGGTAACCAGGACCGTCCACGAATAGTTAGTTGTAAGTTGTTCAACGATCTATGTGTCCTATTTGTGTTGCCCTCTATTTTGGAGGTATTCTTTCCCTAGTTTATTCTAGTTTGACTATCAGGGGATAGTGATAAAGACAGAGCTGCACAATCACCATAGATACCAGTATGTTTTCCAGAAATGCCTCTCCACTGTTATTAGGCATTGGTCCTAGACATGGGATATATGTCACTGTCAAACTGACACACATCTGCAGTCACTGCAGTCAGAATGATGAGAAACCACTTAAGATGCTATTCCTTGATGAAAAGGTCCTCTTTCATCAGGAGGAAAACATTCTTACAATACCTGAAGTAAAAATGTCCAGAAATTGTATTCCAGGTAACCCACTTGGTGATTTTATTTTATTGGAATGCTTGTTCTGCGCTGGCATTGCCCATAGGGTCTCAGAGTGTTTTACAAGGTTCAAAAGCTGAAAAGGTGGGGACGTGAAAATGAAATTACAAAATGTGTCTAGGATAGGAAGATTTGGATAGACAAGTGGTGGCAGAGTATGGGGAAGGGCAGGCGTATGTGTTGGGAAACAGGTATGCTTTGTAGCTCTTTCTGAAAGTGGTGATGGAGGGTGCTGCTCAGATGTGATGATGAAGGGTATTCCAGGCTCGGGGTGCCCACTGGGTAAATACTTCTTTTTATGTGCATATAAGTTTGCAGAGTGGAATGTGTAGGAGATACTGGCTTGCTTGACTGGTGTTTGTGTGGGTGATGGGTTTGAGTTTTATTGTGAAGGTAAGATGGGGTTTTGTGGTGGATGGCTATGAAAACAATGCAGAGTCGTTTGAAGTATGCGGAGCCAGTGGAGCATGGCGAGAGCTGAGGTGATGTGTGAATGTTTGGTTCAGTGGAGGATGAGGATCGCTGTTGTGTTTTGTATTGCTTGGAGGGGGAGAGGGTGATGTTGGGAAGCCCAGTGAGGAGAGTATTGCCATATTCCAGCCTGGAGAGAACACGTGCTTACACTGCAGTGCGGAAGTCATCAGGTGGAAGGTTGTGTCTGATCTTTCATAGTAGGTGTAGTTGTAGGTTGCATGTTTTGGTGACAGCAGCTATGTGGTGTGTGAAGTAAAGGTGGGGGTGGTGAAGCCAATGGATTTGACAGGTGTGGAGAGGGATATGGGTGGGCTGCCCGTGGCACGTTTTTTGATCTAGGGGGTGAGTTTGGGTTTGTGTCTAGCAGGGAAGATGAGGCGATAGCTTGAGCTTGAGGATGTTGGTGGTGCTCCTGGTGGTCATACTGGAGAAGCAGCTTTTGAGAGTATGGAGTTGTGAGGGGGATGAGATTTGGAAGTATATTTTCAGACTTTATCCTTTCATTCCAACTAATTATAGAACAATCACCAATGCCCCTTTCTTGTTGGAAATCTTGGATAAGGTGGCATATAAACAAATTCTTGGACATTTAACCAACAATAAATGGCAATCAGATTTTAGACCAGGCCATAGAACGGAATCCGACTTATTAGATCTCAAGTGCAGTATGCAACAAAGCATGGATAAAGGCCAGACCATATTACTCATGCTGCTTGGCTTGTCGGCCGCATTTGGCTTGTTTGAGCACACACTCAGTAGACTTAAGGAAGTGGCTAATTCTAGTGAATTTGCAGCAGCCCGGATCAGATATTTCTTAGAAGATACATCAATCAGGGTTTGCAGTAGCACGGCTGATGCCAACCCAGAACCTTTACAATAACACATCCTCATAAGGGGCTTTCCTATCTCTGTCACTTTATATTATTTTCACTGCCCCTCTTTTTCAGATACTTGAGGATAATAGAATATGCTTTTCAAACTACGCAAATGACACCCAATGTATTATCCCCCTTACAGAAAAACATGACTCATCTGCCATTAATGATGTATATGGGCTAATTCAAGACTGGATGACAAAACGGAACTCTAATAGGCACTAGTGCAAGAATTCAAAAATTGGGACTTGAATATGCTGAGTTTCAAATTGCAGATTGCAAAATTTCCACCAAACAAAAAGTCAAAACGTTAGGTGTTTACTTGGAACAAAATCTTAATATGAGAGCTTAAGTCAAGAGTTTGGTTTCATCTTCTGCTTACTTTATTAGATTACTTTCCCAAATCTCTCCTTCTCTTGTCTCTGATTGCCTATCTGCCATTCAGGATTGGTGTGCCGCCAATGATCTCTGCCTGAATGCCAGCAAGACAGAGATCCTCCTAATTGGCACACCTTCACCCTCCTTTCCTCTCACTCTCTGGTTAGGCTCCCTTGGTCCTCCTCTTACCCCCACCATTGAGGATAAGAACCAAGCTGTTATCTTTGATTCCACGCTTTGCTTCTCTGCCCACATCTCTGATGTCTCTAAAAAGTCAAACTCCCTACTGCACCTCCCCAGAGGTACTCTGCCTTTCCTCTCCTTCCCCCAGAAGCTAACTGTCTCCCGAGCCCTGGTTCTCTCTAGGTTGGACTATTGTAACAGCCTCTTTCTAATTCCTCCTGCCTCTACTCTCTGCCCTTTGCAAATCATCCAGAATAGGACTGCAAGACTTGTCCTTGGCCTCAAGCCCTGGGATTGGATCTCTTCGGCCCTGAAATCTCTCCACTTGCTCCCAGTGGATGCAAGATTTAAATTAAAAACCCTTTGCATTGTCCACAAGGCTTTCTGTGGCCTGGGTCCAAAATACCTTCAGCTGTCCCTCTGTAAATACCTCCACTCTCAAGCTCTTTGCTCCCATACCTCTAACTCCCTCAGGTTCAGTCGTTTTTCAAAGAAACAAGCTGGGGGTAGATCTCTGTCTTTTGCTGGGGCCTCCTTCTGGAACAGCCTCCCTGCCACTCTGAAACTTGGGGAGAACCATCTCCGGTTCCGGAAGCACCGCAAGACTGTACTGTTTGCTTCTGCCTTTGCCCCTCCTCTCCCCTGCTGATCTTCTCTCTCTCTCTGCACTGTGCACCTGGCCTACACTCTGACTTCTGGGCCCAGATACCTGCTCACCCTGGCACCCATCCGCACTGCCTCCTGGCAATCCCTTGCACTTTGGGTCTGTATCTGTAACCATACAGTCCCCCCTTTTTACTTCACTTCCAAGGCATACCCTGTCTGCTGCCTTAAACCCAGCACTTGCTACTTGCTGGCTGCACTACCACTGTCCGTTGCTTTTTTATTATTTATTTATTTATTATTTATCTGTTTTTCCTTAGCTCCGCACTTTCAACATCTCCCCCTTCCATGCACTTTTCCCCCTTTTCCCTCTCCCATGCACTTGCACGTTCTCAATGTCACTGGGCCTAGTAAGATCATTGTTTTTGTTCTCCCTTGTTCCCCTCCTTTGCTTTGTCCATGCTCTGAAACACTTGTGTACGAGCGCGATACAACTAAAATATCAATATCAAAATTCACCCATAACTCACAGAGAAAAGCAGTGAGACGGTGGCTAGGGCCATTGTTAGCTCCAAAACTGATTATTGTTGCAGTCTCTTGGTGGTCTTGGAGAGGGCGACTGTGCAAAACTTCAAATCATGCATAATAGTGCTGTCATGGCAATAACAGGATTAAAAAATATGAACATGTATCAGAGGTTAGAAAAAAATACATTGGCTCCCTGTCGATGCCAGGATAGAATTCCGTCTGTTGGTAATTACCCACACATGTCTGGATGGAGCAAATCCACAATATCTTGCTGAAATTACTAAAAGGAAACCTGTGCTTAAAACTCTCTGATCCAACAACACCGGCCTGCTGGCGGTTCCAAGAGTTAAGCTTACCTAGTTTAGCAAGAGCGCTTTTTGTAGCATCACCGAGAGCCTGGAATTGCATCCCCCCGGATCTGAGAGAAATAAACTCAATTCTTTTAAAAAAGGAACTCAAACCCTTTTGTTTTACTTGACAGGGAGTGAGGTCGGAACGGAAAGGGGGCTCAGAGACAAAATGCATCCTGTCAATAAGGGAGGAGATGAACTGATAGGGGAGGGTGCCTCAGAGTTTCATCCAGTGGGCCAGGATTTTGTGTCGATTGATGTAGTAAATGGTGTCGACAACTGCATAGAGATCGAGGAGTATGAGCAGTGCTGTGTGTCCTTTGTCAGTGATGTTGTGGAGCTCATCAAGGATGTGAAGTTTAGTGGTCTTGTGCTGAGTCCAGGCCGAAAGACAGATTGGAATGTGTTGAGTAGGATTTTTGTGGTGATGTGTGATTGCAGTTGAGTAGAGACAAAGCGTTCCACGATTGTGGTGACGCATAGCGGAATAGTGATGTGGCAGTAATTTTTGGGGCATGTGGGGTTGATATTTTTTTTTTGTAGGGTGGTAGGATTTGTCCAGTTTGAGGACAAAGGGGATAGTGCTATGTGTGAGACAGGAGTTGATGATGTCGAGCCAGTAGGAAGTGAGGATGGTGATGCCATTGGATGCAGCTTGAGGTGGGCATGCATCATCTAGGAAGTGTGCAGGTTTTGTTTTGTCAGCAAGGGTGATGAGGATGTCTGTGTTGATGGGTAGACGTTGCCCCATGTATTGGTATGTATGGGAGCAGCAGGTGGGAGTGGGAGATTTCTAAAAATATCTCTTGTATTGCTTGGTTTTTCTGGTTGGATGTCTCTGCTATTATTGATACCATTTTGGGGAAATAATAATCTCGACAAACATGTCTACTGTTAGCACACATGTTTTCACTGACCGGCCATACTAAACACTGGTGCTTGGTTATTGCGCATATGGTGGCACATTTGGTTATACTCATGCCTTGAGAAACCATGACGATCCTGTCATTAAACAAATGCTTGATGACAGGGGCAAACATACAAACTGCATGACTTAGAAAACTCTTCCACTGATGTTTTGACTGAGTCACTGACTCCATCCAGGGGGCAACCATGATTGAGGTGAAGCTCTTGCTCTAACATAATAACAATCTTGTTCTCAGACACAAGAAATGGCTATTAGTGTGTCCGCCTGTCTCCATTGTTTAGAACTTTTGTTTGCTAATTTTAGTATTGACGGCCTATCATCATTTAGGGATATAGCATTGAAGTTTAAATTTCATTTTTAGCTGGTCCACTATTTTCCTAGTGTATGGTTTTATGTACAATATGTCTTTTCCCTTTCTTTATCCAATGACATGAAAACAAGTCTTGTAAATGGCATCATTTTTTTATGATACACCGAGATATTTGGTAATTGCTTAAGTACTCTGCTGATCATTTAAATGGGATTTTACTTTCCTTTCTCTTTTTCCCTGGTGACATATCAGTGCTGTTGTGCCTCTGATACATTGTATCATTTGCCGTTATTTAATTAAAATGTAATGATAATAAAGGTTGTTGGTAGCATGAATCAGCTTACGAATAAAAAACAATAGTTTGCAATTTTCAAAACTCCCATGTTTAGCAAACATGAAAAAACTGTTTTTATTTTTTGATTGTTTTTGTTAGCATTGCAACTAGATATATGGGACATTTTAGCAATATCGAGTTTTTGTTGTGTTTTAAGCCCTCAAAAAGGACATAAGAAGGTGTTGCCACTTCAATGATATATAACACTGTGGTATTAATATCCTGCTATTCATTTGTTATGTTGGCAGGAAAAGATTCCAGATTGTGTGTAATCAAAATGTCTCTGCACAGAGCTGGGTGCTTTCAAATAGTTTCTCGCTGATTGTATGTAATTCAACATAATGATACAGTGCTTGAGGCACACTGCACTGCAACTGAATTTTCAAGCGTTAGCAGACTCTGGAAGAAAGCTGCATAAAGAAGCCATTTGCATAGATTGAGGAGTTTGTTTGAGTACTGCATTTGCACAAACTCCCCTTGGCCTGGAACTACCATCATTCATAATAGATACCATCTCGCATGCTGTGGTACAAACATCAATTAGAAGCAGGTGATTTCATTCAATGTTTTGTAGATGACATAAACACTAGGTTGCAAAGCTCTTGTACTCATTTTGCAAGAGGTGTGCGTAAGGAGGTAATTCCCAAGGTGAATTATTTTGGCATACCAGATGGCCATGTTATCAGCACTGTGTCTCTGTAATTAGAATCAAAAAACCATGGGACTGCCAACAGCGCCTACCGAGTACATGCTAGTAGTTTTATTGAAGAGTGCTTAAGGAATTTCGTTTGATAAAATGTTCAATATTTTTGCTTTTCAAAAACTTTCATGAACTATTTAGAATCTACAGTATCGCCAGTAGATCTAAAGATAAACAATGTAGTTGATGTAATAAAAATGGGTGATATTCAAAATGTCCGCAAAATGGAGGCATTTCCTGATTACTGTTAGGGTTTGGTCAAAATGCATTCACCTGCCATTTGTATGTCCTTTTAGAGCTGTACTTCGTAAACATATGCTGCATTCCTTCATAAAGATCTCCCTATTAGTTGTCCTTTAGGTATGTGCTTTTAATGACTCAGCCACAAAAGTACACATTGCCCCATCTCCAGTCCTTGCATGTCTGTGAAGCAAATGACAGCAAGGCCAACACTGGACAACTCTTTGAAAGTGAGACACAGGCTCAGGAAAGAAGAAATCAGGAAATTACACATTTGTCTCTTTTCGTTGCCCTGGTCCTTGACATTTGAGAATACACCAAGCACGCGAGATATATGTTACACAAAAACTACAGACGCCAGATGTTGAAACACATTCAGAACATAGCCATACCACAAGACAAGGTGGAGGAACACTTCACATGGGCTTGCTCTATAGATTTCAGACATCCAGACTCCCATGACCTCACTCATGAAGCAGCACACATATCACACTTCCACACCTGCTCAGGGCTGCCGTATACAGTTCTTAATTTTCTGCCTGGAAACAAATCCCACAAAACTGGGCTGTTCTGCTGACATTTATTAAATGTAGACACTGAACCATGGAAAAGGAGAGATAATCGAAAAAAATATGTAACAATGTCTCTAAAAGCAAATTAATATCTGACATAACTTTCAGAAAACACTGGAGAAGGTTGACACTACAAACAAGGCTCAAAGCACAGGAGGCCCCAATGTGGTCCAGACTTAGAGCCCGGAATAAAATATATTCTATTTCCTATAGGGTCTAGAACCACAAAGATTAACATTGAGGACACATACGCCTCTATCCATAGTTCCTTCCTGAAATAGGAAGAATATGTTGGAACTATTGCATCAAGCACCAGACTTGAAGGCTATAACTACAAACGATGTATCCTTGGTGGAGATTCCTGCAACCGTCCAATTGGGGTATATTGCATTTGGTGTCTCCAATTGTATCTGAATGTATATTGGAATATGCAAATGTATTCAGGGAGATGGTTCATGAAATGATAAGTTTGGAAGAGGTGATATCTGGGCCGGGTGTGAAAAAATCAAAATAATTGAGGGGAAAGAGGCCTGAGGTTGGGCTATAGACTATGGTCAAAAAAATGTGGAAGGATTACATGCTAACAGATGGCTTATGCCGCCAAGTGATAAAATGAGATTGTTGCGTGGGGATTGTAATGAAATAGATTGACAGAAAAATAATTGTTCTAATAGAATAGATATCCTGACATAGAATTCTAGAGGATATCATTCATTTGTGTCTAATAGTGATGGTATGTTATTCCTGTAGAATGTGGATATGTTTGCTATACAAGAAACATGCCTGACCCAGGATTGTATACTTGATGGATACCAGATTATACAGAGAAAGGTGAAAAAAGTATAAATTGGGGTGCCCATCAGATGGCTTGTTATTGGGAGCAAAAAAACACTTAAGACTAAATGAGTAGTGTCCTTTTGGGAAATGTCATTGGGTCTCTGCAGCCACATTGGAGAGTAACTTAAATAATAAAGAACAAAAGATATTGGTTATTAATGTTTACAATCCACCTAACGATCAATACACGGTTATGGCAATTAAAACATTACAGAAAATAATTGATAAGTGGACTTCCGACAATGATAATTCCCCTTTCATTATCATCGGTGACCTCAATTATGCAAGGTTTGGGTTGGGAGGTTTAGATCTAGGGCCATCGCTAGCTATAACAAAAAAAACAATTGGGAGCAATTTTGGTGCAAGAAATGGAAAAGAATCATAGACCAAAAGATGTATGGAGCCCTCCCTTTTCTATACACACATCATTTAAGACAATTATATGTTGATATTTCTGTGTTGGTTTCCCATCTAGATACATGGTGTGCGAGGAATAGATCATCATGGATAGATTAGATATTTCTCTCTAGCTCTGTTATGGATCTTGTGGGCCCCTTATGTCTCATACCCTGCTAGTGACCATGTAGTCAAGACGTTTCCCCTACAATCTGAGGGGGTGGTGAAGAAACTCACCGCTGGTGGATGTTTAGTAAACCTGTGTGCGAACAGAATATATTGGTCCACAAAGAGCATAGAAGCATATATGTGGGATGAAAAACTCTATCTAGGCAATTTGGGACTGACTCTCTATAATGAGATTTCAGACAGGGCTAAAGAGTATGTTCATTTATCTTCCCCAGGTCTTTCCAGCGATAGCCCTGGCTAAAAAGAACCTTACAATTGAAATTAAAATGGCCAAGAGAGATACTGGTAACAAATCTAGAATGAAGACGAATATAGCAAATCTGAAGACCAGATATAAACATGTTGTCTAAATATATAAGGCCTCTGTGTCGTCAGTTAATTGGTTTCATGTTCATAATATACTTAAACGCAGTGACAGCGTAGATTCTGGGACCTATAAAAATCCCATTGTAATAGACTCAGCCTGGTAAGAAAAGAGATCAACCCTATAAGGGAGTCAGTGTGGATGGAACATATTGGTCAATTATATTATATACCCGATTATATTTTTGAAAAGAAGCCTTATGATTTGGAGAATGATGACCTGGATATTTTAGAATTGAATATGGAGACGATTGGTTAAATAATTACTAAGTTGCAGCCTTCTAGATCGCCTGTCCCGGATGGTGTTCCTAACCTGGTATATAAACATAGGCTGATATTTTGGGCAAGTTTATTTTCTGACCTATGTTCAATGGTATTCGATACAGGTTATATTCCCATTAGCTGGAAAGCCTCCATACTTATTCCAGTTTTCAAAAAGGGTTCTAGAGATAACCCTAATAATAATCACCTGCTGCTATGTCTGATGTATGTTCAAAAATCTTTCCCCAAATACTGTTGACTCAACTTAACATTTGGATAAAAAAGGGTAATCTATTGCCAAAACAACAAACAGCCTTTAGAAAAGGTATGGGGACCTTATCAAATGTGGGGACGCCAAGGTATCTAGTTTGTGAGTGTATCAAAAATAGAGATAAGGTATTATATATATGCTTTATAGAATTTAAGGGTGCATTTGATACTGTTGACAGAGATGTCCTACGGAACAAACTGAGAAGGTGGAATCTAAACACATTGATATTGCACTCTATACAGGAGCTTTACTCTTATACTCTGGTCCAGATATGATTGAATCATGAGGGTTTTCTGAGCGAAAGTATTGCTTAATACAATGCTTTCCTTTGGCCCCGCCATTTTACAACCTATACATCTCTGACTTGTGTTCTTTCCACAAAAATGCCATAATTTTCCCCCTAGAATTGGACACCATATAAGTTGGCTTGCTTACGCTGATGCCACCCTCCTGTTGGACCAAACATCTATTGGGTTACAGTGCTGTGTGCGCAAACTAGTTCAATATTCTAAGAATAATAACTTAAAAGTTAACTATAGTAAAACAGAAATTATGAAGATTTGTCTACAAAGGAGAAAATCTGTCAAAAGTTGTTGGAACATGTGTGAACATTGAGATGGTCCATTCATATATATACTTGAGAATTATCATTTTGGATACATTGAATGTCTCAGTACTTGAAACCTCTGTACATCAAAAAATGTAAAAGAGATGTTTTGCTGTATCTAACTTTATAAGAGTTATGAGCGGCTTTTTCATTGAGGGTCTTTTAAAGCTATATTAAACATGCCTCATCCCCTGTTTGTATTATGGATTGGAGATATTTACTGTAAAAGAGTTTCTTTGGTTAAAAAAACTTGAAAGAAAGTTATGGTGTAGGGCGCTGTGTCTCCCGCAGAACACCACAGTAGAGGGGACTGTCCTTGAACTTTGTTTGATATCCCTAAAAACTCAAATGAGAATAACGATGAGTATCTTTGTTTTATTTAGGTTATCTAAAAGGGAGGATCGATCGCAAGTCACGTCTGTCTGATTTTTATCATATTTTGAAAGAAAACAGTAGTAGATGTAGACTAAATCAATGGAAAAGTGATGTTATTCTGTTTTTTAAATATCATCTGTGACTACAAAATACATGCTATAGCCACCACAGTTATCTCTCTGATGTTCCAGCTTGACGGTATGGATTACATCTTATACTAAACTTATGTTTAACAATGCTGTAAAGTCGATCTGACTGCAAGCTCTTTTTTTAGATTTTGCATTACCTTTTAATTGGTCTTGATTTTTATGGTTTTAATAATATGTTTGTATATGTAATATTATATTTTTGTGTAATGTGTTAAAAGGTTTATTTAACCACAACAATGCAATTAAAAAAACGAAAGAAAAGCATATGTAATTGTTTTCAGGATCTAGTGCCAGGACTTTAAAAATCCACAAACACTCTATCTTGTTGAAGGCAGGTGGGTTGTGTACTTTTAACTAGAAATGCGGTACCTATTCTGTGCAAATGGCACTAGAGGCACATATTTAAAGCAGTTGTGGAAGCTCTCTGTGGTGTGGAACTTTGAGGACATGAAGATACAGTCCTGATACAGTCCTGATAGTGCAGGAATATAGGTTGCTAAAAGTATTGATTTAATTTCCTGCCAGTACATCAACAATCCTGAGGAGCTAGGCTTAAGGATTATTGGTGCTAGTGCTGCACTTCGACCAATTCTTCTTTGTGCCAAGGTGTGAACTAAATAGAGCCCTTTGTTGAATAAAATACATCTACGAGCGTTTAGGACATTGGAGGGCAGGCTTAGATTACCCTAGTTCCAGCCTATTGGTGATTGGCTGGACTGGGTAAATGTGAGCCACTTTTTCGGTGTGTTCTGTTTTTTTCAATGCAATGATTATAATTCGTTGTGGGGAAGTTGGTTAATACCTTTCTTGTTTAACCTGGAATTAGGCATGTTCTGCAATCTTTGGAGTGAGTGAATTTTCCCCTCCAACATTGTTTGCTGTACCAATGTTCTTTTAGAAAGCGTAGAAGTGATGTAGGACTAAGGGACATCCAGGGGAACTCAATCTTCCAGCAGACATACTCGGCAGAGATTTCCTGTTGGCCATGGAGTACGAATGGTGATTACACGAATGCCTCGTCTCCAACATTTTCGCAGAATGGGGCTTTCCAGAGATCGATTTGTTCGCAACCCTGGAGAACGATCAATGCCAAGATTACGCCTCCATGTACCCCCAGAACCTTTCCAAGGGGAACATACTCTGGATAACATGGTCAGGGAAATTTGTTTATGTTTTTCCCCTGACACCCCTTCTCAACAAAATAGTCCACAGGATGCACCAGGAACCAGTCACGATGATACTGGTGGCCCCCATGTGGGCCCGCCAAACCCTGGTTTGCTCATCTGATGGAGATGTCCCTATCTCCTCCAGTGAAACTGACATGCCCGTACAACATGTTGCAAGACAGAGGAGACGCTTCACCCATGCCCACAGACATTAAACTTAGCGCCCTGGCCCCTGAAGTCATAGTTTGGGCACCTGCAGCTCCCTCAGAGATGTATGGACATTCTCAGGGAGACAAAAAAAACGAACACTCGATATTGCTATTCTAGTAAGTGGAAACGGTTTGTCATCTGGTGCAACTCAAAGAGCATTAACCCGATTAACTGCTCTCCCACACACATTGATTTGTACCTAACTCATTTACTTGACTCAGGCCTGGTCTTTAACTCTCTAAAGGTTCACTTAGCTGCGCTTTCAGCCTACACTATATTAATGTGCTTATTTACTTTTTTGTTCACCCCAGGAGATATGCCTTGCTCAAGCACCTCTTTATGTTGCCATTATTCAGACATACTTGGCAAACATGTAACCATTACTAAGAATTGCCATGTGCTGTTCGCTTACCAGATCTTGAATGTTTGCGCAAAGGCTATGTGGAGCTGATTATAATGGATGACCCTGAAAGTAAGGTCATTTGTAAACGTAATCCCAGGTGAGTTTAAAATGACTGAAATGGTTAACTGCCCCATCTTTATGCAGATAGCACTAATCAGAAAACTGGTGCCAAGCATGCTTCTGAGCTGTCACTACTGCCAAACTGTTACAATTAGGATGAATCATTTTAGTTTAAATACTATAACTAAAAAGTAGTGGTGTTATAGCTACAAAGAAGTTTTAGACCTACTTGCCCGCTTGTGGCGTGTTGATTACGTGGTTGTGTTTTAAGATGTTCATGGATGTTTCGTTATGGGTGATTTTAGGCATTAGTGGGTGGGTGAAACGGATGGAAAGAATGGATCGGACGAAGTGCATGGATCAGAAGGAATGCATGCAACTGATTTAACAGATGGAGTGCATAGAACTGAGGGAGTACATGCGACAGATGCAATGCATGGAACAGACAGAGGGCACAGAATGGTTGGAGTGCATGGAACGGTTGGACTGCATGGAACAGTTGGAGTGCATGGAACGGTTGGAGTGCATGGAATGGTTAGAATGCATGGAATGCATGGAGTAGTCACTACTGATGGCACAAACTCAACGGATGGAGTTGAACAGACAAAGCCGACTGAACAGACTGAGTGAATAAAACAGTTAGAATAAATGGTTCAAATGTGCGTTCAATCTCAAGCACCTACTGAAAACCACCATATCACATCACCACACTTACTCTCTTCTATACACCACCACTCAACTAGAAAACAGCGATGCTATGACACATTCGGTATAGCTGTTCTCATACCAACACCTGCCACGTACTCCCCATCATCCTAACTAAACACAGCTGGCTGCACACCCGCCAGCCTAGGCGTTCTCAGGCCTAACGCAGCCAGAATCAGTCTGGTATCACCCGGCCAGAACTAACACATACTCCTGATCTCCCAACCACCATACCTACCGCTAAGAAGCAGCTATCATACGAGTGCCACATCTGCTGCACACATATTTGGTGCTCACGCGCACCTTATGACTCTCTCTCTCTCTCTACTGACTTGAACTACGGTTCCCGAGGGCGTTCAACCTACCAGCGCCTTGAGATCATACCAATGGTACATAAGGCACTATATAAATGCAAAGTAACATAACATAACATATGTAATGAAATCTGTAGGATGTGAGTCTGTTCCTCCGTGCAGTCTTAATTTATTTGTGTTGGTTAGGGATTAGCTTTTATTTGGGAATGATATTGCTATATTGGGTTTGGCAACTGTTTGTTCATAAGTATGGTCCTTTCGAAGAGACCTCAAAACTTGGCTGTTCACACAAGACCCATAGACCACAATGTATACTATGATATGTTATAATATGATATGGCATGTATGGCATGTATAATGCGCCTATGCACAAGTGCTTCAAGGCGCGACGAGGCAAGGGTGGGGAACAAAGGGAGGACAGACAGCGATCCTACTAGGCCAGGTGAAATTCAGATCATGCAAGTGCGTGGAAAGGGGTGGGGAGACAGTGCAATACAAGAAGATAAGTAGCAGCCAGCAAGTGGCAAGTGCAAGGGAAAGTGCGGTTATCCGGTGTCAGGGGCTGGTAGGGGGACTGTAGGGATACAGAAACAGTCCACAAGTGTGGGGGTTTCCTGGGGGCAGTGCAGGTATGAGATGCTGGCAGGGGATTGGGCAATAGTTGGAGTGGATGGCAGAGGGTTTCTTAAGAAGAAGGTGCACAAGGGAGTGCTTCAGAAGGGAAGACTCCAGTGGCAAAGGAGTGATTACAGAAATCAGCCAGGACAGGAGCCAGGGAGTCGATGTGGTCCTTGATAGTTTTGGAGGAACAGGGGTGAACCTGTTTCGATGAGACTTTCATAGATCAGACTTGTCTAAAAATATTGTCAGCGGAGAACAGGGGAAAGGCAGAGAAGGAGGGAGGAGGGGTGGCTGCAGAGGGTCCAGAGGAAACGCAGGGAGTAGGGGGAGGAAGGGAGTAGGAGGAGAGTGAGGACAGGATGTCCTGAGTTTTAGAGATGAAGTGAGAAGCCAGTGCCATGCAGATGGCCTGGGAAGGGACAGGAGAGGTAGAGACTGCGTCAGGATTGGCCAGTTCCTTGCAGACTTTAAAGAGTTCAGCTGAGTTATTAGATGCCACAGAGACATGGGCTTCGATATGAGCTCTCTGCTTGGTTAGGACAGAGAGTGGGTATTGCCTTTGCAGAAGGTGGCAGGCCAGTTTGTCAGAAGATGCACATGAAGCACGCCATTTCCTCTTGGCCACCCTGCACTTGCGTTTAAGGGTGATGAGGTCTGAGTCATACCAGGAGTTGCACTTGGCTTTGGGATTCAGGCGGATTCTTATGATAGGGGCCAGGATATCAAGAGTATCAGATATAGCAGAGTGGAGTGTGGAGAGGGCTGTGTCAGGGTGGGAGTCAGCCAAAGGGGGAGGGGGCTGGGTTAGAAGGGGGCAGTGAAAGCCTCAGCTGACACACGCTTCATGGGTCGGATGGCCGAGAAGGTGGGTGGCAGTGATGAAGTGGCTTGGCCTGAGGGGTAGGGAGGGTAAATTGGGAGGAGAGGAGAAAGTGATCACTCCAGGAGAGAGGAGTAGTGAGAGGGACAGAGAGGGGGAGGTCTGAGGACATCAGAACATCCAGAGTGTGCCCTGCAGAGTGAGTCAGGCCAGAGGGGAGAAATGTGAGTGAGCGAGAGTTGCAGAGGTCATGAAAGAGTCCAGAGGGAGGACAGGAGGCATCTAGGTGGATGTTGAAGTCTCCAAGAAGGAGGAGTTGAGTGGTTGAGGCCAGGAGTGAGGAGGAGAGGTCCACCCACTCAGAGAGGAAGAAGGAAATCTGACCAGGTGGCCGATAGATAGTAGCGGTGTCCGGTCAATTGGTCGACAACAAACTGGTCGACTGCAATTTGGTCGACACCATTGGTCGAATGCCAAATGGTCGACTTTTTTTTTTTTATATATATATGTGTTTTGTGGGTTTTCGTGTGGGGAAAAAAAAAAAAGAAAAAAAGGGGGTTGGGGGGGGACCCCCCAAAAAAAACCAAAAAAGGGGTAAAAAAATAATAAAAAAAAAATCGACCATTTGGCATTCGACCAAATAGTGTCGACCAATTGTCCTGTCGACCAAATGTTTTCGACCAATTGACTGGTAACCGATAGTAGCCACAGTAAGGAAATGGCTAGGGGAGAGAAAGAGCCTGCAGACGAGGCATTCAAAAGAGGAGTAGGCCTGTGTAGAAGTGACAGAGGCAGGAATCCATTTGGGGAAGATCGGGGCTACATCCCCACCAGAGCAGTTGGACCTGGGCGTGGTGAGGATCTTGTAGCCATCAGGTAGGAACATATCAAAGCTTGTGACAGAGCTGGCCGCAAACCATGTCTCCACGAGGAAGTCAAGGTCGAGTTCTTCCAGAAGGCGGCAGATGTCAGAGGAGTGTTTGACAGCAGAGCAAGAGTTTAGGGTGGCAATATGGAGTAGGTTGCCATCCTTGAAGGCCTTCTGGGGAGGGGTACAGATCAGAGGTATGCCCTGTGGAGGTGTAGAAGGAGCCCAAGAGGGGGCAGAGAGGGAAGGGGAAGGCAAGGTAGCCAAGGAAGAGGCAGAAGGGGGAGGCGAGGTAGTTATGGTAAGGGGAGAGGGGACAGCAGGAGAAGAAAGGAAATTGATAAGGCGCAGGAAGCGTCTATCAAAGAGGTGAAGGTTGGCTTGAGGGCCCTGGACCAAGACGGTCCCGTAAGAGTAGACATTAATGATGACCTTAGAGGAATGGAAGGAGGCCAGGAGGGCATCCCAATGGGTGCCACTCTTAAAGGGGGAAGAGGAGAAAGGAGAGAGCACAGAGACCATATGAAGGGTCCATAGGTCTGGTGAAGGCACAACAAAGAGGATGTCAGTGAGAGTTTCCTTGAAAGAGGCACTGGTGTAGGTGTCAGCCATAGGGAGGCCTGGGTTGGAGACCAGGATGTCCTTTTTAAACTTCTTCCTACCAGATTTAGTGAAGAGAGCTGGATAGTCAATAGAGAAGCAGTTAGAAAAGATAGGAGAGACAGAGAGCACCATAGATTAGGTGGGAGAGGAGAGGGGTGAGAATCCTAAGTGGCGGAGAAAAGGCCTCATTTTCACAATGCAATTATTTTTCAATACTGATACAGTGCATATGAAAACAACAGGGGAAGAAACACACCTAAGTTTGAGAATCCTAAGTAGCGAGAAAAGCCCGAATTTTCACAATGCAATTATTTTTTTAAATACTGTTACAGTGCATATTAAAACAACAGGGGAAGAAACACACCTAAGTTTGAGAATCCTAAGTAGCGGAGAAAACACCTAATTTTCACAATGCAATTATTATGATTTTTTTAAATACTGATACAGCGCATATTAAAGCAACAGGGAAGAAACATGCCACCGAGTTAAGGGGTCTGACAGTGGAAGGGGGGATAGGCAGGGAAGCTAGAGGGAATATATTTGTTCTTAATGCCTATTGTTGCTTGTTTTCATGTATGTATTCTTACCAGCGCCCAGATGCCTGAGGGTCCAGTGCGCGTTACAAATGCTAAATAAATAAAAAGAATATATATATATATATATATATATTGTATGACATTATCCGTCTTATATCACTGCTTTTAAGTGTGATGTCTTATTGAATTCATTGTTGTATTGTACAAATATAGAAAAACAGTGTCTTAAAATGAGGCAGGCTTGCTTAGCACCCAATTTTGCCACACACATGGAACTTGGAAGCACCCATTTTCGTGATGAGTGGCAGATGGCTCCCCTGTCACATTGGTTGGCGGTATGGTCAAACCTGAAAGCCACCTTAACACACATGGGCCCTCATTCTGACTCAGGCGTTAAGGGGTTTACGGTGCCGTAAACGGCGCCAACCCTTAACGCCTGATTACAAGGTTCCCTTTGCGGGATTGCTTTTAACGGCTGCTTTTTGCAGTTTACGCCATGGTGGTAAGGGTACGACCCAGGCGGTAACTTACCGCCTGGGTCGTAATGAAGCCCATGATCATCAGAGCCTTGACATCTAGCCTGACAAAATCCAAAATCCCATGGCTATCCTATATTGATAAATTTATTTTTCTGAATGCCTAGAATCTGCAATGTCCTCTTAACTTTTTGTTACCGATCACAGTAAACTAATATAAGCACTTGTTCAATGCAATTTTTGTGTCAAATAGAGAAACTTCTGCACTTAGGGTTGAGGCCAATAGAAAGCATATGCTGATCTCGGCTGTAGAGGGCATTCAGCCATATCTGCTCCATAGCCACAGGCCCTAAGTCCTCTGGGCACTGTTGCGGGCATGTTTTAACTCCTTATGGCTTAGGACACCCACAAAGCATTGGTTAAGCACGGAACAATCCACAGCCTGCCCGTGCTGTCACTGGCCCAAGGAGGATCTTATGCACTTTGTAATGTTTTGTCCGGCCTACTAGGACATAAGAAGGAGGGCTATTGTACCCTTGCTCAAAAATGCAGGCTTCAGTCTGGTAAAACCTGCCTTGTTTTTCTTGCTGCGCGCTGAGACCACTCCAGTGGCATGGGGCTGTGTAGAGTTCTTCAGAAAAGCCTGGTATAAGCGGAACAAATTGATTGTAAATTGAGCAAACACATGCATTCTATTTATCCTGTTTTTTAAAAATGTTTTTATACTGCGTTGAATGAATTTTTTGAACCTATAGGAATTATTTTTTAAATATCATTGAACGTTTTAACACTTTTTGTGTATTGTCTGCAAGGTTGTTAATGGATCTTCTTCCGAATAAACTTATGTAATTGAACTATGATTTTGCTGAAAAAATGAATACATTGTTTCCTTGCTGCTCCTTTTTCATCTAGGTTCTCTATTCTCAGTGAAATATTGTTTTCCCTCTTGTTGACATTGGGTAAGGTGGTTAACAGATATTTTGAAGGAATGCATTCGATAATGTAATCTTGATGCACAACATACAATACCCACTTATGAGAAAAATATCCTTCCGGAAACCAAAAGAGTGGATGGATTTGCACTGCAAACATGTTCATAAAACTGAAAATATGCAGGATAAGTTTGGTTTGAACAGTGAGCACTCCAATTAATGGAAAAGTGGGGTGTGGAGGGGAAAGAGAAGGTACAGACAGATGCCCAGGGAATCTCATTTTAAGTCATGCCACTTGACCTGGAGGAAACCTAGATATAATATATATAATATAAGCCGACTCTCAACCCAGTACTTGGGATTTATTTATTTATTTTTGCATTTGTAGAGCGAAACAAACCCAGGGGCATCAAGGCGCTGCTACAGGACATGTTACGCTTAATATATGGCGCAAGAGAACGCACAGGGTTTCTCAGAAAGGTTTACACAAAGAGCCAGGTTTTTAAGGCTCTCCTGAAAGCCCAGTAGGATTGTTCAGAGCAAATGGCCAGCGGGAGCGAGTTCCAGTATTTTGGAGCAAACTTGGGGGAAATTTGAACCTGTGGCTTTTGTATTTATTTATTCAGACCAAACGTTATTTCAGATTCAGGTTGTTTGTTGCCTGCTGTTGGATATATTTCGGGTTTATACCTATCGCTTTGTGCTTTTTTTTTACTATAGTGGTATTTGGTGGTATTTTATAGCGGTAGTATATCGTAGTAACTCATTGGGGTATTTTTATAGTGGTGAGACTCATTTTAGAATATTGCCTATTTGTTTTTACCAGGGTCACTAACAACAAACACAATATTGGTACACTCTCGATGAATGATTCATGCTTCCTTGTGGTATCTTATTGTCACAATCCATGCCCCTGACCCCCTGAGGTATAACAGCCCCCTGGCAGCAGTGGGGCTAAAGCCCTACACACTGGCCCCAAAGGCCTTAAAACTCCATCAGAAACATACATGGAGTCAGTCCTGGCGCCTTTGGCACCAGGCTCATTGTCAGGAATAAAGTAATACCAGTTTTGGACCTTAATCCAACTTGGAGGCCTATTACACAGCTCAGTTCATTAGAACCAAGCCTGCAGTCTAGTGTTTTGGGTGTGGCTGGGCCTGGAACTACTTGGCCTGGAACTACTTTACCTGTGCTAGTTAAACCATACCCAAACAGCAGAACACGCTTCGCGTTATTCTGCACTCCTGCAGCGTAACGCTCACCGTGTCCAGTTCCTGCTCATCTGCTTCTCCGGCGGCCCGATCCTGAAGCCCTAAATCTGGATTCCATTAATAACCTGGAAGAACAAAAACAGCAGTAGCGAGCAAGAGCACTTACCTGTGAAGTAACCGGCCTTGAATCCATCCTGCGCTTCGCTTACCTCGCCCATCTCCAGAGTTCGCCGCAACCTGCAAAGGTAAAGAAACAAGGACAGCATTATTAATAATTCTTACCTTGCAAGCAGTGAGTCCTGGCAGCACCCTGCGCTTCTCTTACCTCGCCCATCTCCGGATTTCACCGCAACCTGCAAGGTAGAAAGAACAAGGTCAGCATTAACAAAGCACTTACCTGGGCAAGCAGCGGTTCGATCGCTCATCACCCCGGAACATCACCGTAACCTGTACAAAGAAGAGAAGAGAACACAGGTTTGCAATTAACACCAATAAACAGTGCAGAGCTTCGCGCATCAATAACTCACCGTGGTCTTCGCCATCGGTGCGGAAACTCCGAGATTGCAACCATCTCTGTGAAAACAAAAGAGACATTGTTAGGGAACAACAGCGTAGTAGAGCAAGACGCAGAGAAGACAGAAAAAAACAGAGGGAAAGAAAGAGACAGAATAAAGACAGAAAAGACATTATAACTCACCTGGAATACAGCAAGCAGAGACGGAGTCACAGCCGGTCAGGACCCGACATAAAGGCACACGGACCAGTGAAGCAACTAGGTCCATGAACGCCCGCACCAGCATGCACCAGTTCAACGCACAAAAACCTAAGGTGAGCAATAACCCCAAGGGAGGGGATTTGGACCAGAGGGAGGTTAGAGTCCACCCATCACAGAACCAGTATCTTAACCGTCCATTCTCCTGCTATAGGCGCTACCCAATGTCTGGCACATAACCAAGGAGAGAGGGGTCCGGGATAGCACTTAGACCTCCATCCAGTATCGTGTGGCGCCCCCGTGGATACCAGGTGAGTGTAACACTTATGTTCTGTCATGGGCGCTACTCCCGAGGGGCCAGGACCGGCCCAGCGCCCTCGGAAGCAGACCCGTCTTCCACTACTCCGGACCCAGCAGATCCCTACAGGGGCCCTTTGGACCGTGTCCTGGTGCCTTTGGCGCCAGGCTCATGAAGGGTTTCAGTCCCGGCGCCATAGGCGCCGGGCTCATATTGATAAACAGTGTAATAATGCTTGGGTGGACTTACCTGAGGCAGACCATGCTGCATATTTACCCAGAACAATCCAGTCTGGTTGAAGTCTCCAGCCATCAGGGCTGGGAGGAACTATTCCCTCCATTCAGGAACTCTTTTCTTACCTGGGTGGAACCGGTGGAAGAACACACACTGGAAGCACTTCTCTGCTATTTAAACCACGCCCGATGGAAAACACGTGCTTCGCGTTATTCTGCAGCAGCAGCAGGACGCTCACTGAGTCGGCTCCTGCATTCCAGGTCCAGAGTCATCTTCAGCTTCCGCGCAGCAACCTGTGGATGAAGAAAGACACAGAACAATACTTACCAGATCCCGGAATCCAGTCACCGGCAAAACCTGCAAAGAATAAACATAAGGTTAGAAAAGTGCAACTCGCTCGCAGCCGCACCCGCTTACCTGATCCATCCGTGATTGCAACGGAGCTAACCGCGGCCTTCTCTTCGGCAGCTTCTCTGCACCTGAAAGGCAAAGGACATAATTAAAAAGGGGTTCGGGTGAAGGCAGTCGCATTCATCTTAACTTACCAGTTTTTGCACGCGCAGAAGCGGCCGCATCAACCGCAGCATCCCGGCACCAGAAAACTAGAAAAAGGACATTATTAGAGGTGCCATTAAAAGCGGCCAACGATCATTATACTTACGTGCATCGGCACGTGCAGTGGCAACGGATATAAAGCCCGCAGCATCCCGGCACCTGAAAACTAGAAAAAGGACATTATTAGAGGTGCCATTAAAAGCGGCCAACGAACATTATACTTACGTGCATCGGCACGTGCAGCGGCAACGGAAAACTACGCCCACAGCATCCCGAGGCCTGAAACAAAGGAAAAGGGACATTATTGAGGTGCCCATCTTTTAAAGCCTAAAGACTACAGTATACTTACAGGCATCCGCTCGTGCAGTAACGGCGGCATCGCTCTTCGGCATCCCAGCACCAGTGCCACAACTAAGGCCGCAAAAGACTTGAGCCTCAACACTGAACTCATCCAGTGACGTAACTGGAATCCACGCACCCCTGCACCAGACGCAGGATGGAGAGCTCAGCATTTATACGCCTAAGGTGAGAGCTCGCCGAGACAAGTAGAAAGCTAGGCTGTGGGAGAAACTGGCGATTGGTGGGAGAAGGAATCCCATCAAACGGTGATTAACCCTTTTTCTTCCACCTGCAGAAAACTTACCCTGCAAGTCAGACATTCGATAAGAGGAAGCCCAGTCCTGAGAGTCGTCCGAGCTCTACGCTTCTCAATTGAAGAAACGATAGCAGCCCAGCCGGGATCAGCACCTCCGTGGGAATCAGGTGAGCGTTACATGTACGATGCCACACTACCCCCTTTTGGCCAGGTTTCCACAATTGTAAAGCAGGCAAATTGAAATACCTCACATTCATTCAATATCTCTAGCTAAACAGTTCACAGCAGTTACTTCACTGTGAGATATATATTATCGTGCACCCATCTCTTTGTGCAGATCGAATAAAATGAGTGACTGCAGCAAAAATGCACCAAGACTACAAGTTGCTTTGAAATGTGTTATTTTTATCGTAAAATATAAATATGCAATTTAGACAGAGTAACAGCTATGCCCACATTGTGTTTCAGAGTGCAAATATATTGCAATAACTTTCTGCTTATTAGCTGTGCCCAGTCTTACCAACTGTCCTTGTTAACATGGAACTTGCCAAAAGAAATACACTTTGAGAACAAGGAAAAAACACAGCAATGGTATTCAGCATAAATGCAGGATTATATGCACGTTAAAACTAAACAGCACTTAATATGAAATGTTCTACTTAGCCTTGACTAACTGATCCCATTGAACACAGCGGCTCCTCACTTAACTCATATTTACCTAGAATGTTGGCGATGTTTCTTGTTTAGTTTGGCATTGAAATCTTCATCAGGTTTTCCCCTGTGTCACCCAGGGTTGCTCAGATAAGAACTGCTCCAGCATCATACGGCTTGCAGCATTGAATTTCCTCTGCCTAGTCAGCCTCCGTCACCTTGTCTCCCAGTGCCCAAAGATGTCTGAAACTACTCCCTCATTGAAAGACTTTTTTTATTAGATCTCCCTGCCACTCAAGGGAAATACCTCCCGTAGAGCAGATCATTCCACTTAAAATGGCACGTGATTTCATTGTTGAAGAGGAAAAGATACATCTCTCCTTGCTTCCTGCTTCGTACAATGGCCTGTTTTCAGTGAAATGGAACCTCACATTTTATTTATCAACCAGCGCAAATTCAGCTTGCACGTTCAATTTCCCATTTTAAAGAGCATCGTGCATTTTCCAAATCTGCCTTAGGCTATTTCCACATAGACTCATTTGCACTAAATGTTATTAAGGGATTCAGTTACATGTTACTGGGGTTTGGTTAGTATGTTAATTTATATTAGTGTTAGGTTTAGTGCAGCTCAGTCAATTGAAAAATCACCTGAATCCATGTGCAATTTTAAACATATGCCCTGTGCATTGGCATTTATTTAATTCTGCCTGAGACTCACACTCTTGAGTCCAGAAATGAGTTTCACCCCTTGAGCCCCTATTGCAGTTCAAACCCACGTTAACATGTGCATGCTAAAATGATGAGCTACCATTGAAATGCTAACATTGAGAGCCCCCCAGCTACTCCTACACTCCCTCCTTTTTTTACTGCTAGGATATAATCTGAAATCACTGCAGGAAAAACAAACATAGAGTTCTAAAACACATGTGCTTCTCCCAACTGAATCTTCTCCATCCCCATTGTCATTAAAACCAGTATCATCATTTTCATCTTAATGGTGAGTACAATCAACCATAGCAAAATAGTTATCATTGGAACTGCCAAGATCACCCATGTCCCCCAATTGAACCTATCTGCCTCTGTCAGGCCTAAACTGCTTACAGGAATGTTATCTTTATTTAGATTCATTATAATTGCATGTACGCTTTTAAGTTTCAATTAGAATTGAATATCTGGATCAATAGGACATGTATTCTTCCAAAAGAAATCAATGTTCTCCACCTTCCCCTGCCACAAATCGCCATTGGCACGAAACAGGGTCAATCCACCCACCGACACCACTGTCTCTTTATGGATAGATATGCAGAACACACTATGCTGCAACTGTTTCACAATAAAAGATCAATGGTTAAGAAGAGTATTTGTGTAATTTGTCATTGAAATACTCACTAACCACCTATCCTTAATTAATCTAGCATGGGCTACCTCCGCAACTTCCATATTACTTATCACCTCACACCCCTTAGACACCCCATGGTCTGCCTTCAGTCCACAAATAGCATCCGTTGCATCAGGTATAAATGGCTGGCCTGGACATATATAATTCTGCTCCTTGAATTTTACACAGTTATCTAACTTTGGTATTATATATACATCAGGTTCCCATGTTGGAAATACTATCATCTCCAGAGTTAGAATCTTAACATATTTGTCATCTTACCAGAAAACCTACATTATGCACCAACTTAGTTTGATAGATTAAATCTGGGGCAACACACGGAATGCACAGAAGAAAATCTATTTCCATTCTCTCCATACTAATGTATGATGGTTTTACACTTCCCATTCCAAATGCAATTATTTCTTGGATTATCTCCACCTCACTTGTGTGGTCCGTGCCCTCATTTGACAGATGATATCAGATGACACAAAATACAGAGGTATATGGCCTTGAATAAACTGAGATACCACATTTTGAATTTCCCATAAATACTTTGTCATAGTGCTTTCAAATGTTGTTAAAATATCATGTAGCAGTTGATCATGTTTAACAATGACATTGGTACTATGCTCTAATATTTTGGCTTTCTCATTCAGAATCAGAATAATTTCATTACATAACGGATCGCTTCTTTCTGTCCAACCCTGATCCCATCTAATATTTGTTGCAACTCTTTTAAATCATAGCTCAAGTCATGGCCCTTGTTACTTCATGTTCCTACAGATACAGCATTGGCTGTAGATATTGTTTTTTGGATATCGTCTGCCCACCACAGCGCCAATTATTGTCATCACGACTAACGCCACTAATAACCCAGCAATCCTTTTTCCCCTCCTTTTCTTAATACTAGATTAACTCATAAAAGTTTTTTCCAACTGTAACATTATTTCCTTGGTTGCCCTCAGAGCTTCTTCTTTATGGGTTTGCACCCATTCCGTCACTTGCTCGGATTTTATTTCTGAAACTTTTCAATGATTAAATCAGGATTTAGGCTAATATATATTTTCTGGTATAACAATCTTCTATTCCCCAATATAAAGCCCAGTGCTTCTTCTACTGCAATTCCAGATTCCGGTCCCAGCTCTGTCAGAACATGTGCTTTCACAACCATAGTACATGGAACATTCATGACTACTAATACCAAGAGTAGCCAAAACATTTCCTTTTTCACTCTGCACGCAGAAACAACAGGCAGTCATCATGTCTGGAAATCATCTCGACATCATTTGGGGTCAGATGATCATCTGCATCCCCTTCTTCGGTCCAGGGGACTCCAATCCAGTGGTATCCTCCAGGGATCCAGTGCTCCAAGAATCCAGGACTGACGAGATAAACACTTATTTTTCTAGAGTAAAAAGAAAAGACAACTTAATTATCAAGCACATCAAACCTTTTACTTTCCTTTTCTCTGGAGCACCTGAAACCAAATTTAGCTACGCAAACTAATGCAAATTATAGAAATTACATGCCAAGACATTTTCCACGCCATTTGCACCTAACTACTTGCTATGGCAATTGTATCTTTTATTTTCTACTTCATTTTCGTTACATCTTGCTCTAGTATTTTCACCTCATGTTTCAGGTGAAAAGGTTTAATTTGATTAACATGGACAGATTTATCTACTGTTAATCCTTCCTGCTTTTTATCAATTATGTGGACCACAGCTGAAACCTTATCAACAATTCTATATGGCCCTTGCCATAGAAGGTAGAAATGAGTTTCACCCCTTGAGCCCCTATTGCAGTTCAAACCCACGCTAACATGTGCTAAAATGATAATCTACCACTGAAATGCCAACATTCAGAGCCCCCAGCTACTCCTACACTGCTTAATCATTTCACCAATTTTGACATTAAAAAGATTCTGACCCATCTATTTTATTTTCAAATGAAAAAGATCTAAGTTGTACTAATCTCAACAGCTTGCATCTAATACTGTTCTTTTGAACCCAAGTTGGAAGATGCTGCTAAAATAGAGGACTTGAAGGTGTCATTGATCATGTTGGAAAGACATTGTGAGAGCCTCTACATCATTAGTATAATATTTATGTAATATAACTCTCCTCCATCACATTGCACAAATATTCAATTCAATTATTGTTACAACATTTAAGATTTTAGCAATATCACTAAACAAGTTTTTAAAATGCTGCAGATTTGAGAGAGCAAGCCTACACTTGTTCCTTCTTTTCTTCCCTCTTCTGAATGGCCTTCCACTATTGAAACATGTTTTGAGAACAACATTCTCTGAGTAAGGTCCTCTATTTGTTCCAACCTTTTTGGTGTATTCATGAATTGGATCCCTTAATAACAGCTTTTGTAACATATTCTCTTGATTTGAGTATCGTTCTCTCAGTCTTCACACAATCTTGGAGCCCACCATTGTTTAAATTGAATGATCTGAACCCCGGTCGACTACAAAAAAATCAAACTCCAGCCAATGTTCCTTTTATTTCTAAGGTTTGAAAAAGTTGTGATTCCTAATTATTTTGAGAAGTCTAGAAATCTAAATGGCGAGTACCAATCAGGCTTCAGTCAAGCTTATGGCAATGAAACTACCCAGCTGAATGTTTGCAAATACATTTGTGGAAAATAGACACACACTCAATGTCTCTTCTTATTATGTTGAACCTGTGAGTGGCCTTTGAATATGTTAACCAGAACATTCATTTACAGAGACACCTTTCCCTGGTGAGGGTATCGGAAAAAGGATTTAAAATGTTTTGAAGCCTTACAAACGGATTTGTCCATACCAGTTAAAGTAGGCATGTTTCTCTCCCCTCCTTTTATTGTTAATTAGGAGTTTCTCATGGCTCTCCCTTGTTGCCTTTATCATTCTATTCATACATGAAGTCCATCTTTGAACTTTTACAATCTTTACAAGTGCATTGCGGCTGTAAGTGATAATTCAAAGATGTTTTTCAAACTTATTGGTAACTCAACTCATAACAATAACTATTTCAAAACTAATTTCAGGACTATTCAGGCATGAATATGAGAGACCGGCTCTGCTTTAATAGTGGTTGTTGCTCATTTCTGTCAGATGTCTAGCTTTAATCAGCCGCTTCAATTTTTATCTTGATGATCAACTTGTGCTAATGTTTATAGAATATATTTATTGGGTGGCCATTAATGCAGGTTGTTCCTTCCCTTCCCTCAATCAAAAGCACCACACCAGTTTACGAGATTCAGACTTGCTCTGCCCTTGACAAATATCACGCCACTATTATCCCTCATCCCTATTGCAATTATTCTTTTATACCTCCCCGACTCAGGGGGTTAAGGAAACAGGCACTTTTAACAATTGAATCAACAGTCTGCCATGCAAATCTCTGACGTTGCACTGAAATGAATACCTGGTAACCATGTCAATTGTCTTGAATCAACACAGAAATCTAGATCCCGGTACCAGCCCCCATTTCAGTGGAATATATTTATGGGGTGATCATTAATGCAGAGAATTCCTTCCCTCCCCTCAATCAAATGTTTACCAGATTTGGACTAGCTCTGCCCTTGACAAATATCACAATCTACAGTCACATGTGGCCTGCACACCAATATGTATATTTTGTTTAGGAATACTGGTCAAGTCCTGACTCGCCAGGAGGCGTTAGCCGGCCTGCCCAACGAAGGGAGGACAACAAAGGCTCCTGTCTGAGCCTTGATCAGATTCTGCAAAAGAAGTCTGAGAACCAGGTCCCTCCTGCTCTTCCACGCACTGCAGGAGCAGCGTGTACCTGGTAATGCCCAAGGTAAGCCTGGGGGGTCCCAACTCGACCTTGCCTGCCATTTACATCCAGTGGCAGACTCAGCGCGATCTGAATGCAGCACAATTTTCCAACCTTCATCTTCCAGCAGCCTTATTTGAATAGAGGCGCAAATTCAATTGATTTTATGCTCTTTCCACACTGCCAGAAGAATCTACATTGCCTCAAGGTTGCCCGATTCCCTCCTAAAATGGCAGCCGCCATATGGGGGCATGAAGCAAACCCTAAATGCAGCTGCTGTGAGCTGATACATTGAGCTTCAATACTTCCTCCAATCTGACTCACTGGGAGGCGTCAGCCGGCCTGCCCAACTCGAAGGCTGAACAACAAAGGCTCCTGTCTGAGGCTGTCTGAGACTGCAGAGCTACGCAAGCGCACTCCATCCCCTGCAGTGAGATCTCAGTCGTGCACCTACTTTATGCTTTCATCAGACCACTAGGGTCCTACTCGCCAAGTTGCAACCCCATATATTCAGTCCCACTCCCCACCCGCCATCCATGTCCATGAAAGATCCCTAATCCGCTGTATGCAAAAGCGTTAGTTTCCATATGCTTAACCAAGCTCTAAATTGCCATAGCAACGTGTGCCTTCACTTATCCTACCTGCCGCTTCACAGACCCTAAGGCAACTACGCTCCTCTAGCCCCTATACCGAACCACCCAGACACTTGTTCCCACATGACTATGGGACTCATTACAACCCTGGCGTTGCACCATGGTGCTATTAGCACCATGATCCATGCCGGATTCCGCCATGGTGGATGGCGGATTTACCGCCCCATTCCAAGGTTGGCGGGGCGGTAAATCCCCATTCACCTTGGCCCCTTCCCCATTCCCATTTTTGGCCCATAGGGCTCAATGGGAATGGGGAAGGCGCTAATTACGGCACTGTAAATTACGGTGCCGTAATTAGCACCAAGGTCTCTTAGCGGGTTGGACTTTAACGCCTGCAAAAAGCAGGCGTTAAAGTATGAATCGGGCGTTAAGGGTTTAACGGGGCCGCAGCCTTTTACGGCACCGTAACCCCTTAATGCCAGGGTTGTAATGAGGTCCTATATGTGTATACGTTCTGCACTTTTCGGATGCATTGATCTTGTTGGCGCAAGTGCCTGCTCCACCCAAAACCTATAACAGTCATGGGCAACCATCAGAATGTTTCTTTACCTCTCCTTCGTAGCCTTTATCTAAAACTGCACTGTGGTGTGCCTCATTCAATCTATGTGCTTCAATTCATATTTCCTTTGCATGCCCGTGACGTACCATGTGTGCCCCATTTGAACTGTGGGGCTTATCCAATCTTGGACTGTGCGCCCATTTGAACTGTGTGCCTTAGCCAATCTTGAACTGTGCGCCCCATTTGAACTGTGTGCCTTAGCCGATTTTGAACTGTGCGCCCATTTGAACTGTGCGCCTTAGTCAACCTTGAACTGTGCGTCCCATTTGAACTGTGTGCCTTAGCTGATTTTGAACTGTGCGCCCATTTGGACTGTGTGCCTTAGCCAATTTTGAACTGTGCGCCCCATTGAACTGTGTGCATTAGCCAATTTTGAACTGTGTGCCCCATATGAACTGTGTACCTTAGCCAATACTGAACTGTGCACCCATTTGAACTGTGTGCCTCAGCCAAAATTGATTTGTACACCTGTGCCTCACCTAATTTGCGTGTTGCATTACCATTTCACATTGTGCATCCGTGATTTGCCCGGTGTGCCTCATCATTCTGCCTAGCTTAGCCAAAAGTGAATTGTGCGCCCATGCACCGACAGGTGTGTCTCATTTAACTTGTGTGAGGCATTCCCAAATCACTTGTACGGTAGTGTCTTGCCCGGCGCGCCTCATTTAATCTGCTAGCTCATAGCCTAAACTGAATAGTACACCCATGCTTTGCCAGGTGTGCCCCATTTCAATTGTGCATTGCTTTACTAAATTACATTGTGCGCCTGTGATAAGGCCAGTGTGCCTCACTCAAACTATTTGCCTAAGCCAAATCTGTACTGGGTATTGTCTGACCTTGTGTATTGTGCCATCATGACATACATCTGTACAACATAGCCGCCCAACCACTAGCATCCCCATACACACCACTGTGCCACCACCCTTTGATATTTGTGCAGTCCAATTACCTCATCCCGCCATTACCATGACTAGCACATCTCCATGCACAGCTGGCATGTTTGCATATTACAGGATTGAACTTGCCCGTCTCTGGTGCCCCCACCAAACCCCCCCCACCCCACTCCCTTCCTACCTAAGGCACCCCTTCCCCCACACCACCACCCGATAAAAAGCTGCTGCACCCATCAGCAGACCCTGAGACAACAGCAAGCACAAACCCACACTTATTATTTTGCCTGAAACCATAGGAACCACCTCTACCCCAGTTCACCCCCATACCTATCCATAGCCTTCCCTCCCCATCCAACCCTCCACCCTACTCAAGTCTCACTCACACATAACATTATGATAGACAACACGCTTAATAGAATAGGCCTTACCAGACCTAGCGCAGGTACCTACAGAAGCAATCGCCTCAGGTCAAGAATTCCTACTTTCCCTCCTCCCACCACTCTGCCCACTCTAGGGACAGCAAGACTAAAAAGACTATCAGCACGGATGCGCAGAGGCCACCACCATTGCCCTCTTCCCTCTGATTGCCCACCCACCACACTGTCCCCTCCTCAGACTCCCCAAAATCCCACACCCCCCCAAGAAGCTTATCGATGACACACCCACCATCAATACCACAGCCCATACACTTGCAGCGCAGACAACAACACTTGCCTCAAAGGCGCACTGATCAATGCCCATTCAATAGGAGCACACGATATCGATATCAATGAAATAATTCTAGATCATCATTTAGACTTCATAGGCATCACTGAAACCTGGTTACACCCAGCCTCAGGTCCATCCCTTGCACTTGCCATACCCTCAGACTTCTCCTTCCTAAGAGCAGATCGGCACGACAGGAGGCGGAGTAGCTATAATAGCTAAATCCACGCTACAATTCAGATCCTGCCCTCTTGTTGCACTACTCGGATATGAACTCCTCCTGCTCAAACTCACAAATGACCCCCACACAACTATCAACTTCCTCATCATGTATAGACAACCCAATAATACCAACCACCCTGATTGTGATATCCCCCTACTCATCACACCCCTCCTCAAACCCAAGACTAAATGCATCATACAGGGAGACATTAACCTAGGCTACAATGACAAGTCGGACCAGGAAGCCACAGCATTTGCTGCAGCCTTCCAAGAAATGCACTTCTCCCAAATCGTTAACTCACCCACCCACACTAAAGGTAGAACGTTAGACTGGATTCTAACTCTCAATGTAAATATAACTCTAGACTCTATCTCTAAAGTCTCCTGGTCTGATCACCATCTCATTTGTTTCAATATCCAGTCCTCCACACATCAACCCAATCCAAATCTCTTTCAGAAATACTAGAAACTCACCCTAGAAAAAATCTTGCCCACTCTTGCTGAATCTCTCAAGACCTTCCCCTCGATAGGAACCACACCTGACAATATATCCATCTTGTATCACAACTGCCTCAACATCACCATTGACTGAGTAGCTCCCCTCATTTCGAAAACACCTCAGAAATCAAAAACAAACTAGCCATTGGTTCAATGAAGAGCTCACCCTCTTGCGCAAACAAAAATGAGCAGTGGAACACACGCACAAAAAGAACCCCTCTCTGGCATCCGCTGCAACTCTCATGACAGCCTCAAAAACTTACAAATCAGCGATAATAGCTCACAAAGCCAACTCCTTTAATACACAAATCAATAACACCACCTCCAACACCAAAGAGTTATTCTCTATCCTCAGAGAATTAGAATCCCCTACATTACCATTCTCCTCTGTGATCACCAATAAAGTCTGGTGCACTACCATCAAAAACGACTTAGCATATAAAATCACCACGCTTCAAGCTAAGATATTAAACAAAAGAAAACTGCTGGCCAGAAAAAGTTTGCCACACTTTACACCCAATTTCACAAATAATCACCCCAGTGCCCAATTCAAATTCACTCCTGTTACTGAAGACCAGGTCCAAGCTACCTTCAAACCTTGAAACTGCAAAGGCACCAGCTTTCCTGCCCAACTATTTAAACTCTGCGCTCCCGCCTTAGCTCCCATAATCACCAAGTTCATCAAAGCTTCCTTCTCCAATAATCGTGTCCGTCCTAGCATCAAAACAGCATGGGTAACCCCCTGCTCAAAAAAACATCTGTGGACCCCTCCTTCCCTACCAACTACCACCCCATCACTACTGTCCCTTTCTTACTAGGAATAGTGGATACAATTGCATACACTCAAATTCAAGACTGTTTGGATAGCTACCAACTATTCAGAGCTAGACAATCAGGCTTCCGACCTAAACACAGCACCGAAACAGCCCTCCTAGATTTAAAAATCCAGATGGATAGGATACGAGACACCAGAAAAATGGACATCCTCCTTCTCCTAGACTTCTCAGCTGTGTTTGATCTGGTTGACCACAACAAACTCTGTGCAACCCTATCAGAAAACTTCAACTTCTCCCCTCACGCATCACACTTCTAGAGACTCTATTTGTAAAGAGGCCGCTGACCCCATCCCAGTACCTCTAGGGGTGCCGCAAGGCCTCTCTCCCACTCTCTACAATGCCTACACTAAACTCCTCTTCACAGCCCTAGACTCCCTGGGAGTCATCTACACCAATTTTGCTGATGACACAAATTCTGATCCCCAACACAGGAGATCATAAAGAAGATTCAACCAAAAAATGGGTATAAAAAAAAAAAAAAAAAAATTCGACCATTTGGCATTCGACCAAATGGTGTCGACCAAATTGTCTGTCGACCAAATGTTTTCGACCATTTGACTGGTAACCCAACCGGTGTCCAGTCAACTGGTCGACTGCAATTTGGTCGACTGCAATTTGGTCGACGCAATTTGGTCGAATGCCAAATGGTCGATTTTTTTTTTTTTTATATATATATGTGTTTTGTGGGTTTTCGTGTGGGGAAAAAAAAGAAAAAAGAAAAAAAAGGGGGTTGGGGGGGGACCCCCCCCCAAAAAAACCAAAAAATGGGTAAAAAAAAAAAAAAAAAAAAATTCGACCATTTGGCATTCGACCAAATGGTGTCGACCAAATTGTCTGTCGACCAAATGTTTTCGACCATTTGACTGGTAACCGATTCAACCACTATCAATGAAATCTATGCCATAAATCAAAATTGGATGGCTTTCAACAGTCTCTGCCTAAATGATGAAAAAACAAAGATCCTCATCATAGGCACCCCTGCCCACCTGAAATCCATACACTACAACTACTCATTACCATCGATGGGACGTCTATCCCAGTCCTGAAACAGGTAAAAACCCTGGGCATCCATCTAGATGCCAACCTATCCATGGTCAAACAAATGAATGCCCTATCGTCCTCCATGGCCTACACTTCTAAACTGATTTCACTCAGTCGAAACTTCCTCACCCCACAAAATTCAACCTGCGCCTGCTCAGACCATCATATTATTACCTTCAACATAAAAGCGATCCAATGTCCTAAACAGCATACTGCTCCTGCTCTACATGCTAGAAATAAAAAGGACATCACCAGTAATAAACTACTTCCATTTATCCTTCCTTCTCTCAACAAAGCTGCTGTATCTTGCTCTGATCCTACTACTCTAATTGAAACCTACAACCACTCCATACTTATACATTGAACTCCATCGCTCCTATTAAACTTAGGAAATCTAAACCACGTGCACATCTTAACTCATGGTTTACAACGCATTTGAGAGTGCTACGTGAGGAAAAACGTAATGCTGGAGCCCGATGGAAAAGTCACCATTCTGATGCCCATAAGGATAACCTATTCTTTGCCTCCCTTAAATACAAAGAGGCTATCCTTCAAGCAAAAAAAGAAACCTACAACATGTGCATCTCACAGGCAGATTCTAACACTAAAGAATTGTTCAAGATTTTAAAAGAACTTGATTCCCATGCACCCCCACCTGACTCTTGCATTAAAGGTAAGATATGGTGCTCTAACATACAAAAAACTCTTCTAAACAAAATTGCCACCCTCCAAACTAAAATCAAAGCTAAGCAAAACTGCCTGCAGACTGACCAGCAGCCGACTCTCCCATGAGTGCTAACTCCAGGGCCACTCCCAATCACACACCATTCAGTTTCTCTCCACTTACCATCGCTGAAGTTGGAGCATCATTAATAAGCTCAAACCTTCCAACTGCCAAGGCAACACTTGTCCAGACCCTTTTATCAAGGAGGCCTCGCATGACCTTGCCCTATTTATTACTGCGTTTATAAACGCGTTGGGCATAGTCCCTGACAACCTAAAAGACGCCTGGGTCATCCCCTTGCTCAAAAAACCACCATTCGATCCCAGCATACCAACTAATTACAGGCCCATCACCGCAGTCGCTTTTATGCTGAAAATACTGGACTGAGCCGCCTACTTGCAGATTCAGAACTATCTGGAAGTTAACAAAATCCTTGGCCTTAGGCAATCCGTTTTTCCGACCCAGGCATGGGACTGAAACTGCCCTCATTGACCTAAAAACTCAGATTGAGGTGCTGAAAGATAACAGGAAACTGGCCCTACTACTCCTACTAGATCTTTCAGCAGCATTTTACTTGGTCAACCACCAAATTCTCTGCAGTCAACTTAAATAAGCTGCCTACTTCTCAGAATCTGACACTTCTTGGATTAGATCCTTCTTTGATAACAGATCTATAGGGTTTTTTCCCCGTCAGCATCTGCCGAGCCTTCTCCTATCCATTGCGGTGTCCCCCAAGGATCTTGTGTGTCACCAACACTTTACAACATGTTCACCAAACCACTCTTTGATGTCCTTGACTATCTGGGTGTCACGTGCACTAATTACGCAGAGGACACCCAGGTACTCATCCCTATTACCGGTGACCACGCAGTGGATTCCAAATCTCTGAATGACGTCTACACTGTTATTCAAGCATGGATGGCGCAACATGAACTCTGCCTCAATCACTACAAGACGGAACTCCTCATCTTAGGATCCCATCAATTTATTAACAAACTTGACCCATCCTTCAAGTAATTTACCATTGAGGGCAACACCATCAAGGTCTCCAAGGATACTAAAACCTTAGGAATATACCTTGATTCTACTTTATCTCTGTCCAGACAAACTAATGCTGTCAGATCAGCATCTGCCTATACCTGCAAACTTATTAAAGCTTACAGACTCTTCTTAACCACGGCTAATTGCATCACCTTGGCCAGAACTCTTGTCATGTTTAAGATTGACTAGTGTAGTGCCCTGCATCTAGGGACCAGCCAGTCCAATCTAAATAAACTACAAGTCACTAAGAACAACGCCATTAGAGCCGCTGTAAATATTCCTAGAATTCAGCACATCTCTGACTATAGACGTAATTTACGTTGGCTCTCTGTTGCACAAAGAATCTCACTAAAAAGGTTCTGCCTCACTCACAAGTGCCTAGTGAATCAGGCCCCTCCCTACTTGGCAAACTGACTTACCCCTCACATTGCTACCCAACCTCTTAGACCTGCCCAAGCTCATAGCCTCTCCCTTCCTAGATTTAGCTGCATAAAGCTGGTGGGGTGAGCTTACCAGTCCTGGCTACTAAATTATGGAATAGCTTACCTAACCATATCAGAGCTGAGCCATCTTTTCACACTTTATAGGGCAAAACCAAACATTGGCTTACAGCTCAAGAAATTTGAGACATTCTGTCACTATACCCTTTTCCTTCTTATGTCTGACCCGTATCGGGACTGTACTCTGTATCCTCCTTGTATGTGACTTGTAAATGTTAATGTATCTTAGCCCATTTACGTATCGCTACATCTGTACAAAACGTTTCATGCCTGTACATTCCATTCTGTACTTTTGCCTCTTTATGCCTGTAAACATTTCTTCTTACTGTACTTTCATATGGGATATGTCTGTAAATTACCTTTTTCTGTAACACGTAACTTATGATATGCGCCCAGATGCCTTTGGGCCAGGCGCGCTATATAAATAAACAAAAAACAAATGCAAATACAAATACAAATTGCCTCACCCTTGCCTGAACCCGCATATTATTAAAGTTAGACAACTGCAACATCCTATTACTAGGAACCACTACAACTAATCTATCTAAATTACAATTATTGCAGAGCAAGGCCCTTCAAGCAGCCATCAGTCTAAAAAGAAACAAACACATCTCCAACACTAGAAGAGAAGTACACTGGCTCCCCATCCAAGCAAGAATCATCTTCAAGACCCTGGCCACAGTACACAAATGCATCTTCAATGAGGCCCCCGCCTACCTGAATAGCTGTGTAACCCAAAAATAAACTGGCAAGACCTCTAAGATCTGGTTCCAGTACGCACCGGAATATATCCAGATTCAACAGTAAAAGGGCAGGTGGGTCCAGCTTCCCCGTAGTAGCTCAGCAGTTCTGGAATTCCCTCCCAACCCATATTAGAAATTAACCCTCCCACCAGCAATTTAAGAGACTGATCAAGAACTGGCTCTTCGATCAATACAACTAGGATACCACTAGCATTATTTTGACAAGTACTGTCTGATTTCCCCTGTGTCTGCATCCATTGTCTGTAACTATGATTATACCTGTTTGGAAATGTTCCTCAATACTGTAACATTTCTTGGTACCGTAATCATATTTTTCTGAATATGTACTTCAATTGTGTAAACATGTGCCTAAACAACTATTCATCAATGTAACCTAGGCTGTGGAACATCTGGGTTTGGGAGTATAACAAATGACATAAATAAATAAAATAAATACATTTAATGATAGTCTGGGTGCAGGGGAGAAAAACATGGCTCTGGCACTGAAAGCCATTCCAATAGTCTACACAAAAACAGTGTGCTATACTTATGGACACTCCCGTCCCCAGCACACCTTAATAACTGAAATCAGTCAAGTAATCTATAGTTTTCACTGGTTCGATTACATCAGCAAACAGTTATAGAAAAGATGCTTAGTGCTATGATATGATATTTCATTTGTATCACGCTCATACAGACGTGTTTCAGAGCGCGAGTCTTAAATTCAGTGAGTACATTTTAATCATCGGAAATAAAGTATGAATTAAATTGTGAGCTCTGCACGTTAAGCGCTGGGCCCTTCCTCAGGAGCAAATTCTTCTTGAGAATTATATTTCTGTGTTGTATATTCAATCTCTAGGAAATAAGTCGAAAATTAACAGATTTCACTCATTGTTTACTTTGATAGAATTTTAACAAAAATTGCATAGGCACATACTCATGATTGAGGATTCCCAATTCAATCCCCTTATTGACTGTAATGGATTGAATGGGTTGGCGAGTGGTTCTAATGCCTGTGCTGGTCTGTTACTCTGACGGAACTCAGATCAGCGTCCGATAGATACCTCTCACAAAATAGCAGTACATAATTGTCACTCAACTGATTAGGATTGCACTATGGTAACTTAGAGTACAAATAACGCATTGTTGGGTACCTTTTAAAGTTGGCATAGGTATCATCTAGCCCACAATCTGAACTTGTCTTAAATTGCGGTTATCACACTGTAAAGTTATATAGAAAGGAAGCTATTACTTATTCTAAAATTTCACCATCAACGTGGATGTTAAATCGTGCCTACTGATTCAGCATACCTGAAAGGAGTTCAAAATGTTTTAATCCACTGTATGGCTTATGCTACTGCGTACGAGTGATTCCAAAATTGTTCAACACCAAGGGTCTCTTCATAATGCAGAGAAAGTAAGCACAAAGGGGAAATTCAGTGTAGTGGTCAATAGCTAATAAAGTGATTCAATAGGGAATTGAAGTAGCAACTCACCATTGTATTGAAGTGTATAATCTTCTAGGGGAGGGGAGGTCACTCCATCTGTAAGAGGTCAGATTTACATGTCAGAACACTGCAGTGTTCACTGTTGGGGGCGGAGTTGTCGAGAATTGCCAATGGATGGCAAGTTCAACGCAAGTACTAGAGAGCACATACCTTAGTAGTCCGCGGTCAGTTTTGAACCAATTTGCCTTTGCAAACGGTCCAAAATGGTCGCTATTTATGCCACATCATGAACGTCTGACGCGGGAGCGTCATGACGTCACAGCAACGAGCCATTTTCAATTTACTAACATTGATGATAGGGTGCTAGCCATACATTTGACACTGATGACATATGTGGACTAATGCTTTGTGATTGCACCCACATAGGGATAGTAAAGGCTGACATTGAACAACAGACAGTTTTAATCAGAGGATGAGTAGGGTGAGTGTCATGGTAAACTATTATTAAAATAACAACAAAAATAAAAAGAAATCTGGGTAATATGGTGCATGTTGGCACTGAACACTATGCTATCGGGTGCTAACTAATAAATAAGGGGTACAGCATGTAGGGAATTTTAGCCCACTAATACTCTTTTGAGACACAACTATGCTCCAGACTAACGTGGGTGAGCAACTATTCTCCTAACATTTGCTATGTCAACTGTGGACCATTGTGATTGTCACGGGGTGGGGTGATGGCATCATGTGATATTGAAGAGATACTGTTGAATTATGTATTTATTTATTTATATAGCGCCGGTCGCTCGCAAGCATCAGGATGCTAACATATAGACAGTTGGTACATGTTAGGCAGAATTATATGCAGTACCCTTTGGGAACACCACACACAATTAAGACTACAAGTGACGGTACAAATTCACCTTTGGTACAAGCCTGTACTACACAGTAAAAGTGGTAGCGATGGCTGAGCAGCCAGACTTATCTCAAGAGTAAGTGAGCAGTATCAAATATTTACACCAAGGACAGCATTTAGTATGATTCAAACAAACACTGACGCAAGGTTTCTGAGTAAAAGAATATACATTTATTTACACATCAGTTGTATAACATTTCACTAAAGTAAAGCAGTTGAAATATCACATTACCAATACACCACACCACTTCCAATAGATTCTGGACAAGTTTAAACTCAAAACGAAGTGTGAGCAAAATGGCACTCCAGCAATTTAAAAAGGGGAGGAAAACAAAGTTATGCTAAAATTGAGCAGCACCAACAGGTAAGTAAGCAGGGCAATTTAGAAAGAGGAACTACAGCAATGGAATCAAATCAAATAGGCTTAGGGCCAAAGTCAATAGGACAAAAGTATTTTGCTCAAGATCACACAGTTCCGGGTAGTTCCCGGTTAAGTCTTTGCCAAGAGTTCTGGACAAAGTTGGTCAGCAGAAAAGTTAGTTAAAAGAGAAGAGAAGGACAAGCCCTCGAATTGGTAAAAGGTTTCACACACCTTCACCACGGCTGAACGAAACACACAACCGGATTTGCACAGTACCTTTGAATGGAGAAGAAGCTGTAGCTGAGGCAGACGTTCCTGGTAGTTCCTACAGGCTCACCATTCCTGAAGCGACTATCGGACTGACACGAAGTAGGAAGACTGGAGGGTCCTGTACTACCCAGGGAAGAAACCAGCAGCAGAGCAAAGCAACAAATAAAAGGTGTGCTCCTTAAAACCCAAGCAGGCTCTGACCTTCCTAGCTATCTGGCCCACTGTAGCTCTGTACAGCGAATTCGACCAGAGGAGGGAGTCCTGACTTGCAGTTTGGGTGCACTGGTTGGTCCCACCAGCTCAGGGGAAGAAGATTCCTGGAGGATCTTCTCTGTCGTTGGAGGTCGAGGATTCGGACTTGCAGCAGGGCTTCACCGGGCGGTTCAGTCATGGTAGGGGTCCTCTTCCGTCAGCTCCTCGTCGGTTCTTTTGTTCCAGTGGCGACTCTGCCTTTCCAGACCCAGAGACCTGCTTTTTATGCAGTTCTCCCCCATTCGCACAGCCTGGCTTTCAATCACACAGCAGGGTGGCTGTCCCATCGGGACAGTCACCACAGCCAATCATTTGAGAGTGCGACATGGGTCTCCAAAGAGACCCTGTGCAGGGAGTCCTAAACCCCTCCCTCACATCCTGTCCCCCCCAGACATACAGGTGCCTAAGGAGGGCTTCTGCGTAGAAGCCCGCGAAAAGACGGTGAACAAAGGAATCAAACCTGGTTTGGCGCGCAGAGTAAAACACAAGAAAGACTTTTACAAAAAGAAATGGCGAATAAACCCAGCAATAACCGTAATAAAACATATATGGTCTAGAGGATTTAAGTTCGAGGCTACCAAGATAGCCTAAAACAATACCAAGGTTATTTAAGATAACCGCAGTAGGAAAAATAGGGTAGTTACCACTGGCACCCGCCAAGTCTTGATGAAAAGGGAGCAAAGCAATGCTGCAAGAGAAACAGACAAAAAGGGATCAGTATTAACCCTGTCCAGTACTCCATGTAAGATGGTTTGTACTGGGTCTGTGGTTTTACAGAGGCTAATAAAGTTAATGGCAACTTTATGTGTTCTGTGAGACAGTAGTCAGTCCCAGAAAAATGGAGTCTGAGTTAGGAAGTCTAAATGAAAACCCTGTGTCACTGCACTGAAGGTGCTGTGTAACACACAGTAAAACATATTATGCCTGTTTAGTAGGTGAGGCTCCACAGTCTATGAACACAAAAATGTTAAACACAGACAGCAAAAACACATGTAAGAGTGGGAGAAAAGGCTCACACTCTTACCAGGTGAAAACCATAAATCCTAGAAATCCAGCAAAGCTGCTGACAGACTCAGTAGGTAAGGGAAATTAGCCATTCTGGAGAATTCTCCCTAACAGTACAAAACACGTAATCACGGGACAATTTCCTCAAGTATGTGGTTGGGATTTTTGTCTGGTACGCAGTGGATTATTTGAAGAGGTGGGCCTTGAGTTTTTTCCGAAACCTTGTGTAATTCTTTTCTAACCTGATAGGGAGGGAAATATTGTTCCACATCATGGCAGCCTTAGTGTGGAATGCTTTCCCCAAACCATTTGCTTTCTTAAGCTTGGTTATCGTAATTAGGCCTTTAGGCTCCGACATGTGTGCTGGTCTTGGCACATCCATAACCAATTAGATTTTAAGGTAGGATGGAGCGTTCCCATAATGCATCTGTGTGTTAGTGTCAAGGATTTGAATAGTATTCTGTTATCCACAGCTAGCCAATGAAGGTTCCTTCTGTCCTCGTTGATGTGTTCCTTTCTTGTTTTATTCTGGATGATCCTGACTGCGCTGTTTTGCATTACTTGGCACTTGGCAATGAGTCCTTTGTTGGCTCCTAACATAAGGGCATTACCATAATCCAACCTTGAAAGAATAGTTGCTCTAGCTATTGTTGAGCAATTGGCTTACCTCAGGTAAGGGTGAATTATTCTGAGGAGCTGTAAATCATAGGAACAGTTCTTGTTTAGTTGAAGGACCTGTGCATCTGCGCTCAGAGATGCATCCAAGTACATTCCTAGCGTTTTAATTTGTTGACCACCTTTATTTGAGAGTCATTTAGGAGAAAGGATTGGTACTGGCTGTCAAGTTTGGCTCTGGCTTGATTTGGTACAAAGACCATCAATTCTGTCTTTTTTGCATTTAAACAAAGCCAGTTGTTGTTCATCCAATTCTCGATGGATTTGTATAGTCCTTTCACCCATGCGCTATCCGCTGTATAGTCTCCGCTCAATTCCACCACAAGCTGAGTGTCGTCAGTGTAATTAGTGAAAAAGGCTCCCAATTTGTCAAGGACTAAGCACAGGAATATGATGTACAGGTTAAAGAGCAACAGGGACAGGCTAGCCCCTTGAGGTAATCTGCATCTGATGATCTCTTCGTGAGAGAAGTTGTTACCCCAATGTGTCCTGGATTTTCTGTCCTATAGAAAAGATGTGAGCGAGCTAATTGCTTCAATCGAGCAGTTGGCAAGCTTTGCAAGTGCAAGCTTGAGTTGATTGTGGTCTAAAAGATCGAACGCTGCACTAAGATCTAACAATATAAGGAGCCCCGAATTCCCCTTTTCCACCACACTTAGCATGTGGGCCTGAAGATCCAACATGGCTGTTTCGGTACTATAGGCTGTACGAAATCCAGATTGCTGACCGTGTAATACATTATTGGTTTCCACATACATTTGAAGTTGGGGGGTGCCAATTCTATTCTAAGTAAGAAATAGCAATTTGTTATTGGTTTTAGGTTGCTTGGGACTCTTTGATCTAGCTCTTTTTTTTTTGCTAGTGGTGTGACTGTAACTGATTTAATGCTTTCTGGAACGTGACCATCCCGGAATGAAGCATTCACCATTTTGGTAAGGAGAGGGGCGAAGATGTTTGCATTTTCCAGGATGAGTTTGGGTGGGATGACATTTTCAGCGCATGTGGTAGGTTTCACTAGGCTCAGAGTTTTGAGTACTTCCTCTGTGGTGACTTTTTTAAAGTAGAAAGGCTCCTGTTGGCAGGGGATAGGAACTTCTGAAGAGGGATCGTTTTGAGCCGGTGACACATTTTGGGCCTTCAATAGCGCGTCCCTAGCTTTAACGACTTTTGCTGTAAAGGCTAATTGGACTTTGTCTTCAACTTATTGAACCAAGCTTATGTTTTAACACATGTCTTTATGTTTGTCGTTCTACTTTGTTTTCTCTTTCTATTTAATCTTTATATTTTATTTTCTATCAATACGTTGCCATTTGTTAATATATCAATTTCTCAATTTTTGTCTTAAAATGTGTTTAAAAAAATGCTTTGGTATAATTACTATTATTTTAATGTGTTGTAATATATCAATGCTACCACAATGAACAACAATTGTGGACAAAGTAGTGTTATTTTTTTGGTCATGGTTTGGTTGCTACTGATATCCCCTCTTGTTTCACTTGTTTGGTTTTGTGAATTTGGCTTCATTGATTTTGTACGTTATTGATCATAACCAGTGATGTAATGGTATTTTTGAATAAGTAGAGCGCAATTGAGCTTTGAAAATGACCAGTGGTCAAAACACATGTCAGCTGTGTGCAACTAATAAACATTGGTTTAATGTAAGCATAGAATATCCAATTGAATTGTGTTTGGTGCTGCAGATAAGTACAATACTCTGTGAAGCAATAAGTTCTAGTGTCTTTATTAAGAGACAGGGGGCTGAGTCTCTGCAACCTAGAGTGTGCGCCTATCAAGGGGCTACCAGTAATTTAGTGTGCATAACTGTTAGCCCTAAAGTCAAATATTTTTTTGATTAAGAAAGTGTTTGGTTTCACTACCTTTCCATAAGGACTTCTGACGGCATATGAACAATACTCCAAACTTATGGAACTCTGCCTAGTTATAGGTAATTACCATTGATAGACACCTGATGTAAAATATTGGGGAAGATGTTATCAAATAAACTTCAACTAAAGTTAACTGTAAATGTTTTATCCAGATCAGATTTAGGAAAAAGATTTCTAGTATAGAGCGATTTCTTATGACCCAGTTGTTCATAGATACATATGCAACACTTAAAAAAAGGGATCTTTGTTCCTGGACATTTTAGACTTTAGGGCTGCCTTTGACTCAGTTGATCATGCCTTGATGCATGCTTCGCTTGGCAAATAAGGTGTGCCCCCTGAATTGATTGAATTTCTGAAGGTAATATAGAAAGACAATTGCTTAACGATAAGATTGGGCTGGCCAGTTGAAAGTCAGACTGTGTTCCCATAGAAAGAGGCAAGTGGCCTGGCCCACCCTCTATTTTGCCAACTTAAAAACATTTAGGCAAGTGGCTGTATGGAGTTTGGTCTGATGTCTCAATAGTGGGCAATAATGTAGTCTCAGCATTATTATATGCAAGTGACACAGTAAGTACGGCTGGTACTGAGATTGCTACGCATAAGTTGTAAGAGTGCTTTTCTGCTTATTGTTTATTGAAAAAGCTGGCAATCAACACAGCCAAAATAAAAAATATGTTTTTTGTCCAAACAAGGAAGAAAGTCAATTGTACGTTCTGTGTTAGTGGTGACCTTGTGGGAGTAGTTAGTTCATTTGTTTTTTTGGTTTAAGGTATTCACAACAGACAGGCTGGCAGCATCAGGCTACACAGAGCTCTGGTTCATTATTACAATGTTCCAGTACTTTGTTGGTGTACATACTTAAGGTAGTGCCCTATTAAGCTTTTTGGGGAACAGTTAAGGGGTTATATAAACTGTCCTCAGTTGGATGTAGCAATTCTTGAGGTGATTGTTACAGGTCGGACAAGGTACCCCTATGCACCCATCGCATTGCGAATCGGGTATACATGTATTCAGTGAACTGTCAGCTCTTAAACAGCTGCTATTCCTCATCAGTTTTTTGACTAACTCTCACACTGCAATTTCGTAGAGAATGTGCAGAAATTGAGGTTGATGGAGGAGACTCAGAACATGCCGTGGCTTACACATGTGAGAACTCAGTTAATATCTCTTCACCTGGAGTTTATGTCAGGGTCTTCAGGCCCGATATAGGGGAGAGATGCTGGAATCTTGAAAATGGCATTCTGGAAACACCCTAAAGAGCTAAATGTCAGGCATTTTCTACAAGTAGTAAATATTATCTGCCTTCAGGAAGCTTACTTTGATTTATCAAATGATTCAGAAATGGGCAGGTGGTAAATGCAGTTAAGAGTTTGATTACACCTCAAGTACAATATTGGGTTATATCACATTTCAATTCACTTTCTCATTGCTGTATCTGTGATCAAGTATTGTGGGAGACCCAATTAATTTGATTTAAGTTTTTTGCCCACAGCATGCTGAACTAAGTAAAGGTTGGCTGCTAATAATATGTAGGTGGACTAGCATTAGGACAGTTAAAGCAGAATATGTTTTTCTGGTAAACTTGGTGCAATTTGGGGATCTTCAATTATTATGGCGAGCTTGGTGTAGAAGGAACAGGTTACTTGGTCCAATGTTGTGATATAAGAAGGGTTAGAACTGCTATTGATTTGTAATGTGCTTCATTTTTCAACTGGTATTAATATAATGATTTCATGGACTTTTATGATATTAGAATTTCTGTAGTGCACTATAGTAGTTAATATAAATATTCGTTAAAGTATCAGGAGTACTATTCATATATATACAAAGCTTTGGAGCATCCAAGGAGTGTTATACATTTAGCAAAGTCACATTCCATGAGTGGTTGCATTGAAGTGATCAAGATAGCAAATGAAGAATGACCATTTAGCATTGTACTTAGGTATAGCATTGAGATTGTTTGCCATGCACAGTTCCATCCGTTGTGTGAGACAAATGTTATTCCACCAGCTTCTGATGCACAGCGAACGTGAGTTTTTCCAATTAGCGGTTATACTTTTTAAAGCGAGAGAAATAAAGAGATCATAGAGCTTAGTAGCACCTCTCGGTAAGTGGGTGGTAATAGCGAGGCTTCCTACGACAATATTCATGAAAGAAAGTGGAATATCTATGAGAAAAATAGAGCTAAGGTATTTCCATACTTGTTGCCAAAACTTGAAAGTATAGGGACACAAAAAAAACATATGCATAAATGATGCTGAGGCAGCTCCACATGGCCAACAGTTGTCGTTGTTATTTATCTTGGATAAAAATAATTTAGCAGATGTGATGAATGCTCTGTGTATAAAGAAGAAGAAGTGCTGAGATATATTTGCCGAGGTGGAGATATGTTTAATTCTGGAAAAAAGCATAGACCATGTGTTATCATCTAAGGTGTGGCCAAAGTCTTCTTCCCATTTGTGGCGAATTGTACAAACTCTTGAGAAGTGCTATGAAAGTTGTAGAATTTTGAAGCTTTAATGTCAGAGGGCATTGTAAGTTGTAGCAGTCTGGAGGCATTCGGTGTTAAAATATCATTGGACGAGGTATGAAGCGCATCTAAGCAGGCATTAACTAATTACTTCATTGGGATTTAAGCATGCCTTATTACAAAGTTACAATATCCAGCTAGTATAATAGCTGAATCGTCTTAACTGTTATATATAATAACTTATGTGTATCTACTGTTTATTAAGTGGTTTTGTAGTTAATGGATTACTGCATTATGCCTTAGATATAATGAATTCATAATTGCACATTATATACTTCAATAAAAATTATAAAAAAAATTTAAAAAAGAATTTCTGTAGTGTATGTTATTGATTTGGTTAGTGTGCATGCATTGTATGATGATTATTTATGTTTTAGTCTTTTGGATTGTTTAACTATGTTGCAGTGGCTATGCACCAGCAAAAATAAAAATTGAATTGACAACTTGAATTTAATTGTATGCTTTCGGGACCCAGAATCCTTTTCAGCTTAAAGAAAAATGTACGCACCATGCAATCTATTCATCCCCTAGTTTTCTGCTGATGGTCATGAGACTTTGGACAATGTGGTTTGTGTAATGTATGAATGATGTATCTGAAAACAATATTTTCTCCAAAGACGTCTGCCAGTTAAGGATGAATGGGCGTCGGCCTTCTTCTAATTAATTTCCCAGTGTAAATAGAAAAAAGACATATACATTGTTACACCTTTTTCTACAGGACAGCCATTTCTATTGTACCCAAGGAAGCATAGGTTGGTGGCAAGTCAAATTATGCATATGAAAAAAAGCAGGCGACCAGCAAAGAAACAAGATATTTCTCTCTGGATAGTATGACCCCAGAAGATGTTGGTTGGAAAGATGGACACAGGTACTTGTTTCCCATAGTATTTCAATTAGTCACTTCTTTCATATAGTTAATTATATCTCATTAGTCTACTTTAGTTTTCTAATATGTCCTACATACCTGCAAGGTATAGTTTGTTAAACACTCATAATTACGCACCAGTGTCACTACAGTATAAGCACAAAGAAACAAAGCCGAACTGATAACGTTAACTTATCAGAAAAATTAAGAAAAAAGCTTAAGGGGCACTCACTGATTATAGAGAATAAGAAAAAAACATAATGTATTGCACTTATTCATAGTCATTCACATATTACTTGGACACATCAACCATATATTGTGGTGTGAGCAGAATTAAAATGAGAATGGGCAGTGTCTTTTCTACTTCTCTCTCCCACCTTTGTCCATCTCTTTCTCTACTATGCCCTTATTTCTTCATACTTCACTGCTTCTTCACTCGCTCTCCACCTTTCCTTCCTGTTTCACTGCCATTCTCTTTTCTTTTCTGTACTGTCCATAATCTGATTCCATCACCCTGTAATATCCTAATCATCCACACACAGTATGGGGCACATGACATCTAATTGTTTTGTGTGTGTTTAGCTTCAACTATTCATCATCTCAACAACTAAACATGCACCAGTAACCATGACGTGCATTAGTGGGAATGCTTTTATGCTCCACTTTGGGGATACAAACCATCCCTATTGACCAATGGCAATCTTTCAAAGGCTATACAAATTTTAGTGGTAGGCGCCCCCCTTCCCTACTGAACATGGTATATTTAATTTCTAATTTTAGTTACCATTTTTCATCAGCACATAGCACTTTAGCCTTCCTGGAATAAGTTAACTTACAAAGTTCAATTTCTTTTTCGTGTCCATGGTGAAGTAACCTTTGATCAGTCGAAAAATATAGTAGAGTGATTTTCCTTCTCTTTTAGGTAGCATTTTGTTTATTCCAACACATGGAGGAGAACGTGTGGTACATTTGCCCTTGCAGTTTTTCTCTTTTAAGTATTAATCTCGGGATTTATTTTCAGAATTATATGGGTCAAAGAACAGTCGGAATACAGATAAGTGATAAATGAGATCATCCCCGTTTTTTTAATCATCATAACCGAGCATTTTCTTTTCCTATTATTAGTTCACTACTTTCTGGCCAATGATATGTCTTTGGTTTACTTCAATATTGCTTTTCTAGCAGAACATTGATTCATCTAAATCTGATGCTGTATACTGTTCGCATTGTCATAAGAGAACACACTTTCAAACAACTAATTTGATGACACTGTTGAGGAGCGTGGGTAGCACTGAGGAGACAAGGAGTTGGTGTCCCATAGTGGCCTGCCATGTATTGCATCAGGCATTTTGTAAAAGTTTCAGGAACCCAAAGGGATGTTGCTCTATCTCCCACGCTTGCTCCAACCAACGTCCAAGAGTATGCCTGGGCAAAAGCAGTTTTCATCCTGCACAAAAGGGATTGACAATGGTTGTGGCTTGGCTTTCACCATTCCAAAAACAAATGGAAGCTAGGTTTGGGAAAAACATCAGAAATAATGTGTGGCTATGGGCTCACGTGATAATATCAGAATTGGGCAGCTGCAATACACTCAAACTACATTTCCCACATGATATTATTTCATGTTATGAAGTATGTGCTAGTTTGGAATGAGTTCATGATCGCATATGGACACGGAAATGGTACAACCAAGTAAGAGAAAAGAGGTGATTCTCATACAAGCACTCCATAGATGCATGGACGACAGGTAATTAAGTGAAGCCTGAGAACGAGCTGGTTAAATGTACCCTAATGCTGTACATTTATCAGAATTTGGTCCACGATGGATGCATTGTGAACTTGTCTTGGGAGTTCAGTGAAGTCCCTGGGTATGTTATATTATGTTAAAGTTTTTCGTACTGAGGTACAGCGCAACCGACACCCAAAGGCAACCTGGCGCTATGAGTGAAAGCAACAAGTATCAAAAAGATGAAAAAGAGCTAGAATATCAAGCAAAGTTTTCAAAGCCTTCCTAAAATGTATGACATTAATGAAGATAATTCAGTATTACTCACTTTTGCCAAATGACTTTCACCAAATTCTTTTTGCCAAGTTTTGCCACACAAATATAGATTCCGTTTGGGTAAGGCACTCCGTCCCCTTTGCCAAGGGAAGAGGGCAGGAGCCCCCTCCTCACTGCAGCAACCAGGAAAACAGCTGTTAAGCTGTGCGGCATCACCCGATGCACGCAACAAGGCCTGCCTGACCTTGTCTCGCTTCCCTGCCTGACCCCCACATGCCGGGCGCTTCGCGGCGCGAGAACGAGGCTGAGCCTCGCATTTGAATCTGCTTTCCCGCCGGCAGGCGGATCCGACGGCGGCGCACACGAAGGCCATACAAAGGCCTGTTCCTGCGCCCTGGACCCCTCACTCCGTCCCCTTTGCCAAGGGAAGAGGGCAGGAGCCCCCTCCTCACTGCAGCAACCAGGAAAACAGCTGTTAAGCTGTGCGGCATCAACCGATGCACGCAACAAGGCCTGCCTGACCTTGTCTCGCTTCCCTGCCTGACCCCCACATGCCGGGCGCTTCGCGGCGCGAGAACGAGGCTGAGCCTCGCATTTGAATCTGCTTTCCCGCCGGCAGGCGGATCCGACGGCGGCGCACACGAAGGCCATACAAAGGCCTGTTCCTGCGCCCTGGACCCCTCACTCCGTCCCCTTTGCCAAGAGAAGAGGGCAGGAGCACCCTCCTCACTGCAGCAACCAGGAAAACAGCTGTTAAGCTGTGCGGCATCACCCGATGCACGCAACAAGGCCTGCCTGACCTTGTCTCGCTTCCCTGCCTGACCCCCACATGCCGGGCGCTTCGCGGCGCGAGAACGAGGCTGAGCCTCGCATTTGAATCTGCTTTCCCGCCGGCAGGCGGATCCGACGGCGGCGCACACGAAGGCCATACAAAGGCCTGTTCCTGCGCCTGTTACGCGCATGGAAGCGCGGCGTGGCAACCCCCCCTGCACAATTTTACTACTCTCCAACCGATAGACTACCACTCGGACAATGAAAACGTACTGTAAGTACATGCCAGCACCGGAGACACTACTGTATGTTTGTAATCTTAACCGCCTTACTGAAATGTGCTCCCGTTCTCAAATACTGGTCACCTACAGACCACATTAGACTGCTGTATTGTGCCCTTTGGTCGCCTACAGACCACATTAGACTGCTGTATTGTGCCCTTCGGTCGCCTACAGACCACATTAGACTGCTGTATTGTGCCCTTTGGTCGCCTACAGACCACATTAGACTGCTGTATTGTGCCCTTTGGTCGCCTACAGACCACATCAGACTGCCGTATTGTGCCCCAGGGTCACTTACAGACCACTTTGAGGAGCCAGCGCTGTGCCTTATGGTCGCAGCTCGCCCTGACACTAATCCAATATGCAAACCTGTTTGCCCCTCATCATGTTCCCGTTCTGCATTCTCCCCAACCACACACCCTGCTTGGGCCACTACTACTGGCCCCATAACAACGGTCTCAGCCAGCCGGCATGCCCCCGGCATCACCCTATCCCATGTCCTACACCGTTCCTTCCCTCTACTCCCCCATTCCCAAACAGCGCAAGTCTTACCCCTAGGACCTATCTGAATACCATCAAGCATCATGCTATCAGCCCTGATCCAATCTCACACGTATTGCCCACTGCAGAGTCACCTCACCACAGCCATACTGAAAAATTCTCTAACCCCGTGACAGGTGCAGCAAGACACTTCCGATTAAGGTCTCGTACTTTCAACCACCCCAACCCAGTCAAATATGAACACACACCTCCCAAACAAATTAGGCCCAGAGTACTTCCCCCTCATCAAAACCATACTCCTAGCCAGAAACCCAACACCACTTCCAAACCAGCCCCGGACACCCCCAATAAATTACTATCCACCTTTAAAGGAGCGCTTATCAATGCCCGCTCCTTAGGGGCGCATGCTATAGAAGTTCACGACCTCATTATGGAATCACAGCTCGACATACTAGTAGTCACAGAGTCCTGGCTCCCTCAAGCATCAGGTCCACTACTAACTCTGGCAATCCCATCCGACTACACCATATTTAGAACAGATAGGACCCACTCACAAGAAGGTGGTGTTGCTATAATAGTCAAGACTAAATTACAGCTTAGATCTTGTCCCATCGAAAGTATTGAAGGGTATGAAACATTACTCGTAAAATTTCCCATAAATGCTAAAACTACGATTAATTTAATAGTAATTTATAGAGCACCTAGCCCCAACAACCACCCAGAGACTGAAATTCCGTTGCTATTAGCTCCACTAATAAAACCTAGCTCAAAATACATCATCCTGGGTGACCTTAACCTAGGTTTCAATGACAGCCAAGATGCCAAAGCAGAATCACTTCACTCCGCCCTGAAGGACATGGGCTTCAGCCAACTAGTTAATGCACCCACACATATCAAAGTCAGGACTCTTGACTGGATCCTCTCCCTTAATACCCCATAACCATTGAGGCCATCTCCCCTCTTACTTGGACCGATCACCATAACATTGTATTTACAATCAATCCCTCCGAACCCACACAAAAGAAACCTAAAACCATGATTACCTATGAAACTAGAAACGCCCGCAAACTCACGCCAGAAAACCTCACGCCTCCTCTTTCAAAAATCCTAGATTCTACCTCGATCACTAGTGACAACCCCTGTCTCCTAGCAGACATATATCACAACTGCCTCACTGCAACCATTAATGCTATAGCACCGCTCACCACCAAGGCAAAACGCTCAGACAAGCGATCTAGCTTCTGGTTCAATGATGATCTTATCGCCCTCAGAAGAACCAAACGCGCGTGTGAACATGCCTACAGAAAGCATCCTACTGCAGAGGCAGAAAAAGCCTACCAAGAAATAAACAAAACCTATAAAACAGCTACTATTACCTACAAATCTAATGCGTATAATAATAGGATCAGCAATGCGACCTCAGATACCAAGGAACTATTTGCCATTCTAAAAGAATTGGAAAACCCTACCCCAGCCATAAACCCAATCATCCCCAGCAAGGAATGGTGCACCACTATTCAAGACGCACTAACAGCCAAAATTGAACTACTCCAAATAAAAATCACATCCAAAAAACAATCACTAGCCAACAAACCTGCCCTCCTTAATCTAAATCGACCACATCAGGAATTCACCAGCTCCCCATTCCACTTCACACCAGTATCCCAAAATGCAGTGTTTGACACCATCGCCAAACTTAAAGCCTCCAACTGCAAAGGAGATTCTGTCCCCGCATCAGTAGTCAAATCCTGCGCCCACACGCTCACCCCCATTATCACCAACTTCGTGAACGCATCCTTCAATACTAACCTAGTACCAGCTAGCATCAAAGAAGCCTGGGTCACCCCTCTCCTGAAAAAACCTACCCTAGACCCTACTGTGCCCACTAATTACAGGCCAATAACAACTGTCCCATTTCTCCTCAAAATATTGGATAAATTAGCATACAACCAAGTCCAAACTCACCTTGAACAAAACCACCTCCTTGGCACGAGGCAATCAGGCTTCCGCCCCAACCATAGCACAGAAACGGCACTCCTTGACTTAAAAATCCAGATGGATACCATCAGAGACTCAGGAAAACTCTGCATCCTCCTCCTACTCGATCTCTCCGCAGCGTTTGATTTAGTAGACCATAATAAACTGTGTGCCACACTAGCGAAAGACTTCAACTTCTCCACCGAAGCTACTACCTGGATCAAATCTTTTCTTGCTGACCGCACCTCCAGGGTCGCCATAGGTAAAGAAGCCGCCAACCCCATCATAGTACCCATTGGTGTCCCCCAAGGTTCCTGTCTCGCACCAACATTATACAATGCATACACTAAACTCCTCTTCTCAGCGCTAGACGACATGGGTGTCATCTACACCAACTTTGCAGACGACACCCAGATCCTCATCCCTTTATCGGGAGACTACACTCAAGACACCGACACTATCAACAAAATATATGCCATAATCCAAAATTGGATGGCACTAAATAGCCTCTGTCTCAATGATGAGAAGACTGAGGTTCTCATTGTGGGCTCCCAATCCAAAATAGAAGCATTACATGCTGATTACTCATCCATCAACATCGATGGCACAAACATATCAGTACTCAAACAAGTAAAAACACTAGGTGTCTACCTAGATGCCAACCTCTCCATGACCAAGCACATTAACGCCCTCTCTTCCTCTACCTCCTACACCGCAAAACGTATTGCTCTCAGTCGCCAATTCTTGACACCCACCAACTGTATCACGCTGGCAAGAGCTTTAATCTTATCCAGGCTCGACTACTGCAACGTACTCTACCTGGGTACCTCAAAAGCCAATCTAAACAAACTACAGCTTATTCAAAATAAAGCCCTTCGGGCGGCCCTTGGATTAAGGAAGTCAGATCACATCTCAAATATTAGAAGAAACCATCACTGGCTCCCCATCAAAGCCAGGGTCACATTCAAAGCCCTGTGCGTCACATTCAAATGCATCCACTCTTGTGTCCCCATCTATCTCAACCATGCCATCACCAAAAAAGTAACAAAGAGGCCCCTCAGATCTAACAGTCAACTACTCCTAGCCATCCCCCGCTACAAGACAACCAAGGCAGGAGGCAGTAGTTTCCAATACCTCACACCCACATATTGGAACACTCTTCCCCTCCCCATCAAAAATGAGCAAACGTTCTCAGGCTTCAAGAAATCCCTGAAAACGTGGCTATTTAACCAAGACTAAAATCCCCTTCCATGCTTCAGGAAATATCACTGTACTGAAGCCCTGCATTAAATGTCTTCGTGTATGATTATTTTGTATTCACATGCACTGCGCCCGATTGGCAATTTCTAAGAAATGTTTTAACCAAGCTGTCTGTAACATCGCCGTGGTACCCAAGGGTTTGGGCGAGTAATAAATGCAATAAATAAAATAAATAAATAAAATAAATGAATGGGAATGGTGGTTGAAAGTGGAGTACAGAGTCTCCCCCCACCTTTTGCAGTAAAATAAAGCTGCAAAATCATAAAAGAACGATTAGGTGAAATGCCATTTGGCCAAAAATAATGAGGAAAAATGCATAGATCCGATAAATCCATCACAATGGCATCCCAATTTCTGTTTCTAATTTGATTAATGTTGACATAACTGGGTGTCAAAATAACTCAGAATCCCCAGTTCCTGGTGAAAGTTAATTCATGTGCTGTTGTTTTTGTATGAGGTAAAAGGAATTCGTTTTTAGTTTAGCTGCTAAGTACATATATTCTTGACTTGTTTAAGTTTTATAGTTATTAGCAGGGGATACAAAGAGTATGTAAGTGTAGATAATTTTCAAAGTGACCAGGCGTGGGCATATATATATTTGGTGGAAACTGGTTTTAAATTGTAGTACTTTTTATATTTTGGAGTTTTTTAAGCAAGAGTATCAATGAGCATGTTTTGTATTAATCCACAGTATTTAGAGACTAAGGTAATCCAGACGCGGAACCCCTTGCTCACTGTTCTTAGAGAGGCACAGCTTCCCCTCACTGACGAGGCCCAACCAGGCAGAAACACGTGTCTGGGGTTGCTGTTGGTACTCTTGTTCAGAGGAGAATTGCCTGTCATTGCGGTGCTGGACTGCCTTTGGGCAGGACAAAGACTGATATGTAGTGGACATTTCTCTTCTGTGAAGGGATTGTGAGCTAAAGAATCTGGTTGAGACTTTAACCCTGGATATAGGCTGGTAAAGAAACACTCCCATAACCCCACTTACTTATGAATATTAAGTAGCTTTGGGTGTTCACCCTAAGTTACTAGGGTAATACAGACCTGGAACCCTTGCTCACTGTTCTTAGAGAGGCACAGCGTCACCTCACTGATGAGGCCCAACCAGGCCGAAACAAGTGTCTGGGGTTGTTGCTGGTGCTCTTGTTCAGAAGAGAATTGCCTGTCATTTCGGTGCTGGATTGTCTTTGGGCAGGACAAAGACTGATATCTAGTGGAAATGTCTCTTCTGTGAAGAGATGGTGAGCTAAAGAATCTGGTTGAGACTATAACCTGGGATTTAGGCTGGAAACGAGACACTCCCAAACCCCAGCTTACTTATGCACATTAAGTAGCTTTGGGTTTTCACCATAGGTTACTAGAGTAATCCAGACGTGGAACCCTTGATCACTGTTCTTAGAGAGGCACAGCTTCACCTCACTGACGAGGCCCAACCAGGCTGAAACACATGTCTGGGGTTGCTGTTGGTACTCTTGTTCAGAAGAGAATTGCCTGTCATTTCGGTGCTGGACTGCCTTTGGGCAGGACAAAGGCTGATATGTAGTGGACATTTCTCTTCTGTGAAGGGATGGTGAGCTAAAGAATCTGATTGAGACTCTATCTCGGGATATAGGCTGGTAAAGAGTTACTCCCAGAACCCCCCTTATTTATTGATATTGATAGTGATGTTTTATTTCTATTGCGCTCATGCACAAGTGTTTCAGAGCGCGACAAGGCAAGGGAAGGGGAACATGAGAGAAAAAAACAACGATCTTACTAGGCCCAGTGACATTGAGAATGCGCAAGTGCATGGGAGAGGGGGAGGAGGAGAAGTGCATGGAAGGGGGGAGAAAAGGAGTATGCGGAGCAAGGAGAGAAACAGATAAAAAATAAAGGCAACAAACAGTGGTAGTGCAGCCAGCAAGTGGGAAGTGCTGGGTTTAAGGCAGCAGACTGGGTTGGTCTGATAAGTGCTGGAAGAAAAAGGGGGAACTGTATGGGTACAGATACAGACCCCAGTGCAATGGGTGGCCCGGAGGCAGTGCGTGAGGGTGACAGGGTGAGCAGGTAACTGGGCCCGGAGGACAGAGGGTGGCCGGGTGCACGGTGCTGAGGGAGAAAAGAATCAACAGGGGAGAGGGGGGACAAAGGCAGAAGCAAAGAGGAAGGTCTTGAGGTGCTTCCGGAACCGGAGATGGTTCTCCTCAAGTTTTAGGGTGGCCGGGAGGTTGTTCCAGGGGGAGGCCCCAACCAAAGACAGAGATCTACCCCCTGCTCGTTTCTTTGAGAAACGACTGACCCTGAGGGTGTTAGAGCAGAGAGCTTGAGATGGGAGGTATTTGTGGAGGAATAGCTGAAGGTATGTTGGACCCAGGCCCCAGAAAGCCTTGTGGACAATGCAGAGGATTTTGAATGTAATACATGCATCCACTGGGAGGCAACGGCGAGATTTCAGAGCTGGAGAGATACGATCCCAGGGCTTGAGACCAAGGACAATTCTCACAGTCCTGTTCTGGTGAGCTAAAGAATCTGGTTGAGACTTTAACTCGGGATATAGGCCGGTAAAAAGACACTCCCAGAACCCCCCTTACTTATGCATATTAAGAAGCCTTGGGTTTTCAGCCTAAATTACTAGGGTAATCCAGACGTGGAACCCTTGCTCACTGTTCCTAGAGAGGCACAGCTTCACCTCACTGATGAGGCCAAACCAAGCCGAAACACATGTCTGGGTTTGCTGTTGGTAAGCTTGTTCAGAAGACAATTGCCTGTCATTTCGGTGCTGGACTACCTTTGGGCAGGACAAAGATTGATGTGTAGTGGACATTTCTCTTCTGTGAAGGGATGGTGAGCTAAAGAATCTGGTTGAGACTCTAACCCGGGATATAGGCTGGTAAAGACACACTCCCAGAACCCCCCCTTACTTATTCAATACTGCCGTCTGCAGGATACATTACATTCATAAAGGTCTCTTGGACGGACAGTTATGCAAAGAAATAATTATCCATAGCTCAGCACTAAATAAGAAGTAGTGAACAACACAGACATGTACACATGGCTCACATCACATGAATGCCACAGTGATAATGACAAATTGTGAGGCAATACGAGCACAGTAGTTCACATCCAAATGACACTGAATGTACTAGAAAAATTGAGAAACTTTTATGGCAATATACACTGCACAAACACATTTACACTTGTGCCATTATGAAAGAGCAAAGTTTGTCAGCAGCTTGGCCCCAGCACATTAGGTCAGAATTCGAACACGATGAACTCATGAGAACCAGGAAGGATATGCAAGTAGCCTTTCACGAGAGTTACAAGATAACAACTGATAGTACATATTTCTTAATGTTGAGAGCAATATTCTGGTGCCTACCGCTGAGATCACTTACGACAGAACACAAATATTATCATTTTGTGTCACACTTTCGCATCTAACATTTTGATTGGTTAAGAATGCTCTGCTTTCTCACTCCGCATCTACTCCTTGTGAAACGGCCAATAGGAGATCGATCCAGACTGTTACATGTTTAACACTCATTATCCAATCAGAGAGTACAGGAAAGGAAATTACTTTACTGAATATAAGCTAACCAGCATGGACATCATTGTTACCAACTGTTTAGAATAGACCAATGAATGTGTGTAATGTATAGAAGCACATATACTACAATGCATGCCAACCAATCACTGTTGAAGAAATTGGAAACAAACTGTTGATTTTTGCTTTCTGTAACTATGATAGAACGATGCACTCACTATACTAGAATTTGAATGTCTTTTTGATGTTTCCCTGCCCTGGCAGTTATAATACATTTTTGGTTTCTCATATCTCGTGCATCACATTTTTGGCTCTTTGGACTCCTTTTTATTAATGCAAAAGGGACTTGCCATGCTATAGTAAGCAAGAGACGAGGTATTAAAGGGAATTACAGTGGGTGGCAATGTATTATAAGCAATAGCATATCCCCTAGCATAAATAAAAAGGATATTGAAAGTCACCTTGGTGTTCTGAGACCTTATAAAGGAACTCGACCTTCAGCCTCATTCCTGTATTTGGTCACAAAACTCCTCAGTGACTTGCAATATCCTAATAATGTACGGTAGGGGGTACTTTATCCCATATATACATGTTTTTGTTCTTTATGTGTTATGTTATGCTGTTATAGGATTTGTGATCCCAAAATAGAGTTTATACTGACTAAAAAATAATGTGGATGAACTAATGCCTGCTTGTCAAGCACAATTGGGAACATTTACAAAGATCCACGGTAGTTTTATTTGGAAAGGTTTCAAAAATTCTGTTTATGACAAAACTCAATGTTAAAATACATAAAAAGTTACACGCGAGAGCAAAGGCTTTCAAGCACAACACCCAAGCTTTCCCCACAACTAATATCAGTGATAAAAGTGACTCAGTCACGGAAAGGAAGAACGTGAATTGCATACCACCTTCTTCCACCCACCATTGCCTGCTACAGTCTCCACCATGATTGCATTCTCTAAGTCCGTCCACCCACTGACCATCAAGTTCATTTGAAATTGACATAGCCTACCCTTGCCTGTGAAAAAATGTCAGCCCTCCCCATGTTTGTGAGCTGACAAGATTCTTATTAGATGCAAAACTAATTTATTGCAGGCAGCTGTGCCAGCTATTTACATTTCAGACTTGAAGAAGCTTTCAGCATAAGTCCCTTCCATCTGCTCTGTCAATAAGTGAATTGCTAAAATAGGCTAACAATAGGTTTTAGCAGCAAATTTGAGATTGCCAATTAGTTCAATTCATTGTATACCACTATATCCATCTTTTGGAACGATATATCTTTCTGCTCAAGTGCTACGTTAATTAGAGGCTGATGCTCTGCCAGAAGGTGTGGCATTCATTAACACTATTATCAGTTCACCATGAAAAAGAATGTCCTAGAATGTATGGCAAGCAAAAAAAGTAAGTGAAAAAAAACAGCTGGTGCTGTGTTTTGCTACGGCTGTCCCTTTGCTTCTAAAATACATATGTAACTGCCAGTTGAAAATGCACATAGTAATAGCGATGTTTAGTTGGATCAATAAAACAATGCTTGTGCATCATACACAATTCACTGCCATTAAAAATATTTCATATTTTACAATGGAGTTCACGAATGCTTATTTTAAAGAGAAGAAAACAACTCCCAATTCCAACAATAACAAGCATTGGCAATGGCAACAGTTTGGGCTTTTGTGTAGGTATGGGAAAGGCACTTGCGAGGCACCAGCATAGTGCTATTAACTACCCGTTGCTGGTAGCCACTGCAAAATGGGGCAAGTACCTGAGAATCTAATAGCATTGCCTAGCAAAAGCTTAAAACATATGTGCAACACTAAAATGTTGGCTTTGCCAATGCTTGTTTGTAACAGGACTTCAGTGAAGGACATGCAGAATGCTTATAAATTGAATGGCAGAAGGCAGGTCTGGTAGGCAATTTTTATTACACCAGTAGCGTGTTTATAACTCCAATGAAGTAATTAACTCTCAGCAATTATAAAATAAAAGGGTACCTGCAATACTACTGGCAAGAGACTTGTAAATGTTTACATGAAGCAATTTCAATTTATTTCAAATACAAAACAATAACTTTATGATATTAGATCAACAAAAATGTCCAGCATATTCATTTCTCACTATAAAATACAACTCCTATTCAATTCTCTCCATTGCACACACACAATCATTCATACTCAATTCATATTTCTCCAAAATAGCAATAGGTTTTAACACATGTAGCCTAGTAACAAATATTAATTACAACATATGTGTACACGCCTTTCTTGAAATGGTGTTTTTATCTGTTAAACAATAGATAATGTTTGGTCGAAACGTGTTTCAGTTGGTTGTTCGGGCTGCAAACTTTAGCCCATTCTTATCCCAACCTTCATCAAGACGGAAGCGGAGTACACGTTATGTCTCACTTCGGGGTACATGGAGCAGGAGGCATGATCTCCAACTTATGTCTTGCAGGCAGTCCAAAAATGGTGGCCCAAATCCTAAATGCCCGGGCGATTAGATAGCTTCACAGGCGAGCTATACTGCAAATCTTTAGCACTTTAAATTTCCAGTGCTGCAGATGTAATTGCTTGAATGGTCCCAGACCAGAACACGAGGTTACACCTCTGGTCACAGTAGCCGTGGCGGTATACTGCCGTCACACCTTTCCTCTTGTTCGTGATCCATAAGGTGTTTTCTCGCACAGTGGCCACTTCGTATCTGCCCTTTAGTGTCGACAATATGTTGTGGCACCAATATCATAAAATGATTGTTTTGTATTTGAAATAAATTTAAATTGCTTCATGTTAACTCTCAGTCGACTGCTTTAAAAAAAACATTGGCAGGCACTTTGAGAGCAAAATTTGAGGTATATCCTGATTAAAATGAGCTCAAAGAGTTTCTATGAGGAGGTGTTTTGGGTGGGCAGAGGCAGAAATGGGTGGGAATGGCCATAGAGCTTAGCATGGCCATGGCCCGGTAATGGGCAGGCACCTAACCAAACAACACCTACAGACTCTGTGTCCCTCCTCATATGTAATTCCCCCCTATTTGTACTCATATGCCATTCCTCCCTATCTGTACTACAATGCACTAGATTCAGCGTATAGGTGTCGCAAGGGACGCCTAACAACCCAGACTAAAAAGGAAGCGTTTCGCTTCTGATTGTTTTTGCCAGTAACTCACCAGGGAAACAAGGACCAGAGGAGCGATAGACCATAGAAACAACTCACAAGGAAGCCACAGCCCAAGGGGCAATTAACTCACCAGAGCAGCCAAGGTCCAGACGGGTAACTGATCAAAGAGATTTGCTTTCACCTTTGTTCACCTTCAGTTCACTTTTAATGTTCATATTAGATGGTGCTTAAACATCAGCTGTAAACCAAAACTATTGCACCGGATTACAGCTATGAGGGAGATGACATGTGAGGAGAACACACAGCTTGAGGGTGCTGCTTGATTATTTACTTACCCATTGATGGCCCATGGCCATGTTAATCCCTATTGCAATTCCAACCCACTCCCTGCCCCTCCCTGCCCAAACATATCCTCCTGGGATCTCTCTGAGCTCCCTCTGTCAAGTAGTAACATCAAAGTTTGGGCTCCCAGTGTTACTTCTAAGTAGTCTGCTGAGAGGTAATGGCTTAATTGGAGATGTCAATTAGCTGGTATAATAAAAATGTCTAAACGGAGTGTGCCTTCAACCACTTAATGTATATCTGTTCTTTGCACTGAAGTCCTGTTTAAACAGGCAATGATAAATTCAACTGCTTTGGCTTGTGTATTAGTTATTAGATAAGCATATGCCACACACTCCGTTCATATGCCACACTCTCTGTTCACATGCCAAGGTCATCACACCATTTAGCAGCTGTTTCCATTTCATGGCTGGGTAGCACTGCTATGTCAGTGCCTGGAAAAGGCCTATCCCATGCCTACATGTCTTTGTCAATACTTGTATTCAAATGAAGTGACTGCAGCCAGTTGAATACTGGCAACTACAAAATGTACTGAGCATACGGTTGAGGTATGGGCTTGTCTATAGTATGTCATTTATTTTTTCTTTAATAATATTTATTAGAATAATAACATTATAACAACTTGAAAACAATGCAGAAATCTATGCGGGCAAATATAGTTCAGGTCTATACTAGGCAGAATTGACAATGGGTAATATCAGTGGTAACAAAAAAAATACATAATCAACAATAAATGATGATAGGAAGAAACAAGTATCCAATCAATGAAATCTGCCAAGGGAGACCAGATTATTTGTTTATGACGAACAAGGGGAGACAGACAAACACAAACATGAGAACAGAGGGATATAGGGGAAAAGGGGGGGTGGATATGTAAAACAATATAGAGTTCAGAGCAGTTAGTCATAATAATTATAATTATAAAATGTAGTATACATATGGAATATACAACTGGAGTGTGCTAATAAGGGTTCACGTACCATGTGAGAAGGCATTGAAACAGTCTAAATAGCGAATGAAAAACAACCATTTTGCATTATACTTGGGAATAGAGTCTTGATAGTTAGCCATACAATACTCCAATCTTTGTATGTGACAAACATTATTCCACCAACCTCTTACACAAAGAGAATGTGAGTTCTTCCAATTGGCAGTTATGAGTTTCGAAACAATAATAATAAATAAATCATAATGTGTTTTTGAGGCATGTTTGTCACAAAATTCAGTAGCAAGACTACCTAAAAAGATATTAAAAAATGATAGTGGCATATCAACCATAAATATAAGTTTAGGTATTTCTAGACATCTTGCCAGAATGTAAAGACAAAAGGACAATTAAAAAACACATGTTCATAAGAAGCAGGGGCATGACCACAGGTCCAGCATTTGTCATCTATACTATTCTTAGATTTGAAAAGTTTTACTGGAGTAATAAACGCTCTATGAATGAAGAAGGGAAAATGTTGCGTAATATTGGCTGATACCGAGATGCATTTGGTTTTGGAGAATATTAAGGACCATGTGTGATCATCGAGGAAAAGACCAAAATCAGTTTCCCATGACATACGAACAGGTTGAGCAACACATTTTGAGGTAAGAGCTTTGTAAATTTTAGAAGCCTTGAGGTCAGAGGACATGGTTAGCTGCAATAGTCTAAAGACATCAGGTGAGAGGATGTTGTTAGAAAAGTGATGAAGTGCTTCAAGGCATGAGTTGACCAATTGGTTATACAGATTTAAATCCACTTTAGGGATGGAAAATAAGTGTCTCAATTGTTGGGGCCGTTGATGATTTGTTGACCAGTATCTTCGATTCAAGGTTCTATTGTTAATGACAATGTTTTTGTTGTGCAAAAGCAAGGGGAGGGGGTTTGTCGAGGGTTTTAGTGTGAGGAAAAAGAAAGTCTTTCAGAGCAGTGACGGAGGCTTTAATTGGATCTGATAGGGCCATCGAGGTATAGTTAAATAGATGAATGAGATCAGCTGGGTCATAGGGATGGACCATATGTTTCTCTAACTTAAACCAAGAGGGGGAATCTGACTTATGGGAAGAGTTGAACCAGCATTGGGACAGTTTGAGAAGGAATGCCAAGTGATATGATTTGAAATCTGGAAATCTAACCACCTCATATCAAACAGAGCTTTTAGTTTGGCAACCACAATCCTTTTACATTTACCAAAACCCCAGAGGAAATCAAGTAAGATAGAGTAGATGGGTTTGAAAAAGGAAAGAGGGGTGGAACTGGAAGGAGCAGAAGATAATATAGGATAATAGGGGAGAGCATCATTTTGATTGTGTCCAGCCGGCCCCACCATGAAAGATAAAGGGGGGACCACTTTGAGGTAAGGTCTTTAGGTTTGTCCAACAGTATTTGTGTGTTAAGTTTAATAGTGTCATCTACTGTGGGGGCAAAACTAATACCTAGATATTTGATAGAGTCATTACACCATTTTAAACCAAAAGTATCTACATCATGTTTGAGACAAAAGGAGTTAAGGGGTAGAATTTCAGATTTGTCTTTGTTGAGTGTGTAACCAGAAACTAGGCTAAATTGATGGAGTGTGTCAAGCTGTCATGATTCCTGCCCCTCATGTACCCAGCCCTCCAAGATGTCAGGCTGGAGCCAGGCCACGATCACCTACATGGCCTTCAAGGGCCTCTCCATCCCTCCAAAGACCCACTTGGAGTCAGCCCAAGACGATCCTTTGCTGCATGACTTCAGGGGCTTTCAGCGGGCGATGGAAAAGCTGTTCGCCCGTCGTACTCATGGGCAGGTATTAGACAATGAACTTCTGTCCCTACGCCAAGGGAATCAAGACCTATTAACATACATAGTGTTAGGCAGAATCCTGTGCCGTTCTCATGGGGAACACTGCAAAAAGATTAAGACTACAGGAGCAGCAGTAAACCCAATTGGTAGCAGTCTGCACCAGCCAGATATACCTGGTAGCTGTGGCTGAGCAGTCAGGCTTCTCTCAAGAAGAGTAGGGCAGTATGCAGAGAATACACAATAGGGTCAACACACAGTAGAGCAAATAAACACTGACCAGAGCTTTGTATAAAAAGTATATCGTTATTTATTTTAAACACACTTTAGGTAATACACTAGCACTCTCAATGAAAAGTATCTAAAACACAGTCAGGTAAGTATACACACCTCCCTTGATAACTATCAGACAAGTCAGGGTTAAAGCACAACTATTTGTTAAGACAGAAGTCAGCGCTTAACCTAGATGGCACTCCAATAGTTTAGGTTAAAAAGGGAGAGAAAAGGCAGAGCATAAAATAAAACAGTTTCCCAACACTTTTAAGAGTTCAGAGCAAGGGGAGAAAGGCAGGTTATACTGTAGAGCCAAAGTTCATAGGCCAGGCCCACTTTAAATGGAGCTGAGCGAAATGTGCCCAGTATCACACGGTTTAAAGTACACTAAAAGTCAGAGTGTTCAAAAGAGGTTGGGGTGAGTCAAAAGATATAGTTAGAAGGCCTGGCGAGAACCCATTTTAGAAGCCAAGGATTTAAGGGTCACCTTCAGCAATCTGTAGAAAGGGAGGCCAGGCAGGACACAGTACCTTAAAGAGAAAGGAAGCTCCAGCGGGGGCAGTTGTTCCTGGCAGTGGTTGAGGTTCATGGTTCCAACCAGGGGAAGAGAAGATCTCGTCGAGGAGGAAACGTGGAGTCGTTGCACTGCACAGGGATGAAACCAGACGCGTAGTTCCCGATTAAAAGGTGCGGTCCTTTTATTCACGGTCAAAAGTGGTGAGCTTGGCTATCCGGACGCTGGGGTGTTTGGCACGGGTGATTCGACCAAGTGATGTCTTTGGAAGCGAAAAAAGGGCAAACTGGTTGGTCCTACCAGCTCAAAGGGAGAAGACTCTCCAGCAGAAGATCTTCTCTTGTCGTTGGAAAAGTGGTGAGTTTGTTGCACCAGGGCTTCACTGGTGGTGTCGTCGGTTGAAGGTGGCTCAGCTTCTTCCCTCTTCGGATTCTTAGGTCCTGTGGTGACTTCTGAAGTTCCAGTCCCAAAGGTCCTGCTTGTATGCAGAAAAACCCCCATTCATCAGCCTAGCTGTCAATCACACATGCTAAGTGGTGAGCCGGGCGGCTCACCACTGGGCCAATAAGAGTAGAGTGCAACTTGGATTGCTAAGGCAACGCAGTCCAGGGTGCCAATTCCCCCCTCCACCCTTCCTGTGGAACCCAGACAGAGTGGCACCATTTGGAGGGCTTCTGTGGAGAAGCCCACCAAAATAGTGGAACAAAGGGCTCGACCTTGGTGAGAGTTACAGAGACGGACACAAACGCCATTTTAGAATCGAGTTCTGGCAAAAAGACCCAACCGGTGATTTAATATTAAAGAAATAATCCAGCGGTATCTTTAACATTGCACCAAAAAGTGGTGCGTTTAAAATCAATGGGAAAATCCCATAGAGAATATTCTGAAGGAATATTTCGCGTGGTAACCACTGCCACCAGCCAGAAACTCAACGAGAGAGGACGGGAGAGTGCCCCCTCGAAAACAGACCCAGGGGTAATCGAATTACCCCTTAACAGTACTTCCACAATATGATGGTTTGTACTGGTTCTGTTCACAATTTTGAACTAGTAAAGCCAATGGTGACTTTACATGCCCTGGGAGACAGTAGTCAGTCCCAGGGTATGGAGTCTATGTTTGGGGGTCACTGTGACACCCCTGTGGTACTGCACTGAGGGTGCTGTGTACCACACATACAGAAAAACAGATAATACCCTATGGAGTAAAAAAGAAACCCCATAGCCCATAAGCACATAACAAGTCAAGGACATACCTCAAATCATGTCTAAGAGTGGGAGTAAAAGAGTCTCACTCTTAGCAGCAGAAAAAAAATAAACCCCAAAAATCCAGCAAAGCTGCTGGGGGACTCACTAGGTTTGGGAAATTAGCCTTGTAAGAGAATTCTCCCTAACACATAGCCACGTTCAATAGACTCGTAGTTGAAGCAGAATGGCCAGTGGAGAAGAGAACCACGTTATTTCATCGGAGGTTGTGGGGGGAGCTCAAGGATGTTCTCGCACAAGTAGTGAACCCCCAGAAAGACTGCTCAGAATTCATTGACCTTGTTGTTCAACTGGATCATAGGTTGCAGGACCGAAGAGCAGATCGAACCAGACCGGACCCTCGCCCTATGTATGTGCGTTCAAAGGACAATATTGCCCGAAAAACGGAAGGTTCAGGAGAACCAATGCAAATCAGGGGGGTCAGATCCCCCTTGACTAAAGCGGAAAGGGATAAAAGGAGACAGCAGCAGTTTTGTCTGTACTGTGGAAGGTCAGGTAATTTCCTTAAAGAGTACCCTGTGAAGCCACTGAGGGGGACGGTAGGGGCCACGGACAAGGAAGATACCATCAAGGAATCAGAAAACTCCCCTGCCCGGCAAGTGTAGGGGTCCACTTGTCGAGCGAAGAAAGTGAACTACTGTCAAGATACACAACCAAATAGGGAAGAGTGGTCGACATTCTCCCCCGAACCACAGAAGCCGAATGAAGTCAACCCTCCCACCGTGGTTGGCACAGGTGCCTGGTATAGTGAACAGGACACCACGTGGCAGCCAGTGGGGGGAATAGGGTTAGGAAGAGGTTGTGGACAGGGTGGGGGATATAGGGAAACCGGGAAAAGGTTGAAGGAAACCCTAGTGTGGATAGGTTGAGGGAAGCAACAGGAAAATAAACCTACACTACTAACCCTGCATAGTTCCTGAACATGACATACTTGTAACTTCCTTGAGACCACCATAGCACATCTTAACACATGTACCACAATGCACATTGACATAAAACACTACATAAAGCAAGCAGGATGGAACATATACTGGAGAAACTTACTCTCCTCATGAAGGACATAACACATGGCTCATTTTGGGCTAGCACATAGCAATAGTGATCACCAAAACATGAAAACACATGTACACAGTAGCACTGACTTCGAGTACTCAGTTCCTTATACCAGACATAATTCGTACGGTAATTCCTTTATCAGAAAAGTAACCCTATATGCCTGTTGACTGAGGATTGGTGTCTGAATGTCCTGGAGGAGGCCTTGCATACCAGGGCGTAGTCCCTAACAATGTTCGTATACAATGCAGCTGTAATTCAGACTCATTACCGGACCAGTGGAGTACATGGCCGCCCCCCTCCGCACCCCAACCTTTCAATAACCAAATGTTCGTGGTACAAAGAACTCAAAAACGTGGAAAAATACTCATGAGGCACTTATCTGAAGTCCGGGAGGCTCGGAAGCCATTCCAGACGCTGGATGAAACAGCACTTCACAGCGGCAGCCTTGCTTGCAACTCGAACCGCCTGGTCACCGCCCGCCGCCATCTCCGTGGAAATTCATTCTGACATGGAGCTCCGCACACACCCACAATAAGCCACACCTGCCGTACACCGTGTGGCCTTAATAAACTGTTCCTAATCAAACTCAGCTGGCCACACGTGCGCACGGCGGGGAACTACCAGTTTCCACAAGTTCTCATGGGATTTGTAGTATTTGGCCTATTTGTTCAGTTTCTGGCATCGCTTCAGTCCCGAACAGCCCCTAATCCTGACATTACCTCCTCTCTCAGGGCCCTTCCCAATCCGTGGTTTACCTGGATAACGCCGATGAAATTGCTCAATTAACCTTGGGGCATGTATCGCCTCCACTGGTTCCCAAGAACAATCCTCAGGCCCATAGCCCTTCCACTGAATCAGGTACCATAGTCTTTTACTTCTTCTCTTGACATCCAAAATCTTGTTTATTTCATACTCCGTCTGCCCATCCTTTATAATTGCCGGAGGTCTTTTGGTGGTCATTCCCGGAGCTGCGGGTTTAAGTAAAGACTCATGGAACACCGGGTGGATGGGTAATGATTTAGGTAAACGCAATTTCATAGCAGTGGTAGATACACATTTAATAATTTTGTATGGCCCAATGAAACGAGGTAAAAATGTCCTTGATCCAATCAAAGCTAAGTTTCGTGTGGATAACCACACTCTATACCCCACTTTTAATTTGGGACCTTCTTGTCTGTGTTTATCTGACTGAAACTTGTATTGTCTTTTTGCTCTTTCCAAATTTTCCCATGCCTTCTGCCTGACTTTCAGAAGCAACTGTTTACGCTCTTGTAATACTGGCATATGTGTTACTTCAGGCAAGTGTTCTGGTATCATATTTTGTACTTGACCATATAAGCATTCATGGGGTGCCATTCCCAAAGATGTATGGTACGTATTATTATAAGTGAACTCCGCCAAGCACAAAGCCTGTACCCAGGATTCTCTGCCATCTCCAAAGTACCCTCTTAGATATTGCTCCAATGTCTGGTTCACTCGTTCTGTCTGACCATCTGTTTGGGGGTGATAGCTCGTGGAAAGCGCACACTTGATTCCCAGCATCTGGCAGAAGGCACGCCAAAACCTGGAGGTAAATTACGAGCCTCTATCTGAAACAATGCTCTTTGGTAATCCATGCAATCGTACCACATGCTGCAGAAATAATTCTGCCAATCTCCCAGCTCCCGGTATACCCCTACTAGGAACAAAATTAGCTTGTTTGGAAAAGAAGTCTACCACGACCCAAATGGTGTCAAATTCATTATCAGGGGTAAGTCTGTAATGAAATCCATAGAAATGTTGGTCCATGGTTGTGCAGGAGTTGGTAACAGTTGTAACAACCCTCTTTTCTCCATATGTTCCACCTTATTACGTGCACAATTCTCACACAACCCCAAATACCTTTCCATGTCTTGTCTTAAGGTCGGCCACCAGAAGTATTTTTCTAACATAGCTTGCATTTTTCTCAACCCAGCGTGTCCTGCTAATGGAGACTTGTGGCACCAATCTAATGCTTTATTCCCGTAAGTCCTTAGTAGATAAATACAGCCTATCCTTATGATAGGGTAACCCATCACGAACGGTTCGTGCCACATGACTCTCTTTCCACTCTTGCATCTTCCTGAAAGGCAACGCCTTCTTGACTTCCTCAATGACCTGTTTTGTGATCGCACCAATTATTCTTTCAGGTGAAATGATGGTCTTAGTTTCCCCTACAATATTATCCAAATTCTGTTGTCTAGATAAGATTCTGTCTTTCCATTCTTACTGCCTGGTCTGAAAGTAACTACAAAATCAAACTCATTGAAGTACTGAGACCATCATAACTGTCTAGTACTAAGGGAATGGGCTGTTTTAAAATACTGAAGATTCTTGTGATCTGTAACTACAACCACTTGATGCTTAGCCCCCAGTAAATAATGTCTCCACTCCAAAAATGCTAACCGGATAGCTAACAACTCTTTATCAGAGATGGAGTCATTTTGTTCGCATTCTGACAACTTCTTAGAAAAAAATGCCACAGGGTGCAATATACCCTTCTCATCCTTCTGAGATAGAATTGCTCCTACAGCCACATTACTAGCATCCGTTTCCACCTGAAATGCTCTATCTGTATTGGGATGTCTTAATACGGGAGCTGTGGCAAAAGCTGTTTTTAAGTGCTGAAAAGCTCCCTCTGCCTCCTCAGTCCATTTAAACTGCACTTTTTTTCAATAGTTGTGTAATAGGAGTGACAATATTAGAGAAATTGCAAATAAAGCGCCTATAAAAATTGGCAAACCCTAAAAAGGATTGTATGTTTTTTATGCACTGTGGTGAGGGCCAATCAGCAACCGCCTGAACTTTTTTAGGATCCATTACTATTCCGGTGTTGGTCAGTATGAACCCCAAAAACTCCACTTGTCGCACATGAAAAGCACATTTCTCAATTTTCACACACAATTGGTATTCCTGTAACCTCTTCAAAATTGCCCTTACATGAGTTACATGCTGCTCTGGAGATTCTGAATAAATTAAAATGTCATCAATGTACACAATAACAAAAATATCAATAAACTCATGCAATACCTCTTGCATGAAAAACTGAAAAGCTGCGGGGGCATTACATAACCCAAACGGCATCACAAGGTATTCAAATAGTCCAAACTTAGTTTTGAATGCCGTCTTCCATTCATCACCCTCTTTTACTCGTATTAGGTGATAAGCTCCCCTCAAATCCAATTTGGTATAAATGTTTGCATTTTTTACCTGATCGTGCAAAACAGAAATTAGAGGCAAAGGAAATCTGTTCGTAATGGTTACTTTGTTTAACGCCCGATAATCAATACAAGTGCATAAAGTACCTTCCTTTTTGGGAACAAAAAATAACGGGGAAGACACAGGCGAAGTAGAATGTCTAATGAATCCCTTAGCCAACATCTCATCTAGATATTCTCGTAGATGCTCATTTTCCTTTTCTGTGAGGGCATAAATCCTACTGCAGGGTAATTTTGCTCCTTCCTCCAGATCGATAACACAGTCATATGTCCTATGAGGGGGTAACTGTTCCAATATTCTTTTGTCGAACACCTTCTCAAACTCCCGGTAAGGTGCAGGAACACCTCCCCCCACAGTTCCCACTACCTGAGTTCCTATGTCCTTCTCAATTAACAATGCTGCGGGACCGGCTTCTGATAGTATATGCTCCTGACATCTTGATCCATCAAAATCCACTGTCTGTTGTTCCCAATCAATTCGGGGATTGTGTAATCTCAACCATGGTATTCCCAAAATCAATCCAAACTGGGGTGCAGGTATTAAGTCAAAAGTAATTTCCTCCTGATGACCCCCCGCACAGATCATTTCCAATGTCTCTGTCTGTTTCCGTATGGGCCCGATATTAGCGGAGAGCCATCTACTGACTGGACTCCTTCAGCTTGTTTCTTGTCCACCAAGGGTAAACCTAACTGCTTGGCCAATGAAATGTCTACAAAATTACCTGTAGCCCCCGAATCCACCATAGCCATGACTTCCTGTTTAGTTAGGGCAAAACAAAGTATCACCAAAATATATAAGTGGGAAGTTATACCCCCCACGATATTGGCAATCCAATTGGGGAATGTCACATCAAAAGGGCCTGACACCTGTGTTCCACCTACGGCCGGCCCGCCTCCTATTACGCCTCCCTGGGATTCTACTCACCACTCATCTGAGGAGTATTGGGGCAATTATGTATAAAATGCCCAGCCTGTCCACAATACAAACATAACTTGTTGGCCTTGCGCAATTCTCTCTCTCCTGCTGACAAAGGACCTCTTACACTCCCAATTTGCATTGGTTCCACATCACTTGTCCTTCCTCCTCTAGTCCCGTCCAAACGCACAAAAGGTGCTGCTTCTGGTCTCTTCTTATCACCTTTTCGCTCATTCATACGATGGTCTAATCTTAATGCTAAATCTATCATGGCCGTACATGTTCTGGGTTGCGGTTCCACTTGAGCAATTGCGTCTTTAAGTTCCTCCCGCAGTCCCTGATAGAATAACACTGTCTGTTTAGCCACCGGCCATTCCGTCTCTATTATCAATCTATTAAATTGGGTTACATATGTTACCAAATCCCTTATTCCTTGTTTTTGACACAGCAATTCCTTATCCTGTGCTAAAGACACTTCTCGCCGATCAAATAGCCTCCCAAACTCTGCTAAAAACCCATCCCAGTTATATAACAGAGGATCATCTTTCTGCACCAATGGCATTGCCCATGCCGCTGCGTCTCCTGTCAAGTATGAAATTACAAAAGCTGTCCTAGCTTGAATTGTCTCAAATGCAGCAGGTTTGCATAAAAAATGTAACCTGCATTGTGTAATGAACATCATGTATTTTCGAGGATCCCCTGAAAACCTTTCTGGCACAGCAAGTAGTACATTGCTAGGGGATTGTACTATGACTGTAGGGTTTTGACTAGAAGAGGCACCCATAATGCTAGGGCTAGCCCCTTCTAACGGCGTCCTCTGCGCTACCAAACTTTGTACTTGTTGTTTTAGATTATCAGATTGTTGTCTGGCCTGAACTAATTCCATCTGAAAATCCTGCAATGCCTTTAGCACATCGGCCAAAGGCGGAGGAGTCGCTTCCATTTGGCTTGGGTGGTTGTATGTATCCCAATTTGGGGGTGGGTTATTATGTCAAGATACACAACCAAATAGGGAAGAGCGGTCGACACTCTCCCCGAACCACAGAAGCCGAATGAAGTCGACCCTCCCACCGTGGTTGGCACAGGTGTCTGGTATAGTGAACAGGACACCACGTGGCAGCCAGTGGGGGGAAGAGGGTTAGGAAAAGGTTGTGGACAGGGTGGGGGATATAGGGAAACCGGGAAAAGGTTGAAGGAAACCCTAGTGTGGATAGGTCGAGGGAAGCAACAGGAAAAAACCCTACACTACTAACCCTGCATAGTTCCTGAACATGACATACTTGTAACTTCCTTCAGAACACCACAGCACATCTTAATACCGGTACCACAATGCACATTGACATAAAACACTACATAAAGCAAGTAGGATGGAACATACACTGGAGAAACTTACTCTCCTCATGAAGGACATAACACATGGACCATTTTGGGCTAGCACATAGCAATAGTGATCACCAAGACATGAAAACACATGTACACAGTAGTACTGACTTCGAGTACTCAGTTCCTTATACCAGACGTAATTCGTACGGTAATTCCTTTATCAGAAAAGTAACCCTATATGCCTGTTGACTGAGGATTGGTGTCTGAATGTCCTGGAGGAGGCCTTGCACACCAGGGCGTAGACCCTAACAATGTCTGTATATAATGCAGCTGTAATTCAGACTCAGTACCGGACCAGTGCAGTACATGGCCGCCCCCTCTGCACCCCAACCTTTCAATAACCAAATGTTTGTGGTACAAAGAACTCAAAAACGTGGAAGAATACTCATGAGGCACTTATCTGAAGTCCGGGAGGATCGGAAGCCGTCCCAGGCGCTGGATGAAACAGCACTTCACAGCAGCAGCCTTGCTTGCAACTCGAACCGCCTGGTCACCGCCATCCGCCGTCGCCGTGGAAATTCACTCCGACATGGAGCTTCGCACACACCCGCAATAAGCCACACTTGCCGTACGCCGTGTGGCCTTAATAAACCGTTCCTAATCAAACTCAGCTGGCCACACGCGCACACGGCGGGGAAATACCAGTTTCCACAAGTTCTCATGGGATTTGTAGTATTTGCCCTATTTGTTCAGTTTCTGGCGTCTCTTCAGTCCCGAACAGCCCCTAATCCTGACAACTACAGACCTCCCATTTTGCACTATCTGTGGTCTCGATCAATCACCAACAACCATCTCGGATGCACGCAGTAAAAGCGAACATAGACAGTTGAACCGTTGGGAATTACATCGACCAGGATCTTGCGGCAAAGATGGGGCTTCCGTTATGCCCTAAATCAACCACCAACACTGTTACTACTGTCGACGGCAACGAAATAGCTTCTGGTCCAGTATCCCAATGCACTGCAGCTTTAACCCTTCTGTGCCAGCATGGACACCAAGAATCTATCGTTTTCGACCTCATTAAGGCACCACAGTTCTGGTTGATTTTGGGAATGCCAAGGTTGGTAGCTCACAATCCTCGAATCAATTGGTGAGCAAAAGAATTGGCCTTTCCCGAGACTTGCGCCCACACATGTTATCGCCAAGAGAAACAACCAATATACACCAGAACCTTCACCCTTGCGACTGTGGCAATCGGCACCCTACCAAGTGAATACCAGGACTTTCAAGATGTCTTTCAGAAAGAGCAGGCTAATACCCTGCCACCACATAGTCCATACGATTGCCAAATCGACCTGATACCCGGCGCACAAATCCCTTGTGGGCGAATTTACGCACTCACGGAACCAGAAAACCAGCACCTGAAGGCCTATCTTGACCAATACCTGGTCAATGGGTTCATCCGTCCCTCGAAGTCTCCAGCAGCCAGTCCTCTATTCTTCGTACCGAAAAAGGAGGGGGACTTGAGAACGTGCATCAACTATCGCGCACTGAAACAGATTACCGTAAAAAATCGCTACCCCCTGCCACTGATCCCTGAATTGCTTGATCAAGTCAAAGATGCCCACATCTACACAATACTAGACCTGAGGGGGGCATATCACCTTGTTCACGTAAAACAGGGGGATGAATGGAAAACCGCTTTTTGCACCAAATACGGCTTGTACGAATATCAAGTAATGCCCTTTGGCCTTTGCAACACGCCTGCTGCATTTCAATACTTCATGAACGATGTCCTATGGGAATTGATTGATGTCTGTGCTCTAGTGTACATCAACGATATCCTAGTATATTCTGCATCAAAGCAGGACCACGTTAAACACGTCCGATCCATATAGGAGAAACTCTGTCAACACCAGCTCTATGCCGAGCTCGAAAAGTGCTCATTCCACGTCTGCGAGGTGGAATTCCTGGGCTTTATTCTCAGCCTGAATGGAATCCGAATGGATGTACACAAGGTAGATGCTATCCTGAACTGGCCATCCCCAAATTCATTCAAGAGGGTTCAAAGTAAGCTGGGTTTTGCAAACCTCTACCGCTGGTTCATCCCAGGATTTTCACAAATCGTTCATCCCATCACGTCATTACTAAGGAAAAGCAGCAAAAAGTTCCAGTGGACAACATAAGCCGAGGAGGCTTTCCAGGAACTCAAAGCAAGATTCACATCTGCCCCAATCTTACGCCACCCTCGCCCTGATCTCCCATACCTGGTGGAAACGGATGCCTCAAGCATGGCTATGGGAGCCGTCCTCTCACAAAAGGACCCGGAAACGGGCCAGTTACACCCTGTTGCATTCTGGTCACGTAAATTCACACCCCCTGAACTCAATTACGCTATCACAGACAAAGAACTCCTGGCCATTAAGTCAGCCTTTAAGGCATGGCGGCACTACCTCTTGGGCGCCAGACACACAATCACCGTAATAACTCACCACCGGAACCTCCAGTACCTAAAAATGGCAAAGGCCCAATCCTCACGACAACTACGTTAGGCTCTTTTTTTTGCTGAATATGACTATGTGATTACATTTCAACCAGGGCTGAAAAATGGGAAGGTCGATGCCCTTTCCTGTATGGGGGTGGAAGAGCAAGGTTATCAGACCCCTGACCCAATAGCAATCATCCCGAGTGACAAGCTCCTAGGAATCACAGCAACCATAACTCAGAAAGAATTACATGAAGAAATTCAAAACTTGATGAGTCCGGAGCAATTACAAGCATGGAGTGCACAAGGAGAACATTACATGATACAAGATCAGTTACCCTACTTCAGGAATCGTTTATTTTTACCAAACCGAGAACTAGGAGAACAAGTAATATCCGGTTATCATGATTCCGTGATCGAGGGCCACCCCGGAATCGCTAAAACCCTAGTCAAGGTAAAACGTAATTATTGGTGGCCCACGTGCCGTAAATACATTATCCAATTCATCCTATCTTGTGGAGTGTGTGCTCAAAACAAGTCATCCAAGCAGAAACCGGCTGGGCTCTTACAACCATTGGAAATCCCACCAGCACCCTGGCACACGTTGTCCCTCGATGTTATTACTGACTTACCACCCAATCAAGGGTTTAACACTATTCTTGTGGTCGTGGACCTATTTTCAAAATTGGCATATTTCATTCCTCTTAAGGGGCTCCCAAATGCTTCCACTGTGGCAAAGGTATTTCATGAAGGCATCATATGGTTCCATGGGTTTCCTTCAGTTTTGGTCTAAGACCGAGCTACTCAGTTTGTATATAACGCTGGAGAAAATGCTGCTTTATGGCCCAGATCGACATCCGGCTATCCACCAGTCACCATGCCCAAACGGATGGTCAAACTGAGAGGAAAAATCAGACGCTCGAGCAGTATCTGCGTTGCATGTTACACCAAGCTGAAGGAAGCTGGTCCGACCTATTATGGATAGCTAAATATGCTTATAATAATTCCCTACACACCAGCACTGGGCGGACAACCTTTTATACCATGTATGGCAGGCACCCACGTACTTCTGAGTTGGACGTTCCTACAACCCTGGAAATGCCAGCAGTCAAAACCTTGCACACGACCATTTCTCAAACCTTTAAAAGGGCAGCTGAACACCTACTTCAAGCTAAGAATCGCCAAAAGAAGTTTGCTGATCAACACCGAGCAAAGGCCCCCAACTACCAAGTGGGAGACAAAGTCTGGCTGGCGTCTAAGCATGTGTCCATTAAAGGAGACCGAACTGTCCGTCCAAGATACCTGGGTCCATTCACCATCACCTCCATGATAAATCCTGTGGCGGTCAGACTAGCTTTGCTGTCAAACATGCAGATTCATCCTGTGTTTCACGTGTCTCTCCTTAAACCTGTTCAACCTGGGACCCGGGTAGCAACGCCACCGCAGCCAGTAGTAGTCACCGGGGAGCCAGAATTCGAAGTCAAGGACATCCTAGATTCAAAGTACGTCAGATCTAAATAATACTACTTAGTAGACTGGAATGGGTATGGTCCACAAGACAGGACATGGGAGCCTTGTGAGTACATCCATGCACCTCGCTTGCTTAGACGATTTCATAAAAACCATCCAACCAAACCAGGACCAGACAGAAGAGCCACCTTGAGAGGGGCCTTGGGGGGGAGTGCTGTCATGATTCCTGCCCCTCATGTCCCCAGCCCTCCAAGATGTCAGGCTGGAGCTAGGCCACAATCACCTACATGGCCCTCAAGGGCCTCTCCATCCCTCCAAAGACCCACTTGGAGTCAGACTTGGAGCTTGTGGCACCAGACTCACTCACTCACTCCCATAGGATAACATTGGGGATTGGACTTGTAGTGCATTGATGGGGACAAGATCGATGCCCCCACATATTTCAGTTCCCATAACTGCATTTGCGGTCTAGTCTTTTGGGTGTGTTTCAGCCCAGAGACACCTGGGATACCCAGAGACTATTTAAGCCACACGAAACATGCTTTGCGTTTTCTGCACCTGCAGCGTGACACTCACCGTGTTCGGATCGGTCTCTAGTAGGCCTGCATCTTTCTTCTGCGCTCAGCTCCTGAAAGAACAAGAACACTGTTAGTAACAGCCTTACCTTGAGGCGCTTCTGCCCATCATTCATCGCTCCTTCTGTTCTGCGGGCATCTTCAGCGGTGTCATTCCCATCCCGGCACGCCTCTTCCTAAGGAAAAGGGAAAAGAACAGAAAAAAGGCATTAGCAAGCATTCTGCAAATCTTCGCTTATTTTTAAATACTGTGCGAGCTTCAAACGCTTACCTGAATCCCAGCCGCTCTGGGGGAACTCTGTCTCCGGAACTTCTCATCCATCTGTAAGAGGGAAAAGACACTCCAAGTTAGCGTGGAAACTTCTAGAGGCGTCGCATACCGCGCTTACCCACTGCATTTGTTCTTCATAACCGGCATCCATGCTGAAAACGTCGCGGCACCTAAAAGACACAGAAAAAGAACTCAGTTCAATGTAAATACGAAAGGGGTGCATCGCGCATCACGCTCTCACTCACCTTCAGCGCTACTCATCTTAGCAGCACGCCGCCATCCCCGGACGCCGGGCATCATCTAAAGAAGGAAAGGAATGAAGTTAGAGAACTGTTCATAAGACTCATTATACTTACCTGTCGGAATCTTGCCAGTCAAGTAACTAGGCAGCAACGAGCCTGCATCAATCAACGCGCCCCTGCGCTGAAAGCAGGACGGAGAGCACACTATCCAAGAAAACAAGGTGAGCTGTGGATCAAAGGGAAGGGTTGGACCCCGGGGAAGAAGGGGTTCAAGCACACAGAGACAATAGGGAGTTAAACTCTATCAATCCTGTGTTTCAGGCCCAGTCTCCAGTCGAATAGCCTCCAGGGAAGGGTTTGAGGTCGTAAGAGGTCAGAACAGGCTGAGTGACGTCCCCGTGGATACCAGGTGAACGTTACACAAGCAACTGGGAAAGGTGGAGTTTGGGATTTTTAATTAGGATGAGGACATCATCAGCATAAAGTGCAAACCTCCAGGAATTCCTGGTATATTTTTATTAGATCTAATTAGCTCTAATAAAGGTTCTAACAAAAGAATGTACAGGATAGGGGAGAGAGGACAACTTTGTCGCGTGCCTCTTAGTAAAGGAAAGAAGGAGGAGGATTGGCCATTAATACAAATAGAAGATTTGGGGCAAGAGTACAGAGGTTTAACGAAGGAAATGAATTTTTCACCACAACTGTGCCAATGGAGGGATTGAAATTGAAACATGAAGCCCCAACTAACATGGTCGAAAGATTTTTGTGCACCAAGTGCAATGGCAGCATATGCCTGTCTGTCTTTTTTGTCTTTAGAGACAATGTGAAGGGCATCCAGTAACAGTCTAGCATTAGAGGAGATGTTGCGTCCTTTCACATAACTAACTTGATCAGATTTAATCAAGGTCGGGAGGGAAGATTCAATTCTGTTGGTAATTTTAGCGAAGATTTTACTTTCAAAGTTGATGAGGGATTTGGGGTGATACTTATTAATGCATGTGAGGTCTTTGTCTGGTTTGAGGAATAATATGAGCAGGGTTTCAGAAAATGAACCAGAAGAGGATTTTTGAGAAATAAAGTAAGAAAATAATGATTTGAGTTTATGATAATGTGTTATCATCTTGCTGGCATCACACACTATCTGCACATTGATGGAGTGGTATAGCTTCTGATTGCGGTACACCACCTCCACGGCATGCGGGAATACCAGCACCACGTGGGTGCAGTCGAGGTCACCAATGAAATTGGGTGTCATTCACATCCTGTTCTGTCCGTGGTAGTGATATGTTGGCCCTTGCGTGCTTTAGGAGTGCATCCAGCACTTGGTTTAGCACACCGGAGAAACATGGTTGCAAGATGCCGTGCAGCTGCCCCACTGTGTGCTGGTAGGTGCCTGTGGCCAGGAAGTGGAGCACAGACACAACCTTCAGCAGAGGGGGGGTGGTGGTTTGGATGTTGATCAGGCTGACCAAGTCTTCATGTATTAGATCCACTATGGTGGTGATGGTGTCCCTGTCCAGGCAATACAGGCTGTGGATCTTTGCTGGGGTTAAGTTGAATGGACTGGCCCTCATGCGAGGGATTGGTGGCTGCCTGCAGGGAACCACTGCCTGCACTGGTGGGATTTTCTGGGATGGTCTCACCTTCCTTCTCATTCTGCGTCTCCTCTGTAATCCCTGCTGTACTGTCTGCTCATGGAGTAGCAGTGCAGGCATGTCCTCCAGCTCCAGTATCGCAATTGCAAGGTGAATCATTTTGGTCTTGGAAGGGGTGTGGTGTGTGGGTGTGCTCCGTTTGTGCAGGGCCAGACTCCATTGCCTCCAGCTGTGTTTTTTATTGTGTACACCTGTGGCAGTTGGGAACACAGCAGTTTGATATTTACGGGTGATACATGATGCCGGTATTGCCGGCATCATGGTGGCCCTTCTTACCGGCATCTGGATGCCGGTGTGAGCATGTCCGTGCGACTCATAATGTCCTCTTCCTTGCGGCATGCCGGTGTTACTGGCACGGCGCCTGTGTGCTCGCGCGCACGCCAGTATGATGGTGCACGGCCACAGCGGGTCCCTGTCGATGCCGGTAGTACCGGCATCTAGGGTCATAATACAACGGCCCGGTAATGGAAGCCGGTATTGGCTTACTGGTACCGTTATTACCGGAGAGCCAACCTTGTAATGAAGCCCACTGTGTTCTTTGCCAAGATACAACGGCTGGCGACATTCCAGGCGGCCCCCGCCCTTTACGCCTCCTTGTGTAGAACAAGAAAGTAAATCTCGAAGGCAGGGCTCAAGTATTTGACAGGCGCACTTTCCTTTGGATCACACGGAATGAAAGATCCTGCCGCCATCCACCTTTGGACGATCCACACCTGCAAACTAAAGCAACATCATCAATAACTTTATTCCGGCCAGCAGCCATAATAGTACATTAATGGCACATAAAACGACAATAAAATAGATTTACCAACATAACATTCAGAACAATAGCAGCAACAGTGGAATATAGCAGTAAATGAAGCACCAATTACTTACCGGACATGAGAAGGATGAAGAAGTTCATCAACACAGATAAACAGAATTCATTTCAGATTATGTGCTAATGGAAACATCAAAACTTCACAGTTTCATTACACATGATCAGAACACTAAATGTCCAATTACAAAGGGCCTAAACATACAGTAAAGGTCCATTAATCCAAGGATATATGTAAGCGGATAAAACAACATAACTCCCCAAAATACAATGCATGTCAAAATGATGTCAAGTTGACAGTAGTGTTTTCCTATACAGGATGCCCAGAGTAAGGCACAGGCCTTACTTCTAAAGGCCCAGGTGCTCTAAGACACTGCACACATTGTGAGGAGGCGAGCTTATAGAAACAGGACCTAATCACTCGATAGCATCCTGACCGTCCTTCTCAGATACAATTAGATTGACATGAAATAAATGACCCACTCTGTACTTCCCTAGTGGCACCAAATTAGCTGCTGATAATACAGAAAGCTGGGTCCAGCTTTGAAAAAATGGCCAAAGGTACGTGAGGGATGAGCTCTAATTTCTAGAGTGCATTTAAATCGATACCCAAGACGCATTTGAACACTCTCGACTCCTTCAGTTCCAGACGGATAAAATCAAACCGATATCTCGCTGCAACTGCAACCGGGTGCTTCTTAAATGACAGACATACAGCAACGCGCAGAGCGAAACCAGTGGATACATTTATTAATGAGACCTTTCCTGGTCTCTATTTGGCGTGTGGTCAGTTTAGGCACCTTATGCAGGAATAAAACCTTGCAGCTGTGGCCCCTAGGCCCCTGGCCAGGGCTTGCGCCATACCCAACACGGGCCTTGTGCACATAGAGATCTAGGAGTTCCAAAAGGTGCACCGTTGACACTACCAGCCCCATAATGTAGGGTTCCAGGCAGGGTATTAGGCTTTGATGAATGGTCCACGCACCTAGTCGGATCGACATAAGTGGCTGAATTGAGTGTTGCAACAAGCTTATGCTATGGGGAAGAAACTGGGTAGCTAGGGGCCTGATATGTTTTGGGAGGCAGGGATCTAGGGCTGTGAGTGGTAATCCCTATATCCAACAGGAAATAACAATATAAATAGACCCTACGAAACTGCTGAATGTCTTTTTCACTGGTTGTCATATATGTCATGATGTGGTGATATGAGCAAAACTCTTGTAATTGCTTAATGATTGCTTGACTTACTTGATTTGCATAGATTTACATTATTGCACAGCATTGTATTGCACACCACTGTTTCCACCTTATGTATTGTGGCACCTAGCCTGCTTGATTATGATTCATTTTTAATAGCTTTTCTTGATTGAGCAGAATACATTGTATTTTTTTCCTAACACAATGTTCATTAGGGGACGCATTTAAACTGAGGAGGGTAGTTTGATGTGTTTGTGTGGTAATCCGTATATTACCAGGGCATGGACCCAGACCAGCCGTGTTAGTGCTGGCATTAGAGGTTCTGGTAGACACAACCTCCCTAGATTGAATGACCCCCATGTCACTTGCAGCGCAGGATGATGGCTTAATGGTCTTAATGCTCCTCCACGTGAATATCAAGGAATTATGTACAAGGAATTATGTAATTTGCTTCTTCAGGACTTCCAACTCAGCCAAACAATATGGCATTTACACCCATTTACCCCTTTTGCCCCAGGCTGGCAATGTCAGGAGTGTGTGCAATAGATGGGTTAAGGGGTTAAGCCTCCGGGCATCCCCTGCACTTGTGGTCTGTATCTGCAACCCTACAACCCCTTAACTGCACTTATTGACACATATTGTCTGCACTTTTTAACACTCGCACTTGCCACCTGTTGGCTGCACTACTTGTTTTTGTCCGGCACCTGTACACCTCCCCCCCACCACCCCCGGCTCTTCTCCCGCCCCCTCTCCCCTGCACTTGCACAATCTCAATTTCGCTCTTTTTGTCCTCCCTCTGTTTCCCCTCCCTTGCCTTGTCACGCCTTGAAACACTTGTGTATAGGCACGTTATAAATGCCATATCATATCATATCTGGGCACAGGTGTACTCTATGCTATTGGCATGGAGCTTTGGGAATGGGTTTAGGTCGAAATGACTGAAAAAAAAAGGTTGAAACAACCAAAAGTTCTAAAAATGCTACCACCAAAGGATCGAACACCAAAAGTTCGATCCTCTGGTGGTAGCATTAAAAAAAAAACGGGGGGTGTGGGGGTGTCCCCCGCATTGCCCCGCTCACTATACTTTATGGTATAGTGAGCGGGGGCTGCAGGGGACACCCCTGCAGCCGTCCGTGAAAAAAAAAAAACGGGGCTGCGGGGGTGTCCCCCGCATTGCCCCGCTTACTATACTTTATGGTATAGCGAGCGGGGGCTGCGGGGGACACCCCTGCAGCCGTCCGTTTAAAAAAAAACTAAGAAAAGAAAAGGACCCTGCAGCGCCAGTTCCCAATCACAGAAGTGAAAGGGAACTGGCGCTGCAGGAACCAGCGTGAAGGTGAAGGTAAGTGGGGTTTGTGTATGTTGGTGGTGTGGGTGGGGGTGTGCTGAGGGTGTGGGTGGGGGGTGGTGTGTGTGTGTGTGTGTGTGTGTGAGAATGTGTGTTTTGGCAAATTATCGGGGCTGAAATGTCCAAAAACAAAGTGTTCGAACTTTTGGTAATTCAAACATTTTGTTTTCGGATATTTCAGCCTCGATAATTTCCCCTTCGGTCAAATCACTGCGATTCGGGAATGGGGGACCTGGACAGCAGGTCATCTTTTCAGCGATGGAATTTGCCACGTCATTGTATTAGTTAATAAGAATAAAAAAAGGGGCGCTTCTAAAACCTTGCCAGATGGCAAGCCCTCGCACCCCCATTTGCCAAGATAATAATACAGAATTATCCTTCATTTCTAATTTCTCTGAGTTTATTCCAGTAACATCTCATTACGACCCAGGCGGTAAGTTACCGCCTGGGTCGTACCCTTACCACCATGGTGTAAACTACGTTTACACCATGGTGGGTGGCGGATTTACCGCCCCATTCCAAGGTGAGTGGGGCGGTAAATCCCCATTTCCCATTTTACCCTTCCCCATTCCCATTTTTGCCCCATAGCGCATAATGGGAGTGGGGAAGGCGCTAATTACGCCACCGTAAATTACGGTGGCGTAATTAGCACCATGGTCCCTTAGCGCCATGGATTTTAACGCCTGCAAAAAGCAGGCGTTAAAATCACCATGGCGCTAAGGGACCTTGTAATCAGGCGTTAAGGGTCGGCGCCGTTTACAGCGCCGTTAACCCCTTAACGCCTGACTCATAATGAGGCCCAGAGACATTCTAAATGCCTTCAAAGCATCAGCCCAAGTTGTGACATTTGTAAAGCTAGAGAAGTCAGGATGTGCATCTCAATCATTATCCCACAAATCACAGACGTCATCAATGCTTCACTATGAGGGATGTCCCTCACCCTCACTAACGGAAACATGCCTTCCTCACCCCATTGCTTGGAAAACCCACTCGCAATCCTGAAGTACTAACAACATTCCTGCCCATTTACCTCTGGAATATACTACCACCGCCACATATGTACATCATAACTGACCTAACTAAATTTATATCAGCACTGACGACGTTTCGTTGTGGCTTGATGATTTTAACTGCACTGCTTTCCGTTCCTATGCCCACTCCTTTAGGTTTTCTAAATATAGTGCTCTGAAATGATTACAGATGAGTGCTATATACAAATTTCAATTGCAATAATAAAAAACAAATACGGTTATCTGAATTTCATGTACAGATAATGGGCCTCATTAGGACCCAGGCGGACTTCGCGGTGCTAAATGCACCGCGAAGCATGGCGGAAAGCCGCCGATAGCGCCATGGGGGTTGGCGGATTTACCGCCCCATTCCGACCTCGGCGGAGCGGTAAATCCCCAATCCCCATTCTGCCCTTCCCCATTCCCATTTTTGCCCCATAGGGTATAATGGGAGTGGGGAAGGAGTTAATTACGCCACCGTAAAATACGGTGGCGTAATTAACAACGAGGTCCCGTAGCGCCATGGTTTTCTCCGCCTGGTAAAACCAGGCGGAAAAGGCCGCCATGGCGCTACGGGAACTCGTAGTATGGCGGAGAGGTACGCCATGCACTACGCTGGCGTAACACCCTCTCCGCCAGGGTCCTAATGAGGCCCAATGTATGAAAAAGAGCCTTCCACGTGCACTATTGTTCTTTACGTACTGCATGTGAGTATCATGGATCTGGAAATATGTTAGCATGTACCCGCATCATTAGCACACAGTGGGCCTCATTACGACCCAGGCGGTAAGTTACCGCCTGGGCCGTGACTTTACCACCATGGCGTAAACTACGTTTACGCCATGGTGGTTGGCGGACTTACCGCCCCATTCCGAGGTCGGCGGGGCGGTAAGTCCCCAATCCCCATTTACCCTTCCCCATTCCCATTTTTGCCCCATAGGGCATAATGGGAGTGGGGAAGGCGTTAATTACGCCACCGTAAATTACGGTGGCGTAATTAACTCCATGGTCCCTTAGCGCCATGGATTTTAACACCTGCTAAAAGCAGGTGTTAAAAGCGCCATGGCGCTAAGGGACCTCGTAGTTGGCGGTAAGGGGTCGGCGCAGCTAACGCTGGCGTTAACCCCTTACCGCCAGGGTCGTAATGAGGCCCAGTGACACATTCAAATGGGATCTAATAATGACACATTGCTACCTGTCCTCGCCAAACACGTGAAAAGGGCTAAAACCATACCGCGGCACATCTCCAGGCAACTATTTAGAATCAGAGCGAACATGTACACGTCACCATTGCACGTGAGATAATTAGGCAATTTTTGTCATGTTCCACTACCACACTGCCTGACAAATGCCTTGGTTGTTATGGCAACATGCGGCCACTACAAAACACACCTATCGAAAATGAAATGTCTGTAAAAAGAAAGTGTATGCATGTAGAGGTGAGTATTTTACATATGGCACGCATGGGATTGCAGATAATGCAAGCAGAAGAAGGCTTGCATTTCCATTTAAATACATTATTCAACTCGAACAACTTCCCACAGGTTTAGGAAATAATTAAAAGGTTGGAGGAATAAGTTGGAGAGGCGTGGAAAGATGTACAATGGTGTAAATTGATTGTGATGAAGCAGACAGTGTTCTAGGGGCTTTAATTCCAGAAGAATGTAATACTTCTCCATGTACAGGACGTATTTTGATGCTAACGGTAAAGTAGATATGGAAGGATAGGAATGTAAGGTTTGGAAAAAGCGACGGCATGGGTAGTTATGGTCACATGATGTTGGATTTTTCAAAGTTGATACATTTTGGAGGTAGGTATCGAACTGAATCGAAGTAAATTTAGATTAAAAACTGCTGCTGAGCCGCAATAGAAAGATGGCGAAATTTGGAGGATACAGGCAACTATTCAATATGAGTGTAAACCAACATTTCACAACGTTTATAGATTCTGTGATAATTAAAAATTTGATTTTGCAATACTGGCAGAAAGACATTGGGCCTCATTAGGACCCAGGCGGTAAGGGGTTTACGCCGGCGTAAACCATGGCGCCCCTTACCGCCTGAGTACGAGTTCCCTTAGCGCCATGGTGATTTTAACGCCTGCTTTTAGCAGGCGTTAAAATCAATGGCGCTAAGAGACCTTGTTGTTAATTACGCCACCGTAATTTACGGTGGCGTAATTAACGCCTTCCCCACTCCCATTATGCCCTATGGGGCCAGAAATGGGAATGGGGAAGGGTAAATGGGGATTGGGGACTTACCGCCCCGCCAACCTCGGAATGGGGCGGTAAGTCCGCCAACCCCTATGGCGGAGTTGGCAGCTTGGCGCCATGGACCATGGTGCTAATAGCGCCATGGTCCTCCGCCAAGGTCCTAATGAGGGCCATTGTGATTGATTGATTGTTTATTTGTATAGCGCCTATACACAATGTGTTTCAAAGCGCTTCAAGGGGGGAGGGAACATGGGAGAAACAACATTACATTCTTACAAGTCCTTGAAACAATTCAGAATGTGAAAATTACTATTGTAGCAGGCCAGGCGACATTTCTGATAGTGCAAGTGCTGAAACATTTATGGAGGGGAGGGGGAGGGAAAGAACATGAGAACAAACAAGCAGTAACATTAATGCTTGATGACAATTGATGTAGTGCAAGTGAAAAACAAGAGGAAGGGGAGGATGGACAGACAGGCTGCTATCAAAGGTCAAGGGACACATGATAGGAGTAAGTGCCAATGGCATGAGGGACAAAAAGAGGGGGGAAGAGGGGAGAGGGGTGATAGAGGGGGGCACAAGACATGCAGCCATCAAGCATGTCTAAGCAAGGATATGAGGTAGCAGGGTGCAGAGAGGGAGAGAGACCACACCAAAGTAGAACAGGGGAGAGAGGGCAAAAGGGTCGTAAGACAAATAACAGGGGAGGGGCATGGGATATGGAGGGGTAGGAGAAGAAAAGGGAGAGAGGAGGAGAGGGGGCAAGGGGCCAATTCAGGTGGGGAGGGGGGAAGAGGGGAGTAACACGGAGCATGGAGGGGGAGGGGGGACAGGGGAGCTACATGGAGTAGGAGGGGGGTGTGAGGGGACAGGGGAGCCACCCAGAGCATGGAGGGGGAGGTGGGGGGACAGGGGAGCCACACAGAGCATGGAGGGGGGGGGTGGGGGACAGGGGAGCCACCCAGAGCATGGAGGGGGGGGTAGGGGGACAGGGGAGCCACACAGAGCATGGAGGTGGGGTGGGGGGACAGGGGAGCCACCCAGAGCATGGAGGAGGGGTGGGGGGACAGGGGAGCCACACAGAGCATAGAGGGAGGGGTGGGGGGACAGGGGAGCCACACAGAGCATGGAAGGGGGGTGGGGGGACAGGGGAGCAACATGGAAAAATGAAGGAGCACATAGAGGGGGGACAGGGGAGGAAATACGGAGCAGGAAAATGAAAAGGGAGGGACTCACCGGTAAAACGAACAGGGAAAACAAATAGGGCCTTCGAAGGCGGGCCTTGGGGAGGAGGGCCGGCGTCCACCTGCCGGCGTGGGATTGGCCCATAAGTACAGGCCAGGGACCAATCGTACTACGGCAAGAGTTGGGCAGGCAGAGACAAAGGGAAAATTGGTATCGACCGCCATCTTGGAAGGTGGTAAGGCAAAAGTCACGGTGATCCGGGAGGTGCACTCACCAGGCAGGATGTATTCAGCCTGTATCTTCATGGAATGTGCACACTGCAGAAAAAACAAACTTCGATTGTTGTTGGTGCAGCATGCTCTCATGCATGTATGCAGGGTCCATAAATCAGCAGTAGTTCCCCATGTCGAGCGCAGCCTCGAGAGAGTGTCCGGGTCCCCGGAGGAGGGGGAGATGCAGGCTCAGTGAGAGTAGGAAGTAGAGTGCCACAATTTCATGGATAGGAGGACAATGGTAATCGAGTGTAGTGGAAAGGGTGGATTTATTATTTTACAATGACATAGAAGATCACCTATTAAACATATTGTGGACTGATGAAAGGAGATTGATCAAAAAAAGAAAGATGAAAAAGGTTAAATGCAGAACAAATAATGATATATCACAATGCTATGGTATGTTTGGTTATTGTTTAGAACAAATACAAATAAACACCATCACCTAAGAAATACATTTAAAACTGCTGCGTCAATTTGGGGTTTTATGTATGTTTGTGGAACCTGTGCTTAAAAACTTGTCATCTAGGGAATAATGACATCCACAGAAACTAAGGGCCCAATTCATGGAATTATTTGCTTGGAAAATAGGGTACTTACACGCCATTCTGCATGCTAATCCCTGTTTGGCGATTCATGGAATCAAATGCACAGTACTTCTCCTGGACTTGTGTGGATTTTGCACAGGCTCTGCACATCTCCACGAGCCGCCGAGGGCCTTGCGTGAGACTCCACGCAGTGAATGGGTGTGGCTTGCGCAAAGAGCTGGGAAGGGTTGGAACCTCAAAAATGGGGAAGAACCTGCTCAAAAATGGATCGCCTGCAATCAGTTCCTTTGCACCACCCACAGTTGTGCGGCACTCATGGATACAATCATGCAACCTCTCAGACTAATAGTTTGTAGTTGGTTAAAGTCAACCTTAAGTGGCTCAGTCCATTTTTGCTGTTATATATACATGAAAAAGTAAGAAATTCAATAGTACATTGTTTACTCCAGCACTGAAATCCTTCCACTGGCTCACTGTGGCTGCAAGGATCATATTCATGACCCTCTGCATTGTCCACAAGGCTTTCTGGGGCCTACTTAGCTTCAACATTGCCTTCCTAAACACTGTCCTTCCTGAGCCCTCAGCAGAGATTTGGAGGGAGATCCCTTTCTTCAGCAGGCGCCACCCTCTGGAACAGCCTCCCTGCCACCTGCCAGCCTGATATTCTTAAATTCTGGAAACTCCTCAAGACCTTCCTCTTCTCCTCTTCCTTCTCTCTCCCCCTGCTAACCTAGCTCTCTGCTATGCCCTTTCCCCCTCCTTTTCATACAGCTCACTGACTGGCCGCCTGGTGTACCCAGAGTCTCACAGGTCCTAGTGTTAAGGAGAATCCTCCAGAATGGCTAATTTCCCTTACCCTTTGAGTCCCTCAGCAGCTTTGCTGGATTTCTAGGGTTTTAATTTTTTTACCTGGTAAGAGTGTGAGCCTTTTTTCCCCACTCTTTCATGTATTTTGCTGTGTGCTTGACTTTTTATGTTCATGAATATGGAGTCTCACCAACTTCATAGGCATCATCCTTTTACTGTGTGTCACACAGCACCTTTAGTGCAGTGACACAGGGTTGTCTTTTCAGACTTCCCCCTTAAAACTCCATTTTCTGGGATTGACTACTGTCTCTCAGAACATGTATAGTTGCCATTGGGCCCCATTACGAGTTTGGAGGTAGCCATGCCGTTTTTAGCACTCTGTGCGATTGGCTGTGGTGTGTGGTGACTGTCCCACCAGGACAGCCACCCTGCTGGGTGATTGACAGCTAGGCTGGTGTGAATGGGGGAAAACTGCTTAAAAGGCAGGCCTCTGGGACTGGAAGCCAGAGTCGCCACTGGAATGAGAGAACCGAAGGAAGCTGAAGGAAGAAGACTGCTGCAACAACTGGAAACCCCGCTGAAGCCCTGCTGCAGGTCCGAATTGCCTGAAACTTCAAACAACAGAGAAGACCTTCTAGGAGACTTCTTCCCTTGAGCCTGGTGGGACCAACCAGCTCACAAAGTCCCTGGACCTCCTCTCCAGACTGGTCAAATTTGCTGTGTCTTGCTGCAGGAAACCGGATAGCCAGTGGGAGAGAGTCCATTCGTGCCTTTAAGGTGCGCACCTTTTATTTGTCGCTTTGCTCTGCTGTTGGCCTCTTCCCTGGGCAGTGCAGGAACCTACAGACGTCCTCCTTCTTGTCACCTCGACTGAAGCTCTACTGGAACTGCCAGGAACAACTGCCTCAGCTAGAGCCTTCTTCATCTTTAAGGTCCTGTGCAAAATTCGGCCGTGCTCTCCGTCTGGCCGTGGTGAAAGTGTTTGAAATCTTTAGCCTCTGCGAAGGCTTGTCCTTCTCGTCCATTTCGTATAACTTTTCTTCAGACCAACTTCATTTTGAACTCTTGGCAAAGACTTAACCACGTACTACTGAGAACTGTGTGATCCTCTGCAAAGACTCTAAACCATTGACTTTGTCCCAGGCTTATTGATTTGAATCCTAAATGTAGTAGCCTTTTCTAGATTGCCCTGCCTATAACTTGTTGGTGTTATTTATTTTGGATAACCTTGTCTTTCCTCCCTTGTAAATTGCTGGAGTGCCATTTTGCTCACACTTCATTTTGAGCTTAACTTGTCCAGAATTGATTGGGTGTTGTTGTAGTATATTAAGACTGTGATTTCCTGCTGCTTTATGATAGTGAACTGTTTTCTAACTGACTGATTAAATAAATGTATATTCTTTTACCAAGAAACCTTGAGTTAGTGTTTGTTTGAAACACTGTAATTGTTGTCCCTGGTGTAACCCTTGATACTGCTCACTTTACTCTTGAGATAAGTCTGGCTGCTCAGCCATCGCTACCACTTTACTGTGTAATACATGCTTGTACCAAAGGTGAAATTGTGCTTGAACTTGTAGTCTTATTTGTGTGTAGTGGTCCCAAAGGGTACTGCACAGGATTCTGCCTAACACCCAGCCCTGCCAGTCCTTCTGCACTTGCCTTAGGGCCCTGCATCCCCACCACTCACTGCACTTGCAATAAGTCCTGAGAGCTTCTCTCTCCGCTCTTTCCCAGTCTCGACTCACTGGGTGCACTTGGTCCCCTGCCCATCCCTTGTCCTGCCTGCACTTGCACTACAGCTCTGTCTGTAGATAGTTCTGTCCTTCCTTGCCTCACCACTTAATGTGTCAGGCCTATGTGTTATATCTCAACTGTTAAATGTACCATAGTCACTTACAGGGTAATTCATAGAATTTCGCAGAAAAGTGTCGCAAGCGGCTGGCGCAGAGTGTCCGCGTGCGATTGTCTGCGCCAGGCACGTGCGCTAAAACCGATTTCCTCGCACAGCGTATTCATGGATTTTAGGCTCCCAAACCAGCCGTGGCGCAGAGTATCGCAGCGACCCTGCAGCAGCGCCAGTAACGCCCCCAAGAACGCCCTCGCGCAAGGAAAAGCCATCAAAATCGCTAAATCATCGCAAAGGGCTGCGCTAACCCTGGACCAGTTTACAGGGCTGCCAAACAAGGAACGCAAAGCGGGTAACGTGCATATCAGGGGTACGCGTGAAGTTATACACGCGATTAGCCAGGCTGCCAGGGTACGTGTATTTCAGGGGTGCGCGGGAAGTTCAACACGCGATAGTCCAGGGAACGTGTATTACAGGGGTACGCGGGAAGTTCAACACGCGATTGTCCAGGGAACGTGTATTACAGGGGTACGCGGTAAGTTCAACACGCGATTGTCCAGGGAACGTGTATTACAGGGGTACGCGGGAAGTCTTACATGCGATTAGCCAGGGCACGTGTAATACAGGGGTATGCGTGAAGTTATACACGCGATTAGCCAGGGTACGTGTATTACAGGGGTACATGGGAATTATCACACGCGATTTGGCTGGGTACGTGTATTACAGGGGTACACGGGAAGTTCTACACGCGAATCGGCTGGGTACGTGTATTACAGGGGTGCGCGGGAATGATCACACGCGATTTGGCTTGGCACGTGTATTACAGGGGTGCGTGGTAATGATCAGACGCGATTTGGCTTGGTACGTGTATTACAGGGGTGCGTGGGAAGTTCTACACGCGATTGGCCAGGGTACGTGTATTACAGGGGTACGTGGGAATTATCACACGCGATTTGGCTGGGTACGTGTATTACAGGGGTACACGGGAAGTTCTACACGCGATTCGGCTGGGTACGTGTATTACAGGGGTGCGCGGGAATTCTCACATGCGATTTGGCCAGGTACGTGTATTACAGGGGTGTGCGGGAATTATCACACGCAATTAGGCTGGGTGGGTCCTCACAGGTGTTCCCTGTACACCCTCCACGGCCCCAGCAGGCAGCCCACAAAACAGGGGACTACCCTGCACACCTGCTCATGTCCCCCTGCACCCCCAGCCCCCAGCAGTGCAGGGTCACCCTCCACCAGGCCCCCACTCATGTCTCCCACCACCCCCACCCCCCAGCAGTGCAGGGGCACCCTCCACCAGGCCCCCACTCATGTCTCCCACCACCCCCACCCCCCTGCCCCCATGGGCAGCCCCCACCAGGCCCCCACTCATGTCTCCCACCACCCCCACCCCCCTGCCACCATGGGCAGCCCCCACCAGGCCCCCACTCATGTCTCCCACCACCCCCACCCCCCAGCAGTGCAGGGTCAACCTCCACCAGGCCCCCACTCATGTCCCCCTGCACCCCCACCCCCCAGCAGTGCAGGGTCACCCTCCACCAGGCCCCCACTCATGTCTCCCACCACCCCCACCCCCCAGCAGTGCAGGGTCAACCTCCACCAGGCCCCCACTCATGTCCCCCTGCACCCCCACCCCCCAGCAGTGCAGGGTCACCCTCCACCAGGCCCCCACTCATGTCCCCCTGCACCCCCACCCCCCAGCAGTGCAGGGTCACCCTCCACCAGGCCCCCACTCATGTCTCCCACCACCCCCACCCCCCAGCAGTGCAGGGTCACCCTCCACCAGGCCCCCACTCATGTCTCCCACCACCCCCACCCCCCTGCCCCCATGGGCAGCCCCCACCAGGCCCCCACTCATGTCTCCCACCACCCCCACCCCCCTGCCACAATGGGCAGCCCCCACCAGGCCCCCACTCATGTCTCCCACCACCCCCACCCCCCAGCAGTGCAGGGTCAACCTCCACCAGGCCCCCACACATGTCCCCCTGCACCCCCACCCCCCAGCAGTGCAGGGTCACCCTCCACCAGGCCCCCACTCGTGTCTCCCACCACCCCCACCCCCCAGCAGTGCAGGGTCAACCTCCACCAGGCCCCCACTCATGTCCCCCTGCACCCCCACCCCCCAGCAGTGCAGGGTCACCCTCCACCAGGCCCCCACTCATGTCCCCCTGCACCCCCACCCCCCAGCAGTGCAGGGTCACCCTCCACCAGGCCCCCACACTCATGTCTCCCACCACCCCCACCCCCCAGCAGTGCAGGGTCACCCTCCACCAGGCCCCCACTCATGTCTCCCACCACCCCCACCCCCCAGCAGTGCAGGGTCACCCTCCACCAGGCCCCCACTCGTCTCCCACCACCCCCCAGCAGTGCAGGGTCAACCTCCACCAGGCCCCCACTCATGTCCCCCTGCACCCCCACCCCCCAGCAGTGCAGGGTCACCCTCCACCAGGCCCCCACTCATGTCTCCCACCACCCCCACCCCCCAGCAGTGCAGGGTCAACCTCCACCAGGCCCCCACTCATGTCCCCCTGCACCCCCACCCCCCAGCAGTGCAGGGTCACCCTCCACCAGGCCCCCACTCATGTCCCCCTGCACCCCCACCCCCCAGCAGTGCAGGGTCACCCTCCACCAGGCCCCCACTCATGTCTCCCACCACCCCCACCCCCCAGCAGTGCAGGGTCACCCTCCACCAGGCCCCCACTCATGTCTCCCACCACCCCCACCCCCCAGCAGTGCAGGGTCACCCTCCACCAGGCGCCCACTCATGTCTCCCACCACCCCCACCCCCCAGCAGTGCAGGGTCACCCTCCACCAGGCCCCCACTCATGTCTCCCACCACCCCCACCCCCCAGCAGTGCAGGGTCACCCTCCACCAGGCCCCCACTCATGTCCCCCTGCACCCCCACCCCCCAGCAGTGCAGGGTCACCCTCCACCAGGCCCCCACTCATGTCTCCCACCACCCCCACCCCCCAGCAATGCAGGGTCACCCTCCACCAGGCCCCCACTCGTCTCCCACCACCCCCACCCCCCAGCAGTGCAGGGGCACCCTCCACCAGGCCCCCACTCATGTCTCCCACCACCCCCACCCCCCAGCAGTGCAGGGTCACCCTCCACCAGGCCCCCACTCATGTCCCCCTGCACCCCCACCCCCCAGCAGTGCAGGGTCACCCTCCACCAGGCCCCCACTCATGTCTCCCACCACCCCCACCCCCCTGCCACCATGTGCAGCCCCCACCAGGTCCTCACAATCCCCAATCATGTGCGTAATGGTCAGCCTCCACAGCCAAAAAGCCCTACCAAGTAACCCATTCACCCACATGGAAATGAAAACACATGTTACACCCCCAATGTTCATGAGGCAAATGAACCCATGTCCGTCACACACAGATTTTCAAATTGAATGGGAAAACACACAACATGACATGCATGAAACCAATGAGATGAAACCACACAGTGAACAATGGAAAAAAAAATGTATTGGACAAAAATACGAATGGTAAAGAAAGAAAAATAACTACAATGTAAATGTGAAAAAATAAGCTGCATGTCCGCAAAAAACACAAAAGTAGAAAATCAAATCCATAAAATTTTGTCCAAAGTGAAATGTAAAAACTCTCCATGCAACAAAGAACTATGTACAAAAATAACAAGGGTCCATCATCACAACTGAACTAAGGAAACCTCCTAAAAAACCTACCTAAATATCAACTATATACAAAAAGTGGAGCAGTGTCCGTCGACTCCAAATCATAAGAAAAAACAAAGGAAACCTAAAACTAAAGAACTATATACAAAGGCGGCGGGCAAGTCCAGCGGCTCACTCCGTGGTGTTCCGGGCCAGGGCATCATCGAACTCCTGTTCGATGTCCCGGAGGCGGTCCAGTTCCATGGCCCCGAGGGTCCGCAGGGACGACGCCGTGTCCTCCTCCAACCCCCTGCGGATTGCCTCGAGGCACTCGGCCCGCCTCAGGGCCCTCCGCATGGAGTTCTCCGCCCTGACCATTGTGAGCCGCGCCTCTTCCGCCCGCCGCCGCTCCGCACCTATGGCGTGGCCCAACCGCTGCCACACGGAAGACACTCTCTGTCCTGGGTCCTCCTGCCCTCCGGCCGATGCCTGCCCCTCCGATGTCGAAGGCCCCGAGCCTTCATGGCTCCCACCATGTTGCTGCTGCTGCTCTGCCTCTGCCCGTGCACTGCCTCCTGCTGCCTGCACATCCTCCGCCGGCTGGGGTGCAGTTGTTGATGTGGCCACCCCTGCTGGACGTCCGACTCCCGACTGTGGCAGGGATGCCTCCTCCACCAGCCTGGCCGCACTGTCAGAGGCAGCTCCACAGGGCACCCAGGTGACTGATGGGTGGGAAGATGGCACAGAGGACGACTGGCGCGAAGGGGGTCCAGTTGAGGAGGGGGTCGGAACAAGCCCCATCAGACGGAGGAATCCGGTCTGGGTGACCTGTCCCAGCAGGCTGACGTGGTCAACGAGCAATTCGAGATGATGTGCAGTCTCTCCATGAAAAGACTGCAGGTCACCTCGCATGGCCCGTTGACGCAACGCCACACCAGCCACGACAGGCTCAACCCGGACCTGGATAGCCACGTCCGCAGGCAGAGGAAGGCCAGTTGACGTCAGCTCATCCCCTGCCTGGAAACGGGTCTGGACGTAGGCATCCCTGCTGGTGCAAGATGATGCAGGGACAGGATCGGGGACAGGATTGCACACAGGCACCTCCGCGGCGGCCTGTGCTGCCTCCTGTCCCTGGTCCTGGACTGCACCACTAGCACCAGTGGGATCCCCACCTACAGACCCCGTCTCTGGTGCTTGCACGGCCTCCTCCTCCACCAGACCCCCCACCAACCTGGATGACTCCGTGCCATCTTCCCCTGTTGGGCCCTGTGGGGTCCCAGCTGCCCCTTCTGCTGCCGAGGAGTCCAACTCCAACCTCCGCCTCTTGGACCTCCCCCCGGCACCGGACTCCTCACTCCCCGACGAGATGACAACACGGGAGGGGAGCCGGGCCTTGCGTCTCCGGCTGGCGGTCGGATCCCCGCCGCTGTGCTCCACAGCACCTTCTCCGCCCTCTTCATCAGTTGACGCTGCAGACAGGGAGAAACAAAACACAGGCATCAGGGCACTGTACAATGGACACATACACACATGACAGTTGCACATGAGTGGCATTGGCAAACCTCAGACATGTCATCACAATCCCCAACACACATGTCATTGCAACTCGCACACATGAGCCATACCACAGCCATATCGCAACTGCCACCACCATCCATACACATACAACAGCATGAGCAGCCAAAGGTGACCCAGACATCACATGCAACACAGGAAGTGCACCACACATGTACACACACCACCACACTTGCATGCATGTGTACACCTCTGCCAAGTGTCGCACTGTTCAGACGGGCATCCATGTCACATCTGCCAATCAGGCTTACACATACCGCAGTCACATGCATCCATGTTGCATCACTGTTGCACCCTTGTCAAATACACACACATGCACATGTACACAGTGCTCATACATGCAGCCCAATACAACATACATGCGTGACATCACGGACATGTCTACTTACATACACATACATACAAACATGTGTGCACGCACAACTGCATTTGCCATGCAAGCCTACACACACAAGCACCATCCATGTCTCACACATTACAGCCCTCGCATGTGTCAGCCCCACGGCCATGTACACCCCCACCCATACTCGACCCCATACAAACAGATGTGCAACCTGCACAATACCGAATAATCACCACACGCACTGCTCACAATCAGGATGCATGTACACTCACCTCTCGACTCCAGACGGGTCTGCTTCTCCAGGACCTGGACGTGGAGCGCTGGGGATATGCGTTCCAGCACCCCCATCTGTTCTTCCGACAAGTGGCCCCGGCGCCCCTTGGCATCCGCTGCCTTCAAGAGGCGCCGGGCCTTGTTCAGGGTCCTGGACCTGAAGTCCTCCCAGCGCTTCCTGACATGTTGTAAGTCCCGGACTGCCACCCCCTTCGGAACTTCCGAAGAGGGCATCATACTGCCCCAGGACTTGCTCCACCAGGACACCAACTTCGGTGGCACTGAAGCTGGTGCCCCTCTGCCTCTCTGGCCAGGGGTTGTCAGTGGTCACAGATGGTGTTTGCCCCGACATGACAACCCCAGAGGCAGGAGTGGGTGGGCAACTGGGTCCTGGGGCTGGGCTGTGGAGCGATGGAATTCCAGTCGGGAGTCTTCGGTACCAGCAGGGGTGGTCACAGCAACAGCACCCCTGGCTGATGTGCAGGCAGCAAATGGCAGTGCACGTGGGCAGCAGGCAGTCAGGCAGCAGCAGATGGCAGGTGGGAGCGTGCTCGGGGCTCTGGGGGGCAGTAGTTCGGCCTTCTGGGCAGGAGCGTGGTCTTCCGTGTGCTTACGCGTGGCCAGCTTGGTACGGAGTGATTTGGCACGTGAAAATCCTGCACGTCAGCGTGAAAATCGAGGAAAGGCCCTTAGCGCATAAGCGCGTCAGCACGCATACGCGATTCTATTGGACCAAAGGCCCTCAGCGCGTAAGCGCGTCTGTGACGTGACCCGCACAGGTGTTTCCCACACAGCACGTGATGACAGAGCACACGTGGAAAGACTGCACGTCAGAGTCTCATCGCGTGTGATTGGTGGAAATGGCCAGACACGCAGAAGTGACAAAGCGTGTAATTGGTGGAAATGGCCCTACACGCAGAAGTGACAAAGCGTGTAATTGGAGGAAATGTCCCTACACGCAGAATTGACAAAGCGTGTAATTGGTGGAAATGGCCCTAGCGCGTACACGCCGCGTAAGTGACGCTGGACGTGTGGGCCTGTATAAAAGGTACGCGTAGAACACCACTTCCTTGTACGTGCTTTTCGTGGAGAGCGAGTGGGTGAATTCTGTACTTCTTGTCGTTTCACACGCGATTTACTTCACGGCGTTTCAAGTTCGTATTCCCTGTTACCTCTGACAGCTTTTTCTCTTCTTTCGCTTTTACTGGTTTACCTGGGCCTGTTCCCTCAAACAGTGTTCCCTTCTACTGTTGTCCTGTCTCCTCAGACAGCGTACAAATCTTCTTTTGGCGGGGGTGTTGCCAACCAAACGTGCTCCTTTTACATGCTCGTTTACCAGGCAGACGGTGAGTCATGCACGTATCTAACATCTGTGCTTGCCCCGTGTGTAGCCTACCCCTTCAGAGGTCATTCTAGGCTGCGTGTGACACGCATACGTTCATTCTTGTGTTTCTGGGTGCCACAGCGTAGTGCAGGTTTTTCTTTCTGCACACGTGGTCTAGGAGGGGTTGCGTGCACGTCATCTCCCTTTTTTGGGCCTCCTGTGCGTTGCGTGACCCGTCATCTTTCCCCAGGGGTTACATTCAGCCTTGCTAGAGCACTAGGGTACAATTACCATCTGGTACCCAATCCCTTTGACCCCCAATTGCCCAGGACAATAGTCTACATCCACTCCCATACGCACATTAACATCAGTGCCATGGCTGGGAGGCGAGGATTCCGTAAGGGTGGCAAAGGTGGAAGAGCCACAAGTGGTGGCCGTGGTGGATCCGGTAGGGGACGTGGTCGTAACTTGCAGGGTGAGCCTGTCCCCCCATGTGTGGAGGACCAGTCACGGGCACCCATAATCCCCCCCCCCTCCCATTGAGGCTGATGTGGCTGACACCATCCATGCTCAGCCCTTGTTGGACCAGCCCATTGTGGCACCAGACCTGGCTGACTCCATGGCTGACTTCCAGGTCAGCAGGGCTACGACACGTGCGCTGGTGCACGTTGATGCCATCATGCCACGTGGATCTGGGGCAGCAAGGTCATCTGCTGCACCAAGGAGGCAGGGCGGAGAGGCTGCAGGGGCAGCTGCGGCTCCATCCACCCCCGCCCTCACACACCCAGCCAGGACAGTGTCGGTCCTAGTCCATGCTGCTGACATTCCCCCTGACACCATCACACTAGAGCCAATGCCTGCACCAACTCCCATGCTGAGTGTGCAATCCGACACTCTTGATACAGAGTCCACCAGGACTCCTGCCCCTAGTGTCCAGAGCGGCGCAGGACACTCAGGATCACCACCACCTTCCAAGCGGAAGAGGAAGAGTGCTCGTCCGGCACAGGCTGATGCCCCAGACACGGCTACACAGTCCGGCCCGTCCAGGAAGCCCAGCTTCACGGATGACGAACTGAATGCACTTGTCGAGTATGTGTCCGGACATGACAACGAGATGGTCATTGTTGCAGGATCCAAGACCACACCTGCACAACGCCAGGCACACTGGCAGACCGTTGCGGACATCGTAAGTGCCCTTGGAATCGTGAGGCGCACAGCCAATGATTGCTATAAGCGCTGGAATGACCTAAAGCGCAGGGCAAAGAGTAAGCTGGCCTCAAGTCATGCCGCAACTCTAGTGACTGGAGGTGGGTCTCCAGTAGTAGACATGGAACTCACTCCACATGAGTCAGTCGCTGGGACCTACGTCACGGAGGAACAGATCCAAGGCATGGGAGATCTGGCTGATTACGAGGCATTGTCCGGTGAGTGCACATGCATGTTTGTGTCATACATGTGCATGGTGTGTGTGTGAGGGCTTCTGTTTGTGTGCCAGGTGAGAGTGTGTGCGCCTGAGTCGTATGGGTCAGCCATGTGCTTCATGCAATACTTCCTGCGCAGCTGCATTTGGCCATAGCAGTATCCCTTCTGCCAACAGTAGACATCTAGCCCAACTGCACGCCAGTTGCCCTTGAAGTGTCACCTTGCCACAACATATTTGCTTATTTTTCACTGTTCATTCAGTCAGTTTGTTTGCATTCCACCACTTTCACTAGGCATGTCGCTGTCCACTAGTCACATGTCTGACATGGGTATGGTAAAGTGGAGTGACTTTGTTACCTGGATATCATTTGTACACACATGTCCCTGTGCAATTGGACCATTTCAGACTGGCAGCTCCAGGTGAAAAATCTGACCTGTTAGAATTAGAAAAGCAATTACATGCGGGAACTGGACTGAATGAATAGGTGCTGCCCTCCTCTCCATCTTCACTCAATAGCAATGGTACATGCCATCTGTGTGATGGCATGTGTGTTTCACCTGGCAATCACAGGCCAATGTGTGATGCCACTGCCAGGCAGCATGCAGAAAATGTGTTCATCTTCCATCTTGGTGTCATCAGTGTGTGCCATTTGCCTGCACTTCATACGCAGTGAGGGTGCATGCATGGGAGGGTTTTAGTCATGTGGGACATGTGTCAATCAAGTACTGGTTCTCTTGCTTCTCAGCCCTCATTGTGTGCCATGGTGCTAATGCCTGTTTCAATTTCTTTGTTTTCATGTCTTTGCAGGGGAAGACGCACCTGATACTGCTGGGGTTGTGGAGATGGTGCAGACCCAGGAGGGGTCCGAGGGCCGACCAACCACCACTGAGGGACGTGGTGTGGTGGTGGGGGAGAACCCACAAGTGCTGCAGGTCGTGCTCTCAAGGGGTGTCTCTGGCTGCACCTCCCCCGAGCTGTACTCAGGTGTTGATTAGGATGAGACCTACGTGCCGTCGCAGGTGAGTGTTCCAGGGAGGGATTCTGTTCTGTCTCACCCACCTGCACCAGGGTCAGAACCCTCCATGGGGATGTCAGTGTTGGCAGCTACGCCTTCGGTGGTTACGGATGCAGGGTCACACTCCGCGACATCTGATCCTGTTCCTGGGCCAGCAGATCAGAGGGGGAATGCAGTCCTGCAGCCTCAGGCAGTGCCGGCACAGCAAGGCGCAGTTCGCCTTGCCCCAGACAGGTGTGGTGCCCGCCGACGTGGTGGCTGTACGCCACCCGGCAATACCGCATGGGAGCAATCCATTTACGGTATGGCAACCCAACAGGCTGCATCATCCGAGATGATGGCTCAGGCCATGGATAGGGTGGCCACTTCCATTGTCCCCCCAGAAAGGCTGATGGAGCGACTAGAGCAGGCAACCGACTCCATCTGCCAGTCACACAGGGAGGACATGTTGGGGTCCAACAGGGACAGGCGGGCGGCACTGGCGACTCTGCAGGAGGCCATCTCCATTGAGTCCCAGGGCCACAGGGAAGCCCTGAGGCAGGAGCTCCTTCACCTCAGGACGACTCTTGTTGAGCTTGAGGCTTCAACACACCAAAGGACAGAACAGCAGCTGGAGCGTCTCACCCGTACGCTCTCAGCTGAGATGCAGGCAACGAGGGCGGAGGTCCGGGCATCCCGTGAGTTGTTGCATGGGGACCTCCGCACACTCATCCTCCAGAACCAGACCTACCACACCCGCATGCTTGCAGCCATGGAGGAGCAGACTAGGGCCTTGCGTGGGCTGCCTCCCATAGTGCAACCACCTCCGGATGCAGCTGCACAGGGTGATAATAGCGACAGCAGTGATACTCCCACAATAGGGTAGCCGTGTGGGCCATGAGCCCATGGAGGTGTTTTATCTTCCCAGGATCCACGCAGGTGGGTTCTGGTGTGCATCCTGTCCTCGGACCTCCTGGGTGGCCTCCCCAACCCCCCCGGGCCCATCAATGGCCATTTTTGATTGTTTCTTATTTTTATTTTTATTTTGATTTCTTTTATTCCCAATATTTTTGGGACGATCTGTTGGCTTCCGTGGTTCCTGTGGGCATACGCTGCATTGTGGCTGGGCACATGCAGGCTTGTAATGTATTTGGTTCAGATGCTTGGGTTTGAGTCACACACACCCCTCCTGCTTCCCGTTTCCATGGGCTTGCAAAGGGTGTGCCCAAGTGACAGTGAATTACACAGTGACGTTGGACTCCCATGAGCTGTGTGGGCAGTCTGTAGTCAATACTGTGTATACATTCCTAGTGCATATTGCTGTTGTGTTGTACACTGCATGTTGCATTGATGTGTAACACTTCTTCTGTGTCTACCTCCCAATTTGCAGGTCCCTTCCTCATGTCCACACAAGGACCTCTAGTCTGGAGATGGGGTCCATGTTGGCAGCAGTGCACCTACAACTCTACATGGCGACAAAACTGCACAGTTGGTAGTGGTGGGAGTGCAGGCATTTCCAGGTGGTGAGACTACTAATATGTAACATTTGTGATGTCATGTTAATGGTAGTACGTGCTCAAGTATGTTGTTGGTCCGGCATTGCTGTGAGCATTTCAGGTGTTGCAGGTTTCTAATAGTGCCACTGTACATAGTGAGACTGATGTCATGTTGTGGGGATTACTTTGTTTACCTGCAATTAGCATGACATGGCACGGTGTGTCGTGTGGCGGTGCTGGGGTTGGGTTGGCTGACATGGCACTGTCCTCTTGTTGCATTTTGCAAGTGGGTATTCATTTTAGCTGCTTCAATGTGTAACTTCACAAAACTGCATTGGTGGTGTCTGTGTGGGTAGGGATGCACACATTGTGACACTTCCAGGTGAACAATCTCAGGCTGACATGGTATTCCCGGTTCATTCTCCAGACATTCAGGATCAGTGTCAGGTTGAGTCATCATTGATTGTCAGATGGAATGTGCCAGGGCAGTGTGCACTCCACAAGGGTGTGATTTCTATGTGAAGTAATTAGCCACTAGCTGTTTACGGGCTGCCTCCCCCCGTGCCCTTTCCCCTCCCATGCGCAGCGGCTGTGCATGTGGTTGGGGATGTGGGGCCACCACCATGTCCACGGCCAGGCCCCGGCGTGTTGCAACGTTGTGCAGGACACATGCTGCCACTATGATCCTGCACACTACTGGGGGAGCGTATAACAGCTGCCCGCCAGAACGGTCAAGGGAGCGAAAGCGTGACTTTAGCACTCCGAATGTGCGCTCCACTATGCCCCTGGTTGTAATGTGGGCTGTGTTATATCTTACCTGGGGTGGCGTGGTGGGGTTCCGAATTGGCGTCATCATGTGTGGGCTGAGAGGGTAGGCACTGTCCCCTGTGGAGGTGGTGATTGGTATCATTAGTGGGGTTGTGACCTTGCTCAGTATCCAACATGCATGCATGTGCAGTGGCATACATACTCACCAAGCAGCCATGTATCGCCATGCCGCCCAGCTTCTAGGTCCCGGCTTAGGGTGGACATTCGGTAAATGAAGCTGTCGTGGGTGGAGCCGGGATAGTTGGCATATACTGAGGTGATGATTCCCTTGGCATTACATGCTACCTGCACGTTGATGGAATGCCAGTGCTTGCGGTTCCTATAGATGTGCTCAGATGCCCTGGGGGGACGTAGAGCCACATGGGTGCAGTCGATGGCACCTAGCACTTTGGGGAATTGTGCCACAGCGTAAAAATCCAGGGCGGCAGCATGCCTTTCTGCAGGTGTTCTGGGCAGGTATATGTGCCTGCGGACTGATGGGCGTGCAGTGATGATGTTCAAGACCTGGTGTAGGCAGCGTGAATGGGTGGCCTGTGACACCCCACCCACTATGGCACTTGTCCGCTGAAATGATCCAGTGGCTAAGAAGTGCAGTACATTGAGGACCTTCTCCAGAGGGCAGAGTGCTTGGGAGCACAGGGTGGGTGATGTGAGGTCATCCTCCCACTCACTCACCAGGTCCAGTATAATGTGTGGTGGAAACCTGTACCTCCCATACACCTGGTCATCAGGCATCCCGAAAAGGCTGGTTCTGGGTGTGAATATTCTGGCCCTGACTATCCTCCTCCTCCTCCTTTGGTAGCCCACTGCCACTGCTGCTAGGAACGGTATGTTCATCCTGGCGTCTGAGCTTGTTATTGTTAAAGTCCGCAAATGTATGCTTTGCGCGTGTTCTAGGCGAGCGTGTGACCCGCGCACCCCTGGAATCCAGTTCCCAGTCCAATAGCGTGTGGAAATTCACACGCACCACGGGATACAGCGTGTGACCCGCGCACCCCTGGAATCCAGTTCCCAGTCCAATAGCGTGTGGAAATTCACACGCACCACGGGATACAGGTTCGCTGACGTACTTGCGTGTGTAAGTGCCCGCGCACCCATTAAATACACGCACATAGGCCAATCGCGTGTACGCGCACTTTTGTCCAATTACACGCGATGACACTCTGACGTGCAGTATTTCCACGTGTGCCCCGTCATCACGTGCTGAGTGGGGAACACCCGTGCGGGTCACGTCACAGACGCGCTTACGCGCTGAGGGACTCTGGTCCAATAGAATCGCGTATGCGTGCTGACGTGCTTACGCGCTAAGGGCCTTTCCTCGGATTTCACGCTGACGTGCAGGATTTTCACGTGCCAAATCACTCCGTATCAAGCTGGCCACGCAAAAACACACGGAAGACCACGCTCCTGCCCAGAAGGCCGAGTTACTGCCCCCCAGTGCCCCGAGCAGCCTCCCACGTGCCATCTGCTGCTGCCTGCCTGCTGCCACCGTGCCCTGCCATTTGGTGCCTGCACATCAGCCATCTGCAGGGGTCCAGTTGCTGTGTCCACCCCTGCTGGAACTGAAGACTCCCGACTGGGATTACATCGCTCCACAGCCCAGCCCCAGGACCCAGTTGCCCACCCACACCTGCCTCTGGGGTTGCCATGTCGGACACTTCCACATCTGGCACCAGTGGCAACCCCAGGCCAGAGGGGCAGAGGGGCACCAGCTTCACTGTCACCGAAGTTGGTGTCCTGGTGGAGCATGTCCTGGGGCAGTATGATGCCCTCTTTGGATCGTCCCGCGCCAGCAAGGAAGGACGGCAGAGGATCTGGGCCGACTGTGTGGTTGCCATCAACGCGGAGGGGGTGGCAACCCGCGACGTCCTGAAGATCAAGAAGCGCTGGGAGGACTTGAGGTCCAGGACCCTTGTGAAGGCCCGGCGCCTCGTGGAGGGGGGCCGGGGCCGCATGAGTTCCATCCAGATGAGGGTCCTGGGACGCGTACGCCCAGCGCTCCACGCCCAGATCCTTGAGAGGGAGGCCCGTCTGGAGTTGAGCGGTAAGTGTCCAAGCATTACTGTGTGAGACAGGGCATGTTGCGGTGTGCTGGTTCTATGATACTTGCCTGTATGTGTGCCATAGGCCATGTATGCATGTATGTGTGCAGGGACATCATGGTAATGCATGTGCGACCAGTGATGTGTGATCCACATGGTTGTTGCATGTGTTGAAATGCCGCATGGGGAGCCCTATGCAGATTTTGAACATGAGAGCATGCCAGTCACTGTACCTGGACATGGGTGGGGGTGAGGGATGGGTGCTGATGCCAGGTACATATATGGTAGCCATGTCTGTGTGCCTGACCTGCGTGTCTGTGACTTGTGCATGCCATGGATGCATGACACATGTGTGTGACAATGCACAGATTCAGTGAAGCAGCCAAATTACCCTTGTATCTGCTGTGTTTGGTGTGTTTGGGGCCAGATGGATGTGACTGAGGTGAAGTGTGTGCATGTGATAGGCATGAGCCATGATGCATGTGAGTTACATATCATTGAATGTTTCAAGAGTCCATTGGACATGCATGGAAATGTCCATGGCATGCACCATGCCTGTTACTGTGTGTGTTTTGCCTGGACTGACCCATGTGTTGTGGAGGGACATGATGGAAGTGTACTTTGACAGTGGTGCTCATCTGCTATTGCTTCCTGTCTAGGGGACCATTGTACAGTGCCCTGATGCTTGTGTTCTTTGTCTCCCTCTACGCAGCAGCTAGTGAAGAAGAGGGCGGAGACGGCGCTGTGGAGCAAGGCGGCGGGGATGCCCCCACGGCTGCAGCGGAAGGGGTGGGTGAGCCCCCACAGGGGCCTGCTACGGTGGGAGACGGTGAGGAGCCATCCAGGTTGGTGGTTTGCACAGAGGAGGAGGAGGCCGCCACTGGGGCACACATGGGGCCTGGTGGGGGCATCCCTGCTGGTGCAAGTGGTGCAGTCCAGGGCCAGGGGCAGGAGGCAGCACAGGTCACCATGGAGGGGCCTGTGCATGTCGCTGTCCCTGACCCTGTGAGTGCACCACCATGCACCAGCAGGGATGCCCCGTCCCAGGCCTGTCCGCAGGTAGAGGGGATGTCCATGTCACCTGACTCCCCTCCACCTGCGGACGTGGGAACCCCTGGCCGTGCGGAGAAGGTCCTGATTGGGGTCGCGATGCGCACGGCTGTGATTCGTGATGCCGTGCGTGCTTCCCGGGAGGAGCACGCACGTCATCACGAAGTGCACCGTGCCGACGTAGCCCAATTGGGATCGGCCATGTTCGGGGGTTTCCTGCATGTGTTGGCCAATGTGGCGGCCCTCTCCTCCTCTGTGCAGGCTATCCACCAGTCGTTCCCCTTGCCGTCTTCCAGCCCAGATGCCACCAGGGCCCCCTGTGGACCTGCCCCGACCAATGCAGCCAGCTCGGTGGGGATCCCATCCCTGCCACAGTTGGGAGTCGGAGGTCCAGCAGGGGTGGACAACACAGCAACTGGACCCCAGCAGATGAAAGATGTGACAGCATCATCAGGCAGGGCACGTGCACGACGGCGTCGGTGGTTTCCATCAGCCTGGATGCCGTCGTGCTGGCAGAGGCAGTGGCGTCGGAGGCAGCAGCGGGCTCGACGTGGGAGGCATCATGGCTCGGGGCCATCAAGATCAGAGGGGCAGGCATCGGCCGGAGGGCAGGGCAACCCTGGGATGGTGGTGTCTTCCGTGTGGGAGCAGTTGGTCCAGCGGATAGGTGTGGAGCGGCAGCGGGCGGAAGAGGAGCGGCTCGCCATGGTCAAGGCGGAGTTCTCCATGCGTCGGGCGTTGAGGCGGGCTGAGTGCCTCGAGGAAGCTCGCAGGGAGTTTGAGCTGAACATGGGGTTATCCCTGCGAGACCTCGGGGCCAGGACAGAGTCCCGCCTCCAGGACATCGACATGGAGTTCGATGATGCCCTGGCCAGCAACATCAACAAGTGAGCCGCAGGACTTGCCCGCTGCCTTTGTATATAGTTATATAGTTAGTTAGTGTTAGGTTTCCTTTATTTGTTTTTATTATTTTGGACCGCTCGGACAATGGCCACTTTTTTGTATATATTTTTTTCATTAGGTAGTAGTAGGTTTCCTTTATTGTGTTGGGCTCATGGACCCTGGTACATTCCTGTATTTAGCTTGTTTTTTGAAGGAAAATTTTCTTTTTTTCATTATTGTGTTCACCATGTGGAAATGGTTTTTCATTCTTTTGCTTCTACTTGATATTGCTTTGGTCAACATTTGTTTTTGTATTCCTTTTTCGTTTTTTGATTTTTACTTTTGTTCTCCAACATGGACCATTTATTTTATCTTCCACATAGTTGTATGTTTGATTTGTTTACTTATTTGTAATCTTTAATACATTTTTTATTTTTACTTCCACTTGTCTTATTTTGTCTTTGGTTTCATACATGTCATGATATGGGTTTTGACATTCACTTGCAGCCATTGTGTATGTGTGTGTGACGGACATGTGTTCATTTACATACTTGCCATTGGGGTTGTGTCATGTAATTGCATTCACTATGTGGGTGGATGCAATCCTTGCCTGGGTGTTTGTGCTGGGTATGCTGCCCATTACTGCCATGATTGTGTATCGTCAGGACCTGGGGGTAGGGGGACATGGGTGGGGGCCTGGTGGAGGGTGACCCTGCACTGCTGGGGTGTGGGGGTGGTGGGTGACATGAGTGGGGGCCTGGTGGAGGCTGCCCCTGCACTGCTGGGGTGTGGGGGTGGTGGGAGACATGAGTGGGGGCCTGGTGGAGGGTGCCCCTGGTGGCTGGGGTGTGGGGGTGGTGGGAGACATGAGTGGGGGCCTGGTGGAGGGTGCCCCTGGTGTCTGGGGTGTGGGGGTGGTGGGAGACATGAGTGGGGGCCTGGTGGAGGGTGACCCTGGTGGCTGGGGGGTGGGGGTGGTGGGTGACATGAGCGGGGGCCTGGTGGAGGGTGCCCCTGCACTGCTGGGGTGTGGGGGTGGTGGGAGACATGAGTGGGGGCCTGGTGGAGGGTGCCCCTGGTGGCTGGGGGGTGGGGGTGGTGGGAGACATGAGTTGGACATGGGTGGGGGCCTGCTGGCAGGTGCCCCACAGTGCTGGGGTGTGGGAGTGGTGGGTGACATGAGTGGGGGCCTGGTGGAGGCTGCCCCTGCACTGCTGGGGTGTGGGGGTGGTGGGAGACATGAGTTGGACATGGGTGGGGGCCTGCTGGCAGGTGCCCCACAGTGCTGGGGGGTGGGGGTGGTGGGTGACATGAGTGGGGGCCTGGTGGAGGCTGCCCCTGCACTGCTGGGGTGTGGGGGTGGTGGGAGACATGAGTGGGGGCCTGGTGGAGGGTGCCCCTGCACTGCTGGGGTGTGGGGGTGGTGGGAGACATGAGTGGGGGCCTGGTGGAGGGTGACCCTGCACTGCTGGGGTGTGGGGGTGGTGGGAGACATGAGTGGGGGCCTGGTGGAGGGTGCCCCTGGTGGCTGAGGGGTGGGGGTGGTGGGTGACATGAGTGGGGGCCTGGTGGAGGGTGCCCCTGCACTGCTGGGGTGTGGGGGTGGTGGGAGACATGAGTGGGGGCCTGGTGGAGGGTGCCCCTGGTGGCTGGGGGGTGGGGGTGGTGGGAGACATGAGTTGGAAATGGGTGGGGGCCTGCTGGCAGGTGCCCCACAGTGCTGGGGGGTGGGGGTGGTGGGTGACATGAGTGGGGGCCTGGTGGAGGCTGCCCCTGCACTGCTGGGGTGTGGGGGTGGTGGGAGACATGAGTTGGACATGGGTGGGGGCCTGCTGGCAGGTGCCCCACAGTGCTGGGGGGTGGGGGTGGTGGGTGACATGAGTGGGGGCCTGGTGGAGGCTGCCCCTGCACTGCTGGGGTGTGGGGGTGGTGGGAGACATGAGTGGGGGCCTGGTGGAGGGTGCCCCTGCACTGCTGGGGTGTGGGGGTGGTGGGAGACATGAGTGGGGGCCTGGTGGAGGGTGCCCCTGCACTGCTGGGGTGTGGGGGTGGTGGGAGACATGAGTGGGGGCCTGGTGGAGGGTGACCCTGGTGGCTGGGGGGTGGGGGTGGTGGGTGACATGAGCGGGGGCCTGGTGGAGGGTGCCCCTGCACTGCTGGGGTGTGGGGGTGGTGGGAGACATGAGTGGGGGCCTGGTGGAGGGTGCCCCTGGTGGCTGGGGGGTGGGGGTGGTGGGAGACATGAGTTGGACATGGGTGGGGGCCTGCTGGCAGGTGCCCCACAGTGCTGGGGTGTGGGAGTGGTGGGTGACATGAGTGGGGGCCTGGTGGAGGCTGCCCCTGCACTGCTGGGGTGTGGGGGTGGTGGGAGACATGAGTTGGACATGGGTGGGGGCCTGCTGGCAGGTGCCCCACAGTGCTGGGGGGTGGGGGTGGTGGGTGACATGAGTGGGGGCCTGGTGGAGGCTGCCCCTGCACTGCTGGGGTGTGGGGGTGGTGGGAGACATGAGTGGGGGCCTGGTGGAGGGTGCCCCTGCACTGCTGGGGTGTGGGGGTGGTGGGAGACATGAGTGGGGGCCTGGTGGAGGGTGACCCTGCACTGCTGGGGTGTGGGGGTGGTGGGAGACATGAGTGGGGGCCTGGTGGAGGGTGCCCCTGGTGGCTGAGGGGTGGGGGTGGTGGGTGACATGAGTGGGGGCCTGGTGGAGGGTGCCCCTGCACTGCTGGGGTGTGGGGGTGGTGGGAGACATGAGTGGGGGCCTGGTGGAGGGTGCCCCTGGTGGCTGGGGGGTGGGGGTGGTGGGAGACATGAGTTGGAAATGGGTGGGGGCCTGCTGGCAGGTGCCCCACAGTGCTGGGGTGTGGGGGTGGTGGGTGACATGAGTGGGGGCCTGGTGGAGGCTGCCCCTGCACTGCTGGGGTGTGGGGGTGGTGGGAGACATGAGTTGGACATGGGTGGGGGCCTGCTGGCAGGTGCCCCACAGTGCTGGGGGGTGGGGGTGGTGGGTGACATGAGTGGGGGCCTGGTGGAGGCTGCCCCTGCACTGCTGGGGTGTGGGGGTGGTGGGAGACATGAGTGGGGGCCTGGTGGAGGGTGACCCTGCACTGCTGGGGTGTGGGGGTGGTGGGAGACATGAGTGGGGGCCTGGTGGAGGGTGACCCTGCACTGCTGGGGTGTGGGGGTGGTGGGAGACATGAGTGGGGGCCTGGTGGACGGTGCCCCTGCACTGCTGGGGTGTGGGGGTGGTGGGAGACATGAGTGGGGGCCTGGTGGAGGGTGCCCCTGGTGGCTGGGGGGTGGGGGTGGTGGGAGACATGAGTGGGGGCCTGGTGGAGGGTGCCCCTGGTGGCTGGGGTGTGGGGGTGGTGGGAGACATGAGTTGGACATGGGTGGGGGCCTGCTGGCAGGTTCCCCACAGTGCTGGGGGTGGGGGTGGTGGGAGACATGAGTGGGGGCCTGGTGGAGGGTGCCCCTGGTGGCTGGGGTGTGGGGGTGGTGGGAGACATGAGTGGGGGCCTGGTGGAGGGTGCCCCTGGTGGCTGGGGTGTGGGGGTGGTGGGAGACATGAGTGGGGGCCTGGTGGAGGGTGCCCCTGGTGGCTGGGGGGTGGGGGTGGTGGGTGACATGAGTGGGGGCCTGGTGGAGGCTGCCCCTGCACTGCTGGGGTGTGGGGGTGGTGGGAGACATGAGTGGGGGCCTGGTGGAGGGTGACCCTGCACTGCTGGGGTGTGGGGGTGGTGGGAGACATGAGTGGGGGCCTGGTGGAGGGTGCCCCTGGTGGCTGGGGGGTGGGGGTGGTGGGTGACATCAGTGGGGGCCTGGTGGAGGGTGCCCCTGCACTGCTGGGGTGTGGGGGTGGTGGGAGACATGAGTGGGGGCCTGGTGGAGGGTGCCCCTGGTGGCTGGGGTGTGGGGGTGGTGGGAGACATGAGTTGGACATGTGGGGGCCTGCTGGCAGGTGCCCCACAGTGCTGGGGGGTGGGGGTGCAAGGGGACATGAGTTGGTGTTCATTAGTTCAAGGAGACATGTGCCTTTGCTGGGGGGCATGCCCATGTTGGGTGGGCTGCCTGCGGGACATGACCAGGGATGCAGGGTAGTCCCCTGTGGTGTGGGCTGCCTGCAGGGGCCGTGGAGGGTGTACAGGGTACACCTGGGAGGACCCACACTGTCAAATCACATGTGGAACTTCCCGCGCACCCCTGAAATACACGCGCCCAGGCTATTCGCGTGTGGAACTTCCCGCGCACCCCTGAAATACACGCACCCAGGCTATTCGCGTGTGGAACTCCCCGCGCACCCCTGAAATACACGCGCACCCAGGCTATTCGCGTGTGGAACTTCCCGCGCACCCCTGAAATACACGCGCCCAGGCTATTCGCGTGTGGAACTTCCCGCGCACCCCTGAAATACACGCACCCAGGCTATTTGCGTGTGGAACTCCCCGCGCACCCCTGAAATACACGCGCACCCAGGCTATTCGCGTGTGGAACTTCCCGCGCACCCCTGAAATACACGCGCCCAGGCTATTCGCGTGTGGAACTTCCCGCGCACCCCTGAAATACACGCGCCCAGGCTATTCACGTGTGGAACTTCCCGCGCACCCCTCTAATACACGCGCCCAGGCTATTCGCGTGTGGAACTTCCCGCGCACCCCTGAAATACACGCACCCAGGCTATTCGCGTGTGGAACTCCCCGCGCACCCCTGAAATACACGCGCCCCCAGGCTATTCACGTGTGGAACTTCCCGCGCACCCCTCAAATACACGCGCCCAGGCTATTCGCGTGTGGAACTTCCCGCGCACCCCTCAAATACACGCGCCCAGGCTATTCGCGTGTGGAACTTCCCGCGCACCCCTCAAATACACACGCCCAGGCTATTCGCGTGTGGAACTTCCCGCGCACCCCTCAAATACACGCGCCCAGGCTATTCGCGTGTGGAACTTCCCACGCACCCCTCAAATACACGCGCCCAGGCCCGATCGCGTGAGGAACTTCACGCGAACCCCTGTAATACACGTAGCCCGCTACCCCAGGCCCGATCGCGTGAGGAACTTCACGCGAACCCCTGTAATACACGTAGCCCGCTCCCCCAGGCCCGATCGCGTGTGAAACTTCATGCGAACCCCTGAAATACATGTAGCACGCTCCCCCAGGCCCGATCGCGTGAGGGACTTCACGCGAACCCCTGTAATACACGTAGCCCGCTCCCCCAGACCCGATCGCGTGTGAAACTTCACACGAACCCCTGAAATACACGTAGCACGCTCCCCCAGGCCCGATCGCGTGAGAAACTTCACACGAACCCCTGAAATACACGTAGCCCGCTCCCCCAGGCCCGATCGCGTGAATAACTTCACGCGAACCCCTGTGATGCACGTACCCTGCTGAAATCGCGTGTTAGACTTCCCGCGCACCCCGGTATACACGCACACGTATTTTTTGTCAGCGGGTGTCCGTGTTTGTGGGTACCCCTTTGCACGTCATTTTTCCTGGAGGGCCACAGTATGGGACATTCATCATGGCAGTATATAGGTGCTATTTGTTGGCGCACCTTTTGGCGCACATTTCTTACAGCCGCAGAGACGCTACCGCCTGCTTTCTTGTGGCGGTCGTGTTTGTGCCTGTGCGCTGGTTTGAGCATGCTCTTTTTTCCCCTATTCTATTCCATGAATACGTGTTGTAGGCGAGCGTGTGGGCGTTCCGCGCACTTGTGCCCTGTACTTCCCCCGTGACGCCCACGTTTTGGCAAGTTTTTCCCCATTCCGAGTGTTACGCCCGTGTTCCGCCTACTTTTGTTGCGTGCGCCGCGCTATGTGCGAATTTCGCTGTGGCCTGTGCAATTTTCGCTGTGACCTGGCGCACGCTGTTAGATGGCCTGTGCGCCAACGTGCGCCGCGCACTTTTTTATCGCACATACGCTGGTTTTCTCGCGCACGGCCTTCCATGAATCGACGTGCGCTGCTTTTCGTGCGATTTTCGCAATTGCACTGCGATTTTCGCTATTCCACTGCGATTCGCACGTTTTTGCCCACTTGCGCCGCGCTAATTATTCCATGAATCGGCCTGTTAATCTGTCTGTGCAGACCGTTATCGCTTCAGAAATTCAAGGGCTCTGAGCGACTGTTGTTTTTTCCCCGTGTTCACACCCTCCTTGAGCGCCTTGAAACACTTGCCTGTGTATAGGCGCTTTATAAATAAACAATACCAATACCAATCTTAATTTGGATAACTTTATGCAGTAGTCATACTGTGAAAATGAAAAAGAAATTGTGCTTTTCAAATGTTCGTTCAAGAATGTAACCATATTCCTTGTTCAGCAAAACATTTGTTTACGTCTTTATATCCTGTAGATCTCTTTATACATCAGTTTCTCGATACAATATTAATAATATAAAAATATACTACATTTTAATTAAGAAAGGGGTGGGGTTTTTGTTCTTCACAACATTTTCTTTCAAATTTAAAAAATGCAGTGTTTGTAAATTAAGGATAAAATAAATAAAAAACAAGAACAATGTTCTCAACATCTCGCCTTTAATTGTTTCGGTTGCTAACTAACCAGTAAGCTTGGAACATGATGTCAGCAACTCTGCAGATTTTTTGTATATATTTAAGTTATTCTGATACGACACTGATCGTTTTGCGTAAAATAACCATAATGATTCAAGTGCTGGTTTATGAATTAAAGGGTTGTACAGGGATTCTAAATCCAAGGTAACTTACCAGTAAACCTTCTTTTCAAGTCATCTCACACAATTGTTGCAGGACTGTCATGCTGTCTCGAAAATACAAGAGATGTTTCACCACCAATCGACTAAAGAAATCTGTCTATGCATTCTGAAATAGGTTATAATAGAAAACAAATGCAAAATGCACTGGGTCCTACTAGCGGTATACATCGCTATTTTCTGTGTATGTTTGGCAAAAAATAAATGAAGGTGAATTATGCACTTCAATTGATTGATGTGATAGGATTTATTAACATTGTAGCACAGGCATCGACCCAGCTCAGATACCAGTGATGAAATGCTGCTGTGAAAACCTTGAAAAGAAGTTTCCTATGAAACATACATTCTCTTATTAGGCAAAAAGCTCCTTGCTTGCGGGCCACTACCACATAAGGTAATACCCCCGGGACCCATAGTTACATAGTTAACAAAAGCCCAGGGGGCATTACATTATGTGGTAATGGCCTGCAGATGAGGGGCTTATTACCATTAGTACCCAGACCCGTTAGACTGGGGTACTAATGGTGGGATTTTTTCAGCTGCGAGACAGGAAAAAAAGTCACAAAAATGGCTGCCGTGAACAAGAAAATGTAGTCCATTTTCTCTTTCTGTGGTGGCCATAGTAAACAAATAAAATGGCCAACATTGGAAGGGCAGAAGGGACTACATGTAGTCCCTTCTCCCCTTCCATGGCAACCATTCAAGTAAATTGAAAAAAGTAAACAAACAATGGCGCCATGGAACAGGTAGAATGTATTACATGTAGTCCCTTCTCCCTTTCCATGGTGGCCTGAAAAAAAAATGAAGAAGCTGCGCAAGGATCGCACAATAGTGTGAGCGGGTTTACCGCGTGGTAAGGCTCCCAAATCGGTGCATTTGTAAGCATAAGAAAAACCAGCGCCGGGTGCTAATGAATTATAAAGAACAGCAAATGAAAGCAACAGGGGCATCAATCATGGGAAGACAAAGGAATGCAACACAATGCAACAAGTACATGAATGCAGCATATCACTCTTCCTTCACTGAGGTAAATGGGTGTTTGACTATGAGAAGAACAATACAGCATCATTTGATTGGAAATGTGGTTCCTGCTCTTTAACTTGTTGGCTACAGGCTCTTGGTCTTCTCAAGCAATAAATGTATCTCCAAAGGCCACACCTTTAGGGCTGAGCGGAAAGATCTACGACAATTTCTGGGCCACATGCCCCACATTCCATATCTTCCCATCACAAGTGCTGATGGCAAGCTGTACTCATAGTATAACTCGGATGGGCTCACTGTAAAGGAACACACGCTTTGGAACATGGTGCGGTAATCAGATGTATACACAAGTCACACACTCCAAATACACGGTCTTCACAGGGGGCTCTTGACTCATACCCTTCTTGATTCTGAGCTGAGACTGCCAAATGTTAATGGCTATGAATGAATGGAAAGGAAGTGATGTGTTGCTCTCAGGGCACCTGAACTTGAGCCAAGAGGGGCACCTGCCAGACTGGCATGTGCTGTCTCTCATCAACTTGAAAGGGGTGAATCCAGAGGAGGGGTGCCAGCATGTGCGATAACACTGTATCATTTTGTTAATCCCAGTCCTCACATATATTCCAGATGCAAGAGGGCACTGAATTGGCCCCATGGGAACCGTGTTGAATTTTTCAACACAGCCATTCAATTGGGGTTAATAGAGGGCTGCCAGGGGTCAACTGGCCTATAGGAAACTTCACATAGGAAAAGGGTCGGGCTTGCTGAAAATGTGTAATAAGGGGCCACTTTTAGAATTATTTCCAGGGCCTCCTTTGGTTCCAAGTCCACTGAGGGCTGCTATGACATACTTGATGTTTCTATTTTTTCAAATGTGCTTACCTCCCTGGATAATAGTTTTGTCCCATTATCAGAAATGGAGTGGTGGGATCACCTCATAGGAAGAACTCCTCCAAGAATGCTACAGCTTTGGTTGATGGTGTTTCCTCCTGAAAAAGTTCGGTCAGTGTGAGAAATGTTTGATATGCACTATACCAAATCTTATTGTGTATACAAAGGATCTACAAAATCCACGAGCCTTTCGCATGCACAAGGAAGTGTCTGTTGGCTGGTATGCGGCAACATAGATGTGAAGGGGCGTATTACTTTGTTGCTACTCTGGATAATCTCTTATCAATCTGTCTATATCTCTATCCATTGCCAGCCACCAATAGAGGTCACTGACAATGGATGTTGTTCCCAATATGTCTGGATGACCATTATAAACGTTAATAATGCTTTTGGGTCTTCGCCTTTTAGAGGGAATACACTGTTCATCTCTGAAAAAGCCTCGAAGCTTAGTTCCCCAGATACATGAGCAAAGGGTTTCAACCCATTGCCAAGGGTCTTGGGGTTTGTCCATCACTGACTAGCCATATATTTGGATTGTTGATAGTGGGGTAGCCCAAACCTCTCCTGCTTTGAAATGTCATTCCCATGACATTTCTCATTCCCAAATACTACAATTGCATTATCATTGACCATCTGCCAGTAAAGAGAGAGGTAGTCTAGCTAGGCAGTCGGCAACCACGCTGGCTGCACCTGCTTTATTTTCGAAAGTGTAACACAATTCTGTCAGCCTTCAGGACATCTGTGCTAAGCAGAAATACACCCTGGTGGCCCCTCCTATCTACCAAAGGTTTGGGGCTAGTTTTCAAAGTGTATTTTACAACCTCTTCCCCCTAGAAACTGACTGGAATTCTCAGAGGTCCAAGGACACAGCAATGCTTTGCACTCATTTACGGAGTAGTTCTTTCATTCATTGATTGCTTTATTTGACAGTACTTAATTTAGGAAATAATGAAAACGCAACAGCAATAAAATAATTACAAATGTAAAATAGTGTTCAATTAAGAAATATAAAATGTATTTTCTTTATTTATTTATGAGAATATGGGGAGAATCAAGAATCTTCTGCCACAAAAATGCTTTCAGAGATCTGTAGTCATGAGTGCAGAGTGGAGGGCAGCTGTCCTTTACAATGGGGGTTGGGAGGTGTCAGTGGAAGACCAGTTGATCAGTTGATGCCTGGGGAGGTCGAAACTAACCGGGATAAGGCCAAAGTGAGGACAATACATATATACACAGGGAGGGGGAAGGTGGAGGACGAACTGCAATTTTCTGGGATGTAGGGGACAAAGGAAAGTGCAGTGGGCTTTGCTTAGGTTAGTCAGGAGAGAGGCAGAATAGGTGAAGTGGAGTTAGGACGGTGTGTCTTCCAATAGAAGGAGGGCTTTGAGGTTAGATTTAAAAAATGGCAGGGAACGAAGGAGATAAATACCATTCCAGAAGAGGGGGAGGAGAAGAGGAAGAGAGCGGAATTGAGATGAAGTGCAGGGGTCTCGAGTGGAAGCAACGAGATGGGCTAATGATGATCTTAAAGTGTGAGGGGGAAAGAAGGGGGTAAGGTGGATAGATAGGTAGGCAGGGAAAAGGCCATGCCTGGTTTTGAAGTTGATAAGAAGTTTGTATTTAGTGCTAAGTTTCATGGATAACCAGCCAATTTGGCAGTGGGGTGAGAAGGTAGGGGTAAACAGAGGAAGGTTGAAGAGTGTGCACACAGCAAAGTTTTGGACTTTGTCCAGCGGTGAGAAAGCATAGTTGGGAAGGGAATAGAGAAGACTTGCACAGTAGTTAGTTCTAGAGAGGACTACTGAGTTTCTGAGATGTTTGGCAAAGTTGAAAGGAATGAGCTGGCATATTTCACGGATATTGAAGAGGTTTAGTATGGCACCCATAGCAGATTTGAAGCTAATGAATGAAACAATGATATGAGAATCCGTAGGAAGATAAATGGGCCCTGAGAGCAGAGGTATAGAGAGCCAAGAGAAGTGGACCCATGACTGATCCTAGGGGAATGACAACAGAGAGGGGGGTGGGTGGGGATGTAAGGTTATTCTAGGACACTTTGAAATGCCTGGGTGCAAGGTAGGAAGTTAGCCAAGCAGGGGATTTATTTGTGATGCCAAGGAGAGACAGTGTGGGTGGGAGATCTGAATGGTCATCTGCACCAAAGGCAGCAGAGAGGTCAAGAAGAATAAGAATAGGAGGGTTGTTTCAGTAGAGTGGAGTGGAATGAAGCCAGATTGAAGTGGGTCACAAAGGTTGTGTGGATTAAGTAATTTGGAGTTTTGGTTGAATAAAATGTGTTAGAGGATTTTGAAGTAATGAGGCAGAAGAGAGACCGGATGAAAGACGAAAACTGGCAGGATTGTTAGGGTCAACACTGTTTTTTTTAAGGATCGAATTTTCAAAAATCATTTCCCATGGTTTAAAAACAGGATTCTATGGAACAAATCAGAGTCTATAAGTCCATTCCCAGCTGATTAGGTAAAGCATTATAGTAAGTTATACAACCCAAAAATGCCACAAATACCCTTGTGACTTACTATTAGAGATATTTGGGAAGTAGGAAAGAATGTTGCTTTGGCCCAATTGCGTGTAGTGTAGTGTAGCGTTAACCACGATTGCTAATGGGAAAGCCCCAGAGCTGGATGTGGTCACTATAGAGTTATGTAAATGTGATCCTGCCATATGGGCTCCAGTTTTTACAAAAATCTTTGTTGTTATTCTGGAAGCTGTAGCATTCCGATAAATTGGAGAAATATTGGTATTGTGCCACTCTTTATGAAGGGAAATAGATTAGATCTCAGCTGTTCCCGACCCATACCATTAATTGGCTCCACCACAAAGCTGTTTAGCAAATAATATATATAAAATATTAAGGCCCTGATTCATGGAATTATTTGCATGTAAAATGGGGATTTGGGTGCCATTCACCCCGCAAATCCCTGTTTGACGAATGCGCAAATCCCGTTTTACACGCAAATAATTCCATGAATTGGGGCCTAAAATGGGTTAGATTTGTGAACAACAGTATGGTTTTCGTGAAGGGTGTTTTACGGTAGAGCAAATACTAAACCTGAGACTTATTCTTGATAAATATTTGCTTGGATTTATGTCTTCTATTTGTCTTGGCTTTATGGACTTAAGTTCTGCTTTCAATCATGTGAATAAACACACATTATGCATGCAGCTGAATGACTAGGAATACCGTGCACTCTAATAAACACACTCATTGCACTTCAAAATGGTTTTAACAGCTAGGGTCTGCTATAGCCAAGCTAACATTCTGACAGGCAATTTTTCCATCTATGTGTGAGGTTAGGCAAAGTTGTGTATTGGCCCCATTATTATTGAACTTTTGATAAATCCCAGCCACATTAATTAAACAAATTAACTACTGACACGCCTAAAATTGTATTGGAAATCATCTGTTTTACATCCTATGCTAATTGCACATACTCCTAGAGCCCTTCAGTCACTTGTAAATGGGTATGTGGCGCACACGGATGAACGTGATTTAAGACTTAAAGGGGTAGTCCAGCTAAAAATGTAATTTAAAAATTAGATAGGCAACATTAAAAAAAAATACTAGCACTTTTTTTTAAACTTCCTATGTAAAATTTTGAGCTATTCAAGCTCAAAATTCGCAAAAGCAAGCACATGGGCGCATCCATTTTGTTTTGCGGCACTAATGAAGGAAAAGCCAGCCAGCTGTAGTAAACAAAAGCTACCACTGGGTGGCCTTTCCTTCATTGGTGCTGTACGCGGAGGACGGGGACCGGAGACCAAAGCAGGAAAGCTGCAGTTGAATCTCGGTAAATGCTATTTATTTAAAAAAAAATAAGCACTAGCTGCGTTTTTTTTCTGAGTTTTCCGGGCTGGAGGAGCCCGGAAAACTTAGAAATAAAACCGCAGCTTTAAAAACGTTGTATTTATGTTTGCGGAACATAAATACAACGTTATTGTGTTTGAAAACGCTGCGGTTTTTCTTTCCAAGTTTCTCAGGCTCCTCCGGCCCCAGGGGAGCACCAGAGACCCAAAGTGAAAGCCAAGGCAGGCAGAAACACAACACGGTTGTGTTTACATGATGCGGTGTTTCTGCCTACAGCTGATTTCCCATTTGGGGCTCTCGGGCTCCCCATGTCCTAGTTCTGGGCAAATGGAGGTTGACACTCACAGTTTTTAAATAAACATTTTTAGATTTTCAGAATCTTGTCATCTGAGGATGGGCTCAAACCCCCATCTTCTAAGGTATCAGCTGTATGCTAACTGCTGTGCAAAGACAGGCTGAGAAACAATTATATAGCAGGGCATGTGATGTTCAACAGACCAACAGCTCCTTTATTGTTTGCGTGCCTTTTTTGTAAAAGTGTGTTAAAGTTGAGATGCTCAACTTTTCACACAAAATACCAATAACAATCAAGTTCAATGTATACATACAATATTGAAATATATAAGTCAATCAGTATTGCTTCAAATATATCATGATTGTTATTTACATGCTTTTATCAACAGTAAAAATGGTACAGTGTTTATGCAGATAAAGTGGGATGGCTCACGTTAATTGGGTGGGAGAATAGAGACGTCAGTGGGTTAGTCCTTCTTTTATTTTGTGGGCCGTCCTTTTTTTTGTCTTAAAAATCTGCCCACCCCAATGTCACTGCTACAAAAATGGCTCTGATAAATTGTGCGATGGTGAATTATGATTATTAACTGTCTGGTCTTACCGTAAACCCCATTTCATGTATATAGAGAGCAAAAAATGTCTCAAGTGGAGCATACAGTGCTGAGATTTGTGGGTATGTTAATTCCCTGGTCCTACAAAAAAAGTAAAATACCTTTTGAATAGTGTATTCAGGGTTTCAAATGGTGCTCCTACCATGGGAAGACAATTTGTGATATATTGCTGACAACATTAACTTAATGTAAGCGACTTCACTTCAACACTACAGCTAAGTCAATGCCTAGTCTGGGATGCTGATGGAAGCCCTTATTGATGTATTTTTACGTCCTGTTCATTTACTCTGGATGACAACCCTTATATAACACCCCTCTCTCAGAATCCCCCTGACCCCGCTGAGCCAAGAAGTAGGTTTGTTTTGCAAATTTAAAAGGTTTATTTGAAAATTAAACAATATATATATCTATCACACTTTTATAGTAAATGAATATTTGATAGCACACTTGTGAGGATGATAGTGATCAACAATGGATAATGTTACAGTGGTACACTCTTTTTGATGGCTTAGAAGTGATATAGAGAGGATAAAGTAGCTGAGAATGCTTTTATGGCTTCAAGGACAATGCAACGATGAATGAAAATGCAGTACAGAAAATAAACTTGATGTGACTTCAACAAAAGACAATGTAATCACTTTTCTTTGACAATTCACCCCCCCTTTATGCAAGATAAAGAGATGGGAGGAAAGCACACAGTTCTCAGGAATGCAATCAAATATAATTCAGTTCCCTCCTAGCAAGCTTATAGGAAGAGGAATGATTTCAACACAGGCAAAGTACTTCAAAGGTGGTATGCAAAGAAGTGAAAAATATGCTAAAATGATTTTAATTCCCTCTAGAGGTTCAGGGTGGGTGACAGCTACTTTGTATTAGTTCAGGATCACTTTAGCAATGCTCTATGAATGATTGTCAGGTTGCAAACGAATTTTAGCAAAGGAAAGCAAGGACAAATATTTTTACACGTGGGTGAAATTAAGCAAAATGTCAAATCGCAGCACATTTAGTCGCGTGTGTCGAGCGCAATTACGGAGGCACAATAAGGGGTAGCAAGTCGGTTTTAGGTTCGTTGGAAAGCTAGAATCTTAGCTTTAAGATGACTCTTGCTCCTAGCACAAACGGTTCCGGAGATACGGCCGATTTAGTAAAGGTAGTTTTTCGGATTTGAAATTTTAAAGCTCAGAATGACAGATGACAGTTTTCAGTTTTAAAGATGACAGAATGACACGATTCTAGGAGGCAGTTCTAATAGGCTAAAATAGTTTGGATTAGATTATTTTAAACTAAGAGATTGGGTTTTTCACAGTCCTGACTGGGTACTCCCACTATAATTTAGACAGGAATGCGGCTTCGTCACCGATCGGGTCAGGATTGGCTGGACTTCTGCTAGCAGTTCTTCACAGCGATCTGGTCTCTGGTTCTCTCTGGTTCCGGATACAGCACTGCTTTCTGGATACTGCTACAGGTTCTTGCAAAAGTTCTTGGCAAAGAATTCAAACAGCTCGCCCGGCTGTTGAATAGTTTGGTTGGTTTTGAGGCCTGCTGAAGAGGATTCAGCTTGTGGATTCAGGCCTCTCTGCTACAAATTCTGGAGTTAATTTCTGGTCCCTGGAGATTGATGGATTTGAAGTCTGGATCTCTGGATGTGAAGTCTGAAGTCTCCCGGCAAAGCGTCCTGCAAGAAAGTGGAAAGTGAATGTCCCTACCTGGGTTCCAGTGTTCCTTTTATTTGTTTTTGAAAATGGGTGTGTGCCTGGGCCTAGCTAAGCCTGCCCCTCTCACTTATCATTGGCCAAGCTTTTCTCTCTCCCTTGATTGGGAGAAAGAAATGGAGTGTCAGAGTGATGCTGTAGGTTTTATGTTCAGAGGAACCTCCCCTTGTCAAATTGCACACAAATCTATTTCTGATCCAAATACATATTTATCTATGTACCATTTTTCTAATGTTATAGGTCCAGTTAACATATTTTCTGTAGCACCAAACCATCCGATCCCTGTCTTTGTACAATGTCGTGTCCACTTATGACAGAATTCTCCCCTTTTCATCCAGATAACGACCTCTAAACCTTTCCAGATTTTACACAAATGTGCCCCAGGGATATGGGTTTCAGATGATAAAGTGTCAGATTTTTAACATGCATACATTTGGAGTAACCACCCTTTTTTCCGCTACTATCCCCAAGAACATACCACAGGGTCCTAACACCTCTTAAAATATGCATAGAAAAATCACAAAAATGATGATGTTATTTATATAATTTTGACAAGTCCGCACTGTGAATTATCCATCTTTTTAAAATCATGCTCTGGCCCCAAAGGGGTGTGGTTTTCCAAAGCACATGGTGGAATTTCTGGTTTATCCACTTCCCCCAAGCTCAGCTGGCTCTCACAGGCACTGCCCCTCCCAGTTTCTCCCAAGAGGAAGCCATTTTATGACCCCCCCAATATAACATTTGCCTAAGTACAGGACAGGGCTTTTTTTAGTTTCCTGTAGTCCCCAGGTGCCACACCCCTAATTCAATCAGAGAGGTGTCATCTCCTTTTGGCAGGGGCAGCAGGATGCAGCCAGGCCTGGGAACCCAGCTGCTGAATTCCCTCTCCTGTCAGAGGTAGTTGTCAGGCAGAATTCAGCTAAATGTCACTTTAGTTCCCACTTTTCTACATTCAAATCACACTGACAATTTTTACACATGCAGCTAGAACACTGATTCTAAGTTCAAAACTATGACATTTAAACAATTGCAACCTATGTGACACTCACAAGTAAGTCACTCATTTATTCTAAACATTTCGATTTTAGTGGCTTTAAACCCAAATTCACTTAAGCTGCTGACATTCCCAGCTATTTTTTCTATATACATTCAATAATGACTTCCTTCAAGTCATTTCAGAATATAGTTTTACATTGTATCCACCTCTTAGCAAGTCTTTCCTTGGCCTGGTTTGGGTTCATTTGTTCAGTTTTACACAAAAGTCTGGTGGTTTTAATACGCCGGCTTTCTGACAGTGGTGAGCACCAGTATTGCATCCATTTTTGACATTAAGAAAATTAATTCCCCACAGTTCTGGGTTGCTTTTGGCAATCAGCATTGCCATTCCCAATGGTTTCAGGCTACTGTGTGTGTAGCCCAATGGTGGTTTTAGGCAGTGCCCTCCTGTGCTCACAACATAGGCAAACATGGGTGGTAGCCTATTCTTCATGTTTTCCCTGTGCACTCTCTGGGGAGTTCTGGCCATCATGATGTTTTCAATGCCAGTAGTGCACAGGTTTATGGTAGGGCTTGGATGCATGGATAAAAACATCCCACATTGTTTTATGGTAGGGCTTGGATGCATGGGTAAAAACATCCCACATTAAGTCCCATTAAACTGTGGGTAAATCTGTGGGAAAAAATGCATCACACCTTACACACAGTATAATAAGGGATCTAATGGGTTCTGATGTGGGTTGCTGCTGCCCGTGGCTTTAGTATATTAAAATAGAATTGCCCTCCCTGGGTTAAGAACAGATATTTAGCAATGTTCCTAGAAATGGGCAATTTGCCAGGGACTGGCTACATGCAGAAAAAAGTAAGAATGCTAAGCAGTATCTTGCTATGGAGTAATTATCTGCGTCTGAAAGATATACTAAGTGGTTTGAAAACCTGCAAATAAGAGGTTTGTTGTTTAACCTCAGGACAAATAGATGTCCTAAAGCTTCCTAAGGGAAAATCAGAGCAACAAGTATACCCAAGCAAGGCAGCCTGTCCCTCTAGCCAAAGAGTTGGCTAGTGTTTTTGTCCCCTCTATACTCACCCACCCAGAAAGTATCTAAACCTTATCCTCAAGGATAAGAATTTTAATCAAAGGGAAGTGGCAAATAGATTCCTGTGCTTAATGCCACACAAATCAATTAGCCTGGCACTATGTCTAAATGGAAAACTGCATACAAATTAAAGGTTTTTATGCGCAAGGAAATATTTTACACATAATTGCCTTCTTAATCTTAAAGTAGTTATTTGTACCTATTGTGTAACCTTTTAAATTGTACTGATTTGAAGTCATAAATATCAATTTGTATCTTTTGGGTTGTGAATGCCCTAATTTGAAGTACTATTGATTGTCTGATAGCATGTTTATGTATACATTTGTCCAAATTATTGTTTTCCATTTAAGCTTTTGTGTTTCATGGAAATTGATCTGAAATAAACTATTTACTTACCTAATAAAAGACGTTCAATACTTCATAAGTTAGTTTACAGATAGATGACTAAGGATGTTTTAATTTTGGGCAAGCAAAAAACCTTTCAGTAAGGCATTCTACTCAATAGCCATTTTTGGAGTTGATCGGAACCCCCAAAACTCTTAACCATATAGGTCTGCTTGTCTTGTTTTAACTTATATTTGTAATACTGTGGCAAATGCACCATTTACCAGCTTTTTTGGATAATCTAGATTGTTCTAATTGGTTGGTGGCACTTTTTTATTGAAAGAGAAAAAAGTTTTACTTAGATGAATTTCAAGTCCTTTATTTTTTTACAAAGGTCAAAAACAAGGATACTTTTTCTATTTAGATGATCATGAAACAAAGGCACTTGGGAAGAATTGTCCACAAAAAGAATGACCTTGATTTTATAATATATAAATATATATATATATAATTGCCTGAAGTCAGGCCATCTGTAGGAGACGTAATGAAACCATTAATCACTCCATTCATAAACAGACAAACGAGAGATGGTGCTAACTTGCAACATTGGTGGACTCCCTTTTGAACTTGTGAGGGTGATGTAATATTACCAGCCAACCCCTGTTTTACATAGTTTCACTATTGGAATTACATGTAAGTAGTGCTATTAATAGAGGTATGGCAATATTAAGATTTCTCAGAAATGTCTGTTAAAGGGAACAGGGAAAACCATCAAAGACATGTTTAAAATATATATATATATATATTACACAGCGAATCTTCACTGAACTTTGCAGAAAAAGTATATGGGGCACTCTGATTTTTTTTGCAAAGTTTGGTGATGTTTGGTTCAGGGGAGCAAAGTTATACGAGGGGTCCCATAGACTGAATGGGGAAAAAAAAATTGCGCACGCCTACAGGTCAAACCGTTGGATGGATTTTCACCAAATTTGCGGCAGGGGCTTGGTTCCGAAAGCATGCTTTAGTAAATTTGGTAACAATCCGTCCAGTACTTTCCTTTAAAACGACCAAAATATATGTCTCAATAAATGAGTGATATCTATGTCCGCTCTGCAGTCACATTTCCCTGTTCGCTCCGCGGACATGATATCGATTGGCCAGGGGGGGTGGCGTCATCACCGCGGACATATGACATCTTCGCCGATTGGCTACAGCGAGCCGTGATATACGTCAGAATGAGTGGATGTGCCTGACAACTTGGAACCGAAGACAGCGCGCTACGTACCAGAGGCGAAATGCTGTTTTGGCAACTGTTTTGCTCTCCTACAGTCCGTGGCGAGGATCACAGAGTAAGAGATGGGTTAAATACTGTACTTGTTTGGCTGGTAGATGTTAATTATGTATTCGCCATGGGAAATGGTGTTTGGGAAATGAATTTGATTTCCATCAGTGTTTGCAGAGGTTTAAAGAGTAAGAGACGGATGAAATACTGCGCTTGTTTGGGTGGCAAATGTATATTATATATTCTGCATTGGCACCTTCTTCAGGATATTTGTACATGCAGAAAATGAAGAATCTAATAAGGATACTATTTTACTATTTGAGTCTGTGCTGTGTACAGGCACTTTGAAAATGTTCGAAGAACACCTGTGGCGTTAGTGACCATTGACTTTCAGTATATTGCGCTATTATATTACATTTTCCTATGGTTCTGTTATTAATTAGTACGGCACCATGGTCGTGACATGCTGCGGTGGTTGTGGGCAAGGCCTAGAGTGTTGGGTGCATGGCCCTAGGCCGTAGGCCGAAGGCCATACTTCCAAGACTGTAGGCCCTGCCCACACCCACTGCAGCATGTCACGACCATGGATACACGTGTAGTATTGATTATCAATTACATGGTTGAGGGGAGAGTGTACAGTGTTGGGTGCATGGCCGAAAACAAAGTTATAAGCACTGCAGTTATAAGCCAGTGCACATCCACACATTGCAATAATATCTATGGACAAACAGCTGGAAGTGCAATCTCTGGCCAGAATAAGTGAAGCATACCACACCTATCAATACACCCGTACTACTGTACATCACTAAGGTGGTTGTGGGCAGGATGTACAGTTTTGTTTCCATGTCTGCGGCCCGTAGACCATACATCATACTCCTAAAACCCTAGGCCCTGGACAGAAACACCACATCATATTACTGCAGTGCATACACTCTTCCTGTAGGTTAACATGTCAGATGGTTCTGGGGAGGGTGTACAGTCTTGGTTGCATGGCCAAAGCCCATGCACCCAGAAACGACCTTGTTAGCATTAGAGGTGTAAGTCAATGTACACCTATACATTCAAAAGTATGTGGACATATATCTTAACGTCTAGGTCCTGCCATAACCCACTGCAGCACATTAGACAGGCAAGTTACTGACAGTGTTGCTTTGGTGGAGTGGCTGTTTCCATAGAAAGAACAGTTTTTGGCTGCCTTATAACTCTCCTACCCTTGGCCGAATCGTCGCCAAACTTTGCAAAAAAAATATATCGGACACTTTGATTTTGTTTGGAAAGTTTGGTGATGTTTGGTGCAGGGGAGGCGAAACTTATAAAGGGGAGAGGTTCTCAAAACGTCTCTTTTCTCCTTACACTGAACAGGGGAAAAAGATTGTGCTAACGACCATGTGGCTCTTTCCCAGATTGGTTGAAGAATAGCGTGAAGTAAGGCAGCTTTCTTAGGTGCCCCCCCTATCTTTTAGTAATGTTTTTGTGTGCACGTATATCGGCAGAAACACCTCCAAAACAAGAGAGCATTACACTTCTCACACTCAAGTAGTACTATTTCAGAAGGTGACCTTTGAGAGGGGCCATTGAGCTGTGGAAGCACAACATGAGAAAGTGGAGTTTTCTTGTCTGCAAAATTGTACGTTTGAATGGAAGTTCGTGCTTACTGCACTACGACCAATTATAGCGTGTGGCATAAAATGTGTTTTGGAATAATATTTCCCTCACATTGGCCTCTTCAGTTTTGTAAACTAAGGCCATCATCTGCAGTGTATGCTTGAAACAGCGCTTCTGAAGGTGTACGGGAGTAGAGGTTCTCATAATTGGATTTCAATATGTTGAATCAAAGCAGGAATGTACTTGGCTTCTGAGTGAAGGCCACTTGAGTTGCTTTTTTGGTTGACCGCTCAATACGCCCGCGCATCCGAGTGAATGTAAAGGGGCAATTGTTTTTTGACCTTGAGCGCAAGAGAAACTTACTCGCTATTCACAGAATGAAAGGGTCGAAAAAAACAGCAATTGATAAGGTTATGTTTTAAAAAGTTTGTAAGGGACATGCAATATCAGTCAATGAAGATTCTTCGCTGCGAACACATTTCTGACTGATTTGCGGAAAAAGAATGGAGGCAGTAAATATTTTGTAAGTTTACTTTGGACAACTCTACAGCGAACTGTGCTTTATTTCTGCGTAACTGCACATCTAATTGTGCTAATGTAATTGACGCATTTTTTTGCACATTTTTTTTGGTCTTCTTTGAAATGACAAGACGTACATTTTTGTTTATTTGCCCACTCTTTTTTTTTCCCATAACTACTTTATCGTCTTTCTGTATACTTGGCTTTTTGGTTTCTCTTACGGCGCATGCAAAATCTTGGCGTTTGTAGCCTCCAACTATAGGTACACATGGACATTACTAACACATTACTAAAATGTCAACTTTCAGCCCGTACTTTTGTGTAGCACTTTGCACATTTTCTGTGTGTTTTTAAAAAATAATTTGGTACAGGTTGGTTACTGACACATATTTTCTGTAACCTTCCCCCCACTAGGTATATATTGCGTACTGTGCGTGCCATGGGTTTCAAATCCCGAGTGAGGGCTTCTTCGGATGGCAAATACAACTGCTGGTGAGCGGTTGCCTGTCCATAACAATAATGTGGAATGACAGTGTAAACCCGCTTTGTCCGTTCGCTGAACTCGCTATTCGGAGCAACGTGACATCATTTATGGTGCTGTAGCCTCAACGTCATGACGACTTCTGGGAAATCACTGCAGAAACAAAGCGACTGCTACAACAAAGACCCCAAAATGTTTGTTTAAGCAAAAAAAATGGGCTCCTGATCTTCAACATTTGCAATGCCTCCCTTACAAGCATTGTAATCATTGCATTGATTATGGGATTATTCCGATGGTCTCTGCAAGTTTGTTGTTAAATAAACCTAATTTGTAACCTGTAAAATGGTCACGTGTTCTTTAGCATTCCACTGTATTATTTAGAAATGTAAGTTATTAGCTTGTACGTCGCTGAATGTTTATTTACAGGTTCTGCGTCACGACACGTACTTGTATTTTTTGCAACCTACAATGGAAAGGGAAGAGGGGCTATGTATGCAATAACCGCCTTCCCTTGCTATGGCGGCCATCTTGAAAGAGGATTTTCTTTTGTGATCCACACTGCAAAGTCGCCTCGGATTGCAACAAGTAAACAACATTTTTAGTAGCACACGTTACTGCATTACTAATTTAGACTATTACTGGCAAACATTATTGCGTCAATGTACTTTACTGATAAATATGGAGTGCATTGAGTGTATTCAATTTTTTTTTTTCCATTAAACTGTGAAAGGTCGTAATCTTTGTTTACGGGTGGCTTCATTTTTTGCCACAGCAGCCAATAAGGCAATATGCGAACGGCAATGAGCAAAAAGGCATCCAATGGTAATTTGAGTGGGTGTATGTATGGCAACAGATTTTGTTCGTCTGTTGTGTGCAAGGTAGCGACACAGTTTCTTATGCTTTCACATTACACCACTGCTGCTGTTTCTTAGGGAGGAAGGCAGCCTTTAGCTGATGTCTTTTCCAAATAAGTAGAACTATCACTACCAATATATAAAGTGTACTGCATTGGCAATCGCTGTATACCAATATGTGTTGGCGTTGTGTAAGGTAAATGTTGAAGGTGGACATTCCTACATGATTATAAAATCTATTTCCACATTGCCCAACAGGCAAACTTCGTTCATGTAAGTGTGTACTGATTCCAGGACATGTAACACTGCTGTACGAAGGTATACTTTCATGTGGCATTCTTTGGTAGGTGTATACTGTTTACCAAACAACACTTCCTAAAGGGACCTTTTGGTTATGTTGCACTACTGAAAATCTGTGACATTCAGTACAACTTATTTTTCTTAGCTACACTTATACTTAAATTGTACTACTAAAAACTTTTCAAGAGGACGTTATGGTTAAGTTGCGCTACTACACACCTGTCAGATTCTCTAAAAAAAAACCTGAAATTCGGCAGTTATGGTAAGCTAAGCAACCATAACTCGCGCCACCGTGCACTGCTAAGACTAACACCTAGGACATCAAAGATGACATCACAAATGTCATTGATGACATCACATGTGCATTTACTTTTCATGTAAACTCTGTACAAGGGATTCAAGTGTCAAGGATCATTGGAATAAATATGATGAGCGAATTAGTGCATTACCCAATGCATTGATATAAATAGCATTCTACTATGAAGTTCCATCCAGTATACTAAGCTACTCATGCAGAAACGTAGGCAGTGTGTGCAGCATACATGATGAAGGTGCAATATTCATAATCTTGCCATGTTGAATAGTGAAATGATAACTGCTTTCTTACTAGAGTTTTGCGTACTATGAAACATGGAATAAGTAGCTAATAAAACCCACTTAATACATAATTGCATTATTACAGACAAAACACAAAGAGCCAACAACACACACAAATATGAGTATATACAGGGAAAGTGAAGTAAGCAAAAAAGCAGAAGTAGTAGCAGAAAGAGTTCATAACCTAACTGATTATCTTTATGCAGAGAAATGATTGCTCTGTTTCAAAGCTGCCACTTACCACATGTATGTGTATCACATTATGTGACTGGACCCTAAGGAAAGGAGTGTGAGTACAATGTATACAAATATGAGTATATACAGGGAAAGTACAGTAGTAAAAAAACAAAAAAACTATGAGAAAGTGCTGATAACCCTAATGATTTTCTTCATGCACAGAAAGGATTGCTGTCTTTCACGCCTGTGTCTTCCGCTATGTATATGTTTTATCTAATGTGACTTGATCCTAAGGGAATTACTGTAAGAACATACTTGAAGGATAAGTCTACAAATATAGTACCTTTTCAATTTTTTGTTTTTGACTGTTACTGAACAAAAGCATGGGGCCTAGATATGTCAGTAAATGAAAAAAGGGGGAGCCAGACATGTGATGTCATCAATGATGTCAACAATGACATTTGTAATGTCATCATTGATGTCCTGGGTGTTAGTCTTAGCAGTGCACAGTGGTGCGAGCTATGGCTGCTTAGCTTACCATAACTGGCGAATTTCAGTTTTTTTTTCGGTTTTACTGTGAACCATAAAGGCACATTTGTATTATGTCGTGTTAGTGTAGTTTTTTAGAGAATCTGGCAGGCGTGTAGTAGCGCAACTTAACCATAAGGTCCCCTTAACAAAGTGTTTTTTTAGTGTACGTATATAAGTTAACATTCCTTGATATAACATACTTTGAACTAAAAGAAAAAGTCTAAAACTTTGGTTGGTAGTGCAAATACCATTTTGAAATCCAGCCGGTAATTGATTCATAATTGTATTCTCCTGATCCCAGTTAACACCTTTGCATAAATCGTGTCACTAGCATCCAATTACAATATAGGGCGATAAGAGGCTCTACACAATCTTGCTTTTAATGTATTGGTAAAATCTCTTCTTTGGCTTTTCATTTAGACAAGAGTGATAAAGCTGTGATGGCATTAAATAGTCGATAAATGAACGGGCCAAACTAGTTTACTCGGTTTTCAAAATGTCCATGGAAATCATATCTGGGCCTGAATCTTTATTGCGTTTGTGACTTGTTTGCTTTACCATCTCTTCCTGATTAAATTCCAAAGAGATATAAAAGCACCTTCTAAAAAAAATGATCATGGCTCTGGAGTGTAGTATTTCTCAGTTCCTTATACAGTCCTTCAAAGTGCTAGGACCAACAATCTTGAGCAATAGTACCATGCACCATCTTATTCTCATCCAGACAGCTCAGTGAGAATAATTTCCAAAATCTGGAGCTGTTTTTATCAATTAGTCTCTCCAAAATTATTTATTTTTATTTTTCATCAGCAATATTCTTTGTTACGCTTACAATTAAATTGTTACTGTTATATCGGGCCAAATGAAGAATGTCCCAATCCATAGTGGCTTTCGCTTAGCCAATCTGAAATCCACAGCACACCAAGTTGCATTCTTTATCATAGGTTGTTTGACAAAGGCCCCAGACTTCGTGGCCTCGGGTAGATAGTATTCACAACATCAACATAAACATCCAACATTTCTTTATTCGAAATGGGTGGATCCATTAAAAACATTTTCTGAAAACGGTAAAATGCTTTTGCAGATTACATGAGTTATGCTTTCAACATCTAGTGACTCCCACACAATTGAGTGCCTAGAAGGGCCATGAATTCCAAACGGAATGTTAAGCAACACTTATTATTCATTGAGAGATTAATAATGTCATTCGTTAGTTCCAAAACTATTGAGCAATGATCACTATCAAACCACTCCAACAAAGCACATTTCTAACAGATTGTCATCATTCAAGTTAATTTAAAAGGTAATCAGTGTGGCTATTCCTTTGTCCAGAAACAAACGTCGGTGCTGCAGGCTTATCCCCATTGGCCTTCCCATCACATGATAGATGACCTAGATTAGACCAATTTTGTGCTACTTCGAAAGCATTTTTATGCTTTATTCTGAGGAGTTCCTTTGTAAGGTCAGGGGTATCCCATGCCATATCGTGATAATCAACTACACCATTGAGAAATGCAATAAGTGAAGGTTTATATCTCCATTCAGAAGACATGTGGTCCTGGACTTGGGTTGTTTTTCCTGTCCGCTATATGTGATCTTACCAATTCTATTGTTTTTGAGCCATTACCAACCAATTATCTATTATACCCATATAATAGGTTTCATAGTTTGCATTTAGAACTGACTACACCCACTCCATAAGAACACCACTTGGTCTGTCTCTGGACCCTTTAAATGTCAGATTTTCAAAAGAGACATATCCTTGTAGGCATGTTGTGTGAGTCAGCCATGCCTCTTTCTAAAAATACATGGGGCCTTCTGTACAAAGCGTTTTGCAATGGGGATTTCCCATTCAAAAATGCTTTTGTAAATCAGGCTCATGATCTTTTCTTATAAAGTTAAACCATAAAATGTCAGTTACATTCTTTAATGATCCAGGGTTACATGCCCAGTCTGGGTGAGAAAAGATGCAGTGTCAGTTTTAGTCATACACATAGTACCATTAATGTGTGCTATGTGTCACCATTTCCTCAGGCTCACAGGGTAGGGACTGTTCAATATTACCACTATTTAAAATAACCAAGCCATTATCAGTAGTATTGTTGTAGGAGGCCTTGTTGCATATCAACATGAGACATACTCTTGTAATTTACTTGTGAATATATAGTAAGGAGAGGTCTCAGTTCAAAACTGGAACCAGACGGATGGTAAATCTACATTGAAGTGATAATGCGGACAGAAAGATATTAGTTTCTCAGATCAATGTGAATGTATTCTTTACAAAAGTCACTTAATGTAGGATGCTATGAACATCGTATTTTGTCATCTCGAATTACTGAACAGGACCGTTTTCTATTTTCAATTTTTTAACTCCTTTATGTAACTTTTACATATTAACCATATAAATCACATTTTCGATTCAGCAGTTCTGGTCACAGTTGAAACATCGCTTTCATTTCTTCACCAAACAACTAGAAAAGTGGTGAGCATGAACAATGTTAGCTGAGCTAGAATTGAACTTATTAATTACTTTCTTCTCATGCTTACAGACAAGGCATTCATTTCCTGCAGCAGCCTCTCATAAGTACTTCAATTAATGGGAAGGTTTTTGAAATGATTACCAGTGACCTCATATGGATCTCCAGTCATTAGTAGGGTTGACTCACCACTATTACGTGGATAATGGGAATCCAATAATTGGGACCTACCAGTTGAGGTCAGAGAAGCAATTCCAGAAGGCAAATCCTGTGGTGATTTTGGGTGACAGATTCCTTTTGTGCACCAATTGAGGCAGACATCTTATTGTGCATTTGTGGGGGCACTACATTGTCTAGTGAATGTATATGAGAGACCACAGTTAAATTCAGGGGATGTTTTCATTCTCTTCACAACTTAAATCATTTATTGTCTGCCAGAAGTTTGAAACTATTAGAAGCTGGAACAGTAACTAAATATGAGGGTCTTCACATGTTTCATAGGTACAGAACCCCTTTGAGGTTCTTTGTTTCCTTAAATGATCACTGTTTCTGTTTCCTATCTCAATTACTGCTTTGTGAAATACAACCAAAATATTATAATTCCTACTACATTTCTGAATCTCATTCCTGGGCATGTCATATGATGCTAGAGTATCAATGAAAACAATCAATGTAAGGATGGGGAGTGGCATTGCCGGCATCTCATGTCTTTGGTAATTGTTTAGTACATGTTCTAGTGGAACACATATTCACCCTGTCTAAGGACTGATTTAATTTGCGATCAGAGTCATTAATTTGTATAATATCAGAACGATGAGATATAATACAATTTAAGGCACATGATCTTTCTCTTCTAATTCAAACACTACTATTGCTATCCGGAAATGTCAGCAATGGTTTTATTTGATTAAGTAATACAGTAGCCTTCGGTTTACCAAATACCATAGATCATTTAGCTGATTTAATCTGAGATAAACTTGAAATATTTTTTACTCTTCTACACTCTGCGCAGAAAAGTACAATAGTACAATACTGATAAGCTTATGCAAACATAATATTCAATAAATAAAGCTGAGTCAATAAAATGGCTAATCAAAAAGACAATTAGGCAATCAATAAAAACATACAAAATAAAAGGTACCAGTGTAAGGAACGCCTGATGGCTCAAAAGGGTTCAAGTGTCTGACTCCCCCAAACACAGTGATACAGGGGGTCCAGCTCACTTTTGCCAACCTAGAATTTCGCCAAATGTATGTTTTCCAATTTTGTTTGCTCTTTCTTTGTGGCAGGATGCATATGGTAAGTGGAGGTAAGGTATACATATGGATGGGGTTGAGGATAGTAAAAAGAATGCAGGAGTTCACCCCCTGCATTTTGCCACAAAAAGTGCAAAAATCAATAAAAACATGTTTTGATGAAAATTGAGGGCAGTGAAAAATGTGCAGCAAACATTCATAGAACCATGCAGGGCACTCAGAAAGCTATCAGTACAACAAGACCGCTTTGTAGGACATTTATACTCATGTGAATTGGCCCTGAATAATGGTGTTTGAAGCCCTTTCAGTCAGGACTTGTAATTGGAAGAAAGCTAGACACCTGTCTTCATGGTGCAGCCTCCACACCCTGTAGACCAGCCTGGCCCAAAGGATGAAAAGTGTTTGGGGTCGAGCCAAGTAGCTGTTGACGTCAGTATTGGAGCATAGTCCTCATTCCAAATTGATGTATTGATTGATTGATTGATTGTTTATTTGTATAGCGCTTATACACAATGTGTTTCAAAGCGCTTCAAGGAGGGAGGGAACATGGGAGGAATACAGTTACATTCCTACAAATGTGAAAAATAACTATCATAATCAGCCTGACGACATTTCAGTGCAAGTGCAGGGAAGAAATCAGGGTTGCGGGAGGATGAGGGGGAAATGAGACAAAACAAGCGGTTACATTGCTATGCATGACGACAATTGATGTAGTGCTGAAAAATTTACAAGTGGAGGGGGTGGAGGTTATGGAGTGAGGGAGAATGAGAAAAACAACACAAGAAACTAACATACTAGGTCTGACGAGGATTCAGAGTAGTGCTGGGGGTACGTGGGAGTAGAAACAAGGAGGGAAGGGGGAGAGACAAACAAGCTGCTATCACAAGGTCATGAGACAAATGATAGAGTAAGTGCTAATGAACAGTAATATGTACTCCCAAGAGGTTGATGTAAAGATGATTTACCAACACAAAGCTCTGCTGCCCTCGACCAACTGCTGTTGGGGGGACCTTGAAGAGATGACATTCCATGGAGGGATACAATTCTCTTACGAACTATAAAGGACAGCTAATGAAAGCAACATGGACATCAATCATGGGAAGACAAAGGGATGCAAAGCAATGCAACTGATAGGGGAACGCAACAGAAGGGCACACTGTGATCCTTGAATGATACATGCTTTTGATCTCTCTTGCTAATCAATCCTTCCCATTTAAATATGCTAATTTGATTGAAATTTCGCATTTGACTAATGTAAGTTGATTGTAGTCAATTTGCTTATTCCAACCTTCTGTTTCTAAATGAGCCATTCTAATTTTGATATAATGTTGTCTGCCTAGTAGTACTATGTTACCTCCATTGTCAGCATGTTTGATTATCAGTTTTGTAACATTTGTAGCATTTTCTTCTCTTGTTACATTGACATTTGTGCATGTTTTTTTTAAACATTTGTTTTCCAATTTTAAAAATTGTCTTTCGTTGTCAGGTTAAAAAATGTAATTACATTATCACTTGGTAACAAAGGAACAACTGTTTGATCTCATCACCAATCAATTTTGAAAACTAGATCCTGTTCAATGTCAAGTTCTTCATTTAGTGTATAGGTTTTAATTATGTATCTACTTTTAAGGAGCTTAATATGTTCTAGGTCCATTATAGATACATTGGTGACCAACATATTTTCTTCTGGAGAAGTTTTAGAACCTGTATTTCTGTATTTGTCAATGTTTTGGAAGAAAGGTTTTCAGCTTTATCTTTTTCTTTCTTTGTTGCATCAGTTTTAGATCTGGTTGTCATTTTTTCTGTTCTTTCTCCATTTGTGTTTGTTTTCTTTCGCTCTATACCTTGTCTCTGGGTGTCATGAGACAGGGGCACTGATGTTCTCTTTGGCAGCGCTGGCGGCATATCGCTATGTTACACCGATTCACCCCAAGATGGCGACCAGCAGTGTCGGTAGCGCTCCATTCCCCCAGATTCAATGTATGCATTGGTCTGCGCACCCTAGAGCAGCAGGCGTTTATATGGAGCTACGAACAGAGGGACTTTGCATAGCTACTCCTCAATACATGCGCATGGTGAGTTTGTTTCTAGCCTCTCTGACTTCACACTATCCTTACCTTTTTCGGTTCCTTTCTAACCCTAGATTTCTCATTCCAGACCTTGCCAGTGTCAACACACATCTCACGTTTCTCCCCGCTGTTTCACACAGACACCGTTGTGCCGGATAGCAGTCTGCAATAGCGTTACCTAGGCAACCCGTACTTCATTGAGTCCCATTGACATTTTCTCCTTGTCTCACCTTTGACAGCTACATCCCGACCTTTCCAAAAAACCCTCTCGGGAAACTCTGCATTTTCACGCGGTCATTCTGCAAACAGATCAGCCTCTCAAACCGATAAGCCCTTTGGTCAAAGTTTGGCTCTATGGCAATCTTCACTGTATTTCCCGGCAACCGGTAGGCACAAGGCTTCTCCTACTGCTCTGCTTACCACTCTCTCTTTCCACCCTGCTTCTCGTACAATCACACATACTTGTTTCTCAACAGCTTCCCAGAAGACAGCCTCTCAGTAATATGCCTCACTCGTCTCTCACTCACTAGCAAACCTTGAAGCTGAAACCACAGTACTTATGCCTTTCTCCAGAAGGGATTCAGGGTAATCACAACCATAGCCATTTTCATATCAGGGAAGGGTGTTGACTACTGTAACAAACTCCCTTCTTTGTTACAGTTCCTTGGCTCCATCTGCACACTGAAGACGGTACCTTGATAAACGTTGCCCTCTATACAACCGCAGATCAGACCTCTGAGACATCGAGACTACATCGTTAGAGGCATCACAGGGTTTCATTCCCTAGAGGGTTTCACTGGAAGCCCTGTCCATTCCTAGCTGTACTTGGCAGGAAGGGGCAGGGCGACCAGGAGAATTCTCAAGTCATCTCCTGCTGCATCTATCCAGGTCTGTGCTGTACCCTTTTTGCATTTAATGGTCTAAAGTAATTCATGTATTACACTGGGTGCTGAGATTTGGTCTAAGAACTATTTTCGTCATACCATGTGTTCCGTTACCTTTTATTTATCTTTTGATTTCAGCTAGATAATTTCCTTTTAATACTCCTTCTTTTGTAGTGCTGCTTGTTCCCAGATGATCTCCCTCTTATTTCCAGCTTCACTTTATTGGCCAGAGCACAATCTTTTTTCACAGAGTAACCTCTTGTCATTTGTCATTGAACCTTGTGTTTGAAAATTCATTTAATAATTAGGTATACACTCTGTCCTGTTTGTAATCTTGTTGAGCCCTAAAGTATCTTCTGGATTTGAAATATTATTTTTACCTTCAAATTATTTTGCAAACTCATCTAAAGTCCTATAGTTCATTTTTAGTAGAGTTTGATCTATCAACATTACCTATGTCATCCTTTAGTTTAAGGATTTGAACTGCACATTTGTTTATAAACGTATTATGCATGTCTCATGAATAATGTAATCATTCTGAGTGATTGTGTAGAGATGTCCTCCCATAATTCGGTTAGTTCTTGATCATCATCTTCAAATTCAGGAAATATTCATATTTGGAATCCTATTGGAAATCTCAAATGTTCAAGGATCTGGGTGAAGGTTGCAATCTCACAAAATGTTGTAATTTCCTTTTAAAAAATCATTCGAATACATATTCTGTTCAAATCTTTACTATCAGAAGCTTGTTTTGGAAAGATCATCCCAGGCTCCGTCTTGAATGAAAAAGATTTAGAATATGTTTATCAATGTTCACTTTGTACAAAGTAATTGTGTAAGTTAAGTGGAAAAAGAAGCTGGGGAAAATTCCCCTTCCAAAATACTTGAAACTCCCCTCACTTATAGGTGAAATGATGGTTACTCTTCAAAGTTTTGTTGATGATGTCTATTTAAAAATTGAACATACATGTAAAGAGACTAAAATAAAACCATTATCCTAAACATAGATGCACATGAACAATGTAATTGACTGAAGTCTAACATGAGTTTAAAAAACATAATATATGTTGCCTCAAACCTCTGATCAAACTGCATGACTGTTAATACCCCTGGCCACCTGCACCGACTTGAGGCCTGCTATGCTTGTTAAACCTGCACGTGAATCGGGTCAAGGTGTCATGTTTGAAGCCACCCCCAAAGATTGCGTATTTCCAAGATTCTCACATCATCAATATGCCAGGACCTGATCTCTCACTTCTGCTTATTTTCAGATTCTCATTAAGACTGAGGAGAGGCTCCAACTTTATCATGTGCAAGCAGCATCCAAACTCTGTCAAAACATAGAGGCATCCCTGTTTGCAGAAAGGATACAGTGCTAAGAATCCATTGAGCCAGTACCAGAGAAACCAGGGTCACACATCAATATCAGGCCATGAGAAACAGAGACTGCTTTATTGTTGTCTTGCAATGTAAAAACACAGCAACCTACTTCTATTGGGAACTGACTACACTAACCTGACCTGCCGCTCCTGACCAAATCGAAACCGAAGAGCATTCTGGAAAACATCACTAGGCCCATGCGACAAGTGCATCCCACCTCCCACCAACACAATACGTCCTTGCATTCATATTGAGTGCTTTCTCGATATCCACTTAAGGTTACTGTGTCATATGATGACTTCCTGATTAGAGTGTTCAGTGACTCTATGTTCTTTAGTACAAAATGTTATTTTTACAGGTCCTGGATTCGATATTGCATTTATTTTACTACTACTACCTTGCTGTTCTTGTTGCAAAACATCCACTGCCAATCCATGTCTCTGGAGACTATAGCCTAAACTTGTTTCATATTAATCTTGTCTCAAAAATCTCTGAGCTGAGTTTTGATACATTTTTGGGAATAGTGAATGGCATCTTTTGCTCAACCCGTCAAGTCTTTCTGCCCAGAATATGGTGTTGTTACTTTCTGGTATACCTTGGGAATGTCCTTCTTAGGGAGAAATTGATTTGAAGAAACAATCCAACAAAACCAGGGATTGTGGATGCTGCAAGATGCCCCTTCAGGATTGACCTAAGCAAAGAAACCAAAATGGAAGCAATATCAGTTAAAACAAATATTTTTCACCATTTCAGGAGATTAGTGTTGTAGTGTTGATGCAGGATGCCAGAGCACTTAAATTCAAATGGAAGGATTGGTAGTGTTTATGAATTTAGCAAGTGTATTGTAAACTGGATAACAGAGAATAAAATACATGCCTCACTGAAGAAAAAACATAGCACAGGAATGATGCACTCCTTCCTGGACTATACCTTTTATAAGAGTAATAACGGACATGGCATCACATTCACAATACAAGGAGTTAACAGTTGCATTGGCAACATGAGTGTGTTTAAACACTTTGTTTTCTCTCAGTCAGAGGGCTATGGTATGGGAGTACATACTCTGGAAATGTGTTAGGGGGAATTCTCAAAAATGTGCTAATTCTCTTCACCATAGAGACAGACCCCCAGCAACTTTGCTGGATTTTTGAGGACTTGATTTTTTTAACCTGGAGCGAGTGTGATCCTTTTTCCCACTCTCTCGTGTATTTTTGTGTGAATTTTACCTCTGTATTTCTTTAGGTTGTGGCGTCTGACAAACTAGGCATCATCTTTTACAATTGTGTCACACAGCACCTTCAGTGCAGTGGCACAGGGAAATATTGTAGATTTCCCAAGGTTTAAATACATTCTCTGGGATAAACTACTGTTTACCAGAGCAGTAAAGTGAAATTGACTTTACTTAGCATTGTACTTGCTAGACCAAGCACAAACTATCTTACAATAGAGTGCTGGAGGGGTTACTTGGAATCCCCTGTGTCTAAATGCTCATGTAACATTTTTTAGGTTACCCTTTCCTCAATTGACTGTGGTTTTGTTTTGAACTACCAAGGTTTGCTATTACTGCGACCGTCCGCGGACCTGGTAACGTTAACCGCAGGAGCCATCTTTTTCAAAATGGCGTCCAGCTATCCTTGTTAAAATGGTGACCAGTCTTCGTTTTTCACCAGGTCTTTGCGGAAAGGTCCATCTAGAGTTTTTCTCTGCGTGCCAAACCAGGTTTGGTGTCTTTGTTCATTTGCCTTTGGCGGGCTTCAGGAGGGAAACCCACCTCTGGCTCCAGAGTGTCAGGGGTAGGCAGGAAGTGAGGGAGGTGCCCGAAACTCCCTGTGCTTAGTCTCCTAGGAGACCCAAATGCACTCTGTGGTGATTGGCTGGCTGACTGTCCAGCAAGGAAAGCCACTCTGCAGGGTGAGTTGCAGCTAGGCTGGAATGAATGGGAGAGAACTGACTAAAAGGCAAGTCTATTGGCTTGTAAGGCAGAGTCGACCACTGGACGAAGGAACCTAAGAAGAGCTTGAAGAGGACGGCTGCTGCAACTCCTGGACCGTTGGTTTGCCTGGTGAAGCCCTGCTGCAGGTCCAAATCAGCATGTTCGCATTGACAGAGAAGCCCTGCAAGGATGACTTCTCCTTTTGAGTTGGCAGGACCAATCAACTCCCAATTAACCCACCTGGACACCCATATCGGAGCTGGTTAAATTTCCTCAGAGTTGCTGCAGGAACCCGTAGAGCCAGGGAGAGGGACACCAGATAGTGTGCGTTGCTTGTAAGCTGGCCTAAAGCTTTTGGAAGATCCTCCAGACTCCCATGAAGCAGGACTCACCAAGCATGATCCCCCTCAGTCGAGTGCGGGACCTCAGATGTGAGGAAAGTCCACCTTGACAGCCAGGAACCACGCTTATTGCTATTTGCTGTACCGCAAGGAGCTGAAACACGAAACAGCCACCGAAAGTAAACTTTGCCGGTTGCAAGCTTTGACGGGGCCAGTACAGTCCCATAATCCCCTGACATCCTCCCTCTTGTCCCCACAACTGAGGCCCAGGAACACTGAGATCTGCAGAGCTGCACAGGAACAGAAGTCTTCAGCTGCATCTTTTTCTTCTTTACCAAGGTACTGTAAAACAAGTCTAAGAGAACTTATCTCTTACTGTGGAAGTGCTTGTAAATTCTGCAACTCACAAGTCTAATCAGATTGTGAGCCTAGATTTGGTTCTTCATTTTTTCAAAGACTCCAAAGGCTTGTGCAAAGACTTTTCCATTTACTTACCTGAAGTGCTGTATCCTATACAAAGACTTTGGCCTATTGACTTTGGCTTAGCCTATTGAATTGAACTACTCTTCTAAGTGTTATCTGAAAGTATGTCCCTGCTTATGAATATTTTTACATTCTTGTGTTCTAATGACCTTTGCCTTTTACTTTCTTTTTAAAGAGTATTCCGAATGCTAACAGTAAGATATTAATGTCCCCAGCACCCTTGTTACTGAAGTCACCTATGTGTGTAGGTTGTGTCTGTGGGCCATCCCAAAAGGTTCTTGTCTGATTCAGAAACTCAGAGTGTTCAGTATTGAAGTATATTTGTGTGTTACTATTCTATAGCTCCCTTCTGAGGAAGGCTTTATAACTGACAGATAAATAAATGATGAATTGTTTATGCAAGAAACCTTGAGTGTAAGCATTTATTTGAATACCTCTAACTGTGAATCTTTGTGTAACTCCACTACAGCTCACATTTCCCCTCTTGAGATAAGCCTGGCTGCTCAACACGCTACCAAAACTGTGTAGTACAAGCTTATACCAAAGGTTGGGTTGCCTAGACCTGTAGTCACATTTGTTTGTAGTGGTCCCAGAGGGTACTGCATTTAAACTTTTGCCTAACAAGATGCTGCTTTAAGCAGCCCTTAGTGTGGGTGGTGTGGATTCCAAAAGAAAGGAGGGAGGAGAAATTTGAATTGAGGAGTGATGACAATGGGGACATGGAAGTGCAAGTGAAGAACAAAGAGAATGAAAAATGAAAAGCAATATAAGCCAGAGTTACTAATAGATTCAAGTAAAAAACCAAGATAAGGGGGATGTTAAGAAAGAAAATCCAGCAATTAGGAAATAGACTGAGACTTCGAAAGGTAATAGTCTAAGTTATAAATCTAAAAATAAACGTATACTGAATAAATAGAGAGTGGGATCAATAGCTGCTTTTCAACTTCAAGACATGCATTTAAGTCAGGAAGGTTTCAGTTCTAGTTGCTGGCTGTTGAGGTGCCCAAACAAGGGCCCCTCAAAATAAGTTTAAAATCAACCAATTTAAAAGTCATAACAAAGTTGTGGAGTCATGTAAAACATGGGTTTAAAAAGTGAAAAGGAATAATAGACCCCAGCGTTTATGGTTCATAGGATGAATCCTTCCATTTGAAGCAATTTATTTTCAAGTTTTATCAATTACCTGGCCTGCCTTGTCTGGGAATAGGTTTGAATGTGGTAGTTGATTTTAATTTGTATAAATCCTATCTCTCTAAGAATGTGAGATCCCATCTAACACAGAAGTCAATATTGTTACTGAAAAATCTGATATCTGGCATGTGACTGGTGGAATTTTTGAGATCCAGAAAAATACATAATACTAATTATCCAAATAGTAATAGGCTGCACTCCAGAATATATATCATCGTAATATAAATAAATACACTAAAAGTATAACTATGCAATATCAACACAATCTATATATCAGATTGCTCAGCAGTCCCAATTAACATTTCAGATGGGTTGAACATGGCCTTTTGACAAGAGCCTATTAAATGGTCTAGGATTCAAATAGTCAGCAAACAGTATGTTGAATAATTCACAATGTTCTATAGTGAGTTTGGGGATCCACATATTTTGCCGGACACAATTAAATTCTTTGTTTCAAGACAAATATCCTCCTACAGGATCAGCAAAGACAAGAACGTCAGGAATTACTTGATACAATAAGCTACATTGAAGCTGTCTGTCTTTCCTGTCAAAATTGCAAATTGATCCACTGCTATGAGGCGAAAAATAATCAGGGTTTAGCCGACTGGCAAAAACCTCAACCAAGATGTAATAATCAGTTGTGTAATTGGTTTAAAAAATGCTAAAGTGAATACTAGAGTAGGTGCAGTTCTAAACAGTCCATTGGATAATTTAGGCAATTATTCTTTTCAGCAGTTAAGTCATCATTGCCTAGGGATTTACAAGTAGACAAAAATATTTCCACCTATGGCCTCCATTTTTACACCTTACATTAGATAACGGATTGAAGATATGTCAGACTAGACACTTCTATATTTTCAAGAAAGGTTGACTGGGCACCTTGCACCAACAAACCTATGAATATAATAAATCTTTGAGTGAATATTTCCTTTTGCCTAAACTCTTCATTTGTTGTTTCATCTATAAGTGTTTATATTTCATTATTGAAATCGATATGAATAGCAAGACTAACATCATCTGTAACATTACTGGCCCCTGGAATGATCACAATGTCATCACCTTTTATATCCCTAAATACACTACATCCAAAGCATTATCGCAACTGAACCCAGCCTCATGGTCAAGAAATACCTGCAACATCACACCAGAGAATATGCTCCCACTGCTACACACTATCACTGACCATCAATACTTAGTCTGAGATCCCAATCATATAGTAGGCCAATAAAGACCAATTCATCTCAGCAGCAAAAACCCATGAACAAGCCATTTTCCAAGCAAAGAGTCTTACCTACAACGAGTGAATAGCTAAAGCTAAAACAGGCCCAAAAGAGCTATTTGCCATTCTACGAGAACTGAATTTCCCCAGATAGTTTCCTCAAGGACATTACATGATGCACCAATATCCAAAAGGCACTCCTGGATAAAATACCCCAACTCCAAAACAAAATCTTCTATAAAAAAAAACTACTCTTATCAGATACTGCAGCTGCCACCAACCTACCACTCAACCCCAAAAAACGATTTGAATTCAAACCAGTCTCGATGCTAGAAGTCACTAAAATCATCAAAAGCCTGAAGCACTTGAGATGCCAAGGAGACATCTGCCCTGCCCCCTTCATTAAAGAATGAGTGGTAGAATGTGCATCCTTTATCACATCGCTCATTAAAAACTAATTTGCACAGGGTTACGTCCCTAACAACCTGAACGATTCCTGGTTCCTCCCAACACTTAACAAAACCCACATTAGACCCAAATATCCCCACCAACTACCGTCCTATCACCACTGTTCCTTTCTTTCTCAAAATCCTAGATAGCACAGCATACTTGCAAATACAGAAACATCTCGAATCTAATAACCTTCTCGGCCTACACCAATCCGGCTTCCGTCCAGGACACGCTACTGAGTCAGCACTCTTAGATTTGAAAATCCAAAGGATGAGATCATAGATAATAGGAACCTAGCCATCTACTGCTGCTCGCCCTCTATGCTGCCTTCGATCGAGTGAATCAAAAAAGCTTATGCCAACACCTCTCTTCTGTAGCTCAGTTCTCCACTAAAGCCATATCCTGGATCGAGTCCTTCCTATCAGATCACACATTGAGGTTCTACTGAAGGACTAGTCTTTTGTGGTGTACCTCAAGGCTCATGTGCATCACCAACACTTTATAACATTTTTACAAAGCCCCTGTTCGACCTCTTGGACGAACAAGGCGTCCCCTATACCAATTATGCCGACGATACGCAGATCCTCCTGCCTATCTCCAGGAACTATAACAAGGATTCAATGCCCCCAACAATATTTATCAATTCATCCAAGCATGGATGGCACAACACAAACTCTGCCTAAATGACGATAAAACAGAACTCCTCTTATTAGGGACCCAATCCCTACTAAATAAACTGGATGGCGACTACACATCTTTCACCAAAGATGGGAATCCCATCACTGTCCTGAAGGATGTTAAAACTCTAGGGGTCTATATATACTCTTCGCTCTATCTAACAAGGCAAGTTAATGCAATGGCTCTCGGCAGCAGCCTACCCAGCAAAATGCATTAATGCAATGCAGACCTTTCTTAACTCCAGAAAGTAGCATCACACTAGCTAGAGCTCTTATACTGTCTATACTAGATTACTGCAATGCCCCCTTTGCAGGCTCCTCCACAGTCAACACCAAAAAACTACAAGCCATCTAAAATAATGGCCTAAGAGCATCATTGAACAGCCCAGAAAAAGAGCACATCTTGGCAGTCGGACACAGTGGCCACTGGCTGCCTGTCCAAGACTGCATCAGGTTCAAAACTCTCTCCATCACACAGAAGTGCTTAGCAAACACTGCCCCTACATATCTCTCCAACAAATTTGCCAAACCTCAATTTAATAGACCCCGAGCCACTACTTTGCTTCTCCTCACACTCCCAAATTCAAATGAGAGAAGGCAGGGGGCCACAGCTTCCCAGTCGTGGCTGCCAAACAGTGGAATGCCCTCCATCTGTCTCGTAGATCAGACTGCTCCCTTTGGTCCTTCCACAAAAGACTCAAAACTTGGCTCTTTACGAAAGACTTATAGATCACACTGCACTGCATTCTGCCTAGCCCTGCCACACTTTTTAACTTTGCCACAACTGTATTCTCTACTTCATGTATGTACTTTAACCAGCGCCCAGTTGGCCGTGGGTTCGGTGCCCTCTCCAAATGTCAAAAATATCAAATGTAATTAATTAATTAATCTTGCATGGTGAAAACAACATGTTTCTGTAGACTCTGCTGGTTGCATTTTCCTGCCCGACCTTCTGCTTTCAATTAATTGGGGTGTATAAAGAAAACCATCCATTCCAGTAATGAAGAAATCCCAATTTTCTTGGAAACTGTCAAATCTTCCCACAGGCAGTCCAGAAGTGGGTGCAGTGATTTGCACCCCACCTGGCCCCCTCACCACAGAAGCTCTATACTGGACTGAGCTCAAAGCAATCAATTCTTATAGGTGGGAATATCCACTGTCTGAGACAATTTATTTCCAACTGTGCATATGTTTATCAGCAAAATAAGGCATCATACCCAGGGAAAAGCTGATGACAGTATATAAAACAGCTGCACAAGCAACCTGACAGGCAATTCCCACTTTGTTGAAATCATAATGGTCTAGTGGCTAAACAGACTTCTATAATGGGGATAGCCTCTATCCTGCAACCCCTGCCCAAATAGGCTGATGTTGACATCAAGAAATCTATTCTCGTTTTGACATCTTACCTAGAGGCGAGTTCACGCATGATTAGGACAGCCAAATAGATTACTGTGAATAACAACGGGATGCTACATATGACTGTGAGCCATTGTGTACAAAATTACAAGTAAAATCACTGAAGATAGTAGCAGATGTATTTTTCCTGAAAATCCCCTTTTGATGCATCTAAGGGTTTTGTGTTTTATTGGACAGAAGTCAAATTGGAAGGTCATTTCTTTCAACTTAATGACAATTTATAACACCAAATGTGTGTCAATGTGGCTCCTGATATAGCGTATCTCTATGCTGAAGCTATTTAGAAGTCATATATTTATACTGTCCCAAGACAGAGCTTAACTATTTGGAAAAAAAGGTATATTAAAGATATTATATTGATATAGGAAGGTAGTGAAGAAACAGCAACTGCAGTCACAGAATCGATTTAATTGCAGAACCGACACTTCAAGTTCATGTCAACAAAGGATAAAAATAGGGTGATTCCTTTAGTACAGTAGTAGATTGTGTACTGAAGGTTAAAGCTTTCAATATGCCACAAGCTAGGAACTCATTATTTAATTATGATTCTTTCCACCCACAATTCTCAATTTTGAAGGCAGCACAGAAATAACATCACCAAGGTGATTATGAGAGAGATGCAGAGAACTTGGACAACCAATTCCAACAGAGGCTATGCAGGGAATAGGATTAAAAAGGTTAGGAAGAAAGCAAAGAACAATCATAGGGATATCATCCTGGAGAAAATGGTATGTTAGGGGTTTCTACAATGTGTTAGCCGCATGGGTGCGTTATTATTAGTAATCCGTCCCAATACCACATGGCAATCACAGCACTTTTAAAAAGGATGTACTAATGTCAAAGCGCAAATTGGAAAATGACCCACGTATAGGTTGAAAATGTAGGCTATATAAGCAGATACAATGCTTATAGGGGCATGCATGTATAATGAGTGATTAGGTGATGCAAACAGGTAAAGCTATTGGTAGTAAACACACCTTGTGTATGATGACATTATAAGCTTGTAATGACTAAAAGATTAGGGGTGTCTAAGTAAACAGCATTGTGTTTTGTCGCAGTTTACTAAAAGGTAACACTCAACTCAGGGAATTCCTTTCCCCCCAAGCAAGGTGGCACACAATAAAGCATTTTTATTCAAGTTCACTTTGGTGAGGCCTCTAACCCGTCTCACATCCAACCCCAACAAATATCCTATGTCACCAATGGACTAGGAACCAGGCCGGTGTATAGTAAGAATATCTTTATTAATGTATTGCACAAACAGACTAACATCAGCCACCAATGCTGTGGCAACAGCCAAAATCACAACTATGGGCCTCATTACCAGGTTTTACCGGCAAGGCTACCTCCAAACTCGCACCCGTGAATGGGCAATTACCATGCTATTCTGGCACAGCCAGATGCAGTAATTGCCCTTTTGCGGGTGCCGGGTCCGGTACATCCCATTCCCATTTGAGCACCATAGGGCTCAATGGCGAATGGGGAGGGTGGTAGCACTGATACTGTTAATAACTGGTGCTACCATCATGTTCTGCTCGCGGGTGCAGGTATGGCCACCAGGTCAGAAGGTGGCTGCAAGGGCACCCACAAGCAGAACTCTTAGTGTGGTGGTACGGTAGCAACGGTGCCAGTAGCGATACCGGCGCTGTTGTTGCCATACCGCCATTCTTGTAATGAGGCCCTATGACTCGGTTATATAAAACAACACAGGTGAAATTTTGAAGCATGCAATAACAACTTACACAGAATTAATTTCAATGTATCTGATAGAAAACATTCACAATCTAATACAGGATCCACAGGAATGACTTACTTTGAAAAACATTATTTATTTATTTAATATACCAGATAGCCTTTCGGCTTTGTATATACAACAATACACACACAATAGATATACATAATTCACATACACATTTCATCATGATAATATTATCACTTAAAGGTTAAAATGTCTTTTTTTTAAAAAAAAATATATATTTATACGCAGTTCCACACCACTTGCAGAATTAGGAACTTGAGCTTCTACCCAGAATGGAAGAGGGAAGAAGGTGAGTTCTGAAGTGCGTCCTATAGAGAAGAGACAAACATTCAAAAGTTCCTTTCTCCTCAGGATGCTCATGTACAACCTCTTGGGTGATTTTCAATTCACCCTGGGTCCCCCTTCATTGGGCTCAGACCCACTGTAACACAAAACTTTCAATTGATCTCCCTCTTTCGGGCTCGGACCAAACCCATGTGCCTTTTCAAACTTTCTCTACTTATTTGAAATTTAACTGAGCGCAGGATTTTACTTGACCTGTCGCAGGACCACTTCGATTCACATTTATTTGTTCTCTTTCTGCCTCGGACCAACTATATCTACTTTTATCACTTCTCAACTGGGTACCTTACAGAGACCTTCGATTGAGCACCCACGTGGTGCCGGACCACTCAGTCAAAGGTAGTGTAGCTTGCTTTAAAGTTCAATCGTGTCGAAGGCACCGAGTACAAGGCTCCTGTCCTGAGCCTGATTCAATGCACAACACCTCTCCCTGGATCACGCTGCCTGGGATCGACCAGGAGCTCTCCCCTTCGGCATCCGCGCTGCAGGAGCAGCTGAGAGCCCCCCTCTGAGAAGAGGTAAGCCGATGGGCTTTATTGGGCTCTGCGAGGAACGTACTCCGCCACGATTCGATTTTGAAAAAATCTGCACAATATCTTTGTTACCCAGCAGAGCGCAACTGTGTGCTTTTCTTCTACAACAAGAGCCGTTTGAATCCACTGTGCTTTGTTTGAATGCACGTTTTGCTTTCCATGATGGCGCCGTGTTTATCTTGGTGCATGAAAGCACTGCAACCAAGCTGCTGCTGATTGGTGGCACTCAGCCATATCCCTCCCACCTCTCCACCGGTAGGCGGAAGCCGGCACTCGTGTCGAAGGCACCGAGTACAAGCCTCCTGTCCTGAGCCTGTCGTTAGCCGGCCGAGCCTGGGCCAGGAATGCTGTCCATTGCCCTGTGGACCATTCCAGATGTGTATCTAGTTAACAGTGCCTTAACACATAAGTTGTGGACCTAGTCCAATGTGCCTGCATTTGAGTGTACACCAAGCCCTAATGCACCCTAATATTTAAATTGTGTATCTAGTTAACAGTGCCTTAACATTTGAGTCGTTGTATCTAGCCTAACGTGCATGCATCAGAGTCCACATCTAGCCTATTGTACCCTTTATTTGAGCTGTGTATCTAGCTTAATCTGCCCAACGTGAGTCTTGTACCTAGATCACTGCGCCTTCATTTTAGCTCTGCATCCAGTCCATTGTACCCTAACATCTGAGTTACGCTTTTAGCCTATTATGCCTTAACATTTGAAATACGCATTTAACCTGTTGCACTCTAATATTTGATTTTTGCTTACAACCTACTGCGCCGAATATCAGTGAGATGTATACTCAATATATGCGACCTACACTTCAGATCTATTTCTAGCCTATCATGATCTACAACCTGAGCCACAACCTGAGCTATAGCCTATGAAACAGACATTTAGCATGTACTTTTCCCACTGCGCCTCATTTTTTAATGTGCCTACCGCTAGCCACTGAACCTTAGTCTATTGACCACTGTGCCCCACTTTTGAATGTGCTTACCTGCTAGCCACTGTGCCTTAGGCTATTGACCACTGTGCCTCACCTTTGAATGTGCCTACTTGCTAGCCACTGTGCCTTAGTCTATTGACCACTGTGCCTGCCCATTGTACCTTATTCTGATTTTGACTACTTGCTTTCCCGCCTATCGCGACCCAGTCAGCTCCCGCTCCACCTCAAACTATTCTATTGCCATCTAGTCAACCTCACCCAACTACATTCAGGTCTCACTCTGACCACCCATGGCAAACCTCCACTTTGCCACTCTCACCTTAACGGCTACAATCGCCCTGCTCCACCACAACAACACCACCCGCCACAAACCCCGTCCACAATCGCACCCAACCCAACATCCCTCATACACCTCGACTGGGTTTTTTCGAGGCCCAACATATTGACCAGCCTAACGACGCCCTCATCCCCATAGAATGGATCCGCCGATTTGCTGCTCTGCCCACGCCTTGGAACCCATGCACATTGAAGGACAGAAACCTGAGACTCGGCTCTCGGTTCTTAACCCTTAAGACACTTGCCAAAAGACACTCCCCTCATCCCACACACAATCAAGCTAACACCGCTCACATTTTGAACATCACCCAAACAGCCCCCTTGAGCACCTCTGAACAGCCACTGATCAAGGGCGCCCTCATCAATGCCCGATCCCTGGTCGCCCATGAGCTAGATATCGCAGACTTCATCTCTGCCAACAACCTACACTTCCTGGCTATCACTGAAACCTGGCTGCACCAAGCAGCAGGCCCAGCTCTATCCCTCGTTATTCAATACTAAGGAAAGACCGGGACATAGGTAAAGGAGGAGGAGTAGCCTTCATTGCCAAAACATCCCTTGGCCTTAGATTAACCCCTCCGCCCAGCTTCCAGTCTGCGGAACTTCTGTCAGCCAAGCTCCAAATCTCTGCTACACAAACCGTACTATTACACCTCCTCTACAGACCCCCAGGCCCCATCACCACATTTGAGGAAGAGATATCTGACCTCTTGACCACCAACACCGAAACAGGATCTCATATTATCCTACTTGGTGACCTCAACCTCGTTCTCGGCGACCCAAACAATGCCAATGCGCTCTCCTTGGAAAGAAAACACCATCTCCCAACTAGGGTTCAAGCTCAGAATCACAGACCCTACCCACAACAAAGGCAGGACCCTGGACTGGCTAGCAGATCTCAACTGCTCTACGGCCATCACAAAAAACGAGCAAACTCCATGGTCTGACCACCACGCCATTTCCTTTTCCATCCAAGGGAAATCACAACCAAACACTCCAACCCCCATCATCCCTCAAACCCTCAACAGAAATAACCGCAACATTACCTTACAAAACCTCCACCCACTCATAGACAATATCTGTACCCCCACAAACTACGTTAACCTAGATGCGGAGAAACTTGCTGACCTCTACAACAAAACGTTAGAATCAGCAGTAGACACCATCGCTCCACTCAAACTCACCAAAGCCAAACCGGCAGCCCACATGAACAAATGGTTCACACCAGAGCTAAAAATCCTCCGGAACTCCAAACGAGCCGCAGAAGCCACCTGGAGAAAAACGCCCAACCCATCCAACAAAACTCAACTCTTGATAGCAGCCACCACCTACAAAACTGCTATCCTCAAGGCCAAAAAAGAGACATATGACAACAGAATTGAGAACGCCAAATCCAAAACAAAAGAGCTTTTCAATATCCTCAGGGAACTCGAATCCCCCCCTACACTGGCAGAAACCTGCGTGAAAGATGCAGACTGGTCTGAGAGGATTCAAAAAGCCCCAGCAGACAAAATCACCATGTTACAATCCAAAATCGAACAGAAAAAGCTTAGCCTATCCAAAAAAACAAACCATCCACTGTCCACCACCCCAAAAACACCCACTTGCCCCCCCCCTTCTCCTTCTCACCAATATCCACTAAAGAAGTAGAAAGCATCATTAAGGGCCTCAAACCCTCCAGATGCCAAGGGGAGTCATGCCCAGCTCCCATCATCCAGGAAGACGCCAACATTCTGGCCCCCTTCATAACAGCCCTCATCAACGCATCCTTCAAATCAAGCTCAGTGCCTAACAGCCTCAAGGAGGCCTGGGTCATGCCACTACTAAAAAAACCTAATCTAGACCCAAATAACCCAACCAACTACAGGCCAATCACCACCGTTCCCTGCATCCTGAAGATCTTAGACAGAGTGGCCTAACTACAAATACAGTAGCACCTGGAAGACAACAACCTCCTCGGTCTCAGACAATCCAGCTTCAGGCCAAGGCACGGAACAGAGTCAGCCCTACTGGACCTAAAAATCCAGATGGACGAGGCAAAGGACAAGGTTAATCTAGCCATTCTCTTACTGCTAGATCTTTCAGCAGCCTTCGACCTCGTTGACCATCAGATCCTCACAGAACATCTGATGATCTCAGCGGCCTTCTCTAACAAGGCGACTGCCTGGATCCAGTCCTTCCTAGCCAACCGAACCACCCAGGTCTTCTCCCCAGGGGCATCAGCACTCCCTGTCCCCATCACCTGCGACGTCCCTCAAGGCTTGTGCGTCTCGCCGACCCTATACAATATCTTCACTAAGCTATTGTTTGACCGCCTAGATAACCTGGGTGTCACATACACAAACTATGCTGACGATACCCAGGTTCTCATCACCCTATCAGGGTGCTATGATGAGGACTCCACCAGAATCAACAACCTATATTTGGAGATCCAAGTATGGATGGCAGAGCACGGTCTATGCCTCAACGACGAGAAAACTGAGCTCCTTCTTGTCGGCTCCCAACCATGGCTAAACAAACTAGACCCCCCGTTACGCGTCCATCAACATAGACGGTAACCTAATCACTGTAGCCAAAGAAATTAAATCCCTTGGGGTTTATCTAGACTCTCTCGCTCAAAAAACAGGTGAATGCCACAGCCTCATCCACAGCTTATACTAATAAGCTTATCGACGCCTGCAAACCTTTCCTATCTCCTTCCAGCTGCATTACACTAGCCAGAGTGCTAGTGCTCTCAAAAATTGACTACTGCAACACCCTCTTTCTCGGTATGTCAGAACGCAACCTGAACAAACTACAGGTGCTTCAAAATAATGCCCTCAGATCCGCCCTCAGTATCCCACGACACGCCCACATCTCCAGCATCAGGCAAGATGCTCACTGGCTCCCTGTACGAGACAGAATCACTCTCCGATCCCTTGTCACCGTCCATCAATGCCGCTCCAATGACGCACCCAAATACCTGGCAGACAAGTTCCACAATCACACATCAACTAGACAAACTAGAACGCCATACTCACATTGCCTTACCGTTCCCAAATTCTCCCTAAAAGAAGCAGGTAGCACCAGCTTCCCGGTCCTAGCTGCCAAACTATGGAACGCTATGCCACCAAACCTTAGAGCAGAACCCTCCTTTTGGACTTTTGGAGCCAAAACAAAAACATGGCTTTCCAACAAAAACTATGCTTAATGTACTTCTTCTCCGCATGTCTCTGTCGACCATCTTGTAACCCGGTCTACTACACCTATTGTTGTTATATCACAGTCTTTATTGTATATTTTTGCCATGTTGTAACTGTCTCTAAGTCTCCGGCGCCCGGTTACACCAGGGTTCGGCGCGCGGTACAAATAAAGAAACTAAAGTAAACTAAACTAATCACTCATCAGCAGTTCAACTTCACTTGCGCCTCTCTTTGGTAAAAACGCATGTGATGTTCGTTACAGCGCTTGACATACAATGTTGCTGCTTGCAACCTTGGCTTCAACACAGACCAGTCTTGTATTGGTCTCCCCAACTCAGCAGCTGTGTTGATTTCACTGACACGGCGGCTGGTGATTCTTACCATCTTGACCTGGGGGGTGGCCCCGGGTACCCCCGACAAACAATGCAGTATACTTCAGCCTGATTTCCTGGTCTTAGCTTTCTTTCCTCGAGGTTTCACTAAAGTAATGGTTCCCTGTAGAAGGTCAACCCACAAACCTCAACAAGCTACATTGAAAGTGATCAGTGGGGTTCTAGAAGGTGGGATCTGGTGAAGACCCAGTGAATAACGGTTTCATTATGAGGTGTGTGGAAATGGCGCTCACTAAGAATTTTTCAAAATTTCTAAATATTTTTTGCCATGGGGGCAGCCGTGGTGCCTAATTTGGCTAATTTATATGCAAGTCAATTTGTGCAACTTTCCATCTATAGCGATGCCAACCCTAATGAGAACAACATGGTGACATGGCTCCGTTATACTGATGACATTTTTATTATCTGGTCGGCCCTAAGGAATTAGCTTTAGAATGTGTCCATTAGCTTAACTAACAGAATAGATATTTAAAGTTCGCCTCTCAATGAGCTCCATTGAGGTTACCTTTTTGGATATCACAATTTATAGCTGAGAAGGCTGTCTTTTGGTGTGTCCTTATCACAAGACAACTGATAAGAATTTCGTTTTACAATATTGCAGCCATCACGCCTAACACGTCAAAAATAACCTACCGTTTGGGCAATTGTTTTGCCTTTGGCGCAACAGCAGTAGTAGACAGCATCTTAAGAACACATAGTTTAAACTGTCAACTACACAAAGATAAAATGACACCATAAAATAAATTGGATGGCAGTCATCTCCATTCATGAAATGTTGCCATAACATCAACACATTACAGCACTCAACTTGATTATTATAGGATTTAAAAAATGTGGTGCGTAGCACAAGAAGACTTTCACATTCTATCACAAGGTGATAAAGTGACTCAGTGACTTCACAACTACGCAATCGACATTGCCTCATGTCACGACGCAGACCTAGGCATGCACCTTTAGTTTCTAGGGCCTCTGAATTATTAAATGTCATTAAAAGATAAGAACTGGGGTAGGCCTTCACATATTTGGGTACACTCACACGATTAAGATAGTATTGACAGTAATGGCCACTGTGTGTTCGAGTTGCTACCTCAACGATGTGGATCTCTTTACTGTACACTGCTAATTTCTTTTTGAGCCAACCTTTGACCTGGGCGAAAGGTGAACTGTATGGAGGTTGCACATATCCAACCAACCATTTTTCATGCATAATTTTAATGATGCCCTGTGTACCCATCGATCAACACCTTCAATTTTCTGAAAATCATTCATGTGTGATACAACAATGGTACCATTCATTAACTTTGTCAGAGTCTCATAACCAATGAGAGATCTACTTATATACTCTGCTTTTATGCATTTCATGTTGAATTCCAAGTGCAGATATTCGACTGATTTCATTGTGGGGAGACGCATACATTTTCGGAGAATCATCACCTCAAGTTTCAACAGTCGAGATATATTTTTGTGTCCCCATATCGCAACTGCGTATAAGAGCATAGCTCTATTGTTTGCTGTGTACAGCAACAAAATAGCTTCAGCAGAACAGCCAACATCCCTGCCAATAAAGGCGCTAATCGCATTGGCTGATATGAGACATCCGTTTTTCTGATAACTACTGCCTTTCCCAGGTTAACTTATAATAATAATATTTTGGCATTTATATAGCGCTATGAACCCTCAGGTATCTGAGCGCTGCTTATTATTACCCACGGTGTCTGATGCTCATTTAACAACCTTGGAAGGATGAAAGGCTGAGTTTGGCCCCGCCGGGATTCGAACCTGCATTAGCAGGCACTGCACGGATGTCAAAGTGAGCGCTCTACTTGCTGTGCCACTTAACCGACTAGGATACAATTCCCAGGTACTTATAACTGGATACCTGTTCTAAATGTGCCCCATTCATGGACCAAACATATTGTTTCCAAATTGTCTTTAGCGGAAAAAACATTATTTTGCTTTTTTTAATGTTTATATTTAGCCCATTAGCATTTGAGTAGATAGCCAATGCGTCAAGCAACTTCTGCAGGCCAGCCGGAGTGTAATCGAGCAGTAGCAGGTCGTCCGTGTATGCTAACCATCGCACGGATGACAAGCCTACTTTTACTGGATATGTAATAAGATTTTCGAAAGCGTGTTCCATGTCTGCTAAATATCAATTGAACAGGGTTGCTACCACATAACAACCCTGTTTTACTCCACAACTTGTGGGTATGCTAGCAGATAATTTCCCATTGGCATCTAGACGTATCTCCACAAAGGTGTCAAAGTACAGCAGCATTAGCATTTTGAGGAGCCCTTTGAGTATGTTCCAAGCACTAAGCTTGCACCATAAACAATTCCTGAACACTGAATCCAAAGCAGCTGCAAAATCGATTAGTGCACAGTAAATATTCAGCTTTCTTCATTGCCATGCATATACAATGGTCGATGCAAGTACTATTAGATTGTGGGATGTGCTTGAATGCTGGTGAAAACCAATTTGATTAGCAGGCAATATATTGTGGCAATAAAACCTGAGGCGGCGGGCCACTGTTTTTGGGTTACACCAACCAAATATACAGTGTTTTCAGCACCGGGATTTGATTGTTCCTGTGACACTAACACCTATAACATCAGTCAGTGGTCACATGGCAAGGTTACACAACAAGTATACCAGTGCTTCAAGTTCTAAGAGTCCTACAGATTGTAAACAGCGTGAGCGCGAATACAAAATGCGAATACAAACAACTGCTGCAGTCCACCTACAACATGCTAGTGGTATACTGACAGGGCTGCTAATAATCCAGCACCCCAAAACTATACAATCACCAGCATAGACACAATGGTAGTGATAGTAGTAAAGCAGCTCTACAATAATACACTCGAGTGAGTCTGACAATATAACATAAGAGAATACTCCTTACCAGATTTTCCAAATGACCAATTGAACAAAGATTAAAAACAGTTTGGATGATGATACCTTAATTTTCAATAATTGCTTTTTCATGAGCTTGAGACGGCATTTCATTTAATTTCATTACGTCTTATTCGCACTTCAAGTACTAACCAATCAAAGGTACAGAAGCCACAGTCTTAACAATGACTCACTTCACACTGCTGCCGCTGCTTCCCTGCATGGACTGTGAAACCAGCACACCCACACACCACGCAGCCAAACAGCGACTTGTGAAGTGCGTGTGCAGAAGAGTGCAGGCTTTTTTAATATTGACTTCTGGGAAGGAGGGGCCGTTGCTTCACACTCGACCTTAAATATAAAGAAATGTAAGGGTTTTAGTGCTCGTTTCAACTAACAAATATGTCAGTGCTCAGCATCAAGTCCTTGTTATTGTAAAGGCCGTTCCAGGCAGTCTCTTCAAAAAAGTTTGTGAATGATCTTTAAATGCTCTAGGGTCTGCTCCAGCACAACAGCGACTTGTGAAGCGACTTTTCTCCCAGCAATCCTTGCCCTCCAGCCCTCAATTTAATATGACCCCTTTGATTGAAAGGCAAGATGTCGGGACTGTGAACATAATTGAAAAATTGTTTTGCTGTTAATTTAAAAAGGCGCTGTTTGGTAAAGGAGTTCAATGAGAAAAATCGTTCTGAGCATGTTATTTAAAAGGCAAGGTTGGGAAAAAGAACACACTTGAAAAAAAAAGGCAGAACTTGATAGTTTGAGGTCAGAGAAAAATGAAAACAAAATAACATTTTTGTTTTGCACCCCACACGCAGTTGGGATACAATACTTCGTAATTCTGGATTAAAATGAATGGGAAATTTCGTTTTACACCCTCCACACTGACTTGAAAGGTGGTGGTTTATGGATTACTTATTTTTGGGATTATGTACACGCCCCCTCCTCTCTATGTGGAAGTTAAGGATTTCAGAAACAATCAACCAGTCAACCAAGTCTTTAATGGCTATACCAGCTGTAACACACTCGGCATGAGCTATTGCTAGTTTTGAATTCTAACAACCCTCCTCCCGAGATTCTATATGTGGGAATTAATGTATTTACTTTAATCAAATGTGCTTAGAATCAACACAGTTTCCCCCCTCCTCACACTTTTATGGAAATGTTTAAGGATTGCTGCTCCCAACACAATGCAATTTCAACAAAGGGTGGATTTCTAGGGGGTGAGTGAGATTTAATAAATTGTGTGAAGGGCCTACCCAGGTTCACTGCCTCCTTGACCCACCAAGGGAAGGGATTAGGGCAGTTGACCCCGCACACAATTGATGGCTATGGGATATCTACTTACATGGGAGACTTTTGTCAGGGAAAACAACAGGGCCCCTCTGAGGACAGCACAGACAGGTCTAGTCAAGGGCTTTCAGTTAAAGATTTCCTCCTGCACCCAGACTCCTTCTGCTCCTCTGGTGGCGGGTCCCAGCTAGCTTCTTTATTACCAAGCCACTGTCTCCAATGCAAGGATTGAGGCCTCTCTGCTAGTTGTTCCTTGTAAGAGTCCAGCAGCAGCTCTCTCCCCAAATAATTCATAAAAATCCCAGTTCTGAAGCAAACCTGCCCTTTTCTAGGGCAACCTTGTCATGATTCGCGCAGTCAGGATTGGCTACCTTGTTCCCTTCACCTCCCACCAAGATGCCCACTGGCTGCTGATAGGACCAGAAATTGAGAGATATGTATGATGTAGGCTGAGGGAGAGGAGTAGATGGATCATTTCAAATTGACGATTCCTGCATTTTTTGTTCTGAAAAGTATCATACTGTAATAACTCCCTTGGTCTTTCAAATAACGCCATGATGAGAGATATATATATATATATATATATATATATATATATATATATATATATATATATATATGGGTTCTATATTTTACAGCAAATCAGGCCATACTATTTTTTCTTTGATACGCCCTTCCTGAGTGGAGTTACCATTTTTCGTGTTTTTTTGCTGTGCCAAAATAGCTAAAATTGCGACACTTTCCAATTTAGGCCTTATTTTCATGATCTACCATGTGGCCAAATTTCCCATTGTTCAGGTGTTCGAAAATGGCAAAAATCATACTTTTATTACATAACGTAAATTATGCACATCACATAAATTTCGTGTTTGCAAGGTCACAATGGTCAATGTTTGCAGGGTCACAGGGTCACAATGGGCTTTTTCACCTGTTTAATTTGAACCCAGGATGGGCTCTATATGGCATACGCTGCTCCTTTCATGAAGGAAAAGCTGTATTCAAGGTGTAATCCATGGCGGGGCATAACCTGGCCTCAGTAGCTAGGTTTCCATTTTGCTGAAACAATGTGACCAGCCATCTGGTTTATCTGTGTTTATCTGAACATGTCCTTCTGCTGTCCTTCCTTCTGTCCTTTTGCTGGGCTTCAAAGGCCTTGCTCATTGCTTAATGTACAGTTTCATGGGAAGCTTAACCTCACGGTTACTTCTGCAGGACATGTTATTAGCAATGAATTGACAACCAGACATTCTTCTTGGTAGGCCCAGCTCCAACAAGCCTGGAGTTCAGATTTCAAAGGGTCTTTGTTCAGAGTTAAATGTACTTTTTATGGGGAACCTGACCTCAAAGGTCGTGTCTGTTGGTTTTGTTATCTGCATCACCTCAGTTGAAACCTCTCCTCCATCATTTCTTTGTATTTAGTTCTCTTTAAATTGACAACCAGACATATTTCTCCTAGAGAGCCCAAACCAACAGGTCATGGATCACAGTTTCTTTTCAGTGGAAATGCTCCTCTGCATCCATTCTTTTCAAAGTGCAGCTTCGATCAACCAAAAGTTTTTACTTTTGACATTTTGCATGGCATTTTGTTTAACTATTTGCATTGTAAATTACATTTAATTCTGTTGTTCATAACATATAGTTTTTGCTTCCACAATATTAACCCCAAGGTACAGTCAGAATGTTATCAAATAGGCAAGTTAACAGAGAGAGAACACCAGTGTTCACTTCTACCACAAGTAGGCCTCTCTTTTTAAATTATGTCATTTTAATGTTGAAAAGTAATTGTTTTTATTCGTGATGCATAGAAAGTGCTTGGCTTCACATAAGATTTCTGGATCACAGTCTCTCATGTTGTATAAAGGTAATGTACACGCTGCTATCTGTCTTTTTGAGTAGAAAGTGCAGCTTTCCATGTATTTTGCCATGCATTGGGCACATCCAGCATTTTTAAGTTTCCAGGCACATTTACCTTCACTTGAGCCATGAAAATATTTGAGCCATGGACACTGCAAACCCGCAGCATTAATATGAGACGACATGACATCTGCAGCCATGTGCAGGGCGATGGAAGTGTGAGGAAGCCAATTCATTGGTACACCCACAGTAGACTGTAGCGTCATGCAAATGTTACATTAGACTCTGTCCAGGGCGCTGGTTTGCCCACTTCCCAGCTCTGTTTTATTGAAGGTGGCACATGCCGTATGAGAACCAGAGGGAGAGTCACATGGGCAAAAGACCAGAACAGGCTTTATTATGTGTAATTGAAAATATCCTTTAGAGGCGGTGGCTACACCACGTGCACAGGACAATTAAAATTGTACAGGTTTCAAATGGTGAAGTACATCCACGACCTCCAAGGCTAGAGGATGTACTGCTAGGAAATTCATTGTTAATGTAACCGAGTAAATGTATCATAATGACTTTTCCGTATAAGGCTAATTGTGTAAAACCCATGAAAACACAAGCAGGCCGATTCATGGAATTAATGTGCGCTGAAATTTTCAGCGCAAGCATGCGAAAGCGTGCGAATCGCAGTGCCAGTGCGGAAATCGCAGCGAAACCCGCGCACAGCGATTCATTGAAGTCTGTGCGCGTGTAAATCCCAGGATGTGCGCCAAAATTCTGCGTGGCGCACGCTGGCACACACGTCTCCAAACAGCGTGCGCTACGCGCACAGCGAAATCGCACATAGCGCGGTGCTCACAACAAAAGTAGGAGAAACAGGGGGCGTGACACGTGGAATGGGGAACAACACGTGAAAATGTGGGCGTCACGGGGGAAGTACAGGAGGCAAAAGCGCGGAGCGCCCACACGCACGTTCAAAACACGTATTCATGCTATCGAACGGGGCTAATACGTGCGCCAAAATAGATGCGCTAATCCGGAAACACATACGCCAGCAGGAAGCAGGGGTACGTGTACCCGCGCAGCATACAAGTGCACGCAAACAACAAACAAGCTCAGACGCCAGGATGAATATACCGTTCCTAGCAGCAGTGGTCGTGGGATACCGCAGGAGGAGGAGGAGGATAGTCAGGCCCAGAATTTTCATACCCAGAACCAGCCTTTTCGGGATGCCTGATGACCAGGTGTATGGGAGGTACAGGTTTCCACCTCAGATAATACTCAACCTGGTGAGTGAGTGGGAGGATGACCTCACATCACCCACCCTGTGCTCCCAAGCACTCAGCCCCCTGGAGAAGGCCCTCAATGTACTGCACTTCTTGGCCACTGGATCATTTCAGCGGACAAGTGCTATAGTGGGGGGGTTGTCACAGGCCACGCAGTCACGCTGCCTACACCAGGTCTTGGCCATCATGACTGCACACCCATCAGTCCGCAGGCACATATACCTGCCCAGAACACCTGCAGAAAGGCAGGCTGCCGTCCAGGATCTCTACGGGTTGGCACAATTCCCCAAAGTTCTAGGTGCCATTGATTGCACCCATGTGGCTCTACGTCCCCCCAGGGCATCAGAGCACATCTATAGAAACCGCAAGCACTGGCATCCATCAATGTGCAGGTAGTATGTGATGCCAAGGGAATCATCACCACAGTATATGCCAACTATCCAGGGTCCACCCACGACAGTTTTATTTACAGAATGTCAACCCTAAACCGGGACCTAGAAGCTGGGCGGCATGGCGATACGTGGCTGCTCAGTGAGTATAAATGCCACAGCACATGCATGCATGTCAGATACTGAGTAATGTCACAACCCCACTAATGATACCCATCACCACCTCCCCAGGGGACAGTGCCTACCCTCTGAGCACCCACATGATGACGCCAATTCGGAACCCAACCACACCACCCGAGGTAAGATACAACACTGCCCACATTGCAACGCGGGGCATAGTGGAGCGCACATTCGGAGTGCTCAAGTCACGCTTTCTCTCCCTTGACCGTTCTGGCGGGCAGCTGTTATACGCTCCCCCAGTAGTGTGCAGGATCATAGTGGCAGCATGTTTCCTGCACAACGCTGCAAAACGCCGGGGCCTGCCGGTGGACATGGTGGTGCCCCCACATCCCCAACCACATGCACGCCGCTGGGCATGGGAGGGGAAAGGGCACGGGGTGAGGCAGCCCGTTCGCAGCTGGTGGCTAATTACTTCACCTAAAATCACACCCCTGTGGAGTGCACACATCCCTGGCACATACCTGCTGACAATCAATGATGATGACATAAGGGACAGTCAACTGTCACAACCATACCAGCCTGAGATTGGTCACCTGGAAGTGTTGTAACACTTACCACACTTGCATCCCTACCTACACAAACACCACCAATGCTGTGTCATCAAAATACACACTTCTATGCTGTTAAATTCATTACCCCCTTGCAAAATACAACATGACAACAGTGCCATGTCACCCTACCCCTGCCCAGCACCGCCACCCAACACACCATGGCATGTCATGCTATCTGAGAGCAAACAAAGCAATCCCCAAACCCTGACACAAGTGTCACAAAGTACAGTGTCCCTAATGGAAACTGGCCACACACAATATGCTCCCAGTAATGTAGAACTAACAACACACATGACCAAATACTTACCAACAATACAATGCAGCTACACAACCTCAAACATAGAAAAAACATGACAGTGCTAAGTTAAAGTAGTGGTAGTCTTACAACCTGATTATGCCAGCACATCGACCCCTTCCAACTGTACAGTGTTGCTGCCACGCAAATGTGTAAGTGCACTGCTTACAACATGAACTCCATCTCCAAAGTAGACGGCCTTGTGAAGACATGAGGAATGAACCTGCAAATTAGGAGGAAGACATGAATGCACAAGCACATATCAATACACCATGCACTGTACAATACAACAACAATATCCACTAGGAATGTATACACAGTATTGACTACAGACTGCCCACACAGCTCATGGGAGTCCAACGTCACTGTGTAATTCACTGTCACTTGGGCACACTCTTTGCAAGGCCATGGAAACGGGAAGCAGGAGGGGTGTGTGTCTCACGAACCCAAGGATCTAACCCAAACTCAGGACAAGCCTGCATGTGCCCAGCCGGAATACAGTGGATGCCCACGGGAGCCACAAAAGGCAACACACTGTAAAAAAAAAAAAAAATCAAAAATCAAAAATGGCCATGTGGGGGTGAGGGGGGGAGGCCACCCATGAGGTCCGAGGACAGGGTGTGCACCAACATCCACCTGTGTGGATGTTGGGGAAAAAAAACACCTCCATGGGCTCATGGCCTGCACGGCTATGCCATTGTGGGAGAACTGCTGCTGTCGCTCTCATCACCCTCTGCTAATGCATCAGAAGGTGGTGGTGCTATGGGAGGCAGCCCACGCAAAGCCCTGGTATGGGCCTCCATGGCAGCAAGCATGCGGGTGTGGAAGGTCTCGTTCTGGAGGATTATAGTGCAGAGATCCCCATGCAGCACCTGACCTGATGCCCCGATCTCCTCCCGAGTTGCCTGCATCTCAGCTGAGAGCGAACGTGTGAGCCGCTCCAGCTGCTGTTCTGTCCTCAAGTTAGTGGAAGCCTCAAGGTCAACAAGAGTCTCCCTGAGGTGATGGAGTTCTACCCTCAAGGCTTCCCTGTGACCCTGGGACTCTATTGATATCGATTGGCGTAGAGTCTAGTGCCGCCCGTCGGTCCCTGTTGGACGCCAACATGTCTTCCCTGTGTGATTGGCAAATGGAGTCTGTTGCCTGCTGTAGTTGCTCCATCTGCCTTTCAGGGGCGACAATGAAAGTGGCCACCCTCTCCATTGCTTGAGCAATCATCTCAACTGATGCTGCCTGTTGGGTTGCCATACCGTACATGGATTGTTCCCATACGGTATTGCCTGGTGGCATACAGCCACTGCGTCGGCGGGCACCACACCTATTTGGGGCAAGGCGATCTGCGCCTTGCTGTGCCGGCACTGCCTGAGGCTGCAGGACTGCATTCCCCCTTTGATCTGCTGGCCCAGGACCAGGATCAGATGTTGTGGAGTGTGACTCTGCATCCGTAACCGCCAAAGGTGGACTTACCAACACTGACATCCCCATAAAGGATTCTACCCCTGGTGAAGGTGGGTTGGACAGAACAGAATCCCTGCCAGAAACACTTACCTGCGACGGCACATAGGTCTCATCATCTGAATCAGCACCTGAATAGAGGTCTGGGGAGGTGCACCCAGAGAAACCGCTGGACAGAATGGTCTGCAGCAAGATTCGGTTCTCACCCACCACCACACCACGTCCCCCACTGGTGCCCGGTCGTGCCTGAGATTCCTCCTGGGTCTGCACCATCTCTTCAACCTCAACAGCATCAAGTACGTCATCCCCTGCAAAAACATGAAAGACATAAAATGGAAACAGGCATTAGCACCATAGCACACAAATAGGCCTGACAAGCTACAGAACCAGTACATGATTTACACATGTCCCACATGACTATAACCCTCCCATGCATGCACTGTCACTGAGTTGGAAGGGGAGGCAAAAGGCAGACACTGATGACACCAAGATGGAAGAGCAACACATTTGCTGCATGCTGGGTAGCACTGCCATCACACATTGGCCTGTGAGTGGCATGTCCAATACACATACATGACACATGCCATCACACAGATGGCATGTACCATAGCCATGGTACATTCCACAAGTACATCCATATGTCAGTGAATGAGTACTGTCAGCCATCCATGTGAGATGGACATGATGAGATGAAAAATGCTACATAGTGTGACAAAATACGCATGTGCCACACACCGCAACACATCCAGTGTACAAAAATACAGTGATTGCAGGCTGATGTACACATCAATGGTTGTGCATTTCAACATGACAGGAAACAACTATCATGTTCCACATTCAAACAGGCCCCAAAAATGTATGTGATCAGGCCAATACTCAATCAGCCTGAATGGTCAAATCATTCACCTAACAAGGTAACACATGTGGGCCAATGTGGGGTTCATCAATGACAGAAGAATGTCACAAATGTGACAATAGGGCTGAGGAATGCGTAGCAAAAGTGGGAGAATTGAAACAATCAGCCTGAACGAACACTGAAAAATACAAACAATGTTGTTGCAAGATGCCACTTCAAGGGCAACTGCTGTAATGTTGCGCTAAATTACTACTGTGGGCAGAAGGGATACTGTCACACCCAAATCCAAGGCCACTGAATGTTTTGGATGAAGCACATGGGTGACCCATACCACTCAGGCACAAACACCCTCACCTGGCACTCAATCAGAACCCGTCACCAAAACAACATACACATGCATTACACACACATGCATGGGCACTCACCGGACAATGCATCATAATCAGGTAGTTCTCCCACACCTTGAATCTGTTCCTCTGTGACGAAGGCCCCAGCAACAGACTCATGTTCAGTGAGTTCATTGTCCTCTTGTGGAGACCCACCACCAGTCACCAGAGTAGCGGCATGATTTGAGGCTTGTTCTTTGCTCTGCGTTTCAGGCCATTCCACCGCTTGTAGCAATCATCAGCTGTGCGCCTCACAAATCCAAGGACACTTATGCAGTAAGCAATGATCTGCCAGTGTGCCTTACATTGACCAGTTGTGGTCTTGGACCCTGCAGTCACCAGCATTTCGTGGCTATGTGCCGACACATAGGACACAAGTGCATTAAGTTCCGCGTCATTAAAGCAAGGCTTCCTTGACATGCCGGAGTGTGTAGCCGTGTCTGGGGTCTCAGCCTATCGTGCCAGAGCTCCCTTCTTCCTCTTCTTTAAAGGTGGAGCGGAGCCAGAGTGGCTTATGCCGCTCTGGTCGTAGGGGCAGAATCACCGGTGGACTGGGTAGAAGGAGTGTGGGAATGCACAATGACCATAGGTCTTGATGCAGGCATTGGTTGCAGGGTAATGTTGGCAGAGGGAACGTCAGTTTGATGGACCTGGACTGACACTGTCCTGGCTGGGAGAGTCAGAGCTGGGGCGGATGGAGCTGCAGCTGCCCCTGCAGCCTCCCCACCCTGCATACTTGGGGGGGGGCATGGGTGTCCCTGATTGTTCCTCCACACATGGGGGTATAGGTGCACCCTGCAAATCCCGGCCATGTCCCCTACGTCCCCTACCGTGCCCACCAAGCCCACCTTTAGAAAGTTGGCAACCTTTGCCTCCCTTACCGCTTGGTCGCCTCCCAACCATGGCACTGATGTTGTTGTGCGTATGGGAGTCGCAGTAAACTATTGTCCTGGGCAATTGGGGGTCAAAGAGGTAGGATACTAGATGGAATTCATACCCTAGTGCTCTAACAAGGCTGTCTGTGACCCCTGGGGGAAGGTGATGTGTCACGCAACGCACAGGCAGCCCAAAATAAAAAATTAACGTGCACGCAACCCCTCGTAGACCATGTGCGTGTAAAAATGAACCCGCACTACGCTGTGGCACCCAGAAACACAAAAATAAGCGTACGCGTAATACACACAGCCTACAATGACCTCTGAAGGGGAACGCGGCACACGGAGCAAGCACAGTTGCTAAGTACGTGCAGAACTCACTGTCTGCCTGGAAAAAGAACGTGAAAAATACGCGCAACACCCCCGCCAAAAGAAGAATTGTACGCTGTCTGAGGAGACAGGACAAAAGGAGAAGTGAACTCTGTTTGAGGAAACAGGCCCAACCAAAAATCAGAAAAGAGCTGTCAGAGGTAACAGGGAGTACAAACTAGAAACGCTGTGAAGTAATCGCGTGAGAACCGACAAGAAATACAGATTTCACCCACTCGCTCTCCACGAAAAGCATGTACAAGGAAATGGCGTCCTACACATAGCTTTTAAACTGGCCCACACGTACACGTCAGGTACGCATGTACATGGGCCCTTTCCTCCAATTACACGTGATGACACTCGGACGTGCAGTTTTTCCATGTGTGCTCTGTCATCACGTGCTATGAGGGAAACGGCCACGTGCGTAATGTAACCTACGCGCTTAAGCGCTAAGGGCCTTTGGTCCAATGAAATCGCGTGCGTGTGCTGATGCGCTTACGCGCTAAGGCCCTTTCCTCGAATTACACGCTGACGTGCAATTTTTTCACATGCCAAATCACTCCGTATCAAGCTGGCCACGCGAAAACACATGGAAGACCACGCTCCTGCCCAGAAGACCGAATTACTGCCCCCCAGAGCCCCGAGCACGCTCCCACCTGCCATCTGCTGCTGCCTGACTGCCTGCTGCCCACGTGCCCTGCCATTTGCTGCCTGCACGTCAGCCAGGGGTGTAGTTGCTGTGACCACCCCTGCTGGAACCGAAGACTCCAGACTGGGATTCCATCGCACCACAGCACAGCCCCAGGACCCAGTTGCCTACCCACTCCTGCTTCTGGGGTTGCCATGTCCAGCACAACACCATCTGGCAGCACTGGCAACCCTCAGCCAGAGAGGCAGAGGGCCACCAGCTTCACTGCCACCGAAGTTGGTGTCCTGGTGGAGCAAGTCCTGGGGCAGTATGATGCCCTCTTTGGAAGTTTGTGTGCCGACAATGAAGGACGGACCAGGATCTGGATGGACATTGTGACTGCCATCAACGCGGAGGGGGTGGCAGTCCACGACTTACATCATGTCAGAAGCGCTGGGCGGACTTCAGGTCCAGGACCCTCAACAAGACCAGCTGTCGAACCATCAAATGAGGGTCCTGGAACGCATATGCCCAGCGCTCTACGTCCAGATCCTTGAGAAGCAGACCCGTCTGGAGTCGAGCGGTAAGTGTACATGCATGTTGATAGTACGCTGTGCGTGTCGTGGTGTGCCAGTAGTGTGCAGGTTGTACATGTGTTTATGTAGGGCCATGTAGGGATGTGTATGAACATGGGCGTGAGGCTGCCACATTTGAGTCCTCTCAGTTGTGAGACACATTGATGGTGTATGTGTTGGTAAGCATGCTGGGCAAATGCAGGTGTGGGAGCACACATGTTTGAATTTCTGTGTATGTACATTGGCATGGTTGTGGCATGGATGGTGGTTCATATAGCATGTATCTGCACTGTGTACATGTGCATGTATGTGTATCTGACAAGTGTGCAACTGTGATGCAACATGGATGCACATGACACTGATATGTAGAAGGATGAATGGCAGATGTGACATGTATGGCGATCTCATCACTGCAACAGTTGGAGGAGATGTAGACATGCATGTAAGTGTGGTGGCGTGTGTGCATGTCTAGTGCACTCCTTGTGTTTCATGGGATGTCAGGCTCACCTTTGGCTGTTCATGCTGTTGTATGTGTATGGATGATGCTGCCTGGTGCAATATTGCTGTTGAAATGTTCATGTGTGTGAGTTAAAATGGCATGTGTGTCGTGGAGTGTGATGCTGTGTCTGTAGTTAAACAATGCCACTCATGTGCAACTGTCATGTGTGTATCAGTCCATTGTACAGTGCCCTGATGCCTGTGTTTTATCTCTCCCTGTCTGCAGTGTCAACTGAAGAAGAGGGCGGAGAGGGTTCTGTGGAGCACAGCGGCAGGGATCATCCCGCCAACCGGAGACGCAAGGCCCGGCTCCCCTCCCAGGTTGTCATCTTGTCGGGGAGTGAGGAGTCTGGTGCCGCGTCCCAGGCCGCAGCTGCCGATGGAAGGTCCAAGAGGCGGAGGTCGGAGTTGGACTCCTCGGCAGCAGAAGGGGCAGCTGAGACCCCACAGGGTCCGACAGAGGAAGATGGCACGGAGTCATCCAGGTTGGTGGGGGGTTTGGTGGAGGAGGAGGCCATGCAAGGGACAGGCACGGGTCTGGAGGTGGGGATTCCACTGGTGCTAGTGGTGCAGTGCAGGGGCAGGGACAGGAGGCAGCACAGGCCACCGCGGAGGTGCCTGTGTGTAATCCTGTCCCTGATCTTGTGACTGCATCATCCCGTACCAGCAGGGATGCCTACGTCCAGACCCGTTTTCAGGGAGGGGATCCACTTACAACAACTGGCCTTCCTCTCCCTGCGGACGTGGCTATCTGGGACCGGGTTGAGCCTGTCCTGGGTGGGGTGGCGTTGCGTCAACGGGCCATGCGAGGTGACCTGCAGTGTTTTCATGAGGAGACTGCACGACATCTCGAATGGCTCGTTGACCACGTTGACCTACTGGGACAGCTCACCAGGGCCAGATTCCTCCGTTTGCTGGACCTTGTTCCGACCCCCTCCTCAACTGAACCCCCTATGCGCCAGTCGTACTCCATGCCATCTTCCCACCCATGTATCACCTGGGTACCCTGTGGAGCGGCCTCTGACCCTGCGGCCAGGCTGGTGGAGGACACATCCCTGCCACAGTTGGGAGTCGGACGTCAAGCAGGGGTGGCCACATCAACAACTGCACCCCAGCCGGAGGAGGATGTGCAGGCCAGGGCATAGCTGCCCCAGATCCACGTGACTTAGTGACAACAACTTGCACCGCCACACGTAGCCTAGACTTGCTGACCTGGAAGTCAGCCTGGGAGTCATCCTGTGCCAGGTCAGGTGCCACAATGGGCTGGTCCAAGAGGGGCTGAGCTGGGATGATGTCAGCCATGTTTCCCTCAACCATGGGGGGGGCATGGGTGTCCCTGATTGTTCCTCCACACATGGGGGTATAGGTGCACCCTGCAAATCCCGGCCACGTCCCCTACCGTGCCCACCAAGCCCACCTTTAGAAGGTCGGCAACCTTTGCCTCCCTTACCGCTTGGTCGCCTCCCAACCATGGCACTGATGTTGTTGTGCATATGGGAGTCGCAGTAAACTATTGTCCTGGGCAATTGGGGGTCAAAGAGGTAGGATACTAGATGGAATTCATACCCTAGTGCTCTAACAAGGCTGTCTGTGACCCCTGGGGGAAGGTGATGGGTCACGCAACGCACAGGCAGCCCAAAATAAAAAATTAATGTGCACGCAACCCCTCGTAGACCATGTGCGTGTAAAAATGAACCCGCACTACGCTGTGGCACCCAGAAACACAAAAATAAGCGTACGCGTAATACACACAGCCTACAATGACCTCTGAAGGGGAACGCGGCACACGGGGCAAGCACAGTTGCTAAATACGTGCAGAACTCACCGTCTGCCTGGAAAAAGAACGTGAAAAATACGCGCAACACCCCCGCCAAAAGAAGAATTGTACGCTGTCTGAGGAGACAGGACAAAAGGAGAAGTGAACTCTGTTTGAGGAAACAGGCCCAACCAAAAATCAGAAAAGAGCTGTCCGAGGTAACAGGGAGTACAAACTAGAAACGCTGTGAAGTAATCGCGTGAGAACCGACAAGAAATACAGATTTCACCCACTCGCTCTCCACGAAAAGCATGTACAAGGAAATGGCGTCCTACACATAGCTTTTAAACTGGCCCACACGTACACATCAGGTACGCATGTACATGGGCCCTTTCCTCCAATTACACGTGATGACACTCGGACGTGCAGTTTTTCCATGTGTGCTCTGTCATCACGTGCTATGAGGGAAACGGCCACGTGCGTAATGTAACCTACGCGCTTAAGCGCTAAGGGCCTTTGGTCCAATGAAATCGCGTGCGTGTGCTGATGCGCTTACGCGCTAAGGCCCTTTCCTCGAATTACACGCTGACGTGCAATTTTTTCACATGCCAAATCACTCCGTATCAAGCTGGCCACGCGAAAACACATGGAAGACCACGCTCCTGCCCAGAAGACCGAATTACTGCCCCCCAGAGCCCCGAGCACGCTCCCACCTGCCATCTGCTGCTGCCTGACTGCCTGCTGCCCACGTGCCCTGCCATTTGCTGCCTGCACGTCAGCCAGGGGTTTAGTTGCTGTGACCACCCCTGCTGGAACCGAAGACTCCCGACTGGGATTCCATCGCTCCACAGCCCAGCCCCAGGACCCAGTTGCCTACCCACTCCTGCTTCTGGGGTTGCCATGTCCAGCACAACACCATCTGGCAGCACTGGCAACCCTCAGCCAGAGAGGCAGAGGGCCACCAGCTTCACTGCCACCGAAGTTGGTGTCCTGGTGGAGCAAGTCCTGGGGCAGTATGATGCCCTCTTTGGAAGTTTGCGCGCCGACAATGAAGGACGGACCAGGATCTGGATGGACATTGTGACTGCCATCAACGCGGAGGGGGTGGCAGTCCACGACTTACATCATGTCAAGAAGCGCTGGGCGGACTTCAGGTCCAGGACCCTCAACAAGACCAGCTGTCGAACCATCAAATGAGGGTCCTGGAACGCATATGCCCAGCGCTCTACGTCCAGATCCTTGAGAGGCAGACCCGTCTGGAGTCGAGCGGTAAGTGTACATGCATGTTGATAGTACGCTGTGCGTGTCGTGGTGTGCCAGTAGTGTGCAGGTTGTACATGTGTTTATGTAGGGCCATGTAGGGGTGTGTATGAACATGGGCGTGAGGCTGCCACATTTGAGTCCTCTCAGTTGTGAGACACATTGATGGTGTATGTGTTGGTAAGCATGCTGGGCAAATGCAGGTGTGGGAGCACACATGTTTGAATTTCTGTGTATGTACATTGGCATGGTTGTGGCATGGATGGTGGTTCATATAGCATGTATCTGCACTGTGTACATGTGCATGTATGTGTATCTGACAAGTGTGCAACTGTGATGCAACATGGATGCACATGACACTGATATGTAGAAGGATGAATGGCAGATGTGACATGTATGGCGATCTCATCACTGCAACAGTTGGAGGAGATGTAGACATGCATGTAAGTGTGGTGGCGTGTGTGTATGTCTAGTGCACTCCTTGTGTTTCATGGGATGTCAGGCTCACCTTTGACTGTTCATGCTGTTGTATGTGTATGGATGGTGCTGCCTGGTGCAATATTGCTGTTGAAATGTTCATGTGTGTGAGTTAAAATGGCATGTGTGTCGTGGAGTGTGATGCTGTGTCTGTAGTTAAACAATGCCACTCATGTGCAACTGTCATGTGTGTATCAGTCCATTGTACAGTGCCCTGATGCCTGTGTTTCATCTCTCCCTGTCTGCAGTGTCAACTGAAGAAGAGGGCGGAGAGGGTTCTGTGGAGCACAGCGGCAGGGATCATCCCGCCAACCGGAGACGCAAGGCCCGGCTCCCCTCCCAGGTTGTCATCTTGTCGGGGAGTGGCTATCTGGGACCGGGTTGAGTGTCATGATGCCTACCTCTAAGGAGCCAGGCCGGGCCCAGCAACCCCAGAGGCAGACATCATTTTCCCCAGGGAAGTCTCAGCGGGCCCAAGTCGGGGCCCTTTGGACTCAGTCCTGGCGCCTTAGGCGCCAGGCTCATAGCGGACCCCAGTCCTGGCGCCTTAGGCGCCAGGCTCATAGAAGAGGATATGTGTTTAAGTGCTTGGGTGCACACTTACCTGATGCAGACCTTGCTGCTTCATCCAGGCCCTCTTGAGGCCTGAATGGGACTACTTAACCTGTAGGACTACTTCACCACCCGGGTGTGGTCGGGGAAGGATACATACCTGATTGGTGGAAGGATACATACCAGGAACTTCTTCCAAGGCTATTTAAACCCCACCCGAACAGCCACACATGCTTCGCGTTGTTCTGCACCTAGCAGCTGGACGCTCACCGTGTCAGCTCCAGCATCCTGACTTCAGCCACGCCTGCCAGCATCCTGGAACACCTGCAAGAGGAGAAAGGAAGAGAATAGGAGAAGAAAAGCCCTTACCTGCTAAATCTGCATCCCGGAGTCATTTCTCCAACGGCCCTGAAAAGAAAGACATCATTTTAAAGGCATTTCGTTTCGATCGCTGCAGCGCTGCATTTTACTCCCCTTTGCAAGGCGCTTCCATCTTCAGCAGCGATCTTCCGGATTCAGCTACGCCCCGGCGCCTAGAGGAAAAAAGACAAGAACAAAGGTGAGAGGGAGAAAAGGAATAAGGAAAGCTCAGTTTCCTTTTAAGTCTTACCTGCTGGATTATTCCCACTGCATTTCGGGTCCTGCCGCTTCCTGGCATCTCCGGACCCCGGCCCCTATGGGGAAAAAAGACAAAGACATTGAATGAGCGAATGCAAAGACATTACCTGAGCGCTCATCCAGAACTGTTTCACTTCGGGTCGGCGCCATATCTCCGGCACTCCGAACCCCGGCCCCTAAGGGGAAAAAGACATAAGCATTAGCGCTTGCTGCAATTAGACAACGAACATTATTATTAAGCTTGAACTTTTGAACAGACCTTTTACAGCGCCTTACCTGAACAGTCAAGCTTACCTGAACTCCCATCAATCCTCAATCCAGTGAAGTAACTGGGTTTCAACGCGCCCCTGCATCAGAAGCAGGATGGAGAGCTCATCCTTCCAAACCCTAAGGTGAGGCTTCACGGGGAATCGTGGAGGAGGTATCGTGGAGGGTTGGAAGGGAGTGGGAGGCTTGAGCATTGTTCCACAGTTGGTAATACTCCCTTTTCACGCACAGGAGGGTATCCAACGAGCCAGGGGAGCCAGAATAGAGGGGCCCTTCCTGTCCATCTTCAGAGTTCTGCGCCTTCGACGCCGCGCCTCCGTGGGAACCAGGTGAGCGTTACAGAACGCGAAGCCTTACCACAATTTCCCACCTGGGCGCTATGGAGACTTCCGAGACAGATCAGCTGGCCCATCTTTTAGGGGAATTACGGGCAGAAGTGCACTCAGCCCGCCAGGAGACTAATGCTCTCAGAAGGGAACTAATCCTATCCAAGGAAAGAACTGATGATCTGGCCAAAAGGTTATTGCAGGGCCAGGCAGAGCACACTCCTTTACCTGTTTCCGGAGATATTTCTACAACAATGGGTTCGAATAACCCGGTACAAATCAATCTACCTGGACACATGCCTTTGGCCCCGCCGGAACGTTTTGCGGGGGATCCCAAGAAATATGCCGTTTTTATGAACCAATGCCGTTTACACTTTTTATGCTGGCCCGGGGCCTTCCCCAACGACCAGACCAAAGTAGCCTTTGTACTATCTTACCTCAGTGGCTGTGCTGCCGATTGGTCTATTCCATTGGTAAATCAGGATGATCCCATTCTCCGGGATTTCCAGGGCTTCCAGGCCAGCATGGAAAGATTGTTCGCTCGACACTCGCAGGGACAGGCCCTTGACAACGAACTGCTATCCTTACGACAAGGTAATCAGGATCTTTTGTCCTATATCGCCACCTTTAATAGACTAGTTGTGGAAACCGGATGGCCTGAAAATAAAAGGATCACATTGTTTCATCGAGGCCTGCGCGGAGAGCTTAAAGATGTTATAGCTCAGATAGTAGATCCACCCCAGGCCTGCGCAGACTACATAGACTTAGTGGTTCAACTTGATCACAGACTTCAAAATAGAAAAGCAGATCGGCTCAAGTATGAAACCAGAGTACCTATCAAGACCCACGTTAACTCCAAGAGTACTGACGTTTCCGGACCTATGCAAATTGGCAGTGTTAAAGGACCATTAACGCAGAAGGAACGAGAGAGAAGGCGACAAATGCAACTTTGTCTGTATTGCGGAACTTCCGGTCACTTTCTTCAAAGTTGTCCAGTTAAACCACCCAAGAAGGTGGTTGGAGCCACTGATAACGAGTTATTGACACCTGGTTCGGGAAACGACCTAGCCCGACAAGCGTAGGGGTCCGCTTGCCGAGCTTGAAAACAAACTCTTTGACCTCGTATTTTGTCATGCCAATGGTGCTTGTGAACCCAAAACAGCCTCAGCAGTTGCATGCTATAAAAGCATACATAGACAGTGGAGCTATTGGAAATTACATAGACCGTGAATTGGCTTCCAGGATTAAGCTTCCTCTCCGCCCGAAAGTAACCCAAGATGTAATTACTACAGTTGATGGAACCGAAATAGCCTCAGGGCCTGTAACGCATTCCACAGTTGAAATCACTCTGGTGGGTCAGGACGGACATCGGGAAGCAATCGTGTTTGATGTGATCAAGGCCCCACAATTTCAAGTACTTCTTGGAATCCCTTGGTTAGAAACACATAATCCGAGAATAGACTGGCGAGCAAAGAAGATAACTTTTCCTGATTGTGACCCAATCTGTTACCCAAGGAATCCAGCTATGGGTCTAGCCTCTGTAACTTCCACCCCTGTACAGCTACCATCTGAATACCAAGAATTCCAAGATGTTTTTCAGAAAGAGCAGGCTAACACCTTACCTCCCCATCGATCTTACGATTGCCAAATCGACTTGGTACCCAATGCACAACTACCTTGTAGTAGGATTTATGCTCTTACTGAACCTGAGAACCTGCATTTGCGCCAGTATTTGGATCAATACCTGGCCAATGGTTTCATTCGCCCATCAAAGTCACCAGTCTCTTCCGCTTTGTTCTTCGTACCTAAAAAGGAAGGAGACCTTAGGGCCTGTATTGACTACCGCGCCCTAAATCAGATAACGATTAAGAATCGTTACCCTTTGCCCCTGATACCTGAGCTTATCGACCAAGTAAAAGATGCTCGTGTGTACACCAAGCTAGATCTCCGAGGAGCTTACCACCTGGTACGTATAAAAGAGGGCGACGAGTGGAAGACTGCATTCCGCACCAAATTTGGGCTCTTCGAATATCAAGTAATGCCCTTCGGTTTGTGCAACGCACCTGCCGCCTTTCAGTACTTCATGAATGATGTTCTTCGGGAACTTATCGATGTTTGTGTCATCGTTTATATTGACGACATCCTGGTGTATTCCTCCTCAGAATCTGATCACAGAAACCATGTTAGGGCAGTTCTTGAGAAATTGCGCCAGCACAAATTATTTGCCAAGCTCGAAAAATGCGTTTTTCATACCACAGAAGTGGAGTTTCTCGGATTCATCCTGACACCTCAAGGAATCCGAATGGACTCGCGGAAAGTGGACGCCATTCTCAAATGGCCATCTCCTAGCTCTGTGAAGGGAGTGCAAAGCATGCTTGGCTTTGCCAATTTCTATCGAAGGTTCATCCCGGAATTTTCTCGAACTGTTCAACCCATCACAGCTCTCCTAAAGAAAAATAAACGCTTTGAATGGACTCTTGAGGCTGAACAAGCCTTTCAGGACCTGAAAACCAAATTCACCTCTGCACCTGTATTGAAGCACCCGCGCCCAGATCTCCCTTACATCGTGGAAACCGATGCATCCAGTTCGGCCATGGGAGCTGTCCTGTCGCAAAGAGACCCAGAAACTAACCAACTACACCCTGTAGCCTTTTGGTCCAGAAAATTCTCTCCACCTGAACTCAATTACGCAATTACCGACAAAGAACTACTGGCTATTAAATCAGCTTTCAAGGCTTGGCGTCACTATCTTCTCGGTGCAAGACACACCATCACCGTAATTACGGACCACAGAAATTTGCAGTATTTAAAGACGGCCAAAGCTCAATCTTCGCGACAACTCCGATGGGCTTTATTCTTTGCGGAATTTGATTTTGTAATTACCTATCGCCCTGGCTGCAAGAATGGTAAGGCAGATGCCTTATCCCGGATATGCATGGAAGAACCCAATTCGAGTTTAGAACCTGTGCCAATCATACCGGAACAAAGAATTCTGGGCTTGACTTCATTGCAAACCATTGAGGACATCCAAGCTCAAGTAAAACAGCTTTTTGACTCTTCTGCCTTACTGGAATGGAGTCAAAAGGGTCCTCACTACACCGTTAAGGATGATTTACCCTACTTCCAAGAGCGGTTATTTCTGCCAAGTAAAGAATTGCAGGAACTTGTCATTACCCGTCATCATGAATCATTAATGGAAGGACACCCCGGTATCGCGAAAACAGAAGAAAAGATCAAACGCCACTTCTGGTGGCCTTCTTGGAGAAAAGACATAAAGTCATTTGTGTTGTCTTGCGGAATCTGTGCCCAAAATAAGAGTCAAAAGAAAAGGCCAGCCGGCCTACTTCAACCTTTGGACATTCCACCAGCACCTTGGCACACCTTGTCAATGGACTTTATAACTGACCTGCCTCCTTGTGGTGGTTACAACACGATTCTCGTAATAGTGGATCTATTCTCCAAAATGGCCCATTTTATCCCTTTAAAAGGATTGCCGTCAGCTTCCACCTTGGCCAAGGAATTTATGGAAAATATAGTGCGGTTACATGGTTTCCCTTCCATATTAGTCTCAGACCGTGGAAGTCAATTTATCTCCCACTTTTGGAAGAAATGTTGCCAACTAGCACAAATAGACGTGCGGTTATCCACCAGCCACCACCCCCAGACCGACGGACAAACCGAGAGAACCAATCAGACTCTCAAGCAATATCTGCGGTACATGTTACACCAATCCGAGTTGAATTGGAAGGACATCCTTTGGATTGCAGAATATGCATACAACAATTCAGTGCATTCTGGAACCGGACAGACTCCTTTTTATACCCTGTATGGTCACCATCCTCGGACCTCTGACCTAGATCCCTCTCTGACCCTGGAGATGCCTGCAATAAATCACCTACATTCCACAATAACCCAAGCCTTCAAAGAAGCTAGAACCCACTTACAGCAAGCCAAGAAAAAGTATAAAGAAAACGCTGATTTGCACCGAAGTAAAACTCCTCCTTACCAAGTAGGAGATCAGGTATGGCTAGCAACTAAACATCTACCCCTCAAGGGTCAGCAAACTTTTAATCCCAGATTCATTGGGCCTTACCCCATCAAAGCTATTATCAACCCAGTGGCCTTTAAACTCGATTTACCATCCAACATGCGGATTCATCCCGTTTTTCACGCATCTCTTCTAAAACCAGTACAACCTGGAACCAGACTGTCTGAGCCCCCAGGCCCTGTCCAAATTGATGGAGAATTAGAATTCGAAGTGAAAGACATTTTAGATTCCAAGATAGTTAAGTCGAAACTCTTCTATCTTGTTGATTGGAAAGGATATGGACCTCAGGAAAGATCTTGGGAACCCAGTAACTATGTTCACGCACCACGATTAATTCAAAGATTCCATCGAAGATTCCCGCACAAACCAAAACCCCCCGAGGAAAAGACCTTGGGAGGGGCCTTGAGGGGGGGTACTGTCATGATGCCTACCTCTAAGGAGCCAGGCCGGGCCCAGCAACCCCAGAGGCAGACATCATTTTCCCCAGGGAAGTCTCAGCGGGCCCAAGTCGGGGCCCTTTGGACTCAGTCCTGGCGCCTTAGGCGCCAGGCTCATAGCGGACCCCAGTCCTGGCGCCTTAGGCGCCAGGCTCATAGAAGAGGATATGTGTTTAAGTGCTTGGGTGCACACTTACCTGATGCAGACCTTGCTGCTTCATCCAGGCCCTCTTGAGGCCTGAATGGGACTACTTAACCTGTAGGACTACTTCACCACCCGGGTGTGGTCGGGGAAGGATACATACCAGGAACTTCTTCCAAGGCTATTTAAACCCCACCCGAACAGCCACACATGCTTTGCGTTGTTCTGCACCTAGCAGCTGGACGCTCACCGTGTCAGCTCCAGCATCCTGACTTCAGCCACGCCTGCCAGCATCCTGGAACACCTGCAAGAGGAGAAAGGAAGAGAATAGGAGAAGAAAAGCCCTTACCTGCTAAATCTGCATCCCGGAGTCATTTCTCCAACGGCCCTGAAAAGGAAGACATCATTTTAAAGGCATTTCGTTTCGATCGCTGCAGCGCTGCATTTTACTCCCCTTTGCAAGGCGCTTCCATCTTCAGCAGCGATCTTCCGGATTCAGCTACGCCCCGGCGCCTAGAGGAAAAAAGACAAGAACAAAGGTGAGAGGGAGAAAAGGAATAAGGAAAGCTCAGTTTCCTTTTAAGTCTTACCTGCTGGATTATTCCCACTGCATTTCGGGTCCTGCCGCTTCCTGGCATCTCCGGACCCCGGCCCCTATGGGGAAAAAAGACAAAGACATTGAATGAGCGAATGCAAAGACATTACCTGAGCGCTCATCCAGAACTGTTTCACTTCGGGTCGGCGCCATATCTCCGGCACTCCGAACCCCGGCCCCTAAGGGGAAAAAGACATAAGCATTAGCGTTTGCTGCAATTAGACAACGAACATTATTATTAAGCTTGAACTTTTGAACAGACCTTTTGCAGCGCCTTACCTGAACAGTCAAGCTTACCTGAACTCCCATCAATCCTCAATCCAGTGAAGTAACTGGGTTTCAACGCGCCCCTGCATCAGAAGCAGGATGGAGAGCTCATCCTTCCAAACCCTAAGGTGAGGCTTCACGGGGAATCGTGGAGGAGGTATCGTGGAGGGTTGGAAGGGAGTGGGAGGCTTGAGCATTGTTCCACAGTTGGTAATACTCCCTTTTCACGCACAGGAGGGTATCCAACGAGCCAGGGGAGCCAGAACAGAGGGGCCCTTCCTGTCCATCTTCAGAGTTCTGCGCCTTCGACGCCGCGCCTCCGTGGGAACCAGGTGAGCGTTACATTGAGCCTGTCCTGGGTGGGGTGGCGTTGCGTCAACGGGCCATGCGAGGTGACCTGCAGTCTTTTCATGAGGAGACTGCACGACATCTCGAATGGCTCGTTGACCACGTTGACCTACTAGGACAGCTCACCAGGGCCAGATTCCTCTGTTTGCTGGACCTTGTTCCGACCCTCTCCTCAACTGAACCCCCTATGTGCCAGTCGTACTCCATGCCATCTTCCCACCCATGTATCACCTGGGTACCCTGTGGAGCGGCCTCTGACCCTGCGGCCAGGCTGGTGGAGGACACATCCCTGCCACAGTTGGGAGTCGGACGTCCAGCAGGGGTGGCCACATCAACAACTGCACCCCAGCCGGAGGAGGATGTGCAGGCATCAAGAGCCAGGGCACAGGCAGAGGCACAGCAGCAGCAGCAACAAGGTGGGAGCCATGATGGCTCGGGGCCTTCGTCATCGGAGGGGCAGGCATCGGCCAGAGGGCAGGAGGAAACAGGACTGGAAGTGTCTTCCGTGTGGCAGCAGTTAGGCCATACTATAGATGCGGAGCGGCAGCGGGCAGAAGAGGCATGGCTCATGATGGTCAGGGCGGAGAACTCCATGCGGAGGGCCCTGAGGCGGGCCGAGTGCCTCGAGGCAATTCGCAGGGAGTTGGAGGAGAACATGTCGTCGTCCCTGCGAACCCTGTGGGCCATGGAAGAGGACCGCCTCCAGGACATTGAGCAGGAGTTCGATGATGCCCTGGCCTGGGGCATCCAAAAGTGAGCTGTCGGACTAGCCCGCTGCCATTGTAAATAGTTTTTAGAGTTAGGTTTCATTTTCGTTTTCTTTTTATTTGTGGTCAATGGACAATGCCACACACATTTGTATATAGTTATATTTTAGGTAGTTTCTTAGGTAGGTTTCATTTGTTTAGTTGGGCTCATGGACCCTTTACATCGTTGGACAATGGATTGATTTATTTTTGGGATTTTTGCACATGTATTAATGGATTTTTATTTTGGACAATGGATTGTATATAGTTACATCTTGGATTCATTTGGATTTTTTTTTTCATTATGGGCATGGAGTAATGTTTTTTTTTTCAGGACAATGTATTGTAAATAGTTGGACTATGGATTGATTTCGCATTTTTATTTATCATTATGAACATGAAACAATGGATATCTTTTTTTATCTTTTTTTGGATTTGCGTTGGTGGAGGGAGAGTTTGGACTGTTTTTCTTTCAAATTTGTTTGCATTGCTTATCATTTTCATTCACTGATCTTTTTCACATGCTTTTCATTTCATGTTTGATATTTTGGTATGCTTTCATTTCATTTATTTATTTATGTACATAATACATTTTCATATTTTAGTTCCATGTGTGGGATTTGCTCATTGGGTTGATGCATGTGAAATTGCGGGTTTACACAAGCAATGCCAACCAGTGTATGTGTGTGATGGATGTGTGTTGATGTACATAGTTGAGTTTTGGTTTGTGTCTTGAGATAGGCATGTCAGTGTGGGGTGGATTGGGAAATCATTGCGTCTCAAGAATGGGGTGGCGTGATGTGGTATTTTTTGGTGTAGAAGTGGGCCATGACTGTGCATCTTTATTTCGTGTAGGGGGGGACATGAGTGGGACATGAGTGGGACATGAGTGGGGGCCTGCTGGCAGGTGCCCCTGACTGCTGGGGGGTGGGGGTGCAAAGGGACATGAGTGGGGGCCTGATGGCAGGTGCCCCTGACTGCCCCCTGACTGCTGAGGGGTGGGGGTGCAGGGGGACATGAGTGGGGGCCTGTTGGCAGGTGCCCCTGACTGCTGGGGGGTGGGGGTGCAAAGGGACATGTGTGGGGGCCTGATGGCAGGTGTCCCTGACTGCTGGGGGGTGGGGTGCAGGGGGACATGAGTGGGGGCCTGCTGGCAGGTGCCCCTGACTGCTGGGGCGTGGGGTGCAGGGGGACATGAGTGGGTGATCAGTAGTGCAAGCTGACATGTGGCTTGGCTGGGGGGCATGCCCATGGTAGATGGGCTGCCTGCGGGACATGACCAGGGGTGCAGGGTAGTCCGCTGTGGTGTGGGCTTCCTGCAGGGGCCATGGGGGGTTCAGAGGGAACACCTGGGAGGACCCACACTGCCAATTCACGTGTAGGGCTCCCTGTGCAACCCCGTAATTCAGTACACCACTCTGACAGCAAAATTGCATGTGAAACTTCCCGCCTCCCCCTAGAAATACACGTACCCTGCTCAAATCGCGTGTGAAACTTCCCGCGCACCCCAGGAATACACGTACCCCACTCGCACAGGGCCAATCGCGTGTGAAACTTCCCGCGCACCCCCGAAATACACGTACCCTGCTCAAGTTGCGTGTGAAACTTCCCGCGCACCCCAGGAATACACGTACCCCACTCGCACAGGCCCAATCGCGTGTGAAACTTCCTGCGCACCCCTGAAATACACGTACCCTGCTCAAATCGTGTGTGAGACATCCCTCGCACCCCAGGAATACACGTACCCCACCCGCACAGGGCCAATCGCGTGTGAAACTTCCTGTGCACCCCCGAAATACACGTACCCTGCTCAAGTCGCGTGTGAAACTTCCCACGCACCCCAGGAATACACGTACCCCACTCGCACAGGCCCAATCGCGTGTGAAACTTCCCGTGCACACCCGAAATACACGTACCCCACTCGCACAGGCCCAATCGCGTGTGAAACTTCCCGCGCACCCCTGAAATACACGTACCCTGCTCAAATCGCATGTGAGACTTCCCGCCCACCCCAGTTATCCACGTACCCCACTCGCACAGGGCCAATCTTGTGTGAAACTTCCTGCGCACCCCCGAAATACACGTACCCTGCTCTAATCGCGTGTGAGACTTCCCGCGCACCCCAGTTATCCACGTACCCCACTCGCACAGGGCCAATCGCGTGTGAAACTTACCGCGCACCCCTTAAATACACGTAATTGCTCTAATCGCATGTGAGACTTCCCGTCCACCCCAGTTATCCACGTACCCCACTCGCACAGGGCCAATCGTGTGTGAAACTTCCTGCGCACCCCCGAAATACACGTACCCTGCTCTAATCGCGTGTGAGACTTCCCGCGCACCCCAGTTATCCACGTACCCCACTCGCACAGGGCCAATTGCGTGTGAAACTTCCCGCGCACCCCTTAAATACACGTAATTGCTCTAATCGCATGTGAGACTTCACGCGCACCCCAGTTATCCACGTACCCCACTCGCACAGGGCCTATCGCGTGTGAAACTTCACATGAACCCCAGTATTACCCGTTCCCCGCTTGGCGTTTGCTGTTTGGCAACCCTGTAAACTGGACCAGGGTTAGCGCAGCCCTTTGCGCTGGATTGAGGATTTTGATGGCTTTTCCTTGCGCTAGGGGCATTCTTGGGGGCGTAACTGGCGCTGCTGCAGGGTTGCTGTGCCACTCTGCGCCACGGCTGGTTTTGGAGGCTAAAATCCATGAATATGCTGTGCGTGGAAATGGATTTTAGCGCACGCGGCTGGCGCAGACATTCGCACGCGTACGCTGTGCGCCAGCCGCGTGCGACACTTGTGCGCGAAATTCTATGAATTACCCCCATGTTTTCTGTGCTCTTGGCCAGATGTTTGCAGGGGGAGACCATGCCATTTTCTCTGTACGTTTTTGCACAGCTGTACAAGATAGAACCTTGTCTCTACCTTTGCTGCCGGGATTCATATTGGATTATTTGGTGACGTGTTGTGTCATTCTAAAGGGATAAGGGGAAACAGCTACTTGTACTAACAATCACATGCAGATGGCAATACATTTCAAATGGAACACAGGTGAACACTGTGACTCAAATTAGCTGTCAAATTCACTAGACTGTGAGCTGAACCTCCTGTGCAGATGTCCACAGATGGCTCCCTGGTTTTATAGTGCATTTTACAGCCTGCACAAATCAGTAAATATTGTGCACTGCCATTGAATGGGACAGTTCAACGCGGAGGAACTGAAGATGCGATATTTTTAGTTGATACAAACAAGGCGGCTGTGAGAGATATGAATAGAGGTTCCAGCATCTGGATATCGCAGTATTTTAGTGGACCCAGAACAAATGAATGGAATAAGTACACAAATGCACTGTGTTTGATAAATAGGTATACACTATTAAAATGCACAGCTGTATTTTAGGCATGAGGAGATGGCAGAGTGTGAGCCTGTTTGGATTAGTACAGAGATGAATGTGCCAGTGATAAACAACCATATGTATTCCCTGAGTTTGATGCGTTTGACAATTACTTTTCCGTGGAATAAAAGTATCTTCCTCTTTAATCTGTACCTTTGCCCACATGAGAATGAACAGAGACAAACTACTGTGGCTAATGTTGAACAGCTAATTTTCTCAGAAAAAATGAAGTCCAACTCCGAACATAGACATTTTGTAGTATTTGGGGCAGGTGGATACATGTACAGTATGAACCCCTTAGCAAAACAGAAGCTGAAGTTGAGAACATTGTTTGAAAGGGTCGTGTTCATGGGATAATGACCCACAAACAAGTTATGGCCCGAGCCATAACTGATAATGACACCGCCAGATGTCTATAAGGCTTGTAGCACATGGTTGTAGCAGCAATTCATGTTTTTGAGTTTTGGTGGTGAAGGCAAAAGTGTTTGTTAAAGAGTGAGTAAAGTAAATAGACAAAATGAGTTAGTAAGTACAATGTGGTTTTATTTAGTAGTATTTTAATAACATGGTTTTCCTGATAAGTTAAGCATTTTAATTGCAAGTTGGTTCAACTGGAAAATATTTAACAGGAGCATGCATTAGGTGTCATAAACAAGTAAACACATGCTCTATAAGAAAGTAAATGCATTTTCCATTGTTTTAGCTTTCTCTTTCGTGTGTTTAATGGCATGCTGCAGCAAAAAATATCCTCCCAGAAAGGAAATGTCTTGTTGAAAAGAATCTTGCCTGCTTCTAAAAACAGAATGCTCACAATGCAGTCAATGCCAGTAGTTATTGATGGCACTCTGATCGACTGAGAGGAGGTCAATAACGATTGTGCTAATATGATTTATGAAGTTAGTCTTATGTCATGCAATGATCGCCTTTAAGGGGCAATATCTTCCACATTTAGTTACAGCAAAAGTATATCTTGTAGCCACATAGACTTTATTCCTTTAGATGAAGTAGAGTTGCAATGTTTGGTCAGAATGGTGGTGAACTTATGGCTAGTGTGAAGTCATAATCTGCTTTTGACCTTAAACTTGATAATGGGTGCTGTCCGAAAAGGGACTACCGAGACTGTTTTGAAATGTACCTAGCGAACTCCTGGCAAAGGTTTAAGTGGGCCCATGTCGCGGTAGGTACCTGCATCCCCACTCTGTAATCAGGAGTGGCATCATTTACAGAAACTTTCCTTAAAACTGGTTGAGGAAATTGCATTGACATAGAGGATACATATGCAACACTGATCAATATTTTCATTGCATTTGTAACACAACCAAGGATGATTAAGTCTCTCTCCAGGAACTGAAATACTTGGTTTCATAAAGAATATAGGGAGGCCCTAAAGCAGATAATACAGGTGCTATCATCTTTAAGTCAGGAGCCTTCAGGTAAAATAGCTAGGTGCAAAGCACAATATACAATTCTACTAGCCAGTGTGGGGAGACTCTGATTAGATTCATACTGCAGTTAAAGAAAACAAACAGCAGTCCTTGTCTCAAGTAAAGGCGAAAGGTGCCTTGGAATTGGCATCAGCATTACATGAAAATGCCAGGTTCGATTAGTTCACCAATCTTTATACAGCACCCTCTCGGGATCATTATGCCCATACAAGCATTATGTACCCCCTTCCTTTTTTAGTGTTTATGCAGGGAGAGGTGAATAGACCTTTGGTAGCATAGAAAGAGGGTAAGGTCCCTGGGCTAAGTGGGCTGCTGGTCGAGTTATTTAACTCAGAGCCCAGCATCTGGCTGCCCCTTTTAACATGTTTATTTTACATTTTCAATTAACACACTATGTGCTCCTCCTTCATGGCAAATGGCAAAACTAGCCCTATTTTCAAGACAGGTGATAGGCTAGACCAAGGGAACTACCGGCCCACATCTTTAATAGGTGGTCTAGCAGAGGTTTATGGGAAAATCTTGATGAAGCATCAAAGAAAACGGTAGAAGATAACTGTTTTTTTCCCCCTGATCAAGCTCACTTTAGGAGGGGCTATGGAACTAATGGGCAGAACTGTTTGTTGAGTATGATTTTTATTACGTTTTTATTAGATAATAGAAAAGTACTGTATGACCTATTTGCATTGATTGTAAAGCTGCATTCAATAGCATTTCTATGGCTTAGCTATGGGAAGTTCTGTGTGATTTTGTAGAGTCCATCCCATTGCCTACAATGATAGAGAGACAGTACTCACATAGCTCAACTACACGCTGGGGCAGAGAGCTGACATTTCAGCACCTGCACAATTGAAATAGAGACGAGGCAAGGATTTCTGCTGATTTAACTATTTATAAATGAGCTGATAGAGAGCATGTCTGCCCATCAAGCCTAGGCGAAAAAGATGTGTGTGAGGAACATTGGAATACTTCTTTTCGCTGATAATATACCGAGTATTTCAAAGTTACCGGTGGGCCTCAGACACATGCAAATCAGTGGCAATAACCTGCCATCCCACCAAGGTGCCTACAGTTAATATCATGTTAAAATGCGTTCCTACAAGCCAAGTCGAAGAATGTGATCATTTGGGCATAATATCCACCTGCTGAAACTCTTGTGGCCTATAGTTTGTCTGTTTGTTTGTTTTATTATTTATAATGCGCATCATACAAGGGTGTAACAGGGCGCAGCAGTTACTAGTATATGCAAGGCTTAGTTACCAAAAGGTATAAAATGTACATACAGGTCATTAATTACAAGAAGGTAAATACAGATGGTACAGATGCTAACTATTTACAAGCGTAGGATACAAGAGGGGAATATGCAAATGTTACAGACATTTTACAGAAGCAATATATGCATAGTTGAGGTCTTTATAGATATAACCGGGTAGGTAGAGATAAGTACATAAATGCAAGTATACAGGCGGTGAGTGGGGCATTTGTGGTTACCCCAGGGTAGGAGGTCGAGAGAAGGAGGAAGGATACACTCCATACAGGATAGAGGTACCGTAGCAGAGTCCTAGCTACTTGCTGAGCAGGGGTTATCATTTACTGGTCGTTAGATTTCAGCCACATGATGATGTTAGATCTGAAGTTTTGGTAATATTGGTCTATTCTCAGTATGGGAGGCAAGGAGTTCCAAAATGTGGCTGTTTTCACAGGGAAGCTGTTGCCTCCAATAGTGGAGCGTTTGAAGCTGGATATGGAGAGGCGATCTCCATTAGCTGATCTGGGTGGTCTCAGGGAGGTCTGTTTATGGAATCTCTCGGCCAGGTAGATGGGAGCAGCATTGTTGAGAGATTTATGGGTGAGCGACACCGTTTTTAGAAGGATATTATCATTGGTTGGGAGCCACTTGTTCTGACGGCTACTCTCGGAGATGTGACCTCTTCTGGAAATGCCTAGTGCTGCTTTAAGGGCATTGTTTTGTAATGTTTGGATTCTTCTTTTTTTTTTTAACCTTTTCTTTATTGGCATTGCGAGAGAACAGACAATCAACACAATGCACAAGGCAAGGAGAGAAAACGATACATAGCAGATACATGGGTGGTAATGCAATACTTGGGAAATACCAGCAGGGGCAGGCATACAATTTATACATGATCTTGATGTTTGGATTCTTCTGATAGTAGCTTTAGTCAATCCTAAATAGAGGGCATTGCAGTAGTCCAGGCGAGACAGGAAGAGGGTTCTGGCCAGGATGGTGCAGCTGCTGTCAGAGAGAAATGGCTTGCCGGTGCAAATAAGTTTGAATGTGTAAGCCGTGGAGGACGCTAAGGAATTGACCTGTTTGGCAAATGAGAGGTTTGAGTCAAGATAAAAGCCTAGTGTTTTTACCTTGTGTTCTACTTTAATGCTGTTGCCATCAAGGACGCATTGAAAAGTTTTGTTATGAAGGGTGATAGATCTCGGGCCGCATCTTTGATGAGCTGCGCAGGGCAGAGATTGCTCTGACAGTTGGAAGGTTTAAGGGACAGAATAATTCTTTCCACTTCAGGAATAGAAACTTTGGTGAAGTTGAATCGGGTAGATTCATCAACATTGGTATTCCTAGTTATTTTGGATGGAGGGGGGGTCAGTTAGAGAGGCTCTTTTGCAGGAGATTTTGTTTTGCAGGGTGGATATTTTATTAGCTAGAGCGTGTTGGATATCTGAACACCATTTTTTATCTTTAGTGCATGTGTCAGGTGATGCTATAGTGGTCTCTATTTCTTTAAGAATGGTGAATAGTTCCTTCATATTGGACTTGGCTTGGGATATACGTGAGTCGAAGGAGATTCGTTTAGCTAGAATTATTTATTTTTTGTAGAGGGAAGACAGTTTGGTAAGTTTAAGTTTGTTGGCTTCTGATGGAAGTTTTTTCCAGGCAGCCTCACAGTTTCTTTTTTGTTGCCTTAGGTTTTTTAGGAAAGGTGTAAACCATTTATTCAAGTGCGTTTTCAGCTTACTTGGTCTAAGTTTGAGGGGGGCGATCTGGTCCAAAGAGGTGGTCATAATTTTATTGTATTCCTCGACCAGGCTATCGGTATCGGTATTGTCTGGGAGCAGGTTGAGGATGGAAAGTAAGGCCAGGATAAGCCTGTCCACAGTAATATTCTTTTTATTTCTAGTTAGTGTGGATGGGGCTCTAAGGGCGGGTGGAGATGGGGGTCTGTTAGTAGAAAGCATGAATGACACAAGGTGGTGGTCAGTCCAAACTAGTGGTGAGATGGAGAGCTTGTTGGCATGACAGTTATGGTCTGCCACCCAGTCAAGTATTCTACCTTTGTTGTGGGTGGAAGTTGTACTTCTTTGGGTGAATCCAAGTTCTGTGAAGATGTTGGCTGTAGTTAGGGCGAGCTGGTCTGATGGGTCATTAAAACCCATATTAAGGTCTCCAAGTAGAAGTACTTGCGATGAACTTTTGAGATTGCTAGACAGGATAGTGGTGATATCATCCTCAACTGTTCTGGGAGGGCCTGGGGGCGATATATTAGGTGGATATTAAGGGTTTGGGCATTGGTAAGTGGTACTTTGACTGATAGTAGTTCACATGAGTGGACGTCGATCGGCGTGGCTAATCTCATAAAGAGGCTACATTTGTAGATGATAGCGATGCCTCCTACTCTGGATTTTAGTCTGTCTTGTCTCAAAATAGAGTAACCATCAGGGACTGCTAGCATAAGCATAGGACCTGCAGCGGGGTGTAGCCATGTCTCTGTGATGGCGAGGAAATCTAGGTCATCTCTCTTTCCGTGGCATGTTGTCCATGATGGTGCAACCCTACTGTTCAATAAACAATTCGACGGAAGGGCTTGTGGTATATAAGGGCCAAGTGTGCACTGCCATTTTACATGGTGTTGGAATGCTCCAACACTCCTCTATAGATTTGTAAGTACTTCTTTTTGAAGCAAGTGTCCCAGTTATGGAAAAGTATCCCATTTATTCCACTCCATTTAGAACTAGCATTGCCATCAGTTAAATATGATGCTAACCTAAAACCAACATTATTCTGGCTTCATATCCAACTCTAACTCTAACTCAATATACAGATTGGGATATTATTAGTACAATGGTGTCACAAAGTGGAAGTGGCCTATACATTATAAAACCTACAACGTTATCATCCCACTCATCTCTGCTAGAGCAAGAAGCGATTGTGTCAGAAGAAACTATATTACAGAATATTTTTGCAGAGAGCATACTATTAGGTATGCTTTCGGATGCTATAGGACATCCTAAGATGCGAAGCTATTTTTCTGTCAAAGTTCAAATCCCCAAAATGCTTTTTACTTTGATTGAAAATGTTTCCTCGAAAGTATTACATCCAAATATCCTCCCCCTGCAAGATTTCTTATTCAAATGGAAACAGGGAACTCGGACATGTGTGGTGCATTTTGTGACTTAGTGGGTTCTACGAAACATTGTTTTATTCTTTGGTTGATAAATAGAATTCGGCCGGGATCAAATCTCTCGATAATACACTCGTTGACTAATAGGGCACCTTTTTTTTTTTTTGCTATCGAATTATATCCCTAAAGCTAGTGCTAGGATACATACATATTTTATTCTGGCACAGTTATTCATCTTGATTATGTGTCAGGCCAAGAACAGTAGCTCTATATCGTTATTAATCCCTGCTGTGTTACTCAATTAGAATGCAGGATTACCATTTTGCCATTCTTCCTTTTTGGGGCATGCATTACAGATATGTTATTTCACAGTTAGATTGATGATAAGCATTTTTTACTCTTTTCAGTATAGTTTAAAATCTATGCATGATGCGGTTGTAGTTTCCTGCTGATTTTGTATTGAATGTTTTTTGCCCGTTTTAATGCGCTTGATCCAAATTAAAGTAATTATCATCATCATCATTATAGCAAAAGAATATCAACTGGCAAATATTTTGTTTTAACAGAGGGCAGCGAGGGCTTTTTGTGGGCATTGTTCAGAATTATTGTTTGTATGTGGAACATGGAAAAAACGAACATGACAGAGTTCTGCACGTTTCTTATTATTTCTATTTGTATTTTGTATTTGTATTTTTATTGTTTTATATAGCGCCTTAATCCAGTTAACAAGTAACACATAAAACATGGAACAGTAGAAGCAAAACAGTAAACATCAATCAAACCATAAAATCGGTATTTGGAACAATTTGCAAGTAAGAAGGGAGAGGAGAGGAGGGGGGTAGAGCAGTGGTCGAAGTGAGTGGGAGCGGGCGGGGCGGTGCTCCTCTACTTTTTAAAAATATGTTTTACAGCTCCTATCATTTTATTTTAAAAAGAAACCATTCCGGAATGGTTTTGTTTTAAAATAAAAGTGTAGGAAGATGTTGCAGCTTGCATTTTCAGTGCACTGCACTGAACGTTCCCTTAAACAGCAGGTGGAAGTGTTTGGGGTTTGTCTTTTGTGTGGGAGGGGGCATGGTGATGAGGTTTGTGGTGAGTGGGTGCAGGCCAGCAGGGAACATAGTTCCACTACTTCTTTTTGTACACTTCGACCACTGGGGTTGAGAAGGATCGAGAGGGAGAGAGTAATGAGTGAAGTGAGCAACGAAAGAGAAGAGATCATAGGAGAGACGGGGACAGATAAGGTAAGATAAGATAAGGAGAACAGAGAGAGGATAATAGAATGAGGGAGGGGATAGATAGAGGGGGAAGGTATCAGGGAGGGGAGTGAAGAAGATGATCTTTCAGTGAGGAGCGGAAAGAGGAATAGGTGGGGGAGGAACGGATAGAGAGAGGTTGGGAGTTCCAGTGTAAGGGGACAAGAAGCTGAAAGGAGCGGAAACGAGAAGAGGCACATGGTGCTGGGGGAACAGAAAGTAAGAAGAGATCAGCAGAACGAAGGGAGCGAGAGGGGGTATATAATGAGAGGAGAGAAGAGAGGTAAGGAGGAGCAAGGTCATGAAGAGATTTAAAGACACAACAAAGGAAGTGAAATTTAAGCTGGGAGTGGAAAGGAAGCCATCTTAGGTAAGAAAGTGAGTTGGAAATAGAGTCATGAGAAGAGAGTAGACAGAGAGTACGTATGGCAGAGTGATAAAGAGATTTGAGGGGGGCAAGATGGGAAGCGGGAAGACCGAGGAAGAGAGAAGAACAATAGAAAAGGTGAGAGAAGTTGAGGGAGGAAATTAAAAGTTTGGTAGCATGGAAGGTGAGAGAGGGACAGACTTTACGTATGTTGAAGAGAGGATAGTGACATGCCCAAGCAGTGAGGGAGATATGATGAGAGAAGGAGAGGGAAGAGTCAAAGTATATGCCTAGATTACAAGCATGGTTGGAGATTGGAAGATTAGAAGGGGGAAAATGGATGGATGGAGGGGGAGATGGAGAGGGTAGGGAGTTGGAAGGAAAGAACAAGACTTCAGTCTTGTCAGTGTTAAGAGAGAGATAGTGAGATGACATCCAGACTTTAATGGCAGTAAGGCATGAAGAGGTTGAGATGTAAGTCAGAGGTAAAGGTGGAAAAGGAGAGGAACAGCTGGGTGTCATTGGCGTAGAAATGGTGAGAAATCCCGAAGGAAGAGATAATAGGGGCAAGGAGAGAGGTGTAAAGAGAGAATAAGAAGGGCCAGAGGACTGAGCCTTGGGGGACGCCTTAGTTAAGAGGGAAGGTAGTAGAGGTTCGTCCTCCCCAAGAGACTGCGAAGGAGCAGTGGGAGAGGTAAGAGGAGATCCAGTTAAGAACAGATCCTTTGAATCCAAGAGAGGAAAGAGTGTTGAGAAGTAAGGGGTGATCGACAGTGTCAAAGGCAGCAGAGAGATCAAGGAGGGTGAGCATCGAGGAATGTTTAGAATAGCAAGCGTTAAAGAGGGAGTTAAGGACATAGGTAAGTGCGGACTCAATGGAGTGTTTGGGGCAGAAGCCAGATTGAGAGGGCGGAAGGAGAGAGTGGGTAGTGACGAAAGTTGAGAGCTGAGAATAAGCTAAGCGCTCGAGTAATTTAGAGAGAAAATGTAGAAGTGAGATTGGATGAACGTTGGAGGCAAGAAGAGGATTGGCAGAAGTTTATTTTTAGTATAGGGATCATAGTGACATGCTTGAAGGCAGAGGGGAAGGTGGCCGTGGATAAGCAAGTGTTGAAGACGGAGGTTAGGTAGGGAATGAGAGGGGGGTAAATCTTGGGAATAAGTAGGGTAGGAATAGGGTCAGAAGGGGCGGCAGTAGTATGGGATTTAATTAGGAGGAGAGAGACATCAGAGGGAGTGATAGGAGAACATGTAGACATGTGAGCTGAGGGGGAGTGTAAGGAGAGGGGAGGAGGGGAAAAAGAAGGAGTACAGACAATTGTTTGGTGAAGAGAAAATGTTTTTTCAGAGAAGATGTTCGCAAAGTCAGAAGGAGAAAGTAGAAGAGTTGCCTTTATTAGGAGCCAAATAGTGACAATGCATCGTATGAAGATGAAGGTACATTTCTTTTATAAAAAAAATGTGCGTTAGTTTAATTACAAAAAAACTCTAAGAACACTTGTATTTATCAAAAATATAAAACAAAATGAAAGATTATCTTACAATTCTCCATACAATCCTGCAAAGCCATCTTAAAATACATAGGCCCTCATTACGACCCAGGCGGTAAGGGGTTTACGCCGGCGTAAACATCGCCGACCCTTACCGCCTGAGTACGAGTTCCCTTAGCGCCATGGCGGATTTAACACCTGCTTTTAGCAGGTGTTAAAATCCATGGCGCTAAGGGACCTTGTTGTTAATTACGCCACCGTAATTTACGGTGGCGTAATTAACGCCTTCCCCACTCCCATTATGCCCTATGGGGCAAAAATGGGAATGGGGAAGGGTAAATGGGGATTGGGGACTTACCGCCCCGCCAAGGTCGGAATGGGGCGGTAAGTCCGCCAACCACCATGGCAGAGTTGGCAACTTAGCGCCATGGACCATGGTGCTAATAGCGCCATGGTCCTCCGCCAAGGTCCTAATGAGGGCCATAATAAAAACAAACAATCTAATTAATACTCATTGATCACATACACTAAATCCTGCAATCCATTTTAACATTCATTTCATATATAAATCTAATAAATACAAATACAAATCTTGTAAAACTATAAATTCATTGAGTCGATTCCCCGCCTAGTTTTCATTAATAACGAGCTTCCAAATATCCATTGCTGCTGTGTTAATCACGACTAATGTAGACCAAAATTGGTCCTGACTTAAGTTGTCTAAAGAACTGACAAAGCTCCCATACCCCCTCCTATAATGATTGTCCAATGCTGTACAAGAAGTTAGTACATGACGGCTAATCTCAACCTCAAGACCACAACCTTGTAGTGTGAAGGATGGTGAGGAGACGATAAGCAGGTATGTAAAAAGGAATTTATTGTATTACGATATGAGGATATATTAACTTGGGTAAAAGGATTACGAGCCCCAACGGAACTCATCTTCCTCCACGACACTCCAACCGCCGCTCAAAGCTTGCCTTCCCCACGTCACTTGAGCTCCATGGCACGGGTCTCCGGCACCAAGAGCGGAACATCCCACGCGGCAGAACAAGTCCACCACTATAAACATCTACAAAACATATCTTGTGTTGTGGAATTTTTCCAATGACTAGTAAATTCCTTAGTCTGCAGGATATTACAGCGAAGTTGCATTGTGAAACGCCTTAACTCTGGACTAATCAAGTAGCTGTGGGGGAATCCACCGTTAAAGCTTTGGTGCAAATATTCCCTGTATCTTTTATAGTTATGGAGTTTATCGATGTTAGAGGCCAGGTTCCATTGTCTGGTTTTGAGTTTAATTATTCTTTCGTAGTCTGTACGACTTTCAAAAATTTCCAGTTGGAAACCCAAGACGGACAAATGTTTCATAGTAAAGGCTTGGCGTTCCATAATGAAAGAATTTCGGCAATCTAAATGCATCCCTTGACCAAACTATTGTAGCGTGTTTCAGCTACAATCTGTTTTACCCAATTTGGCATATAGTAAAACCACAGTGAATATCGGCATTAGAGAACATATTCAAGCCTCAGAGCTTCCACTGGCACAGCTTTGAGGATGTTGATAATCGATCGCAATAATTTTGCCTCAAGTTTCTCCAACCATTTTACATATACTGATGGTAAACATTTGAAAGCATATAATATTGAGGGAGTAATGCTTGCTTTATAAATCTCAACAAATCCCTCAATATTACACCCCCACAATGTTCGATATAGTTTTTGATAGCCAACCATCGTTTCCAGATGTTCTCATGAGTAAAGGCCTCATAATAGGACAAAGATGATCTAATCGTTAAAGGAAAATCCAAATGTAGTACCTCTTGAGCATTTTCCAATACAGGACCTAATTCACTGAAGCATTTTATAATGACAAAACACCATTGGGAAACCTTCTGTGAAGCAGGCCCACAGTGTTTTCCACCTGCCATTTACATTTACCTACAGCTGTTTGGGACCCACGTAGGCACATCGTTCTGGTCTTTGTTTTATTTATAATCATTTCATTTTCCCTTGCATAATTAGACAATGCCGTCAATGATCTCTGTAGACCAATTTGGGTCCAGTCAAAAGGATAATATTGTCCGTGTATGACATGCTGACGACCATCATGCCATTTATCCTTGGTGGAAAATTACAAATGGACTTAAAAGCAGGTTCCAATCAGCTATATAAGCATTATACAAAATGGGGCCAAGTGCACAGCCCTGATTCAAGCCTTGATTTATTGGTGTCAATTCAGAATGATGACCCTCGCAGCTAAGACGAATAGCAATTGAAGTATTTGAGTATAATGATTGTATGAAGTATAGCAATTGTGGATCTATAGATCCACAAATTATTTTTTCCAATTTGGCCCATAACTTAGGTCTTGAGACCAGATCGAAGACCTTTGTGAAATCCACATAGCAACTGTATAATCTGCTTTCCTTTCCTTTAGCTCTCTTATCCGAGAGAAACTGTAGGGTGGCAATATTAGGGGTGCTGCTACATCTTTTTCTGAAACCCGTTTGGAAAATGCCCAAGATGCTCTTTTCTTCAAACCAGTGAGTGAGTTGCTCCAGAAGTTTATTTGTGAATAGTTTCTCGCTGGAGTCCATCATCGCCAGAAGGTGATCATTCAATGGCTCTAATCTATTTAGATCTCTGCCAGCTATCAGGTATAGTGCCAGTCTGAATTATATGAAAAAATAGTATCTCTAGAACCCTCACACACAATGATGGATTTTCCTTCAAAACTAGGTTGGGGATTCCATCAGGTCTTGGGGCCATTGAAGCTTTAGATTTACCAATCAGTCCTACCAAGTTTCCCTCCTTTACATCAGATTTAAACCTACCCCAGCTCTCTACCGTATTGTTCACAGACTCACTATACCTATCTGGCCATGGTTCCTTGGAATGATTAGATGGCATATAATATAATTGTCGGCTATTTGATAACCAAACCTTCTGTGATAGGGGATGCAGTTCTATCAGTGAGAATGATTTACGAAAATTGTTATAGGTTTGCCAGAATTTGCTTATATTATGCGTTTTTAACCAAAAAAATAAACTCTCTCAATGTGCTCCTCTAATGGATAACTTGGGCTTTTTTTGCCAATTTCTATATTTAGTAGACAAATTTGTTAACATTTTTTGTCTGTGCTGAAAATCTAAATTGAAATTGGTTCTAACAGTAGTACATTCCCAGCGATATAATCTTTTTCTTTCTGCAATAACATGATCAAAGGGGGTAGATTTATTTATAATGTTGTTCGTTATGGTTCTCCACTTCTCATTTAAGAGTGGTTTTATCTTGGCCAGACCCATTTTTCCCAGACCCCACTCAACTGCTATCAAGGCAGTCATCAAACCATGACCCTGTTTGTAATTGTGACATTTTTAGTGGACCATTGTAGCCAGTTTCCCACATTGTTTGTCGTCAGCAAGGAACATTTTCCTGCAGGCGAAAAGGCACTTTTTTATTTAAATTTTCAACTAAGTGCCCCATGATCACTTAGCCTATTGTGAATAATAGTAATATAACTACAACGGGCACTCAGCTCTGGGTTGGTTATCACATAATCAATAAATTATTTCACGATACCATTGGACCAAGCATATTGAAATTTGTGATCTAGAGTAGGTGGCAGATTTAAACGATGTTAGCTTATAGAAATCTGTAATTTTGAGCTAGGAATTATTACCCCTAAATGAAGACCTATCAGTCAAATGCAGGGTCATTTTATTAAAATCACCCACTAGCACGACATGACCAGTTGGTGATCTCTCAAACCAGTAAGAAATAGCGTTAGGTAAAATATTCTGTATGATACTGGTATGAGAGCCACCCGGAAGGTCGTAAATATTGATGATCAAAATGTCCTCTGATTGAGATAAGGCAAATTGCAATATTCCCATTAATATGTAAGGGGATTTCTTCACATTTGGAAAGGGGATACAATTTATGTGTGCTTTTGCAGCTATAGCTATGCCACCACTGGCACGCCCCTTCTTCGGGGGAATTTAGAAACCAACCATGAAAATATTGATATTGATATTGTATTTCTATCACGCTTGTACACAAGTGTTTCATAGCGCGACAAGCAAAGGGAGGGCAACAGGGGAGAACGAAACAGCGATCTTACTAGGCCCAGTGACATTGAGAACGCGCAAGTGCAGGGGAGAGGGGATGGGAAAAGTGCATGGAAGGGGAGAGAAGTGGAAAGTGCGAAGCAGAGCAGAAACAGATAAATAACAATAAATAAATAATAAAGGCAACAAACAGTGGTAGTGCAACCAGCAATTTGCAAGTGCTAGGTTTAAGGCAGCAGACAGGGTAGGTCTGATAAGTGCAGGAAGAAAAAGGGGGGCGCTGTATGGGTACAGATACAGACCGCAGTGCCAGGGGTGGCTCGGAGGCAGTGCAGGGGGGTGGCAGGGTGAGCAGGTACCTGGGCCCGGAGGACAGAGGGTGGCCAGGTGCACGGTGCCAAGAGAGAACAGATCAGCAGGGGAGAGGGGGAGCGAAGGCTGAAGAAAAGAGGAAGGTCTTGAGGTGCTTCTAGAACCGGAGATGGTTCTCCTCATGTTTTAGAGTGGCAGAGAGGCTGTTCCAGAGGAAGGCCCCAGCCGAGGGGTACAGTGCACCATGTTTCTTGTAACATAAATATGTCAGTGTCTTCTACCAATTGTTGTCACTCTGTTTGTAACAAAATAGAATTAAATCCCTGTGTATTTCAGGATAGCCAGCGTAAAAAAGTAGTTTGTTCAATTAGTCAGTTTGTGCCGTTTTGTGGACCCACCGGTGTCCAGTATTTGGTATCCAAGGCCTTTTCCTGTGCTTGATTACTTTTGGTTTGCAGAGCTCTTAACATTGCACACTCTGAGTTTAGCATGATACTTGGGCTAGTCAAAGCAGATACATGTGTTGCTTCAAATTGAAAAGGTCTTTTGATCTTTCTGCATGCAATCAGGGTGCAACCTGCCTGCAATAAAAGCTCTGCATTCGTTTTTAAGAGGGCCACCATTAAGGGGGGTGCAAATTCTACCAAGGTTCATTTTGTGGTACTATTCCATAGATGTAGGTAAATTTTTAATGTCTGTTGTTTGTATTACGTCGAGATATGGCAATTTGTAGAAAAATGGACGGAAGGGCCGTCCTGTTTAAAAAGGAGCTGTTGGAGTATTTTCTTCGAGGATGATCCAAGTTCCCTTATCTTTTAAAGCATTAGGATGAATAGTCAGAGGAATAATCTGTAGGTCAGCAGACTGAGGATTCATTTGTGATGTTTGTGTATTCGTCTGCTCATTCATGTCGGATCTGACAGCGCAAGGGTGCTGATCGAATGGGGAGACATCACCACCCTTTTGTGGTATTACTTTCACTGGTTACTGATTTTCGGACAGCCTTTTCCCCCCAATCTTCAGGGTGCCTTGCAGAAAGGCCTGACGCACGCTGCCATCAAGAGTGCATTTTTGAAATAATGTGCCCTTAAGGCCGCTGTGTCTCTTGGCTAAGGCAACCACATTTTGTTTTGGCTTATATGATTTGTCCACGGGCTTAGAGAAGTCGGAAAGTAAGAGTGGAATCTGTGGTTGGCGTTTATTCTTAAGGGCATTTTTTAACTCCATAGGTTGGGGGATGTGCACGTCCTCAAAATCCCATCCACAGAAGTAATTTTCTTGCTCATCTTAGAGAGTAAAGATGGATTAATTACGTTTTTGCCGTTCTTTTCGGCCAGCCCTACCGCTTGACAATGTGAAGGGCTAATGATGACCCCTTGCGTTCCCAACGTATCTTTAGTGTTTACTTGCCGTTCTATGATATCAGGCACTTTTTTCATACATGAAGTGCAGAGGTCGGGCAACTGCAACATAAGTGCTTTGCCTGCCCGTTGTTCCTCCATGATTATGGCCAATATTCAAGATTGAGCGTCAATCTTAGACTCTATTGTGTCAAGATTGGGTTTGAATCCTACTTGTCCATAAATTAAACCCATCGCTATCACTGATAGAATCTTCTGTGGTAGCAGAATCAGAATGAGAGGCGAAGACCGCCATATCCATTGTATTGGATAGGTTAATATCAATAACATCCTCCAAATTATTGGTTTCAAATAAAATCTGTTCACCGCCCATAGATTCCTGTTTCAAGTTCACAACAAGCTTCAGCAGGGAGTTGTTATTATCAATAGCCTGTGATAATGATTGGTCATGATCGTCATCCAATGTTATAGAAGGGTGACCGGGTTTTGATTAAAGTTTTGCTCAGAAAAGGCTGTGATTTCAGCTTGAGATATTGATGTGTGTGTGGTGCCAGTGGCCATTACCTGTTTAATTTGACTTTTCTTAACTTGACGTTTATTGTGAGCAGCAGCACTACGCAGGGTCGCTTTGCGGGTCATTTCTTGTCACATTAAGGTGAAAGGTAAATATTCTTACCTTGAGTTGCAGATGTATACACAGGATGTGTTGAGGGGAAGAGGGGAGGAAAAGCCCCACTCCCCTCGTCAACCAGGCCACTAGACACAGGACACTCAGCACACACTGGACACACTCGCTGACATCCTCGAGATGTGCTTTTAAAACTGAATGCGTAGAACGTTGCCACCAAGGTCAGCCTCAATGAATAGATTGCTGCAACAAGGATGGCCTCCAGGCCACAGCAGCAGAAGCAGGAGCAGTGCTTCACTCCGAATGTCACAGCCACAAATACTGTCCAAATCAGACGGGCACTCGAAAAGCAGGAAGGCCCAGTTGGACAGGACACTTAGCACACACTCGACACATGTGCTGATGTACTCGAAATGTGCTTTTAAAGTTGAATGCATAGAACGTTGTCACTAAGGCCAGCCTCAATAAGTTTGTTTGTTTGCTTTTTAATTTGTATGGCACACCAAACCCAAAGGTAACTGGGCGCAACAGAGAACAGACTACATGGATACTTAAAAACTTACAAAGTGAGTCACAGGGTACAAATAAGTCATTACAGATAGTAGTCTAAACAAATCTATAGAAATAATATACATATATACAAGCGGGCTAGGTTACATCTTCAGAGATTGGCTATTAAAAGGTTAATCTTGGTGGTCGTTGGAATGTAGTCATGTGAGAATATTCCATCTGAAGCTGAAATACGATTGGTCTATTCTGATGTCAAGCGGAAGAGCATTCCAATACTGGGCTGCCTTAACCAGGAAGCTACAGCCACCTGTTTTTTTTAGCCTAAATGTGGGTATCTGAAGGCAGTAGGAATTGGTAGTTCTGGTGGGGATGGTCGAAGTTCTTCTCACTATTCTTTTCGCGAGGTAAAGGGGAGCTGCGTTGTTAACGCATTTAAAGGTTAGTGAGGCTGTTTTAAGTGAGAGCCTGTTGCAAATTTTTAGCCACTTTTGTTCTCTTCTTATATTGGAGATGTGTTCTCTCGTGGGTAAGTTAAGGGCAGTTCTAAGGGCATTGTTTTGCAATATTTGAATTTTGTCAATGATGTATTTGTTGGCTCCCAGGTACAAGGCATTGCAATAGTCAAGTTTGGATAGTATAAGGGCGTTGGCAAGGATGATACGGCCAGCTTGTGTAAGGAAAGCTTGGCATGCCCTAATGAGCTTGCAAGTATAGGCTGTGGAGGATGCTAGGGAGTTAACTTGTTTCTTCAGCATCAAGGTAGAGTCAAGGTAAAAGCCTAATGTTTTTACTTCCTTAGCTACTGTAATTGTATTGCCATCGATGTTGAATGCGGAGTAGTTGGGGCTACGTTTTTTTAGGTTGGTGGCAGAACCGAGGAGCAGGATTTCAGTTTTGTCATCATTCAGGCATAGGACATGAGCGCCCATCCATGCCTGAATGATGAGATATATTTCATTTACCAAGGCTGTATCGGTGCCAAAATTGCCTGAAAGGGGAATGAGGATCTGATTGTCATCTGTATTGTTAGTTTAGGTTATGTTATGTTATGTTATTTTGCATTTATATAGCGCCTTATATACCATTGGTATGGTCTGAAGGTGCTGGTAGGTTGAACGCCCTTGGGAACCGAAGTTCGGGTCAGTAGAGAGAGTAGAGAGAGTCCAAAAAGTGCGTGTGCGCACCAGGTATGTGTGCAGCTGGTGCGGAATTCAAGTGGTAGCTGCTTCTTAGCGGTAGGTGTGGTGGTTGAGAGATCAGGAGTATGTGTTCGCTTTGGCCGGCTTTATCCAGATCGAGTGTGGCTGCGTTAGGCCTGAGGAGAACGCCTGGCTGGGGGGTGAGAAACCAGCAATGTTTACTTAGAGTGATGGGGAGTGAGCGGGAGATGTTGATATGAGAACAGTTATACCGAATGGTGTCATAGTATCTCTGTGTTCTAGTTGAGTGGTGGTGTAAGGGAGAGAGTAAGCGTGGGGTGTGGTATGAAGTATTCCCTGCATTCCAAAGCATATTAGGTACGTCACGCAATTCCGTCCGGACAGGTCCGTTCTATCCATTTTTGTTCATTTCAAAATCGGGTACACTTCTAAATTCAGCTTTTCTCAGAGAGGCTATTGGCCACAACTTCTAAATGCTATCGGGTGCACTTCTAAATGCAATTGGGTACACTTCTAAATGCAATTGGGTACACTTTTAAATTCAGCTTTTCTCAGAGAGGCTATTGGCCACAACTTCTAAATGCAATTGGGTACACTTCTAAATGCAATTGGGTACACTTCTAAATTCAGCTTTCTCAAAGGCATTTGGGCGTAACTTCTAAATGCAATTGGGTACAGTTCTAAATGCAATTCGGCGCAACTTCTAAATGCAATTGGGAACACATCTAAATGCAATTGGGTACACTTCTAAATTCAACTTTCTCAAATAGGTTATTGGTCACAACTTCTAAATGCAACTGGGTACACTCCTAAATTCAACTTTCTCAGAGAGGCTATTGGTCACAACTTCTAAATCGAAACGGGTACACTTCTAAATTCAACTTTCTCAGAGAGGCTATTGGGCGCAACTTCTAAATGCAATTGGGTACAGTTCTAAATGCAATTCGGCGCAACTTCTAAATGCAATTGGGTACACTTCTAAATTCAGCTTTCTCAAAGAGGCTATTGGTCACAACTTTTAAATGCAATTGGGTACACTTCTAAATTCAACTTTCACAGAGAGGCTATTAGAGATTCCATCTAAGTGTGGCATATGCTAACAATCACTGGTTAACATTAGGCTGCAGGCCATTGAAAGGTAGGTTAGAGTGGCTGGAGCTTTCTGGAGTAGAGTAATTGCTCTACCCCTCACCCAAGCCAACACTTGCGGTTTTGTCGGTGTCTGGTGGCTTCCTTGGCTTCCCCTGCGGACACCTGCTGACACTTCCTGGAGCCGCCTCTGTTGAAGCCGCCCTTGGCCTTGGGGCCCTTAGCCACTGGGGCTGCCGGGCAGGGGGCTGCCCTGGGAGGACCTGTGGTCGATGCGGCACACCGGGACACTATGCGAGAATGTGCAGGGCAACAACGCCACTTACGGTTTTGAGAGGACCAGAGAGAGTCGGCAGGGGTGTCGCTGGAAGAGTAAGGGGCGTGTCCTCTGTCGAACAAGGCATGCAAGATCTCAATATCGCGGAAGAGGAGGAGGAAGATGAAGAAATATTTTCATCTCAAGCATTGCGCAAGGCCCTGGGGACCATCGACAACCCAAATGCACCGTCAACATTAGCGAGATGCCAACTCCGGTCCTCATAGATACTGGGGCGTCCGTCTGCGTACTTGCAACAAAACATTACAATGCTCTTCCTGGCCCACCAAGGCTGATGAATTTCACAACGCGGATCTACGCATTCGGAGGGGACACACCTCTTCCCATCCAAGGAGTGTTTGTGGCCCCGGTCTCTCATGGTCAAAACAGAATAAAGGCGAGGTTTTTCATCACCAGCGTAAGCCCACACTCCCTCCTAAGCTGTGCCGCGTCAGAAGCGCTCAACATTGTACACTTCACCCTTGCTGTGTACTTCACAGATCTGGACCGCCTACTACAGCATTTGGAGAAGATATTCACTGGCATCGGAAAGCTCAAGGCAGAGCCCATACGGTTGCACATAGATGAGTCCGTGAGGCCGACTGCGCTTAAACATCGGCGTATCCCTTTTCATCTCAGGGAACAAGTGGTGAAAGAACTACAGTCACTGGTGGACAAGGACATTATCGAGAGGGTAGATGGACCCACTCCCTGGGTCTCCCCAATTGTGGTGGCCCCGAAGCCGAAACAACCAGGGGCAGTACGCATCTGCGTAGATATGAGGCTGCCCAATGTAGCGATCAAACGAGAACGCCATCTCACACCAACCCTAGATGACATCGTAGGAGAGCTCCAGGGAGCCAGGGTCTTCTCGAAGCTAGACCTGAGGTCAGGCTACCACCAGTTGGAACTCCACCCCGAGTCCAGGTATATTACGACCTTTACGACCCATGAGGGGTTGTATCAATACAAAAGACTTAGCTTCGGGATCTCGTCCGCAGCAGAGGTCTTTCAGAATGCCATCAGGGGGGCACTATCAGGACTAAAAGGGGTCATCAACATGTCAGATGACATCCTAGTGTTTGCAAAATCAGAAGCGGAACACCTGAAGCGCCTCGAGCATACCCTGGAGAGACTGTGCAGTGTCGGTTTAACCCTACATAAGGAGAAATGCGAATTTCTGAAGGACAGGCTTGAATTTTTCGGATTTATATTTCATGCTGGAGGGATCTCCCCGGATCCGGAGAAGGTGAAAGACATCAGAGATGCATCCCCACCAGCGTCCCCAGCCAAAGTAAGAAGTTTCTTAGGGATGATCAATTAATGTGGCCGCTTTATCCGAGATCTAGCCTCCCTATCGGAACCACTGAGGGCGCTCACCAGAAATTATGTGGCGTGGACATGGACAGGGAAGGAACAAAGAGCGTTCACCGCCATTAAAAATGCCCTGTCGGAGCAAGAAACAATGGCATACTTCTACCCCGGTCGCGAGTCGGAGATCGTAGTTGATGCTAGCCCGGTAGGGCTGGGAGCAGTCCTCATGCAAGCAGACCAGCAAGGGACCTGACCGACACGGAGAGGCGTTACTCCCAAATAGAGCGAGAAGCGTTGGCCCCACTGTGGGGGTGTAAACATTTCAGAATCTACATTCTAGGGAAGCCAGTTGTGGTGGTGACTGACAAACCCCTCATCCCCATACTGTCTGGAACATCGTCCAAACCACCTCCGCGCATAGAAAGGTGGATGTTGGCCCTCATGGAATATGGGGTCAAATTGCTTTATCGACCAGGGACACACAACCCGGCGGATTACCTGTCGCGCCATCCGGGCACCGGGAGGCCCAGGGACTCACTGGAGGTGGCGGACTGCGTGGAAGCCGTACATCTAGTTGTGGAGGCAGCACTGCCTGTAGCCCTGACGCGTCAGGAAATTGCAGATGCGTCCAATAACGACGAAGCATTCCGGAAAATAAAAGATGCGGTAGACACAGGGGAATGGCGGGAGGTCCTCCTTGACAACTCCCGAAGGACCGCGGAAGCTCAAAGAGATCTACAAGCACTCTGGAAGGCACGCCACGAATTGTCGGTGGCGGATGATGGAATACTGCTAAGAGGGCACCAGATCGTTATACCAGGAGTGCTGGTTGAGAAAGTCCTACAGCTAGCCCACAAGGGACATCAAGGAATGGCCAAGATGAAAGCTCGGCTCAGATTGAAAGTTTGGTTTCCAGATCTGGAAGGAAGGGTGGAGAAATTTGTGAAGGCCTGTATCCCATGTCAAGCCGCCAGCCCTGTGGAGAAGGCGCCACCCATTCAGGCCATGGAGAGGAGTGACCGCCCATGGGGGACAGTGCACGCGGACTTCGGGTCCACGGGCCGAGGCTTATACTTTCTGGTGGTGACAGACCAGTGGTCACGATACCCAGAGGTGGAATTGGTCGAATCCAATCCAGCGACCACACCATTCTGGCCATGGACAAAATATTCGCCACACATGGGTTCCCTCTCGAAATTTGTTCGGACAACGGGTCACCGTTTCAGGGCCAGCGTTTTGCTCAATACTGTGAGGACAGGGGGATAAAGCATCGCAAAATAACACCTTTATGGCCGAGAGAAAATGGCGAGGTGGAGCGATTTATGCGAACGCTCAACAAAGTGTTCCGCATATCGGTGAATGGGGGAGAAGATCTCAGGCGAAAAATTGGGTAAGTTCCTCAGAGAATATCGCACGACCCCACATCAGTCCACCGGAGTGGCCCCCGCAGAGGCCCTTTTCAAAAGAATACCAAGAGGCCTACTACCCGAAGTGGAAGGGAGGACACCAGGAGAGATCGACAACAGCAAAGTGCGCACAGCGAGGGCCACTCTGAATGAGAAAGAGACAGCACGGCGGAGACTACCCGAGAGGGCGATCGCAATAGGAGACACCGTGCTGGTGCGCAACAGAAAGCCGGAGGGGAAGCTATCACTGCCATATGAACCACAACCATTGGCCGTGACCCACGTCAAAGGGTCGATGGTCACGGCCGCCAATGCAAGAGGGATTGTGACCAGAAATGTTTCGTTCTTCAAGCGCATAGAACCTGAAACCACTGGAGCAGCCGTCAGAGATGATCCCGACCCGAGTACGGGAGTGCCGGTGGAAGAAGATGGGCCGCCAGAGGCTCCGGCGGCACCCGAGGACCCCGACGCTGGAGCACGCAGGTACCCGAGCCGGGCGGGGCGCAAGCCACCGCTTAGGTTTAAAGACTTCTCCATGGACCTTACCTCTTAATTAAGGCAGAGGTATCGTGAACGTTATGATGGGCCCCGTTGGCCCCCATGTTTGAAAATGTTTTGTTTTGGGGGGAAAAGGAGGGATGTTGCGTAGCAATTCCAATTGTATACTGTTAGGAAAGATTTCGTAATTGTAGGGAATTTTCCTTCCATGTGGCAACCCCTAAACTTTTTGCTATTGTTTTTAACCTTGTTCTTGACTTTGCCAGAGAAGTACAGCCTTCTGCCGCACTTCTCTGGGCTTTTGCTCCTTTCTTACGGGGAAACTGACATGCCCTTAAGACAGTCAGTACCGGGGAACGTGGTTTCCCGTAGTTTCTTTTATCGTGTCGCAGCTTTAGTGCAACACGACACAAGAGGGCACTGTAAGCTAAGTTACAGCTCTCTTGGGTCTCTAGCCTTCTACAGGCCCTAGATACTCTTTTAGGATGGTATTTGATCGGTGCAAGTCATTCAGGGACTGGAATGGTGGCAGCGATCGTTTTGTTTATTTTGAGCTCCTTTTGGCGTTCTGAGCACGTTTTTGCACTGAACCCAAAATGGTGGCCTGGCTCCCAAAATGGCCAGGCCGCGAGGCTCCTTTGTCCTGTCCACTGTCCGTCTTGCTCCCTTCACCTTCCCCAGGTCCGGCGACCCGGGGCCTTCCTTATTTGGGCATGTACTTTCCCGCGAAACGTGGTTGCTTTCGCGGGCTTCTACATGTCGTTTGTGTGCCTCCAGGGTGTGGGCTGGGATGTCTGGTCCCAATACACATCCTGGGTGCCAGAGAGTCTAGGGTGGTGTGAATGCCTGGGACCACCGTGGTCCGTGATTGGTCCACGTATGGTATGTGTGTTGATGTGCGGATCTCCCATTGGCTCCCCTCCGTTTTGGCGCGAAGGGAACCGTGGATAAGAGGGGGCTGGAAACACCACTACCATGTCGATCTCCTGAGTTCTCACGAACGAAGGAATACAGGAGCCAAGTATCCTGCAACTACGAGGCTGGACCGAGGAATCGCTGGTGACCCGCTGAAGGAATCCTCCTTTGCAATGCTGTCGTCCGGAGCGCCCCTGTCCTCCTTTGATCGAACCAGAAGGCCTGTACTGGTGCTTCGACCTTTGGAATAGCAGGAACAGCTATTCCCGGCATCTTCAACCATCCCCTGCCAAGTAAGCCTTCGGAAGCGTCTCTGGGCCATCCAGTTGACTGACCAGCTTACAAAGGAGTTTGGCTCTGCAACCGCCGCCAGGTTGTGTTGTATTGCGAGTCCTTGTCCCTCTCCCACGCTTCGTGCACTTGGCGTTCCCAGGTCTGAAGGGAGGAGGGTTCATTTGGCTCGAATACACACGGCCGCTCCGTTGTCCTGTGCGGCAACAAAACTGTGCCAGTTTCGTCGATTGGGACGTCTTTTTGCTCTACACGACTACAAAGCGTTCCCTGCTCTTCTGTACCTGCCAGCTGCTGAAACTATCGTGGAGAAGCCTGGGTCTGCTTGCTTCGGGGACCGGTGAGTAGTATATCTAGGATCTGGTCGCCCTCCTGCAGTATCCCATTGCTTTTCCCTGCTGTGTAAAAACAGCACCCTTTTGCCGCGCTCGCGCTCTGCTTCTGCCCGCTGTGGAGGCTGCGCTTGAGTTGCAGAACCTGTTCTTCTTCTGCTGTGCACTAACGTGAACCGCCTGACTTCCTCTGAAGAGCTTCCCCTTGTGCCCGTCGGCACCGGCGTGGCAGGTACTTTGAGCACAAGGCTCCACTCTTCGCAGGGCTCGGACTTCCATCTAGTTAGGTGCCTATGAAGGCGAACTGAGTCGAAAGCATTATCGCACTGCCTGTTTTCCTTCCCTGGCAGGTGGACTACATATTTCGTGCTTTAAACGCTTGCGACTGTGTATTTGTATATATCTTGTGTTGATATGGTATGTGTTGGTTTAATATTGTGATATTGTGATTTTCTCGCTACGGTCATTATTTTAAAGGCCTTAAAATAAATGTGTATCTATTTTTGATATAACAACTGTTTGGAGTAGTTTGTTAGCGCTCTTGCTTTGTGTGCTCATTGCGGGCCTTCAGTCACCCTCACCCCTCTTGAGACCTAGTCTTGACCGCCGCGATCGCTACCTTGATTGGTCTGGCTCGTCCAGAGGTTACCCTGTTCCAAGTAATTAGGTTGGCCTTCTGAACTTCTGCGCCACCAGGACAGAGTTCAGAAATCCGTCTTAACATATACGCATGCGCGAGCCGCAGCGAGGCTCGCGCATGCGCAGAGAATATTAAAGGCAGTGCGCCGGCAGTTTGCGCCGGCGACCGGAGCAGGCACACGTCTCCGGCGTCCACTCTCTGTATGCCTGCATGCATGCGTGTGTGTGTGTGCGAGCGAGGCCCCGGCACGCCCCAAGGCCCATAACACATATATGCTTCATGATGATATATTGGCACAATGCGAGCTAATCAATGTAGACGTGCAAATGTATTACACAGTAGCTAATTCATATCACAACATAGGTTACATGGAGATGGTGCCGCAAATGATAATAAACGAAACAGTAGAGTGTTTTAGTAGCTGAGCTTGCATAGATATGTTTAGTGAGGAAGGCTCAGTGATACTGAGTGGCAAGTGGATGAAGGCAATATAGTGCATAGGCGGGGATTGTGCGGAATAGCGGTGAGGCGAGGAGGGAATGTTAGATAGTGGACTAGTAGTTCGCTTGTGTGACAGTCGGTTGTCTCTTACCCTGTAGCAGTTGCGGGAGGCAGAGTGGATGGCTCCTCAGTAGACCCCTGCAGGCCGCGGACAGGCTGAAGACAGGCTCTGGCCGTAAGAGGCAGGCCTTTAGCGGATGCGGGCCTGCTAGCGCCTTCCGGTCGCGTCCTGCTGGATAAATCGGTAGTACAGCCCTATCAGAGCTGCGGCTCGGGAAACATGGTTGCTAGGCAGTCTAACAACAAAACAATGCCATTTTGAAAGCCATAATCATGCTTTTTTGGATTGCATTGGGCGAAGACACTCAGAATAGTAATCGGAGCGTAATATACAGCGGATCTGGTTGCACTCAAGGGGAAGCCAAGTAGAGAGGCTGTTACAGCACAGAACAGGGATTTATGGTGATGGTAGTTTACCTTGATGCTGCAGCGTCGCTCGCCGTCTGGGAGGCACAGAGGGCCTGGGGCTGCGTGGCGGTGTAGGATGGGCTCCTGCCCACCCTGTATGTCGGTTGTGGTGAACTGGATTGGCAAAAGACAGGCTCTGGCATTAAGAGGCGGGCCTTTAGCGATGCGGGCTGGCTAGCGCCTTCCGTTCACTTCCTGCTGGATAAATCGGCAGTACAGCCCAATCAGAGCTGCGGCTCGGGAAACATGGTTGCTAGGCAGTCTAACAACAAAACAATGGCAGCAGCCATTTTAAAAGCATAGCATTCGGAGCATAATATACAGCAGATCTGGTTGCACTCAAGGGGAGGCCAAGTAGAGAGGCTCTTACAGCACAGAACATAGATTGCTGCAACAAGTAATGGCCCCCAGGCCAGAGCAGTATAAATAGGAGCAGTGCTTCACTCTGAATGTCACCACCAAAAATACTGTCCAAATCACATGGGCACTTGAAAAGCAAGAAAGCCCAGTTACACAGGACACTCAGTACACACTTGACACGCCTGAAGGGAAATGCATTAATGGGGGCTGGCACAATCTAATTAAAAATATGATTTCAAGGTGGAGTCAGAAAGGAAAAAAAAAACGGACATTGTAATGGGTGGGAGGGAGGTTATTAAATTAATGTGTCTGAGTGCTTAACCACCCTATCAAGTCTAGGAAGGTGTTAAAATACCTAGAGAGACATAAAGTCAACATTGAAATCCTCCAGGAGACTCACTACAGCCCAATGGGATTCCCAAATATTCACCTGAACATAGATATTTGTAATTGTATTCGTCTCATGCTAGGGGAGTAGCAATAGTGATCCATAAATCACAGGGATTTAGATTGTTCCAGATATGGGGAGATGCCGAGCAGAGGAACTTGATAATGAGTGGACACACTGACGGACATACTGTGACAATAGTCAACAACTACACTCCGAATATCGACACTACTGAATACTTCCTTGGACTGTCTGCTAGATGTTGGCTCCTTATGCTGGGTCCCATATCACCTAGGGCGGAGACTTGAACACTGTACTGGATCCTAGTATGCATAGGTCAAGTACTACGGTCAGACCGCTCTCAGGTGCAGCTTGAGCAATTCATCTAATTATGGTACTGTATAATGTAAGGGAGTGTAGAAGAGGTGCCAAATGCCTCTACTGGAAGTCCTGGCAATATTTTGCCTACATGTTGGAAGCCGGAAATTGTGACATGCACAACGCTACTAAAGGTACCTATCCCATGAAGAATTATCGAAACAAGGTATCCATTGAGAAATCCCTATATGATGTACCCGCGGAGAAATGAAAGTCTCTTAAAGGAGGTTGCTGAAGAAGTATGAAGTGGTGAAGGCAAGAGACTGGTGACTGAAGGCTGGCTATACGTAGTGAATAGACTGCAGGCAGTGCCGCCAATGTATATATGTATATAGAATCTGGATGTTCCACGTTGCATTTTATCAAACGAGGACTTCAGTTGCAAAAACATTGAAAGTTTGGCACAGTAGAGAAAGACAGCTGATGATGAAGGAAGAATCAAGGTTGTCTGGCCCAGAGTCAAGGGTTGGGGCAGCCAAGAGACTGGTTATCTATTTGAGAAGATACAATGAACGTGAGAAGCGAGGTGAGCTCCTGTTGAGGTGCAGTGTTCAATACGAAACAAAGAGCTCAAACACTGTCTCCTGTCACATGTTCTAGATGGAAATAGACTTTGGGCAAGCTACATCGAGACAGGAGATTATAACGTGCTCACACTCCCTTCTTCTCATGTGCAGTGATACTTTGCAAGGCCGAGTTCAAAGACAATTCGAATGGCACACAGCAGGATTGATGATGGTTGATGAGCTAATTGGGTGGGGAGGCATGTCAAGTCCACCCGCAAACACCTGGGGTACCAGCTTGCATAATGCCAGTGAGTGGAATATTCCAGAAGGGTACAAGCGTGCCAACCAATTGTAGAGGGCCATGTAGCAAAGAGCCCTATAGTTTGATAGCCAATGAAATGTTGTGTATTTTATTATGCTGAAGATGACTTGCACTAGGGGTGGGCATAGTTGTTCACCTGACTTTAGAGATCCAATCACAATCCTATCTCCCATAGAAAGTAGATCTAGATGTTCCCCATAGACCAACCACAATTCAACTTAGGTTTTCTTATTGTGCCACATAGTATGACATCAATGATGACGAGTTTTTACTATATAACTGTGTTTTTTCATGTAAAACCTTGAGAGACTTGAGTGAACATCTGTTGATGTCCGTTATAGTCCTGTTTTTGATCATTGTTAATAAAAGAGCTTAAGTTTGCCTAATATCTGAGTCTGTCTTTTTATTGGTGTAAGAGTAAATTTGGCATCCTCATCCAGCCCATATAGCGCTACCTCACTTAAAAGGCCTACAGGTTGAGGAGGGAGGAGCATCAAGGGATGAGGAATTATACCTTTTTTTCCCTATGCTTATTGTTCCTCCTCGCAGATAGCTGTCATGCTGGTGTCACACAGACTTATTACTTGGGTTGAGCGATCTGTCATACCCCAGTGGACTCTGTCGGACCATTCCCCAGTGAATAGCCCAATTTGTTTCCCCAGGGCACAGAGGAGTGGTAGAGGTTGGAGGTTTAAATACAGACACTTTCTAGACGCTGCCTTTATGGCTCAGATAGAGGGTGAGGTCATAACCATTTTTAAAGAGAATGTGGGGTCAGTTGAAAACCCATCAACAATATGGGAAACATTGTTTTTATCAGGGGGATGGGTATGTCAAGGGAAGTGGGGGTCCTGAAATACCTGAGAAGATCCGTATACACAGTTGTGAACTTCATAAAGGACCTAGAATCTCAATACAACGCACACATATGCCAGATGTTCTGGTCAGGGTGAGAGAGAAAATGGATGAATTCCAGGACCTAGCCACGAGGGAAATCTGATTTTTGTCAAGGGAAATGAGAGTGAGAGTGTATGGGCAGGGGGACAGACAAAGTAGAGTTTTGGCTTGGGCAGCAAAGCATGACAGGTAAAGTAATTAATAGGTGCCAATCAGGGGGGCGACGGCCATCAAAGGCTCATTGGTGGAGTACTACATAGCACTCTATAGTACGAGGCTCAGGGAACCTGTACCTGACATCTCTCAGTACCTGGGCCAGATTGAGCCATTCTGGGTTGATGGGGCAATAAGGGATGTGCTTAGTGAGCCTATTACAGAGAAAGCCATAAAGGAAGCTCTTGGTGTCCTCCCCAGCGAGAAGGCGCCAGGGCTAGATAGAATCCAGACAAAATGTTATGAAGCCTTCCTTGGCCAGCTGTCCAACCCACCTGGTAGCAATGTACAATGAATCTTTATAGAGGGGTATACTACAGCAAACTTCTAAGGAAGCTCTGATTACTATCCTTCTAAAGCCAGGAAAATAAACTGAGCTGTGCTCATCGTACAGGTCAATTTCCCTCATCAATGTGGACAATACAATTCTGGCCATAGCACTGGCGAACAGCTTAATGCACTAACTCCCTGCCATATCCAGGGCTGACCAGGTGGTATTCATCCCAGGTAGATCTGCGACTTTTAACCTTCAGAGTATATTTGGGCTAATTGACTAACTAACTGCAGGCCATTGCAGTTAACTTGGATGCTGCGAAGGCCTTTGACGCAGTGGAATGGCTGTTTCTATTTGCGGTCCTGCGAAGACTGGTGAGCTGGGTGTTCACTGAAACAGCCCTTTAAGATGAGTAGCTATAACCTGGAGATAGATGGGGATGCAGATTTTATTCATACATCAATAATCAAGATGACTCAATAGTTTGGCAGAGTGAGTCAGTTTTATTAACAAATCTATAAAACGCGGAGCCCAACGAACATCAGCAATCGCTCGATCTTCTCACTCTCAATACTTCATGAAAAACTGGGCTCTTATACCCAAAATTAGTTATCACGGACGTTTTGACCTGCGTCATTACCAACGTCATCCTACATGGCAAACTCCAAAAACCTAATGGAGGGTGTGATTGGGTCTATTTGCATGTCTAAGTAAGAGTTCTATATCTTTATAAAACAGTGGCGGAAGGTGGTATGATAATTAACATCAGGTGGGGCAACTAAGCCCTCCCCTCAAAATGGCCACTTTGAATGTCACTAAATGCACAATGTCCCATTGGCTACACAAACTATAGGACAACTAATTATGTGGTCCTACACAATTGGTTTGTGTGGATCTGGATGTGCTCATCTTAGCACTAGCTTCCTACCAATTACTGTAGCAATCCATCTTCACCTCAATGGTTCAGTGTCAATTAGTACTTTGAAGATTGGCCTTGAGTTTGTACTGTGCTCCGAGAATTTCAGGGAGTGTGGGCACCAGCCGGCCTCCGTGCGTAGGTGTGACCACCTCGACCGTCCAACTTCCTTCTACCACATGACTGGAGACCAAGAAATCTAGCTTTTCGTTTATTTGATTTTATTCTCCAATAGTCCTCTGACGTATTTTGTTTTTGCTTGAATTTTCTGAACAGAAGCATCTGTTCTTTCACACTAATTGTATCCAATGTCAGCCCATTCCAGTTTGATAAGACCAAGGCTTTCTTGGCTCAGTCAACTCCTTAGCTGAGCTTTGATTCTGTTTAATTAATTCAATTGCTTTTCTTAACTGCGACAATGAAATGAGGCCTTCTTGCTTTGTTCAGTACTGCTTCATAACATAGTGGAATCATCCATCCTTTACTGAACCTTTTGTATCTATATATGTATATATTGGCGCTTGCCGCGATATATCTATTTTAAAGCATGTGGCTAGCTTTGTGATTATTTTGCTGCTTGCCTTCCTGTAGCATCTGTACACGTTTAAACTATATTCATCAGGTCTGTGGCATAATCTTCTTCACCTTGATCCCAAGATGTCACTTATCTTTGCTTCACCTTGATATTTTTTAGATTGTCTGCATTCTCTGGTCTGTTTATCTCTTATATGGGTGTCAATTTGGTTTTGTATGACATCACCATTTGCCTTCATCCGTCATCTTCTTTGCTTCTTCAGGGATTTCATTCAAATGGCCATCATATTGTCTTGAATGTAGGTATGGTTTTCTCAATTGGTATCTTGCTTCCCAGATTCTCTTAGGTATGGGTATTATTATGGGTACTGCACAGAGCCCACGCTCTGCTCTTTGCTGGTTCATCTGTTCTGTATACGTCACATACTTCGGTTCCCATTTGACAGGTAATGGAGGCGGGGCAGTTGGAGTGCGGGTACCTGGATCTTCCTCTACACTGGGTCTGGGAGATAGATTTATTTCATAAATAAAACTGTTTTCTGCATCTCCCACAGTGGTATGCACTAATGGTATGGTCTCCTCCAGGTGATGATGGAGAGACGGACCAGGCAGCGCTACCCCCTTTCACCTTTATTGTTTGCTCTAGCAAAAGAACACCTTGCAGAATTGAATAGAACTAAACATTTAGAGAGAGCACTTAAGCTGTACTCCCACCAAATTATAGTTTCTGTGTATACGGATGGCATCATGCTTAAAGAACCGTGAGATTATTCTGGCATGTGCAACAATTTGGGGCCTATCATTTTTATTTATTAACTTGAAGTCAGAGATGGATCCCTAAACAAAGGCCACTGAGTGATGGGCAGGGTTGACATAGTTTAACTGGCGAGAGGATAGTGTCAGATATCTTGGCATCGAGATTGCCTGAGTTGCAGATATTCTGGTGATGCTCAATTATGAACCTGTAATGTGGTTTGAGTCAAGTTGAATAGATGGCGCAGCTTACTTATCCCCTTTGAGGGAAGTTCTCGCTGCTGAAAATGATCATTCTGCCTAACTCTTTGTATCTGTTTGTAAACATCCCTAGTTCGTTGCCCATGGCGTGTCCTTATGATTACAGTCACTGTGTACTAGGTTAGTTTGGGTAGGCAAGACGACTTGGATTCGATGGGAAGGCCTTATTGCCTCGCTCTCAGAGGGTGGTATGGGTGCACCAGACTGACGCTGGTACTACAAAACTGCTCAAACACACCACTTATCGTACTTTTATGCTGGGGCACAATTTGCTCCGGCATTTAAGTGTGGAGAGGGCAATTGCAGCCCCTTGGTTCCTTTTGGCAGTGGTGGTCTCTGTTGTGTCCAACAGAGGGAGAAAAATCCATGTAGTTGCTGCAACACACAGGGCATGGGGTGACGTGATGAGAGATGCAAGACTTGGTAGACCATATTTGCCCCTGTTGCTGTTGCCAGTGAGGCATGTCCCAGGACTACCCATCACTACTGAGAGGAGATACCACAACATTATGATGAAACAGGGGATAAAGTGCTTTGGGCATCTCTTTCCTGATGGAAACTTTATCACATTACAGGACTACTAGGCACAGGGAGGGGACTCACTGCTGGAGGTGTTCACATACTCCCACCTTTCTCACAAACTAAATACCTATTTCCCCTCATTCCTGGAATCCCCACCCCCTCCCGGAGTGTCCACCACTGACAGATGTAGTACTCAGAAAAGAAGTGAGCAGACTAATCTCAGTTCTACATAAATGAGTATGCCAGGAATGGGGTCCACAGCTCTCTGGGGACAGACCGAAATGGGATCGACATTCTGAATGCAACTGACTGAATACCAGTGGATGAACATCAGAGGTCACACTAAAACGATTTCCCTTAATTATAGGCTGAAGCTGATCCACTTTCTTGCACTGAGCCTACCTGACGCCTAGAAAACGACACAACATGTTCCCTGATAGGTCTGACACATGCAAGAGGTGTGGGACACAAGCTGCAAGGTTCATCCATTTGAAATGGGAGCGCAGGTGGGTAGAGTCCTTCTGGGTGGAGGTGTTTGAAACAGCCTCTAAAATGATTGACATCGCTGCTGCTGTGTATGATAGGCCAGCAGGGAGAGGCTCAGAAGAGTCTGCAAAAAATGCTTCAGCCTTTTAATCAGTTTGGCCAAGAGGTGTGTAGCCTGGGTGTGGGTGAAGGGACATGCACCCACTTTTGCTACTTGGTTGAAGGAGATTGTGCAATATATGACACCACATACTCAAAGATGGTTCCCAGAACAAAGGAGAATTGGGGCACTTATGAGGCATAATTACTGGTACGTTGGGAGACGAGAGTGGGCAGGAGTTGTACTGTCCTCCTTAAAACGTGATAACTGCTGAACCCATATGCATGCATACCTTTTGCTGACCCGTACCCTCACCCAGAATAAATTGGCTCACACATTGTTTGTCAAGTGTTGGCAATAAAAGGCCGTAGGTTTTTATTGTACAGATATGGTTATGGAGATAACAATAATCACATATCATGATAGTAACATACTTTTGTGCACAAGGTCTTGGGGTTACCCCCCTCTAGTCCGTGCCCACCATCTCATGTCCCACGACTTGTTGACTTGTTGTGGGCACCGTACAGTGCGATGTACTTCTTTTCCTTTGTTCTTCTCCCTTATTTGTAGGGTGGGAGGGTTTTGTGGTAAAGAAGCAAAGGTTTGGAAGGCACTGAGTAAACAGTGCACCTTCTGTGTGCTTAGGTCCCCGTTCAGGGTCCACAAACTGTGTTTTCTCTGAGCATGCCACTCTGTATTTATAAAACCCAGGGGAGCCATGGGTCTTTGATATGTATAGTAGTGGGGGCTGTTATGTTCCAGCCCCCGGCCGGATAGCCGACTATCTGGCCCCCTAGTGGGGGCAGGTCTTTGAACCTGATCCCTGCCTGCCTGTTGGTTTCCTTAGGTGCTTAGCACCTTGCTGCATGAAGGAAGGGTGAGGTGATTGCTCACACCTCACCCTTCCTCAGTATTGTGTTGTGCAGACTGCGTGTCTCTCCGGCTTGGGGGGAGTAGAGGAGCAGGAAGCGGGGGAGGTTGGGCTGTCCCTTTCCAGGTCTGCTGATGGTAACAGCAGTTACCCTACCTCTCTTTGGGCGGCCCTGCAGCATTGCCCATAACTGCTGAACCCATATGCATGCATACTTTTTGCCGACCTTTACCGTCACCCAGAATAAATTGTCTCACACATTGTTTGTCAAGTGTTGGCAATAAAAGGCTGTAGGTTTTTATTGTACAGATATGGTTATGGAGATAACAATAATCACATATCATGATAGTAAAATACTTTTGGGCACATCTTGGTGTTACCACCCTCTGGCCCATGCGCCACACGTGGTCTGGTTGACAGCTGACCACGTTCCCCCGAAAGTATCTCCTATTCGCAACGCCTGGAGGCTAGAGTTGCTGTAATTTCTCAAAAAAAATGTTCCATGCCCTGGTTTGGTAGATGGGTGCCGTCTTTGTGGAAAAGATCCAGGTCACCCAGTGTAATGGCTGGGTGCTTTATGAAGCCCAGTCCTCTTGCTGTACAAAATATTTCTAGCCCCCTGTTGAGTTTTCTTCTAGAAATGTCTACAGATTTGTAGCATTTGGCCCCTTGCCATTTCTTTCTGGGTAGGATGGCCGAGAAGTATATTTCCGTTCCTTTCCAATTGTGTGAAATGCCTGCCAGGGAGGAGCACATATCCTCAAATAAATGTCTCCTTCCAATGGACACCAGGTCATTGCCCCCCAGATGTCTATCGATCCCGAGGTTTAAACTCCAAAAAGCGGGGGGTTCTAGCTTCCCTGTCTTAGCCTCCAAACTATGGAACTCCCTCCCCGCTACAATCAGAGCCGAAGTTTCATTCAACACATTCAAGGCCAAAACCAAATCCTGGCTTTTTGACCAGCATTAAGACATGTTCTTGCCTCTGGCTTACTTATCCTTGACCGCTGACATTTGGTACGATTTTTTCCTGGCATATCCACTGTTAAGCAGTAGCGGCACTGTAACTTCGGTATTATTGTAAATAGAAACTCTGTTAATATCTCTTTCAATGTAATTTCTGCTCTTTGTCTGTATATATGCTCTTTTCTCCTGTAACCTGCACAAATTGCACCCTGATGCCTCCGGGCCTGCTGGTTTGCGCGTTATAAATAAACAAATACAAATACAAATGTATGACCAGAAATTCTGGCGGGTCTCTGTATGCAACCAGCTCTGCTAATGTTTCGTGGATTTCTGCCCATCGTAGGCCTCTGTATCCCCACCATGAGGAAATGGTGTTTCTGAAAGGTGGCCTTTCTTTGGTCTACTCTGCCCATCGGCCCGTCCTGAAGATAAAAGAGTGGCCGACTATCCATTCTGATTGGAGAGTGGTCCTCCCTTCGCCTGGTGTTTCTGTATGAAGGGGGGAGAAAGAAAATTGAGGGCGGCTGGCTATATTAGCTGTGGTCTGATGTATCTTTTGTAACAATCTGACTTCCAACCCCCTTTGTTTTTTAGTTGTTGAGGGGCTAAACCTCCTTGCCATGCTGAAGTGGCGGCACCTATTCTGAAAGAGAGGGTGCCAAAACCTTTGGGGTCCCACCCTGCAATGCTGATTGCTTTCATCAGCACCCCTTTGAATTGGTAGCAGCTTAGTGCCGAGGTGTCCTTGTGGATTAAAAACCTCCCCCCAACCTTGGGCATTTGCGTGTAATCGAGGTTGGTGATACATACCGGGCAGTTTACTGCCTCATCAATGCTACAAATGTTGATAGTTCTTTTGGCCCCAGTTTTAGATTGTTGGATTTCTATGCTGACGCTCTCCTGTCTGACCCTGACCTCCATGATGCCCAGACCATTGGTGGCCTTGGTGCTGGAAGCAAATTAGCTCTCCCACATGGAAAGCCCTGAAGTATGCCAGGAAAAAAGCTGTTTTGAACAATAAGATCTCGTATAGATGCCAGCATATGGCTTCCAGCTGGTTTGCGATTTGTACCAGTTTGTTGAAATCCAGGGGGCGGCGGGTGTCCAGCTGGGGGCCCTCTATTCTACCCCAACCTTTCAATGCGTAAGAAATGAGAACGCTTTGGGTGGGGTCTGAATCACCCCGTATTTTTGAGAAATATGAGATTGCAACTAGGTGCCTTTTTGCCCAATCTCTCTTGAAGCCCTGGTCATGCGCCCATTTTAGAAATATTTCTATGGGCCTCATTAGGACCCAGGCGATAAGGGGTTTACGGCGGCGTAAACAGCGCCGACCCTTACCGCCTGATTCCGAGGTCCCTTAGCGCCATGGAGGATTTAACACCTGCTTTTAGCAGGTGTTAAAATCCATGGCGCTAAGGGACCATGTTGTTAATTACGCCACCGTAATTTACGGTGGCGTAATTAACGCCTTCCCCACTCCCATTATGCCCTATTGGGCAAAAATGGGAATGGGGAAGGGTAAATGGGTAATGGGGACTTACCGCCCCGCCAACCTCGGAATGGGGCGGTAAGTCCGCCAACCACCATGGCGTAAACGTAGTTTACGCCATGGTGGTAAAGGTACGACCCAGGCGGTAACTTACCGCCTGGGTCTTAATGAGGCCCTATGTCTTTAATCGTTATTAACTCTACATGGTTTACGCCTGTGGCTTTAAATACTGTTTGTAAGCACTTACTGTACAGCCTGCAGTGGTGCTTGCTAGTGCTTTCCCTGCCATCTCCGTGAGGAAGCCTAGGGAGTTGTTGGCACTCGTCTTTGAGGTGCCTGGTTCTTGCTGGACATCCCCGGCCTTGGCTCTCTGGCACCGGCGTTGATGCCGTTATTTTGTTGGCACCCGTTATGAGGTGCCTGTTTCTTGTTGGGCATCCCGGCCTTGGCGCTCTGGCACTGGTGTTGATGCCGTTATTTTGTTGGCACCCGTTATTGAGGTGCCTGTTTCTTGTTGGGCATCCCGGCCTGGGCTCTCTGGAGCTGGCGTTGATGCTGTTATTTTTGGTTTCCCATTATTTCCCAGCATTCCGCCGGTATTGGCCTCATTTGTTCCCGGGCGTGCGGCGCTAGCTCCCGGAATCTTGGCCACTGAAAGCGAGATAAAGCATCTGCAATGTTATTATCCGCCCCAGCGATGTGTTTTGCTTTGACCACAATGTTTTCTTGTAGTGCGACTGCTGTGATGGCTCATAGGACTTTTAGCACTAAAGAGCATTTGGTAGGCCTTTGGTTTATGGAGCCTACTACTGCCATGTTGTCGCACCAGACCAAGAGTCCCGTGTTAGCTAGCTGCCTGCCCCAGATGTGTAATGTTAGCCAGATGGGAAATATTTCTAGGAGGGTGATGTTTTTAGTCCACCCTGCCTGTTGCCATGAGTTGGGCCAGTGTCCTGTCACCCACTCTGTGTCTAGTATGGCTCCAAACCCCTTGCTCCCAGCTGCATCGGTGAAAAGGACCCTTTTTGTCCATGTGTTCAAGGGTGTTTGCCAAAGTGAGGTCCCATTGAAATCTTTGAGGAAATTCCCCCAAATTTCCAGATCTTGTTTCACTTCTGCGTCTAGTCGTATGTGTAGGTGGGGTTTGGTGTAGGATTTGATTTTTAGTTCCAGGCTTCTGGAAAATACCCTCCCTTGAGGGATTATTCTAGCAGCGAAGTTGAGACTGCCTGCTAATGATTGAATTTCTTTAACTGTGCCCTTGTCTTTTGTTGTCAGGGCTTATATTTTCTCCAATAGTTCTGCAATGTTTGTTTTCGGGATCTTGCATAGTCCCTGTACAGAGTCAATTTCAATGCCCAGGAAAATTATGTTGGTGGCTGGTTTGGTTGTTTTTTTCCCTTGCTAGAGGTATGCCCCACTGTGCGGCCATTTCTTCTAATTTCGCCAAGGCCCTGTTGCATTCCTCAGCATTTTCTGGGCCCATTACCATGAAATCATCGAGGTAGTGTACTCCTTTGGTCCCTGGTCTCTGTTTTTGGAAAACCCATTGAAAAAAGGAGCTGAATTGCTCAAATAGGGCGCAGGATACTGCGCACCCCATGGGGAGGCATCTGTCTACATAGAATTTGTTGTTAAAAGTAAAACCTAACCATTGCTGGGAATCTGGATGGACTGGCAATAATCTGAAAGCAGATTTGATGTCTAGTTTGGCCATCAGGGCGTTCCTGCCACATTCCTGTATGAGTCTTACCGCCTCCTGGAAGTGTGTGTAGGATACTGCGGATTCCGTGTGTGGAATGCCATCGTTCAGTGATTGGCCTTTGGGATGGGATAAGTGGTGAATTAGCCTCATTTTTCCAGGTTCCATTTTGGGGACCAATCCTAGTGGTGATATTAAGTAATCTTTGAGGGGCATGTGGTCCCAGGGTCCTGCAATCCTGCCTAAAAGCAGTTCCTTGATTTTGCTCTCCACTATTTGGGGGTTGTCCCTGGCCGACTTTAGGTTCAATGGGATGTTCTGTGACCTTGTGCCCTTAAATGGGATGATAAAGCCCTTGGAAAAACCCTGCCAGATTGCCCCGCTGGTTCCCCTGTCTGGGTAATTCAAGGGTGCTTCTCTAAAATTGGTTGGGTTGATGGGAGTTTTGCCTGGTGCCAGGCCTGGGGTTGAAAAGGCGTGGTTGGTGCTAATCTTTTGAATTTTTGGCTGGCAGTCTGGTGTAGTTGCTTGCTGCATGATCACCGTTGCAGTTTGTGCAAGCGTGTTTGTACCAGCATTCCTTACCCCAGGTGCACTGGTTTTTCCCAGAATTCCTGCATGGAATGTTGGCTTTTGTAGAGTGCTTCTTGTTTTGCCTGTGGGTATTAGACTTAGCCGCCCATGGCTGGTTCTTCCGAAAGGGCTGTACCCCCTTTTTATGTTTCTCATTAACGTTATTTCTGGGACTTTGTGTATTTTTGTTATTTTTGGAGGAGTTCTGTGAGGCCTCTTCCTCCGTTGGGGGCTCAGCATTTAACATGTACAAGTAATTTTGGACCTCATCCCATTCTATGGCTGGTCTCTCTGACATGCTTCTTCTAAATCTGATGTCATATGCTAGCCAGGTCTTCCCTTTCTGAGCGATTTTCACTTCTCTTATTTTATCCATGTAAGCCCATATTATTCTGCCATCATGTGGAAATTTCTCCTTGTATATTGTTGCCACGATGGCAAAAGCCTGAATCCAATTGTCCCAATTCTGTTCTACCTGGGCGTTTCTGGCTATGGATTTCTCTTCTATCTTTTTGGGATCCCTAAAAGCATCTTTCCCTTTGCGTTGGGCTTCTATTAATGAAATGATTTCTATGAACTCTTTGGCCCATATGGCTTCTTTGATTGTGGTGTCAATATTCCATACCAGGCATCTTGTATATCTATTCAGTATTTCAGTCTGAAAGGATTTCATTTTTAAATCTAATTGGGCTTCGCAGATCATTGCTATGTCTGTTGGGTTGCTGTTGCTTTGCCCAGTTTGTCTCACTGGGTCTGTACTGGGGGTTGCCCATGCTTTCAAAGCACCTGTTGAGTCTGCCGTGGTTGCGGTTGGTGCAACTGTGCTGGCAGCTGTTGGCGTTGCTGGAACATGTGGCATTGATGTAGCTGGTGCTGCTAGTGTTTGGATTGTTGTTGGTGCGGGGGGGTCACCAATATGGTAGGTTCTAGGGGTATGTTGTGGTTTGTGGACCCCTGTTCCCCTGTTTGGGATAATTGTTTCCCCCTTATTTCCTGCAATAATTGTTGCATTTCTGACATGTTCTTGCACAATTGCGCCAGACTTTTATTACCTTTTCTAGGGCCATCTGTCACTTTCTGTCTCTTTGACGGTGTTGTGATGTCATCTTGAATGGGTGGCATGGGTATCCCTTCCTTTGGTAGGCCGTAGATATTCTCCCTGACCCCAAGCCCAACCGTAGTGTTCCGCTGCCTCGATGGCTGCCAGCAGGTGGGGTGATTTGGGTTTCTGTGCTGGTATGGTGGGTTCCCGTGATTTCCGTTTGGGACCCATGTATCCTTTCAGCCTGTTTTGATTAAAAGAAAGACATTTTTAAAAAGGCTGTGTTTTGGCTCTGTAGGGGTTTGAACCTGTGTCAGCAGTCTCTGCACAGATGTTAAAATGAGCTCCCTGTTCACTGTGCAATTGCACCAGCTATCATGCACATTTATAATGATTGGTATATTATTTGTGGATTCATTGTGGGCTTAGAAATGCTGTTTCCCATGCTGGGTAACTGTCTAATGTTGTCCCAAAATATTTTGATTTAGCTCAGAAAAAATTGCCATGTAGTGGACTTTGGGAGCAGATTTATTCTTGTGCCCGGTTCGCTTTCTGCGTAGTATGTTATGCCTTTGTTAGCTGTGACTTAATTGCGTGTGCCCGTTGTTAGCATGGCCTTAAAAATGCCCCAGTTGTTGTATGAGGGACAAAATATATGCATTCTGTAAAAAGGACCTGTTTACAAAGTTCGTCGTGCCTTAAAATAATGTTTCCTAGGATGAGGTTTCCCCGCGGTCTCTGTGCTTCGAATTTTGCAAAGCTTCTATGAAAATAGACGCGCAGTGCGCGTTCCGAGTCTGCCGGGGGAGCGGCTGCCTGCGGATGTTTACTTTTGTGTAGGAAAACAGTGTTTCTATTACGTGCTCGGAGCCCGGCGTCGCAACTTACCTTGAAATTGACCGTTCACCTGAAGACTCTGCCTATGCCAGGCTGCACTGTAGGCTCTTCCTTCGTTCGGGTTGGTAAGTGGATTCCTGCTCCCTTCGATACGTCCCGGGAGACTTTCTTTGTTTGTTCAGTGTTCGCTGCTTGCTGTCGTGCAGAGGTTCATGAACAGTGCAATGTTCAAAAGGAAATAAAGACGCTGCGAATGCAACAAACTTCAGTGTTTGCTAAAGAAGCAAAGGTTTGGAAGGCACTGAGTAAACAGTGCACTTCCTGTGTGTTTAGGACCCCGTTCAGGGTCCACACACTGTTTGTGTTTTCTCTGAGCATGCCGCTCTGTATTTATAAGACCCAGGGGAGCCCTGGGTCTTTGATATGTATAGTAGTGGGTGCTGTTATGTTCCAGCCCCCGGCCGGATAGCCGACTATCTGGCCCCCTGGGAGGGCAGGTCTTTGAACATGATCCCTGCCTGCCTGTTGGTTTCCTTAGGTGCTTAGCACCTTGCTGCATGAAGGAAGGGTGAGGTGATTGCTCACACCTCACCCTTCCTCAGTATTGTGCTGTGCAGACTGCGTGTTTCTCCGGCTTGGTGGAAGGAGGGGAGCAGGAAGCGGGGAGGTTGGGCTGCCCGTCTCAGGGCTGCTGATGTTAACAGTAGTTACCCTGCCTCGCTTTTGGCGGCCCTGCAGCATTGCCCATAACGGCTGTTGTGATGAATTCCCCACGTGAAGCTCTATTGTTTGTTTTAAACCAATACAAACATATTTAAAAACTAAAGGAAAAAACTTGGATCGCTTATTCTCTGAGAGTTTATGACTGGTTAAGTACCCTGATTCCTCTCTCTGGCCTGATAGATGCTCATTGTGAGATGCTGTGTTTTGAGGGTTTTGGGAAAGATATAGTGATACAGCATTGGATGCCGTGGTGCCTTTTGAGGAACAGGACCTCTGACGGCACTGGTTTAGGACATGTACAAATTGGAGAAGTGTGTGTTGAGCGGAATGTTCAGTCAGGGCCATCTTACTCACTTTTGGGGCCCTGGGCACGGACATCTTTGCGGCCTCCCCCACCAAACCAAAGAAATGAAGTGATTAAAAATAAGAATGTTTACTCCCTTTAAGTCCCCTTAACCTCTTCATTCTTGCTCTAATCAGAATGATAAACAAGTAGCATTTGAAGGCCAACATTAGCAGTTTACAAAGAGGTTACGTCTGTTCTAGTATAGATATAGGAGACTTTTTATCAATAACATCCAGGAAGGTATGCAGACTGTAGTATTAATGCAGGACCGTATGTAACCCAGAATAGAGAACTCTTATTATCTACCTTACAGAATGCAAACGTGCTCAAGTATTGGGAGACCAATTGGAAGGTGGGAGAAAGCTACACATACCTTAGCATGGATAGTTGATGCAGATTAGAAGCTACCAGGATGGTGTCTGTATCCAGACAGACTGAGATTAGAAGTGGGACAAATAGTGTTGTCATTAGAGATCAAAGGAACATGTGCCTGTAGCGTGCAATTTATCAATACTCACTACTATAATGTAAATAACCCTGTAGCCAGTGAAACCATGAGTGCAGATTTTTTGAAGATCATATCCTGAAAAGGAAATCACTCTGCAGGGCTCACAATTTTGAAAGGTTTAGAGGTTAGGTAATACAAGATTAAATGAGATGCCCAGGATCACACATTGGTTAAGGGGTGAAGCTGTGATGTGCACAATTTTTGCATTTGAACACTTTCTTTTCCAGTACTTACCATGAACTAAAATAATCTAATTTTATAAAACTGGCTTGTAAAGTACACAAATTACATCAGCAAACATGACAATTTTTTAAAAACAAAATATTATAGAAGGGTGTTACGCAAAATGGGAATAATTCTAGCTTCATTCTCTCCATCATCAAGGGAAGTTTATAAGGACCAGCATACCAATTGATGTGATTTAACAGATTCAATCTGGGGTTTGCTCTTTGTATTTTAAAGCACTAAAATCCTTCAAAAACACTGATTTGTGAAATGTATAAAAGTGCAGTAAAATCTTTAACTTTTACAAAAAAGTAAACTGTTTTTGGTGTCAAAAGTGCAGAGCTTTAAAATATGCTTGCCGGAGGCCTGCAACATCTGGTCCGTTCTCTTCTGTCCACTACCGCTTCCACTCAAATGGCCTACATAAGAAAAAAGATCAACTAATGGCCAGTGGTCGAGCGGTTGGGAGCGCTGTTCCTCTACTTTCTTTTAAATTAAGATTTACTGTTCCTATAGTTTTATTTTAAAAAGAAACCATTCCGGAATGGAAGTGTAAGACGAAGTTGAAGCTTGCACTGCAGTGCACTGAACGTTGCCTTAAACAGCAGGTGCATTTGTTTGGGGGGTTATATTGCACGTGGGATGGAGCTTGGCGATGGGATTTGTGGGGTGTGGGGGCAGATCAGCAGGGAACATAGTTCCACTATTTCTTTTCACACATTTCAACCACTTGTAATGGGCTGGTAATGGGCTACTCGATGCCAGCAGCATGCGAGAAGGGAAACATCACAGAAGACAGCACAGTAATGTTAGAGATATTACATGATTTGTCCAGGATCACTGTATCGTCTGCTGGCAAAGCCAGGATATGAGCATGAACGCTTTGGATGAACAGACTTGAATTTGGATACTTATTCTTGCCCTGGTTCTTTTAATATGCCAAACTGCCCTTGTCATGGTGCATTAGTTTTCTAGTGTGTGCCAGTGTTTTAAAAAATTGGGCAAACTTTGCCCTAGTGCTAATAGGGTGCAACTTTGCACTTGCATTGGCGCAAAGTTTCTGTAATCTGGCCCCTGTTGTCTACACCTTATTCCTGCACTTACCAATTGCTGGCCACACTACCTGTTGTTCTATCACATGTTCAGCACTTTCCACTCCCCTCCCGCCCCTTGCACTTTCCCCCTTCCCTCTCCCCTGTACTTGCACTTTCTCAATGTTACTGGGCCTAGTAAGATTATTGTTTTTGTCCTCTCTTGTTTACCCTCCCATGCCTCGTGGTGCTCTGAAACACCTGTGTATGAGCATGATACAAATAAAATATCATATCATATCATAATGCAGAGGAGAAAGAGCACCGTGCCCCACACTTCAGAGATGAAGATGTCGAATTGATTGTCAACTTCATGGAAGAACATGAAGAGATCTTTTTCTGCAAAGGTAAGCAAAGGACCAGCCTTGCAATGGGAAATGCTCTCTGGGCAGAGCTTGCTACAAATGTCAATGCACTGGGGGTCACTGTGAGAACCATTAAGGAGATACTGGGGTTATATGAAACCCTGGACAAAATCAAAAGTGGCAGACATGCACTCCCTCTTTTCTAAAACAGTTGCCATTCCCATGGAGGATGACAAGGCATATACAGAGCAGGAGACCACCACTACAGTGGATATTCCTGTACTCACCCTTCAGGCAGGCCAAGGAAGTAGTGGAGTACAGGCCTCGAGGTCCCTGGAAAGGTGGGAAGAGCATCATCTATTTATTTATGTATTTAGTGTGGATTTGTAAGGCGCTTATACAGCAAGTAAATTGTTTCAAAGTGCCCACAGGGCAACAGGGAGGGAACATGGGAGTGAAATGCAAATATTACAATGAAAGATAGAGGCTGTCCTACTAGGTCTTGTGAGCATTCAGAACTTGCAAATGCAGAGAGAGAGAAGGGAGGGGGGGTAAGTGCTGGGAGTACTATGGGGGAAGTGCTGGGGGTGCAAGCAGCTGTTAAGTGAACTTATGAGAGTGGTAAACTGCCAATATATAAGTAAGTACATGCCTGCGGTAGCACAGGCAAGTGGGTGCCAAGGCAAGTGCTATGGAGTGGGCAGAGACTGAACGCAATTGGGTGTGTGAGGGCAGGACCGGGTGGACACAGAAGGGCCCTGGTCACCAATCTCAGCAACTGTGGGATTTACCAGAGGAAGGAGGAAGGGAAGGAGGAGGTGAAAAGGAAGGTCTTGAGGAGCTTCCAGAATTTGAGGAGATCCGGCTCAAGACGAAGTGGAAGGGGGTGCCTATTCCATAGGAGGGAGCCAGCCGAGGAAAGAGGTCGGCCACCAGCTCACTATTTAGATTCCTTTGAGGAGATGGAGTTGAAAGTGGGTCTTCTTGGCAAGGTTCTGAATGTGAGGGAGGAAGGAAAGAGAGGAGTTGAATATGACTCCACGGTTTCTGGCTTCTGATGAAGGAGAGGGGGAGAGCCCATAGAAGGTGGCAAGAATAAGGGGAGAAAGAGGGAGCAGGAGTCCCAATGGGCATGATCTCAGCCTTGTTGGCATTGAGGCATTGAGGCAGAGATTATTGGATCATTGGAGGCACACCAGTACTGGATGGTAGATAGGCAGTCAGGAATGATGGAGGAAGTAAGGAGAGGATCAGAGGGAAGTTTGAAGAAGAGTTGTGTGTCAAGAGTACCAACAGCAACCCCATTCACGTGTTGGGGTTGCTGTTGGTACTCTTGTTCAGAAGGGAATTGCCAAAGCATTTTGGTGCTGGACTGCTCATGTGGGTGGGACAAAGACTGATATACAAATGGATATTTCCCATCTGTGAAAGGTACAGTGAGCTAAAGTGTGGCTGCAGACTCTTGAGTGGGTACCTTCCCAAAGAACAGGTCAATGGGCTGTGTTTGTTCTTGCAGAAGGGCGCCTATGGACTATTTTCTGTTTATCCCTAGAGGTACAGAATATGAAAACAGAAAATGCTGAGTTACACCAAGCCCTGGCACAGGGGAATCCACCTGTGGACCAGTCACAGTATCGGGGTCCGGCCATTGAAAAATACAGCGGATAACCAAAGAATTTCAGGGAGTTTATGGATACTTGTACAGTGACTTTCACCTTTAAAAAGGCTGCTTACCCCACTGAACGTTCCCGTGTGGGGTTTGTGATCACCCACTTCATTGGGAGTGCCTTGTCCTGGGCTACCTCTCTTGTGGTTTCTGGTAACCCACTTCTGGATGATTTCAAAGGGTTTATCGAAGCCTTTTCGGGTGTCTTTGATTGCCTGGAACTCACCTATACTATCCAAGATTCCCTCCTGGACTTCACTCAAGGTATCTTGGATGTATTAATTTATGTGACTCGATTTAAACAACTTGCCCAGCAGACTGCTTGGCCAGAAGAGGCCTGTGTGACTTTGTTTAGGAGAGATATCTCTGATGAACTAAAGGATGAACTAGCCCGGATACCACGTCATGCTTCATTTGAGGATCTTGTCAAGCTGGTTCTCCAGATTGACTATCGACTACAGGAACGAAAACTAGAAAGACGGCAGGCAAGGAGCTTACCTCCTCATGTCCTTACAGCATCATCTCCCCCGGTACCTAAGACCAAAGAAGAACCCATGCAGATAGGAACTGCACGAAGATCCCTTGTGCAACGAAGAGAGACAGAAATGAAGAGACCACCATTTGTGCATGTACTGTGCATCTAGTGAACACCTGGTCAGAGTTTGCCTGCTGGCTCTCCCTCACAGGTCGAGAAACGACAGCTCCCGCTCGTAGTTGGGACCTAAGTTCAGGAGTCTTTGTCCAGTCCCAGAAGCTCCAATACTGAACGGACTCCAGGAATTGAACTCTTGGTTCTTTGTAGCTACTTGTCCTAACCTGGGCAGGATGAGATATCCACGTTGGCCATCGTGGACTCAGGAGCAGCTGGTCTTTTTATGGGTCAGGATTGGACATATTAAATGAAGATCCCTGCTGAAAGTAAAGAGACCATGGTACCTGTTGAGGGTGTAGGCGGTGCCCACTGTCCAGTGATTGTCCAAACACAACCCCTACATAAACTGGACAGCCAAAACACTCTTTTTGGGTTTGGAGCAATGTATGCAATCTTGTGTATTTACGGTTCAAGTTAACCCTAAAGATGTGCCTCGTAACTCAACCGCATCTGTGTCTTCCATAGCCACTGTGTTACCTGCTAAGTATGAACAGCACCAGGAGTGGTTTGTTTGGAAGAACAGAAGATCTTGCAACCCCACAGAAAATATAATTGCGCCATAGACATCCTCCCGGTCTCCAGTGTTCCTTTTAGCAGGATGTTTCTGCTCTCTCCTGTGGAGAAACAAGCTCTAAGGCAATACCTTGATGAACATTTACAGAACGGACTCATCACGGCATCTAAATTTTCTGGAGAGGCATCCCTATTTTTTGTTCTTAAGAAGAATTCGACTGAATTGAGACAATGCGTCTACTACCGTGGTCTAAATAAGATCATGAAGAAAGACAAATGCCCCTACCACTCATCCCAGATATCCTGGAGGCAGTCCGCAATGCAAAAATCTTTACCAAACTGGATCTCTGCGATGCCTATCATCTGATTCGGATACAAAGAGGGGATGAGTAGAAGACCACCTTTCGAATGCTTTTTGGTCATTTCCAATATAGGGTGATTCCTTTTGGCCTGTCCAACGCCCCTGCTGCCTTTAAGAGATACATGGACCACATACTGGCATATTTACTGATGCATTCAGTCGTGGTTTATTTAAATGATATCCTTGTGTTTACCGAGACCCCAGAACAACATGAATAACATGTTCGTCAGGTTTTGGAGAGACTTCAAACTCAATGGTTAAAGGTGAAGCTTGAGAAGTGCCAGTTTGACATGCCTTCAGTGTCCTACTTTGGGTACATCCTCTCTGGGGATGGTGTATCCATGGATAATAGGAAGGTTACGGCTGTACTGCATATGCCCCCTCCTTGTTCCATCAAGGAGCTTCAGAGGTTTCTTGGCATGTCCAACTTCTATCAGAAATTCATTCAACATTTCTCGAGTACTGTCCTCCCTTTTATTTTCCTGCTAAAGAAGACTACCAAGTTCATCTGATCAACCACTGCCCAAAGGGCCTTTGAGGACTTGAAACTCCTGTTCACATCAGCACCCTTGTTAAAACAACCAGAATCACCAGCGTGCCTTCATACTCGAGTCAGATGCTTCCGACTCAACTGTTGGCATTGTCCTTAAACAAGAATTTGAGGATCACGAAGAACACCCGATAGCCTTTTTCTCCAAAATTCTTTCTGTGGCAGAACACAATTATTCAGTCCTGTAGAAGGAGCTACTCGCCATAAAGCTGGCTTGTTCTGAATGGAGACACCTTCTCCTCTGTGCCCAAGCACCTACCGAGGTGTGGAATGATCACAGAAACCTGATGGCGTTACAGAATTACGAATGCCAGAACAGCAGGCAAGCCGGTGGGCAAATTGTTTCCTGCATTACCCCCTGATGATGACATATATCCCTGGAACCAAAAACCTCATTGCAGACCTGCTATCCCGGAACGGTTGCAACAGTATAGAAAAGGAGCCACACGGAAAGATGTTTCCTACCACTACCTTTGTGTGCTCGGTAGAGACCTGGTTGCAGCAACTTCAAAGAGATACCATCAGTGTACCACCATTGGACGAACTCAAGAAGGTACACACTCTCCGAGACGGCCTGTTCTACCATAATTATGCAATTTACGTGCCGGGATCTACCTTTCGTCACAGGATCCTAGAACTGGGCCACAATTCACAGATAGCATGTCACCAAGGCCACAAGGCAACCTTGGAATTGATACAACGCTTCTTCTGGTGGCCTGCTCTGTCCAAAGATGTTAAGGAATTTGTTAGAACCTGTGTCATCTGTGCTCAGAACAAGACGCCACATCAGTTACCTATTGGACAACTTTGTTCTCCTTCATTACCTGATCGTCCTTGGCAAAAGATATCGACTGATTTCATTGTCGATCTCCTGGAATTCCATTTTTGTACATTAATTATGGTCTCTATAGACATGTACACCAAGCTGGCACATTTTTCTGGATTACAAAAGATTCCTACGGCAGAAGGTATGAGTGCTGAGTTTCTAAGGGATATTTTTCAGTTGCACGGACTCCTGGAATCGGTAATATCTGATTGCGGTGTTCAATACACCTCAAGGTTCTGGGCTGCCATGTGCAAGAAACTTGGAATTTCTATAGCAATGTCATCTCGTTACCATCCAGAAAGTAAAAGCTAAACAGAACAATTAAATCAGACTCTGGAGCAATACCTAAGGTGCTTTACCAACCTTTTCCAGGATAACTGGTTTTTGTTGGTACCCGTAGTAGAGTTTTCTTACAACAATGTGATTCACACCGCCCTTGGCAAGTCGCTTTTTTTTGCTCCATGGCTACCATCCCACCTGGTTCCCGAGGATCACTCTGGTGGTCACCCCAGTTCCTTCCATGGAGCAACATTTGGAACACCTCCGTATGGTACAAGAGACCCTTCAAGCCTTAAAAAATGCATAAAGCAGTTATAAAAGTTTTGCTGACTATAAGAGAAAAGACACAAGCGGGTACCAAGAAGGGGACCTGGTGTGGCTTTCTTCTAAATATCTCCCCAGAATGTTTAAACCCAGGAGGTTTTCTCCAAGATACTGCTCTCCCTTTAAGGTCATCAAAAGTATCCATCTTGTGGCATACAGGTTGAAGCTACCCCCTATGTGGAGTCGAATACATCCTGTGTTCCACATTTCTTTACTAAAGAAATTGGAGGGGAAACTCCAGAAAGACATTGTTCCACCTTGTGAAGACAACGCTGTGGAATATGAATTGAGCATGATTTGTGATTCCAGGTATCATCATGGAACCTTGCAGTATCTGATAAACTGGAAAGGATATTCCAGCTCTGAATGGTCATGGGAACCTTCGGGCAATGTACAAGCCCCACACCTGGTTTACAAGTTCCATCAGCAGAACCCTTGAAAACCGTGAGGAACCAGGTACAGAAGGGGGCATGATATTATGAAACCCCTTTCCTGGTGCTTGTCGGATCAGGATTCCTTCCTGCAGCGGGTTTGTTTCATACCCCGATTCAAGATGACACCCAGACGTTCCCTCCACGCACTGAGTTAATCGCGCATGTGTGCTCCGGAACACTAGTCATCCGGAAATAAATAGAGAACAGTCCGAATGCCCTCCACGTTTCAATTGTATGTGATTGTGGTATGCTAGTGTCTTGCCCTTAACCAGCTTTCTACTTGCCTTGTTTGCCCTATTTCTGGTGCGCTTTCTTGGGTTCCCGGTACTGTCAGGGGTTTTGACCCATGTTCGAGTTATTATGCTGCAACATTTAGGGCTGGGTGCTCAGAAAATCCAAGATGGCCGAAAAAGACCACATTTGCGCCAGAATCCAGGAAAACCGCGCAGTTTTGCGCACACCAAAATGGTTGCCGAACCTGCCACTCACCAGTGCAAGCGTGATGGGCCAGGAGTGCCATGAGTGGAAGGTGTGCCAAAGGAAAAACAGCAGTGCCTGTTAGCTCAAAAACACTTTGAAATCACCTTTGTTTCTCTGAATGCAAGCTCAAAATGCCTATTTTAAACATTGCAAGATATTCAGAATCTCACTGAACACCAGCAGACATTTGGCAGAATGTAGTCTTGTGTGCATACAAAATCTGGGAAAAGAAAGAGCCTAAAATAATGTTCATAATGAAACTGGCTGAGCTGTGGATGTCAGCAGCTTAAGTTAAATTGGACTGAAAGCCACTAAAATCGAAATGTTTAAAATAAATGAGTGACCTACTGTTGAGTGTCACATAGTTTGCAACTGTTAAATGTCATAGTTTTGAACTTAGAATCAGCATTCTAGCTGCATGTGTAAAAATTGTAAGTTTGATTTGGATGAAGAAAAACTGGGAACAAAAGTGACATTTAGCTGAAGCCTGGCTTAAAGAGATTGACTTCTGCCTGATAACTACCCCCGACGGGAGTTGAAACTTGCTCAACAAATGTTACCAGGCCTGGCCTGCATTCTCCTGCCCTCACCAAAGGGAGATGACACCTCTCTGATTGGATTAGGGGAGGAGCAGCTGGGTTCTGCAGGAAACTGAACAATGAGCCTTCCTTGGCTCAGGCAAATGTTAAATTAGGGGGGGTCGTAAATGGCTTCCTCTTGAGAGAAACGTGGAGGGGCAGTGCCTTTGTGAGCAACTTGAGTTGGAGGAAGTGGACAAACCAGAAATTCCACCATGTGCTTTGGGAAACCACACCCCTCTGGGCCAGAGCATAATTTTAAAAAGATGGATAATTCATAGTACGGACTTTAAAATTATGTAATTAATATCATTATTCTTGTGATTTTTCTGTGCACATTTTAAGAGGTGTTAGTACCATGTTCTGAGGCAAATCCCCATGAATTATGGAGATTGCAGACACAGGGTTCATGCTAGAAAAATGAAAATTTACTGGAATATGTGTAGAGAGATGGTGTACATCTCTGTCATTTTTGGTAAAAATCCAATATTGGTAAACCAACTAAAAACGAAAATAAGTTGCCATTTTTGAACCCTGGCTCTTAGAAACATCAGAGTTAGAACAGAGACCTACCCAAAGTAATATATGATATGTACATGTAATGTCAACCACTTGTGTATTTGGGAAATATGTTTAGTTATGAACATGATTTTCTAAGGTAAAAGCAAAGGGGAGTGTTCTTTCTTTGGAGCCATAAACATGACACCTGATGACATAGGATGACTCACTGTTCCCTTCTCAAATCAGGTCAAAGAGAAATCCTTGACCTATCAAATCATGAGTGGGTTGGTCATAGAAAGTTAGCATCCACATCCCATTTTCAAAAGACATAAAAAGAGCCACTGGAAGCCAGACAGGGACATTCATTTTCCAACCTGCAGCTGAATTCCTGCGCAGCACGCTGATGGAGAACTCCTGAATCCAGAACTCCAGAGATCCAGACTGACTCCAGAACAAAACTCCAAAGAACTCTAGAACCCAACAGCTGAACTCCTATCAGCAGGCCTTCAGAACCTAGCAACCAAACCAAACTATTCAACCGCCAAGCTGTGCGGTTTGCTGCTTCAATCCTGTGTATCCAGAACAGAACCAGTACCCAGAAAGCAGTGTGGTATCTAGAATCCACTTGTTCCAGACCAGCAGAACCAAAGACCCAGACCACTGTGAACAGAGCCGGTGCCTGATTGACCCGCCGAGCAGAGAGAACCGCAGCTAAACTTGTTGACCAGATCCGTGACGAGGCCATTCCTTTCAAATTTATAGTGTGAGTACCCAGCTATAACTGTGCAGAACCCATCTCTTAGCTTAAAATAATCTAATTCAAACTATGTTAACCTATTTAGAACTGCATCATAAGAACTCGTGTGGCCATCCTGTTGATTCAAACCTTCCAAAGCGCATCTGTCATTCTGAAACTGTAATTTCATTTCTGAAAAACTACCTTCACAAAAACGTCCGTATCTTTTGAACCGTGCATCCTAGGGACGAAATTGTATTGTAAAGCTAAGATTCCCAGCTTTCCAACAAGCTCTAAACCGACTTGCTACTCCTTATAGCGCCTCCGTAATTGCGCTCGACGCACTCGAAAAAAAGTGCTGCGAGTTGACATTTTGCTTCATTTCAACCACGTGTAGAAAGATCTGTCCTTTGCTTCCATTACTGAAATCCGTTTTCAACCTGATAATCCCTCATTAATCATTGTTAGTGTGGACCTGAACTGATTTAAAGTATCTCTCACTCACCCTGAACCTCTAGAGGGAATTAAAATCAATTTTAGCATATTTCACTCCCTTGCAAATCACCTGAAAGTCTTTCGCCTGTGTTTCAAAATCATCCCTGGTGCTATAAGCTTGCTAGGGGGGTACTGAATTCGTATTGTACTGTGATTGTATTTCTGAAGACTGTGTGTGTTACTTCCATCTCCGTACATTGCATAGGGCAGGGGGGGTGATTTGTCAGAGAAAAAGTCATCATATTATCTTTTGCTGAAATCACATCAAGTTTATTTTTGTACTGCCTTTTATTCATCTTTGCATCTCCTTGAAACCATAAAGCATTCTCAGCTACCTTATCCTCTATACTACTCCTAAGTAATTAAACCAGTGTGCTAGTATAACATCATCCATTGTTGATCACTGTCATATGTCTAAGTGTGATATCAAATATTAATTTATTATGAAAGTGTGATATATATCTATTGTTTAATTTTTCAAATAAACCTTTTTTTTTTGAACTTTTTGTTTATTGACAACATACACAACAGGGAGGGCCATACGGCCTATCCAAGTAGCAAAAAGAAGTAGAACAAGATGAGAGTCATATTGTCAGTAACATTTTCTGAAAAGTTTCCCCCCCCCGCTAACCAAACTCCCAACCCCTCTTACCCCTTCCCGACCCCTCCCCCCCAACAATTAACTTGCCAGGTTCAGAGACGATGCTAATACTTTAAGCTTAAGGGAGAACACTTGCATAGCACACATTAGTATAAAGTGATCCTTGAAACAGTGGGGTAAAACCACGGAGCGGTTAGGCCAGGGTAAGACCAAACCTCTGAGGAGTGTGGGGGCCTATGCAATGCACACATTTATTCAATTGCCCCATTATAATCGCATTGAAATACAGTCATCGTGCAGCAGCACTGTTGTCCAATCTTGGATAAAATCAGACATAGTATCATTTGCTATTGCGGTGAGTTTATCGTAGCTGAAAATCACCCTGAGTTTGCAGAGCCATTCCTCTTTAGAGGGAGCCAGGGCCTCTTCCATTTTTGCGCGAGCGCCAACCTCCCTGCCCGCAACATGGCGCCAATGACCTTGGGGAAGGCATTCACCTCAGACTCGGGCAAGGGGGAGCCCAATAGAATTTCCAGCGGGTGCAATGATGGACCATAACCCTCTATATCTTTGATCCAGCTAAGTAGTTCCGTCCAGTAAACTTGTATGGGCGGGCAGCTCCACCACATATGAAACCAAGTTCCCCGTTGGTGGCACCCTCTAGGGCAGAAAGGGGAGACGTCCCGGAACATTTTAGACAACAAAGCCGGGGGGCGATGCCATGAGTGAAGGATTTTAAAGTTATGTTCCATAGCTGCTGTGTATAGGGAGCCCGTGAAGATGCACCCAAAGACCGCCCTCCAGGTGTGATCATCCAGTGACATTCCCATCCTCTCCTCCCATATGTGCTTGAAGGGTTGTCTGCCCTCCAGGTCCGATGTAATCAGTACATTGTAGAACCTAGACAGCGAGCCCTTACGTGATGTACTTTTGGCCAAAATAAGTTCAAATGGGGTGAGGGGGCGACTGAGCAGCCCGGACCACCGTGGTTGGGTAAGTATCCCTTTCAACCGCAGGAATTCGAAAACTGAGGGGGGCCTATCCACCAGAGCCTCCGCTAGGTTGGCGTGTTCAATGAAGCCCTCTTCTCGTAAAAGCTGGGAGACTCTTTCCAGGCCCATGTCGGACCAGGCCTGGGTGTCCCTTAAGCCCTTCATGTCCAAGTCGATGGGCGGGCCCCAGAGCGATGACAGCGGAGAAGGCCATGTAGATAACATTTTGTTGGCTTTACTGGGTTTCCACAGCGCCCAAAGGACAGCTAAAGTGGGATGTGTTCTGAGCTGTGGGGGGAGAGACCTGGGGGAGGCCCAGAGGTAGTCTCTGACCTTTTTTGGGTGAGCGTGGGTATCTTCGACATACGCCCAGTACGTACGCATGTCGTCCCGCATGTGCTCCAGCAACACCCTAAGCTGGGCTGCTTTGTAGTAAAGTCTAAAATCGGGGAGTCCAAAGCCACCATGGGATTTTGGGAGAGTCAGGGTGGACGCTTTGATCCTGGGTCTTTTGCCATTCCAGATGAAGTGTAGGACACGGGATTGGAGCACCTCAAAAAAGGCCTCGGGAACCACAATGGGGAGTGCAGAAAAGAGATAAAGGAGGCGTGGTAGGATATTCATCTTAACCGTAACCATGCGTCCGAGCCAGGAGAGTGTAAGGAGAGCCCATCTTTTGAGATCGCTACTGACCTGGGCGAGGATTCCGGGGAAATTGCACTGGTATAGTTTTGACAGGTCTCTGGGGATGGTGGTGCCCAAATATCTTGTGGATTCTCGCTCGATTCTAACCCCCTGAATGTCGGGGTTGTTCCCGATATCTTGTTCCCCCGGGCCCATGGGCATGATGCTCGATTTGGATGTGTTTATTCTCAGCCCCGAAAAGGAGCCAAAAGAGTGTATGAGATCAATCAGTCTCGGTAGGGATTGTTGAATGTTGGTCAGGTAACCAAGTATGTCGTCTGCGAATAGGGAGAGCTTAAATTCACACTCACCACACCGTATTCCCATGACTTCCGGGTCGTTCCTAACCGCAATGGCGAGGGGTTCCATGGCCAGGGCATATAAGAGGGGCGACAGGGGACATCCTTGCCGGGTGCCCCTGGAAAGGGAAAAAGGCTCAGATGTACCCCCGTTAACCAGTACTCTCGCCGAGGGCGAGTTGTACAGTGCTGCGACCCACCCGCAAAAATTAACTCCCAATCCCATCTTCCGAAGAACCTTGATCATGTAAGGCCATTCGACGCGATCGAAGGCTTTTTCTGAGTCGAGTGAGAGGAGGTATCCCTCCACTCCCTATTCGGATGCCTCGTGCATAAGGTCGAGGGTTTTTCTTATGTTATCTGACCCTTGACGCCCCGGGATGAAACCCACTTGATCCCCATGTACCAGGGTAGGAAGGAGTTTTGCCAATCTGTTCACCAGAAGTTTGGCCAGTATTTTAACATCAGTTTTTAGGAGCGAAATGGGGCGATATGATTGGCATAGGGCTGGGTCTTTGCCCTCTTTAGGTAAGACCACTATTAGGGCCGACATCATCGTAGGCGGGAGAGACCCGTGGCTAAGTGCAAAGTTGAACATCTTGGCCAGAAAGGGGGCGAGCGTGGATCTATAGGTCTTATAAAATTTAACTGAGAAGCCATCATCTCCCGGGGCAGTGCCGCTCTTTAAGGAGGTGATTGCGTCGATTACTTCTTCCGGGGAAATGGGGGTTTCCAGGGTGTCGGCTGTGTCTGGTAACAGGCCCGGGACAGGGAGGGAATCTAGAAACCTATCAATGTCCAACCCATCTCCCTTGTATTCTGAGCAATATAATTGTTCATAATAAAGCCTAAATTGTTCCGCTATCTTGGAATCCCTTGCAGTAGAATTACCATCCGCGGAGCGGATTGAGTTCACTCTCCTGCTATTCCTAAGTTCGCGGAGTCTCCAGGCCAGAATCTTATCGGCCTTTTCCCCTTTTTCCATATATTTTTGTTTCAAAAATGAGAGCTTCCTTTCCATTTGCCCTACTTGCAGGTCGGCCAGCCTGGTGCGCAGCCTCTGCAGTTCCTCCCACTGCCCGGGAAACATCTGTGTTTTCAGTTTACCACCCGGTTGTATGGCCTCTATCTTGGTTTTCAGATCTTTCTCTTCCCGTTCCCTCTCCCTTTTTTTTCCCGCACCAATGCCAATCAGGGTACCTCTGATAGTTGCCTTAAACGCCTCCCACACTCCCATGGTGCCCACCTCCCCGTTGTCGCTGAGGGAGAAATAGTCTTCTATGGCTGTCAGGAGGGTTTGGCGTGTCTCCTTGTCATGCAGGAGGAGGTCGTTACAACTCCAACGGGAACCGACCGCCGGGGCAGGGGGGAGGCCAATCCTAATCTTAACCATATCATGGTCCGTCCAGGGGACGGTTTCCACCCCTGCACCGGCGACCTCCCCCTGCATGGATGAGTCCACCAGAATGTAATCTATTCGTGAGAAAACATCGTGGGGTTTTGAGTAAAAAGTGAAGCCGGGGTTTAGACCTTCCTTGGGTATACTCGTGTCGCACAACCCCAATTCCTCATTCACTTTCTGAAAGGTTGATGCCATTTTTTTGTGAAGACGGGAGTTAGGGCAAGGGTTCACGGATTTCCTATCCCTCTCGGGGCACAGCACCATATTAAAATCCCCACCCACCAGGAGGGTGCCTTCCGCAAAAGCCACTATTGTCGCCTTCATACTTTCCCAGAAAGTGTCCTGCGACTCGTTTGGGGCGTATATGCAGACCAAGGTGAACAAACGTCCCCGCACGTCCCCCTTTACCATGAGGTACCGGCCCTCAGGGTTAGCCTTAGACGCTTTAAACCCAAAGTGAGCCCCGGGGGACACCAGTAGAGCCACTCCCCTCTTCTTAGTCTGGGTAGAGGCAGAGAACACCTGTTCTATGTTTTTGGCCTTGAGTTTGGGCTCCTTCCCCCAAACCCAGTGGGTCTCCTGCACAAAGAGGAGTTGTAGACTCATCCTCTTAAATTCACGCATAAGTAGCGACCTCTTGGTGGGTGAGTTGAGCCCCCGTACATTTAAAGACCCCACTGACAAGGATTGGAGTGAATCATCCATTGGGACGCGATTTGAAGCTCATAGCTCCAATTTCAAGGATGCAAGTGTCGTAGTTCTCAAATTGTGTGGTCAAGTCCCCGAGCCTTGGCGTACTATAACTATTTCCCCAACTACCCAACTTCTCCTCTTCTCTCCCCCCACCCCCCTCCCCCAGATCGCCTGGTTGTGTCGAGGCATCGTCCCAAAGTCACACAACCGGCCAACCATGTCTCCCTCCTCCGGGCTCGTTACCTCTTCATAAACACCCTTATGAGCCCCCCCCCCTTCTTCGGGAACAATACAACATGTGAATCATAACAACGCCCCCCCTTGCAACGTTCTTGAATGAATTATTCGTCGGACACCAATGGATCGTTTCAGCCATTCTGAAGGTCCGGCGACGTTGGGGCCACTCTCCTGAATTTCCTTTGGCCTCGTACTCTGCGCCTCTCCTTCGGAGCATTGTTCCCTTTTGGGCCCTTCGGGGTGCGCTCCCGATCGTGGTCCCCTGGTTCCAAACCCGAGCCATCTAGGAGTTCACCCTTCACTCTATGGATGTCATCCTCGGTGACCAGGGCATATTTATATCCCTTGAACTCAAAAGAAAGTGAAAAAGGATACCCCCACCTGTATCGAACTCCCTTGGCTTGGAGCATTTTTGTCAGAGGGGAACAAAGGCGGCGTCTCGCCAGGGTGAAGGCCGATAAGTCTTGATATACCGAGATCTGGGCCCCTTCCCATTCCACCGGGCCCTTCTTGCGAGCAAGCTCAAGGATCCTGCTTTTCTCTGAGAAGTAGTGGAAGCGGACTAAGACGGACCTGGGGCCTCTGGAGGCTGCCCCCGCTCTGTGGGCCCTGTCAATAGTGGGCTCGTTGGTATTAGCCCCGTCAAAGAGCACTCTCACAACCGCGTTAACGGCCTTGACAATGTCTGCCTGGGTTTCGCCATCTTGTTCCGGGAAGCCTAAGAAGCGTAGGTTGCAGCGCCGTTCCCTATTTTCCAAATCATCCATTTTTAGAGAACATTTCTCTTCTCTTCTCTCCAGTTCCGATAGGCGCATGTCAAATTGCGTCTCGAAGATGCCATTCGAGGTATTATTATTCTCCAATGCCTGCATCCTGTCATCTAGATTGTCCACCTTTTTGTCTAGGGTGGCCAGCCTATGGGTAATATCTGCGCGGAATCCTCTAATTTCATCAAGAAGGGCCGCCATTCCCTTGGAGACCACGTTTGCATCTGTTGCTTCTTGTTGCGTTTGGGCCGCCATTCCAGGGGCTGTGGGGGACTCTGGGAGCGGGCGCCGGAACCTCTGTAGCGATTCCCTCCAGTTCATAGGCCTTCTTTGGGCTCACTTGCTCCCCGGGGGCCGCCACCGGGAGATCGTGGCCAGCGGGGCCTGGTTAGCCCCTTTGCATCCTGGGGGAGGCGGGGGCCCCTGGTTGGCCTGGGGCCGAGGGCGGGGGTTCGGTTATGGGGGGATCGGCGCCTCTGACAAGTCCCTTAGTGTGGGTGGGAGTCTCCCCTTCTTGGATTTTCCCCTTGTAGTTCGCTGCAGTTGGGGCCGTGGCCTGGGGTGATGTAGCTAGCCGGGGAGGGGGCGGGGAAGGGATCCCGGGCCCCTCGGACCGTCTTTATGCAGCTCTTGCGGGGGGTAGATGCTCTCAGTTGGGCCCAGCGCACCACTCCGACTCGGGGTGCTTCCGGGGCTTATGTGGGCTACGCCTGGTTTCTCTCCTTCTTCCCCCCAGTGAGACTTGATTCCCCCGGCGGGTGCCCAGCCCCGGGTTGGGCCTCCTTACCTCGGGGGGCCTCTCCCACGTCAATCGGCCTGGGGTAGGGTCTTGTTTGTGTGCCCCGCACTGGCTCGTAGGAGTCCGCGCACTCCTGGGGTGCTGTTTCGTTCTTGCCTCCCCGTTGGGAGTGCTCCACGATCTGCTGCAGTGCCTCCTTCTCCGGCTCCTGTGACCTCCTCTCGGGCCGTTGCGCCGCCGCCGACAGTCGTCAGGCCGAGGCGAGTGTCCGCGACCTCGGTCGCCTGGGTCTCTGTAGGCCTTCCCTGGGCCCGGGCTCGACGCTGCGAACCGCGGAGCCACAGAGCCGCAGGGGGGAGGGGCTTCGCGCCCTCTAGATTCGCGGGGCTGTAACTCCGGCTCCGTTGCACCCCCGAGGCTCGGGTTTGAGCTGGGGGTGCTCTGCACCTTCGTACTGGGGGGGGGTGTATGTCCCGCTCCGGGGGTGTCAGGGGGGACTCAGGTCCCTCGATTAGCGCCCTGCTGGGGAGACGAGCGGAGATGCTTTAGAACATCTCAGCGCCCCCTGGTGGATCTCCCAAATAAACCTTTTTAATGTGCAAAACAAACCTACTTCTTGGCTCAGTGGGGCCAGGGGGATTCTAAGAGAGGGGCGTTATACAAGGGCTCATCATCCAGATTATAACTTGTCATAAAAATATATAAATAAGGGCTTCCCTTGAGCAATCCCAGACAAGGCACTGACTTATTGGGAATGCTTGATTGGAGTCATTAACAGATTGGGGGCTCATAGCCAGGGATTCTAGATTAGATATACCGCTTGTGTAGCTTAATACAGTGTACTAACTGATAGGATACATAAATCCTGTTGGATTACCACGTTGTGCTACGCTGTGAAAACACCCCTCAAAAAGGAACGCTCTCAAGAAACGATCTGTTTTGCAAAATAAAAGACTAACTTCGGTAAGTCAAGAAGGAAATCAATTTCCAGAATAACGGCACTGGTAGACATCAAAATAGCGAGAGAGCACCTCTTACATAAACTGTTTGTGAGAAGTGAATGGTCAAACAGGACCAAAATGTATGGTTGCAGGCGATCACATAACAGGTCACTACAACTGGGTCAGATATCTGAAGAGATCAGGGTCCCTTACATGTGGCCCTGAGTGAACTATATATGGCTCCTAAAGCTAAAGATGAACACGACACGATTGTCAGGATAGCGGCATATTTTTATCTCTATATGGGAGCCATGCAGGACAAATGTGCTGAAGGCCAAAATCTGGCAAGTAGACAACTGTTGGCATTAGAGAAGGCCCAATCTGATCTGGACTCTTCTGAGCAGAGGCTGCACAGGAGCCAGGAGTCCGAAAATGGGAGTAGACAGTACATCATTAAAATAAAGGAGTATATGGATATCCTGCAACAGGAAAAGGCTGACCAGGATACCAGAATTCTGGCCTTGCAGAAGGAGCACCAAGACAGTTTGGACTCTTTACTGCAGAGCCAGAAAAAGCTGGAGCAACAGATCAATTTCAACAGGGCGTGCATAGAGCAAGTAGCCACCCTGCAAATCCAACTAGACAGAGAGAAAGAGGAAAACAATAAATTGATTTTGAAAGACCTGGATAACCAGGCAGAGTTTGATGAAGAGCGCCAGAAAGCTGGTGCCCTTCAACGGCAGAGGGACGACTTGGCGGCACAGATGCAGGCACTTACTCAGGAAAGGGATACCTCAGGCCAGGAAGTCTGCCACTTAAAAAGGAAAATGGAAGAAAATCACCTGGCCCTCCAGGGACTGGGTGACCTCCAAAAAGAGCACCACGACTTGTTAGAGCACACCAGGAGGGTGGAAGATACTCTGACAAGAAAGGAGCAGGCCAGTAGGGATAGTACCCAGGAGGTAACCACCCTGCAGCAAAGACTGGCCCAGTATTCCAGGACCAATCAGGAGGCGCAGAGAGAAAATGAGGCTCTCTGTCAGCACAATGATAGGCTCCAGCAACAGGTAGCCATGCAGGAGAGACTGATAGAGTCTAGTAAGGCCTTAACTGAGGAACTGAAAGCGCAGGCTCTTGCATTGCAACAGGGAGCAGGGGCTGACAGAGATGACGTTCGCTGGGAAAGGGAAACACCTGAGCATAACCTCAGGAGCCCTAGTACCAGAGGTCTTCATCTCTCTCAGTCCTTGGACTCTGCCACCCCCATGCCCCCTGGCGCACATGAGCACAGGGCCACAGGGAGGGCAGATTACTATCCAGCCAAAAGTATGGGGTTCATAGGCCAGTACCTCCCAGGAATGGATGGGCGGGCATCCGGGTATGGGCACCCAAGCACAGTGCAATTTAGTGGACAACCCCAGGAAAGTAGACCCACTAAGGGCATCCTAAAAACCCCTGCCCAGTTAGGTGATTGGGGGGGGGGCACCATCAAATCCTGGCAGCAAGGAGGGATATGAAGACTCCTCTGAGCGGCCCAGGACACAGGAGACCAGGTCCCCACATTCTGCCAGCCATTCCCAGGCTCGCAGAATCCGGGAGAGCCTGGAAGATCAGACGGGCACCTCTGCGAGCAGTGCCTCTGAGTCAGAGGATGAGTGGACCAGGGTTACCCGAACCAAAAAGGCCAATAAGGCAAAAAAGGGCCTTGCTTAAGGACCCCTTAAAACAGATTAAGGCAATCAGGAGTGTCATCACGCCTTATCACAAGACATCCAAGTATTCTGTTTGGGAACACTTGGAGCTCTTTGAGCAAATGATGGAGACTTTCCATTTGAAGGACTGCAGTAGCTGCATCCAGTACGTCAAATGGACATTCTCCCCAGAATACTCCAGTTTCTTTGCGGGGCTGGAGGACCAAAATCATTCAAGATGGTCCACCTATAGGGCGGCCATCTTGAAACATTTTTCTGTTCATAGAAATCCTCAAGAGGCTCGCAAGGCAGCCTACAATTTGCAATGTGGGGAGGATCAGGCCCCCCAAGAATTTGTGCAGGAATTAAAGCGTGCTTTTGCGCAGACTACAAAAAGGGTGCGCAGGGACAGTAAAGAATTTGTTAATACGTTTTTCCATGCCTTACCCAAATACATAATGACCCAGCTCGTGAGAGATTTTCACGAGAAAAGATCTTTAGACTATGTCATTGAGCAAACCACCCGCATCTATGAGGTGCAGAAACCGGCGAAAATAAGAATCAGCCCAAAAACCCGAAAAACCAACAACACCCCTGCTGCTGCCAAGGTGGCTGAGGTAAAGGTCGCCCCCATTTTAGATTTGGAGATGGGGGGCCCAAGAACCCGCCTGCACAAACTAATGCTAAGCCCAGAAGGCCCTCGGGCCAGTCACAGACAGGGAGTCAAGGAGGTAGTCTCACAAATGGGGTCCCTCGCTCCCCTGAGTATGTAAGTCCCCGCTACAAGGGAAACAGACCCATCCTGGGTTACATGTGGACTCCTCCAGCCCAATGGGGGGGGGATCCAGCCAAGCACCTGACCCAGGGAACTTCCCTCCTAACTTCCCACAGGAGGGCAGAATTTCACCAAATCCTGGGCAGAACTTTTTCCCCAGATATCCACCCAACTTCCAGCCCCAAAATCATCCATCCTTCTTTACCCACTTCCCTGAGCCCAGACCACCTAATCCGGGAGAGGGGAGGCCAAGGGTGGAGGGGTACCCAAATCTTCCCAACCCGGGGTATTACCAGCGAAGGGATAGCTACCCTTCCCGAGATCAGCCCAGGGGAGAAAACAGAACCCCGTATCAGCCTGAGCGGGTTTCACAGTTAGAGCGCCAGGTCCAAAATATGGCACGAGATCTGGGTCACATACTGAGGGCTCAACAGAACCCTCAGATGAGCATGCCACCGCAGAATGCCCCAAACTCTGGGCCTGGTGCTCCAGAACAATGATGGGGGCAGCACCCCGATAACCCACCGGTTCCCAGGGAGAAGGCACAAGGGGAAGGGGGGTGTAAAGCATTGGAGGAAGCTTCCTTCCCCATTTGTAAACAGCCCCTGGAAACCCAGAAACCGGAAACAAAATCTCCTACCCCTGAAAGTCTGCCACCCAAGGAGCAGAGAGGAGGTAGGAAAAACAAAGGACCCAAACAGACCCACTTTGAGGAGGAGGTACAGATCTTCCAATTTTGAGGGAGAGGGATCCCAAGAGGATCCTGGGGAAAGGAGCTCCTCCTTCAGAGATGGGGGAACTCCTCCCAAGGAAAAATGGGTCCCAAGGGATTCCAACCCATACTGGGTAGATGTGGGGATTGAGCTGTCGCCGCCCATCATTCTATCCCAGAACCAACTATACCGAAAACCCCTGGTTCAAACCCATCCTGGTGACTGCCTCCAAAAAGGGGGGGGCGGCCCAGAACCGGAACCAGGGGAACCCAAAACCGTATCAATAGACTGGGTAGATGTGGGGATTGAGCTGTCGCCGCCCATCATCCTATCCCAGAACCAACAGCATCAAAATCCCCGGGTTCAAACCCATTCTGGTGACTGCCTCCAAAAGGGGGGGGGCGGCCCAGGACCGGAATCAGGGGAACCCGAATATCCTCTTTCAAGTTGCCAACTTTTCCTTGCAGATTCCCATGACTCTCCACAGAATTCTGCCCAAATCTCTTCTCTCGCAATGTCCAAAACCAGAAAATTAGCCCACCAGTTGTCCAAAAATGTGCATTATCTGTGCCCCCTTGAGGAGAAGGAGGGAAGATACTATGCCCCGGTACAAGTACAGGGGCAGGGTACAATTTCGGCACTGGTGGACACTGGATCCCAAGCTACCCTTCTGTCCAAAAAGGCCTTTGATGAACTAAATGCAGGAAGGGGGGAGAATTACCGTATTCCTCTCGCCTCTCGGAAATTCCCGTTGAGGGGACTGCAGATTTGGACATCAAAATTGGATGACACAAGGTGAAACACCCGGTCATAGTAGTGACCCCAGAGGGCACCCCTTGTTTACTAGGGAATGACCTCCTGAGAAGGTTGTCACCCCTAATAGATTGTGTAAACAAGGTCCGCTGGACCCAGACTAGCCGACCAATAAAATTAAAGCAGAGTGTCAACTATGTTAGCTTAAACGGCACCTGCCACATGGTTGAACAAAAATCTGACCAAGTAGAATTTCACTTCCAGAATAACCAAATTCCTGACTTGACAGTAATAGCAGCAGGACAACAGACTGGTGATGGGGGGTCCTCTCTATTTCTGAAAATAAACCTTCCTTCCAGTTTAAGGTGGTATTCCACACTGGAAGGAAACACTCTGAAGTTCTTTACTAATCCACAATTAGACATTCCCACTCCGATGGTCCAGAAAGATGGGAAATCAGCTCAGAGCTTGGCTGATATTCAACAAATTGGAGAGCGGTTGTTCGTCCCTGTTCAGTTAAATGATGGGAAGGACTCTGTTCTCGCCCGAGTGTGTGTGAACAACGGTAAGAGCTTCATCAGCGAAGCCATGTTCCGCCAACTCTCAAAAGATCCAGCCATTCCCACATTCAAACCGATAGACAAATGGGAAATGGATCTGGACACACACAATTCCAAACATCTCCTGCCAAGCAGGTGTATGCTCAAAATCTCCATTGGCAACAAGAGCATAGTCCATAATTTTTGGGTCGTGCGAGACGTCACTGCCGCCTTTTACTTAGGCAGTGACATTCTCAATCGCTTTGCCATTAGTTTGGACCTAATAAACTTCAAAGCTTGGTCCCGATTAGCGGATAATCCCATGGGCTTTGATGATCCAGAAAAAGCATTTAGGCCAGCTCAATCGCTACCTTATGCAGTTGATATTCAGATTAAAGAGGAAGTCACCATCCCAGAAAGGACCCGACAATTCTCCCTGGAAGTGAAAGTTAAAAGAGGACAAAAATTGAAAAACCCTGATGCTTATATTCATCTAAATGCTTCCCTCCAACAGCAAGGGTTAGGCGTAAACCCAACACCATTAGTCAACATAGAACATGACACCATTCCAATAGAGGTGGAGGACCGCGACTTAAAGAGTATTACTCTAGCCGCAGGCACCATTATTGGAATGGCGGTTGATGACCGACATTTCTGCATTGATTTAGGAAATGAACTGTTAGGACCAATCCCCAAGGACTGTTTTGACAGTGACAATGATGACAATAGAACACCAGACAGGATCTTTACCCGGCATGGGGGGAACTTCCTGGTGTACACTTCTTGCCCTTATGGTAAGGAAGATGTGACTTGTGACTTCAGAGGGGATGAGGTGATTTTCCAGGTCCATGAGGGCTGCCTTTCCCACCTGAAGCCTCCGGTCCAAATCATCACTCTGACCAGGGACTTCTCCACCCAGCTGGAGGAGGCCGCTGAGATAGCAAAACCAGAAGTCTTTCCAGGCTTCAGGCAGATGGTGGAAGAGAGAGTCAGCCTAGCTGATGCCTGTGTGACTCTGGAACAGAAGCAAAAGTTGAAACAAGTTTTCTTGGATTTCCAAGATCTCTTTGCGGTAGACTCATATGACTGTGGTCGCACCGACATCCACACAACAACAATTCCCACGGACCCTGGCATGACTCCAGTGTTTGTGAAGCAATATCGCTTGCCTCTCGCATCCATGGAGTCCCTCACTGAAATAATTAAGAATCTTGAGCCCCGGGGAATAATCCGTCCAGTACACAGCACCTTCAATAATCCGGTGCTGGGAATATTGAAGCCAAATGGCCAGTGGAGACTCTGAGCTGACCTTAGGGAGCTGAACAAACGGGTCCATACTTCCCGATGGCCTCTTCCCTAAACTGACCAAAGGCTGGCCCAGATCCAGGGTTCACAGGTATTCACTGCAATAGACCTGACCAATGGATACTGGACCGTGCCTGTCAGTAGGGAGGACCAATACAAACTGGCTTTTACCTTTGGGGGCCAGCAGTACACATGGACCCGGACTCCCTTCGGATACCTCAACTCCGGCAATGAATTCAACATTTTCCTACACAAGGCCATGCCCGACCTGGGTGCGAGGGGTAACCTGGCTTATGTAGAGGATGTCCTCATTAAAAGCTCAACTGTTGAGGAACACATAGCGGAGATCCGTTATGTCCTGACCCATTTGAGGGCCGCCGGAGCAAAACTTTCCTTCCAAAAAGCACAGTGGTGTAGAACATGTGTACATTTCTTGGGGTATGAGATTACTCCTCAGGGTCTCTGTCCCCAGGAAAAGAAGGTGGAAGCTCTACAGAAACTAAAGGATCCCACAACTCTGCGGGAACTAAGGAGCCTCCTTGGACTGACTAATTACAGCAGAAAGTTCATTGAGGGCTAGGCAGAGATCACCAGACGCCTGATTCATCTTTTGAAGGGGGGGGGTCAAGTGGGAATGGGGTCCAGAACAATCTGAGGCAGTAAGACAACTCCAAAGAAGCCTCTCACAAGCGCCTTGCCTAGCTTACCCTGTCAGAAACAAGGAGTTCTTCCTGGAGACAGGGTTGATAAAGTAATCTCTTATGCAAGCAAAACTTTATCCTCTGTGGAGGAAAAATTCAACGATTGTGAGAAGGCACTCCTGGCAACGGTGTGGGCATTGAAGAATTACCTCCCGTTCATCCAGGGGGAACACATCATAGTGGAGACTCCACACCAGCCTCTGCAATATCTCCAAAGTGACAGAATCCAAGCCGGAAATGTGTGCCAGAGAAAACTGTCTCGAGGACAAAAGTCTAAAAATCAAGGACAACATGGAGGCATACCTTAATTCCCCACACAAAGTCTTTGAAGAAGACAAGTGTGAGGGGATGCCCACTGTCTATGTGGATGGATGCTCTTACCATGTTGACAACAACGGGGAGAAAGAACTGGTGGCCGGCGTAGGGAATGCATGGGTGAAGGAGTCCCCAGAACCCTCCGCTGGGTACAAAATTGGTCCCTGAAGTAGTCAGGTGGCAGAATTGATGGCTGTGTATCAAGCCATCTTCACTGCTGTCCAACATCAACTCCACGAACTGGTCATAATCACAGGCTCGGATTATGTACGGAACGGGTTCGTGGAGCACCTGGTTAATTGGAAAACCAGAGGCATGTTATGTGCTAACAACAAACCATTGAAACATGGGAAGTTAATCCAAAATATTGATGATCTGGTCACCTTGAATGGGATGACCATCTATTGGAAAAAGATCAAGGGTTATTCCAAAGTAGAGGGACCAGACAAAACTGGGAATGACTTAGCTGATCAGCTGGCCAAAACCGGGGCCATCCAAAGGGATCTAATAGAAATAGAGTCCCTGTTGGGGGAAATCCAGGTCACTGCTATCACTAGATCCCAGACAAATGCTCACAATGATCTTTCAACTGCACAATGGAGTAAGGAGACCCCAGATGCTGATTAGATTACGGCTCCAAAGGGGGATCCAATAATTGGTAAGTTTTACCAACACATTGATGACCCTGAGAACTTTCCCCTAACGGATACTGATTACATTGGGAAAGAGGACCTTATAGTGTTGATGAAATGTCCAAAGATGTTCCGAATCCAAGACGGTTTGTTGGTATGCATGATCAGTGGGTGGTCCCTACCTCATTCCGAAGCCTGATGTTAAGTCACGCCCATGATGCGGCCACCGCCGGTCATAGGGGGTTTCATACAACACTTGAAATCTTAAGAGAGGTTGCATACTGGTTACACATGGGGCAGGACCTCAACCAATACTTGAAGGGGTGTCTTGTGTGCGCACAATTTCAGCCAACATCCCTCACACACCGGGCGCCTCTCCAAAAGAGGGGGATGACATTGCCATGGTCAGATTTGCAAATCGACTTCATCGGCCCCGTGATTCGCTCGGCTAGGGGAAACAAGTACATGTTGACGGTCACATGCTTGTTTACCAAGTGGGTGGAATGTCTCCCGGCCCCAAACTGAAAGGCAGAAACAGCAGCTGCCCTGATGATCAACCATATCTTTTCACGTTTTGGTCTACCCCAAAGGATTGAGTCAGACAGAGGTAGCCATTTTACCAGCGAAGTAATGACTAAGATGTGGGAGATACTGGGGGTTAAAAGAAAGCTACATATTGCTTTACCGGCCAGCCTCTTCTGGTGCAGTAGAGAGATACAACAGAACCATAGTGAGCATATTAAAAAAGTTTGTGGCAGATTCTGGGCCAAGTTGGGATATCCGATTACCTCTGGTCCTAATGGCCATCAGATCTACCCCTTCATCTGCAACTAAAATGTCACCATTTGAGCTGATGACTGGACGCAAGATGGTGCTTCCCCAGCATTTGCTCTACAGGACCCAAGAGCAGACGTTGATAAATGCCTCCACAACTCATGAGTATGTGGAGAATTTAAGGAAACACCTTCAACATGCTTTTGCCTATGCTCAGTGAAATCTAGAAAGATCAGCTGATAGCATGAAGACCCATTACGATTTGAAAACTTCCAGGTAAGTATATACTGTGGGAGACCGGGTCTATCTATAGAATTTCCAAAGAAACCAGGCCAAACAGTGAAAATGTTTGCCTACATGGAAGGGACCTTTTGAAATTATAGACAAGATCTCCCCAGTCGCTTACAAGATCCGCATCCCCACAGGTAGTTTGGCAGAAGGGGAAGAGAAGTGGGTCCATATTAATCAGCTAAGTGTTGCCATCCCATGCACACTCTGCAGCAACTGGAGGAGTCCTCTGCAATACCAGAGAGGGCCGCTCCAGAGTAATTCAGTTCCAACCTTAAAATATTCCATATATAGCCTATAAAATTCTATGATTCTTGAATGCAAATGTATATGTTCTTGTCTCCTGATTTTAAAAAAAAATGTATATGTTCATGTCTTTTGATTTATAAAATGTATACGCCGCCCCACTATATCAATAGTGGGGGAGAAATGTCTATGAATAGGTATTGCTGCTTTGCTTTGTCATCCTAGGAGAGATGAAACCATGGAGACTGACCACGGAAGACGACCTGGGGAACGGGAGCAAAGATCCGAGGGGCCCAGGCTACCGTCCAATACTCCCATCAGGACCGGCGAGGAGAACCGATCGATCCACCCTGATGGAGGAAAAGATGCTGAACTTTGTCATCTGCGGAATCGGAAGAAGATGATGCGGACATCCCAGCGCGTGGATCAAAACATCCTTTGCACCCGACTCCCCCTCAACTCGAAATCAAAGCGCAGTCGGGCGGTGGGGCGTGTCAGGGGTTTTGACCCATGTTCGAGTTATTATGCTGCAACATTTGGGGCTGTGGGCTCAGAAAATCCAAGATGGCCGAAAAAGCCCACATTTGCGCCAGAATCCAGGAAAACCGCGCAGTTTTGCGCACACCAAAATGGTCGGCGAACCTGCCACCCACCAGTGCGAGTGTGATGGGCCAGGAGTGCCATGAGTGGAATGTGTGCCAAAGGAAAAACAGCAGTGCCTGTTAGCTCAAAAACACTTTAAAATCACCTTTGTTTCTCTGAATGCAAGCTCAAAATGCCTATTTTAAACATTGCAAGATATTCAAAAATCTCACTGAACACCAGCAGACATTTGGCAGAATGTAGTCTTGTGTGCATACAAAATCTGGGAAAAGAAAGAGCCTAAAATAATGTTCATAATGAAACTGGCTGAGCTGTGGATGTCAGCAGCTTAAGTTAAATTGGACTGAAAGCCACTAAAATCGAAATGTTTAAAATAAATGAGTGACCTACTGTTGAGTGTCACATAGTTTGCAACTGTTAAATGTCATAGTTTTGAACTTAGAATCAGCATTCTAGCTGCATGTGTAAAAATTGTTAAGTTTGATTTGGATGAAGAAAAACTGGGAACAAAAGGGAGATTTAGCTGAAGCCTGGCTTAAAGAGATTGAATTCTGCCTGACAACTACCCCCGACGGGAGTTGAAACTTGCTCAACAAATGTTACCAGGCCTGACCTGCATTCTCCTGCCCTCACCAAAGGGAGATGACACCTCTCTGATTGGATTAGGGGAGGAGCAGCTGGGTTCTGCAGGAAACTCAACAATGAGCCTTCCTTGGCTCAGGCAAATGTTAAATTAGGGGGGGTCGTAAATGGCTTCCTCTTGAGAGAAACGTGGAGGGGCAGTGCCTCTGTGAGCAACTTGAGTTGGAGGAAGTGGACAAACCAGAAATTCCACCATGTGCTTTGGGAAACCACAACCCTCTGGGCCAGAGCATAATTTTAAAAAGATGGATAATTCATAGTACGGACTTGTCAAAATGATATTATTAATATCATTATTCTTGTGATTTTTCTGTGCACATTTTAAGAGGTGTTAGGACTCTGTACCATGTTCTGAGGCAAAACCCCATGAATTATGGAGATTGCAGACACGGGGTTCACGCTAGAAAAATGAAAATTTAATGGAATATGTTTAGAGAGATGGTGTACATCTGTGTAATTTTTGGTAAAAATCTAATATTGGTAAACCAACTAAAAACGAAAATGAGTTGCCATTTTTTTTAACCCTGGCTCTTAGAAACATCAGAGTTGGAACAGAGACCTACCCGAAGTAATATATGATATGTACATGTAATGTCAACCACTTGTGTATTTGGGAAATATGTTTAGTTATGAAAATGATTTTCTAAGGTAAAAGCAATGGGAAGTGTTCTTTCTTTGGAGCCATAAACATGACACGTGATGACATAGGATGACTCACTGCTCCCTTCTCAAATCAGGTCAAAGAGAAATCCTTGACCTATCAAATCATGAGTGGGTTGGGCATAGAAAGTTAGCATCCACACCCATTTTCAAAAGACATAAAAAGAGCCACTGGAAGCCAGACAGGGACATTCATTTTCCAACCTGCAGCTGAATTCCTGCGCAGCACGCTGACAGAGAACTCCAGAATCCAGAACTCCAGAGATCCAGACTGACTCCAGAACAAAACTCCAAAGAACTCTAGAACCCAACAGCTGAACTCTTATCAGCAGGCCTTCCGAACCTAGCAACCAAACCAAACTATTCAACCGGTGGGCTGTGCGGTTTGCTGCTTGCTAAGAATCCTGTGTATCCAGAACAGAACCAGTACCCAGAAAGCAGTGTGGTATCTAGAATCCACTTGATTCAGACCAGCAGAACCAGAGACCCAGACCAGACCACTGTGAACAGAACCAGTGCCTGATTGACCCTCCGAGCAGAGTGAACCGCTGCTAAACTTGTTGACCAGATCCGTGACGGGGCCATTCCTTTCAAATTTATAGTGTGAGTACCCTGCTAGAACTGTGCAGAACCCATCTCTTATCTTAAAATAATCTAATTCAAACTATTTTAACCTATTTAGAACTGCATCATAAGAACTTGTGTGGCCATCCTGTTAATTCAAACCATCCAAAGCGCATCTGTCATTCTGAAACTGTAATTTCATTTCTGAAAAAACTACCTTCACAAAATCGTCCGTATCTTTTGAACCGTGCATCCTACTGACGAAAGATCTGTCCTTTGCTTCCATTACTGAAATCCGTTTTCAACCTGATAATCCCTCATTAATCATTGTTAGTGTGGACCTGAACTGATTTGAAGTATCTCTCACTCACCCTGAACCTCTAGAGGGAATTAATATCAATTTTAGCATATTTCACTCCCTTGCAAATCACCTGAAAATCCTTTGCCTGTGTTTCAAAATCATCCCTGGTGCTATAAGCCTGCTAGGGGGGTACTGAATTCGTATTGTACTGTGATTGTATTCCTGAAGACTGTGTGTGTTACTTCCATCTCCTTACATTGCATAGGGTGGGGGGGGTGAATTGTCAGAGAAAAAGTGATCATATTATCTTTTGCTGAAATCATATCAAGTTTATTTCTGTACTGCCTTGTATTCATCTTTGCATCTCCTTGAAACCATAAAGCATTCTCAGCTACCTTATCCTCTATACTAATCCTAAGTATTTAAACCAGTGTGCTAGTATAACATCACCCATTGTTGATCACTGTCATATGTCTAAGTGTGATATCAAATATTAATTTATTATAAAAGTTTGATATATATCTATTGTTTAATTTTTCAAATAAACCTTTTTTAATGTGCAAAACAAACCTACTTCTTGGCTCAGTGGGGTCAGGGGGATTCTAAGAGAGGGGCGTTATACAAGGGTTCATCATGCAGATTATAACTTGTCATAGAAATATATAAATAAGGGCTTCCCTTGAGCAATCCCAGACAAGGCACTGATTTAGTGGGAATGCTTGATTGGAGTCATTAACAGTACCATTGCACTTCGCTCGCGTTGCGATGTCTTCCCCCTTCCCTGCTGCTCTCCCGTCTATCCTGTGGTTTCCGGACTTCTCTCTTGTCCTCGTTACCCTGCCTCTCGTGGATCCTCTGCTCCTTCTTGTTGCTCCTCCTCCTTGGCATGGCTGCTCCAGTCATCTGCCAGGATGACAGAAATGTCCACAGCGGTTCCCACATTGATTGATCTTCTACACGTTCAGTTTCTGAAGCCTTCTTCCAAGCTAATGAAGACTCACTCTCTTGGACATCCGTGCTTATCTGGATATTCTTCTTTTTCCCCCCCTCAAGGTGTTTTTTCCTTTGGAACTGGCTCTCGGGGCAGCCGCAGTGCTTACCTGTTCTCTTGTAACTGGGTTGCATAGTGGCTACCTGGAAGGACAGGCCTTACCTCTTCTCAGCAAAGGACTTCAGAAGCAAAGAGGTAAGGACTGATTTTGACAAGATGTATGGCTGTCTCTATTTCACGCTCCCCACAAAATCGGCAAACTCTCAACGCTCTTGGAATCAAATACCATGCTCCCTCAACTTCTCTGGTTCTTACAATGTTACATTTAATCTTTAGATATTCCCAAATAAGGACATTTCCCAGGTCGTCATGTATGTAAGTTGCAGGTTGAGGCATTTGTTAGATAAAACATACAAACTCAGCCAAACTATTTTTGTCCCTAGATCCACCACTGCTTGTTCAGCGCCATGTATTGTTTTTAAGGTAATCTTGTAGGCTTGCAGTGGTTTTCCCAACACGTCATCTGGGTCCCTGCTATTTTGCATATTCTAGCCATGTTACTCCCCCGCCTATTAGCACTTGGGGGTAGGTATACCTCCCAAGTTAGATTTAATAAGGAGCCTGCTGGAGCATTGACCATCTTCCATTAGGCAATAAGGCACCCCCATACCAACTTTTGTTCCACCGAGAAGAAGTCCAATTACAGTAGTACCATCGCAAAGGTAGTCTGAGTGGGTAGGCGTAACAAGCTATTCACTGGACTGCATGCCAGTCCAGCCAGCTCTCTGATGTTAGGTACAGTCCACGATTCAAGTCCATATGTGATCATCAGAATTATTTTTGCTTGATAGTGGTGAAGGATGGAGCCTATGGAATGACCTTCCCCTCTCTGTGCAAAGGCACGGATCCCCTTATTGTGCTGTAGCTCTGTAATTTCACATGGTTCATCTGGGCCATACCATTCAATCTACAGTCCAGATGAATTCGGAGATATGTGTAAGTCTGGACCACTTCCAATTTTACACCCTCTATCGCCCAGGAGGGTTTAGATTTATACTTTTTCCTACGAGGCTGGGAGATCATAATCTTTGTCTTGGAAATGTTGATTATCAAAGAGTTATCATCTGCAGCTCTTTAATCTTCTCAGGGTTGATTGAAGCCCCCCAGAGTCAGATCTAGGATCGCCAAATCATCCACATAACCCGACCATTGTAGTTAACGCTCACCCAGCTTTTGTGGAATGGCATTCGAGTGATGCGATGCTGCACCCAGCTTTGCCCTTGTCTGGGAATTTAATAGCGCCAACATCTTGAGCAAGCCCAGAGGCATACTTAATTTTAGAAGTTTGCACCACAGTCTATTCTGTTCGACAGTGTCAAAGGTTGCACTTAGATCTATAAATGCAACATAGACTATTGCGTTCCTTACTTTCCACGACTATTGTACAGTGGTGGTTAGGGCCAATAGATTGGTGTTGGTGTTCCACTTCTTATGGAATCCAGTTTGGAATACAAATACTACATTAAGGCTTTCCTCCCATCATGTCAGTTTGTTTAATAGTATTTTGGCAAAGATTTTTCCTGACACGTCTAGCATAGCCAGCATTCAATAATTATTGGGGTCATCATGCTTTCCTTTTTTATGAATGGCCACGATAATGCTGTTTTGCCACGATGTCAGAATGCACTGTAGTTCCTCAATGCTTTTGAAAAGAGTATGCAGTGCAACCGACCAGATTGTGGCGTCTGCCTTGATTCCATTACTGCAGATTCCATCTGATCCCCAGGCCTTGGATGTTTTACAAGCTCTGATTACCATCTTGTCTTCAGTACAGCCAAGTGTGTACTCCCATTTACTCTCTCTCCACTCTTCCTGCATGGCAATTGGCTCAACTACCCGTAGGGTGCAAAGGATATGGTTTACCCATTTTTCTTCAGTGATTCCATTGATGTCTCGAGTTTTGGAGTCTCTGCTCTTGATGATCCTCCAGAAAGCAGCACTCTCCTCATTTTGTGTAGTAAGAAAAAGTCTTGCCATGTCAGTGCCTCTATGATGTATTCATGTTGTTTGAACCTTTTATGATATATTGCCTTTGCGGCTCTGGCCGATGATGTTGCTTGATCCCTCTAGCATTTCTGCCTGCTAATTTAATTTGCCTCAGTACACATTTGCGGATAACATCTCTATTAGCCTCAAATTGAGACATAACCTGCCTTGCATCCATCCCCACAAGGCCGGCCTCCTCCAAGCAAGATATGTTCAAGACTCTTCTTGCAATCCTCATTGCACCTTCTAGGTTATGATCATGCCATGTGATGCGGCTTAGGCTGGGATAAATGTCATCCAGACTCGCTAATCTCAGAGAATGGTGCCTGTAATCCAAGATTGATAGCGTCTGTCTATTAAGCTGAAATCGTTTTTATGGGCGTCGTTTGGGTCCATTAGCCAGGATTGTTGGGCTTGTCATTTCTGGGAATGCCGTTCTAGTAGGTTGGAAGTAATACAAGAATGTGAGTGTCTCACTTTTTGGGATTTGTGATAGGCTAAGGGGGCTATGGTGTTCACAGCATGGGTGAGGATAGACAAGTACATGTCCACTAATGAGTTGGGGTTGCCTTCGAAAGGGGGCTTGAGGGCTGGGAAGTTTAGCATGGTCAGGATGTTTTCTCTAGTGAGATTCCTAGAGCTTCTTGTCATGGCTGGCGGTAGCGGGTTGGACGTGGTTTTCGGTTTGGTTGGTTGTAGGATGGAGAGGTGTACGATGAAGTGGTCAGACCAGGGACACAGAGATGTGGTACTAGCTGTGACCTGCAATTGCAGTCGGTGATCCAGTCTGACATGGGTCCTTTGAAGTGGGTGGGCTTGTTACTATGCTGGCAGAAGCCTAGAGTGTCAAGGGCACTGGATAGAGAAGTGGGTTGCGGGTCGCTTGGGCCAAGTAGGCCTAGATTGAGGTCCCCTAACAGGATGATTTTAGAAGAGGCTTTTAGATTATCCTGAAAGATATGAAGGAGGCTTGATTGAAATTTTGAGAATGGCCAGGTGGGCTGTACAGAATGTGTATGGTGATGGTGGGTGAGGGTGTGAATGTGATTGTTAAGGGGTCAGAATTTGTTAGGGAGGATTCTCAAAATTTGCTAATTTCCCTTACCCTTTGGACCCCCAGCAACTTTGCTGAATTTCTAGGATTTGATTTTTCTACCTGGGAAGAGTGTGAGCCTTTTTCTCCCACTCTTCCTTGTATTTTGTATGTGTTTTACTTTTGTGTTCTTTGGTTATGGAGTTTTTAATCAACTCGAGTGACATCATCTTTTTCTGTGTGTCAAACAGCACCTTCAGTGCAGTGGCACAGGGATGTCTTTTAGACTTCCCAAGGTTTAAACACCGTCTCTGAGACTGGCTTCTGTCTCCGAGAGCCTGTAAAGTTAAATTGACTTTACTAGTCTCTTTAAAGTTACTGACCCAGCACACACTATCTTCCTATAGAGTGCTTGAGGGGTTGCTTAGCTTCCCCTGAGTTAAAACACTCATGTAACAGCAAAATGTTACTCTTCCCTACTTTAAATGGCTGGTGGCAGTGGTTTAGATCAACCTACCATGATTTTTCCCTACCGCTAACAACGTTAGCTAAAAATCAGGTCAGCCATGTTTTTCAATATGGCGCCCAATACCTATCTTTAAAAACAGACTCCGGTCATCTTTTTTGCCATTACTTTTAGGAAAGGTCCTCCTTGTGTTTGTCTCTGCGCGCCAAACCAGGTTTGGTCCCTTTGTTCGTTGGCCTTTGCGGGCTTCAGTGCTGAAGCCCTCCTCTGGCGCCTGAGTGTCTGGGGTGGACAGGATGTGAGGGAGGTGCCTGAAACCCCCTCTGCTTAGTATCTTGGGAGACCTGAATGCACTCTGGCGTGATTGGCCGGCTGGCTGTCCAGCAAGGACAGCCACCCTGCTGTGTGAGTGACGTCCAGGCTGGAATGAATGGGGGAAAACAGTTTAAAAGCAGGTCTCTGGGACTTGGAAAGCAGAGTCGACCGCTGGAACAAAAGAACCGAAAGATGAGCTGAAGGAAGAGGACTGCTGCAACTCCTGGATGACCAGTGAAGCCCTGCTGCAGGTCCAAATTGCCTGAAACTCCATCGACAGAGAAGCCCTTCAAGGTTAACGTCTTCCCTTGAGTTTGGTGGGAACAACCTACTCGCAAGCCACCTGGACACCGTCCCCATCTGGTCGAATTTTCATCAGAGTGCTGTTGAAAACCGGATAGCCAGAGGGAAGGAAACCAGCTCGTGGACTTTAAGGCACTCACACCTTAAACCAACGTCTTGTTACAGCTTTTGGCCTCATCCCTGGGCAGTGCAGGAACCTCCCGACCTCCTCCTTCTTGTCCCCACGACTGAAGCTCAGGAACAGCGAGATCTGCTCCAACTGCCAGGAACAACTGCTTCAGCTACAGCTTTCTTCATTGACAAGGGACTGTGCAAACGTGGTCCAGAAATATTTTAGGCCATCGAGAAAGTGCGTGAAACTTTCCTCAACTACGAAGGCTTGTCCTTCCCTAAACATTCTTCAAACTTTTTGCCTAGCCAAATTCTTATCATCTCTGTGGCAAAGACTTAACCGTTATCTACCAGACTGAGCTATCCTATACAAAAGACTCTGAACCATTGACTTTTGCCCAGGCCTGTTGAGAAGAATTGCAGGTTGTATTTAACTGAAACCCTCTGCCCTGCCTATGAATGTATTTGGGCTGTCTAGTCTTATAACCTTGGGCCTCATTACGACCTCGGCGGTAGCCATGCCCTATTGGCGGCATGGCTGCCGCCGAAATCGCATCCAGGTCCTCAGAATGAGGAATTACCGGGCCATTCCGAGTTCGGAAGGCCCGGTAATTCCCCCCTCCAAGGACCCGGACCCGGTCCTTCCCCATTCCCATTTCAGCCCCCATAGGGCTGAATGGGAATGGGAGAGGGAGCAAACAACGGGCCATTACGAGTTGGCCCGTTGTTTGCTCCCTCTTCCCCTCGCGGGACCGGTAAGCACCCCTAGTTTGACCAGGTGTTGCTTCCTGGCTCCCACGAGGGGACCTCGTAATGAGGCGGTACGGGGTAAACGGCGCCGGCACCTTTTACGGTGCCATTTACCCCGTACCGCCAGGGTCGTTATGAGGCCCCTTGTCTTTTTACCCCTTTATTAAGTCTCTTGAGTGCCATTTTGCTCCCACTTCATTTGGAGCTAAACTTGTTCATTTACTTACAGGTTGGATTTTTGTGGTTTATTAGTGTGTGATATTCAGCTGCTTATGCTAGTGTAATATTTTCTAACTGACTGAGTAAATAAATGTATATTCTTTTACCAAGAAACCTTGAGTAAGTGTTTGTTTGAATCACTGTATTAGTTGGTCCTTTGTATAATTTGTTCTACTGCTCACTTAAACTCTTGAGATAAGTCTGGCTGCTCACCCATCACTACCACTTTACTGTGTAGTACAGGCTTGTACCAAAGGTGAAATTGTGCTTACACTTGTAGTCCTAATTGCCTGTAGTGTTCCCAAAGAGGTGATTCTGCCTAACAGAATTATCTTTGATGGATGTTATGCAGTGTTTTAGGGTTAGTGCATCTCTGGCTATGAGAGCGACACCACCTCCTCTAGATGAGGGTCTATCATTCCAGAAGATAGTATAACCTGTAGGCAAGTCTAGCGACAATGCTGGTCCGCATGTGTCATGAAGATGGCTTAAGTGTCCAAGTCATGATTAGTGATAAGGTCATGCATGTCAAGTGCATGGGCTGACAGTGAGCATACATTGATGATATTTCAAGTCAGGAGGGGGAGAGTGGGTCTACTGTGGGTAGGAGGGCTAGAGCTTATGTTTTGATGGTGAGTGGCTATGTTTGGAGGCGGAACTGAATGTCAGTTGCCCATGTAGAGGATTATTGTACTGACTATAGGCTGGTGGTGGGGCATCCTTTCTTGTGTTTGTCAGTCGATTGGGGTTGATATGGGTGTGAATGAGTTGGGGTAGAAAGGTAGTGAGAGGGAGTGGGGTGGCTTGATACAGTGTAGGGGTGTCCTCTACAGCGCTATTAGCATGCAGATTACGGAATGTATCATATTTAGAGTGTTCACTTGCTGCTTTGTGTGCCGATTGCAGGGTTGCACTGGGACAAACAGAGGATAGAGGAACAATGTCCTGCTCAGTGTTTTGCAGAGTGTATTGAGCTGAATAGGGAAAATCGAAATGTGCCCTTGTCCCGAAAGGTACTCCAACCAGAAGAAGAACCAAAGACAATATGGCCACAGATCGTATGAGATCATACCAACCCACACTGCACCCACGATGGACAAATACCATGAGGAGTACCCTCTTAGTCAGCCTTAAAACCCAGGGCTAGTGCGAACATTACCCAGACTGGACAAAGAAAGCCAAGAAGGAACCAGAGATAACTACATGGACAGAATCAACTAAAAGCGCTGAGAAGCTGTGCCTCAAGTCGTTAGAGACCACACGACCGAGCTGCGTCAGACACGAAGCACACATGCCATCTACACATCGGGATAGAATCATGCACCCAAATATATGAAGAATACATGCGTACAGTTCTATAAGTTAGAGAATGGTAACATGTACATACTGTCTATACATTTATTATTTTGTCATTAGCTTATTGCAGCAATGCAGAACCACAAGAAGCAAGAAGATCTTGTGTACATGCTTGCAGATGCTTACATGCAAATAATCCCATGGAATGGCAGGAGCACTCAAGGGACCTGACAGAGCTATAACGCACTAACTTATGGATACTATGAGAAAGCACATAAGGCATACACCAGACCATGGCTTAGGAAATCATAGTAGGCCACAACCGTCTCAGAAAAGCTGAAGATACGTTGGATATCGTGCAAGCAGAGCTGCCATGCCAGCGTGGAACATGACCCACTGCCAAGGTTGCAATGTAGCAAAGGGACATTCCTTCTCCTGAACTGAAGTAGCAGCAACGACAGAGGTGCACAATTCTTCATAAAAGCAGACTAATTCAGATCTCACAACCATGGTCTCTGAACACGTGATCCAACCAAGCTGAGAGTGAGCAAATAAACTGGTGGCTGGGAAGCGCAGCCGTCTCACGGACCCAGACAGTGACTTGCAACAAAGTTGTTATAGCCAAGCCGAAATTATTCTCTGGGAAAGGGGCGCTCCCATGGCGATAGTAATTCACACACGTTATGGTGAAGACACATGGTTGCACATAATACCTTGAACAGGTATATTCCGACCTGGGAATTGATTCTGTCCCAGGCCTGGGGTTTGCAGCTTGACCAATCACAATTCATGGTCCTAGAGGTGCCATTCCGGTGGCTGCTGCCATCCTTCACTACGCTCTGACCATTATTCGTGCTCTGCAAATAGATGTGTTAAATTCTGCAGCACGGAAAGATGAAGAACGTGTTTGGGGTGCGGTGGGGAAGTACCAAAAGGCAGATTTTAAAATGGTGTGGAACATGACTACGAAACTGTTCGCTATTCAAGGGACTAACAGTATAACATGGTTTAGTGATATAAGAAACGTCATGTGCTCGTTAGGTTGGAAAATGTGCTTCCTGACCCCTGCCAAGGATATTTTGGCCTGAATCTATATTAAGGCAGTTCGTCAGAAATGAGTGAGTTAAAATGCTGAATTAGCTAAAAGAAAACTGTTTCCCAATCATATTACCTGCATTGTGTGATATTACAAAAATATTCTCGCAGTCCAAAGTTGCATGCCATGCACATGGATTCCCCATTTAGACTTTGCAGCCTTATTTGCTACAGCCATCACAAGGAAACAAAGCTGAAATTGACAGGATACCCGTAAAAACGTAATATTTTCTCTCATCACGAGTCAACATATACATTTTGTCATGTTAACCTTCCTTTCCGCAGGTGTCTCTCTTGCATAGCCGACATAGATTCCAACTGTGCTTCAAAATCAAACAGCCTTACTGGAAACATTACTGTGCTGATGTACAGAAGTCCTCATTAAGAGGCAAGGTTGGCAAAGGATAGATTAGTAAAATAATTATACACCTGCCAAATCAGAGTGAGTCAGACTGGCACAAAGACGGAGCATTCGCAAGTTGAAGTCACCTTGCTCTTTGTGTTGTAAATGAGCAAGTACAACGCAGGATTGCTAGCACAATTAGCATGCAGTGTGAACACTGTTCAGGCAGTTGTATTCGGTGAAAAACACATTTTATAAAAGCATAGACTTTTTATTAAAAAAATAAAATAAAAAAGGCAGCACATATTGCTCACACCCCTTTCCTCTTAAAAGTCGGAAAAGAAGGATACATTGCTCATGCCGTGTGAGAAGGGAGTCAGCAAATGATGGACTGATTATAAAGTATTATACAAGATGTGAGAAATTGCAAAAACATTCATGTGCCCATGCGTAAATCCAGGTATTATAATTACGTTTTTACGGTGGACCTCTTCACTTTTGCTTTACTCCACTCTAAGCCTGAGGCTTGAAATGACTACCACCAGCTGCTGCAGTTGCATGTATGGGTAATCCAAATCTTAGGCGCACACTACATTATTACAGTAGGGAGGATGCCTCTGGACAAGGGCAACATCGTTCGTAAGTGGAGACTTATCTAATTAAAAGTGCAGATTGTAATGGTGCTCACAGAACACCCAATAGCTGCGTGCTACTGGCGCATCATATGTGTGGCCTACGCACATATGCACACACAGGCACGCATACAGTAATGCCCTAAGGGTCGCCGCCCTTATACAAAAGGTTCTCCATGCACAGGGGAGGGAGTCTTGAGAGAATACAAATCACTGGCCTTAGTGTATATTATTGGGGCAATGCCACGGGTGGCCACTCTGCACATATAATATGCCCTGCCCTTATAATATGCAGAGAAGGCCTCAGGCACACCAATCTGCCTCCATAGGTAGACGCAACAATTGACAATGATGGCGAGACTGGACTAAGAAAACTTGGGAGCCCCTTTTGTTCCTCTCACAGTTGCAGGGCAGCAGGAAGAACTGTTCCCATCTCAATACCTGTGCAAGAATGTGAATCCATTGGAGCCCCGTTCTCGTTGGGTCCGTGGTGGGCAGTATGGGTAGAACAACTAGAATCATATTTTTGGAACCATTAAAGAAATGGGAGATAATGATAAAAAGGCAGCAATGCTGTTTTATGCGGGATGAATGTGGACAAGATTTTCAAAACCCTCACCCCAGCAGACAATTTGCATGTATCATCAAAAATATCCCTCGCAGACTACTTCAATCGCCAAACAAATGAAGATTTTGAACAATTAAATCTCCGCCAGGCACAGCAAGCTGCATATGAAGCAATAGGTGGAGAGGCGTAGACAGGGTGGTGGATGAGCGGGCAAGAACAAAAAATAAGTTCCCAAGTTAGGAACTTACATCCCCTGCACACTTTCTAATATCTGGATAAACAGACCAACCTTTTTAGAAAAATAAAGTATCTCAATGAATTGTAGTCTAAATGCAAGTCATGTTAATATGAGAAAGACCAATTCTTAATAAAAGACGACATTCAATCGATTGAGGTCACAAGAACCAATCTTCATTTTTTATTCTTGGTGGTGGAGCTGTGGTAGGCCCAATGCGTTTCGAGTGAAACAGACACTCTTCATCAGGGGCAAAACAATGATTCTAGGAAAAGATATACACAATATTTATAGTAGACTAATGTATGAATCCAAACGAAAAAATGGACAAAATATCATTATGACTCAAAGAAAAGGTCCAGCGCTCTTGTACAGAAATTCAATCCTCAAAGCATTAGCATGTATGAGATTCAATGTACTGAGTACAGACCAATACCTCAAAAACAAAAGTATACTCATTCCTATATCTTTTTTGAAATGAGAGAGGAGACAGTTTTTAATTGATTAATTAAATTCCCTATTGAGTGGTATGTGTATCCAAAACAATTGAAGTAAAATCTGATTTACCCAAAAAGTATAAACAACAGAGGAAAAGAATGAGAGAGAAAAATCTAACTTTGTGTGTTTTTTGTAAAGATTGTTCTAAAAATAGAACAAGAGAGCGTCTGGGACAGGAATCCCAGTTGTTCATGTATGCAGGATTCAGGAAGCCCTTTGTCTGCAAAAGTAGAGCATAGAAGTACTCTGTTTAGTCAAGAATTGGTTGGATGTCTAAGGCAAACTCGACCATGGAGATTCACTTACATATTTTAAATGGTCATCCGTATCGGTGATCCCATGAATAGGTAGTAGAGAGGATAAGCAAGCAGGAGGTCTTGGCGCTATGCAGGGCTTAGTCGGTATGAATGAAAATAAAAAAGGGAGAGAAGAAGAGTAAGAAAAAAAGTCAGGGTGAGGAAGTCAAGGTAGACGGGGGTAACGGGTTCAGATGAACCCTAAGGTGGTTGAACTTACCTAATATTATGCAGCGCTGCAAACAGGAGACAGGAGACCGGCTGGTAATCCTGCTTCCCCTGCAACGCCGCCGCCATAATGTACTGTGTGGTGGCATGACGTCATCACGCGCATGCGCGTAATACGTCATTATTGTAGTTGCGGTGGAGGCGGAAAAATATCTGGGCATATTAATAGTAAAAGAACTATCATAATCGGATAATTGAATACTGCATTCTGGGGAGAGGGAGTAGAATCCAGGGAATATTTGGTTAATGATCACAAGTCCGGGTGTACTTACAAAGTGACGTCATCACGCTCACGCGTGCATGACGCCACTTGTAAACATCCCGGGTGCTTGGAAGTGGGAAGAGACCATTCGCTAGTGTAATTAAGGGCGGACAACCGCCCTAAAAAAGCCACCTAGAAATAATAGGTGCAGTTATTGAGAAGGGTAACTTGTCGATGTGCTATACTTAAGGTATAGCTAAGGCAGGTACATCTAATTTTATTTTTAAATATGTTTATTGGCATTTGTTATTCGTTATAAACACAAGAAAATTGTCAAATCTTCCACCAAACAATAAATCAGATTGCGTCTCAGGTTATTAACATTTACAACTTAACATAACTTAACATAGAAACTTTAACTATCTCCAAATGTCTGCTTCTTGAGAAGTCGGTGCCAGGTGGGACACCGGGGGGGATTGGGAGTTTCGGGGGGTGAGGGGAATTCCTTTAGCAGGGCTCGCATGAAGTTATGGTTGGGCTTCCTCGAGGATTCCACTCCTGTCCGTGGGACTTCCTATTGCGGGTTTGTGCTGACTCATGGGGGTTTATCGTCCGAGGGGTAAAACAAGGGGTCTGTGAGTCCTCTCCAGGCATCTAGGGTCACACTCGAGGCATCTGTGGATCTAGCTACACTTTCTTCCCAGGCTTTCGTTTCGGCTTGCACCCATCGTTTCAGTTCTCTGTGCCAGATTTTCTGTTGTGGTCCCGATGGTTTCTTCCAGGACATTGCAATTGTCCTCTTAGCCAGAATACACATAATGTCCATTAATCTACTAAGGTGTTTTAGCTTTGCTGGTCTGGGGTACGTGCCTAGTAGGCACTCCGCAGGGGTCCATTCATATCTGGTCAGCCCCAGAGATTCGCTTATCTGCTGTACAAAAGACCACAGTGATTGTGTCTTAGCACACCGCCAGAACATGTGGAACAGGTCCGCATTGTCCATTTCGCACCAGGTGCAATCAGGGCTTTGAGTGTTATAGAGTTTGGCCAGCCTGGATGGGGTTAGGTATGTTCGATGCAGAAGGTTCAATTGTATTTGTCTAAATCTGTGATTTCTGGACACTGTTTTAGGAAATATGAGGGCCCTTTCCCATTCCCCATCCGTTACTTCTCGGCCTATGTCTGCTTCCCATCTGGATTTTAGCCCAGCACTGCGTGGATTGGGGGTGTCATTTAGGTGGCCGTAGATCTGAGACACCGGTCTCCCTCCTTCTCCTAGTTCATATAGTAGCGTAATCAGGGGGTTCGTGTCTGGTTCCTCCGGCCATGTCGACCATCTGGTGCGTGCCGTGGATCTTAATTTTTGGTACCATAGAAACTGGCCAGCGTGGACATCATTTTGTTCTTGAAGTGTTTCAAATTCCATGAACTCCCCCTCCGTGTATAAGTCCCCCCATGAGTAAATCCCCTTCCGTTCCCAGTGCCTGAGGTGTTGCAGATCTGCGGGGGATTTGCATAGGTCTGAGACAAGCGGTATGTTCGGGGAGTATTGGTGTTTGACGTGTGCAAGGGATTCAGCCCTATGCCAGATTTTGCGTCCAAGGGAGACCAGTAGGGGGGCGTTTCTTGTCAAATGGGTGGGGGCCCAGGGAAGTTCTTTCATATATAACGGGGAGACCAGTGGCTGCAGGAGTGGCGTCTCCGATGTGGCATCGTCTGCTAGCCACTTGGTGACAAAGCCAAGCTGCGCTGCTAGGAAGTACTTTTCAAAGTTTGGGAGTTGGATTCCCCCCTGAGTGTACGGTAGTGACAACGTGGCAAGCGCAATCTTTCGTCTTCCCTTCCCCCATAGGAAGTCTCTCAGCATACTTTCCAGTAGGCGAAAGAAGGGCACTTTGATGTAGAAGTGTACGTTCTGAAATCCATACAAGAATCTGGGAAGGACAATCATTTTAGTTATTGAGGCTCTGCCCATCATGGATAGGGGGAGTTTCGCCCAGAAGGCCATAGATTTCCTCAAGGCCGGGAGAGCAGCTTTAGTGTTGCGCTCATGCATTTGTTCCGGGGAGTGCATTATGTGTATGCCTAAGTATTTGAACGAGGTGTGTTCCCACCTTATTCCCACCGAAGGAAGCTCCGATGCTTCCTTTCCCTTAAGATTTGCCAGGGGGAAGAGGCAGGATTTGGCTCTGCTGAATTTTATTCCAGAGACCTTTGCAAAATTATCTAGGACCTCCAGCATCGTGGGCACATTATAGTATGGGTCCCTGACAAATAATAGGACGTCGTCCGCGTAAAGAGAAATAATGTGGTCAATGTCTCCCAGCCGGATCCCAGCATCAAAAAATTGCTTTCGAAAATAGATAGCAATGGGTTCCAGGCCCAATACGTAGAGCATGGGAGAGAGGGGGCAACCCTGTCTGGTTCCTCTGCATATGTTCCAGACCTCCGATATATGCTTCCCAGTTTTTACTCTGGCTCTAGGTTTGGTGTAAAGTATCTTGATCCACCTAATGAACCTAGGGCCAAAACCAAACCCTTCCAGAACCGCCAGCAGCCATTCCCAAAAGATCGAATCGAACGCCTTGATGGCGTCCAGGGACAGCAGTGCGAACGCTTCTGTGCTATCTACAGTTTGGGCGATGACATGCTGCACTCGGCGCAAATTCATGGTTGTGTTTCAGGCTGGTATGAAGCCGCATTGGTCCTCATGTACTACTTCCCCTATGATTCTGGCCAGTCTATTTGCTAACACTGTTGTCAGGATTTTCGCGTCATAGTTAAGCATTGCTATCGGGCGGTAAGAGTCGCATCTATCAGTGGGTTTATTGGGCTTAATAATCGGGATCAGGAGGGTCTCTCTCATGCTATCAGGTAATATCCCTGTCTCATATGCTTCCCGAAAGACCTCGTGTAGCAGGGGCGTTAATGTAGGCTCATACGTCTTATAAAACTCCGTGGGCAGGCCATCGCTCCCAGGCGTCTTGCAAGTGGCTAGTGAACTAATAGCTTCCGTGATTTCCTCTGTTGTGATATCTGCATCTAGGACCTCTGATTGTTCTGGGGGCATCCTGGGGAGTCCTATCTCTTCAAGGGTGTCCATGATTTTTTCTAGGGGGACCTGGTCGTCATGAGAGTAAAGGTGTTCGTAGAAGCCCTTAAACGTTTCGTTAATAGCTTGTTGTGTCTGTGCTACCCCCCCCTCTTCAGTCTGTACTCCAGTGATTGTGTGTCTGGGATGTTCTTTCTTGCAGAGCCAGGCGAGCATTCTGCCTGGTTTGTCAGCCTCCGCGTGTATTCTATTAGTTTTGGTGTCATAATCAAATTTGGCGAGCCTATTCCATGCCAAGGTAGAGTTAGTTCTAAGTGCTCTGAGGTTGTCCTCCCTTTGTTCTGTGTCGACCGGGGCTGCTTCTAATTGTTCTATTTCCTGCTCCCAGCGGGCCAGGTCGCCCCTAAGTTGTCTCTTAATGCCCCCTGCCTTTGCTATTATTTCTCCTCTCGTCACTACTTTCAGGGCGTCCCACATTGTACTTAAGCGGTCTACGCTTCCAGTGTTTCTTTCTATGAAGTTTTCTATGAATTCGTGTAGGTCCGCCCTAAATGTCGGGTCACCCAGGGCATCTATCGGCATTCTCCACATTGGGATAGGAGGCCTGGGGCCAGTGTGATTCCAGCCCACCAGAAGAGGCGAGTGGTCAGAAATGGTTCTGCCCAGATATTGAGCTTCTTCTATCTGTGAAAGGTGTTCATTACTTATAAAAACATAGTCCAGTCTGGTGTGGAGACCGTGTGGAGAGGAGAAATATGAATACCCCCGAACATCAGGGTGACACTCCCTCCAGGTATCCGCCAAGTGTAACCTATTGACTAATAGAGTGAGGGCTGTAGTAGCTGCTGAGGGCCCTTTCGGGTGCGGGAAGGACCTATCAAGTATTGGATCATGGACACAGTTGAAATCTCCCCCCCAGAAAAGGATTTCATGCCTATTTAGCGCAATCTTAGTGTACATGGAGTTTAGGTGTGATGGGATGTTAGTGTTGGGGAGATAAGAATTCACTATACAAATATCTGATTGTTCTAGCCTGCCCCATATTATTACAAATCTTCCCTCTGGGTCAGACTCGGACTTAGTTACCCGGAAAGGGAGTTGTGGGTGAATCCAAGTATATACCCCTCTCGCATACCTGGAATACGAAGATCCGACCCCCTGGCCTCCCCAGTGTTCACTTAGCCTCGCTAAGGATTCAGCCGTGCAGTGTGTCTCTTGGAGTAACGCTATCTGTACTTTCTTTCTGTTCAAATAGGACTTGACTCTATTTCGGCGTAGGTATGATCCCAAGCCTCTCACATTCCAGGTCAGTATCTTTATATTTATTTTAGCCGCCATTACAGGGTAATTGAGTCACACTCACAGTTGTCCGCCCCCTGTTGTCCTCACATGTCCCGCCATCTCGTCCTGGACTTCTCCCCGCCTGCCCTCTCGTTCCGGCCCCAGGTCTTTCGCAGGTTGGAGATTCTTGAACTTGTGTAGATCCCATTGTGTTATATGGGAAGAAAACCAAACAAAACTTTCCAAACTGACCCTAGCAGCTGCTTTAAACTTGCAGCGCTCAGGGGCTCCTGAGCCTTCCAGGCCACTCCTGGCCTTCCGGATCAGGTTGTGTGTGAGCAAACAGCTTACACCTTTGTTGGTGGGGTGGGTTGTTTGTCCGCCGCTTGTGTGCTCCTCGGGTCTCGCGTCCGATGTAGCGAGATTAGTAGTAGGTCTTTCATGATGGTTCGTTCGTCTACGATTCGTGTAGCATCCCTTCTATTTGCTGCAGGGATTGCCCTTTGCCCGCATGCACCCGGGGGTGGGTAGTCATCCCCGATCCGAATTCGGTGGATCCTCCTTGTCATCCGCCAGGTTGTTATGCTCAAGCCACATATTAGCCGCGGCTGGGGTCTCCAGGAACGTTGCTTTCCCCTTATATAGAATCTTGAGCCGGGACGGGTATACGAGCATATATTTCAAGTTGAGCTTTCTCAGCCGGGCTTTTATTGGAATGTAAGAGTTTCTGGCTCGCTGTACTGCAGGGGTGTAGTCTGGGTAAATGACTATTGTGGAGCCATTTCTTTTTATCTCCCCGCCTTCTCTGGAGAACCGCAGTATGATTTCGCGGTCTCTGAAATTTAAGATCTTTGCTATAATTGGCCGTGGATGCGATCCAGGTGGGGGACGTCTCTGGAGAGACCTGTGGGCCCTTTCGACGGAGAACCCCTGGGAGAGTTTTGCCGCCCCTATTTCTTGCTGTAGCAGCATTTCGATAAAGGTCGTCGGGTCCGGGCCTTCCAGATCTTCAGGGACCCCCAGTATACGAATGTTATTACGGCGCGCTCGACCTTCTGCGTCCTCAGAGCGGGCTTCTAGCCTTGCTACCTTTTGTTCCAAATCTCTAACCGTCATCTCCAAGTCTCGGGTGTTCTCAACATTTTCCTGCAGGGCAGTCTCTGTCACCGTGACCCTTTCTGTTAGGTTGCGGGCGTCCTGCCGCATAAGTTGCATGTCAGATTTCACCTCTTCGAGCCGTCCCTCGAGTGATGTGCGGAGGGCAGCTATTGCTTGGAGGACTTGCGTGTGTTTAAGGTCTTCCTCCTGTTGGGGCGGGTCTTCGGGGGTTTCTCGGTCTTGTTGTGTTGACTGCCGTTGGGGTCTGACCGTCGTGAAGGAGTCCATTGTGACCAGTTTCGGTTTGGTCCTGGGGGGAGACATCTCCTGACTAATGTTCTGTAAGTGCTGCCCCCTGCAGAGTGGGAATCCGTCGGCGACCCCTGTATTGAAATTTTCGTGTGGGCTACTAGGGAGCTTTGGTCCCAGGGACCCAACCTCAGGTATTCGGTTGTTTCTGGCTACTGGTGTTTTCCCGCAATTAGGTTCAGGTTGCATGGGGGGCCCCGCTCTGGGAGTCGTTGTGGTGCAGATAGGCCCGGAGCCACAGGTTGTGTCCAGTATTTTCTGATTCCTGCCGGCTTTCCAATGGGGGTACCGGCATGTAGGTGTCTTCCCACCACTAGTCAGAATATTTGTCACCCTTCTCTCCTTCGGGCCTTAGTGGTGCGAGTGGGTCCAGTCCGCTGGGGTCTTCGTCCCGCGGGTCTTCCCGCGTATCAGGCAGCCTCTAGGGCGATCGGGCCCCCGCAGATTCAGACCAGGCCTCTTTGCAGGAGTCAGTGTTGGGCCTCAGGGCCGGCCGAGCCTCTCTCCCCCAGGCTGCTGAGGCCGTGTGAGGCAATTGCGGGTGGTCCCGTTAGGGAGTGCTGTGGAGGGGACCCGATCCCGCTTCCAGCGTTAGTAAGGGGCCCGCCGCCTTTCGTTCTATTCCCGGCGGCCGGTCTCGCCCTCGCACCGCTGGAATTGCTCCGTGTTCCCTGCTCCGGCGTCCGCGGCAGATGCGACCTCCTCCCGGCCACGCCCGCGCCGCGGTTTCTCCTACCTCCGCAGCAGTCTCCTGCGCCGGCCCCTGCTCTCAGATGTTCGTCGTCGGCAGGCTCCTCCACAGCGGCCGCCCCCAGCCGCAACGGTTCGTGGTATGACCCAGGGGGCCGAGGCTGGCCTTTTCCTATTCCGCGGCGGGCGCCGCCATCTTGGAATCCCAGGGGGCTCGAGTTCGGGCTTTCCGTTCTCCGCCTTTCGGACTCCGATTCCACCCAGAGTTGTTGCCGAGTGCTGGCAATCGGTTCCCCCACAGTATTCTGGCCTCCGTTCGTCTCGTAGACCTGGGTTCAGCGAAAGTTAAGCGATATTCACAGGATCGCGGACGGAGCTCCGTGGAGGTCTGTCCTTACGGCATGCGCGCTGGCCACGCCCCTCTAAGGCAGGTACATCTAAAGCTGGACCAAAGGGAAAGAATAGAACGAGGGAGGCGTAGGAGTGAGGAGTGTCCGCCAAGGTATTAGAGGAGCTGACTAATCAGTATGTGTATAGTAGATGTCCTCAGTAGTATGAAAATGCATAAAGTCAAACAATATCTATACAGGGGATCCCCAAAGCAAAATTACACCTCGTGGGGCAAAATAGAGGGGGTTGATGTTAGATGCTAAAATCGAGATGTATCTCAGATTTGACATAGTCCAGAAATGGAAGAAGCATAAATGAAAAAAGCATGAAAATAGTCACAACAAACGTATTGACTAACAAATGTGTTAGTTATAAGGTACCTTGATACATAGTCCTTTTGGTCACATATTAGCAGTATGTCTTTAGCCGTAAAAGGCAATCTGTATACACAAATGTGCTCTTTTACAACTTTGTGTATCCCCAAAACAGAGGATAACCCACTGCCCACAGATGTGGCTCACATACTCATAATTAGGTTATATACTACTTATCAGAGAATCCTCATCAGAAAAAATGTCACATGTTTCTAAAAGAAATAATTGAGCTTATCGACATTTTTGACAAGTATAACCTCAAGATGGATGATAACCAACTGCCCTTTGAAATGGTTCACAGTCTTATAGTTAGGGTCTGGTATTCCTAACTGTCATTAGTCAGTGGAGCATATGCCTATTATCACCAAGGGGTAATAAAGGCAATGGAAAAAGAAAGACAGTACATTTTTAGATAAATGGGCCTAAGTAGTAGTCTTCATTTAGACCAAGTGGGGCCATTGCATCTAGCCTATGTATCCAGTACAGTTCCTTTTGTGCCAGTAATTTTGGTAAGTCACCACCTCGTTGGAGGGTATGTACCACTTCCAGTACTGCAAATCTCAACTGTGAGATGTTGTGTTTATTGTCTCTAAAATGCCTGAAAACAGGTGACTTGACATTTTTAGTTCTAATCTGAGACTTATGTTCGGTCCACCTTTCCTTAGCTTTTCTACTGGTTTTCCCCTCATAATATTTCCCACAAGGGCATCTGACGTTTTTAGAATCACAAGTTGCAAACATTTTTCAGGGGATCTTGTTGCCATTGTTCGGATGTCTGATGTAATTGCCTTTGATGATGTTTGAGCAATGCTGACAATTTAAGCATGGAAAAGTACAATTTTTTACTTTTGTCAGTACCCTTTGGGTGGATTTCTTAGGTCTTTCTGCTTTAATTAACGTATCTCTAAAGTTCCTTCCTCTTTTACATGCTAACATTGGAGGAGCTGGAAAAAGGCGGTTGAGATTGGGATCTGATTTGATCAGGTCCCAGTTCTTTGTGATGATCTTTTTGACTTGATAACTCTGTGCAGAGTATTTTAATGTATAGATCAGGTTCGATTTCTTTTGTGTGGATTGTTTGTTGAGTAGTTGATCTCGAGGATGTGTTTCCGTCCTGGTATAATAGCTTGTGCCACCACTTCCTCCGGAAAACCTCTTTCAAGGAATCTTGATCGCATGGTATCAAATTCTGTCTGAAGCCTCTCTGTGTTGGAAGTAATCCTTTTAGCACGTAAGAGTTGGCTGTACGGTAGATGTTCTTTTAGATGTCTCGGGTGAAAACTGTTAAAATGTAGGGAGCTATTTACATCAGTTGGTTTTCTGAACATTGATGTTATCAATTCCGTGTCTTGCCATTCTACAGTTACATCCAAAAAGTTCACCCGTGGTGTACCGATTTCCATAGTGAATTTAATCCGAGGGTTGCACTGGTTGATATATTGCCAAAATTCAGTCAGCTCTTGTTTTGAACCTTTCCAGATCCCGAAGACGTCATCAATATATTTTAGCCAGCAGTGTATTCTGTTTTTCCAATGTGGCTGGTCCAGGACATGAGTCTTCTCGAAATGGAACATGAAAATGTTAGCATACGAAGGGGCTAGGGCTGAGCCCATAGAGGTACCTGAAATCTGAAGATAGTACTGATCATTGAATCTGAAGTAATTGTTATAAAGTATCAGATTAATAACCTCAATTGCGAAGTTTTTCTGGATCTGAATTTCGTCATGTCTTAGAATAAACCATTCTAGGGCAGCTATGCCCTCGTCATGGGGAATAGAAGTGTATAGACTACTAACATCCATGGAGAATATTAAGGGATCATCAAAATTGATCTGTAAGTTGTTGATGCTCTGAAGGAAGTGTGTAGTATCTTTCAAGTATGTCAGTATTTTTTGTACTAGTGGTTGTAGAGCCGTGTTAAGGTAGACAGCCAAGGGTTGGAATATACTGTCAGTGACAGCAACAATTGGTCTAAATGGGGGGTCTTTAGAGTTTTTATGAATTTTGGGTAATCCATAGAACACTGGTATTATTGGAGTACTTTTAATTAAGAATTCTTCGGTTTTATCTGAAATCCAATCCATACTGCTAGCTTTCTCAACTGCTTGTTTGATGGTGGTGCTGATGTCATTTGTGGGGTCGTGGTCCAATGGTAAATAGGTCTGTCTGTCTTCCAGACACCCAGCATTGTATAGGTTTGTGTCCATGAGTACAAGGGCTCCCCCTTTGTCGGCTTGTTTAATCGTCAGGGAGGTGTCATCAGCAAACTCCTTGATTATTTTTAGTTGATGTCTCCGAATATTGGTTGGGTAGAGGTGTCATATTTAATCTTCCTCACGTTACGGGTGATTTTAGTTTTGAATAGGTTGATGAGTGGGTTGTTGATTTGAGGATGGAAAGTGCTCTGGTTCTTCATCTCTAGAAAATCATGTTCTTTGGCTGGAGTTAATTGACCTAGGTTATCAAAGAAGATCCTGAGTTCCATTTTGCGTATTAATTTGAACAGATCAACTTCTTCTTCGAACAGATTGGTTGAATTTGTGGGGATGAACGAAATCCCTAAGCTCAGAGTGTCAATTTGAGCTTTAGAAAGCTGTCTAGAGGAAATGTTTATAATCAATGGTGAGTCTACTTGTTTTTTTTGGCGTGGTTTTCTTTTTCCCTCTTCTGGTCGGGCGTCTCCTAAAAATGGCTGAGCAGGAGTTGTTGGAATCGATGTGTCAGTTATCCTTGGAGTTGATATGGCACTTCCTGTTGCTATAGGGGTGGTGGTAGGATTAGATAAACTTGTACTAGGTTGTTCTTCTTGCTCCCCACTTGTAATGTCACTACTGTCGGTATTTGTAACGCTCACCTGATTCCCGCAGAGGCGCCGGTCTTGACTGGGTGAATGCCGTATCTTCAAAGGTGATGTGTAACACACGGTTGGCTCTTTGGGCTGGACCTTTGTGCACTGTATGTCTGAGTTGAAGAGTAAGATGTCTGCAGATAGAAAATATGGGATTAATGAACTGGGGTTATTGGGTGCCTCTCTCCTCTTCCCTTTCTCTTCTCCTGTAGAACCCCAAAGGTTAACGCCCTCACCTTAGGTAAGTGAACGCCGAGCTCTCCATCTGCCTCGGGGCAGGGTGCCGTAACCAGTTTCTTCACTGGATAAGGGTGCAGGCCTCTTGACCTCACAGGACTGCTGTCCGTCGTTAACTGCACGAACGGTAAGTTCTGGGCACTTCAAATGTCTTAAAAATCTTTTGTAATGATATCTCTTGTTTTGCAGGGTTCCGGCGATGGCGGATGGTGGGCTGATGAGAGTTGAGGATCGAACCCGCGTGAGGAATAGAAGCGCCTGGAAGCACGTAAGTAAGCGCTTGTAGCCTGCTTCACGATGCGCACTAACTGTCCCTTTTATCTTGCAGGTACAAGTTCGGAGCTTTAGAGAAGCTGAAGGGTGCTGGAATACCCACTGGATTGGGCGTGGGAAGGAGTAATGGCACGTGAGTAATAAAGTTGCCCAATGTCTTTAAACGCACCTTCTTTTGTCTTTCAGATGCGGGATGCAGCGCCGAAGGCCTCCGGAGCGTGCGAAGAGTAGGTAAGCCTTTGTCTTTCAGATGCCGGAATGCAGCGCGAGGCGTTGGTGACAGCCGATGGACCAGGTAAGAGATGCGCTGCCACTGAAGACCGTAGTGCTAACCTGTTCTTTCTTTGTCTTTACAGGTGCTGCTGAAGACTGGATTCCAGGATGGTAAGCCTTTGTTCCCTTAGGCCCAGGATCAGAAGCAGAAGACACGATGAGCGTTCTGCTGCAGAGAATGCAGAATAACACAAAGCAAGATTCATCCATCGGGTGTGGTTTAAATAGCCTCCTGTAGTGCTTAGGTGTCTCCTTCCACAGCCACGCCTAGGTAAGAAAAGAGTTCCTGCTTTCCAGAAGAGTTCCAGTGTTCTGAACCTAGGGAGTGGCTCCTGCCCCACACAACAGGAAAAGTAGTCCCAAACAGAAGAGGATCAGGGGTTCAACTGGCAGGTAAGTAAGCAGCATGGTCTGCTGCAGGTAAGTCCACCCAAGCATTATGAGCCCGGCGCTTCCAGCGCTGGGACTGGGCATCTTTATGAGCCTGGTGCCACTGGCGCCAGGACAGGGTCCAAAAGGTCCCAATTGGGACTGGCTGGCACTCGGAACCGGGGTTATGGGTCTGCTTCCAAGGGAGTCGGGCAAGTCCTGATCTTTTGGAAGCAGAGATCATGACAGCACCTCCCCTCAAGGCCCCTCCCAAACCGGGCTTCTCTGGGGGTTTGGGCTTGTTAGGAAATGTTCGATGAAATCTTTTGATTAGACGAGGCGCGTGGACATATTCTGCAGGTTCCCAGGATCTTTCTTGGGGACCGTAGCCTTTCCAGTCAATCAGGTAAAATAGTTTAGATTTGGAGCTCTTGGAATCCAGGATGCTTTTGACTTCAAACTCGAGTTCTCCATCAACTAGAATAGGTTTTGGAGATGTAGTTAGTCGGGTTTAAGGTTGCACGGGTTTTAATAGAGAGACGTGGAAGACCGGATGTATCTTCATGTGAGGGGGCAATTCCAACTTGACCGCTACTGGATTTACTATGGTAGTGATGGAATAGGGACCAAGGTATCTTGGGTTAAATGTGCGTGGTCCTTTTAGAGGTAGATATTTGGTGGATAACCAGACTTGATCTCCTACTTGATATTGGGGGGCTTCCTTCCGATGTTGGTCTGCTCCTTTCTTGTATTGTTCTTTAGCCCTTTGAAGGTGAGAAACGGCTTCCTTAAAGGCTTGGGTGATTGTAGAATGCAGGTGGTCTACTGCTGGTGTTCCAAGATCTTGGAGTGGATCCAACTCCGAGGTTCGAGGGTGACTACCGTATAAAAGAAAAAACGGGGTCTTCCCAGTTCCCGAGTGGACAGAGTTATTGTAGGCATATTCGGCTATCCAAAGGATATCTTTCCAAGTTTTTTCAGTTTGTTGTAGCATGCAGCGCAAATACTGTTCCAGAGTTTGATTGGTCCTCTCGGTTTGTCCGTCGGTTTGAGGGTGGTGGCTGGTCGAAAGTCTCACATCAATTTGAGCCGACCGACAGCAACTTCGCCAAAAATGAGAAATAAATTGACTACCTCGATCCGAAATTAGAACTGAAGGAAAACCATGCAGTCGGACGATGTTTTCGAGAAATTCTCGGGCCAGAGTTGCTGCTGTTGGTAAGCCTTTGAGTGGAATGAAATGCGCCATCTTGGAGAATAGGTCCACGATTACTAGGATCGTATTGTATCCGGAGCATGGAGGTATATCGGTGATGAAGTCCATAGAAAGCGTATGCCAAGGGCGAGGCGGGATGTCAATAGGGCGTAAGAGGCCGGCTGGTTTTTCCTTTTGACTCTTGTTTTGGGCACATACTCCACAGGACATTATAAAGTCTCTGATATCTTTTTTCCAAGACGGCCACCAGAAGTAGCGCTTGATCTTTTCCGAGGTCTTGGTCATACCGGGATGTCCTTCCATTAAAGAATCGTGATAACAAGAGATTACCTTTTTCTGTAAATCTGTGCTGGGCAGGTATAACCGTTCTTGGAAATATAATAGGTTGTCCTTCACCGTAAAGTCCTTTCCCTGCAGATGCCAATTCTGTATGTCTGCTGGAGTTACCAGTAGCCTGGCGTTATCCTTAACTTCCTCTATGGATTGTGTGGCGATTACACCTAGAATTCTTTGTTCGGGAATGATAGGTACAGGTTTAGGATTGATCAAATGTTCTTCCACTCCCATCCGAGAAAGGGCATCAGCTTTACCGTTTTTTGTACCAGGTCGATAGGTAATTATGAAGTCAAACTCGGCAAAGAATAGTGCCCAACGGAGTTGCCTAGAGGATTGAGCTTTTGCGGTTTTCAAATATTGCAGGTTTCGGTGATCTGTAATCACAGTAACGGTGTGTCGGGCCCCCAGAAGATAATGCCACCAAGCCTTATAGGCGGACTTGATAGCTAGAAGTTCCTTATCAGTAATAGTGTAATTGATTTCAGGAGGCGAGAATTTGCGGGACCAAAATGCCACGGGATGCAACTGATTGGTTACTGGGTCCTTTTGTGATAGAACTGCCCCCATGGCAAGGCTCGAAGCATCAGTTTCAACGATGTAGGGGAGTTCTGGGCGAGGATGTTTTAAGATCGGTGCAGAGATAAATCTAGTCTTCAAATTCTGGAAAGCTTGTTCCGCCTCGGTAGACCATTCAAAACGTTTGTTTTTCTTTAACAAGGCGGTGATGGGCTGGACTATTCGAGAGAATTCGGGGATAAACCTGCGGTAAAAGTTAGCGAAGCCTAACATGCTTTGAACACCTTTTACGGAGGATGGCGATGGCCATTTGAGAATTGCATCGACCTTCTTTGAATCCATACGCACTCCGCTAGGTGATAATATGAATCCCAAGAATTCAACTTCAGTCACGTTGAAAACACATTTTTCCAACTTAGCGAAAAGTTTGTGTTGACGCAATCTCTCGAGGACCATTTTCACGGGTTTCCGATGTTCAGATTCCGATGAAGAATAAACGAGGATGTCGTCAATGTAAACAACAACACACACATCTATGAGCTCTCTGAGGACATCGTTCATAAAATATTGAAAGGCGGCCGGGGCATTGCAAAGTCCGAAGGGCATGACCTGATATTCAAATAGCCCATACTTGGTGCGGAAGGCCGTCTTCCATTCATCGCCCTCTTTTACTCGTACCAAGTGGTAGGCTCCTCTAAGATCCAGCTTTGTGTATATGCATGCTTTTCTGACTTGGTCCAGGAGTTCAGGGATCAAAGGTAACGGATATCTATTCTTAACGGTGATCTGGTTCAGGGCGCGATAATCTATACAAGTTCTAAGGTCCCCTTCTTTTTTTGGAACGAAGAACAAAGCTGAGGAAGCAGGGGACTTGGAAGGACGAATAAACCCATTCGCTAGGTATTGATCCAGGTATTGTCGGAGGTGAAGATTCTCAGGCTCGGTGAGGGCATAAATTCTACTACAAGGAGGAGTAGATCCAGGTATCAGGTCTATCTGGCAGTCATAAGACCTATGAGGAGGTAGAGAGTTAGCCTGATCCTTCCGGAAAACATCTTGGAATTCTAGGTATTCAGGAGGTAACTGGGGAGCCTCCGAGGAAATTGCTGCCAGTGCAACACCAGGCGAGGGTGACAAGTAGAGACACATTCTGGAAACTGAACCGTTCTTGCTCGCCAATCGCTCTGAGGATTGTGCTTCTCTAACCAAGGAATTCCTAGAATAATCTGGAACTGAGGGGCCTTGATCACATCGAACACGATCTTCTCATGGTGTCCATCTTGACTTACTAGCGTCACTTCTTGGGTGGTATGCGTTACTGGTCCGGAGGCTATCTCCGTACCATCCACCGTAGTAATGACGTCCTTTACAGCCTTTGGACAAAGAGTCAGATTCATCCTCAAAACCATTTCATGATCCACATAATTGCCGATGGCACCGCTGTCGACGTAAGCTTCAATCGCATGTAATCGATCCGGATGTTCAGGGCTAATGAGGACCATAGGTATCACGAAATGCGAGGTCACCGAACTGGTTTTAACGCTCGGCAAGAGGACCTCTATTCTTGTCGGGCGAGGTCGTTTCCCTGCTCAGAGTTTGTGACCCTGGTAACTGCAGCTCCTACTGCCTTCTTGGCTGGTTTCACCGGACAGTCTCGAAGAAAGTGCCCTGAGTTTCCACAATAGAGGCATAATTGCAGCTGTTTTCTCCTTTCCCGCTCCTTTTGTGTTAGTGGTCCTTTCAGGCCCCCTATTTGCATGGGTTCCCCGGAGTCTACTCCTTTGGTAGGAGTTGGTGGTTTGGAAAATACTCGAGCATCAAACTTGGAACGATCGGCCTTCCTGTTCTGTAGTCTGTGGTCAATTTGAACGACTAAGTCAATATAGTCCGAACAGTCTTGCGGGGGATTCACTACTTGGGCTAACACATCTTTGAGCTCTCCACGTAGACCTCTATAAAACAGCGTAATCCTTTTGTCCTCAGGCCATCGAGTTTCCACTACCAGTCTGTTGAAAGACGCAATATAAGCCAAAAGGTCTTGATTACCCTGTCGCAATGAAAGGAGCTCATTGTCCAAGGCCTGCCCCTGTGAATGTCTTGCAAACAGTTTTTCCATACTGAGCTGAAAAGCTTGAAAATCATGGAGAACCGGATCATCTTGATTAACTAGAGGGATCGACCAGTCTGCCGCATTGCCACTAAGGTACGAAAGCACGAAAGCTACCTTAGCTTGATCAGTTGGAAAGGCTGCTGGCCGGCATAAGAAGTGCAACCGGCACTGATTAATAAATACTGCAAACCTCTTTGGATCACCAGAAAATCGTTCGGGCGGAGCCAGAGGTACATTCCCAGGTAGGTTGATCTGCACTGGGTTCGTAGAGGATGTTGAAGGAAGATTTGCCCCTGATGCGGGTAACAGAGTTTGTCCGGCTTGTGACTGTAGCAATTGTCTAGCGAGATCGTCTGTTCGATCCTTGGAAATAATCAGTTCCCTTCTTAGAGCATTCGTTTCCTGACGGGCTGCATGCACTTCTGCTCTTAGTTCCCCAAGTAACTGGGCTAGCTGGTCGGTATCCGAGGTTTCCATAGCGCCTGGGTGGGAGTTTTGCGGTAGGCTTTGTGTTCTGTAACGCTCACCTGATTCCCGCAGAGGCGCCGGTCTTGACTGGGTGAATGCCGTATCTTCAAAGGTGATGTGTAACACACGGTTGGCTCTTTGGGCTGGACCTCTGTGCACTGTATGTCTGACTTGAAGAGTAAGATGTCTGCAGATAGAAAATATGGGATTAATGAACTGGGGTTATTGGGTGCCTCTCTCCTCTTCCCTTTCTCTTCTCCTGTAGAACCCCAAAGGTTAACGCCCTCACCTTAGGTAAGTGAACGCCGAGCTCTCCATCTGCCTCGAGGCAGGGTGCCGTAACCAGTTTCTTCACTGGATAAGGGTGCAGGCCTCTTGACCTCAGAGGACTGCTGTCCGTCGTTAACTGCACGAACGGTAAGTTCTGGGCACTTCAAATGTCTTAAAAGTCTTTTGTAATGATATCTCTTGTTTTGCAGGGTTCCGGCGATGGCGGATGGCGGGCTGATGAGAGTTGAGGATCGAACCCGCGTGAGGAATAGAAGCGCCTGGAAGCACGTAAGTAAGCGCTTGTAGCCTGCTTCACGATGCGCACTAACTGTCCCTTTTATCTTGCAGGTACAAGTTCGGAGCTTTAGAGAAGCTGAAGGGTGCTGGAATACCCACTGGATTCGGCGTGGGAAGGAGTAATGGCACGTGAGTAATAAAGTTGCCCAATGTCTTTAAACGCACCTTCTTTTGTCTTTCAGATGCGGGATGCAGCGCCGAAGGCCTCCGGAGCGTGCGAAGAGTAGGTAAGCCTTTGTCTTTCAGATGCCGGAATGCAGCGCGAGGCGTTGGTGACAGCCGATGGACCAGGTAAGAGATGCGCTGCCACTGAAGACCGTAGTGCTAACCTGTTCTTTCTTTGTCTTTACAGGTGCTGCTGAAGACTGGATTCCAGGATGGTAAGCCTTTGTTCCCTTAGGCCCAGGATCAGAAGCAGAAGACACGATGAGCGTTCTGCTGCAGAGAATGCAGAATAACACAAAGCAAGATTCATCCATCGGGTGTGGTTTAAATAGCCTCCTGTAGTGCTTAGGTGTCTCCTTCCACAGCCACGCCTAGGTAAGAAAAGAGTTCCTGCTTTCCAGAAGAGTTCCAGTGTTCTGAACCTAGGGAGTGGCTCCTGCCCCACCCAACAGGAAAAGTAGTCCCAAACAGAAGAGGATCAGGGGTTCAACTGGCAGGTAAGTAAGCAGCATGGTCTGCTGCAGGTAAGTCCACCCAAGCATTATGAGCCCGGCGCTTCCAGCGCTGGGACTGGGCATCTTTATGAGCCTGGTGCCACTGGCACCAGGACAGGGTCCAAAAGGTCCCAATTGGGACTGGCTGGCACTCGGAACCGGGGTTATGGGTCTGCTTCCAAGGGAGTCGGGCAAGTCCTGATCTTTTGGAAGCAGAGATCATGACAGTATTGTTGTCCGGGGATGGTTTCTTTGGTACTCCAGATGGTCCAGGTCTTGATTTGTAGTTACTGTAATATTCTTGCCACGTATACACTATCTCTCTGGCGTAGTCTAATGTATCTCTACGAAATTTGCGTATCTTCCGTTGCTCAATATCGCGTTTGTAGCTGTCCAACTTGTTGTTGGTGTCTTCTAAGATTGTCTGTAGTTCAGATGCAGATTTAAGTTTTAGAAGTTGCGTGGAAACCTCTTCAATCTCTTGGTTAATTGTATGGAGTGATTTCGCAAGTTCCTCTATGGTTAGTAATATGAGGTCAAGGGAACATTTGTACAAAATCTGTTCCCAACGTTTGACAAATTCTTTATTTTCCTTACAAAGAGTCGGACGGAGATGCACTCTGAGTCCCCTTGGAATTCTTTTGGCCTTATAGTACAGCGTTAGGGTGGTAGTGTGGAGTTTCTGGGAAATCTCCCTACGAATGGGCCCACCCAAAAATCTGTAAATGCCCACTCAGCTGCTCCTCGAAAATTGAGGGAGGTGTGAGGGAAGAGTTCCATGAAATGGGAAAAGTGGATCATCACCCATGGACTGCCAGTGCTACTGCAAATGGAGAATCCTCATTTCAAGGAGAAGAAATAAAGCAATTTTCGGGAGACCTCAACATCTGTCACCTGAAAATCACTCCTGGTTAGTCACAAGCTAATGGTGATGCTCAGACCTTCATGCTAACCATCAACAAGACATTGAGAATAGCAACCACTACCTGAGCGAATATCACAAGAGACTGCACATGTCCACTGGTGTAGCTGCCGCTAGCTTACTCCAATGGAGAGTCCTGAGGACCAACAATTACACAACCACTGTTTGCATACCCAGGGAGTGTAACTCCAAAAAGTGCACAACCACTCATGAAGAGCATAATGGTGCCAAAAGCACAGGCAGAAGAGCCCAAGAACTTACACTTGAAGTCAATGTGGAATGCCTGTAAAGCCTATCTCCAAAAGATTTCTCTGCTTCAGGAAACAGGATGGGACAGGATGGGACAATTTATCATTGTAGATCAAAGGTGGGTTTCATGACCACTGGATAATACCCACCCCCAAGTTATTGTTTGAGGCAAAGAAAACGGCAATAGGTAGGGCATTATCCTTGGAATTCATGACCCTCCCAGGGTCCATAGCAGTATTAGCACATGTATCTTAACCTTTTATTTTATCTTTCACCCAGCATGAGCAAACAAAATAAAGATTACCAGGCTGTGATGTAATTGTGCAATTGAAGCACTAGAAGTCCATCCTTCAATTTTGCTTGACATACAGCCAGGCTGGGATGTCGTTTATGGTTGTGTCTGAGTAGAGCAGACTTGGAATCAGAGCTCAGAAGGAGCAGCTTCACAGATGAGAGTGGCAAAGTAGCACAGAATGCCAAAGATACAAGTTAGGCTTAATCAAAATTCTTGAATTGTGGTCTATTTCATTATATATCTGCTGAATTTTGAGAATTCCTGATTGGCTATGGTGCAGTTTATAACTGCTGTCTTGTGCTAATCAAGCTTTATAGTCCTAGGCCAAGGGCCGTACCCAGAGTTATGGATCCTGAAGACGGCATTAAAGGCCAGAGCACATCAACTGCATTTAAAGAGATCTTTCAGGAACATGATTCCTGGTAGAACCCAAGGGCATGGTCTATAAAGCTATTATAACATCTTAACATCTTGAGCTGAAGGGGTGCAGTAAACAAAAAAGAAATCTGCTTGGAGTGGTTGCTGGCAACTGACTAGCTCCAGGCAACCACATTGTGCGTTAAGGAGAACGGGGCAGGGCTATGATTGCAGCCATACTGATCTGCTAGGTGTGGCCCAGCAAGGTGCGTGTGTGTTGGTGGGGGCCGTGTGAGGGAGACACCGGGCCGAGTCTGCCAGTTGCAGCCCAGCATTCATTCAGTTAGTTTTTCCCCACCTTTATAAGGTAAGGAGGAAGGGGTTGGGGGCAGTTGATTTACTATACATAGGCCATGTCTGTAAGGTGGGGCCGAGGCATACCTAATGGGGCAGACAGAAGGCAAGGCTCTCAGACCGACATTCCCATGATGAGAGGGAGGGTTGTGCTGAGAGTGCAATGGAAGTGGCACACTAAGAACCTTGCAGGCAGCAATGACTGGGGGCGTCACACAGCTCCACTTCTTATTGGCCAATGTCCATGTAACGTTTTTGTGACCCATACTAGCTCACATGGCCCGGAAATTGGCCAATGGGGAATACCACATCACTCCCCAGGGTATAATGGAGCTACTACAAGGTGATAGAAGACTGCTTTGTTTTTAGGCAGGCTAGGACAAACTAGATTGCACACAGACTCAACAGTATGAAGCCCTGCTAGATAGCCACCTTTCACATTATGGAATTTGATCATTACTCTGAGAAGCAGCACTTCTCAGTGAATAGATTCCTCAACCTTCTTGTTTTAGGGCTGTGACAAATACTGTGGCATCCAAGGAGACGAAATGAGGTCACAGTGTGGTAAAGGTAGGATGGGCAGCATTTTAAAATCAATTGTGATGGTCAATATTTTAAAAGCCATGTTGGGTCCTACTTGCATTGACCAGTTTGCATTTTGATTTCCTGTGTCTTCCGTTCTTTGGACTACATGCTGTCAGTTTACCATATTTTGGGAAGCCAGCTCCCCAGTTTATCCCAGGAAACATAGGGATATGAAATTGCTGGAGACCTCACTACCTTGTTAAGAATCTTTATCAGCATTTGGTGTAAGTTTTATGAACCAGAGGATCCAGCACCATTTACAGAATCTCAGAAAAGACTCAGGACACTTCGGCCAGTACTTGTCAAGAGCTAAAGGAGCTGGGGGCATTTATTGGGTACGTTGTCCACTTACAAGTGCCTGGACTTGCCTTGTCCAAGGGCAACTGTGAAACATTCCTGAAAAAAAGCTTGTGTTTGGCTAACCCGAAACCCCCGAGCCTGCTCAAGAAACGTATGACTTTTTTTTATTTCTTCTCCAGCACCCCTCAAAATTGTAAGGTTTTTTTAAATTGTGAACAGAATTGCTGATCGGAAGATAGCATGACAGTTATATAAGATCAAAGAGCCATGGCTAGCTACAGTTTTCAGGCAGAGGGCGATGTGTGCTAAACACCTTCAGAAGCATTGTTTTCGAAGATCCCACAGAGAGAAGATTCTTGATCGATTTGTATTCATCTCATCACTGCCCAACCTTTAAAAGGTGTCATCTCCCATTCCCTTCTGTTTCAATGCTAACTTTTCTTTTTACCAAAGGGACTGGAGAGGCCTATCCAATCTCCCAGATCCCAGACGTACTTTGAACCTAGGAGCCTTCCCACTGGTGAATTGTTTGCTCCATAAAATAGTCAGAGTTAACTGTTCTGGACTGAATGAGAATCTTCCTTGAATCCCACAGCGGGTGTTTCTGGGTAAGGCACATTAATGGCCAGAGTAAGATTTGAAGAATCAAGTCACCAATTAATGTGTTCTAATTTCTTCCATGTTTTCCTATAGTTACTTTGCTCCCAATAGAACAGAATGACAAATGGTCATATTTAGGAAAGATTTCTCTTTAGTCAATGTCCTCCTCATTTCTAAACGTTTTGCTTTCGTTTTTTAACCTGTCCTGACTTTTATACAGGAAAGTGAAGTCTTCAGCTTCACTCCCCTGGCCTTTTGCTCATTTTGTCACTGGGAAACTGATCAGTCCTTCAGACTATCAGTACTGGGAAATTATGTTTACCTTTTGTCTTTTTACCTGTCTACCTTTTTACCTTTTTGATAACCTTTTAACAGTGCACACAGCATCTTACAATGCAGTGCAGTTGGGATACATTTTTATCAGCCTAGTCTGTTACACTTGAGATTTCTGGTAAATTGTATATGTGCCTAAAGACAAGCTGGTGGCAGCAGATACACTTTTACCATGTTTGCATTATTGTTAGTGTGCACATTCGCATTTACCGTGAACTAAATGTGCCACAACAGTGGTGGCTCCAGCTGGTGTCTGAAGGTATCAGCAGGCGAAGCCAGTGGCCAGCCGTCAACCAGCAGCAACTAGTAAGGTAGGAGTGGCCTAGGGAAAGGAATAGAGCCATCACTCTACCCCGAATACCCTGCCACAAAGCAACCTTACCTACACTTGATTAATACTGTGATTATTAGCCTGTGCCATTCTGGAATAGCGCTGCAACATTTGTGAAAGTAGTTAAATTGCATTGTGAAACCTAGTCCTTTTTCCCACTATACAGGACTCTCTGACTTAATCTGTTTTTCTCCGGTACTTTAATTGCATTATGAAAGTAGTTAATTTTGATTGTGAAAATAGTTAAACTGCATTGTTGAACCTGGGCCTTTTTACCACTATACAGGACTCTCTGACTTAATCTGTTTTTCTCCGGTACTTAAATTGCATTACGAAAGTAGTAAAATTGTATTGTGAAAACTGTTGAACTGCATTGTGAAACTGAAGCCTTTTTTCCCTCTATACAGGACTCCCAGACTCGGATGTGCTCTTCTCTGGTGTTTAAACCACATTCTGAAAGTAGTGCTGTTCTTGGGTTTTGCTTCTGAGCAAATCATTCTTCTGGCAAACTGTTCTACTATTGTCTGAGCTCCTGTCGTCTTGCTCAGTTGTCTACTATTGTCTTGTCTCTCTTTGTCTCATCTGCTTGCGCCCCTCCCTGTGTCCTTCTCTATTGTTCCCCCACGCCTGCCACCCCCTTCCTCTTCTCTCCTCTCCCTACCTACTCTATGCTGCTCTCTGTCTCTCCTATCTTTTCTAACTGCTTCTCTATTGACTATCCTGCTCTCCTCACTAAATCTGGTAGGAAGAAGTTTAAAAAGGACATCCTGGTCTCCAACCCAGGCCTCCCTATCGCTGATACCTATACCAGTGCCTCCTCCAGGCAAACCCTCACCGACATCCTCTTTGTCGTACCCTCGCCTGACCTATGGACTCTCCATATGGTCTCTGTACTTTCTGCTTTCTGTTCTTCTCCCAGTAATGGTGGCACCCAGTGGTCATCATTAATGTTTACCTGAATGGTACCGTCTTGGTCCAAGGCCCTCAGGCCAACCTTCTCCTCTTTGATAAACGCTTCCCGCGCCTCAACAATTTCCTTTCTTCTCCTGCAGTCCCCTCTCTTCCCTCCACTGCTTCCTTGCCTCCTCCCCCTGCTGTCTCGTCCTTGGCTACTTTGCCCTCTCCTCTTTCCTCTTCTGCCCCCCCCCTCGGGCTTCTTCTACACCACCACAGGGCATACCTCTAAATTGTACCCCTCCCGGAACTCTTTCATGGATGGCAACATTCTCCATATCGCCACTCTAAACTCTCGCTCAGCCGTCAAACACTCCTCTGACATCTGCCGCCTCCTGGAAGAACTTGACCTCGATGTTCTCGGTCTCACTGAGACATGGTTCTCAGACTTTGTCACCCTTAAACGCAAGTGCAGGGTGGCTGAGATTAAATGGCATGCTTCCTGTGCATCCTTTGACAAACTGGCGTGCCGCCTGCTCCAAAGGTAATACCCACTCTCTGACCACATCAAGAAGAGAGCCCTCATCCAAGCCCACGTCTCTGCGACATCCAACAACTTGGCCGAACTCTTTAAAATCTGCATGGAGCTGTCCAATCCTGCTGCAGTCTCTTTCTCTTCTGTTGTCTCCCAGACCCTCTGCATGACCCTGGCTTCTCATTTCATCACTAAAACTCAGGACATCCTGTCCTCTCTCTCTTCCTCTCCTGCCTCTACTCCCCTCTCTTCCTCTGGCCCTTCTGTGGCCACCTCTCCTCCCTCCTTTTCTGCCTTTCCCCTCTTCTCCCCAGATGAAGTTTCTAGACAAGTCTGATCTATGAAAGGCTTGTCAAAACAGGTTCTCCCCTGTTCCTCTAAAACCATCAAGGACCACATTGACACCCTGGCTCCTGCTTTGACTGACTTCTGCAACCACTCCTTCACCACTCGAATCTTCCCTTCCCCCCTGAAGCACTCCCTTGTGCACCCTCTTCTTAAGAAACCCTCTGCTGCCCCCTCCTATTCTGCTAACTACCACCCAATGGTGGTAGATCTCTCTCTTTGGCTGGTGCCTCCCTCTGGAACAGCCTCCCTGCCTGCCTGAAACTTGAGGAGAACCATCTCCGGTTCTGGAAGCACCTCAAGACCTTCCTCTTTGCTTCTGCTTTCTCTCCTCCTCTCCCTTGCTGAACTCCTGTTTGAAATTGCACTGGTCACCTGGCTACCATCTGATCTCAAGGCCCAGGTCCCCTCCCCTGCCAGCTGCACACCTGCACTGCCTCTCGGGCAACCCCTGCACTTGGGGGCTGTTTCTGTATTCCTACAGTCCCCACCAATTCTTGACACCTGATGTCTGCACTTAGTCCTGCACTTGCCACTAGCTGGCTGCACTTTTACCCACTGTTTTATTTATTTTTATTTATTCTTTACTGCGATCCTTTTGTATTGCACTGCCCCCTCCCTCCGCACTTACCCTTTGCACCCTCCCCTTCACTTGCACGATCTCAATGTCACCTGGCCTAGTAAGATCGTTGTCTTTGTCGTCTCTCTGTTCCCCCTGCCTTGCCTCATCGCGCCTTGAAACACTTGTGTATAGGCACGTTACAAATGCCATATCATATCATAAGATTTCTTTCTTGTCCTTTGACCATATCGTTGTTTGGCCTTCTTCCTGCCTTCTCAGGTCAGGAAATCCCATATAAGTTCAAGCTTTTGCAGGCTAGTGATGCTTTGTGTGTGTGTGTGTGTGTGTGTGTGTGGGTGGCCCTGGAAGTGGGTGGGACTGTCTGGCTCCACTTCACATCTGTGGTGCTAGAGAGTCTGGATGTGGAATATATGAGTGAAACCCGCAGTGGTCTCTGATTGGACCATTGCTGGCTGTTTGAATGGTTCAGATCCCACCATTGGTGGGCTTGAACTTGCTTTCAGCCACGATTTAAGTACTCCTGCAGCCATTTCTGAAGATCTGTGGATGACTCTGAAAGAGGCCGGGCATCCCTTCCTGCCTTTGGCCATATGAAGGTTTGCTGGACTACCAGATCTGTGAAGGCCCTGAGCGGTGCTTCAACTTTTGGACTAGTGGGGCCAACCATTCTCGATGCATTCTCGAGGATCCAGCTGTCCTGAGACTTTGGAAGTGTCCCTGGACTCCCCGGTGGACTGACCAAATCTCATGTGGACTACTTAAGTAGAATAGTTGCTATTCTGCATACATCGCGGTGACCTCACTGGTTGCCAGCTCATGCCGCAAGATACCTTCCTGCCAAGTTTCAGCTTCCCAGCATCAAGGAATTCTGCTCTTAAAGGTCTTCTTCAACTGCAACTGGAAACACAGCCTGCTGTCGCCAATGTGCAGTAGCCATCGCTGGAACTTGCCTTCTCCCGTCTGCTTAAGTGTCCGAAGAGGTCTGCATTGGTACCTTCTGCATTTCTTCTTCGCAAAGGGTTGCACTCTGCTCCTGGAACTGACCGGAAGAATCCTTACTCCTGCAGTGCCTGGGCATCTTCTACTGGACCCACCTCCAGCATCCCCCAGTTGAGATACCTACTGACCTGGGAAAATCGGAGTCAGGGGGGTAGGTAATTGCAACACATTCACCTCCCCTGTCCTCTTTAGAATAAACCTTAGAAGAAACTGTGGTTATTCTATTCCATTGCTTTTTTATAATCATATATAAAATCTTGCAAGATAGGAATAATATTTTACATACCTGTTACTTGTTGAATATCTTCTGGAACATTTTCACCACCACCAGAACTCTTCCTAAATATGTCCCGTCCCCTAAGAAGAATCTTTGTGACTTTTGATCAAGGCCCCAAACATCAAAGGTATTAGACATATAAGGTTTGGGCATACATCCTGTGAATTGGTTTCATTCTATTGCATCATTACATACCTCCTTTTAGTTTTCTATATTATTCTATGCATTCCTACAAACCAAAAGGTTATTGTATATATATATATATATATATATATATATATATATATATGTACGTTTGATCATTGAGTATTGAGTGATATTACTACCTGCTTGATTAATGTTTACATTGTCTGTTTTGGGCATACAATAAATAGAGCATTTTTGTACTTACCTGCCTAATTTCAATTATTATGTGCTTCCTTGTGTGGGGTAAAGTACGCCCCCAAAATGTCAGAGATAGAGAGGCCATGCTAGACACCTGTTGTGAGAGTGAAGTTGGCCCATCTGTAGCATGAGAAGTATGATAATGATGGATTGTCATCAGCCCTATAGGAGATCAGTTTTCAATCTGAGAGGGATCTTTCTATGACTTTTCTACTCTTGGTACCTTTCTTTGGACATTTGATTTTTCCCTTGACGTTCCCTCTCTATTGCTGTGGGTAGTCTGCTTCTGGACTCCTGCAAAGAACTAGCAGTGAGACAGAGAGAGCTAGTAAGGCTTTAAACATTGCAGGGAAGATGGAGACTGGGAAATCTAGAAGCTAGCTGGGCCTGACCTTTGAGGAGCCACACAAAGTCTGGGTGCTGAGGCCTACACTTGACTGAAGCCTGTGACCAGATCTGTGCTGTGTCCATGGATGCCCCATAGCCAAGGCCTCCCATGTAAGTAGATGAATCTAAATGCCAACAAAAGGATGGGGGGGGCAATCAGCCATCCTTAATTTCCATCTCGCATAGAGGTTAGGGGGGTGGAACAGGGAAGACCCTTGGCACATTTTATTGAATCCTATTAAAATTAATTCCACTATAGAAAACCACCCTATGCATTTCAATTGAATTGTGTTGGGAACTGCCTGCCTTAGTCCTTTCCATTCAATTATGTGGAGGGGGGAAGCTGTGTAGATCCTTAGCACATTGAATGGAAGTTAAATCAATTAATTCCCATACAGAAAATCATGGGATGAGATTTGTTAGAGTTCAAAACTAACAAAGTCCATGCCAGTGTGTTAAAGCGGTATAGACAATAAAGAATTTGGGTGACTCTACATTTCTGAAACCCCTGTCTTCTGTACAGAAGTGGGTGTCCACAGGGTAGGACTGGGCCATAAAATTGTCTCGGACACCAATGCAAAAGTGGCCCACCATTGCAAACGGCTATCCATTCCTTTGTGACGCTGTTTGAAGAGTAACCAAGAGGGAGTTGTTTGATAAAGTGTGATGCAAATTGCGCATTTTAAAGAATATTTATTAAGCAAGACTCGTCAAAACTACTAGCTGCAGAGTGAATTAATTCATCAAACTGGCCCAAGTTGGCCAAAAAAAGGGCCCACCCAAGTATTTTGTGTTTTTGGTTCGGCCATGTGCCTATTGCCCTATAAACCCATCCGAGCCTGGGTGTCCATAATACCAAAATAAGGAACCCTAAAACGCTGTGATTCAAGTGAATGTAAAGTGTGCAAAACGAAATTTCCCATTTATTTACTTGCATCCCAAAACAATTTTTCCAAAGCCCTGTATTTCAAGCAAACAAAAAACCCAAAATGATTTTCCCATTGAGTTCCTTTCCTGACTTTGCCTTAAGAATGAAAACCCCAAAACAATGTTCCCATTGAGTTCCTTGCTTGACTTTGCCTTTCAAATAAAAAACCCCAAACAGTTCATTTTCATTTATTTTATTTATTTATTTTATTTATTGCATTTGATTATACGCCCAAACCCTGAGGTATCACGGTGTAGGTTACAAGGTTACAGTAATACTTTCTGGTTACTTGAAAATAGATGTTAGGTTATAACAGAACAAGTCATGCTAGTTACAACGAGTAATCGGTTGACAAACAATAGTACCTATGTTAAAACAGCAGTAAATGTAGTTGTGAAAATATCTAATGGAGCAAGAAAGTTACAGGGTAATTCATAGAATTTCGCAGAAAAGTGTTGCAAGCGGCTGGCGCAGAGTGTCCGCGTGCGATTGTCTGCGCCAGACGCGTGCGCCAAAACCGATTTCCGCGCACAGCGTATTCATGGATTTTAGGCTCCCAAACCAGCCATGGCGCAGAGTATCGCAGCGACCCTGCAGCAGCGCCAGTAACGCCCCCAAGAACGCCCTTGCGCAAGGAAAAGCCATCAAAATCGCTAAATCATCGCAAAGGGCTGCGCTAACCCTGGACCAGTTTACAGGGCTGCCAAACAAGGAACGCAAAGCTGGTAACGTTTATATCAGGGGTACGCGGGAAGTTTTACATGCGATTAGCCAGGGTAAGTGTATTACAGGGGTACGCGGGATGTTTTACACGCTATTAGCCAGGGTACGTGTATTACAGGGGTACGCGTGAAGTTTTACACGCGATAAGCCAGGGTACGTGTATTACAGGGGTCCGCGGGAATTATCACATGCGATTTGGCTGGGTACGTGTATTACAGGGGTACGCGTGAAGTTTTACACGCGATTAGCCAGGGTACGTGTATTACAGGGGTACGCAGGAATTATCACACGCGATTTGGCTGGGTACATATATTACAGGGGTGCGCGGGAATTATCACACGCGATTTGGCTGGGTACGTGTATTACAGGGGTGCGCGGGAATTATCACACGCGATTTGGCTGGGTACGTGTATTACAGGGGTGCGCGGGAATTATCACACGCGATTTGGCTGGGTACGTGTATTACAGGGGTACGCGTGAAGTTTTACACGCGATTAGCCAGGGTACGTGTATTACAGGGGTACGCGTGAAGTTTTAGACGCGATTAGCCAGGGTACGTGTATTACAGGGGTACGCGGGAATCATCACACGCGATTTGGCTGGGTACGTGTATTACAGGGGTGCACAGGAATTATCACACGCGATTTGGCAGGGTACGTGTATTACAGGGGTGCGCGGGAAGTTACACACGCGATTAGGCTGGGTGGGTCCTCACAGGTGTTCCCTGTACACCCTCCACGGCCCCTGCAGGCAGCCCACAAAACAGGGGACTACCCTGCACACCTGCTCATGTCTCCCACCCCCCACCCCCCCCCCCCCCAGCAGTGTGGGGCACCCTCCACCAGGCCCCCACTCATGTCCCCTATCACCCCCACCCCCAGCAGTGCAGGGGCAGCCTCCACCAGGCCCCCACCCATGTCTACCACCACCCCCACCCCCCCAGCACTGTGGGGCACCCTCCACCAGGCTCCCACCCATGTCTACCACCACCCCCACCCCCAGCAGTGCAGGGGCAGCCTCCACCAGGCTCCCACCCATGTCTACCACCACCCCCACCCCCCAGCAGTGCAGGGGCAGCCTCCACCAGGCCCCCACTCATGTCTCCCACCCACCCCACCCCCCAGCACTGTGGGGCACCCTCCACCAGGCTACCACCCATGTCTACCACCACCCCACCCCCCAGCAGTGCAGGGGCAGCCTCCACCAGGCCCCCACTCATGTCTCCCACCCACCCCCACCCCCCAGCAGTGCAGGGGCAGCCTCCACCAGGCCCCCACTCATGTCTCCCACCACCCCCACCCCCCAGCCACCATGGGCAGCCCCCACCAGGCTCCCACCCATGTCTACCACCACCCCCACCCCCCAGCAGTGCAGGGGCAGCCTCCACCAGGCCCCCACTCATGTCTCCCACCCCCCACCCCCCCCCAGCAGTGTGGGGCACCCTCCACCAGGCCACCACTCATGTCCCCTATCACCCCCACCCCCCAGCACTGTGGGGCACCCTCCACCAGGCTCCCACCCATGTCTACCACCACCCCCACCCCCCAGCAGTGCAGGGGCAGCCTCCACCAGGCCCCACTCATGTCTCCCACCCACCCCCACCCCCCAGCAGTGCAGGGGCAGCCTCCACCAGGCCCCCACTCATGTCTCCCACCACCCCCACCCCCCAGCCACCATGGGCGGCCCCCACCAGGCTACCACCCATGTCTACCACCACCCCCACCCCCCAGCAGTGCAGGGGCAGCCTCCACCAGGCCCCCACTCATGTCTCCCACCCCCCACCCCCTCCCAGCAGTGTGGGGCACCCTCCACCAGGCCCCCACTCATGTCCCCTATCACCCCCACCCCCAGCAGTGCAGGGGCAGCCTCCACCAGGCCCCCACTCATGGCTCCGACCCACCCCACCCCCCAGCAGTGCAGGGGCAGCCTCCACCAGGCCCCCACTCATGTCTCCCACCACCCCCACCCCCCAGCCACCATGGGCAGCCACCACCAGGCTCCCACCCATGTCTACCACCACCCCCACCCCCCAGCAGTGCAGGGGCAGCCTCCACCAGGCCCCCACTCATGTCTCCCACCCCCCACACCCCCCCAGCAGTGTGGGGCACCCTCCACCAGGCCCCCACTCAGGTCCCCTATCACCCCCACCCCCAGCAGTGCAGGGGCAGCCTCCACCAGGCCCCCACTCATGTCTCCCACCCACCCCACCCCCCAGCACTGTGGGGCACCCTCCGCCAGGCTCCCACCCATGTCTACCACCACCCCCACCCCCCAGCAGTGCAGGGGCAGCCTCCACCAGGCTCCCACCCATGTCTACCACCACCCCCACCCCCCAGCAGTGCAGGGGCAGCATCCACCAGGCCCCCACTCATGTCTCCCACCACCCCCAGCCCCCAGCCACCATGGGCAGCCCCCACCAGGCTCCCACCCATGTCTACCACCACCCCCACCCCCCAGCAGTGCAGGGGCAGCCTCCACCAGGCCCCCACTCATGTCTCCCACCCCCCACACCCCACCCAGCAGTGTGGGGCACCCTCCACCAGGCCCCCACTCATGTCCCCTATCACCCCCACCCCCAGCAGTGCAGGGGCAGCCTCCACCAGGCCCCCACTCATGTCTCCCACCCACCCCACCCCCCAGAACTGTGGGGCACCCTCCACCAGGCTCCCACCCATGTCTACCACCACCCCCACCCCCCAGCAGTGCAGGGGCAGCCTCCACCAGGCTCCCACCCATGTCTACCACCACCCCCACCCCCCAGCAGTGCAGGGGCAGCCTCCACCAGGCCCCCACTCATGTCTCCGACCCACCCCCACCCCCCAGCAGTGCAGGGGCAGCCTCCACCAGGCCCCCACTCATGTCTCCCACCACCCCCATCCCCCAGCCACCATGGGCAGCCCCCACCAGGCTCCTACCCATGTCTACCACCACCCCCACCCACCAGCAGTGCAGGGGCAGCCTCCACCAGGCCCCCACTCATGTCTCCCACCCACCCCACCCCCCAGCACTGTGGGGCACCCTCCACCAGGCTCCCACACATGTCTACCACCACCCCCACCCCCCAGCAGTGCAGGGGCAGCCTCCACCAGGCTCCCACCCATGTCTACCACCACCCCCACCCCCCAGAAGTGCAGGGGCAGCCTCCACCAGGCCCCCACTCATGTCTCCCACCCACCCCACCCCCCAGCACTGTGGGGCACCCTCCACCAGGCCCCCACTCATGTCTCCCACCCCCCACTCCCCCAGCAGTGTGGGGCACCCTCCACCAGGCCCCCACTCATGTCCCCTATCACCCCCACCCCCAGCAGTGCAGGGGCAGCCTCCACCAGGCCCCCACTCATGTCTCCCACCCACCCCACCCCCCAGCACTGTGGGGCACCCTCCACCAGGCTCCCACCCATGTCTACCACCACCCCCACCCCCCAGCAGTGCAGGGGCAGCCTCCACCAGGCCCCCACTCATGTCTCCCACCCACCCCACCCCCCAGCACTGTGGGGCACCCTCCACCAGGCCCTCACTCATGTCTCCCACCCACCCCACCCCCCAGCAGTGCAGGGGCAGCCTCCACCAGGCCCCCACTCATGTCTCCCACCCACCCCCACCCCCCAGCAGTGAAGGGGCAGCCTCCACCAGGCCCCCACTCATGTATCCCACCACCCCCACCCCCCAGCCACCATGGGCAGCCCCCACCAGGCTCCCACCCATGTCTACCCCCACCCCCACCCCCCAGCAGTGCAGGGGCAGCCTCCACCAAGCCCCCACTCATGTCTCCCACCCCCACCCCCCAGCAGTGCAGGGGCAGCCTCCACCAGGCTCCCACCCATGTCTACCACCACCCCCACCCCCCAGCAGTGCAGGGGCAGCCTCCACCAGGCCCCCACTCATGTCTCCCACCCACCCCCACCTCCCAGCAGTGCAGGGGCAGCCTCCACCAGGCCCCCACTCATGTCTCCCACCACCCCCACCCCCCAGCCACCATGGGCAGCCCCCACCATGCTCCCACCCGTGTCTACCACCACCCCCACCCCCCAGCAGTGCAGGGGCAGCCTCCACCAGGCCCCCACTCATGTCTCACACCCCCCACCCCCCCAGCAGTGTGGGGCACCCTCCACCAGGCCCCCACTCATGTCCCCTATCACCCCCACCCCCAGCAGTGCAGGGGCAGCCTCCACCAGGCCCCCACTCATGTCTCCCCCCCACCCCACCCCCCAGCACTGTGGGGCACCCTCCACCAGGCTCCCACCCATGTCTACCACCACCCCCACCCCCCAGCAGTGCAGGGGCAGCCTCCACCAGGCTCCCACCCATGTCTACCACCACCCCCACCCCCCAGAAGTGCAGGGGCAGTCTCCACCAGGCCCCCACTCATGTCTCACACCCACCCCACCCCCCAGCACTGTGGGGCACCCTCCACCAGGCCCCCACTCATGTCTACCACCCCCCACCCCACCCAGCAGCATGGGGCACCCTCCACCAGGCCCCCACTCATGTCCCCTATCACCCCCACCCCCAGCAGTGCAGGGGCAGCCTCCACCAGGCCCCCACTCATGTCTCCCACCCACCCCACCCCCCAGCACTGTGGGGCACCCTCCACCAGTCCCCCACTTATGTCTCCCACCCACCCCCACCCCCCAGCAGTGCAGGGGCAGCCTCCACCAGGCCCCCACTCATGTCTCCCACCCACCCCGAGCCCCCAGCCACCATGGGCAGCCCCCACCAGGCTCCCACCCATGTCTACCACCACCCCCACCCCCCAGCAGTACAGGGGCAGCCTCCAACAGGCCCCCACTCATGTCGCCCACCGCCCACCCCCCCACCCCCAGCAGTGTGGGGCACCCTCCACCAGGCCCCCACTCATGTCCCCTATCACCCCCACCCCCAGCAGTACAGGGGCAGCCTCCACCAGGCCCCCACTCATGTCTCCCACCCACCCCCCAGAACTGTGGGGCACCCTCCACCAGGCTCCCACCCATGTCTACCACCACCCCCACCCCCCAGCAGTGCAGGGGCAGCCTCCACCAGGCTCCCACCCATGTCTACCACCACCCCCATCCTCCAGCAGTGCAGGGGCAGCCTCCACCAGGCCCCCACTCATGTCTCCCACCCACCCCACCCCCCCAGCACTGTGGGGCACCCTCCACCAGGCCCCCACTCATGTCTCCCACCCCCCCAGCCCCCCCAGCAGTGTGGGGCACCCTCCACCAGGCCCCCACTCATGTCCCCTATCACCCCCACCCCCAGCAGTGCAGGGGCAGCCTCCACCAGGCCCCCACTCATGTCTCCCACCCCCCCCACCCCCCAGCACTGTGGGGCACCCTCCACCAGGCTCCCACCCATGTCTACCACCACCCCCACCCCCCAGCAGTGCAGGGGCAGCCTCCACCAGGATCCCACCCATGTCTACCACCACCCCCACCCCCCAGCAGTGCAGGGGCAGCCTCCACCAGGCCCCCACTCATGTCTCCCACCCACCCCACCCCCCAGCACTGTGGGGCACCCTCCACCAGGCCCCCACTCAGGTCTCCCACCCACCCCCACCCCCCAGCAGTGCAGGGGCAGCCTCCACCAGTCCCCCACTCATGTCTCCCACCCACCCCCACCCCCCAGCCACCATGGGCAGCCCCCACCAGGCTCCCACCCATGTCTACCACCACCCCCACGCCCCAGCAGTGCAGGGGCAGCCTCCACCAGGCCCCCACTCATGTCTCCCACCCCCCCAGCAGTGTGGGGCACCCTCCACCAGGCTCCCACCCATGTCTACCACCACCCCCACCCCCCAGCAGTGCAGGGGCAACCTCCACCAGGCTCCCACCCATGTCTACCACCACCCCCACCCCCCAGCAGTGCAGGGGCAGCCTCCACCAGGCCCCCACTCATGTCTCCCACCCACCCCACCCCCCAGCACTGTGGGGCAGCCTCCACCAGGCCCCCACTCATGTCCCCCTGCCCACAGGCCCTGACAATCCTCAAGCATGGGCCTCATGGCCAGCCACCACAGCCCAAAGACACAACCAAGTATTACATGCGCCCATGATACTACTCCAATGGAAACAATGTAAATGAACACATGTGTCTCACACACACACAATGGTTGCAAGTGAACCTGAAAACCCATATCATGACATGCATGAAAACAATGAGATGAAACCACACATTGAAGAATGAAAAAATCAAAATAATGTATTAAAAACAACAGTAATGGCAATCAAAATTAAACAAAATACACAAGTAAAAAAAAAAAAAAATTAAGATGGCTGTCCCTTTTCAAATTAAAATCAATAAATGATAATCCCAAAAAATGTCTTCCAAAGTTCAAGTCCATAAAAAGGAAATGAAGGGAAAAAAGAAATATAAAACCATTGCTCCATGGAAAAAAATATTCATAGTAAAAAAAATATCCAAATGCAAAGTCCAACTATGTACAAAGTATTCAGGGTCCATCATCCCAACAGAAGAAATGAAACCTACAAAAAAACTATAATGGAACTATATACAAAAGGTGGAGCAGTGTCCGTCGACTCCAAATAAAAATAAACAATAAAGGAAACCTATCACTAAATAACTATATACAATGGCGGCGGGCCAGTCCAGCGGCTCACTCAGTGGTGTTCCGGGCCAGGGCATCATCGAACTCCTCGTCTATGTCCCGGAGGCGGTCCTGTTCCATGGCCCCGAGGGTCCGCAGGGACGCCGACATGTTCACCTCCAACTCCCTGCGGATTGCCTCGAGGCACTCGGCCCGCCTCAGGGCCCTCCGCATGGAGTTCTCTGCCCTGACAATCGTGAGCCGCGCCTCTTCCGCCCGCCGCCGCTCCGCATCTATGGCGTGGCCCAACCCCTGCCACACGGAAGACACTTCCCGTCCAGGGTCCTCCTGCCCTCCGGCCGATGCCTGCCCCTCCGATGTTGAAGGCCCCGAGCTATCGTGGCTCCCACCTACAGCCTCCTGCTGCTGCAGCTGCTGCTGTCCATGGGCCCTGTCCGATGGTGCTTGCACATCCTCCTCCAGCTGGGGTTAAGTCGTTGATGTGGCCACCCCTGCTGGACGTCCGACTACCGACTGTGGCAGGGATCTGTTGTCCACCAGCCTGGCCGCACGGTCGGAGGCAGCTCCACAGGGCACCCAGGTGGCACATGGGTGGGAAGATGGCATGGAGGACGACTGGGGCATAGGGGGTTGGGTGGAGGAGGGGGTCGGAACAAGGTCCAGGAAACGGAGGAATCCAGCCCTGGTGAGCTGTCCCAGTGGGTCAACACGGTCAACGAGCCATGCGAGAAGACGTGCAGACTCATCATGAAAAGACTGCAGGTCAGCTCGCATGGCCCGTTGACGCAACGCCACCCCACCCTGGACAGGCTCAACCTGGTGCAGGATAGCCACATCCGCAGGGAGAGGAAGGCCAGGTGTTGTAAGCCAATCCCCTCCCTGAGAACGGGTCTGGAGGTAGGCATCCCCGCTGGTGCAAGATGATGCAGTGACAGGAGCCAGGACAGGATTGCACACAGGCACCTCCGCGGCGGCCTGTGCTGCTCCTGTCCCTGATCCTGCACTGCACCACTAGCACCAGTGGAATCCCCACCTCCAAACCCCACCTCTGTCGCTTGCACGGCCTCCTCCTCCTCCAAACCCCCCACCAACCTGGATGACTCCGTGCCATCTTCCTCCGTTGGGCCCTGTGGGGTCCCAGCTGCCCCTTCTGCTGCCGAGGAGTCCAACTCTAACCTCCGCCTCTTGGACCTCCCCTCGGCAGCTGCGGCCTGGGACATGGCACCGGACTCCTCAGTCCCCAACGAGATCAGAACCTGGGAGGGGATCTGGGCCTTGCGTCTCCGGCTGGTGGTGCGACCCCTGCCGCTGTGCTCCACAGCACCTTCTCCGCCCTCTTCATCAGTTGACGCTGCAGACAGGGAGAAAGAAAACACAGGCATCAGGGCACTGTACAATGGACTCATACACACATGACAGTTATACATGAGTGGCATTGGTAAACCTCAGACATGGCATCACAATCCCCAACACACATGTCATTTCAACTTGCACACATGAGCCATACCACAGCCATATTGCAACAGCCAGCACCATCCATTCACATACAACAGCATGAGCAGCCAAAGGTCATCCACATATCACATGCAACATAGGGAGTACACTACACATGCACACACACCACCAAACTTGCATGCATGTGTACACCTCCGTCAACTGTTGCAGTGTTCCGATGGACATCCATGTCACACCTGACAATCATTTCTCCACATCCTGTGCCATGCAAGCCCACACACACAAGCACCATCCATGTGTCACACATGAGACCCCTCGCATGTGTCACCCTCACGGCCCTGTACACCCCCCCTACTTGCCCACATAAAAATACATGTTCAACCTGCACATTCCTGGCACACCACCACACGCACAGTTTAAAATCAGTATGCATGTACACTTACCGCTCGACTCCAGACGGGTCTGCCTCTCAAGGACCTGGACGTGGAGCGCTGGGGATATGCGTTCCAGGACCCTCATCTGATCTTCCGACAAGTGGCCCCGGCGCCCCTTAGCATCCGCTGCCTTCAGGAGGCGCCGGGCCTTGTTGAGAGTCCTGGACCTGAAGTCCTCCCAGCGCTTCCTGACACGTTCGTAGTCGTGGACTGCCACCTCCTCCGCGTTGATGGCAGTCACGATGTCCATCCAGATCTGAGTCCGTCCTTCCTTGTCGGCGCGCAACCTTCCAAAGATGGCATCATACTGCCCCAGGACATGCTCCACCAGGACACCAACTTCGGTAGCAGTGAAGCTGGTGCCCCTCTGCCTCCTTGGCCGGGGGTTGCCACTGGTGCCAGATGTTGCAGTGCCCGACATGGCAACCCCAGAGGCAGGAGTGGGTGGGCAACTGGGTCCTGGGGCTGGGCTGTGGGGTGATGGAAAAGCAGTCGGGAGTCTTCGGTTCCAGCAGGGGTGGTCACAGCAACAGCAACCCTGGCTGATGTTCAGGCAGCAAATGTCAGGGCACGTGGGCAGCAGGCAGTCAGGAAGCATCAGATGGCAGGTGGGAGCGTGCTCAGGGCTCTGGGGGGCAGTAATTCGGCCTTCTGGGCAGGAGCGTGGTCTTCCGTGTGTGAACGCGTGGCCAGCTTGATACGGAGTGATTTTGCACGTGAAAATCCAGTACGTCTGCGTGTAATTCGAGGAAAGGCCCTTAGCGCGTAAGCTCATCAGCACACGTCTGTACATTCATTGGCCCAAAGGCCACCAGCGTATGCGCGTCTATGAAGTCACGTGCACGTTGAATATGGCACACGCTTGAAATGTTGCGTGTTAAAAAAATGAAAGACACGTCCGAGTGTCAAAGCGTGTAATTGGTGGAAATGGCCTTAGCGCATACACGCGGAAGTGACAAAGCGTGTAATTGGTGGAAATGGCCCTACACGCAGAAGTGACAAAGCGTGTAATTGGTGGAAATGGCCTTAGCGCGTACACGCAGAAGTGACAAAGCATGTAATTGGTGGAAATGGCCCTACACGCAGAAGTGACAAAGCGTGTAATTGGTGGAAATGGCCTTAGCGCGTACACGCAGAAGTGACAAAGCGTGTAATTGGTGGAAATGGCCCTACACGCAGAAGTGACAAAGTGTGTAATTGGTGGAAATGGCCTTAGCGCGTACACGCAGAAGTGACAAAGCGTGTAATTGGTGGAAATGGCCCTACACGCAGAAGTGACAAAGCGTGCAATTGGTGTGTCGGGGGGAAATTCTGCCGGGGTCGGCCGGGCCGTCCGTAGACCTCCGGGCAGGGAGGCCCCAACTCCTCCCGTATATCCCAAAAGAGATAGAGTATGAGACACACGCAAGAAGCAAGGTGACTCTGCTGTTTATTAGACAAAACGGCAGGGATGGGTCAAGGATCGCACGCGTCCGTCCTGACACACACACTCGTGGGGCTCGCAGGCCCTTTTTACCTTAGTATGACGCGCTACTTGCGTCACCTTAGAAAGTTTAGCAAAAAACCTATTTCCACTCTGGATTGGTTACTCGAGTGGTAGGGTTAGTATAGCATACATATAGAGCGCATTATTAGTGGTTAAGGGTTAGTCAGGTGGTATACTTGGGTTGTCCCTTCAAATTGATACATGAAAATTGTTACATGGAGACCTCTGAGGATTGGTCAATGTTAATGGCGTCAGTGATAAGAGCCCCATGTTCTGATTGGTCCACGCACGAGCCTCCCAGTCAGGGACCATCGCTGTTCCCAGCTCGTGGTGCACCTGTCATTTGCAACAATGTTTCACTATGGGTAGGTGTAAACAATGTGAGGATTTATTCATATGTTGGGAGGTCGACTACTCCCACTGCTGCAGATGTCCAATGAGTCTTTTAATTGTATCTGCCTGTGTCTTGAAACGTGGGATTCAGGCGTCTCCTTCCTCCTGGGCTTGGCATCCTGTCAGGTTTGACTTTGTCACGTGAGGTGGGACCATGTTTGAGGCAAAATTCAGCACAATTAATATTGTTTTTCCTACGGTGTGCCTGGTTTATCTTGCAGGTGCGACCTTGGCATCGGCTTGCGGCGTGCGAGATTGCAACATCGTGCCCTTGGCGGTGTGCTTTCGCCGGGCTCATTCTGCAGGGTCAGCAACCGAGCTCTTGCTCATTCAATGTTCATGGAAGCTTTTGCTTGCGGCCTACTTGGGCCTGGTGCATAGGTGGAACCGTTTGATGCAGATCGCTTTAGATTACGGTATCATATTGCTCTATCCTCAGTATCGTGTCTCCATTATATTCTTCGTTATGGTACATGGCTCTTAGAAGAAGCGTGAGCAAGCCTTTTTAGATAAGTTCATTATGCGTCTTGCGTTTCTGCATTTTGAGAGCCTATGTGGAAAATAATAAAGATGCACGTCCGTGGGTATGTCTGTCGCCTACGTCATAGCACTGAGTATGTTCTTCGTGTGGATTGGTGTGGGAGTGTCCGGTGTGCATGTTTGCACAGGTGTGCTGACCGTTGGCTAGGTCGTCATGGCATCTCTAACGACGTGTAGGTTTAGTCGAGTTGATCCATGCCGCAGGTGTCGGCATGGACAGGGCGGGCTGCTGGGCAGGTAGATGGGCACATCCGTATGTTCCTGTACCAGGGTATTTGGTCGTCTGGTAGATAGGCAAACTCCTCTCGTGGCGGGTGTCTAGGCCGTGACCCTCTAGGCCAAGCGCGAGAGGGTAAGGGCGGGAGCCTGTTCTTCCATTCTCCCACTTCAGTCCCCCCTCTGGTCGACTTGTCGACCACAAACATATCCTTTTCTTTATCTCCTCTTACTCTCCATATTTTAGTTATTCCTCCCAAATGTCCATAGTGGTTAACATGGTCTTCAAATGACCAATACATATATGCACAGGTTCCTCCAGGAGTGCAGTATACCCATTTCCCTATGTAGCTCCTTGGGTTTCTTGGGTTTTCGAGCTTCACAGATGGTGGGTCCAGGTGGTTGGTGATGATCTGGTTGCGCAACTTCTCTCTCTCCTTTATGATTGTGCCTGTGTGTTTGCCATCATCTGTTGGCATCAAGAGGTGCATACCAACCATTTCGATCATCTCGTCTGTGGTGCGTGCCTTCCGGGCCTTCCAAAATCTTATTATGATCAGTGTAGCTCCAGCCAAAATAGTACATCCAACTATAATCTTCAGTCCATCTGACAACCAAGATGGCATCCATGACCATAATATTGAAAACCAGCTCTCATCCTTTTTCACACCTTTACTTTCATCCATCATTTTTGAGTGCATCTGGGCCAATTGTAAAACTGCTTCTGTCAGTGTACCATTGTCAGCATCGTTGGCAGGGATGAATGTGCAGCATGATTGTCCTATCTTAGCGCAAAATCCTCCTTCCATTGCTGTGAGGAGGTCCAGTACATATCTGTTCTGAAGTGCTACCATCCTCACAGCTCGCAGTTCCTCTTTTATTGCATTGAATCCATTTACCGTAGAATTAATAGTCATCATTAGTTCCCATCGAGTTATCTGGAGCCATTTTGCGTTTGCGTAAGCCTGTAGTCCTGGATGTATTATCGAGGAGAAGAACATTGCTGCTCTGCTGAATAGTCTGTGCTCTGGTGGAATTGAAGTTAGTGCTGTTTCCGACCTTCCCCATAGGTAATTTCCTGTCAGAGGTTCTCCTTGTCTTTTCTTTCTATTCAGGACAGTATTATTGCCATCGGTTTTGCTCTCTGGCCCCTTCTGAGGTTGTACAGATCTCTTCTTCCTTTTGTTCCCTTCATCCATTTTGGGGAAGTTCGCCATATTGACATGTTTCTGGGGTACCACTAGTGATGGTACATTAACGTGCACCATTGTGCATATACCATTCCACAGAGGGGGCAGTGTGTGGTATGCCTTTTTTCCACAGGCCCAGTAATGGTCCATTACTACTGCTGTTCCTGCTCCCCCCTCAGGTAACTCCATCACGCTTTCACAGTTGGTGTTGTATCCTACGTCCACCTCCCCTTTATGTTGGTAGCACACCTTAGGCGCAGTTAGCGGCAGTATTGTTATTGGGTCTTCATCCTTCTCCATCCACGTGAGCATGGGTACGTACTTGACCCAAGTCATCCAACATCTATGGTTGTGTCCATCAATAGTTGAAATATTTTCTTTTGTTACCATGTTGCTGCCAACCACTCCTATGTCCCATTTGTTGCTCATGTACACCTTCCCTGTTATTATCACCAGTGGTCTTTCCCAACATCCGTTTTTACCAGGGACTTCAGTGGCGTACCAATCACATGGTAGGTACTGTAGTGTTACTTTCTTTGTTTCTCCTTTTTCAGGACCACTTGTTATGTATCTGAATCATTCAGCATGTAAACTGCTCTTGTGGTAACTCAAATAAGTCTTGAGGAAGTTGTTTTCATATGGATATGTATCTCGTGTTTTCCACACCAGTTGCACCACTGTCCCTTGAAATCTTCCTTTCGTCTGGAACAGTGCCAGGTATATTATACATCGTGCTATTTTCCCATCTATCTCCGTGGCAACAAATGTTCGAGAAGCGCTCATGGCGTATGGGTTTAATGAGCAAACGTAGCAGCTGTCTTCTGTTGTCTGTTTACCTATGTGGGTCATGTGTTGGTACCATATGTTGTTTGAGATGTGTGCTGAATCTTGTATGTAGTTGTCAATACCTTTATTATCTGAGTATGTGCTGCGTTTAACTCTATTTTCCTTGTGTGGGATTTTACTAGTACCACCTGACGTAACACCTGTTGCAGCTGGGGGTGGGGGTGTATTAGGTTTGGGTACAGCAATAATATCGATAGCATAGCTGTACTGCCATACAGAGACAGCCAAGAACCCGGTGATCATTAAAATCCCTATCAATTTTATTACAGATACTAATTTCACCGGCATTTTGCTCTTACCTTGCTGCAGTCCGGCAGCTTATTCTTGCGACGTTACAGTTGCCCGCCTGAAAATTCTTAATATGCTTGTTATTAGTGTTAGTTGTTGTTTTTAAGCTCTCCCTATCAGGTAGTCATTCAGTGCCCAGGCGAAGAGCTGTTCCCACGCCAATCTAAGCGATCTATCTCTTAGGGCAGGCAAGTATGGTTGGAGGTGGGGCATTGAATGTTCTATGGCCAAGAGGAATGCTGTGTAGTAGACACGTACCCTCCTTCTTTTCAGGTACGTTGGCCTTTTTATTTCATATTCAAACTGGTGTGATAATTCTTCCAGGTAATTATCGTCTGAGGGTACCATCTACTCCTGGGCAGTGAATTGGTTAGTTATCTACTTTCTTAGTAGTACAATAATACGCTGTACCTGCATGTGCGAGAGAAAAGAAAGAGAACATTCAGGTGTTTACATGTGTATATGTGCAAGACAATGTCCTTCAGTTCAGTTATTACTACAGTGGGTAGGGGGTCAATGGGCAGAAGGTTTGGGGCTCAACTGGCGGAAGTCTCTTTACTCTTTAATCGTGTAACCATGGGGTGGGCGGTATGAGGATCACCCTTTTCTTTTCTAGTAGTTGTCTCTGGGGAATCTGAGGGGTGGCAGGGTATGGGGACACTTAGGCCGTTAGTTGTGGTAGAAGTTTCTTCCTCCGTTGGTGACGCTGTTGTTGTTCTTCCAGTGGCCCTGTCGGTGGCGCTGGGGCGGGTCTGGAGTTTGTAGATCATTACGTCGTGTAGGTGGTTCCAGGCACGTTTGTCATGTAGCTTTACTGCTCTCGTTGATACCTCCTCTACCAGATGGGGGCCAGTGAAACGTGGGCTGTTCCACTTTCTGTTGAAATTGCGAAGTAGTACGTGGTCACCTTTAGCAACTTTGCACAGTCTTTCCTTTTCCAATTCTTTATCCGCGTCTTCTTGTTGATCGCTGTTAGACCCGCCCCGCGTGCGCTCGAGCTGTTGAGACACAAACATTACACTAGTAATCAAAGAAGACACATATTGGTACATTTCATCACCAAGGACATTTGCAGTACTCTCATGGTCGGTAAATGCTCTTGATGTTGGCGTTAGGGGAAGGCGCATTTGACGTCCGGTAACCACCTCGTGAGGGGTGAGGTGGTGGTCGGAACCTGGTCTATTCCTTAGCTCAAATAGGGCTAGTGGAAGGCAATACAACCAACTCTTCTTTGTTGTTTGCTGTATTTTTGCAATTGCCTCCTTTAATAGGCCATTCAGGCGTTCACATATACCGTTGGCCCGTGGGTGGTATGCACATGCAAATTTATGCTTGATGTTCAGTAAGGATGTGATGTGCTGGAACATTTCGTTTGCGAAATGTGGGCCATTATCTGACCGCAGTACCTCGCACACTCCCCACCTGGGGAAGACCTCCCTCACTAGGAATTTAGCTGCTCTGAATGCATCTGGGTGTGAACAGGGCCCTGCTTCAATCCACCTCGAGAATGGGCATAGTACTACAATCATATACCTATTTCCTTGACATACGTTGATCATATCAACATAGTCAATATGGAGATGTCGGAAGGGTCCCTCTGGCCGGGGTATAGTACCTCTTATCACCTTCAGAGTGTGACCGGCCGTAAACTGTTGACATGTGAGACAATTGCTGATAAAATTTGACACATGAGAATTTAACTCGGGGCAGAACCAGTCTTCCCTAATTCGTGCTGCAATTACTTCCTTGCCTGTGTGGGCTGGGTGGTGTAGTTGGCTCAGGGCGGTGTTCAATAGTGCCAGTGGTATTACAATCTTTCCAGTGTCACCCTGGCGCCATAGTGCGTCAGTTGGTGACATTGTGCATCCTCTTTTTACCCATATTTCTTTTTCTGCCATTGGTGCAGCCGTTTGTAGCTCCATTATCTGTGTGGCTGGGAGATGGGTGTACCCTTCTCTTATCAACATCTCCTTAGCCATTCCCCTCCCTCTCCCTCTCTTTGACTCTGGGGGGTTCCATATCTCACCAAAATATGCAGCATACTTCGCATGTGCGTCTGCTGCTGCATTCCCTTTTGAAATGTGGTCTTCACCATTGGTGTGTGCGGTGCATTTGACCAAAGCTAATTCTTGGGGGTCATTTATTGCTTCAATTAGTTCAGCCAATAGGAGGGCATGTTGCACTGGAGTGCCATCAGCTCTCCTAAACCCTCTTCTTCTCCATTTTGACAGCCCTGAGTGGACAGTGGACGTAACATATGCGCTGTCGGAATATATGGTCACTCGTTTTTCAAAGCTTTCCTTCAACGCCAAGATTAGTGCAATTAATTCTGCTGCTTGAGCGGAATAATGCTGTGGTAGTTGTACACATTTCATTGCCACACACACGGGTACCTCCATCATTTTTACCACTGCTGCCCCAGTCCTCCTTATACCATCCCTTTGGTCGATAGTTGATGACCCATCAATGAACAGGAGCTCACCTCCCTCTAGTGCAATTTCTTCAACCTTTCTAGTACATGAGTACATTTCAGTTATTTGCGTACAATCGTGGGCATAATCTCCTTCCTCAATTACTTCTGCTAGGAACCTTGCGGGGTTGACCGTGCTACATCTAACAATTGATAGTTCAGCTCTGGATAAGATGATCTCATAACCTGATGCCCTTTGCGTGGTTAGGGTGGACTTAGGTTTATTCAATATTGCAAATAGTGCATGTTCCACAAACAGTGTAGTTGGGCACCCCATGGTGATTGCTGATGCTTTCTCTACCGCAAAAGCAGCTGCGGCGAGACCTTGTTCGCAAGGGAAATGACCTAACATCACAGGATCTAAGTGGCCGCTGTAAAATGCTACTGGTTTGTAGCCCATGCTTGTTTTTTGAGCCAGCACTGCTTTCATTACTGCTGAGTCGCAATGTGAAAATATAAAGAATTGTCGCTCATAGTCTGGGGTTGCCAGTACCGGAGCAGTTGATATTGCATCTTTCAGTTCAACAAAAGCCTCTTTCATTTCCATTGTCCACCCCAACTTTTTCTCCCCTTTATTAGCTTCCTTTAACGCCTCAAGCAGGGGTCCTATGTATGAGCTGTAATCAAATACCCATGCTCTACAGTAGTTGCACAGACCCAGGAACTGCTGCAGTTCCCTCACTGTTTGTGGCACTGGCGTTTTTTAAATGGCCTGTGCTCTTTGTGGTGCAATCTTTCTTCCATGTTGGGATATGAGCTGACCAATGTAAAGTACCTGTTCTTGACAGTACTGTAACTTTTCCATGTCTACCTTATAACTTTTTTCAGCCAATATTGTCAGCATCTTTAATGAGTCCTCCCTGCATGTTCTTTCGTTTGTACTGCAAATTATTATGTCGTCGACATACTGCAACACTGTGCTTTCCACTTCAATGTTACCCAAATCCATCTGTATTACTCTGTTGAAGATTGAGGGTTATTCGCAGTACCCTTGTGGCAATCTGGTGTGTTTCCACTTTGTGTTTCTGTAAGTGAAGCTTGTCAGATCTTGTGAGTCTGGGTGCAATGGTATTGAGAAAAAAGCATTTTTAAGGTCGATCACTGTAAATCGTGATGCTTCTGCTGGAATGCCACACAATATTGTGGCCGGGTTTGCGGCTATGGGGTATTCTGCTTCTACTATGTTGTTCAAGGGCCTGAGATCCTGTATGAAGCGCCAAGACCCCCCTCTAGCCTTGCGCACTGGGTATACAGCCGTGTTACATGGTGATTCTGAGGGGACCAATATGCCATTATCTATAAGGGCCGTTATGGTTTCATATATGTCCTCATCTGCCTCTTTTGATAGTGGGTACTGTTTCACTCTGGGGAGTATTGCACCTTTTTTCAATTTTATCCTTACTCCCCCTATACTTTTAATGCACCCCACGTCATAGGGGCTAGTAGTCCATAATGATGTGGGTACTTTGTCATATCCGCCTCAAAGAAGGGAACTGGGGTGGATGTTGGTGCCTCAAGTGCCATTGCAATTTTCTGTGCCACTTGTTTGTATGCCACTCTTAGCCATATTTCCACACTCATCATAAAAACCATTTCAACTTCCTCCTTTCCTTCTGAGAACAGCTCCTCATCTGACACCTGGGTGAGTCTACATCCTTCTGCTAGTGCTATCACTGCCCTCCATGCTCTTCCTTCTCTGTCTTGGGCATGTACAGCAATGTAATCAGCTGTTGCTATAATGCTCTCAATGTCCACTGGAACCACCTTTCCTTCTGGCTCATTGACTGGTGTTTCTGGTCTGAACAAATAGGCTGCTTGCCTCCTCCAGATCTTTCCCTCTATCCCTGGCATCCATGAAAATGCCATGTCTGTCCCGAACTGGAAGAGTTCGCCATCTACTGGCTCAGCCCTAATCGCTGTCTGTCCACAGTAGGCTTGCATAATCTGTTGTGCTGTGAGCATATTAATTCCTGGAGTAGAGCAAATTATGCCGTCCTCCGTAAAGGAGATCGTCATATTCAACCTGTTCATGATGTCTCTCCCCAGTATATTTACTGGTGAGGCACTATAATATAAAAGTGGTACTGACATGTCATAATCTCCTATAGATAAGGGAATGTTATCAGTAAAAGGAACCAACCCTCTAGCCCCAGAGAATCCTTGGGTTTTCATGGCTTCGCCTGACATCTTAAATTTACCTTCCCTTATGCAAGACCGGGTCGCCCCGGTGTCAACAAGGAATGATCATTTTTTGTCACCTATCGTTACCTCTATGCGTGGTTCCTCCGCACTATTAGGTGTTACCGACAGGATGGGACACACCAAGGCCATCTGTGGGCTGTCCTATTGAGGGTACAACGATTGACCATTTCCTGTGTAAGGATTGTGTCCCAGGACCGTCACCCTACCCAGTTGTGTTTGTTGTGCTTGGGGTTGTTGTGTTATCGCTACCTGTTGTTGTAGCAGTGAATATGTCTGTGGCTGTTGTTGTGTTATTAGTTGTGGCTGTTCATTTCCCTGTTGCAACGTCTGCTGTTGCTGTATGCCCTGCTGTTCCTGTGTGGGCCTTGGTTGTCCCTGTTCGCTCCATGATGGTGTTCCTGGTCTTACTCTACACGTGCGTGACATGTGCCCTACTAATCCACAACTCCAACACACCGGTGGTTCCCTACTCTGCCATGGAAAGCTTCCTGTGTTGTCCTGGTATACTGGTTGCCCGGTGGGGTAGGAATTTCTAAGTCCTCCCACCTGCTGTTGTGTGTTATATCTGTATCCTCTCCCTCTCATAATTCCTCCTCTTCCCCTGTTGTAATTATAATACCCAGCTCCTGGCATTGAGTATCCTCCTCCCATGTTGGTCGTGTATGGTTGAAGTGGTGGCACCTGTTGTGTTATAGTCTGTGAGGGTGGTATTTGGGAGGGATCTTGTGCAGCCACTACTTGTGTGGGGCTTTGGGTCATTGTTGTAGGTGTAGTTATTAGTGCCCCCTCCATTGTGTATTTAGTAAGTTTTTTCTGTACTAGTTTAGCCTCTTCCGTTTTCCTGTCCTCTTCCTTTTGTTTCATTTTTCCTTGCCATGTCCTGCAATGATGCACTATTGTCAGTTGTATTTCTGGCCATGTTTTTGCTTCCATTCCCACTACTTTCTTCAGTTGTTTCTGAACTCCTTCTGGGAGCCCTTGTACTAGTATATGATAAAATATTGCTGGTGTTTTGTCCCATTGTTCTCTAGTTTCCATGCGCCACTTCTCTTGGATTTCCTGGATATAATCAACAGGATCTTCGTTCTCACGCATCTTGCGTGAGGTAATTGCTCCTATGTCTGATGTGTCTGGGTACTGTACCCTCAGTGCCTGCCATAGTGCATGTCTGCAGTTTGCGAATGGTGCCCCATCGTGCGATGTGTTTGCTATTGTTACCCCAGGGAATCCCGCTCTCTTCCAGATGTCATCCGCTGCATCCCCTAATATTGATATTAGAAGGCCCTTTACATCTCCCACTGCCAGTTTCTGTCCTGCGGTGTGTTTTTCCATTTCATATATCCATTTACCCGCACCTCCACTTAATGATGGGAGCCTGCACTTTATATTCTCTTTGTCTGTATGCTTCCAAGGGACGTACTGTGGTCTAACTCCTCCCCTTTCCAGAAGTGGCATTAAGTTGTGTCTCGTTTTACCCCTTGGGTTCCATAAAATCGAGTCCTCACACCCCTCCTCTTCTTCCCTTTCTCCTACATCGTCAATTTCATCCGTATTTCCCCTGCTCGTAACTCTTTCTTCTCCATCTTTTCCCCTTCTTCCATCATTTCCTGTATTTAATGTGGGCGTGTGTATGCGTCCTTCCTGCCTGCGTCTAGGGAGGTCTCTAAGTCGACCTGCATAGGGTGTCAGTTCGTTTGTGAAGGGCGCAAGTTTGATTGTACGTAATAAGCGTGAGGTGGTTGAGCATGTAGGGTGGGATGGGAGAGGGTGTGATGGTGACGGTGTGGCTTCATGTGTCTGTCTTTCCGCTATTCATTGCTCTTCCTCCTCACTTCTCTCCAGTTCATCCTTTCTCCTACAGATCCATGGTGAGTCTGTATTGGTCCGGGTGGTGTATAGCTTATCTAGGCTTTCCCTTTCACTGTTTCTTCCTTCCTTCTCCATTCCTTCTTCTTCCTCACTACAAAAGTCATTCATAAACGGCAGCCCCCATTCTGTCTTTTTCCCCTTGATTGTTACTGTTTTTAAGTCTATTAGGTCCGGTTCTCCCTTTTCTCCTTTACCAACCGCTCCCCTTTGTGCTGATGTTGTTGCTACTTCTGTGTCTCTATATACATACCCCCTTACTTCACTCTCCCTCTCCTATCTTCTCTTTCCCCTTCATTTCTCTCCTCATCTCTCTACCAATTTCCTCCCTTTTCCTTTTCAATTCCTCCATTACTTCACTACTCACCTTTCCCAATATCCTTTCATCCTCTTTCTTCCTTTCCCATCTCACCCTCTCCCTTTCTAATATACTCTCTATCACTCTCCCTTCTTCGTATTTCTTAGTCGTTTCTGATAGTAATCTCTTCTTCCACATTGCCATTTCCTTTTCTTTCTCTTCTTCTTCCCTTTTCCTCTCTCGTAGCACTGCTCTTGATACCCTTTCTGCTGCTGCTTTTACCCTTTCAGCTTCTCTCCTTTGCTCCTCAGTTCGTTCCCTTATTTTTTCCAATTCGTTCTTACCTTCTTTCCTTTCCCTCGCTCTCTCTCTTTCCTCCCTCTCGAGCTGTTTGATCAGTTCATTCTGCTCATCCCTTAACTCTGCTAGTCGTTCCTCCAAAATCTCTTCCTTTTGTCGTAACAGCTCTTCCCCTCTCATTCCACTCTCCCTGGTATTATCCTCGTTTTTTTTCCTTACTACCTCCTTCTCTTCTCCTGTTAATGAACCTCGTAATTTTAATAGTATCTGCGCAGCTACCCACTCATCATGTCCTATTTCCACAGTTTGTTCTTAACCAGTCCTCCCCTCCCCTGCTGGCATCTTCCTATGAGCCACATATGGTGGCGGGCTGTATGCCGGGTTTGAGTACCCCTCGGCCGCCCTTAACTGTCCTCTTTCTATTTCTCCTAATTCTCTTAAAGGGTACAACCCCCCTCCCTCTGCTTTCACTTCCTTTGCTAGGGGTATATCGTTGCTCTGTTCCTTTTTTATTTCATTTTCTTTTGAGTTATGATTCTTTTCTCCTCCCTCTTGTCCGTTCCCTGTGTTCTTTGGGTCTTCACTCCCCTTTTTCCCATTCTCTCCTTCCTCCTTAATCTCTTTTTCTTCCGGTATTTCCCCCATAGTGAACATTCCATTTGGTCCTGGTTGGGACCCCTGGAACATCCTCCATAAGTTAAACACCTCCACGTGGTGTGTCAACTTCTTCCCTTTGTATGTATTATGCAGATGGTTTAATAGTGAATGTTGGGTATATGGACCGAAGCTACCATTAGGCGGCCATGGTGTTATCATTTTGTTGTCCGTCCCCTGTGTCCATTCTATGCTATACTTGATCAGTTTCTCCCTGTGGGGTGACAGTGTTGTACATATGTGTTGTAGTGGGGTAGTGAGGGTGTTCCCCCACCCTCCCGATCCTGTCCCGTATGACATAGTAGCGCTTCACTTGTTATCCTTCCCCTATTTGGTAGCTATTATCTTACTAACACTTACACAGCCTTATACCTTTACCTGGCCCCGTAAGTTTGGGGACTTGCGATAGTCCGCTAAGGAAAATTGTTAAAATACAGTATTTACATTTGTATATTTTCTTCTTTCTTTCTTCCTTTACACACCACCCTTACGGCCCCCTGTGGCCGAGGCGCACGTAGCCCCCTGCGGCTGCGTACCCCTTGTGACGTTCTTATACAGTCGTCCTATTTTCATTTGCTCCTCCTCCTTCTTCTACACTTGCCGTGGCCGGCGTTCTCCGTGCGCAGCCACGTCCCCCGTTTCGCCTTTCCCCGATCAACTCATTACCGTTTATCTCCGTTTCCACTCCCTTACCACAGTTCTCTTCCCCACCACTCTCAGAAAGAAAGATGCCTTGTGCTCGGGATATCCTATGAAAGCCCTACTGGTGACGTCACCGATCTCTTCGAACTACTGGTAAGTTCTTCATATATTCTTTAAGTCCAAAATACACTTGCAATCTACCCCCGTTAATCCTCACAGATGTCTTCCTGTCACTCCTGGAACAAGGTAATCAATAATATAATCGGACTGCGCACACTGCGTCGCCTCGCGTGTGATACGCCCCTCGACAGGAGGGCTTAACCAGCCAATTATCTTCCGTATCGGGCAACTAATTAGCTACCGCCTACAGGGAAACGTCATCTACCTATCGAGTTTCTTGCTCGAACAATAGGGATCCTCATCTACTCATTGATCAATAAATGCCAAATCGTAGGAAACCACACACACACACCCTTACACGTAGTCGCGACATAGGCCAATCAGTGTCTACGAGCTGCCGCACGTGATGTTTTCGTGCTCCACCTCCCTCTCTCGCGCAACGTAGCCGACTGCTCTCGCACTCGTTCGGCTACCATTCATTTCATTGCCTACACTAAATTGTCAAACCTTCGCCGCGCACCTGTACAACACCTCCCACCTCCCGTATTTAATTCCTCCCCCCTCCCTCACAATTTCACATTGCTTGTTGTGCGTGGCATGCTCACCAAGTTCTCTTGATGCGGGGCCGCTCGACTGCGTGCACCCCTCCAAGCGGCTCGCCACCTCCCCTCGTCTGGACCACGTCTGGACACTCGCCAACCGCGGGCGGGATACTTCTCAACCGGCTCCCGAAGGCCAATATCCGGATTGCGCTGTCCAGTCTTCTCGCAGTTCCGCGATGGTCCTGTAGTCCTCAGAAGGGGGCAACGGCAGAGGGGGCCGCGCCGCCGGGCCTCCTCGCAACGGGAGTACCTGGAAAAAATAAAAATAAAAAAGCAGGTCTTAAACAGATCTCAGCAGTGCCTCCAACTTGTCGGGGGGGAAATTCTGCCGGGGTCGGCCGGGCCGTCCGTAGACCTCCGGGCAGGGAGGCCCCAACTCCTCCCGTATATCCCAAAAGAGATAGAGTATGAGACACACGCAAGAAGCAAGGTGACTCTGCTGTTTATTAGACAAAACGGCAGGGATGGGTCAAGGATCGCACACGTCCGTCCTGACACACACACTCGTGGGGCTCGCAGGCCCTTTTTACCTTAGTATGACGCGCTACTTGCGTCACCTTAGAATGTTTAGCAAAAAACCTATTTCCACTCTGGATTGGTTACTCGAGTGGTAGGGTTAGTATAGCATACATATAGAGCGCATTATTAGTGGTTAAGGGTTAGTCAGGTGGTATACTTGGGTTGTCCCTTCAAATTGATACATGAAAATTGTTACATGGAGACCTCTGAGGATTGGTCAATGTTAATGGCGTCAGTGATAAGAGCCCCATGTTCTGATTGGTCCACGCACGAGCCTCCCAGTCAGGGACCATCGCTGTTCCCAGCTCGCGGTGCACCTGTCATTTGCAACAATGTTTCACTATGGGTAGGTGTAAACAATGTGAGGATTTATTCATATGTTGGGAGGTCGACTACTCCCACTGCTGCTGATGTCCAATGAGTCTTTTAATTGTATCTGCCTGTGTCTTGAAACGTGGGATTCAGGCGTCTCCTTCCTCCTGGGCTTGGCATCCTGTCAGGTTTGGCTTTGTCACGTGAGGTGGGACCGTGTTTGAGGCAAAATTCAGCACAATTAATATTGTTTTTCCTACTGTGTGCCCGGTTTTTCTTGCAGGTGCGACCTTGGCGTTGGGTTGCGGCGTGCGAGATTGCAACATCGTGCCCTTGGCGGTGTGCTTTCGCTGGGCTCATTCTGCAGGGTCAGCAACCGAGCTCTTGCTCATTCAATGTTCATGGAAGCTTTTGCTTGCGGCCTACTTGGGCCTGGTGCATAGGTGGAACCGTTTGATGCAGAGCGCTTTAGATTACGGTATCATATTGCTCTATCCTCAGTATCGTGTCTCCATTATATTCTTCGTTATGGTACATGGCTCTTAGAAGAAGCGTGAGCAAGCCTTTTTAGATAAGTTCATTATGCGTCTTGCGTTTCTGCATTTTGAGAGCCTATGTGGAAAATAATAAAGATGCACGTCCGTGGGTATGTCTGTCGCCTACGTCATAGCACTGAGTATGTTCTTCGTGTGGATTGGTGTGGGAGTGTCCGGTGTGCATGTTTGCACAGGTGTGCTGACCGTTGGCTAGGTCGTCATGGCATCTCTAACGACGTGTAGGTTTAGTCGAGTTGATCCATGCCGCAGGTGTCGGCATGGACAGGGCGGGCTGCTGGGCAGGTAGATGGGTACATCCGTATGTTCCTGTACCAGAGTATTTGGTCGTCTGGTAGATAGGCAAACTCCTCTCGTGGCGGGTGTCTAGGCCGTGATCCTCTAGGCCAAGCGCGAGAGGGGAAGGGCGGGAGCCTGTTCTTCCATTCTCCCACTTCAGGTGGAAATGGCCTTAGCGCGTACACGCGGAAGTGACAAAGCGTGTAATTGGTGGAAATGGCCCTACACGCAGAAGTGACAAAGCGTGTAATTGGTGGAAATGGCCCTAGCGCGTACACGCCGCGTAAGTGACGCTGGACGTGTGGGCCTGCATAAAAGGTACGTGTAGAACACCATTTCCTTGTACGTGCTTTTCGTGGAGAGCGAGTGGGTGAATTCTGTACTTCTTGTCGTTTCACACGCGATTTACTTCACGGCGTTTCAAGTTCGTACTCCCTGTTACCTCTGACAGCTTTTTCTCTTTTTTCTCTTTTTCTGGTTTTCCTGGGCCTGTTCCCTCAAACAGTGTTCCCTTCTACTGTTGTCCTGTCTCCTCAGACAGCGTACAATTCTTCTTTTGGCGGGGGTGTTGCCAAGCAAACGCGCTTCTTTTTCGCGCTCTTTTTCCTGGCAGACGGTGAGTCACGCACGTATCTAACATCTGTGCTTGCCCCGTGTGTAGCCTACCCCTTCAGAGGTCATTCTAGGCTGCGTGTGACACGCATACGTTCATTTTTGTGTTACTGGGTGCCACAGCGTAGTGCAGGTTTTTTTTTCCGCACACGTGGTCTAGGAGGGGTTGCGTGCACGTCATCTCCCTTTTTTGGGCTTCCTGTGCGTTGCGTGACCCGTCATCTTTCCCCAGGGGTCACATTCAGCCTTGCTAGAGCACTAGGGTACAATTACCATCTGGTACCCAACCCCTTTGACCCCCAATTGCCCAGGACAATAGTTTACAGCCACTCCCATACGCACATTAACATCAGTGCCATGGTTGGGAGGCGAGGATTCCGTAAGGGTGGCAAAGGTAGACGAGCCACAAGTGGTGGCCGTGGTGGATCCGGTAGGGGACGTGGTCGTTACTTGCAGGGTGACCCTGTCCCCCCATGAGTGGAGGACCAGTCAAGGGCACCCATAATCCCCCCCCCCCTGGTTGAGGCTGATGTGGCTGACACCATCCATGCTCAGCCCTTGTTGGACCAGCCCATTGTGGCACCAGACCTGGCTGACTCCATGGCTGACTTCCAGGTCAGCAGGCCTATGACACATGCGCTGGTGCACGTTGATGTCATCAGGCCACGTGGATCTGGGGCAGCAAGGTCATCTGCTGCCCCAAGTAGGCAGGGTGGAGAGGCTGCAGGGGCAGCTGCGGCTCCATCCACCCCAGCTCTCACACACCCAGCCAGGACAGTGTCGGTCCTAGTCCATCCTGCTGACATTCCCCCTGACACCATTACACTTGAGCCAATGCCTGCACCAACTCCCATGCTGAGTGTGCAATCCCACACTCCTGATACAGAGTCCACCAGGGCTCCTGCCCCTAGTGTCCAGAGCGGCGCAGGACACTCAGGATCACCACCACCTTCCAAGCGGAAGAGGAAGAGTGCTCGTCCGGCACAGGCTGATGCCCCAGACACGGCTACACAGTCCGGCCCGTCGAGGAAGCCCAGCTTCACGGATGCCGAACTGAATGCACTTGTCGAGTATGTGTCTGGACATGATAACGAGATGGTCATTGTTGCAGGATCCAAGACCACACCTGCACAACGCCAGGCACACTGGCAGACCGTTGCGGACATTGTAAGTGCCCTTGGAATCGTGAGGCGCACAGCCAATGATTGCTATAAGCGCTGGAATGACCTAAAGCGCAGGGCAAAGAATAAGCTGGCCTCAAGTCATGCTGCAACTCTAGTGACTGGAGGTGGGTCTCCAGTAGAAGACATGGAACTCACTCCACATGAGTCAGTCGCTGGGACCTACGTCACGGAGGAACAGATCCAAGGCGTGGGAGATCTGCCTGATTATGAGGCATTGTCCGGTGAGTGCACATGCATGTGTGTGTCATCCATGTGCATGGTGTGTGTGTGAGGGCTTCTGTTTGTGTGCCAGGTGAGGGTGTGTGCGCCTGAGTCGTTTGGGTCACCCATGTGCTTCATGCAATACATTCTGTGCAGCAGCATTTGGCCATAGCAGTATCCCTTCTGCCAACAGTAGACATCTAGGCCAACAGCACGCCAGTTGCCCTTGAAGTGTCACCTTGCCACAACAATGTTGCTTATTTTTCTCTGTTCATTCAGGCAGATTGTTTGCATTCCACCACTTTTACTAGGCATTTCTCAGTCCTGTAGTCACATGTCTGACATGGCTATGGTAAAGTGGAGTGACTTTGTTACCTGGATATCATTTGTTCACACATGTCCCTGTGCAATCGGACGTTTGATTTTGGACTGGCAGCTCCAGGTGAAAAATCAGACCTGTTTGAATTAGAAAAGCTATTACATGCGGGAACTGGACTGAATGAATAAGTGCTGCCCTCCTCTACATCTCACTCAATAGCAATGGTACATGCCATCTGTGTGATGGCATGTGTATTTCACCTGGCAATCACAGGCCAATGTGTGATGCCGCTGCCAGGCAGCATGCAGAAAATGTGTTCATCTTCCATCTTGGTGTCATCAGTGTGTGCCATTTGCCTGCCCTACATGCGCAGTGAGGGTGCATGCATGGGAGGGTTTTAGTCATGTGGGACATGTGTCAATCATGTACTGGTTCTGTTGCTTCTCAGCCCTCATTGTGTGCCATGGTGCTAATGCCTGTTTCCATTTGTTTTCTTTTATGTCTTTGCAGGGGAAGACGCACCTGATACTGCTGGGGTTGTGGAGATGGTGCAGACCCAGGAGGGGTCCGAGGGCCGACCGACCACCAGTGAGGGATGTGGTGTGGTGGTGGGTGAGAACCCACAACTGCTGCAGGTCGTGCTCTCAAGGGGTGTCTCTGGCTGCACCTCCCCCGAGCTGTACTCAGGTGTTGATTCGGATGATGAGACCTACGTGCCGTCGCAGGTGAGTGTTCCTGGGAGGGATTCTGTTCTGTCCCACCCACCTGCACCAGGGTCAGAACCCTCAATGGGGATGTCAGTGTTGGCAGCTACGCCTTTGGTGGTTACGGATGCAGGGTCACACTCCGCGACATCTGATCCTGTTCCTAAGCCAGCAGATCAGAAGGGGAATGCAGTCCTGCAGCCTCAGGCAGTGCCGGCACAGCAAGGCGCAGTTTGCCTTGCCCCAGACAGGTGTGGTGCCCACCGACGTGGTGGCCGTACGCCACCTGGCAATACCGCATGGGAGCAATCCATTTACGGTATGGCAACCCAACAGGCAGCATCATCAGAGATGATGGCTCAGGCCATGGATAGGGTGGCCACTTCCATTGTCCCCCTCGAAAGGCTGATATAGCGACTACAGCAGGCAACCGACTCCATCTGCCAGTCACACAGGGAGGACATGTTGGCGTCCAACAGGGACAGGCGGGCGGCACTGGCGACTCTGCAGGAAGCCATCTCCATAGAGTCCCAGGGCCACAGGGAAGCCCTGAGGCAGGAGCTCCTTCACCTCAGGACGACTCTTGATGAGCTTGAGGCTTCAACAAACCGAAGGACAGAACAGCAGCTGGAGCGTCTCACCCGTACGCTCTCAGCTGAGATGCAGGCAACTAGGGCGGAGGTCCGGGCATCCCGTGAGTTGTTGCATGGGGACCTCCGCACACTCATCCTCCAGAACGAGACCTACCACACCCGCATGCTTGCAGCCATGGAGGAACAGACTAGGGCCTTGCTGCCCCCATAGTGCAACCACCTCCGGATGCAGCTGCACAGGGTGATAATAGCGACAGCAGTGATACTCCCACAATACGGTAGCCGTGTGGGCCATGAGCCCATGGAGGTGTTTTTTTTTCCCAAGATCCACACAGGTGGGTTTTGGTGTGCACCCTGTCCTCGGACCTCCTGGGTGGCCTCCCCAACCCCCCGGGCCCATTAATGGCCATTTTTGATTTTTTTTTTTTTTTTCTTTATTTTGATTTTTTTGGGGACAATGTGTTGCCTTCCGTGGCTCCTGTGGGCATACGCTGCATTGTGGCTGGGCACATGCAGGCTTGTCATGTATTTGGTTCAGATGTTTGGGTTTTTGTCACACACACACCCCTCCTGCTTCCCGTTTCCATGGGCTTGCAAAGGGTGTGCCCAAGTGACATTGACGTACATGGTGACATTGGACTCCCACTACATGTGTGGGTAGTCTAGTCAATACTGTGTATACATTCCTAGTGCATATTGCTGTTGTGTTGTACACTGCATGTTGCATTGATGTGTAACTCATCATCCGTGTCTACCTCCTAATTTGCAGGTCCTTTCCTCATGTCTACACAAGGCCCTCTAGTTTGGAGATGGGGTCCATGTTGGCAGCGGTGCACCTACAACTCTACATGGCGGCAACACTGTACAGTTGGAAGTGGTGGGAGTGCAGGCATTTCCAGGTGGTGAGACTACTAATTCCTTACATTCGTAATGTCATGTTAATGGTAGTTTTGAGGGTCAGTGGCTGATAAGTGTTATTGCTAAATACCTGCTCAAGTGTGTTGTTGGTCCTGCATTACTGTGAGCATTTCAGGTGTCGCGAGTTTCAATTAGGGACACTGTACATTGGGACACTTGTGTCATGTTGTGGGGATTACTTTGTTTACCTGCACATAGCATGACATGGCACGGTGTGTCGTGTGGCGGTGCTGGGGATGGGTTGGGTGACATGGCACTGTCCTCATGTTGCATTTTGCAAGTGGGTATTCATTTTAGCTGCTTGAATGTGTTTTTTCACAAAACTGCATTGGTGGTGTCTGTGTAGGTAGGGATGCACACATTGTAACACTTCCAGGTGAACAATCTCAGGCTGATATGGTTTTGACGGTTGATTCTCCAGACATTCAGGATCAGTGTCAGGTTGAGTCATCATTGATTGTCAGATGGTATGTGCCAGGGCAGTGGCACTCTGCAGGGGTGTGATTTCTAGGTGAAGTAATTAGCCACTAGCTGTGTACGGGCTGCCTCCCCCCGTGCCCTTTCCCCTCCCATGCGCAGCGGCCGTGCATGTGGTTGGGGATGTGGGGCCACCACCATGTCCACAGCCAGGCCCCGGCGTGTTGCAACGTTGTGCAGGACACATGCTGCCACTATGATCCTGCACACTACTGGGAGATCGTATAACAGCTGCCCGCCAGAACGGTCAAGGGAGCGAAAGCGTGACTTAAGCACTCCGAATGTGCGCTCCACTATGCCCCGGGTTGCAATGTGGGCTGTGTTATATCTTACCTCGGGTGGCGTGGTGGGGTTCCGAATTGGCGTCATCATGTGGGGGCTGAGAGGGTAGGCACTGTCCCCTGTGGAGGTGGTGATTGGTATCATTGGTGGGGTTGTGACCTTGCTCAGTATCTGACATGCATGCATGTGCAGTGGCGTTCATACTCACCAATCAGCCATGTATCGCCATGCCGCCCAGCTTCTAGGTCCCGGCTTAGGGTGGACATTCGGTAAATGAAGCTGTCGTGGGTGGACCCGGGATAGTTGGCATATACTGAGGTGATGATTCCCTTGGCATTACATACTACCTGCACGTTGATGGAATGCCAGTGCTTGCGGTTCCTATAGATGTGCTCAGATGCCCTGGGGGGACGTAGAGCCACATGGGTGCAGTCGATGGCACATAGCACTTTGGGGAATCGTGCCACACCATAAAAATCCAGGGCGGCAGCATGCCTTTCTGCAGGTGTTCTGGGCAGGTATATGTGCCTGCGGACTGATGGGCGTGCAGTGATGATGTTCAAGACCTGGTGTAGGCAGCGTGACTGCGTGGCCTGTGACACCCCACCCACTATGGCACTTGTCCGCTGAAATGATCCAGTGGCTAAGAAGTGCAGTACATTGAGGACCTTCTCCAAGGGGCTGAGTGCTTGGGAGCACAGGGTGGGTGATGTGAGGTCATCCTCCCACTCACTCACCAGGTCCAGTATTATGTGTGGTGGAAACCTGTACCTCCCATACACCTGGTCATCAGGCATCCCGCAAAGGTTCTGGGTGTGAATATTCTGGCCCTGACTATCCTCCTCCTCCTCCTTTGGTAGCCCACGGCCACTGCTGCTAGGAACGGTATATTCATCCTGGCGTCTGAGCTTGTTATTTTGTTTGCGCGCAAATTCATGCGTCGCGGGTCGACGTATGCCTGCTTCCTACTGGCGTACGTGTTTCTTTGCGCGTGTTGTAGGCGAGCGTGTGAAACTTCCCGCGCACCCCTGGAATCCAGTACCCAGGCCAATAGCGTGTGGAAATTCCCGCGCACCCTGGTATACACGTGCGCTGATGTACTCGCGTGTGAAACTTCCAGCGCACACCTGAAATCCAGTACCCAGGCCAATAGCGTGTGGAAATTCCCGCGCACCCCGGTATACACGTGCGCTGATGTACTCGCGTGAGTAAGTGCCCGCGCACCCCAGAAATACACGTACATAGGCCAATCGCTTGTACGCGCACTTTTGTCCAATTACACGCGATGACACTCTGATGTGCAGTCTTTCCACGTGTGCTCCGTCATCACGTGCTATGAGGGAAACACCCGTGCGGGTCACGTCACAGACGCGCTTACGCGCTGAGGGCCTTTGGTCCAATAGAATCGCGTATGCGTGCTGACGCACTTACGCACTAAGGGCCTTTCCTCGAATTTCACGCTGACGTGCAGGATTTTCACCTGCCAAATCACTCCGTATCAAGCTGGCCACGCGAAAACACATGGAAGACCACGCTCCTGCCCAGAAGGCCGAATTACTGCCCCCCAGTGCCCCGAGCAGCCTCCCACGTGCCATCTGCTGCTGCTGCCTGCCTGCCTGCCTGCCTGCTGCCACCATGCCCTGCCATTTGGTGCCTGCACATCAGCCATCTGCAGGGGTCCAGTTGCTGTGTCCACCCCTGCTGGAACTGAAGACTCCCGACTGGGATAACATCGCTCCACAGCCCAGCCCCAGGACCCAGTTGCCCACCCACTCCTGCCTCTGGGGTTGCCATGTCGGGCACTTCCACATCTGGCACCAGTGGCAACCCCAGGCAAGAGGGGCTGAGGGGCACCAGCTTCACTGCCACCGAAGTTGGTGTCCTGGTGGAGCATGTCCTGGGGCAGTATGATGCCCTCTTTGGATCGTCCCGCGCCAGCAAGGAAGGACGGGAGAGGATCTGGGCCGACTGTGTGGTTGCCATCAACGCGGAGGGGGTGGCAACCCGCGACGTCCAGAAGATCAAGACGGGCTGGGAGGACTTGAGGTCCAGGACCCTCGTGAAGGCCCGGCGCCTCGTGGAGGGGGGCCGGGGCTGCATGAGTTCCATCCAGATGAGGGTCCTGGAACGCGTACGCCCAGCGCTCCACGCCCAGGTCCTTGAGAGGGAGACCCGTCTGGAGTTGAGCGGTAAGTGTCCAAGCATTGCTGTGTGAGACAGGGCATGTTGCGGTGTGCTGGTTGTCTGATACTTGCCCGTATGTGTGACATAGGCCATGTATGCATGTATGTGTGCAGGGACATCATGGTAATGCATGTGCGACCAGTGATGTGTGAACCACATGGTTGTTGCATGTGTTTAAATGCCACATGGGGAGCCCTATGCAGATTTTACACATGAGAGCATGCCAGTCTCTGTTCCTGGACATGGGTGGGGGTGAGGGATGGGTGCTGATGCCAGGTACATATATGGTAGCCATGTCTGTGTGCCTGACCTGCGTGTCTGTGACTTGTGAATGCCATGGATGCATGACACATGTGTGTGACAATGCACAGATTCACTGATGCAGCCTAGTTACCCTTGTATCCGCTGTGTTTGGGGTGTATGAGGCCAGATGGATGTGACTGAGGTGAAGTGTGTGCATGTAATAGGCAAGACCCATGATGCATGTGAGTTCCATATCATTGTATGTTCCAAGAGTCCATTGGACATGTATGGAAATGTCCATGGCATGCACCATGCCTGTTACTGTGTGTGTTTTGCCTGGACTGACCCATGTGTTGTGGAGGGACATGATGGAAGTGTACTTTGACAGTGGTACTGATCTGCTATTGCTTCCTGTCTAGGGGACCATTGAACAGTACCCTGATGCTTGTGTTCTATGTCTCCCTCTACGCAGCGGCTAGTGAAGAAGAGGGCGGAGACGGCGCTGTGGAGCAAGGCGGCGGGGATGCCCCCACGGCTGCAGCGGAAGGGGTGGGTGAGCCCCCACAGGGGCCTGCTACGGCGGAAGACGGTGAGGAGCCATCCAGGTTGGTGGTTTCCACAGAGGAGGAGGAGGCCGCCACTGAGGCGCACATGGGGCCTGGTGGGGGCATCCCTGCTGGTGCAAGTGGTGCAGTCCAGGGGCAGGGGCAGGAGGCAGCACAGGTCACCGTGGAGGGGCCTGTGCATGTCGCTGTCCCTGACCCTGTGAGTGCACCACCATGCACCAGCAGGGATGCCCCGTCCCAGGCCCGTCCGCAGGTAGAGGGAATGTCCATGTCACCTGACTCCCCTCCACCTGCGGACGAGGGGACCCGTGTCCGTATGGAGAAGGTCCTGATTGGGGTCGCGAAGCGCGCGGGTGCAATTCGTGATGACGTGCGTGCTTCCCGGGAGGAGCACGCACGTCATCACGAAGAGCACCGTGCCGACGTGGCCCAATTGGGATCTTCCATGTTCGGGGGTTTCCTGCATGTGTCGGCCAATCTGGCGGCCCTCTCCTCCTCTGTGGAGGCTATACGCCGGTCGTTCTCCTTGCCGTCTTCCGGCCCAGATGCCACCAGGGCCCCCTGTGGACCTGCCCTGACCAATGCAGCCAGCTCGGTGGGGATCCCATCCCTGCCACAGTCGGGAGTCGGAGGTCCAGCAGGGGTGGACACCACAGCAACTGTACCCAAGCAGATGGAGGATGTGCCGGCATCATCAGGCAGGGCACGTGCACGACGGCGTCGGTGGATTCCATCAGCCTTGATGCCGTCGTGCTGGCAGAGGCGGTTGCGTCGGAGGCAGCAGCAGAGTCAACGTGGGAGGCATCATGGCTCGGGGCCATCAACATCAGAGGGGCAGGCATCGGCCGGAGGGCAGGAGGACCCAGGACAGGAAGTGTCTTCCGTGTGGCTGCGGTTGGGCCAGCAGATAGGTGCGGAGCGGCGGCGGGGCGGAAGAGGCGCGGCTCACGATGGTCAGGGCGGAGAACTCCATGCGGAGGGCCCTGAGGCGGGTTGACTGCCTCGAGGCAATCCGCAGGGGGTTGGAGGAGCAAATGGCGTCGTCCCTGCGGACCCTCGGGGCCATGGAACAGGACCGCCTCCGGGACATAGACTAGGAGTTTGATGATGCCCTGGCCCGGAACACCACGGAGTGAGCCGCTGGACTTGCCCGCCGCCTTTGTATATAGTTATTTAGTTTTAGGTTTCATTTGTTTCTTCTTATGATTTGGAGTCGACGGACACTGCTCCACTTTTTGTATATAGTTGCATTTTAGTTAGGGTTTTTTGTAGGTTTCCTTTGTTCAGTTGGGCAAATGGACCCTTGGATGTTTTGTACATAGTTCTTCATTGGATTGTTTTATTTTTTTATTTTTGATTTATTCTCCATGGAGCAATGGTCTTTGCATTTATTTTTATCTCTCGGATTGATTTTATTTTTAATGTGACTTTGAACAACATTTTTTTGGATTTGGATTTGTAGTTTTGATTTTTTTGGACGGACATGCAGCTTATCTTTTTTTCATTGCCATTGTAGTTTGTTTCATTTCATTTGCATTCAATTTTTTTTAATACAATTTTGTTTTCATACTTCACTGTGTGGTATCATCTCATTGGTTTCATGCATGTCATGTTGGGTGTTTTCCCATTCATTTGCACCCATTGTGTGTGATGGACATGGGTTCATTTGCTTTATGAACATTGCGGGTGTAACGTGTCATTTCCATTTCCATGTGGGTGAATGGGTTACTTGGTAGGGCCTTTTGGCTGTGGAGGCTGACCATAACGCACATGATTGGGGATTGTGAGGACCTGGGTGCAGGGGGACATGAGTGGGGGCCTGGTGGAGGCTGCCCCTGCACTGCTGGGGGGTGGGGGTGGTGGGAGACATGAGTGGGGGCCTGGTGGAGGCTGCCCCTGGATGCTGGGGGGTGGGGGTGGTGGGAGACATGAGTGGGGGCCTGGTGGAGGGTGCCCCTGCACTGCTGGGGGGTGGGGGTGGTGGGAGACATGAGTTGGACATGAGTGGGGGCCTGGTGGGGGCTGCCCATGGTGGCTGGGGGGTGGGGGTGGTGGTAGACATGGGTGGGAGCCTGGTGGAGGGTGCCCCACACTGCTGGGGGGTGGGGGTGGGTGGGAGACATGAGTGGGGGCCTGGTGGAGGGTGCCCCTGGATGCTGAGGGTGGGGGTGGTGGGAGACATGAGTGGGTGCCTGGTGGAGGGTGCCCATGGATGCTGGGGGGTGGGGGTGGTGGGAGACATGAGTGGGGGCCTGGTGGAGGGTGCCCCTGGATGCTGGGGGGTGGGGGTGCAGGGGGACATGAGTGGGGGGCTGGTGGAGGGTGCCCCTGGATGCTGGGGGGTGGGGGTGGTGGGAGACATGAGTGGGGGCCTGGTGGAGGGTGCCCCTGGATGCTGGGGGGTGGGGGTGGTGGGAGACATGAGTGGGGGCCTGGTGGAGGGTGCCCCTGGATGCTGGGGGGTGGGGGTGCAGGGGGACATGAGTGGGGGCCTGGTGGGGGCTGCCCATGGTGGCTGGGGGGTGGGGGTGGTGGTAGACATGGGTGGGAGCCTGGTGGAGGGTGCCCCACACTGCTGGGGGGGTGGGGGTGGTGGGAGACATGAGTGGGGGCCTGGTGGAGGCTGCCCCTGCACTGCTGGGGGTTGGGGGTGGTGGGAGACATGAGTGGGGGCCTGGTGGAGGGTGCCCCTGGATGCTGGGGGGGTGGGGGTGGTGGGAGACATGAGTGGGGGCCTGGTGGAGGCTGCCCCTGCACTGCTGGGGGTGGGGGTGGTGGGAGACATGAGTGGGGGCCTGGTGGAGGCTGCCCCTGGTGGCTGGGGGTTGGGGGTGGTGGGAGACATGAGTGGGGGCCTGGTGGAGGGGGCCCTGGATGCTGGGGGGTGGGGGTGGTGGGAGACATGAGTGGGGGCCTGGTGGAGGCTGCCCCTGCACTGCTGGGGGGTGGGGGTGGTGGGAGACATGAGTGGGGGCCTGGTGGAGGCTGCCCCTGGATGCTGGGGGGTGGGGGTGGTGGGAGACATGAGTGGGTGCCTGGTGGAGGGTGCCCCTGCACTGCTGGGGGGTGGGGGTGGTGGGAGACATGGTTGGACATGAGTGGAGGCCTGGTGGGGGCTGCCCATGGTGGTTGGGGGGTGGGGGTGGTGGTAGACATGGGTGGGAGCCTGGTGGAGGGTGCCCCACACTGCTGGGGGGGTGGGGGTGGGTGGGAGACATGAGTGGGGGCCTGGTGGAGGCTGCCCCTGCACTGCTGGGGGGTGGGGGTACAGGGGGACATGAGTGGTGGCCTGGTGGAGGGTGCCCCTGGATGCTGGGGGGTGGGGGTGGTGGGAGACATGAGTGGGGGCCTGGTGGAGGCTGCCCCTGCACTGCTGGGGGGTGGGGTTGGTGGGAGACATGAGTGGGGGCCTGGTGGAGGGTGCCCCTGCACTGCTGGGGGGTGGGGGTGGTGGGAGACATGAGTGGGGGCCTGGTGGAGGCTGCCCCTAGATGCTGGGGGGTGGGGGTGGTGGGAGACATGAGTGGGGGCCTGGTGGAGGGTGCCCCTGCACTGCTGGGGGGTGGGGGTGGTGGGAGACATGAGTTGGATATGAGTGGGGGCCTGGTGGGGGCTGCCCATGGTGGCTGGGGGGTGGGGGTGGTGGTAGACATGGGTGGGAGCCTGGTGGTGGGTGCCCCACACTGCTGGGGGGGTGGGGGTGGAGGGAGACATGAGTGGGGGCCTGGTGGAGGGTGCCCCTGGATGCTGGGGGGTGGGGGTGGTGGGAGACATGAGTGGGGGCCTGGTGGAGGCTGCCCCTGCACTGCTGGGGGGTGGGGGTGGTGGGAGACATGAGTGGGGGCCTGGTGGAGGGTGCCCCTGCACTGCTGGGGGGTGGGGGTGCAGGGGGACATGAGTGGGGGCCTGGTGGAGGGTGCCCCTGCACTGCTGGGGAGTGGGGGTGCAGGGGGACATGAGTGGGGGCCTGGTGGAGGGTGCCCCTGGATGCTGGGGGGTGGGGGTGGTGGGAGACATGAGTTGGTGCCTGGTGGAGGGTGCCCCTGGATGCTGGGGGGTGGGGGTGCAGGGGGACATGAGTGGGTGCCTGGTGGAGGGTGCCCCTGGATGCTGGGGGGTGGGGGTGGTGGGAGACATGAGTGGGGGCCTGGTGGAGGGTGACCCTGGATGCTGGGGGGTGGGGGTGCAGGGGGACCTGAGTGGGGGCCTGGTGGGGGCTGCCCATGGTGGCTGGGGGGTGGGGGTGGTGGTAGACATGGGTGTTAGCCTGGTGGAGGGTGCCCCACACTGCTGGGGGGGTGGGGGTGGTGGGAGACATGAGTGGGGGCCTGGTGGAGGGTGCCCCTGGATGCTGGGGGGTGGGGGTGGTGGGAGACATGAGTGGGGGCCTGGTGGAGGCTGCCCCTGGATGCTGGGGGGTGGGGGTGGTGGGAGACATGAGTGGGGGCCTGGTGGAGGCTGCCCCTGCACTGCTGGGGGGTGGGGGTGCAGGGAGACATGAGTGGGGGCCTGGTGGAGGGTGCCCCTGCACTGCTGGGGGGTGGGGGTGGTGGGAGACATGAGTTGGACATGAGTGGGGGCCTGGTGGGGGCTGCCCATGGTGGCTGGGGGGTGGGGGTGGTGGTAGACATGGGTGGGAGCCTGGTGGAGGGTGCCCCACACTGCTGGGGGGGTGGGGGTGGAGGGAGACATGAGTGGGGGCCTGGTGGAGGGTGCCCCTGGATGCTGGGGGGTAGGGGTGATGGGAGACATGAGTGGGGGCCTGGTGGAGGGTGCCCCTGGATGCTGGGGGGTGGGGGTGGTGGGAGACATGAGTGGGGGCCTGGTGGAGGCTCCCCCTGCACTGCTGGGGGGTGGGGGTGCTGGGTGACATGAGCAGGTGTGCAGGGTAGTCCCCTGTGGTGTCGGCTGCCTGCAGGGGCCGTGGAGGGTGTACAGGGAATACCTGGGAGCACACAGCCAAATCGCGTGTAGAATTTCCCGCGTATCCCTGTCATACACGTACCCAGCCAAATCGCGTGTGGAAATTCACACGCATGTACCCTGCCAAATCGCGTGTGGGACTTCCCGCGCACCCCTGAGATCCACGTACCCAGCCAAGTCGCGTGTGGAAATTCCCGCGCACGTACCCGGCCAAATCGCGTGTGATACTTCCCGCGCACCCCTGATATCCATGTACCCTGCCAAATCGCGTGTGGGACTTCCCTCGCACCCCTGAGATCCACGTACCCAGCCAAGTCGCGTGTGGAAATTCCTGCGCACGTACCCGGCCAAATCGCGTGTGATACTTCCCGCGCACCCCTGATATCCACGTACCCTGCCAAATCGCGTGTGAGACTTCCCGCGCACCCCTGAGATCCACGTACCCAGACAAATCGCGTGTGGAAATTCCCGCGCACGTACCCGGCCAAATCGCGTGTGGAACTTCCCGCGCACCCCTGAAATCCACGTACCCTGCCAAATCGCGTGTGAGACTTCCCGCGCACCCCTGAGATCCACGTCCCCAGCCAAGTCGCGTGTGGAAATTCCCGCGCACCTACCCGGCCAAATCGCGTGTGGTACTTCCCGCGCACCCCTGATATCCACATACCCTGCCAAATCGCGTGTGAGACTTCCCGCGCACCCCTGAGATCCACGTACCCAGACAAATCGCGTGTGGAAATTCCCGCGCACGTACCCGGCCAAATCGCGTGTGGAACTTCCCGCGCACCCCTGAAATCCACGTACCCTGCCAAATCGCGTGTGAGACTTCCTGCGCACCCCTGAGATCCACGTACCCAGACAAATCGCGTGTGGAAATTCCCGCGCACGTACCCGGCCAAATCGCGTGTGGAACTTCCCGCGCACCCCTGAAATCCACGTACCCTGCCAAATCGCATGTGAGACTTCCCGCGCACCCCTGAGATCCACATACCCAGACAAATCGCGTGTGGAAATTCCCGCGCACGTACCCGGCCAAATCGCGTGTGGAACTTCCCGCGCACCCCTGAAATCCACGTACCCTGCCAAATCGCATGTGAGACTTCCCGCGCACCCCTGAAATCCACGTACCCTGCCAAATCGCGTGTGTGACTTCCCGCACACCCCTGAGATCCACGTACCCAGACAAATCGCGTGTGGAAATTCCCGCGCACGTACCCGGACAAATCGCGTGTGGAACTTCCCGCGCACCCCTGAAATCCACGTACCCTGCCTAATCACGTGTGAGACTTCCCGCGCACCCCGGAATACACGCACACGTTATTTTTCAGTCAGCGGGTGTCCGTGTTTGTGGGTACCCCTTTGCACGTCATTTGTCCTGGAGGGCCACAGTATAGGACATTCATCATGGCTGTATATAGGTGCTATTTGTTGGCGCACCTTTTGGCGCACATTTATTACAGGCGCAGAGACGCTACCGCCTGCTTTCTTGTGGCGGTCGTGTTTGTGCCTGTGCGCTGGTTTGACCGTGCGCTTTTTTGCCCTATTCGATTCCATGAATACAGGAAGGCGAGCGTGTGGGCGTTCCGCGCACTTGCACCCTGTACTTCCCCCGTGACGCCCACATTTTGGCATGTTGTTCCCCATTCTGAGTGTTACGCCCCGTGTTCCGCCTACTTTTGTTGTGTGCGCTGCGCTATGTGCGATTTTCGCTGTGGCCTGTGCGATTTTCGCTGTGACCTGGCGCACGCCGTTAGATGGCCTGTGCGCCAACTTGCGCCGCGCACTTTTTTAGCGCACATCCGATGGTTTTCTCGCGCACGGCCTTCCATGAATCGATGTGCGCTGCTTTTCGTGCGATTTTCGCACTTGCACTGCGATTTTCGCTATTCCACTGCGATTCGCACGTTCTTGGCCACTTGCGCCGCGCTAATTATTCCATGAATCGGCCTGTTAGTATTTGTTAAATAACCATGTTTTTAGGAGTTTCTTGAAGCGAGTGTGGGAAGGTTTGTTGCTTATGTTAGGGGGGAGTGAGTTCCATATTCTGGGAGCTGTGTCTATTTGTCAAACCCTGCCTTTTAATAAAAAGCCAAAACGATGTTGCTACTGTATTCCCGCTCCCTGTACCTTGCCGTCAAATTAAGGGGTCATATATAATTGGTGCATGGGGTGGGGGTTGCTGGGAGAAAGGAACATTGTGATAACCCAAGAAATCACAGGGGTTTGTTCAAATTGCATAATTGTTAATGTGCAAGAAATCCTCAGTGTGTATTTAATGTACAGATCTAAATGTTACCTGTGTGTTGTAGTATCTGTAGGTTCATTAGAAATACAAGTCAGTCAATTGGTGCAAGTAATTTGAAATTGTGACATTGTGTTGTGTCACAGAGTTGGTGGTTGATGTTTTGGTTGCTATTATTATTTATCATATGTTAAATAAATATATATTCTTACTATACACCGGCCTGGTTCCTAGCTCATTGGTGGTACATAGGGCATTTGCTGGAGTGGTGTGAAATAAGTTGGAGGCCTCACTAAAATTGAGTCTGTATAAGCACTTTGGGTGTGCACCACCTTGCTTGGGGGGAAAAGGAACTCCCTGAGTTGAGAGTGACTGCCTAATAAATCATGACAACTGTGTGGAGTCATTGTGGACCCCTGATCCCACTCACTTTCTCCCGAAACTAAGCCTTGACCACTCTCCACGCTTACATTGACTGGGTTTGGCTAACCTCCCAGAGTTTTCCTTTTCACTATAACTAGAGTGGACTCCTAAAATCTGTTCACCGGCTAGATTCTATATACTCATCTTAACAGTCATCCCATTGCCTCTTATTGAAATGTTAACATAAGTTTAATTTATTTTCTGTTTGTCAAATGTCATCAATGTTTTTATAACAATTATCAAACAAAATGTTACATTGCTAATCGCTAGGTTGGGACATTAATGGTCTTTAATGGGTCACTGTAATTTATTGCTGAGTTTTTTAGTCTGATTGCACCACTTACAACTTAAGCATTGATCTTCTCTCAAGCTACCCAAGAGACAGCCAAGAGTCCCCATTTGGATCTGTTGGTGTACATGTCAGGATCCACCCTTCATGGATGTTGAGGAAGTTTTACTAGGGCACGTGTCCACGTTTCTATTCACTCTTGCCCTCTTCTCAATTGTGTGGTTTCCTGTACGAATTGATAACCCAACACCAACCATATCCAATACTTAAGGTGTTTTTTTAAGCATTCTGTATAAACTAGCCTAAACTGTCATCTCAATTTCAATTATCAATGTACTAGGACTCTGTGGACACCCGGCCCATCAAAGAGGTTCAAAACTTGTTATTTGAGGCACACATACATGTAGAGAGGGAGACCGATCACAGCTTGAATGGAGAACAGGAGAATCATGTGCAACTCCACTGCCCCAACAAAACCTTAGGACAATGCTATATATGTTCAACTTGCACATTAGACACACATAGATGGGCCCCCATTCCTGTAACTGTGATAGTTTTTGGATACTGCACTTAGCAATCCATGCTGTAGTAGATTTTGCTCAATTCTTCTTGTAAAAGTCCTTTTTCTGGTTAACATCTGCTGCTTGTGGGATGTTCTGACCCACTAGACTCTGTGTGCAGGGAAACCAGAAAAATAGGCTGCCAAATCTATTTTGCCTGTGTCAGTGGTAGAACAGGAGACCACACTGCCAAAACATATCATTGGGATGCCCACAGACTGAAATGGAACTACCTGAAAAGGCAGTGCTGCATTGACAGGAAAACCCAGAAGTGCTCTAAAATCCATGTTTCCTTGGCTGTTAAAATTGCAAAATAATGGTTTCCAAACCCCAGAAAATATCCAACATCCTTGTTGGGTGTTAACCATCACCTTATTTAAGGAATCCCCATAAGCACAATGTCAGGAAAAGCACCTTTCATCACAAGAAAATCCACATTCAAAAAGGTACTTGCCCGGTAAAATATGTCAGATATGGGCGCAGTACCGCCGCCTGTCTGTGTCAAAGCTGTCATTTACTTATACTGGCAGTTTAAAACTTGTGTCTTAAAATCAAATTGTGGAAAAGAAGAGACTTGCCATCAAAAGCAATATAGGTTGCTACTATGCAATCTCTATGTTTTAAAATGACTGGAATTAAGAGATCTGTGTGAATATTTGTTGAAAATGTAAAGTTTATTTAGACAAGACAATTTGAAACAAAGTTTTTTAAAAGTGAACTGATGCCAGCCACACAGGACTTCAAAAGCACCTTCCACAGTTTGCCCCAAACAAAGGGTGCCTTCCTTTTACTCTCTGCCTAGGAACTATCATTTTGATGCAAATGAAAGGAGGAGGGGATTTTTCTCTTTTGTGTAAAAATCTGTAACTTATAGGTTGTTAACATGAAAATTCTGCTCACAGTTTGAAAATACTCTGAACTCTGTGTGATGTTCAGCGACAGGACTACCGAAATTTTGATGTTGTAACAATTGTGATAATGCTAGAAATATGATGACACTGGGTAACCAACCAAAAGCGCAAAAAACGGTCAAATTTGAACTGAAGCTCTCACTGAGCTAGGACTCGGACGGATACTTGCTCTATTAAATCTGTAATGTAAGTATGTATTGTTAGCAAGTTGGTGATATTGTAAAAATGATTTATGTGAAAAATAGATATACTGTACAGAAACAAAGGTGAGGTACTCCCTGGATTGTAAAATACTGCATCATCATGAAACCATGGGCCTCATAGAAAGGTTGGAGGTAGCCATGGCGGCCTCCAAAATCCTTCCAACTCCGGCCTGGTGAATGGAGTAATTACTGGTCCATTCCGAGGTCGGAGGGACCGGTAATTCCCCATTCACCAGGGCCATTCCCATTTGAGCCCTCATTGGGCTCAATGGGATGGGGGAAGGCGGCAATAACGGTACCGCAAATTGGGGTACCGTTATTGATCCCGTGTCCCTTGGCGGGTCCCGTCCTTAATGCCTGCAAAAACCAGGCATTAAGGAAGGACCTGCAAAGGGAACTCGTATTAGGGAGGTAAGCGATTACCGGCACCGGTGCCCTTACCGGTGCCGGTAATCCCTTACCTCCCACCACGTAATGAGGCCCAATGTGTTCCTTCTCAAATCAGAAGAGAGGACAGACCTTAACCAATAGGATTCCTAGAGGGTGTGCTTAGTATAATTCAGCCTACCCACCCCTTTGGGAAATACATAAATAGGGATAGTTTAGGACCTAGAGACAGACAGATTCACCCATCAACTGACTTACTGGCGAAGCACTCTGCAGGAGAACCCAAATCCAAGACTCCAGAACTTTGAAAGTAGAGAAGGCCCAATTTCAAATCTGAACCCTTCTCAGCTTGGCCTTTAAAATCTTGAAACCTGATTTTAACCCCAGACTTCCAAGGGGAACCCCACAAAAAGAACAGCCGGGTATGCTGTTTCTGCTTTCTTGCCAAGAACTCTTGCTAGAACCCAGAGATCCGAACCAGTAGAGCAGAGCTGTAACCTGATAGCTGACACCCAGAACCAACCCGTCAGATCCAGTCCAGAGGCCGTGCAGTGTCCAGAGTGCCGTGCTGAGTGCAGAATCCGGGTGCCCTGAATCCTGTCCGGTGGGCTAGCAGAATTCCAGTCCAGAAAGTTTGACCAGATCCTGACGGGCCTATTCCAAACCATAGTTGTGAGTATCTATAGCATAGAATTGTCCATAGCCAGTATCTTATCCTTAAGTAATCCTATCCAACCCATTTTATCATATCCAGAACTGCATTGTGGAATCTCTTTTGTTTTTCCTGAATCTTTCCCTCATCCATATAGTCCGTTGATAACAGTAGTGATAATATCATTTTTGCGCTAATATAGTTGCTGAAGAAAGACAAGTGTCCCAGTGGGCAAAACTCAGAACAGAGGCGCCGCTGATCTGGTGGCTGTTCCGCTGGGTATCTTGTATCTTCATAGCCTCCCCAGTGTAAATAAATCCTTGTTTGTAATTCAAAAGCGCATCTTCCATTTGAAAATCTTGATCCTTTCTGAAAAAAATCGACCTCTACTAAAACCTTCATAACTTCTGAACCGTGCATGCTAGAAATTTAAGTGTCAAATTGAAGCTAACATCCTCAGCTTTCAAACAAACCCAAAACGCATTTCAACTCCTTATAGTTTTGCCGCAATCGCGTTTCTCGCACACTGAAAAGTTTGCAGCGAATTTGCGTTTGGCTCAATTTCATCACGTGTAAAATAGCTATTCTTTGCAATTGACCTCAGAATTCAGTTTTCTATCTGCTAGTTATTCAATCATCATTGCTAGTGTTTACCTGAAACTATACAAAGCAGCTCCCACTAGTTTTGAATCCAATTTCGAGAATTAAATCAATTTTTCAGTGTTTTTCCCATTCATTCAAAACCACATTCAAAAGCATTTGACCAGTTTGAAATCATTCCTGTTTCTCTCTATGCTTGCTGGGGGGAATTGCGATTGAAACTGTATTTGCTGAGTGTGTATTTCCTGAAACCTGTGTTCTTTCCTTCCATCTCTATATTGCATATTGGGGGAGGGGATTGAGTAGTGTGCAGGGGGAAAGAGTGACATTGCATTTGACTGAACCCACACAACGTTTTATTCTGTGCTGCATGATTTTTCTTATCCATACTCCTTCTGATTAAAGAGATTGTTGATTGTAACATCACCCATTGGTGATTATTGTGTAAATATTAATAGTGTAATATATATATTGTTCAAATCCATAAAATAAATCTTTTAACTTTGCAAAACAACCTGCTTCTTGGTTCATTGAGACCGGTGGGGATTCAAAGAGAGGGGCATGATATGAGGGTACAACATTCAGAAATAAAAGAACTTATAGACACAAAGATATAATTAAGGGTTCCAGCTGTGCATCACACGCTAGGCATTGACTTAGGTGGAGTGCTTGGTTGAAATCACTTACATGCTGTATCTCACTACTCTCATCATCGTGTTTTTGGTTCTGAGGCTGAACACCTTTGATTGATGCCAGACTACCTTGGCAGCACCATTCAGAATGCTCATACATCAGGAGCCACCAGACAGAGATCATTGTGGCGATTAAGGCTTTTCTTGCATTTCAAAAACATATAATATGCCATGAACAGGGTCTATACCATAGGAGACTATCTGTGTACAGCTCCCACAGTATAGATGGCCACATTAGTGGTGGAGTGACCTCTGCTTTGTTACACTATGCTAGTCACCATGCTAAGCACATCAAAAATAATATACTATTTGGCCAGTTTCGACGATTGAAAAGAAACAGTAGTATCAGGCAATCATCTGAAACTGAAGCAACCAGCCTAACTAAGAAGCTGAATTTACTTGCTTAGAAGCTCATCAAAATGTGCTTTAGGCAACCATCAACAAGCACTACTGGAAGAGAACAGCGTAGCCAAGAGGACAGACAGGTTTGTACTTGTTAACACTTTTACAAACCTGTTTTACAAGATCAAATATATCATCAAAATAGATTGGAAGCAGTGTTTCACAAAACCTTGCCTGAACCTATTTTTTGCCTTCAAACGGAGCCTATTTGTCATATCATAATGCAGAATGACATTATGCCTAAATAGCCTAAACAAGCCATGCTAAATGAGATGTGGGGTATGAATCTTCTAAAGGACAGTATACATGTGGTGTCTTTGTAGTTGGTGAATACACTATTGTAACTAAGACTATTGTTATATTTCTATCCAAGTCATGGACCCTTAATGATTTCTCCAATTGTAATAGCACCAATGTTATCTATATGATAACATGCCCATGTGGATTAAGATATATTGGCAAGACTAACAGAAAGTGCAAGAACAGAATCATTGAACATCGCAGTTGTATCAAAACAACATAGACAATGGCCCATTGGTGAAACACTAACTCAGAAATGGTCCCACTTTCCAAGAACTACAATGGGTTGTGTTAAAGAAGATTAAAGGTACCAATCCGCAGAGTGTTAATATTAAGCTTCTACGCTTCGTACAACAACTAATATACATTTTTTTTAAAAGCCATAGATTTGGTTTGAATGAAAAGATTGAGTGGCATAATGTGAATTTACTTATCAAAGTTACCTATCGAAAGCACGTGCTATTAACACGGTGAACTGTACACAGATCCATGCTGCGTAGTGGCACTAACTGTATTAACCAAGCTCTCTCTTGTCCAGGTCAACATTAACATGTGCTGCCCCAGCCGGTTTCTTGAATAGGATCCAATTGCTGATTGTACTATTGTGTGCTTTTCCGAATGTTTGATGTGAAGAGTGCTGCCTCCAGTAACATTAATTGATGTATCCATACGATTCCACATGACATTGCCCTCCCTCACATTGGTCTTGGTTTCAATGCCAGCCTCTAATCTAAGCTGATTTGCGCTGACCTCCTGAGTACCTTAATTGTCTATCTTTGCTCTATCCTTATTGCACTGTTTAAACCTCAAATTGAATTAACTTTGTGTCTGACTCTGCTACTGCTGTTCACTGCGCATTCACTGCACGTTCCCAGTGCCTCTTATTTGTTACACCCCTATGCTACCATAAGTAAATGTTTACACTACCAAATTCCTGAATAATGTTTGCTGATCATGTATGCTGAGTATGTATGAAGCAAAACTTAGGGTCCGGAATGGCCACCTTCCTGCATTACCCCATGACCACAACTAATTGCTCCTGAATCCTAGTAACCTTTGTATAGAGAAGGAGCTAAGTACCCCCACCTCAACCACTTTGCCCAGGATGCCTATATGTTGGAAACCAGAGTATCTGACATGAACTTTGACAGTTTCCCAAAAGCAGACGCTCACCTAAGGAAGAAGAGATCTATGGAGCTGATAAATCAAATGAAGAGAGAGAACTATTTCTCTGCCAAGTCAATAGAAGCTTTTGACTCTATTCCCTATGAGCACATACTGTTCAGCCCGACTTTGTCGGTATTCACGATGACCTTCATGCCAAGAATGCAGGTTGGAGCCAATAACAAATGGCTGCAGATTACCAGATGGGAATTGCTGCAGACGATCAACACAACCATAAAGGTATTCAATGCAATCAAGGAAGAATTGAGAGCTGTAAGACTGATGACTCTTCAGAACAGATACACCCTGGATATGATTACAGCTATGGATGGAGGTGTTTGTGCAAAAATTGGAGAATCATGTTGCACATTCATACCTTCTCATGATGACGAGAATGGCACCTTGACAGAGGCCATAGAAATGCTGAAAAAACTGCACGGCCAGACGATAGACGAAGTAGAAGGCATTGCTGATGATAGCTGGTTTGGAGCACTCTTTTCTTGGATTCCACAATGGATGTCAGATATGTTTAAGTTTCTTGGAGCACTGATCTTGTTAGTGTTGCTAGGATTCTGTGTGATCAAGATAATAATCTCACAATGCAGGAAGACAGCAAAGAAAGTCATAGGGATGAAGATCATGATTGATGTTGAGTCAGGATGGAAGACTAAGTGCTTGACAGATGAAGAAATCAGAGACTTTGTGAATACAAGTATCCATGAACCGTAGGGAACAAAATTCCTGTATCCAAAGGACCATAAGAAGTATGTGGGAAGATGGATCTACTGCAGTCCAAATGGACATTGCATGCTTATGACCTGGAACAAGTATGAGCATGTGAAGACAGCTGGATGCCTTAGGGAGGTCATAAAGATATGGGTCCGTAAAAAGCATTTCTTCAGATGAGGATGTTTGGATACGAAGGAGAAAGGGAGAGTGGTCGATGAATCGCCCAGAGAGGGGAGTGTAGAGAAGGAGCTATATACCCCCACTGAACCACTTTGCAAGGATGCCTATACGTTGGAAACCAGAGTATGTGACATATGCAGAACAATTGAAACAACAGATGCCAAATGAAATCCTGGAGGCGAGGTTCCAGTTGAAAAAAACATACCTGCATTCAAGACAGTATGATGGCTGCTTAAACGAAATCCCAGAAGAAGCAGGACGCCTGACTGACGAAGCAGATTGGTGATGTCATGCGAGAATCGAGCTGGCGTACATAAAAGAGATGCAGAGACGAGAGAATGCGGATATTCTATAAGGCATCAAGAAAGTATCAAAAATAAGCAACATTGTTGGCTCAAGATGAAGTGGCTTATACTTCAGAAACGATGAAGATATTAAGCCAGTTCACATGTGTACAAACGCAAATTAACGTAAGCAGACAACATTTCATGAGGCTAGCTTTATAGTGAATAGATTGGGGCAAGAGCCAATGTATGGATACATAGGAATGAGTAAAGAATGGATGGTCCCATTACGAACTATAAGCAGAGCTGAGCTGAAGGAGAAAGGCCACTTTTTCAGTATGGTGCAGTTAGAAACGAGGTTCAGAAGGGCGAGGTTGAATGAGCCAAGAAGCCAAGCTCATATTCAGCTGAGAAGAACAGAAATTAGTTACAATCTTGTGAAGGAATGAACCTCGTGTTCAGAAGCTTGGAGAGAAAAAAGAAGATGTCCGAGGCTCATTGGAAAATAGACTTTTTAATACACTGAAAGCTCAATTTTGTGGTCTTCAGTCAGTGGGGAGAAGGAATTAGACGAACAGGATGGTCACACCTACACACAAGGGCAGAGCATGCCTCTACTCCCCTGCATCTTCCAGAATTAAAAAAAACACTCCCAAGTACAAGTTCAAAGGCCCTAATTGACAACTGACCACTGAGGTGATGATGGATGATGTTCCATTTGGTGGGAAGCAGATGTTTAAGACTAACGCACCAGGACCTGGACGCTTGGCCTGCGTGCGGCTAGCGTATGCTGAAGGATGCTGACAGAGGTTAGAAGCCAACCAATGATAGAGGAACGCATGATAGTGGTCCTATAGTTTTGTAGCCAATAGGACGTTGTGTATTTAGTGACGTTCATAGTGACCTGTTTTGAGGGAAGGGCTTAGTTGCCCCACTTGATGTTAAGAAACCTTTCACCTTTCTCATGCCCTTTAAACGTGTATGGATTATATACTTAGATGTTCCCTTAGACCCTATCACTCTCTTCAGTAGGTTTTTGTAGTTTGTCACATAGGATGCCGTTAGTACTATGCAGGTTGTACGTCACCCTTGATGAGATTTTTGTATAAGAGTGTCCTTTTTTGTGAAGTTCATTGAGACCTTGCTATGATACGTCCAATGACGTTCGTTGTGCTCCCTGTTTTAGATAAATGATATTAAACAGTTATCTTTTTGCCAACTTCCTGAGTCATTTCGTTTATTGATGTTTGAGTAACCTCTGCATCCCCATTCCTCTCAAATGTATTGCTGACCCATCTTAAAGGGCTGGAAGTTCTCTAGTTCACATGGTAGCAGAGAGAGGATGGTTAGATTTCCATCGAGATAAGTAAGCTTTGGGGTCCCCGGCAATATCGAAACAACCTCTGCCATTCGGCTGAAAGGATGTGAAGCTCCCGGTGGATAGCGGTTAGAAAAGGTTAAGGCTTGTACAAGCGTGGGTGTGACAGGTTCCCCGGTTTTCACGATAACCCCTCCTGGCATCTACAGGAAGCTCAGCGGACAGAAGGTTGGAGATGCTGCCGAAGGAGGCATTGCAATCCCAATGGTCTGAAGCTGAACCTACGAATGGTGAGTGGAAACTGAGCAAGATGGCAAAAAAAGTATGAATGGGCAAAGGGGGAAGGAGAGTGATAAGGGGAAAAATGAGTAACGGTGTGTTGGAAAGGGATGGTCAAACTCGAGACGATGAACGTAGAGTTTAATGGGGATAAATGACTCAAGACAATAAGAGCGTTGAGTAATTTAAGAAGGTTGACTTGAGACAATGATCATCAAGTAACAAACTCTGTGAGATGCGGATCGTCACAGTAGGATACACCCAGTTTCCTGAGTTTTAAAGAACGTCAGCAGGATCTGTTCCCTAGAGCCCTATTACGGGTGACGTAGGATACAAACTTGTTTTAAAGAACAGTTTAAAGAGGGAAGATCACACTCAACCAGAGTATTTGTTAGGGGTATGAAGAAGTTGAGTCTTGAAATATAGACTGATATATGTGACCAGTCAATTAATGGAGAAGTTGATAGATAAGGAAATTAGAACACGAGAAAGTGAATCAAAATTGTTTATTTATGATATTGCATTGATGGTGATTAGTGGCGACATAGAGTAAAATGAGAACATGTGACGTAGAAAGGATTGGAGCATGTGACGATTGGTGCAAGGGATCGAAAAGTTTGTATTTTTTTCTTGCAGCGCATGACAACATGTTTGCATGCTGCATATATGGGACGAAGTTAGATAAGCGACTAGCGAGTTTAGAGCTCTGGGAAAAATGAACGAGGAGCGGTGAGAAGAGCCGCTTGATATGGATAGGACACTTAACAAATGCAAAGAGGTGGGTGAAGAGCTTTCTTCTCCATCCGCCACGCCTGACGTAGACCACGATAGTAAGAAAGATGAAGGGCTGTGCCTATTGCGAAGGCTTAAGGAAGCAATAAGGAATAAGTGACCTGGCGCACGAGTCGCCTGTGTAAAGCGCCGATGAGAGAATAGACAAAAGTTCCTGAAAATAGATGTAATCTCCAAGATCCTAAAGGACATGGAGAGACATGATAACGAGAAGAGTGATAGGACAAGTCTATTCTCAGACATGAGATGAGAAATAAGAGATAGAAGAAAACAAAGGACAAGGATTGATGGATGAAGGAGGGGTGGAGGAGAGGTGGTCAGATTGTGCTCAAACACTCGACAACAAGAACATTTAAGGAAGGGAGACAAAGGGAAGGATGCAAGTGATCGCTTTAAAGGTGCACAGTTGCGAGACGGAAGGGAAGGCTAATATAGTTTTGCTGCTGATGGTGCGGTCCTCGCAATTGCGATTGCAGCACACAGCGCCTCCCTCGCACGCACACTGCAGCTGACGGTTTGCTGTATTCTCTGCAGCTATAACCTGGGGCATCTGACCCTTTTTTGACTGGACAACGTCGACATGCGGCCACGCACATCTATCGGCGTTTGGAAATAAGTGCACTGCAATTCAGAGGAATTTTCACAAATAGAAAGTTCCTGGGTACCATGAATTCGCCCTGATGAAGGTGGCAGCATAAAACCATCGAAACGCGAATAAGACTAACGGGAATCAGCTTATAGATCTTATTTTTGGACACATGAACAACTTTCCCACCTTTGGGAAATAACACACTTTCTGGAAGCATACCTCTTTGGTTTTTTTCTTTGTTATATTCCTCCTATACGAGTCCAGTAAATGAACTCCTAAAAAAACGTATGGACCTCTTCATATAAAAATGTATATAAACATACATCAGCAGGAACTAAAGAATTGATTGGTTTGATTATTTATTTATAAACCCAGATTTTTCTACTGCATTTATAAGAAGCAGATTTTCCATGAATTTATAACACAGGCCAATATGTGTATACACATCGGATTTCAAGTATACACGAACAAGTCTCTGGTGTAACAAGTCAATACACAGAATTGTTTCTGCAAATTGTTAATTTATTATTTCTCTTGCTGTGAGAAAATCTGGCTTAGATCTTACTTTGAAACCAAGGGGGTCGTTCCAAGTATGGTGGTAGGGAATTACCAGCACCGGTAAGGAGACCGGTGCTGGTAATCCCCTACCGCCCATTTCCGAGGTCCCTTAGAGGAACCCATAAGGGACGTGTGGTCGGACCACACGTCCTTTACGGGTCCCACTAAGGGACCAGGCCGCAAATAACGGGCTTGCCATTTGCGAGCCCGTTATTTGCGCCCTCCCCATTCCCATTGAGCCCTATGGTGGCTTTAATGGGAATGTGGATTGGTTTGTTCAATGGGGACTTACCAGTCCCTCCAGGGTCAGAATGGACCGGTAAATTCCCATTGAACGACACCAGATTCGGTACTCGTGTGGGAGGCTGCCATGGATCCGACATACTCGTAATGACCCCCCAAGTCTTTTTATTTTTATCTTTTCTCCTGACTTCACTATATTCAGATACACTTATTTCTTTTCTTTCCTCCAGCAGTGGGTTTCTGTTCATTTTATTTACTACCCTTTTCATTTTTCCCACTCAACTATCTTTAACAACAGGATTGGAAGATGATTTAATTTTTTCCTTATTCTTTTTTTCATACTTTGTGTTTAACATAGTGAAACTTTTGTCTCTAATTTTCTCATGTTATTCAAAATGCAAAAGTATCATAATAACAATTATATATTGAAAATGTAATGGTATATGTGATAATTATTTACATGAATCATGCATTAACATGATTGAGTTGGGGGCGGGATTTGATACAAAAGACCCAGCTAAAAAGGTACTCTACTGATTTAACAAATGTTTAAGGTGAATAGTACCATTTCTTTTGCAGCAATGTGTTTTTGTGTTATCTAGTATCTCAAGTGCCCAGCTGCCTCTAAACCACTTCCCCTAAACGGCACCCCAACTCCTCTTGTGTTATAGTCATATAGTTTTGAGCCCAGAGAGCTGTCTGTAGGCAGGCTGACTGAAGAATAACGAAGAGGAGACAAGTCGCACAAACTAGAGATAAGATAAGTTAGGCGAAGATATGGAAGTCTTTTGTAGGAAGAGGGAGAAAATACAGGGTGTTCTGAAGGTGTTTTGTTGGAAAAACAAGGAAGTTAGGCGATTGAGTCCAGGCCTCCCTATCTCTCGGGCGTCAAAGATCTTTGACGCGGCTGGTTCAATCTAAAAAGGGGCAACCCTATGGCCAGAAGGGGGACGACAAGCCTGCACTCTTATTCGCAGCATGAATGGAAATAGGTTTGCTCAGGGACAGACAGTGCAGCAAAAGCGAGTGCCGAGGATGCTACAAGGCTTTAGAAAAGACAGATGGCAATGACGTCGCTATAAAAGTATCCACGGCAGTCACCCATGCAGATGCAGCAGAGCATAAGTACAGGACACTTAATGATTCTTAGAATAAGAGGGGTTCACCGTTGACATGGGAGGTAAAACCTTTTGAGAAAAGACACAGATGCAATGTGCACATGTACACGAGAGGTGACATTTGATGTTAGGAAATGTCACAAAATACTTAGGACTTTATAGGAGCTGTAAGAAGAGTTCCATTTATTGAAGAATTACCAGTCTCTATATGAGAGTGTCACATGTTTGTACCACGGGTATAGTCAAGATAGACACTTATCAGTATCATAGATTAAGATTTAGTAACAGAAAAGTTGAACATGATGATATTGTTTTACTAATTAGAGTATGGTATGTATGGGATGAGTGGGCACACAAGGGATGTTTTAAAAAACAGGACGTTTTTTATTGTGAAGTGTGCAGCTTGTTAACATGATTGGCAGGTTTTAATGGGTAAGGTTGTGAGAATATTTTATAGTTTTGTGAGCCTTTCTTCCTTTTAAGGTTACACGCTTTTATAGTATAAAAAGGATTAGTCATGTGGGATAGAATGTTACAGAAATGACAGTCAATGGGCACGATGATTGCCATTAGAGAGGGTGACAGCTTGACTGAAGTTATTAATAGGGAGTTGTTTAAAAGATATAGAATGGCGAAGCAATCTTGGGATAAGTATTGTTAAAGTGGAAGGGAGCAGGTAAACATGAGAGTTTTTGGGCAAATGATGCTCGCATGTGACCACCTGGAATGTTTTGATTGAGACATGACAGAGAATGCCAGTTTTATTATGGACAAAAGTTTGTTGAAATAAAGTTGAGGAGATAAAAAGAGGGGCTTTCTAATGAATGAAAGAAGGAACATTGAGTAAACTTTAGTTTAAGGATGATTAAACTACATTGATGTCCTTTTTGCCATATGCAAATGGAACTGATATGATAAAAAATGTGCACATCCAGAGACTCATATTAGGGTGGGCCTTGTGCGCATCACAGGGCGATTCTTGACCCAATTATGAGGACTCTCTCTACTTGCGACCAAAGATGACAGCCTTCGAGTATGCCATTACGAGGGCTGACAGTATGGTGATAAGATGATTATGTGAAGTAATGTATTGAACATGTAGTGATTTTTTTTGTTTAGGAGGATTTGAGGGTATGGTGGTGTTTCCAAGGGCTACTGCCTATGAGGGGGTTGTATTAAAACTAGCAATCAAATAGACTGACATAGAAAAGAGAATTCTGCTAGGGGTGCAGTGGAAAGCACTGGCAGAAACTGAGCAGGCTCATGGTTGTTTGTATTTTGAGAAATGTTATGTTGAACCGCAGAGGTAAAGAAAGAGATATTGGCAATAGGGGAGATTCTTTTTATTGACGGTTCTTCGAGAATCGATCAGTGTAATAGACTTAGATTTACAGGTGCCGCTGGCGTAAAACACATGCCTAATGGAGAGGTTTGAAGTATTGACAAGTGTATGACTACCGTTTCACTTTTCGGCACAGGCTGCTGAATTAGTGGCGCTAATTGTCACGCTAGGAGAAATTGTGCGGACCAGGAAGTAACAGTTTATAATGACTCCGCCTATGTGATGTTGACAGTGCACGCAGAACTAGCATGTAGGAAAAGGGGGCGGCCTCTGAGCGGGCTGCACACCAGTGCAGCACGTGGCTTTAGTGAATAGACCCACAGGAGTGAGCACTATGACTCACAGTAGCCATTGCAGTAGGGTGAAATGTGTATTTTATGCTGAATGGAGCAGATTTTATTTTATGTTTAGTATTATAAAGTAAAAATAAAGAAGTTAAGTGAATTGTATGTTTGGGAGCTTTGTTATGATTGTATGGATAGGATGGATATGAATAAAAGAGTGGCAATGATAAATGAATATATTTGAAAAATGGTTATGTAAAAAAATATGAAGATTTAGTTAGTAGAAAGTTAGAAGGAAAAGAGCCAAGATGAAAAGGATTGGTGAATGCGGAAAGGGTGTTTTTAAGCCTTTCCGAAGCATTGTGGCAAGGAGACAGCACTGGTACACCAGGGATGTCTGGAGCCTTATTAAGGGTAGTGATAGGATAGCTACACTGCCTTGTGCACGTCAATAGAAAAGAACTACGCCGTAACGAATGCGAGGAATGGTTTGGTTTGAATAAAGTAGAACACGTTGCATTTTGTATAGTAAAGTGCACCGTATGTTAAAAGATTTACTGCTGGGCACATGTCGCGCACTCTTAGGAGAATTATTTTTGAAATAATAGGGAACCTTTTTTTAGTATACATGCCGATATTGCAAAAGCGATAGATAAACCTGGGTATATGATTAATACAAGTATGTTCTTTCTCAGGGTGGACTGAAGATGGATCGTGTATACACGCCCAGATGCCACCTATGTGGTGAAATTAGAGGTTCACAAAGTTTTCATAGATAAGAATTATGTAAAGTAGTGAAGCAAGATAACAGCCCTTATTTTTCATTTAATAAAGCCTTTGAATGGATAAGCTTGTTGATCAGTATACAACAAGGTTTCATTGGCATGTCCGAAGCAGCGAAGCTGACAGAATGAGTTAGAAAGAAACTAGACAGCCTTCTCAAGGAGAGAATATCCAAATAGAAATTGATTATGAAAGAAAGGATGGGTTGCATTGTCTATCACTAGCATTGTAGGAAAATAAGGAATTGGCCAGGTAAGGACCACCATCCTATCTCGCAAGGAGAAAGTGACAGGGAGGCAGATGAGGACGTCCCTCACCCCTCCATCAAGACTTAGAAGTAATGCCCAAGCAGCAATACAATTGTTAGGAAAGGAGCTACGTGTGTTTCTTATGTGTATAATTTCAAGTATCCTTGTCATTTCAGATTAGCTCCAAAGACAGGGGTGTGGGCCAGCGGAGAACACAGTAGGAGATGCTAACATAACCGAAATTAAAGGACTTTGTCTTCCCATATTTTTCACAAGACATTGGGCCTCATTACGACCCAGGTGCTAATGGGTTAACGGCGCCGTAAAAGGCTGCGGCGCCGTTAACCTATTAGTGCCTAATTACGAGGTCCCTTTGTGGGACCCGACCTTAACAGCTGGTGTAGACCAGCCGCTAAAGTAGGGTGCCGCAAAGGGACCTCAGTGCTAATTACGGTGCCGCAATTTGCGACACCGTACTTAGCGCCTTCCCCATTCCCATTGAGCCCTATGGGGCAAAAATGGGAATGGGGAAGGGCCATGGCGGCATGGGGAATTACCGCCCCGCCAACCTCGGAATGGGGTGGTAATACCCCATTCCGCAATGGCGGACACCGGCATGGCCCATGGTGCTAATAGCACCATGGTCCTCCGCCTGGGTCGTAATGAGGCCCATTAGGTCATGAACTTTGCAAAACCTCACTAAGAGGAGAAGTGAGCTTCACTTCAAGTAGCCGTCCTTTAGGGAGGGAAGTGACTTCACCTGCAGCCGAGATGCAAGACAAACGCACAGGGCTAGTCATCCGTAAAAACAAAGACATCCACTGAAGAATCCCATTCACCCCCACCCCCAGGGAAAGCAACGATCGGAAGTAAGCATCGGGGAAGAACCTCAGCACTTGCAGGCTAGATGTGTGATGAGGAAGAAGGACACAGAAGCACTCAAGTAGTTGTTGGACTGTGGCTTGTTTCGAGATACTCTTTTAGTCGCTGAAAACAAGAGAGCTAAGGGAAGTTATAGGATCTTGAGCCACAGGTGCTTATTGACATTGGACTGAGACATACTTAAGTCACGATCTCAAAGGCAAGGAGGCCAGATATGGAGTTCCTGTTTCGATAATTGCAAAAGGGAGCAGTATACTGATTCGTTTTTCACTGAAATTGTCTTTGGAATTGCCTATGGTGGTGCCCAATGACAACATTGTAGGGAACATTCGGGCAAGGTTTTCTGTTCACTTTTGTGCGCTCATCTTTCACTAAAGAAGAGAAGAACTTTGGCGATCGAAAAATCCTGCAGAGTCCTGAGAATGGTAAAAAAATTAGATATAGCTGCAGCAATCATTGAACAAATTCTGAGGCTTCCTGAGTTAGTGGGGAAACACAAATGCCCCTGCCACTGGATAAAGCAATTATAGTGATTCTTCAAATATTCTTCTTTATAATTGAGGAATTTCCATATGCTGTTGGAAGACGGACCAACATCAGAAAATTCTTGAGAAACCTGAGAAACAATTGCAGCACTGTTGCAATTCTTGAGAGACATTGGGCCTCATTCCGAGTATGGCGGTAAGGGATAGCGGCCACCGCTAACGAGAGCGGTGGCGGTAATCCCTTACTGCCATACTCCGAGTTCCCTTTGCGCCATGGAGGTTTTAACACCTGCTTTTAGCAGGTGTTAAAATCCATGGCGCTAAGGGACCTTGATGTTAATTACGCCACCGTAATTTACGGTGGCGTAATTAACGCCTTCCTCACTCCCATTATGCCCTATGGGGCAAGAATGGGAATGGGGAAGGGTAAATGGGGATTGGGGAATTACCGCCCCGCCAACCTTGGAATGGGGCGGTAATTCCGCCATCCACCAAGGCGCTGCCGGTCCGGGTACGGCGTCAACCAAGGCGTTAATAGCGCCATTGGTTAGCGCCGTACTCGGAATGAGGCCCATTGAGCCTCATTACGAGTCCGGCGGTAACCAAGTCAGAAAAACCGGCAGGTTACCGCCAGACTCATAATACCATTCCGCCTCTGTGATTCCTGGAATCACCGGGGCATTACAACCCCGATGACCCGGTAATTCCGGAGGCAGAATTCAGTAAATCCCCATTCCCATGGAGTCCAATAGGACTCAATGGGAATTGGGAAGTGGAAACACCGGCACCATGCTGTAATGGTGCCGGTGTTTCCACGTCCGCCTGCAGGCGGGTGGTGTTAAACCCACCAGGTCAGACCTGGTGGGAGTGACACCTCCCGCTTGCAGGACTCGGAATCAGCCGGTGCGGAAAAAATGGTGGTGGTGGATTTACCACCACCGTTCTTTCCGGACCGACTGACTCGTAATGAGGCCCATTGTAACCAAAGTGAATGTGCATTCTGAGATACCAAGGAGTATTGAATGAAAACTGTTGAGGGAGAAAAGTCAATAGTCTGATGATAAAGGAACTTTGTTTCATGCTGAAAAAAGATCTTCATGTCGTCTGATATTAGACAGATATGAGGTGTTCATTGGGAACTGGTGTATGTCATTGAAATAATCCAACCAGCTGAAGCTGTTTAAGGAACTTTTTGAGCCGATTCAGCAGATTCCGGGTCGTGTTGCATGATGTTGCTCCAGTAAAATTGTTTTCTTTCCTTAGTAGAGCAAAATGGGCAGCATCAGAAGTAACTTTACCATGGAGGATCATGAGAGACGTCCACGATGTGTGAAAAGTTGTTGTTGCCGTCTTTCATACATGTGTGTCTTCAACACCTGTGTTTTATTCATAGTGGTACTGCTGTCGCTTGCGGTACGCACTGCATATTATGTCGAGATAAATGAGGTAAAAACCCTGGTGTATCCTCCTGTAAGAGAGAAAGAGGATGCAAATGTGGGAACTACTAGGCTGCCGAAACCTCATGTGATTGTTCCCACTCTAAAGGTACCCACGAGAGCACCCGATCCTGTGATAATTGAACCTAAGTTACCCTTTGTAGAGAGGTCACATATGGACGTTTTTGCAGACCTTATGTCCCATCATTTGCTGCTGCTAGACAAAAACAACAGGATAGGGAGAAGCTTTTTACACATTCCCCTATACAGATAGCACATGTGAAAGGACCCAGTTCACTGACACATGCTCCATTAATTGGTCCACGAAGGAAGAGTTATACTGAAACACTTCATGATCTAATAATGGAGGCTCATATAAAAGAAGGCAAGACCAAAAAGAAATGCTAAGGAGGCTGATTATGAGCTGAATAACTATCTGGACAGTATAGCGCATTTGGGGAATAACATTTGGTATCAGCATATTAAGGAAGTAGGAAGAAGGACATCAAAGGAGGAATGCTTTGTATGTGCACTCCTGCCCTATAGCATGGGGAAGTCCAATATCTTCATAGCTATTGAAATAGACGTTCAGACAGCTTATTGTCTGTCACACATAGCGCTCTGCGGAACAATGGGGAACTGAATGGACAGATCCAGATGAAGATGACTATGTCCAGTATAAGAAATAGGGAGCATACCAAGAATCACGTGATCAGATATGAAACACCTGGAGTAAAAGGGGCTGGAATCAGATGGGAAGTAAACAGAAAACTTGAGAGTCCAGGGAAATCTGCAGAGGAAATCGTAGATGGAAAACAGAGGGCAGATGCAGATTTGGGGATCCTTGCTATCTCCAGATGGATGGGAAGAAGGAGTGGGTATTTGCAGAGCCTGGGTGATCATTGGTTGTTAGACACCAGTCGTTGACATAGTGCAAAATGGATGTAAGCCATTATGGCCAAGACTTGCAAAGCTACTGACATGGGTCGAAGACAGAGGAGGACCCTTGCAGATAGTGCCTCTGGAAAAATCAAAACTGTGTTTCAGAAACAATGGCACAAGAAAAGTTGGAGAGAATCGGAACTGTGGGCGAATCTTTGATGTACCAGGAATGAAAATTGAGACAGCAGTGATCATGGATCACTATTGGGCATGCAGAGCAAAGGCTTACATAAAGCTACCCGAAGACCGGGGAGGAATATGCACCTTGGTGAATGTTCATGTTCCAGAATTAGTGATTCCGAAAAGTGATTTGAACATTGACAGTTTCCCGAAAGCAGACGCTCACCTAAGGAAGAAGAGATCTATGGAGCTGATAAATCCAATGAAGAGAGAGAACTATTTCTCAGCCAAGTCAATAGAAGCTTTTGACTCTATTCCCTTTGAGCACAGACTGTTCAGCCAGACTTTGTCAGTATTCATGATGATCTTCATGCCGAGAATCCAGGTTGGAGCAAATACCAAATGGCTGCAGATTACCAGATGGGAATTGCTGCAGATGATCAACACGACCATAAACGGATTCAATGATATCCTGAAAGAATTGAGAACTGTAAGACTGATGACTCTTCAGAACAGATATTTCCTGGATATGATTACAGCTATGGATGGAGGTGTTAGTGCAAAAATTGAAGAATCATGTTGCACATTCATACCTTCTCATGATGACGAGAATGGCACCTTGACAGAGGCCATAGAAATGCTGACAAAACTGCACAGCTAAACGATAGACGAAGTAGAAGACATTGCTGATGATAGCTGGTTTGGAGCACTCTTTTCTTGGATTCCACAATGGATGGCAGATATGTTTAAGTTTCTTGGAGCACTGATCTTGTTAGTGTTGCTGGGATTCTGTGTGATCAAGATAATAATCTCACAATGCAGGAAGACAGCAAAGAAAGACATAGGGATGAAGATCACGATTGATGTTGAGTCAGGATCGAAGAATAAGGACTTGACAGATGAAGAAATCAGAGACTTTGTGAATACAAGTATCCATGAACCTGAGGGAACGAAATTCCTGTATCCAAAGGACCATAAGACGTATGTGGGAAGATGGATCTACTGCAGTCCAAATGGACAGTGCATGCTTATGACCTGGAAGAAGGATGAGCATGTGAAGACAGCTGTATGCCTGAGGGGGGTCATAAAGATATGGGTCCGTAAAAAGCATTTCTTCAGACGAGGATGTTTGGATATGAAGGAGAAAGGGAGATTGGTCGATGAATCGCCCAGAGGGGGGAGTGTAGAGAAGGAGATAAGTACCCCACCTCAACCACTTTGCTTGGGATGTCTATATGTTGGAAACCAGAGTATATGACATATGCAGAACAATTGAAATGACAGATGCCAATAAAAATCCTGGAGGCGAGGTTCCCATTGAGAAAACCATACCTGCATTCACGACAGTATGATGGCTGTTTAAACGAAATCCCAGATGAAGCAGGACGCCTGACTGATGAAGCAGATTGGTGACGTCATGCGAGAATCGAGCTGACATACATAAAAGAGATGCAGAGACGAGAGAATGCGGATATTCTATAAGGCATCAAGAAAGTATCAAAGATAAGCAACATCGTGGGCTCAAGATGAAGAGGCTTATGCGACAGAAGCGATGAAGATATTAAGCAAGTTCTCACGTGTACAAACGCAAAGTAACACAAGCAGACAGAGTTTTCATGAGGCTAGCTTTATAGTGAATAGACTGCTCAAGCACCAATGTATGGATACATAGGAATGAGTAAAGAGTGGATGGTGCTGTTACAAACTATAAGCAGACCTGAGCTAAAGGAGAAAGGCCACTTTTTTCAGCATGGCGCAGTTAGAAAACAAATGGATTACAAACGAGGTTCAGAAAGGCGAGGTTGAACGAGCCAAGAAGCTAAGGTCATATTCGGCTGAGAAGAACAGAAATGAGTTACAATCTTGTGAAGGAATGAACCTCCTGTTCAGAAGCTTGGAGAGAACAAAGAAGATGTCAGAGGCTCATTGGAAATTAGTCTTTTTAATACACTGAAAGCTCAATTTCGTGGTCTTAAATCACGTGGGGAGAAGCAGTTGGATGAGCAGGATGGTCACACCTATGCACGAGGGCAGAGCGTGCCTCTACTCTTCTGTATTTTCCAGATTAAAAGAACACTCCCAAGGACAAGTTCAAAGGCCCTAATTGACAACCGACCACTGAGGTGATGATGGATGATGTTCTATTTGGTGGGAAGCAGATGTTTAAGACTAACTCACCAGCACTTGAACGCTTGGCCTGCGTGCGGCTAGCGTGGGCAGAAGGATGCTGACGGAGGTTAGAAGCCAACCAATGATAGAGGATCACATGATAGGGGTACTATAAATTCATAGCCAATAGGACGTTGTGTATTTAGTGACGTTCACAGTGACCTGTTTTGAGGGAAGGGCTTAGTTGCCCCACGTGATGTTAAGAAACCTATCACCTTTCTCACGCCCATTAAACAAGTATGGATTATATACTTAGATGTTCCCTAGACACTATAACTCTCTTGAGTAGGTTTTTGTAGTTTGCCACGTAGGATGACGTTAGTACTACGCAGGTTGTACGTCACCTATGACGAGATTTTAGTATGAAAGTGTGCTTTTTTGTGAAGTTCGTTGAGACCTTGCTATTATACGTCTGATGACGTTCGTTGTACTACATGTTTTAGATAATTGATATTAAAACAATAATCTTTTTGCCAACTTCTTGAGTTGTTTTGTTTATTGATGTTTGAGTAACCTCTGCATCCCCATTCCTCTCAAATGTATTGCTGACCCATCTTAAAGAGCTGGAAGTTCTCCAGTTCAATTGGCTTTATTTTGTACCTATGCGAACAGAGGACAAACCCTAGCCAATCCAACAGCCGCAGTGCTGTACCGCAAACTGGTACCAGATACCCAATCCTGAAGATAGCTTACCTACTGCCACAGTGATACCCATATTCCTCCTTCTCCAGTATGAACTCATACCACTCCATGGATGTATCAATATGCTGCACCCGAGGCGCCTTCACCCCCATGGGTAATGGCCTTGCCAAACCCGGTTGCCTTTGTCACCTCCCTCTCCCTTGCCCCACCCCCCCCTTAACCAAAATGTTCCAGCTTCCATGTTTACTCACTAAGGCTCACAAGGTCATCCATAGCAAACCCAGAGACAACTCCTTACCTAAAGTCACATTTAAACTCAATGAGAATGGCTTCTCTAAGAATCCCGAAATGCCACTTAGCAATACAACCAATAGTCTAGAATCACCGCCTGTGGTACATCTTAGCACTAGACTACCACTATCAGTCACACCCACCACGCGTCCCATTACAGGTACTCCCAGACTAGCAAGACTATCCTCTCAAAACAACTACCGCTATTTCCATAGCATTACATCAAGACAAACACACCACATGCATGTGCCGAGACCCCACACAACCCCACAAACCAAGAGCCTAACTGCTACCATGCCCACACCACAAGATGGTACAACTAAAAACTACCTAAACCACCCAGACCTTTTAGGCCCCAGACCTCAGATCCTGCATCTCCCTTGCCTGAGCCCTGTTCTATCCTCAATGGCGCCCTGCTCAATGTGCACTCTCTAGGAGCCCACACCATTGAGACACATGAATTTATTTTAGATCATAAATCAGACTTTTTAGTTGTTACAGAAACTTGGCTGCATCAAGCTGTGTGCCCACCCCTAGCTCTGGCCATCCCACCAGACTATTGTATATTCAGGATGTATTGGTTAAACGCATTGGTAGGAGGCGTTGCCATTATTGCCAAATCCATTCTTCAACTCAGAGCATGTCCGATAGACACACTAGAAGGCTATGAACTACTCCTTCTTAAACTTTTTATGCAGCATAAAACTGCAACTAATATTCTCATCATATATAGAGCTCCTAATAATGCCAATCACCCAGAATCTGACATCCCACTTCTTATCACACCCTACCTCAAGCCCAATACCAAATTCATTATTCTAGGTGACATCAACTTAGGCTTTATCAATAAACAAGACCATAAAACCTGTGTTTTTTACTCATCCCTCAATGATATGAATTTCACCCAATTAGTGAAGTCACCCACTCATGTTAAGGGTAGAATACTAGTTTGGATATTAATATCAAACGTTCGCCTATCAATTGATTCCATTACGGCAATTAATTGGTCTGACCACTATTTAATCTCCTTCAGATTAATGACACAAGAAAAACTGATCCCCATCTCGACCACTCTTGATCCTATCGAAACAAAAAATATCTGTAATCTTACAGTAGACAGCTTTACCCCTGTCCTGATGAAGGCGCTGTCATTCTACACCACCTCCAACACCAACTCCAGTAGCCTTGCTGCCTCTTATCATAACAGCCTCAAAACCACGATCGACGCATTAGCCTCAATTATAACCAAAATACCACAGGTGGCCAAACACTCCAACTTCTGGTTCAACAAGGAATTGGTAGCACTTCGGTGCAACAAAACATTGCTGGAACACATCCATAAAAATACCCTATCCTCCGACTCGGCAAGTCCTTTCAGCATGCTAACAAACCCTACAAATCTGCCATTATAGAACACAAAGCAAATGCCCTGATAACCCGTATAAACAAAGCCTCCTTGAATGCCAAAGAACTCTTCACTATAATAAGAGAAATGGAAAACCCCATTCCTTCTACTAACTCTGTCAATTCCAGTAAAGCATGGTGTACCACCATACACAATGTACTTGCCTCAAAAATAGTTATTCTCCAAAATAGAATCTCAGCCAAAAGAAAGTTGCTTGCCAGTAAAAGTTCACCTCCCCCAATCGTAGACAAAAACTGCGAAAATAGAGTCACACAATTCAAATTTTCTCTGGTAAACCAAAAACAGGTTCTAGACACTATCTCCTCGTTAAAACCATCGAATTGCAAAGGAGATTGCTTACCTGACCACCTAATTAAACTTTGCGCACCCACGCTAACACCCATCATTACCAATTTTGGCAATGCCTCTTTCAGCACCAATATCATCCCTGCTAGCATTACAGAAGCTTGGTTCACCCCACTTCTGAAAAAACCTTTCTATATCCACAAACGACCGCCCCATAACCACAGTTCCCTTCCTGCTGAAAATAATTGATAAAATAGCCCACTCTCAAATACAAGACCACTTTGAACAGAATCATGTCCTAGGAGCCAGACAATCTGGCTTTAGGCCTAACCACAGTACCGATACAGCTTTATTGGACCTCAAAATCCAGATGGACTCCATAAGAGACTCCAGTAATCTTTGTATACTTCTCCTATTAGACTTGTCAGCCGTGTTCCACTTGGTGGACCATGACAAACTATGTACTACATTGTCAGAAAATGTCAAACATTCGTATGAAGCTACCCTTTGGGTCAAATCCTTCCTTGCAGAACGCACCTCAAGGGTAACTATTGGGAAGGAAGCGGCAGACCCCATACCATTCCCTTGAGGGGTACTGCAAGGAAAAGCCTACTCGCCTACCCTTTATAATGCTTACACTAAGTCTTATTTGCAGCACTTGAAGCTATGTGTGTCATCTACACACATTTTGCGGATGATATCCAGATCCTCATCCCCATCACTGGTAACCATGAGCAAGATACAATCACCATAAATAAGATATACGCCATAATCCAAAATTGGATGGCCACGAACAGCTTGTGCCTCAACGATGAAAAGACGGAGATCCTCATTGTAAGCTCTCCCGCCAAAATTAAATCTCTCCACTCTGACTATTAAACCATCACCATTGATGCAACTCCCATCCCAGTCGTTAAGCAGGAAAAAACACTGGGGGCCTAATTACGAGTTTGGCGGTATGGAGCTATTAGCTCCATGGCTACCGCCAAACCGGGCTCCTTTACCGGGTTCCCAGAATGGGGAATTACCGGGCCATTCCGAGTACGGAGGGCCCGGTAATTCCTCCCTCTGAGAACCCAGGCCCGGGCCTTCCCCATTCCCATCTGAGCCCCCATAGGTCTCAATGGGAATGGGAGAGGGAGCTAACAATGTGCCGATTATGAGCGGCCCGTTGTTTGCTCCCTCTTCCCCTCGTGGGACCCGGTAACGACGCCTGGTTTTACCAGGGGACCTCGTAATTTCGCGGGACGGGTTTAACGGGTCTGCCTCCATTAGCGGAGCCCGTTAACCCATTCCGCAAACCTCGTAATGAGGCCCTGGGTGTCTACTTAGATGTCAACCTAACAATGACTGAACACGTAAATGCTCTCTCTTCAGCTATGGCTTACACCTCCAAACATATCACCTTAAGCCGGCAATTTCTGACACCCCAAAACTGCATTACTCTTGCTCGTGTACTCATTTTGTCTAAATTAGATTACTGCAATGTTCTACTGCTAGGCTCTTCAAATACTAACCTTGCCAAACTCCAACTGTTGCAAAATAAAGCCCTGCGTGCAGCCCTTGGCCTAAAAAATCCAACCACATTACTAATACCTAGAGGGAAGCGCATTGGCTTCTTGTTAAAGCTAGAATTATCTTTAACACGCTATGCGTCACACAAAAGTACGATGGCATGGGGGAGCAGCTTTCCAGTACTGTCACCTAAAATCTGGAACTCCCTCTGTGCTCATATTAGAAATTAACCTTCCCACCATCAGTTTAAGAAGACGTTAAAAACATGGCTATTCAACAAATTCGAATCCAAGGTATTTCCTGTCTGCCTCTTTACAACCCCCAGTCCCATGATACACCCTCATTCCACTACCCTCACTAACTATCCTGCTCTATACACCCACTAACATAACTGCATGAACTAAAATTATAGTTTCCACAGCAACTAGGAACTCAAGCCCAGTGTTTACCTTCACTGCGGTTTTAATTTCATTGTTTACCAATCTGTATGTAATGTAACTATATTTATACTGTGTACTAAATGTATTTTTAACTAATTTATATGTAATGTAATAGATTCAAGCCTTCTGTAACCTACGCCGTGACACCCACGGGTTTGGTCGTATAACAAATGAAATAAATAAATATTAGTGATGTTTTGCATGTTTTGTTCAAAAGAGGTATACTCATGATTATTATTACTTCATATATAGCATGCTGAGGTAATGCACGTGCCTAGATCACTAGGCGTACATGTATATATAGGGGGAAACTTTCCACATAAAGATGGTGCTTACGTGGCATACAAAGGTTTAGTTCATGAGATGCTAACACTTAATTGCATTGGACGTGTTACTCAGCACTCTTGTGCTCCGCTTCTTGAGCCTAGTTATGGCTGCTTGTAAATAAATCCAGATGTAGCATGGTGAAGTGCGGAACGCAAAACAGTCACGACTACCCGAGGAACGAGGGTAAGGTATTCATTTCTGGAAAGTGTAACTGCCGGGCATATTATCAGCCTAATTCATGGATTTATTTGCGTGAAAAACGCAGATTTGCGCGAATTTCTGTCTGAAAATCCCTGTTTGAAGTATGGGATTTTTCAGGCAAAAAGGCGTGCAAATTTGCGTTTTTCACTCAAATAATTCCATGAATCAGGCTGTTAGTCTTTAAATATTCTGTGTGCTTTTGATACACTCTTGCAAGGATTTGGAGAGGTGCAGCCACTTATTTACACTCTGTTATCTCATTTCAGTCCCTATAAACTGCAACAAAGACAACCGATCATGTAAACAGGAGAGATAGTTCATATTCAATTTGGCCTGGGAGTTCTAGGGTGATAGATAGAAGTCGAAGTTTCAAGTGATGCCAAGGGAGATACTCTATGTTGTTAATTCAAAACTACAGTGGTTTTATGGTCCTCCTACTCTCTTACAAGACAGTTGACTTCTATGCCTCTCTTCTCAATTGCGTTCACAGAAACATATGTCTTTGAAGAAGATTACATTCAGAGTAAACAGAAACTTAGTTCTGGATAGAGTATCCAGCATTCAATGAAGCAGGTACTCCATGATTTAGAATGGAATGGGGTGAATTAATTCATTTAAGAATTTGATAGGGTGAGAGATCAGTTGAGTCACTCAATCAGGTTTCTTTTTTTTATTACATATGGAATGTGAATCTTGTATGCTCAAAAAGGACAAGAAGACACATAGGTCCCAATTCATGGAATTATTAGTGTGGAAAAGAGGGAACTTGCGTGCCAAACTGCGTGCAAAATCCTGTTTGTCGATTCATGGAATGGAATACGCAGGACTTTTCCTGGACTTGCGTGGAGTTCGCGCATGCTTGGCAGAGCGTTGGCGTGGCTTGCGCATATGACTGGGAAGAGGGCGGAACACAGAAAATGGGGAAGGACATGTGAAAAAGTGGCCGTTACGAGGAACAGTCTGCAGGCAGTCCCTCACAAGCACAAAATTGCGCCAATACACATAGTCATGGAACCACCCACGCAGCCTCTTGGCAGAGAAAAGGCCACACAAATCTCTTGATGCCTACGCCACCTGAAGGCAGCCGTAAAGACACTTGCGCATAGGAAGTTGGGTTTGCATGTCGAATCTAGGGATGCGTGTATGCAACCAGGGTTCCTATTTAACTTAGGGGTGCCTGTATGCAGTGTAGCAGGGTGCAGGAACGGTTTACAGGGGTTGGCACACAGATTTTCCAAGTTTAAACCGAGTTACGAATGTTCATATGCATATTGCCAGGGGGCCGGCAGCAGTTAAGGGGGAGCCTGCGCAAGGTCCGCAAGATGCAGGCCTGCTTGCAGGGGACTCTACACACTGTTTGAAGGGTGCATGTATTCAGGCCCGGGGGAGCACGCAAAAATAGCTGTTCTGGCTGTTTGTGCTTTGCTTGTGGGCATCTCTGGAGTGTTCTGGATGCAACTTGCGAACAGTTACTTTGTGCAGTAAATTCCATGAATATGTGAGGCACGCATTTTTTATTCAGCGTGCAGGTTCGTGCAGTGTCCTTCTTGGCGAATGGCCCTTGTGGGATTTCTGCGCACATTTCCATGAATCGGCCCCATAATATATCCTTTTTTCAATGAGTTACTCTGGTATACATATTAAGCCATATTCCGTTTCTTAGAGCCGGTTCAGAAAAGGAGACCAATTTGATCTGACCCAGGAGGAATGTCCAACATTAATAGGATTAAGGACAGAAACATGTAGGGTATAATGATCTAGGGTGGTACGTCTGCTTTTTCAATCATATTGACGATTCAATGGTAGCATGGATTTTGTGGGGGTTTACATGAATTTGCCAATCCAACTTTTGATTGTATAGCATTAAAATGTTGTGTTTTCGTCTCTTTATAATGTACATTTGTGTATGTTGGTCCAATTGTATTACTTTTTTATTGCACACGTTTGCATTTGAAGTTTATTTGTGATGTGTGTGCTATTGTTCAGTAGAAATATTTATTTACATATATTTTTGTACAATTTGACATTCAGAAATAAGAAAAATAAGATTTTATTTTTCAAAAGAGTAACACATGTGACACTAGACTCTCTATCAGTAACCCTAGTGGTATGTTAGTGACACAAGATCTAGAATGGAAGAAAACAACAAGGTTCTAGTGCAAACTTTTAATAATAACAGAGCCCTCAATAAGCCCCCTCAGCATGTGGCAGCATTTAATATTTCATTGAGAAGGCAGATGTGCTACAGGCTCATGTCTTATGCCATTTTGACGTAACTGCTTCATCACCCTGAGAAGTGCCTCTCCATCCTCAAAGGTTACTGAGCTAGGCTCCGTCACTTTCACATTACCTTCCTCCGACCCTCTGTCCTTACTTCCAGTGTTTCCATACAGCCCAAAGTCTATAAACCCATTGCTTTGAGATAGCCTTCTTCTCTACCTCCCACAAATTGCAAATGACACTGGGTCGGAAAATTTGCCATTTTTATTAGGGATATTTTGCGTAGGTGAGGACTGTATTCCAGGGAGCAGACATTGATGGCTAGTTAGTGTGGTGGCTGGGTTTTAGGGAGTCTACACCATGAATTGCTGTGTTAAAAAGACTTCTGGACTTTTGGGAAGCCAGAGGTGTGGACAAAATATAATTTGTATTTTATAACCGTAGAAAGCAGCTGTTTCTCGTGATCATTAAGTTATCGTTGATCCAAACGATGGCCTAATACATGTGTGAATCAGCGATATGCAGCTAACATTATATACATGTTGGGGACGTTGATGCCTTCTACTGTTTCTGAAAAAAACTATCCGAGCACACAGAGTAAAGAGAATTGAAGAAATTCAAATTTCCAGAGAAACTTGCCTGGTCATTCGGAACTGTTTGTGGTCACCTATAAGACACATCATTGTTTCAAGAAGGGCTTTCAAATATGTGGGCTGTGTTATGCCATAGGCTCTCAAAACTATTTTTAAAAGGAACCAGCTGCACCAGCTGTGAGGGCTGCCACAGCCTTTGAACCTTCCGAGGTCCACATTTTGAGTGACATTAAGGGCCTGATTCATGGAAGTGTTTTATAATGGCGCAATCCCATAGGAAAATGTTCGGTGAATCAGGGCCTAAGTTGGGTAATCTTCATAGATAAAGCTGAATGCATGTATGTGTGTATGTTTGTCCGGCTATATTGATCCACACCATTGAACCTGCGTCTGCCAAATTTTGCATGGATTTCTCTTTTGTCTGGTGCAAGATCGTAGTCTATGTTTGAATGTGTAAGATGTTTTCCCCCACTAGTCCAGGCCCTGCAACATTCCTCTGCGCTGCTTGCCTCAGGAACATCAGAATGGCCACTGGAAAACATTATGCATGCTAAAATCACCCAGAAGTGCGCAGGAAAAATCTGAAAAATAGGCAACGATCCACTTTTGCCTATGTCAGTGGTAACACAGGAGACCACTGCCAAAACCCACCATGGGGCTACGCACAGAGCAGCCTGAAACTACTTGAAAAAGCAATGCTGATTGCAGAAGAAACATAGAGCTGTTTGGAAATCCGTTTTTCTTGGTTGTCAAAATTGCAGAAATCATGGTTCACAAACCACACAAAAGATCCAACCTCCTTGTTGGATATTAAAAATCATTTTGCTTCAAGAATCCACATAAATATAATGTCAACAGAAGTACATTTATCAGTAGAAAATCCACATGTAAAAGATGTTTGCTTGAGAAAATATGTGGAAAATAGGTGTAATACCGTTACTCGCCTCTGGCAATCTCTAAATCTGTCAGGTTAAACTTGTGTCTCAAAATCTAAGTGTGGGGAAAGAAGGGACTTCCATCAAATGCAATATAGGCTGCCACACATTGATTTTCATGTTGAAAAAGACAGGAATTGGAGATATGTTTGCTTATTTTAAATTTGTAACTGTAATTTTTCACAAGGAACAGTGTCACAATTGACTATAAGGTAACCTGATTTAGCTAAAACTTCAAAGAGGTTTTTTCCACTAAGAACACAGCACCCTGTTCCTTCCCACCAAAATGAGAGGATATCTCCTGGGGATGCTAATGAGAGGAGGAGGAGACTTCCTCTGCTGCTCTGGGAAAGAGACAATGGGTTCCTTGGACTGAAAGAAAATGCTAATTCGGGTGTGACTGACACCAACTGCCCAGGAAGACAAGCCCATGTGACTCTCTAGCCCAGCCAAGACCTTGGAGGCAAAGAAAAACCATTGTGTGTATTCAGAGAGCACAGAAAATTTTGTTTTGGGAAAAGACTTATAAAATATTGTACCGAACTGACAAAAATATGGAATTTAGAGATTATTAAAATGAAAATATTGCTCACAAGTAGAAACTACTCTGGAAATTTTGCGATGTTCAGAGACTGAACTATCAACATGTGGAATTTGTAGCAGTTGTGATTATATGAAAAATATGAAAAATTACAGGAATATGCCCAAATGGTATGTGCATTTATGTGTAAAAAGTTGTGCAGAATTAACATTGAGAAACCAACCAAAAGCGCAAAAAATTGTCATTTGTGAACCAAAACACGTAGGAAGATGAGGCTTGGACAGAAATGTACCTCAGCCAATCTGTCATGTAAATATGTATTATTAACAAGTTGTGCATATTGGAAATATATTTTTGGGGAAAAATAGATTTTCTGGCTAAGAACAAAGGGGAGGGATTTTCTCTGGACCCTAAACACAGTGCCACTCTGATACATGATGACACATCATGACACACTGTTCCCTTCTCAAATCAGGGGATAGGGAATTCTCTGACCTATCAGATTCTTAGAGGGTTGGGCATAGTATAATCAGCCTCCCCACCCCTTTGGAAGATGGATAAATAGGGACTGTTTAGGACCCAGAGACACAGACACATTCACTCATCACTGATCTACCGGCGAAGAACCCAGACTCCAGACTCCAGAACCAGAACCCAGAACCCTGAAGCAGATGCCCAACCCAAAAAGCTGAACCCTTTTCAGTGGGCCTTTAAAATCTTGTAACCTAATTTAACCCCTAAACTTCCACTGGGCCTAACCAATTCAACAGCCTGGCTGTGCTGTGTTGGCTACATCTGGCCAAGGACCCTTGCTAGAACCCAAGATCCAGATCAGTCCAGCAGAGCTGTAACCCAGAACTCGTCAGATCCAGTCCAAGTGGCCGTGCAAACCAGAGGCCTTGCTGAGAGCAGAGTCCAGGTGCCCCTAATCCTGTCCGGTGGTGAGCGAATTCCAGCCAAACCTTTGACCAGATCTTTGACAGGCCCATTCCAACCCATAGTTGTGAGTATTTAGTGTAGAACTGTCCATAACCAACCTCTTAGTTTAAGTAATCCCATCCAACCCTTTCCAACAAATCCAGACTGCATTATAGAATCACTAGTATCTATCCTGAATCCTTCTCTCATTATATAGTCCTGTGATAACTGTAGCGATAAATCATCCTTGCGCTAAATATATTTTCTGAAGAAAGTCAAGTGTCCTGGTGGACAAAAGTCGGAGCGGAGGCGCCGCTGCTCTGGTGGCTGGCTGTTGGGTATCTTGCATCTTCATAGCCCCTTAGTATAAGCTCATTCTTGTTTGTAAATCTTCAAAAGCGCAATCCCATTTGTAAAATCCTGATCCTTTTTGAGAAAAATCTACCTTTACTAAGACCTCTGTAACTTCTGAACCGTACATGCTAGGAACGATAGTTTTGCTGTAACCGCGTTTTCCGTGACTGAAAAGTTTGCTGCTATTCGCATTTGGCTCCTTTTCACCACATGTAAAAACGGCTATTTCTTGCTTTCAACTTCTGAATTTCGTTTTGCTATCTACTAATCATTCAACAATTATTGCTAGTGTATACCTGAACCAATCCAAATCAACTCTCACCAGTTCTGAATGCCATTTAGCAAATTAAAATCTTTTTTAGCATTTTCCCCATTCAATTCAAACCACATTTAAAAGCAATTAACCTGTTTTAAAATCATTACTGTTCTCTCTAAGCTTGCTGGGGGGAATCGGGATTGAAACTGCAATTGTTGATTGTTATTCCTGAAACCTGTGTGCCCTCATTCCATCTCTTCATATTGCACATTGGGGGAGTGAGTAGTAACAGGGGAAAGAGTGATCACATTGTCTTTGATTGAATTTATATCAAATTTTATTTCTGTGTTGCATTCTTTTCTATTTTTGCATGTCCTTGAACCTATACAAAGTTATTCTTTGCTACATTATTCTTTCTATTCCTACTTCCAATTGATTAAAGAGATTGTTGATATTGTCATATTACCCATTGCTGATCATTGCATAAATATTCATATGTGCGATATTCAGATATTGTTCATATTCATAAAAGTTTGATATATATATATTGTGCAACTCATCAAATAAATCTTTTTGACTTTGCAAAACAAACCTACTTCTTGGTTCAGCGAGACCGGGGGGATTCAAAGAGAGGGGCGTTATATAAGGGTACATCATCCAGAAATAAAAGAACTTTTGACATAAAAAAAAGTATTGGGCATCCCATACTAGGCATTGACTTAGGTGGAGTGCTGGGTTGAAACCACTTACAGATTGGGGGCTTGTGTCCGGGAATTCTGGATTAGATATATCACTTGTGCAGTTTAATAAAGTGGGCTAACTAATAGGATACATAAATCTTGTTGGGCTACCACGCTGTGTTACACTGTAAAAGCACCCCTCAAAAGGGCACGCTCTAAGGAAACAGTCTGTTTTGCAAAAATAAAATAATAAACTTCTGTAAATCAGGAAGGAAATTAATATTTCCAGAATGGCGACATTGGTAGACATCAAGATGGCTAGAGAACACCTCTTACATAAGTTATTTGTGAGAGGTGAATGGACAGAGCAGGATCAGAATGTGTGGTTGCAGGCAATCACACAACAGATCACTGCAACAGGGTTAGATATCTGGAAAGACCAGGGTCCCTTACATGTGGTCCTGAGTGAACTATATATGGCCCCTAAGGCCAAGGATGAGCAAAATAAGATCGCTAAGATAGTGGCATATCTATATTTATCTATGGGAGCCATACAGGATAAATATGCTGAAGGCCAAGATCTGGCAAGTAGGCAACTGATGGCATTAGAAAAGGCCCAATCTGATCTGGACTCTTCTGAGCAGAGGCTGCAGAGGAGCCAGGAGTCAGAAAATGAAAGCAGGCAGTATATAGTTAAAATGGGTATCCTGCAACAGGAAAAGGCAGAACAGGATACCAGAATTCTGGCCTTGCAGAAGGAGTACCAAGAAAGTTTGGTCTCCCTACTGCCGAGCCAGAAAAAGCTGGAGCAACAACTGGATTTCAACAGGGCATGCACAGAGGAGATAGTCACCCTGCAAAGCCACCTAGATAGAGAGAAGGCAGAGAGCAACAAATTAATTCTGAAAGACCTGGATACTCAGGCAGAATTTGAGGAAGAGCGCCAGAAAGCTGCTGCCCTTCAAAGACAGAGGGACGACCTGGCGGCACAGAGGTAGGCTCTTGCACAGGAAAGGGACACCTTAGGCCAGGAAGTCTGTCACTTAAAAGGGAAACTGGAAGAAAATCACCTGGCCCTCCAGGGACTGGGTGACCTCCAAAAAGAGCATGATAGATTGTTAGAGCACACCAGGAGGGTGGAAGATGCTCTGGCAAGGAAGGAGCAGGCCAGTATGGACAGGACTCAGGAGGTAACCCTCCTGCAGCAAAGACTGGCCCAGTACTCAAAGACAAACCAGGAAGCACAGAGAGAAAATGAGGCTCTCTGTCAGAAGCCATGCATGAGAGACTGATAGAGACTAGTAAGGCCTTGATTGAGGAACAGAAAGCTCAGGTTTTTGCATGGCAATAGGGAGCAGGGGCTGATAGAGATGAGGTTCGCTGGGAAAGGGAAACACCTGAGCATAACCTGAGGTACCCTAGTACCAGAGGCCTTCATCTCTCTCCCAGTCCCTGGACTCTGCCACCCCCATATCCACGGGCGCACATGAGCCCAGGGCCACAGGGTGACAGATAACTATCCAGTCAGAAGTATGGGGCTCATAGACCAGTACCTCCCAGGAATGGATGGGCGGGCATCTGGGATTGGGTACCCAAGCACTGTGAAATTTAGTGGGGAACTCCATGAGGGTAGGCCCACTAAGGGCATCCTGAAAACCTCTGCCCAGTTAGGACAGTGGGGGGGGGGGGGGTACCCATCAAATCCTGGGAGCAAGGAGGAATCAGAAGACTCCTCTGAGTGCCCCAGGACACAGGAGACTAGGTTCCCACATTCTGCCAGCCATTCCCAGGCTCGCAGAATCCGGGAGAACCTAGAAGACCAGACGGGCACCTCTGGGAGCAGTGCCTCTGAGTCAGAGGAGTATTGGACCAGGGTTACCCGAACCAAGAAGGCCAATAAGGCAAAAAAGGGCCTTGTGTAAGGATCCCATAAAACAAATCAAGGCAATAAGGAGTGTCATCACGCCTTATCATAAGAACGCTAAGTATTCTGTTTGGGAGCACTTAGAGCTCTTTGAGCAGATGATGGAAACTTTCTATTTGAAAGACAGCAGTAGCTGCATTCAGTATGTGAAATGGACCTTCTCACCAGAATACTCCAGTTTCTTTGCGGGGCTGGAGGACCAAAATCATTCTAGATGGTCCACATATAGGGCGGCCATCTTGAAGCATTTTTCTGTTCACAGAAATCCCCAATAGGCTCACAAGGCAGCCCACAACTTGCAATGTGGGGAGGATCAGGCCCCACATGAATTTGTGCAGGAATTAAAGCGTGCCTTTGCGCAGACCACAAAAAGGGTGCGCACGGACAACAAAGAATTTGTTAAAACTTTTTTCCGTGCTCTACCAAAGTAAATCATGACCCAGCTAGTGAGAGATTTTCATGAGAAAAGGTCACTAGACTTGGTCATTGAATCTATAAGGTGCAAAAGCCCATAGAAAACAAGAATGCTCAAAAAAGCCCCAAACCAACCAATACCCCTGCTGCTGCTAAGGTGGCAGAGGTAAAGGTTGCCCCCATTTTGGATTTGGAGATGGGGGGGCCTAAAAACCTGCCTGCACAGCAGAACAATCCCAAGCCCAGAAGGCCCTTGGGCCAGTCACAGACAGGGAGCCAAGGAGGTAGTCCCACAAATGGGATCCCTCACTCCCCTGACTATGTAAGTCCCCGCTACAAGGGGAACAGACCCATCCTGGTTTATGTGTGGACTCGTCCTGCACAAGGGGGGGAGGGGATCCAACCAAACAGCACCTAACCCAGGGAACTTCCCTCCTCACTTCCCCCAGGAGGGCAGAAATTCCCCAAATCCTGTGCAGAACTTTTTCCCCAGGTACCCACAAAACTTTCAGCCCCAGAACAATCCATCCTTCTTTCCCCACTTTCCTGTGCCCAGACAACCTAATCCAGGAGAGGGGAGGCCAAGGGTGGAGGGGCACCCAATCTTCCAAACCCGGGGTATTATCAGAGAAGGGATAGTTACCCTTTCCGGGATCAGCCCAGGGAAGAAATGAGAACCCTGTATCAGCCTGAGCGGGTGTCACAGTTAGAGCGCCAGGTCCAAAATATGGCACAGGAACTGGGTCGCATGCTGAGGGCTCAGCAGAACCCTCAGATGAGCATGCTGGCACAGAATGCCTCAAACTCTGGACCTGGTGCTCCAGAACAATGACAGGGGCAGCACCCCGACAACCCACCCATTCCAGGGGAGGAGGCACAAGGGGAAGGGGGGTGTAAAGCCTTGGAGGAAGCTTCCTTCCCCATTTGTAGAAAGCCCTGGAAACCCAGGAACCGGAACCAAAATCTCCTGCCTCTGAAAGTCTGCCACCCAAGGAGCCGAGAGGGGGTAGGAGAAACAAAGGACCCAAACAGACCCACTTTGTAGAGGAGGTACGAGTCTGCCAATTTGAAGGAAAGGGATCCTCAGAGGATTCCGGGAAAAGGATCTTCTCCTTCAGAGATGGGGGAACTCCTCCCAAAGAGAAATGGGTCCCAAAGGATTCAAATCCAGACTGGGTAGATGTGGGGACTGACCTAGCGCCGCCCATCATCCAACCCCAGAACCAACAACATGAAGACCCCCTGGTTCAAACCCATCCTGGTGACTGCCTCCAAAAAGGGGGGGGGGGCGGCCCAGAACCGGAACCAGGGGAACTCAAAACTTCTCCCATCTCTAGTTGCCACCTTTTCTTTGCAGATTCCCTAGACTCCCCACAGAATTCTGCCCAAATCTCTTCCCTCTCAATGTCCAAAACTAAACAACTAACCTACCAGTTGTCCAAAAATGTGCATTATCTGTGCCCCCTTGCGGAGAAAGAGAGAAGATATTATGTCCCGGTTCAAGTACAGGGGCAGGATACAATTTTGGCACTGGTAGACACTGGATCCCAAACTACCCTACTGTCCAAAAAGGCCTTTGATAAACTAAATTCAGGAAGGGGGGAGAATTACCAAATTACTCTCACCTCTCTTCCTGGACAACTTCAGAACTTTGACGGGAAGGAAATTCCCGTCGAGGGGACTGCGGATTTGAACATTAAAATTGGGCGACACAAGGTGAAGCACCCGGTCATAGTTGTGACTCCAGAGGGCACCCCTTGTTTACTAGGGAATGACCTCCTGTGAAGGTTGTCACCCGTACCAACCCCAGAACCAACAACATGAAGATCCCCTGGTTCAAACCCATCCTGGTGACTGCCTCCAAAAAGGGGGTGGCGGCCCAGAACCAGAACCAGGGGAACTCAAAACTTCTCCCATCTCTAGTTGCTACCTTTTCTTTGCAGATTCCCTAGAATCCCCACAGAATTCTGCCCAAATCTCTTCTCTCTCAATGTCCAAAACTAAAAAACGAACCTACCAGTTGTCCAAAAATGTGCATCATCTGTGCCCCCTTGCAGAGAAGGAGAGAAGATACTATGCCCCGCCGTTCAAGTACAGGGGCAGGGTACAATTTTGGCACTGGTGGACACTGGATCCCAAGCTACCCTTCTGTCCAAAAAGGCCTTTGATAAACTAAATTCAGGAAGGGGGGAGAATTACCAAATTCCTCTCACCTCTCTTCCTGGACAACTTCAGAACTTTGACTGTAAGGAAATTCCCATCGAGAGGACTGCGGATTTGAACATTAAAATTGGGCGACACAAGGTGAAGCACCCGGTCATAGTTGTGACTCCAGAGGGCACCCCTTGTTTACTAGGGAATGACCTCCTGCAAAGGTTGTCACCCCTAATAGATTGTGTAAACAAGGTCCTCTGGACCCAGACTAGCCGACCAATAAAATTGAAACAGAGTGTCAACAATGTTAGTTTAAACGGCACCTGCCACATGGGTGAACAAAAATCTGACCAAGTAGAATTTCACTTCCAGAACAACCAAATTTCAGATGTGACATTAATAGCAGTAGGACAACAGACTGGTGATGGGGGGGGGGGGGGTCCTCTCTATTTCTGAAAATCAACCTTCCTTCCAGTTTAAGGGGGCATTCCACACTGGAAGGAAACACTCTGAAATTCTTTACCAATCCACAATCAGACATTCCCACTCCTATAGTCCAGAAAGATGAGAAATCAGCTCAGAGTCTGGCTGATATTCAGCAAATTGGAGAACAGTTGTTCATCCCTGTTCAGTTAAATGAAAGGAAGGACTCTGTTCTCGCCTGAGTTTGTGTGAACAACGGTAAGAGCTTCATCAGCGAAGCCATGTTCCGCCAACTCCCAAAAGATCCAGCCATTCCCACATTTCGACTCATAGACAAATGGGAAATGGATCCGGAAACATCCAATTCCAAACATCTCCTGCCAAGCAGGTGCATGCTCAAAATCTCCATAGGCAACAAGAGCATAGTCCAAAATTGTTGGGTCGTGCGAGACGTCACCGCCACCTTTTACTTAGGCAGTGACATTCTCAATCACTTTGCCATTAGTTTGGACCCAATAAACTTCAAAGCTTGGTCCCGATTAGCAAATAATCCCATGGGCTTTGATGAGCCAGAGAAAGCATTAAGGTCAGCACAATTGCTGCCTTATGCAGTTGAAATTCAGATTGGAGAGGAAGTCACCATCCCAGAAAGGACCAGACAATTCTCCCTGGAAGTGAAAGTTAAAAGAGGACAGAAATTGAAAAACCCTGATGCCTATATTCATCTAAATTCAAAGAGAGGGGCGTTATGTAAGGGTACATCATCCAGAAATAAAAGAACTTTTGACATAAAAATATATAAATAAGGGTTTCCATTGGGTATCCCATACTAGGCATTGACTTAGGTGGAGTGCTGGATTGAAACCACTTACAGATGCAAAAATCGTATATGCAAAAATAAAATTTAATCTGTGTGTATGTTTGTCCGGCTATACAAATCCACAGCGTTAACCCACTGCCATCAAATGTTGTATGCAAAAAATGTACTCCGTAGACCCCCTCATTTACTGATACTCACCCCGATTCACTGTAGGTACTAGAAGTGTCTGAAGCAAAATGTTCGATATGTAGGTTATTCCTTTAACATTTATTACTACTGTATACAGTTCAAAAGTGTTTATTAAAGCAGTGTTACAGGGAATAAAAAAAGATTTTTTCATTTTTTATCACACCACTAATATGGGAAATGGCAAGGTTACAGTTTACTTAGTTCATTCACGAGAAGAGAGCACAATCAATATATCTTTCTTGGACATTTTCTCAAATGTGCTGAAGCCATTAAGTGACTGAAACATGCCACACAAAAAAGGAACATCACTTGGAAAAGCTCCATCTGATGCAAAGCGAAAATCAATATTAAGAGCTTCTGAAACACAACAACAAACAGCAGCACGACTTGCCGACCAGAGGACCAGAGCAACTTTCTCCAGGGCAAATGAGATGCCACAGCAAACTGAAGCAAGACTTTTTGACATGAGGACAAGAGCAACATCCTCCAGGGCACAAGGGACACCACTCAATAAGGACACAGGCAATGCCGGCTACCCCACCTAGTAATAACACCTATTATTGCAGCACTTAGAAGTTGAAAAAATCCAACTTAAAGTGCTACATAAAACAGGACTGTTATTATTATTATTATTATTATTATTATTATTATTATTTTTTTTTTTTTTTATTTATTTTTTTTATCTTCATCATCATTATCTTTATCTTTAAAAGCAGGAGCATGGCATTGTGGATGATGTGTTTTGGCTCCAGGTTTCCCTGGATAACCTAGATGATGTCACTGATTGTGTGGATGTCCAGCCTGTATATGGTACATGTATGCTTATAGGGAAGGACAGCCACTACTGTACTTGCCTCAGTGCTGCTAATTGCTAACAAATGCACCATCTGAAATTACAGTGATTTCCATCAGGGCAACCATTTGCAATTGATAGGGGGTCATTCCGAGTTAGGAGTTAAGGGGAAAACGATGCCGGAAAAGGATTACCGCCATTGTTTCCTGTTACGGACTATTCTGCCCTACCAGACCGTTATTTACGGCGCCGTAAAGTACGAGGTCGTAAATAGCGGTCTAATGGCGCGCGCCCGAAATTAGCGGCATGGCGTAAACCGGAGCTGATCCCAAGTAATGCGGACATGCAAAAAACGGCCTCCAGAAGGCCGCAAAGTACCTTACCGGCATGGAGTAAATAACGACATCGCCGAGAAGGTGTTAAGAACCATGAGCAGTGTTTCCAAGAGGCACAGGTGCACTCAATCAGCACAGGTGGAGGCAATGGAGTCTGGCACAGCACAAAAAGAGCACACCCACACACCACACCCCCTTCCACACTAAGATGATACCAATTGTAGCAGCATTCCTGGAGCTGGAGGCCCTGCTTGCAAGGCAGCAACTACAACAACAGCAACAACAACAACCACAGCCCCCACCACAGAGGATACACAGGAGGAGAAGGAGGGTGAGACAGGCCCAGCATGCCCTACCGGTGCAGCCACCATTACCACGCCGCCAGCCCCCAATCCCCCACATCAGAGCCACCCCCTTCAACCTCACACCAGAGCAGATCCACACCCTGTACCAGCTTGACTGGGACACCATTACCACCATAATGGACCTGATACATGACGATATAGTGAGCCTCATAGGAATCAGCACTGCCATCCCCCCTCTACTGAAGGTAGTGTCTGTGCTCCACTTCCTTGCCACAGGCACCTACCAGCATACAGTTGGACACATGCATGGCATTTCACAGCCCATATTTTCCCGGATAATCAACCAAGTGCTGGATGCCCTCCTCAACCACACAAGGGACTACATATCCCTACCCCGGACTCCCCAGGAGCTATATGATACAAAAGTTGCCTTCCATGCACTTGCAGGCATGCCAAGTTGCTTAGCTGCCCTCGAGTGCACCCATGTTGAATTGGTGGTCCCGCATGCCATGGAGGTGCCGTATCGCAACCGCAAGCAATACCACTCCATCAACGTCCAGATGGTGTGTAATGCCAGTAAAGCCATCACACATTGCAAGGCCCGATACCCCGGATCAACTCATGACTCCTTGGTCCTGCGGAACTCCACACTACCACGCTACATGGAGCGACATGCCGGACGACGTGCCTGGCTGCTTTGTGAGTAACCTGAATGGTCCATGGCAGTGCATTGGGGCTGTGAGTATGTTGGCTGCCTACTTCACCTGGCTGGGAAAGGGGGGGGAGATGCCTAGTTCACCTGGCTGGGAAAGGGGGGGGTGCCTACTTCACCTGGCTGGGAAAGGGGGGGGAGATGCCTACTTCACCTGGCTGGGAAAGGGGGGGGGTGCCTACTTCACCTGGCTGGGAAAGGGGGGGAGATGCCTACTTCACCTGGCTGGGAAAGGGGGGGATGCCTACTTCACCTGGCTGGGAAAGGGGCTGGGGGAGATGCCTACTTCACCTGGGTGGGAATGTTCACGCCAGTGCACGATGTGCACCTCACAGAACACTGTGCCCCAAGGCAAGTGACACGGTACATGACTACCTAACCACACAGTGATGATTTAGAGCCGACACCTAACACAACATGACTAACAGGAAACCTGCCCAAATACCACAACACATGCCATACTCATCGGCGGCCTTTACACACCGTACGGGCATCCTGCACCATGCAGTGCAATAGCACCATGTCACAGACTCCTGCATCTCACCACACAGGACAGTCATCCCTGGGAGTGCATAGAAGTGAGTCCAACAGGGATCCCACAGCGTGTGACTGGTCCTGCACACCCATAGGATTGCTGCAAGTAACCATGGCACAGATCAGTGCAGAATGATGAGTATGCTACTAACTACAGGCAACCCCCCGTCACCAAAACTTGCACAACACATCAATGAATGCAGTCCAACACTGCTGCATGCATATACGATGCACATGCAAAAAGACGTGAGTGCACACAATAACCCATCATGAAGAAGCTACCCCCTCCATCGTTCCATTGCACAGGACACATAGCCGGGCCAGTAATGTAGTGAATGCATCCTGGGACATGTGTGTATGTCCAGTAATCACCTGCTGCCATGTAAGACTAGTACAGTTCTCCACCATGAATTTACAAACACTTACCTTCATTCCACCCTTATGCAGGTGAGGCTGGCTACCCTTTGAAGCCGTGGCTCATAACCCCGGTCCACAACCCACAGAACAGGCACGAGGAGGACTACAATAGATCCCATACCCGTACACGGGTGGTGATAGAGCAGACCTTTGGCCTGTTGAAGGCACGATTTCGCTGCCTCAGCCGGTCGGGTGGGGCACTCATCTACAGCCATGAGAAGGTGTCCAAGATCACCATGTCATGTGTAATGCTGCACAACATGTGCATCTGTCGGAACGTGCCACTGCCCCCTGACGTGGAACTGCTACCACCAGATGATGATGAGGGGGAGGATGAAGGAATGGCAGGATGTTAGGAAAGATTTCGTAATTGTGGGTAATTTTCCTTCCATGTGGCAACCCCTAAATTTTTTGCTGTTGTTTTTCACCTTGTTCGCGACTTTGCCAGAGAAGTGCAGCCTTCTGCCGCACTCCTCTGGGCTTTTGCTCCATTCTTACAGGGAAACTGACATGCCCTTAAGACAGTCAGTACCGGGAAACGCTGTTTTCCGTAGTTTCTTTTATCATGTTGCGGCTTTCGTGCAACATGACACAAGAGGGCACTGTAAGCTAAGTTACTGCTCTCTTGGGTCTCTAGCCTTCTGCAGGCCCTAGATACTCTTTTTGGATTGTAACTGATCGGTGCAAGTGATTCACGGACGGGAATGGTGGCAGCGATCGTTTCTTGTGTTTTGAGCTCCTTTTGGCGTTTTAAGCGCGTTTCTCGCGCTTAGCCCAAAATGGTGGCCTGTCTCCCAAAATGGCCAGACCATGAGGCTCCTTTGTCCTGTCCGCTGACCGTCTTGCTCCCTTCACCTTCCCCAGGTCGAGCCGACCCGGGGCCTTTCTTATTTGGGCATGTACTTTCCCGCAAAACACAGATGCTTTTGCGGGCTTCTACAGGCCTTGTGTGTGCCTCCAGGATGTCTGGTCCCAATACACATCCTGGGTGCCAGAGAGTCTAGGGTGGTGTGATTGCCTGGGACCACCGTGGTCCGTGATAGGTCCATGTATGGTGTGAGTGTTGATGAGCGGATCTCCCATTGGGTCCCCTCCGTTTTGGCGCGAAGGGAACCGTGGATAAGAGGGGGCTGGAAACACCACTACCATGTCGATCTCCTGAGTTCTCACGAACGAAGGAATACAGGAGCCAAGAATCCTGCAACCAAGAGGCTGAACCGAGGAATCGCTGGTGACCCGCTGAAGGACTGCTCCTCTGCACTGCTGTCGCCTTGTGAAACCCTTTTTACCTCTGATCGAACCAGAAGGCCTGTACTGGTACTTCGACCCTTGGAATAGCGGGGACAGCTATTCTCGGCATCTTCACCATCTCCTGCTCGTAAGCCTTCGGAAGCGTCTCTGGGCCATCCAGCAGACTGACCAGCCTACACAGGAGTCTTGCTCTGTAACCGCCGCCAGGTTGTGTTGTATTTCTAGTCCTTGTCACTCTCACACGATTCGTACACTTGGCGTTCCCAGGTCTGAAGTGAGTAGTGTACATTTGGCTGAGATACACACGGCCGCTCCGTTGCCCTGCTGTGGTAACAAACTGTGCGGGTTCACTTCGTTTGGGACATCTTTAACTCAACTCTGCTGCTGCAGAATCAACACGACGACGAGACGTCCCCTGCTCTCCTGAAGCTGCCCGCGACTGAAACTGACGCGGAGAAGCCTGGGTCTGCTTGCATCGGGGACCGGTGAGTAGCATAGCTAGGAACTGGTCGCCCTCCTGCAGGAGCCCATAGCTTTTTCCCCGCTGTGTCAACACAGCACGCCTTTCCGTACTCGCGCTCTGCTTCTGCCCACAGTGGAGGCTGCGCTTGAGTCACGGAACTCTGTTCTTCTTCATTTGTGCACTAAACTGAGCTGCCTGATTCCCCCGAAGAGACTCCCCTTTTTGCCCTTTGGCACCAGCGTGTGCAGGTACTTTTGAGCACAAGGCTACACTCTTCGTAGGGCTCGGACTTCCTTTTAGTTAGGTCCCTCTGAAGGCGGACTGGGTCTAAGCATTATTTCGCACTGCCTGTTTTCCTTCCCTTTTAGGTGGACTACACATTTCGTGCATCTAACGCTATAGACTTGTTTGTATTTGTATATATATTGTATTGGTATGGTATGTGTTGGTTTACTAGAGTTGTATTGTGATTTCTCGCTACGGTCATTGTTTTAAAGGCCTTGGAATAAATGTGTATATATTTTTAATATAACACCTGTTTGGAGTAGTTTGTAAGTGTCCTTGCTTTGTGTCCTCATTGCGGGCTTTCAGTCACCCACACCCCTCTTGAGACCTAGTCTTGACCGCCGCGATCGCTACCCTGATTGGTCTGGCTTGTCCAGAGGTTACCCTGTTCCAAGTAATTAGGTTGGCCTTCTGAACTTCTGCGCCGCCAGGACAGAGTTCAGAAATCCATCTTAACAAATTGGTGTACAGCGGTGGGATACGACTGAAGGTATCCAGTGTTGCGCACAAACTAAGGCATTTCAAGTTATTCCTACCAGGACACGTAGTGAATTGTTGTAGTATAACTTTAAAAAGGCCATAGTCCTATCTAACAGTATGGAAACAAATACCTTGTTAACTTTAAATGCTTCCAAATCAGAAACATTGAAAAAGATGTGTGCGGAGAGAGGTGTTTCCTCTCAAGGCAGGAAATTGGATATGATCCAAAGAATCGTGGCGTGGCAAGAAGCGCAGCTTGACGCTATAACTTCTGAGGACAGTGCGGAAGGAGGTGGGGCTGCTCTCACTGGTAGAACCGACGGTTCTGCCGCTGCACTGATCCACCGCGACCATGAGGACAGGGAGGATGAGATGTCTAATGTTTCCTCTGCCAGTGCTGATGGGGAGGCTATGCTTGAATTCAAGAAGCAAGAGCTGCGGTTTAGGCAGAAGGAGCTTGAATTCAGCATAGCCAAACTAAAAATCGAACATGCAGAAAAACAGAAAGACAGGGATCACCAGTTGGAACTGGCCAAGCTTCAGGTTGCAAATGGGTCCAAGGGTCCTGGACATGGGTCTGGGGCATCCTCTCATCCACGGTTTCTGAAAGATCTGCTCAGTGTGTATGAGGAAAGGAATGACATTATGGACTGGCTGAATGCGTTTGAGTATGCATGCGAAGTTCAACAAGTTGACAATGCTGATAAGATTGCCTGGTTACTCAGCAGACTGCCCCATTCTGGCTGTAGTACCATTATGGAAATGTTGAAGGCTGAGTGAGCTGATATCGCAATGTTAAAGCAAACTCTCATTTTAAAGTTTGGGAAGACTCCGGCCCAATATTTGAAACGATTCAGAGAGTATAAGAAAAAAGAAGGTGGTACTTGGCTATCTTATGTAACTGAATCCTTAAAAAACTTAACTGGCTGGGTCGAAGGTTATAAGGTTTCTACCTTTGAAGGCATGATAAATCTTGTCATGCTGGAACACATTTTTGCATCTTCTTCCCCGGAGCTTAAGCAGCATTTGGCTGATTCGAAGGAGATAGATCCTAAGAAACTGGCCATTGCAGCAGACTTATGGGTGTCACATCGAGTGTCCCATAAGGACAAAACTCATCCTGGTAAGCAGGAGGAAGGGAAAAAGTCCAAAGATAAGGAGGGTGGAGAATATGATAAATCTTCTTCTCAAAAGGGCCACAAAAAGAAAAATAAGGGTAAGACACAAGAGAACTCACAGGGTAGTGGAGGTCAGCCTCCGAAACAGAACTCTGGCTACAATAAGCCTCCCTATGTAAACAGACCCAATGGATCTTGTTTTGCTTGTGGAGCAACTGACCACGTCAAGGGGGATCCCCAGTGTAAGGTTAGACCTTTGGGGGTCCACTCCGCTAATCTGGCCTTCTCCTCCTACGAGGAAGAAGTGATTACAGGAGCATCCTTCTCCTCAGACTCATTTCCCAGCGGGATAGAAGCTGAGGTAGTTTTAGTTTCCCTGGGATCCTGGGAGCCTAAAGTCGCAGAGGCTTATGCTAGGATTCCAGATAATACCAAGCACTACTTTAAAGACAGTGTGCTGATCAATGGAGTAGATATTCCAGCTCTTAGGGATAGTGGATGCAGTCGAACTGTAGTGGATTCTACCTTGGTAGACTCAGAGGAAGTTGCCAGAGCTACTCTGATGCCCACTAAGTTGGCTGACGGCCCACTCCGTATGTTCCCAGTAATACCTAAAAATCTTACTTTAAATGGTACAGCAGTCAGGATTCCAGTGAGCATTCAGAGAAACGTCCCAGGAAAGGTCTTGTTAGGTAATGATCTCAGAGCTTTAGGGCTCGTAGGAGACACTGCCGAAAGACCCTACATACGGTCTCAAGCACGGGCAGCATTGGCCAAGACCAATACACCGCCCCAGCCGAAGGGGAAACCCAAGGCGAAAGGAGTAAACAAGTCAAGTCGAGGGAAAGAGAATATTCCCCCGAGCTCGCCTACCACTGCGGTGGAGGAAGTTGGTCAATCGCCCGGGCCTGACGAGGAGGTGGCGATGCCTGAAGTATTTGACCCCAACGACCATCCTGAAATAAAAGACTTGTTAGTAGAAGGTGGTCCTGATAGGGATGAATTCAGTAAAGGCCAACGTGAGTGCCCATCTCTGGAAGTCCTAAGGAGACAGGCCTGCTCCCAGCTTGAGGGTGAACCTCCTGGGACGCATCGGATTTATTGGGAAGGTGGACTCCTGTATAGTGAGCCCACAGAGTCTACAGAAGGAGACCATAGGAGGTTGGTGGTTCCCCTTGCTGTTAGGCCCTTCCTCCTGCAGTTGGCGCATGAAGTGCCCCTTGCTGGTCACCTTGGTATTAAGAGGACCAAGCAAAGGTTATCCATGCACTTCTACTGGCCCAAGATGGGGGTGCAAGTAGAAAGTCACTGCAGGAGTTGTGCCTCCTGCCAGTTATCTGGTAAGGTTGGCTCGACAATCCAAGCTCCATTGGTACCACTCCCCGTTGTGGGAGTACCATTCAAAAGGGTAGGGATCGACATCGTTGGTCCCCTTGACCCGCAAACATCCTCAGGCAATAGGTTTATCCTGGTGCTGGTCGACCATGCAACCAGATATCCTGAGGCCATCCCATTGAAAACTGTAACTGCCAAGTCAGTTGCAAAAGCGTTACTTGGCATATTTACTAGGGTTGGCTTCCCTAAAGAAGTTGTGTCGGATCGTGGCAGCAACTTTATGTCGAAGTATATGCAGGCTATGTGGAAAGAATGTGGGGTCACCTACAGGTTCTCTTCTGCATTCCACCCCCAGACCAATGGTCTGGTGGAACGTTTCAACAGAACGTTAAAGAGCATGATTGGGGCTCTGGAAGAACCTCAGAGAAGAAAATGGGATCTTTTTTTACCATGCTTACTGTTTGCCTACCGAGAGGTACCACAGGAGGGTGTTGGCTTCAGCCCCTTCGAACTTCTGTTCGGTCATCCTGTACGGGGACCCTTAGCCATAGTCAAAGAGGGATGGGAGATGCCCACTCCCCCTGTTACTACCAACGTGGTAGATTATGTGCTAGGGCTCAGAAAACGGATGGTACTTCTGATGGGCTTGGCTAGTGATAAATTGAAGGCAGGACAAGCGCTGGTGAAACATTGGTACGACCAGAAAGCTTCCCTCATGAACTTTACACCTGGTCAGCAAGTCCTGATCATGAATCCCATAAGGCCTTGAGCTTTACAGGACAAATGGTCAGGCCCTTACACAGTGGTGGAGCCCCTGGGTGAGGTTAACTATTTTTTTTTTAAACTTTGGTTTTATTGGCATTTTAAAGAATATAACAAGCAGGCTACGTATGTAATCACCAATCGTTCACGATGCACTTGCCCAGCAAACTCCCCTCCCACCCACCCTCCCGCCCCCCCCTTCAAAGCCCCCTCCCCCCACCCCTCGTTTTACCAACTTGAACCATGACATAGGGAGATTTGGACTTTTCTTTTGCGTCCTTTACTTGGTAGTGAGTGTGAGCGTCGGCGTTTTTTGGTGGCCGATGGCCGGCCGAATGTCCCCGGGCCGTGGGCGCCCATCCCGTCCATAAGGTCCCTGGTACTTTTTGGTACAGTCTTTCGGCTTAGTCCCCCCGAGCCCCGCTCGGCTCCCCCTCAGGCTTCAGTGCACATCCCATCCCCAGGCCTCCCTTACCCCCTGCCAATTTTCAAGGAATGACCCAGAATCATTGTTCACCATGGCCGTTAGTTTGTCCATTAGAAACAAGTTTTTCAATTTCTTTAGCCAGTCAGCCTTGGACGGGGTCTCCGGGCTCTTCCAATTCTGTGCCAATGCCAGTCTCCCCGCCCGTAGCATCGTTTCCCACATTCTGGGGTATCTGTAGAGGTCCGAGGTCTCTGGCGGGAGGCCCAACAGCACCGTCAGGGGGTCCTGGGGAAGCAGTTCCTCTGTGACCTCAGCCATCCAGCCCCTCACCTCTGCCCAGTATGCCTGCACCTTCGGGCAGTGCCACCACATGTGGCCTCGTGAGCCCCTCTGGCCGCAGCCCCTCGGGCAGTCGGGGGACACCGCCGTAAACATTTTAGACAGTTTCACAGGGTCCCTGTGCCATCCCTGCAGAATCTTAAAGTTATGTTCCATATCTGCCGTGTACAAATTACCGTGAAAAGCAATTTTGAAGATCCTTGCCCAAGCGTCTTCCGAAATCACCTCTCCTGCGAGATCGTTCCAATATGAGCGAAAGCCCCTCCGTTCTACCAAATTCACAGTGTTGAGGATTCTATACATTCCGGAGACGGCTCCCTTTCTAGAGGTCGCCATATCAAGGAACTTCTCAAAGGGGGTCAACTGCCTCCTCAAGTTCTCTCCCCATGATTGGTCGCCGAGGATTCCCTTCAAGCGTAGATACTCAAACACGGAAAGGGACCCCCGCCCAATGGCGTCCCTTAGGTCCTCATAGGGCAGGAACTCCCCCTCCCGGAATAGCTGTCCCACCCATTCCAGACCCGAATCAGACCATGCCTGTGCCTTGGAAAAACCCCTGTTTCCTAATCTGAATGGGTGTCCCCAGAGAGAGGACATTGGGGATGGCCACGTCGTCAGGTGCGCCGTCTGGGGGCCCTCCCTCCAGACTGCCCAAAGGACGCCCAAGGTGGGATGGGATTTCAATCTGTTCGGGATGAACCTGTGTGGCGCCCAGAGAAGATCACGTACCTTGAGGGGGTGAGCGTCCATGTCCTCCAGGTAAGACCAGTAGGTGCCCATCCCCTCCCTTATGTGCTCCAGGAGGACTCGCAACTGGGCGGCTCGGAAATAGAGCTGGAAGTCAGGCAAGCCGAACCCCCCCTCCTCCCTCGGCAGGGTCAAGACCGCCCTCGCAGTCCTCGGGGTCCTACCCTGCCAGATAAACTCTCGGACCGCCTTCTGTAGTGTCCTCATGAGGTGGTCGGGAATGTTGGATGGGAGAGAGGTAAAGAGATACAGTAGGCGCGGTAGCACGTTCATCTTTACTGCCGTCATGCGGCCGTACCAAGACAAGATCATAGAGCTCCACCTCCTGAGGTCCCTAGTAATGCTAGCCAGGGCCGGTTCATAGTTAGCGGGGGACAATTGGGATAAGTCTCTGGTGAGGAGGACTCCCAGGTAGCGTATGGAAACCCTGCCCACTGTGATCCCATGAAATATTCCCACGGGGTCCAGAGCCGGGTCGTTTACCCGCATGGGGAGAAGGACCGATTTGGAAGTGTTAATCTTTAGCCCCGAGAAGTGCCCAAATGCGTTCACCAGGGACAGGAGGGGGGGGAGGGAGGCGCCGGGGTCCACCAGGTACGCCAGGATGTCATCGGCGAACAGGGAGAGCTTGAATTCCACCTCCCCCCTCATTATCCCTCTGATCCCCGGGTGCGACCTCACCGCTATGGCCAGGGGTTCCATCGTAAGGATATACAACAGGGGGGACAGTGGACAACCCTGTCTCGTGCCCCGTGAGAGGAAGAAGGGGTCAGACAGCCTGCCATTCACTTGTACCCTGGCCTTCGGAGCTCTATAAAGAGCCGTCACCCAACCCCTGATGTGTGCACCGAATCCCATTCTCTGGAGGAGTAGCTCCATATATCGCCATTCGACCCGGTCGAACGCTTTCTCCGAGTCCAGAGAGAGGAGGCTCGCGTCAAGGTCGGAGTTCTGGGCGTGGTGGATCAAGTTTATAGTTTTACGGATGTTGTCCGAGCCCTGCCTGCCCCTTACAAACCCCACCTGGTCCCCATGGATCAGTGCCGGCAGAATCTTCTCCATCCGTTTCCCAATGATTTTGGCAAGGACCTTGACATCGATGTTTAGTAGGGATATAGGGCGATATGAGGAACATTCAGTGGGGTCTTTACCTTCCTTGGGAAGGACGACAATTATGGCCTCCATCATGGAGTCCGGGAGGGTCCCCCCCTCTAATACTGCATTGAAAACTTTTACTAAGTGTGGGGCCAGAGTAGAGCGGTACCGTTTATAGAAGGACACTGTGAAGCCATCTTCCCCGGGGGAGGTCCCCGCCTTCATCCCACTAATAGCGTTACCCACCTCCTCCTCGGTCACCTGCCCCTCCAGTCCCTCGGCCATCTCCCCGGACAGGGCCGGTATCCGGACCGAGTTGAGAAACCCCTCTATCTCCTCGTCCCGCCCGTCATATTCCGAGGTATAGAGTTTTTCATAATATCTCCGGAAGGCCTCTCCTATGTGGGGAGTGTCATAGCCCGTGGTCCCCTCCTCGCTCCTCACTGCCTTTACCATTCTTTCCCTCTGGACCTCCCTCAGTTTCCAGGCTAGGATTCTGTCCGCTTTGTCCCCCTTTTCGTAATACTTCTGCTTGACCAGTTGGAGGCTCCGCTCCGTTTTGTGTAGGAGGAGGTCTCGCAGCTGGAGCCGATAATCGGTTAGCGATTCGAGCCGACCTTGATCCGAGGGGGCCGCTCGGGGCCCCACCGGTTGGAGTTGGGCAATTTTCCCCCTCAGGGCTTTCTCCTGGGCTTCCCTCCCTCTTTTGGCCTGAGCGCTCATTTTGATGAGAAAGCCCCTTAATGTGGCCTTGAAGGCGTCCCATAGGGTGTGTGGGCCCACCTCGCCATTGTCATTAAATTCAAAGAATTCCGTAATAGCCTCTAGCACCTCCTGGGCACGGACCTCATCCCTCAGCAGGGAATCGTTACATCTCCATCTCCCTCTGCGGTCGCTTAGCCAGCCTCTTGCAATGGTGGTTCGAACCAGGTCGTGGTCCGACCATGGGACGGGGTCGACCTTGTGGCCCGAGACGTATGGGTGCAGGGACTCGTCCACCAGGATGTAGTCAATTCTAGAAAAGGACGAGTGGGTGGACGAATAATATGTGTAGGAAGGTGTACCCGTTCCGGGGGAGGGGAGTGTGTCCACCAAGCCCAGCTCTGTGTTAACCTTCCGGAAGGACCGGGCCATGTGGACATCCGTGGGCCTGGAGAGCTGAGGGCCAACACGCCTTCTGTCTGAGTCGGGGTCGATTACCATGTTGAAATCGCCTCCCACCACCAACCCCCCCCGGACAAAGAGCTTGAGTTTCTCCGCCACTCGCTCCCAAAACTGGGCCTGGCCCTCATTTGGACCGTAAATCCCCGCCAGGGTGAGCGGGGAGCCCTGCAGGGATCCTCGCACCAGCAGGTATCGGCCTTCCGGGTCCTTCACTATTTCCTCTTTTACAAAGCCCACGTTTCTCCCCAGTAGGATGGCCACCCCCCTCTTCTTGGCCCCGTGGGACGCACAGAACACCTCTCCTATACCTCCCCCCCTCATCGTGGGTTCCTTCCCTCTTGCCCAGTGAGTCTCTTGCAGGAAGAGGATATCAAGACCAGCCCTTCTGAATTCTCTAGAGACCAGGGACCTCTTCGTGGGGGTGTTCAGGCCCCGTACATTGAGAGTGCCCACCCCCAGGGCCGGCAGACCCTCAGCCGTCATCTAGCGGCTCCACTCTCCGTGTCGGCTCACCTACACCACCCTTGTTTGGATACTCCCATGGTTGAATCCTTTGCACCCCCCCCTCCCCACCCCTTCCGGAGGGCCTGTAACTATTCCCCAACTGCCCCCCGGACCCCCCCCAAACTGAAACCCCCCAACTCCCGCGTTGACCCCCTCCCCCCTCCCCGGCGTCCAGCCAAATTGTCCCGCCATATCTGGCTTTTGGCCGAACCACCAGCCCGCTCCCCTGGCCGGGCCGATCATTTTGTAAGCTGTTCCTCCTGAGCCCCCCGGGCCCCCCAGGGCCCCACCCCTTTAATACATCCCATATACTTGCTGTTCGTCGGGGCGTAGTAATCGGTACAACCACATGCACCGAACTGTGCTGTCCCAACCTGTGTGCAGCGATCCCTTTCCTAGTCATCCGGGTCTCTCCCCTCCCCGTCTTTAGCCGGTGATGGCGTATTCATTTTTCTGAACTTTCGTGCGCCGGTTCGCCTCCTCCTTTCCCCCGACGGGCCGGGTCCACTAGGTCCTGCCCTCTCCGGCCCCGACGGGCCCCTCCGGTCATTCGTGTCCGTCGCATATTCCAGCAGGGCTCCCCGGATGTCCTCTTCCGTGACCAGGGTAGTTCTTTGGCCCATGTATTCAAAAGTCAGGGAGAAGGGGTAGCCCCATCTGTATCGCACTCCCTTCTCCTTGAGTAACTGCGTGAGCGGGCGGCACATTCTCCGCTTGGCTAGCGTGTAGGCGGAAAGGTCTTGGAATATTGAGACCTGGGCATTGTTGTAGGTGATATTTCTGGCCTTCCTGGCTTCCTCCAGCACCTTCGTTTTTTCCGAATAGTAGTGGAACGGCACCAGTATCGACCGGGGGCCCCCCGGTCTGCCCCCCGCCCTATGCACCCTGTCGAACATAGGTTCTGTGGTCATCTCTTCGGCGAATAGGAGGGTGATGATGTCCCGCACTGCTCTGATGACGTCCCTCTCTGTCTCTCCTTCCAACTCCGGCACCCCGAAGATTCTGAGGTTATTCCTTCTCTCCCTATTCTCAAAATCGTCCATCTGTCGGGCTCTCTCCTCTTCTCTCTTTTCCAGGGCCTCCAGCCTCACCTTAAATTGTATGTCTTGGGTCACTGATGAGGATTGATTGGACTCAACCTGGAGTAGTCTGTCCTCGACCTTTTCCACCCTCTGGTCCATTTTCTCGAGTTTCTGGGCTATGTCAGAGCGCATGTCCCTGATTTCTTGTAGGATCGAGGCGAAGCCCCTCTCCATAGCTGACGGGGGGGGCCGCATCCTCCGGCTGGGCCATGGTTCTTTTGAGGCCCGAACCGTTGTTGCCCCTATTGGCTTCTTGAAAGCGGTACCCCTGCAAAGTCTCTCTCCAACTCATCCGGTGTATGACCCGAGGGCAGGGGGTCCGCCTTTTGCGCCCCCTTCGGGGGGGGGAGGGGAGGCCTCCTCGGCACGGGCCGCAGGCGCTTCCGTGAGATGGGCCCCGCACCGGGGAGAAAGCTTCACCTCACTGAGGGCGGGCACACGCCCCACCGTCTCCCGGCGGGGGCCTCACACCCTATATCGAGGTCACTGTGGCCAGCCGGGGCCCGCCCTTGCTTTTTTTTTAAATTTTTTTTTTTTTTTTTTTTTTTTTTTAATTTTTCCACCGGGGGGGTCGTGGAAGCGGCCGCCCCCGTGGGACCCGATCCTTGGGGCCCTCAACGGGGGGGTTGCAGCTCCTGTCCCCCTGTCCCCCTTACACTTAGGACTGATCCCCACAGTGGGGGGGGATCCTTCCGGGCGGGCACTCGCCCCACCGTCCCTCAGCGGGGGCCACTCACCCGGGTAGTAGCTTGAGGCAGGAGGGGGGCCGGTGCTCGAGCGCGCCCCCTCACCTTCGATCCCCGGCTCGAATCCACGGACTCCCCCTGGGGGCCCGCTCCAGCCGCCCGCGGATCCACGGCCTCGACGGGCGAGGAGGGGCCCGTCCTCCGCAGCGGCCGGGCCTGAAGGCGCGAGAGGGACTCCGGCGCACCCCGACGGGGGTTCGCTCTGGGACCGCGTCGTCCCGTCTCCGCTCCCCGTTCCCAGCGCTGGTCACCGGCTCCAGTCGGGGCTGGCTTGGACTCCGCCCGCCCCTCGCCGCGTGTCGTCCGGAGAAACGCCGGAAGGCTGCGCTGCCCTGCTGGTTCTGCGGCGGGGCGGGCCGCGTATCTCGCCTTCCCGCGGCTCACGCGGGACTCAATCTCGGGCCCCCCGGGGTCTGCCGACTCCGTTCTTTCGCTGCTGGGGTGCCCGGGGGGTCAGCCGGCCGGAAAATGCAGGTGGGGCTCCGGGGGGGTCTCAGGGGGGGGCTCAATACCCTCTGACAGACCGGATCCGGCGGGAGCGATGCGATCAGGCAGCCATTGCCTGTGCGCCCCCTGGTGGCCTCTGAGGTTAACTATTTAGTGGACCTTGGAAGGCCTGGACAGGCTCCAAAAGTATTTCACGTAAATAGGCTGAATGCTTTCGTCCCAAGAGTCTAAATCGCAGCACTGCTACTGGCTTCAGATGTTGAGGAAGAGGAGTCAGAACCTCTCCCCGACCTGTTCCAAAGCGGTCCTTCAGATAGCTCCTTTGAGGGTGTCCAAGAGGCCCCTCACCTGACTTCTGATCAGCAGGCTGAGGTGAAAAGTTTGCTTAGGCAGTTTTCCCCCCTGTTTTCACAGTCGCCTGGTTTGACACCTTGGTGCAAACATAACATAGACACAGGAGACAGTGTACCTACCAAAAGTAGGGGATACAGGATGTCAGACAAAGTACGGTCTTATATTAAGACCGAGGTCAACAAGATGTTAGACCTTGGGGTGATTGAACCCTCTAGTAGTCCTTGTTCCAGCCCTGTGGTTTTGGTTCCAAAGGCAGGCACTTCTGAATTGAGGTTCTGCGTGGATTGCAGGGCTCTGAATGCTGTCACCAAGACAGATGCACACCCCTTGCCTCGAACAGATGAGCTGGTGGGTACTTTGGGTGCCTCCAAGTACCTCAGCACGTTTGACCTCACTGCTGGCTATTGGCAAATAGCTTTAGCAGAACATGCCAAGGAGAAGACAGCGTTTTCTACTCCAGACGGCCTTTACCAATTCAGGGTAATGCCGTTCAGGTTGAAAAATGCACCTGCCACTTTCCAGAGGCTTGTGAATCATGTTTTGAATGGGTTGGACGAATTCTGTCTTGCATATCTGGTCGATATAGCAGTTTTCAATGCCACCTGGGAAGACCATGTGAAACACCTCGGGATTGTGCTCCAGGCTCTTCAGAAAGCACACTTGACCATAAAGGCTAGTAAATGCCAGATTGGACAAGGCTCAGTGGTTTACCTTGGACATGAATTAGGTGGAGGGAGGATACAGCCTCTTCCCAGTAAAGTACAAGCAGTACAAGACTGGCCTACCCCCACTACACAGACCCAAGTGAGAGCCTTCTTAGGACTCACGGGGTATTACCAAAACTTTGTGGCAGACTATGGCACCATAGCTGCCCCTCTGACTGCCCTCACCACTCCGAAGAAACCCAAGAAGGTAACTTGGACCGACGAGTGTGAGAAGGCCTTCAACGGCTTAAAAGACTCCTTGTGCCAGGCCCCTGTCCTCAGGGCCCCTGATTATCAAAGACCTTTTATCGCGCAGACGGACGCCTCTGACACTGGGATAGGAGCTGTACTATCACAAGTAGATGAGAAGGGTAAGGAACACCCTATTGGTTTTATTAGTCGCCAGCTTAAGGACAGAGAGCTCAGATGGTCCACGGTAGAGAAAGAATGTTTCCCTGTTGTGTGGGCCCTACGAAAGCTGAGGCCCTACCTCTATGGGACCCACTTCACTGTGCAAACTGACCATAAGCCCTTAAAGTGGCTGATGAACATGAAGGGGGAGAATCCAAAGTTGCTTAGGTGGTTACATTCTGTAAGCCTCACAAATGGTGGCCTGGCTCCCAAAATGGCCAGACCACGAGGCTCCTTTGTCCTGTCCGCTGACCGTCTTGCTCCCTTCACCTTCCCCAGGTTGAGCCGACCCGGGGCCTTCCTTATTTGGGCATGTACTTTCCCGCGAAACACAGATGCTTTCGTGGGCTTCTGCAGGCCTTGTGTGTGCCTCCAGGATGTGGGCTGGGATGTCTGGTCCCAATACACATCCTGGGTGCCAGAGAGTCTAGGGTGGTGTGAATGCCTGGGACCACTGTGGTCCGTGATAGGTCACTATTGAGCATAAGCCAGGTGTCCAACATAGCAATGCTGATGGGTTGTCCAGAATGTTTAACCGACCTGAACAAGAGACTCATCCAGGGGTGGATTAGTTCCCCCTGTCCATAGCCTGGGAGGGGCGAGTGTTAGGAAAGATTTCGTAATTGTGGGTAATTTTCCTTCCATGTGGCAACCCCTAAACTTTTTGCTGTTGTTTTTCACCTTGTTCTCGAGTGCAGCCTTCGGCCGCACTCCTCTGGGCTTTCGCTCCATTCTTACGGGGAAACTGACATGCCCTTAAAACAGTCAGTACCGGGAAACGCTGTTTTCCGTAGTTTCTTTTATCATGTTGCGGCTTTCGTGCAACATGACACAAGAGGGCACTGTAAGCTAAGTTACTGCTCTCTTGGATCTCTAGCCTTCTACAGGCCCTAGATACTCTTTTTGGATTGTAACTGATCGGTGCAAGTGATTCACGGACGGGAATGGTGGCAGCGATCGTTTCTTGTGTTTTGAGCTCCTTTTGGCGTTTTAAGCGCGTTTCTCGCGCTTAGCCCAAAATGGTGGCCTGGCTCCCAAAATGGCCAGACCACGAGGCTCCTTTGTCCTGTCCGCTGACCGTCTTGCTCCCTTCACCTTCCCCAGGTCGAGCCGATCCGGGGCCTTCCTTATTTGGGCATGTACTTTCCCGCGAAACACAGATGCTTTTGCGGGCTTCTGCAGGCCTTGTGTGTGCCTCCAGGATGTGGTCTGGGGTGTCTGGTCCCAATACACATCCTGGGTGCCAGAGAGTCTAGGGCGGTGTGAATGCCTGGGACCACCGTGGTCCGTGATAGGCCCACGTATGGTGTGAGTGTTGATGAGCGGATCTCCCATTGGGTCCCCTCCGTTTTGGCGCGAAGGGAACCGTGGATAAGAGGGGGCTAGAAACACCACTACCATGTCGATCTCCTGAGTTCTCACGAACGAAGGAATACAGGAGCCAAGAATCCTGCAACCAAGAGGCTGAACCGAGGAATCACTGGTGACCCGCTGAAGGACTGCTCCTCTGCACTGCTGTCGCCTTGTGAAACCCTTTTTACCTCTGATCGAACCAGAAGGCCTGTACTAGTACTTCGACCCTTGGAATAGCGGGGACAGCTATTCTCGGCATCTTCACCATCTCCTGCTCGTAAGCCTTCAGAAGCGTCTCTGGGCCATCCAGCAGACTGACCAGCCTACACAGGAGTCTTGCTCTGTAACCGGCGCCAGGTTGTGTTGTATTTCTATTCCTTGTCACTCTCACACGATTCGTACACTTGGTGTTCCCAGGTCTGAAGTGAGTGGTGTACATTTGGCTGAGATACACACGGCCGCTCCGTTGCCCTGCTGTGGTAACAAACTGTGCGGGTTCACTTCGTTTGGGACATCTTTAACTCAACTCTGCTGCTGCAGAATCAACACGACGACGAGACGTCCCCTGCTCTCCTGAACCTGCCAGTGACTGAAACTGACGCGGAGAAGCCTGGGTCTGCTTGCATCGGGGACGGTTGAGTAGCATAGCTAGGAACTGGTCGCCCTCCTGCAGGAGCCCATAGCTTTTCCCCGCTGTGTCAAAACAGCACGCCTTTCCGTACTCGCCCTCTGCTTCTGCCCACAGTGGAGGCTGCGCTTGAGTCGCGGAACACTTTTCTTCTTCATTTCTGCACTAAACTGAACTGCCTGATTCCCTCGAAGAGACTCCCCTTTTTGCCCGTTGGCACCAGCTTGTGCAGGTACTTTTGAGCACAAGGCTCCACTCTTCGTAGGGCTCGGACTTCCTTTTAGTTCGGTGCCTCTGAAGGCGAACTGGGTCCAAGCATTATTTCGCACTGCCTGTTTTCCTTCCCTTTTAGGTGGACTACACAATTCGTGCATCTAACGCTATAGACTTGTTTGTATTTGTATATATATTGTATTGGTATGGTATGTGTTGGTTTACTAGAGTTGTATTGTGATTTCTCGCTACGGTCATTGTTTTAAAGGCCTTGGAATAAATGTGTATATATTTTTAATGTAACACCTGTTTGGAGTAGTTTGTAGGTGTCCTTGCTTTGTGTGCTCATTGCAGGCTTTCAGTCACCCTCACCCCTCTTGAGACCTAGTCTTGACCGCCACGATCGCTACCCTGATTGGTCTGGCTTGTCCAGAGGTTACCCTGTTCCAAGTAATTAGGTTGGCCTTCTGAACTTCTGCGCCGCCAGGACAGAGTTCAGAAATCCGTTTTAACACAGGACAGCATCACGGTGCCGATGCACAGGAGGGACGTGCCGTGCGGCAATCATTGATCGGACAATTGTTTTGACTCACTAGTCAGCTGAGGGTGTGAGGATGACAGGACATCAGGCACTGGGTGTGGGGATACATGTACACCATGCACTGTGGAACATTAAAAGACACATGCACAATGATCAATGTCCACTCTTTTTTTTTTGGATGATGAACCGGTGTATTGAATGATAAAGTTCTGACGTGTACAACAAAGCCTACACCACCACCCCCCTCCCCCTCCCCCCCAACTCCCACACATACCCTCACCCCTCCCACCCTCCCCCCAACTCCCACACACTCCCTCACCCCCTCCCCCCCAACTCCCACACACACCCTCACCCCCTCCCCCACAACTCCCACACACACACTCACTCCCCTCCCCCTCCCCCACAACTCCCACACACACCCTCACCCCCCCTCCAGCTCCCCCCACAACAACCCCACAATAGTTCAATTGGGGCAACATAGGCTACATGTGTGTGCCGGGATGGTGAATGTGCACTCCCAGAGCCAGGGGGATCCATGTCGTGGCGGCGCAATGTACGCAGTGAACGACGGACCGGGCTGGTCTGGGTGGAGGAGCTTTGTGAAGATGGCTCCTCCCGCTAGGGCTGTGGTGTGGGGTGTGCTGCTTCCAGGGCATCCGCGATCCGGCCAAGGACGTCACAGAGCCGGTTTGTGTTCGCTGTGATCACCTCGCCCAGAGCCTGAAGGTCATTGCGCCACTTCACCCTTGATTCGCGATTGTCCCTGATGAACTCCTCAATGAGGCCTGTGAGATGCTGGGAGCGCACTACATCCATGGCCGATGTGGCCGATGTGCTTGGCAGGCTTGGTATTGGGCCTGCAGGCCTTCGCAGAGATTCTGCAGGGGAAGTAGATACAGGACAGGCAGGTTGTACTCCTTGCCCTGTGAGCCCTGGGGTTTCACTCTCCCCGGAGTCGCTGTGTGCCACCTGGCTGTATGATGGTGTGTCAGGGGTATGGCCAATGTCAATGGTGTCCTCCACGTTGGCTCCCGATATTGATGGGGGGCTGTCTGGCACATCGAGGAGGCACATGGCTGCATTCTCACCAGCCACACTGGACTCCTCAGAGTGCAGCGTGGGACATGTGTCCAGCGGCACTGCAGGCATGCGTAGGGGTGCGGCTGGGGGTTGTGCACCCTCCATGGGGGTTGCTGGAGCAGGTGGTGTTGCCTGTGTTGTCTTCCTGCTTGCAGGTATGCGGCGGTCCCTGACTCTGCCCCTGGAGGTACTGGCCCCGGTGCTTTCCTGGTCCTCGCTGTCATGCTCGCTGCCTGTGGGGGGGGAGAGAGAGACGGCATGAGCAATAATTTGGAGCTCAGCATTTCTACATGCCTATGGTATCACAATGGGATTGCAGCGGTTTATTGACATTTGGGTGGTGAGTGGGACAGTGATCTGGGCTTGGATGGTCAATGCATGCAGATGTGTGGGTCACTCATGTTGGCGGAGTACTGTGATGACTCACATTCACAATGTTTACAATCACTGCCCCGTGTGCCTCACAGATTCGGCCTCTTTGTGTGGTATGGCCCATATGGGTTACAGACTTGCACCTGACATCGGCCTGGGTCCCACTTGTTACAGCATGATTTCATTGAGGGGGGGGTTGCCCAACCATGACGTGACACCTTGCCCAGCCCTTGGCAGTGACTTACGTTAGGAATGCATGTTCTGTCTTGACTCATGACACTCACCTCCATCAGCGGATGACTCTGCACCGCAATCCATTTCTCCAACACCTTCTATGGCTTCTGTGCCCATCATGGCCGCACACGTTTCCTCCCACGGCATCATTTTGATGACTGAACCTGACCCTCCTCCTGTCTCCAGAGCCTGACTTCGGTTTGCCGAGAGGATGGCCCGCACCCTGAGACGGAGGTCATCCCAACGTTTCCTGCAGTCCTTGGTGGTGCGGGGGGTGTTTCCCACAGCACTCACCCTCTGTGCCACCAAGGCCCAGATCTCTTTCTTCCTGACGACGGTGGGCCTCCGCATATCACTGCTGAATACAGTGTCTGCATGTTCGTGCAAAGTGTCGACCAGTACCTGGAGCTCATCCTGGGTAAAGCGCTCCTTTCTTATGCGTGCAGCACCCTTTTTTAATGCTTTGGGCATGACGCTGGTCTCCAAAGCCTATTTCTCTATGATCACTGTATGGCTGGGGGTCCTGTATGGAGAGGATGGCAATGGATTGTGATTTTAAAGATGGCCCAAGATCACACAGTTACACTAGGCTTTGAAAGTCTTGCAGAGAGTTCGAAAAGAGTTTAGAGAGGCTCAGAAAAGTTTAGCCAGGGTGTCCCAGGCTAACCCAGGTTCGAAAGCCGGGGGCTAAATCTACCCCGTACAGTCGGTGGCAAGGGAAGCCAGGCGGAACACGGTACCTTAAGTGGGAAGGATCCTCCAGCGGTGGCAGTTGTTCCTGGCAGCGGGTGCAAGTCTCAGCGTCGTCCAGGGGAAGAGAAGATCTCGACTTGGAGGAAAGCTGAAGGTCGTTGCACTGCCAGGGAAGAAACCAGCCGCGGAGTTTTCCGGTTAAAGGTATTACCCTTTTTTCGCGGTCGTGGTAAAACGTGGTATTCCGGTTGCCGGGGTGCTTGGCACAGGTAAGGCGGCCACGAGATGCGCCGGGAAGGCGAAAAGACGGTGAAACTGGTTATCCCCACCAGTCAAAGGAAGAAGACTCTCCGGCGGGAGATCTCCTCTATCGTTGGGAAAAGTGGTGAGACGGTCCAGCAGGGCTCCACCGGTGGTGTGTCATGGCAGGTCGGCTCAGCTTCTCCCTCGTCGGATTCTTAGGTCCTGTGGCGACTTCTGAAGTTCCAGTCCCCAAAGCCCTGCTTTTATGCAGAAAACCCCCATTCACTCAGCCTAGCTGTCACTCAAACATGCTAAGTGGTGAGCCGGCCGGTTCACCACTTGGGCCAATCAGGATAGAGTGTGACTTGAGTTGCCTAGGCAACTCAGTCCAGGGTGCCTAAATCCCCCTCCACCCCTCCTAAGTACCCCAGACAGAGTGGCACCACTTTGGAGGGCTTCTGTGGAGAAGCCCGCCAAAAAGTGGAACAAAGGGCTTGACTTGGGTTGGAGTCACAGAAGAGAACACAAACGCCATTTTAGAACCGAGTTTTGGCAAAAAATACCAACCGGAGAATTAATAATAATTAAATAAACCGGCGGTATGTTCGAGGCTATCGTAATTAAATAAATAAAGATAGTAGCCTCGAACAATGGGAAAATCCCATAGAGAAATATTCGCGGTTGAATATAAAAAGTAGTATCCACTGTCACCAGCCAAAACTCGATCAGGCGGGATGGAGACGTGCCCCCTAGACTAACAGACCCCAGGGCAATCGAATTGCCCCAGCCAGTACGTCCACAATATGATGGTTTGTACTGGTTCTGTTCAGAATTCAAGACTAGTAAAGTCAATGGTGACTTTACATGCCCTGGGAGACAGTAGTCAGTCCCAGGGTATGGAGTCTATACTGGGGGGTCACTATGACACCCCTGTGTTACTGCACTGAGGGTGCTGTGTAACCCACATCACAAAAACACATGAAGCCCTATGGAGTAAAAGACCCCATAGCCCATTAAACACATCTTGAGTCAAAGGAACACACTCAAATCATGTCCAAGAGTGAGGGTAAAAGAGTCTCACTCTTGGCAGGAGAAAAAATTAAACCCCAAAAATCCAGCAAAGCTGCTGGGGGACTCACTAGGTTAGGAAATTCAGCCTAAACAGAGAATTCTCCCTAACAAACACATAACTCTTTTTTTCTCACCGGAGATGGTAGTTTCAGTGACACATATTACCACTATTTTGAATATAAAATATCCCCAAGATCTGGCCATTCAAAGACATCTGTACACATGCTTTGCATAACCAAGGAGGTACCAGGACTTGCTTTTTAGTATGTGTAAATTATGTATTGTCTGAAAGTTGTTAACACATTCTGCCGACTTGTTGCCAAAATTGGCTTGTTTGTGTGGATGAGGAGTTTTCTGGAACTTGTTGTCTTGGGTTCATTATGCCCCAGATGATTTGTTGCTCCTGTGGGATGTATTAACCCACTTATGCTCTGCCCTGCGGCATCCCTGTGTCCTGGTGGTGCCAGAATCATCAAAATGGCCGCAAAACCCCTATTTGTGCCAAAACCTATGGAAATTGCGCTCTACAAAGCACAAAAAGATGGCTGCCAAATCTACCATGCATGTTGTCAGTGGTGGAACGGAGAGCGCACTGCTGAAACATGTCACTGGGCTGCCCAGCCAGTAAAAATGGAGCCTGCATGAAAAGCAGTGCTTGCTGAAAGAAATCCCGAATCTTGATTTTAAACCTTTTCTTGGTTGCTGAAAATACAGAATTCTGGTCCAAAACACCCACAAACATCCAATCTTCTTGCTGGGTGTCACATGTTATTGAATTCAAAAAATCACTGTGAAATTGCAATATCCTAGAAAGCTGAATTGGTCACAAAAACATTCACAGCCAGTTTGCCTGCCTGTGAAATCGGTCAAACTGTGGGCGCAGTACCAGCGGCTGCCTGAATGACTGTTTCAAAAGCCTGCATTAAAACTGTAAACTTGCACCATTAAGATCTAAGTCTCATATCTAAGTGACCTGTTATCAAGAGTAACCTAGGTTGTAACTATTTAAACTTAATCGTTTAGTGTGTGGAATCAGTGTTCTAGATGTTTGTTTTAAAATTGCAAGCATATTTTAAACAAAGAAAAATGTAACAAAATGACATTTAAAGTAAGCCTGACTACATGCCAAAATCACAAACAACTTCCCCCACAGGGCCAGGCACCTCCCTTCTGCTCTCTAGACCAGGAACTCGCATTCATGTGATGATTAAGGGGGGAGGAGCACTTCGGCTGCTCTGGGAAGGGCACAATTGACTTCCTCCCAGGCAAGGAGATGCTAAACAGGAAGGATCGTAAATGGCCTCTGCCAGAAGGAAGGGGCGGAGATTGCTTCTGAGCTGCAAGAAGGAGAAGGAGGTGGGGACAGACAACATTTGTTGATTCACAATGGACCAAAAGCATATTTCTAAAATGACTGATAATTTACTGTGTACAATTGTAAAAAATATGGAAACCCCGGACTTCTGAACCTAAATTTTGGCTGCACATTTTAAGAGGAGCCAGAACTCTGTGCTATGTTCTGGGAAGTAACGGTAGAAATTGTGGTTTTATACCAAATGTAATTATGTCAAAAGTATGAAACTTCACACACTTATGCCCAGATACAATGCGCACAGTTGTACAAAATTTTGGATAAACTAGATATTGTGTTCCGGCCCAAAAGGAGAGAATTCTTTCAAAAGCCGACACAAGATCCTACAATGACGGGGGTGGAAGAGCACTTGCTCCACAAAATATGTGATCTAGATATGTTATTGTTATAAAGTCTGCAAAATTATAAATATGTATTATACTAAAAGTAGATTTCATGTTCAAAAGCCAAGGGGAGGATTCCCTGACTCATAAACCCACATCATCATGGTGACACCCTGTTTTCTCCTCCAATCAAGGGAGAGGGGAGACTCTAGCCTATAGCCAACCAAGGGGCACGCTTAGGATAATCTAGCACACACACCCCTTTATCAAATGCATAAATAGAGAAAGCTGAGGACTTAGAAGGAGACACAGATTCACCCACCAACCGATTGCTGGCGGAGCACCTTGAAAGAGAACTTGACATCGTCCCTGCTCCAGACTCCAGACACTTGGCAAGCAGAAAGGCCCATTTCCATAACTGAACCATTCTCAGCTAGGCCTTAAAATTCCAGAAACCAGAATTTACCCCAGACATCTAAGGGGAACCAAAGAACAGCCGGCCTGTGCTGTAACTGCTTTCCTGCTAAGAATTATTACCAGAATCCCAAGATCCAATCCAGCAGAGCCGTGCTGTGCCGTGCTGTGACCAGATAGCTGTGAACGAGAGCCATTGCAGACAGTCCAGTCCGGTGTGTCCAGCAGCCTGTCCCAGTCCGGTGTGCCCAGCATAATTTCTGACCAGAACCCCTGATCTTGACGAACCAGAATTCCTGACGGTTCTGTTCAAACCTATATAGTGAGTATCCATAGTATAGGACTGTCACTAGCCTATGTATTGTCCATAACAATCCCTATCCAAATCCATCCTATCTTGTCTCCAGAACTGTCTCATCCCTATTATCTCCTTCTGTACTAGTAGTGTTAAACCGATCTTTACGCTGATATATTTCATCTGGAGAAGGCAAGCTTCTCGGAAGGCAAAAACCTGATCCAGAGGCGTCCTGGTCTGGTGGCTGTGCTGTCGTGTAGTATTTGCTTCTTCATAGTCCATCCCTAGTTTAAAGAAATCCTGTTTGTCTTTTAAAAGCGCAACCCTGTTTTCCAATTTGCCTCTATCTGAAAACCTCCACGAAAACATCCATATTTTCTTCAATTATCATGCTAGAAACTTTAAGTGTCTGCTTGTAGCTAGCATCCTAAGCTTTCCATAGAACCCAAAACCGCATCTCAAATCCTTATAGTTCTTCCGCGATCGCGATTACCGCGAGCGGAAAAGTTTGCCGCAAATTTTGTCTTAGGACATTTCTATAACGTGTAAAACAGCTTTCAATTGCATCCGACCTCAATTTTCAGTTTGAACATTGATTATTGGTGTCAAATCATTGATAGTGTTAGTCTGAAACCAGATAAAGCTGCTTCCATTAGAATTTCAACCATTTCAGTGATTTAGCCCATATTTAGTGTTTTACCTATTCCATTCAAAGCCAACTTTAAAACCATTTTGACAGTTTGCCAATTAGTTCTGTTTCTCTCTTGTGTTTGCTGGGGGGAAATTGGGATTGATATATTTGCTTGAATTCTGCATTCCTCCTATATCTCTGCACTGCATATTGGGGGGTTGAGGGGTGTGCAGGGGGAAAGAGTAACCACATTGCTATTTGATTTGAACACACTCCCACAAAAGTATTATTGCTGTGCTGCATTGTTTTTTCTCATTATTACTCCTTGTGGTTAAAGAGATTGCTTAGCGTGACATCACCCCATTGGTGATCATTGTATTCCTATTAAAAATAGTGTGATTATATTGTGAATATATAAATAAATATTTTATCTTTGCAAACCAGCCTGATTCCTGGTTCAGTGTGACCGGGGGGGGTTACAAGAGAGGGGTGTGATATAAGTAGTACATCATTCAGAATGAAAGAACTTTTAGACACAAATAATTGTATAAGGATTTCAGTTGTGCATTACACGCTAGACGTTGACTTAGGTGAAGTGCCGGATTGAAATCACCTACACTCCAGAATGTAATGGGGAATGTGATTGTAAGGTCACAGGATAAGATTTTTTTTTTCTACATGATCTAGTTGGTGCATATAGCCTCTTGTTTTGTGACCAAGATCGGGGCAGTATGGTATTTCTAAAGTCCCCTGCAAGCATGGATTGCTGTGTTTCCACTGAATGAAGACTCACCATAATATTGTATTTATTACCTCGTATTTATTTCTGAAAAAAGTAATTAGAATGATGTGCTTGAGGTTTAAATATAATACAGAAGTTACCCTGCCATGGGCAAAATCTAAGAGGTGGAATGTCAAATTTGGTAACCAGGGTCTCACATTTTAAAACTGTTTTTGTCTTTCCCACCCTGGTCTTGGATGAAAAAACAATCGGAAGTGGAGCACACTGACAGAGCCTGTTTTGCCAGTGAGCACATGATTAGTCAATAAACTGGATCGCATCGTCTTTTGAACTGCAAAATATTCAGAGACGCAGTGGGAAAAATAAAAAATAATCAGATTGTTGTGCATTGCTGATAGCATCCCTGCATTAGCTCTTGCATAATTTATTTTATATAGAGAACTTGCTACTACCTGTATTTATGGAAATTACTTTTCAGGTGGAGAGGTAAGTATGTTGTCAGCAGAAATTGTGTTTTCCTTCCTAAATGTGAAATATACTCTTTTATGTATTTATTTATTGTTCTCTTGTAGGGCGCTTATGCAGGAAGCAAATACTGTAACAAAGTTCCCACAGGGCAACAGGGAGGGGCCAGGAGATGATAGACACTATAATTACAACAATGTTAAATAATGAAACACAACAATATAAGAAGAGACAATGGGGATGGGAAGACAAACCAACTATGCTGTGTGGGTGTTTAGAACGTGCAAGTGCAGAGGGCAGAGGGTTATGGTATAGGTGCTGTGGTGTTCAGGTAGAGCAGCAGGTGAAGTGCTATGAAGAAAGGTAAGTGCAACCTCCAGTGTTGGAGGGTGAGCCGAGGTAAGTACAGAAGATAGACAGCAGCTGGGATGATAAGATGTGGGAGGTCAGGGTTGCAAGGATGCATAAGGGCCCTGCACACCAATCAAGCTACTGTGCGATTAGCAAGGGAGAGAGGGAGGGAAGGAAGAGGTAAAGAGGAAGGTCTTGAGGCTTTTCTGGAATTTAAGGAGGTCCTGCTCAAGACGAAGAGGCAGGCAGAGGCTGTTCCAAAGAAGGGAGCCCGCTGAGGAAAGCAATCGACCACCTGCCCTCTGTTTAGCAAACTGCTTTACACACAAGGAGTAGGTGCCAGAGGAGCACGGATGGCTAGAGGGGGAATATTAGTCAGAAAGAGCTGGAGATAGAGTGATCCCCGGCCCCAGACAGCCTTGTAGATGATGCAGAGGGATTTGAATTTAATCTGTGCTGCAACTAGGAGCCAGTGAAGACTTTGTAGTGCACGAGAGGTGTAGTCCCTGGGATTGAGACCAAGGATAAGTCTTGCTGCCCTATTCTGGATTAGCTGTAGGGGTCGCAGAGTGGATGAAGGTAGATTCAGGACAAGGCTACTGCAATAGTCAAGCCTAGAGGCAACCAGAGCCTGGGTAACATTGAGCCTCTGGGGAAAGGTGAGGAAATGTAGAATTCCATTTAGAAGGAAAAGCTGAAAGTGGGACTTTTTGGCAATGTCCTGAATGTGAGGGAGGAAGGAGAAAGAGAGGAGTTGAAGATGACTCTGAGGTTTCTGGCTTCCGAGGAGGGAGCAGGGAGAGAGCCCATGGAAGAAGTCCAGAGGGAAAGGAAGAAGTCGGGTGCCGGGGTCCCAATAGGAATGTTCTCTGTATTGCTGGCATTGAGGCAGAGATCGTTAGAAGTTCACCAGGCCTTTATGGTAGATAGGCAGTCAGCAATGATGGAGGGTGCAAGGGCATCTGCAAAATGTTTAAAGAAGAGTTGTGTGTCGTTAGCATGGCACTGGAGGTTGGGAGAGAAGGAGGAAATAAGACGTGCCAGAGGAGTAAGGAAGATGTTAAAGAGCCCAGGCAAAAGAATGGAGCCCTGGGGGATGCCACAGGTGGAGAAGGAAGTACGGGAGGAGAATGTGCCCAGTATGACTTTTGACAAGCTGTCTCTTAGGAAGGTTGGTCAGCCAGTCCAGTGTCCGTTCTTAGATACCAAGGATGTCATGGAGCCTTTTTATGAGGATGGAGTGGTTGACTGTGTCAAATGCAGAAGAGAGATCAAGGAGGATATGATATGATATGATATGATATGGCATTTGTAACGCGCCTATACACAAGTGTTTCAAGGCGCGACGAGGCAGGGAGGGGGGAACAGGGGGAGGACAGACAACGATCCTACTAGGCCAGGTGTCATTCAGACCGCGCAAGTGCAGGGGTAGGGGGAAGGGAAAAGTGCAGTACAAGGTAAGTAGAATAGAAATAAATAGATAAATAAATAAATAGGGCCAGCTGGTGGCAAGTGCAAGGTAAGTGCCGGCAAGTGCTGGGAAGGGGGGGCTGTAGGGAAACAGAGACAGTCCCGCAGTGCAGGGGTTGCCAGGGAGGCAGTGCAAGTGGAGAGTGGCTGGGCCCAGGACCGAGGTCGGTGAGAGTGGCCAAGTTTCAGATTCAGTGCAGAATTTAGTGAAGAATTTAGCAGGGGAGAGGGAGAGAGAAAGCAGAAGCAAAGATGAAGGTTTTGAGGTGCTTCCAGAACCGGAGATGGTTCTCCTCAAGTTTCAGGGAGGCAGGAAGGCTGTTCCAGAGGGAGGCTCCTGCCGCGGAGAGAGATCTACCCCCAGCTCGTTGCTTCGAGAAGCGGCTGACCCTGAGGGAGTTGGAGACGGATGAGCGAAGGGCTCGGGAAGGAAGATATTTAGGAAGAGAGAGTTACAGGTATTTAGGCCCCAGGCCCCAGAAGGCCTTGTGGACAATGCAGAGGGTTTTGAACTTAATCCTCGCAGCCACTGGGAGCCAGTGTAGAGATTTCAGTCCTGGAGAGATACGGTCCCTGGGTTTGAGGCCAAGGACAAGTCTCGCAGTTCTGTTCTGGATGAGTTGCAGAGGGCGGAGAGTGGAGGCAGGCAGATTAAGATAGAGACTGTTACAGTAGTCCAGCTTCGAGAGAACCAGGGCTCGGGAGACAGTGAGCTTCTGGGGGAAGGAGAGGAAGGGAAGAATACCTCTAAGGAGGTGCAGCTGGTAGTGTGACTTCTTAGAGACATCAGATATATGAGGAGAGAAGGAGAGTGTGGAGTCAAAGATGACCCCGAGGTTTTTTGCCTTGCAGGTAGGAGCAGGAAGAGGCCCAAGAGAGGCTGGCCAGAGAGCTGCAGGGAAGGAGGGAGTGGGTGTGCTGATGAGTAGAATCTCAGTCTTACTAGCATTAAGGCGGAGGTCGTTGGCAGCACACCATTCCTGGATAGCAGACAGACAGTCAGAGATGAGGGCAGGAGAAGAGGAGGCCGAGGGTAGCCTGAAAATGAGCTGGGTATCGTGCGCATAGCACTGAAAGTTGGGGCAGAGGGCAGCGATGCGGTGGGCAAGAAGTGCCAGATACTGGTTGAAAAGCCAGGGAGAGAGATTAGATCCCTGGGGAACACCACAGGTGGAGAAAAAGATGTCAGAGAGGAAGGACCCAAGTTGGACCTGGGAGGGTCGATTGGAAAGGAAAGAGGTCAGCCACGCCAGAGCCTGACCAGTGATACCCAGGTTATCGCGGAGACGGTTGAGCAGGATGGCATGGTTGACAGTGTCAAAGGCAGAAGAGAGATCGAGCAGAATGAGAACACACAGAGTGTTGGAGTCGAGGTTCAAGAGCAGGTCATCACGGATGTTCAGGAGAGCAGTTTCCGTGCTTCTGGCCGCTCTGAAGCCGGATTGGTGGTCATGAAGACTACCAACAGTTTCAGCATGGAGGTTAAGCTGGGAGATGGCCAGTTTCTCCAGGAGCTTGCCCAGGAAGGGAGTGATGGAGATTGGGCGATAGTTAGCCGGGCAGGAGGGGTCGGCAGAGGGTTTCTTAAGAAGAGGGTGCACAAGGGAGTGCTTGAGGGGGGATGGGAAGACTCCAGAGGCGAAGGAGAGGTTGCAAAAGTCAGCCAGGGCAGGAGCCAGGGAGTCGATGTGGTCCTTGATAGTTTTGGAGGAACAGGGGTGAACCTGTTTAGATGAGACCTTCATAGATCGGACTTGTCTGGAAACTTCGTCAGAAGAGAAAAGGGGAAAGGCAGAGAAGGAGGGAGGAGGGGTGGCTGCAGAAGGGCCGGAGGAAGAGCAGGGAAGCGAGGGAGGGAGGTGATAGGAGGAGAGTGAGGACAGGATGTCCTGAGTTTTAGAGATGAAGTGAGAGGCCAGTGCAGTACAGAGGGCCTGGGAGGGGACAGGAGAGGTAGAGACTGCAGCAGGGGTGGCAAGCTCCTTGCAGATTTTAAAGAGTTCGGCCTAATTGTTAGATGCCGCAGAGATGCGGGCTTGGATAAGGGCTCTCTTCTTGGTGAGAACGGAGAGACGGTATTGCCTTTGGAGCAGGCGGCAGGCCAGTTTGTCAGAGGATGAACAAGAAGCACGCCATTTCCTCTCTGCCACCCTGCACTTGCGTTTTAGGGTGACGAGATCCGAATCATACCAGGAGTTACATTTGGCTTTGGGCTTCAGGCGGATTCTCATGACAGGGGCAAGGATATCAAGAGTATCAGAAATAGCAGAGTGGAGCAAGGAGAGGGCTGTGTCAGGGTGGGAGTCAGCCGAAGGGGGAGGGGGGGAGAAGGTGGCAGCAAAAGCCTCAACTGACACGCGCTTCATGGGTCGGATGACCGAGAAGGTGGGTGGCAATGATGAGGGTGGCTTGGCCTGTGGGGTAGGGAGGGTGAGGTGGGAGGATAGGAGAAAGTGATCACTCCAGGAGAAAGGAGTGGAGAGAGGGACTGAGAGGGGAAGGTCAGAAGAGATCAGAGCATCAAGAGTGTGCCCTGCAGAATGAGTAGGCCCAGATGGGAGAATAGAGAGTGAGAGAGAGTCGCAGAGGTCACGAAAGAGTCCAGTGGGGGGACAGGAGGCATCTAGGTGGATGTTGAAGTCACCAAGAAGGAGGAGTTGAGTGGTAGTGGACAGGAGTGAGGAGGAGAGGTCAGCCCACTCGGAGAGGAAGGAGGAAATTTGACCAGGTGGCCGATAGATAGTAGCCAGGGTAAGGGAATGGCTAGGAGAGAGAGAGAGTCGGCAGACAAGACTTTCAAAAGAGGAGTAGGTCTGCGTAGGAGTGACAGTGGCAGGAATCCACTCAGGGAAGATAAGGGCAACACCCCCCCTGCACGTTTGGGCCTGGGCACGGAGAGGATCTTGTAACCGTCAGGTAGGAGTGTGTCAAAGCTGGTGACAGAGCTGGCTGTGAACCATGTCTCAGTGAGACCGAGGACATCAAGGTCCAGTTCCTCAAGAAGGTGACAGATATCAGAGGAATGCTTGATGGCAGAGCGAGAGTTAAGAGTGGCAATGTGGAGAAGGTTGCCATCCTTGAAGGACTTCCGGGGAGGGGTACAGATCTTAGGTACGCCCTGCGGAGGTGTAGAAGAAGGAGGTGAAGAAGGAGCAAGAGAGGGGGCAGGGAGGGAGGGTAGAGGCAAGGTAGCCGAGGACAGAGGAGGGGGGACAGCAGGAAAGGAGAGGAAGTTGATGAGTTGATGAGGCGAGGGACGCGTCTATCAAAGAGGTGAAGGTTGGCCTGAGGGCCTTGGACCAAGACGGTACCATTAGCGAAGACATTAATGATGGCCTTAGAAGAGTGGAAGGGGGGCAAGAGGACATCCAGCGGGTGCCACCATTAATGGGAGAAGAGGAAAAAGGAGAGAGCACAGAGACCATATGAAGGGTCCATAGGTCAGGCGAAGGCACAAAAAAGAGGATGTCAGTGAGAGTTTCCTTAGAGCAGGCACTAGTATAGGTGTCAGCCATAGGGAGGCCTGAGTTGGAGACCAGGATGTCCTTTTTAAACTTTTTCCTACCAGATTTAGCGAGGAGAGCAGGATAATCAATAGAGAAGCAGTTAGAGAAGATAGGCGAGATAGAGAGCATCATAGAGTAGGAGGGAGTGGGGGGGAAGACAGACGATGTGAGAGCCTGCAGACAGGAAGAGAGCAGCAAGCACAAGTTTACCACATTTAAGAACAGCAACAGTAATGTGTTTTAGGTACACAGTGGAGAGTCCACCTAAGTTTGAGAATCCTGCGAGGGGAGAAAAACCCTAGTTTACCACATATATAGCAGGGGAGTTAGAATCAAGGGATGCAAGCAGTTCTTCACAGGTGATCAGAAGAGCAGTTTCCATGCCTCTTGATGCTCAGAATCCAGATTGATGGTCGCGGAAACCGCAAATAAGTTCACTGTAAAAGTTAAGTTGGAGCAGGGCCAGCTTCTCAAGCAGTTTGCCCAGGAAGGGGGTGATGGAGATGGGGTGATAGTTGGCTGGACAGGACGGGTCTGCTGATGGTTTTTTAAGGAGAGGGCGCACAAGGGAGTGCTTGAGGGAGGATGGAAAAGAAACAGTAGAAAAGGAGTGGTTAGAAAGATCAGTGAGAGCAGAGGTGAGAGAGCAAATGTCGTCCTAGATGGGTCTGGATGAGCAAGGGGCAACCCGTTTGCAAGAGACCTTGATGGAGTTGATAACTCTGGTGTCTTCTTCCAGAGAGGCAGAGGCAAAGGAGTTAAAGGAGGAAGAAGGAGGGTGATTGGTCAAGGGAGGCAAAGAGGGGTAGGCATGCATAGGAAGAGTGCTTGACAAGGCTATTCAGGTTGTCCTGGATTTTGGAGGTGAAGTGAGTTGCGAGTGTGTTGCAAACGTCCTGAGAAGGAGCAGGGGTAGAGGATACTGCGGGCAGGTTGACAAGTTTCCTGCAGATTTTGAAGAGTTCAGCTGTGTTGTGGGACATGCCAGATACTTGTGCCTGAATACGGGGCCCTTTATTTGGCATGGCTAGAGAGTCTGTAATGCCTTTGAAGCAGGCAGCACGCCAGTTTGTCAGTGTGTGAACCTGAGATTTGCCATTTCCGTTCTGCAGCCCAGCACTTATGTTTCTGGTCTGCAAGTTCAGAGTCGTCTCAGGTGTTATGCTCAAAGGCAGGTTTCAGGAGGATCCTCATGACTGGGCAAGGATGTCAAGGGTGTTGGTGATGGAAAGGTAGAGGTTGCTGAGAGCAGAGTCAGAGTAAGAGTGTGAGTTGGGCAGGCAAGGGGGAATGAAGGTGGAAGTGAAGGTAGCAGCTGACACTCATTTCATTGGATGGATGTTTGTGAACGAGGATGGCAGGCCTTTTGGAGGAGTTGTCATAAGGCAATAGGGACACAGGTGGGAGGAGAGAAGAGAGTGGTCGGACCAAGAGAGAGGAGTGACCATAGGAGATGAGAGACTCAGGTCAGAGTGGATGAGTGCGTCCGGAGTGTTTCCGGCAGAGTGGGTTGGACCAGTAGGAAGAAAGGAAAGGGATAGAGAGGTGCAGAGGTCAATGAAGAGAGTGGATGCTGTGCATGGGGAGTCCAATTGGATGTTAAAGTCGCCCAGGAGTAGAAGGTTGGAGGTGGTTGAGAGTAGTGAGGAACAGAAATCAGCCCACTCAGAAAGAAACAGAGGGGAAGTGCCTGGAGGCCGGCAAATGGTAGCAATGGTCAGGGAGGAGGAGGGAGAGATTACCAATTTGCATACTAGGCTCTCAAAGGACAATTAAAGCTGAGTGGGTAGGATGGAAGAAGGAATCCACTCAGGGAACAATAAGGCAACCACACCACCATCCCAGTGAGGTCGAGGCTTGGACGTGATCTTAAAGCTGCTGGATAGGAGAGTCAAAGGCAGAGAATGAGCTGGCATTGAATCAGGTCTCACTGAGTGTGAGTATTTATTTAATAGTTTTTTTATAACGCTCTTAATACCTGAGTTTGGTTTCTAAGTGTGGATCCGGGATTCAAAGCTCTGTTGTTCTGCATGGTCTTGCTTCCAAGACCAGCACGTTGCCCCTGTGCTATCCTCCATCCTCAGTATGTCAAGGTGAGTGTTTTCAAGAAGAAGGCAGATGTCAGCAGAGTGTTTGTTGGCTGAGCATGCGTTAAGGGTCGCCAGGTATAGATGATCACTGTCTTTGAAAGTTTTTTGAGGTGGAGCATAGGGACGTGGAACTTCAGTCAGAGGGGGAGCAGAGGGAGTGGTAGGGGGAGAGGAAGGAAGTTGATGAGAGATGGCAGGATCTGGTCAAAGAGAAGGAGGTTGGCTTGAAGGTCTTAATCCAGGAGGGTACCAGGGAGGTAGATATTAAACCAGCAGCGAGATGAGAAGAAGCACACCCAGAGGACTTCCCACTTGGTGCCGCCATTAATGGGAGAGGAAGAGAAAGGGGAGAGAGTAGAGATGAGATGAGAAGTCCATAGTTTTTGACATGGGGCAGAGAAAAGGATGTCAGTGAAGGTTTCTCTGGAGGATGCACTGACATAGGTGTCTGCAATTGGAGTAGGTGTAGTAGGTAGAGTAGATTGCAGAGATGGAGAATGCCATCTCAGAGCAAGAGGAAAGATGTGAGAGGCAAAGAGAAAAAGAAGGGAGAGTGGTTGAGGGCACTGCAATGCACAATTCTGACCCTAAATCACAGGCGGCCAAGGTATGTTAAGTGTAACAGTCACAATGCAATGCAGGATGTGAGCACACCTAGGTTCGATTTTTAAGAAACAGTCACAAAACAATGCAGGGTATGATATGATATGATAGGTTATTTATAACGCACTGAATACCCAGAGGTTTCTAAGCACAAACCTGGAAATTGAACCTGTGTTGCTCTGTGCCATCTTGCTTCCAAGGCGAACACGCTGCCCCTAAGCTATCCTCCCGAACTAGGTTCGATTTTAAAGCAACAGTCACAATGCAATGTAGGATGTGAGCAAACTTAGGTTCCATTTTTAAGAAACAGTCACAAAGCAATGCAGGATGTGGGGACAACTAGGTTCGATTTTAAAGCAACCGTCACAAAGCAATGCAAGATGTGAGCACACCTAGGTTCGATTTTAAAGCAACAGTCACAAAGCAATGCAGGATGTGAGCACACCTAGAATTAGAATTTAAAGCAACAGTCACAAATCAATGCAGGATATGAGCACACTTAGGTTCGATTTTAAAGCAACAGTCACAAAGCAATGCAGGGTGTGAGCACACCTAGGTTCGATTATTTTAAGACACAGGTATTACTGCACTGCAGTACAGAGTGGGTGCAAGAAGGAAGTGAGAACTCAGGAAGTGAAGACAATAAAAGAACATTTGGCCATGAAGTGCAAGAAGAGAAGTGTCAAGTGAGATAGTTCAGTGAGAAAGTCAGAAGTCGCACAGGCACAGCATCAAGGATAGCTGAGGCAGGCAAACGGACCAATCAGTCAGCACTCACGTTATTGCAGAAGGAAGGAGACCATAGTACAAGGGCAAGTGATGGAAGTGTCCAGGAGGATGGCACATTCTTTGCCTGTAGTAGAATTGGGGTAGTAGCCAAGCCCAGTCAGGCCCAGAAAGGAACAGGCAAGGCCTTAAATGTGGGCCTTTATTGTAGAGGCTGGCTCCCGCCTCCTGGTGCCCCTGATTTGAAGAAGTAGATGCGAGGCAGCCAATCAAAGGGGACCAGGCTTCAGGCAAAGAGGATGGCTCCATGGCCCTAGGCAGGGGCGGCCATCTTTGAGAGTGCCCACTAACAACAAAAGTCAATCCAGGAATATTGTAAACTGCCCCTTAAATCATTTTAGGCAACATGGATGCATCAGGATAGTAAAGGATGTTGAATAAAACCTTTTAGCCGCACTTGATCGAATGTAGGTGTGCATGATATGCACAGTGGCAAAAATTGATAAAAAGCACATTGTTTTTGAAAAAAAATGCTAACTTATGCAAAAGATGCAGGGAACGTTGCTGACGACTTTTTCAGAGCCCAATTGTGCTTACCTGACTGGATGCTGTTCACAGTGAGGGAGGAGGCAGTGGGGCTGGAGGGAGCTTCTGCTGCTTCAGGCTGGATGATGAAGCTCGAAGCAGCACGGTTGTATGTCTCACATTTGCTTGCCAACATAGTATATGACATATTGATGCTTCACAAGTACACTGGACATATTGGCTGTCATGTTTCACACTGTCTCTTCGCCCACAAACTAATTACTGACAAGTACTGTACCAATTTAAAATGTCGGCTTCTGATTTCTCATTAATTTCTCACACAGCTCCGGTCTTTCATACTGATTACTATGCCTTCCCCATGTATTTATGCATTTAATCACTTGGGGGTAAGGATTTATGACCCTCCCATAAAAGTTGATAATACACAATCTAAAAATGAATCGTTCATTTTGCCTTCTGACATTATATTAAAGCGTTGTATTTTAACTCGGAGTGTATTTTATAATGACAACGTTGCAATTACCCATGATCGCCTTTCTATTTTGAATCCAACCTACCGTGCATTGTGTTTGATTATTTTAGTAGTTCCTTGGCCATAGGTGTATAGGCTGTTGGTGGCAATAATTATGGGAATATATTGCACCACCTTCCCCAAAAATAAATACTCATTAACAGTTCTGCTTTTAAAATTCAGTTATGTTATCGTAAAGTATGACGGATTTATTTGCCCAAGACTTACTGCATTGTCGTGGTCAATATTAGAAAAACGTCTGTTTTTATGTACACGTTTCCCAGGATTTCATTTTGTAAATAAAAGACATCCATATGCAAAAACAATATGTGAACAAATAAAGCTTCCAAAAAAAGATCAATATTAAAGCCTAAAGATATGTATTTAAATAGTTCGTGTAAATAAATCATGGCAGCTTTTCCCGTCAAGAACAGACAAGCATTAATATGCATGCCTCTGAGGGCAGCGCTGTTGTGGTGCACGTACGAGTGTTAATAATTGCTGAGGAAGCTGGGGATCGGTAGACGCTGCCTCCCACAGTTAACTGAACGTGGCTCGTCTACCTGCTTTTGCGCAGTCTGTTTTAAGAAAGAGAGATTCTGAAATACGCCAATGAATTTCATGTTTATGGATTTTTCTGCTTTCTGGTTTCAGTGGGAAGGAGGCTATACAGTTGGCAGTCAATACGGATACATGTAAGTCATCATACTCCTCTATCATACAACTTTATAGGAGCATTGTTACGTTTAGGCCCTGCTCATGTCTTTATTGTAAATCTGACATGTTCCAAGAATGGTGTTTTTATGTTGTTATCACCCTCATATAAAAAGCAGGCAAAATTCTTGATTCGCATGTGTGACGTTTCTTTTGTTTTCGGTCCTTTTGATTTGATCCTTTGACCATGTGATCCTTTTGTTTCGATCCTTTGACCTATAACCCAATTGGTCGAATACATATTTTTACTCTATCGAATTCGTCACTTAAAATTATTTATCAATCTCAGACCGTAAATAAAAAATGTTGCCTGCTGTCAATTCATGGAATCAATGAGGAATTTGCCATCATATGCATCATGCTTTCCAGTTACCAATACATGGTCAAATGAATCCCAAATGGTTGACCCTTTCCATCCTTTGCATCTAGAAGGTTGGATAACAATGTGCATGAACCCCTATAAGTTGTTCCTCTTTCATGGTCTTTCGAATAGAAAAAATAAATAAATAAATATGTGGATATCAATGTCAGAGGTTATAGGTCAAAGGATCGAAACAAAAGGCTCGAATGGTCAAAGGATCGAATCAAAAGGACCGAAAACAAAAGGATCAACATTTTTTTTTTAAAATTTTTTTTACCTATACGGAAACCCAAAAAAAATATATTATTCAAAAAAACAGTTCGACCCTTTTGTTTTCAGTCTTATTGTGTCGATCCTTTTGCATTCGATCCTTTTGTAGTCGACCCTTTGACCGGACACTGACCAATTGTGGTGATGGTAGGATCATAAATTATATGTAGAAGAGGTTAATATTCTTTGTGGAGCGCACACGAAATTGATGATAAGTCATCATGGCTAATGCAGTAACATGATGTTTTATAGCTGTCCAAAAATAGGTTATATAGGAGATGGACTGTTTGCTGACTATAGAAAGCACTTGCCTGTCTATTCGACAATTGAGATCATGTTTATTATAAGCTCCAAGGAGATTTGATTTCAAGCAGTGTAGAGTGGCCTTTATTTTTAGACTTCCAGCACAGATGGTAATTTGACCTATGCTAAACAAGGGATATGACGTGCCGAATTTCAGGCATTTATGAATTTTAATGTTTTATTCATTTACATTTTTATGTATGATATTGATGTTGGCAATAATGTAGTGGCCTGTAGTTATTGTTAAATTGCTCAACTCAATGGAAGAGCACTTTTTGGGCTGCTTATAACTTGGCCCCCCCCTGGAAGAATCCTTACGGAACATGGCAAAAAAAGTAGATTCCCCCCTCAAAATGATTCTGAGTGGTTTGGTGCAGTTTCTTCCACAGAGGGCAAAGTAATAGGGGGGTCCCAAAATGTGTGGTTTTCCTCCTAGACGCAATGGAAAATAAATGTTTATCAAGCCTACAGCCCAAACTACTGGACAAATAGTCATCAAATTTGTGGCAGGTGCAGTGTCTTGGTCCCGAAAGCGTGTTTTGTAAACTTGGTATAAATCTTTCCAGTCGTTTTTTTTTTAAAACGCCCAAAAAGTAGGTCCAAAAATATTAGTGATATCTGGGTCCGATCCGCTGACTCACTTCCTGATTTGGCCAGCAGACACCCCCTGGACCAATCATGGTCCGGTGTGATGTCCACGGACATCGGACGCACCCACTGATTGGATGGTGGAAAGCGTGAGGTGCGTCATTTTTTTTTAAATGGTTGCCATGTTGGATCCGCTGATCGCCGCCTGTGTCCGTGGTTAGCGCGGCGGGGAAAAGGTCTGGAAAACATATTTGGGGTAATTTGGTGGCCAAAAGAGGGGTTGGAAAGGGTGCATGGTTGGAATACAGATGATTTGGAGCTGTTTTTGTGGGTGAAAAAAGTGGGTGTAGGTGCCATACGATCCGCGGACAGTGCGGTAGTACGCAGGCAACGCTGTGAGCGAGCGACTTGGAGTGATGCGGTCGGACCATGGGTAGAGCGAATTGGATCCAATAGTGACCTGGCAGTTGAGGTCTGTGATCAAGTCCAGAGTGCAACCTTTGGCATGGGTGGGAGAGCTGATACAATGGCAGAAACCAAGTGCAATCAGGGAGTTGGCAACAGAGGAGGCCTGCGAGTCAGTAGGGTCATTAAGCCCCAGGTTCAGATCACTGAGGAGGATCACTTTCGATGTTAGTTTCTAGTGTGTGGAGAAGGTCTTCTTTTAAGTTAGGATTGGGCCTCGTGGGCGGAAGATAACATGGATTGAGATGATGTTTGTAGGAGAGGTAGTCAATTTCATAGATAGGATGTTGCAGTTCACCTTCAGGGTGGTGTCACAGCCTTATTTGAAGGAAGTCTTTCACTACCAGAGCAACCCCTCTGCCGTCAAGTCTATCATTCCTGAAAATGGTGAAGCGAGTCTGGATTGCTAGAGAGAGGGTTGAAGATCAGTCTGCGAGACAAGGGACTGTACAAATGGTGGTAGCAGCATTGACATGCTGTGCTACACACATAGATAAGGGCATAAAAGCATGATTGAAAGAAGATAGTCCTAATCCACAAGGGTTCCCTATTTCCTATACATACAGTGTAAGAGAGAACACAGTTATAGTTCCTATACCCATGGATACTGCCCAATAAGAAAGATAGGTTGAAAGTAGTTTCTGCAGCACATGCAAGTGTATCCACAACCCACTTTGGGGTGGCAGGTACAAAAGATCTCTTGCAGGACAGATATTGTGGCCAGGGCTTAGTAATGATGTATAGAGGTACATTGCGATTTGCTCCATATGCTTGCAAACAACAGTAGACAATGCCAACAAACAAAAGAGGTTGCACTAACAAGTGTGACAGTGCTATTTGAATGCATGTATATGAATCAAATGGCCCACTAACACCCATTAACAGATACAGATATTTGTTAGTCGTGGCAGACCTCTACACCAGTGTTATCTGGTTAATTCTTCAGAAGAAAGCTGATTGTAAAGAGGGCATACAAGGATTGTTGTCCTTAGTGACCATGACAGCAGCAAAATTGCACAAGGTTGACAATGGGCCAACCTTTTATGCCAAGCCTTAAGCGAATTCCAGTCAAGATGGGGTTGTAGTATTTCTCAAACCAGGTCAGGCCTTGGTCTAATTATGTGGTTGGGAGGGTGAACGGGATAGTAAAGCAAGCCCTGACTAAATGCATCAACTCTTCTGGAGGTAATCGGTTTATGAGTTGCGGTTTGGCATTCATATGTTCATGTCTGACTTATACAATCCCGCTAGTTCTCTCACCAGGTCAGACCAGCAGCTTATAACAAATCTCCTGAAGGAATCCATCCATTGTGAGGGAGACTTACTTTTTTATTTATTTATTTTATTTGTATATGGTTTTAAAAAAACGTTTACAAATTTTGTACAAAAGGACTAAAAAAGATGAACAATTTTGCATTTAAGAATAGACAATAAGAAACATCATTTCATAAAAACAGTTTTACATTTGAGAATAGACAACAAGAAACAGATTTTCATAAAACAAATATACCAAAGTTACTAAAAACAAGCTTAAAAATTTCCCAAATCACAATAAACCATTATAAATATGGAGATAGCCAAATTCATACCGTACGGAATCTACATATTTACCAATGTTTTACTAACATTCACCTATACAAATTACTAAAACACTTATTGTGAACACACAGATAGTCACATTTCATGATGTGGTGGAACAGAAAATTTACCAATAGATTCTTAACATGTCCCTGTACAGAATTACTAAGAAAGACCACACTCTGTTTTAAGAAATCGGACCACTGCCAGTTGTAATGGGATGATTTTATCAAACAACATTCTTTTCCACAACAAAGCCAGGTCCACATTTGATTCATCTGAGACAAAACGGGAGAAGTAGTTTTTTCTCTGCAAGCTCAAGGCCGAACACTCTAACAACAAGTGTCTCAATGTTTCTTTTGCTTCTGGGTCCTTAAAATGATTACACACAATAGAGGGTACCGAGGGTTTTGATCTTACCGCAATTATTTCTCCTGTAAGCAGAACATTGAAACGAAAACTCATATACAGATTTCTCCATTCTGTATTCGGGAATACGGATAGATATGGTTCCATAGAATCCATATATTTATAGTAAGACACCATATGTGCATATAAACTGTACTGAGACAACTTCTCAATTGTGACTGCCCAATCCTTATTTTGCAATAGCTGTTTCACTTTTTTAACATTTAGTATAAGAGTCGTCAGTGATGCTCCCACACAGCTCAATAACATCTTGCAAATGTCCATTAGCTTGGTCAAAAACAGTGACTTTGATGTACCTTCTCTAAGCATAGAAGACATTTCATAGTACAGATTATTATCGGTTTGAGTAATAAGATTACGAAATAGCAGCATACATTTCCATTCTACAATCCTCTTCAATGATTGTAAGCCAAATTCATACCGTATGGCTACTAATGGCACACATTTCGGGAGGCAGCAGATTGTTTCTCTAAGAATAAATGCCTCCAATTTGAGCACATCCAGCTTACCCATTATAAAAGGAATTTCACTGCCATATAAAACTTTAGGAATTGTTTTTTGTTTGTAGAATCTCAGATATGGTGTATAGGAGAATCTACCAAATTTGCAGTCGACTATACGCATTTGCGTGATGCATACTTTCGCTTTCAACAGATGATGGTTAAGTATTTGAACTGCACTTGAATTAGTGCTCACAAAGAACCCGAGATAAATCATCGTAGTCTTAATTAATAATTTAATCTTATTCAAAGACCAGCATTTTTGTGGAAGCTTTCTCTTGCCACTGAAACACATGATATGTGATGTTTGTACATTTACCGCTAAACCATTATGCATCATGTAAGTACTGAATGCTGTTAACAAATGCTGAAGCCCCTTTGGAGACCTATCAAACAATAAAAAATCATCAGCGTAGGAACACCAGCACATTTTTTTACCTTCCAAATTAGGTTGAATAAGGGAGGCACTCTCTAACGAAGGACCAATATCGGATGTATAAAGATTATGTAATGTCGGGGCAAAGATGCAACCTTGTCTGAGTCCATTAGATGTTTTAATTGGCTGGGACAGATGGCCTATATTATTGAGGCGAATGAGAATCGCCGAGCCTTCATGCAGATGAATTAACATGTCCAAAATATAGGAAGGGAGGCCCATGCAATCTATTTTTTTCCAAAGCATTGCCCTATTCACCATATCGAAGGCTAGGGATAGATCCATACTGGCCAAATACACTGGAATTGCCCCTTTTTGCCATCCCATTTCTTGTAACAAAGAAATGAGGAGTCCTCCCGCCAAGGTGCCAATTCCTTTCCTAAAACCAAATTGAAATGGTGATAAGATCTGATTTTTAAGTGCACATAATTACATTTCTTGCAACAGAAGACTTGCATTCATTTTGGAGTCTGAGTCTAAAAGCGCAATTGGCCGATAGTTGACCGGTAATGATCTATCCCCCTTCTTGTATATTGGGATGATGTAACTCATATTCCAAGAGCATGGAATGATCTTTGTTTGGTTAATATCTTGAAAGAGAAGATATAAAGCCTTTGACCAGATGTCTGGATTGCTCTTAAATAGGGCATTCGATAGACCATTAGGGCCCGCGGCCCTGGAGCTACTGGCCTTAACAATCCTCTCCCTAATTCTGTGGATCGTAAAATCGCATTTCCATTTAACTGCTCCATGAACATGAAATACCCCCTGTATCTGTTCCCTACTGCCATAGAGGAGTTTTAGATGTTCCGTCCATACCTGTTCAGTAATAGAATTTAAATTCCACTACACCCCGGGTTTGGCATTTCTATTTATAAGTTGCCAAAATCGTTTTACTGAATTGTCTTTCAGTAGTTGCAGCATTTCTTCATTATCAGCTTGAAGCTGCATGTGTTTATTACTTTTTATCCAATTTTTATGGATTTGTTTCAAGTGTTTGGCCTCCTCATTGTTGGATGTTTCAGAAATGTTTAACACTCTAAGTTGCCTTAAAGAGGTTCGTAAAAGCGTTTTACTAGCACGCACAATGTGGTCATATTTATGAATATGTATTTTATTCCCCTGTTTTTTACCCGTTGTCTTCACTGATCTATCTATGAGGGATTTTACATACGGGAAAAACTGGTCATGAGTGAACCTTAATATGTTTTCCTCGTATGAAGACTTTGTGTGATCTTTACAGAATAGATTGTTGCAAGATTGTACATTCCCAGGATGTCAAACAATCCTATTCTTACCCGGATTCAAGACCAAATCATTGGGCATCTTCGCATTCACCACTTTTACTCTAGGCATGGAAAGGTTCAGCTCTAGCATCCTATGATCACTCATCCATGTAGGTTGGACTATAAAACTGTGTACCAAATTAAGGACGCTCTCTGAGGCCAAAGTCCCAATGTCCAGGTGATATATGGTTCAACTTGTTTCGACCACATATGTACAGATTTAATAACCCAGGTTTTGCATGACATACTCCAACAGGTTACATCACATTTTTTATATGATGGGCACATAGCCTGAGAGTTTACACACTCTAAGTCCTCTCCCATCACATTCTGTAAATATATGTCTGAGACCCCTTCCCTCTCCGACACAGACTTCAAGTTAGTGTTCAGATCTCCCATCAAAAGGATTTGGAGCCCTGAATATTTGTGTAAACAGTTCTCCATAATCTCTTCCATTTTTCTAGTCACCTCCATTAAGTTAGAGCCCGGGGTCCAATAAATATTCCAGATTAGTACATGAATAGAGCTGTACACCTTTATCAGCACACCCAAAACGTGGGGAGGAATTAAGAAAATATCCTTGATGCTAATACCCTCAACCAATTTCACCGCCGATAACAAACCCCCCATGGGCCTACCCAGGTGGCCCTTGGAGGCAAAAAGATGATGACATTCAAATCCATCCAGCTGCGCTTGAGAAGTCATCCAGGTTTCCTGGATGCATATAATATTTTTTGTTCTCAATAAAGAGCAAAGTGCTGACGAATAAAAGAGGTGGGAGTTCCCTCTTGAATTCCACAAGAGTATGGAGAAAACACTACCCAACTCTTAATTTGTTTTTTAATGTTTGGAGCTGAGCAATACAGGCCCGGAGACTCAGGGCCAGCCATCTCCAGCTTGATTCCTGTTCCTGGATGTTCTCTGGCTCTTTTTTTTCTTTCTGTCCCCCTAGATAACCTGAGCGAAGGGGCTCATGTTGGCTATGACCTTCTTGCTGTAGAGTGCCTTCGCCAAAGATCAGTATATCAAATCCCCTATTGTTAAACCGATCCATTTCCCCAAGAACACTCTGGAATACCAGCTTCAAGTGAAAGACAATTCTCACATGATCAAAACACTGGGGATGAATAAAGTCCACCCTTTTAATATCCGCCGAGGTCAGATTTGCCCTGAATCTATTCATTGCCGGTTGCATGCCACAATCAAATAAAGGGTACAGTAGGATACTTGGGAGATTTAGAAGGCACGGTTTCCTCCATTGTATATATTTAAATTCCATGTCCAAATAAGTTTTGGGAGACCTTGTCACTGCCTCCCCCCTCGAAGCTCTTGGCAAGGGCACTGTGGGATTAATGAATGGCAGCGAGGGGGCTATATCAGGAGGTTCCGCATTAGGAGGGCTAATAGGGTTCGGGATATCCGGAGCCACTGCTGCTCCCGCCATCTCTTGTTGAACTTGTGAGCGTGCTGCAATGAGGTCACTGGGGGGCGGGCATGGTGTTTTGTCCCCCAGTGGTGGCCCGACCCTCAGTGCCTCCTCCACTGCTGTGCAAATCATCATAGCCACATCCATAGTACTCAATGCAGTTTTATTCTTCAGCCCATTCGATGACTCACTGGACGTGTCTATGTCCGCCAAAGTGTACACTATCTTTTGAGCACCCCCCACCTGCTGCTCAATAGGAGTCGATTTTCCAGACCCCAATAACATGGGATTTAGATGAGGCTCTTTAGCAACAGAGCTCAATGTGCCAGGCACTTTTTCTTGATCAGACAAGCTTGGCCTCAAAAAGAGGCCATCATTTACCTTCTGTCCCGCTGTCTGAGCAGATTTGTCCCTTATTAGCGGTTTGTCATTAATCATTTTGGCGGGGGATATTTTGTGAGAAATTTCTTCCGAAAGGGAGTAAGTGGAAAGACTATAAGCATTCCCCTTACAATTATTCCCCCAATCCGCAGGCTCTATTGTTTCCACATCTGCATCGGAGCCTTGCGCCTTTTTTTCTCTAATGAAATTTCTCCAGGTATTTTTAGCGTGTTTATTCCTTTGATTCAGTAAGACTGAATTACCGGTTCATCTATTTTTCTTGTTTTTTTATTTTTATTGTTTTTTTTATCATTAGGCCCCCTTTGACCTATCACTGTTTTATTCAATGTTGGGGCCTCAATAGTAGTTTTATTTGTGCAGGGATGATCGAGGGAGGCAGAAGACTTACATCTGATTCCCATTTTTCCTCCATACCTCTCGATATAGGCATACCCAAGGCCAACAATCTAGAGACAATTTTTGTAGGCAGGAGTTCCAATGCTTCTATAATAGTTTTGGAAAAGGAATTTTGCCTTTCCATCAAAATTCTAGCTTCCATGAACCCATTAGAGTGTATTTTTAGTTCTTGTAAGATTGAGGAAAGAAACCCTCCACTATCTGAAGTCTGACCATATTGCTGGGATGGTTGGAAGGCGGGGGTATCATGTATATGTTGTGAGGAATACCTCAAATCCGCCTCTGCAGAAAAAAAATCCGGAGGAGTGTCCAAAAAGGACATCTCCGGCAGCGCAGGCTTGTCCTGCTTGGATAAAGAGCCAAACATATATGAGCTAGAGGGTTCCTCCTGTAATGTCTGCGCAATGCCCCCCGTTAATATCATAGAGGAATGTGCCATTGTCTCTGATTCTAATAATAGCAAATCACTGAGTTCCGGTGGAGAAGGTGGCAAAGGCATATTCATTGCCATTTTTAAGGTGTTTTTTATCGGTGTAAAGATCAAAGGGGCCGACAGTATGTCATCGTATAACCTTAATCCCTGAGCAGTAACACTCCTTGTCGCAGGACCGGCGAAATTCACCTGATTATATACATACTCAATGCTGTTTCGATGTCTAGACATAACAGCCACTGAATAGGTTTCAATAAGCACACTTCCTACACCACCCACCAAACTTAGATACCTGTTCCACTCTGATAGAATCCAGATCAATACATTCAAGCAGTTCAAAGCACTGGAAGCATATATAGTAAATGCACCCTACCAAGAATACATACAACAACCTCCAAGTTTGGTACTTACTGATATTTCACAAACAAAATGGGGCAAAAATTCCACAGCACTACACCGCACCCAATTGAACCTTCAGGTGTCAAAATTAAAACTAACCCGGGTTCCTCTAACCCCCCTGTCAAGTTCACTACAATTCACTAGACAGCGTGCCTTACACCCCTGCTGAAACTGAGCATGCCCAGGGCAGAAATTTCCGCCCCACCCAAAGCAGGATTTATTTCTCAACAACAACCCTATTCAGAGTTCAGTAAAAAACAGGCAAAAGAAGAGAGAGAAAGGAAAAAAGGAATTTTGCCTTTCCATCAAAATTCTAGCTTCCATGAACCCATTAGAGTGTATTTTTAGTTCTTGTAAGATTGAGGAAAGAAACCCTCCACTATCTGAAGTCTGACCATATTGCTGGGATGGTTGGAAGGCGGGGGTATCATGTATATGTTGTGAGGAATCCCTCAAATCCGCCTCTGCAGAAAAGAAATCCAGAGTAGTGTCCAAAAAGGACATCTCCGGCAGCGCAGGCTTGTCCTGCTTGGATAAAGAGCCAAACATATATGAGCTAGAGGCTTCCTCCTGTAATGTCTGCGCAATGCCCCCCGTTAATATCATAGAGGAATGTGCCATTGTCTCTGATTCTAATAATAGCAAATCACTGAGTTCCGGTGGAGAAGGTGGCAAAGGCATATTCATTGCCATTTTTAAGGTGTTTTTTATCGGTGTAAAGATCAAAGGGGCCGACAGTATGTCATCGTATAACCTTAATCCCTGAGCAGTAACACTCCTTGTCGCAGGACCGGCGAAATTCACCTGATTATATACATACTCAATGCTGTTTCGATGTCTAGACATAACAGCCACTGAATAGGTTTCAATAAGCACACTTCCTACACCACCCACCAAACTTAGATACCTGTTCCACTCTGATAGAATCCAGATCAATACATTCAAGCAGTTCAAAGCACTGGAAGCATATATAGTAAATGCACCCTACCAAGAATACATACAACAACCTCCAAGTTTGGTACTTACTGATATTTCACAAACAAAATGGGGCAAAAATTCCACAGCACTACACCGCACCCAATTGAACCTTCAGGTGTCAAAATTAAAACTAACCCGGGTTCCTCTAACCCCCCTGTCAAGTTCACTACAATTCTCTAGACAGCGTGCCTTACACCCCTGCTGAAACTGAGCATGCCCAGGGCAGAAATTTCCGCCCCACCCAAAGCAGGATTTATTTCTCAACAACAACCCTATTCAGAGTTCAGTAAATAACAGGCAAAAGAAGAGAGAGAAAGGAAAAAAGGAATTTTGCCTTTCCATCAAAATTCTAGCTTCCATGAACCCATTAGAGTGTATTTTTAGTTCTTGTAAGATTGAGGAAAGAAACCCTCCACTATCTGAAGTCTGACCATATTGCTGGGATGGTTGGAAGGCGGGGGTATCATGTATATGTTGTGAGGAATCCCTCAAATCCGCCTCTGCAGAAAAGAAATCCAGAGTAGTGTCCAAAAAGGACATCTCCGGCAGCGCAGGCTTGTCCTGCTTGGATAAAGAGCCAAACATATATGAGCTAGAGGCTTCCTCCTGTAATGTCTGCGCAATGCCCCCCGTTAATATCATAGAGGAATGTGCCATTGTCTCTGATTCTAATAATAGCAAATCACTGAGTTCCGGTGGAGAAGGTGGCAAAGGCATATTCATTGCCATTTTTAAGGTGTTTTTTATCGGTGTAAAGATCAAAGGGGCCAACAGTATGTCATCGTATAACCTTAATCCCTGAGCAGTAACACTCCTTGTCGCAGGACCGGCGAAATTCACCTGATTATATACATACTCAATGCTGTTTCGACGTCTAGACATAACAGCCACTGAATAGGTTTCGATAAGCACACTTCCTACACCACCCACCAAACTTAGATACCTGTTCCACTCTGATAGAATCCGGATCAATACATTAAAGCAGTTCAAAGCACTGGAAGCATATATAGTAAATGCACCCTACCAAGAATACATACAACAACCTCCAAGTTTGGTACTTACTGATATTTCACAAACAAAATGGGGCAAAAATTCCACAGCACTACACCGCACCCAATTGAACCTTCAGGTGTCAAAATTAAAACTAACCCGGGTTCCTCTAACCCCCCTGTCAAGTTCACTACAATTCTCTAGACAGCGTGCCTTACACCCCTGCTGAAACTGAGCATGCCCAGGGCAGAAATTTCCGCCCCACCCAAAGCAGGATTTATTTCTCAACAACAACCCTATTCAGAGTTCAGTAAATAACAGGCAAAAGAAGAGAGAGAAAGGAAAAAAGGAATTTTGCCTTTCCATCAAAATTCTAGCTTCCATGAACCCATTAGAGTGTATTTTTAGTTCTTGTAAGATTGAGGAAAGAAACCCTCCACTATCTGAAGTCTGACCATATTGTTGGGATGGTTGGAAGGCGGGGGTATCATGTATATGTTGTGAGGAATCCCTCAAATCCGCCTCTGCAGAAAAGAAATCCAGAGGAGTGTCCAAAAAGGACATCTCCGGCAGCGCAGGCTTGTCCTGCTTGGGTAAAGATCAAAGGGTCCGACAGTATGTCATCGTATAACCTTAATCCCTGAGCAGTAACACTCCTTGTCGCAGGACCGGCGAAATTCACCTGATTATATACATACTCAATGCTGTTTCGACGTCTAGACATAACAGCCACTGAATAGGTTTCGATAAGCACACTTCCTACACCACCCACCAAACTTAGATACCTGTTCCACTCTGATAGAATCCGGATCAATACATTCAAGCAGTTCAAAGCACTGGAAGCATATATAGTAAATGCACCCTACCAAGAATACATACAACAACCTCCAAGTTTGGTACTTACTGATATTTCACAAACAAAATGGGGAAAAAATTCCACAGCACTACACCGCACCCAATTGAACCTTCAGGTGTCAAAATTAAAACTAACCCGGGTTCCTCTAACCCCCCTTTCAAGTTCACTACAATTCACTAGACAGCGTGCCTTACACCCCTGCTGAAACTGAGCATGCCCAGGGCAGAAATTTCCGCCCCACCCAAAGCAGGATTTATTTCTCAACAACAACCCTATTCAGAGTTCAGTAAATAACAGGCAAAAGAAGAGAGAGAAAGGAAAAAAGGAATTTTGCCTTTCCATCAAAATTCTAGCTTCCATGAACCCATTAGAGTGTATTTTTAGTTCTTGTAAGATTGAGGAAAGAAACCCTCCACTATCTGAAGTCTGACCATATTGTTGGGATGGTTGGAAGGCGGGGGTATCATGTATATGTTGTGAGGAATCCCTCAAATCCGCCTCTGCAGAAAAAAAATCCAGAGGAGTGTCCAAAAAGGACATCTCCAGCAGCGCAGGCTTGTCCTGCTTGGATAAAGAGCCAAACATATATGAGCTAGAGGCTTCCTCCTGTAATGTCTGCGCAATGCCCCCCGTTAATATCATAGAGGAATGTGCCATTGTCTCTCATTCTAAAAATAACAAATCACTGGGTTCCGGTGGAGAAGGTGGCAAAGGCATATTCATTGCCAGTTTTAAGGTGTTTTTTATCGGTGTAAAGATCAAAGGGGCCGACAGTATGTCATCGTACAACCTTAATCCCTGAGCAGTAACACTCCTTGTCGCAGGACCGGCGAAATTCACCTGATTATATACATACTCAATGCTGTTTCGACGTCTAGACATAACAGCCACTGGATAGGTTTCGATAAGCACACTTCCTACACCACCCACCAAACTTAGATACCTGTTCCACTCTGATAGAATCCGGATCAATACATTCAAGCAGTTCAAAGCACTGGAAGCATATATAGTAAATGCACCCTACCAAGAATACATACAACAACCTCCAAGTTTGGTACTTACTGATATTTCACAAACAAAATGGGGCAAAAATTCCACAGCACTACACCGCACCCAATTGAACCTTCAGGTGTCAAAATTAAAACTAACCCGGGTTCCTCTAACCCCCCTGTCAAGTTCACTACAATTCACTAGACAGCGTGCCTTACACCCCTGCTGAAACTGAGCATGCCCAGGGCAGAAATTTCCGCCCCACCCAAAGCAGGATTTATTTCTCAACAACAACCCTATTCAGAGTGCAGTAAATAACAGGCAAAAGAAGAGAGAGAAAGGAAAAGAAAAAAAAACGGTTATGCTATCTCATTCCATTCGAAATATGCACCCGTGTCTGACTTTTCACAACTTCCTCCTCACCAGCCTCCTCTATGACACGTGCAAGAAAGCCAGTGGTATTCTTCCATCCACCTCAGCTATTAACTCGTACCGGGCCCTGTGCCCCCTACCGCACCTCCGAACAGCCAAACAGCCAGGGCACTTCCAACGCACTTCACGTGCACGCGCACACGTGCGCTGGCCTGAGGCTGATAAAGAGGCTGCTGGGTGCGGGTGGGCATGGATGGGCGGGGGCGCAGTCGTCACTTGCAGAGAACTAAAAACAAATGGAGGGGCCGTATTAGCATGAGCACAAGTGATTGTAATGCACAAAGCACAAAGCACAATTCCAGGGAATGAAAGTAAAGTAAAGTTACTTTTGTTTTAATGTCCACGTTTCGCCAGTGATGAGGGGAGAGACCTTCTTCTTGGCCATACAGCACATACGGCAAAATTCACTGCAGGCTCACAATGAGGAATCAAGCAAAGAGCAGCATTCGCAGCCAAACAGCCAGGGCACTTCCAACGCACTTCACAAGGGAGACTTACCAGACCACAAAGACAAGTCACAGAGCCCTTTGAAGTCTGGGGAATGGGTGCTACAAAAGGTACACAAAGGTTAAGCACTTGGAATGTGTTACAGACCTCATGTACAGGTACTTGATGATATTGGTACAAGAGCAACTATGTGCCAGCTCTGCCTCCTAAAAAGGTACTTGTCAAGTGTCAGTAGACCACCTTAAGCCAGCTCCAAAAGTTTACTCCCGTGTTCCCAAGGGAGTAGAATCCCTGTCTTGAACAGCCTGACAAGTAGGCAAGAAGGGAAGAAATTGCTGTTGTCACAATCAATCAATAATCCTCCTGAACCTCAGAATTGTACAAATATTTTCCAGAACAGGCAAGCTTGAAATCAAGACAGAAACAATGTAAAGTGCTAGATCAAACCTGAATGTTTCAAAACATCCAAAGTGCTCCTAAGAATGCAAGATAATCATTGGGACAGGCATTTTGTACTATGCTTTTTTGTGGATAAGTCTTCTCACCTATTTTGTCATATTAATCTCAGGAACCTTTTTGAGATCCCTTCAACAAGCAGCCAGATTAAGAGGTCAACTTTTGCCTTAGCTCACACACTACACAACAGGGAGGTGCATGCTCATTTGGGTGGGATCTCAACACAAATTAGCATATACCCACATTAGTTAGGTCTGTTATGGACGCACTAGTATGAAACCTACAGCATGCCCAGTATTCAACTCCAGGTACATACACTATCAGTGCTAGATGAATCTGGGATAGTGTCCCCTAAAATTCATGTCTCTGATACCTATAGAAAAAGGTTTAGCACTAAGATGGAAGCAATTTCTCAAGGAGCACTGTTCGATTCTGAAGGTGATTTGGAGAATTCGGATGAAATGTCCGATCATGTTTGTTTTGTGAAGTATTTTAACACCTTCCTTTTTTACAAACAAGAGCCAGTGAAGTGGACAAATGAAACGCACTGGGAGAACTTTGCCATTCCTTTTCCAGACTCACCACCGGAGCTTAAGGCACAGTGCACTTGCAAAGGACCCATAGAAAAGTCAGGCATACATTCTCTCATCCTTCAGAGAATAGTAAATATGTGTGGTCCATGTTGTCTCCGGTACATGATAAAACATTTTTGCCACAATAACAGAAACATTCTGCGAAGAATCAGTCCCTCTTAACACAACATAGATACATGATTAAGTCAAATGAATCTAGTGAATGGTTAGGAATCCCAGATGAGACAGGCCATCTATGAAATTGTAGGATAAAAAGAGAGACAGTACGTGTGGATTCCTCATACACCTGGAAGGAAGCAGTATTAGATCTCCAAGGCCAGGCAGATCATTCAATGGAGAAGAGCTTCTGATGACAACTTAATTGTGTTGCAGCAAGGAATCTACAATCTAAGAGATGTGGTAGTTGACATGGTGGATATGATCCAAGAAGACATTTAAAAATAATTATATTTAGTCAATATGACATGCAGTCAACTTTAAATATAGTTCATCATCTTGTTGGGTGTTAATAGTACGTTCACAATATTTACAGATTACAAAGGTAAACATCCAGAGAATATCTATATATATATATATTCACTGAAAAAACATTGTTAAAGGGACGTTGTGGTTACAAGTAAAACCGAAAAACCTCAGAAATTCACCAATTATGGTAAGCTAAGTAACCATAGCTCATGCCACCACAATGCACGGCTGAGACTAACACCCAGAATATCAAAGAAGATATCACAAATTCCATTGATGACATCACTGATGACATCACATATAAAATTCATTTTGATGAAAAGTCTCTACAAGGGTTATGTGTTTATGATGTTGGTAACAAGATGTCAGGAGTGATCGGGAGACCTATTCTGAATTACTTAATGTATTAAAGAATGTAGTCATCTAAACAAAACATTATAGTGGATTGTTGTTGTTAATACGGGAACCTAACCTCACACATAGGCAATGGCGTTAGCATGCATCATAGAAGTACATTATTTCTAATCTGGTAATTTTGTATACTAAAATAATGAATAGTACCGTATCAGAATTTTGAGTAATGTTAAACATGGAAAAAATAGGTAATAATTCAAGACATACTACATACTTGTGTTAGTACAAACAATACATATGAAGACTGACAATGCATAAACATGAGAGACAAATATAGGAAACTAAAGTAAGAAACAACATCACCAGAAAATGTCAATAACATTAAAGTTCATCATCATGTACACAAATGTGTGTGTTGGAGGCCTGCTTATTGCCCCATATATGTGCATCATGTGCTGAGGCCAAACCCTAAGGAAAGTACTTTAAGAACATACAAGATGGTTAATGTCTAGATAAATAAGACATTTTTATATTCTGTCAGTAAACAAAACTGCCTGACATAGATGTGCCAGTGAACAAAAACAAGTGGCCCAGATATGTGATGACATCGGTGATGTGATCAATGACATTTGTGATGTCATCTTTGATGTCCTGGGTGTTAGTCTTAGCAGTGCACGGTGGTGGCGCGAGTTGCGGTTGCTTAGCTTACCATAACTGGCGAACTTCAGAGGTTTTTCAGTTTTACTTGTAATCATAACATCCCTTTAACAAAGTTGTTTCATTGAATTTCATGGGTTTTTATTAGTGCAACTTAACCATAACGTCCCTTTAACAAAGTTCTTTCGGTGAATTTCATGGGTTTTTACCAATGCACCCCAATTTTCCTACAACTTACTAATACTATGTGTACCCCAATATAGCAAATTATGTGTCCAATTTACAAAGTTTCACTTTAAAACTCTACCATTTCCCACCTTCTAGCATAATTTTTAACACATCTATACACTTTTTGCAATGTTTTCCACTGTTTTTGCGTCCGTCGATGTTTGCGAACGTCTGACGTAATCGCAGACCTTCTGGACAGTGTCATGAGACCACGCAATTGTGCGCGGCATGATGATGTGTCTGCAAACGCCAACACACTTCGCAAACTCATCCGTGATTCGCAAACTGTTCGGAACTGCATTTTCAGCTGATCTAGGAACTTTGAAGCTCAAAATGTACCCTTGCACAGCTCCTACACCTATTCTTACTCATTATCCATTAACAATCTTGCTCAGAGCACATACTTGGAAGAATATTAACAAAACTGCTGTTTATCTTCAACATGGCATCAGATATTTCCAACCCGCCTCCCCAAGAGCTACCTACACAACAAAACAACCGCAGTACTTCAAAAGACAACGAAGAGGACCAAGAACATGAGGTAGAGGAAGTGCCTTCCTCTAGCACCCATAGAGAATCATGGGTGTGTGCAGTTCTTTAACACTGTTGGGAATGTACCAAAGTCTAAAGCTACCAAAGTAAAATGCTCTGAGTGCAACGTTGTACTCAATCGCGTACTACCTGGACAGTACTCCTGTGGTACCACCTCCATGCACTGCCACACCAAATCGAACCACTGCAATGCTTTCAGAAAGGTTGTTCCTTTCTTAGCAAGTACAAGGCTGTCTTCCTCCACCTCATCTTCCTCAACCATTACTGTAACCACACAGTCTACTTCTGTGGGATACAAAATCCCACAGCTACCTTGCTAGCTATAAAGAGGCTATTGATCTATATCTTTAGAAGACAACAGTACTCTGTATATACTGCAACACACCACTTTGCAGGGGGGAGCAAATTCAATGTGCTTTTGAAGCTGTAAACAAGGAGCATGATAAACACTACCCCCTAACTTAGATGTAACATACACGTAACATCTTCCCCTGCCCACCTGCTCCTCTATATTACTGCTTCATGCCTCTTCCCTCATTTCCCTCCCCACCTTCCTTTCTGACCTCTGCTGCCAAAAATAAAAAAGGTTCCGTTTGGAACCACCTTTCACAGTTAAAAAAATAACTAAAAAAATGATCTTATAGACTCTATCAACTTTACATTTCTGAGTAAAGTAAATAGACTCAATATGATTTTCCAACATTTCCATTAGCATTTTGTATTATGCTAATGGAAATAATGTAACCAGGTGCTGGAACGGGGGATAACGGCCCGGCAGCCCAAATTATCAGCCCATGCAAAGCGAGGGTGGATAACAAGGGCTCAGCACTGTTATCCCGCGTTCCAGCCCCTGTAACGGGGGAGCAAGGTGAATTAGCACCACAGGTTTCCAAAGCGGTAACCCCCGAGTGCTAAAAAAAAAAGATTCTCCTTCCTACAGTGGAACGCGCATGGCGTCCTGCTGTAGGAAGGAAAATCCTTTTCCAAGATGGCCACCATAGAAAGGGAAGGCAGAGCTCCATAGGGAGCCCCACTTCCCTTTGCATTGCTGCCTGCAGGAGGGGCATAATGAAGAGGTGAATGCAGTGGCGGCACCAAACACTGCTGAAATAAAGTAAGTAGAGAGGGTGGAGGGTGAACAAAAAAAGTGGGCCAGTGGCTTGGAAGGAAGATGGCAGCAGGGACAGCTGGTTGTCAGGTGGCTTGGAACGTGGGCTTTTACCAGCGGTTCAAACCCACGCTCATACCCACCTGATTGGCAGGCTGCCCTGCCCACAGTGCTAATGTACAATGGTATTTAAGAGAAAAATATAAAACGACACAAACAATTTTCTGCCCCAAATACTTTTCTCTTGCATACAATAAGGACCATAATCGATGCACCTTTATAACTATCCACGGTTTCCACAGTCCGCTTTCCACGCCATGAATCAGTAAAATACCCAGATGGCACATGCACACCATCGCAAAGGGCAGCCCTTCTACCCTTTTTAATTTTATATTTGTAACACTACCCCAATGCCTCCTTTCAACCAGTCACACATCCATCCACCAATCACTTCCAAAACCTGTACATATAACCCTCTGACCATATTAAGCTTCCAACTGCCACTTAACAATCTTTTACAAATCTTTTGCATTTACATTTCACTTACTTACGGAAGCAAATTGTACACAATGCTCCTATTAATGCACATATGCATTGTGCAGTAAGAGAAGTGCATAAATAAAACCGGCAGTATGGATGAGCAAATGCTCATGAGAACCCAGAAGGGAAATGCCAAGGTATACCAAGGTGGGACGCCAGTGGGTAACTACTGGAGCAGAGGACTCCCAAGGTGGGAAGCATCTTAACCATAACATCCCTTTAACAAAGTTTCTTCCATCAATTTAATAGATTTTTACAAGTGAAAATGTTTCATGGTGTTACATCACTATATATAAATTATTAATAATTCCTCTTTTCATATATATGAAAGAACTATAAACCTCCTTTAAGAAACATATTTTTTGCAACACATACTTATGTCTGTCACTATCAGCAGTGCATGCTGGGGATGGAAATCATAATTCATTTGCCTACGGCATAAGGCTCCACCATGGCCCCAGCCAACCAAACCATCCCTAGCATTCCCTGCACCTACCCTGCATCCTAGCTCAGTGTCTACTATAGCCTAATAATGTAACCAATGGACAGTCTCCAAATCCATGGGGCACAGGCTTCCGCCATGCCACATTCCCCAATGAGCAAATCAGAATACACATTTGCTTTTGCAGAGGACCAGGCCCACTACCCAGACACCAAATGTATATCACTTGTTTTTCTCCTTACATTCTTAACCTTTCAAAAAATAAAAGACAAGACATATTTCCAAAAACATGCTTTCAGGTCCTTGTTAATGCTCATTGCACAAGTTTGTTGTACTCTAGTCCACCACTTCAGGCTGTAACCGCAAGCAGAACATTTGTTCCCATTCAAACCTACCGCTTCGGCCATGCTGCATGCCCCAATAAACAAAATACAGTACACATTTCTTCTTGCTGACGGCCAGGCCCATACAACACTGTGTTGTGTACTTACATTTTACACTTTACATTTTATTTTCAAAACCATGCTTTCCAGTTCTTGCTGACCTTCCTCGTGCATATTTGCTGCAAACCCATCAGCAGTTCAACCTGTACCCACAAGCACATTTGTTTCCCTTTTAAACCCTATGCCAATTTTATAAAACTTTACCACACAGCCAGTCCCTGGTGGCGATGCCCACTTTAAACCCATTGTTGGTCCCTCGTAATCATAGCCAGTAGCCAGACCCAGACAATCTGGCCACTGCCCATGGCCACAGGCTATACCTTAGTCACCAAAGGCATTTCACTATTTGTTGGACCTACATTATGAAAGTTTAAAAATAATAAAACATGCACATTTGCAAAACCATGCTTTCTTGTCCTTGCAAATGCTACGTAAGAACGTTTTCTGCAAACCGCCCATGTTTTATTTTTACGAAAGTATCAAAATGTACATACAATAGTCATATAACTTAGCCCCCACTTGACAAAATCCATTCAGTGCTTTTAGCAAGTCGCTTTTCTAAGTCGCTGTTACACTGAGGAGAGGCTGATCGACATCAACTGGAATACCTATTGGTCCCTGGAAGAAGACAATTGGTATCCCCCAAGCAACTTAAGGAATACTGAGGATTTGCTAATATATATATATATATATATATATATATATATATATATATATATATATATATATACACAATTGTAGACTCTAAATATTCCCCTTTTCTACTATTTTGGTGCAAGTCCTGCCCCAATACCCAGAATCCTTCAAAAAGAGCTTTTCTAAGTCGATGTTACGCTGTTATGCAACGCAACGTGAGTTTACTCTCTAGCACAAGGTAATTATCAATATGCACTGCTAAAAAAGATAGTCTGACAACCAGGGATGTCATTTGGGGGTCGCCAGAGGTCGCAAGTGCGACCTCTGAGGTCTCCCTTGCGACCTCTCTGGTCTCCCTTGCGACCTCTAAAAAAAACGTTTTTTTTTTTGCAATGCAATGCAAGCTCCTGGGCTGTGGCCAGAACCATGGGGATCTTTAATTCTGGAGTGGCTGGCTGTCTTGTTCAGGCCCCTTAAAAAAGAAGAAAAATAAGAACATGAGGGCCACAAGTCTAACACTTTCAGCACTGAACCTAAATAGGAAAGAATAGGATTGCCAAAAAATGTGTCTTTCTGGAATTCTATACAATAATTGCTAGACTCATTAAAGGTTTATTTCAGGCACACTTCAGGGGGTGAGTCACTGATTTAGTCTGTACTCAAACGTCTCAACTCAGCCTTTCATCCTTCTGAGGTCGATAAATGGGTACCAACACAGTTTGGGTGCATGGGCGTAATTATAGGGGGGACAGAGTGTTTTGTCCCCCCACCTTCTGTGGTATGTCTTTTTGTCCCCTCCAACTTTTGGAGGGAGGGCAGGGGGGCAACAATCATCAATTATGTAATTGGACAGCGCAAGCCCAACTGGGGTGCCAAGCAATGCTTGCACTGGCTCATTACATAATGCTGAGATGCCTGGCAGCCGCTATGCAACACATTCGGGGCTGGGATGCCCTGCATGGCTCAGTCCCTCACCCTGGCTGGCCTGACTCAAAGTCAGCAGCCAGGGTGCTGAATTGGGTGTTGCAAGGCCTGGCGCCTGTGCTTCCACGCTAGCAGCAGCACTTCCAGGGGCTGCGGCGCAGAGAATCGCTTTCTGGCTTTGTGTTCATGCGACACACAGACAGGAACTAGGAAGCTCATTCAGCTTGCTGGTTTCTGTCTGGAGGTGCGTGAGTGCAAAGAGGTTAGGTCGATGTAACATGAGACCGGCATTTGAAAGCAGAGCGGAGGTACTTTTTTAAAAATATAATTTTAAATTGTGTTTGTGTATGTTTGTTGGGGCGCTGGGATGCAGGCTGACCCTAGTGAGGGCGTGTGTCACATTTGGACAATGTGAGCAGAGCTCACAGTACACATTGAGGCCCCAGGTATGAAAACTCACTAACAATAACAAATGATGCATTCTCTGTGGCAAGCCACAGCTCTGCCACGCCTCTAAAATTAGTTTTGTCACTTTTCAGATGCTTCTAAAGCACCACCATCCTAATTTCAAAATGAAGTTGGCGGAAGGTGCACCCTCCCCAAGTAGAGTGGAAAGTGTCAAGCTGAGAAAACTTGTCACCCAAAACTGTCATACTCTGCAAATTCTGTCAAATATACGCCTTCCAAACATGGTGAACTTTTGTCAAGCAGTTTTTGCTCTAGGTGCGCAGAAGGAACCGTATGGGATTTTGTGTTCAAAGAACACTTTTAGGAGCCCTGTTTAACTTTTCCCCCTGCAGCCTAAATAATCTTAACCAAACTGGCAAAAAGTATTTCGAGTTTTGCAGTTACTTTTTCAGGACTGTTTGGTGCAAATTATTAAATGGGTGTCATGGTTCAGGTTACATGCCACCAAAAACTGCTTCACATACCAAACTAAGCAGTGGAGTATCCAGCATTGTAAGAGTGGGGGTGGGGAGGGGGTTAGCCATGAAATGCAGTGTGCGCAATTCCACATGGTCTCATTGGCGCCCCCAAACCGCCCACACCTGCCCCAATCTACTTTTTTAGTAACATTAGTGGAAGATGGCATTTTAACACACAACAACAAAAATAAAACTGCAGGATCATTCCAGATGCAGGGAACTCATCTATTAGAGCTCTGTCCAAGCCCTCTGAGGCAAAATACATGCAAACTTCCTAATTATTTTATGGATTGCACCAACAGAAGTGACTTCACAGAAAAGGACATTTCAAGGCGCATCATCAGTCCTTGATACTTGGATGCACCATGGAAGTGACTTTAGAATAAGTTGCCATAAATAAGCCAAGTGACAAATAACTCTGTGGTGCAAAATGCCTAAATTTCACTTTTGTTATATGTGGAGCAACTATATAGTCATTATGCTTTTCCATTATAATACCATGATACATTAACATAAGCTTTGAAGTGAATCAGAGTCACTTGCAGAGCTGCAGATAAGGCACAATGGGCCTCATTCCGAGTACGGCGCTAACCAATGGCGCTATTAACGCCTTGGTTGACGCCGTACCCGGACCGGCAGCGCCTTGGTGGATGGCGGAATTACCGCCCCATTCCAAGGTTGGCGGGGCGGTAATTCCCCAATCCCCATTTACCCTTCCCCATTCCCATTCTTGCCCCATAGGGCATAATGGGAGTGGGGAAGGCGTTAATTACGCCACCGTAAATTACGGTGGCGTAATTAACACAAGGTCCCTTAGCGCCATGGATTTTAACACCTGCTAAAAGCAGGTGTTAAAACCTCCATGGCGCAAAGGGAACTCGGAGTATGGCGGTAAGGGATTACCGCCACCGCTCTCGTTAGCGGTGGCCGCTATCCCTTACCGCCATACTCGGAATGAGGCCCAATGTGATTAAATGATTTGCTCAGGATCACACACTTGGTTAAATGGTGAAACTGGGATGTGGACAATTTAAGCAACCGCGCACATTTTTCCAGGTTTAGTTGATATGGATATTTATTAAGGTGTTGCTTTACATTTCATGTGCTTAAATAATTATTTATAGCTATGCCTTGGAAGCAAACCACATTACATAATAAACTAGACTTTCATAGTAAACTAACAATACACTATATACATTGTCATAGAAATATGTTGAGCAAGGGGAGTATGGCTTTAGTTTTATTCTCCCCATTCTGCATGCAGAGTCACAATAGCATCATGTAGATTAATGTGAGCCTTACAAATCCCCCTTGTGTTTTAAAGCCATAGTCATTATTTCATAATTATTTCATAAAGCATGCAACATTATGCACCCTTCTCACTTCTGCTCACTCCCTCCTATTCCCATTTCTAAAGGGACAAAGGTTCCTGCTAATAGTACCCCCCCTCGCTCCCATCGGTGCCTAATCACTCACATTGTAATGCTCTGTTTATAAAGAGCAACGTGAGGACCCTCTGCTGCCCGGAGCTCCTTGTGGCATTGTCCTGGCAGCGGGAAACCTCTACCATTCAGAACGGGTAAGGTGACCTGCTGCCAGGACAATGAGCATGCTGAGCAGGAATTGCTCAGCACACATTGTCCTGCCAGCGGGACACCTTTGCCGTTGGGCGCCCTCTTTGATGTGCCGAACAGGAGAGGTGTCCCAATGACAAATGTCCCGTTCTGGCTCTTAAAAGAGCCACAGGGGTCAGCTTGCCCCCCTGCCTCTCCTGCTTGGTACTCCACTGCTTGGAGCCATTTGAACACAGGAAAACATACCTTAACTTTAATCAGTCAGAATTTTGTAGAAAGAATATATCAGCACGTACACATATAAGGTGCTGTGCACAACCCAGGTGTGGAGCTATATGGCATTTAAAAATTGATACCTAGTATACTTGGTCACCCACTGCACTGCATTAACCGACGACTTCTGCCTTTGAATGAAAGGAAAAATCAAGGGAATTGCTGACATTCCAGTGAATCTGTTCCTTTGGGCCATGGCTTTATAGTTCAGCTAGGTCAAGTCCACTTAACCCAAAATTGCAGGGATCAGGGTGTGATAAAGTCTGGTCTGCTCAATGGACATTGCACCACTGTTTCCATTTGTTATTGTATATGTACATATAAATGTTGTGTGCACACAGTGTATGTCAATGGAGGTGCTGGGTGCATTTGTGTGTGAGTGAGAGTGAATGCAAGCATATGTGTGTTGACATTTGTGTCTGAATGAATGATAAATAATGCATTGTTTGTATGTTCTATTGGAATTAAGTTTGTGAATGTTATGTTGTGTCACTGGGTGCATGGCAGGCCGGCTAGAGATGTGTGCAGGCCCAATTGAATTTTAAAGATAGGCCATCAGTCTCATGAGAGTTATAAGGATCGTCAGCAATGGACTCTTGTGGTGTAGTAGTCTAGTGTTATCCCTCAGGGATTTCAGTTGTTTGACCTCGGTACAAAATCACGGCAAAATTGACAGTAGTAATTTTCGCTGCGAATACGTTTTTACCTCGGTACAAAGAACCAAACCCATGTCCCCCCAAACCATGAGCACACCCATAAACCCTCCCTGCTTACCTATTCTCCATCCGCCGTCTCTCTTGTACCTTGCAGTGTCAGATCCATCCATCTAACACGGGTCGGATCTGACGCTGCAGGGTCCCTTTTTCTTTTTTTTTTGTGTTGGGTCCCGTGCCACCAATACTGAGGAAGTGGGGGACACTCCTGCAACCGCCAAAGTCAAAAATACCCAACATGAGGAGCAGGGGACACCCCCGCAATCCCAGCTCTTCATGTTTGGTATCTTCGGCTTCGAACTAATGGTGGTGACCAAATTCAGTCAAATCTACCATTCCACCAAATGTAATCGAACAATTTGGCCGAAACGATCCCTAAGAGCCACCACCCATCCTCCCTCCACCCCACCCCTGTTCCCCCCAACATTTTCAGCAAAGTTACTCCACTAGTTGGGTGATATTGTGTGTATATTTCTTCTATGTAAACCGCTTAAGCTTAAGTACTATATAATAACACATCATTATCATTTGGTCATGGATGTCTGCTTGCAATCAAAGTAATTTGGTAATATGGGCCTATACACACTGATTTTAACGATACATATGGCGATCCATTCAGGTATGAAATGTACATCACATTATAGTGATATCGTAACCATATTTTTGATAGTGTACAATGCTATGTTATGCCACTTCCTGTTTTGTCAACGGGTAAAAGGTCGTGTTCCATCACTTCCCGAGATATCACTTTGGGATGGGGTCAAATGACATCACTTCCTGTGATGTCGTCAAGGGGTCAAGGGTCATGTGATGTCACTTCCGCTAACCCTGGCATTTTGGTGAAATGACGTCCCTGACATCAACTGAGATCAGTAAACTGTGTGAAGCAATGAGACCATAAGAACAAGAACAAACGTAAGTGCACACACGTTTTAAACCTCTCGTATGTAAATATAACAGTGCATGTGGAGCTAGACAAAGGTACAGCATCGTATTTGTGACCATTAATGTCATTAATTATATGAAGTAAAAACCAGATGTAAGCGGTCACGTAATGCAGACGGTAAATGAGGAATGAATAGACAAAGTTGCTCAGCATTTAAGCGCAGTCTAGTGTTTGCTGTCTGTTGTACTAGAGACTAAAGTATTGATACATTTTCAGACACACACATTTACAAATATCTGATACGTATCTTGTCTGTGATTCACTAATTGTGATAAAGCATCTATAGAATTCGGAATAAGCGAGTAGCCAACTGGTCGTAGTAGTACGTACCGTAAAAAGGTCCGAAAGAGCCAGTGGGAAAGTAGATTAGCATTAGAACTTAAAGAGTGCTGTAAACTAAATATAGTTGCTGGAACACATGAAAAAAAGTATAAAAGAAAGAAATGGCGAATTTAATGGAGGCAGAGTCAGCACCACCAAACATCCCTAGCAGTACGGAGATGTCGTAGAGTATACACTCCTAAAATAATCAGTAAAAATGACATGACTAGGAAGAACAAAAAGCTGACATCTTATTTTCCAAAAACTGTAAATATCGACCTGAGTGAAGAGAAACTTGCCGCAAATGAAATTGTAAATGAACTCAGTAAATCACTTAGTTGTTTAGGTTCCAAATTTATAGATTAAGTTACATCTCCTCCTCTGACAAGAGCTGATAAAAGAAGCAGTGTAAACCATCATAACATAACGAACATAGAAGAAATTACTGAATACAAATCTGAAGATCATGTGATACAGATATCACATAGAAAGCACAATGCGAAAGCAGAAAAATTGCTAGGAAAAAGTGATACGAGTCAGATTGAAATACAAGTCCACAAAACACCAGTGCTAAACGATCTAAGTGCATCAGTGTGTATTGACTTGGAAATTGATGTGTCAGAAGTGGAATACATGGGCGATGAGAAAGAAATAACATCGAAGCCATATATAAGGAATGTAGAGCCTGCAATGTTTTTTGAGGAAAGTAATTTGCTAGTCCCTCCTATACAATCGCAAAGGGGTGAAGACTCACTAAGTAATGAACACATAAGCTCTATTAACATATCAAAAACAAGTAATGGACATGAAGTCACCAATGATAAGGCATTGGATACATACAAGAAAATAGTGCAAATAGAATGACATCCAATGACATGTTTTGGGCACTAGATAATTTGTTAACAATGTTCATGGAAAAATGCGAGAGTCTTGGAAAAAAATAGATGTGCAATCGGTGGTATTATTGAAGAGTATAAATCGAGTCCATAAAACTGTCAGAGAAATCAGTACAGGCACTGAAAGAGAGATTCAAAAACTGTGTGCTAAGGATATTGAAACACATTTAGACATAGTTCAAGTCTCTTTCCAAAAGATAGAACCACAACAAATAGAACCGCAAAAAGAGAGTGGTAAACCAATAGAAAAAAAATAGGAAAAAGAGTAAAGCTCGAGTGGTATGATATGATATGATATGGCATTTATAACGCGCCTATACACAGGTGTTTCAAGGCGCGACGAGGCAAGGGAGGGGAAAAAAGGGAGGACGGACAACGAGGACTACTAGGCCAGGTGTCAATCAGATCGCGCAAGTGCGTGGGAAGGTGGCAGGGACAGTGCAGTACATGGGAATAGATCATAATAATAAGTAACTGACAGCCAGCATGTGGCAAGTGCATGGGTAAGTGCAGACATCAGGTGTCAAGAGCTGGTAGGGGGACTGTAGGGATAGAGAAACAGTCCCAGGGTGCAGGGACCTGGGCCTGAGATCAGAGGGTGTCCAGGTAGCCAGGGTAGTACAGGTTGCAGCCAGGAGGTTACCAGAGGAGAGGAGATGAAAAAGCAGAAGCAAAGAGAAAGGTTTTGAGGTTCTCCTCCAGTTTAAGGGAGGCAGGGAGGCTGTTCCAGAGGGAGGCACCAGCCGAAGAAAGAGATCTACCACCAACTCGTTGCTTGGAGAAGCGACTGACCCTGAGGGAGTTGGAGGTGGATGAGCGAAGAGCTCGACAAGGAAGATACTTAGGAAGAGTGAGTTGAAGGTATTGAGGCCCCAGGCCCCAGAAGGCCTTGTGGACGATTCAGAGGGGTTTGAACTTAATCCTCGCAGCCACTGGGAGCCAGTGCAGAGATTTCAGTCCTGGAGAGTTACGATCCTGAGCTTGAGGCCAAGAACAAGTCTTGCGGTCCTGTTCTGAAAAAGTTGCAGAGGGCGTAGAGTAGAAGCAGGCAGATTTAGAAAAGAAGCTGTTGCAATAGTCCAGCCTAGAGAGAACCAGAGCTCTGGATACAGTGAGCTTCTGGGGGAATGAGAGGAAAGGAAGAATACCTCTGAGGAGGATCAGCTGGTAGTGTGATTTCTTAGAGACGTCAGAGATGTGAGGAGAGAAGGAGAGTGTAGAGTCGAAGATGACTCCAAGGTTTTTAGCTTTGTAGGTGGGACTAGGAAGAGGACCAAGAGAGGCAGGCCAGAGAGCTACAGGAAAGGAGGGAACGGGTGTGCCGATGAGGAGAATCTCAGTCTTACTGGCATTAAGGCAGGGGTCATTGGTTGCACACTACTCCTGGATAGCAGACAGACAGTCAGAGATGAGAGAAGCAGAGGAGGAGGCTGAGGGTAGCCTGAAAATGAGCTGGGTGTCATCGCATAGCACTGAAAGTTGGGGCACAGAGCGGTGATGCAGTGGGCAAGGAGTGACAGGTATTGGTTGAACAATCAGGGAGAGAGGTTAGACCCCTGGGGGACACCACAGGATGAGAAAAAGATAGCAGAGCGGAAGGACCCAAGTTGGACCTGGGAAGATAGGTCCGAAAGGAAAGAAGTCAGCCATGCCAGAGCCTGACCTGTGATACCCAGGTTATTATGGAGACGGTTGAGCAGGATGGAATGGTTGACAGTGTCAAAGGTGGAAGAGAGATCAAGCAGGATGAGGATGCAGGGCGTGTTAGAGTCAAGGTTGGAGAGCAGGTCTTCATGGATGTCCAGGGGAGCAAGCAGTTTCCGTGCTTCTGGCAGCTCTGAAGTCAGACTAATGATCATGAAGACAACCAACAGATTCAATGTGGAGATTAAGCTGGGAGATGGCCAGTTTCTCCAGGAGCTTGCCAAGGAAGGGAGTGATGGAGATTGGGCGATACTTAGCTGGGCAGGAGGGCTTGGCAGAGGGTTTCTTAAGAAGAGGGTGCACAAGGAAGTGCTTCAAGGCGGATGGGAAGACTCCGGTGGTGAAGGAGTGATTGCAGAAATCAGTCGATGTGGTCCTTGATAGTTTTGGAGGAACAGGGGTGAACCTGTTTCGATGAGACTTTCATGTATCAGACTTGTCTAGAGATCTCGCCTGCGGAGAAATTGGGAAAGGCAGAGAAGGAGGGGGGAGAGGTGGAAGCAGAAGAGCCAAAGGAAGAGCAGGGAGTAGGGGGAGGGAGGGGATTGGAGGAGAGTGCGGACAGGATGTCCTGATTTTTAGAGATGAAGTGAGAAGCCAGTGCTGTGCAGAGGGCCTGGGAAGGGACAGGAGAGGTAGAGACTGCAGCAGGATTGGCCAGTTCCTTGCAGATTTTAAAGAGTTCAGCTGATTTGTTAAATCCCGCAGAGACGCAGGCTTGGATATGAGCTCTCTTATTGGTTAAAACAGAGTGCCGGTATTGCCTTTGCAGCAGGCGGCAGGCCAGTTTGTCAGAGGATGAACCTGAGGCATGCCATTTCCTGTAGGCCACCCTGCACTTGCGTTTTAGGGTGACAAGGTCTGAGTCGTACCAGGAGTTGCACTTGGCTTTGGGCTTCAGGCGAATTCTCATGACAGGGGCAAGGATATCAAGAGTATAAGAGATAGCAGAGTGGAGCGTGGAGAGGGCTTTGTCAGGGTGAGAGTCAGCCAAAGGGGGCCAGGGGGGTGAGAAGGTGGCAGTGAAAGCCTCAACTGATAAGCGCTTCATGGGTCGGATGACCGAGAAGGTGGGTGGCAGTGATGGAAGTGGCTTGGTCTGAGGGGTAGGGAGGGTGAGGTGGGAGGAGAGGAGACAGTGATCACTCCAGGAGAGAGGAGTGGAGAGAGTGACAGAGAGGGGAAGGTCTGAGGAGATCAGAACATCCAGAGTGTGCCCTGCAACATGAGTCGGGCCAGAGTGGAGAATAGTGAGTGAGAGAGAGTGGCAGAGGCCGCAAATGAGTCCAGAGGGAGGACAGAAAGTATCCAGGTGGATGTTGAAGTCTCCAAGAAGGAGGAGTTGAGTGGTTGAGGCCAGGAGTGAGGAGGAGAGGTCCGCCGACTCAGGAGGAAGGAGGAGATCTGACAAGGTGGCCGATAGATAGTATGCACACTGAAAGGCGCAGGAAAGCCCCACACCCTGGACCGGGGTATTAATGTACCAAGGTATACTGAAATATTGTTCAGAGGACGTTTTTTAATTTTTCAAGGTATCAAAATGTATTTACTGAGATACATCATTTTCCACAATTAATTAATCATCAATTAATGCACACATTAAATTACATAAATATTGCAGGAGAGCATAATACACGAGGCTATAAAAAACCCATACACAACCATCATTCCTCAACAGTCAAACAATCATTTACAACTCACATCAATCGACCTCATTCAATCACAAATTGATAAAAATGTAAGCATTTAATTGGTACAATATATATGTAGTGTCACTTCACTAATTAACCCTACATAATCTTTGTCATTTGATCCACATTAAATATGTATAAACACAATGATTGTCAGAAATGTGATCTGTTCCACGGGGTGGGTACATTCAACAGAAAATGGCTGATAGATAGATAGATAGCAGCCACAGTAAGGTAGTGGCTAGGGGAGAGAGAGAGCCTGCAGACGAGGCATTCAAAAGAGGAGAAGGCCTGCGTAGGAGTGTACGACTTTATGTATCCCAAGAGGCAATAAAACAGAAACCAAGCACATGGTCCAAGTAAAAATAACCATCGCTATTTTGAGGTTAAGCTAGCCCCAATACTAGAAACAGACTCCAAAGTGATAACCCCCACTCTCGACCATCCCCAGACAACCGACAGTGATGAAAGTAGTGCTTGTCAGGGCAAAACAACCCAAGAGAACGTGGTCGAAAATGGCAAAGATATAATAAATAAACATGGAAAGTTGAGCCATAAGAATCCTGTGAACACCATGCACGGCGAGTTGAACATTAAGCCCAATCCAGGAATATCGCCACAGCACCCTTGAGCGAGCACCTAGAGCAATTTAGATGAGCTGTGGGCACCTGTGGGCACCTAAAACTATCCCGCTATATGAACCCAACATTAATCAAACAAAACCAAGGTTACACTCAGCAGAACTTCATAAGGCATTACAATTGAAATCACTTTCACATAATTACGAAATGCCTCCGTTACATAGAAAAGTTGTGCTACGTATATTTAATATGATAGTGAATAAGATCAGATGACATCAGAATCGTTGATCAAGTAGAAAACACAAAGGAATACATAACAAACGTATGGTTTAGCGTTAAATCTACCCCAGATTTTGTCCTAAACTTTGAGGATGATCTATTTAGACTTGGGTATACTTGTGGAGTAGTAATGATACCTCAAAATAAACCCCGAGCAATAGAATCAGTTACTATAAAAGAGAGTAAAACTAATGACGCAAAGCGAAATAAAAATGGTAAACCACCAAGTGAAGCTACAAATATAAATATACAGAGTTCATGTAACATGAGACTCCCGGTTGCCCCCCTAGTGCCTACTCAAATCTCAGTTATGAATGCAAAAGATAATGCTAAAGTAAACGGCTACTGGCAATGGTTGCCATCCACATTTAAAAGCCACTTCAATAAGCAACGACAATGCTTCTATCGTGGAACACTAGAGGCTATAAACATATGTTTAGCGATGAGGGTTTAGTGGTAAATATGGATATTTTCGTGCTAATAGCCCCACAGGAGACATGGCTGACGGAACAAATTGATTTTGAAGGCTGCTCTACAATCCATCAGATAGCGACAAAAGGGCCATGTGGACGCCCGAAAGGCAGCATGCTTCTGTCAGTTAAAAACCCATGGAAATTAGTAGGGTTAAAAGAAAGCACTGCATACATCTAAGCAGCATTTCTCACGTATGAGAAACACAGGATATTAATAGTGAACATGTATGACTCGCCCAATTGCGTGAAATCAAAAGCGAACTCTAATGTGGTAAGAAACTTGCTTAAGAAAAAACCTGCAGACGACTGCAAATATTACATTAGTGAAACTGGAGTATCGTAAATGGTTAAAGAACTACAAGATTTCGTGTGAAATAGAGCACTGGAGAAAAAAATTGCCTGGTTAGCCACACAACGAAACACAACGGAAATATGGCGTGTGATCCATGGGACAAAAAAGAGAGATCTTCCAATAATTTGTATAGCAGAAGCAGACTGGGAATCATACATAGCTACAACGTTGGGAATGAAAGACAGCATAAGTAAGGTGCAAACCGCCCAAAGTAGATGGGAATGTAGAGCATCTGTTGATGACATTTGTAAAATGATTACTAAGTTGAAAAACTCACGCGCAGCAGGCCCCGATGGGGTATGTATTATACTGTTGAAAGCATCACCAGATAATTGGGCTAGAACATTAGTAATACTCTTTAAAGAAATTGGTACGAGTGGTAAAATACCTATGACCTGGAAGACAAGTAATATACTGGCAATTTATACGAAATGCTCATGGAACAAACCAGAAAACTACTGACTCCTAGCTATGCTAGACATACCGGCGAAAATGTTCGCACAAGTACTTTTGGTAGAGCTAAACGAGTGGATTCGAGAGTCGAAAATGTTGCCCCCTAATCAGATTGGCTTTAGAGCACAAGCAAACACTGCACACAATATAATTATATTAACATCAGAGGTGGAATATTCGTGGAAGCAGCACAATCTAAATATGTACTGCGTCCATATAGACTTCAGTTCCGCATTCTGTGCAAAGAAACATCTTGTGGAACAAACTGGTGAAGTGGAATATCCCCCACCCCCCCCCCGGACTACTAACCATGTTCCTTGCCTTGTACTTTGAGACCACAGTAAGAGTGCGTTTGGATGGAACTTGGAAACTTTCCAAGTCGTACTCCACACATAAGGGTGTAAAACAGGAATGCATGATTGCGGCTATGTTCTTCAATCTTTATCTAGCAGATCTCCTACATGATCTGGTTAATGCACAATCCCATCTAGTAAAAATAGGAACACTATCTTTGAATTGGTTAACATATGCTGATGATCTCTTATTACTGGATCACACCCCCGATGAGCTCCAAAATACCTTAAATGTGTTAAGTGGATTTGCAAAGACGAATAACTTGAAAGTTAACATAGGCAAAAGTAAGGTAATGGTCTTTGCAAAAAAACGTATTCATCCCAAAAAATATTCCTGGTCATTTGATGGAGAACATTTAGAACAAGTCATAAAATATAAATATCTTGAGACCCTTATTGAATCGAGTCTCACTGGGAAGAAGTAAAACGTAAATGTATAACAATAGTAAATATGATTTTCGATTAAGAGTATCTTACTGATTTATACAGCAAGAGTTAAATCAACCCTATTATATGCATTGGAGATATGGGGCCACAACTTAGTCAACGAAATTCCGAAATTTGAGGCAAAAATTGTTGCAAAAACCCATACGTTTTCAAAATAGTGTATCAGTTGAATACATATTACTGGAGTTTGAATTAAATAATACTATTGTTGACTTTACGTTAAGGCGTATGATGTGCTTGGAAAAATTGTTAACTCTGGTAAATGACACTGTTGTAGTGCAATTTATAACAGCTTTAAAAAAAATGGACAAATGTTTAACAATGGGTATTCTGGGCAAAATAATGAGTTAAAATAAAAAATGGCGAGACCTATACGAAGTGCCCTTTCATCGAATCAAGAAGCATGGGTTTTAAATCACGGTTGGAAAAGATGTGTAAAGACTGATATACAGAAACAAACGTTGTGCATTTGGCCTCCTTAAGCAACAGTGGAAAATACATACAATATAGAATGGCACAAAATACTATTCCAGATACCCGTCTCCGACCATAATACAACAATATATGCTTATGAAATTTAATTGCTGTGATACATTAGAGATAAAAGGTGTAATTGTAGGCATATAAAGAACTGAGCGCTGGTGCCGATTAGGCGGAGAAAACAATTAGAATCATTAAAACACCTACTTGTTAGATGTACCAGCTTAAACAACATTAGAAAAAAAGTTATTTGAAAGTATATGATAATCAGTTTCAGGACGTCTCAAAGATATGGTCACCTTGTATGGATGTAATGACATGAATTTTATATTTTTTATAACTACATTTTATTGGAAATGTATTCATATTTTAAATCAGCTGTCGGATGGTGTCTTTTAATGTGATACTTGAGTTTTAAGGAATATTTAAGATAAATCATTAGGAAAATGAAGCTAATCCTAATCTGACCACATACACAAAATTAATTTCTTTTTAATAGGTGTTTTTACTTGTATAGCATTGAATGTGAATGTGGAATATTGTTCATGTTTGTTGTAATATGTGAACAAGAATTGGTTTAATGTCTCATTGTATATACAAAACCATGTGGTTAAATGTATATTATATTAAATAAATAAATAAAAATCCATTCAGAAATTCAAGGTTGGGTTTATAATCTTTCTGAACACTTGTGTCCACATTCTGTCACAGGTTTCCCCACTTCTCACTTGTCTGAGTTGTTTGCTTGTGATCTTCGGAGATGTCTTCTTTCGCACTGTTCGGGTTTTTTATAACCCTGTGCATGGGCCCTCGGGTTCTAGCGTGCGGTTCGTGACCCGACTCCAGGAAGCGTTCAGATGTCCGGGAAGAAGTCCAGGAATTGGCGAGGTTCGCACTTGGGGAAACCAATGCAATGGAAATCCAGGATATGCAAGATGAGGAAAAAGGGGAAGGATGAAAGAAGAAGAGATTCAGGGGACCGGGAACCAGGAATCAGAAGTAATCGCTGAACGAACTCCGGCAACACACGTCTGACTACTGCAAGCGGTAGCGTTGAGACGCGCAGGGCTGCGGGGCGTGTCTGCTTTGTAGAACGTACAGCATACAACGCAGAGACTGGCAAACAGCGTTCCGTGTTCAGCGGCCATGTTGGGAGTACTGCTGAGTTTGGTCCCCTATGGGTCAGGGACCATAAAGTCCAGAAGGGACGCGTACGGTGGCTCATGACAGCATGCCTCCTCCGAAACCCAGTTCCTCTGGGTTTGCCCGGGTGTATAAGGTGGTACCTTCGGAGCAGTCTGGGGGCATTTATTTTTGAGACTGGTTCCCAGGTGTGTTCACTGGGAGGGTACCCTTTCCACTCGACCAGATACTGTAGCTGACCACGTCTGTACCTGGAGTCACATATTCTGGAAACCTTGTATTCTAACTGATCATTGACAATCACAGGGGTAGATCTTGGAGCAGTTCGAGAGGACAGGACGTATGGTTTCAACAGAGAAGTGTGAAAAACTGGGTGGATCCTCTTCCAAGATTCTGGTAGACTGAGTCGAATGGATGCTAGAACCGAAGGGTGGAATCCTTGGCTACAGAAGAAGGGGCTGGTTTTGACAGCCGAGTGATCCAAATTGTTGTAGCCGAATTCAGCCACATGTATTAAGAGTGACCAATCGTCCTGGACCTTGGTGGCGAAACAGCGAAGATATTGTTCCAGAGTTTGGTTCATGCGTTCAGTAGCTCCATTGGTCTGTGGATGATAACCTGAGGATAGGGCACGTTGGATTCCTAGTATATGACATAATTCTTTCCAGAACTGAGATATGTACTGGGGTCCTCTGTCAGATATGATCTTGGAGGGTAGTCCATGAAGTCGGAATATGTGTTCCAGGAAGATTCTGGCAAGTTCAGAGGAAGATGGTAGTTTATATAAAGGTGTAAAATGAGCCATGTGAGTAAATAAATCAATGGTAACCATGATAGTTGTGTATCCCCTGGAAGGTGGTAGTTCCACAATAAAGTCTGTAGGGATGAATTCCCAAGGTCTTGTTGGCAGCGCTGGTTGGAGCAGGAGACCTGCCGGTTTCTTGTTGTGATGCTTGTTTTGAGTGCAGATTCCGGCAAGTTCAGAGGAAGATGGTAGTTTATATAAAGGTGTAAAATGAGCCATGTGAGTAAATAAATCAATGGTAACCATGATAGTTGTGTATCCCCTGGAAGGTGGTAGTTCCACAATAAAGTCTGTAGCGATGAATTCCCAAGGTCTTGTTGGCAGCGCTGGTTGGAGCAGGAGACCTGCCGGTTTCTTGTTGTCATGCTTGTTTTGAGTGCAGACTGCACATGTTTGGATATAATGCTGGACATCATCCTTCATCTTCGGCCACCAAAACTGTCTTTGTATTAGACGGAGGGTGTTGGTGATGCCACGTTGTCCTGAATGAAGGGTATCATGACATAGGCTTGTGATCTTTTGTCGTAGTCTCTGAGTGGGAATCACCAGGCAATTGTCCTTGAATAAATATCTGCCCTTCGTCTTGAGGTTCCATCGATTCTTTCCATTAAACTCCTTCCAGATTTCAGGGAACTGAGTTTGAATCCGAATGTCTTCTAGGAGACTGATTGCTTGGGCAACAAATATTGTGTGGGGGAACATCTTTGGGAAGGATCGGTCTTCAGGAATTTCATAGTCAGGACGTCGGGATAAGGCGTCAGCTATTATATTGTGTTTTGCAGGAACATGATGGATTTGAAACTGGTACTGGGCAAAGAAGAAGGCCCAACAGGCTTGACGACTGTTCCTACATTCCAGGGATTGCAGGTCTTGAAGATTCCGATGGTCCGTACGGACCTGAACAGGATGTTTCGCTCCCAGGAGTAGATGTCGCCAGTCTGTGAAGGCTTGACGGATGGCTATAAGTTCTTTTTCCAAAACAGAATAGTGGGTTTCGCTAGGAGTCAAGGTGCGAGAAAGGTAGGCGATGGGGTGTTCTTGCTTGTCATCAAACTCCTGTTTCAGGACTGCCCTGATGGTGTAGTTAGAGGCATCAGTTTCCACGAGGAAGGGTCGATCAATGTCAGGTTGGACCAAGATTGGGGGCTTGGGTAAACTCCGACTTTAACCGTTGAAATGCCTCATCTTGGACTGCTGTCCAGTGGAAGGGTATATCCTTCTTCAACAATGTAATGTTCGGATGTACAATCTCCGAAAAAGAAGGTATGAATTTCCGGTAGAAGTTAGCAAGCCCCAGGAAGGATTGAATTTGTTTCACAGTAGTTGGAACAGGCCAGAATAGAATGGAGTCTACTTTCGAGCAGTCCATTCCAATCCCCTCTGGGCTAAGGACGAATCCGAGATAGTGAACAGTAGACACATGGAAAAGGCATTTCTTGGGCTTAGCCAGGAGCTTATGTTCACATAGACGTTGTAAAACTGCTTTAACATGTTCTTCATGCTTGAGATGGTCCTTGGATTATATCAGTATGTCGTCCAGGTATACAATGACGAAGAGGAACAGCATATCGGAGAACACCCGGTCCATAAATCGTTGGAAGACCGCTGGGGCATTGGCAAGTCCGAAGGGCATAACCAAGTATTCAAATTGACCAAAGGGTGTTCTAAAGGCTGTTTTCCATTCGTCACCTTCCTTTATACGGATCAGATGGTAGGCACCTCTGAGGTCTAATTTCGTGAACACTACAGCTCCTCTTACCGCTTCCAGGATATCCGAGATTAGGGGTAACGGGTAGCGGTCCTTGAGGGTGCATTAATTAAGACCACGATAATCTAGGCAAGGCCTAAGCTCCTTGGTTTCTTTCTTGGGAACAAAAAACAATGAAGCTCCCACCGGGGATTTGGATGCTCGTATAGTACCATTTTCCAAGTTGGTTTCCAGATATTCTCGGAGGGCTCTTTTCTCAGGTTCTGATAGAATGAACATCCTTCCAAAAGCAATCACTGCTGAGGGTTCAGTATCAATAGCGCAGTCTTCAGGTCTGTGAGGGGGAAGGGCTTGGACTATGGCGGTCGAAAACACATCAGTGTAAGCTTGACAGGGCCCGGGAACCTGGATGATATTTGAAACAGTGACTGGACCTTGCTGGTTCGTTTGCGTATCTTCAGAGGATCTTGAAGAGGAATCTAGGGATAAACAGTGGGACATACAATGTTCTGAACCAAGAAACAAGGATCCTGCTGCCCAGTTGATGTAGGGGTTGTGCTTCTGTAACCAGGGCATACCCAGTATCATTGGGTAATGGGCATATCTTATGAGGTCGAATTTGATCCTCTCTTGATGGTGGTTTATAGAAAGCAGGATATCTTTGGTTTGAAGGGTTATGGGTCCTGAGGAGAGAGGTCTTCCTTTGATAGCCTCTACAGGTTGCATGATGTCTCGTGTTTCATATGGAATGTTATGGGTAGTGACCCAATCATGATCTATGAAGATCCCCATGGCCCCAGAATCCACTAATGCCACAATGGTAAGATTCTTTCTTGGAATGCGATAGAAAGGCCTGTAGAATCACAAGGTTGTTTTGTCCAGGAGAGTTCAGGGATGGAATAGATGTGGAGCAAACATCTCTCTCCCGAAGCTGTGCTTCATCTAGGATCAGGAGCTGGCGTTTCCCGAACGCCATGGAGGGGCAATAGGACACTCTCTCACAAGATGTTTATCAGAGGCACAATACATCCACAGACCAGTGTGAATCTGTCGCATCCTTTCTTGCTGAGTTATGGGTCCGCGGAAGGCCCCTAGTTGCATGGGTTCTGGGTCCGTGGTCGGGGAAGAAGCAGGCTCAGGTCTAGAGGAAGGTTCTGTAGAGGCCTTTTGGTAGGCTATTTTAGTCTTCTTCTTTTCCGCCTTTCTTTCCTGGATACGAAAGTCGATCTGTAAGGAAAGATCCATGAGAGCCTGGAAGGAACTTGGGCGAGCTACCCTGGCTAGCTCGTCTTTTATCTCTTAATACAAACCTCTTCAAAAGAGAGTGAAACAGGCCTCAGAGGACCAGTCTGTTTCCTTGGCAAGTTGTTTAAAGCATGTCACATAGGTAAGGATATCCTGGGATCCTTGTTGGAAGTCCAATAACCGTTCTTGGGCACTGTAAACCCGTTCTGGGCGATCAAACATGGTCTTTAGCGCCTGCACGAAACCATCTTTGTCATCCAGGAGGGCATCGCCTGAATTAACAAAGGGAGTTGCCCAAGTTAAGGCATTCCCGGAGAGATGCAAAATCATAAAGCCCACCTTTGCCCTAGTGGTGGAGAAGTAGTAGGGCTTAAAGGTGAAGTGCACTAAACATGAATCGAGGAAGCCACAAAGGGTCTTTGAAGAGCCATCCTATTTATCCACTAATCTGCCAACAACACACTTTCCTTGGTTGCGGAGTCACGTGACAGGACCAGTTGTTTCAATGCTGCATTTTCGGCTTTAAGATTTTGAACTTCTGTTGTTAACTCCTGCATGCCGCGCATGAGGTCTTGAATTGCAGCCTCCATTTCCGTAACTGTATCAATTTGTTGGCGTCTCAATCTGTCACAGGTTTCCCCCCTTCACACCTGTCTGAGTTGTTTGCTCGTGATCTTCGAAGATGTCTTCTTTCGCACTGTTCGTGTTTTATATAACCCTTTGCGTGGGTCCTCGGGTTCCAGGGTGCGGTTCGTTACCCCCGACTCCAGGAAGTGTTCAGATGTCCGGGAAGAAGTCCAGGAATTGGCAAGGTTCGCACTCAGGGAAACAAATGCATTGGAAATCCAGGATATGCAAGGTGAGGAAAAATGGGAAGGATGAAAGAAGAGGAGATTCAGGGGACCGGGAACCAGGAATCAGAAGTAATCGCTGAACGAACTCCGGCAACACACGTCTGACTACTGCAAGCGGTAGCGTTGTGACGCGCAGGGCCGCGGGGGCGTGTCTGCTTTGTAGAACACAGAGACTGGCAAACATGTTGGGAGTACTGCTGAGTTCAGTCCCCTATGGGTCAGGGACCACGAAGTCCAGAAGGGACACGTACGGTGGCTCATGACACATTTGTCAAACGGATACTATGTTATAAGCCATATAGAAATGTTGATAAATCCCCTTTAGTTTTGCCCCCTCTTGACAAAATCCCACCAAACTTTGCAAAATCATTCATACCTATATATAAAATCTTTTTGAAGATTTTTGTGCAGATTGGTCAAACGGCATCACATTTATAAGCTTTTAAATATTTTGGGACCCCCCCTCTAATTGTGTTCCCTCTTGACAAAACAGCACCACACTTTGCAAAACCATTCAGAATCAGGTCTAGAATTAAATTCCAAAATGTCATGAGTTTCATTGAGTGGCGCCAAAGTTATAAGCCGTTTTCACCAACCCTGTAATCAAGAAATAAGCATAGATGCCTCTGAACATCTCAGATGTCCTCGAATATCACAGGACTGCCCTGGACTGTTTGCGGATATCAGAAAAGAAAAACATCAATTTTTGTTGGCTTTTTATGGCCATATCCCATCCCATTTTCATCACCCCACACCTCCTTAGAGATTGTTTCATTAGTTTGACAAGTGCAATGTTGTGTTTTTTAATATGTTTTTACTGCGATGTTCATGGACAACTGGCGCAGTCTGCAAATCCAACATGGTGGGCATTCCCCAAAAATATGACGCACACTGCGCTTTTCAGCATGCAATCAAAGGGCGCGTCCGATGTCCATGGACATCATGCCGCCTTCTGGGCCAATCAGAGGCCTGTCCACGGACCGAACAGGGAAGTGAGTCTACAGACCGAACCCAGACATCACTAATGTGTTTGTACCTATTTTTTGAGCGTTTAAAAAAAGAAATACTGCATGGATTTGCACCAAATTTATGAAACCATGCTTTTGTAAAGCAGCATACCAAGCCGCCGCTCCTGCCACAAATTTGGTGAAAATCCATCCAGCAGTTTGGGCTGTAGGCGTGAGCAAAAAATGTTTTCCATTGCGTCTATGGGGAAAATCACACAAATTGGGGCTCCCCTATAACTTTGCCCCCCCCCACCCTTGAGGAAACCTCACCAAACTGCACAGAATCAACCTGACTTAGCTATATACTTTTCCCCCCAAAGTTTTGTGAGGATTCGTCCAGGGGGCGCGAAGTTATAAGCCATTCAAAAAGTACTTTTCCTATGGGTTGAGCAACTTAACCATAACTACAGGGTCGCTACCCCAGACCTTGTAATTTATAAAAGTGTGTTTGTATATTCGGGGTTGACTCCTGCCCCATAATCGCTGGTGGGCTGAAATCTTGGCCCAATGTAGGAATACCAGTCTGAGGCGTGCTGGTGATAGTGAAACTTGACCAGCCCCACCCATGCACCCTGGACTGGGCGGAGTCCGACCAGTGGTCGAAGTGAGCGGGAGCGGTCAGGAGCGGTGCTCCTATACTTTTTTAAATTAGCTTGTACAGCTCCTATACTTTTATTTTAAAAAGAAACCGTTCCTTTTAAAATAAAAGTGTAGGAAGACGTTGCAGCTTGCGTTTTCAGTGCACTGCACTGAACGTTCCCTTAAACAGCAGGCGCAAGTGTTTGCGGGGAGTATTGTGTGTGGGAGGGGTTGTGGCAATGGGGTTTGTGGGGAGCAGGGGCAGGCCATAAGGGAACATAGCTCCACTACTTCTTTTCATACACTTCGACCACTGAGTCCGACACTGTGTTATTCGTATAGGTGATTTGAGGAGATTCCTGATTTTGCGAATGTTGGCTCTAGCCCCACAGCAGTTGATGGGATGAAATTTTGGACGATGTCGGCATACCAGTCTGGGGTGTACTGGCAATAGTGAAATTTGACCAACCCCACACATTCACCCTGGACAGGGCGGGATTCGGCCGTGTGCAATCAGTATAGGCGATTTCAGGAATTTCCATTCTGAGTGTGGCGGTCTGGAAATAAGGGGGCCGGAAGCACTGTACCGGCACCCTTTCTAGACCATCACACTCCAACTCTGCCTTCCTGGGCCATTGCGCCTTGCAGGTCTGACCTGCCAGGCACAACGACCCCCGGTAGGCGGAGTTGTAATGGAAGCACCAGTACCTTTAGCAATGATGCCTTTGCTGCCATGTCCCCATTCCCATGGAGTCCCGTGGGACTCCATGGGAATGGGGACTTACACTTTCCGCCGCCTGATATCCTGGGCGGCCGGGACTTGTAATGTCCCGGGGGCACCGGGATATCAGGCAGCAGAAACTGTGCTACAAGCTCTGTGGCAACCCACCAGTAGCACCGGCGGGTTACTGACAAACTCATAATGAGGCCCAAGGTCGGCATACCAGTTTGGGGTGTACTGGATAAAGTGACATTTGACTAACCCCACCCATTCGCCCTGCAAAAGGGGAGAGCAGGGTCCGGCCCTGTGCTATCCGTATAGGCGATATTGGGCAATTGCCAATTTTGTGATTTTTCAACAATACGAAGTTATGACACAATAAAACATACCAAGGCTATAGCAGATCCCCATGTGCATGTCAGACCCATGCAACGACGGGTGGTACCGCTAGTTTTCAATAAAAATCCATAGCTTTGTTAAATAAAATATACACATATCATTGTTTCCATACATAACAGTTTCCCAAGTGTCAATCTCATTGTGCTCGTCTCGTGTGACATATACCTACATCTAATTTCTTGTAATGCTTCACAGTCCAGCATAAGATGTTTTACATTTTCAATTAGGTTCTCTCCACATAGTTGACATGTTCTTTCCTTCCTCATTACCTTCAAGCGTGCCCCCTATATTTCATTAGTCAGTACACAATTGAATGTGATTCTTATGTATGTCCATATGAGGTGATTCCCCAAGAAGCTTTTTACATAGGTAGGTATACCTTCACGCCCCTGGTAGTAAGTGACAAATAACTCAGCAGTGGATTTACCCGCTGGTTCTACTAGATGTTGTTCTCTGTCATGTTATTCAAGAAGGCTTTGCATCTTATTCTTATACCCTTTGTATGGTAGGGTCAAATCATCACCAGTGGACCTGTTTAACCACAGGTTATTGCATTCAACAAGTTTAGTGATGTCACTATTTCTCATGTATGCATTTTTACTAGTGTATTTATCCCTTAGAAAACATTGTTATTTGCCAATTTGTGCTTTCAAAATTGTCCAGTACATACGGATGCTGCACAGGTCGATTTTCGCAAAAGATGCTCGTAATATCACACTCCAACAGGATGAATTCAATCGGTGTGTTCGTGTTTAAACACAGTAACCTCTGCAGGATACATCTTTCAAGTAGGGCTAATTTGTCCACCACAATCTTTAAGCCACATAATTCAACCCTGTAAAGTATGATAGGTAGTATCTTGCTATTATACAACTTAATGATGGTTCCTATGGAGTAACATCCCTCTTTATGGGTCAGTGATTTAATATCACCTGCAACCTGTGCTGTCCTGAGCACGACACTTTGCAGCTGACATTTTCCATTCAACTTAGAATTGACTATTACTCCCAGATATTTATAGGAGCTTACAGTCTCTCTTAGTTCTCCATTTAATGTCCATTTTCAATATTTGCACCCTTTCAAGGAGTGATTTTTTGGAGTGAACTCCATTGTTTTAGTCTTGCTGATGTACATTTTTAGTGAATTGAGCACTGCAAATTCATGTAATCAGTCCAACATAGCTTGCAGCCCCCTAGGTGTTAAGTCCAGCAATGCCAAGTCTTCAGCATATGCAAGCCATGCTATGCCTGTCCTTCCCAACTTTGGTGGTATCGAGATTGATGCTATCAACCAAGTTGGCCAGGTAAAGATTGAACAATGTTGGGGCTAGGATGCAGCCTTCTTTGTGTCCTGAATAGGTGTCAATCCATTTACTCATTCCCACACGATGGTTCATTCTCACTCTTACTTTGGTATCTGAGTGCATGGCAGCGATCATATTAAGTAACCCCATAGGTCCACTTGGTCAGCTTCATCCACAGCCTGCTCCGGTCTACAGTATCAAAAACTGTGCTATAATCGACAAAGGCTGCATAGACTGGCAGCTTCTGTATTAACCCTGCCTGCTTGATGATAGTTATCAAAGGTAGGCCATTGTCAGCCACAACAGAGCCCTTCCTGAATTCTGTTTGATTTGGAGGAATGGTATTATTTTCCAGGATCCAGTTATTTAGTTCTGCAAGCAGTACATTGGAGACATTTTTGCAGGAGCATCGTGCATAGCCAACAACCTGTAATTACATGAATATGTTCTGTCGCCTCTTTTGTGGATGTGTACTATAGTGCTTTCTTTCCATGTAGTCAGAAGCTTCCGGGTGTTGTAAATCAAGGTGAACAACCAATATAGTGTGCCAGCCCATACCTTCAGATGTTTTTAATCAACTGGTTGCAAGTCCCATCAGGCCCTGGTTCACTAGATATTTTGCAACTACCAATAAGATTTTAAATGTCTAGTTGTTAAAAGTGATATTCCCATCATACTACAGTGCCTGTATTGTTGGGAACTGTATTAGGAGAGAGAGCACCCATGGAAACCTCCATGTCTCTTGCCCAGTCTATGTCCAATACATCACAAATCAAGAAGGGGCAGTATTCTTTTTGTGAGTTAATGATCCTTCAGAACATTTTTAGGTCATTGTTCATGCCACATTTGACCAATTTCCATCATAGTTAGTCAAAGAAGACTTGGAAACCCTACAAGATGATCAACAAGCTGTGGTCACACTGACTTCTTGGACAAAATGTCTACAGGAATTCCAGATTGGACTACCATAACATGGCCAGTGAAACTGATGGGAAGGAATGTATCCTAACAGGCTCCGTGCCAAGCCATTTCAGAGTCAACATATACTCTGATGAGTGTCTTCAAAAATCCTTTCTGTGGATCATCAGCTTGAGAAAAAGACTCTATGACATGGAATTTAAAACATTATAGTGCCAATAACACCCACTCTACTGTGTGAAACATTACAGTTTTGGGGTACACTGCATCAAGTGGAAGATTGCTGGGTTAAAACTGCCTATAAGGCACCCTACATTCATGTTTGCGTACTGCATGGAGACCCGAATCTTCACCAGTATTCTTTAAATAAAATGTGTTGTAACACTCATGGTGGATGTCAGGACATCTCAAAAGTCTGTCCATGTGAGCAGTATTCAAACTCTACAGTATGTACATTGAGAGCCATGTGAATGGAAACTTTCAGCAGTAAAGCCTTCCTGTTACCTAATGGTTCCTACATTGTTCAATTCCATTCTTCATACTGGGGTGTGCCTGTGGGAGTTGCCAACCTGATCACCATCTCTGAGGTCATAAAATCTTCTGGAATCATCCTTCATCCATCAGGACAGTGTGACCCTGCGCTTTTGAAGTGGTCTGAAGGGAAACTGAAGCCTGAAGTTCTTCAGTTCCCGCAGTTGCCAATGAAGCCGCCTTGAACTGCGGATTACCTTCACCAGCACCACAACTTTGATGACACATCATTTGCTTACAGCTGGGTTTATACTGATCATGTTTCTGTTTCTTCACAAATAATGGAAGATAAAAAATCTATGCACCAGCGCTCTGAACCCAACTGACAAAAAACTGTCTGGATCAAATTTTGGCAAGCAATACATCTGCACATCTCTGTCAAAATTTAAGAATTATTAATCTTCCTTCATTATATTTGCAGTGGCTGCATCAGTGAATAGACTTGCATAATCAACAGAAAGCAGTCTACTGCCATATATCTACAGGAGCACGCTGAGCCAGCTCTTCTCATCAGTGTTTTCAGTTTTTATTGATATTTTGTTGTAAGATACCAGTGCAGATATTGAGTAAACATCAGTGACTGGTTCAATATTGAACATGTTTCTTCTTTTGTCTCTTCCATCTTTTCTTAGACATCCTCCATGGCTACTCATGGTTGTGGTGCCTTGTATTTTAGCTGAACTGGAAGAAAATAAATGAATACATTCATGATTTATGAGCATTATTCAGAGACGGTGTAGTCCAATTATATGTATTTTAGCTGAACTGGAAGAAAATAAATGAATACATTCATAATTTATGACCATTATTCAGAGACTGTGTAGTCCAATTATATTTTAGTACTGTTGTATAGCTAGGGCATACTTGTGACTTAAATATATAGGCATATATACAAGCATTTGAAAGACATTGCATGCTCCCTGGTGCAAAAGGTGGATAAACTAACTGAACTTCAGGGTTTGACCCACCCTAGTATGGCTGATGGCTTTGGTATAACTACTATGAATCGCTCATATTCCTGGCCCAATTCAGTTGGGCTCTGTAGGCTCAGGCAAAGCACAAAGGGGTGACTCATTGTCCAGCTGATTTTGTGGGTATAAATGTTTGACATAGCAGTCACCATGCAACAATTATAGAGGCAATTAACTAACATGCCATTGCGAACCCACCCCCTTGTTGAAATCCCACAAAGGGAAAGTACTGCCCTCAGAATCATCTTGTTGAAGGAGGGTTGCACCCCGGCATGGGGAAACAAGATGCGAGAATTAATTTTGTAGTCATGTGCAATGTTCCCAGACAGCAGAAGATTTTATGAGAGTGTCATGATTCCTGCCCCTCATGTCCCCAGCCCTCCAAGATGTCAGGCTGGAGCCAGGCCACAATCACCTACATGGCCCTCAAGGGCCTCTCCATCCCTCCAAAGACCCACTTGGAGTCAGACTTGGCGCTTGTGGCACCAGACTCACTCACTCCCATAGGATAACATTGGGGATTGGACTTGTAGTGCATTAATGGGGACAAGATGGATGCCCCCACATATTTCGGTTCCCAGAACTGCATGTGCAGTCTAGTCTTTTGGGTGTGGTTCAGCCCCAGAGACACCTGGGATACCCAGAGACTATTTAAGCCACGCCCAGGCTGAGAAACATGCTTTGTGTTTCCTGCACCTGCAGCGTGACACTCACCGTGTTCGGATCGGTCTCCAGTAGGCCTGCATCTTTCTTCTGCGCTCAGCTCCTGCAAGAACAAGAACACTGTTAGGAACAGCCTTACCTTGCAGCGCTTCTGCCCATCATTCATTGCTTCTTCTGTTCTGCAGGCATCTTCGGCGGTGTCATTCCCATCCCGGCACGCCGATTCCTAAGGAAAAGGGAAAAGATCAGAAAAAGGGCATTAGTAAGCATTCAGCAAATCTTGGCTTATTTTTAAAGACTGTATGAGCTTCAAACGCTTACCTGAATCCCAGCCGCTCTGGGGGAACTCTGTCTCCGGAACTTCTCATCCATCTGCAAGATGGAAAAGACACTCCAGGTTAGCGTGGAAACATCTAGAGGCGCCGCATACCGCGCTTACTCACTGCATTTCTTCTTCATAACCGGCATCCACGCTGAAAACATTGCGGCAACTAAAAGACACAGAAAAAGAACTCAGTTCAATACAAATACGAAAGGGTTGTATCGCGCATCGCGCTCTCACTCACCTTCAGCGCTACTCATCTCAGCAGCACGTCGCCATCCCCGGATGCCGGCCTTCATCTAAGGAAGGAAAGGAAAGAAGTTAGAGAACTGTTCAAAAGACTCATTATACTTACCTGTCGGACTCTTGCCAGTGAAGTAACTAGGCAGCAACAAGCCTGCATCAATCAACGCGCCTCTGTGCTGAAAGCAGGACGGAGAGCACACTTTCCAAGAAAACAAGGTGAGCTGTGGATCAAAGGGAAGGGTTGGACCCCGGGGAAGAAGGGGTTCAAGCACACAGAGACAATAGGGAGTTAAACTCTACCAATACTGTGTTTCAGGCCCAGTCTCCAGTCGAGTAGACTCCAGGGAAGGGTTCTAGGTCGTAAGAGGTCAGAGCAGACTGAGTGAAGTCTCCGTGGATACCAGGTGAGCGTTACAGAGAGTTGCAAACCAATGAATGCATCCATTGGATTTGTTAAGTTAAGGCGTGCATTTTGATAATCAGAGAAGATATCATTCGGTCTGTGCACTGCCAAAACCCAAATGATAACACTGATTTCATACAAATATTTCTTAAGAGTAGATTTCTGGCCGATGGGTTATTATCTATTGATCATAGAACGTATCCCCTGACTGGATCTAAAATCATTTTAATTTTAAGTCCTTCTTTTCCCTCTGATTCACCAACAGTAACTCAGGGCCAGATCCAGCAGGGATCTTGCAGATCCAAAAGCTGAGGAAAAGAGAGGTCTAGAATGAGTAGATTGATGTCTCCTTTACAGCCGATTAACATGCAGTAAGGATGGTATCATGGAAAATAGCTGGCCTGGGTAAGAACCCTGAAGATGTAGCTTGGTGTGATTTTATTTGGGTGTATCTAGTTATTTGCCTCAGGAGACTTGGGCATTGGAATGTATAGAGCTACAAGGGTATCAAGTGCATTGTATTAACACCCAGAAACACCTAATAGGTAGACTTAGAGGAGGTCTATTAACCTAGGTCAATGCGGTTCTGAATTGAATCATCGAAGAATATGACACATGATTAATGGACCTCCAACACCAATTAATAACTCTGTCCAGTGGCCAGAAGATACTCTTATTTAATATTTACAACAGGCTGAAAAGGGACCCTTTCCTGACCACGTCAAGAAATTGCCACCAGGTTGGAGCACAGGGACGCAACCCAACATTGCATTCTTGTCGCTGGAGACTTCAATCTCCAGTATGAGGCTTTGAGGGCCCTCGAAAGAAGGTTGTGGGAGGAAGAAGATTTGGTCTGGGATATTCCAGAAGTGGTATCTAATTAGCCAGTTATAACTCATGCCTAGGCCATAGCCGTGGAACATATCCTAAATGGGCTTGACCTACGCGCCTTTAATGAGCCATTAAGTCAGGACCAGCCAGGAAGAAGCACATATTTTGGTTTAAATTGTTCTTCCAAGATCGATTATATCTTGATCTTAGCCTGGGACTGGAACTTGATAAGACGCTGTGAGGTCCTAGACTGCCATGAGAGTGATCATAAGCCCTTATCACTAGTCTTGCAGTATTTGGGAGGATGATTTCCCGACCCCAAGGTGAATTATAGAGCAGAGGAAATTCAACTCGAGGATCTTGCCGGCTGCTCCATTAAATGGGCTAAATTAGAAGATCTAGATGGTATTCCAGGCGTACATCAGGCCGCAGTGAGCAGCATTGAGGTCATATGTGGGGAAGGATGCACAGATACAAACGTTTTAGACTAATATGATTATTTGATTAACTCTACCGCTCTGTCATTTATCTATCAAAAGTCCAGGGTCAAAATGCATACATTGAAAAAAGAGAACTGGTATGACAGAGAGAGTTTCATGCTGAAAAGGAAAATTGTTACTTACCTTCAAGAAAACCCATTTGTTAATAGAGAACACCTGCGCTCGCTTAGGAGCAATTATAAAATGGCTATTAATAGGGGGAAAAATAGAATTTGGTAATGAACGGCGGGACCAACTATTAAACTTTTCTAGAAACAGTGATTCGCTAGCATTCTGGAGGTTGGTCTCAGATAAAGAACTGAGTTCAGACAATGCCATACAATGTAGTATAACACCTGATGTATGGTGTGGACACTTTGAAGGCCTAAATGGGGATCCCGTTGTGGGCAGTGATGATGATACTACTTTATAAACTATGGTCAAGCCAATACTATAAAGACTGGGAATTGTTCTTGGGTAACTTTGTAAGAAGCAAAGGCTGCCATAAAATCACAAAAAAAGGGCAAGGCCCACCGGCCCGACAAAATTCACGTTGACCTGTGTAACAATTAATTATTAGTGTGGGTTCCTGTTCCTTGGTGTCTTTTTAGAGCAGTAGTGGAGTTGTGCATGGTTCCCAGGTCTTGGTAGAATGCCGAAATCATCCAGATATATAAAAATCGGGGAAGGGAATGTCCTGGCAACTAACCCCCAATTTCACTGCTGGACTCATCAGGACTCATCAGGAACATTTTTGCCACGGTTCTCTTAAAATACCTACATGATTGGATGGACTCCAATTTGATCTTAAGCCACTTCCAGGCAGGTTTTCGAGAGAGAGTTAGGACAATCAACCTGAGTTTCCACCTCTAACCGAACCTTGAGAAATATACAGTGAAGAAATATATAAGATGAAGATGTGCAGTTTTTACAGATTGAGGAACTGCATTTCATGGGATACCTCGAAACTTTCTCTGCAAAGTCATTGATTGAAGGAATGTGCCCCCTTCATTTACTGTGCCCTATCCAGTCATTATATTCATGTGATCGTGCAGTTGTACACCGGAGATCTTCAGATGTAGTGACAGACCTATTTTGAGTAAAAAAAGGGTCAGATATGGGTGCGTTATCGCACCCCTCCTATTCAACATCTATATTAATGAACTCATCAAAGACCTGACCATGAATTGAATAGACCCCCCATGAATAGGGAATGATAGATTCTTCTTTGCCAATGGTGCTGCCTTGCTGGCCACTTCTCCTATGGGCTTAAAGAGAACAGTTGATAACTTTATTAGTAAATGTAACATGCTGGAGTTCAAAATTAACACAGGGAAAACAAAAACTATAGTTGTCAGACCTAAACACTCGAAGTACAATACCCTGAATATAAATGTGGAGGGTTTTAGGCTAGATCAAGCCTGTTTTTATGACTACCTGGGCATCAGATTTGCTGACAATGGATGTTGGTCAGCGCAAGAAGACAAGGCTAGTGTAATGTTGGAAAGAAACAATGGGGCAGTGGCTATGTTTTTTCATAGACATAAAGGATGGGCTGTCATCCCCACCTTCAAATTATACCAGTTACCAGCAGAGATCTCAGCCGCATATGGGGCTGATATCTGGGGAATTGGAAATGTATAAAGCCTAGCCCCTACTGGAAATCGGTTCTGTAGGAAACTTTTACTTTGACCATTGAGTGCCCCTAATGCACAGTTACACCTAGAATGTGATCTAAGATAATTTGAGTGTAAGGTAGGCCTTAGACCAGTGCTGTATTGGATGAGAGTGTGGCAGTCTTCAGGCTAGATGAAATACAGGGAATCTATGGTGCACATTCTGGCACTAGATAGGGGAAGATTGCTGCTTTGGTTTGCTCATGTGGTAGAGAAGGTTAGCTACTCTGGATTTGGGTGTACTATGGGAACATCCGACGTCTATCGATGCTGAGAGCTAAACCAGAGCTAAAACAGTGGTGTCCTCAATATCAGGATTGTGGCTGATGAACACATGTTTTAGTATGACTTTGGGTCCTTCATACTTGCGATATAAAAGTGAACCTAGTTTTGAAAATCATTTAGATGTTGTCCAACCCCGACTTGCATGTGTTTTGTACATCGAGTATAGGATGAATACTCTGAAAGAGGTTGAATTTATCAGTCTGTAGAGTAAATCAAGTGTTGCAACACTTTTCTGGTATCTGGAATCAGCACTGAGACCCAGATTCATTGCATGTTGTTCTGTGCCGGGTTCCAAACACTTGAGAACGAAATTCCTGAAACCCTTGTTCTTAAGAGCAAACTTACAAACTGTGCATGAAGCAATGCTTTTGTGTGAATCCACAGACAAACTGGATGTGGTCTACTGGGTGGCCAAATGTATCTATCTAGCATTGTTTAGGAGGAGCTGTCCATTGAAATTAATAAGTTAACCTACAATGTATTTAGTGTATTGAGGCATGTATTTTATAAATTGGTTTTAACAATTTTATGAATGACTTGTTGTTATTTTAATCTGTTTTAATGATAATCATGTTATTTATGTAATTGTCACAACATTTCTGAAATGTGCTACCTCTTTTGTACCTGAAGACGAGTGGTCGAATAAAGGTATGATGATGATGATAAGCATTTTAGTAAAATATCAAACAAAAGTTGCCAACCACCCGTAAACACTCTCAAAGGCCGAAATGCAGCCAAAATGTTATCTGAAATGGTTAATGAATGTATACATAAGGACAATTTCAGTTTCAAAGATCTTCAAGATACATAAACTTTAATACAAAAAACACTTATTAAGAAAAAAAGAAATTCAAAGAGGTTCCTGTTCTCTTCACAGGTGCTATTTTAATGGAAACCCAATGCGTATTGAGCTGCATTTTACAAAAAACAGTGTCAATATAAGTGCTTCTAATCCTCGTCCTTGAAATACAAGTCTTTTTGTGCAGAATCAAAATCACCTTAAGCTTGATTAATCACCCTATAGGTTAAAATCTCCATACATACTCTGGTCTTGTTAATGATGTGTGGACATAGTCCAAATATTTTCATCTGTTCTAATCAATGGTCTAAGGGAACAAGGGAAAAAAGACCAATTATATTACAATATTCTTAAAATTAAGCAGTGCCAAAAAGAGGCTTTTGATGCCCAAAAAAGGGGAGGACTGTCTGACCTTGTCTACCACCGCTCTGCTTTCATGTTAGCCAACATTTCAGTGAAGTGTAACAGAATATTCTAAGACTGAAGGTAAGTCCCTTAATGTGCCCTCAATGTGGGCAAAATAATAGTGTACACTATCCATCCTATGCCTTACCCATATGGACTTGTGTTGATGGGTGGAAATATTCTCAGATCAATCAAATTATTGCAGAAGCATCTTAATCCTTTATGATGATATGATATTGCAAACTAATAGCACATAGCGTCTTCACTCCATATAGTCCTTCAAATATAATGGTCTACCACAGACAAGTTTAGCATCAGCCAAACAGTGACCATATTTTCCTTCAGTTCTTTTATTTCCTTCAACAACACATCTCTTCTCTACATTCACACACTTAAACACTCTGTTAACATTGCACACTCTCCCATCTGAAATGTTTACAGATCCATGAAACCTTTTCACAACTTTCACATGTTCAGACCAATAATTACCCTTTTCTTCCCTGATTTGAGGAAGTTTTATCCATACGCAGTCCCCTTCCTCAAACACACATTTCTTCACAGCCTTTCTAACATGGAAAAAGGCTTTATTACACAACTGTCTCTTGGTAATACTCTCCTTGACCAAACAAAAATCAATATCTTTCTGGCATGCTCTGCCCAACCAAGGTGGACAAACTCTGGTATTGGGTTTCCTCCCCCTCAACACCTCAAAAGGCGAAACCCCTGTGGTGGCATGAGGTGTAAACTTTACTTTACTTTACTCTATGCTTGTTATGCGCCGAAAGCCCGCAGGCATCAGGGCGCGGTGGAGCGCGAAAAAGACTACTTGCATTTAGTATTACTCCGGTAGTTAGCTGAGAGTATGACTACGCTGGGTGAAAGGGAGACAAAGTTATCCTCCGCTATTGAAAAAGTCTGGTTTTCAGTGCTTTTCTAAAACTGGCATAGTTTTCTTGTTGTCTTAAATGCGCAGGAAGCTCATTCCAATATTTGATTGCCTTGAAGGGGAAGGACTTGCCCCTTCCCGTTGCCCGCTTGGCTTCTGGAATGTTTAAGAGGCCTGTATCTGCCGCTGCGCTTTTCCGAATAGGCATCTGTGGACAATCGTCAGTGCTTTGAACTTGACTCTGTCCTCTATTCTGAGCCAATGTAGTTCCTTCCTGCTATCTGATATGTGGTCCCTTTGTTTTTTCTTTTTAATGATGCGAACTGCATCATTTTGCATAACTTGACATTTGGCTAACTCCTTTTTTGAGGCTCCTAATAACAGCGCACTTCCGTAGTCCAGGCGTGATAGCAAGATAGCTAACCTATGCGTCACCACCGTGTCCTCTGCTGCTTTCCTCCAATCTCCATTCTCTGATATGGCAGATCTAATGCTATTCTTAATGACCCAATTGAATCTCTCAACAATTCTGTTTGTCTCTGGGTGATAGATTAAACTGGTTTTATGCTCTACGCTGTTCCTTTTAAGAAATATTTCCATTTCTTCAGACACAATTTGAACACCATTATCTGTCACAATTGTAGTTGGATATCCTTCTCTCATAAATATTTCTTCTAAGAACTTAATATCCTTGAAACAGATATTCTGAACCCACAAAATCTCCACCCTTCGAGACAGCATATCCACTAAAACAATACAATACTGCAAAGTCCCTTGGCTCCTCACTGGACCCACAATGTCCAAACCTTCTCGCTGCCAAGGTACAGACGGAATAGATATTAATGGCATGGGTCCACTCATGCAGCACACCCTTTGGCAGCATCCTCACATATATGACAAACTCTGAATAATCTCTCCACCTGCAAATCCATCCTGGACCTCCAGTAGTCTTGCCTTCTTAATTGTTTGCTCTTTGTCATGCCTTTATGTCCTTCATGTGCTATCTCAAGAATGTTCTTTCTCACACTAGCAGGTGGAAACACTTTGTATCCCCTCAAAACCATACTGTTACGCTCACCTGGTCTCTGCAGAGGCGTTGGGGCATGGTTGCAGCACTCCAGGGGGAGAGGTCGCTCGGGTCCGACTTCGCCCTCTGCGCTTATGTGGTGACTGGTGGTAATAGGTGATGCTGCTCGGGACTGCTCCTGAGTGGAGAATAGGGGGCATGAGTATGCCTGCGTGTGTCCTGATCCCCTTCCAGACCCCTTCTCCCAAACCGTGGTACCCGAGGGATGTGCTGTCCCTGGAAAGCTTACCTGTTGATTAGTTTTGGCGAGCCCTCCATCCTGCTGCTTCTGGCAGGGGTGCTTGTATGATCTGGACCGAGTTCCTTCACTGGTCCCTTGCATGTGGTAGTCCAGTCCTGCTGCGACTAAGCCACTATGCTTCAGGTAAGTGTTCCTGTTTGCCTTTGTCTTTTCTGGTCTGTTTTTGTTGCATTGTAAAGTGTGTTGTCTTGTATTGCTGTCCGTTCCACTTTTGATGTTTGCTCTTTTGCTTTCTTCCCTTGCAGGTGATGTTGCCGGCCCGGCAGAAGCTGCAGAGCTCGAGGCGGCAGCCGGAGAGAATGAGGAACAAAGCTACAGTGGCACAGTAGCTGGTAAATTGTTAACTAGGGGGCGCGCAAGGTTCAAATGCGGCGCGGCTCTAGGATGGATGTTCTAACCTTGTCTTCGTTCTTCTTCACAGGGTCTGAGTTTGTGGATGCGGTGCTGCGGTGTCGGGATCAAGATCACTAGATGTCAGGAGATGAGTCTGCAGATGAAGTGATGAAGCACTGGTTTCCTGGAGGTGAGTATGCAGGAGAACACCTGGTTTCAAAGGTAAGTAAACTGGTCCAAGTGGTGGTGAGCATCACGTTGCATGCGAGTGCACAGTAACTCGAAGCACCGACCTTAAGGATGGAGCAACTTATATAGCTGAGCTATACCCCACCAGGGTCAGCCTGCCTGCCACACCCTGCCACACCCGATGAGTCAGCACTTGAAGGCCAGGCCTAGGTAGCCACACCCGATGAGTCAGCACATGAGGATGTTCTCTGGAATAAAGGCTTTAATCGCCTGGAAAGTTCTTGTAAAATAAAAGCACTCCTGCACTGATATAAAGTAAAAGCACTCCTGCACTGAAATACAGTGTTCCTGCTCACATCTCTATATGAGCCTGGCGCCAAAGGCACCAGGACTGAGTCCAGCTAGGGCCCCTGTGTTTATGGGTCCCAAAGGGACATAAGTGAGTCAAGTGACCCATTGCCCCCATCACTAGATGGTGTGGTTTTTGTGTTCTGGGGCCTGGGGCCATGACACAAACCTTTATTTATCAGCAACTCATCAAACACATGCCTCACTGCATCCAGGGTGGTTCCTTTCCCAATCTCACTACCTTTGAGACCACATTCAAGATGCACCTTGATGTCTCTAAGTACTTCATCTGCTAACATAGCATGCTCCCACCCTACTCTGAAACTACATCTCGGTTGATAGTCAAAACCTGATCCTCTTCATCATCATTGTCATCCTCATCCTCAACTACATTCATCAACCTGGAAAGACAATCGACTGCTTTGTTCTTCACACCAGGTACGTATTCCATCTCCCAATTGTAATCTTGCAAACTTGCAACCCACTTACATATTCTCAAAGAAGCCTTATCTAACCCTTGTGTGATCGAAATTTCCTTTAAACGTTTATGATCAGATCTGACAACAATTTCATATCCTAAAGAAATTTTGCTCTGCCTCCTTCAACACTCTGGATGCAAATTCCATGGTGCAGTCTTTTTCCTCACCTTTCTGAGAAAGCACCGTGCCCAACCCATGATTACTCACATCTGTTGTGAGAATAATTTTCTTATTAGGGTCAAAACTCTTCAAAGTGGGAGCCTTACTCAAAGCCAGTTTTATTTCCTCAAAATCACGTTCACATTCACCAACCCATTGTAATCGAACCCCATTCTGCACAAGTTTTCTCATGTGAACAGTTTTACTCGCTAAATCTGAAATTAATTTGGCGTAATATTCAGCCATTCCTAAAAACGAGATTATCTTTTCCTTGTTGGTGGGTCTGGGAATATTCAAAATATTGTTCAGATACCTCATGTCCTAGATAATGTATGACAGATTTATGGAACTTGCACTTATCTTTATTCAGTGTTAAACCAGCCTCCTGAAATATGTTGATTTACACACCTCAAATCTATGCACAATCTACTTTTCCATTTAGTTTGTGAACAATGACCAACAGTGAAACTAACTCAGTAGACTCATTCCTTCCTATCACACCTTGTCTCTCCATCTGATTATGTTTATCCTTTACAGCAGCCCTAATGGCTAAAGGTACTGGTCTAACATTTTGCACTAATGGAATGGCATTGGACTTCATGCACATTTTATGCATAAAATCTTTCATGTTGCTCAATTCCTCTCGGAAAACTGTATGCTGAGTGAATGCTTCAGGCAATTTATCACAGTCCACAGCATAAACTGCTTCTTTAGAATTGGGATCTAGTTTTATCTTAAGTCTCTACTGATGTAACCAATTTAAAAGTGGATAGGCTCCTTTGCTAGAAACATAAATCTTTCCTTTTGCTGATCTGTCTTTAAATTGCATAACAGATCAAAACCAACCTTCTAAATCAATGTGCTTTCCTCCATAGGCTATTGGGCTTCACATCTACTTAATTGTGTATGATGTCTTTTCCCATTACTTCTTCAAAAATAACCCTGGGCAACAAGGTATATTTGGCCACAGAGTCAACTACCATATCTATATTTACATCTCCAATTTTTATGGTCGACATAGGCTTTTCAACATCAGCATCTTCATCATCCACATTACCTATTTTGTCAGTCACAGAGCCAATAACATATGTACATTCTTCCAATTCTTCACACAACTCATCAACACACTCAATATTTTCAACTTTTATGCTACAACAGTTAGTGAAGTGTCCCCGTTTGTTGCACCTTTTATATAATGCCTTAATACCAGGATACTTGTCGTTGCTGGCCAAATGATACAAACTATCACAATGAAAGCACTTTCTCCTTTCGTTTTCGTCTTTTTTTTCTTTGAACCTCCCTATTTTTTTCTTTACAATGCCTGCCTTTTTTATTCCTTGTTTCTTTCTAAGAACATGCTTTCCTTGTATTGCCAAAACTTCAATTACTTCTAGAGTCTACTCTTTCTTTGTTTCTGATTCAATCCTTTTTTTTACTTCATTAATGGTTGGTATACTCTTTGACCATAAAGCTTCCCTCATTTTTCCGTGACTGCATTCCTACATCAATTGGTCTCACAACCTCTCATTCAAAGTGTTGCCAAATTCACATGAGGCTGGCAAACCCCTGAGAGCTGCAATGCACTGTTGCACCATCGCTCCATTGTCCTGTTTCCTTTTTCCGAAATGGCACCTCTCAAGTATGATCCTCACGGATTTATCGTATTGCTTATCAAGCACCTTGATGCATTTTTCATACTCAGTAAGAGTTGCTGATTCTTCATCCGAAAGTTGCCGAAGATTCTCAAACTGTTCTTGACCATAATTGCCAAAACAATGCATAAGCAGACATTTCTTCCACTTACTTGCAAAATGTAAACCATGTACTGCAAACACATATTGGTCAAAATGTTTCTTCCATGGTATGTTGGGCTCCCGTATGGTATCCAAAAGCAATTTGGAGGAGGTATCCCTTGCATAGCTAGTTTTTCTGTGAAGCGATGTTTATGTGCTCTATATTGATGGAAATGTAGTATTGTTTCTTCTTAAATTGTTTCTTCCTGTTTTAACATCTGATATTATTAACTACTTTAGCTCCAGCAATGTTTATCTTGTCTCCTTTCACCCTTGTAAATGAATGCTTATACTTGCATAAGTATGAAGTGATAGGGGATTATCACAATTTTCCTGTTGCAGTTTACAGCTGCTCTGGCTGTTGTAATCCTTTAATGTAGACTGGTTGAAACTGTGTTACTTTTGTTGCAGAGCATTGTCCGTGATGCATAGAATAAGGTTTTGTTGTTTGGTTGTCCTGGAAACCAAAATGGCTTCACATTGCCCGATTTTGTGAGGTCCTTTCCTCTGATGCCAACGAGGGAGTGGTAGGGGCTCTTCTGTCCCTCTTCCCTCACGCTGCATGGAGAAATGCAAAGAGCACGAGTCCAGCCTAATCTCCTGTGCCCCCTGTTAGGTTTTGTTTGTCCAATATGGTCCGCTAAAAGAGCACAGAGATAAAGCTGGTGCAGGTGCCAGCAATTAAGGTCACTGCAGTTGTCCCACTGTGGGTCGCTTCTTCAATATGCGCTTGAGGTGTGGGAGATGAGGCAGAGCCGGGCAGTTAGTCAATCAGGTTAAGACAGCAAACAGCAACTCAGTGGGCTGCTGTGCTGTTTTCTTGTCACCAATAAAATTATCACAGATACAGAGTAAACTGTTTCTTCTTTATTGAAGCATTATAGTAAACACCCACTGACTCCTAACACAGTTCCTTCTCACTCTTCTAACAGTCTCTCTTTTGAATCCTTCTTCTTGCATTCCATATTTAAGCAATAAGCCAGTGCCGCGGGAGAGTTACCGGGTCTGGTGAAGTCCTGCAGTGAGGGGCTTATTGCTATTAGTACCCCAGCCAGCAAGACCGGGGTACTAATAGTATTATTTTTCTGTTCCAAAATGCTGGGACATTTCGGAACAGAAAAAAAAAGTCACAAAAATGGCCGCTTGGGAAGTGAAAAAAGAGTCAATTTTCTCTTTCCATGGCGGGCATTAAAAGTGTATTGAAAAAGGTAAACAAATAAAATGGCCACCATTGAAAAAAATAATGATAATCTTTTTTAAAATGTCCACAATGGAAAGGAAGAAGGGACTACATGTAGTCCAGTCCCTTCTTCCTTTCCATGACGCCATACAGCGGATCAGGAGCAGACCCGCCGGGGCAGAAGTGTTCTCAGCGCGTCCGCTCCCGAAAAGGACCAGAAAGAAGGTAAGTGGGGTTGGGAGGCCAGGGAAGGGATTGTTTTGATTGGGGGGCTGGGGGAAAGAGGAATGGGGAGGGAAAACACTTACCTGGCTGCCCGGCATGGGAGGATGGCAGCCTCCAGCCGTGTGGTGGCTCAAAACCCTGTTCTGATCCTCCTCATTGGCTGAGGGGCTGCCACACCACTACCCCTGTCAGGGACTAAGGAAAAGAACATCAGGAGAGGGATTCCCGGTCAGGTAAAGCCGCGGGGATGGACAATCAGATTGCATGTCACAATCTGATTGTCTCTCGGTCGGGTACTGATCTATATTCTACATCCTTTACAAATCTTCTAGTCTCATTAGGATTCTCTCTACAGGTAAACATAAAGATGTTGGCATTGGATTTATGAAAGGAACCACCTGCTTAAATAAGTTCCATTTAGCTGCAAGTGCACAAAATCATGAGACTAAAAAAGTTCTCACCTGAGTGTCATATGAAAATGTGTATGGCAGTGAAATAAAACCTTGCTGCTTGTTGCCCGGTGATGTTCAAACTTCCAGCCAAAAATACATATATATAGGTGGTTTAATTCAGGGGATTTTATCCTGTTATCAGAAAATGACATCTGTGGCTAGGAAGGGTTACAAATCTAGTAACCTAAATTGATGCCAGAGTGTCACCTGCACGCTTCCTGCAGCCGCTATGTGTCTTGCAGTGCAAAAAATGCCTGCCATTATCCATGTAACGTGCGTGTTACGTGATGACATCAGCGGGCACGTGACTTTGATTCGCCATAGAGTTTGTGGAATTGTTTTAAATGTCAACAACACGGGACAAGTCCATGATGTAAATAATTCCCAACGTATGCTAAATAGTGGAATGTGGGCTAATAGGGTAAATGCATGTAAATGATGTTGTAAACTCGTGTATGCTAATAATGTGGCTCTAGGTTCTACAAAATGTCAGGACAAATCTGGTACTGTGTATGAGGAAAGCCATAAGAGTGTTAACTAATGTATGTCTTATTAGATATGATCCCCATTTTGATGGAATCATATTAATAGGCTAAAGGTGCATCAATTGTTTGGGAGTAAGTTATGTCTTCAGCTCTGATCACCAGAAGACAGTGCGTTGATTGTTCAGGTTTAGGGTGTTAAAATATATGGCAAACCTCCTTCCTAGACAGAATGCAAATGCAGTGTATTTCTCATGGATGATAGCTCGGAAAACATGTGACTCAAGATAATGCATAGGCGGGATATGTCATCGACCACCTATGATGTGTATAATTGGTCTTGTTCATAGCATTTATTTATATATGTCACAGTTGTGCTCCATGTGCCCACTCATTCACCCTCCAGTATAGTATGCATGATATGATCCATGTAAGCTAGAGTAATTTTAGTAAAATTAGTTAGTTTTGCATGAATGTTGTATTTTACATGTGAATAATTTCACAATCCTTTACTTTCTTGCGAGAAGTCAATGCTTCAAGCTACTTTATCAATTGTTTTGGTACATGGAAGAACACTGGGATCCAATGGCTGTTTTTTTTATGTAAATAGTACCCAATGCTCCACTAAATCATAAACCGGGATGGATGCACTTGGAGAATATTGTTGATACATGCATATGGGAAATATTGTTTATGTATATGTGTGGGGAATATTGTTGATGCATACACCTAGAGAATATGCATAAACAAACTTGAGGCTATATAAATATAGATTTTAGTTGGGGTGTGACAGAGCTGTTCAAGATCATCAGAGGAGCCTGTTGAAGCTTCTGGCAGGCTGAAGTGAGGACCCAAGCAAACATGAAAACCTTCTCATTCTGGCTTATGAAGAAAGGAGGGGCTCGTTGCTCCTCTTATTCTGGGTGGGGATCTTTGCAGCAACAAATAGAATTTATTAATGAGGATCCAGCAGCTTTTTATTTTGAATTTTGAGAGAACTGTCCTTATTTATTGGGCTGTATAGCGAGGCTCCAAGCCTCTAACTACAACAGCTCAAACCTATTAGACTGATTTGGCTTATGTTTGCATCATGGTCAATCCTATTGACAATACATCCCTTTTAAGGCTATTGTATAGCCATCAGATACAATGATGATGTTTTTGGGTGTTTTCTTCCACTGAATTTGTTATTTTGTGAATTTCCCTGTGATTTTTAGGATTGTACACTCTGAGGCTCCAGCTTCAAGCTGTCAGCTCAGCTTTCAGCTTCCTACTATCAAAGGGAATAGGGTATGAGTGTGAGAGATGGATTTTCCTATTTTACTATCACAGTGAGAAAGGAAGGAAGTATTGAAAGACAATTCAATTGAGGGGTCATTAAGTTGAATCAGATATTTCAACGAGAAACAATTAGCATTACATTTGCCTTCAGGGAGCTTTAAGATGCTCTTATAGTTTTTGGTTGGTTGATTCATTTGAAGTAGGGATATAGGCCAGGAAATGATAGAGGTTTTTTATTAATACCCTTTCTTATATTTAGTGTGTTATGTGTAGTCACTCCGATAGTTACAATGTTTTTCTATTACATCTTTCTTGTAATAAAAAGAAGTGCACATTGCAGGAGAGCTTAAGATCATTTATTGAGTGTTCTTTATTGAGAATCAATTCATGAACATTTGTGCATGTGTGGTTAGTGTGTGGCCTCTATATACATTGCAATATATTGTTTTACAGTATAGTGTACATGTTCCAAGAAGGAATGGGGGGATTGGGCGGGGGCTGCAGTTGGGACATTTATCAGTCGTCCTCTTTGAATTAAATGGCATTAGTAAATTTGTATTGTGTGGATGAGTGAGGGTTGCTAGCCCATAGCAGAAGTTTACTGTGTGCCCTCTCTTTGATGCAGAGTAACAGGAATATGCTTTTCTCTACCTTTATTTCTACCCCAAACCCTACTGGGGAGTGTAGCACACTCCCTATGGGGCGGGGAAAAGGTTCTGGTTGTAAAGGTGATAACAATATCACCAGGAGGAGACAGAACAGTCGATTGGTCCTGCATTCTACACAAAGATATCAACATTAAAATGTCATAAATCATACCAGTTACCTTTTTATGAACATTCCCATAGTTGTCTAGTACAATCCCCATATAGACATTAAAAATACTAGTTGATTGGGATAAGGAAGTGTAAGACATATTTCTGTTAAGGTATGACCCATCATCCATGGGGGGGGCACTCTTGTCAGTTGGCAAGGGTGTGAAAGCCCTGGCTTTTTTTTACATTTTATTAAATAAAAACATGATGCAGGTAATCCATCTCTGCTGATCAGATTCCCCTTTCATAAACTCCACACCAAAAGCTTAGTGTGTATTTGTGTCCTGCTGCATCAGGATCAGAGGTCACAGCTTTCCATTTGACAGCTGCAGTGACAGCCAAGTCTCTGCAGCACAGGGCCTGCATTTAAGATATGCACCCCTTTACCAAAGTTACGATGATCATAAAAAGCCCACTCTAGTGGTAAGGCAATCTCTACGAAAAAAAGCTCTGCCTGGGTTAAAGCATGGTGCATGGCATTACTTAAGATCATTACCACCACATTCAATTTGATATCACACATGTGTCAGCTCATGTGAGCCAAGCTTATGTATAAAAGGTGATGTGTATTCATTCAAGACAAGGCTCCCCCTGACCACTGGCAGGACTATAGCCTTGGGGTTGGTCTCTCTTTGTTACTTTTAAAAGGCAGGTAACATTGTTTCTCCAGGGACAGTCACTCCACAGGAGGCTTGCCTAGGAAAAGGAATGAAATGGCACACCCATTCACAGATGGATCGGCCTTACACAGGGTACTACATTTCTAAAGGCCTTTGCTTCTTTTGAGAAGGGAGAGGGGTCGGATAAGTTAGACTCTGAGAGATCTGCACAGTTTGGGGAAGATGCTGCCATCTTTGTTCTTCCTACCTCTCTCTCTCTCTTTCTGGTCCCATCCCCTTCCTATAGCACACATAACTGTGGGCGTGATGTCAGAAGGTGAAGTCCACAAATTTTAATAGAAAAGATTGGACCCCTAAATTAGGCTAGATTTAGTCCAATCACCTGTGGAATGTTACCTTTAAAAGAAAGAATCTCCCACCACTTATATGATTCATTCTGGAACAACACCTGAGAAGAATTCACTGGACCTCTTTCGGGAGAGTTGTACTTTCCAAAGCCCTCAACCACTAAGGTAGAGAAGGAGCGGTCCAAAGCAGAAGAAGGCTCTGCTCCCTACCCTCTCCCGGGGCACATTGGGGGTGACTCTTGCTGTGGAACAAGACCTGCCACTGTGCACCAGAATCACCTAAGGCTGTGAGAGCAGACCATGCAATGATTTATCGTGTCCTAGAACCCCTGGAGTGGGTCTCACAGCATCCGGAGGAGCAGATCAGCTAAGGCTCCCTGTTCTGCTGCACCAAACCAGTGGGAATGTTGTCAAACTGCATTCTCCACTCATTGAACCAGAGCGATTCCGCTGGTGCTGCCTTTGTCATGCCTGCAACAATATGCCTGCATCTCGAACCAGCTTGATGCTGTATCGTGTTGCTAAGAACTGAAAAAGGTAATATTGACTATTAAGTGCCCCCTTGGTGCAATTCTAAGCCCTGGAGACTGGTTAAGTCAATAATTGTGATTTTTTGCAAACACGAAACATATCCCTTTTAAAAAACATTGTGGTTTTTGCCTTACACCACCGATACATTACTCACAATGCTGCATTGTTCCATATTTGCCTATTCTACTCAAGGGTGGGTTTTGTGTACTGTTTTTCTATATTGTTTGCAGGTGGAGTGTTTTTTTAAAGTCTATCTATTTTTAAGAGTATAGCCTTCCCTCGACCCACGTTATCACAAAAGTTGCTGGCAGTATGTCGCTTAACTGTGCCTGTTTTACCTTTATGATTGTGCTGACTCTTGGTTTCTAGCAGAGTGAGGGCTGAGTGGGCATTTAAGCATCTACTCACCCTTGTCCTTATGCAGGGCATAATTCAATTTGTCACACATCCACCATGGTACCCCACTTACCCTGTCCCCTACAGGGCAGGGTGTTTTCCTCCCTTGTCCCAAAGGGGGACTCATAAAAGCATGAATATGAGTATACTAAGCCTGAGCGAATCGTCTATTTGCTACCTGAGTTGATCAACGCATTAGCCCAGAGTTGGTTTACTGGGCCTTGCTCCCGGACCTGAAAGAGACTCATAGAACATAGGAAGATGTCAGTTTGCTCAGGGTTTTCACACCCGTTCTCTTTCCAGATTTTCCATTCTTCAGACTTTCAACACCGTATCTCCATAGTTTTCTCAGGCTGTTTTTTTTCTCCAACAGGTGCAGGCAAAGTGCCCTTTGTCTCCAGAGGACAAAAAGGTGGAGATGGTTAGAGGAATCCGTTTCTTTCTAGCAGCAGCCTCTTCTGCTATCCTGTGGGGCTTTGGGGAGGAAAGGTTAGGTTATCATTCTTCTTAATAACTGTTCCTTCTTTTTGAAGACAAAGGGATTTGGGATTTCCTGACCCATAACCGAAGAAGCTTGAAAGAAGATTAAAGGTTCCTGCGGCATTCAGGGGGCATCCTGTAGTTTAAAAAACTGGAAAGTCTCAGTGTGGCCTGGGTAATTTGAATAGCTGTCTCTAGAGAGGGTCGAGGTTGTTTTAAGACAGCTCTCTGGAGAGGGGTCGGCATATCATTAAACAATTTCTCCAGAATTATTATTTCCAAGAACTGAGGTAACATTTTCGTACCTAGCCCTTTTCTAATTAGGTTCTGGATTCTCCCTGCCAGCGCGGTCTCATTCCTTAGTAAGTGGGTGCTCCAAAGTTTCCTCTGGATTAAAAACTCTGTTTGTCCTATTGTTCCCAGAAGGGGTTTCCTTAGTTCATTCTAGGAAGTATTCCCACGTGCATTGGTTAACTGGTAGGATAGTGGCAATTCTCCTTTAAGTAATGATGCTAAGTAACACACTTTAATGTCGTCCCCCAATGGAACTGATTAGCTAGCCTCAAGGTTTACAAAAAAGGCATGCAAGCCTTCCCCTTTCCTATATGGGTGTAATACTAAGTAGGGGAGGGCGCGGTTACCTGGACCACTACCTAGTCGGTTGAGAGCTTTCTGAGGCAGCTGGTCTGCTCGTACCTGACTATCGATAATTCTCTTGAAAAGAGGCTCTAAAGATGGGGAAGAAGCCACATCTAGTTCTGAGAGTACTTGAGCTTGATCCTTAACTATGCTATCACTAGTGTTTACAAATAATTATTCCTTGTCTTTGGAACCCCTATAGAGTTCTGTAGTGATGGGAGTGGCTGGTTTGGATGGTGAGGTGCTTCCCATAACTATGGAAGGCTGCTGCCTGAATGTCCCCCAAGGATAGTGTGATGCCCCACGGTCCTATGCAAGATAATATGTTGATAGGTTTGGACATATGGCGGTCTCTCAGGGTCTGACTCGGTATCATGTTACATAGATTCTAATTCTGACACCACTTTTGGTAAGTCAGAATCAGGAGATGGAAAACTCATTGTGGTTTGACTCAGTAGCATCAATATATTTCCAAAACCCTACACTAGCTCTATGACCCTGGTACCTATGCTAAGAAAGAAAAGGAATGAAAAAGACTGTGCATATCAGAATGTTGTATAACACAAAGTCACTCCGTCATCCAGAAAACCTAGTCTAGCCTGGTCCTCGCCCTACCACTACAAAGGAAAAATAATGCAATCAAACAAAAAATCACGTAAGGCCTTTTGACTAATTGGTATATCATTGACTGGTTTCTGGCCCACCCTAGACTCTCCTAGGATTAGAGAGGTTTATCTTGCTCTATGAAGGATTCCAGACTTGTCACAAGCCAATGTCTCTGGGCCTTTCGTACAATCCATAGTTCCAAAAAATAAAGTCACTACATTTTCATGTGGCTTCCTGTCCGGTGTACAATGGAGCAATTAAAGTTTCTATGCCTCCTGGCCTGGTATTCAGTTCAGGTTCTTGATAAAGCAAAGTCCTTGCAAATGCCCTTGGTTCAGAACCCCTTTGATTCCTACCTAGGGTCTCGGGTTGCACACCCCCTCTTGAGGTTAATTTGCTGGCAGCCAACTCTTGGCCCGATTAATTGTCTCCCTGCCCTGCGATATCTGGTTTCACACCCCCTTGTGGGGTAACTGCTCTCTTAGACCCCCTTTGACCAATTAGTCTTTTAGTCCCCCTTAGACTGTCTTCTCATGCCAGCCTGAGGCATCTGGGGCGTCGCCCTATTTGGCTTTTCTGATGCTTCAGCCCCACTTGGGCTGTTCCTCTTCTGACCTCGGCATGGGATATATGGGGCCTCATGTCAGTTTCGGTTTACTGTTGCTCCAGCCCAACTTGGGCCCTTCGTCTTCTCAACCCGGGTTAGGGCATTAGGGCATCTGGGGTCTCATGTCTGTTTGAATTGTCTGTTTCATCAGCCCTTCTTGGGCTGTTTATCTTCTCACTCCAGCTTGGAGTAGGTGGAGTCTCTCCCGGTTTGGGCTATCTGATGCTTCAGCACCACTTAGACCATTTGCCTTCTCGTCCCAGCTTGCGGTATATGGGTTCTTGCCACAGTTTGGGATATCTGATGTTTTAGCCCCTCTTGGGCTGTTAGTCTTCTCACCCTGGTTTCAGCTATGTAGATTCTCACCCTTGTTTGAGCTATCTGACGATTCAGCCGCTCTTTGGCTGTTCATCTTCTCACCCCGGTTTGGGTATGTGCAGGCTGTCAGCCCTCCTCCTGGTTCCACAATGTACCCGGATTACAATGGTAGCATTCCACTAGAATGGTGGTCATGCAGATGTGCTGTGCAGTCTTCGGTGCTTCCCGTCGGTTACCAACGGGGCTTCAACATTGGCTCCACCCTGCGGTGGCTGACAACGGTTTGTGCGATCATGTCTCTTCTCACATCGGTGGGGCCAAGCTTCTCGAGCTCCAGGCCTGGCTGTGGGGATTAGCGCGCTCTGTAGGCTTTCTCGTTCTTCTGCGCTACACGTCATTTGCGTGTGACTGCTTTTGGACTCCACCTCGAAGGGGGATGGTCCCTTCTCGGCATCTCGTCTTCTCAAGCATGCATGCCTTATTCCTGCTCTTCCGCTCCCCGTCCGTCTCACAGACCCTTTTTGTTTGTCCCTGGGAAGTGACAGAACAGTCCATTGGTCCTGCATTCTGCACAACAAGGTTAACATTAAAGGGTTAGAAACCATACCAGCTACCTCTTTACGACCATTCCCATTGTTGTCTGGTACAATTCCTATATAGCCATTACAAATACTGGCTGCAAGGGACAAGGGGGTATAACACATAACCCTGTTAAGGGATGACAAGTCGTCTAAGAGGGAGGGGGTCACTCAAAGTAAGATCTTGCTTGCCCTGTGCATTTTGGGATGTTAGGCTTAGTGGGATCCCCTCCGTAGTTGCAAAGGGGGTGTCTCCCCCTTGGGGAGAGGGTCCACATTCCCTGGCTTCATTACAGCAGCCTTACATCAATATAACCTAAACAGCACAGCATCACAAATTCATTGATCCTAATACATTTTAATTTTGTAGTTTTACATTTTTTTCTCTGAGAGACTGCTCTGCAATGGAAATCTGATACAGCATAGACTGCACCCTTGCAATATATTCTTTTACAAAGGAGCACGCCATCCTTAACCGTTCTTATCTTAGCTATCAAATTTGATTTTCTTATTTTCCATACAAAGGGCAAAAGAAGAAGAAATGTGCCACTGTGAAGGCCAAAACCATTATCACAATAAGAAAGATGGAATGGGACTTCTGAAAGTGAGCATATTTGGTTGGCATAGCAACAGTCAACCTCACGGCATAAAAACACCTAACCAATACAGTTGATTTTTCCAAAGTCCTCTGTCGTAGTATCCACTGATGACGAGTTCAAACATATTTGCTCCAATCAGGAGCTTTGTGAGAAGTGAGCTGGGCTTTTCATTTCCCAGCCATTCAGTGAATTGCCTTATTTCTCCTCGAGGCCGAGTGATCTGTGTTATTTGTCACATTCATCTCTCACCTTCACTGCCTCTCCAGCCTTCTCACACAACATGCTTGGATGCTGTAAATGATGTATATTTTGAATGAAAATGTTGTTGCAATTTCAATTTATTAAGAGCCTGTCCACGTCCTATGGCTCCACTCACCCACGGCTGTCTACATATGTTGTCTTTCTGCTTACTGGTGTGTGAGGTTGTCCTGTGCTTCTATCTACCCTGCCCCCTCTCTCTCTATTTCACCTGCCCACCCTAGCCCCTCTCTCTCTCCACCTAAGCCACCCATCCTTCCCCCTCTCTCACACTACCCCCCACAACCTGCCCTGCTTTCTCTCTCTATCACACACACTTTGTCCCATTCTCTTTACCACACCCACTCACCCTACCTCCACTCTCTACTCCTCCCACCCTGCCCCTCTCTCTTCATATCCAACCCATCCTGCACACACGCTATCCCTACCCCACTCAGGCTGCCCCCTCTCTATATCTTACTCACCCTGTCCCTCTCTCTCTCTCAACCACAACCACCCATCCTGCCCCGTCCCTCTACCCCACTGACCCACCCTGTCCCTCTCTCTATACCCCACTCACCATGCCACCCTCTCTCTCTCTACCACATGCACCCACCTTGCCCTCATTCTCTCACTCCACCCAGCCCATAACTTTCTCCACCACACCCACCCCACTTTCTCAATAATACCAATACACTGTGCTTCCTTTCACTCCACCAGACCATCACTATCTGCTCTACCCACTGACCCTGCCACAACTCACTCCACCCAGCCAAACACACGTCTCCCTCTCTCAACAGCCACCCACCAAACCTATCCCTCTCTCTCACCACAATATCCACCCATCGTGACACCCTCTCACTCCACCTCCACCCACCTTGCCTCCCTCTCTGTCTACTCCACTAAACCAAACCCTGTCGGTCTAAAACACCGATGCACCCTTCCCCCTCTCTCTACACCACTAGCCTGCCCACTCTCTCTACTCCACCCACCCACACTACGCCCTCTCTTTAATGCAGCCACCCACCCTGCCCACCCTCTCTATTGATACACCTTGACCCCTCTCTCCCTACCAAACCCCACCCACTCACCCACCCTTCCTGCTCTCACTCTCTACCCGATGCACTGTCCCTGTTGCCCCTCTCCCTACCAAACCCACCCACCCTGGCTCCCTCTCTTCCTCTAATATCCATTCTCTGCCTCCCCCACCAAGCACTATGCCCCCCTCTTTCTATCCCAGACAACAACCCTGCCCCTTCCCCCGCTACCGCACCCACCCACTCTGCCCCCTACCTTTCCACCCCAGCTATCCACCCTGCCTTCTCTCTCTCTCTGCCCCATACACCTACCTGGCCCACCTCTCTTTCTACACCAACAACCTCCCTTGCACCTCTGTCTCTGTACCCCAAACAAACAGCCTTCCACCACTCTCTTTAACCCACGAACCCATCGTGCCTCCCCCACTCCTCATCCACCCACCCTGCCACCTTCCCCCACTCCCCCACTCACTAACCATACCCTTCCCACTCTGTCCCCCAACCCAGCCTGCCCACCCACCCAACCTTATCCCCCTGTCCCTCACCCACCCAACTTCACCCCTCTGTCCCTCATAGCACACTTCACCACACCCCCTACCTCACTACCCTCCTGAACGTACGTACCCCTCACTGTCTCCACTGGACCTCAGCACGCTCCCAACCTTAATCATTATTTTCCTACAAACTTCACACCTCCCAACTTCATCCCATCCTTTTCATCCGCCCGTCCTCACACATGCCTATAATGTATCCCTGCCTATTTCGCTCACCCTATCTCAACCCTGCTGCTTCTCACCATAGCTCACCTCTGCCCCCAAACCGAACTCAGCCCTTTAAATCCCCTTGCTTTCTTTCCACACACGTCTGTAAATTAGTGTTCACTGCCACATAACGTTAGTAATAGCTATAACAAGCATATGTTGGTACACAGTGGTGAAGAGAAGTCTTTCTATAATGTCTATAACTAATGTAATATATCTGCAAAGATATATTGTACCTTAAGGACATGTTTTGAATTTGCAGTGCCATTCCTTTCTTTCTTATATATGTAAAACGGAATAAACAACTGCAAATGCTAAAAATATTGTCTTTTTCAATGCTTGTTTTTCTTAAGCTTTGGTTCAAGTGAGCTTATAGCTCCAATTATTTTCACTCATGAGATCAGTGTTTAGTTGTGACTTCTTCAATGTTCTCTCATAAGAACCGCTTTACAATTTCTCTGCTTCAGCTCATTGGAGTAGGAGTTATAGAATGTTTATTTTTTTATTTTTTTAAAAGGTCAATTGAATGGACTGGCAACATTTGCAATGTAATGCAACATGATGTATATTTTGAATGACATTGACTTAACACAATCATTTTGCAATTCACTGTGCAAAATGTATAAATTATCCCCACATTTAGAATTCACCTGCTTTTAGTAGGTTCTAATAACTGGTTCCATGTGATTCCAATGCTTGTACACCAATAGGAAAATTACAGTTTGGCTTACATAAATTCCGATTTTGCAGGCAGAGCAGAAGAGGAGAGGTGGACACGAAAATCCTCTTCCCTGCACCATCACACCCTGTAAGAATAAGAAATGCACGAAAAACTGTGTTGCATCTGGCATAAACATGTAACACTAGCTTTTAACACCTGTTATTGCACTCTATGAGGACTCGAGAATAACACCATCAGGACCTAATTCATGGAATGTTAAGCACGGTGCAAAGTGACTTTGCACTGCAAACAAACACGTTGAACCGGGCCTAATTCACAGAGCAGTGAAAAGTGTATTTTTACGGAGCAAAGTCACTTTGCACAGCGCTAAACGGTCCATGAATTAGTCGCTCATGGTCTATTTTTCTGCTAATACTTTTATTTTGTAGTTTGGGGGATATTATTCAGATCAATGCTTTAGATCAGAAGAGGCACGGTGAGATGTGCCTAACGGACATTAGTACCCGGCACGCGCGGCTGAACAGGAATACTGTGTGGTGATTGGCTCATTTGCCAGCCATATCACACGATATTCCCGTCCACGCCGTGCGCGCCGGCTACTCTGTTCCCGGCGGGGGGGCGTGGCAGCCCCTCAGCCAATGAGGAGGCTCGAAACGGGGCAATCCCCGCTCCGAACCTCCCCATGGCTGGAGGCTTCCTTCATCCCCCACCGGGGACTCAGGTAAGACATTTTTTTTCCCTCCCGCCTCCCACCTCCCACCCCACCCGACTTACCTTATATTCTGCGATCTCCGGTGGGGGATGATGGAAGGCTCCAGCCGTGTGGAGACTCGGAGCGGGGCAAACCCCGCTCCAAGCCTCCACACGGCTAGAGGCTTCCATCGTCCCCCACCGTAGAGCGCGGTACATTTTTTTTTTTTTTTTTTTTCTTCCTCCCCAACCCCTCCCTTCCGCCCTCCCGACCCCACTTACCTTCTTTTTTCTTTTGCTCTTGGAAGCGAACGCGCTGGGAACACTTCTGTTCCCAGCGTCTGCTCCCGATGGCCGCCATGGAAAGGGAAAACAGACTACGTTTTCCCTTTCCATGGCGGCAGCCATTTTTTTTATTTTATTTTTTTTCGAAACGTGTTTCGGAACAGAAAAAAAAGCAATTAGTAACCCGTTCTAACCGGCCAGGGTACTAATGGCAATAAGCCCCTCGGTGGCGGGCCAATACCGCCCAAGGTAATGCCCCCGTGGCACTGTTACCTGGGGCGGTATTGGCCCGCCACCTCGTGGCTTATTGCCACAATAAGCCTCGCTACCCAGACATAGAAAGACTTTGTGAGTATCAGAAATAATACAAATAAACAACTGACAATTTTTTCAACTCTGTCTCATCACCATGTAAAATGTGGTGGTGAAGACAGAGCCTTTTTTTCCTTCACATCAAATTATAATCTGAATACAGGCACACGTCACTTTCTCTTCTAGGGACCGGACATATGTTTGGCCCTCCTCATTTATTCTCAGGCATCTAATACTGGTGCACAGAAGCACCTATTTCACTGACTAATCTGTGCCATCTGTAAACGGAGGAGGTGCTATGGAAGGTTACAGTATTACACATTCAAAACGAGTTTCCCACAGAAAGGCACAGTATTAGCGTGTGTTCATGTTGCTATTTTCAAATTGACTGTGTGGGTTTTGATTTCTGTGAAAAGCTATGCAAAGTGCTATTCATTTGGAAACTGCAATCATGCATACATGAATAGGCAGCGGGTTTTGATTTGAATAGATGGCTGAACGTTTTATTTCCAATTAGTAGCTTGTATTTCAATAAGAACTTCCAGACTGAAATTGAAAATAACACATAATTTTCAATTAACTACGAGTTTTGAGTAAATGCTTCCTTCATTAAATTGTTATATTTGAATAGTGGTGTCTATCATGGAACTATAAACAGCATTTACTTCCGCATTATTTTTACATGGATGGTTGATTTTCAATGAATACAATGGAGACATTATAATGCATTTGTTTGCTTAAATCGAACATTGTTTGAGTGAATTATGTTTTTTTTAATGGTATTTATTGTGACACGGCTTACATACAGCCTTACATAAATCAAAGACAGGAGAAGAAAAAAAAAAATACATTAATTTAACATTCTAGATCAAACCATAGAAAAAGACATCCAGCAAAAAAAATATTTTAAATTCATGTAATCATTGCCAAAACATCATTTTAAAAACATCCAAGGGCAATAATTAAAAACTCATTTTCGCCCCACATTAGTCTTGCCCAGAACAGTTTATTTGAATAATCAGAATTGAAACTGTCCAGTTCTTTAAGGAAGGCCATTTTTCTAATGTTAATAGGTGCCGCACAGTCTAGCATCCAGTGTTGTAGAGTTTCTAGTACATCAGTTAGATGAAAAGAAATGCATAAAGGACAGATCAAATTGGCTGACGTTATTGGGCAGCTTTTGGTCCATTCTCTAGTGTGGATTGGTTGGACCTGAAGCATGATATGATATGGCATTTATAACGTGCCTATACACATGTGTTTCAAGGCATCGATATAAACTACGCAGTTTATTACAAAGAAACCGTTTCATACATAAAGAAAGTTGGTCTTTTTTACGAAGAAACTTAGCATATTCAGATAAGGTTGAATAAGTGGAAAGGATCACAAGAGTGAGTCTCCAATCATTCCTAAATAATTTAGCTTTGACCGCTTCAGGGCATTCATTAGCTTCTCATCAGATGCATCAAAGCAGGGTGTACATCTGCTTTTTAAAGGCATTTATAGAATTCACTAAAGAATCCTCCACTATGCTGTGCAGATCTATGTAAAGTGAGTTATCCAGCATAGACAGAAACTTGGCATAGTTCAACAGCTGTCTCCAATGGTAGTGATACTGGAGGGAAATGAGGGCTAGTTCATGACGGATTATAGGATTTGGTAAGGATTTTGTGAGACCCAATGCGTTTTTCCAAATCTGCCCCTGTAAAGGGTCAGGGTACCAGCTGAGATCTATGAGAAGAATAAGAAATTGGGAAAAGCTTACTCAAATGCGCCAACCTTATATGTAAATGGTTCACAGGTGAGTCAAAGTCTTCAATGATATTGTTCAAATCTTCTTTATTTTCCAAACTTCAATTTAAATGTATAAACAAATCATATAGTGTTGACTTCACACCTTGTTTTGTTGTATTTTGATTGTAGTGTAGTATTGTTTCTTATTTTCCAAACTTCAATTTAATTAGCCGGTCAAGTGGCACAGCGAGTAGAGCGCCCGCTTTGACACCCGTGCAGAGCCTGTTAACGCAGGTTCGAATCCCGGCGGGGCCAAACTCAGCCTTTCATCCTTCCGAGGTCGATAAATGAGCACCACACACCGTGGGTAATAATAAGCAGCGCTCAGATACCTGAGGGTTTGTAGCGCTATATAAAAGCCTAATTATTATTATTATTTATTATTAATTGTATAAACAAATCATATGGTGTTGACTTCAAACCTCCTATACGTTCTTCAATTCAAATATACAATTCATATTTCGCCTGGGTTAAATTCACACCTTGTGTCAAATGAGTCTTTATCATATTAAGATTGTGGTGTAGTACTGTTTCTGTTTGGTTTCCTATTGCTTGTTTAACTCTGATTTCAGTACGTTAGCTGTAGTTACAATTTTATTTTCAAACAGTTCCTAGCTCGACACGTGTTTCCCCATTGTTAGTTCCAATGGTTCTTCAGGAGATGGAACTTATTCTAACAAAAAAATTCAAAGAAAATTGGACTAAGAATGATTTCTTGTCAAAAAGTGCATAAAAAGAAGGAATATACATTTTGGTTTTTTGTAATTCTAATGGTATTGTTTGACAATTTCTATGTACATATTGAATAAAATAATTAGACTCACCCTTATTATTTATTTGTACTTCCAAAAGATGAAAATAATTATACTTGGTATCCTATTCTTCTTATTTTGCAAAAAAATGTTTGGTTTTCCTTGTGACTGTTGTTTAAACTCTTAGGCTGTTAGTGTGCCAAAAAGTTACTAAAGGAAGAGAAGAAACGAAATGATATTGTTTTGTTTGAAAACAGCTAATGGTGGAATTGAAGAAGAGTTAAAGATTTAAAGTTAAAGTTTTGAGGCTTGGAGCTGAGCTTTAGCTTATTTTACCATCTAAATTCAAAAGGTTTTCTTACCTTATTTTGGGTCTTTCTAATTTGTAGAGTCTTACACTGCCGTGATAAGCTTGTAGGAGGTTGCCAAACCAAAGATTCGTATTACTGTGGATGCGCGCGCTATTTATATAGTTAGTGATGCGTGATGACATCAACGCGCCGCACCCCACGTGATCTCGCGCAGCGCGATGATGTCATCATGCAGAGCCATATAGTTAGCAGCCAACTTGGAATTAAGATTGCGCTACTGGATAGCTATTTAAAAATTGAAAATGAAATATGGTATTCAACTAACAATATGCTTAGCTAAATTGTCCAAAAGGATATATATGTGGGTTTTTGGTTTTGTAGGATTTAGAAAAGAATAGATTCTGAATCTCATATCGTGACGTGATAACGTCATCACATGGAACTGCAAGGTGGTCAATCCAATAATACTGCCCAATTTGGGGCTTACTATAACAATCATATTCTCCTTCATAGGTATCAGAAAATATTGTTCTATTTGGGCAAAAGTTTTTAAAGATGTAAGAATCCTGTATTTTGGTGCAATTTTTTGTCTTCAATTTTGTAACAATTTTCCTGATCTTAATTACTTTTTTGCTTATTTACAAGTTGGTTCTGCTCTAACCATTGATGTTTATTCTTACAATCTTAAGGTGATGTCCATCAAACATTTTTCAAAATTAAATAATAGATTATTTTTAACACTCAAAAACACAATGTACCACTCATGCAATAATGTTTTCACATATGGATTTACAACCAGTTATACATTTCTGTGTCGCAATTTAGCCCTGACACACATGTGTCCATGATGCAGATCCATTTACTTTCTTGTTTACGTAGTAGTTCTTCTTTGTTCCCTCCTCGCGGGAGTAGCACAACTTTCTCCAAGCCAAAATATTTTAGTTTGGTCAAATCAAATGTTGGATGATATGTAATGATATGAACCGAAATGGGGGATTGGAGGTCTTTGTTGCGAATAGCCCGTAAATGTTCAAAGATTCTCACCTCTAATTTCCTGATTGTATTCCCAATATAGAGTTTCCCACATGTACATTCAATTCCATAAATTGTATATGTTGAGTTACAGTTAATCATTTGATCAATTTGTTTTATCTTTCCGTTTGGAAGAAGAATGTCCTTTTTTCCTTGATGTATATATGGACATAATTTGCAGTGTCCACATTTGTAAGTGCCTTTGATATTAGTTTGAAAAAACATTTTTCTTTCATTCGATATTGGTCTCAAAAAACTCGGGCTAACTACATTTCTGATGGTTGAAGCTCTCCGGAAGCAGATACTTGGGGAGCTGTCCAAATTTTGTTGTAGACTTGAATCTGTAAGAAGTATGTTGCAATGGTTTGTTAGTATGCGTTCAATTTTTTTAGCTTCTGTACTGTAGGTCGTGATAAACTGAGTTTTGGGTTTGGAAAATCCAGTTTTTGGTTTATCGATTAGTAAAGAATCTCTTGAGACTTGCTCTGCTTTTTTGATACCGGTTTTGATGATCTTTGATCCGTAGCCTCTCTGTTTAAATTTTTGATAGGTGTGCTTGAGGTTATCTTCATAGGTGAGAACTGTACTACAATTCCTTTTGATTGTAAGGATCTCCCCATACGGGATATTGTTAATGGTATGTTTTCGATGATGTGATTTGGGGAAAAGGGGACTATTTCCCGCTGATGGTTTGGTGAATAGTTTGGTTTGGATTTGCTCATTTTCTACAAATAATTCCAAGTCCAGAAATTCAATATTGGTTGCACTGACTGTTTTCGTAAAAGATAAATTGTATGAATTATTGTTGAGATAAGTAACATATGTATCCAAATCTAGAGTGTTACCTTCCCAAATGATCAGAATGTCGTCTATGAATCGACCCCAAAATTTGACGTTACTTTGAAATAGAGGATGTTTCGAAGCATGCTTTATTTTAAAAAAAAACATAAACAAGTTTTCATATGCCGGGGCAAATTTGGACCCCATTGTGGTACCTTGAAGTTGTTTGTATGTGTTATTGTCAAAAATAAAAATGTGATTGTGAAGACAAAAGTGAAGCATATCGATAATCATTTTGTTTTGCTCAAGAAAAGAGACTGACCTTGTTTTAAGAAAAAACATTGTGCTTTCCAAACCTTTGTCGTGTTGAATACTGGTGTAAAGTGGAACGACATCTAGAGTAACAAAAAGATAGTTATGTTCCCATGGAAAAAAATTAATCTGTTGAATGATATGCTTGGAGTCCTTAACAAATGAAGCTAAGCTTGCTGCCAGTGGTTGCAGATGTGAGTCGATATATTGGGAAGTTTTCTCTGTTAAAGAATCAATGCCATTTATAATTGGTCGAAGTGGTGGAAAATCCTGATATGTTTTGTGAACTTTAGGTAAAAAATATATTGTTGACATGATGGAATTGTTACAGGTTAAGCCATGATATTCTTTGTCACTAGAAGGTCTTGTTCATGCCATGATTTTAATGTTGAATTCCACATTATTTTCAAATCCGGTATGGGATTATTAGTTAGTTTTTCATAACATTCTGCTATATTGAGGTGTTTGGAGCCTTCATTTATGTAATCCGTTCTGCTAAATAGAACAATTTATCCTCCTTTGTCTGCTGCTTTTGTTACCACTGATTTTTCTTCTGACAGTTCTTTTAGAGCCAGTTTTTCTTCCTTAGTTAGGTTGTACGTGAATTTTGTTCAAAATATCCTTCCGGAGGTTACTGCTAACAGCTTTGTGAAAAATATCTATCACATTTTCTGATGACAGGATGGGTACAAAGGTTGATTTAGGTTTGAGACTGGTTTCTTCAGTTAATTATGTAGATATACCTTGCTCTTCTAAGAACATTTCCTTAGTGTAATACTGATCTTCTTCAAGGTTAAGTAAATCCACTGTATCTTCAACCATTTTATCTGAAAGTTGTGATGGAAATAGTGTTTGAAGATGCTCTTTTTTGACGGAGTTTCCTCAAAGTGTTTTTTCAGTTTTAATTTTCTACAAAATCTGTAGCGATCCAATTATGTCTGGAAATAGTCTTCTTTATTTGTAGGGCTAAAGGATAGCCCTTTACTAAGAGCTGAAATTAACGGTGGTGTAACTTCATAGTCTGAAAGGTTAATGATGAGATTTATCTTCTCTTCCCTTGTCTCTGAGCTCTTGTCTCTACTCCTTGGTTTTCTTCACCGCGTTTTACTTCCTCCTCTCTTACTTCTATAGCGTTTCGGTGAGAGGTATTTTGAGACTTTTGTTGTTTGGTGGTGCATCACGATAGGTAGGGTTGATGATTCTTGAACTTTTTCTGTGTCTCAAAACTTCCTCCAAAAAAGGACATGCTTGTGTTTTAGGAGATTAATTGTTATCCTCAGATGTTAAATCCTGAATTGGGGTTTTGGTGACTGGAGCTGGTTCAATTATAGGTGTTTCTTTATCACTTGATGTTTCTATATCTGAAGAGGATGATGTTGAAAGATTACTTGCAGTTGTAGGAGTTTGACTTTTTTTCAATTGTTGTTTCGTGTTAACAGCATATTTTCTTTGAAATGTAAAAATCCTGTTGTTAATAATCATCCTCATCCCTGATGAAAGTTCTTTGTTTTTTAATTTTGAGTTCTTTTTCATAGTTGCCAAGGTACTCATCAAGAATCTGATAATTTTTGAAGGTTTTCTCTGGACATTCCAAATCTTTAATTGCATCTTTAGTATCTTCAATATCTTTCATAATCCTTTTGTGTGACAATGCTGCTTGGTTAATGAATCGTATCATCATTTCTTTTGATGTATTCTTGAGTAAATCTACCCAATCATTAAGGGCTGTTGTGTCATCCTCTTCAAATTATGGGAAGATACAAATGTGGAGGCCTCTTCAGATTCGATTGACCTCTAAATACATTTTAAGAGTTTTGATCTCCCACCATTTATTCAATTCTTGTTTACTAAGATTTTCGAATTGTTCAAACAAATGAGTGACTATTTTTTTGTGCTGAGGTGGAGGGGCTAGTTTGGCGATGGCTAAGAAAAAGTTAATTGGCTTGTGCTTGAGTCAGGGTACCAGCTGAGATCTATGAGGGATATATCTAACCCATTGGGTAACGTAGGCTCAATTCTGGACAGATAGTATTTCGAAATTGGTACAATAGAAAATGTGCACACTTTCACATACAGACGTTTCATGTGAGATATTAAGGGAGAAATCCTAGCTTCAGTATTGACTTCCACACATCCAAAGAGGCAGTATTGGAAAGGTTATAGCCCAGATAACGCATAGAAGTGGTCAACACGACTCTATCCACGCTCAAAGACCACCGCATTGTTTTAGGTTTCCTGTTGTTCAAAATAATTACAACTTTAGATTTGGATCTGTTTGCCTGAAGATTGTTCCTTAGAGCATAAGAATAGAATATGTTCAACTTACATTCAAAGCCCCGTGGAGTCCTATCAAATAGTATTATATCATCTGCGAAAGCGAGTCAATGTAATCTCACATGCCCCAACCTCACTGGAGAAATGTTGTTGGCCTGCCACAGTTCTTCAATGTCACTAAGATAGACGTTGAAGAGTGTTGGAGCCAAAATGCAGCCCTGTCTGAAACCCAGGTTGACTGTAATAGATCTCGTCACCGCTCAAGGTCGACTTTTGATGTAATACCGCGATCAGTTGGACCAATTTGGATGCAACATTATAATTTGTTAAATTAGTCCACAATTTGGCACATACCACAAAGTCAAAAGCTGAAGACATGTCTAGCGAGGCCATATAGACAGTACAAGCTTGTTTGTATTTGACGCTGTGTAGCACATGTGCCAAGACAGTAGCATTGAGAGGAGTTTCCATGATGTTCCTAATGCCCACTTGGAAATGTGACTGAGTATCAAATTGGTTCAGAACTGTGTTTAGATCTCTCTAAAGACGTAAAGCAAATACCTTGCTCACAGAGGCAATCAAAGCTATTAGTCTATAGTTAGTAGGGTTGATCAACTCCCCCTTTTTATAGATCGGGATGATGGTAGACTGTGATTAAGATAAAGGGACGACATGTGTTTTGTATATGTCATCAAAGTAGGGTTTTAAAAATCACAACCACAGACATGGGTCCTTTTTCTATATATCAAAGGTGGAAGTCCATCCGGACCAGGGGGCCTTGAAGGTTTAAGTTTTGTGATTGCCCATGGGAGATCTTCAGTAGTCCATGGACAGGCACCTGAGATGATCGGACCTGTTTTGGGGTCATGTAATGCCAAAAAAGCAATGAGTAGATTACATTTCTTAGTGTAGAAATGAACCCACGTAGATTCTAATATGAAGTTCTCTGTTCTATGCGTCATAGTACCCGAGATGCTATTGATACATGCCCAAAATTGCCTGGAGTCATAATGTAAAAGGAGTCTCAGCATTGTTTGATTGTCCCTCATAAACATGTTATACCTTATGGATTTCACAAAATTCTTAAGATGTTGGCAAATATGCTTTTTTGCGTTTAGATACTCAACCAAATGAAGGCCCTTTTCCTTTAAAATCCTGATATTATTCCAATTGAGGCACTTTGAAAGATTCATTCTTTTATCAAAGTAATGGGGGTAACACTTCTTTAGTTGAAACATCATGTGCGAAGCACAGACTCCTGAGACATTTGGCTATGGTCTCATCGAGAGGGTCAGACCCCACTCGATACGGAGTGCTATCCATATCCCATGTCACGTCATTGTAATATGCTTCAAGTGAAGACCCAATCCTCTCAAAAAGAACACGCCCAGACGTTTTGTACATACTGTTGTCCCATCTGCAAGTTGAGCCTCTAGTATCAGGAACTACTGGAAAAAGGGTAGGACACATTTCATGAGTAGAACATCTACCTTACAATTTAAAATGAATCAATACGATCCAACATACGTGGGTCATAAAAACCAAGAATTCCTGCTCATCGGTTTTAAGCTAGAACAAACAAAAACAAATAATCAATCCATGATGTTGTTGTACCCCTCTGGTAAGTAAAGCCATGTGATGGACTATGAGCAGATAAAGCAAGCTGTAACATATCCCAATGAGTCATAAATGAGTCACAGCTGAGACCCCTAAAGAAACTATTATGCATGGGATGAAGAGTGCATGTAGCCTTATTGTGTTTATACCCTTCAGAACAATTTGCATTAAAGTCACCTCCACCGATTATCACATGACCATGGCCCTCCAATAGCAAGGTCTCAAATAGGTTCTTCAGATTGTGCTGATATGAATTAATGGAGCACTGTGCTGGATTCCAGTACACATTAACAAGTACAAATTTTTGTTGAGTTCCAGAAAAGCTAATTTGCACGGCCAAGAGTCCATCTGAGGCAAACCAGAGATCTGACATTATATTTAGCATAATGTCAATAGCTATAACCAAACCTCTACTTGGGTGGCCACCTCTGCTCGAGTGGCCGGTAAGGTATAAGCATGATATCCTGTTGAATCGGCATTGGCAGTCAACATGGTTTCTTGAAAAAAAAGGATGTTAAAATTCCTCAGATAAATAGAGCTATCCCACATTCAAGTCAGATTAGCAAACCCACATACATTCCATGATAGAATCCTAATTGCGATGGGGCTGGGGTTTATTCAAACTCTGTCTAAGAGCTCTAAAAGTTTTGAGAGCAGACTCTATTCATGACCAGTCCTGACCATCATTAAACAGAGACATGGATTGTGTCTTTAGCGAGACATATGATGGGAAGCTTATGTTGCTAGAGTTATTCACCTTTGAGGATTTTTTTCTTGTGGAAGAAAACAACAAGACAGATTTAACTTCCTCTAATGATTTAACTACAAAAAGATAATAGCCCAAGGAGTGCAAATTGGCCCTCTGACCCCATACCATATCCGCGGCAATCTCAGTGTGGAAGTCAGATACCATACGATTGTTATTTTCCAAAGGAAGTGGGATTTAATCTATATCCTCTGAATGTAAAGCTCTTAATAGGGGAATCTGTTTGAATATGTCTAGAACCATTGCCCTATTCACTCTTATCAAACCATGTATTTGTGTGTTTGTCTCCTAACCTATGAACCTTGAGGGACAGGATTCAACTTGATCAACAGTCTGCATCCGTTAATGTGCATCGTCTGGATCATCGAAGGAGTGTGTTAGCAGGAATTACCTGCCATGGGGCACATATTGTTAGAGCCCATCCCTCGACTATGCCTACTGGAAATATCTGGCATATCGGGATTGGCTTTTTTCTGAGTAGGGTGTAGAAAATAAGTTATTTTAGTTTGCTGAGCCCTTAATAGAGTAGAGATAGGTCTAGAAGAGGCAACTGGGATGTGGATAAAGAGACCTTTGCTCTTGTATAGGGTTTACAATTGTGAGAGGATCTGTGCCCACATCAACAGTCATGGGCCTTGGGGTGATGGAATGGTCAACTGCTGCAGTGATGTTGTCAGAAGAGGGGGCTATATTTCCGTTCTTATGAATCCTCGGCCCTATTAATTTTCACTAGAACACTCTGTGTATTTAAATCAATAATACTGAAGTTGCCTTACGTTTTTTAAAGAATACATGTGAGAGTTTAGCTTTAGTGCTGCCTGTTATGTTTTGATTTTTTCCTCTTAGAGTTGGTCTTCCTTTTTTTTTTTTTGGAAGATCATTTTTAGAGGGAAGAAAATAAGGCTCTTCAGCATTCACACTGACATCTTCAATTTTTATAGGAGCATTAGGAGATTCAAACAAAACAACTGGAGAGGTACTTGATTGTGTAATGCATTCTATAAGAGGTGTTGTTGTATTGAGAGCCAACCCCACTGTACGATGGTCAGATTATTGTGGCTCAATATGGGGGTCCTCCCTGTTCTCCATGATGTTGATATCACATAGCCTTATATCATGCTCCATGAGCACAAAACAGGTTGAGCCAAAGGCCCTATTTTTAGACCAAGAAGAGAATAGTCTGTATGTTTTTATCTAGCGCCACAAGCTGTTCCACATTCGCAACAACAATATCTTATATATTGTTATAGAGTCTTAGAAACGATTCCAATACCAGATGTAAAGCAGAAATAGAAACTGGGGCAAGCAAATCCATCTTTGATACTGTGTCCATTTGATTCTGAGAATAATAATGTTCTGGTGTTTGAAAATCCACATTGTGTTGGGTCAAATCATGTGAATCAACCTGTTCTGTGCCTTGATTGGTCATTGGCACAGAGGTAGTAGGACCCACCATATAAGGAGTTATTATAGATCGTTGGGCATTTGGGAGACTTCCACATCCTTACGAAGTCTAAAAAATGATTAGAATAACAGAGTCCTCCAGACATGAGAGGAACGAGATTGGTTAAATGTCCTAGCACTGAGGTTTTTAGATTTTTCTTTCAAGACCATTCGGTATGGAGTCCTCAGAACAGAGTCTTTGCTGTTGAGTCGAACATACTTTCCAATGATGCATATAGTTCCTTTGTTTTTTCCAATAGATAGACTGAGGAATTTTGTAGAAGCGACAGTGAGGCTACAGCCCCCTGAGTGTTACTGTGTTTTGCCGTTGAGTGGATAGAATCTGGATATCAGCAATGGCTGGAAATTATAGTTCCAGCACAGAAAGTGAAGAGTCAAGATTGTCCGCATTTGTGCGGTCAGCCACCAGAGTCTTACTGCGAAGGGCCGATGCCATTGTAAGGCTAAGTTCTAGCCTCCCACCATGACCACGTGGACAGTATTCCAATAACCATAAAGTCGCAATTAAAAGGAAACGTACCCCACACTCCCAAGAAAAGAACTTTGCAAAATCATAGGGGTACACAGTTATACCACCAGCATCACTCGGAGTGAGAGTCGCAATAAAAATTTAGAGAATATTGTGCAAACTCACCAACTCCCAAACTGCCAAACTGTTGTTTCCCTTTCAGTCACTTCCACAGTCACGCGTGCATTCGTGCAGTTTCCCAGGTTCTAAAGGAAATGACAGACTAATCCGGCAGAGCGCCGAGCTCCCAGGCTAGAAAAGTCAAGAGCAGAATTACAGGAAAGTGATCTCCGCTGCTCTCGCAGACTAGGAGTAAAGTCCACTGCCAAACTGTCGTTTCACTTTCATTCACTACCACAGTGAATTATAATGTTACAATAAACCATATAGAAATTGGGGGTGTGCCTGACCTGCAGGGAAAAAGTACATTTTAAGAAAGATAGAGTTGTGAGGTGCTCCTTCGAAGTCTTGGCAACAAAGTTGTGGAATACGCTTCCAGAAGATCAAGGAATCATGGATCACTATTTTGAGGTTCATTGTTTATAAAAAATGTTAATTACATGCAAGGGATCAATGCTAGCACTTACAAGTTAGAGGCTCTCCAGCATGTAATTTTAAATGTACTTTTTTGTTTACAGTTTACAGTAATTGAAATAGTATGGTACAGATATCTACATCAGCGTCCATGCAGAATATGAGCAAAAGTATGGGGTCAAAATAGGTCAAATCGCCTTAGCTCTGTTATGTCAAAGATATGCATGCTGCCTGAAACTAACACTTTTAAGACAGCATTTACAATAGATTAATATGAAGTCTGCATACCTTTTAGAGGTATCCATTTATTTTATGCATAAATACAAATATCATGCAGCAGTACAAGAAATAGTTTTTGCATGTAGAACAGGAACGAGAGGTGGAAACAATTACACATTCTTTCTCCCACTCCACTCCACCTGCAAAACATTTTCAAAATGGCTCAGAGCTAGTAACCAAGGCATAAACTGCTTCATGCCTTGGTTTAAACCTTGGTTTACCACCCTGGGCCATTGAAAATAACACCCAGAGTTTTCAGACCATTGTCGGAAGCAAAGCACACAGTCCCATGCTTCTGGGAAGGTGATTGTTGTGGGGTGCAATGGTTTGGTTCCACAACTCATAAGTTCTGTTTTGTTCAGGTTAAGTTTGCTTCTGTTTATCACCATTCGGGAGTCGCTGATACCAAGAGATGTGGTAAATCTGGTAAATTTGAAGAAAGCTTGTTTGTGAGCTCAAAGATCATTTGGTTATCATTGGTGTAGTTGAAGCAGGTCAAGGCTGACTTGTAGAAAAGTTACACAGGAGCGGGAGCATGTAGATGTTAAAAAAGAGAGGCAATAGATTAGATCCTTGCAGTACTCAAAATCTAATTTTGCGGGAAATGTCCTAAAGTTAGCCAGGTATATGTTTTCCATATGTCCTGTCCGTAAGGAATAACACGATCCAGAATACAATAGTTTATTCTAATCTGATACCTAGTTATTTTTATTAGGCTTTAATTGCTAATAATATTGAAAGCGGCGGAGTTGTCCAAAAGGCACTGTAGTATGCATTCCATGCATGAATTTCAATCAAGTTCTAGGGAAGCCATTTGCTAGTTTTGCATGTGCTGAAGAACATGTTCAGCAGATCATAAGCTCAAGTTAAAGGGTAACTACACATTGATGCAATAAACAACATATATATCCATACATTAGCAAAGGTCACCTATCATGTGCTTCACATAACATAATGGTAGTCAAAAGAAGCAGCAGATGTTGAATAAACCATTTCTGAAAAATGAAGCCGATACATTATTTCAAGCTTTGCTTTTCCTTTGTATTAATAGCATAGAGATTGGCTATAGTATACTTACCACCTATACACACCGAGCATTTTGTGAACACAACTGACCGACTGCTCTGAAAAATATCTGTGTGCTTCTGAAAAAGATAGAGAGGTGTCTCCCACAAGTAACACACGTAAACAAACACACAGTTGTGCATGATAGTAAATAATGTTATTTAAAAAGATATAACTACGAGAGTATTGCAATAAGGAATAACAAAATTAAAAGTGTACCAGCAACTGTTTCAGTTTTAAACACAGTTGGTTTCAAATGATGCAAATATTAAGTAAGCGCTTATCATGGTAGTGAAACGTAAAGATAGGGGACATAAGTAAAAGAAGAGTTTGTGAATACCAGTAATGGCCACCCATGTCTCAGCTGCACAGAGTTCTCCATCAAAAGCAGCTGAATTTGTATAATTTGCAAGGACAAAAGACAAACGTCCTGATTGCAAGATTGGCAGTAGTGGTATAACATGTGGTTACTACTACAACTACTGTATGCTTTACCACACGTCCACATTATAAGTCAAATACCACATGCAAACCTAGTGGATGGACAGCCATGTGGTACAAGAGTATGTCCACACATGGGGCCGACTCATGGAATTATCTGCATGGAAAATAGGGACTTTGCGCTCAAACTGCGTGCAAAATCCCATTTGTTGATTTATGGAATCGACTGCTCTGCACTTTTTTGTACTTTGCATGGACTTCGCGCAGGCTCAGCACATCTCTGCGAGCGGCTGAGTGCCTGTCTTGCGACTTGCTTATAAGGTTACTTTGCGCTAACAATTCATCAATACGCAGAGCATGCAGAAACGCTTCTAAGCACAGAGGCGTTCTCGGCCCATGAGCTTTGCAGGATTTCTGGACAGTATTGCATGAATCAGGCCCATGGTAAGTGTTGGATGCAAATACATATCATTGACTAATGCGGAAAACACTACATGATTATGTTTACGGAAAATGCATAAAATAACACGATTTGTGGGGTTTGACAGACTGTGGACCTGTAGGCGCTGGTCGGATTAGATGGTCCAGGGTTTGTTGGTTTAGCAACTTTCACAGGTAATGGATGAGTCAAGTTTGTTTTGTGTTAAGCATGTGATTTGTTTTATTTCCTTAGTTAATCAGCACTAATGAAATACATTTGTAACATAGTGGCACTTCACACAGCCGACGCGTGTTTCAACCTTAGTCTTTTTCAAGGCTGTGATTTTAAGAATTGGTGTGGTAGTGATAAGGTGTACCCAGTGTGGTGATTTTCAAGGTCAATCAGTATTTGATAATGGTCATTTCATACACATAATGTATATATTCAAAAACGATTTTTGAAAACAAAACCAGTTGAGACAAAGTAAATGCGAAATCACAGCATATAGTGACAGCCAGGGGAGGTGATTTACCATGTTGGGTGATGGTAAGTGATAGTGACAGAGTGTGGTAATTTAGACACAATCATATAGCAGTTAGTTATAAATCAAGAAGCCAAGTTGTAATATGATTTGTAGTAGAAAGGGAGACAAAGTACCATGGAAAAGAGAAGAAAAACGAGAATTGATAGTTAGTTTGGGGAGGGCTGCATAGGTTTCAATTTGCCCAACAAAAAGAGGGTTACAAGGTCTTACCCAATTGAGTTATTTCGTGAGCTTCAAAGAGGTGGGCTGGTCCTACCCAGGTGAGGGTGCCAGGAGGCTGGATAGCCGTTTCTGAAAGGAAGATGGTTTTTAGAGTTTGAGGGAGGGGATACATCAGAAAGGAGCTAGCGAGTTGGCATCGGAAGGGTGAGTCGCGTGTGTGCGCGGCATTTGATTGGAGCTACCAAGATGCTTGTTGTCAGGGATGGCACTCTATAAAGAGTGGCACAGGACACCCAGAAAGGGTTTGGGTGGTTGTGCCAAAAATAAGTGGACAGATAGGTACACACACAGCAGAAAGGAAAGAGAACGAAGAGTAGGCAAGAGTAGTAAGGGGAAAGGTACAGAATGAATTCCCTCTTGGGGTGTATGCAGATATAGGAAAAGAGTATTCCACGAACCTTAGGAAATACTCTAGCCTTCTGCACAGTTTGCTATAACAGAGGCCCACGCTGTTTGCTCATGGCTTGGAACAGCAGCTATGGGTGTCTGTAATGTAAAAACGAGACAAGGGAAGGGGCAGAGGTTGACTGATGGGAACCAACAGACAAGCTCTGTACAAAAGGGTCTACAAACAGTACAAGAGAAGATACTTACAGACAAATCCAGGAAAGGAGGTTGATAGCAAACTAGCAGAAGGAAAATGAAGGGAAAGTCGTGTAACAGGATAGGATAGAGATGACAGTAAGGAACAAGGTTGAGAGCTTAGAGGAGCAGGAAAGCAATGAGCAAGCCCACAGGAGCAGGGCTGTAAGGTAGAGAGCCCAGAGGGAAAGGGCTTAGGGCAGCAGAGTAAAGCAGGCTGCACGGCAAGGAACCCAGAAGGACCGGGCAGCAAGGAGTGAGCCCTGAGGGGCAGGGCCGCTGACCGTAGAAGGTTGCAGAGGACTGTAGAGGGCTGCTAGGCCGAGAACCCAGCGGACAAAGGTAGGTAGTAATCAGCGGAGCGTGATCAGCTGCAAAGTAGGAAGCCCAGAGGACAAGGGCTGTAGGGAGCCGGAGTGAGGCAGGCTGCAGAGCAGGGAGCCCAGAGGACAAGGGCTGTAGGCAGCCGGAGTGAGGCAGGCTGCAGAGCAGGGAGCCCAGAGGACAAGGTCTGAGGCTGGAAAGCAGCAGAGCGTGATCAGCTGCAATGTAGAGAGCCCGACAGGGCAAGGGCGGAGGCTGGAAGGCAGCAGAGCGTGATCGGCTGCAATGTGGAGAGCCCGACAGGGCAAGGGCGGAGGCTGGAAGGCAGCAGAGCGTGATCGGCTGCAATGTGGAGAGCCCGGCAGGGCAAGGGCGGAGGCTGGAAGGCAGCAGAGCGTGATCGGCTGCAATGTGGAGAGCCCGGCAGGGCAAGGGCGGAGGCTGGAAGGCAGCAGAGCGTGAACGGCTGCAACGTGGAGAGCCCGGCAGGGCAAGGCTGTGAGGAAGAGAGCCTGGAAGGCTATGGCTGTAGGCAGCGAAGAGTAACAGGCTGCAAGGCAGGAAGCACAGAGGAGCTGGACTGAGGCAGGGAGCCCAGAAGGCTGGGGCTGTAGGCAGCAGGGTGTAGCAAGCTGCAAGGCAGGGTCCAAGCAGGAGTGATGGTAAACAGCATACAAAGATCCGTAGAAAGACACGAAAGGTGGAGGAAGGTCTCTCAATGCAAGAGGCTGAGCCACTGCAGGCAGCAGCCTTTTATACTGCCTAGCCCAGCACAGAGGCAGGCTAATTGGTTGCACCTGGCTAAGCACACCTGCAGACAATCGGCCACCTCCCTATCTGTTCCTGAGTTGGTGGAAGCAGAGCCAATCCCTAGGGCTTCTGGGGGGTGTAGTTCCTTTGATGACCAATAGGAACAGCCAGGAATCGATGCTTATAGCCAAGTGCATTGTGGTATGCGTAGTTTGTTGGAAAAAATAATAAAGCACCAAAGTCTCGCAAATGGGAAATAAAGTCCCCAAAGTAAATATAGATTGATCCAAGAGTCTGTTGTAAATAAATGATAAACAAATAGTCCATATTGAGCGCAAATGGATGCGCCCATGGCGCAGGCATGACACTTGTAGCCTTACTAATAATGAGTCCCTTGTTGGCCTCGAGTTGAGAGGGCAATGGGATGCTTGTAGCCTTAATAATAATGGGTCCCATGTTGCCCTCGAGCCGAGAGGGTCAGTGTTAGCTGGTGAGAAGGATGTTGAGTTGGCCATTGTTGCCTGAGGACTTGCGTGGTGCAATTGTGCTTGGAGTTTGGAATTGTGAGGTTAGCAGGTGGGCAAGATCATGTTAATTACCATGAGTGCCTGCTTGCTAATCGCGTTATTACTCCTGATGTTAAAGTGGCTGGTGCCTAATTTCAAAAAATAGGGCTGGCGTGTGTGTGCAGCGCCACCCATGTGGGGAATTCCCAGGTGTCTGGGTTCAGCGGAGTGAGGGGGGATAGGTAGGCCTATCCCTCATGATAGCGTGTTCCGGGGGTTTATAGCTTGGAGGCTGGCTATTTGCATGGACACGCGCTCAATTGAGCCGAGCGGCGCCCTGTGGGCTGTGCGTAGCAGCCGGTGTGGGCAGAGGACTAAGAAGCATAGTGCAAGTGATCAGTCTCGTCTAATTAGAACAACCGCATAGGCGAGCGGATGCATAGGCGAGTTTGTGAAAGCGAACATGATGCGCGGGGCTCCATTGAGCCGAGCGGCGCCCTAGGGACAGTGCGTAGTCGCCGGTGTGGACAAAGGACTTAGAAGCATGGTACAAGTGATCAGTCTCATCTAAATAAAAAACCTGCGTACACGAGTGGATGCATGGGCAATTTGTGAAAGCGAACGTGATCAGCAGGCTAGAGCAGCTGTATTCTGCAAGGAACGCGTGGTACTGCGCTCGAAGCTTACCTTGTCCGGTTAGGCAGGAGGGTACACGGAGTGGTGGAGGCGACGGTCGTCTGGTGGGAATGCACGTTACTTCCTGTAGATAAGGAAGGTGCAATCTGATTGGTTTCGAATTCTAGCGATCTGATTGGCTCGTTGAGAGCCGCCCAAGGATAGGCTATTCACTTTGTGTCTATTCCATTTGTGTCTAGGTGCTGACTAGCGCACCGGTACGGTTAGTAAGGGATGTATTAGGTGGTAATCACCAGGTTGTTAGGTGAAGGAGGTAAGTTTGTTAATACAAGCGTCACATGGATATATGAACCTGAAGGAAGGTGGACAATCGTTTTCAAGAGCAAATAATGAAGTGGCCTAAGGTGGCTGAGTTAATGAAGGAAGAATTGTAAAAAGCCCTGATTAGGTTGACAGGGGGAGTCATTTGACCAGTTGGTGGCCAATGAGGGTGGTGAAGAGGACAGGATTGTCAAAGGATAATGCGGCTGAGGTATGCGGTGGGGTGGAACGGCAAGGTTGCCACATATCAGGTTTTTAGGTTTGGGGGGTATGATGTGTCCAATAAGGGTTGCCTATTGACACTCACACTCTTTGAAGGTAATGGTTAAATGAGTCATGCAGATTTCAAAACAAGGTTGACATTTTTATAAGAAAACATGAAAGTCGTGGTCACTGTTTAATCCAAAGGTGACAGATCGATATTTGCACATCAGTTTTGCTTCCTTCTGACGTAGTTGGAGTTCTCGGTCTCCACCTCTTATATTGATTGGGATTTTCTCCAGGCCCATGAAGGTGATGTCTTCCTTGTTGTCCCACTGGTGTTTTTCTTGCCAGTGTAGCGCCAGTGGGTATCGGTTGTCCTGAGAATGCAGGGAGTTCAGGTGCTCCCTAATCCTTGTTCTGAGCTCTCTTTTGGTGCTTCCAATATATTTGCGGTTACAGACACAGTTGATAACATAAACCACGAATTTGGATTTGCAATTAATATATTGTTCAATCTTGTGTGTGTCAATGGTACTAAAAGTTACCCAAGTTAAAAGAAACCCACTTTAACCTTTACCAAAGCAAGAACCCTAAGAAACATCCTTAGTCCATCTTTCATGGCACCAATCACCAAAACCGGTACCAACTGGCTTACTAACAACAAACCAGTAGGGTTTTATAAATGTGGAACCTGTTCCATGTGTAAATTCGCTACCATGACCAAAACTGTAACTTTTAGTACCATTGACACACACAAGATTGAACAATATATTAATTGCAAATCCAAATTCGTGGTTTATGTTATCAACTGTGTCTGTAACCACAAATATATTGGAAGCACCAAAAGAGAGCTCAGAACAAGGATTAGGGAGCACCTGAACTCCCTGTATTCTCAGGACAACCGATACCCACTGGCGCTACACTGGCAAGAAAAACACCAGTGGGACAACAAGGAAGACATCACCTTCATGGGCCTGGAGAAAATCCCAATCAATATAAGAGGTGGAGACCGAGAACTCCAACTACGTCAGAAGGAAGCAAAACTGATATGCAAATATCGATCTGTCACCTTTGGATTAAACAGTGACCACGACTTTCATGTTTTCTTATAAAAATGTCAACCTTGTTTTGAAATCTGAATGACTCATTTTACCATTACCTTCAAAGAGTGTGAGTGTCAATAAGCAACCCTTATTGGACACATCATACCCCCCAAACCTTAAAACCTGATATGTGGCAACCTTGCCGTTCCACCCCACCGCATACCTCAGCCGCATTATGCTTTGACAATCCTGTCTTCCTCCCCACCCTCATTGGCCACCAACTGGTCAATTGACTCCCCCTGTCAACCTAACCAGGGCTTTTTACAATTCTTCCTTCATTAACTCAGCCACCTTAGGCCACTTCATTATTTGCTCTTGAACACGATTGTCCACCTTCCTTCAGGTTCATATATCCATGTGACGCTTGTATTAACAAACTTACCTCCTTCACCTAACAACCTGGTGATTACCACCTAATACATCCCTTACTGACCGTACCGGTGCGCTAGTCTGCACCTAGACACGAATGGAACAGACACAAAGTGAATAGCCTATCCTTGGGCGGCTCTCAACGAGTCAATCAGATCGCTAGAATTCGAAACCAATCAGATTGCACCTTCCTTATCTACAGGAAGTAACGTGCATTCCCACCAGACGACCTTCGCCTCCACCACTCTGTGTACCCGCCTGCCTAACCGGAAAAGGTAAGCTTCGAGCGCAGTACCACGCGTTCCTTGCAGAATACAGCTGCTCTAGCCTGCTGATCACGTTCGCTTTCACAAATTGCCCATGCATCCACTCGCGTACGCAGGTTTTTTATTTGTATGAGACTGATCACTTGTACCATGCTTCTAAGTCCTTTGTCCACACCGGCCACTACGCACTGCCCCTAGGGCGCCGCTCGGCTCAATGGAGTCCCGCGCATCACGTTCACTTTCACAAACTCGCCTATGCATCCGCTCGCGTATGCGGTTCGTTCTAATTAGACGAGACTGATCACATGCACTATGCTTCTTAGTCCTCTGCCCACACCGGCTGCTACGCACTGCCCACAGGGCGCCGCTCGGCTCAATTGAGCGCGCGTCCATGCAAATAGCCAGCCTCCAAGCTATAAACCCCCGGAACACGCTATCATGAGGGATAGGCTTACCTATCCCCCCTCACTCCGCTGAAATTCCCCACATGGGTGGTGCTGCACACACATGCCAGCCCTATTTTTTTAAATTAGGCACCAGCCACTTTAACATCAGGAGTAATAACGCGACTAGCAAGCAGGCATTCATGGTAATTAACATGAGCTTGCCCACCTGCTAACCTCACAATTCCAAACTCCAGGCACAATTGCACCACGCAAGTCCTCAGGCAACAATGGCCAACTCAACATCCTTCTCACCAGCTAACACTGACCCTCTCGACTCGAGGGCAACATGGGACTCATTATTATTAAGGCTACAAGCATCCCATTGCCCTCTCAACTCGAGGCCAACAAGGGACTCATTATTAGTAAGGCTACAAGCATCTTGGTAGCCCCAATCAAATGCCGCACACACACGCGACTCACCCTTCCTACGCCAACCCGCTAGCTCCTTTCTGATGTATCCCCTCCCTCAAACTCTAAAAACCATCTTCCTTTCAGAAACGGCTATCCAGCCTCCTGGCACCCTCACCTTGGTAGGACCAGCCCACCTCTTTGAAGCTCACGAAATAACTCAATTGGGTAAGACCTTGTAACCCTCTTTTTGTTGGGCAAATTGAAACCTGTGCAGCCCTCCCCAAACTAACTATCAATTCTCGTTTTTCTTCTCTTTCCCTTGGTACTTTGTCTCCCTTTCTACTACAAATCATATTACAACTTGGCTTCTTGATTTATAACTAACTGCTATATGATTGTGTCTAAATTACCACACTCTGTCACTATCACTTACCATCACCCAACATGGTAAATCACCTCCCCTGGGTGTCACTATATGCTGTGATTTCGCATTTACTTTGTCTCAACTGGTTTTGTTTTCAAAAATCGTTTTTATATATATACATTATGTGTATGAAATGACCATTATCAAATACTGATTGACCTTGAAAATCACCACACTGGGTACACCTTATCACTACCACACCAATTCTGAAAATCGCAGCCTTGAAAAAGACTAAGGTTGAAACGCGCGTCGGCTGTGTGAAGTGCCATTATGTTACAAATGTATTTCATTAGTGCTGATTAACTAAGGAAATAAAACAAATCACGTGTTTAACACAAAACAAACTTGACTCATCCATTACCTGTGAAAGTTGCTTAACCAACAAACCCCGGACCATCTAATCCGACCAGCGCCTACAGGTCCACAGTCTGTCAAACCCCACAAATCGTCTTTACAATTAGGAACCCTGGAGTTGGTTCCTTGACAAACCAGGACTCAGGCTGCAGGTTTTACATAATAATCCAACTAACAAGAAGTGCGCAGGAGAGAGGGAGTTCCGCTTTTCAAAACTCCACCCATGCTCAAAGCATGAAATAACACATTTTAAATACCTGGGTATTATCAGCTGCCAAAAGAAGGTGTAAATGACTAACAGGACAAGGAAAATCAGTTAATGGTGCTTGTCATCACTACCAGGGACACAAAGCTCATTCCTCAACTACTTTTTATTTTTATTAGTGTGCTTAGTAAAATACGTACTATACTTTTAAAATCATAAAACACTAATGAAATCATTCTAAGACATTATCATTGATTCTACATCTACACATATAAATACATTTTATCACCGACATCACGAGTAGAGCACAATTACATTAATCTCTTATCAGTTATAATTAGCTGTAATTACTGAGGAGTGTAATTCACCTTTTCCATCCCTTCAGTAAATGTGCGTGTGTCTTTTACGTCATTAATCAATATCTCTATATTATACCAAACACCTATCAATGCAGCAGATAAAATCATGGAAGAGCCAGCCATACAATATGCCCAAAAGGCATCCTCATCAGTATTCTTAACGTTTGACACAGATTGTTCATATCCCTTACAATAACATCCTTCGAGGGCCTGCTGTCAACAAGTGCCTGATGGTTTCCAACGCACAATGGCACAACCTGAATTGCCTTTGTTCTCTCGGGATAGCATATATCGCATTACTTGTAGCTAGAGCAGATAGTTGGTTCAATCGTAGGCGTGTGATTAATCTATGCAGACTAGACACGGGACCACGCATAGTATATGCAATGTTACATCTCCAATCCCGTATTTGGCTTTCCTCTTAAGATCTTTGATCATGTAATTTAGCATAACATGTGCCACTGGCTGGCATTGATAGCAGCATGGACACTTTCTCGATTCATTACACAAATGGCCAGCGATTTATGTCTATTTGGCTTTGTCTTAATCAACGTGCAGAACATATTCACTGAACAACATCTTTAAATACAAAATGCTCCTTCTAATGTGGAGCAACACTTTCAGGAAGGGGATACCCAATTCCAGCAGTATTGTTTGAATGGGTACCCCCAGTCCAAGCCCCAATACAGGGCACCACCGTTTGCCTTCCAACACTGATAAGCAGGCAGTCTTAAGGTTCAAGTAAGATTCATAGGTCATATAGGATCCCCTGTGTGATGCTCTCCTTGTAGATTTTTAACACCCCCTTGCGTTCTAATAACTTGCTTGGTAGCTGCACATTGCACTATAGCACTCACACATGTCTTATGATTGATATGAGGGGAGACGCTATCATCAATGATAACTACCCTAAGGTACCTAAAGCTAGTGACATGATCAATTTTTTTTTGGTCGTTAAACCAAGAATAAGCTATTTTCATCTCGTCCTTTCCAAAGGCCATTATCTTCGTTTTGGATTGATTATTTACTTATTCTTCTTGGATTAGCAAGCTTGTACCTGTAGTGAATTTTGCAAGCCAATAGGCGTGTGGTCGAGGATCACCAAGTCGTCAGTGTAGCTGAACCACAGAATACTCTCTGTCCAAGTTTAGGTGGCAGCGCTGAGTGCCTCATTTTAATCGGCCAAGTATAAATTAAAAAGTGCAGGCACCAACAGACATCCTTGCTACAGACCACGGATTGTCTTAATCAAATTACAGAGTGTACCCTCTGCATCCATCCTTACTTGGATCATAGTATTCGTATATAATGCTTGGATCATCTTTAGAAGTCCCATGCCTCATAATTGACCTCTTTTAATGGTACTAAAAGCTGTAGTATAATACCCAATACTACCAACACACACAACACCTGGCAGACTGGACGAAGTCTACCACTGTACCTTTCTGAGATGTTCATACGGAATGAGGACCAGTGGAATGCAGACATCATGTGGCAGTGGGTGTGACAAGTTGGGAAAGGAATCTGCAGGTCCCTATGCTCAGGCCCAGGAGATCACCATGGGTCCTACCGGATTCACAGATCATGCCATTGTATTGCATTGGTAGGGTACCATCATACACAACTTACAACTTACTATGACTGAAACTCAAACTCAGATGAACTGGAACATACACACATCCATCCACCTCTCCTGCACGCTGGTTGTTGTCCTCCCTTTTCTTGCTACTGGCAGCTTCTAAAACACGGTTGGTATGGTACATGGGATGGTGCAACCCATAATTGGTAAAGTTCTGAAATAGGTCCTGAAAGCCCTAATACGCCATGCAGCAGCACACCCAGGTCTGCCAACAATCCCCAAAGCCATGAACACCTTAAAATGACTTTTCTACGATGGTGCACAATTCCCCAATTTCACTGGTTCCATGGATGGAACGCATGTACCGTTAGTGCCACCCAGTGCCAATTAGCAATTGTACCATAAAATGAAACAGCAGCACACCCTGAACATGTAAATGACCCATGAGGCAGACATGACCATCACATAACATTATTGAGCATGCTACCTAGGATTGCCACATGACTCGACAGTCCTGTGCAACAATGCCCTGACAGCTTACATAGCCACACACAGACGACAAATGACATGGTTGCTAGGGAAGCAAACATGTACGAGTAATGGATAGAAAGGGGTGAACCATGGGTTAGTGGTGATCACCAGCAAGAATCTCTTGGGGTGATGCAGAAATGATCTGCTACATCATGCACCCACCAATGACAAGAGCTACACATTGTGGAATGTACAGACCATACATTGTAGCATGACATGAAACAGCCACATGCTGACAGCGGCATGTCACCTCACTAATAGAGATATGACTCCATGCTGTAACCCCCAGAGGCCTGAGGACAGGAGGTAAATGCTGTGCACATATTTTGCATTTTTAAAGTGCTCACACAGCCCGCAGGCATCGAGGCGCTGTTACAGTAATGTTTTGTTTTTTAGTTGCGTAATTTTTTTTTTGTCTTAGTTGCGTATTTATAACGTGCTTAAACACCCAGAGGTTTCTAAGCGCGGACCCGGGGATCAAATCTGTGTTGCTTCGTGTCATCTTGCTTCCAAGGTGCACCCGTTGCCGCTGAGCTATCCTCCTGTGACATACACACACGTCATCAAGCGGGTCTTTGGAATGATGAAAGACAGCTCGGATGCCTGGAGACGACTCATGACACCCTGCTATATTCCCTTCAAAGTGTTGATCATTACATCATTGACTGGTGCATTATGCACAACTTGTGCATACACCACCATGTGTCGCTGTTCCATAAGGAAGTCATATAACCCGGCAGTGATGATGATGATGGTGTAGATGGCCAACCACCCACATGGCTAGAATGGGATACGCAAAAAAGGGATGATTATGAGGAAGTGTCAGCTTTATTTTAATAGGAACTGTTGAGGCATCCCTTCTCTAGCTTTACACTCAGACTGTAAAGAATCTGAGTGTTATCTGGCAATCCAGCATGAGTTACAATCTACAGGTAAACCAGATAATTAAGACTTGCTATTTACTAGATCTCAGACTCTGTTGGTTTGGGATTATCAACTGTACTCATATCACTAGCCCACTCCTCACCTGAGTACGTGTGGAAGTGGACTTGTTGGTCTCTCCAGGAGCTACTTGCCTTTTTCCTTATTGTCTTACCCTTCTGCTTGAAGAGATAGGGATGGGCTCCCCCAGAGGCCACTTTGCCAATGAGGCTATTTGCTTGGCAGCGGGAAATCTGGGGAGCCCGCCCCAAGCCAGGGAAAAGCTTTGCCAAAAAACACTGGTGAATCTGTGAAAAGATGTTCTTTCCTCATTAGCTGAAGACTTCAGGATCAGCATGCATTTGGGTACATAGATGAAACTTGGGCTCAAAAGTCTGTATCCTCCAAAGTAGGAATGACTGAAGGATATGCACAAAAGGTAGCAGTAGTTCCAGTCCGATTGCGGGCAAGAGGGAGGAAAGGGACGAACCTGTACAGGCAGCAGCACGAGCGTCTGAATGTAAGGCACCTGGCGCCGCGGAACGCAGAATACAGCCATGTTCACAGGGAGCAAGCAGGTACGTGAGAGGAGGAGGAAAGAGAAACCTGTTAGAGCACGAGAACTTTAAGAAAAAAGTATACCGCCTTGGAGCGGAAAGCAGGGATCCCGCCTAAGAGCGGAAAGCAGGGATATCGCCTGAGAGCAGAAAGCCGAAACAAACAGGGAAAAACACACGGAGGGCAGTAGAAAGACAACAAGCGTTGGTAAGCACGATCCGTAGAAAGTAAAGTTGCAATGCACCTGCATTTGAGACTTCTGGGTAATTGTAGTCTGTGAGTGAAAAAGACTGGACCGCACAAAGCATTCCAAAAGACCCGCAGGTATTAGTAATTCTTCCATTTGCCCATCTACACAAAAGTTTCCACGGCCGATGTATGACAGTATGACCCATTCTTGAAGGTCCCCTCACGGTTCTCCGGGATGTAGGCAGTGGAATCGCTGGGTTAGACGAGATACCTTGATATTCCGAATGGGTTCCCAGGAATATTCAGATAGTGGGTATCCTTTGGAGAACACTTGGTATTGCAGTATACCTTTCTTGTATCGGGAGTCTAACAATCTGGAAACCTCATATTCTTCTGGGTCATCTGTGGATTTAGAACCTAGTTTCCTTATTTTCCTTGAATGAGGGTCTTGAAAGTAGGTCTTCTGTAATGAGGTGTGGAACACTGGATGGATCCGTCGGAGGCTCGGTGGGAGAGCTAGCCGAATTCCAGTGATGGAAAGGTCCGATATATTAGGGTGAGAATTTTCCAGGATGGACCCATCTTGGTAGATACTTGGTAGATAGCCAGACCTTGGTTACAACCACCCAGAGAGGGTTCTCTCTCCGTCTCTGGTCCGCCCATTTCTTAGTGTCTAATTGTGCTTTCTCGAGATTGGTTCTTGTTTCTTGATGAATTCTGTGCAGAGTGTCTAGGAGATGGTCCACAGATGGTATATTCGTGGATACTTGTCCGAAGATTGGGATAGGTGTTGGGTTGAAACCGTAGGTACACATAAATGGGCTCATCCCAGAAGAAGAGTGTCTTGTGTTGTTATACAAGAATTTAGCCATTGGTAGAAGGCGATACCTATCGTCCTGTTCTTGATTGCAAAAGCAACAGAGATATTGTTCTACTGTGGCATTTAGGCGCTCCGTCTGCCCATTAGTTTCTGGATGAAACCCAGATGAAAGGAACCTCTTGATTCCTAATGACTTACAAAGCTCAGCCCAGAACTTGGATGTAAACTGCGAGCCTCTATCCAAGACTATAGTATGGGGAAGTCCATGCAACCTGACCACGTCTCTCAAAAATACTTCTGCCGTTGTGCTAGCAGTGGGAAATCCTTTAACGGGGGAAAAATTAGCCAACTTGCTGAAAGAGTCAACCGTGACCATTATAGCGGAGTGCTTCTGTGAGACAGGTAAGTCCACCATGAAATCCATTTAAATGTGTTACCATGGACCTCCGGGAGGTGGTTCTTGTTGCAACAAACCTAATGGTTTATGTGAAGTGTACTTGTTTTGGGCACAGACCAGACAAGAGGCGACATATTCTTTAACATCTCTAGTTAGAGAAGGCCACCAGAAATGGCGAGAAGTCAAATCTAGGGTGGGTGTTTGTCCCTTATGTCCCACCAAAGGAATGTCTGGCACCAAGACATGGCTTGCTCTTGTAGGGCTCTGGTTGGCAGGAACAATACCCCATCCTTGAAAAGAAGGCCCCCTTTTTGTGACAACTGATACTTCTGATTTCCTTGACTCTCCTGGGCGGTTTGTACTTGTTCAAGAAAGGTGTGTACAATGTTGATGAATCTTTTGCCAGCTAATAATACCTCCTGTCCTTGGTATCCTCCTGAATCATCCCCTAGGCTGTGTGACAAAGCATCTGCCAGTGTATTTTCTTTTCTGGGGAGGTATGTAATCTCAAAGTCAAATTGTGAAAAATAATAGGCCCATCAGGCATGTATTGAGTTACGACATTCCATCCCTTGTAACACTTTCAGGTTTCTATGGTCTGTGCGGACCTGGAATGGAAAGACCGCTCCTTGAAGATGATGTCTCCACTCTTCACAAGCTTGTCTGATGGCCAAAAGTTATTTCTATAATACGGAATAGTTGCGTTCAATTGGACTCAAAGTTCTGGAATAATATGGGATGGGCTGTTCTAATCTGTCTACCTTCTTCTGCAGCAATGCAGCGCCAATGGCACCCCCGGAGGCATCTGTCTCCATAATTAATGGCAGGGATTGGTTCCGGTTGCCTGAGTATGGGGGCGGTAACAAATGCTTCTTTGAGCTGGTGAAATGCAATTTCCGTGTTCTGATCCCACACAAACGTTAACCCTTTTTTAAGTAGATTGGTAATAGGTAGAATGATGTTAGAAAAATTTGGGATAAACTTTCTGTAAAAATGTGAAAGACCCAAATACCTTTGTATGTCTTCAACTGTAGAGGGTACCGGCCATTGAGTAATGGCTTTAATCTTGGTTGGATCCATCTGTATCTTGTCTGCAGAGAGGATAAACCCTAAATAAGGTACTATGCAGGCTTCAAAGACACATTTCTCTGGTTTGGCTAATAGATGGTTTCGTTTTAGCCGATTCAAAACTTCCTTTACATGTCTTCTGTGTTCTGATAGGGTGGCTGAGAAAATTAGTATGTCATCCAAGTATATTACCACCGATGAAAACAATAGATCAGCAAAGACCTTGGCCCTCATTACGACCCTGGCGGAAAGTAACTGACCTGACCGCCATAGCGTAAATAGCGTTTCCGCCATTGCACGACGGAGTAAAGTGCGGCTAATTCCGACCCATCGGGCACGAGCACTACGCCATGGCGGAAGTGCAAAGTCCGCGATGGCGGAAATGTCCCCAAAACGCCCCTCACCGCCGTCGTACGGCGCCCTAGGTGCAATTCCGCCACCCATCATAGCGGTCACCGTAATGAGCAGCAATCGGAAAATACGGTGACCGTAAATATACGGAAACGGAAGTAAAAACATGGTCCCGGAACGGGAAACAGCACGCCGTACACCTATAAAATCAGAATTCCCACACAACCATTAAAAATACTACCCTGAGACACATCCCAACCCGTCATCCACCCTAGTGAAAACAATAAAAATGGGAAAAGTAGCGAAAAAAGCGTGCGACCGCAAGCGGCAGGTCCACTTCTCCCGTGAGGAACTCACCGTGCTCACAGAGACCCTCCAGGAGAATGCTGCCGTCGTCTTCTCGACGCAAATGACCAGGACGGCACTTGCGAACAAGAAGGCCATAAGGGCCCTGGTGGCACAGCGGGTATGTGCGGTGGGGACCGCACCCCGCAACCCACAGCAATGCAGAAAGCGATGGGACGACTTGCGGATACGCATACGGAGCATACTATCCGCCAACCATAACATTGCCACAGCTACCGGGGGAGGATCGGAATCACCCATCAAGTTGACCCCCTGGGAAGAAATCTGTGCCTCCACCATTGGAATGGAGAGTATAGAGGGAGTCGGAGGGATGGAGAAAGGAGTGCAGACATCCGAAGAATCAGGTAGGTAAAACAATGCTAAATCCACAATGTCCAATCATGTGAAGTACCATGTGTCCACATAGTGCAACAGAAACACATGGCCAGGAGAACGTCCACATACATTGGCCTGATAGCGCACTTTAAAAGTCACATTAAATACATAAATAATTAAAAATCCTAAAAACACCCTCTACACGTGCAGCAGGCACACCCTAACTGCAGGCTGCAAAACAACTGCATCCTCATTCCACACAAAAATGAAACCACCTCCAAGGCCCTGACCCAAATCACCCTCAGGTACCACCCCAATGCATGTGATACATTGCCATTCCAATTTCCACAGACCCATTAATAACGCTCGCCCTCCTTTACTCCACCACAGGGTCCGATTCAAACGACGAGCTCCAGGACACCCCTACCAGCACACCTGCAAAGAGGGCCAAGACCAACGGCCAAAGACCCTCCACCTCAGCTGCACAGATCAAGACACGGCAGCAGCACAAATCAAGTGGCAGCACACAGGAGGGGACTTCAACAGGCACCCCAGCAGCCAGCATGCCCACAACAGCACCACCACAGGTCCCCCCAATGGATGCCACAGAAGGCACTGCTTCTGGTGGCAGCAGCACCATAGGTGACACTGCATTAATGGCAGCATGCTCCGACACAGAAAACGGTGATGTCGATGTAGGATCCATCCATGACCTGTCTCAATCCCCCTGTTTGTTTCATCCCGTACACCATGAGGATACCACGCAGGGGCACCCACAAGACGACGACTGGCCATCCCCCACAAGCCCTGTGGCAAGGCAACATGAGGTGATCAGCCCCTCTGTGACACCACCGCAAATGGCCATGGCACAGCAGAGGCAACAGTCCCTCGACCAGGTGATCGTGCAACAGCAGCAACTGGCCACGCTCCTCAAGGACCATGCTGATGAATGTGGGGGTACTAAGGCAGCCATAGAAACATCAACTGAGACACTTAGGGCAGAAATGGAGAGAAGTACAGAGACACTAAGGGCACAAATGGAGAGAAGCACCGAGAGCCTGAGAGTACAAATGGAGAGAAGCACCGAGAGCCTGAGGGGGGAACTGCATGCGACGTCCAAAGACGTATGTGCTGAACTTGCCGCTGTGCGCCGTGTGCTCACTGAGCTCTCACAAACCCTTAGGGACATGCATGGACGTGAGCAGGCAGAGACATCATCCGTTGCAAGTTCCGTCCAGGGCAGCCCCCAACGTAGATCTGGGAGGAACCTGCGCTCCACAGGCAGGGGTGCCCCTGATACCCGGAGAGGGGGCTTGCAATAGCGTCTGCCCACTGACAATGAGCATCTTTGGACACTGGTGTTCGGGGGGGAGGTAGGAGGGTGGAGGGGTGTGTTGGGCTCACTTGGGTGGCGGGTCGATGGGGTGTGTAACATAATTTCACATATGCTATAAACATTGCACAATCATCCAATGAGATGTGTGGACATTGATCTTTGTGTACGAGGCCTTTATAGGCATACAGTCCATATTGTGCATGTTCCAGACACACACAGTGCCACAAGTCCCGTGTCCATGTATCAGCCACCAGGCGTGAGTGCTAGAAGCATGAATCTATGAGAATCTGACGAATTTCACGGCCCTCCTGTGCCTCGCGGACTCCTTGAGGTGCTGCCACATCCCCACCCTCATCATGACCATCTTGAGGTGCTTGCAGTTCTGCGTCAGGGGGCATGGGCACATTTCTACGTACGCACATGTTGTGTAGCATGACACATGCCATGACCATCTTTGCAACCTTCTCATGGCGGTACAGGAGTGCCCCGCCAGACCTGCTGAGGCAGCGGAAACGAGTCTTCAGTAGGCCGAATGCCTGTTCTATGACTACACGGGTACGTGAGTGGGCATGGTTGTAGTCCTCCTCATGCTGGTTCTGTGGGTTCCGGAGTGGTGTAAGGAGCCATCTCTTCAGTGGATACCCGGCATCACCTGTATGTGGACAATAAAGGATGTTTGTGGAATGACATTGCTACGTACGCACCCCCCCCCCTTCCTGCCAGGTCATTGCCGCATCACATACCCCACATTATCATGCATTAAATGAGACTCACCGAGTAGCCAGGATCTGTTCCCTGCGTGTCGCTCCATGTAGCGTGGTATTGTAGAGTTCCTCAAGACCATAGAATCATGGGTTGATCCAGGAAATCGGGCACAACAATGTGTAATGATCCTGTTGGAGTCACACACCATTTGTACATTAAGAGAATGAAATTGTTTTCGGTTGCGGTACTGGGCCTCCATGGCATGTGGGACGACCAATTCCACATGGGTGCAGTCGATGGCACCAATGCAACCCGGTATGCCGCCAAGTGCATGGAATCCCACTTTTGTGTTCGTAATTTCCTGCTCCGAGCGTGGTAGAGAGATGTAGTCGTCTGCGTGCTTCAGGAGGGCATCGAGCACTTGCAATAGTGTCCGTGAGAACAGTGGCTGTGAAATGCCATGCAACTGTCCGACTGTGTGCTGGTAGGTGCCTGTGGCCAGGAAGTGGAGTACAGACACCACCTTCAGTAGGGGTGGGATGGCGGTTGGGCTATCTATCATGCTGACAAGGTCAGCGTGTGTCATGTCCACAATGGCGGTTATGGTGTCCCGGTCCAAACGGTAGAGGGTGTGGATCTGCTCATCAGTGAGGTTGAACGGATGTGCTCGGAGGCGTGGGATTGCGGGCTGCCTGCGTGGTGGTAGTGGCTGTGCTGGTGGGCCTTGCTGGCCCTGCCTTGCCCTCCTCCTCCTCCTGCGTCTCCTCTGTGCGGCCGGTTGTTGTAGTAGTTGGTGTTCGTCTTCTTCTTGAAGTTGGAGTACTTGCAGTGCTATCAGGTCCCCCAGGGCCAACATCGCTAGTCCTGCCGGTAGCATTTTGGAGTGGGTGTGGTTGTGGGAGGGGGTTGGGTGTGCAATTTATGTGTTTTCAGGCTGTATAGCCTCCACCTGTGGTGATTCATTCCACCTGTGCAAGCTGCAATCCCCTTTGGGCGAGCATGTCCCGCACACAACGCTGCAATTCGACGCATGGCATCTTGCTAATACAATCATGTATTTAATCCCGATGGCAGTGAAATATTGGTTCATATGTTCATTCTGCTATGGTCCCATTGTTTCACATACTATCTTTGCAGTCGCGAACAAACTTGTGAAGGGTCAGTGGAATGTAGTACTCGATTGACGGTGGACCCTCATGCAGCACTGTACCGAGGTTCACCGACGGGCGGGGCGTCCCATTTGTGAGTGAAGCCAGTTGCCATTTTCACACACTGCCGCACTACATGGATGGATTTGTGATTTCAAGCGGTCACAGATGCCTTTTCGACGTGATGTTGCAAATGAGGAATTCGAAGGACAGCGCTTTCGGTTTTCAGCTAGCGGCGAGGAGACGCCCACAGGTCTGACTGCAGATATGAAGTTCTATTGTTTAATGTCCTTCGGACAGGGGCCATGGCGAGAATGCAATGATTGATATGAATAGTATGGGATGCGCAATAGCGTAGTGGACGATAAGCCAGGACGTTCCCAAATACATGTTACTTCACAACACTGGAATTCCGGGCTGGAGCACAGTGGATTTTGCAGACTGCATTACGCACAGACTCAATGGAAATTTCACATGTTATGTGAGTAAATAATCAGGCGTTTTCATACCGGGATGAGGGAATGATGTATGGATGCATGGACAGATGATTTAATGGAGAGTTTGCCATGTACAGGGCTTTTTGGAATCTATCCACTTCCCCTGCGCTATGTGATGCAGGGCTGCCATAGTGGGACCATCGTCTATCTGCCCTTGTTGAACCCTCCCTGTCTCGACGCGCCTTCCAACACTTGTGTCTATGCACGTTACTAATCCCATCTAATGGATTCTGTTTTAACAGACGCATGCACACAAACACTCGTTTGTAATAGTGTTTTCACCTCGATTTATATAGTTATGATTCGCAAGTGAATTTTGGGTGGGAATAATCCTTTTGAGTGGGCTAGCATGCATATGGCTGTGGATTTAGTGTGATCATTGAAGTGAGTAATTCAAATGAAGTTCTGATGCCCATACTATTCTTTTTCATTTCATTTGGGTGACAGGTATCTCCTCCCCTTTTGCCGCTGCCATCTGTATGCCACTCCTGCAGATGGCTTTTACTCCCGACACCTGCTGCTTCGTGTTAATCAGTGGAGCACCATTACGATCTTATGGGACGATCGCCAATGGGTCACATGCCCTTACGCAGTACTAGTGGCTAGGAGCAACATATCGACCTTTCAGCTGGACTAGTGCCTACCTAATGGGACGGCCCTGCGGTTCTAGGCGCTTCCATGTTGCCTTTTTGAACGTGAATGTAGCCCCTGTGTACCATGAAGGAACAGGGCGTCACACAAGAAGAAGCTGGTCATTTATTGCGGATGCAGCCCACAATAATGAAATATATTTTGGAGTTCATGACCTAATAGCTGTATGGGCTTGGTGATTTTGTTGTGCATTAAATTTTGATTATGATATTGACCGTGTAGCGTTATTCTTTGCAAGTAATGTAGCATATTCCTATTTGTGGAGCGATGTATTGTAAGAAGATCTGCATTGGGTTCTGCCTTCTGAGTATAGTTGCGTGGTACTGTACTGGGCGCGTTTGCCTACGAAGCCCAGTGAGGTCAGGGATAGGGGCTGCCATTATGACTGTTTTAATGATGTCATGCTCAGGGGCGGGGGATTAGCTTTTGTGTAAAAGATGCCGGTCAGCCAGGTGGATTGGTGGAATGATGTGATTATCAGAATATGGCTGGTCACAGGTGCCTGTGTTTGCGTGCGTTTCTTGGAGGGCGACTGAGGTCATGTCCATTGGAATAGCTTCTGTATTCGTGCCATCTGTGCCCTGCAGCTCCCATTGGCCCCTCTTGAGATGAGCCTGGCTGCTCAGTCACTCTGCCAACTTGTGTGGTACATGCTTATGCTGATGGTTGGTTTGTTTACTGGCAGGAGTACAGGGCTGGTGCAGTCTCACTCAGGATACTGCTTTGAATGTTGCCTTACACTGGTGTCAAGCGATGGGGGGCCTGTTTCTGTTTGTCTCATATTTCAGTTCATGTTGCTGGACTTGAACCTTCACATGCCTGTGCTGCATCAGTACGGCAATAGTGCCATGGCAAATATGGATGGCCACTCACAAGGCACTTGGAGCCCCTAGATTCATTTGTTCGTTGGCATGCATGGGTGACTTGTACATTTCACTGGTTGCATTGTGACTTCATTGCACCTACGAGGAGTTGTGCAATGTGGCCAGGGAGTGGTGTACAGGCACTCAGTAGGGCCTTTTACGGTTGGTTCGCGATGCCGTACTTCTCACCATGGCGGAATGGTACTTTCCGCCATGCTTGATGGCGTTAGGTATATGTCCGCTAGGGTCAGAATTCGCGTACCGTTGCGCCATGGTGGTAATTACGGTTTGGCATGGCGCGCGTGCGCGTACTTGGTGCAGTTAGCGTTGGCGTTCACTACGGTGTCGCTAATGGCATCGTACTTTACGGTGACGGGTCATAATCGCACCGAGCGCTATTCGATGGCGGTATTGCATTTCCGCCATCGTTTTTCGATTTCCGCCAGGGTCGTAATGAGGGCCCTTGTCCATAAATCGTTGGAACTGTGCCGGAGCGTTGACTAAGCCAAAGGGCATAACCCGGCATTCGTAATGCCCCAGGAGCGTCCTGAAGACCGTCTTCCACTCGTCCCCTTCATGTATTCTTAGAAGATGATAGGTGCCACTGAGATCCATCTTAGTGAAGACTTGAGCACCTTGCACTGCCTCAATGATGTCTTTCATTGACGGCATCGTATATCGGTCCCGCACTGTAAGTCTATTAAGTCCTCTATAGTCTATACAAGGCCCTAGTTCTGTAGTACCTTTTTTGGATATGAAGAAGAGTAGAGCCCCTGCTGAAGAAGATGATTCCCTAATGAGGCAATTCTGTAGATTGATAGCAAGGTATTCTCTAAGTGCTTCTTTTTCTGGCAGTGAAAGTGGAAACATCCTTCCAAAAGGTACTGCTGCGTCTGGAATTAAATCGATCTGGCAGTCCTCCCACTGATGAGGCGGAAGGTCGCGTGGTTGTGTGTCCATGAACACATTGCCGAATTCCTCATACTGTACCGTAATAGAGTTTATACTGAGGGTGGTGTTCTGTAAAGCCATCTGAATTCCGGGAGTGGTTTCTGGTACCAAATACTGTTGACCACAGAACTGGGACCGGAATTCAACCGTGTTAATGCTCCAGTCAATATTCGGATTATGCTTTCTTAGCTATGGTATTCCTAGTATGACTCGAAAATGTGCAGTTCCCATCAGATCGAAGGACAGGTATTCCTGATGGTTAGCCATTTTCACTCTTACTTCCTGAGTCTCTTGGCTGATAGGTCCTAAAGTCAAAGGCTTTCCGTCTACCCCTTCCACGGGGATTGGACGGATCTTTGGATATCTGGGAATACCATGGTCTGAGGCCCATTTGTCATGATATGATATGATATGATATGGCATTTATAACGCGCCTATACACAAGTGTTTCAAGGCGCGACGACGCAAGGGAGGGGGAACAAAGGGAAGACAGACAACGATCCTACTAGTCATGGTGTCATTCAGATCGTGCAAGTGCATGGGAAGGGGGAAAGGGAAAAAGTGTGTGGGGGAAGGGAGAGGGGAAAGTGCAGTACATGGGAGAGTAGAATAATTAAGATAATAAAAATGACCAGATGGTGGCAAGTGCAGATTTAAGTGCTGGTAGGGAGACTGTAGGGATACAGAAAACAGTCCCCAGGTGCAGGGGTTGCCAGGTAGGCAGTGCAGATGTGCAACTGGCGGGGCCTGGGCCCAAGATCAGAAAGGGTGGCCAGGTTACCAGTGCAATATCAACTAGGAATTCAGCAGGGGAGAGGGGGAGAGAAAGCAGAAGCAAAGAGGAAGGTTTTGAGGTGCTTCCAGAACCAGAGATGGTTCTCCTCATGTTTCAGGGAGGCAGGAAGGCTGTTCCAGAGGGAGGCCCCTGCTGAATAGAGAGATCTACCACCAACTCGTTGCTTGGAGAAGCGACTGACCCTGAGGGAGTTGGAGGCGGATGAGCGAATAGCTCGAGAAGGAAGATATTTAGGAAGAGAGAGTTGAAGGTATTGCAGCCCCAGTCCCCAGAAGGCCTTGTGGACAATGCAGAGGGTTTTGAACTTCATCCTCGCAGCCACTGGGAGCCAGTGCAGAGATTTCAGTCCTGGAGAGATACGATCCCTGGGCTTGAGGCCAAGGACAAGTCTCACAGTCCTGTTCTGGGTAAATTGCAGAGGGCGGAGAGTAGAGGCGGGCAGATTTAGATAGAGGCTGTTACAATCCAGCCTCATCCACAAAGTTGCCAGATGCTCCACAGTCCAACATAGCCAGGCATTCCACTGGAGCTTCTTGATGCCATTCCAATGAAACCTTGCTAACCATCAAACTGCAACTATCGAGGACAGTAGGTTGAGTTGGGTGACAGGGACTAACAGCATTCACCCCTTCCTTTTCCCTGTTTAAGGTTGGGGTATTTAATTTCCCTGCCTCCTGAGAGGGACTTCAGGACAGTCACGTAACAAGTGTGTACAAGCCCCAAAATACATGCACAGGCCTAGGTCTTTGCGTCTTTTGCGTTCGCTGGCTGTGAGTGGTCATCGTACTGTTCCAATTTGCATAGGTTCTTCCAGTGAACCCTTTTCTAGCACTGAGGGTAGACTAGGGAGGGGTACAAATGACCGTTGTTGTTTCTTCTCCGCTTTTCTCTCGGACATGCAGAAGTCGATCTGCAACAGTAGGGCGACCAGCTCCTGGAAGGAGGCCGGTCGGGCCACTCTTGCAAGTTCGTCCTTAATGTCTTCATGAAGACCTCGTCGGAATATGGCTTGTTGGGCAGTCTTAGGCCACCCTGCTTCGGTGGCGACTTTCTGGAAATTCGTGATATAGGTTTGTACGTCTAAAGATCCTTGACGTATATCCAAGAGAGTCTCAAACGTGGAATACAAGACCTCTGGTCTTTCAAACCTTTCCTTAAATCGTTGGACAAAGGTGTTGTAACTTGTAAGGACTGGGTCGGTAGCAGTCACTAGTGGAGTGGCCCATGCCAGGGCATTCCCTGTTAAATTGGAAATCAGAAAACCTACCTTCGCCCGGTCCAACTCATAGGTCTTTGGGCGAAAGATGTAGTGTACTGTACAGGCATCCATGAATTCTTTCATCTTCCTGGGGTTTCCATCATATTTGCTGCAGAGTAGTGCGATGGGAGGTAGGTCTCCTCTGTTGTCATTTCTCTGCTGTTTTAATGCAGTATTGTCGGCTCTGAGCGACTGGACTTCCGTGGTCAGGGTTTGTATAGCATTGACCATCTCCAGGAACTGTTCTAGACTGCCCATATTAACTGGGCGTTGCAATCTCTCAGACTCTGATGGTTTGGGTTTATCAACTGTACCCATATCACTAGCCCACTCCTCACCTTAGTTCGTGTGGAAGTTGACTCGTCGGACTCTCCAGGAGCTGCTTGCCTTTTTCCTTATTGTCTTCCCCTTCTGCTTGAAGAGATAGGGGCGGGCTTCCCCAGAGGCCACTTTGCCAATGAGGCTATTTGCCTGGCAGCAGGGACTCTGGGGAGCCTGCCTCAAGCCACGGAAAAGCTTTGCCGAAAAACCCTGGTGAATCCTTGAAAAGATGGTCTTTCCTCGTTAGCTGAAGACTTCAGGATCCAGCATGCATTTGGGTACATAGATGAAACTTGAGCTCAAAAGTTTGTATCCTCCAAAGTAGGAATGACTGAAGGATATGTACAAAAGGTAGCAGGAGTTCCAGTCCGATTCCGGGAAATAGGGAGGAAAGGGACGAACCTGTACAGGCAGCAGCACAAGCGTCTGAATTAAAGGCACCAGGCACCGCGCAGCGCGGAAGACAGCCGCGTTCACAGGGAGAAAGCAGGTACGTGAGAGGAGGAGGAAAGAGAAGCCTGTTAGAGCACGGGAACTGGAAGAAAAGTATACCGCCTGGGAGCGGAAAGCAGGGATCCCGCCCGAGAGCGGAAAGCAGGGATACCGCCTGAGAGCAGAAAGCAGAAACAAACAGGGAAAAACACACAGAGGGCAGTAGAAAGGCAACGAGCGTTGGTAAGCACGATCCGTAGAAAGTAAAGTTGCAACGCACCTGCGTTTGAGACTTCTGGGTAATTGTAGTCTGTGAGTGAAAAAGACTAGACTGCACAAAGCATTCCAAAGGACCCGGAGGTATTAGTCCTTCTTCCATTTTGCCCATCTATCCCAAAGTTTCCACGGCCGATGTATGACACCAGATGAAGCTTCTCAAACCATTACTTCCACTCATTTCTGAGAAGGATTGTCCTATGGTGGTGGGTTCTCTTACAAACACCAAACTGCACTACTGAAATGCTTTGTTGGTTGGATTACCTAAATGCCAAATCCAGCGGCTTCAGGTGACACAGAACTCAGCAGCGCGCCAGATTTTTTCACTGTCTCTGAAAAATTTGATATCAGGTTTTCGGAAGAACCTTCACTAGCTCCCAGTGAGGGAGCGAATACAGTTTAAATTGCTATGTTTGATTTTTAAATGTATTCATGATCTCACCTCTGCTTATTTAATATCCAAAATCGTAAACTATAAACCTTCTCGATCACTGCATTCAATGGATAAATGTCTGTTGGTAGTCCCCCCCTCTATAACTACTACTTTGGGTGACAGATGTTTTTCTGTTGCAGGCCCTCGAGCCTGGAATTATCTGCCAATACACTTTTGTCAAATAAATTATCTAACCATCTTCCGTAAACATTTGAAAACCTATCTGTTTGCATAGCATTCTGATAGATTGTCATTTTTTCTTAGGTTATCAGCACTATCACAATCATCTGCACCTAGATGTAGTTTACTTCCAGGTTCTCTTTGAGATATGTGCACTATAAATGCAAAATCAACCACCTTTTGTCATTGAAATATATGATGATATTGTGCACTAGTGGTGACAGGACAATGATGAGTACTGGGAAGGGAAGGGGGACACCAAATATATTGTTTACTACTGGTATCTCAATTACTTGTCCTTTGTAAATCATTGTAAACCCCAAAATTAGGTATGAAACCTAAGATAAGATGTCCTTACCCAAGTATGTGCCAAGGATAATGCCCAATCCAAATGCATGGTGGCCTCTGTCTTCCTATTATCAAGACTATCTAGACACAATCAAGCAATCAAGCAAAAAGTAATGTGCTCTTACTTAAGGACTAAGAAAATCACCCCCCTAGTAGAACACTTTATGCAGAAGGGACATGGACACTCAAATATTACTGGGCCATTCTAGAGAAAAAGCAGGACAATTACAGTAAGCAAGGCTCCTACTAGAACTCAGCACATTGGACACAACGGAAAGTGTCCCTTTTTTTTCTTTCTTTTAAAACCTTTTTCCCCATCTCTTTGATTGAGCAATAGGGCCAGCCTCTCTCCGTCCCCTTACCCTAGAAAGGCGGTTCACCACCAGTACCTAGGGCGTTGCAGCACACGGAGGGCACAGTTAGCACAGTTGGAGGGTTATTTTGTTTATTTTGAATGCAAACATATGGCAAATAATAACCGGCTAATATAACCTGTACTGTTATTGTGTGAACACGTTTGGGATTCAGTACAGGGTATGGCACCCATCCCCAGTCCCCCTGTGTCTTTATTACCATTCCATTATCTCCAGGATTCTTGACATATGGGTGAATCCCTGTGTGTATGGTTAGATGCTCGTTCACATTAATTGACTCAGTATAGTTATGGCATACACAAGACTCTCTAACCTACATGCCAACAATGCGAGTTGCTGGCATGTTTTTTTTTTTTAATCGGCTGAAATCGACCTATTGTTCTCCTTAAACATTGCCAGGTGTTCTGTGGAGAGGTCCTCTTGTCTCATGGGTTTGGACTCCATCTCGCATAGGCTGAGGAGGAGGGCCTGGGGTTGAGCCTCCTAATTGGATCAGGCCCACCTTATTTTAGGCCTGCAAATGGCTCACTGGCAGGTTGCTCATATGATATTGCACGCCAGCATACAACAGGGTTCAAGGTGTCTGGCTGCACTAGAGGATCTGGGGACAGCTGTCCTTTAACACTATTTCCATCATCAGTGTCACCTCATGTGGCTGTAGCTAGGGTATGCCTTGGTGTGTTCGAGTCACCCACCATATTAACATCCCCAGTGTCACTAGCTACAATGTATGTGGGGGTAGTTATCTAAGGTACTGACTCACTGACCTGCTGTGGCTGATTTAGAGTAGCTTTAACAAAGGCCTCTATGATGTGCTGGGGTATCTCACCTAGGGGTGCAGCTGCCAGTATCTGCATTGGTGTGGCTGTTTTTAACTAAGAATGCCTCCTCTTGGCTATGGTTTTTGGACTATGGCCCTATTTTTTCAAACCTGTTGATGCTGGGGGTGCAAATGTTTTTGTCATGTCCTCTTCCCAGTGGATGCTTGCTGCCTGTAGTGGGCACTCTTGAGGAACATTTAGCTGTGGTGGCTTTGACCAATGTAACTAGATGTGGTCTCTGTGTGTGCTATTGTCAGACTTGCTGCGTCATGAAGAGTATTAGGGCTTCTGTCTCCAAGTTTCCCACAGCGAAATACAAATAAATTCACTGTGCAAGCCTTGAAGCCACAGGTGTTGGTGTTGTATCACAGGAACCAGGCGCCGCCAAAGACCCCAGGGCTATTGGAGGGAAGGTGTTAGCACAAACAATCACAGTACTTCAATTAGTAATCAACGTAAGATACCAGAGAGGCTTGCCTAAACCCAACAGGGAATGACTCGGGATTGAGGGTTGCGGTGCAAGGGACGCGCAATCAGTTCCTGCAGTCTGGCACAAGATGGAAGTGCCGACCGTCAACACCTGCAGGGGTCATGGAAGGTGCTTAGTTCTTGGTATAACGTAGTAGTACTGAAGGGACAAAGTGGAGACAAGTCCCAAAACAATCCAAAGGTCAGTAACAGGTGATCGTGATTAGTTCGACAAAACCAGGAATGAGGCAGAGGCAGTCCGTGATCCGTTTTCCAAAGGTCAGAGATATAGCAGTTCGTGTAGACAAATCCAAAGAGTAAGAAGTTGCAATCCGTGGTCCGAGAGCCGAGGTCAGTAATCCGATAGAATTGATCTTGAAACGAGACGCTGGACAGTCTTGCAGGAGAACAGCTGTGAAGCAACGAGTGGTTTTAAATGGCCGGCTTTATACGCAGCCCTGGTCACGTGATCGGATAACAAACCACGTGATCGGCAAAGCGTCCCGTAACCAGGAAGTAATGCGATCAGCCCATTCCAACCTCCACGGAAGTTGCCAATGAAAACGAGGACGACCAATGCCCCTGCCCCGTAATAAGGACTGTTTACGCCTCCCTCGCACCACAGGTAACCTGAGACCATGAAGTGGGTGTGGATGTAACTTGGGAAGTCTAGCTATCCCATGTGTCCGGGATTCACAGAGAGTGGGCGAGTCAGTCTCCCTACTTCTAATGGCCTGTATCGTGTCGGTGTTCCCTCCCCGCATGACAGCTATTAGATATTGGTGTATGGGTACATTGAATGATTCACATTACTGGCCTGGCTGAGGACAGTTGTGCTGTGTGTTCGGTGTACCATACTGTCCTTTTTAGGTATGGCTAGTCTGGTGGGGGTAAAGAGGGATTACAAAATGTTGAGGGGTTCATTTGGTTGCATGTGTTGAGCATTTGGGGTGCTACACATTTCACAGGACTTATTTTTGGTGTGCTGAGTGGGCACATGGCCTCTGCATGTTGACTCCAAAGGGGTGTGGACATTCTGAGCAGGGTTTGGTGGCATGGCACATGCATGGTCACTATGGGCCTCATTACAACTCAGGCGGTAAGGGGTTTACGGCGCCGTAAACAGCGCCGACCCTTTCTGCCTGAGTACGAGGTCCCTTAGCGCCATGGCGGATTTAACACCTGCTTTTAGCAGGTGTTAAAATCCATGGCGCTAAGGGACCATGGAGTTAAGTACGCCACCGTAATTTACGGTGGCGTAATTAACGCCTTCCCCACTCCCATTATGCCCTATGGGGCAAAAATGGGAATGGGGAAGGGTAAATGGGGATTGGGGACTTACCGCCCCGCCAAACTCGGAATGGGGCGGTAAGTCCGCCAACCACCATGGCGTAAACGTAGTTTACGCCATGGTGGTAAAGTCACAGCCCAGGCGGTAACTTACCGCCTGGGTCGTGATGAGGCCCTATGTCAGGAACTGAATATTATGTTATGGAAAGTGAGCAATGTGCCATGCCCTCATCTGTGCTTTGGGGTTCTGTTACAATTACATTAAATGCAGTTCACCAGAGGTTTTACTCGCAAGCAGCTACTTGAGTTCCTCTGCCAACCTATGCATCATCTGCTTCTTTATTGCCAGTTATGCCAATCTTGCTTGCAGCCTTCTCCTGGGTGCCTGAAAGATAAGGGACTTTACCACATGGGGCTTCAGGTTGTCCTCATGCCTCTTATTATTTTTTGGGGTAGAGGTTCAAGAGGATGTTGGAAAAAGCCAGGTTTGGAGGGCCTTTCTGAATTTCAGGTGATTTTTACTATTGCGAAATTGAAGGGCTCGGGAGTTCCAGATGATCAGCGCTTGGACGAAGAACAAGGATCCACCCAGCCTTGAGGAGTTGTGAAGTGGGACCACTAGGTGATATGCTGTGCGAGATTTGAGACTCCTTGATGGGGCGATAGCGCTGGATTTTGTCTTGATGGAATTCCATGCCGGTGTTGTGGATGGCCCAGCGGATGATGCACATGGCTTTAAAAGTAGTGCATCGACCAATCGGGAGCCAATGGAGGACCTTTAGTGTAGGGCTGATGTGTTCTCTGGGAGGTAAGTTAATAAGCAGGCGTGCTGCAGGGTTTTGTATTCTTTGCAGTTTCCTTAGTTGAAACGCTGGTGCGCCTAGGTAAAGGCAGTTTGCATAGTCTAAGCGGGAGAGGACGATGGAGTTGGTGGCTGTGAAGCTGTGAGGATAGCTGAGTTAACGGAAACTACACCTGGGAATCCATAGATGAAAGAAACAGGTTTTAGATATGGAGGTGGTGTGTTGGGAGAGGGATAAGTCCATGTCCAATGTGCATCTGATGTTTTTCACCAAGTTTGAAGTTGCTGGTGCGGGTACTAGGGATTGTGGCCACGGAATCAGTTGGGGAAGGAATGCTGTTTTCCCAAAGACTAAGATTTCAGTTATCCCAGGGTTGAGGATGAGGTGGTTGGTCGTCATCCAGTGGACAGTATCCGAGAGGCATGAAGACAGCTCCGGACTATCGGAGCCTGGAGATTTGGGGATTTTAAGGATGATCTGGGTGTCGTCTGCATAGTTGTAGCATGTAAGATTGTGGGAGTGGATGATTGCGGGCAGGGGTTTTAGGTAGAGGATGAAGATTATGGGAGGTAGGGATGCTCCTTGTGGGACCCCTTTTCTTACTGGTCGTGAGGTGGAGGTGAATGGGTGTAGGTGCATGATTTGTGAGTGATTTGAAATGTAAGAGGAGATCCATGCGAGGGCTGAGTTTTTATTCCTAGTGTTTGTAGCCTGTCTAGTGGGATAGTGGGATCGATGGCATCGAAGGCTGTAGAGAGGTTAAGGAGGACAGGTACAGCGCAGCCTTCTATTTCAGCTGTTCTTTTTAGGTTGTCCCAGACAGAGACTAGGGAGGATTCTGTTCCACTGAGCGGCCTGAAGCCTGATTGCGCAGGGTTTAGGAGGTTGTTGGCTTCAGTGAATGGACCAAGCTGCTTGTATGCTGTGCGGTCCATGAGTTTGGCCATGAAGCGTGTGTTGGAGATTGGCCGGTATTTCTGGGGGAGGAGTGGGCAGACTGCAGTTTTTTTTTAGGATGTTTGATGTGGGCTTACAGGAAAGATCCTGATGTGAGGGAGTGGTTGGGGATTCAGCGAGCCCTACTGGCTGCACAGGTTGAGGCTGGGATGTTTTTGAGGTGTGTGGCAGGCAGGGCTCCTCAGGGGAGCCTGATGTGTGGCTTTTTGCTAGGATCAAGTGGAACTCCTGGTGCGAAATGGGAGAGAAAGACTTGAAGGTTTGTATCAAGGGTGGGTTTTGACGAAGATCAGCCTGTGGGCGAGTAGGGGGCAGGGGCATGTGTTCCAATTTAGAAATAATGGCAGAGTGTCTGTCAGTGGTGACATTGTGGAAGTGTAATGATAAGGTATCACATAGGGTTTGGGGGCCAGTGGGGGGTGGCTCGAGCAGGCAGGGGAATTGAATTCGGATATGATTCTGTGCAGTTTCTTGCTCGGGTTTTGAGCATTTAGGATTCTGTTCCCCTAGAATGTTTTCTGGTTTTTCTTCTGATTTCAGGACTGTATGCTCTGGTTGTTCTTGCTAGGGTGGTTTTGTTCTGGGTCTAGAGGTGGTTCTCCAGGTCCGTTCCAGACGTTGCTTGAGGGTTTTTAGTGTTTTGAGGTTGGCGGTGAACCACCTAGGTGTAGGTCCTGTTCTCTGACAGGTCTGTTTTGTTGGAGTGAGGGGTGTAAGGGCGTTTGGAAGCCAGAGGTTGAACATTGTGTATGGAGAGAGTTGAGGAGGAAGTTTGCTAGATCTGGTCTTATTATGACTTTATTCCATAGTGTAATCTGAGGAGAGGTGGTTGGTGGTGGTCGTTCATGGCCTTGGCCACCAGCCGCTGTGGTCAGTGTTATGGAGAAGTAAATTGCTGAGTGATCAGTCCATGATAAGGGACGGGGGCTGGGTACATATGTTTGTAGTGCTGAAGATTGCATCGAGGGTGTGACCTCCCATATGGGTGGGTGTGGATATGTATTGTGTCAGGTTGAGCGGTTATAGATTGTCTGTAAGCAATTTGGTCATAGAGTTTGAGATTGAATAGAACCAGATGTTGAAATCCCCTAAAATGGTAAGTGTTGGAAGGAGGATGAGGTTGGTGGCCAGCACTTCACAAAGTGTGTTTGCAACGTTTCTGTTGTGGCCAGTGAGTCTGTAGATGAGTAAGAAGCTGTGCTATGTGGAGGGTGGGAGTTGCAGTTTTATCATGAGGGATTTTAGTCTGTGGTGTTGGTTGAGGTGTCCTTAATTATTAGTGGGAATTGGTGTTTGTGTAGTATCGCAAGTCCTCCACCCCTTCACAAACTGTTCCGGACCGTAAGGTTGTAAATGTGTGGGAAGGCTTTGTGTGCAATGGGCTCGTAATCATCAGCAAATCAGGTCTCAGTGATGAAAAGGATGTCTGGGTTTTCTTCTGTGATGCGTTCAGTGATGTGGAATTGATTTTGGAGACTGACCTGGCATTGATAAGTACGCACAATAGTTTTTGGGGTGTCCTTGTACGTGCTGGGCAGGTAGAGTTGTGAGTGGTATGGGGATCAGGAGTGAGGGGGGCCAAAGAGGTGGCATTGTGGAGAAAGTGGAACAGCGGGAATGGGAGATTAAGGGAAAAGGGCTAGGATTGGGTTGGGTGTCGGTGAGGAGGTTTGGGTCCTATAGTGTGGTGGCAGTGTTTGCGATCTGGGCTGGAGAATGGGTGATGCTAGAAGGGGCATGAAGTGCCCTTGGTCTGGGCCTTTCCTTGGCTTTTGGACAGGGTTTGGGTCCTATAGTGTGGTGGCAGTGTTTGCGATCTGGGCTGGAGAATGGGTGATGCTAGAAGGGGCATGAAGTGGCCTTCCTCTGGGCCTTTCCTTGGCTTTTGGACAGCCCAAGGGGCGTGGGTGAAAGTTGGAGGGACTGTGGAGCTTGGGGGTTTGGCCAGAGCTGCTCTTGCTGCGCTGGGACTGGGGAAGCGCGAGTTGTTGGTGCTATGTTGTTTATAAAAGGTGTGAGCAGCTGGTGCATGGGGTGGGGGTGGGGGTGGTCTGTCAAGGTTGTTTTATATGGGTCGCCGGGTGATCCGGTATGTTCCAGGCGACAATGTTCTCTACTCCCTCTCTCCATCTTGCCGCTCTTAATTGAGTGGAGCGGTATTTTCATGGGGTGCATAGCAGGTCAGCATGAGGGGTGGTGGACTGGCTTGAGGGTGGGATAAAGGCAGAGGAGGAAGCAGATCCCCAAGGGCAGTTAGGGAATCACAATAAGGCACAGGAAGCACACAAAAATGCTTTTAAATGCACAAAAGCACTAGGCAGGCAGATCAAGGATGGAGGAAGACACATATACCCCATTGTACGAGGAGCTAGACAGGAGTTAGATGCAGGCCAGCTCAGAAAATCAGAGTGGGAAGACACAGGGGTGGGAAGCCACAGAAACACAGATAAACCCACCTGAATAGCAGAATCTAGTCAAAAACTAGTAAAGAACACACAGACCTCTCCACAGGACCACATGAAACAGTCCAAAAATGGATTACAACCAATGCACATCTTCTCATTGAGCATCAACCAGCCCCTTAGACTGCTTTCTATGGGGTTATCTTAAAGGATGCTTCTAGATTGCAGTCCGGAAAGCAAGTGGAGAAATGGTTGCCAGGAACAGAGGTAGAGACAAACCTGACTGTTCCAACCAATTGCAAGAGGGAGGGTGGGACAGGAAGAAAGCCAAAACAAAGAACTACACCCCAGGGACTGCGCACTCTAGATGCAGGCCAGCTCAGAAAAACAGGGTGGGAAGCCACAAAAACACAAGATAAACCCACCAGAATAGCACAAACTAGTCCAAAAATGATTGAAAATACACACAAGCCACTCCACAGGAGAACAGGAAACAGTCCAAAAACTGATTAAAACCAATTCACAACTACTCACTGAGCATGAACCACTCTCTAAGGCTGCTTTCCGAGTGGTTTCCTTAAAGGATGCTTCTGCGTTACAGTGGCCTGGTTTGTCATTAGTTGGCCCACTAGCCTTGGTTTCTCCCTTATTACCTGATCAGCAAACAATGTGAACTCCTGCTCACTGAATTTTGGCTTGCATTGTGAGCTGTCACTCCCCTGTCCTCCACGAGTGCACTTGCCATCTTCCTTCCTGCTCATTGTGGGAAGATGGGTGATTGTGGCTGGCATTTGGAATGGAGTGTGTCTCTGTTTTGTCTGCTGCCCCATTTGTCATGTTGCAGAAATCCAGTATTTCGGAATCTGGTAAAGGGGTTACCGGAGGCAGTGTTCACATTGATCGAATCCAGTAAACACCATTACCACAAGCTTGTTGGTAAGAGCGTAATTGTCTGCATTGTCCACTTTTGCTTCATGTAGTAATAGTATTTACGGTTTGCAGTTTACTGTGCAGAATACCTCCAATCTCGTAATCAGGCACGATGCAAACATTTCCTGATCACAGGAGATTGAGCCATAAAAAAGCTTTCTGGCAGAAAAGATATAAACAATAAAATACATGCTCAGTTTCAAACAATGTTAAAAATAGTACTGGAGGTTTTTAAACAATTGTGAACATTTGTCCCTAAAAATGCTCTGTTATTCTGTTAGCACGAGAAAGCAGGATCGCTTGGTGCATATATGTCTCAAAGAAATACTTTACTATTATCTAAGTTGCCCATCATGTTCAAGGACAATGTGTAAAAGGGAAAGATTCTAGCAATGAGGAGCCAGATTCCTAAAGATAATGTTCACAATTTAGTTTGCCCACTCCAAATGTAAATGGGAAAACAACGTTCCTGTACTGATTATAAAATACAAAATTGAATGTTGTGCTAAGTTGTTGATGGTTCTTATATCACACTCATTCGCCACTTGCATGGTCTGTTGGCTCTCTGGCAGATCTGCAATGGGAGTGGGTTGGGGTTTTGTTAGTGGGGTTGAGAGGGAGAAGAGCAAGATAGCTTTGATGTGCAGCTTCAGTTCAGAGAAACCGGTCACTGAGCATTGGTGAGTTTTCTGTCCATAGACGTCATGTGGTGTTGTTGTCTGGTTTTGCATTGTATGGTTTTGTGCCGGGTGTTGTGAAGTATGTGTCGTTTGTAGTGTGGTAGAGGCATGGTTGTGTTTAGTTCTAAGTCTGAGCTTGAGTATTCAGAAAGGTGAGTCTAGTATGGTTCGTTAGTAGCGATAACATTTCCAACCCCCAACCTTCCATCTAAGTGTGAACAATCAGTAATCCAAGTGGTCCTTCTAAATTAGGCAAATTACCTCCCACAACAATCCATCTAAGTGTGGTACATTACCTCCTCTCAACAATCCATCTAAGTGTGGTACATTACGTCTCCCCAGCAATCCATCTAAGTGTGGCACATTACCTCCCCCAACAATCCATCTAAGTGTGGTACATTATTTCTCCCCAGAAATCCATCTACGTGTGCTTAGAAACACTTGTGTATGAGCGTGATATAAATAAAATATCACTATTAATATCAATGCTACATTACCTCCCCAACAATCCATCTAGGTGTGGTACATTACCTCACCCAATAATCCATCTAAGTATGGCACATTACCTCCCCCAACAATACATCTAAGTGTGGTACATTTCCTACCGCAACAATCCATCTAAGTTTGTTACATTTCCAACCCCAAAAATCCATCTAAGTGTGCTACATTACCTCCCCCAACATTCCATCTAAGTGTGGTCCATTACCTCCCCCAACAATCCATCTAAGTTTGGTACATTACCTCCCCCAACAATCCATCTAAGTGTGGTATATTTCCTACCCCAACAATCCATCTAAGTTTGGTACATTACCTTAACATAACAATCCATATAAGTGTGCTACATTACCTATCCCAACAATCCATCTAACTGTTGTACACTACCTCCTACAACAATCCATCTAAGTGTGGTATATTACCTCCCCCAAACATTCATATAAGTGTGGTACATTACCTCAACATAACAATCCATATAAGTGTGCTACATTACCTCTGCCAACAATCCATCTAAGTGTTGTACACTATCTCCCACAACAATCCATCTAAGTGTGGTATATTACATCCCCCAAACATTCATATAAGTGTGGTACATTACCTGCTCCAACAATGTATCTAGGTGTGCTGCATTACCTCCCCAACAATCCATCTAAGTGTGGCACATTACCTCCCCCAACAATACATCTAAGTGTGGTACATTTCCTACCCCAACAATCCATCTAAATTTGGTACATTTCCAACCCCATAAATCCATCTAAGTGTGCTACATTACCTCCCCCAACATTCCATCTAAGTGTGGTCCATTACCTCCCCCAACAATCCATCTAAGTTTGGTACATTACCTCCCCCAACAATCCATCTAAGTGTGGTACATTTCCTACCCCAACAATCCATCTAAGTGTTGTACACTACCTCCCACAACAATCCATCTAAGTGTGGTATATTACCTCCCCCAAACATTCATATAAGTGTGGTACATTACCTGCTCCATCAATGTATCTAAGTGTGCTGCTTTACCTCCCCAACAATCCATCTAAGTGTGGTACATTATCTCCCCCAACAATCCATCAAAGTGTGGTACATTGTCTCCCCCCTACAATCCATCTAAGTGTGGTACATTTCCTACCCCCAATAATCTGTCTAAGGGTGTTGCCTGGCTAGTCTTTGCAGTTGCTAAATGGAGAATATGGCTATCTCACACAATATGGCTAAATGCGAGTTTTGGCTGGCTATCTCAGATAGGCTTTTTTGTAAAAGGTAATTAGAGTAGTGGGGTTTTAATGCACTCCTGACCCAGACCACAGAACATGTGATGCTTTTGCACGCCTGCACCATGTGAGCTCAGAGCACATGATACAGTAGCGACTATCGCTCCCTGATTTACAGAGGGCTACCATTGGGTAGGCGGCACCTCGTTTTCCCATGTCCCCTTTACCTAGTTGACTCTAACACAGATCAGCTGCATTAGAAAATACAATGTTGAAGAGGGCCTTAACAGATGTAAGGCAGTATTTTAAAGCTAGTGATGGGCCTTTCCATCAGCTGTTTACAATGAGGATCATTATGTAAAAAATGTCAATTGCATGAACGGAACCAACAACGCTAGCACACATGTGCTGTTGCATTCCTTGCATGTACGTTTCCACATTTGCAAAACAGACTGGCAAACAGAGGAGTACAAATTGGTAAAATCACATGCACTTTTCCACGTTACTCTCTGATCTGTTAAAAAAGCAAATCCTGGATGCACATGATGCTTTGTGGGCTGAATTTACAATGGATTCGTACTAAGTCCGCCTGCTTTTATCCGGTGCTATTGCAGTAAGATTTCATACGAATCTACTAGTTTAACACCAGAATCACAATATCATGCTGTTATGAAGCAGAGAGTGTTTGTGGCAGTAGTAGTAGGAGAAAGAAACGCATTTCCCATGGACTGGTTAGAGGATTCCAGGGTGACCTGTGCAATGTGTGGAGAGTTCGACGAATCAATCATCCACTTTCTGTTAATCTGTGAGGGGTATGATGACCTCAGAGGAAAATATGTAAACCCGTTGTTAAAGCAGGCAGGGATACGACAGACCGAGCCTACGCTGGCACACTGCCTGGACTCTGGAAATGCAGCCATGGTTTTTGCAGTTACTGAATATACGCATAGAGCATGCTTGAGGAGGTGTAAAATTGATAGTGCCAGGGTTCAGCGGTTAGATGGTTCGCCTTGATGTTGTAGTGGGGATTAACTTGTTGAGTGGCGTTTGCAATGCATTTTAAACTCTGTATATTATGATATTCTGTAATCGGTTTCATTAGTTCTTTGTGGGCTTTAGTCTCATCTCATGTTGAGAAACCACCATGGGCATTTTCACAGAAAGGGCACTAGTAATAGCAAGAAGTGGAATACCTTAAAGTCCGGTGTAAATTCCTTCATAGCCCCTAGAAAATCCTGATGCTTTTCATTTTGACATACGTTTTAGACATCCATAATTACTGCTAATTTGAATGAAATGTATTCTAAATCGATATGTCTTAGTGCCTGATTTGCACTTAATCAAATAATTTTTAGTTGTACATTTTTTTTCATCATAATGTGTTATGCATAGATATGTATTGTCTACACATTTGAATGGTTGTTTCTCAAATTTTAAAGTGTGTTTTATGAAATTGAATGAATGTGCATGCTTTTATGGCCCTGATGCCGAAATAAAGCAACCTTGACTGTCTGATTTCCCCTTTCATCTTCCACTCCACCTGCAAATAATTTGGAAAATCCATCAAAGTGGTAAAGCAAGGCAGCTTTACGCCTTTTTGGAAGCTTTGCTATACAGCTCGGGAAGGTTTAAAATTACACCCATGTTCACACAGAAACAGAGCTGGAAACACACACATTTAAATAACAGTGATATGCCCTTTGAGACCATCCTTGTAAATGTGAACCGGACAACCAGGTGGCAGGAGGGCTGCCCTCAGACTTCAAGCCATGTGGAACCAAATTATTGTTAGGTGTGGTAAACACTCCAAGACCTAAATAAGCTTTGTGACGCATTACTGGATGTAGGTTTACAACCAAAATGTTTGAGACATTTGTCGATATGTTACACTTTTTACTATGCGACAATCCCTGACATAATTCACCCTGGTAGACAATCGCACCACATAGTTCCAAGACAAGAAACAACGTCAGGGTGCTTATTGTCAAAACTCACATTTATGTAAATAGAAGAACATCAAAGTTGTTCCCCCCATATTATGCATGGGAAGTCACAACCAGAGATTAAATATACATTAACAAGGGCATCTTGTCTACAGAATAAAATCAACCTACCCTTGATTTTCAGTAAGATTCAACACACATGTGAAGTCACTTTGTATATTAATGGTTCTATTTATTTATGTTAATCTTGAGTAATACAAAGTGATATCTAAACAATACCATATCATTCAATAGAAATCAATCACTGCCATGTTAATATGGTGGCTTGCTAGTTTGTGCATGCAATTGGAATGCAGACTATTAAGAGTTTCATCTAATTCTGCAGGTTTGGAAACACTACTATCGATTTAGACTGCACAAGATATTGGTTCACCCACTATAAGGGTGTCGAAGAAAGAGACAGAAACAAAGGTGGCATGATTTTGTTTATAGACTTTTATTTTGGAAATTGAAAAGATGTCCTCACTAACCCTAACTTCCAAGAGCGATTTCCCTGCCTCAACAAGAATACTAAAAGGGTCTGTCATAATGTCTGTCAAAGTAAATTCCACCTTACTGTCATAAGCCGGTCAAGTGGCACAGCGAGTAGAGCGCTCGCTTTGACATCGGTGCGAATCCCGGTGGGGCCAAACTCAGCCTTTCATCCTTCCGAGGTCGATAAATGAGCACCACACACCGTGGGTAATAATTTATATAGCACTATATAAATGACAAATTATTATAACTTACTTCTATTCCTCACACTATAGAACTAAAGAGTAAACTAACATAACACTCCTTCTTTAAGGAGAGTGGCTCCTTTCTCCTGTTTCTTGAATGGTGTTTAACAAAATGTTGCTTCAAAACTAAAAAATACCTAGGGAAAATGACTCCCTTGACCTGTTTTACAGGTTTCAAAACAGTCTTTACATAATGTTCTCTCTAGAAGAATTGCCCCCTTCTACTGGTGTGGTTGCACACAACCTCCAATAAAACCAGGGGGAATGACTCCCTTCCCCTGGTATGTCTTGATACAATGGACAACAAGACCAGGGGGAATGAATCCATCCCCTGCAATCTCTGTCACGACTTCTGCTTGGCTACCAGCAGAATGACTCCCTTCTCCTGCTATTACTTGATAGCATCTTTCCTCAGTGTTTCCAAATTGATACATCCTTTGCCTTTGGGACTTGCTTTCAATAATGTCCCAAATCGTGTTAGGATTCCTGTTCCTTCTCTTATGACTAGAAGACCTATCTCTGCCACTTTAGTCAGGAAGACTTCCTCTGAGCTTTAGTGTCTTTCTGTTGGCGTCCCAGACCCTTCTTATCTGACCGGTGTTGCTTTCTTCCCCACTGTTACAGTGGATAGGGTCCCAGACTCTTGCATGGTGGCCAGAGGGCTTGTCTCCCCCACTGCAGTTGTGGACAGGGTCCCAGACCCTTCCCTAATGACCAGTGGGCTTATCTCTGCCACTGTCTGGAGGGTGACACCCTCTGGTACTTGCTTGATGCTGGTTCGGGTGCCAGCCCCTTATCTTGCTTGGGTTCCAAACTCTTACTTTTATCCCTCTTACAGTAGGCCCACTTGGTTCACTCTCCTGACAAGTACTGCCACAAGGGAGATTACTCATATCGTTCATTTCAATCAACTTGTATTCCTTTTCCAACTTTACACTCCAACCAATTCCTAGATTACACCTGTTACCTTCACTGGGTTTGGGACACTCTGCCAGTTATTCCTGGGGTCCTGCTTCATTTGGGAGCATTGCACAGGCTTTCTGTGTCTCTGTGGCTCTTGATCAACGTGTCTCGTTCCCGTCCTTCATGCCGGCAGTGTAGGCCATGTTGCAGGACTGCATGGTCCACCTTCCCAAGGTCGCGCCACTGCTTCTCAGCCTCCAGCAATGTTCCTGACCAGCTGCACACCACCCGGAAAGGATTATCACCATATACTGCCCATCTCCAGCGAATGACGGCGTTCAGCCTATAGGAAGCGTTTTCTGTGTCTTCCTTGCTTTTCCCAGGCTGGACTGTCTCCTGTGCAGCTCTCCTTCTCGGCTGACCTGCATCCATGACTGCTCTCCCTTTCAGTCCATTATCTATTTTTATGGTGCTTAGGTGAGCACTCCCCTGTGGAGCACTAGACCGTTTCCTCCCATTCCATGGGTGACTCTTCATGGCTCCTATTAGTCCGAAGGGGTGTGGCAAAGAGTAGGTTTGAGTTGGGGTGTTGTGCCACCTATCACTCAGGTGCTCGTCCTCTCTATGAGGCTCTACCACATTAAAACACGCCTAGAGGGAAGATTGGGTAGCTGCCGCACCTCCCTAGCCTCATGAGAAGGGGCTCACCCTGGTAGAAGTAAAGACACCTAGTGAATCGGATCTATGTGATCTGACCGCAGCTGATTTTCCCGCGGCCGGAAAGTTTGCATTTGAAATGTACGAATCACAAAAGGTTTGTACATTTCCCATGCGAACACACGTTCAATACCCTCACGACACCCCCCCACCCACACCCTCAAGACCCTCCCGCCCACACACCCCCATCATAAACAAACCCTACTTACCTTCTCTTCATGCTCTGTCCCTGCGGTGCCAGTTTCCTTTCACTTCCGTGATTGGGAACCGATGCCACAGGGTCCTTTTCTTTTTTTTTTTTTTCGGGGGCTGCAGGGGTTTCCCCTGCAAACCCCACTCACTATACTCTAAAGTATAGTGAGCGGGGTGTTGCGGGGGACACCCCAGTATGTATTTTTTTCGGGTTTGCTGCAGGGGTGTCCCCTGCAATACCCCGCTCACTATACCACACAGTATAGTGAGCAGGGTGTTATGGGGGACACCCCTGCAGCCCCAGCAGTCTTTTTTAAATTTTTTATACTTACCTACAATGCTACCACCAAAGGTTCGAACTTTTGGTGTTCGAACCTTTGGTGGTAGCATTTTTTGAACTTTTTGTACGGTCCAACCTTTTTTTCAGTCCGTTTGTACAATTCCAGTGAATCATCACACCACCCAACATAGGAAAGCTGTTTTATGATTTTCTAATTAAGGGACAAATAGCCCTCCCACTTCATTTCAAAGCTCGGGTCCCACAGGTGAAAGCCCTTCCCCTACTGTGCAATTTCAAGAGAGAGGAACATTTACTTTGGCATCATTTTCAACTGGAATGAAAGTGACACTCTCTTCATCTCCCAATGTCTCTTTTTAAGTATCTCTGGCTTTCAGACGTTGCAAGTTATCAAGCAATTCCATATTAGGGTATGGAGCATGGCCATTCCATTAATAGTGTGAATACAAAATGCATTTCCTCTGCAATATTTAAGGATTTTATTTGAAATGGGCTTCCCCTAGTGGCATAAACTCTGCAGTTCCCTTCTCGCCAGGGACTTAACAGGGCAATGATTCTAGGGGACTTATATAATTGGATGGGGACATTTGTAGTCGTTTTGTATAATTATTTAAGGCACTAAGCCAGGATGGACCATTGTGAATTTTATAATTTTCGAAGGAACTCCAAGACAGCCAACCCTTTTCTCATTTTGCTTTCCTTCCTCTTGAAAAGCTAGTCTGCCTCGTGTAAATCTGCAACAGGCTTTCCCATGGAGAAGGTCTTGTCATCTCCAGATATTATCCAAGAGCAGCACTCATCCATTTGGAAAAGCTGTTGTCCTTAATTACAGAGTTCTCCAGTTGTTATGTCTCCCCCTATTCCCTGTGTGTTTCTCTTTTTATAATGGGTGACATTGCCACAGTTTGTCATGCTGATATCACACAATGCTTTCTATTGCATGCTTAATAATCAGACACTTACAGAGAATACCCCCCTCCAACAATCTTCATGTGTTGTTCATATTTTCAATACATGTGAAAAAGGTGGGGGCATTCTGCTCTCAAACTTTTGAATGCAAAAATATTTGTGCTCGATATTTCACTGTGATACACCGATGAAATATGCATTTCTGGATTCTTCTTATCCTAATGAAAACAATACACACACACAATGAATGTGAACAATCAAATAGTCATTATTTATTAATATTTCTGATCTTATTAATTGTGAATCATCCAACAATTTTCAAATATAGATGTACTTGGGGGAGGATATCACAGTCGTAACACACCGTTTTCTTTGATTGTAAGTAATATCGTTGTAAATTTATATCAAAACTGTTTTTAAATGCATTAATAATGTTGATTGCAATGGCCAATTATATTTCTGCAGCTTGGTTCCAGGCTTTAGTTTTATTTCTTAGAATTCTGAAACCTTCGTGCTAGCATCAAGAGTCATGTGAACAGCTCTGTAAGAGCCTCTTTTCTGTTTTATATTACTGGTATTATGATCCGCTTTATTGTCTTAATTAGTGTAATGAGGTGTCACCTGTAAGTGCATTGAACTGTTTGAAACTTGTGTCTGAAATATCCATCCCATAGCAAGTAACTTCAATTCAGATTTTATCTCTTGGGAGTATCCATTTTTTATATGAATGTCGATGCAATTAAATTTATTTTCTAGGATGTTTTTGTTAAACTAATTCCATATGGGTGGAACGTTCCCTCACACAGAGGCAATGGGACAGATGGCCTTTTGATTTGGAAACCTAATGGGTTTTCATGATAAAAGACAAAGGCCCTCATTACGACCCTGGCGGAAAGTGACTAACCGGACCGCCACAGCGTAAATAGCGTTACCGCCATTGCACGAAGGAGCAAAGTGCGGCCCATTCCGACCCATCGGGCACGAGCACCACGGCATGGCGGAAGTGCAAAGTCCGCTATGGCGGAAATGACCCCAAAACGGCCCACACCGCCGCCGTACGGCGCCCTAGGTGCAATACCGCCACCCATCACAGCGGACACCGCAGTGTGCGCCTACCGGAAAGTACGGTGACCGGAAATATACGGAAACGGAAGTAAAAACATGGGCCCGGAACGGGAAACATCCCGCCGTACACCTATAAAACCACTAAAACCACACAACCACTAAAAACACTACCCTGAGACACACCCCAACCCGTCATCCACCCTAGCGAAACCAAGAAAAATGGGAAAAGTAGCGAAGAAAGCGTGCGACCGCAAGCAGCAGGTCCACTTCTCCCGTGAGGAACTCACCGTGCTAACAGAGACCCTCCAGGAGAATGCTGCCGTCGTCTTCTGCACACAAATGACCAGGACGGCACTTGCAAACAAGAAGGCCATATGGGCTCTGGTGGCACAGCGGGTAAGTGCGGTGGGGACCGCACCCCGCACCCCACAGCAATGCCGAAAGCGATGGGACGACCTGCGGATACGCGTCCGCAGCATACTCTCTGCCAACCGCAACATTGCCACAGCCACCGGGGGAGGTCCTGAATCACCCATCAAGTTGACCCCCTGGGAAGAAATCTGTGCCTCCACCATCGGAATGGATGGAGAAAGGAGTGCAGACATCCGAAGATTCAGGTAGGTGGGCCAGATAAAACAATGCCAAATCCACAAAGTCCATCCATGTGAAGTACCATGTGTCCACATAGTGCAACAGAAACACATGTCCAGGAGAACGTCCACACACATCGGCCTGATAGCGCACGTTAAAACCCACAATAAATACATAAATAATTAAAAACCCCTAAAACACGCACTACACGTGCAGCAGGTACACCCTAACTGCAGGCTGCCAAACAACTGCACCCTCACTCCACACACAAATGAAAGCACCTCCAAGGCCCCGACCCAAATCACCCTCAGGTACCACCCCAATGCATGTGATACAATGCCATTCCAATTCCCACAGACCCATCAATAACCCTCGCCCTCCTTTACTCCACCACAGGGTCCGATCCAAACGACGAGCTTCAGGACACCCCTACCAGCACACCTGCAAAGAGGGCCAAGACCAACGGCCAAAGACCCTCCACCTCAGCTGCACGCATCAAGACACGGCAGCAGCACAAATCAGGTGGCAGCACAGAGGAGGGAACATCAACAGGCACCCCAGCAGCCAGCATGCCCACACCACCACCACCACAGTTCCCCCCAACGGATGCCACAGAAGGCACTGCCTCTGGTGGCAGCAGCACCATAGGTGACACCCCATTGATGGCAGCATGCTCCGACACAGAGGACGGGGATGTCGAAGTCAGATCCATCCATGACCTGTCCCAATCCCCCTGTCTGTCCCATCCCGTACAACATGAGGATACCACGCAGGGGCACCCACAAGACGACGACTGGCCATCCCCCACAAGCCCTGTGGCAAGGCAACATGAGGTCAACAGCCCCTCTGTGACACCCCCGCAAATGGCCATGGCCCAGCAGAGGCAACAGTCCCTCGACCAGTTAATCGTGCAACAGCAGCAACTGGCCACGCTCCTCAAGGACCATGCCGATGAATGTGGGGGCACTAAGGCAGACATAGAAACATCAACTGAGACACTCAGGGCAGAAATGGAGAGAGGTACAGAGACACTAAGGGCACAAATGGAGAGAAGCACCGAGAGCCTGGGAGTCCAAATGGAGAGAAGCACCGAGAGCCTGAGGGGGGAACTGCATGCGACGTCCAAGGACGTATGTGCCGAACTTGCCGCAGTGCGCCGTGTGCTCACTGAGCTCTCGCAAACCCTTAGGGACATGCATGGACGTGAGCAGGCAGAGACATCATCCGTTGCAAGTTCCGTCCAGGGCAGCCCCCAACGTAGATCTGGGAGGAACCTGCGCTCCACAGGCAGGGGTGCCCCTGATACCCGCAGAGGGGGCTTGCAATAGCGACTGCCCACTGACAATGAGCATCTGTGGACACTGGTGTTCGGGGGGGAGGTAGGAGGGTGGAGGGGGTGTGTTGGGCTCACTTGGGTGGCGGGTCGATAGGGTGTACAACATGATATCACATATGCCATAAACAGTGCACGATCAACCAATGAGATGTGTGGACATTGATCTTTGTGTACTAGGCCATCATAGGCGTACAGGCCATATTGTGCATGTCCCAGACACACACGCACGAGTCCCGTGTCCATGTATCAGCCACCAGGCGTGAGTGCTAGAAGCATACATCAATGAGATGCTGACGAATGTCACGGCCCTCCGGTGCCTCGCAGACTCCTTGAGGTGCTGCCACATCCCCACCCTCATCATGACCATCATCAGGTGCTTGCAGTTCTGCGTCAGGGGGCATGGGCACATTTCTACGTACGCACATGTTGTGGAGCATGACACATGCCATCACCATCTTTGCAACCTTCACATGGCGGTACAGGAGTGCCCCGCCAGACCTGCTGAGGCAGCGGAAACGACCCTTCAGTAGGCCGAATGCCTGTTCAATGACTACACGGGTACGTGAGTGGGCATGGTTGTAGTCCTCCTCATGCTGGTCCCGTGGGTTCCGGACTGGTGTGAGGAGCCATCTCTTCAGTGGATATCCAGCATCACCTGTATGTGGACGAGAAACGTATGATGTGGAATGCCATTGCTACGTACGCACACCCCCCCCCTTCCTGCCAGGTCATTGCCAAATCACATACCCCACATTATCATGCATGTAATGAGACTCACCGAGTAGCCAGGATCTGTTCCCTGCGTGTCGCTCCATGTAGCGTGGTATTGTAGAGTTCCTCAAGACCATAGAATCATGGGTTGATCCAGGGAATCTGGCACAACAATGTGTAATGATCCTGTTGGAGTCACACACCATTTGTACATTCAGAGAATGAAATTGTTTTCGGTTGCGGTACTGGGCCTCCATGGCATGTGGGACGACCAATTCCACATGGGTGCAGTCGATGGCACCAATGCAACCCGGTATGCCGGCAAGTGCATGGAATCCCACTTTTGTGTTGGTAATTTCCTGCTCCGAGCGTGGTAGGGAGATGTAGTCGTCTGCGTGCTGCAGGAGGGCATCGAGCACTTGCAATAGTGTCCGTGAGAACAGTGGCTGAGAAATGCCATGCAACTGTCCGACTGTGTGCTGGTAGGTGCCTGTGGCCAGGAAGTGGAGTACAGACACCACCTTCAGTAGGGGTGGGATGGCGGTTGGGCTATCTATCATGCTGACAAGGTCAGCCTGTGTCATGTCCACAATGGCGGCTATGGTGTCCCGGTCCAGACGGTAGAGGGTGTGGATCTGCTCATCAGTGAGGTTGAACGGATGTGCTCGGAGGCGTGGGATTGCGGGCTGCCTGCGTGGTGGTAGTGGTTGTGCTGGCGGCCCTTGCTGGCCCTGCCTTGCCCTCCTCCTCCTCCTGCGTCTCCTCCGTGCGGCCGGTTGTAGTTGGTGTTCGTCTTCTTCTTGGAGTTGGAGTACTTGCAGTGCTATCATGTCCCCCAGGGCCAACATCGCGAGTCCTGCCGGTAGCATTTCGGTGTGGTTGTGGGAGGAGACTGGCTGTGCAATTTATGTGTTTTCAGGCTGTATGGCCTCCACCTGTGGTGATTCATTCCACCTGTGCAAACTGCTCTCCCCTTTGGCCGAGCACGTCCCGCACACAACGCTGCAATTCGGGGAATGGCATCTTGCTATTGCAATCATGTATTTGTACCCGATGGCCGTGTAACATTGGTTGATATGTTCATTCTGCTGTGGTCCCATTGTTTCACATACTATCTGTGCAGTCGCGAACAGACTTGTGAAGGGTCAGTGGAACGTAGTACTCGAGTAACGGTGGACCCTCATGCATCACTGTACCGAGTTGCAACGACGGGCGGGGCGTCCCATTTGTGGGTGAAGGCAGTTGCCATTTTCACACACAGCCGCACTCGATGGATTAATTAGTGATTTCAAACGGCCACAGATGCCTCTTCGACGTGATGTTGCAAATGAGGAATTCGAAGGGCGGCGCTTTCGGTTTTCAGCTAGCGGCGAGGAAATGCCCACAGGTCTGACTGCAAATATAACGTACTATTGTTCAATGTCCTTGAGACAGGGGCCATGGCGAGGATGCAATGATTGATATGAATAGTTTGGGATGCGCAATAGCGACGTGGGCGATGAGGCCGGACGTTCCTAAATACATGTTACTTCTCAACACTGGAATTACGGGCTGGGGCACTGTGGATTTTGCAGGCTGCATAACGCACAGACTCAATGGATATTTCTAATGTTATGTAAGTAAATATTCAAGCGTTTTAATCCCGGGATGAGGGAATGATGCATGGGCAGGTGATTTGATACAGAGTTTGCCATGTACAGGGCTTCTTGGAATCTATCTGCCTCCCCTACGCTATGTGATGCAGGGCTGCCATAGTGGGACCATCGTCTATCTGGCCTTGTTGAGCCCTCCCTGTCTCGACGCGCCCTCAGACACTTGTGTCCATGCACGTTACCAATCCCATCTGATGGATTCTGTTTTGACAGACGCATGCACAGGTACACTCGTTTGTGATGGTGTTTACACCTCGATATAGATAGTTATGAGTCGCAAGTGGTTTTTGGGTGGTGATGAACCTTTGGAGTGGGCTAGCATGCATATGGCTGTGGATTTAGTGTGATCATTGAAGTGAGTTGTTCGAATGTAGTTCTGATGGCCATTCTGTTCTTTTTCTTTTCTTTTGGTTGACAGGTATCTCCTCCCCTTTTGCCACTGCCATCTGTATGCCACTCCTGCAGATGGGTTTTACTCCCGACACCTGCTGCTTCGTGTTAATCAGTGGAGCAGCATTACGATCTTATGGGACGATCGCCAATGGGCCACATGCCCTTACGCAGTACTGGTGGCTCGGAGCAACATTTCGGCCTTTCAGCTGGACTAGTGCCTCCCCATTGGGACGGCCCTGCGGTTGTGTTCGCTTCCATGTTGCCTTTTCGTACGTGAATGTGGCTCTGTGTACCATGATGGAACAGGGCGTCACACAAGTAGTGGCTGGTCATTTCTTGCGGATGCAGCCCACAATGGTGAAATGTGTTTTGGAGTTCATGGCCTGATGGCTGTATGGGCTTGGTGATTTTGTTGTGCATTAAATTTCTATTCTGATTTGGCCCGTGTAGCGTTCTTCTTTGCAAGTGATGTGGCATATTCCTATTTGGGGAGCGATGTATTGTGAGGAGATCTGCATTGGGTTCCAGCTTCGGAGTTTAGTTGCGTGGTACTGTACTGGGCGCGTTTGCCTACGAAGCCCGTGAGGTCAGGGATGGGGGCTGCCAATATGACTGTTTGAATGTTGTCATGCTCAGGGGCGGGGGATTGGGTTTTGTGTAACAGATGCCGGTCAGCCAGGTGGACTGGTGGAATGATGTGATTTTCGGAATATTGCTGGTCACAGGTGCCTGTGTTTGCGTGCATTTCTTGGTGGGGGACTGTGGTCATGTCCATTGGGATGGCTTCTGTATTCGTGCCATCTGTGCCCTGCAGCTCCCATTGGCCCCTCTTGTGTTTCATTTGTTCGTTGGTATGCATGGGTGACTTGTACATTTCAATGGTTGCATTGTGACTTCATTGCACCTACGGGGAGTTGTACTTTGTGGGCAGGGAGCGGTGTACAGGCACTCAGTGGGGCCGTTTACGGTTGATTCGCGATGCCGTAGTTCTCACCATGGCGGAATGGTACATTCCGCCATGCTTGATGGCGTTAGGTACATGTCCGCTAGGGTCGGAATTAGCGTACCCTTGCGCCATGGTGGTGTTTACGGTTTGGCATGGCGCGCGCGCGCGTGCTTGGTGCAGTTAGCGTTGGCGTTCACTACGGTGTCGCTAATGGCTTCGTACTTTGCGGTGACGGGTCATAGTCGCACCGAGCGCTATTCGATGGCGGTATTGCATTTCCGCCATCGTTTTCCGAATTCCGCCAGGGTCGTAATGAGGGCCAAACACATCTATTCACTCCAAATGGCCAAAGCAAATCTCCTGGGACTTTTAACATTTCCCCCATTTAATCATGTATTCAGGGCTTAAACAGAAACAACGAGTTTCTTAGAGGTTTCACCGAAGAGCTTACAAAACAAACATTTGCCATAAAACCATTGATTTCATATTTTTACATTTAAACAGTAATGCATTTCCTATTTTAATCTTGTGCACCTACATATCATTGTGTAATCACAATAGGCTTCTACAAGATGTATAAAAGTATCAATTTTATCTTACAAATTTATAGAATTCTGAAATAAATACTGCCATTCCACCAGTTACCAGTCATATCAGCATGCTTGGACATAGCCACATCCTGAACAGGGAAAGTTGGGTTCCAAGTGGAACAGAGAGTGAGACAAAACAGGATGTTCCTGCTGTTACAGACAGCCATCGAGTTCACCAGTCACATAAGCATGCTTTAGCCGTAGCCACATCCTGAAACAGGAAGGTTGAGTTCTGAGCAGTGTGGTAGGCAGAGCGGTTTCACCACTGTTGCTCCTGTTGTCCAGATCCTGTTGTCAAGCCCTGCATGACACAAGAGAGTAAAGAGCTGTAGTGCCCAAAAAGCAAATGAGGTGAACCACAAATCCTTTTAACTGGGACATCTCATTGGGCATAAGAGATCCGTTTGCTATGTGCCTGCTGGAGATTTCCTGGATGTCACATTCATTAATTCATAGAAGGGTGTGCTTATCACTTTGAGCTGGAACTTTGAGGTGGAGAGAGAACTGGAGTTCAGGCAGTAATTAGATTCAAGGAAGATGTTTGCAGCACCAGGAGGTCAACTGCAGCCCACTTACTGTTTGAGTCATCAGGACACGCCTGGATATCACCACATGGCAAAATCATTAACAGCTTGCTCCTGCGCATCTGTGCTTACAGTGTTTTCAGGTTACCATGCGGTCGCTGTAGTGGCGGAGTGTGGGGGGGGGGTTCAGACTATGACAGCTCCTTGAGCTTTCATGGCGTGCCCAAGCTCCTCCCACATCATCAGTCTCATATTGTAGTCCACTATCACTGACTATTTAAACTGAGCACAAGTTTGTCATTTTGCCCTGTGTCCAGCGTACACAAATACACAAACGAATAAAAACGAGAATAGTACCCTTTGTCCCAATTTATTGTTCCTTGCTTTGAACTATAAAGTTGAGACTGAAAACTGCCTGACTGTAGCATGATTGCTCTTGATTATTATAGTGATGGTGTTAGGACCTCGGGAGACACGCCCCATGGCAGTCTCGTGAGATTTGCAGCGTGACCTGGCGAGAGCTGTAAAAGCGCACTCAGCAGAATTCTGAAGGCGCCAAGCTACGGAGCAGCTGTTCTTCTGGCGCTCCTCCTTGATAAGAGAGTACAGAAAGCATTGGGACTGATTTATGTACTTGGTATGCACTGCATGTTAATATGGTTCCTGGACAGTTATAGACCACAGCTTGTTAATAGTTTTGAAGCTGTTACAGCAATAAAAGCTGTTGAATCCTACTGGCTCATCCTCATGCTTTATACTACATTTGGCGACAAGGACCGAGATTTGCAACCCACACATCATCATCATGCAAGGAGCAACATCGCCCCCACCTTTTCTACAAACACCAGGTTGGCCTGCAATCGCATGGCCACAATGGCATCCCATGTTCACAATCTACCTGGAATCAGTAGGAGGTGTGGGGTACACCACAGCAAGGTGCAGATCCATGCTACTAAACGTGCCCGGGATAGAAGGCAGGAGAGTGTTTGCAAGCTTTACGTCCGAAACAACGGGCGATGCAAATAATGACATGTATAAAGAAGCCGTCAGAAGAATAATTAAGTGCTTTGCCAGCAAAGAAAATACTGTGCTGCACAGGATACGATTTTACAATCCCCAACAAGAAGCATCAGAAGCCGTAGATGACTATGTGACCAAGCTGCGAGAACTAGCGGCACTGTGCAACTTTGGCAATAATGCAGAAGGATTAATCTGAAAGTCCACACCAACAGCAGAAAAGTGCAGGATAAAATGTATGTTGGAGAAAGAACTCCAACTGGAGAAGGCCATAGAGATTGTGAGAGCAGTCAAAGAAACCGCATGGCGATGGAAAGAGTATGCAGGAAGCTCTGGCCCAGCGGAAGTCCAAGCGATACATTTCAGGTACAAGAAAGAGAAGCAGTTGACGGATGAAAGAGAAGGGAAGGGGGAAGGAGGAACCGCTGAAGTGCCACGTAGCCAACGACAGAGAATGTCCAGCAAGAGACAAAGAATGCTTGAGAAAAGTTACAAACATTAACGCGGAACACAACGCAGAAGGAGATTCATCATCATCTGAAGAAGGGAGACCCACAGTGCTAATGGTGAACAGCCCACGGGCCAGGAGAGAAAAGCCCCACTCTGCCATCAGCGTCAATGGCATGGAAATGTGAGTCATGGTGGATTTGGGGTCTGACTTGACCATACTACCCCTGCGCACATAGAAAGAAATGATGGGCACTGAAGCAGTTGAAGTTCTCAGTACACGCCATAAACCCACGATATTTGCAGGTGAGTCAGTAGACCTATTAGGATATATCAAAGGGAAGGTGGAGTTCAAGAGGAGAGAAACCACCACAAGAATATACTTCAGTCAAGAAGGCCCAGCAGTCCTAGGTTAGGATGATCAAGCCAAGCTCAAGATCAAATTAGATCCCAGCACGGAAGTTCAAGTGTTAAAGCTCAACACAGGAGGAGTGCTGGTAACCAAAGAAAGACTTTCCCAAACTGTTTCGGAAGGGCCAGGTATAATTAATAACTTTGTACACAAGTTATTATTCAAGACCAATGCAATCCCAGTAAAGTATAAAGTAAGATCCGGACCAAGCTCAACAAAATGGTGAAGGAGGGCACCATTGGGGAGATAGAAGCCTCAGAGTGGCTGAGCCCCATTGTCCTCATCAAGAAACAATCCTCGCAAAGATTTATGAGTGTGCATAGACCTTCGCAGCCTTAACCTGGAGGTCATATAAGATAGCTACTCCCTCCCTAGCGTAAACAAACGTATCCTCTTGATGAAAGGAGCCAGAGTGTTCTCCAAGCTGGACATGAGGGATGCTTATCACCAGATTCACCTGCATAAATAATCCAAGCCATCTCACAGCATTCATCACCCCGTTTGGCACTTATCAATTCACCAAGATGCCTTTCATTTTATTGTCTGCAGCTTCAGCATTTCAGCGCATGATGTACTTAATGCTACGGGACAGAGGCACTGTGTCCTATTTCCGGGACGATATACTGGTTTATGCTGCCGACGAACATGCATGATGTCACTCTCAAAAGAGTTCTCACCAGATTGGAGTCAAATTGAGATATGAAAAGTGTATCATAAGAGCACAAGAGGTTGAATACCTGGGGTACAAGATTTCCTCCCGTGGCATAACTCCAAACAAAAGCCATCGTCAAAGCTTCGGAGCCATCCAATAAAGAAGAAATAAGGTCGTTTCTGGGACTCGCAGAATACTATGCCAAATTCATCCCCAATTTCTCAGAGATCACAACGCCACTGAGAAACCTACTGAAAAAAGGTGCAGAGTTCACCTGGTAAGGCGCTCAGAAGGAAGCTGTTGAAATCATAAAAGGACAGATAGTGGAAGCACTGTGCCTTCAGCTGTTTAATCCGGGGTGGGATACAATCATCACCACAGATGCCAATGCGTGCAGACTAGGAACCGTGCTCACCCAGAAGAAAGGGGATACTGAACACATCATGGCATTCACCTCTAAATCCATGTCCACAGCAGAGAAGAATTACTCCAAAGTGGAAAAGGAAATGCTAGCCTGCGCATGGGCTGTGGAAAATTTCAGAACGTATGTATGGGGCACAAAGTTCAAACTAGTCACCGACCATAAGCCTCCCATTCATATGCTCAGTCCCGGAGGGACGAAATCATCAACACCCTGGTTGGCATGCATTGCAGCAAAACTTCAGGAATACATGTTTGAAATCACTCACATAGCCGGGTGGAGAAATGCCCAGGCAGACTGCATGTCAAGACTACCCAGGAACAAAGAGTAAGCCACCAAGTTCCTGCAAGATGAATGCATTGTAGCGTCAATCCAAGACCTCAGAGGGCCAGAATTCCCAGAGCTAAGCGAAGGACATTGGAACGAGAAGCACAGTAAAGACCCCACCATGGTGAGATTTAGAGAGTGGTTTAGGAACGGATGGCCTGAAGAAAGGGCTGTACTGGAGGTCATGAGGCCGTATTGGAAAGTAGCAGAAGAAATTTCAGAGGCGGAAGGACTACTCATAAAAGGAGATTGGGTAATACGGCCAGTGGGAATGAGACGAGTTATACTGTGCAGGGCCCACTCGGGGCATTTAGGAAACACCATGACACGGCGAAGGGTGAGAGAGGCATACTGGTGGCCTGCATTGGACCAGGTAATACACACCTTGATTAAAAGATGTCATGAGTGTCTCAACAGCGACAAACGCTTGAAGACCAGACATGCCCTGATGATTCCGAAGGAGCAGTGTGGCATAAAGTAGGGCTAGATTTCATAGGACCATTAGAGGCAATGGTTCCGGAACATTGGTATGGCATAGTACTGCTAGACTACCTGTTGAAATGGGTAGAAGCAGAGTTTGTCCCCAACATCATCACAACCACTGTGATAGAGGTCCTCACATCCCCAAGGTCTCCCCGAAAGAATTAGTCAAAGACAATGGAGTACAGCTTGTGTCAAGGGAAATGGAGTTGTTCCTGCAAAAACACAACATAAATCAGAGGAAGGCCGCGCTGTGCCATCTCCAGGCAAATGGTCTAGTGGAGAGGGCCAATAGGTTCATCAAAGGAGCCATCCAGTTAGCGACCACATCGGGAAGGGATCCCCTCAAAACCATCAAGGAAGCGGTTGCTGCCCACAGATTAACCCCCTACGGCATCACCCAAATATCGCCGTTTCGTATGCTAATGGGGTAGAGAGCAGCATCCACGCTGGTACCACCATGGTTGGCCAGAGTAAGAGAAGATGACGAAATAGATATGGCTGTGATAGTGTGGAGGTTGGAAAGCAGCAAAGCGTGCATGAAGAGATGGAATGGTCGAAGAAGAATGACCCAAGACCGCAAAGTCAAGGAAGGCGATTGGATCAAAATACGTCTACCAAACAAGGACTAAATGACAGGTTTCAAATTCAGTCACCCAATAAAAGTTATCTATACAGTGACCAATCACGTCCGCATAGAGGACGTCCGCACGTGCAACATGGAGCGTGTGGCCATGTTCGAGAATCAGTGCAAGGCGGAAAGATCCCAAGAGGAATACACCCCTGACAAAAGCCCGTCAGACCTGCTGCAAGACAGCGAGAACCAGAAAGCACCACGAGAAAAATCACAGAGGCAGAGACAGGAAGAGAGGCATTCGAAACAACCCAAGAAACAAGTCAAACTCAGGACACCGGTGGTAGGAAGGAAGATCGTCTGAGAAGAGAGCACAGAAGAACGGTGAATTATGATGACTTTGTAATGGAATGAACTTCAATGTGTTATCAAAGGGAGGTGTGTTGGGACCTCGCGAGACACGCCCCACAGCAGTCTCGCGAGATTTGCAGCGAAATCTGGCGAGAGCCGGAAAAGCGCCCTCAGTGGCATTCTGAAGGCACCAAGCTACGGAGCAGCTCTGCTCCCGGCGCTCCTCCTTGAAAAGAGACTACAGACAGCATTTGGACTGATTTATGTGCTGGTTCTGCACTGCATGTTAATATGGTTCCTGGACAGTTACAGAACCACAGATTGTTAATAGTGTTGAAGCTGTTACAGCAATAAAAGCTGTTGAATCCGACTGGCTCATCCTCATCCTTTATACTACAGACGGCAACAGGCTTATCCTCTACTTCTGTATACCAATGCATCTATAAGAAGGTAGCTTAACAGCCAATGTGTGTTAGATCTGGGGCCCAGAGTCTCCCATGGTTTTGTTGGGACGACGGGGTGTGGGGGGCAGACTCTGGTAGTTCCTTGAGCTGTTGTGGCATTCCCCACCACAGAAACATTATTAATCCTGCATAAGACGTATTCAACAACTGTATTTAATGTAATTGTGCATGGTAGCTGCTCTCTGTAGCACATATTGTTGTGTTGTTGCCAGCTGATACTAATTGTGTGGATGATACATGTTTTAACGTGACTCAAAATTCTGGTCCTGTATTATAATTTCAAGACTAAGACCATTGACCTTGGTTATTATGTTAGTTTTCACATTACCTATCACTTTATACCACACTAACCCACACTCATCATTGGTTAGATGTTTTCAGATAACCTCACATAATCATACATAAATGGTTAATAGAAAGGCCACAGAGTGTCTCTCCACTCACACCTTAGCCGCAAAGAAAACGTGAAGTATAATGAAAACTATTCAAAAGCTGTCTCACTACTGAGATATAACATCTCCAACATTCCCTAAATGACAAACAAGGTAAATTTTGATAATAAAATAATAAAACAAAAAAAAACAGGAAAGGGGGTGGGAATGTGATACAAACAGAGAAACAAATGTTGCTATTAATAACAAATGTGTTGGTAGAAGTAAAAAGAATGATGATAACAATGAATCATTAGACACATATGAGATACAAAGAACTGATGTGCAGGAGGGGGAAGGACTTCTGCATTGCTGTAGCATTGCACCACACCAAAAGTGCTGAAACTCAAGGAGATCATATTATCCATGAGGCAAGCAGTTGCTTGGACACAGGATCTGCTATCGTAAGTGTCCAGACATCCAATAGGTATACCATCTTGGGAGAATAGACGGACCCACCCGATAAAATGCATACATCATGTATATCTTGTCCAATTAATACCACTAGTGTTCCAGTCCGCAATTACCTGTAAAGCCAGACTCTAATACTGTGATGCCACATGGATCAGCAATTACCAGGAGATGTGACAAGCCTCATGTTGAGACAAAGCAGAAGTGTTATTGTGACCATGAGGAAATCCTAATAGAATTGGATATATTGAATACGTTGATTTCTGCTTTAATAGAGGAAGTGTCACATATAGGGGAAAACCAAACGCACCATTTACCCAAGAGCGATGCAAAAGATAATAAAAGTGAATTGATAAACCCTGTAGGCAGCACTACTACTAAAAGATCCACACTTACCATTAGTAAAAGCAGGAATATTGTTGCAACTCAGCAATCAAAAGGGGATCCCTATCATCTCAAATAGCCACATCAACGTAAGGAGAGCAATTGTATCTTGAACCTATTTATTTGCACTGGGTCGAGTACAACTACCCCTACAAATACAACAATGAAATTGGGTCATACAAGTAGGCAGCCACAAAATAGACATATAATAGAAACCCAGAATTTGATTCTCCATGTAAATTCTCTATCTAACAAAAGCCACATGATTAGATATCAAGTGGTGAAATGGGAGAACCAGGTAGGAACATGGTATTTATGCATAATGTTCTGAAGTTTAGTCCCAAATCATGTGAGAGGGAATTGCTCTAACTAATAAATGAATCCATTGGATCAAAATGACTAGTGAATACCTCTCTATAATTTCAGAAGATATGTTCCGTTGCACCAGAATTACTATGCCACAAATTGAGGACAGGGATTATATTTGGATTGAGTTTAGGGACATTAGTTTGGCACAAGCAATAAAAGTCATAGGGCCTCATTACGAGTATGGAGGTAGCCATGCCGCTTTTAGCGGCATGGCTATGCCCATTCCGGGCACCAGGTCCGGGTCCCGCAAAAGGGACTTACCGGGACATTCCGACCTTGGGGGGCCCGGTAAATCCCTTTCACGGGACGCAGACCCGGTACATCCCCATTACCATTTGAGCCCCCATAGGGCTCAATGGGAATGGGGAGGATGCTAACAACGGGCCCGTTAATGACGGGCCCATTGTTAGCATCCTGGTCTGCTAGTGGGTCCTGCTAAGGACGCCTGGTCTGACCAGGCGTTTCAGAGCGGGACCCGCTGTAGACCTCGTAATAGGGCGGCACCGTTAATTCCTCGGCCGCCAGGGTCCTAATGAGGCCCATCGAGTTTAGATAACGCCCTGCCCCCATGGATCAAAAATACAGTCGAGTGCTTACCCGCAAGGAAGGATGTTTCGAGATCTTCCCCTTTCAGATTCTACACACAAAGAGATGATGGGCCTCATTACGACCCAGGCGGTAAGGGGTTTACGGCGCCGTAAACAGCGCCGACCCTTACCGCCTGAGTACGAGGTCCCTTAGCGCCATGGCGAATTTAACACCTGCTTTTAGCAGGTGTTAAAATCCATGGCGCTAAGGGACCATGGAGTTAATTATGCCACCGTAATTTACGGTGGCGTAATTAACGCCTTCCCCACTCCCATTATGCCCTATGGGGCAAAAATGGGAATGGGGAAGGGTAAATGGGGATTGGGGACTTACCGCCCCGCCAAGGTCCGAATGGGGCGGTAAGTCCGCCAACCACCATGGCGTAAACGTAGTTTACGCCATGGTGGTAAAGTCACGGCCCAGGCGGTAACTTACCGCCTGGGTCGTGATGAGGCCCGATGTCATGGTTGTATACTAATTGACATTTTAACAATTGACATCAAGAGAATTGACCTAATTTAGAAGGTCAATTATATATATGCAGGGGTAAACCGCCCGCATCCTCCCACCCAATCCAATACCCCCTGCAACCCTCCACCCAATCCCCTTATATTATTTACAATCCAAAACCAACCCCATACATATATAAAATAACTAAACTAATATAAAGGTCAATTGTGCAGAAGGTCAATTAGGACCACTTAAATTAGGTCAATTGTGCAAAAGGTCAATTGTAAAAGGTCAATTTTGGTAATATCGATATCATCCGTGCAAGGCCAAAAACAAGTGACCAGTTGCCACCTGAGCATAGACCCAGACTCCCCGTTCCTCAAATTAACAACAAAAACACCATGGTCACAGGCAAATATTTAGATATTGGGCCTCATCACGACTTGGGCGGTAACCCTTAAAATCAGCGGTAACGCTCTTAGCACCGATTTTAAGGGTCCGTCGGATCACGACTCCAAATACCGCCAGCGCAATAACAGCCGGCGCAAGGACAGCCAGCTGTACAAGCATCGGCCATAACAGCGCCAGGAACCATTCGCGCTAAAACATCATCAATCACGAGTCCGGCGTAAGCGCTATTAGCGCCAGAAAAGCTGGAGGTAACAGAACACAGGCCACAGCAATAAGGGCCCAGGTGGAAGCAATGCAAATCAGAGGCCTACAAAGGACCCACCCATGCACAACACACCCTCCCCAATGCCATTACACCAGCAGGAGCAGGGAGGGGACAGCAATGAGGGCCCAGGTGGAAGCAATGCAAATCAGAGGCCTACAAAGGACCCACCCATGCACAACACACCCTCCCCAACACCATGCTGCCATTTGGAGCCGGGAGCCTTGATGTCGACTCCTACCAGCTGCGTCTGGAGCTACAGAGGCCAGTCAACCAGGCCAGGTCCCTGGGAGTGCAGGGGGCAGTGGGGATGAGGAGAAGGAGGAGGAGAGCAGCAGCAGCAAGGCAGCCAGCCATCCCCAGGGTCAGGCCAACACCCTGGGCCCTAACTGATGGTCAGTTGGTGACAGAATATTGGCTGGACAGGGCAACCATCACCCAGTTGCTGGACACAATCCAGGGTGACATATGCAGCCGCATAGCCACCAGCACGGCAGTACCTCCCCTAGTGAAGCTCGTGTCTGTGCTTTAATTACTTGGGACTGGCAGCTACCAACATACCAATGCCATGCTGCATGGGATGGCCCAGTCCACATTCAGTGCCATGCTGGGACAGGTGCCTGATGCACTGTTGAATCACGTGAACGAACACATTGCATTTCCTGCCACACAGGCACAGGTGCACCAGTTAAGGGTCAATTCTATGCCATTGCCCAAGTCCCGAATGTAATAGCAGCCCTGGACTGCACACATGTGGCACTTGTACCACCCCAGGCACATGAGGCTGCCTACAGAAACCGTAAACAGTACCATTCCCTCAATGTGCAGATGACATGTGGCCCTGACCTCACCTTCAGCCACTGTTGTGGCCACTACCCAGGATCCACCCACGACTCCATGGTCCTACGCAACAGTACCCTGCCAGCGTACATGGAAAGGCACCGAGGCCAAAACACATGGCCACTGGGTGAGTACAAATGTATCCCACAAAGCATGTCAATCCACAACTGATGGTGCCTGTCACAGAATCCATCATTCCCAATAGTCAGCAGCATCACAGCAGCATACACATTCAAGCACCTTGCACGATGAACCTTGGACATGTCCTACACAGCAGAACACACCCATGCAGGATGTAAGACATGTGGTGGCAGAGTGACACATGGAATCCCCACCACAACAAAGCCTCCTGTGTGAGTAGCACCATGGCTCACAACACTGACACAGTCCAGATATCCCACCATGGCCATCCGACAGTAATGTAATTCCAAACCATGAGCTGGCACATCCACGAATGCTCCACACATAAGTAGGCCGAGTAATGACAATGCACATCCCACAGACACTGTCCCCAAAATGGCCATGGAAATGCATGGAGAACAGTACAGAATAGTGAAGAGCAGCAAATGCAACTGCAGCCAAATGGATTTGCAATGACACATGAGGCAGCCACTTCTGTCAAGCAGAAGTGATGGAAGGGCCCCATCATCCTGCGACAAGTGAATGAGTACTGTTACATACAGAAACATAGGCGTACCAAGAGGAGAGTACCCCATTGATTCAATGGTGCCCGTAGGACAGCACACTCCACAATGTTATAGGCCAGATGCCAATTATGGCAAAATCACACTGATGACAGGGCTCTGTACACCCACTGGACTTACCTTGTCCCCATACCAGCTTCCTCTCCCCTGCAGGTGATTCTGGATATCCCCAGTACATGTGGCTCATGACCCCTGTGCGTCACCCACACACGGCGGCGGAGTGGGCATACAACCTTGGCCTTGCCCGTACACGGATCTGCGTGGAGAGGGCGTTTGGACTGCTGAAGGCACGCTTCCGGTGCCTCGACCGCACAGGAGGGGCAAGGATTTATGCACCAGAAAAAGCTGGAAAAATTGTACTGACATGTGCCATGCTGCACAACATCTGTTGTCGCAGAAATGTGCCACTGCCCCCTGATGCACATGTGCAGCCACCTGATGATGGTAGTGAGGGCGATGAAGTCCCAGAAGGTGTTGCACTGGCACAAAGGGTTGGGCAGAGGGAAGGGAGGTTGGCCAGACAGGGATTGATTGATGGATTCCATTAGAAATAGATAATAGGTAAATTGTGAACATGTCACTTCAACATCAAATTGCATTTGTTACAATCGCTACTGTCCATGCATTGTGTTTTTTGTAACGTGATTTATTTTCCCTCCAACAATCCCCCCTCCCCCAGTGAACACCCAACAATCCCCCCTCCCCCCTGTGAACACCCAACAATCCCCCCTCCCCCCAGTGAACACCCAGCAATCCCCCCTCCCCACAGTGGGCACCCAACAATCCCCCCTCCCCCCAGTGTACAACCCCCAACTGTGCAGTTGCCTCATCATGCCAACAACAATGTTGCCATGCACCACTAGGATTGGCGCGGGTGCTTCCCTCTCCCAGGACCCTCCGGTGTGCGTGCCCTCAGGTGGCGCATGGACCGGCGCCTTGGAGATGGGTCTAGTGAACCCTCTGTGGGTGTTGTGGAAGTAGAGGGTATGGAAGCGCTGGCCATCATGTGTTGGCGCATGAGGTTATTGGCCTCACGTTGCTGTTCTGCCAGTGCTGACACTGCCTCCGTGAATTCGCATTCTCGTTGCCCAAAGCCTATCAGGGCAGCGGTGCCTTGTTGCACAACTTGCCGTGTGCGCGCATTGTCCCGCGCAATGTACCTGCACCCATGCCGGATGGATTTACTCACGGCTTTTATGTGCCAGCTCTGGACCCTTCCCATTCCTTCCACCCGGGCCTGTTTTGCCTCAATGATATCCAGCCGGCCCATGACTGCTGCCCAGTGAAAAAGGCCTCTCCTGGTGCGTCAGGTGGTGGACTGCGAATTGGGTGCTGTCGGTGGGGGGGCTGCATGGCAACATGCCACCAGACTGGACTAGGCTGCCTGGCTCAGATCGCTGTCCCTCTGGACTCCCATAGGACGGAGTGTCTACATCGGGCTACGGTGTGCTGCAGCAACGCACAGGCACATGGCGACTCCCTGCCTGGTGTCTGTCTGGGCTTCCATGGGGTGTTGACACCCCTTCTCCATCACTACTGCTTTGCGAGTGTTGTGCGGCGGCATGATGCCCACGTGGAGGTGTTGCTCCCACGTCGGGCTCCAGTTCAGGCCTCTCTCCCTCGGCATCGGGGCTGTGGATGGTGGCTTCTGGTGAGCTGCCGGTTGCCTCCCTGCGGCCATGTGGCTGCCGCTGCTGTCTGGCGGGGCTGTGTTGGGGTGAGGTGGATGTTCCCCTGTGTTGTCTCCCATGGGTGCGGCATCTTTGGGGGGTGCTGGTGCTGGTGGAGGCACGGTGTTGTGGGCGCATTGTCGGTGTGGCCTCATCGCCATCATCACCAGGCTGTTTGGATCGACGTGTGTCTGTGAGGTACATAGGGGGTGGTTTGAGTACAATGCTACATACATTTGTGTGATGCAGGTCATGCAAACAAGTGTGAATGAAGACAGTGACAATGACGCAGTCAACTTGCATTCCGTTCAGTCACCATGTGGTGCTTATTGTGGATGTGCATGGAGGTACACTGCATGGGAACGCGTGGCTGGGGTGGACTGCGCTCAGGCTTTTGTGGTTGTGTTGATGCACAGTACCATTCTACGTAGCTGTCCTATGGGTATGGGAGTCTATCCCCTGCCCCTGTCATTCATGCACTGCACGTACAGGGTCGTCTAGGCAGTACTACCGTTCTAGGGATGTGGCCCTCACTTACGGGTGTATGCAGTGCCTCAGACACATGTCTTCACTCTCATTCAGATGCATGTATTTGGGGATGGGACTCACCTGCCGTTGGATTTATGCCAGTCCCTGCCTCCGCTCCACCAATGCCCTCAATGGTTCCGACGTCGATGAGGCCCATCAATTTCTCCTCCTATGGTGTGAGGTCGGGTGGGGGGGGTGGTGGCCATCCTCCTGTGCCCCTGCTTGCACTCCTGTGCTGGGACAGGATGCCTCGCACTCGCACGCGCAGGTCATTCAGCCGCTTGCGGCAGTCCTCCCCATCCCGGGGCACGCGCCCCACTGCACTGACCCTTTGTGCGACAGATCTCCATATTTGGCCTCTGCGCTGGGCACTGGTTTTACGCTGCTATAGTTCATTATGGTACGTCAGTGCCTCCTCCACACGTACCTCAAGCTCCTGGTCACTGAACTTGGGTTTTCTGACCCTGTCCAGTGCAGACTTGCCCCTAGTGCGCTCTTGACTCATTTTCAGGGTTCAGATCGCGTGGATGGCTTCCAGTGGCTGTGATATCCAACAGATTGTGATTTCCAAGATGGCCGCCGCTTTATTTCCCGTTCCGGCGGTGACACGTTTCCCACGCGCTATAAGCGTGCGCTTATAGCGCACGCTATGAGCGCAAGGTGGCGGTAGCGCACGGTGCGCCGGATTTAAGGGTTCGCCCCTTGGACCGGGGCGCGTGGACAATAACTCGCCGGGTGCCTTGGCGTTAGCGCTATTATATCCGCCACATTTACCGCCCAAATCGTGATGAGGCCCATTGAATCCCTGGTCTGACTAAATGAAAATGCCATTCAGGGCTCTGAGACTTCATCAATTAGTGATATATCCACTAGGAACCACAGGAATAATAATGCCATAAGATTATTGGCATGGAATATAGCCCATTTGAAGAAAAACATCCACAACACTGGTTGATGTGATTTCATTAGAGAACATCATGTAATTTGTTTGCAGAAAAGTGGGGTGGTTGAGGAGTGTCATCTGCAAGGATATTCCTCCTTCTAGATCCTGCACTGAAGGCCCAAAAGGTCGACCTAATATCGAGGCTGTGGAGATGGCTCTAATGACATACAAGAGCTACCTATAGGCAAGGACTCGGAATGTTTTACCATCATATTCAATATCTATAAACAATGCAACACGATGGATGCTGTAGTATTGGTGCAGAAGCATATCACTTATGTTAGAAGAAAAATCCACAGAGAGACTTGTGTCCTATTGGCAAGGGATTTCAATTCAAAATGTTAACCCAATGAGATTTACTGTGGCCTATTAGACAATGCAGATTTTGCATGAGGCAATCCCGAACTGGATGCATGCAAAAAAAAAAACAAAAAAAACATGCGTTTCCTTTTGAGGTGGTGCACATTTCATATAGTCTTGAGTTCAGGTCTTGTGATGGGAGAGTAGTCTTGATTTCATGGCCTGTAATGGGAGAGTAAAAGATGATCTGCTAGCCCGGCCCACCTTTGCAGCTAGGAATATGAAGGCACACATTGACTACTGGCTAATAAAAATTTAGCATTAGAGATTGGCCACTAACATCATCATTCCAGGTCCTGGATCGAACTGAGAGTTATCACCTGAACCTATTAATTAAATTATGTAGTGAGGGTTGGCTTTCAACGACCCATTCCAAGATCGGTACAAATACTGACTTAACGTTCGCTGGCATATGAAACACAGAATTCACTGGGAAAATCTAGAGGTGAGTAATGCATTATCCGAGATAAACCCCTGCTCCTGCTTTCCCATATTCACTCTGGCCGGCCTCCCTTGGCCTTGTGCCCGCACCTACCTGCTAGGCAAGAAACCTTGGGGACATGTTTTACTTTACTCTCTCCTTCTCATCTCACATTGTGGACATCTCTAAAAAGTCTATCAGCTACACCTCCTCAGAGGTACTCTACCGTTTATCACTTTCCCCCAGTGACTCACTGTCTCCAAAGCCCTGGTTCTTGCTAGGCTGGAATATTGCAACAGCTTCTTCCTCAACCTCCCTTCTTCTGCCCTGCACCCTCTGCAACTCATCCAGAACAGAACCAGGAGACTTATCCTTGACCTCAAGCCCAGGCATCTCTTTGGTGCTGAAATCCCTTCACTGGCTCCGCGTGGCTGCAAGGATAAAGTTCAAGACCCTCTGCATTGTTCACAATGCTTTCTGGGCCTGGGACCTACCTACCTGCAATGCTGCCTACCCAAAAAATCTCCCTCGCGAGCCCTCTGATCTTCTACCTCAAACCTTCTGCAAGTGAGCCGGTTCTCCAAGCAGAGATGTGAAGGAAGATCCTTATACTCAGAAGGTGCCTCCACCTGAAATAGCCTCCCTGCCACGCTCCGTCTTGAGCCTGATCTTCTTAAGTTCTTGAAACTCTTCCTTCTCTCTCACTCTACCCTGCTAACCTATTTCTCTGCTCTTCCCTTTCTCCCAGCTCTTCCTTACAGCTTGCTGACTGGCCCCCTGGTGTACCTCAGAGTCTCACAGGTGCCTGGCACCCCCGCCAATCCTCTTTTGCACTTGCCTCAGGGCCCTACTCTCCACCCACACTCACTGCACTTTAGAAATAACCCAAGAGTGTGGCTCTCTATGCACTAACCCCAGTCTCCACCGACCGCGTGCACTTTGACCTCCCCTCACTGTGACCATCTGTGCACTTGCATGATCGGTACGCACCATACCTGAAGTTCGTCTGTCTGCTCTCCCTTGTCTTCACCCCTTAATTGCATTGGTAAAACTGCAGAATCACTGTCAGGCTTATTTACTGTACCTCAAAATGTTAAATGTATTTTACGCACTTACTCTGCCTGTGCAGACTATTATCGTCTCAGAATTTCAAGGGCTCTGAGCGGCTGTTGTTTTGCTCCCTGTTCCCACCCTCCTTGAGGAAACACTGCCTGTGTATAGGTGCTTTATAAATAAACAATACATGCCATAATATACCATACCATACCATACCATAATAGCGGTTGCAAATCCCCTCGTAACAAGGGACAAAAAGCCTGTGAGTACTAACACTTTCAGGCATTTGAAATGGTTCAACAAGGAATGTACAGAAGCAAAGATGCACTTATTTTAGAACTTACGATCCCTCAAGGAGCTAACAGAGGGAAGTTGTGTATATTAAGGCAACAGTACACATTTGTGACTTCTAAGACCAAAAAAGGACTTCCAACATGGGGAAATTTCTGGAATTGATGGATGCCACTTTAACCTTGGCAATGAGGGTAATGGGACCATAATACATGGAAACATCAGTGTAGATACCTGGCATAGACATTTCTCAAAACTATATATTGAACATACAACCACTTTCTTGAGATATCCAAATTTAAGAGATAAAGATAGAACTATGGGGCACAAAGAATACACACAGGGGGTAATTCATAGAATTCGGCGCACAAGTGGCGCATGCGGCTGGCGCACAGAGTGCGCGTGCGGCAGTCTGCGCCAGCCATATGCGCCAAAACCCATTTAGTCAAACAGCGTATTCATGGATGAATACATCCATAAGCAGCCGTGGCGCAAAGTGTATTTTGGGGGTGTGCGGGGAGTTTTAAATGCGATTTCGCTAGTGCCAGCGGGGTATGTGTATTTCGGGGATGCGCGTGGAGTTTAACACGCGATAGGCCTTGCGCGAGCAGGCTATGTGTATTTCGGAGGTGCGCAGGGAGTTTTACATGCAATTTGGTATTGTGGGCCCTCCTGGGTGTGCTCTTTCCCACCGCCCCATGCCCTGCAGGCAGCCCACACCACAGGGGACTACCCTACCCCCCTGATCATGCCCTGTAGGCAGGCCACGCCACAGGGGACTACCCTACACCCCTGACCATGCCCTGTAGGCAGCCCACACTGCAGGGAACTACCTTACACGCCTGACCATGCCCTGTAGTCAGGCCACACCACAGGGGACTACCCTAAACCCCTGACCATGCCCTGTAGGCAGCCCACATGGCACCATGCATTTGTGAGCCCTGACTCATGTCCCCAACCCACCATTGACAGGCACTTGCCAGCAGGCCCCGACTCATGCAACCCACCCACCCACTATTGAAGGGCGCACCACCCATGCTCCCCACCCACCCACCATTGACGGGCACCTGCCAGGAGGCCCCAATATGTGGCCCACCAAACGCCATGTTCAAACAAAAAAGATCCATGGGCCTAATGCCTACACAAATCCATCCTCCCCCCAGTACAAGCACACAAGCATCCCCTTTCCCCACTCCCAAATTACCCATGCCATGAGAGCCTCAAAAGAACCACCATGGCCATGCATAAATGTACAACAGAGCCACACAGTGGCAACACATTACTGAGGCAATGCTCATTGAGACATGCACAAAACCAATGAGAGTACACAACACCAATAATGAAGAAATATGAATTGTATTAAAATACGTAATGAAAAAACAAAGAAATATCAAACTTGTAAATTAAGAAATGATTGAATCCAAAAAAGAAAAATCCAATGTAAAACAAAAATCCACAAGAGGAAAAAAGGGAAGTGGTCCATTTCAAATGTCCAAATAAAGTACATGAACAAATTTTAAAAAACCCATTGATCCATGGGATGACAAAATAACTAAAGTATGTACAAGTCTGTGAAAGTCCGAAGGGTCCATGATGCCCAAACAAAATGAAACCTACCAAAAATCCTATAAAAATAACTATGTACATAAAGTGAAGCAAAGTCCATGGACTCCAAAATAAAGAAAAAACAAAGGAAACCTAAACCTAAAGAACAAAGGCGGTGGGCAAGTCCAACGGCTCAGTTGTTGATTTCCCGGGCCAGGGCATCATCAAACTCCTCTTCAACATCCTGGAGGCGGGCCTCTTCCCTGGCCCTGAGGTCTCGCAGGGATGCAACCATGTCCTCCTCCAACTCCCTGCAAGTTGCCTCGAGGCACTCAGCCCGCCTCAACGCCCTGCGCATGGAGTTCTCTGCCCTGACCATAGTGAGCCGTGCCTCTTCCGCCCGCCGACGCTCCGCATCTATTTGCCGGCCCAACCGCTGCCACACGGCAGACACTCCCAATCCAGGGTCCTCCTGCCCTCTGGCCGATGCCTGCCCCTGTGATGTCGAAGGCCCCGAGACATCATCGCTCCCACCTTGAGCCTGCTGCTGCCGTACATGTGCCCTGCCTGTCGATGCCTGCACGTCCTCCTCCTGCTGGAGTCCAGTTGTTGGGGTGGCCACCCCTGCTGGACCTCCGACTCCCGACTGTGGCAGGGATGTGTCCTCCACCAGCCTGGCTGCTGGGTCAGGGGCAGCTCCACAGAGTTCCCAGGTGATACGTGGGCAGGAAGATGGCACGGAGGACGACTGGCGCATAGGGGGTTCAATTGAGGAGGGGGTCGGTAGAAGGTCCAGTACACGGAGGAACCCAGCACTGGTGACCCGTCCTAGTATGTCGACACGGTCAACGAGGCATCCGAAATAACGTGCATTATCCACACGGGAGCCCTGCACGTCATCCCGAATGCCACGATGACGCAACGCCACCCCAGCCAGGGCAGGCTCAACACGGTCCCGGATTGCCACGTCCGCAGGGAGAGGAATGCCAGTTGTTGTGTGCGCATCCCCTCCCTGAAAACCGGTCTGGACGAAGGCATCCCTGCTGGTGCCAGATGATGCAGTCACAGGATCGGGGACAGGATTACACACAGGTACCTCCTTGGCTGCCTGTGCTGCCTCCTGTCCCTCCCCTGGCCTTCCACAGCCTCCTCCTCAACCAAACCCCCCAACAACCTGGATGACTCCGTGCCATCTTCCTCCATAAGCCCCTGTGGGGTCTCAGCTGCCCCTTCTGCTGCCAAGGAACCCAACTCCAACCTCCGCCTCTTGGACCTACCCTTGGCAGCTGCGGCTGCGGACGCAGCAACAGACTCCTCACTCCCAGAAGAGATGACAACATGGGAGGGGAGCTGGGCCTTGCATCTCCGGCTGGCGGTGGTATCCCTGCCGCTGTGCTCCACAGCACCGTCTCTGCCCTCTTCATCAGTTGACACTGCAGACAGGGAGAGACAGAACACAGGCATCAGGGCACTGTACAATGGTCTGATACACACATGACAGTTACACATGAGTGTCAATCTTAAACTTCACAGATGGCATCACACTCCTCAACACACATATCATTTGAACCCACACACATGTACAAATTAACAGGAATGAAGCAGCAGGAAGCACCATCCATACACATACAACAACATGAGCATCCGAAGGTCAGCCGGACGTCACATGCAACACGGGGAGTGCCGAACACATGCACAGACGCCACCAGACATACATGCATCTGTACATCTCCACCACCTGTCACAGTGAAATCATCGGCAACTATGTCACATCTGCCAATCAGCCTCCTACATGTCGGTGTCACATGCATCGATGGTGTATCACAGTGGCACACATGTCAAATACACACACACGCGCATGTACACCGTGCACGTACATGAAGGTGGAACCAGCATCCATGTGTCACACCCCAACCATGCCATAGTATACATAAACAGAAATGTAAACATGTGTGCACCCACACATGCATTTGGGCATCATGCATTTGAACACATACACCATTGATGTGCCTCACACATGACTGGACTCACATGCGGCAGGCTCATGTCCCTGTACATACACCTTTCAAGATATATGTCCAACCTGCAAACTCCTGGCACACCTCAACATGCACTGCGTCCAATCAGTACGCATGGACACTTACCGGTCGACTCTGGACAGGTCTACCTCTGAAGGACCTGGAGGTGGAGCGCTGGGTGTATACGTTCCAGGACTCTCATCTGGATGTTGGTAAGGCGGTCCTGGACCTGAAGTCCTCCCAGCGCTTCTGGACGTGTTGCATGTCATGGGCTGCCACCCCCTCCACGTTGATGGCAGCCACGATGTCCTTCCAGATCCTCTTCCGTCCTTCATTGTCGGTGCGTGATCTTCCGAAGAGGGCATCATAATGCACCAGGACTTGCTCCACCAGGATACCAACTTCTGCGGCACTGAAGCTGGTAGCCCTCTGCCTCTCTTGCTGGGGGTTGCCAGTGGTCTGCGATGGTGTTTCCCCCTGACATGGCAACCCCTGAGGCAGGTGTGGGTGTGCAACTGGGTCCTGGTGCTGGGCTGTGGAGAGATGGAACTTCAGTTGGGAGTCTTCTGTTCCAGCAGGGGTGGTCACAGCAACTGTACCCCTGCAGATGGCTGATGTGCAGGCACCAAATAGCAGGGCACATGGTCAGCAGGCAGGCAGGCAGGCAGCAGCATATTGCAAGTGGGAGCGGGCCCAGGGCTCTGAGGGGGCAGGAAAATGTCCTTCTGGGCAGGAGCGTGGTCTTCTGTGTGTTGTCGCGTGCGCAGCTTGATACGGAGTGAATTGGCACGTGAAAAAATAGCACATCAGCCTGTAATTCGAGGAAAGGCCATTAGCGCATAAGCGCATCTGTGCATAACACGCGCGGGCGTTTCCCTCGTGACGGGTGCATAGTGAATCAGCGCATGAAAAAACAACACGTCCGCGTGTTAATGCGTGTAATTCAAGGAAAGGGCCTAAGCGCGTAAGTGAAGTGACGCACACGGGCGTTTCCCTCAGCATGTGTTAAAGGTGAGCGGGGCCAGCAGTTCGCTGTACATGCCTTTCGTGGAGACCGACGTGTGTGTTGCTACTTCGTGTTGTTTCGCGCACCATCACAACTTCACAGCAGATCAAGGACGTATCTCTTTTTTTGACGGGGGTATTGGCTACGTGTGTTTTTCATTATCACGCCAGTCTGACGGTGAGTCGCACATGCTATTTTTCCGACTGCGGGTGCCCCTGTGTATCGTGTACCCATTTTTGAGATCATAGTAGCCTGTACGTGTTTTTCGTGTCCCTGGGTGCCACCGCGTACTGCGGGAGGTTCATTCCACACGTGGGCTACCGGGGGTTGCGTGCACGGTTTTACTGCAGTTTTGGGGTGCCTGAGCGTTGCGTGACCCGTCACTTTATCACCGGGGTCATATACAGCTTTGCAGGTGCACAGGGGTGCTGTTAACATCTTGTATCCCACTCCCTTCACTTCAATTGCCCAGGACAATTGTCGTGTACACCTCCCATTGGCACTACTCCATCTGTGCCGGCACTACTTCATCTGTGCCATGGCTGGGAGGCCACGAAAGGTGAGGGGTGCCTCAGCTGGACATACTCCACGTGGCGGGCGTGGTCAGGGACGTGGCCGGGATGACCAGGTAGTAGGGGGACTCCAGGGTGTCCAGGGTGGCCGCAGAGGGGGAAGAGGCAGGGGTGCGCCAGTTTGGCACGATGTTGTGCCACATGTTGGTGCAGTCATGCCACCACCCCCTGTGGTTACGGGAGATGCAGCTCTTGCATCTGGCACTGGCACCCATGTGACCCGGCAGTCCATTTCATCGACTGCCACTGGCCCAAGGGTAGTGGTAGCTGCAGGTGCAGCGGTGGACACCACCACCCAGGCTCAGGGTTGGCCAGTGCATGCTGCGTTGGCACCGGAAGAGTCCCTGGATGATTTCCAGGAGTTCAGGAGCAGAGGGTAAGTGCACGCAGGGCTGCCCTGACCGAGGCACATGTCCCTGGGGCAGCAGTGTCATCTGCTGCCCCGCCTGTGAGTCTACCATCCAGGACAGTCCAGTCAGTGACCTTAACCAAGCAGATGTTGCACCCATCAGCCGCCGACGCAAGTCAGGGCTTCCATTCTTGTTCCACCTGCCACTCCCTTGGTTCAATCCACCAGCGCCACTGCCCATACTGATCAGGGCGGCATTTGCCAGTCAGGGTCCGGACCACAGTCCAAGCAGAGGAAGGTTGCACCTGCAGTAGAGGCTGGGACCACAGACACAGCTCTGGCCTCCGGCACGTCGAGGAAGAAGCCTTTCTGCAAGCAGGAGCTGGACTTCCTTGTGGACTACGTGCGGGACCACAACCGTGATATGCTAGTGGGGCCGAATTGTCACACTACGGCTGCCCATCGTATGTCCCACTGGAAGCAAGTTGCGGATTGTGTGAGTGCATTCGGACATGAGGTGTGCACAGCTCAAGAGTGCAAAAAGCGTTGGGATGACCTGCGACGCAGTGCTAAGGCGAAGCATGCCTCTAATTATGCCGTGAATGGGTTGACTGGCGGTGGGTCACCAGCTCAGGAGGAAGACCTCACTTCGCATGAGTCAGTCGTTGCGGTGTTCATACTGGCAGATTTGGTCGAAGGAGTGGGAGAGATGCAGAACTTAAATGCCCCGTCCAGTGAGTGTTGTCGCGTGTTTGTCCAGACCATGTGTGTTTTGCTTGTGTGATGTGTTGTGTTTGACTGCCACATGTCATGTGTACACGGTTCTCATGTGCGTGTCATGCAATGCTTCACTGATGCATGCCTGCTGTGCAGCATGCTGGACATGTAGAGCAGACCGGGGCTGTCCTCATCACCACACTTGCACCTGTTAGGGGGAATTCTCATTAAATGGCTAATTTCCCTTACCTAGTGAGTCCCCCAGCAGCTTTGCTGTATTTTCTGGAGTTATTTCTTTTACTTGGTAAGAGTGCGAGCTTTCCACCCACTCTTACCCATGTTTGCCATGTGTGTTTCCTCTGTTTTTGTGATTGTGGACTCTGGAGTACACCACTTCAGTAGCCCCCTTCTTTTGTGTGTTACACAGCACCTTCAGTGCAGTAGCACAGGGTTGTCTTTTTAGACTTCCCCCCGACTCCATTTCTGGGGCTGACTACTGTCCCCCAGAAAAGGGTAAAGTTACCATTAACTTTACTTAGTCATTTAACCACAGATCCAGTACACCCCATCTTACATGGAGTACTGGAAGGGGTTAATCCTTAGCCCTTTTTATCTGTACCTCCTAGAGCATTGTTTCGCTCTTTGAACATTTAGACTGGTGGCAGTGGTATCTACCCTAACTTTTCTACCGCGATTATACTATATAAACGTGGTGTGTTTTAGGCTATTGTATTAGCCTCGAACTTAAACCCGCTTGACCAAATCCTTTTTCTTTTGGCTCCGGTCGAGTTTATTCACCATTTCTTTTTGTTAAAGTCCTTCTTATGTTTTACTTTGTACGGCAAATCAGGTTTGCCTTCTTTGTTCACTGTCTTTTGGTGGGCTTCTGCCAAGAAGCCCTCCTCTAGGCGCCTGGGTGTCTAGGTGGGCTGAATGTGAGGGAGGGGTGTAGTCACCCCCTGCACAGGGTATCCCAGGAAACCCAAGTCGCACTTTGCCACGATTGGCTGAGGTGGTTGTCCGGGCTGGACAACCCCCCTGCTGTGTGATTGACAGCCAGGCTGTGTGAATGGGGGATTTTCGCATAAAAGGCAGGTCTCTTGGGCTGGAAGTCAGAGAGTCGCCACTGGAACTACAAGGAACCAAAGAGAAGCGGAGGAGAGGTTGACTGGTGCAACTATCCCCTACCAGTGAAGCCCTGCTGCAGTCCTGAGCTATCTACCCTTCAACGACTAAGAGAAGATCCAGTCTGGAGTCTTCTTCCCTTGAGCCTGGTGGGGATAACCAGCTTATCTTCTACAGCCAGAGGATTTCCTTCATGGTCGAAATCGCTGCACACTGCTGTAGTGGTCCGGATAGCCACCTGAAGACCCTCTCCTGTTTTTAAGGAGCGCACCTTTTATTCATCGTCGCTGCTGCCGGCTTCATCCGTGTGTGGTGCGGACCCCCTCATCGTCCTTCTTCGTGTCGAAGCTCCAGGAATCGTGTGTCTGCAGGGAACTACCTGGAGCAACTGCCGTGGCACCAGCTTCATCTTTTGAGAAAGGTACTGTGTCCTGCTGGGGGAATTTGGGTGAATCCCTATTTCTTTTCCTTAAGGCTTGTCCTTATTTTCCCTCCTTCTTATAACTTTTGCTTCCGAACATTGAACATATCAAAGTACTCTTGGCTACGTTGAATCGTGAACCGTCCGACTGTGTGATCTTCGACAACAGGAACCCGGTTCCACTTGACACTGGCTCCGGCCCTTTCACTCTAGAATTCCTGTCTATGAGTGTTCTTCGATGCTATCTGCCTGTTATATTACCTGTGATTTTTGCCCCCAACTCTCTCTGGGTATCTCAGGTGCTAAGTGTGTTTTTGCCCCGGTAACATTTCTTGCCGCAGATATGCGTTTATCTAATAAGATCGAACTGTCAAAAAGTGATCGCAATTGTATTCACGGTAACGTTACTTGTTTCATAACACCGGTCCCCTCAAACACAGGGTACTTACCTTGAGTCATACCGTACTAAGTGAATTGGTTTGTTGTAGTGTATTTTATGTGTGGTTTTGAATTTAATAGAAGTGTCGTGTTTATAACAAACAGTTTAAAAATAAATGTACTTATATTTTTCTACCTGAAACCTTGAGTCAGTGTTTGCTTGAGTCACAGTAATTGTGGTCCCTTTGTGTAATCTCTGCTACTGCTCATATACTCTTGAGATAAGCCTGGCTGCTCCGCTAATGCTACCACTTTATCATAGTAGCACAGGCTTGTACCAAAGGTAAAACTTGTATTGCCACCTGTAGATTTTAATTGTGTGTAGTGGTCTATAAGTGCACTGCACAGGATTCTGCCTAACAGCCCCCTACTCACATGCTACTCACCCGGCTGCCCCTCCGGTCCATGTTCCAGCTCACTGGCCCTTCTGCATGTAGCTTTGGGTGTCTTTCTTCTCAGCACTGGGACTATGTCATAGCATGACTGACGTGCATGTGTGTTCTGCCTGCATGAGGGTACTCCACGTAGGCATGCTCCCTTGCCCCTCCACCCCCCTGCACCCCAATTTCACCATGGCACTGGTGTGTATCATGTTGGAGTACTGCAATGGCCTTTTCAAGGTTCCTGTGTACATGCACACTTCCCCCAGCCAACCTGCCAGACACATACAGTGGGGTAAATCCTTTGTCCTTGATGCAGGGTGTCTCACTTGGACTGTGCAGATGGCAGATGCTCCGCAGGGACATGAGTGCCCATTCATGCTCCATGTGCATTCCATGCATGCCCCTATGCATCCTTGACTGGATGATCATTGTAGTACGTGTCCAGGATTACATACATTTCATGGCATTTGATCATCCATTCCAATCCCACTCTGTCTCAGTCCTGCATCATACACATGTTTAGGGTGTCACAGTCTGTGTGGGGCACAGGCCTCCCCCTGTTTCAGGCCCCCTGACTCTGTTCAACTGGTGTAGTGGCTTCTGCACACATGGGTGTACTACTGAGAGTTCATCATGTGTCCTGCTTACTGTCCCATTATCATCTGCTGTGTTGTCAGTTGACTCAGATGATGCAATTGATGCTAGTCAACACTGTCTTCCAATACACAGGTCTCTGGTCACCCTTTCGCTGCCATGCAATGCCTCCCTGCATTTTCACTTGGGGGGGTTGCTTGCAGCCATGCAGCCCATTGCATGCACATTGCACGTGATGCCTGACTTTGCCCTTACACTGCCTTCACGTTTATTGATAGATATCATAATGTACTAGTTCATGTAGATAGTGGGTAACGTACACATGTTCTGCACTGCATCAACCCACTTCTGAGCCGTGTTACACCGTTCCACATGCCTACTCACTGATGCAATGTCAAAGTGACCTGGCATGTATGGTCAGATTTTCATCCCTTCTCTGTCATGAATGCCATGGGCACAGGTGCATCCTGTGACACATGTACTCAGTAATGGAACTCCCTAGTGGTTGTTTAGCAAAGTTGATTGGTCAATCTGCGGCCTATACCAACTGGAATAGGGCGCAGATTGAATGTAGCCTGCCAATCGGGTTGTAATGACTGTGGAGCTGCCTTCACGTGTGTATGTGTACACTTCTACATACTTCAAAGCAAGCAGCGTTGTAGCTGCTTGCTTTGCTGTATTGGATGCTTTTCATGTTCACAATACAGGTGTATGGGGGAAGGGGTGTTTTTAAACGCTTTCACATGTACATATGCAAGCAGCTTCAACGTTGTTTAGTGCAACATTGGGACTACTCACTTATGTGTTCATTTACACATGTGTCTTCTGCAGCTTTTTTGTTGACTGACTAATATATAGTTGATTGACGTTCATGCTGGTGAGATTTCTGCATTGTGCACGTTATGTTCAACTGGCATAATCCTGAAGGTGCACGGTAGTGCAGTATGTGTACGCCCAGGCCCACTTAGCTAATATGGTGGTGCCTGTCCGTGCAGATTTTACACAAGGAATGATGGAATAGGGCACATTCATAGCACAATGTGCTCAATCAGGCCCTGAGGGGTGTTGTGGAGGCTTCATGTCCTGCAGCTCGAGCCGTACTGGGCGTTATGGTTCCTCATGCCTGGTTGCAGGCTCATGCTTTGCTTGGGACATTCACTATATCTACATGGCCCATGCCACCTGGTACGGGCCGAGCTGCAGATGGATGGAGCTATTTTGGTGATGATGATTTAGTGATGCATGTGTACATGCATATTACGTGTGTCATTGTGTGTTTAGATTCACTTGCAGCAGTTGTCAATTTGCAGTTCAGACATGCTTATGTTATGTGCCATGTCTTTGTTGCCATCTGTCTTTTCTGCCTGTGACATGTGCCTGACCGAGGTGGTGTCTGATGGAGTTCATATAGTACTTTTTGTACTTGTGTAGGCTTTGCTATTCATACACCTTCCATTTCTGCTTTTGGGATGTCTTTGCCACTGGATGCATGCAAGGTTCTCATTTGTGTCTGACATGTCTGCTTCATGTGTTGGCTATCAATGTGATGTCTATGTGTGTGTGGATTATGTGCTTCTGACATGTGTACTCATGTTTGTTTTTTCCCCCTTTTCAGATGATGACTCAATGGAGCCAGAGGATGTTGTTGTCATGCTAGGCAGAGGGTTGCTATCAGACCAGCACCCAAGCACAAGTGGGGGTCGTGGGGTGGTAGACCATGAGAGCCCACTTGTGTTCCAGACCATCGTGTCTGGGGCTGGCAATGAGTCTAGCCCGGATGATCACTCTGACGACAATGTTGAGTTGGATGTGTGTCGGGTCCATTTGTCAAGGGTGAGTGATTCTTATGTGGACGCTCCTCTGTCTGTGACACCTGCACTGAGGGGCCAGACAGTGGTGGCACCTCCGTCTGTGGTGGATCAGGACGCAGGGTCACACTCCACAACAGTTGCTGATGTGCCTGGGGCATCACGTCAATGGAGGAATGTAGTCCTGCAGCCGCGGGCGGTGCCAACCCAACAAGGACGGCGGCTCCATGGGCCCCGCAGGTGTCAAGCCCAGCAAGGCGGTGGTTGCACACCACCGGGGTATACTGAGTGGGAGAAAACCATGGTTGCCAATTCCGAACAACAGGAGGCAGCAATTGTTAATATTGCTCAGAGCATGGAGCGTTGGGCCCAATCTGTGCTCCCCCCTGCTAGGCAGGTGGATCTCCAGCAGCAGGCGGCACAGTCCACGGTCCTCTCGCTCAGGCTGGGCATGGCGGCCTCAGACAGGGCACGCCGGGCTGAAATGGTGTCTTTGCGTCAAGCAGAGGCACACATGGAGGCCATGAGGGTTGACTATGAATCCCTCAGATCTACTCTGGGTGTGCTCTTGATGTCCCAGAGGCAGCGGTCAGATGACAGGTTAGAGCAGCTTAAGAATACCATCTTGGCTGAGCTCGTGCTTGCCGGGAGGTGTATCAGTTGTCCATCCAGGCCATGCAGGAAGAACTCTGTGTTACACGTGTTACCTTGCAAGAGGAAGCACACGTATCATGCAAGGTTCTGCATGCTGACCTACGTGTCATCGCCGCACAGAACCAGGCTCACCCGTCCCACAGACTTGCTGCTGACGAGGGGCAAGCTGTGCATAGATGTGGTCAGGGTACTGTGCCACGTCAACCTTTTGAGCCAGAGGGTGACTCGGATGACGACTTATCACCCACACAGGTCGGGCTGTGCAGGCGTTGAGCCCATGGAGTTTTTTTTTTTATCTCAACATCATCGCATGTGGGTGTTGAGGTGCACGCTGTACCTCCTCCCTCCTGGGTGCCTTCCCCCGAGGTCGTATACGGCCATTTTTGATTTTTATAGTTAGTTTAATTAGTTAATATCCTTTTTTATAGTTAGTTTAATTAGTTAATATCATTTTTATAGTTAGTTTAATTAGTTAATATAGTTTAAAATTGCTCGTCTATTGTGCATTCATGTGACGGTGTGGTGCTTTGTGGCTTTTGAAAGCATCCACTGTCTGTTCCAGCTGGGCCCTTCAAGCTTGTCTCAAGTATGTGTTTGCAGCTTGGGGACTTGACTCACATATGCTACTCCTGCTTCCCCTATCCATGGCCTTGCAAGGATGGTTTGGTGTTACAACCATTTACACAAGGGCATTGGACTTTCGTCATATCTGTGGCCTGTCTGCTGCTGTACTACTTGTGTTAACACTCCTAGTGGGGATAATGTAGGTTTTCTCCACGGCATGTGTGCAATCAATTTTGGTGAGTACATAATTGATATGTACATTTATTGATGTTGATTGTGATGTGTGTTCTTTTCTTGCCTGTATATTTGCTTGATGCACTTCATGCTGTAGACAGTAGCCTGCACCTTTGGGTGTCAAAGACACACTGATGGTGTGGAGCTCCAGGCAAGGTGAGCAGCACGAGGGGCCCACCCCAGCCGAACTTCCTCCAGGCCCCTTGCAGGAACAAATGCCAAGTAGCTTTACAAGTTGTCAGGGGCACACGCAGGGGGCTGTCGCCCATATCCTCGGGTCCCCCCTGCTCCATAGAAGCTGAGTTGTTAGTGCAGTAGCTTTCCTAGCCAGAAACTAATACAGCGCACGGGGGCACACAGCAACGCACAGACACGAGTGCTGTGCATATCATTTGCATATGCAAATTGCCACGTGCACTACCTATTGAAATACGCGGCTGGCAGAACACGACTTGTACTGAAGTGGCACCTCGCCAAACTCGTCTAGCAGATCACCCAAGGACCATTCTATCATGTGTGATTCTGTACACATTGGTTTTCCATTTACAGCGGGGCCATGTGCGGCTGCCTTACTGCATTGACAGTGTATGACCCATCATGGGGCCAAGCAAAAGTATACGAACAAAGCAGCAGACAAGAGTGTTTGTGGAGAAGTCACTTAGTTTGAGGCATGAATGGTGTTGTGTGTGTGGTGAAAACACACACAGAGTAGTAACTCACCCTCTCTTTGCAGCATTGAACTGCTTCTGTTACCGGACCTGAGAGTGTGCAGGCAGGAGGCCAGCACTAACTCCAGAGATAAGTCTCTCTTTGGCTTGCATTTGACCCATTTTGTACAATGTGCATGAAGAACATGGCTTATCTGATTGAGTATGTGTTATTATCAATAGTTGTATTTTGTATTTTGCTTTCCCTTGCCCATCCAACTCCCCTCTCCTGCCCCTCTTTCCGGTTATCCTGAATACCAATGGCTGTCCAAACAACGAATCCCTGACCCTCTTTCCTCGCCGTGGCCTCGGAGGCCTGTGTAAGTTTTACCTTGCAGGCGCCCAGACGCGGAGGGGGTGGTTAGTTCGTGCCACTCCGGCGTCTGGAGACCAGAGCTGTGACACTACCCATCAGTTGTTGCAACCTCATTGTATATTGCATAGTGAAAATGCTACCCATCCTGTTGAACCATTGTTGAACTGTGCTACCTTTGTTGTTCTATCATTCTGCTTGGACGTGTGCTTGGACATTTCAGCGACTTCAAATCATCTACTGGAGACTCTTCCAGGGTTTTCTGGTGGCTACAGGCTTTTTCCCTGGTTTGGGTGTTTGGCTCCTTGAAGTTCTCTGCGATTTGGTATTTTTACCAGTCAAGGTGGCCTCTGAGGGGGCTGGACCCTATTTACGTGCAAGGTAGAACATGGAAACCAAGGGGTAGGGGGATCCTGAAGCCAGGTAGACTAGAAGGAAGAAGGCTACAGACCCCAGACGCAGTTCTTCAGAAGGTCATGGTGATGTGTAAATGAGAGAGGGCCTTTTGTTGTTGGACAGTAAGGTTGGGCTACAGTGTTTGGGCATTCTCTGACATTGTCATTGTCGGGTACTATGTACATGATGTGTTCTGCTGGTCAATGGCTGTTCCTGTGTTGTGTTTACTTTTCAGGTGTCAGGGGATTGTTGTGGTTTGACATGCTGGGGTGTACACATGGGCAATGTTCACATGTGATGTGTACAGGACACTGAGGGTCACTTCATTTCACATGTAAATATTGAGTGCATGTCCCTACTGACACACACACTTACACAATGCTCCACCACACGTACAACCACCCTTCCATGCCCACACATGCACACAGATTGCCTTCTCTTGTATGCTGTGTTCCTGCAGCGCATGATCACTTACCATTTGGGGATCGTGTACATGCGTCAATAGGTTATTTTGGTTGCTTGTCCTTTTTATGTGATGCTCAAGGTGTATCCCCAACACAATGGCTGCTCAATGTGCTGTGTGCTGAGCAGTGTGTTGCAGGAGACACACACAGCACACAGGTTAGGGATTAGCAGATTTGGCTTGGCCAATGTGCATGAGAACAGGCATTCAGTCTTTTGTTGATGGTACCACTGGTGGCAAGCATTTGTGTATGACTTTGTATGTGTGGGAGGTTGTTGGTCAGTCATTTCATCAGATTCCATGTCAGACGTGATTGTCTGGGGCCTCTTTCCATTTGTCACATGTCACTTCATATCTCATTGGTCATGTGTTGGGCTTTTGCTGTTGTATGCCATGTCATGGTGTGGCAGACAAGGGTGATGTGGGTTGGCAGGGTTTGGGTGACATACCAGTGATTGTGATGGCCAGTTTTGCAGGGGGTGGTGTGATACACTCCTTGCATGTGTTCCTTTTGGTCACACAGGATTGGTTATGTTTAAGTAGCTAGGGATGCACACAATGTAGCACTTCCGTGGCAACATTCTCAGGGTGGTAGGGTTGTGACAGTTGACTGTCTCTTTGTCATCATCGATTGTCACCTGGTATGTGCCAGGCATGCGTGCACTCTCCAGGGGTGGGAGTTTAGGGGAAAAATGTAACCACAAGCTGGGTCTGCGCTGCCTCGCTACATGCCCTTTCCCCTCTCATGGGCAGCGCCTGTGCCTGTGGTTGGGGATGTGGGGGCACCACCAGGTCCACCGGTACTTCCCGCCGTGTTGCAACACTGTGCAGGACACATGCTGCCAAAATGTTCCTGCACACTACTGGGGGTGCATATAGTAGCTGGCCGCCAGAGCGGTCAAGGGAGCGGAAGCGTGACTTGAGCACTCTGAATGTGCGCTCCACTATGCCCCTGGTTGCAATATGGGCAGCATTGTATCTTACCTGGGGTGGTGTGGTGGGGTTCCGTATTGGCGTCATCATGTGGTTGCTCAGAGGGCAGGCACTGTCCCCTGGGGAGGTTAGGATGGTTGTCATTAGTTGGGTTTGTGTATTTGTGTGTGTGTGACATGCATGCATGTGCGCAGACATTTGTACTCACTAATGAGCCATGTGTCACCATGCTTCCCAGCTTTCAGGTTCCGGCTCAGGGCAGTCATTCTGTAAATGAAACTGTCATGGGTAGACCCATGATAGTTTGCATAGACAGAGGTGATGATTCCATGGGCATCGCATACAACCTGTACGTTGATGGAATGCCAGTGCTTGCGGTTTCGATAGATGTGCTCAGTGGCCCTAGGTGGACGTAGGGCCACATGGGTGCAATCTATGGCACCGAGCAATTTGGGGAAGTGTGCCACCCTGTAAAAGTCCTGGACCACGGCCTGCCTTTCTGCGGGTGTTCTGGGCATGTATATGTGCCTGCGGACTGAGGGGCGCGCAGTCATGATTGCCAACACATGGTGTAGGCAGCGTGACTGCGTGGTCTGTGAGACACCCCCGACTATGGCAGTTGTCCGCTGAAATGACCCAGTGGCCAAAAAATGCAGGACATTGAGCACCTTCTCCAAGGGGCTCAATGCTTGGGAGCACAGGGTGGGTGATGTAAGGTCATCTTCACACTCCCTGACCAGGTCCAGGATGATACAAGGTGGAAACCTATACCTGCCATAGACCTGGTCATCAGGCATCCCAAAAAGGCTGGTCCGGGCAAATAAATGCAGGGCCTGGCTATTCTCCTGCTTCTGCGGTGTCCCACGATCAGTGCTGCGACAAATGGGGCATTCATCGTAGCTGTATATACGTCTTTGTTGTTTGCGTGCACTTTTATACTGGGCACGGGGACGCTTCCGCCTGCCTTCGTGTGGCGGACATGTTGACGCCTATGCGCGTCTTTTGCCGTGCGCGAGTTTTCCGTATTCGATTTCATGAATACATGTTGTTTGCTTGCATGTGGGCGTTCCGAGTATTTCCCTGTTTTACTTCCCCATTTACGCCTTCTTTTTCACGCGTTGTTCCCCATTCTGCCCCATGTAACTCCCCCTTTTTGGTGTGCGCGCTAACTTTGTGCGCTTTCGATGTGCGTATCATGCACGGCGTTCGGGATGTTGCAATGACGTGTGCGCCCATGTGCGCCACACACGGATTAGGCGCACATCCCGGGGAAAACACACGCAGGGCCTTCCATGAATTGCACGGGTGCGCGTGCGCTTGCTTTTTCATGCTTGCGCCAGCTTGCGCCACGATTATCGGCACACATTTGTTCCATGAATCGGCCCCACAGTATTTAATTTCACAATAGATGTGATCAGAAATGCCATAATTAGTCAAAAGGCTGGAAATCCTGATTGATCTATTCCATGCAGAAATAGATATCCGGATGCCAGTCTTTTTTTGATTATTAAATGCTACGACACCCAGGTCCTTGCCCGTCCATCTTGGACTAGTGCAGACATTTTACCTTTGAACATAAAGGAGGCAGAGAGCAACCGGCTAATTACCTGCCTATTTCTCTGCTTGATGCTCCTTGCATAGTCTATGGCGGTATTATTTCATCTGACTGAATGGATCAAAAATAAGCAAGCAATTATTCAGGGCAGGATTCAACCCGGCCTGAGTACTACAGATCAGCATTTTGATCCAAAATTAAATCATAATGAGGAAGGACAACTTAAATGTGGCTTTTGTAGACTTGAAGATGACATTCAATGGGATTCCCAGAGTGAAGCTGTGTGAAGCCATGTGTGATGCAGGGTTACCTAATTGTTTACCCAGTGCGATCCAGACTGTTCGATGCAGCCTCTTTGGGAATAATACTGCACCTATTTATATCAAAACTGATGTAAGGCAGGTTTGCGTGTTAGTGTGTGTTTTGCTGTTGGTACTCTTGTTCAGAGGAGAATTGCCTAGCATTTCAGTGCTGGGCGGCCCTTGTGGGTGGGACAAAGACTGATATGCTAATGGATATTTCTCCTCTTTGAAAGGTACAGTGAGCTCAAACGTGGTTTTAGACCCTGCCGAGTGGGCACCTTCCCATACAACAGGTTATTTGGCAGTGTTTGTTCTCGGTAGAGGGCCTACCAGACTTTCTGGTGCATTTTTAGGAACTTTGGATTTTACCCTAAATTACCCAGGGTAATCCAGACGTGAATCCCGTGTTCACTGTGCTTAGAGAGGCACAGCTTCACCTCACTGATAAGGCCCAACAAGGCTAAAACATGTGTCTGGGGTTACTGTTGGTACTTGTGTTCAGAGCAGAATTGCCTAGCATTTCGGTGCTGGATTGCCCTTGTGGGTGGGACATAGACTGATATACAAATGGATATTTCTCCTCTGTAAAAGGAACAGCGAGCTAAAATCGGGTTGTAGACCCTCCAGAGGGGGCACCTTCCAATAGAACAGGTTATATGGCCATGTTGGTTCTCAGTAGAGGGCCTCCCAGACCTTTTTGTGCATTTTCATGAACTTTGGGCTACATGCTAAATCACCCAGGGTAATCCAGACGTGAACCCCTTGCTCACTGTGCTTAGAGAGGCACAGTTTCACCTCACTGATGAGGCCCGAAAATGCTAAAATATGTGTCTGGGGTTGCTGTTGGTACTCTTGTTCAGAGGAGAATTTCATAGCATTTCAGTGCTGGACAGCCCTTATTGGTAAGACAAAGACTGATATGCAAATGGATATTTCTCCTCTGTGAAAGGTACAGTGAGCTAAAGCTTGGTTGTAGACCCTTATGAGTGGACACGTTTCCATAGAACAGGTTATGTGTCTGTGTTCGTTCTTGGTAGAAGGGCCCCCAGACCTTTTTTAAGGAATTTTGGGTTTCACCCTAAGTTACCCAGGGTAATCCAGGCCTGGACCTCTTGCTCACTGTGTTTAGAGAGGCACAGCTTCACCTCACAAGGCCAAAACATGTGTCTGGGGTTGCTGTTTGAACTGTAGGGGATGCATGGTATCACAAGAATGACACTGACAGAATAGGTACAATTTTTAAAACCTTCATTGCAGTTTCTGGGATTGGACAAAATAGTCAAATTTTCTTGAAGGCAACTTCTGCTGAATCTGATTGACGGCCAGTTGAGCTACAACTGCTTCAATATCAGCCATATACACTGACACAATAGGAAACATTTTTAAAACCTTTCTTGAAGTTTCTGGGGTTGGAAAAACTCCTACTTCCCCTATAATTAAGATGTGAGTAGTCTCGACCATCAAACGATAATCAAAACAGTCCTAGTGGAGTCCGTCAAATAAAAATGGCCTATGCTAACAAAACCTAATGCCTGCCCTATCTCTTGTACAAAAAGTGTATAAAGGAGAAATGTATGTAAAGGAAAAATTGGTGTTCAAAAGAATAAATGTGGCTGTATAAGCTCTCCTCCCCACGTTAGACCACACAGAGTAAGGCGGTTTCTGTAGGCAGGATGACACACTCTTGCCCGACCTTTCAACACAATAAACAGTTCCAAAACATGGATCGATGCCTTACTGGCCTTCCACATTAAAGTCTTTCCTTCCAGACTTCAAAGTAATGTTTCAACAAAATGTTCACACAGGTCCCCCTCTGTTGGGCTCAGACCTCTTCAAAACACAGTTCACATGGGTCCCCCTCTGTCGGGCACAGACCTTTCATAACAAAGTTCATGTAAGTCCCCCTCTGTTGGGGTCAGACCTTTCACAACAAGGTTCACGTAGGTCCCCTTCTGTCGGGCTCAGATCTGTTCAGAAAAAAGTTCAACAAGACCTGTAAGGGGGCTCCCTTCTCCAAGCTTATTACACTTCAGGTCTCCCTCAGTCGGGCTGAGACCGCTTTCTGATGTCGAAGACTTTCAAATGTGTGTGGCTTTCTTTACAGACCTACGCAGGACCACTTCGACTATAATGTAAAGGTTAAACTTTCACTCTCTCCTTCTCTAGAAGTTAATTTTGCTTACTTCGCTATTGCAGTTGACTTGCTTTACCATTAGAAACAATGCACCTTTCACTGAGACTTTTGAGTGGGCTACTTCCTTTCACCAGACCACTCCATTACTCAGTATCTCTGACTACACAGCCGTCCTTACTTAAAAGTTAATTCACAGGTCTGCCTTTCTTCGCGTCTCATCCACACGCGGGCAGCCTTCACTTGCAATATAATGTTGCCACTTCAAACTTTCTTTTAACACACACCAGTCCCTCAGGTCACTTTCCAACTCACTGGCGGTGTGCACTTCTTTCTTGGTTTTCCAATTTTCCAATTCACGAGTCAAGGTCAATACCACAAGCTTGGCCTTGCCTCCCTAACTCTGCCGGTTTCATGGGAGGGTCGCTGGCATCCTTGAAACACAATGCAGCCTTCTGATGTGGGATCTGGCCTTCTCCACTTGTCTTTCACTGCCTGTCAGAGGCAACAACCTCCAGTAGGGAACTCTTGGGGTTTTTGACTCACTGCTCGCATTCCTTGATCCATCGCTCTGCTCCAGTAGGTCTGCATTCACCACAGAAGTGCTGCTCGTAGTCGTGTTCCACTGTGCTCAGAGTATGTCTTTAGGGTCTGCCTTCTGCCTGGATCTCCCTCCTTTGGTGTTGGACGCCTTTCATACGTCAGCCTCCCTCCTTCAGGTACACTATGGCTTTTTCTTGGTTCACAAATCTCAATGTCTTTTCAAACAGTTATTCCCTTTCTAGGTGATGTGGGCTTCACCCCTGGGTTCCCCTCTTCCGGGCTTAGCATACTCTTGAATATTAGTCTCCTTTTGCCTGGTTCACTCTGGCTTGTATTCCAAGAACAATGTTCTCAGTCATTGTATCACAATGTCCTTTCTACAATTCGTGAACCTCCCAATCATGAGTTGACCTTTGATTACACAAAATGTTCCTTGAGGCATCAGGCTTCACCCCTTCTTGTCGGCACCCCTCTGCCGGGTTCACTCTTGCCAACTTATAGAAAACAGTTCACTGTGGACTACCCTCTGCCGGGTTCACTCTCGTCAACACACTGTTCTGTGGGACTTTACACTTTGCCCCTTTCCATCGTCATCCCTCTTTCGGGTTCACTCTTGTCAATTCTTGTCAAAACACTTTTAACTCGCTAATTTTACCAAGCAGGATTCATCTCCCATTCCTTTTCATTATTCCGTCTGTCAAAGACTTTCAACGGTACAGAGGATTTTACAAGACCCCTGTATGACCACTTTGACCTCTTCTCGCCTCTTCCCAAGGGCTTCTGGATACAGTAGTTTCTACCATTGGGTAATCGCCCAGAGTTTCCTGCTAGAGCACCCATGTGGTTCCGGCCTCCTCTGTTACTGATTTTTCCCCTTCTCCATTAATCGTATCTTTAAGCATTTCAAAGTTCAAATTGGCCGCTGCCTATTTTTGTGGTAGGGTGGTAGGATTTTTGAGTATACTACGGGGTAAAATGGAGAAAAGGTATTTTCAGAAGAGTAAGAATGGTGGGGTTTGTGATACAAATGAGAATGACCGGAGTTCTTATTGTGACCTGAATATGGGGAATTGTGGGAATAGTAGTGTGTTGTCAAAGCAGAATGGGAATTCGGATAATAAAAAGGAGTAGAATGACTGGGAGTATTCAGATAGGAAACAGGGAAACAGGTATTCTGGGATATATACTTTTTGGGTATAACCAGGTTTGGGACCTTAGAGGATTGGTTATGTACGAAGGGGTTGTTGGATCTGGGCAGGAGAGTTTTAATGGGAGGCAGATGTATTATAATCTCGTCCTCCTCTCCGGTGTCATACCGTGTCTCACCTGGGACACTTCCCAGAACACACCTCTGGGTTCACCTACGCAGGTGATCCTCCCTCGCTCATCCACCCCCAGGGTTGGGATCTGAGAGCACCAGCCCTTCCCTGGCCACCTGAATAAGGGACTCCTGAGGTCTACTTGGGAGAATAACCTCAGGTTTCTCATAGATTCCACTACTTCTTTTCGTGGACGATGTGATTCTGATTTCCTAAGCCCCTCTTGGCCTCACAAAGCAGCTAATTGCTTTTAACTAAGGCTGGAAGCAAAATTACCTTGCTATTAACTTGGGTAAGAGCAAGGCAATGGTCTTACACCCACCCTATAAGAAACCACCTTGCAACTTGATGGACACCGCCTCGAAAATGTATCCAGATATGATTATCTTGATGTCCGTTTCGCTGGAAATGGCAGGTGAATTAATCTGTTGGAAAAAGCTTGTTTAACACTAGAAAGGACTAGCAGCGCAATTCTGAAATTTGCCCTGATTACATAGAAATGGGTCTCTCTCACCGCCGATAAATATTTACAATATGCAAACTAGAGGTGCATTATTGTATTCTTCCAAACTATGGAGGTTTGCTAATAGTGATCGAATGGCAATATATAAAATACATATTTTTTTATTTTAACTACTGAATATGCCTCGTCGTGTCCTGGTTTCATTGTACACATAGAAATAATTCAAACATGCCGATACTGTGAGGATGAAGTCTGCATTATACTGGGCGAGAATGTGATCCTCGCCGTCCTTGGGGAAATATAGAGTTGCTTTGCAGGACCTGCTATCACAGGATGGTGGACAAAACCACCCGTGCTGCAATCACCTTACAATAATTTGGTGACATTGTGGTTTTCACACCTGTGCTGTAACACAAGGCAGTGTGGATAACATCTAAATAATGCTCCAAAAGTCTCTTAACGTTGGTACAAGAGAGGATATGTGCCCTCTGTAATAACTCACCCTTATTGGCTGCATTTTGGGCCTGCAAAAGAGAATTTGATTTTGAGCAATACCTTGATGAGATTTCATCTGCATTATGCGATCACTCTATATAAAACTACGATTAGGTACGCTGCCTTTTGAAAGCACACTACTTACCTGGAGGTTCATAATTCAAATTTTTGGTCTGTATGCTGCAGGAATAGCAAAGGATCGAACACTTTCTTATGTTTTGGCCAGGATACAGCAGGCTTCGATCCATTCATTTGAAACCTTGAGAGAACAACGTACACAAAGTGCAATTGATGTTCTAATATTATGTAAATGTACTGATTGTAACAATATTACCTTTACAGTATTGTGCAAAGAGCTCGGTATTTAAGAACGAAATAAATGTAAATGTTGTTCCAGGGTAAATGACTGGCATGACCCATATCTTGCCATAATAAATACAATGTCAAGATCTGAGAGTGTTGTAATTTCTTAATATTAAACCGTCTTTGCAGATATAGTTGTATGATATATTATTTTATAAATGTAGTGAGGAGTTTAAATGTTTACCGAAGAACATTAGTTGTTTAGGAAAATTAAGGATGGATATTGGTGGCAGTTGGTGAGCAGGTGCAAATCGATCTAGGTCACCTGGCCAAAGCCCCACCCACCTGCCACTTTAAACTGTTGGTGCCTTCCTGGTTGCCGCTCTCTTTCCCTACTTAAGCAGCCCTCCAGCCTCCATTCATTTGCAGTTGGTGAGCAGGTGTAAGTGTATCTAGTCACCTGGCCTAAGGCCCATCCACCTGTGAATCACTTTAAACTGTTGGTGCCTACCTGGTTGCCACTCTTTTCCCTACTTAAGAAGCCCTCAAGCCTTCATTTCTTTGCAGTTGGTGAGCAGGTGCAAGTGGATCTAGGTGACCTAGCCTAAGCATCACCTACCTTCTTAGCCCTGCCTCTTCCTTTACGCTCTTAACTCTTAGATCAAGGGCGTCTCTTGGCCGGGCGTCTGAAGCAAAGGGCAGACGAAGAAAAGGGCAATTTCTTTTTGGACTTGCTCGGACCAGGAGGACCAAGGGCAAGAACCCCTGCTCAGACAGCAGGTAAGCATGCACCAACATGTGTTTTCTTCCTCTGTCCCCACAAGCCTTCCCCACCATCATCAGCTAATGTGAACTTCTCTGGTGCTGTGGTGAGGACAGGTGCACAGTAAGTTACGCATTTGTAAATGTTTTATTCTCGTGCCGCACCGTGTGTGTGCCCACTGCCCCGTCTTTGTCCAGGTTGTTTCCTTGTTTGTTTGCTCCCCTCTAATCTCCCCATTGTGCTGCCATTGGTTGGTGGTCCCCAGCCACCTAAGGCACCCCCTGCCGTGGCAGCCCCTTCAGCCAAGGACCAGAGGCAGAGGAAAGCTCCACTGGTGTCTGGCAGCGTCTGCCGTGGTAACACCTAGCATGCAACTGTCGACCTGCTGCAACTGATGGGGTAAGTCGAATCTGGGTGTGTTATGTTGTGCTGTGCTCAAAATCCTAGCCTTTTTTCCCGCTTTTGGGAAAGTCAAATCTGTGTGTGTTTTATTGTGCTCAAATACTTAGCCCAAAATTTGGCACGCATAACTTGGCTGCGTGCACTCTCTTGCTTCTCTAGCAATGTGTGCTCCCTCGCATCGTAGGTCCCTGCATCCTGTTCCGTCCCCCTCTTACGTTTCCCTTCCTTCCTCTAGCATCTCAGCCCTTCCCTCTTCAATCTATTCTCTACTATTCTGACACTGTCTCGTATTCCACTGTTTACTGGCATTTCTTTGCATTGTCTGCATTCTTCTTCTAGGTTCCTGTTGTGTTCTGTGCCTTGTTGACTGTATTGAGAGTGTTTGCTCTCTAGGGTTCTTGATATTGTGTTGCTATCCACGGTTTGTGGCATGACATTGCAATTGCCTGCATTATTCACTTCTACTTTCCTTGCTGACCTCTGTGTTTTGCCTTTGGTCCTGTATTGCTTCTGCATTCTGTACATCAAGGTTCCCTGTTGCACTTTGTGCTCTTCCTTGGTTCTGTACTACATCTGCATTCTCTACTTCTATGTTCCCAGTTGTGCCCTTGTCTTTCTGATGATTCTGTACTGCATCTGATTTGTAGGTCTGTTGTTCTTGTTCTTTGTTGTGCCCCCCTCCCTTTAGTGTCCCCCCGTGCCTCCCTCCTGTCTCCCCCCCCTGCACAACCTCCCCTCCCATCTCCCCTGTCTGGGCTCTCTCCCGACCCCCCTTTCCTCCCCTCAAACCCTATGGTGCTCTCTGTCTCACCTATCTTTTCAAACTGCTTTTCTACTGACTATCTTATCCCTCTCACTAAGTCTGGAAGGAAGAAGCTCAAAAGGGACATCCTGGTCTCCAGCCCAGGCCTCCCTATTGCTGATACCTATACCGGTGCTTCTTCCAGACAGACCCTTAGTGACATACTCTTCGTCATTCCCTCTCCAGGCTTATGGACCCCAGCATCACTCTCCTTATCATAGTCCTTCCCTACCTTGGCATCACCCTGTCCTTGTCACAGTTTCTCAATACCCTTACATTAGCACCCTCTTCCGTGTCTCTGCGCTCATGATCCTTACTCAGGCATCACCCCTCTTCATCATGAAATCTCCCAAAAGACTGTATTTAAAATCCTGAATGTGAGATTTAGCCAAATTTCATCAGTTTGAAAATTCCGAACGACCCAAAAGTTCTACCAAATTCCCCATTCAGTAGCAAGGGCTGCAGGGACTGTGGGGATGTCCCCTGCACCCTTGTTCACTATATTGTGAGTGGGGATTGCGGGGGCTGGAGGAAGCTCTTGATTTGAGTTCTCTTTTGGTTTTGAGCATTTCTGGGTTCTGTACTTCATAAATACACATAGCTTTTGTGATAATCCATGCAAGTGTTTTTGAGTCATCAAAATCACAAACTAACTGAGTCAATATGTATTTTGGAAAGGCATGGAAGAATGTAGTTTTGGAATCTTGACTTTCACTGTCAACACATCAATACATGTGGGCCAACTGCATAAGAGGTTGATCCTCAGCACACATGAATGTATAGACTGCCTTGGACTTTGGAAGTGTTTTACAATATGTTTATAGCATAGTAGTTGTTGAAGGTTGAGTTGTGCTGTTTGAGATTTTTCTTTCACACTGTGTTGAACCGAAGACATGAAGCTGTTTACTTGGCCTGTTGTTGAAACTGGTCAAGGGAAACCAAAGCAGCATTTTGTGTAGTATTTGCCTCTGTTCTTATATTTGTGTCAACAATACTTGCCACACTGGTGTCTTTGCAAAATTTGTGCTCGTAGGTCACTATGTGTACTTTCTGAAGCAAATTTGCAATATTTGTGAATGAACTGCAAAACAGTTTCATCATTCTCCTCACTAAATTTAGGAGCATTTTTAATCCACAAAAGCATGTGGATGTGTGGCGCTCCTCTGGCTTGCAATTCTTTTCTCCAAAAGAAGTGTTCCACTTCTCAGAGGGGAGAACGTGCTTTATTGCAAATTAAGTGGAGCATGGCAAGGAAGCGATGATGAAAGTAGCGTGAAACATTTACTGGATCGAGAGAGCAAAGTCAGTCAACCTCTAGGGGGTGCTGCACCAGCAGTCCACAGTGCTAGAATGCATGTGTAACACGTTAGTTTCCTAACATTATGAAAATGAATATGCCTGTTCATTTTTATAATGTTAGGAAACTAACGTGTTACACGTGTATTCTACCACTGGCACTGCTGTGCCCAGGGCAAAACACTAGGAATGCGCCACCCCCCCACACCCCATCCCATGTGCCACTCCCACTGCACCCCACGCTCCACTCCTGTCGCACCCCGCGCACCACTCCCACTGCATCCTGCGCGCCATTCCCAAATGACACTGCTAAGGAACTCCTACCCAAAGTCAAACAGTCCGTCACACAAGGAATGAATTGCCATTTGCAACCGTGGGCCACTTTTTTACTGGTGCGCAAGACAATTTTATGCTCCAGTCCCACTTAGGCTGCAGATAATGAGGACTGGACACACCAACCAAGAGACCATGAATATGGCACAGGATGCAGTATATACAACCAACAAAGAACACAAGATGCTGAAGGGGGTTTGGAGGCAACCTAAGCCAAAAGGGCAATGACAAGGAGACACCTGAACCCAATAAACAATCACTTTAACATTCTTTGAATGGGAATCAAGTGTATGCTTTGATACAGTAAAGTCTGTCTGTTGACTTGTTATAAGGATACATGGACACGGATTATTTATTTATTCATGCAAAGTTTGTCAGGTACCTGCATATTTATTTATTTATGCAATGTGTGTCGCATACAGGTATCCGACAAGCATTGCATAAATAAATACATTATCCATCTCCATATACCCGACAAACATTGCATAAATAAATAAATAAACTGGTTCGTAGAATAGTGAAGTAACTCATCACTAGTGCCATAGAAGTGGTTTAAAGTGTATTTGATATATAGTTTGGAAAAGAAGCGGCATGAAAGAAATAGCGCTGCTTTAAACTATTATTTTGGCCATTTTCTGGGCTTGCAGAGACGCACCATGGGCCCAAACAGGTCTCCGTTTGTACCGTGTCGGGGCCCACGGTGCGTCCCTGCAAGGCACGCCCACTCCCCACAGCCCACAGCACCTCCCCTCCCATCTCAATGCCAGCACGAAACCATTTAGTGACTAATGGGCCACCATTAGCAGTTTTCTGCCGGCATTGTGATGGAAGGGGCTGGTTTTAGCTGCAGGGGGACCTAAAGTGTTTTTATTGGTGTGCTTATGCCCCCCACCACAAGTGGCACGAAGTGGTCAGAGGGAGCCTCTGACTTCTGTAATGTCACGTAGTACTTTTGTACTACTTGACCTTACAGTCGGAAGGGGCAGCACCTGACCTGCGGAACTTTCCTCACGTCAATGCGCCGCCCCACAAACTGTGGAATTTCATCCCCTCTAGAGGCTGCAGGGACAGGGGCAACTGCGTCCCCCGGGCCTATCGTGCCACGGGCAGTTGCCAGCCTCCCTGGGACGTCATTTCACCAAAATTCCAGGGGTAGCGGAAGTGACATCACACAACCTTTGACCTCTGATGACATCACAGGAAGTGATGTCATTTAACAACCCCCCACCCCCGTACCTCGAAGTCACATCATGAGATGCAATGGAACACGACCTTTCACCCCTTGACAAAACAGAAAGGGACATCACATATTGTTCCTAAGTACACTACGAGAAATATGGTTGCGATATCATTCTAATGTTATATACATTACATAAATGTTATATACATTACATAGAAGAATGGATCACCATATGTATCGTTAATATCAGTTTGTATAGGACTATATTACCAAATTACTGTGAATGCAGGCAGACGTTCAAGGCCAAATGAGAATGATATGTTATTATATAGCACTTACGCTTAAGCGATTAAACATACAATATCACCCAACCTGTGTTGGTTCTCATTTATCGACCTCCGAAGGGTGAAAGGCTGAGTTGAGGTGTTTAAGAACAGGCTAAATCAGTGACTGACCACCGAAAGTGTGCTTGGAAATAAACCTTTATGAGTCTGGCAATTATTGGATAGAATTCCAGAAAGCCAAATTATGCGTTATTTCTATTCTTTCTTATTTAGAATCACTGCTCAAATTGATACACTTGTGGAATCCTGTTTTTTTTATAGGCCTGAACAAGAAAGTCAGCCACTCCAAAAATAAAGAAGCACATTACACTTGCCAAAGCCCAGAAGCTTCCATTAACAAAAAAAAAAGTTAAACAAAAAAATGTTTTTAAAACAAATATTTTTTCCCCCAGGGGTAGCAAGGGAGACCACAGGGGTAGCAAGGGAGACCTCAGGGGTTGCAACTGCGACCCCTGGCAACCCTCAAATGACGTCCCTGCTGCCTCCTCCGGGCCAAGAAACGGGCCTGGTCTCGGCCCACAGGCAGGGCAGGGCAATCAGCAAATAAATTAGCAACATTTGTTGCTTTATTACCTTCCCCCAGCCGCGGGTGGCGACAGCGCTGCTGGCGACAGCCAGGCCCATGGGCGCACGTGCAGTGTGCCCTCCTCCAGACTATGGGCACGCACTGACACTAAAGTGCGGATCGATTGGGTCTGGCTGGTGTTGTCGGCCCCGGCCAGTACAGAAAAGAGGAGCAAGTGGGTCACTAAATCCTGAAGTTGTTCCTATCACAAGCACACACTGCCAAGCAGCAGCAGAATCAGCAAATACAAACAGTTGCTGCATCCTGCCCTCGTTGATTGACCTTGTCTCAGGAAACCCGGCAGTAACTCCATCCTGCCGAGGCAAGCACACTTCTTTCCTCCTGCTCCCGTCCTCGCAGGTAAGGGCTATTGCTGCATAGGCGTTTTATTTATTTTAAAATGGTATTGCAGAAATGACTGGGCCATCCAAGAACAGCCTCTGGAGGCCACAAAGCTAGACACTTTTGTCAAGGTTCAAGTAGTCATGAAAAAGGAAGCGAGCACTGGTGGTGGACTCTCCTCAGGAGATCAAAAGGCCGGTTCTCGGACGACCTTGGCAGAGTGTCACCGTCAGCAGATCTTAGACAGTTGCACGTTCCAGCGGGGTTGGATTGGTCAGTCCATTTCCGGGCTAAAATCACTTTGAGGGCGAGGCCCTGGGGGCCGGTACCATGCTTAGGCCTGTTTGGGGGTTACTATGCCCCCCTAGTTCCTGCTCCTGAGCATATTGTTCATCGTTCCCTCTTTTCTGGGCATGCACTGCTGACTTTATTTTAGTGCAAGAGTTTCATACATTTCACTGTTCGCTCAGACTTGTCTTATACTCTTCTTTGTCGTTGTGCTTCTTTTGTTTGGAATAGCAATCACGCTAGTCTAACGAGATAAACAAACACCTACACGAACGCGCCTTGTGAATGATGGTGTGAAGGATGGATGCAGGCGCTGGACCAAAAGCTGAGCGAAGTCTGCACAGCAGCTGGCTTGGGAAAGCGACTCAGCAACTACAGTAGAAACCGTCTCCATGGACGGATGGCCCGTCTTCCGTATAATGCAAATACCCAGACTTGCAGGATGCATGCTTCACTTTCTTTGTTCCATTAGGGGCGACATGCTGTAGCATCAATTTATGGCCTTTAAAATACCCTGCACGGTACAGCTTGCGATCTCCTTTAACACAAACGCTGGGAAATGGCCATGAGTAGCTAATGTCACATTAATCAAAGCCAAGTCTCTAAGTGTTGGGGAATCACCTGCTCACACTTTCTGTCGTGTGACCAAACAGTGCGCAAAAGATGCCACCCATTTCTGCATTTGATACACCAGCAGCTAAACGCACCCTGGGGAGGCAGCTCCTTCTGCATAGTCCATTTCTCTCCCAAGCTCGGGACAATGTTCTTTACCATAATGGAGAATGTGAAAAAGCGCAGGGCTGCAAGGCTGGGGGTTGGGGGTGGAGGGAAAAGCGTACTACTCTTGGGGTACACTGGAGATGCTTCCCCTGATACCCGCAGTAGTCCAAGTCCCTTGAAATGAATTTCGTCTATACACTGCACAATGTGCAAGGGCTGCTGTTATTCAAGCAGCACGCGACTAGTAATTTGCAAAAAGTAAACTTAATGAGTCCCAAGAAAAGGTTGCCTTGCACCCTATAAGAATTTGATTGTTTTTGTTTTTATGTTGGGATGGTAGACATCATTTTTCATTGTGATCTTACAGTTTCATGGTGCTGTCGGGAGCTAAAATGAGTGATCACGAAGGAAACATTTGAGAATTTTGAAACAAACCCCAATACTCGAACTGCCATTTCTCTGTCCCGGTAATGCACTGCAGTCTGTTTCACTGTAAAGTCCACATTGTAATGTCATAATTTTAGAATGCCTCCTCTCCAACATTAACATTGGGAGCTGTGTTGAATTGTACATGCATGTTAACTCTCTGCAAATGTTTAAAGTAGACTTTACCACTCACATGGAGTAGTGATATTGTTTACGTGTCTCTCCTAAATGTATTTAACTTCCCGTGAAATATTTGATGCAATACATATTGCATAAATGCATGTATTTTAATGCTGAGATAGACCAGCTTGTACAGCTATCGTTGGGTATGTTGCTGGTGCTTGTTCTTGGAGGTTTGAGTAACACTGTTCAAGACCAGTTCATCAACTCTTAAGAGTGGCTAAATGTTTGAGGTCATACGAATGACATTAGTGTAGATCTGAAATTGTCGATTCTCTGACCTGAGTCACAGCAGCAAACTGGTCATTGTTACTAAAAATGAAGAGCAAAAGCAGACTAACATAACCAGTCCTGTTCGGGTTTGACCCTCTTATTGCTATTTTCTGAGGATCATAAAATTCAGCAGATGCCAGCATTGACAATTTTGTTAACTCACAGTCCCCACTCCTGCTGCTCAGCTCATGACACATGCATGAGATCACAGGTCGGGGGAGGGGAGGCGCCAATGATGCTTCCCGCATGGGGTGCAATCTGTTGTAAGACCGGCCCTGTGTGCAAGTCTTCCCATGCATACTCTGCACAACTTAAAGGGACAAACCATGTGGGTGGCCAAAGGTTGCGTAGCATACATCGTACATGTGCGTGCCGTCAGAAGCAGTACTCTTTCGTACCACGCATGTTAGCCAAGAGATTTGTAATACTTGACTGTAAAACTTCGTCCTTCTCTTGCACCTTTTGAAGTAGCTGTGTAGCAGACATGTTTTGAAAATGGGAACTTATTTTGAATGTGTCGGCAACTCCATAAAATAGCGCTGCCAGTTCACTTTCAAAGAGCAGGTGGAATATGTACTCCACGTTCTATCTAAATCTAGGGTCTTCAGAATACATTCGGAAACAGCGGTATCCTCATGCTGTTATTTTTGTGCCTCTTTCATTATATCTTTTACCTTATCCAGTCGGGAAGAGTAGAGGAAAGGCTTGTGCTTCCACACTTTTTTTCCCATATACTGATTGGCGCTCCTTTGGCTTGCCGCATTTTATATGTTTCTAGTGCAGAGTCTTTGGAGTGCAGTGGGTGAATTGTATAGTGGTCTAAAATATTGGAGGCTGCACTAGGATCTGTACGTTCAAATTGGCCAGTTGTTGAGGAATCCTGAATTATTTCAGTTGTTTCTCTCAGGTTTTCTTGAATGTATATTTCCTTGTACTATTCATTGTTTTCTTTAAGGTATTTAAGGTATTACAATGCTTCCCTAACTTTGGTTAAGTCCACTAATTGCTGCCCATTTTTTGTCTTTTGTAGGTACACCATTTACCAGGATAATCAAAGATTCTTGTATTGGCCTTTGCACTCATAGAGTGTCTACATTTTTTTTTAGATATAATGGTAAATAAACTACTTTACCATGAATGCCTCTTAGTAATTCGGTGGGAGGCAATTTTGCAGTTTTCGGTTGAAGTTGTATTATTGCTTGAAATGGGTGCACTTTTTGGATTATAATGGTCCCATACAAATTAAGCTGCTGCAGTGCGTTTGGCAGTGGAAATAGTTCAAAATGATTACTAATTGCCCATGAAGGCCTTTGGTTATTGTGAAGTTTTGCAGTGCAGTATGTGCACAGTATGGAGGTTTTCATAATTTCGTATTTGTTTTCAGCTATAAGGTACAGAGCTAATTGAAACCATTGGGATTGCTCATTGCTGTCTATTTTCTGCATTATGTGTATAGTTTTGGTGCTTTTTCTATAAAAAATTCTACGACAACACACATACTTGGTTTGACATTTCAGCAGATGTGCTTTTGAACTTTGTATTTCTTTTCTGTATTTGTGATATAAAAAGTTTATAGTTGCACTGTTGTCAGTACTGTTGTCTGAAAATGCTTGAGTTTGTAAGTGCTCTTCAATTCCACAATATTTCCTTTGGATGTGCTCTATTTCATGGAGCACTTGTTTGGCTGTACCGTGTAGGAGAATACCATTTAAATGTTGGAGTGCTAAAGCTGGACTTTTTGTATAGTACAGTTTGTAAACTAGATTTCTGACTGTTGAATGGTGGGTTGCTAACTTTTTGATATGATGGAAGGTGCTTTTGCAAGCAGGTAGAGAAATACAGGCTAAGGAAAGTCCTTGTATTCCAGTGTAGTTATGCACTGGACAGGATTCCATAGTTTGCAGTATTTTTCTTTTTCTTTTTTCATTGCCTTTGACACACTGATTGAGGAATTGCTGCAAAGATTTGATTAGGCATTGGCGAACGTTACACATTGATGTGCATGGCCATTTGTTGGTGGGGCGTGTTGCTTTGGTGAAATGTGTCATGAATCAGCGATATCAACCCTTCTGGTCTGCCTGGTCCCTCAATCAATAACCATCTACCCCGTTCCCCTTCAACATGGCCGATGCCAAGAAACGGCGCGGTCTAGTCTTTCTGTATTCATGCACATGTTTCCTTGAAAACAGACACGCCCCGTGCTTCCGCGCGTCTCAGCGTTCCACTTGGCTGCACCTTCACTCCGGCAAGTTTTGTTCTAAGTTCCTAGTCCTTTATCTTTGTGATCCCAGCCTCATAACCTTCCCGGTCTCCCTTCCTCTCCCTTTCGCGACCTCCGTATGCAGAGCCTCGTTACCTTTCCTTCCAGTCCTGGTTCCGTCCCGGATCCTCCCAGGAATATTGAACGCCTTCCAAGTCCCGGAGCTGACGCGGCTGGGAGTCAGAGACCAGTGCGCCCGCCGGGTTTATGGTCATAATCTCAAAGATTTAAAAAAAAAAAAAAAAAAAAATCTAGAAAAAAAAGGCTGAAAAAAAAGTCGCATTTTTTTAATGACGTTTTTTATTCGAAATGGGGGGGTCCCCCAACCCCTCTTTTTAAATTTTTTTTTTTTTACCATTTTTCCTGGACCCCAAAATAAATATATAATCAAAAAAAGAGAAATTCGACTTTTTTTTTTTCGGTCTTTTTTTTTCGACCTTATTGTTAGTCGAGATTTTTTTTTCGATATTTTGACTGACCACCCGCCTGCCGTAGCCCAGCAGACTGGATTCAGAGGATTCTAGACCTTACCTCTACAAGGCTCGCTCATCCAGAAAAAAGAAACCAGCGAACTCCAAGAAGAGATCCACAAGAAACAAACAGGTGAGTCACGAATCCGAAGACTCGGATTCTGACAGTTTGAGACGCCGCCCAATTACTACCGTTTCCACTATGGAGGCAGCCATACAAGACCTAATGAGAGGTATGCAGGAACTTACTACAGAAGTACAGAACCTCAAGGCTGAAAATGCAGCCTTAAAACAACTTGTTTTGTCCAGGGATTCAGCATATCAAGAAAGTGCATCGGTAGGAGGCATTGTGGATAAGTACAATGGTAAGCCAAAGACCTTACACCCCTTCCTGGACTCATGCCTGGTTCATTTCACTTTCAAACCTTACTACTTCTCTACACCCAGACCTAAGGTGGGGTTTATGATCTCTCAACTATCCAGCAATGCGCTGGCCTGGGCTACCCCTTTAGTGTCCGATGGGGATCCGGTACTTGACAATTATGATGAATTTGTTTCTGCCCTCAAGGCCACGTTCGACCGCCCTGAACGGTGTATTCCGCCCAGGAAAAAGTGCTGGAATACTAGCATGGAAACCAGGACATGCTAACTTATGTTACCCGTTTAAAACAATTGGCTAAAGACCCCAACTGGAAACAGAAGCCTGTTTTACCTTGTTTAGCTGCGGATTAAGCGAAGAAGTCAAGGATGAATTGGCCAGGGTAGACCGTCCCGCATCCTACCAGGCCCTCTTAGACCTGTCCTTACAGATTGATTTTAGGATACAAGAGAGAAGGGCAGAGAAGAAGAAAACACGGAACCCGCCACCCATATCTCTGCCTGAATATATCAGTCCCAGGGAAAAAGAAACATCAACCCAAGGTCCGACTGAGCCAGAACACATGCAGCTTGGTTCCTTGAGAGGCCCCATCACTTCCCAGAAAAGGGTTTGATGGATCAATAGCGGTCTCTGCATGTATTGTGCTCCAGATAAACATTTAGTGCATAATTGCCCGATTGCCCCTCCACGTTGCTCGGGAAACGCCAGCTCCCGATCCTGAACGGAGCCCAGTTTAGGGAAAAAGAATCATGCTCCGACGTTTCACTTACACTGGACTGTTCTCTAAAAGATACCTTAGTACTACTCCAAGTGAACCTTTCACCACCCAACAAGGACATTTCTTCCATCCTGGCCTTGGTGGACTGTGGGGCCATGGGTCTTTTCCTCGATGACGAATGGGCACAGAGACATTTGTCATGATGCCTACCCCCAGGGAACCAGACCAGGTCCAGCAACCCCGGAAGCAGGCATCAAGTTATTTTGAGCAAGCCCAAAAACCCTGCTAGGGGCTGTTTGGGTGCAGTCCTTGCGCCTATGGTGCCAGGCTCATATGGAGAGTCAGTTGTGGCACCATAGGCGCCAGGCTCATAGAGTAGAACTTACCCGATGCAGACCATGCTGCAAGCTTACCTAATGCAGACCATGCTGCAGAGCTCCAAGCCAAATGAGGCTTGGAAGGGACTATTTTACCTAGGGACTATTTTTTACTCGGGTGGGGCTGGGGAGGAATACTTACCTGGGACTACTTTGGAAGCTATTTAAACCACGCCCGAAGAGCAGCACACGCTTCGCGTTATTCTGCATCCAGCAGAGTAACACTCACCGTGTCTGCAAGCCTGCATCCAATATTCTGCCACACCCGCCTCAAGTCTGCAGCTCCTAGAAAAAGGGAGGAACAGAAGGAGAAGAGGTTAGAATAAAAGCAAAACCTTTGATCCTTACCTGAATTCCAGATCCACCGCACCTTCGAGCTGGAAGAAAGAAGCATTTTACGCGCGCCGCCTCACCTGCTGCATCGCCGCGCTGAACTCACCGGCCTTCGCAGCATCCTCACGATCCACCGCATCCTTCTGCACGTTCCCGCCGCACTCTGGCACCTAAGGGGAACGCAAGAACAGCAAAGGTGAGCCAAGGGAATAAACAGAGGCAAAAGTAACTACCCTCATAGACTTACCTGATTACCGCCGGGGGTACTATTCCTCTTCACGGGTCGGCGCAGTCTCCATTGCATCCTCGCCGTACCCTGGCCCCTAATGGGAACAAAAGGACAACAGGGTGAGACGAAAGGACAAACAAGGGGAACTCTTCTCACCACAATGGACTTACCTAATTTTACCGCCGGAGGCATTATTCCCCGAACTTCATATTTTCTCTCCAAACCTGAATAAGGGAGCAAGCCACAGGTTACATTCTGGCCTTATTTTATTGAACTGTGTAGGATAAGCCAAATCCTTACCTGAACTTCGTCAGCTACCACGAGGAACTCTTCGCTGGGGTCAAGCTGCAAACTGCAAGGAATCGGACAAGAGTGAAAGTCAGACATGTGAACTCTTACAAACTACATACTTTTCAGAGTCAATATTGTTCTGGAACTCACCAATTCCTTCGAGCCAGTGAATCAACTGGTCATCAACACGCCCCTGCGCTCAACGCAGGATGGAGAGCTCATCTTTTCAAACCATCAGGTGAGACTATAAGAGGGGACATCAAAGGTGATCTGTGGGGAGAACAGCGGGGGTGGGGGGATTTACGCTCAACCCCACGGGTGGTTAATTCCCTTTCTCCATTTACAGAAGAATATTCCTACTGGCCAAGCAAACGAAGGTAGGTGTGCCAGTCCAGTCCGTCATCGCGGCGCTATGTGTCACATTGGTGGAGACCGCAGCTGTCCAGTTCAGACCGACGCCTCTGTGGGAGTCAGGTGAGCGTAACAACATCATATTCCTCGAGAAGCCAAGGAAGTCTTCCAGGCAGTGGAAGGAATCGACGGAAGACCCCTATCTTCCGGACCCATAATGCAACAAACCTCCGAGCTCATGCTCTCTATTCACAACCATCAAGAGTTGTTGCATTTTTACATAATCAAGGCAGCTCACCACCCCATAGTGCCTGGCATGCCATGGTTGCGAAAACATAATCCATATATCAACTGGGCGGCTGGATCTTTGTTCTTGGGTTCCGAGTTTTGTCTCATTCATTGTCTATCCGGGAAACCTAAACAGTTCTCCAAAGCCAAGCCTTCTCATCCACAACATATCACTATTTCCGCCATTACACAGGTACCCGAGGTGTCCCATCAATATTCAGATGTATTCTCTTCTGCCATTGTTCAGTCACTCCCTCCTCATCGCCCTGAAGATTGTGCTATTGACACAGAAGAGAATGCAGTCATTCCCTTCGGAAGGATGGTCATTCTGTCAGAGCCAGAGAAAGCTGCCCTACGCGAGTATTTAGATACCAACCTATCCAATGGGACAATTTGTCCATCCAAGTCCCCAGCTGGAGCTTCTCTCTTTTTCGTACCTAAAAAGGGTACTAAGGATCTCCGTCCATGCCTGGACTACCGGGGCCTGAGCAAATGCACCTTAATAGATAGATATCCCTTGCCACTCATTTCGGACATCTTGGAGGTGTTACGTGGAGCAGTGATCTTCACCAAGCTGGATTTACTGTGATGCTGGAAATGCATCGGAGGGACAGGGCCTCCGTATCCTTGTCGTTTACTGCTTTTTATCGTGTGTTCTGTCGTGTTTTCCATGCAGGAGTTCATGTGGGACTCCTGGCGGTGCAGCTCTCTCTCTCTTGGTTTGGTGAACAGACCCATGGGATACCCTTATGACACCCATGGGTAGGGGTACAACCCTGTGCCCCTAGTGTATGTTTTTAGGGCACCTGTGTGTGACCCACAGAGCAGGGTACGGGCTGGTGGCAGCTCCGTGCTGAAATGACTGGTGCCCTGAGCGTCCTCCATTTTGGGATGCCCAGGCCTTTCATTCGAATTGGTAGATTCCTAATGGAGACAAAATGGCCCCCATGGCCTCTTGCCTTCCATCACCTGTTACCTTGATCTTCCCGAAGTCCCGGGAAGCCCTGCCTCTGTCCCTTCCCCCTGACTGGCTGTTGGGTGGAAGTTCCGTATATGGTAGTGTGGGGAAGTGCCGACCAGACTGGCTGGAGCCTTCTCAATGACCGTATGTTGTGGGTACGCCTGTGGGTGGGACCTGGGTTAATGGAGTGTGTGACAAATATGCATTCTATGTTGTGGCTGTCTAGTATCTGGTGTTTGACACAGCTCAGTACTTGTCCCAATACGCATAACTTCTTTTGAGTGTCTGGAGCGAAGTGAATGGCTTGAATGTCCCATGTGCCTGATTGGCTGCCTGCCTGCATGAATGACCGTAGTCGTGATTGGATGCTTGAGTGTGACCCAGCAGAATGAATGGGAGATCAACAGTATATCTGGAGACCTCTCACTGCTAGGAATTGTGTTCGGAAGCTGAAGTCCACTACAACGAGTAACTGGGGTAACTGAAGCTTAACCTTGAGCCCTGCAGGACGAGAAGAATTGCTGTTGCTCTGCTTCGCAATCTGAAAGCTGATGTGCTTCAAGGACTGACCTAGAGAGGACCTGGTAAGGCGCCCTCTTCCCGAGCTATGAGGGACCATCGTGCACAGCTGATCTTTGCCTAAGCTCCCTGGTAGACAGACCTTCGACAGGCTGCCGACCCGATACAGGGATTGCTGCGGAACTCCAAAGAGAAGCGCCTGGACTGTTGTCCGCCACTGTCGCCGACCGCCGTCGCCGACTGGAGCCGCCGTGCTCCCGTTACCTAAGAACTTCATTGATCCAAGGACGCTCTCGTCCGCATCGTCACCTCTGTATCCTGCTGGAGAAGGCCTGACCGTCGACGCGCCGAGGAGCATACACTGGTGGGTTTCCCGCCACCCAAAGACCACAGAGACGCCGACGACTCGACACCCTTGCTGGGCCACAGTTCTTCAACTCTTTGCGGTCCAGAACTATTGACACTGAGGTGCCCCGCACGCCTCTTCCTTGCAGGACGTTTACGCTTCCCCGTCAACGAGCACCGCTAGGAACGACATGGCCACTTCACCGTCGTAGTTCGACCTGTTCTTCGTCTGACGTTCGACGACCTGTGACTCCTGCCTGAAAGGGAGGACACTCAAGAAGGGCCATTGATTCCCCGACGCGGAAACGCCAAGGTACTTTGGGATTGCAGAACTATTGGAAAGTCTAGTGTGAACAATATGTGGACTGGGCTTGTATCTTTCTTCTACAGGTTGCCCAGGTGGGGGGATCTCCGCACAGAACTGTGTTTAATGGTAGTTACCAGTATTCTGCCAATTGCTCTACCATCTTGCTTTCCTCCCTCTCTCTACTGCTGGTTTCCTCTTTATTTTGATCGGTGTGTCATTCTGACTGTATGCACTTTAATGAGATCTGATAACGTTAGTGGTACCACTTTAGAACTGTATATATTTACCATTGTTGATTTCTGAGTACAAAGTGAGCTATCGTGACAGTGTACGTGACCTTGAATATTAATTATATAAAGACTGTGTTTTAACCAATACAGTGTGTGGTCATTCCTTTGTGGGTGCTTGGGGACAACACTGTATTTAAGAACCAGCTTGCATCACCTTCTGAGAAGCTAGGCCTTGATTGCTCGTCCATTGCTACCACAATAGAGAATCTTGGCAGGGGTCTCTGTGTCTCTTCTCCACAATAGAGGGTGGAAGTACTGACCCCCCCTCCAGTCTTTATACTTACCACCTGATTCACATGATGGGGCGCAATGAATGGAAGACGGCTTTTCAGACCCCCTTTGGCCACTATGAATTCTAATAATGCCATTTGGTTTAGCAAACGCTCCTGCTGTATTCCAGCGTTTTATGGACCACGTTTTTTCTGACATGCTGTTTCTATTCGTTATCGTCTACCTAGATAACATATTGATTTACTCACAAGACCCAGCCCTGCATCAGAAACACGTCTCTTTGGTCTTACAACGACTACGCGAACACCATCTGCTGGCCAAACCTGAAAAGTGTATCTTTCACGTATCCACAGTCAAATACTTAGGATTTGTTCTGAGCCCTCAAGGGGTGGCCATGGATCCAACTAAAGTCGAAGCAATCCTCTCTTGGCTGGCTCCAACCTCATTGAAACAAGTGCAGCCATTCCTAGGACTCGCTAATTTCTACAGGAAATTCATCCCTATGTTTTCAGCTATTGTACAACCCATTGTCCGTCTGCTAAAGAAAGAGACCCCTTTTCAATGGACAGCAATCCAGGAAGCTGCTTTTCAGAAACTCAAACATCCGTTTATTAGTGAACCCATCCTGGCTCAACCGGACACTACTAAACCCTTCCTTGTTGAAACTGATGCTTCTGAATATGCAATCGGGCCAGTCCTAAAACAAGAAGCTGAAGACGGTCTGGAGCACCCCATTGCCTATCTGTCACGAACACTACATCCTAGCGAAACTCATTACTCAGTCTTGGAGAAAGAACTACTTGCCATCAGACAAGCCTTCACAGATTGGCGTCACCTCCTTTTGGGTGCAAGTTATCCGGTTGTAGTAAGGACCAATCACCGGAACCTCCAGGTTCTACAGTCTATGGAATGCTGAAACAGTCGCTGAGCACGATGGCCCTATTTCTTTGCCCAATATCAGTTCAGCATTCACCCATTCCTGGTCCTCTAATCTAATAGCAGATGGTCTCTCCAGAAGACCGGATTACATGAAAGAGGAAACACTAACCTTTCCCAAAATGTTTCCTGACAAGGTGTTCATAGCCCAGGCTAACTCGCTCTCAGAAACGATACGAGAAGAGACAGCAACTTCAGACATTTGGAAGGAGTACATTAAGGACAATCTTTGGGCTCTTTCTACCAAGGAAGGATATCTTTTTAGGGACAAGAGTTTGGTTAACCCTACCCAGAAAATTCAGACTAAGGTCATGAGTCTCTGCCATGACACATTTCATTCCGGGCACCGTGGAATCAAGGCCACCTACCAGATGATTAGAAGGAACTTCTAGTGGCCTAAAAGGCGCTCTGACATACGCACCTATATACAAGCCTGCTCAGTTTGCAACCAGAACAAGACCGACAACAGGAAGCCAGTGGGTCTGCTTCATCAACCTGATTTACCATCTCGACCCTGGGAAATCATTGCCACTGATTTTATTGTGGACCGTCCTCCCTCCAAAGGATTTACCACCATAATGGTCACTATAGACCTCTTTTCTCACATGGCCCACTTTACTCCTCTAACTAAACTACCTTCAGCACGTGAAATGGCTCGGATCTTTGTTACCCACATATTTCGGTTGCATGGGCTGCCCTCCAAAATCATCTCTGACCGTGGGCCACAATACGTTTCCAGGTTCTGGAAGCACCTCTGCCAACAGTTAGTTATTCAACATGCCTTGTCTTCTGGTTATCATGAACAAAAAATGGCATCACTGAGAGGGTAAACCAAACCCTTGAGCAGTATCTACGATGTTTCGCCTCTAAGGTACAGGATGATTGGTCACTTCTGAATCCTGTGGCTAAATTTGCCTACAATAATTCAGACCATTCCAGGAAAAAGACCAGTCCTTTTTTGTGTAACCAAGGGTTCCACCCATCAGTGTTACCCAAACTCTTACCACAACCCACGTTAACCCCTTCAGCGGACGCTTGGATTGCACAACTGATCTCCATTCACAAGCAAGTGAAGGAACAACTAGAAAAGGCCAGGATGGACATGAAAAGGTTTGCGGATGCCAAAAGATGACCCGGGCCTTCCTATGCTGTTGGAGATAAAGTTTGTCTCTCATCTCAATATCTACCCAGGCATCTGAGACCCAACAAACTGGCACCTCGTTTTTACGGACCCTTCACGGTGATTGAAATCATCAATCCGGTTGCCTTCAGATTCCAATTACCAGCCACCTGGAATAAGATCCACTCTGTTTTTCATACGTCACTACTGAAACCCTTCCACCACTTAACCAAGTCAATTTCTCGGCCTCCCCCACTTCTTGTCGATAACCAAATCGAATTCGAGGTTTCTAGGGTCTGCAACTCCAGATCCAGAAGAGGTTGTCTCCAATATTTTGTGGAATGGAAGGGCTATCCACCAAGTGAACGGACATGGGAACCGGTCTCCAATATGATTGCATCCCGCCTATTGCAACGTTGTCATCGGACTCATCCAGGCAAGCCGGGTGGACTGGAGTTTAGGAGGAGGCATGCTGTTATGAATCGGCGATATCGACCCTTCTGGTCTGCCTGGCCCCTCAATCAATAACCATCTACTCCGTTCCCCTTCAACATGGCCGATGCCAAGAAACGGTGCGGTCTAGTCTTTCTGTATTGATGCACATGTTTCCTTGAAAACAGACACGCCCCCACGCTTCTGCACGTCTCAACGCTCCGCTTTCCTGCACCTTCGCTCCGGCAAGTTTTGTTCTAAGTTCCCAGTCCTTTACCTTCATGATCCCTGGTGGCCAGCTTCTTATCCTTCCCGGTCTCCCTTCCTCTCCCTTTTGCGATCTCCGTTTTTGAAGTCTCGTTACCTTTCCTTCCAGTCCTGGTTCCGTCCTGGATCGTCCCAGGAACATTGAACGCCTTCCAAGTCCCGGAGCTGCCGCGACCGGGAGTCAGAGACCAGTGCGCCCCCCGCAGCCCAGCCGACTGGATTCAAAGGATTCTAGACCTTAACTCTACAAGACTCGCTTGTCCAGGAAAAAGAAACCTGCGAACTCTAAGTAGAGATACACAAGAAACAAACAGTTGAGTCACAAATCCGAAGACTCGGATTCTGACAGAATGGAGAGTGCCATCTAAGTTTGATGGGGATATTTCTGAAAGCAGTGTTTCCTCTTCCATTATGGTATTGTGTATCTTTTCATACCCTCGTCCACTCAGATGTAAGGCAATTTGGTTTGTTTGTTCTTGTTTGTATTCTGTGTTGGTGGTGTGACTCCACTCACCTGTACATATGTGGCCAAAGGTATCTAGGCTGACATTGCATTTGTTTTGAAGTAGTGCTTGCAATTTACCAATTAATCTTGTTAGTGGTTTCATTCTGTTCAAAATTACTATAAACAATTTCTGTTTCACGCTCATTGCACTGTCTACAAGAGCTTCTAGGATGACTTTTCTGCTGTAGGTTTTGAGGGTTGAGTGTGATTTCTGCCCTCTATTTCTAAGGTTCTGAAGGAAATTTTTTTGTAAAATTACTTTTTTAGAATGCTTGCTTGTGGTTACATTACCAATTGCATGTGTTCTCTTATCAGTAGTGTGTGTTGCACTGTACTTAGTGGTTTTCTTTTCATTCTCACATTTTGACAGATCAACTACACTGTCTTTTCTGATAAATGCAACCTCTTTCCTTAATGACTGAATTACCTCTTCTCCTTCAACTTTCAGTTCACGTTCAACTTGCGGTGCATGGCTACTTTCTGTGTTTTTGGTTGCGTGGCTCTCTTTCTGTGTTGCTTTCTATGGAATTGCAATTTGGTAGGCACTGTTTAGTAGCTGTTGGCGAAGAAAGGGAAGTGTGGGTGTGCAAAAATTGAAATGTATATGTGTGCAATGTGCATGAGTTGGTCAATAGGAGGGTAGGCATTTAACTGGAAGTGTGTCACTGTGCAGTGGTGTCTAACTTTCAGAAGCGGACAGTAACTTACTATGTGGGGATTAGTCTAATGGTGGTGACATAACAGTAATTACACCTCTACAGGTGTATGCTATGTGCTATGCGGACGATACCCAGCTCATTTTCAGGCTACCCTCAGCCTCCCCCTCTCCTCCCCTCATCTCTGACTGTCTGTCTGCTATCCAGGAATGGTGTGCCGCCAATGACCTCTGCCTTAATGCCAGTAAGACTGAGATTCTACTCATCGGTACACCCACTCCCTCCTTCCCTGCAGCTCTCTGGCCTGCCTCCCTTGGCCCCCTCCCTGCTCCTACCTGCAAGGCAAAAAACCTTGGGGTCATCTTCGACTCCACACTCTCCTTCTCTCCTCATATTTCTGACATTGCTAAGAAGTCACACTACCAGCTGCACCTCCTCAGAGGTATTCTTCCCTTCCTCTCCTTCCCCCAGAAGCTCACTGTCTCCCGAGCCCTGGTTCTCTCGAAGCTGGATTACTGTAACAGCCTCTATCTTAATCTGCCTGCCTCCACTCTCCGCCCTCTGCAACTCATCCAGAACAGAACTGCGAGACTTGTCCTTGGCCTCAAGCCCAGGGACCGTATCTCTCCAGGACTGAAATCTCTACACTGGCTCCCAGTGGCTGCGAGGATAAAGTTCAAAACCCTCTGCATTGTCCACAAGGCCTTCTGGGGCCTGGGTCCTAAATACCTTCAACTCTCTCTTCCCAAATATCTTCCTTCCCGAGCCCTTCGCTCATCCGCCTCCAACTCCCTCAGGGTCAGCCGCTTCTCGAAGCAACGAGCTGGGGGTAGATCTCTCTCCGCGGCAGGGGCCTCCCTCTGGAACAGCCTTCCTGCCTCCCTGAAACTTGAGGAGAACCATCTCCGGTTCCGGAAGCACCTCAAAACCTTCCTCTTTGCTTCTGCTTTTCTCTCTCCCTCTCCCCTGCTGAACAGCTAATATCCTTCACTGAAACTGCACTGATTCTGCAACTGGACCACTCTTAACGGCCTCGGTCCTGGGCCTAGCCACTCTCCACTTGCACTGATGCACTGGAACCCCTCTGCACTGCGGGACTGTCTCTGTATCCCTACAGCCCCCCCTTTCCCAGCACTTGTTCTGCACTTACCTTGCACTTGCCACCAGCTGGCCCTATTTATTTATTACTTTACGCCACTTACCTTGTACTGCACTTCCCCCCTCCCCTTCCCCTTGCACTTTTCCCCCTCCCCCACCTCTGCACTTGCGCGATCTGAATGACACCTGGCCTAGTAGGATCGTTGTCTGTCTCCCCTTGTTCCTCCCCTCCCTGCCTCGTCGCGCCTTGAAACACCTGTGTATAGGCGCGTTACAAATGCCATATCATATCATATCATATCATACAGGTGCTCAGTGTTTAACAGTGAAGTACATACTGGTGGATGGCCGCACATCTATATGCTCCAATACAACAATAGTGCAGTTTTCTAGTAAGACATACAACACTTTGATGGTATTGTACTTACTTTGTTGTTTGCTGAGGATAAGTTCATTGCAGGCTGTATTTTGAAGTGCACACTTCAGTGGCTTTCCGTAGAGAGGTGGGTACGGCACCTGTATAAGAAGATGGTAACAAAATATGTTGGCTAATGTCACAGTGCTTACATTTGTGCAATACATTCTTCAAAACTATAGGGGGATGTCTTGGCAGGAAGAGGAAGTGTGTGTGTATAAATGGAAGGGTTGTGATATGAATGGGCACTTGGGAGCATAAGCATGTTTGTTTAGGTGGTAGGTGGTTTATTTGGGAGGGTATTGTGTGACCTGTTATGAAACACATGTGTGGATTAGTGTAGGCCTATTTACTTTCAAAATACAGTACTTCGCATTGTGGAAGGATGACGAAAAGGTGTGGAAAGATGTACAGAGTGCAAAGCAGAATGTTTTTGTGTGTGCATTTGCATGTACTTCTCTGCATAGGTATGCGTCCTTCATGAGTGCAAGCATTGCTTTTGGGCTTTAATTTCCTTATGCAGATTTATGAAAGTTACTGTTGTGTATGCACACATACATTTTTTTATTGCTTAACTAATGTTGTTATCTATGACGTGCGCCAAGAAACTGTTGTTATGGTTGCAATGTATGCACTTGGCTTAGTTTGGTGGGAAAGGCTGCGTGATCATTTGGTGTGCGATTTTTACAAATTTGATAGGAGGTGCGTAAATCGGGGAAAGCATTGTAAAATTGACGGCAGAAAAGAACAGAGTAACCATTTCCATATACCAATGGCTGTTATGGGCAAATGGCAACTTTGCCATCACCTACCACAGTAGGAGCCATTTAATAATGGTAGGTGATGGTACAAATAACATTATGATTTTTGAGGACGTTATGGTGGTTCACTGCAAGGTACCCTGTTGATACGAACTTATAATACAGTTGCCACTGTACTGTACAAAAAATAGTAATACCTACTAGGCGTGGTGATGGGTAATGATGCCAATGTATGTGGGTGCAGAACTTATAGATTGTTTTACTGTACTTTCCCATGCAGGTGTTTTTGATTTAAAGTACATTTGACCTCTGCATGTTTAACAGTTGATATGGGCTGTTCAATAGATGTGCTAGCATTACATGCACAATTCTTGGATGTAATTGGTGGATGCATAAGTAATCGTTTAACAGTACCCAATTAGGGGGTGCTGGTAAAAGAGTACTGGAAAGGGATAAGGACTGGCCCTGCTTTCCTGGGGCGCGGCCCCTCGGCATAGTTGGCAATGCGCACCTGCTGCATGCTGTCCTTCTTAATGTGCTTGTCATGGAAATGGGACTACGGATTATCGATTCTGGTGTATGTATGCTTTTCTGTTCCATACTAGGATGTTCTTCTGAACAAAACACTTTTCACAACTTCCACCAAGATGCCCATTTTCTATGATGCTTAAAATGTGTTTGTGCAACCTCGCACACAGGGCAATATGTGCGTGAAAGCCGTGCCATTTGGAGATGCGCACCTGCTACACCCGGGTCTTTTCAGTGTGGCTGCAATGGAAATGGGACTGTGCAGGATTTGGGATTGGTCAAGATGATTTCCTGGGTGTTGTGTGTAGCAACAGATTGTGCCAGAACGTGTGTTTGTAAATAGGAGTGGAGATGGCTACTGGTATGGTTGTGCCGTTCAGTAGGCAGACTATTTGGCTTTTGTGCAACTCCTGGATACATTGGGCACAAGTTTATGCAGAACGATGTGCACTGGCAGCACACCTTGGGTTCCATAATGTCGACGTGCACTGGCACAGAATCCGTCGGATGAAGTGGGTCCATGTGGCTCCTCCTTGTGCCAGTTTGGTGATGCTAGCTCATCCAGACATTATTATTGTTCATTGTGGAGGGAATAGTTTAGGGCGCACTAGCAGCATTTCACTGCAGTTTGCAATGAAGGAGACATTTTGCAACTCATGGAAATGTTTCCAAATGCACACATAATTTTTTCTCGCATTGCCCAGAGACAGATATGGCCGTGTTTTCCTTGTGTGGGCCACAAATGGAGAAAGCACGGCGCAATTTGAACAAGGCGGCGCAATTTGAACAAGGCTGTTTACGCCTTTTTGCACAACGTTGGCATGTTCTCCTTCTACAATGAAAACATTACGTTTCATAGTACCAACATTTTTGGTTCGATGGAGTTCATCTGTCTGATGCTGGCAATTAGCTATTTCTGCATAGTATCCCAAATGCAGTGAAGCTTCCTGCAAGTCTAGCAAGCATTTTCCCTGTGGTTGTTCACTCCTTCCAACGTTGCAAACACAAACCACACAAAAAGGCTCTTTTCAGAGCCACCACTTCATTTTGCAAATGCGTATAATGTTTTTGTTGCAGACCCGCCACCCATTGTTGTTATCTCTGTATGCAGCGCACATAGGCTGCTCCACCGCCTGCATGCTTTCTTTCAACTTCTATTTTTCAATGGTGCAAGGTGGCTCGGATAAGAGCCTTTTTGTCCCTGTCCCATCATCTGGTTCTGTAGCATTTTTCCTGTTGTTCTAAGACACACCACAAAAGCCAGCAATGGAAGGGAGATTTGGCAAAGGTTACCAATCACAGGGGCAATAAATCGTACATGGAGAGTGGAAGATGTAGGGTGCACTTCACTTGGGTAGAGCACACTCTTTCTCATGCTTCTGGACCGAAGCCTAAAAAGCACTTTGAAAATGTTCTCCCCTACACAGTACGGTTTCACAGTATATGCACAATACAGTGACCTTTGAAAGGTACAGGTCTGTTGTGGTGCGTATGTCTTCCAAGGATTCTTGCGGGATGCAGTGGCCCACTGGAGTGTCCCTAGTGGTGGCACGAGCAGATGAGGAGGATGCCGGAGAGGAAAATAACCTACTGCCTGCTTGGAAGGGGACAACCCTCCCAACAGCTGCCTTGTGGTTCGCTTTCAGGTGCCGCCGCATGGAGGTGGTGCCGTAGCTGTACAAGCCAGGTTTTCCATGACTGAGTACTGTGCATTGTACCTGGTTTGCATACGATTTTGGCACATCTCCAATAATTCCCACACCCACGGCTCATGCTGGCTACAGGCAATGAGGATTTCTTCTACTTTAATTTCCTTTCCTTTTTGATGGCCCTCCACATTATGATGCCTGTTCCCTTGCTCAGGATCTTCAGAAGGAGGTGTTGGTGGTGAGGGTGCTCCTGAGTCAGAGATAGTAGCAGAAGCTCTGGTGGCCATTACTTGGAGAGATATTTTGCAGGCACACACTTGGAGAGAAAGCAATTTCTGCACAAACCAATGTGCAACGCTGCTCTTCTCTGGAAAGCCAAACAGTGATTGCAGCGCACTTGTGAGGTGTGCCCTTTTATAGGAGTGTTGTGGAGCATGTGCCACAGCAAAGTGGGCCTAAGTGTTTCCCTACAATACCTACATGCAGAAGGAAGAGTGTAGGATCTCTGTAAGGGTGCACTCTCACTGTAACAGTCCATACATTGCAGAAAATTGTCCTCTTTTGATGAGCACGGATCTGGTGCGTGTCTGCCAAAGAAGAGACAACAAGCAGTGTTGTTCTGTTACCATGGTGACATCACCATTGTTCGCCATTTGGACACCTGTCTGCGAGACGTATATTGGACATAATATTTTGTGGCCATGTGCATAGCTCTCCTACGGATACTCTTGCCATCCCCGGACTACTTAAATGTACAGCATACGTACATTGAACATTTCTACATAAGCTTGGTGTGAGCATGATACCGTAGGTGGAATGTTTACGTGCAAAGGTACTCGCAGGACATGGGTGCGCTCTTCCACCTACTACAACTGCATCACACGTTTCTCTGCATATCATGACCACGGATGGTGTTGCCAGGCATCACCGGATGAGATACGTATGTGCGCAGTTGTGCGACCGAGAAATGTGCGGTCCTGGAACTATTCATGGGCGGTTCTGTGCTTGCAAATATGCAGCCTGTACTGGCGACCTACGGATGCTTGCATTGTGATTGCGCATAGTGCAGCCAGGTGTGGCAGTCGTAAGACTCCTCCATTTTCCCCACTTGCAATCCCCACTAGTGCTGTGTCCTTCACACTTACAATATCCTTCTTAAAACAAAGGAAAAGGCACAAATACCATCTATACACATTAACATATCAATGTTTATTAGCAGACATTCATAGCCACTATTCGGAAAGGGAAGGGGGACCAGAAACAGATACATATTCTGGGGATTTTGCCATTTCAACAAGCTGCTGGTGAGGGGAAGATGGGATTGAGGTCTCATCGAAGCGTCTCACATAACACGCAATTTGTGGGAATGGTGGCTGGGAAATGGGGAAGACGGGCATGTGCAAGTCAGGCAGTGATATCTTATTTTCCCCATAATATGTTCTTCTACAAAAAATTTCAAGGCGGGAAATTGGAGGAGCAATTCATCCATTTTGGCATCCAGGCGGTGTACTTTTATATGTCCTGTGTTTACTTCAGTTTCGGTGGCTGTATGTTGCTGTGCAAAAGGTGCTGCGCCTGGTGTACTCCTCTGTATTCCTGTATGCTCTCTTAACAGACAAGAAATGTGGTTAATTTACATGAAGCACTACATTGTAATTTGCTTACTCTTGCCACTGTGTCCCCTACCTATGGTGTTACTATGCTCACTCATTTCGTCATACGGGAAATTCTCCTCCGGTCATTCTAGGGTGCTTGCCCTTGCAGTAACTATTTCCCTTTTCAATGCGCGGAGGGTAGCAATGGGGCAATCATCCTCACTCATTTTTTGATGTGGAAAATTCTCCTCCAGCCATTCTAGGGTGGTAGCCATTGCTGCGCACAAACAGAAAACATCATGCTTTCCTACTATTGTACACTACCGGGCCTGTGCCCTTACAATATACACTTTCATGTACTCACCACGTTGCAGTGACGTTCTGCTCTCGGTAGTGGACGTCTCAATCTCTGCCTCTTCGTCCTTTGTTCGATGTTTGATGAAGGCAAACGTCACTTCTGTTATTATGCTACAAACCCTATGCCTTTGCGCTCTTTGTTGCAAAAGTACAGACTTTGTACAGCTACTGCATTTTCCCTTCCCATTCACGCACTTGCTGCTATTTCTGTATTTTTTTGCATTTGCTGCATGTTACCACTTTTTATGACCACCGAAAACCCCCAGAAATTCACCAGTTATGGTAAGCTAAGCAACCACAACTCACGCCACCACTGTGCACTGCTAAGTCTACCACCCATGACATCAAAGATGACATCACAAATGTCATTGATGACCTCACTGATGACATCACATGTCTGGCTGCCTTTTTGTTGTTCAGTGACATATGTAGGGCAGGTGGTTTTCTTCACTGACATGAAGTAAACATTCAAAAGGTACTATGTTTGTAGAACTTCCCCTCCTCATATGTTCCTACACTACTTTCCTAAGGGTTCAGTCATGGCATTTGATACATATACATAAGGGAATAAGCAGGCCTGAAACACAGTAATCATTTGTGTGCATGAAGATAACCAGTTAGGTTATGAACACTTTCTGGTAATAGTGCTGCTTTTTTACCTGCTTTACCCTCCCTGTAAATGGGCTTATTTGTGTGCGTTGTGGTCTCTTTATGTTTTGTATGTAGTAAGTGAGGCGTTATTAGCTACTTATTAAATTTTTCACAGTACGCAAAACTCTGACACTAAGGGGCCGATTCATGGAACAAACGTGCGCCGAAAATCCCAGCGCAAGCAGGCTCAAGGTGGCACAAGCGTGAGAAAGAAAGCGCATGCGCACGCGTGCGATTCAAGGAAGGCGCTGCGCTTGTTTCCCACTGGTTGTGCGCCAAATCCGTGCATGTGCACGCAGGCACACACGTCATCAAATGGCGTGCGCTACGCGCAGAGTAAAAGCGCACATAGCACAGCACACACAACAAAAGTGGGCAGAACAGTGGGTGTAACACGCGGAATGGGGAATAACGCGTGAAAAAGAAGGCGTAACTGGGGAAGTACTGCAGGGAACTACACGGAACGCCCACACGCACGCGAACAACCCGTATTCATGGATTCGAATACGGGAAACCCGCGCATGCCAAAAGACGCACACAGGCGTGAACGCGTCCGCCACATGAAGGCAGGCGGAATCGTCCGCGCGCACAGTATAAAAGTGCGTGCAAACAACAAACACGTATATACAGCTACGATGAATGCCCCATTTGTCGCAGCACTGATCGTGGGACACCGCAGGAGGAGGAGAATAGCCAGGGCACGCATTTTTTCACCACATACAAGCCTTTTTGGGATGCCTGACGACCAGGTCTACGGCAGGTATAGGTTTCCACCCCATATCATCCTAGACCTGGTCAGGGAGTGGGAAGATGACCGTACATCCCCAATCCTTTTGCTCCGAAGCATTGAGCCCCTTGGAGAAGGTGCTCAATGTCCTGCATTTTTTGGCCACTGGGTCATTACAGCGGACTACTGCCATAGTGGGGGGGGGTCTCACAGGCCACGCAGTCACGCTGCCTACACCAGGTCTTGGCAATCATGACAGCGCGCCCCTCAGTCCGCAGGCACATATACATGCCCAGAACATCCGCAGAAAGGCAGGCCGTTGTCCTGGACTTTGTCCTGGACTTGCTTGATGCCATAGATTGCACCCATGTGGCCCTACGTCCACCTATGGCCACTGAGCACATCTACCAAAACCGCAAGCACTGGCATTCCATCAATGTACAGGTGGTATGCGATGCAAAGAGAATCATCACCTCTGTCTATGCAAACTACCCTGGCTCCACCCATGACAGTTTCATATACAGAATGTCCGCCCTGAGCCGGGCACTGGAAGCTGGGCAGCATGGCGACACATGGCTCCTAGGTGAGTACAAATGCCCTTGCACATGCATGCATGTCACACACACACACACAAATACACAAACCCCAATAATCACAACCATTATCACCTCTCCAGGGGACAGTGCCTACCCTCTGAGCAACCACATGATGACGCCAATCCGGAACCCCACCACACCACCCCAGGTAAGATACAACACGGCCCATATTGCAACCAGGGCCATAGTGGAGCGCACATTCGGAGTGCTCAAGTCACGCTTCCGCTCCCTTGACCGCTCTCGTGGGCAGCTACTCTATGCACCCCCAGTAGTGTGCAGTATCATTGTGGCAGCATGTGTCCTGCACAATGTTGCAACACGGCAGGGCATACCGGTGGACATGGTGGTGCCCCCACATCCCCAACCACAGGCACAGGCGCTGCCCATGGGTGGGGATTGGGCACATGGCGAGGAAGCCCGGACCCAGCTTCTGGACACATTTTTCACCTAAACTCCCACCACTGCGGAGTGCACACAGGCCTGGCACATACCAGGTGACAATCGATGATGACAAAGAGACAGTGAACTGTCACAACCTTACCACCCTGAGATTGTTGCCATGGAAGTGCCACATTGTGTGCATCCCTAGCTACTTAAACACAAGCAATCCTGTGTGACCAAAAGGCACACATGCAAGGTGTGAATCACACACACCTGCAAAACAGGCCATGACTATCACTGGTATGTCACTCAAACCCTCCCAAACCACAACATGACATGGCAAGCAATAGCCATACACCAACACAGTACCAATAAGGTACACATTGCCATGTGAAAAATGTAAATTGGCATCAGACAATGATGCCTGACATGGAATCAGATGAAATGACTGACCAACAACCTCCCACCCAAAATAAGTCATACCCAAATGCATTCCAAAAGTTGTAGTTGTAACATAACAATGAATGCCTGTCTACATGCACATTGTGCATTTCAAAATCAACACTGCAGCTTCTGTGTGCCATGTCCACCTCCTGCAACACACTGCTCAGTGCACAGCACAGTTAACAGCCATTGTGTGTGATGCACACCCTGAGCATCACATCTAAGCGACAAACCACATCAAAAAGCAAATTAGGCATGTACAGGATCCACAATTGGTCATAGGACATGTTCTGCAGGGACACAGTGGGCACCAGAAGGAAAACAGAGTGTACACGTGGACATGGAAGGGTGGTTGTACATGTAGTGCATTATAGTGTGAGTGTGTGGGTCAGGAGGGACATGCACTCAACATATGCATGTGCAATCAAGTGACCATCAGTGTCCTCTACACATCACATGTGAACATTCACCATGTGTACACCCCAGCATGTCAAACCACAACTATCTCCTCACACCTGAAAGGTAAACACAACACATGAACAGGCATTGATCAGCAGAACACATCATGTACATAGGATACCACAATTACAATGTCAGGGTGCCCATCACACTGCAGGGCAAGGCAACTATCACCAACAAAGCATCCCCCCTCCCTCACAAATCACCATGACCCACTGAACAACTGCACCGGGGTTATGGAGCCTTCATCCTTGAATTTTACCTGGCCACAGGATCACCCTTCCCCTTTGTTACCATCTCCCACCTTGTGTGTAAAAAGTTGCCAGCACCCTCAGAGTCCACCTTGATTTGCAAAAACACTACATCCAAGAGAACTCAAAGCAGGCCAACACAGAAGCCAAGCAAAAAGCCTGCAGGCAGAAAAACTAACCAGAACAGCCTCCAGTAGATGACTTGAAGTGGCAGTACAACACAAAGGCCAAGTACTACCACAATGATGTAACAACCAAGGTATCACAGTAAAACAATGTCACAACAGGATGTGTACCATGTGTGGTACATAACATAGAATGATGCACCACCAACGGATGTGTACTGTCACAGCTTCCGTGTGCAGGTGCAGGAGTGGCACGAACCAACCACCCCCACCGTGGTCTGGGTGGCTGCAAGGTCAAACTCACACAGGCCTCTGAGACCCTGGTGGGGAAGGAGGGTCAGGTACATGCAGTCGGGACAGGCGTTGGCATACTGGATAACCGGAATGAGGGGCAGGAGAGGGGAGTAGGATTGACACGGGAAAGTAGGCAATGCCCAAAAATGTAGTACTCACATTAACACATATACAATCATACCAAACTTGTTCATCATGCACATAGCAGCAATTCACTGAAATGGAAGTCAAAGAGAAACTTATCTCTGGGGTGAGTGATGGCCTCCTGCCTATGTACTCTCAGGTCCGGTAACAGGAGCACTTCGATGCTGCAAAGAGAGCCACAGTTAAAAATCTGTGCGTGCCCATAACACACAAACACACCACCAAATATGCCCCAAAGTAACAAACTACTCTACAAACAGACAATCTGGTGTGGATGCTTCGTACCCATACGTAGCATTATCCCTGTGATGGTTCATACACAGTCAATGAAGTAAGTCAGGCGCCGGTGGGTGCATGGCAAATGGAACACCAATGTGTCACAATTCACACAACATGCAATGTTCCCTGGGTAAGCAGACAGGCGCATATAGCAAGGTATGACTTCAGAACAAGTCGTGTTCCAGCATGACCGAAATAAAGTAGGCAGTGCATGTTTCAAATTCTACATGGAAATGAAATGCACTGCACCTGAGTCTGTCCCTTTCTGTCTGTCCCTGTGAGCTGCTTCTTTCCATGTCTCGGAACGCTACATGGGTGATACAAGTGCCTCAATGGACCATGGTGAACCGGAGGTTATGTGCCACTGCCCCTGCAGGTGCCCCAGACAACCTTACAATCAACTAGCCATGAGTCCACCAACACATCTGAGCTGTATTGTGCGCTTCAACACCAATATTCGTCCAAACTCACCCTCAGTGCTGCTACTAAGCATGCATGTGCAACTGGCCTGGTGGAAGGTTTGCTGTGTTGTGGCCCCTCTGTGCTGCTCACCTTGCCTGGAGTCCCTTGAAACACGTCAGCAGTTTTAGGATGTATGATTGCAATCCCTGTGCCTCTGCTTGCGCACACATGTGCATGTGCGCACCACCAAACGTGTCCAGATTCCAGACATCCAATGGCCCATGTCTACTGGCAAAGGTGGTCTGGAGGCTCATCCCCCTGCAGAAAGGGCATGAAACACATGATTAATGCTTTAGATTCATCTGTGTGTGTCTCTTCAGGCATCATATCACTGGACCATGTCAGAGACGTACATCAGAAATCACACCATCGGTCGGTCTTTCAAAGCCAAAGTGTGGAACACACTATCTACGGCATGAATTGCAACAAGCACATGTACAGTAAAGATAAGAAACATACTACAGAATGCATAGCAATGAATGTACACATGAATCATGAAACACCCCATCTAGCAAAAGCAGAACAGTGGTCAATAACACCCCAATCATCCCCACTAGGGGTGTTAACACAATTTCCACAGCAGCAGACATGCCACAGATTTGACAGTCCAAAGCCCTTGTGTAATTGGCTGTTACACCGAACCATCCTTGCGAGCCCATGGATAAGGGAAGCAGGAGTGGCATATGTGAGTCAAGGACCCCAAGCAGCAAACACATACACAAGACAAGCCTGAAGGGCTCAGCTGGAACAGACAGTGGATGCTTTCAAAAGCCACAAAGCACCACACTGTCACATGAAAGCACAATAGACAAGCAATTTTAAACTATATTAACTAATTACACTAACTATGAAAAATCTACATTACCTAATTAAATTAACTAAACTAAAAGAAAAATCAAAAATGGCCACATATGACCGGGGGTGAGGCACCCAGGAGGGGGGAGGTACAGGGTCCTGCTCAACACCCACATGCGATGATGTTGAGCAAAAAAAAAAAACCTCCATGGGCTTAACGCCTGCACAGTTCGACCTATGTGGTAGATAGATTGTCGTCCGAGTCTGGCTCATCCTAGAAAGGAGGACGTGGCACAGTAGCCTGGCCACGCCTAGCCGCAGCTTGTCCCTCGTCGGCAGCAAGTCTGCCGGACGGGTGAGCCTGGTTCTGTGTGGCGATGACACGTAGGTCTGCATGCAGAACCTCCCGTGATACACGTGCTTCCTCTTGCAAGGTAGCACGTGTAACATGGAGTTCCTCCTGCAAAGCCTGGGTGGACAACCGCTGCACCTCCCGGAAAGCCTGTAGCTAGCCGAGATGGTACGCTCAAGCTGTGCAAACCTCTCCTCTGACCGCTCCCTCTGGGACATCAGAAGGACACCCAGAGTGGATTTGAGGGAAGCATCCTCCTCCTTCAGGGCCTCCATGTGTGCCTCTGCGTGAGCAGCAATTGCTTCACGCAGAGACGACATTTCAGCCTGGCGTGCCCTGTCTGAGGCTGCCATGCCCAGCCTGAGCGAGCGGGATGTGGAACGTGCCGCCTGCTGCTGGAGAAGCACCTGCCTAGCAGGGGGGAGCACGGATCGGGCCACACGCTCCATGCTCTCAACAATGTTCTCCATTGCTTCCCCCTGCCGTTCTGAATTGGCAGTCATGTCCTGCTCCCACTCAGTATACTGCAGTTGCGCGCAGCGACCGTGTTGCTGGGCTTGACCCCTTCGGGACCCAAGGACTGGGTATCCTCGTCGTGTTGGCACCGCCCGCGGCTGCACGACTACATGCCCCCGTCGACGTGATGTCCCAGGCACATCAGTGACTGGTGTGGAGGGTGACCCTGCGTCCCGATCCACCATGGGCGGAGGTTCCATAACTGTCTGACCCCTCAGTGTAGGTGTCGCGGACAGAGGAGTGTCCACATCAGAATCACTCACCCCTGACACATGGACCTGATGCTCATCCAACTCGACATGGATGTCAGAGTCGTCATCAGGGCTGCACTCATAGGCAGCCAGAGACAAGATGGACTGTAGCACTTGGGGGTTTTCGTGGCCTACCACCCCACAATCCCCACTTGTGCCGGGTTGTTGTAGTGAGAACAACCCTGTGCCTGGCATGACAACACCATCCTCCGGCTCCATTGCGTCATCATCTGAAAAATAGAGAGAAAAAATGTCACTACACATGTCAGAAGCACTCAACACACACACACACACCGACAACAAACACATCAGGCAGACATGTGACACACAAAATAGAACCTGGCATGCATGCTGGGTCAACTTGGAATTGCTTCTGTGATCAGACCTGTTGAAAGGTGGCAGTTTGCATTGAAGTGGGTCTATGCAGTGCAGCAAATGTGTATGTTACTCACTACCTACATGTACAAGTACTTCATGGTGTGTGTCAGAAAATGTGAAGGCAGTGCAAGGTCAACTTCAGGCTTCATGAGCAATGTGCATTCAATGGGTAGCATATCTACAAGCAAAGCACCCCTCCACCCAAGTGCAAAAGCAGGCATGCCTAGCATGGTATCAAAAGGCTGACCATAGACCTGTGTATTGACAGGCAGTGTTGACTAGCATCAACAGCTTCATGTGAGTCAAGTGACGACACTGCAAATGATGATGGGACATTAAGCAGGACACATGATGAAACGTCTGGAGGCCACCCATGTGTGAAGAAGACACTACACCAGTTGGACAGAGTCATTGGCCATTAAACAGGCTGAGGCCTGTGACCCACCCAGATTGTCAGACCCTAAACATGTGTGCAACGCAGTACTGAGCCACAGTTGACATGGGAAGGCTGATGAAATGCCATGAAATGTATGTCACCCAGGACTTGTATTACAGTGATCATCCAGTCAAGGACACATAGGGGCATGTGCGCAATGCACATAGAGCATGAATGGGCACTCATGTCCCTGCAGGGCATCTGACCCCTGCACAGTACAAGTGAGATACCCTGCATCAAGTTCTAAGACTGTACCACACAGCATATGTCTGGCAGATTGGTTGCGGGAAGTTAGCATGCACACAGGACGCATGAACAGGGAAGTACCCAACGGCAATATTGAAGCAGACCAATGCAAAGGTGGAATTGGGGTGCAGAGCGGGGGGTGGAGGGGCAAGGGAGCATGCCTACATGGAGTACCCCCATGCAGGCAGAGGACACATGCACGTCAGTCATGCTATGACATCGTGCCTGGGCTGAGAGGAAGGTCACCCCACGCTACATGCAGAAGGGCCAGTGAGCTGGAACATGGACCGGAGGGGCATACTGGTAACTAGCATGTGAGTTGGGTGCAATAGTGGTGATGCGGTGAGTCCCCGTCTGCTCCACATGTCCACCATCCAGCAGAGCAGACATGCATCACGGAAGCATTGCATTACTTGCACATCAGAACCATGTACACGTCACATGTAGTGGCAATCATGTACAACACATCCCACAAGTAAAACACACGCGTCCTCAACAAACACGCATCAACACTCACTGGACTGGGCATCAAAGTCCGGCATCTCTCCCACTCCTTCGACTGATTCAGATGGTATGAACTCCGCAACAAGTGACTCATGCAGAGTGAGGACTTCCTCCTCTGGTGCAGGCCCACCGCCAGTCACCAGAGTCAAGTTGTAATTTGAGGCACGCTTAGCCTTAGCGCTGCGTTTGATGTCATTCCAAAACTTTTTGCACTCTTGCGCCGTGCGCACCTCATGGCCGAATGCACTGACATGTTCCGCAACATGCTTCCAGTGGGTATCACGCTGGGCAGCCGTAGTCTGACTATTGGCACCCACTAGCATGTCACGGCTGTGGCCCTGCACGTAGCCCACGAGGAAGTCCAGTTCCTGGTTGCAGAAAGGCTTCTTCCTCGACGTGCAGGAGGTTGTGGCTGTGTGTGGGGTCCCAGCCTGTGCTGCAGGTGCAACCTTCCTCCTCTTGGATTGTGGATCAGACCCTGGCTGGCTAATGCCGCCCTGATCAGTATGGCCAGTGGGTTCGTTGGATTGAGCCAAGGGAGTGGCAGGTGGAGGGACGACCAAAGGCCTAACTTCTGTCAGTGGCAGCTGGGTGCCCTCTAATGGACCCTGCGCAGCAACATCCGCTGGGCAGGGTCATTGACCGCAACTGTCCTGGTTGGCAGACTCACAACCGGGGTGTTGTTGGGTGCATCTGCCCCTGCACTTGCCAACACCTGTCTGTTCGGGGCAGCAGATGACATAACTGTCCCAGGGACATGTGTCTTGGTCAGGGCAGCACTGCGTGCCCCTACGGATTCCCTCCTGGCCTGTTGGAAATCTTCCAAGGGCTCCTTAAGTGCCAACGCAGCCTGCGCTGACAGACCCTGAGCCTGGGTGGCGGTGTCCACAGCTGCACCTGCAGCTACCACTACCCTTGGGCCCGTCACACGGGCGCCAGTGCCAGATGCAGAAGCTGCATCTCCCAGAACCACAGGGGGTGGTGGCATGACTGCACCCACACATGGCACAACATTGTGCTCAAGTGGTGCACCCCTGCCTCTTCCCCCTCTGCGGCTGCCCTGGACACTCTGGAGTCCCCCTACTCCCTGGTCACCCCGGCCACGTCCCTGACCACGCCCGCCACAAGGAGTATGCCCAGATGAGGCACCCCTCACCTTTGGTGTCCTCCCAACCATGGCACAGATGTAATAGTGCCGGCACAGATGGAGTAGTGCCAATGGGAGGTGTACACCACAATTGACCTGGGCAATTGGGGTGAAGGGGGTGGGAAGCAAGATGTTAACAGACCCCCTGCACCTGCAAGGCTGTATGTGACCCCGGTGATGTAGTGACGGGTCACGCAACGCTCAGGCACCCCAAAACTGCTGGAAAACCGTGCACGTAACCCTGCAGCCTATGTGCGTGGAATCAACCTCCCGCAGTACGCGGTGGCACCCAGTAACACAAAAAACACGTACGCGTGGGACACGCAGGCTACTATGACATCAAAAACGGTGCGATACACAGGGGCACCCGCAGTGCGAAAAATAGCGTGCGCGACTCACCGTCTGACTAGCGCGATGCAGAACAACACGCGTAGCCAATACCCCCGCCAAAAGAAGAGATACGTCCTTGATAGCTGTGAAGTTGTGATGGCGCGCGAAACAACACGAAGCAGCAACACACGTCGGTCTCCACGAAAAGCACGTACAGCGAACTGCTGACCCCGCTCACCTTTAACCTGTGCTGAGGGAAACGCCCGCGCACGTCACGTCACTTACCCGCGTAGGCCCTTTCCTCGGATTACACGCATTCACACGGGGACGTGCATTTTTTTTCGCGCGCGCTAATCCACTATGCCCACATCACGGGTGAAATGCCTGCGCACGGCCTTTCGTGTCACGTCACAGAAGCGCTTACGCGCAAAGGGCCTTTGGTCCAATAAAATCGCTGACGCGCTTACGCGCTAAGGTCCTTTCCTTGCATTACACGCTGACGTGCACTTTTTTCACGTGTCAAATCACTCCGTATCTAGCTGGCCACGCGAAAACACACGGAAGACCATGCTCCTGCCCTGAAGGCCATTTTCCTGCCCCCAAGAGCCGCGAGCACGCTCCCACCTGCCATCTGCTGCTGCCTAATTGCCTGCTGCCCACATGCCCTGCTATTTGCTGCCTGCACATCAGCCATCTGCAGGGGTCCAGTTGCTGTGTCCACCCCTGCTGGAACAGAAGACTCCCGACTGGGATACCATCGCTCCACAGCTCAGCCCCAGGACACAGTTGCCCACCCACGCCTGCCTCGGGGGTCGCCATGTCGGGGCAAACACCATCTGAGACCACTAGCGACCCCCAGCCAGAGGGGCAGAGGGCCACCAGCTTCAGTCAGAAGGAAGTTGGTGTCCTGGTGGAGCATGTCCTGGGTCATTATGATGCCCTCTTCGGAACATCACGTGCCAACAAGGAAGGACGGGATAGGATCTGGGACGACTTTGTGGTTGCCATCAACGCGGAGGGGGTGGCAACCCGCAACATCAAGCAAGTCAAGAAGCGGTGGGAGGACTTGAGGTCCAGGACCCTCATAAAGACCCAGCGCCTCGTGGAGGGGGGCCGGGGCAGCATGAGTACCATCCAGATGAGGGTCCTGGAACTCTCAGGCCCAGCGCTCCACGCCCAGATCCTTCGGAGGCAGACCGTCTGGAGTTGAGCGGTAAGTGGCCAAGCATTGCTGTGTGAGACAGGGCATGTTGCAGGGTGCTGGTTGTCTGATACTTGCCTTTATGTGTGACACAGGCCATGTACGTATGTGTGTGTGCAGGGACATCATGGTCATACATGTTAGACCATTAATGTGTGAACCACATGGTTGGTGCATTTGTTACAATGCAACATGCGGAGCAGCATGCGGAATGCACACATCAATACATGCCTGTCTCTGTTATTGGACATGGATGGGGTGTGGGAGATGGGTGCTGCTGTCATGGACATGTATGATGTCCATGTCTGTGTGTCTGACTTGCGTGTCTGTGACTTGTAAATGCCATGGATGCATGACACATGTCTGTGACAATGTTCAGATTCACTGATGCAGCCTACTCATCCTTGTATCCACTGTGTCTGGGGTGTACGAGGCCAGATGGATGAAACTACGGTGAAGTGTGTGCATGTGATAGGCATGACCCATGATGCATGTGAGTTTCAAACCAGCATTGTATGTTTCAAGAGTCCCTTGGACATGTATGCTAATGTTCATAGCATGCGCCATGCCTGTTACTGCATGTGTTTTGCCTGCACTGACCCAAGTGTTGTGGAGGGACATGATGGAAGTGATGTTTGACAGTGCCACTCATCTGCTATTGCTTCCTGTCTAGGGGACCATTGTACAGTACCCTGATGCTTGTGTTCTATGTCTCCCTCTACACAGCGGCAAGTGATGAAGAGGGCGGAGACGGCGCTGTGGAGCAAAGTGGCAGGGATGCCCCCACCGGCCGGCGACGCAAGGCCCAGTCACCCTCCCAGAAATTACCATCGTCCGGGAGTGAGGGGACTGGTGCTGCGTCTGCCACTACGGCTGCAGCAGAAGGGGTGGGTGAGCCCCCACAGGGGCTTGCAACAGTGGAAGACGGTGTGGAGCCATCCAGGTTGGGGGTTTCCACAGAGGAGGAGGAGGCCGCTACTGAGCCGCACATGGGGCCTGGTGGGGGTGGTACCACTGGTGCAAGTGGTGCAGTCCAGGGATAGGGGTAGGAGGCAGCACAGGTCGCCGTGGAGGGGCCTGTGCATGTCACTGTCCCTGACACTGTGACTGCACCACCATGCACCAGCAGGGATGCCCCATCCCAGGCCCGTCCGCAGGTAGGGGGGATGTCCATGTCATCTGACACTCCTCTACCTGCGGACGAGAGGACACCTGGCCATATGGAGAAGGTCCTGATTGGTGTTGAGTTGTGCACGCGTCACATTCGTGATGATGTGCATGCTTCCCGGAGGGAGCACGCACATCATCACGAAGAGCAGCGTGCCAACATGGCCCATTTGGGAGTGTCCATGGTCGGGGGTTTTGTACATGTGTTGGCCACTCTGGCGGCCCTCTCCTCCTCTGTGGAGACTATGCGCCAGTCGTTCTCCATGCCGTCTTCCGGCCCAGATGCCACCAGGGTCCCCTGTAGACCTGCCCTGACCAACGCAGCCAGCTCGGTGGGGATCCCATCCCTGCCACAGTCGGGAGTCGGAGGTCCAGCAGGGGTGGACACCCCAGCAACTGGACTCCAGCAGATGGAGGATGTGCCGGCATCATCGGAGAGGGCATGTGCACAACCGCGTTGGTGGATTCCATCAGCCTGGATGCCGTCGTGCTGGCAGAGGCAGTTGCGTCAGAGGCAGCGGCAGGCTCAATGTGGGAGGCATCATGGCTCGGGGCCATCTACATCAGAGGGGCAGGCATCGGCGGAGAGCAGGAGGACCCTGGAATGGGAGTGTCTTTCGTGTGGCAGCGGCTGGGCCAGCGGATAGGTGCGCAGCGGCGGCGGGCGGAGGAGGCACGGCTCACAATGGTCAGGGCAGAGAACACCATGCGCAGGGCGCTGAGGCGGGCTGAGTGCCTCGAGGGAATTCGCAGGGAGTTGGAGGTGGACATGGCATTATCCCTGCGAGACCTCGGGGCCAGAGAACAGGCCCGCCTCCAAGACATTGAACAGGAGTTCGATGATGCCCTGGCCCATGACATCAACAAGTGAGCCGTTGGACTTGCCTGCCGCAATTGTATATAGTTCATTAGTGTTAAGTTTCATTTCTGTTTTCTTTCATTTGGGGTGCATGGACTATGCCCCACATTTTTGTATATAGTTAGTAATTAGGTAGGTTTCATTGTAGGTTTCATTTATGTTGTTGGGCTCATGGACCCTGGATTTGCTATTTGTACATAGTTTTACAGTGGATTTTTCTCCTTCATCTTTTTTTTCACCATGGAGCAATGGATATTACGCTTTTCTTTCCCTTTGGATTTGCTTTATTGGACGGTGACTTTGGACACATTTTCATTTGGATTAATTTGGATTCTCATTTTATTTATTTATCATTTTTGGGACATGCTGCATTTTGATTATTATTGGCATTAGTGTGTGTTTTGATTTCATTCCCTTCATTTTGACTTGAATACATTTTTGTTTCTTACTTCAATGTGTGGTCTTCTCTCATTGGTTTCATGCATGTCACAATGTGGGTTTTCTCAGTCATGTGTTGCCATTGTGTGTGTCTGACAGACTTGTACTCATGCGCATACTGCTTATTTGTGAACTGTCATGTAATGGGGATTTCAATTTGGAGAGGATGTAAAGCTTGGTTGGGTGTTTGGACTGGGGTGGCGTGGGATTTGGATGGCCATAAGAGCCAGGGATCTAGATTGTGATGACGTGTTGGCTGGGGGACATGTGTCGGGGCCCGCGGGCAGGTGCCCCTCACTGCTGGGGGGTGGGGGAGCTGGGGGACATGAGTGGGGGCCTACTGGCAGGTGCCCCTGACTGCTGGGGGGTGGGGGGGCTGGGGGACATGAATGGGGGCCTGCTGGCAGGTGCCCCTGACTGCTGGGGGGTGGGGGGGCTAGGGGACATGAGTGGGGGCCTGCTGGCAGGTGCCTGCCAATGATGGGGGTAGTGGGGGCTGGGGGACATGAGTGGGGGCCTGCTGGCAGGTGCCACTCACTGCTCGGGGGTGGGGGTGCTGGGGGACATGAGTGGGGGCCTGCTGGCAGGTGCCCCTCACTGCTGGGGGTTGGGGGGCTGGGGGACATGAGTGGGGGCCTGCTGGCAGGTGCCCCTCACTGCTGGGGGGGTGGGGGTGCTGGGGGACATGAGTGGGGGCCTGCTGGCAGGTGCCCCTCACTGCTGGGGGGTGGGGGTGCTGGGAGACATGAGTTGGTGATCATATTGCAACGTGACATGTGGCTTGGCTGGGTGGCATGCCCATGGTGGATGGGCTGCCTGCGGGACATGACCAGGGGTGCAGGTAGTCCCCTGTGGTGTGGGCTGCCTGCAGGGCCGTGGAGGGGGTAGAGGGGACACCTGGGAGGACCCACACTGCCAATTCACGTGTAGGACTCCCCGCGCACCCCGGAAATATGCGTTCCCCGCTCTGACAGCAAAATCGCGTGTGAAACTTCATGTGCAGCCCAGTAATACACGTACCCTGCTCCAATCGCGTGTATAACTTCCTGCGCACCCCTGAAATACACGTACCCAGGCCAATCACGTGTAAAACTTCCCGCGCACCCCTGAAATACACGTACCCAGCCCAATCGCGTGTGAAACTTCCCGCGCACCCCTGAAATACACGTACCCAGCCCAATCGCGTGTGAAACTTCCCGCGCACCCCTGAAATACACGTACCCAGGCCAATCGCGTGTGAAACTTCCCGCGCACCCCTGAAATACACGTACCCAGGCCAATCGCGTGTGAAACTTCCCGCGCACCCCTGAAATACACGTACCCAAGCCAATCGCGTGTGAAACTTACCGCGCACCCCTGAAATACACGTACCCAGGCCAATCGCGTATGAAACTTCCCGCGCACCCCTGAAATACACGTACCGCTGAAATCGCGTGTGAAACTTCCCGCGCACCCCTGAAATACACGTACCCAGGCCAATCGCGTGTGAAACTTCCCGCACACCCCAGAAATACACGAAACCCATGCCAATCACGTGTGAAACTTCCCGCGCACCCCTGCAATACATGTACCCAGGCCAATTGCATGTAAAACTTCCCGCGCACCCCTGAAATACATGTACCCAGGCCAATCGCGTGTAAAACTTCCCGCGCACCCCTGAAATACACGTACCGAGCCCAATCGCGTGTGAAACTTCCCGATCACCCCTGAAATACACGTACCCAGGCCAATCGAGTTTGAAACTTCCCGTGCACCCCTGAAATACACGTACCTTGCTGAAATCGCGTGTGAAACTTCCCGCGCACCCCTGAAATACACGTACCCAGGCCAATCGCGTGTGGAACTTCCCGCACACCCCTGAAATACATGTACACAGGCCAATTGCGTGTGAAGCTTCCCACGCACCCCTGAAATACACGTACCCTGCTGAAATCGCGTGTGAAACTTCCCACAATTGGTCATAGGACATGTTCTGCAGGGACACAGTGGGCACCAGAAGGAAAACACAGTGTACACGTGGACATGGAAGGGTGGTTGTACATGTAGTGCATTATAGTGTGAGTGTGTGGGTCAGGAGGGACATGCACTCAACATATGCATGTGCAATCAAGTGACCATCAGTGTCCTCTACACATCACATGTGAACAATCGCCATGTGTACACCCCAGCATGTCAAACCACAACTATCTCCTCACACCTGAAAGGTAAACACAACACATGAACAGGCATTGATCAGCAGAACACATCATGTACATAGGATACCACAATTACAATGTCAGGGTGCCCATCACAATGCAGGGCAAGGCAACTATCACCAACAAAGCACCCCCCCTCCCTCACAAATCACCATGACCCACTGAACAACTGCACCGGGGTTATGGAGCCTTCATCCTTGAATTTTACCTGCCCACAGGATCACCCTTCCCCTTTGTCACCATCTCCCACCTTGTGTGTAAAAAGTTGCCAGCACCCTCAGAGTCCACCTTGATTTGCAAAAACACTACATCCAAGAGAACTCAAAGCAGGCCAACACAGAAGCCAAGCAAAAAGCCTGCAGGCAGAAAAACTAACCAGAACAGCCTCCAGTAGATGACTTGAAGTGGCAGTACAACACAAAGGCCAAGTACTACCACAATGATGTAACAACCAAGGTAGCACAGTAAAACAATGTCACAACAGGATGTGTACCATGTGTGTTACATAACATAGAATGATGCACCACCAACGGATGTGTACTGTCACAGCTTCCGTGTGCAGGTGCAGGAGTGGCACGAACCAACCACCCCCACCGTGGTCTGTGTGGCTGCAAGGTCAAACTCACACAGGCCTCTGAGACCCTGGTGGCGAAGGAGGGTCAGGTATATGCAGTCGGGACAGGCGTTGGCATACTGGATAACCGGAATGAGGGGCAGGAGAGGGGAGTAGGATTGACACGGGAAAGTAGGCAATGCCCAAAAATGTAGTACTCACATTAACACATATACAATCATACCAAACTTGTTCATCATGCACATAGCAGCAATTCACTGAAATGGAAGTCAAAGAGAAACTTATCTCTGGGGTGAGTGATGGCCTCATGCCTATGTACTCTCAGGTCCGGTAACAGGAGCACTTCGATTCTGCAAAGAGAGCCACAGTTAAAAATCTGTGTGTGCCCATAACACACAAACACACCACCAAATATGCCCCAAAGTAACAAACTACTCTACAAACAGACAATCTGGTGTGGATGCTTCGTACCCATATGTAGCATTATCCCTGTGATGGTTCAAACACAGTCAATGAAGTAAGTCAGGCGCCGGTGGGTGCATGGCAAATGGAACACCAATGTGTCACAATTCACACAACATGCAATGTTCCCTGGGTAAGCAGACAGGCGCATATAGCAAGGTATGACTTCAGAACAAGTCGTGTTCCACCATGACCGAAATAAAGTAGGCAGTGCATGTTTCAAATTCTACATGGAAATGAAATGCACTGCACCTGAGTCTGTCCCTTTCTGTCTGTCCCTGTGAGCTGCTTCTTTCCATGTCTCGGAACGCTACATGGGTGATACAAGTGCCTCAATGGACCATGGTGAACCGGAGGTTATGTGCCACTGCCCCTGCAGGTGCCCCAGACAACCTTACAATCAACTAGCCATGAGTCCACCAACACATCTGAGCTGTATTGTGCGCTTCAACACCAATATTCGTCCAAACTCACCCTCAGTGCTGCTACTAAGCATGCATGTGCAACTGGCCTGGTGGAAGGTTTGCTGTGTTGTGGCCCCCCTGTGCTGCTCACCTTGCCTGGAGTCCCTTGAAACACGTCAGCCGTTTTAGGATGTATGATTGCAATCCCTGTGCCTCTGCTTGCGCACACATGTGCATGTGGGCACCACCAAACGTGTCCAGATTCCAGACATCCAATGGCCCATGTCTGCTGGCAAAGGTGGTCTGGAGGCTCATCCCCCTGCAGAAAGGGCATGAAACACATGATTAATGCTTTAGATTCATCTGTGTGTGTCTCTTCAGGCATCATATCACTGGACCATGTCAGAGACGTACATCAGAAATCACACCATCGGTCCGTCTTTCAAAGCCAAAGTGTGGAACACACTATCTACGGCATGAATTGCAACAAGCACATGTACAGTAAACATAAGAAACATACTACACAATGCATAGCAATGAATGTACACATGAATCATGAAACACCCCATCTAGCAAAAGCAGACCAGTGGTCAATAACACCCCAATCATCCCCACTAGGGGTGTTAACACAATTTCCACAGCAGCAGACATGCCACAGATTTGACAGTCCAAAGCCCTTGTGTAATTGGATGTTACACCGAACCATCCTTGCGAGCCCATGGATAAGGAAAGCAGGAGTGGCATATGTGAGTCAAGGACCCCAAGCAGCAAACACATACACAAGACAAGCCTGAAGGGCTCAGCTGGAACAGACAGTGGATGCTTTCAAAAGCCACAAAGCACCACACTGTCACATGAAAGCACAATAGACAAGCAATTTTAAACTATATTAACTAATTACACTAACTATGAAAAATCTACATTACCTAATTAAACTAACTATCAAACAGAAACTTAACTAACTAAACTAAAAGAAAAATCAAAAATGGCCACATATGACCCGGGGGTGAGGCACCCAGGAGGGGGGAGGTACAGGGTGCTGCTCAACACCCACATGCGATGATGTTGAGCAAAAAAAAAAACCTCCATGGGCTTAACGCCTGCACAGTTCGACCTATGTGGTAGATAGATTGTCGTCCGAGTCTGGCTCATCCTAGAAAGGAGGACGTGGCACAGTAGCCTGGCCACGCCTAGCCGCAGCTTGTCCCTCATCGGCAGCAAGTCTGCCGGACGGGTGAGCCTGGTTCTGTGTGGCGATGACACGTAGGTCTGCATGCAGAACCTCCCGTGATACACGTGCTTCCTCTTGCAAGGTAGCACGTGTAACATGGAGTTCCTCCTGCAAGGCCTGGGTGGACAACCGCTGCACCTCCCGGCAAGCCTGTAGCTCAGCCGAGATGGTACGCTCAAGCTGTGCAAACCTCTCCTCTGACCGCTCCCTCTGGGACATCAGAAGGACACCCAGAGTGGATTTGAGGGAAGCATCCTCCTCCTTCAAGGCCTCCATGTGTGCCTCTGCGTGAGCAGCAATTGCTTCATGCAGAGACGACATTTCAGCCTGGCGTGCCCTGTCTGAGGCTGCCATGCCCAGCCTGAGCGAGCGGGCTGTGGACCGTGCCGCCTGCTGCTGGAGAAGCACCTGCCTAGCAGGGGGGAGCACGGATCGGGCCACACGCTCCATGCTCTCAACGATGTTCTCCATTGCTGCCCCCTGCCGTTCTGAATTGGCAGTCATGTCTTGCTCCCACTCAGTATACTGCGGTTGCGCGCGGCGACCGTGTTGCTGGGCTTGACCCCTGCGGGACCCAAGGACTGGGTATCCTCGTCGTGTTGGCACCGCCCGCGGCTGCACGACTACATGCCCCCGTCGACGTGATGTCCCAGGCACATCAGTGACTGGTGTGGAGGGTGACCCTGCGTCCCGATCCACCATGGGCGGAGGTTCCAAGACTGTCTGACCCCTCAGTGTAGGTGTCGCGGACAGAGGAGTGTCCACATCAGAATCACTCACCCCTGACAAATGGACCTGACGCTCATCCAACTCGACATGGATGTCAGAGTCGTCATCAGGGCTGCACTCAGAGGCAGCCAGAGACAAGATGGACTGCAGCACTTGGGGGTTTTCGTGGCCTACCACCCCACGACCCCCACTTGTGCCGGGTTGTTGTAGTGAGAACAACCCTGGGCCTGGCATGCCAACACCATCCTCCGGCTCCATTGCGTCATCATCTGAAAAATAGAGAGAAAAAAGGTCACTACACATGCCAGAAGCACTCAACACACACACACACCGACAACAAACACATCAGGCAGACATGTGACACACAAAATAGAACCTGGCATGCATGCTGGGTCAACTTGGAATTGCTTCTGTGATCAGACCTGTTGAAAGGTGGCAGTTTGCATTGAGGTGGGTCTATGCAGTGCAGCAAATGTGTATGTTACTCACTACCTACATGTACAAGTACTTCATGGTGTGTGTCAGAAAATGTGAAGGCAGTGCAAGGTCAACTTCAGGCTTCATGAGCAATGTGCATTCAATGGGTAGCATATCTACAAGCAAAGCACCCCTCCACCCAAGTGCAAAAGCAGGCATGCCTAGCATGGTATCAAAAGGCTGACCATAGACCTGTGTATTGACAGACAGTGTTGACTAGCATCAACAGCTTTATGTGATTCAAGTGACAACACTGCAAATGATGATGGGACAGTAAGCAGGACACATGATGAAACGTCTGGAGGCCACCCATGTGTGAAGAAGACACTACACCAGTTGGACAGAGTCATTGGCCATTAAACAGGCTGAGGCCTGTGACCCACCCAGATTGTCAGACCCTAAACATGTGTGCAACGCAGTACTGAGCCACAGTTGACATGGGAAGGCTGATGAAATGCCATGCAATGTATGTCACCCAGGACTTGTATTACAGTGATCATCCAGTCAAGGACACATAGGGGCATGTGCGCAATGCACATGGAGCATGAATGGGCACTCATGTCCCTGCGGGGCATCTGACCTCTGCACAGTACAAGTGAGATGCCCTGCATCAAGTACTAAGACTGTACCACACAGCATATGTCTGGCAGATTGGTTGCGGGAAGTTAGCATGCACACAGGACGCATGAACAGGGAAGTACCCAACGGCAATATTGAAGCAGACCAATGCAAAGGTGGAATTGGGGTGCAGAGCGGGGGGTGGAGGGGCAAGGGAGCATGCCTACATGGAGTACCCCCATGCAGGCAGAGGACACATGCACGTCAGTCATGCTATGACATCATGCCTGGGCTGAGAGGAAGGTCACCCCACGCTACATGCAGAAGGGCCAGTGAGCTGGAACATGGACCGGAGGGGCATACTGGGAACTAGCATGTGAGTAGGGTGCAATAGTGGTGATGCGGACAGTCCCCGTCTGCTCCACATGTCCACCATCCAGCAGAGCAGACATGCATCACGGAAGCATTGCATTACTTGCACATCAGAACCATGTACACGTCACATGTAGTGGCAATCATGTACAACACATCCCACAAGTAAAACACACGCGTCCTCAACAAACACGCATCAACACTCACTGGACTGGGCATCAAAGTCCGGCATCTCTCCCACTCCTTCGACTGATTCAGATGGTATGAACTCCGCAACAAGTGACTCATGCAGAGTGAGGACTTCCTCCTCTGGTGCAGGCCCACTGCCAGTCACCAGAGTCAAGTTGTAATTTGAGGCGCGCTTAGCCTTAGCGCTGCGTTTGATGTCATTTCAACACTTTTTGCACTCTTGCGCCGTGCGCACCTCATGGCCGAATGCACTGACATGTTCCGCAACATGCTTCCAGTGGGTATCACGCTGGGCAGCCGTAGTCTGACTATTGGCACCCACTAGCATGTCACGGCTGTGGCCCTGCACGTAGCCCACGAGGAAGTCCAGTTCCTGGTTGCAGAAAGGCTTCTTCCTCGACGTGCAGGAGGTCGTGGCTGTGTGTGGGGTCCCAGCCTGTGCTGCAGGTGCAACCTTCCTCCTCTTGGATTGTGGATCAGACCCTGACTGGCTAATGCCGCCCTGATCAGTATGGCCAGTGGGTTCGTTGGATTGAGCCAAGGGAGTGGCAGGTGGAGGGACGACCAAAGGCCTAACTTCTGTCAGTGGCAGCTGGGTGCCCTCTAAAGGACCCTGCGCAGCAACATCCGCTGGGCAGGGTCATTGACCGCAACTGTCCTGGTTGGCAGACTCACAACCGGGGTGTTGTTGGGTGCATCTGCCCCTGCACTTGCCAACACCTGGCTGTTCGGGGCAGCAGATGACATAACTGTCCCAGGGACATGTGTCTTGGTCAGGGCAGCACTGCGTGCCCCTACGGGTTCCCTCCTGGCCTGTTGGAAATCTTCCAAGGGCTCCTTAAGTGCCAACGCAGCCTGCGCTGTCAGACCCTGAGCCTGGGTGGCGGTGTCCACAGCTGCACCTGCAGCTACCACTACCCTTGGGCCCGTGGCAGTCGATGGAACGGACTGCCGGGTCACACGGGCGCCAATTTCCAGATGCAGAAGCTGCATCTCCCAGAACCACAGGGGGTGGTGGCATGACTGCACCCACACATGGCACAACATCATGCTCAAGTGGTGCACCCCTGCCTCTTCCCCCTCTGCGGCTGCCCTGGACACTCTGGAGTCCCCCTACTCCCTGGTCACCCCGGCCACGTCCCTGACCACGCCCGGCACAAGGAGTATGCCCAGCTGAGGCACCCCTCACCTTTGGTGTCCTCCCAACCATGGCACAGATGTAGTAGTGCCGGCACAGATGGAGTAGTGCCAATGGGAGGTGTACACCACAATTGACCTGGGCAATTGGGGTGAAGGGGGTGGGAAGCAAGATGTTAACAGACCCCCTGCACCTGCAAGGCTGTATGTGACCCCGGTGATGTAGTGACGGGTCACGCAACGCTCAGGCACCCCAAAACTGCTGGAAAACCGTGCACGCAACCCTGCAGCCTACGTGCGTGGAATCAACCTCCCGCAGTACGCGGTGGCACCCAGTAACACAAAAAACACGTACGCGTGGGACACGCAGGCTACTATGACATCAAAGACGGTGCGATACACAGGGGCACCCGCAGTGGGAAAAATAGCGTGCGCGACTCACCGTCTGACTAGCGCGATGCAGAACAACACGCGTAGCCAATACCCCCGCCAAAAGAAGAGATACGTCCTTGATAGCTGTGAAGTTGTGACGGCGCGCGAAACAACACGAAGCAGCAACACACGTCGGTCTCCACGAAAAGCACGTACAGCGAACTGCTGACCCCGCTCACCTTTAACCTGTGCTGAGGGAAACGCCTGCGCACGTCACGTCACTTACGCGCGTAGGCCCTTTCCTCGGATTACACGCATTCACACGGGGACGTGCATTTTTTTCGCGCGCGCTAATCCACTATGCCCACATCACGGGTGAAATGCCTGCGCACGGCCGTTCGCGTCACGTCACAGAAGCGCTTACGCGCAAAGGGCCTTTGGTCCAATGAAATCGATGACGCGCTTACGCGCTAAGGTCCTTTCCTTGCATTACACGCTGACGTGCACTTTTTTCACGTGCCAAATCACTCCGTATCTAGCTGGCCACGCGAAAACACACGGAAGACCACGCTCCTGCCCTGAAGGCCATTTTCCTGCCCCCAAGAGCCGCAAGCGCGCTCCCACCTGCCATCTGCTGCTGCCTGATTGCCTGCTGCCCACATGCCCTGCTATTTGCTGCCTGCACATCAGCCATCTGCAGGGGTCCAGTTGCTGTGTCCACCCCTGCTGGAACAGAAGACTCCCGACTGCGATACCATCGCTCCACAGCTCAGCCCCAGGACACAGTTGCCCACCCACGCCTGCCTCGGGGGTCGCCATGTCGGGGCAAACACCATCTGAGACCACTAGTGACCCCCAGCCAGAGGGGCAGAGGGCCACCAGCTTCAGTCAGAAGGAAGTTGGTGTCCTGGTGGAGCATGTCCTGGGTCATTATGATGCCCTCTTCGGAACATCACGTGCCAACAAGGAAGAGCGGGATAGGATCTGGGACGACTTTGTGGTTGCCATCAACGCGGAGGGGGTGGCAACCCGCAACATCAAGCAAGTCAAGAAGCGGTGGGAGGACTTGAGGTCCAGGACCCTCATAAAGACCCAGCGCCTCGTGGAGGGGGGCTGGGGCAACATGAGTACCATCCAGATGAGGGTCCTGGAACTCTCAGGCTCAGCGCTCCACGCCCAGATCCTTCGGAGGCAGACCCGTCTGGAGTTGAGCGGTAAGTGGCCAAGCATTGCTGTGTGAGACAGGGCATGTTGCAGGGTGCTGGTTGTCTGATACTTGCCTTTATGTGTGACTCAGGCCATGTACGTATGTGTGTGTGCAGGGACATCATGGTCATGCATGTTAGACCATTAATGTGTGAACCACATGGTTGGTGCATGTGTTACAATGCAACATGCGGAGCAGCATGCGGAATGCACACATTAATACATGCCTGTCTCTGTTATTGGACATGGATGGGGTGTGGGAGATGGGTGCTGCTGTCATGGACATGTATGATGTCCATGTCTGTGTGTCTGACTTGCGTGTCTGTGACTTGTAAATGCCATGGATGCATGACACATGTCTGTGACAATGTTCAGATTCACTGATGCAGCCTACTCATCCTTGTATCCACTGTGTCTGGGGTGTACGAGGCCAGATGGATGAAACTACGGTGAAGTGTGTGCATGTGATAGGCATGACCCATGATGCATGTGAGTTTCAAACCAGCATTGTATGTTTCAAGAGTCCCTTGGACATGTATGCTAATGTTCATAGCATGCGCCATGCCTGTTACTGCATGTGTTTTGCCTGCACTGACTCAAGTGTTGTGGAGGGACATGATGGAAGTGATGTTTGACAGTGCCACTCATCTGCTATTGCTTCCTGTCTAGGGGACCATTGTACAGTACCCTGATGCTTGTGTTCTATGTCTCCCTCTACACAGCGGCAAGTGATGAAGAGGGCGGAGACGGCGCTGTGGAGCAAAGTGGCAGGGATGCCCCCACCGGCCAGCGACGCAAGGCCCAGTCACCCTCCCAGAAATTACCATCGTCCGGGAGTGAGGGGACTGGTGCTGCGTCTGCCACTACGGCTGCAGCAGAAGGGGTGGGTGAGCCCCCACAGGGGCTTGCAACGGTGGAAGACGGTGTGGAGCCATCCAGGTTGGTGGTTTCCACAGAGGAGGAGGAGGCCGCTACTGAGCCGCACATGGGGCCTGGTGGGGGTGGTACCACTGGTGCAAGTGGTGCAGTTCAGGGATAGGGGCAGGAGGCAGCACAGGTCGCCGTGGAGGGGCCTGTGCATGTCACTGTCCCTGACACTGTGACTGCACCACCATGCACCAGCAGGGATGCCCCATCCCAGGCCCGTCAGCAGGTAGGGGGGATGTCCATGTCATCTGACACTCCTCTACCTGCGGACGAGAGGACACCTGGCCGTATGGAGAAGGTCCTGATTGGTGTCGCGTTGTGCACGCGTGACATTCGTGATGATGTGCATGCTTCCCGGAGGGAGCACGCACATCATCACGAAGAGCAGCGTGCCAACATGGCCCATTTGGGAGTGTCCATGGTCGGGGGTTTTGTACATGTGTCGGCCACTCTGGCGGCCCTCTCCTCCTCTGTGGAGACTATGCGCCAGTCATTCTCCATGCCGTCTTCCGGCCCAGATGCCACCAGGGTCCCCTGTAGACCTGCCCTGACCAACGCAGCCAGCTCGGTGGGGATCCCATCCCTGCCACAGTCGGGAGTCGGAGGTCCAGCAGGGGTGGACACCCCAGCAACTGGACCCCAGCAGATGGAGGATGTGCCGGCATCATCGGAGAGGGCATGTGCACAACCGCGTTGGTGGATTCCATCAGCCTGGATGCCGTCGTGCTGGCAGAGGCAGTTGCGTCAGAGGCAGCGGCAGGCTCAATGTGGGAGGCATCATGGCTCGGGGCCATCTACATCAGAGGGGCAGGCATCGGCCGGAGGGCAGGAGGACCCTGGAATGGGAGTGTCTTTCGTGTGGCAGCGGTTGGGCCAGCGGATAGGTGCGGAGCGGCGGCGGGCAGAGGAGGCACGGCTCACAATGGTCAGGGCAGAGAACACCATGCGCAGGGCGCTGAGGCGGGCTGAGTGCCTCGAGGGAATTCGCAGGGAGTTGGAGGTGGACATGGCATTATCCCTGCGAGACCTCAGGGCCAGAGAACAGGCCCGCCTCCAAGACATTGAACAGGAGTTCGATGATGCCCTGGCCCATGACATCAACAAGTGAGCCGTTGGACTTGCCTGCCGCAATTGTATATAGTTCATTAGTGTTAAGTTTAATTTCTGTTTTCTTTCATTTGGGGTGCATGGACTATGCCCCACATTTTTGTATATAGTTAGTAATTAGGTAGGTTTCATTGTAGGTTTCATTTATGTTGTTGGGCTCATGGACCCTGGATTTGCTATTTGTACATAGTTTTACAGTGGATTTTTCTCCTTCATCTTTTTTTTCACCATGGAGCAATGGATATTACGCTTTTCTTTCCCTTTGGATTTGCTTTATTGGACGGTGACTTTGGACACATTTTAATTTGGATTAATTTGGATTCTCATTTTATTTATTTATCATTTTTGGGACATGCTGCATTTGGATTATTATTGGCATTAGTGTGTGTTTTGATTTCATTCCCTTCATTTTGACTTGAATACATTTTTGTTTCTTACTTCAATGTGTGGTCTTCTCTCATTGGTTTCATGCATGTCACAATGTGGGTTTTCTCAGTCATGTTTTGCCATTGTGTGTGTCTGACAGACTTGTACTCATGCGCATACTGCTTATTTGTGAACTGTCATGTAATGGGGATTTCAATTTGGAGTGGATGTAAAGCTTGGTTGGGTGTTTGGACTGGGGTGGCGTGGGGTGGGATTTGGATGACCATAAGAGCCAGGGATCTAGATTGTGATGACATGTTGGCTGGGGGACATGTGTCGGGGCCCGCTGGCAGGTGCCCCTCACTGCTGGGGGTGGGGGGACTGGGGGACATGAGTGGGGGCCTGCTGGCAGGTGCCCCTCACTGCTGGGGGGGTGAGGGTGCTGGGGGACATGAGTGGGGGCCTGCTGGCAGGTGCCCCTCACTGCTGGGGGGTGGGGGTGCTGGGAGACATGAGTTGGTGATCATATTGCAACGTGACATGTGGCTTGGCTGGGTGGCATGCCAATGGTGGATGGGCTGCCTGCGGGACATGACCAGGGGTACAGGTAGTCCCCTGTGGTGTGGGCTGCCTGCAGGGCCGTGGAGGGGGTAGAGGGGACACCTGGGAGGACCCACACTGCCAATTCACGTGTAGGACTCCCCGCGCACCCCGGAAATATGCGTTCCCCGCTCTGACAGCAAAATCGCGTGTGAAACTTCATGTGCAGCCCAGTAATACACGTACCCTGTTCCATTCGCGTGTAAAACTTCCTGCGCACCCCTGAAATACACGTACCCAGGCCAGTCGCGTGTAAAACTTCCCGCGCACCCCTGAAATACACGTACCCAGCCCAACCGCATGTGAAACTTCCCGCGCACCCCTGAAATGCACGTACCCAGGCCACTCGCGTGTGAAACTTCCCGCGCAACCCTGAAATACACGTACCCAAGCCAATCGCGTGTGAAACTTACCGCACACCCCTGAAATACACGTACCCAGGCCAATCGCGTGTGAAACTACCCGCGCACCCCTGAAATACACGTGCCCTGCTGAAATCGCATGTGAAACTTCCCGCGCACCCCTGAAATACACGTACCCAGGCCAATCGCGTATGAAACTTCCCGCACACCCCAGAAATACACGTACCCAGGCCAATCACATGTGAAACTTCCCGTGCACCCCTGCAATACATGTACCCTGGTGAAATCGTGTGTAAAACTTCCCGCGCACCCCTGAAATACATGTACTCAGGCCAATCGCGTGTGAAACTTCCCACGCACCCCTGAAATACACGTACCCAGGCCAATTGCATGTAAAACTTCCCGCGCACCCCTGAAATACACGTACCCAGGCCAATCGCGTGTAAAACTTCCCGCGCACCCCTGAAATACACGTACCCAGCCCAATCGCGTGTGAAACTTCCTGCGCACCCCTGAAATACATGTACCCAGGCCAATCGAGTTTGAAACTTCCCGTGCACCCCTGAAATACACGTACCTTGCTGAAATCGCGTGTGAAACTTCCTGCGCACCCCCGAAATACACGTACCCAGGCCAATCGCGTGTGGAACTTCCCGCACACCCCTGAAATACATGTACACAGGCCAATCGCGTGTGAAGCTTCCCGCGCACCCCTGAAATACACGTACCCTGCTGAAATCGCGTGTGAAACTTCCCGCGCACCCCTGAAATACACGTACCCCACTCGCACAGGACCCTTTCGAGTGTGAGACTTCCTGCGAACCCCATAATACACATACCCTGCTGAAATCGCGTGTGAGACTTCCCGCGAACCCAATACACGTACCCCGCTCGCACAGGGCCCTTTCGCGTGTCAAACTTCATAGGTTTCCTAGTTCACCACTAGAAAACAAGGAACAGCAACCTCCAGTGTACAGTGGGCGTGTTAAATGTTGCATTAATTTGATTGATGTGCTGCTTGCGTTTCCATGACCCGTGAAACAGACACGCCATCTCTGTACTGACCACTGTGACGAAAAGTTTCAAGGGTTCCCCGGCGGGTCGTAGAGTTGAAGAAAACATTTAGCTGCAGGTGTGACAGTTTTTAGTTAGTCTGCAAAATGGCAAAGCTGATGCGGCTTGGTCAAGCAAATACTAGTGCATGTAAAGAGAAGTAAGCAAACATCAGATTCTTCAGAGCACAAAGAATGTCAGTGGTGGTTAGAAAAGTACTGTAGCCGTATGGGTCTCGCTAAATAATTATCTTCCTGCTTCACGTAATGAAGCTGCATTTCTCATTGTTTTAAGCTTTCTTGTATTTCATAATGTATTCATCTCTGTGAATGCTAGTCCTACAGCTAATGGCGTACCATGAAGTGTCCGTACTGCATGTGATGAGAACTGAAATGGAAGTTCAATGGACCAGTGGGCAGTAGGGTAATTTCATGTACAGCATTTTTCACATCTGCTGCGGCCAACAACAAGGGCACTGTATTGCGCATGTACTTCCCTCTCTCTGCACGTACCCGATGTTATGCCTGCAGGTGCTGCCTCTTCCGTACCGGTCCTTGCCTTCCGTTCCTTCTGTGGCGTGTGTTACAAGACCAAAATAAATAGAAATGAACTAGGAAAGGAAAAAAGCGAAATAAAGAAAGCTCCTTTCAGAGTTGTACAATGGAATTGCCAATGAACGGATGCAGGTCGCTGTGCACTGTATACGCTCCACAGAATTTGCGCTAAATATAGGGAGGCGTGGCACTGTGGAAAACACTGTAGTGCAATCGGGTAGAAAGGGATTGCTTTAGAAAGAGGTTTCTTTATGTTTCGCAGTGCTTTTTGAAGAGTTTAAGTGCACAACACTTACTACAACAATTCTTGCTGTACTTTCAAGAAGGGCAGCAAGGCAATTTGGATAGGGTGTGCAGAAATCGGGATGGCAGGAATAGTAAGATGTACATTATTGGTAGGAATAACTCTTTGTGCTGTGAAACGTCATATTCCCATTTTTGAAGTATGCCATTGGCACAAATCGTAAAAAGGCACAAATAGACTTCTTCACAATGTACAGCGCTTTCTCCATTTGCTGACCAAATGAAAAAGAATGCAGCCACATCGGTGTCTGCGTAATGCGATAAAAAATTACGCAGGAGATCGGAAACAGACGCATGACCTGGGCAAGTGCCTCCTTCATCACAAACGGCACTGAAACTCGTGCAACATGTTGTGCAATTATTTCCTCCACAGTGAAGAACAATAATGTCGGCATGATCGCACGTCACCAAAGTCTCACACAGACAAACCAAAATCAGTCACTTCATTGTAGGTACTCCATAGCAGTACATATCCACATGATAGAATCCAAAATGAGCAGCCACTGCAATGTGTTTTCCATTCACTTTAAATCAATGTATTTAGAACTCCCCCAAAACCGTACACTGTGGCTCGTGAAACACACAGCCATAACCTTACCCTCTGCATTTCTGTCGACAAATACACTGTGTACCACAGTCTGTGTGTACAAACCACACCCAGAAACCTTTTTGACCAATTCTGTACCCTCCACAGGCCCATTTCTATGGCCGCCATCTGCTAAAGGGGCGTATGTGACAGGTGCAACCCTGCAACTATCACGATATCCGCAGACTTTTCATGCTGTGCGCACGCGGGTCTGGGGTAATGCATTTCAACCACGGTAGGGGACCATGTTAGTAGTAGTGACAGCTCTGAAAAGAGTCTTTCTTTTTTTGGTTTTTTTAAAGGTGCTTCCATAGAAACTCCTTTTTTTGCGGTTTTTATAAGTATTTTTGCGTTTTGTAGGTCAGCTCACATTCTTACAATAGGGTCTTCAGTGCAGCCTGTAGATTGTAAAACAAAATATCATTGCTACTGGTTGACAAAGCAATTCCATTTGCTTTGAAAAGGTTTATATATCGAGAACCAATGTTGTTATTCTCACAGGAGAACATCCCAGCAGCACTCAAGAAGTCACGCATGCAATGGTTGATGAGACCCCTTCCGACCTCTTGCTGGTGACAACAATCATTGGAATAGTCCCATACTATTCTCAGTGGTATACATGAGAAAAGCACATTGGCAGTGGGAAAAATAGGCTTCGACGCTTTCATCAACTTCTTCAGTTGATGGTACACACTGGAATAAGCCATGGAACCCAAGTGCACGACCACACCATGTACAGTTGCAAAAGTCGCCACTCTCCGACATTCTGCAAGCAGACCGCCCAAACTGCACACATCGCCACAGCACCACAAAGCCTCCACTTGAATATCGAAATTGCCAAAAAAGCCTTTTTCGACGGCATACTGGAACAGATCTTCCACAAAGGCATTACTGACTATCAAAACAGTGTGTCTCTCAATCTCTGCCTGCCACCCTCACTACACAGAGTACGGACAAAAAATGTTGCCGCCCTTTCCTGTGACGCACACCCTGAGAACCTGATTGGACAATTGCCACAGTCCCATTTCCATTGGCCAGCATGGTGAGAAGCGCAGAATGTGGCATGTGCACTTCCACAAGTACCGTAAGGGCAAGTGCCCCAGTAAAACAGGAGCAGTCCTTCTTCACTTTCCACTATTTTCTGTCCATCACTACCTCATTGGGTACTGTGAAATAGTCACTCACACATCCACCAATGGCATCCAAGATGTTAGCATCAAACACTGTCACTTCTGTGCAACACTGCATATGTACCGTTGCACATTGAGCCTCCAAGTGTCTTGTCATTGGAAAGCACGTCCAGTACAAAGTTCAATAAAAAAATGCAAGATTTGTGCATCAACATTCATCCACATGAGCACCCATAACCACAAAGTGGAGGTATGCAAACTGTTTCTGCAGTATGTTTACAACTCCATCATAAGTGCCTGTGCGCACGGTATCTGCCAGTGAAAGTCCATTACGTTCTTAAAAAGGTTACTGTTTTTTCTCCCATCCATTATCGTCAAGTGGCACTTCACTTGTATATGCTTGCAACGTTTCCATTTACCCGAATCACCCAGTGTAATATCAAGATAGGGACTCTCTTCTTTCCTTCCGACAATACTACACATTTGTTTCCCTACTAATGCATCTCCTACATAAATCATAAAAATATGCCACCAAAACCAGCACTGAATGTATGTTATCAACCTAAAGCAACATCCGTGAGCTAACTTTCTCCACAGTTGTGGATCGCTCTAGGCTAGACTATTGCAACATCCTTGTTCTCAAGCCCAGGGATTGTATCTCTCCAGGACTGAAATGTCTGCATTGGCTCCCAATAGCTGTATAAATAAAATAAATACAAATACAAATAGCAGCGAAGAATAAGGTCAAAACCATCTGCAGTATGCACACGGCCTTCTGGGCCCTGGGACCTCAATGCCTGCAACTCTCACTTCCAAAATGTCTCCGTGCTCGAGCTCTTCCCTCACCCCCTCTAGCTCCTTCAGTGTCACTCGCTTCAGCAAGCAATCAGTTGGTGGTAGATCTCTTTCTTTGGCTTGGGCCTCCCTCTGAAACAGCCTACCTGCGTCCCTGAAATGTGACGAGAACCATTGCCAGTTCTGGAAGCACCTCAAAACCTTTCTCGTTGCCTCTGCCTTTTCTTCTCCTATCCCCTGCTGACTTTGTGGCTGAAACTGATTCTGCACTGGTTTCCTAGCCACCCTCTGATCTCGGTCCCAGGCAACCTCCCTCCGCCAGTCACACCGCTGCACTGTCTTTCTGCCAAACCCTGCACTTGGGGACTGTTTTCTGTATCCCTAACAGTTCCACCACCACCTGATGTCTTCACTTATCCTTGCACTTGCCACCATTGGGGCATATTTCTACTTATTGTCATTGTTTCTTCTTCCCATGTACTGCACTTTCTCCTCCCCCTCCCCATGCACTTTGGCGATCTGAGTAACACCTGGCCTAGTAGGTTTGTTGTCTCTGTCTCCCCTCTGTTCCCCCGCCCTTGCCTCAGCGCACCTTCAAAAACGTGTGTATATGCGTAGTACAAATGGCATATCATACAATATCACATTGGCCTCATTACGACCTTGGCGGAGGACCATGGCGCTATTAGCACCATGGTCCATGCCGCTAAGGTCCCAACTCCGCCATGGTGGATGGCGGAATTACCGCCCCATTCCAAGGTGAGTGGGGCGGTAATTCCCCATTCACCAATGGCCCCTTCCCCATTCCCATTTTTTCCAATTGATGCACCGTACGTAGCACCAAGGTCCCTTTGCGGCATGGTTTTTAACGCCTGCAAAAAGCAGGCGTTAAAATCAACATCCCGCAAAGGGACCTTGTAATCAGCCGTTAAGGGTCGGCGCCGTTTACGGCGCCGTAAAACCCTTAACGCCTGACTTGTAATGAGGCCCATTGTATGATATTATACACACATTGCATGCATGACAACAGGATGCCTGCCACTTACCTTGTACATGTCACACAAAAACATTCCGCAGCACCCCACTTACTGCAAACATATGAACAATTATTGCAGAAAGGCAACACTAAGTGTATGTTAGGAACTGTAAACAAGTACATACAGTGCATGCATACAAACAGGATGCCTGCCCCTTATCCTGCACACTTCCACCATAGTCTTCTGCATTTCTCTGTACAAAGAGACCTTCTGCCACAGTTTGTCCATACACACCACAATCAGAAACCTTATTGAGCAATCCCTTTGCCTCCACAGTCCATTTACATGGCTACCATCCTGAAAAGGGGCGGATGTCACACATGTAATCCTAAAACTACCACAGAATCTGCTGAGCTATCGTGCTAGGAAGGGGGGGCATGGCTAAGGGATTGGGTCTTTATTGTTCCCTTGGAAAAGATGTTTTTTTTTTAATTTATTTTTTACGTGCTTACAACAAACCTTTTTTGTTTTTGCTCTTTATTTGAGTTTCTCTTTTGGTTGTCTCCTTACATTGTTACAGGATTGTCTTCAACACTTTTTGCACAGTTTAAAACAAAACAGCATTGCCAATGTTGGTCAAAAAAATGTCATTTGCATGGAACCAGTGCAAATTTCGCTCATTAATGATGTCATAGTCGGTGGAGAACATCCCAGTAGTGGACATAAATTGACACATGCTTCTGTTAATGAAACACTTTCCGACCTCTGGCTCGGGACAGATCACACCGGTGTGGTCCTATGCTCCTCTTGGTGGTATGCTTGAGAAAACCACCTTGGCAGTGGGAAAAATCTGCATCATTTATGCCATCAACTTCTTTAGGCGATGGAGCAAACGTCCACACGACATGTACCCCAAATGTACAGCTCCATAATGCAGTACAACAACATCAAAAGTACTGACAAAAAACACACATCTGCAAAGGTCAACCATACCACCGAAACTTCCCTCATACACAGTGCCCCAGAAATCCTCCACTCCTTCCAACGCAAAATTAGCAGCCATGCCTCTTTGCATAGCATACATGTACAAATCTTGCACAAAGGTATCACCCACTATTAGGACTCTGCGCCTCTCCATCGCTGCCTGCCACCCTCACTGCACAGACTGATGAGGAAAAATAGTACTGGCCCTTCCTGTGAGGCACACCCTTGACACCTGATTGGCTAACTCCCAAAGTTCATTTTCCATGCCCACCATGCTTAAAAGGGCAGGATGTGGTATGTGCGCTTTCTCAGCTACACTGAAGGCTGCGCCCCAGTAAAGTTGAGGCAGTCCTTCTGCCCTTTCCACTCCAGCCATGCATCCAAGGTGCTAGGCCCTCACCACAGAGAACACACCACAGTACACCTTATGTTTAAATGCTCATGTCATGTGAAATTCACTCCCCATCTGCAATTGAGCCTGCCAGCTTTCACCCTAGCCACATGTTTGCATGCATGGCTGCATAACATTGCATCAGGGGTGTGCTGTATGGTATGTAGGTGCCTGTATACATTGGCCATATTTTGCATGTGTGGTGCTGAGTACTTCCTTTCATGCCGCAATATCTTACAGCACTTACTAAAGCAAGGGTCTTATAAGGGCCTAAACACAGCAAACGAGAATGGTCACATGTGGCTCCCTATTGTGCAACAGGTGCAATGATCTACACTGTACACCTAATCTATGCATAGCAGCTCACTTCTGCTGTTCTACCAAGTCTACAATGTCCTCCACAACCATTGTGTAAAAGTCACCAACTTCAAATACATGCAGTTACAACTGCATGCCTGCATTTTGTTGTGGTGGCTGTGGTGAAGGGCTAGGCTGTTGGGTGCATGACTTACGTCCTACTGCCTTTGGCCATGCACCTAACAGTCTAGGCCTTGGCCATACCCGCCTCAACACAATGGAGGCATGCAGTTGTAACTCCAAGAACCAGTTTAACCATACCCTCTTCTATATGGCCACTATTCCAGCACTGCACACAGTGGACACAATGCAGGACTGCTCACTGCAGCATCTCCACCCATACACCGACAACTGTAGGATGTTTTAACAATCACCACACACATGCAACCAACAATGTGTGCAATGCAGCCAAACCACACACACAAAGCCACATTGTCACACCTACTTGCAACCAGTGGACACACCTTTTCAACCAATGGGCATATTTTTCCCTGCAAGGGCTCCAGCCATGCATCGAAGGGGCTAATGTCACGATGCCTGCCCCCGGAAAGCCAGACCAGGCCCAGCAACCCCGGAAGCAGGCATCATGCCACTTGAAACATGCCCAAAAACCCCAATTAGGGGCTCTTTGGCTACAGTCCTGGCGCCTATGGCGCCAGGCTCATAAGAATAAAGTCATCCTGGCACCATGGGCGCCAGGCTCATTACAGAAATCTTACCTGTTGCAGATCATGCTGCATACCTACCTGATGCAGACCATGCTGCACGAAGCCACAAGCCAAATGAGGCTTAAAGGGACTACTTTACCTCAGGGACTCCTTTCATCTCGGGTGGGGCTGTGGAAGAATACTTACCTGGGACTTCTTCCAAGGCTATTTAAGCCACACCCGGACAGCCACACGTGCTTCGCATTATTCTGCTTGCTGCAGCGTAACGCTCACCGTGTCTTCAGCAGTTCCAGTCTTCAGCCACACCCGCTTCAGCCCTGGAACACCTGGAACAAGAAAAGGAGAAGGAGAAGAGGTCAGAACAAAACTCTTACCTGAATCCTTGATCCAGCACATCGTCGATCTGGAAGAGAGAAGCCTTCTCAGGTGCATTGCCACGCACCTCGCAGAGCCGCGCTGAACTCACCAACAGGGGCTGCATTCCTTTACTCCATCGGGAATCCAGCATCTCCAGGTCATTCTTCAACACCTGGGTAGACAAGAACAGATAGGTGAGCAAGGGCAATACAAACCACCCCCAAAGACTTACCTGATTTACCACAGGGGGGTACTCACCTCATCTCGGGTCGGCGTAGTCAATTCCGCATCACCGCCGCACCCCGCCCCCTAAAGGGAAAAAACAAGGACAATACAACCTAACCCCAAAGACTTACCTGATTTGCCACAGGGGGGTACTCACCTCATTTCGGGTCGGCGCAGTTAATTCTGCATCATCGCTGTACCCCGGCCCCAAAGGGGGGAACCACAATAGACTTACCAGGATCTTACCAATTGCCACTTGGAACTCTTCTGGTAGTTTAAATCCGCAACCTGCAAGGAATCTGGCAGACTGAAGATCAGACTTTTGAACTCTTACAAACAATTGGACTTAGAGTCAATACTGGAACTCACCAATTCCTCCACGCCAGTGAAGTAACTGGTCGTCTACATGCCCCTGCGCTCGACGCAGGATGGATAGCTCATCTTTCCAAATCTTCAGAAAGATATTCGTACGAGTCCAACAAACGAAGCTAAGTGGGTCTGTCCAGTCTGTCATCTCGGCTCTACGTGTTACTCTGGTGGAAGCAACAGCGGGCCAGTCCAGATAGACGCCCCCGTGGGAATCAGGTGAGCGTAACAGAATGCGAAGACTACCCACAAATACCCACCTGGGCGTCATGGAGACCTCGGAAACCGATCAGTTGGCCCAATTATTAGGGGAACTAAGGGCCGAAGTGCATTCCGCCCGCCAGGAAACCAATGCCCTCAGGAGGGAATTGATAGTGTCAAAAGAACGAACTGATGATTTGGACAGACAGCTATTACAAAGCCAGGCTGGACAAACACCTCTACCTGGACTCGGGGCCAGCCCAGCTCCGGTGCCACCGAGTAACCCAGTGCAGATAAACCTTCCTGGAGCCGTTCCCTTGGCTCCGCCTGAACGCTTTGCCGGAGACCCTAAAAGGTTTGCTATATTCATGGATCTATGTCGCTTACACTTTTTATGTAGACCTGGAGCTTTCCCAAACGATCAAGCCAAGGTAGCTTTTGTACTGTCATATCTCAGCGGCAGTGCAGCGGACTGGTCCATTCCGCTAGTAAATCAGGATGACCCGATTCTTCGAGATTTCCAAGGTTTTCGAACTAGCATGTAAAGACTGTTCGCCCGACATTCCCAAGGACAGGCTTTGGATAACGAACTTGTAACCTTACGGCAAGGTAATCAGGATCTTTTATCTTACATTGCAACTTTCAATAGATTAGTTGTGGAAACCGAATGGCCTGAAGCCAAGCAAATTACATTATTCCATCGAGGGCTTCGGGGAGAACTCAAGGATGTTTTAGCCCAAGTCGTGAACCCGCCTTTAGACTGTGCTGAATATATAGATTTTGTGGTCCAGTTAGATCACAGACTTCAAACCAGAAAGGCTGATCGAACCAAGTTTGAAAACAAGGTCTTGGTTAAAACCTACGTACCCTCGAAGGGGGTAGATGCCTCAGAACCCATGCAAATCGGGGGGGTTAGAGGACCCTTAACCCAGAAGGAAAGGGAAAGAAGACGGCAACAGCAATTATGTTTATATTGCGGAGCTACTGGTCATTTCCTTCGGAACTGCCCTGTAAAACCACCCAAGGAAACTATAGGAGCAGCAGACGAAAACCACTTGAAACCTGACTCGGGAAACAATCAAGCCCGCCAAGCGTAGAGGTCAGCTTGCCGAGCTTAAAGAAGGACACTCTGACCTCGCATTTCACCATACCCATGGTCCTTATAGATCCAGAGCAGCCATCACGCATGTACGCGGTAAAGGGGTATGTAGATAGTGGAGCCATAGGAAACTATTTGGACTACGGATTGGCTTCCAGGATGAATCTACCTCTCACCCGAAAGACCACTACCGATGTCGTCACCACTGTTGATGGAACTGAAATTGCCTCTGGGCCCGTAACTCATTCCACTGCAGAGATGACTTTGCTAGGTCAGGATGGACACCGAGAGGTTATGGTGTTTGATTTAATCAAGGCTCCACAGTTTCAACTGATACTGGGAATCCCTTGGTTAGAAAAACACAATCCCTGTATTGATTGGCGAGAGAAGAGACTAACCTTCCCAGAATGTGCTAACACCTGTTACCCAAAGAGAACTCTAAATTCAGTACTGGCCCCAATAATCCCAGCTGCCATACAATTACCTGCTGAATACCAAGACTTTCAGGATGTCTTTAAAAAGGAGCAGGCAAACACCTTACCACCACACAGATCGTATGATTGTCAAATAGATCTCATACCAGGAGCACAACCACCTTGCAGCAGAATCTATGCCCTCACGGAACCTGAAAATCTCCACTTGCGCCAGTACCTAGACCAGTATCTTGCTAATGGCTTCATCCGCCCGTCCAAGTCCCCTGCAACTTCCGCTTTGTTCTTCGTGCCAAAAAAGGAAGGCGACCTTAGAACATGCATTGACTACCGCGCGCTGAATCAGATAACTATCAAGAATCGGTACCCATTGCCTTTGATCCCTGAACTACTAGACCAGGTAAAGAACGCTTGTATATACACAAAACTAGACCTTCGCGGGGCATATCATCTGGTACACGTCAAAGAGGGTGACAAATGGAAGACTGCTTTTCGCACCAAGTACGGATTATTTGAGTACCAGGTGATGCCTTTCGAACTGTGTAACGCACCAGCAGCCTTCCAGTTCTTCATGAACGATGTCTTCCGAGAACTCATCGATGTTTGTGTAGTCGTTTACATCGACGATATCTTAGTATACTCCCTATCAGAATCCGATCATGTAAAGCACGTCCGAGCAGTCCTAGAAAAGTTACGCCAGTATAAGTTATACGCTAAACTGGAAAAGTGCATCTTTCACACTACGGAAGTAGACTTTCTTGGATTTATTCTGACCCCGAAAGGAATCCGGATGGATACACGGAATGTGGACGCAATTCTTAATTGGCCTTCGTCAAGCTCAGTCAAAGGAGTTCAAAGCATGCTCGGCTTTGCCAATTTCTATCGCAGGTTTATCCCGGACTTCTCACACATTGTACATCCCATTGCAACACTATTGCGAAAGAATAAACCCTTTCCATGGACAGAAGAAGCCGAGAACGCCTTCCAAGAGTTAAAAAAGAAATTCACGTGCGCTCCTGTATCACGACACCCGCGCCCAGAGCTTCCCTACATAGTGGAAACAGATGCATCCAGTTCAGCTATGGGAGTAGTGCTCTCCCAAAAGGATCCCGAAACTAACCAGCTGCACCCAGTGGCGTTTTGGTCAAGAAAGTTTTCGGCTCCCAAATTAAATTATGCTATAACCGACAAGGAACTGTTGGCCATCAAGTCCGCCTTCAAGGCTTGGCCGCACTATCTGCTGGGCGCCAGGCATACCATTACGGTCATCACTGATCACCGCAACGTACAATACCTAAAGGTAGCCAAAGCCCAATCTTCACGCCAACTCCATTGGGCATTGTTCTTCGCCGAGTTTGATTTTGTAATAACCTATCGACCAGGTTGTAAAAATGGAAAAGCTGACGCCCTGTCCCGAATAGGAATGGGAGAAACAGAAAGAGCTTTAGAACCTGTACCCATAATTCCTCAACAGAGAATCCTTGGTCTGACATCTATACACTCTCTGGAGGACATTCAAGAAAAGATCCATCAACTCTTTGATTCCGATGCCTTTCAGGGCTGGGCAAGGAAAGGCCCAGAGTATTCTGTCACCAACAATCTACCTTATTACCAAGGCCGGCTATTTTTGCCACTTGAGGAGCTACAGAAACTTGTCATTACTCATTACCACGACACCTTGATGGAAGGACATCCTGACATTTCTAAAACTGAAGCCAAAATCAAGAAACAGTTTTGGTGGCCCACCTGTCGAAAAGATGTCAAGTTGTTTGTCATGTCTTGTGGCATTTGCTCTCAAAATAAAGGGGAAAGGAAAAAACCAGCTGGATTATTACAACCGTTAGACATACCACCTACTCCTTGGCATACCTTGTCATTAGACTTTATCACAGATTTACCCCCGTGCAAAGGTTATAAAACCATTCTAGTTATTGTAGATCTTTTTTCTAAAATGGCCCATTTCATTCCTTTAAAAGGAATACCTTCAGCTTCAATCCTGGCCAAGGAGTTCCTTGAAAATGTTGTCCGTCTACATGGCTTTCCTTCCGTGTTAATTTCAGACCGGGGAAGTCAATTTATTTCACATTTTTGGAGGAAGTGCTGCCACAAATTGATGTTAGGCTTTCAACCAGCCACCATCCCCAGACCGACGGTCAAACTGAGAGAACCAACCAGACTCTTGAGCAATACCTACGTTGTATGCTACATCAATCTGAGGAGGATTGGAAAGACATTCTTTGGATCGCCGAGTATGCATGCAATAATTCTGTACACTCAGGAACTAAACAAAGCCCTTTTTTTTACCATATATGGTCACCATCCTCAAACCTCAGACTTAGATTCTCCCCAGCATTTAGAGATGCCTGCGGTGGACCATCTCCACGCTGTTATCACACAAGCCTTTAAAGAGGCGACTGCACATTTACAAAAGGCTAAGGATAAATACAAGAAGGATGCTGATCAACACAGGAGTGAAGCACCGCAATACCAAGTAGGGGACCAAGTATGGTTAGCCACCAAGTACTTACCACTCAAGGGAACACGGACTTTTAACGCCAGGTACTTGGGACCTTATTCTATTAAGGCTATTATTAACCCAGTGGCCGTCAAGTTGGACCTGCCTGGTCATATGCGTGTTCATCCTGTTTTTCACGTGTCTCTTTTGAAGCCTGTGCAACCAGGAACTAGACTAACCACCCCACCTGAACCTATCCTCATAGACGGGGAACCCGAATTCGAAGTCAAGAATATTTTGGACTCTAAAAGGGTGAGATCAAAACTCTTCTATCTCATTGATTGGAAAGGTTATGGTCCACAAGAAAGATCTTGGGAGCCTAGTGACCATGTGCATGCACCTCAATTAGTGAAAAGGTTCCACCAAGAATTTCCAGACAAACCAAGGCCGAGAGGGAGAACAGCTTTAGAAGGGGCCTTGAGGGGGAGTGCTGTCATGATGCCTGCCCCCGGAAAGCCAGACCAGGCCCAGCAACCCCGGAAGCAGGCATCATGCCACTTGAAACATGCCCAAAAACCCCAGTTAGGGGCTCTTTGGCTACAGTCCTGGCGCCTATGGCGCCAGGCTCATAAGAATAAAGTCAGTCCTGGCGCCATGGGCGCCAGGCTCATTACAGAAATCTTACCTGTTGCAGACCATGCTGCATACCTACCTGATGCAGACCATGCTGCACGAAGCCACAAGCCAAATGAGGCTTAAAGGGACTACTTTACCTCAGGGACTCCTTTCCTCTCGGGTGGGGCTGTGGAAGAATACTTACCTGGGACTTCTTCCAAGGCTATTTAAGCCACACCCGGACAGCCACACGTGCTTCGCGTTATTCTGCTTGCTGCAGTGTAACACTCACCGTGTCTTCAGCAGCTCCAGTCTTCAGCCACGCCCGCTTCAGCCCTGGAACACCTGGAACAAGAAAAGGAGAAGAGGTCAGAACAAAACTCTTACCTGAATCCTTGATCCAGCACATCGTCGATCTGGAAGAGAGAAGCCTTCTCAGGTGCATTGCCACGCACCTCGCAGAGCCGCGCTGAACTCACCAACTGGGGCTGCATTCCTTTACTCCATCGCGAATCCAGCATCCCCAGGCCGTTCTTCAACACCTGGGGGAGACAAGAACAGATAGGCGAGCAAGGGCAATACAAACCACCCCAAAGACTTACCTGATTTACCACAGGGGGGTACTCACCTCATCTCGGGTCGGCGTAGTCAATTCTGCATCATTGCCGCACCCCGGCCCCTAAGGGGAAAACAAGGACAATACAAATCACCCCCAAAGACTTACCTGATTACCACAGGGGGGTACTCACCTCATCTCGGGTCGGGGCAGTCAATTCCACATCACCGCCGCACCCTGGCCCCTAAGGGGAAAAAACAAGGACAATACAACCTAACCCCAAAGCCACGGTAGTGGCTGTGTAGTTATGGTTAAGTTGCTAATCCCATAGGAAGAGCACTTTATGGGGGGCTTATAACTTCGCTCCCCCTACACGAATCCACACCAGACTTTGCAAAAAAAGTATATGGCCCACTCTGAACTAGTTTGCAAAGTTTGGTGAGGTTTGGTCCAGGGGAGGAAAAGTTATAGGGGTGGTCCCAACATTTCTTTTTTTCCCCATAGACTGAATGGGGGAAAAACTTTGCACACGCCTACAGCCCAAACCCCTGGACGGATTTTCACCAAATATGTGGCAGGAGCAGCGGCTTGGTCCCGAAAGCGTGCTTTTGTAAATTTGGTGAAAATCCATCCAGTAGTTTTTTTTAAAACAATCAAAAAGTAGGTCTCAAAAAATGTGTGATATATATGTCCGCTCCGCAGAGACACTTCCCTGTTCGCTCCGCGGGCAGGACACCGATTGGCTAATTGGCTCGCCTCATGACCACGGACATGCAACGTGTCCACCGATTGGCTGGAGTGAAGCGTGATGTGCGTGAGATTGTTCCGATGCGCCTGTCATCTTGGATCCGCCGACAGCGTGGCGGCGAACAGAGGCGAAATGCAGTTTTGGGGAGTGTTTTGGTGTGCAAGAGTGCTTGGGGAGGTTTGGGGAGAAAGAGATGGGTGAAATACTGGATTTGTTTAGGTGGCAGGTGCTACTGATGTATTTTCCATGCCCTCGCTTCCCGGGATGTTCGTAATTAGTGAAAATGAGGGGTGTACTAATGATAGTATTCCCGTCCGTGCTGTGTGCAGGCAATTTGAAACTGTTCTAAAGACACGCGCTGTGTCATCGGACATTAAAATTGACCATATGCCGCAGTTAAAAGGTTTGATTCTATGGGTGTGATATGCTGCGGTGGTTGTGGCCAGGGCCTAGAGTTTTGGGTGCATGGCCGCAGGCCGTAGGCCGTAGGCCATACACCCAAGACTCTAGGCCCTGCCCACAACCACTGCAGCATATCACACCCATAGATCACACCCATAGAATCGAATATCTATCAGGCGGTTGTGGGCAGGGCCTAGAGTCTTGGGTGCATGGCCAAAGTCTTGGGTGCATGGACAAAGGCCATGCACCCAAGACCGAAGTTATAAGCACTGAAGTTATATGCCAGCATGGGTGTGATATACTGCGGTGGTTGTGGTTGTGATATGCTGCGGTGGCTGTGGCAGGGCCTAGAGTCTTGGGAGCATGGGCAAAGGCCATGCACCCAAGACTGAAGTTATATGCACTGAAGTTATAAGCCACCATGGGTGTGATATGCTGTGGTGGTTGTGGGCAGGGCCTAGAGTCTTGGGTGCATGGGCAAAGGTCATGCACCCAAGACTGAAGTTATATGCACTGAAGTTATAAGCCACCATGGGTGGCTTACAACTTCGCTCTGCCTGGGTGAAATCTCACCAAACTTTGCAGAAAGTGTGATATGGGTGACCCATATAGACAGTTAAAATGTTTGTTTCTATGGGTGTAATCTATGAGTGTGATATGCTGCGGTGGTTGTGGCCAGGGCCTAGAGTCTTGGGTGCATGGCAGAAGGCCATGCACCCAAGACCTAAGTTCTAAGTACTGAAGTTATAAGGCAGCATGGGTGTGATATGCTGTGGTGGTTGTGGCCAGGGCCTAGAGTCTTGGGTGCATGGCCACAGGCCGTAGGCTGGAGGCCATACACCCACGACTCTAGGCCCTGGCCACAACCACTGCAGCATATCACACCCATAGATCACACCCATAGAATCGAATATCTATCAAATGTTTGAAATCTACAGTTTCTGTACTGTTTGATTTGTATAGTTTGTATGTGAAGTTTTGGCTACGTCATGTCATTAAGATTGTAGAGTTTGGTAACACGCACTGTAGTATAACATATCCATGGAAGTGAACATTTTGCATTGTGGTGTATGGTTAGATGTTTGCTTCAATGGTTCTGTTATGCAGCAGTATTTATGCGTTCTACTAGAATATATTTACTGTTTGATTTGTTGAGATTGGATATATTTTTTCATGAGTTTGGTAACTGGAGTACATATTTGTTTTCAAATTCTGTGATAAAAGAAAAGAGCATTTGAGTGTATGTATTTTATAAAGACTTATTACATTGCATAATAGACATTTCACCTTTTTTTCAAACCTCATATTTAGTAGTTTACAGACCAGTGTACTGTGCAGTTTGCTCAGTTTCTGTGTTTGTTTTTCAAATCATTGGGTCTGTAGGAAAACAAATCCATGTCAGATTAAAAAAAACTTTTTTTGTTATGCTGCAGTCTATTTGTTTTTTTGTTTTCAGTGTTCACTTGTTATTTCTGGCTAACGTTCTATCTGTTGGCTTGTTGCAGATTTTTGGAGCAGTTAGATACCTGTTGGCGTAGTCTAACTATCTATTATTTTATGTTATAATTTAGTGGTATACATTTATCTGTTTGGTTGTTATAGAATCTTGGGGCAGTTAGATACCTGTTGGCGTATTCTAACAGTTTATAGTTTTAAGTACAGATTAGTTATTAAACTTTGGTTTTAAGAAGATTAAATAAGCGTTTGTAAGATTTGCTGGGAATCTCTGCTTTAGAGTAATGGTACTATCATTACATTCGAACCATCCACATTTCTTTTTATATATGTAGTGTAGTGACCTGCATTGGTTGTGGCTCCTGCGTGGTATATTATACCTATTGTTGTGAAGGTTTTTTTACCAAGTGATACTTGACCGTGTGTGAATCCAGTCAGCATGCAGTTGTTTTTGGTACAATCTGCATTGTAACATAGAAACATTAGTATTACGTAGTTACTATGTGTTTGTATTAGTAAGGTGGAGCGAATATCTGAATTGCAGGTAGTACATAATCTACCATGGTTTGAATTTTGTACAAGTTGCTGAAATGGAACAGATTCACAATTAGGTATGGATACATACACAAAGCGCTCATTAGTGATTGTCACTCTCTGCTCAATGTGATTTCATTTATAGGTATGTTTTTGTTTTCCAGTACTTATAGTAAATACATTAGAACTTCTTGTGGATCTTCTTGTGAGTTTATAGTGAATTTCACCATTCCAGCACAGTAGTCCAATTATTGTCTTATTCCATGAACACTATACGTGTTGTCAGGATTGTTTGTTGCGTTTCTATGAAGGACTAACATTTGCAAACACAATTGGTCTGTGCTGTGTAAGTAAATGTTGTCAACAATTGGTGGCAATTGAAATAGAATATTCATTGCTACATTTGCGTAGCAACTTACACCAGCTATATTTGAAAATTTGAATGGACCAGATAGTTCTGTGTCCAAGTCATTATTTCGGAGTGTGTGTTGCTTCCTTGAAGAAGTACCTGAGTTACTTGGAGTAATAGGTTCTTCTTTGGTTGTGGTAACTGATGACGTATTAGCTTCTTTTACTCTCTTTGGAGGATTTGCAGTCAGACCCTGTTGCATTTCTGTTTGAATTAGTTTTCTTTTGCAACGTTTTCCTTTTGTGGAACAGGATATGTTTTTAGATGGGGGTGTATAGTGAACGTAGTTTATTGTATTCTAAAATGCAAGGAATATCAGCGTTTACTTTACTTGCATCAAAGTTGATTAGAAATAGACTGTCAATTGTACGTAAGCATGATAGTGCTACGCAGCTCATGCCTTCTTTAAAGACTGTGTTACCAATATCTATCAATGCTTTGTCTAGGGTATGACCTTGTGATTTATGAATGGTGACTGCATATGCTAGAGTTAGAGAAAATTGTTCTCTGCATACATACATGTTTTTGAAGAGAAGGAATCGAGCTGTTGAGCGCCCTATCCTTTTTACTTCTGAAAGTGTGTCAAAGAGAATATTGACAAACTGAATGTTGTTGTCAAATGGGTATTTTTGAAAGCCAACAACTGTGCCCAGTACTCCATTAACTAGTCCTTGCTCCACGTCAAGGTTACATTTAAGTATTACTCTACAGTTTAAGGATAATTTTAATATTTTATCCAAACCAGCTGTGTTAGAGATAGAATTTTCTAAGGTATTTAGTCTTGTTGTGGCTTGTTGACGCATGGGTAGTGTCCTACCATGTACGTCCAGTTTGTCTGTGGAGCAAATTTCAATTATTGGTTGCATTTCTTTTTTCAACATTGTTTCATTGAATTTGGAACAGCTTTCAAGAGTTGACATTAAGAACAAACAATTGACATTTTTGTGCGCAAATTGTTCCATAACATCAGTAGCACATTGAGTTATCACCATAAAGTGCACGGATGTGTCAGGTTTTTAATATTGCTTGTGCTTCTTGAGATAGTACACCAACTCTAATACTTTTTAAAATGTTGGCGTAAGTGAGGTCTGCAGATTGGCGCGTGTTTTCTGTTAATTCTCTGTATTGGAAATGTTGCCAAAGGTTGACATTTCCTATGCTGCCAACATTTTAGGGCAGAGTTTGTGTGCTAAGGTTTTAAAAATAGGTTCACCTTTCACTGGTGTCAATTGAGGAAGATCTCTGAAAACAATAATGTGTTTTCCTCCAAAGAGCTCTTCATTGTTTGTTTTAAGTACTTCTTACAATCTGCGGTGAATCAAAGCCAACATTAGGTTGGAGACCATGCCCACTTAATCTATTAGTAGCATTTTCATTTGTTTTAACTCTCTGCGTAGTTCCATTGCAGCTTCTGTAGAAAGTTTGTAATAGTCTAATTTGTTTTGGTGTTCTACTGGAAAGATTAGTAATCGGTGTAAAGTGACACCGCCTATGTTGTAGGCAGCTAAACCTGTGGTGGCAGTTACAACAGCTGACAGTTTGTTGTTTGTCAATTGTTGAAGGAACTTGCTGATGATTTTGGTTAAGAATGTTTTGCCTGAACCAGCTTCACCACTGACGTATAGTAGTATAGGTTTGTCATTTTGGCAGGTACATTCTTTATTTTCATGTTGTACACCATGAGCAATTTCTTTTGTTACTTCTTCAAAAATGGTCCGCTGCTCTTTGTTTAGTTTTGATTGTAGTACAGTTAAGTCTTCTGTATCTTCTTCATAGTGACACATGGTGTTTTCTACTTCTGTCATAGCTAATTCTGCCTCATTTGCTATTAGTGGGTGTCCCCGTCGTTCTTGGCTTCCTGTTACAGAAGGTTGACTACTGTCGGGAGTGTCCTTATCTAGTTGGGCCTGGAGTTCTTCTTCATGATGCTGTTCATTGTCAACATTGTTTTGTACTGCGTAAAGTTTACATCGGTGATAGTGCTTTCATTTGCTTCGAAAGCATCTTCATAGGAGTCATGGTTATCTAGTATCTCTTCTTCTTTTCTCCATGGTTTAAAAAGTTTTAGCAGGGACATGTCATATAGTTCTTTCTGTTCAGGAGTTTTTAATGACAATTTGATATGATTAATTAAGCTTTGTTTGGTAAGTTTCACTAAGCTGCCTTCACAAACTGTCACTCTATATCTACCTTTGTTTCATTGTGTTTTATATTATTTTTGTATGCAAAGTTTTGGGCTATGTGGTATAGACACATGGTTTCCAAAGTGGTACTCCTGTTCGGGTAGTATGTGTCTAGTAAATTGTTTTTCAAAATGTCTTGGCTGTTGGGATCATTTTTGGCTATTGTTTCTATGTCCTCATATGATTTGAGAACTCCTTTTCTAGATTTAGCAGGACCAAGACTTAGTCACACTAAATTTTCAGATTTTCCATACAAAGCATTACCGGTTAAACAATCTGCATCTTCATAGGAGCCACATTCTCTATGAGAGAGCATTTTTATGCCTAAGCTGTACAATTTCTGAGATAGTGTTTTTTCTGATGATAGGTCATTCCAGAGGTCTTGAAGCTCTGTTTTTTCTGCTTTTGTTAAGTAGGCTGCAACATGTCGTGTAACTGCAGTGGAATTGTCTGCAATGTACTGCACATCTATGTTTGCATTACATAAGAGGGCAATGATTGCATTGTAATCATTGATATATTTTGATTATTCTGTTCTTTTTATGTAATATGTGTTCTTAGGTGATTTACTTTTAACACTATGTCTAACTGAAGACATGAAGTTGTTCACTTCACCTGTTTCTGTAACTGGTCTAGGGAAACCATAGTGGCATTTGGTGTAGTATTTCCCTTTGTTTTTGTATTTGCGATGACAATATTTGCCACATTTGTGTCTTTGAAATTGTACAATTTGTGCATGAGGGTCACTATGTCTCGTGTATAAGGGATTTCACAAGTGACATATTTTTGGATGAACTGAAAAACAGTGGCATCACTGTCCTGACCAAATTTAGGAGCATCTTTAATCCATAAAAGTATGTGGATATGTGGTGCTCCTCTGGCTTGGTATTTGTTTCTCCAAAAGAAGTGTTGCACTTCTCTGAGGGGAGAAACAGTTTTATTACAAATATAGTGTATACCAATGAAACGATGGTGGAAATATCTTGAAACATTAACAGGATCTAGAGACCCAAGTTCTCCAGGTGTTAGCATATCTATGTTTGTTTTGTTTTTGTTTGATATGCAAAGGAAATCATGTAAATCTTCCCATGCATATTCTGCACAACTTAATGTAACAAACCAAGTGGGTGGGCTAAGGTTTCTTATCATACAACATACATCTCTGTGACGTCGGAACCAGTACTCTTTCGTACCACGCATGTTTGCAAACAGATTTGTAATGCTTGATTGTAAAACCTCATCTTTTTCTTGCCCTTTTTGTATTAATTGCGTAGCTGACATATTTTGAAAGTGGGTTTCTGATTTCAATATGTGTGCAACTCTGTAACATAGAGTTGCTAGTTCACTTTCAAAGAGTAGGTGGAATATGTATTCCACAGTTTGTCTAAATCTGGGATCTTCAGAATCCATTCATAATGAGCGGTATTCTAATGCTGTTATCTGAGTGGGTTTATCATTGTACCTTTCTCTTTTGCTAGTAGGAAAGAGTAGAGGAAAAGCATGTGCTTCTATACCTTTTTCCCATATGCTCATTGGGGATCCTTTGGTTTGTAGCATTTGGTACATTTCTAGTGCATCAACTATGGTGTCATTAGAGTGTAATGGATGAATTGTATAATGGTCTAAACTATTGGATACTGTAGCAGGATCTAGAAGTTCAAACTGAGCAGTTTCTGGTGACACTTGAATTATTTCAGTTGCTTCCCTTAAGTTTTCTTCAATATTTATTTCTTTGTAGTATTCATTATTGTCTTTTAGATATTGCAAGGCTTGTCTAACTTCATGTAAATCCACAAGTTGTTGCCAATTTTTTTTTGTCTTTTGTTGGTACACCATTTACTAAGACAATTATAGATTGCTCTATTGGACGTTGCACTCCTAGAGTGTGCACATGTTCTTTCAGATCTAATGTTAAATAAACTACTTTGCCATGATGCCTTTCACCAATTCAGAGAGAGGTAATTTTTCTGTTTTTGGTTGAAGGCGTATTATTGCTTGAAATTGGTGCACTGTTTGAATTATGATGCTCTCATATAAATTGAGTTGTTGCAGGGGTTTTGGTAGTAGGAATAATTAGTTATTTGTGATAGCACGTAAAGGAGTTTGGTTGTTATCAAGTTTTGTAGTGCAGTGACTGCAAATTATTAAGGGGTCAGTTGTTTCGTATTTGTTTTCTGCTACAAGGTAGAGAGCTAATTCAAACCATTTGGAATCTTCATTGTCTTCTATTTTGTATGTTACGTCTATAGCTTTTGTGTTACTTTTGTAAAAAGTTCTGCGGCAACACACACACACATGGTTTGGTACTTCGGCGGATGTACTTTTTAGTGTTTCTTTTTTGTATGTGTGTAGTAGAAGGTTGCCATGTGCAGAATTGTTGCTATTCTGTTGTAAAGCTATTGCATTTTGTAAGTGGCTTTCACTTCCAAAATATTTTCTCTGGATACGGTCGATTTCTTTTTTTAGGTCTTTGAGTGTACCCTGTAGAAGAGTGTTATTTGAATTGGCTAGTTCTAAAGCAGGACTTTTAGCATAGTACTGTTTATAGACTAGATTTCTTATAGTTGAATGATGTGTTGATATCATTTTGATGTGATGGAAGGTGCTTTTGCAAAAAGGTCCTGAAATGCAGGCTAATGAATGTCCTTGTAGTCCTGTGCATTTGCGCACTGGACAGGTATCCATATTTTGCAGCACTTTCATTTTGATTTTGTCTTTACCTTTCACATACTGATTGAGGAACTGGCACAAAGATTTGAAAGATTTTTGGGGAATGTTACACATTGACGTGCATGGCCATTTGTATACTGGACATTCTGGTTCAGTCGAATGGAGAGGTAATTCTGAGTTTTCTGGGGATATTTTTGCAAGCAGTATTTCTTGTTCCATTATGGTATTATTGATTTTTTCATAACCTTGTCCACTGCTATGGATGGCAATTGTGTTTGTTTGGTTTTGTTTGTATGCTCCTTCATTAAAATATGGTTCTGTGCTCGTGGTGTGACTCCATTCACCTCCACAGATATTTAAGAAGTTATTTGTGTTGACATTCCGTTTATTGAGAAGTTTTTTTTGTAATAAATAATAGTTAGTTTTGTTAGTGCTTTCATTCTGTTTAACACTAAAATGAATAACTTTCTTTTGAGAAGGATTGCACTGTCTATTAAAGCTTCTAAGATTAATTTTCTACAGTAGGTTTGAAGGGTTGTGCATGATATGTCTCCTGTTTTTATAAGATTCTGAAGGACTGTGTGGTGGAACATTTTTGCTAAAATACTTTTTTTGGTATGGTTACTTGCTAGTATATCAAGATTTATAGGAGCAATTTTAGCAGTATGGGTAGCAGAATTCTTGTTAAGCATTTTTTGTTTTGTTTTACATTTTGATAGAGGAGGCAAGGTTTCTGTACTAGAAGCTTGTTTTGTTTCGCTAAATGACTATTATCTGTTTTGTTTGAACGTTTTGTACAAACTCTGGTAGAGATGGATGCTTATTTTGCACACTTTTATTTTCATTTGCTCTAATTCTGCGTTGCTTTCTATGGACTTGCTTTTTGGTAGGCATTTTTTGGGGTCTGTTGAAAAAAAAAAGAAGGTATGGGTTGGCCCGTTTTGCAATGTATGTGTGCTGTGTGCACGAGTGCCTGAGTATGATGGGAAAGATGTATGTGGTGGTGTGTGATTGTGCATTGGGCAGTTACAATGAGTTGGGAAGGCTATTCTTCTATTTGTGTGTTACAAAACTGCAGTTCAGATGAGAGTAGAAAGTGAGCTAGTGGTGAGGAGAAGCATTAATAGTAAACGTAATGGTATAAAATGAAAACAGTTCTTTGTTTTGTAGTACTAACATTCTAAGGGTTGAGTATGTTATTTGTGTTCCAAAAAAACGGGCATTTGTGTGCCATTCTGCCTGCTAATCTCTGTTTAATAAATGGGGATTTGTGGGCAGAATCATTCAGAAATCGCTGTTTTTTTGGTGCACAAATTACATGAATGAACCACACAGTTTCTTTGAGGAACAGTAAGAATATTAAGGTAGTATTGTACTTACTCTTTTTTTGTGGAAGGAGCAGGTTTCTTCGGATATGTTGTTTGTAGTTCAGATACTGCTGATTTTCAGGAGAGTGGTCTTCACTGCAATTGTAAAAGAAAGAAGTCAGTAATTTTGTGTGTTTATAGCACTGATGTTAATATAGACGTTGATTTTTATGTTTTTGTGGTAGTATTCTTGTTTGATATCTGAACATAGTGTATGCATGCATTTCATTTGACTATGTACAGCCTCTATATTTTATTTACAATATGTTAGTTCAACATGCTTTGCAAATGAGTAGAGTTGGTTTTTTAAAGCTGTGTTGTAGATAGCAGACAGGTTTGGAAGTGATAGTTGATTATAGTAGATGGGAAAAATTTCAATTACCCTCATTTTATAGGTAGACATGCCAACAATCGGGAGCCCCTGAGAGGGAGATTTCACCACAGCAATCGGGAACATTTATTTTTCTGATAGGATTGCATTGGGATTAGCATTAATTTAGGTGGGAGTTGCACGCTTAAATCGGGAGCTTTGGCATGTATGTTTAGGGTGTGCAGGTTTAGTGGCATTACTCTGTTTATGTGGATTCATAAGAGTTGTACATGTACTCTGAAAAAAATATGCATACCTGTAGTTTGTAATCATGCATGTGGATATGCATGGAGCTGTAAGTAGAAATCTTCGAGACTTGTACAGTAGTTTTTGTAGTAGGTGCTTTCCAATGATATGAGACTTGTACTCAGATTGATCAACAGTACATATGAAGTGTGGAGCTCTGATGATGGAGTTAGATGTAGAGGTCTTGGATGTGATTGGTGGATGGTTGTGTGACTGCTTAGCTGTATCCAATGAGGGAATGGCACCGAGAGTGATGTGGAAAGGGTAGAAGGGCTGGCTAAGAGTTATGTGCCGTGCGGACACAGCAGCTGTCCGCGGCTAGGGCGTGCCACATCCAGGGTTTTCCAGCAAATCTTGTATGGAAAGGGGACTGTAGGAATCAGCCAATCAGATGTTGACGTTGTGGATTTGTGTAGAAAGAGAGTGTGTTTAGTGAAGATGGCAGAGGTGGAGAAAGTCAGGGTGTTGGTGCTCAGAGATATGTTTGTCCATTGTTTACAGCAGTATTCTCAAATTCAGGCATGTGGCAAACAATTTCAATGTTAAAGGAGTGGAGGTGGCGTGGAGCGCTGTGCCTGATTGCAAAGTAGAAGGAATTCTACAAGTTTGTGAAGCTATGCGTAGGATGAACAGTCCCCATCTGGTAGTTTTGCACTATGGTGCTTTCCATTTGGGCTACGTGAGTGCCCCTACTTTGTTGGCAGATTTGGAAGAGTTGGTTCAAGCAGTAATGAACATCCTTCGAAATGCGAAAGTAATTTTTTCTGGATTAATACCTAGGGCAATATGGGACAATAGTTCTGTTTTTTGTCCTCAGCAAAACATTGGTAGGTGTGCAATCAATCGAGGCATGTGTGCTTTCATGCTTAGAACTGTATGTTTTTCTGTAATAATGAGAATATTGATTCGAGTAATGCTGTTTATTTTGAAGAAGATGGCATTTCATTATCTTTTTTGGGAAAAATGCTGTTTTGGAATGTAAGGGTTGTTTTGGAGAAGGTTATGTGAAGATTTTAGTTGTAAAGTAAGAAGAAAAAAACCCCCAAAAAATACAAAATATCAGGTGTCTGTCAGGCATCTGCAAAAAAACAAAAAAAATGGCTCTTTTCAGAGCCCACCTCAAAGGGGAAATGGGGCACACTATTTAAATGTACATTCACCACCCTCAGATCTTCGATATGTCCGCGGACATGGCGGTAGTCTGCGGACATCGCGTATTACATACGGGGATTCTGGGGTGGAGAGGCATGCAAATGAGAATGAGCTGAGCTAGGGATTGGTCAGTAAAGCTTAGTGGGTGTGTTGTGTAAGGAGAGATTTTGGGAGAACGTCTTTTTCCTGAGAGAAGAACAGATAGCTATGGCTGTGTGTTTTTGAAAACAGATTATCTGGATTTTGGAAGACTCATGGATACATTGGTTGGAGGTGCATGCAGAACGTTGTGGAGTAGCTGCAGATCTTGGATTCCCTCATGTGGAAGTGCACTGGCATGGAGTGCGTGGAATGAAGTGGCAGGACTTGGTACCTCTCTGTACTACTTTAGAGACAGAGCATCATCGAGACATAATTATAATTTATTGTGGAGGGAACAGTTTAGGACATGTGTCTGGAATTTCTTTGCAATTTGCAATGAAAGAAGGACTTGGGAAGGTCATGGACATGTTTCCAAATTTCCAAGTAATTTTTTCTCATATCAAATGTGGCTGCATTCTTCTTTATTTGGTCCACAAATGGAGAAAGCGAGGCGCAATTTCAATGAGGCTGTTTGTGTTTTGTAAGAGATGTTGGCATGTCCTCTTTTCACAATGACAATATTATGTTTCGTAGCACATACATTTTTCGCAGAGATGGAGTCCATCTTACTTATGCTGGCAATCAGATTTTTCTGAGAAATGTACAAAATGCATTGCAACCTTTTTTGGAAATACCGTGACTTATTTTGCAGTAGATGATGATTTCAAGTTTTTCAAACACACAACAACACCACCAAAAGGTTCTTTTCAGAGCCACCACTTCTTCCCAGAGAAAAGTGCATTGGTTTTGCTAGGGCAGCACCCCAAAATTTTATATGTCCTAGGACTGTCTGCGGACTTTCAAAAAATGCGCAGGGCCCTGCACTGTTTATTTGACACTTCTATTTTTAAACTGTGAAATGCGGCTCTGAAAAGAGACTTTTTTTGGGATTTTTGTTGTTTTATATTTTTTTACTTTTTTACACACAATACACTAGGAGAGGAGGGGAAAGGAGTGTAAGGAAGGGACACCAACCACAGGGATAAGAAAGGGCAGGTGGAGAGAGGAAGATGTAGGGTGGGCCTTACTTAGGTAGGTAGCAGGTCTTCTGGTGGTCCGTGACCGTAGTCTCGAAAGCACTTCGAAGACTCTCCCCCCTGCAATGTACTGCATTGCAGTACATACACAATATTGTGACCCTCGAAATGTAAGGGTCAACAGCATCGCAAATGGCCTGTGAAGCAGCTGGAGGGATGCGCTCTCCCACAGGAGTGTCTCTTGTGGTTAGAGGAGCGGAAACGGAGGATGCTGTAGAGGAACTCAACCAACTACGTTTATCACAAGGTACAACCTTCCGAATGTCCGCAGTGTGGAACAAAGTTAGGTGTCACTTCATGGATGTTGTACCAAAGCTGTACGAACCACGTCTCCCACGACTCAGCACCAATTTGCACTGGTTACAAGTAACCCTGTTCGCATGTGCTTTTGGTACGTTACCATAAACGGTAAACAACCGCCACACCCAAGACTCCCGGCGAGTGCTGGTAGTAGGGAGTTCCTCGACCTCATTCTCTTCATCCTCTTCATCCTCGTTCTCTACATCGTCACGCGTGTTCCCCTCTTCAGGCCCTTGGTGAGGTGGTGGTGTTGGAGGGTTTGGGGTGGTGCTGAGGCAGATGTAGCAACAGCAGCTATGGATGCCATTAGGGTTGATGAGATAATCTCAGAAAGAGCAGCAAAGGCAGCACAAGTCAATCTGCAATAGCCAGAAGTACAATGAAGATCAGCTCTGGGGTGTGGCCTTTTATAGGGGTGCAGGGGTGTGCCTCGCTAACATATTGAACACTCAAAAAGGTTCAAAAGGTTACAAAAAAATATGTGAAAAGCCAGGGCCATTGTCTGGACATGTGAAATGGTGAATTTTTACTGTAAAATAATTTGGATTGTCTGAATAAGTTCTTTTAAAATGTTGGGGCACCGGACAGAGTCTGCAAATTAGGACACACGCTCAGCATGGGTGCGGTTACATGATGACGCCGGGAACACGTCCGCGGGTGTCCACAGGACACCAAATGCACAAGAACGGTCGTGCGCATACGCGCGGGTGTTCTACGGACATTGTTCGGGTCCTGAAGCTAATTAAAAGTGTGACACAAGTGAGGTAGACAGTTACGGACATGCACGATGTTCGCAGGACCTACGGGTGTGGTGCGCATGTGCGTAGATGTTCTGCAGACTGTACGGCCAGGTATAGTGTCCTTAGGACACCTCCATTTTGTTTGACTATGGACATCCCAGACACTGCAAGTGTTCTTAGGACAGTTACAACTTGGATGCCAACGGTACGGACAGGATAGTGTCCTTAGGATTCGTCCATTTTGTTCACTTACAGATATCTTGGACAGCAGGTGTGTTCTACGATCAGTTCCATCTTGGTTGCGAACGGTATGAACAGGTATAGTGTCCTTAGGACACCCCCATTTTGTTCATTTACAGACATCCCGGACACCTGGTGTGTTCTAAGAACAGTCCATCTTTTTTGCGAACGGTACAGACAGGTATAGTGTCCTTAGGACACCCCCATTTTGTTTATTTACGGACATCCCGGACAGCTGGTGTGTTCTAAGAACAGTTCCATCTTGGTTGCGAATGGTACGGACAGGTGTAGTGTCCTTAGGACATCCACATTTTGTTAATTACAAGACAGGCCGGACAGGCGCGCTGTACGTGGACATTTTAACTGCTTTTTAAAAAAAAATAAGACACAAACAATTTTATTAAAAGAAACATAACATTTTTTTATTATATACATATACACAATTTATGAAAGAGAGGGGGAAGCAGAAACTGATACAAATACAGGGGAATTAGGGGTTTGGAGAAGATGGATGGGAGGGGATGAAGGGATGGAAGTCTCATCAAAATGTTTATCTTGGTGTTGAGGGTTTGGGGATAGTTCACTGGGACATGTAGAGGGGGCACAGGTACAGGTGGGACCATGGTATTAAATGTTTTCTTTTATGTGGTCCTCCACTAACTGTTTCAAACCATTGAAACTTTCCTTGAGCATGTCTATTTTCTGTTCCATGTGTTGCAGAGTCTTTTCCAATGTGTCTTTTGGTGTAATATTTTCAATGTTTGCGTGGTCTGTTAAAAATAAATATATATATATGTTAAGTACACATAAAGTAATGATTATGAATTTGCTCATATAGAGAAGTGTCTACCATTATTATCACTGTCTTCAGATATTTCCTCACGTGGAAAATTTTCTTCAAGCCACTCCAAAGTACTGCACATTTCTGTGTGAAAAACAAAAATATGTTACTTGTACTGTACCTCATACAAAAAGTTTAGAAATATTTAAGAAAAATGAAGTTTACTTACTAGTTTCTGGTAAGTTGTATTCGTAGTGTTGTGTAGGTCTACTGTTGCTTCTAGCTCTGCAGTTTCTGTGAGGTAATTATGTTGTAGGCATATCTTTTTTGATATAATCCATTTTATTACATATGGTATTTAAATGGATGGTTGATGTGTTAAATATGTAGGTTCCACTGCTTATTTATTATTATATATAATGTGTTTATGTGCTGCCTTTTGAACTTGTGCAGTGTTTATATGGTATGATAGAACAATTACAGATACCCCCTGAGTGTTTGGCTAGTGTTGATGCCGTCCGCGACCGTCCGCGGACATCAAACTCATTAGCAGGGTGTTCGGTATGTTCTATGTTACATGTATATAAAGTAAGGGAATCCTAGTAAACAGAGAAGGCAATACCGTCTCGCCGTTCTCACCAAAAAGAGAGCCCTTATCCAAGCCCGCATCTCTGCGGCATCCAACAACTCGGCTGAACTCTTTAAAATCTGCAAGGAGCTTGCCAACCCTGCTGCAGTCTCTACCTCTCCTGTCCCCTCCCAGGCCCTCTGCACTGCACTGGCCTCTCACTTCATCTCTAAAACTCAGGACATCCTGTCCTCACTCTCCTCCTATCAACTCCCTCCCTCCCTCTCTTCCCGACTCTTCCTCTGGCCCTTCTGCAGCCACCCCTCCTCCCTCCTTCTCTGCCTTTCCACTTTTTTCTGCTGACGAGGTTTCCAGACAAGTCCGATCTATGAAAGTCTCGTCTAAACAGGTTCACCCCTGTTCCTCCAAAACTATCAAGGACCACATCGACTCCCTGGCTCCTGCCCTGGCTGACTTTTTCAACCACTCCTTCGCCTCTGGAGTCTTCCCATCCCCCCTCAAGCACTCCCTTGTGCACCCTCTTCTTAAGAAACCCTCCTCCGACCCCTCCTGCCCGGCTAACTATCGCCCAATCTCCATCACTCCCTTCCTAGGCAAGCTCCTGGAGAAACTGGCCATCTCCCAGCTTAACCTCCATGCTGAAACTGTTGGTAGTCTCCATGACCATCAATCTGGCTTCAGAGTGGCCAGAAGCACGGAAACTGCTCTCCTGAACATCCGTGAGGACCTGCTCTTGAACCTCGACTCCAACACTCCGTGTGTTCTCATTCTGCTCGATCTCTCTTCTGCCTTTGACACTGTCAACCATGCCATCCTGCTCAACCGTCTCCGTGATGACCTGGGTATCACTGGTCAGGCTCTGGCGTGGCTGACCTCTTTCCTTTCCAATCGACCCTCCCAGGTCCAACTTGGGTCCTTCCTCTCTGACATCCTTTTCTCCACCTGTGGTGTTCCCCAGGGATCTAATCTCTCTCCCTGGCTGTTCAACCAGTATCTGGCACTCCTTCCCCACCGCATCGCCGCTCTCTGCCCCTACTTTTAGTGCTATGCGGACGACACCCAGCTCATTTTCAGGCTACCCTCGGCCTCCTCCTTTCCTTCCCTCATCTCTGACTGTCTGTCTGCCATCCAGGAATGGTGTGCCGCCAATGACCTCTGCCTTAATGCTAGTAAGACTGAGATTCTACTCATCGGCACACCCACTCCCTCCTTCCCTGTAGCTCTCTGGCCATCCTCGCTTGGCCCTCCTCCTGCTCCTACCTGCAAGGCAAAAAACCTCAGGGTCATCTTCGACTCCACACTCTCCTTCTCTCCTCATATATTTGACGTCTCTAAGAAGTCACACTACCAGCTGCACCTCCTCAGAGGTATTCTTCCCTTCCTCTCCTTCCCCCAGAAGCTCACTGTCTCCCGAGCCCTGGTTCTCTCGAAGCTGGACTACTGTAACAGCCTCCATCTTAATCTGCCTGCCTCCACTCTCCGCCCCCTGCAACTCATCCAGAACAGAACTGCGAGACTTGTCCTTGGCCTCAAGCCCAGGGACCGTATCTCTCCAGGACTGAAATCTCTACACTGGCTCCCAGTGGCTGCGAGGATTAAGTTCAAAACCCTCTGCATTGTCCACAAGGCCTTCTGGGGCCTGGGGCCTAAATACCTTCAACTCGCTCTTCCTAAATATCTTCCTTCCGAGCCCTTCGCTCATCCATCTCCAACTCCCTCAGGGTCAGCCGCTTCTCGAAGCAACGAGTCGGGGGTCGATCTCTCGCCGTGGCAGGGGCCTCCCTCTGGAACAGCCTTCCTGCCTCCCTGAAACTTGAGGAGAACCATCTCCGGTTCCGGAAACACCTCAAAACCTTCCTCTTTGCTTCTGCTTTCTCTCTCCCTCTCCCCTGCTAAAGTCTCGACTGAATCTGCACCGAATCTGCAACTGGGCCACTCTCACCGACTTCGGTCCTGGTCCCAGCCACTCTCCTCTTGCACTGCCTCCCTGGCAACCCCTGCACTGAGGGACTGTCTCTGTATCCCTACAGCCCCCCCTTTCCCAGCACTTGTCTGCACTTACCTTGCACTTGCCACCAGCTGGCCCTATTTATTTACTTATTCTACTTACTTGTACTGCACTTCCCCCCTCCCCTTCCCCTTGCACTTTTCCCTTCCCCCTACCCCTGCACTTGCGCGGTCTGAATGACACCTGGCCTAGTAGGATCGTTGTCTGTCTTCCCCTTGTTACCCCCTCCCTGCCTCGTCGCGCCTTGAAACACTTGTGTATAGGCGCGTTACAAATGTCATATCATATCATATCTTTCAAATTTACACTATGAAAATGTTTATTCAGTAAAAAAAAATTTGTTAAAGGGACGTTATGGTTAAGTTGCACTACTAAAAACCTATGAAATTCAGTAAAAAAATGTTGTTAAAGGGACGTTATGGCTAAGTTGCGCTACTAAAAACCTATGAAATTCAGTAAAAAAAATTTTGTTAAAGGGACGTTATGGTCCCAAGTAAAACCGAAAACCCCCTGAAATTCACCAGTTAAGGTAAGCTAAGCAACCATAACTCGCACCACCACCGTGCACTGTTAAGACTAACACCCAGGACATCAAAGATGACATCACAAATGTCATTGATAACATCACTGATGACATCAGATGTGCATTTACTTTTCATGAAAACTCTGTACAAGGGATTCTTATTATAATGTTGACAAAAAAGTGTCAAGGATCATTGGAATAAATATCATGAGCTAATTAGTGCATTAAGCAATGCATTGATATAAATAGCATTCTATTATGAATTTCTATCCAGTATACTAAGCTACTCATGCAGAAACATAGGCAGTGTGTGCAGCATACATGATGAAAGTGCAATATTCATAATCTTGCCATGTTGAATGGTGAAATGATAACTGCTTTCTTATTAGAGTTTTGCGTACTGTGACACATGTAATAAGTAGCTAATAAAACCCACTTACGATATAATTTCATTATTACATACAAAATACAAAGACACAACAACACATACAAATATGAGCATATACAGGGAAAGTGAAGTATGCAAAAAACATCAGTTGAACCAGAAAGTGTTCATAACATAACTGATTATCTTTATGCACAGAAATGATTGTTCTGCTTCAAACCTACTACTTCCCTATGTATAACTATCACATGATGTGACTGCACCCTAAAGAAAGTAATGCGAATACAAATATGAGCATATCCAGAGAAAGTACAGTAATAAAAAAAACAGCAGAACAATTAGAAAGTGTTGATAACCATAAGTAATTTATGGTTACCAGTAAAACAGAAAAAACCCAGAAATTCGCTAGTTATGGTAGGCTAAGCAACCATAACTCGCATCACCACTGTGCACTGCAAGGACTAACACCCATGACATCAAAGATGACATCACACATGGTCAGCCATCCCAATCATTTGCAATGTCAACATGTGACTGCACCCACCTGCGTGTGGGCCCTTATTTGCCGAACATGATCCGGGCCCCTGGACATCGAAAAAGTACTATTTTCTGCAATGTATGCAGTGTTACTGTGAAAGTGCACCCTTACAAAGGTCCTACACTCTGCCCTTGTACATTTAACTATTTTTGGGAAAGATTTAGGGCAGCTTTCCGGTTGCAAGTGTTCCACAGCAGCCCATTAAAAGGCCACACCCCAGAGGTGCTTTGCATTCTGTGGTTGGCTTTCCAGACCAGACCAGTGGTGCACATGACTTCATGCTGAAATTGCTTTCTGACCAATTCTGGTTTGCTATATTACCTTTCCAACTAATGGCAACCATGCCTGCTGCTACTGCATCTAACTCAGCAGCACCCACACCCTAACCCTCACCAGCACCACCACCTCCTTCCGAAGGGCCTGGACAAGTGAACAGGTGTGGTAATGTAGATGGAGAATGAGAATAAAGTAGAGCAATTCCCCATTGCCTGCAGCCAGCATGCGTCCTGGTTGTGGAAACTATTTAGCACCATAGGAGACGTGCCCAAAACATTGTGCTAACCAGGTGAAATGCACATAGTACTCAGTTGTGGAAAACTTGACTTGTACAGATACAGCACCACCTCCATGCGGCGGCACCTCAAATCGAACCACAAGGCAGCAGTTCTGAGGGTTGTCCCCTTCGAACAAGCCAGTAGGTTAATTTCCGCTACAGCATCCTCAGCATCTGCTCCTGCCACCATTAGGACACTCCAATGGGGCATTGGATACCTAAACCAGCTTTGCAGGCCATACACACTGTACCTTTCAAAGGTCACTGTATTGTGCATGTACTGCGACGTGGTTGTTAGGGAGAATTCTCATTCTATGGCTAATTTCCGTTACCTATAGAGACCCTCAGCAGCTTTACTGGATTTGAAGGGTTTGTTTTTTTCTCCTGCTAAGAGTGAGACTCTTTTTCCCACTCTTAGGCATGTTTGATATGTGTGTTCTAGGCTATTTTTTGTGTTTAATGTCTATGGGGTTTATCTCACCCTCATAGGAACCATCTTTATCCACATGCGTTACACAGCACCCTCCGTGCAGTGACTCAGGTGTGTCGTAGCAACCCCCATACATAGACTCCATACCCTGGGACTGACTACTGTCTCCCAGAGCATTTAAAGTCCCCATTGACTTTACTAGTCAATCTTTATGAACTAAACCAGCACAACCCATCTTACTATGGAAGTACTGGGAAGGGTTAATAGTTTTCCCCTGGTGTTCATTTTTGAGAAGGTACCGTACAGTGCCTCTCTCAAAAGTTTCTGGCTGGTGGCAGTGGTTACTACCAAAAATATTCATCTGCGAATATTTCCCTATGGGATTTTCCCATTGTTTGAGGCTACCACCTTTACTGTCAACCTCTAACATAATGCCGGTTTATTTTCATATTAACTTTACTCCGGTGGGTTTTATTTGCCAGAACTTTTATATAAATTCTTTCTCGTGTCTTTCTCTAAACTCCTAACCCAGGTGGGGGATCCTTTGTACGTCCTTTTAGCGGGCTTCTGCCAAAAAGACCTCCTTTCGACGCCACTGAGTCTGTGGTGGGTCCACTGTGTGGGAGGGGGAGTAGGACCCCTGGACAGGGTTGCCACAGCAACCCATGTCGCACTCTGCTCTGATAGACTGGAGGGTCTCCCGCCAAGATGACCACTCCACTGTGTGATTGACAACTAGGCTGTATGAATGGGGATCTTTTTGCATAAAAGCAAGGTCCTGAGGACTGGAAGAGCAAGACGTTGCCACTGGAACTAAGAAGCCGAAGAGGAGAGAAGCCAAAGACACCTGCAACGACTGAACCACCGGTGAAGCCCTGCTGCAACGTCTCACCACTTTTCTCCATACAACGAGAGAAGATCTTCATCTGCAAGAGCCTTCTTCCTTTGAGCTGGTGGGACCAACCAGTTTGCCAATTACCATCCTGGACCTGCCTTGGTCGAATCGCCAGTGCCCTACACTCAGAGACCGGATAGCCAGGCACTCGTCCACCCGGACCGCGATTTAATGGAGCGTACCTTTTATTTTGTTTGGCAGCACCGTGGCTGGTTTCATCCCTGGGTAGTGCAGTAACCCAAACCTTCCTCCACGATGAGAGCCTCTCTTCCTCTGCTGGATCTCCTGAACTGCAGGAACTACCAGGAACAACCGCCACCGCAGGAGCCTCTTCATCATATTAAGGTACTCTGCTCCGCCAGGCCGCCCTTTTCGTGTAGTACTGCTAAAGGTGTTTTAAATCCTTTACCTACCTGTTGGGTTGGCCGCCCCTATCATCTAACATTGTCTTTCACCTTCTGCATCCAACTGTTTGAATCGTTTAAACAAAGACTTGACTGCAGCTACAGGAACATTTTGCTCCTGGGCTCTTTTGCCCTGTACCACTGACTCTGGCACAGGCCTATTGACTCTGGCTGAATTTGTTAGAACTACCTTCTCTAGATTGCTTCTCAACTAGAACTGTGTTGGTGCACCAATTCTCATAACCACCTTTTCCTTCCCACTATTTAAAGCCATTTTGCTCGGTTTTCATTTAAGTATTCTAAATGCTAAAGTACTGCTTTGCCTAAACGTGTTCACAAACTTATTGGGAAGTGTTGCTAGGAGGCCTAAGAATACATTCCTGTATAACTTGTACTTTCCCTCCCTTGTGAGAAATTGCTAGCGTGTCATTTGTGTTTGGTTTTCACTGTGCCATTTTGCTCAGTTTTCACTCTTGCTCAAACTTGTCTACAATTTAACTAGGGAGTTGTGTATACTTTTCCTGACTGATTTCAACTTGCTTTATTAACTGTGATTAATGTGTTGAACTAGAAGTGTGTAAAATAAATATATATATTCTTTTTAATACAAAGCTTTGGTCAGTGTTTCCTTGTACTATAGTACTGTAGCCCTATTGTGTAAACCCTGAATACTGCTCATCTCCCTCTGGAGATAAGTCTGACTGCTTAGCCACAGCTACCAACTAAATCTTTGTGGTACAGACTGATACCAAAGGGGATTTATTGCTCATACCTGTAGTCTTAATCTTCTGTAGTGCTTCCCAAGGGAACTGCACAGGATTCTGCCTAACAGTGGTACTCTGCAGGGGATAACAACTTCGATGTGATTTCGAGGCTTCAGTCTGGGAGCATGACAAGGAGTGCCCCCTACCTAAGTAAGGGCCACCCAACATCTTCCTCTCTCCACTTGCCCTTTCTTATCCCTGTGGTTGGTGTCCTTTGCCTAACCTCCCTTCCCTTCCTTTCCCTCTGTGTCGTGTGTTAGAAGAATAGGAAAAATGCAAAACAACAAGAAAGGGGGGGAAGGATCTTTTCAGAGCTACCTTTCGCAGTTCAAAAATAGAATTGCATTGAAAGGATGCAGGTCATCCCGAAGCCTATAAACTCAGCAGACAGCGCAGTTAGAAATTAGAGGTGTGGCTCCATTACAAACATTGCACGCATTCCCAAAAGGAAGTATTGGCTCTGAAAAGAGCCTTTTTGTGCTGTTTGTGTTTGGAAGGTTTGAAGTGGTGAACAACCACTGGGGAAATGCTTGCTAGACATGCAAGAAGTGCTGCACAGAATTCTGGATATTACACAGAAACAGCTCATTGCCAACATGAGTGAGATGGACTCCAACTGCACGAAAAATGTTGGTACTAAGAAACGTAACGTTTTCATTGTGGAAGGAGAACATGCCAACGTCTTGCAAAAAGGCACAAACAGCCTTGTTCACATTGCGCCTCTGCTTTCTCCATTTGTGGCCCAAATGAGGAAGAACGCAGCCACATCTGTCTCTGGGCTACGTGAGAAAAAATTACGCGCGACTTTGGAAACATTTCCATGACTTGCCGCAGTGTCTCCTTCATCGCAAACTGCAGTGAGATGCTGGTAACATGCCCCAAACTGTTCCCTCCACAGTAAATAATAATAATGTCTGGGTGATAGAGCATCTCCAAAGTGGCACAAAGAGGACCTACATGCAGCCACTTCATCCCACGTACTCCGTACCACTAGACATCCACATTATGGAACCCAAGGTGTGCAGCCAGTCTGCAGCGTTCTGCGTACACTTCATAATTCATAATTTATTATTATTATTATTATTATTATAACCAATGTATTCAGGAGTTGCCCAAAAGCCATAAACTCTGCCAACTGAACGGCACAGCCGTAACCATAGCATTGTGCACTCCTATTTGCAAACACACCTTCTGGCACAATCTTTCCTTACACACCGCAACCACAAAACCGTATTGACCAATCCCCACGCCTGCACAGTCCCATTTCCATGCCAGTCAACCTCAAAATACCCGCATGTGGCACATGCACACCTCCAAATGCTGAAGTGTCTGTGGAAATATTGTCCCTGGTGCACGAGTGCAGAAACACTTTTCAGGCATGGTAGAGGATCCCTTCTTTATTGGTAGTTGTGAAACATTTTTTTTTTTTTTGTAAAGCTGCTGGTAAAGAAACACCTTTTTTGTACCTTTTTTTGTATTTGTTGGGGATTGTTCTCTCCTTCTCCTGCTTAAATTATTACACAAGCTCCTCCAAAATATCTTTTAGATTCTGGAACACAAGAGCATTTTTAATGGGCGACAAAAAAAAATCAGCTCCACGGAAAAACCTCACATTAGAAGCACTAAGGTTCTCATTCGCACAGAAGAACATACCAGCATCGAACAGAAAAGCAGACATGCCGCCGTTTACAAGACACAAATCCTTCTCTTCCTCGGAATAAAGTACATCGGGATTGTTCCACACTAGTCTTGGTGGTATGCATGAAAAAATCACTTTTGCAGTGGGAAAAATGCACATCACTGCTTTCAGCACCTCCTTCAGTTCACCGAGCAAACTTGCAGCAGTGCAAAAAGCCACATGCAGTGCTCCACAATGCAGAACTAGTATATCAACAGTACTCCAAGTGGCCACATCTCTGCACTCTGCAATGACAGCTTGCAAACTCGGTAGTGCCACACTGCGCCACAAAGCATGCACTCCTTCCACACCAGAATTTTCATCAACGCTGCTACCCTGGGCATATGTGTGCAGGACACTCACAAACGAATCACTGACGATGAGCACTCTCACTCTCTACATCTCTGCCATCCTTATGGTACATAGCAATTTTAAAAAGTATGACCCCCCCCTTCCTGTTAAGCACACCATCAACACCTGATTGGATAATCCACAGTCCAATTTCCATGCCAAACATAGTGAGGACAGCATGTAATACATGTGCTTCCCCAACTACTGCGAGGGCCGTGCCCCCGTAAAGCAGGGGGAACGCTTCTTCCTTTTCCAGTACTCTTTTCCCAGCACTCCCTCATTGGCTACTGTTATTCGGTGACACACGCATCCACCAATCACATCCAAGACCTCTGCAGCTAACACTATCATCTCTGTTGAACACTACATACTAACCGCTAAACACTCAGAGTACAAGTAACCTGTGAATTAAAAGCACCTCCACTGGAAAGTACTGTAAAACTATCTACGATTTCTGCATCCAGATTCATCCACATCGCCACCCATCACCACAACCTGCAGGTATCAATACGTGTTCTACATTACATTTGCAACTGTGTTATAAGTGCCTCGCAACAGGGTACCTGCCACTGAACCTCCATAACGTACCCAAAAAGCACACTGTCATTTCTCCCATCGCCTACCAACAAATGCGACCTACAGTGGTATGTGCTTGCAAAGTTGGCATCTACCTATAGCAGCCATTGTAATATCTAAACGGTTACTCTCTTCTTTCTTTCACTCAATTTTACAATCTTTTCCCCCATTAACGCACCTCCTATGAAATTCGTAAAAATCGCACAGAAACGGATCAGTGAATGTATCCTACCAAACTAAGTCAAGTGCATAGATTGCATGCATGGCAACAGGTTGTCTGCCACTTACCTTGCACACTTAATAGATTGCAAAATTACTTAAAAAAATATGTGTGCATTCACAACAGTACCATTCATAAATGGGCATACATAAATGTAAGAACTGAAACAATTGCTCCACTCATTTAGCAAGCATATATCTGCAGAAAGGTAAATGTAATTGCACACATGAAAAGATTCTCTGATGCATCTATGTATCTTTCCTAACCTTTTTCTCACCCTTCTACAAAGAGAAGTAATCAATGTTCAAAGTAAATAGTCCTACACCAATACACCCACTTGCCAAAGAGCACGTCCTACAACACATATCCAAATAACCCAATAATTGCATTTGTTTCAAAGTAGTGGTTGTAGTTTAACAATGATTTTTTTCAGTGGTTTCATTCTGTTTAAAATTAATATAAACAATTTCCATTTCAGGACCATTGCACTGTCTATAAGAGCTTCCAGGATTACTTTTCTGTGGTAAGTTTTAAGGGTTGACCCTTACCAAACATGCTGATGTTCCCAAGTCCCCATTCATATAAAGCCATCCATTTATACACACACCCTTCCTCTGCCTGCCAAGACATCCCCGTACACTTTTAAAGGATGTATTCTCCAAATGCAAGCACTATGCCATTAACAAACATATTTTCTCATGTTCTTCTTATACAGTTGCAGTACCCATCTCTGTCCTGAAAGCCACTGGTGTATGAACTTGAAAATAAAACCTAGAATAAACCTACTCTCACCAACCAACAAAGTAAGCACAATACCATCGTAGTGTTTTACGTGTTACTGAGAGAGTGCAATGTTCTTGTATTGTAAGATACAGAATTGCGTCAACCCATCAGTATTTGCTTCATTCATACTCATGACACCTCTACAGTTCCTCACTGCATATTATCATCTAGCCACCATTATACTAACCACCAGATAGTAATATAGTGCTCCCAATCAAAAGTTACAGCCCATTGCACAATGACACACTTCTATTTATATGCCTAACGTCATATTCAACCACACATGCAGATTGCACACATATACATTTCAAAATCTGCACACCCACACTCCTTTTTTCTCCAATAGCTACTAAAGAATGCCTACCAAACAGCAACTCCATAGAAAACAACGCAGAAAGAGATCATGACAACCTAAAAGCATAGAAAGTAGCCATCCACTCCTAGCAGAATTTGTACAGCTGAAAAGAGCTAATACAGTCATTAAAGAAAAGGGACGCAACAACCGGTAAGGACATTGTAATTCCTCTGTCAAAATGTGGAAATGAAAAGAAAAGCACTAAAAAGAGTGCAACTCACACTACTGCTAACAGAGTACTTACAAATGGTAACAAGGAAACGTTCCAAAAAATTAATTTTACAAAAAAAATTCCACCAGAGAGTCCTGCAGAACCTTATAAATAGAGGGGACAAATCACACTCAACCCTTAAAACTTACCACAGAAAAGTAATCCTGGAAGCTCTTATAGACAGTGCAATGGTCCTGAAATGAACATTGTTTATATTAATGTTAAACAGAATGAAACCACTGAAAAAAATCATTGTTAAACTACAACCACTACTTTGAAACAAACGCAATATCAGCATAGATACCTTTGGAAACATTTGTGCAGCAAGTGAGCAGAGTCGCACCACCACCCCAGAGTCATACTTCAATGAAGAATCATACCAAAAAGAGCAAACAAACCAAATTGCCATACATAGAAGTGGACGAGGGTATGAAAAGGTACACAATACCATAATGTAAAAAGAAACACTGCTTTCATAAATAACCCCATCAAACTTAGATGCCACTCTCCATTCCACCGAACCGATACGCCTTACCGACAAATGACCTTGCACATCAATGTGTAACATTTGCCGATCCTCTATCAAATCTTTGAAGCAGTTCCTCAATCACTATGTGAAAGCCAACGACAAAAGAACAATGAAAATACTTCAAAAGAGGGACTCTTGTCCAGTGTGCAAATACACAGGACTACGAGGACATTCCCTAGTCTATATTTCTGGACCTACTTGCAAAAGCACCTTACACTATATCAAAATGTTAGCAACACACTATTCTACTGTAAGAAATCTTGTTTACAAACTGTACTATGCAAAAAGTCCAGCTTTAGCACTGCAACATTTAAATGATATTCTCCTGCACGGTACATTCAAACAACTGCTCAAAGAAATAGAGCACATCCAAAGGAAATATTTTGGAACTGAAGAGCACTTACAAACTCCAGTACTTTCAGACAACAATAGTGACAACTTTGCAGATTTCAACTTTTTATGTCACACATACAAAAAAGAAATACAAAGTTCAAAAGCACATCTGCTGGAGTGCCAAACCAAGTATGTGTGTGTTGTCGCAGAACCTTCTATAGAAAGAGCACCAAAACTATAGATATAACGTGCAAAATAGAAGACAATGAGGAATCATCAATGGTTTTAATTAGCTCTGTACCTTATAGCTGAAAACAAATACGAAATTTCTAACACCTCCATGCTGTGCACATACAGCACTGCAAAACTTGATAATAACCAAATGCCTTCACAGGCTATCAGTAATAATTTGGAAGTATTTCCACTGCCAAACGCACTCCAGCACCTTAATTTGTATGAGAGCATTATAATCCAAACAGTACACCAATTTCAAGCAATAATACGACTTCAACCAAAAACTGCAAAATTGCCTCGCACCTAATTACTAAGAGGCCTTCATGGGAAAGTAGTTTATTTACCATTAGATCTCAAAGAAAATGTAGACACTCTACAAGTGCAAAGGCCAATGGAACAATCTTTGATTATCCTGGTAAATGGTGTACCTACAAAAGACAAAACAATGTGGCAGCAACTAGTCGAGTTAAACAAAGTTAGGAAAGCCTTGCAATACCTTAAAGAGAACAATGATACTATAAAGAAATAAACATTGAAGAAAACCTGAGAGAAACCACCGAAATAATTCAGGACTCCTCAACAACTGGCCAATTTGAACTTCTAGATCCTACTGCAGCCTCCAAAATTTTAGATCACTATACAATTCACATACTGCACTCCAAAGACACCATAGACCAGAGGTCTTCAAACTGTGGGGCGTGCCCCCCTAGGGGGGCGCAGCCACATCCCAGGGGGGGGCGCCAGAGCCCAGCATGAAATGTGTAAAAAAAACATTCTTTTTTTTTTTTTTAGATTGGAGGAAATAGGAAGGGGCAGCTCACATGGTCAGATTGGACCATAACACGGTCTTAGGCACCAATGAAGAAATGGCCAGCAGTTGCAAATCAATATTCAGTCCTTTAGTCACAGACTGTTTGAATAGTACCCAAGGGGTTGTTTTTTTGTTCAAATGTTAACACATTGTGATATTTAAAGAATATTTATTCAGCAACAATGGTCAAAACTACTAGCTGCATAGTGAAGTAACTCGTCAAACTGGCCCACATTGGCCAAAAAAGTGGCCCATTTTGACTGGCCTACACTAGCATTTTGCATTTTTGGTACGGTCATCACCCTATTGCCCTATAGGCCAGTCCAAGCCTGCCGGCTCATCCATAATGAGTGAGGGGGCGTCAACCTACTGGCCACCTCACCCATTATGGAGGAGCCGAGGAGCCAGCCCAGTGAAACACTGAGCACTCCCTCAGCTACTTTTTCCAGCTGAGGGAATGCTCCTGGGCTGGCAGAACTGTCAAAGGGAAACACTGTTTGCCTGTGACAGTTCATTTCCCCAGCCGCACATGATCACTGAGCCATGCAATGCTGGGGGTGTTTTGCTTCGCCAGCCTTGCATAGCTCATTGGAAATGCTGACTGGGGCACTGCATGTATGCATGTGCAAGGGGTGCTCCTGCGCCTCCTCGCACATACGGGCAGAGCAACCTGGAGCGGGGCATTTTAGCAACCACGCGCAGGCCCCTGCAGAAGGTACGTTTATGGCAATTTATTTTCTATTTAAATGTGTATGGATGTGTGTATGCTTGTGTTATGGGACTGTGGTGGGAGCAGGATGAGCGGCAGCACTGGGATAGTGGTGGGAGTAGGGTGGGGAGAGCCCAGGGTCTGTACTGGGTGTAGGGTGTGGTGATGGCACGCAAAGGTTCATAGCGATTTCTACATACTGTCCATCTGGCACTTTTGGGGGGGCGGCCTACCCAAACATTGCTTAGGGGGGCCCAGGCCAAAAAAGTTTGAAGACCACTGCCATAGACGATGCATTAGAAACATGTAGACATGAAAACATCAGGAGAACTTTGCTCTCTTGATCCTGTAAATGTTTCAAGGTACTCCGTCATCGCTTCGTTGCCATGCTGCACTTCATTTGCAATAAAGCACTTCCTTCTCTCGGAGAAGTAGAACACTTCTTTTGGAGAAAAGAATATCAAGTCAGAGGAGCACCACAAAATCCACATGCTTTTGTGTATTAAAAATGCTCCTAAATTTGGTGAGGACAGTGAAGCAACTGTTTTGCAGTTCATTCACAAATATGTCACTTGCGAAATCCCTTCAGAAAGTACACATAGTGACCTACATGCACAAATCTTGCAGTTTCAAAGACACAAGTGTGGCAAGTATTGTCAGCGCAAAAATAAGAACAAAGGGAAATACTACACCAAATGCCGCTCCGGTTTCCCTAGACCAGTTTCAGCAACAGGGCAAGTAAACAGCTTAATGTCTATGGTTCGATACAGTGTGAAAGGGAAATCTCCTAAGAACACATACTGCATAAAAAAAACTGATGCATCAAAGTACATCAATGATCACAATGCAATAATTTCCCTCCTATGGAAGGCAAATATAGATGTGCAGTACATTGCAGACAATTCCACTGCAGTTTCACGAAATGTCACAGCCTACTTAACCAAAGCAGAGAAAACAGAGTTCAAAGACCTCTGGGATGACATATCATCTGACAAAACACTGTCACAGAAATTGTACAGCTTTGGCATAAAAATGCTGTCTCATAGAGAATGTAGCTGCAGACCGTTTAACCGGCACCGCCTTATATGGCAAATCTGACAACATAGTGTGGCTAAGCCTTGGTCCTGCTACATCCAGTAAAAGAGCTCTGAAATCGTACAAAGACATAGAAACAATATCCAAAAACAATCCCAACAGCCAGGACATTTTGAAAAACAACTTATTGGACACATATTACCCAAACCGGAGTATTACTTTAGAAACCATGTGCCTTTACCAGATAGCCCAAAACTTCTCATACAAAAATAACATTAATCCAGATGAGAAAAAAGGTAGATGCAGAGTCAGCGGTTGTGAAGGCAGCCTGGTGAAACTTACCAAACACAGCCTCATTAATCATATGAAATTGTCATTAAAAACTCCTCAACACAAAGAACTGTACTACAACTTTTCAAACCATGGAGAAAAGAAGAAGATTTATTAGCCACCCATGCCTCCTATGAAGATGCTTTCAATGCATGTGAAAGTACCATAACAGATAGGAACTTTGCATGGTACAAAATCAATATTGGACAATAAACGCAGACAAGAAGAAGAACTTCAAGCACAACTAAATGTAGATACTCCTGAGAGCAGTGAACCTTTGGTGACAGGAAGCTAAGAACCACTTGGACAGCCACTCATAGCAAATGAGGCAGAATTAGCCATGACGGAAGTAAAGACCACCATGTGTCAGTATGATCAATCTGCAGAAGAGTTTGCTGTATTAAATTCCCAACTAAACAATGAGCAGCGTACCATTTTTCTAGAAGTAAAGAAATTGAACATGGTAAACAGCACACAAGTAAAACTTGTCCCTGTCAAAACTACAAACCTGTACTGCTGTTTGTAAGTGGTGAAGCTGGTTCAGGGAAAACATTCTTAATAAAAATGATCAGTAAATTCCTCCAACAATTAACAAAAAACAACCTTTCATCTGTTGTAACCTCCCCCATAGGTTTAGCTGCCTACCATAAAGGTGGGGTCACTTTACACTGATTGCTACTCCTTCCAGTACAACACCAAAACAAATTAGAGTACTACAAACTTTGAGTAGAAGATGCTATGGAGCTATGCAGAGTTTTGAAACAAATGAAAATGCTCCTAATAGATGAGGTGAGCATGGTTTTCAACCTAATGTGAGCTTTGATTCACCTTAGAGTGCAAGAGGTCCTCAAAATAGACTACAAAGAACTCTTTGGAGGAAAACATGTCATTGTTTTCAGAGATCTCCTTCAATTAACACCAGTGAAAGGTGAACCTATCTTTAAAACCTTAGGACACAAACTGTGCCGTAAAAGTCTTGGAAGCATCAGGAATGTAAATCTCTGCAACATTTCCAATACAGAGAACTAACTAAAAAATGTGTCAGTCTGCAGACCTCACCTATGCCAACATTTTAAAAACATGCGGATTGGTGTACTATCAAAGGAAGCGCAGTCTACCCTAAATACCAGACACATCCATGAGCTGTATGGGCATAACACATGTGCTACTGATGTCATGGAACAATTAGCACACAAAAATGTCAACTGTATGTCCTTAATGCCAACTCCAGCAAGCTGTGCACAATTCAATGCAACAATGCTGAAAAGAGAAATGCAACCACTAGTGAAAATTCATTCCACAGACAAACTGGACGTACACGGTATGACAATACCTATGTGTCAACAAGCCATAGCACGACTAATACCTTAGAAAACTCTATCTCCAACACAGCTGGTTTGGAGAAAATGTTAACATTATGTATATACTGTAGAGTAAAGCGTAACCTTGACATAGAGCAAGGTTTAGTTAATGTAGCACTTGGAAAAGTTGTTGGCTTCCAGAAATACGCATGAGACAACAGCATTCAGTTTGTCAACATCCAGTTTGACAAACTTTCAGAAGTTAAAAGGATAGGATGCACAACAGTTCGATTCCTTCTTTTCAAAGACATGTATGTATGCAGAGAACAGTTTTCTCTGTTGCTAGCTTAGCAGTGACTATACATAAATTGAAGGTCTCACCTTAGATCAAGGATTAATTGATATTGGCAGTAAGTCTTTAAAGAAGGCATGAGTTACGTAGCACTGTCACGCCTACAAACAGTTTGGTCCTCTGTTAGAACATTCAATCCATTAGATAGTTGACTTCCGTAGTAGGTTGCAGTGCCAAAAGCTAGCCTAAAAACAATAAACTAGGAGAAACTTGCACAGACTTTAAGCATGCTCCTTCCTTTGTGAACAAATTCAAGGAAACACTTGTATATTAATTGTGTGCTTTTCTCAGATTCTTGTACTTTAAAAAATTGCTGTATTGCTTGTCTTCGCCTTATGTGATATTACTGACTATGATACTTATCACAAGGATAGTACTAACACACTCACGATTTAGATATTGATGATTTTGAGTTTGTTTTGTTTTGTACCTTTTTCTATATTGTGTATATTTTCAACTTAATGAACTACTTATGATATTGTTTCCTACATGATATGGAAAAGAAAAAGTAATAAGTATGAGGGTTCAAAACTATCCTCAGTAACTTCTGAAACCACCAAGTACGTAAATGTGTCACCACCTGTTGAAATGTCTTGGCTGTTGGGATACTTTTTGGCTATTGTTTTATGTCTTCATATGATTTCAGAACTATTTTTCTAGATTTAGCAGGACCAAGGCTTAGCCATACTATATTTTCAGATTTTCCATACAAGGCAGTACCGGTTAAATGGCCTGCAGCTTCATAGCAGCCACGTTCTCTATGGGAGAGCATTTTTATGCCTAAGCTGTAAAATTTCTTTTATAGTGTTTTGTCAGATGATATGTCATCTCAGAGGTCTTGGAGCTCTGTTTTTTCTGCTTTGGTTAAGTAGGCTCTGACATATCGTGCAACTTCAGTCGAATTGTCTGCAATGTACTGCACATTTATATTTGCATTCCTTAGGAGAGCAATGATTGCATTGTAATCATTGATGTATTTTGATCCTTCTGTTCTTTGTATGTAATATGTGTTCTTGGGTGATTTACCTTTGACACTATGTCTAACTGAAGACATGAAGTTGTTTACTTGACCTGTTGTTGAAACTGGTCTAGGGAAACCAAAGCGGCATTCGGTGTAGTATTTCCCTTTGTTTTTATATTTGCGACGACAATACTTCCCACATTTGTGTCTTTAAAATTGTAACATTTGTGCATGAAGGTCACTATGTGTTGTTTGTGAATAGATTTCACAAGTGACATGTTTTTGAATGAACTGCAAAACAGTGACATCACTGTCCTGACCAAATTTGGTAGCATCTTTAATCCACAAAAGCATGTGGATGTGTGGTGCTCCTCTGGCTTAGTATGCTTTTCTCCAAAAGAAGTGTTGCACTTCTCCGAGGGGAGGAACAGTTTTATTACAAATTAAGTGTAGCATAGCAATGAAGCGATGATGTAAATATCTTGATACATTTACAGGATCTAGAGAGCAGAGTTCTCCTGGTGTTTTTATTTCTATATTTGTTTTGTTTTTGTTTGCTATGCGTAGAAAATCGTGTAAATCTTCCCATGCATATTCTGCACAATTTAATTTCACAAACCAAGTCAGTGGGCCAAGGTTTCTTATCATACAGCGTACATCTCCGTGACGTCGGAACCAGTATTCTTTTGTACCACGCATGTTTGCTAAAAGATTTGTAATGCTTGTCTGTAAAACCTCATCTTTTTATTGCACTTTTTGTAGTAATTGCGTCGCTGACATATTTTGAAAATTGCTACCTGATTTCAATGTGTGTGCAACTCTGTAGCATAGAGTTGCTAGTTCACTTTCAAAGAGAATGTGGAATATGTATTCCACGTTTTGGCTGAATCTGCGGTCTTCAGAATACATTTGTAAATAGCGGTATTCTGATGCTGTTATTTGTGTGGGTCTATCATTGTACCATCCTCCTTTTCCAGTAGGAAAGAGTAGAGGAAGGGCACGTGCTTCTATACTTTTTTGCCATATGCTGATTGGAGATCCTTTGGCTTGTCGCATTTGGTACGTTTCCAGTGCATCATCTATGGTGTCTTTAGAGTGTAATAGGTGAATTGTATAATGGTCTAAAATATTGGATTCTGTAGCAGGATCTACAAGATGAAATTGACCAGTTTCTGATGAGTCTTGAATTATTTCAGTGGTTTCCCTCAAGTTTTCTTCAATATTTCTTTCTTTGTCGTATTCATTGTTGTCCTTTAGATATTTCAGGGCTTGTCTAACTTTATGTAAGTCCAGGAGTTGTTGCCAAATGTTTTTGTCTTTTGTAGGTATGCCATTTACTAAGATAATTAAAGTTTGATCTATTGGACATTGCACTCCCAGAGTGTGTACATTTTCTTTTTGATCTAATGGCAAATAAACTACTTTGCCACAAATGCCTTTAAGTAATTCAGAGGGAGGTAGTTTGGCTGTTTTTGGTTAAAGGCGTATTTTTGCTTGAAATGGGTGCACTGTTTGAATTATGATGCTCTCATACAAGTTAAGTTGTTGCAGGGGTTTTGCTAGTGTGAATAATTCCAAGTTATATGAGATAGCACGTGAAGGTGTTTGGTTGTTGTCAAGTTTTTCAGTGCAGTAACTGCAAAGTAGTAAGGGGTCAGTAATTTGATATTTGTTTTCTGCTATAAGATAGAGAGCTAATTGGAACCACTTGGAATCTTCATTGTCTTCTATTTTGTACATTATCTCTATTGTTTTTGTGCTATTCTTATATAATAAGTCCTGCGGCAACACACACATGGTTTGGTACTTCAGCAGATGTACTTCTAAACTTTAGTATTTCTTATTTGTATATGGGTAGTAGAAGGTTGCCATCTATAACGTTGTTGATAGTCTGTTGTAAAGCAATTGCATTTTGTAAGTGGCTTTCACTTCTAAAAAATTTTCTCTGGATATGATCTATTTCTTTGAGTAGTTCTTTGGCTGAATCATGTAGAAGATCGTTATTTAAATTGGCTAGTGCTAAAGCAGGACTTTTGGCATAGTACAGTTTATGAACCAGATTTCTTATAGTTGAATGGTGTGTTGATATCATTTTGATATGGTGGAAGGTGCTTTTGCAAATAGGTCCAGAAATGCAGGCTAATGAATGTCCTTGTAATCCTGCGTATTTGCGCACTGGACAGGAGTCCATACTTTGTAATAGTTTTATTTTCAATTTGTCTTTGCCTTTCACATACTGATTGAGGAACTGGTGTAAAGATCTGAATGATTTTTTGGCTATGCTACACATTGATGTGCACAGCCATTTGTAGACTGGACGCATTGGTTCAGTGGAATGAAGAGTTGATACTAAGTTTTCTGGGGATATTTTTGTTAGCAGCGTTTCTTGTTCCATGATGGTATCTTAAGTTGTTCATACCCTCGTCCACTATTATGTATGGCAATTGGGTTTCTTTGCTTTTGTTTGTATGCTTCTTCATTAAAATATGGTTCTGTGCTGGTGGTGTGAGTCCATTCACCTCCACAGATGTTTGTGAAGCTATCTTTGTTGATATTCTGTTTATTGAGAATTCTTTTTGGGGTTTAGTACTTTGTTTTGTTACGGTCTATGAGAGCTTCTAGGATACATTTTCTACAGTAGGTTTTAAGGGTTGTGCGTGATTTCTCTCCTGTTTTTATAAGGTTCTGAAGGACTCTGTGGCAGAACATTTTTTGTAAAATAATGTTTTTGGTATGCTTGGTATGCTTACTTGTGGCTACATCAAGATTTATAGGTGCAATGTTAGCACTGGTGGTAGCTGCAGTCTTGTTAATCACTTTTTGTTTCATTTTACATTTTGAAAGAGGAGACAAAGTTTCTTTACTGGAAGCTGCTTTTTTGTGCTGTGTGACTGTATTAGCTGTTTTGTTTGAACTTTTTGTACAAATTCAGCTAGAGGTGGATGCTTATTTTAGACACTTTTATTTTGATTTTGTCTACTTCTGCGTTGCTTTGCAGATTTTCTTTTTGGTAGGCATTCTTTGGGGTCTGTTGGAGAATAAAGAAGTGTTGGTTGGGATGTTTTACAGTGTATGTGTGCTTTGTGCATGAGTGTCTGAGTATGATGGTAAGCATGTATGTAGAGGTGTGTGATTGTGCAATGGGCTATTACTTCAGGTTGGGAAGGCAATTCTCGTATTTGTGTGTTACTATACTGGTGTTCAGATGACAATACAAAGTATGCAGCTGCTGAGGGCAAGCAGTAATACTGAATCTAATGCTACAGGGTTAATACATGTGTTTGTTCTACAATACTAGAATTCTACAGTGTTAAAGTAACAGTTAGAACATTATGGCAGTATTGCACTTACTTTTTTGGATGGAAAGAGCAGGTTTCTTCTGAGTTCTGGTTTGTACTTCAGACGCTGCTGGTTTTCAGGAGAGTGGTCTTCACTGCAATTGTGAAAGAAAGAAGTTAGTAAATATGTGTGTTAATAGCACTGTTGTTAATGTAGACATTAATTTTTTTTCTTTTTGCAGTAGTAGTGCTTTCTGATAACTGTGCATAGCATGTAGATGCAATTTCCTTTGTCTATGTGCATTCTGTATATTTTACTTAGAATCTGTCAGTTGAACTTGCCTTCGAAATGATTACAATAGTAAGCACACAGAGCACACTTGGCTTTTTAAGGCAGTGTTATTTGATGTTAGGAGATAGGAGAAATAACTGTATGCTTTTCTTGCAATTTATACAGGGTAAATGGCAGGAACTGTGGGGAAAAGCATGCAATGTATGCATGTGTGAAAGTGTGGGAAATAAAGCAGTAGGATTTTATGGGTTCAGCAGCTTATTACTCTCCAGGATAGTTGTAGGGGAGAAGGTTCAAATAAGAAAACCTGGAAAGTGGCAAAGGGACAAAGCAAGTTTACCAGATTGCAGGTGATTAGCAAACCACTGGATGATGCTGTGGTGCTTGGAAATGGGAGAGTCTGAAATAAGGTAAGGGTTGTAATGAAGGGTGTGGTGTTTGCATTGCAGACTGAAGGGAAGGAGATGTTGTATGTGTTGGTTTACTACACTGTTTGTACATAGTTGTACATGATGTGATAGACATGACTGAACATGTGCATAGTTGAATGCTTAGTTGAATGCTCTGGTAAATTCTGGAACGGAATGGGCAACCAGCTGGAATGAGAGAGCTGTCTAGATTGGAAGAACAGTTGTAGAGGCAGTGGTATTGTTTCAGCTGGGAGCCTTTCAAATGATATTGGCTATCTGTGTGCATGAATAAAGATGCATGTACTCATCCTGGCTGCGTGTCATTTTACAACACACTACAAAGCATTCTCCCACAATTATACTGTTATTTCTCACATCTTTTAACATTAAATGACACTTTGTTAAACAGCTGTGTGTGTTGTGTCTGATTACTATTATAATCATTTCTAAAGGACGTTCAAATGATAGATTGTATGTAAAATATCCAGAATGTATAGAATGGAAAGTGTATGTACATCCTATGCACTATAATGCATTAAATGCTATTATAGTTGAAATGTGGATAAATAGGTGGCAGTGGTTACACAAATGACAGAATTAATGAAGAGAATAATAGTTTGCACATTACAGTTAGTAATATGAGTAAATAAAAATTTGGAGAGCAGACAGCTTTGAAGCGACACTTGATCATAGCAGATGGGAGGAATGACAGTAAGCTTTTTTTACAGGTTATACATGGTAAGTGGCAGTTACCCCGTTTATATGCATTTATACAAGAGTTGTACATGTACTGTGCAGAAAATATTCATACCTATAGTTTGTGTTCATTCATGTGGATGTGCATGAATCTGCAAGCAGAAATATTGGAGAGTTTTACAGTAGGTTTTGCAGTAGGTGCTTTCCAATGACAGAAGACTTGTACTCAGAGTGATCAACAGTACATCTAAAGTGCTGAACCGTGAAGATAGAGTTAGATGTAGAGTTCTTGGATGCGATTGGTGTATGGTTTTGTGACTGCTTAACAGTAGCCAATGAGGGAATGGTGCAGTGAGTGAAGTGGAACGGGAAGAAGGGGTGCCCCAGTGTTACGCACTCTGCGGACTGCACAGCTGTTTGCGGACAGGGCGTGCCACACCCGGGGCTTCTGAGCTTGAAATGGGAGTGTATTTTGGGGATTAGCCAATCATGTGTTGAGGTTCTGCTTTGTATTGAGAGTGGCTATGTGTAGTGAAGATGGCAGAGGTAGAGAAAGTCAGGGTGTTGGTGGTTGGAGATATATTTGTGAATGGTTTAGAGCAGTATGCTAAATCTAGGAATGTGGCTAACAATTTTGACATAAAAGGACTGAAGGTGGTGTGGTGCACTGTGCCTGGTTTTAATTTGCAGGCAATGCTAGAAGTTTGTCAGGATATGGCTAGGTTTAATAGTCCACATGTAGTTGTCCTTCACTGTGGTGCTTTGAATTTGGGCTATGTCATTGGGCCTCATTCCGCGGTTGGTGCTAGTCATGGCGCTATTAGCACCATGACTAGCACCATTACCGGTACCATGTCCGCCCTTGTTCAATGGGGACTTACCGGTCTAGTCTGACCTTTGTGGGACCGGTAAGTCCCCATTGAAAATGTCAATCCCCATTCCCATTTGAGCCCCATAGGGCTCAATGGGAAGGGGGAAGGCGGCAATAACGGTACCGTAAATTACGGTACCGTTATTGACCCTGGTATCCCTTTGCGGGTCCCGTCCTTAACGCCTGCTAAAACCAGGCGTTAAGGGATGGACCTGCAAAGGGGCCTCGGAATAGGGCGCAAAGGGATTACTGGCACCAGTGTTCTTACCAGTGCCCGGTTCCCTTTGCGCCCGGGTCGTAATGACCCCTAGTGCCCTTACTTTGTAGCAAGATCTGCAAAACTTGGTTCAGGCACTCATTAAAGCCCTTCCAAATGCCAAGTTCATTTTTTCAGCTTTGGTACCTAGGGCAGTATTGGACAATAGTTCTGTTTTTTGTCCTCAACAAAATGTTGCTAGGTGTTTAATTAACCAAGGCATGTTTGCTTTTATGATTAGAGCTGGCATGTTCTTTTGCAATAATGACAACATTGAATCTGGTAATGTTTACTTTAAAGCAGATGGCATGTCTTTATCTTTTATGGGAAATGCCATGCTGTTTTGGAACATAAAGATTGCTTTGGAGAAGCTAATTTAAAGATATTTGGAGGAAAATAAGAAAAAATAAATGTACAAAATAAAAGGTGTTTCTGAAGCATCTTCAAAAAACCCCAAAAAAGGCTCTTTTCAGAGCCAGCCTCAAAGGGGAAATGGGGCATACTATTTAAATGTTCATTCCCCACTCTCAGATTTTACGATTTGTCCGCGGACACCATGGTTGTCCACGGACAGTGTGTATTCCATACTGGATTTTGATGCTGAGAGGCATGCAAATGAGACTTAGCGGGGCGAGGGACTAGTCAATAAGGTTTACTGGGTGTGATGTGTAAGGAGAGACTTTGTCAGAAAGTCTTTTTCCTGAGAGGAGAGCAGATAGCTATGGCTGTGTCTTTCAGAAGGCAGATAGTTTGGATTTTGGGAGACTCGTGGATAAATTGGTTGGACATTATTATTATTATTCATTGTGGAGGGAACAGTTTAGGACATGTCTCTGGAATTTCTTTGCAATTTGAAATTAAAGTAGGACTTGGAAAGAAGTCCCGAGTAATTTCTTCTCGTATTGCGCAGAGACAAATGTGGCTGCGTTCTTCTACATTTGGTCCACAAATGGAGAAAAAGAGGCGCAATGTAAACAAGGCTGTTTGTGCCTTTTTGGGAGATGTTGGTGGCATGTCGTCTTTTCGCAATGAAAATATTATGTTTCGTAGTACACAAATTTTTCGCAGAGATGGAGTAAATATTACTTATGCTGGCAATCAGATTTTTCTGCGAAATATACAAAATGCATCGTGAACCTTTTTGGAACTATAGCAAGCCTTTTTCCAGTAGGTGTTGACCATTTGAAGTTTTCGAAACACAAAAAAACACCACCAAAAGGCTCTTTTCAAAGCCACCACTTCCTCCTGCAGAAGAGTGCAATGGTTTTGATAGGGCAGCATCCCAAAAATGTCAATGTCTGCGAACTGTCCACAGACATCTAAAAATGCACAGGGCCCTGCAGCATTTCATTGATACTTCTATTTTTGAACTGTGAAAGGCGGTTCTGAAAAGAGCCTTTTTTTTGTTTTCTGTTGTTTTGTATTTTTTTTCAGACATGTCACATAAGGAAAGGAAGGGAAGGGAGGGTAAGGACGGGGCACCAACTATAGGGATAAGAAAGGGCAGGTGGAGAGAGGAAGATGTAGGGTGGGCATTACTCAGTTAGTTGGCAGTCCTTCTCATGCTCCTGGACCGCAGCCTCAAAAGCACTTTGAAGTGTCTCCCCCTGCAGAGTACTGTTTCGCAGTACATACATAATACTGTGACCCTCAATAGGTAAGGGTCTAAAGAATCACATATGGCCTGCGAGGCAGCTGGCGGGATGCGATTCCCCACTGGAGTGCCTCTTGTGGTGGCAGGAGCAGAAACGAAGGATGCTCCAGAGGAACTCAACCTACTACGTTTATCGCAAGGTACAACCTTACGAATGGCCCCACCTTGAAATGACGTTAGGTGTCGATTCACTGAGGTAGTACCGTAGCTGTACAAACCTGGTTTGCCACGATTCAGCACCAACTGGCACTGAGTGCAGCGCACCTTGTTTGCACTAGCTTTGGGTACTACATCAAGAGTGGCAAACAACCTCCACACCCAAGACTCATGGTGAGTTCTAGTATTAGGGACTTCCACTACCTCATCCTCATCATCCTCTTCATCCTCCTCTGTATCATCATGCCTGTTCCTCTCTGCAGGCCCTTGGGGAGGTGGTGGTGATGGTGGAGGGGTTGGGGTGGTGATGATGTTGTGGCAGCAGGAGCAGGACTCACCATAGTTGCCATCTTCTCCAAATGTAAAAGAGCACAGCACAGCAAAAGCAATTTCTGATAACTAGCAATCTGGAGCAATGTTCTGGTCTGGAAATCCAAAATCAGAATGAGGATCAGTTCTGGGGGCTGGCCTTTTGAAGGGTGCTGGGGCGCGCTTCGCGGACACCTGTGCTGTCCTCGAACACTTCGAACACCAAAAAAGGGCTCACAAAGTTCCAAAAAGTATATAGATCACTAGGGAAATTGTTTGGGACATGTGCAAGGGTGAACTTTCACAGGAAAATACCTTTTGATTGCTCAAAAAAGCACTTTTTAGGTGTCCGGGGGCTTAGCATGGATGCGGTCACATGATGACGTCGCGGACACGTTTGTGAATGGGACTGCTTTCCGTAGGACAGCAAATGCGCGGGGTCGGGTGTATGTATGCGTGCGGGTATTCTACGGACAGTGTTCGTGTCCCCAAAACAAATTAAAAGTGCGACACACATGCGGCAGACAGTTACGGAAAGGGGCAATGTTCGTGGGACCCAAGGGTGTAATACGCATGCGTGCCGGTGTTCTACAGACAGAATTCAGGTCCCCGACCAAATTAAATGTGCGTCATAACTTTGCGGACAGGCGGACAGGCTATGTGTTCTACGGACCTAGTCATTCTGGTTGTGGACAATGCGAACAGACTGTATGTTCTAAGGACACCTTATTTTGAATAGTTGAGGACATGCAGATGGATTTAGTGTCCTGTGGACACCTCCATTTTGATTGCAGACAGTAGGAACAGGCATAGTGTTCTTAGGACACCCTCATTTTGGTTAATTACTGACATTCCACACACCCGCGCTGTCCACGGACACCCTACCAGCCTTTTTTTAAAAAAACAAGACACGGAGGAATATAGTAACAGCACACATCATATGTTATTATTGTATAAAAATATAAAAATTATGAAATAGAAGGGGAAGCAGAAATTGATACAAATATAGGGGAATTAGGGGTTTGTACATGTTGGATGGTAGGGGAGGAAGGGATTGAAGTCTCATCATAACGTTTTTCTTGCTGGGGAGTTTTTGGGGATGGTTGGCTGGGACATGGGGAAGGGGTATAAGGTACATGTGGGACAGTGATATTACATTTTTGTCTTTATATGGTCCTTTACAAAGTTTTTTAAAAGAATGAAATTTGTCATTAATAGATTGATTTTTTGCTCTACACGCTGCACATGATTTTCCAAGGTGTCTGTTTCTATATTATTATTATTGTCTTTATGGTCTGTTAAATAAAAAAATATATGTTAAGTACACATAAAGTAATGGGTATTAATTGGTTTATTTAGAGAAGTGTAGTGTCTACCATTGATATCACTGTTTTCACTCATTTCGTCCAGAGGAAAATGTTCTTCTAGCCATTCCAAAGTACTAGACATTTCTGTGTAAAAAAAAAATATATTATTTTTCAGTGTACTACCCTACTACAGAAAGTTTATAAATATATGAAATGAATGTAGTGTACTTACCAGTTTCATTTTTAGTGTTGCTGTTACTGCTGTAAAATACCCCCTGAGTTTTTGGATAGTGTTGATGTTGACCGAGTCCATCCGCGGACATGCGCGCGGTCCGCGGACCTCAGAACCACTAGCGTGGGGCAGGGGGTTCAGTATGTTCTATGTTACATGTATATAAACTAAGGGAATTCTACTAAACACCTATCAGATTTATGCTATCTATAACTATATTCAGTGAAAAAACTTTGTTAAAGAGACGTTATGGTTAAGTTGCGCTCCTAAAAACCTATGAAATTCAGTGAAAAAACGTTGTTAAAAGGTAAAACCGAAAATCCCCTGAAATTCGCCAGTTATGGTAAGCTAAGCAACCATAACTCGCACCACCACCATGCACTGCTAAGACTAACACCCATGATGTTTCACATGTCTGGCTCCCTCTTTTTTCCTTTACTGACATATCTAGGCAACATGGTTTTCAATATCAATATACAAGGGAGAGTGAAATGGGATGTACACATTTGGCAGCAACAAGTACCCTCACAGGGCTTTCTCTGACCCTGCTGAATCACAATTCCCCATGACTACCACCTCTACCTCTTCTTCCTTCACCTCACTGTGTAGAGGCAACTGGCCTGGCAAGATGGAGGAACATGAGAAGGAAGGGCTTGCTGTGTCCCCCCGCTGGCCACCCCTGGGCATAGTAGGAGTCAGGGAGACCAAGACCACAGGGAACCTGTGAGGAGAAAGGGATGTCTTTGTCTGTGACAGATGATGTTGGATGACACAGACAGCATCCTTGATCACCCTCAATTACCTTCTGTCTGTGCGCAATTCAGCCCTCAGCCCTGCAACCTCCTCCCTCAAAGCCCTCTGTTCCTGTGACCGTCTCTCCCCTACTTCCCTCACTTCCCTTGCCACCTCCTGAAACCCCACCAGAATGCCCTGCAGGACACCCTCAACTGTTCATTGTAGTCCACACTAGCACCTCCAAGTCTGGGGACCTGTGCCATGGTGACATGCGGCTGGTCACCTGAAGGTACAGTGGCAGCAGTCGCTGGTGCGGAGACAGTGTCCTCCATAGGTGGATGAGTTGCAGCCAGTACTGATGGTCCATGTTGCGCAAAGGCTAGTGGGTGACCCCCCACCTACAGGTGTTGAAGAACATGACATGCCCCACACAGGGCGGCAGGTGAGGTACACCCCCTGCACCCATGTGCTGGCCCAAGTGCCGGTAGGTGGGCAGGAGTCCCAGTTGGACAAGGGTATGGGGCAGTTCTAGTAGGAGAGGTGACCTCAGGTAGCTGGGTGAGGACACATGAATGGAGGTGGGTGGACAGGTGGAGCAGGAGGAGGCACATGTGCCACAGCAGATGGGCCTATTATATTCCCTGTGGGGTTTCATGGCACTGCACACCCTGTCTGCTACCAGTCATGTGCCTGCTCATGCCATAGCTGGGCCTCCACCCCTGACATCTCCTCCACCTCTGTACTCCACCTTGTGTGCATCCTGTGGGCAGGTCGCAGCTGTCACACACGTGTGCCATCCTGGGCCATGTGCCGACTGGCAATGGAGGCTGTAGGAGAGGAGAAAGGGACACGTGAGACAATGCATGCACCTAGGGACATACAGTACAGGCATGTGGCACACCCATGACGACTACACAGGTAAGAGCCACCAGACACATTGGCACATGTGGATAGAAAGTCTACGCTATCCAGCATGGGGTGTTGTGTAGACATGCATGTGGCACACATACCCAGGGAACAAAGTGCATGTGACGGTAATCATTGACAGGCCTTAGTGGCCGATGAGGTGGGGAACACCTCAGGGGCAGGTGAGTGGCATGTCAAGGCATGAGAGCCTCTGGCAGTCCTAATGGGAAATCCGCCATAGGACCCAGAGTTCCAGATGGCTGAAGCGGTTCTGCAGCATGGGCCAGCATGGATCATTTGTGCCCACCTCCAGCAGATTCTGTGCCTTGATGGCAGTGACCCGCCTGAGGTCATCCTAGGGCTTCTTCTCCTCCTTGGTATTGCACTGAATGACCCAGCCTTTGTGATGCCTCAGTGATCTTTACCCAGGACTTGGCCCATGCTGGCACCTCGGTGTGCAGTGATCTGTGACGAGTGAGGAGCCCATACCTACTGAGCATCTCTTCCCTCAAGTCCTCCACCACCTGTTGGCTGAAGTTGGGGTTTCGCAATACTGGAGCTGCAGAGGAGGGATCATCCCCGGCTGGTGAGGATTCATTGCGGTTTTGTCGGGGTCATGGTAGGTGGAGCTGACTGCTGGGTCGGAGCAGCCATGGCTGGTGGTGCAGCAGAGGACCACTACTGACTAGGGTCCTCCAAACGTCTCGTGATGGCGGAGGGCCCCATCCTCATCTTCCTCATCAGGACTCGTACTGGTCATGTGCAATAGCGGCCTGATGTCACTGACGGGCAATGTGGATGCTGTGCTCAGCAGGGTACACTGGTGCCGGTGGGGCTATATGTGTGTTTCTGGCTCACAGTGCCCCCACATTCTGGGCACCACTGGTGGTTGAGGCATCTGAAATCACCCTTGATGACCCTCCCGCACAGACTAAAAGATCCCTCCAGTGGGTCTGTTGTATTCCTGCATTCATGGAGTTTCATGCTCGCTATCATGTCAGGTGACACCATTATATACTGATATGGTTGCCCTTTACGTGAAGTGGAAGGGCCAATGGTTGCTAAGCACGCTCACTGAGCCAGATGTTGCAACACTTGTTGGTGGCCAATTCTAGTCTGTCTGTGTGCATTGGCACCCTTCACTGGTGTACCAAGAGTGGTGCATGCAGGTAGCCTTGACTCACTGATGCAAGGACAGTGGTATGGACACATATACATATGTACAAGGGCACACAAGTACACGTTGGCATGTCCTTTTGCCAGATGTAACTCACATATCCACTGTGCGGCATCAGTTGGTGTTGCACATATTGGGCAGGTAGGGCAGTGCCATGACCTTGGCGACCTGTGCACATGTCATGCTCACAAAGGGGGAAAGCAATGTAGTGAAAATGCAGGTTCACCTGTATGATGCACTGTGTCATGAAGGTATGTGCATGTGCCATGGGTACATGTGGCTCGTGCCATGGGTACATGTGGCTCGTGCCATCAAGTGTCACCTACCCATGATGAGTGTTGTGTGGTAGAAGATGTTCAGTGGTGGATACACTTGATGTGATTTGCATAGCATCCATCTGCGTATGTCATGTACATGATGGTTATGTCACACAGACTGGCGGATGTGTGTATGGATACCTGAGCTTTCCATTGAGTGTGATCCAGTGTTGAGGGGATTCACTGAGGCCTGGCATGCTGGATGTCTAAGTGGTCGATCTACGCATTGTTTGCCTCCGTCTGTGCGTGCCTGACACATGCATGTGTGACTTCACTGCTACATGTTTTGCACATGTGTGTATCATACAGAGCATGACGAGCATCCCTATGTCTTCACACGCATCATGGTCCTGGTACAGGTATGCGTGGCATATGTGGGATGTGACTGCAATGCTGCTCAGCATAGGATGTCACTGGACTGGTGCATGGAAGTGTTGGATGGGTGCATGCCAATATCTGGTGACACTGACGGGCCTGTGGTCCTTTGACTATGTGGCGGGGATGTGTGTGGTGATATTGCATGTGCAGTGGACGTGTGTGCTGTGTCTGTCTTGCAGTGTGTTGACTTTGTTGTCATTGTCGTGTTGTCATGGTTTATTTGTTACATCTGGTTTATGTTCTGCCATACCATGGTGTCATGTTCGTGTCCGAATGTCCGGCATGTAATGTTCATGTGTCAGTGGCATACTTTCTGCCTGCTTTCTCCTTTACTTAGCCATGTCTTATGGGTGTTTCAGCAGGTGTGTTCAGTGATTTGTGGATGGGGATGTGTCTGGTTTTGGTGGGTGTGTCAATGTGTGTGTGTATATCCATGGTGGGGTGTCACTGGGAGTGTCTGATTATTTGTGGGCATGTCAGTGGGTGTGTTCATGTTTTGTGTAGCATGTCAGGGGCATTGTGAGTCACAGCAGGTGTGATGTACACATGTACACAAGGTGTACATTTGGAGGTATTTAATAAGGGAACATTGAGCTTGTGTGATATGTGTGCAGTGTCGTGCGTTAAACCATGATGTTAGTGATGTAAGTGATGTAAGTGTAGTGCGTGATACAGGTAAATTGGTTGATTTGCACGGTGATGGTAGGGATTTTTTTAAAGGTGTGTGGGTGCACAGGAAAAATATTGGTGGTTGGTATCTGCATATGCGTGTCATTTTTTCCTTCAATGCTCCTTGGCGTGTTCACTTACGCTGCATGTATTCTGCCGGTGGAAATTAAATGGGGTATTTTTGGTTGTATGTGCTGAATCTGGCTTGACTTACATTCGAGTTTCTGCACAGTGTATTTCCATGTTTGACTTTTGGCATTTTCGACGTACCTTATAATGCATGTACGCCTAAATGGCTTTCTCGTAATTTACGCAGAAAACAGTCATAGTTAGTAAATATATTTGTGAAAAAACTGACAAAATAATTAAGGTTAAACAACCAAAAGTTAAAGTCTACAAACATTAGAAATAATAACGTTGCGGTAACAATATACTTTATCAATTGCCAATATGTATATAAAATAATTAGATTAAAATCAAATATCTTGGTAACATAACTCACCCTGTTTTTGCTTAGTAATATTTCTGTTGGTTTGCAAAAAATGTGTGGAGGTGGTAGCGTTCAATAACCCTCTTTATGTTTACTAATATTTAGTCTGTGTTGTAAAATGTTTTACAGTGAAGGTAATGTAATTTATTTTATAAATATTTGTTTGTAATACACTATTTATAAAATGTGAATCTACATTCTGTGATTTAAAATGTATTTTTACATGATTTTTATATGAATTTAAATATCTGGGGAGTTTTTTAAATGTTGTAACACACCTCTCGTAGATGGATTATAGTTATAGATATTAAAATTCATGTTTTTAATTAGATATTTTTCCATCAGAAAAAGATGTTGCACTTTGTTTTAAGAATTTTTGGTAACAGTACTTTTCAATTGCTTTTTTAATATCTAAATAGTTTAGAATTACTTTTTATTATGCATATGATTTCAGGATTTTTTAAAAATAATATTTTATATTTTACATTTTTGAGTGGGTTACCATGATATTTGAGTTTAATCTAATTCTATTTATAAATGTACTAACATTGTGTTGTTATCTTAACATTATGGCTTATAATGTTTGTAGACTTTTTGTTGGTTTAACCTTAACTCATTTTCACATTTAAAAAAAAAAACTTTTTTTACCATTAGGTAATTGCTTAGGAATTGATTTAAACCACTATTAAATCTGGATTCCCCTGGTAACTTAGGGTGAGACCCAAAGTTACTTAATATGCAAAACAAAGGGGGTACGAAGTTGCTGTTGGTACAGAGGAGAATTGCCTAGCATTTCGGTACTGGACTGCCACTGGGCAGGACAAAGACTAATTTTTCTTCTCTGTGAAAGGGACAGTGAACTAAAGACTTAGTTGAGACTCTCCCGGAGGCCATCCACCCAAGAACAGGTCAATGGGCTGTGTTTGTGCTGGTAGAGAGACTCCCAGAACCCCCTTTGTTTTGTATATTAAGTAACTTTGGGTCTCACCCTAAGTTACCAGGGGAATCCAGACGTGGACCCCTTGCTAACTGTTCTCAGAGAGGCACAGCTCCACCTCACTGATGATGCCCAACAAGGCTGAAACACGTGTATGGAGTTGCTGTTGGTACTCTTGTTCAGAGGAGAATTGCCTAGCATTTTGGTGCTGGACTGCCCCTGGGCAGGACAAAGGCTCATATGCAGGGGTATTTCTTCTCTGTGAAAGGGACAGTGAACTAAAGACTTGGTTGAGACTCTCTTGGGGGCCATCCACCAAAGAACAGGTCAATGAGTTGTGTTAGTGCTGGTAGAGGGAATCCCAGAACCCCCTTTGTTTTGCAGATTAAGTAACGTTGGGTCTCACCCTAAGTTACCATGGGAATCCATATGTGGACCCCTTGCTCACTGTTCTCAGAGAGGCACAGCTCCACCTCACTGATGATGCCCAACAAGGCTGAAACGTGTATGGGGTTGCTGTTGGTACTCTTGTTCAGAGGAGAATTGCCTAGCATTTTGGTGCTGGACTGCCCCTGGACAGGACAAAGACTGACATGCAGGGATATTTGTTCTCTGTGAAAGGGACAGTGAGCTAAAGACTTGCTTGATACTCTCCCAGGGGCCATTCGCCCAAGAACAAGTCAATGGGCTGTTTTTATGCTTGTAGAGAGACTCCCAGAACCCCCTTTTTTTGTATATTAAGTAACTTTGGGTCTCACCCTAAGTTACCAGGGGAATCCAGACGTGGACCCCTTGCTCACAGTTCTCAGAGAGGCACAGCTCCACCTCACTGATGATGCCCAATAGGGCTGAAACACTGTATGGGGTTGCTGTTGGTACTCTTGTTCAGAGGAGAATTGCCTAGCATTTCGGTGCTGGACTGCCCATGGGCAGGACAAAGACTCATATGCAGGGATATTTCTTCTCTATGAAAGGGACAGTGAACTAAAGACTTGGTTGAGACTCTCTCGGGGGGCATCCACCAAAGAACAGGTCAATGGGTTGTGTTAGCGCTGGTAGAGGGAATCCCAGAACTCCCTTTGTGTTGCAGATTAAGTAACGTTAGGTCTCACCCTAAGTTACCAGGGGAATCCAGACGTGGACCCCTTGCTCACTGTTCTCAGGGAGGCACAGCTCCACCTCACTGATGATGCCCAATAAGGCTGAAACACGTGTATGGGGTTGCTGTTGGTACTCTTGTTCAGAGGAGAATTTCCTAGCATTTCGGTGCTGGACTGCCCATGGGCAGGACAAAGACTCATATGCAGAGATATTTCTTCTCTGTGAAAGGGACAGTGAACTAAAGACTTGGTTGAGACTCTCTCGGGGGGCATCCACCAAAGAACAGGTCAATGGGTTGTGTTAGCGCTGGTAGAGGGAATCCCAGAACCCCCTTTGTGTTGCAGATTAAGTAACGTTAGGTCTCACCCTAAGTCACCAGGGGAATCCAGGTGTGGACCCCTTGTTCACTGTTCTCAGAGAGGCACAGCTCCACCTCAGTGATGATGCCCAACAAGTCTGAAACACGTGTGTGGGGTTGCTGTTGGTACTCTTGTTCAGAGGAGAATTTCCTAGCATTTTGGTGCTAGACTGCCCCTGGACAGGACAAAAACTAATATGCAGGGATATTTCTTCTCTGTGAAAGGGAAAGTGATCTAAAGACTTGGTTGAGACTCTCCCAGGGGCCATTCACCCAAGAACAGGTCAATGGGCTGTGTTTGTGCTTGTAGAGAGACTCCCAGAACCCCCTTTTTTGACTTGGGTATATAGCCTGTTGCCATGACCAGTGGCAAGATTGTCCCGGGCATGGTCTTGCCTGGGACAATCAGGCCACAGCCATGGCCACCAGCGACAGGAATGGGGTTAAAGTGGCCATGGTCACCAGAGACCGGTTATGTGGTAAAGTAAAACATTCTGTTACGGTTACAACCCGAAGTGCTGGAAGGGATTGCAGCAAACTTGCATGAGGAATATCAGCAAGGACCTGAAAGCTTGCTTTTACCAATCTACTATGTGTTTTATTTTTTCCAAAGTATCAGAATGTATGAGCAAAAAATAGTTATATAATATTGGTGCCTGGGCAGTGGACCCATGTATTACTGAAAAAAGTATTTTATAAAGAAATGTTTGTTTAAATTAGTAGATAAAAAATATGCTCTCTGCAATTGCCTTTACTATAGCAACCACATTGAGCTACTTTAAGCAATCCACTAAACTGGTACGTCTGGAGAAGACAGTTAATGTTATGTTAACTGTGAAGGATAATTAGTCAGGGAGAAATTTTAAGTAATTTGCTCTGCGGGGACACAAACCTGGTTTTATTGGAGCAGCCTTTCACATTTTTAAGCCCTTCAGTATTTTTCTCATTTTGGTATTCTGTACAGTCAGTTACCATGGATACCACTGAGCTTACTATAAAAAAAAAGCAATGTCAAGCTCATGTCACAATGTCACTGTGAAAATAAAGATTGCATTTCTCTTATTAATTGTGCCCTGAAAAAGTCATCATGATGTAAATAATTAGCACAAAAATGATGACCTGTTGTGTTTGTAGTAAGCCATTTGATGCTGCCTACCATCCTTCTTATTAAAAAAAAGAAATGCACATCCTTTGGTAAAAAGGAAATGTGGCGAAAAATAATAAACGCTTCAAAAACTCCCTGGTGATTCGTATCTTCTCCCAAACAGTCTGTGTGTGAATTAAAAAAAAGAGTTATCTTTTACAACACGTTAAGCCAGATGTGGTTACCGTTTAACGATATACATTTTTTCAAATACAAGGTCTGAGCAATCACGCGATACCCACAACCCATACAGTGTTGCATTATTCATTATTTTATGAAAAGAGCTCATACAATTTAGAGAGAAACTAAAACAAACATAATCGTATATAAAATACTAGCAAAAATACCGGTTGTCAGCACAGGTGCAGTTGTTTCTGCAGCCCTTGATTTAGCCATACTTGTATGGTGTTGTTCAAGCCGGTCTTCATCCTTCTCAGTTGTTTCCGTAGCCCTTGAATCAGCCTTCCTTATTCGTTGCTGTTCAAGTCGGGCTTCACACTGTTGAGGTGTCCGAGCTGCCCTTAATAATCTCGCTTTCATTGAATTCGAATTCATTTGTGCAATAGATTTTTGCTTTTTGGGAAGCATGTGAAAAGACAAAAGCAAAGAAAAATAAAAATGTATCTGGTGCGGTGCAGTGCGTTGCTGTGCAAATATCTCATAAACGGTGTGTCCTTGAAATGTAGATTGACTATTGTCCTATGTGTCTTGACACTTGGAATTATGTTTATCCAGTCCTTCTACGACCACATTGATGTTTCTCCAATTGCAGGCAACCGTCTCATGTGTGAAGGAGTTTAAATCCAGGGATCCAGGGAAAGGGGTAGGGTATCCAAATGTCATGTAGACAGCAATGTCCAGAGGGTCTGGTTCTCTTATGACCACACTGATGCTTTGCTGATTTCAGCCAATCGTCTCATGTCTCAAATATTTATCAGGTGCAGCACAAATAGCCCTGAAACAGTGAGTCCTAGGGACTTGAAACATGCTTTATAAGGAACCATATGGACCTCTGAGTTGTATTCCTCGCATTGAGATGCTTAAAATGAGGTTTATCTGTTCCTTCTACGACCACATTGATGTTTCGTAGATTTCAGGCAACCGTCTCATGTGTGACTTGGCTGAAATCGGGGGACGGGCAGAGGTCCAAATGTAATGTAGCCAGTCATGTCCTGTGGGTCCTAACAGGTAACTATGCCAGATTTGGTGCAGATTGATGGAATTGTATAAGGAACAAACTAACAGATGTTCTGCTTTATTTATAGAGAGGGTATCAGAGTAAACATGGATGATGATTTTTTAAAATCACATTGCTGTGTAAATGCCATGTTCACGCATGCTTCCTCACACTTGGGTATTCTGACAGCTATTGTGGTTCGTACCTCTACACTGTAACTGAAGGACTCAAGTTAACATATGGGTCCTCATTACAACTCTGCCAGTCTGGGATTAACGTGCCGGTAATTCCGTTTACAGGCATGTTTCTGGACCGCCTGATTTACCACCAGTAAAGAACTGGAGGTAAGTTAGGCACCACACTGGCACAAAACAGCCAATATTAACGACAACGATATTATCGGTCCAGGTAATACCAGCAATCCCCCCATGAAGTCCTATGGACTCCATGAAATGGGAATGAACATACCATTGGCGGCAACTGTAATCTGCTGGTAATTCCTGCAAATCAGGCCCCAGTAATAGTATTACCGTTTGCCGGTATCCCGCCGGATTTACCAGTGGGATACCGGCAAACTCTTAGTGAGGGCCATAGACATTTAAATGGGCAAATATCAAAATTCAAATATATACCGCTCAAGGGTTTACGAGTGACATTTTACAGACAGAAAGGGAGTCGCTCAAAATCCTTATGTATCTCTATGCAACTCTGTGGTGGTAACCCGGTTGTTGGTAGGAGTGTATCTACAATTTGATGTTGTCAATGGTCCTTGATATATCTCTTTCACACCACCTGTGCTGTCTCCAACGATCAGTAGCAGAGGAGATAGATAAGGTAGATAAGGGAGATATGGGAGAAATAAAAACAACCAGGGACACCATATTATCTGTATATACCACTGGTGATCAAGGAGGCAGAGACAATGCTAAATAACCCTGATTTGAGTTCTCCCAAGTGGGATTTGACATTCATTGTCTATGGGTGTGATGCCACAGAAAGAGGATACAGAATGTAACTACAAACTATATTCTAATGTTCCTATGCATGCCAAGCTTACTGGACTAAGTTCTCTAGTTTCCTTCCCAAGAAATCCATAGAGGACGTAGAAGCTATAGAATTGTGTTTTACAAATATTCAACATTTGTTCTATATTATTTGGGTACTATACCATGAACATTTATAAATGTTGAGGTATCTTATGTTGTAGCAAACCAAGTGTATCCAAAACACTCACTGCAAACAAATTAAAATCCAACTGCAGTGTACAGAACTCTCCTGTCAAAATTTGTCAGGAACTGATATAGGTAATACTGTGTCCACCACGTCACGGTGAGACTAATTCAGGAATCTGTCCATTCTCCCCTCAGCAGTGAGTTTCACATGACCTTGCTCCCTTTTGTTCTATATATAATGCTACCTACCTGGGTAGAGTAAGGCATCAACCAGGTGCCCTTTTGACTATTTATCCTATGCATGATCACTTTATGTACTCTGTTTAAAATATGATGCAAATGCTTAATATGTGTGCAAGTATAAACAGTGGTTCCATGTCTTAAAATCGCGGCAAAAATAGCCGTGAATAAAAAATATTGCGGCAAAAATGCAGTGGTTTTTTGCGCCACAATCATGTTAAGTATGCTGGGGACAGCCCCGTAACCTCCGGACCCATTATACCATTTAAGGGGAGCAGGGGACACCCCTACTCCCCTTAAATGGTATAATGGGGTACACCTTTAACGGGTCAAACCACTGCATTTTTGCTATGATTTTTTTTAGCGCCGCCATTTTTGCCGCGATTTTATTACCTTATACCTAAATAGTATGAGTGCAATTGTGCCATATTTGGATTCAAGCAAAGACACGATTACAGCAAACATCACTTTCAGCATGAGAGCAGATGAAACTGACAACAAACACTACTAACGCTGAGGGTACATATACTAAGGAAACAGCTGTACGTGGCATACGTAATTCAAGAACATAATATGTATTTCTCGTAAGCTGTCTGTGCATTGTGAACTGAGCATGTGCACAATCATTTTTACCCAGAGACCCTGCTAAAAGTCTGCATTAGCCTGTACAGTCTTTCACACTGTTTTATCCTCCCGTCTAAATCTGGAAGCTGGCTGAATCGTTGCATAAGTATCAATGTTACAGGGATGAATAGTGCATAACATGCCCATTCAGTCCCACAGTCATAGTAAACCAGCAGGGATCCAATTCATGTAGGTGAAACAAGCACAAGCCCACAGTTAAAATTGGTTTGCCTGTTGTGTTAACGTGGTAACGTAGACTGGGAGCAGGTTATATTCGTCAGGAGTCGTATGAACTAGCAAATAAGCATCCAGCCAACAATGGTGCTGTAGTACCAAAGGAAAAGACATGTCCAAATAAGGTTCTATAAAAATAGGAGTCTTCAATCAAAAAAAGAAGACACGCAATATGCACACTTTTGAATGAAAAGTGGCACTCCGGGTCAGGAGAAAGGAGTAGACAAACAATAGTCTCTATAGCAATGTTCAAGTTCAGAGGCTATGCCTTTACAAAGGAAAGTGAGGAATTAAATGTCTCTAGGGCCCCTAAAATAAGGAAGAGATCAGGACCACTATCAGTATCTTTATTTTCTTCTGTTGCTTGACAGGATCTAGCTGGACTTCTTAGTGCTTTCCAATGGGACGATTTAGTATCAAGACAGTTGAGTAAGGTGCCCCAATGGATCGAGTTGGCGATGGTCAGTCAGTATGACACATTTTGGCGATATGATGCGGTTCTGTAGTGGCAATTGGCTCAAGTCAGCTAACAAATAGTCAGGCGATGGTTGAGTCAGCATTTCAAAATCGACAAGCCAGTGTGATGAGGTCCAGATGAAGTGATACTGTTCTGAAGTGGCAAACGACTTAAAGATGGCTGGAGCACAGGCAGGCGATGGTTGAGTCAGCGGCTTCATAGTTCAAAACACTTTGATGAAGTGATGAGTTTCAAAATAAGCTCCAGGTGTTCACTGGTGGCTTGAAAACAACACAAAGTGCTAAAAAGCTGCTGAATACATTTAAAAGGAGTTTGAGGTGGGGAAAGGAACCCTGAGCTGCTACATGTCTTCTTTGTTGCCGTTGTATCCCATCAAGAGTTGCTAGGAGCTGCCTTTCAAAGCCACGGAGGTTGCCAAAGATCACTTGCAGAAGCTGTAACCTTCAGTGACCAGGATTTTTGTTCCAGCGTTCAGGCAGGAACAGGATTTTTAAAACATAATTTTAACCTACATGGACTTCTGGGATAGGTGACAGGAGATCTTGCTCTCTCCTTGAAGAAGTTATCTTCATTTCTATGACAGAGGACTTTGGACAGACTGCTTTCCCCTGCAAATCCCCTCCTTGTCAATGCCTCTCACTATATTTACTCATGCTGTTTCACTTCCATCTCAGCGACTCACTACCATTAGGACTGCAACTCCCCTCCTCATCCCCATCCCTTATAACACTAACCTATGCAACTCCACTCCTAATGATATTCCCATAAACCCTTCATCTCCCATCCTTGCCCCAGTCTTTCACTACACTTCCATCACTGATCCTCATTACAGTCAGTCATTTACAATTTCTGTGACACCCTACTCTTTGGCCCAGTACCTCTTCACCCTTAGCATGCCATCTCTCCTCCTTGACCCATTCCTTCACTACCCTTAGCCCACCGTCCTCTCTCCTCATCCGGGATCCTCACTCTCATTACCTGAGAACTCCCATCCTTGCCATAGTCACTCACTACACTAACCCAAGCTTCCCCCATCTCATCAGAGTCTCTCACTACCCTTATCCTGCCAGACACTAGCATTACCAGAGTGAGTCACTACCTTGACATTGCATCCCCTCCTAGTCACAGTCGCTTATTGCCAAGACACCAGCATCCCACCTAAATGTCTATGTCCCTCACGACCCTTATCCTGAAACCCTCTTCATCATCATAGTCCTTCATATGTTCCCCCAGCTGCCAAACTTTATTACAGGCCCTCACTACCCAGACCCAGAACCCCCTATCCTCATCATAGTCCCTCACTACCCTTACCCAGAATCCCAACTATTCATCAGAGTATATCATTATACCGGCATCCTCCTCTTGGTGACATTCCCTAGCTACCCTTATCCAGGTTTCCCCTCCTCATCACAGCCCCTCACTTCCTTTAACCTGACATTCCCCCACTTTGTCAAAGTCCTTCATTACTCTTATTCTGGCATACCTCCACTATCATACCATGACATCTACACTCCTTGTCCCAGTCCCTCACTACCATTTACTTCAAATCATTCTCCTCGTCACAGTCTCTCACTACACTTACCCCTGCATACCCACTCCTCATTGCAGTCTCTCACTAAAGTTACCAAGGCATCCTCCTTCTAACCATATTCCCTTACTATCCTTACCCCTGCAGACCCCATCCTCATCACAGATCCTCACTAACCTTACCCTTGATTCCATCCTCTATGTCACAGACCCTTATTACACTTTTCCATGTATCCCACTTCTTTGTCACAATCCCTCACTAGCCTTACCCGATTATACCCCTTCTCATCACAGCCACTTACTACACTTATGGAGGCATCTCACGTCTGCATCACAGTCGCCCACTACACTTACAATTTCATGCTGTTCCTCATTACAGTCTACTCTTACCCCAGCATTCCCTGCTCATATCAGGCCCTCCCTTTCCAGGCATTCCCCTAACTCATCAGAGCCACCCACTACCTTTAGCCAGGCATCCCATTGCTTCATCAGAGTCCTTCACTACCCTTACAGTGCAGTGACCCTCATTATCACAGTTTTACACCACCTATATTCCTGCCCCCTCTGATCACCTCAGTACCTCCCTATGCCAGCACCCCCCTCTTCATCATAGCTGGACACGTCCCTTATGCTTGCAACTCCCCTCCTCACCACAGTACCTCACTACACTTAACATCCTTATCCCATTCCCTCAATAAACCAACCCATTCAAGTTCACTCCTCATCCCCACCTTCACTACTCTTTGCCCTGCAACTCCTCTCGTCATCCCATTTCTTTATTACCTTACCTTTAAATCTCCCATCCTTGTCCCAGCCCCTCAATGCTCTTACCTGTGCACCACCCCTTCATATACCGTACCTTAAGACTCTTGACTCTGTACCTGCCCATATCATTCCAGTTGCTCACTACCCTTACTGCAACACCCCTCACTTTCCTTATCCTGGAATCTTCCTTCTCATTATAGTCACAGTCCCTCACTACCTGAATCCAGCATCCCCCTCTTCCTCTCAGTCCCTCCTTACCCCTGGCCCAGATTCCTCCCTTCTCATCACTGCCCCATACTACCTTACTCACAGATCCTCCTCTGTGACAGAGTTTAACAACAAGCATATATGGGCTTTACCTTCTCATCACAGTCCCTCACTACACTTACACTAGCATGCCACCTCCTGTCACAATCCCTAACAACTCCTATCTCGGTTTCACCTCTCCTCATCCAAATCCCCCACTACCCCAGCCCTAGCATTCCCCCTCCTTGTCACAGTCCCTCACTAATATTTCCCAAAATATCCTATGCTCAACACATTGCCTCACGACGATTAAGCAGACATCCACCCACCTTCTCATAGTTACCTGCATCCCTTGAAAGTACTGTCCTGGTCATTGTCAATCGCTACCCTTACCCAAGTGTCACCCCTCATCATTCCAGCCCCACACTACCATAACCCTGACATCTGCCTCCTCATCCCAGTCCATCACTATTCTTACCATAGCACCCCCTCCTCATCACTTTTCCTCACTGTCCTTACACCTGCACCCCTCCTCATCACAGTACCTCACTACATTTACACTGTCATATCAATTCCTGTCAGATTCTCCCACTGCCCTTACCCTAGCATACTTGTTCCTTGTCACAGTACCTCACTACCCTTACCCCAGCATCCACCATCCTTGTCACAGTCTCTCACTATACATAACCTAGTATCCCCCTCCTCAACCCAGTCGTTCTCTACCCTTGCCCCAGCATCCCCCTGCTCATCTCAATCCATCATTACATGTATGCCAGCATCACCCTCCAAATCACAGCCGATCATTACCCCAGCATGTCCCTCCTCATTACACTCACTAATTACACATTCCGTTTCTCTAAACTGCACTGCACTGCACTATCTCACGTCCACATGACCCCTGCTCAGCATCACTCTCCTTATCATAGTCCCTCCCTACCTTGGCATCACCCTGTCCTTGTCACAGTTGCTCAATACCCTTACATTAGCACCCTCTTCCCTCTCTCTGCACTCATGACCCTTACTCAGGCATCACCCCTCTTCATCATGAAATTTCCCAAAAGACTGTATTTAAAATCCTGAATGTGAGATTTAGCCAACTTTCGTCAGTTCAAAAATTCAGAATGACCCAAAAGTTCTACCAAATTCCCCATTCGGTAGCAAGGGCTGCAGGGGCTGTGGGGGTGTCCCCTGCACCCTTGTTCACTATACAGTGAATGGGGATTGCGGGGGTGTCCCCTGCAGCCGTTCCATGAAAATGTTAAAAAAAAACAAAAAAACAAAAAAAATAGGATAGGACCCTGCAGCGCTGGTTCCCGATCATGGAAGTGAAAGGGAACAGGCGTCGCAGGGCCACAGCGAGTCGGTGGTACACAGCGAGTCGGTGGTACACAGCCATGTGTGCCCCGCAAGGTTAGTAAGGGGGTGGGGGTGGAGGTGGGGACAAGGGCAAAGTCTGAAATGTTCAGGGGAGAGAAGACCGAATGTTATTTTTGGAAAAATTACTTTCGGTCATTTCTCCCTCTAACATTTCAGCCACGGGCTTCCAACCCAAATCCCTTCATCATGGTCCTTCACCACCCTTACAATGACATTCCCATCATCACAGTCCTGTACTAAATGTATTCCTGTCTTCCCATTCCACATCCCTGTCCCTCACTACTCTTACCATGGAATTCCTTTCCTTATCACAGTTCCACGCTACAAATCACCCAGCACCCCCCCCTCCTCATCACAGTCCCTCACTATATTAGACCTGGAATCCACCTTTTCAAAGTCTCTCACAACACAAACTGTGGAATCCTGCTGCCTCATCACAATACCTAACTACCCTTACCCTAGCATCCCCCTCCTCATCACAGCCACTCTCTACCCTTACCCCGGCATCTACCACTCTGAGTACCACTCTGTCGGATAATAATGTTTTCAGTTATTTCATCGCTCTGAGACCTATGGGTGTGTGGCACTTTATAAGAAATACATCATTATTATAATTATTATTATTATTATCCCCCTTCTCACCAAAGTACCTCACTACCCATATCCTCATGAACATTATTCTGTAATCTCATATCTCGTCACAGTCCCTCACGCCCATAACCAGAATGTTCCCTTCTGGTCACATTCAACACTACCCTGACCCTGTATCCCACTCCTCATCACTGTCCATTGATGACCTTTCCACTGCACCCGCCCATCACCAAGCACACACTGCATGTACATCTGCATCCCAATTCTTGTCAGTTATGTCAGTACCCTTATACTGGCATACACTCTCTTTGTCACAGTCTCTCACTATCCTCACCCTAGACCCCACCCTCCTGTAACAGTCCCTCACTATACGTACCCAGGTATCAACCTCTGTGCTACTCTCTCTCACTGCCTTTATTCCATCATACCCCTGTTCATCTCAGTGCATTACAACAATTTCCAGTATCCCCCAACAAATCACAGTCCCTCACTACCCCAGGATCCCCCTCTTTATCACAGTTGCTCATTACCCTTATTCTCGCATATCCCCTCCCCATCTCAGGCTCTCGTGGCCCTTACCTCAGGATCACTTTCCTTTCCCCAGTCCCTCAGACCTTATTTAGTATAATTGAATTTAATGTTATGTATGTATTTATTGATACAGCACAAATCTTATCAACAAGTGATATACAGAGCACTGTAGACAGTTTAATAAAATAGAATTTGCATACAAAAATAAAAACAACGAGATTCTAAAGCCGAAATCGGAGCCTTACTGACAATAATATAACATTATATTCTTTAAAAATATGGTTACAAAATACAATTCCAATAGATACAATTCAAATAAGAAAAATTTGAAAAATGCTGGATAATAAAGGCCTGGATGTAGGAACACATTAATTTCTAGAAAAAAATGTTCAGCAACTTCGTAAAGTGCAGTAATGAGTCAGCGTTATGAATTGGAAGAGCATTGCAAAATGTTGGGGCAGCAATCGAGAATGCTTGTTTTTTTGTCTGTGCTTTCTTTGCCCTTGGGATGAAAAGTATTGGCTTGTCTTTATTTTGGGAATTCTTATGTATCCCTAAAAGTCACCATTTTTCTGAAAGATAGGCAGGGTGACCTAAGCGAAGAGCTTTAAAAGTCAGATAGCCTAATTTAAAAAGAACCCACAATGTAAGGGCTTTATATGTGGCTTTCCTGAATCCAATTTTCTGGTTCCAACTATCAGTTTGGCAGCGCTGTGAAAAGCTTTTTCCAGGTATTGATATTTGATAATGAGCTGTTTGTGCCTTACTGTTTATATGTGTTTTTAAGGATAGATCCCAGTTCAGAAAGAAGCCTAAAGATTTCACATCTGACTTTGAATTTAAAAAAAATAAGGAGATGTAATATCCATAATTCTCCTTGTACCAAACCATGTGAATTCGATTTTAGAATTGTTAAATTTGAGGCCTACTGATTTCATCCAGGCCTCAATATCAAACAGGCATTTGTGTAGTCTAATGCTGTCACCTCCTGAAGACATTTGTAGATACTGGTGAGTGTCATCTGCATACTGATGGATAGAGTTGTGATGCCTAGTACTAGATCTCACAGTAGTTCCATATCAAGACTGAAAAGAATGGGGGACAAGATTAAACCCTTTGGGATGCCACATCTCATAGGGCAAAAGGAGTCACAGTCACTCATTAATATTACCCTGGAATCCCACCTCCTCTCACTTATCGCCCTTACTCTAGCATCACCTCTCTTCATCAGCGCCCCCCACCACCATTATGCAGGCATCCACCTCATCAAAGTCGTTAACTAAACTTACCCTTGCATCCTTCCATCTTATTGTATTCCCTCACTACATTTACCCCAGCAGCCTGTCCTGTCAGCATCCCTCACCACCAATAACCTGGAATCCCCCTATTTGTCACAGTATCACACTACACTCGCCCCAACATCCACTCTCCTCCTTTTCACACTTCCATACAACAATTACCCTGGTATCCCCCTCCTTGATAACATCCCTCATGCCTCTTACCCCATTGTCTCCCCTCCTCATCACAGTCACTCACAACCCTTAATCAGGCACCCCCCTCTTCATTACAATTCCTGACTACAATTAATGTGCCACCACCTGCTCATCATATTTACCCACTACCCTTACCCTAGCATCCATGTTCACTACAGTCCATCCCAACACTTAACCCAGCATCCCCAATCCTAATCAGAGTCCCTCACCACCTTAGCATCCTCACTTCCCTTACTTGGAATCTCACCTCCTCTGCACATTACCTCACTACCCTTACCCCATCTTCACTCCTCCTTATTAATGTTACTCACTACATTTAATCCAACACCCCCTCTCCTCTTAAAAGTCCCTCAGTACCCAGGCTGCCCTCCTTCACACAGTCCCCCACAACCCTTACCCAAGCATCACCTGCCTCACAGTCCTCATCATTACCATTTTCCTGGCCTTCACCTCCACAGCACAGTCCCTTACAACGGTTAACTCAGCATTCCCCCTCTTAGCCTCAATCCATCACTATGCTTACCATTGCATGCCCTGTCCTCATCCCAGTCCCACATGATCCTTAAACCTGTAACCACATCCTCATCATCATCCCACAGTACGCATTCCTCAGCTTCATCCCTCCTTGTCCCAGTCTCTTACTACCTTTATCCAGGATTTCAAGTCCTTCATTCTACTTACCATGGCATCACACCTTTCTTATCGCAGTCCCTCACTGCCCTTACCTTGGCATCACCTTCCTCATAACCGTCCCTCACTGACCTTAGCCCTGCATCCCTGCTCCTCATCAAAGTCCCTTACTATAGTTACCTGGCATCCCCATTCTTTTCAGATTCCCTCTGTACCCTTATGCTAGCATACCTGCTCTACTTCTAAGTCCGTCACTAACCTCATTCAACATCCACCATCCTTCTCAAAGTCCCCCACTACTCTTATCCAGGCAGTCCCCCTCTTCATTAGCGTCTGTCACTACCATTAATGTCCTACCCCCTACATGTCATAGTCACTCTTTACCCTTATCCCAGTATCCTCCTGTTCTTCTTAGTCCACCATAGCACTTATCCCAGCTTCCTTCTCTTCATCATGGTTCCTCAATTTTCTAGGCTTCTCCTCCTCATCACAGTCGCTTACTACCCTTACACTGGCATACACATACCCTGCCTTAGATCTTCCTAACACTTACCCCACCATTGCTTGCCTCATGGCAGTTCTTCACTGCCCTGTCATCCTTCTCTTCCTTGCAAAAATGAGTTGGCGAGAGTGCACAGCGTGTTCGTATCCTTTTCTTCTATGATATTACCTTTTAGACTTTAATTTGCTAATAATTAGTAGGGTGCAGCCCACTATTCAGTGCCACCGTGTAGGGCACTCGGGTAAACTGAAAAAGAAAGAAAGACCTAGGCTTGTTAGCCTTCGGTGTGGGCCGCACACCCTTAATACCCACTATGGGTTAAACAATTTGCTTGTATCTTTATATTGATTTAGAGCAAATTTCAACATATATCAAATGCTTTCATTCATCCAAGAAATATATATTTTTGTTTCAAAACAGCCTTGTAGTAACTGGTTCACTTCACCAATTAGGCTAGTACTGAGACTAGGGCAAACAATAACCCTATGGCTAATATATTTCGGAACAATTCCTTCCTCAGAGCCGCAGCTGGATTTCGCAGTTCGTGTCAGTAGCAGCAGGACGAGCTCTGTAGTGCCACGAAGGTGCACGCCAGATAGCGAACTGAAGAGTTTTTTATTCCTGTTTCGGGACAAAGAGTTAATACAGTACATATATAACCCGGCTCTGAGAAAGGAATTGTTCCGAAATGCATTAGCCATAGGGTTATTGTTTGCCCTAGTCTCAGTACTAGCCTAATTGGTGAAGTGAAACAGTTACTACAAGGCTGTTTTGAAACAAAAATATATATTTCTTGGATGAATAAAAGCATTTGATATATGTTGAAGTTTGCTCTAAATCAATATAAAGATACAAGTAAATTGTTTAACCCATAGTGGGTATTTTTAGTGTGCAGCCCACACCAAAGGCTAACAAGCCTAGGTCTTTCTTTCTTTTTTCAATCCTTCTCTTCCTTATCACAGTCGTTCTTTTCCCTTAACATGGCATCCCACACCTTTTATCCCCTGGCATGACCCTTACTTTAGCATCACCTCTCATTATCACTGTCACTTACTGCTATTACCCTGACATCCCCCGTCTTCACAGTCCTTCACTAACCATACCAGTGGTTTCCACTTCCTCACCTATACTTACCATAGAAACCCCATCCCTTGCCACAGTTCCTTATCACACTTATCCCAGCATCTGCCTTCCCCCGTCAAACAATCCTTCCCTATCTTTATTCAGGCATCCCTTTGCCTCATCATATTCCATCACAATGTTCATCCTGGCATATCACCTCCTGGTCAAAGTCATTCACCGCCCTTACTCTGACATTCTGTTTCTTCATCACAATACCTCACTAATCTTACCCCAGCAGCCCCCTTCCCATTATAGCCACTCACTACAATAGCCCCTAAATTACCCTCCCCTTCAAACTCACTCAGTACCCTCATCCTGGCTCCCACCTCTGTAACACAGTCCATCTCTCCCCTTACTCTGGCATCCCCCCTTCTCATCACAGTTCACATTACCATTACCCTGGCATGCAAACCCCTCATCTCAATCCCCCACTACCCATACCCTGGCAAACCCTTTCTCAATATTATCCCTCATTATCCTTACCCATAATCACCCCGCTCATCACAGTTTTCCACAACCCTTACCTGCCCTCCCCTCCCCTCCCCTTACTCAAATTGCCACACTGCTCTTCTTATCCAGGTCTTCTCATCCTTGAAACAGTCATTCACTCTCCTTACCATTCCATCTCCCTTTATTGTCATAGTTCCTCACTACCCTTAGCCTGGAACCCCCACCCCTTGTCACTGTGCCTCAGTGCCCTTATCCCTGCGCCCCCATCCTCATCACAGCCCCTCACTACATTTACAACGGCATCCACATTCTTGTCAGATTCCCTCATTACGCTTATACTCCTTGTCAAAGTCAGACATTACCTTTTTGTAAGCGTCCACCTTCCTTTTCACAGATCCTCACTGCACTTACCCAGGTAATCCCCTCAAAATCAGAGACCATCACTACCTTTATCTCATCATCACACCTCATCATATTTACTCACTACCTTTACACAAACACTTCCCTCCTCACCCAGTCCCTCACAAACATCAATGTGCAGTCCTCCTCCTCATCACAGTCCATCCCTACCCTTATGTCAGCATTCATGTGCTCACCTCAATCCTCACTCCCTTCTACTACCCACCCCGTCTAATAACAGTCGTTCACTACCCCTACATCTCCTCCTTGCCACTGCTGCACAGTACCCTTTTACCAGCATCCCCCCTCCCTGACTAACCCTTACACTGGTATAACTCTTCTCATAGCAGTTGCTCACTACTCCAGTAGTGAAACCCTTATGCTGGCATAGCCTCTCCTTGTTGAAGTCACTCAAGGCTTTTCTCCGGCACCTACACGCCTTGTCACAGTTGCTAACTGTACTTAACCAGGTATCCCTTTCATCATCAGAGACTCTCATTACTCGTATCCCAGAATATACCCTCCTTGTCTTTGACCTCATCTTCCTCACTCTGGTATCGCCCCTCTTTAACCCTGTTCCACACAACCTTTACACCAGCAGTCCCCTCATACAGCTCCTCACTACACATGCCACAACATACAACTCATCATCACAATCTATTCCTATCCTTATTCTGGCATCACCCTCCTCATTACAGTCTATCACTTCCGTTACCATGGCCTTCCACTCCGTCATAACAATATATATTGGGTAGAGCACTAGAATTCACAGATCACTGCGCTGATCAAGTGAACAGGGTAGTGGATCCTGTAGCCGGTGAGTGGTTCTTGAAAGACAGTGCTCTTCCGTCTTGGCAAAGTTTAGAGTAGGTGTTGGTGAAGAACCTCACTCAAACTCACTCCATTTATACTCTTCACGTTCTCTAAACACACAGTAAGGAACAGCGCATACATCATTCTTGATTGCATTGGCCACAAGCAGCCCGGTATTCATAACCCCAACATCTAACACCTTATTTTTCATCTCCCCCTTTTTCCTATTTGTCCCCCTTTTTTTGCTTGGTGTGACGTTTTAATTGACGTGAACTGCTCTCATTATTCACTCAATGCACCCGACGATGTAACCAAAATGTGTGTTTGAACCCAATCATGAATATGATAACGTCTGTACAATGACTTACCCACGATTGTCACAGAGAACATAATGTATGCTGAAGAGAGGGTCCCAGGTATGCCTCTCTTGACTCTGAGTAACATGACAGGACGTAGAGCCAGGAATGCTTGAAATCACCCATTTTATTTCAGACTAATCCAAAGTGCACCGTTTGCTGACAAGTACATGGAAAGGTATCCCCTCAATCAACCATAAAGACCCAATCCAGCGCATATTCTTACAGTTATATGGGAGACCACAGAGATTGTGGATGGGAATATCCTGATGGACAATCTTGATTAAGCACCAAGAAGCTATGATGCTGATGTCATTAGTGACACCACGACATATCATCGTTAGTCATGAAGCACACTCGCAGCCCTGCAACACATTACACAAACACACACTCGCATACACAAAGAACATGCTAACACAATTCTATAGTTAGGGACCGGATACATATACATAATGTCAGAGCTTTTATTATTTTTCTCACTAGCCAAATGCAGCAGCACAGAAACGCAAGGCAACAAGAGATCATGAGCAACCTTGCCTATGCTTATGGCAGAATAACGATATGGAACTACAGGAGTATACATGGAGCCTGGTAGAACCATGTGTGACTAACCTATAAGTTACTTAGTATAACACGAGCATGTAGTAATCATATTATAAGTCTAAGGAAAATTACAGAAGGCTTCAAGCTTCAGAGCACGAGACGAGAAGAGCTGATTCAGGCTGTACGGAGTGCAAAGCAGGCTTACAGCCAAGGTCAGAGATGCACGGTCACATTACACACTTTGGATGACAAGGAACCAGCTGCAGAGAAATGGAATAAATCCTCATAAATGCAAGCTCAAGAGCTCAATTTTGTGGTCTACAAGCACATGATGCAGCCGAGCCAGACAATGGGCTTTCACCTGTGATGGGAAAGAAGAGCCGATCCCTGCACACCAGAGGAGGAATGAACCAAATGTTGCAAATGTGGAGCGCGTTCTCATAGGCAAAGGTGGTACACTACCAGATACAATACAGACACATAGACGTTTCACATCACCTTGAAGAGGGATGAGAACCAAATCGAGTCCCAGGCCTGGGGAGATCCGCTCTAGCCAGTCACAGAATAGAAAATCTGGGGTGGATGGCAAGAGGCAATAACGAATGCTAAACCCATTACTTTGCCCGAAGTTCGCAAATAATACTTTCCTTGAAAACGAAAGTAACTATTGTATATAATTAGGTTGAGTAATTCTAATACAAATTGGGATGAGAAAGTCGGTGGTGTCTTTTAAATATGTTGAAAGCATATTTGACCCTCTAGCAGTGTATATTGACAAACTCATTCAACCACTAATACAGGCAACCTCAACATATTTAAAAGATACCACTGACTTCAACTCCTTGAAAGATTTTTCAGCAATGAGCTCAGAATGCATACTATTTATTCTCAATGTATGTAGTTTATACACCTCTATTCCTCACAATGAGGGTATAGACTCAATTGAATGGCTACTCTTAAACTCACCAGATCTAAAGGGTAATTCCCAATTTGTATTAGAATTGCTCAACCTATTTCTATACAATAGTTAATTTCGTTTTCAAGGAAAGTATTATTTGCAAACTTCGGGCACATCAATGGGCTCCTCGACGGCGCCGGTATATGCCAACACTTTTATGTTTCATTTTGAGAGTCAACATGTACTAGAACATCCAACTTGGTCACAATCTATATGTAATATGTATTTTAAATAAGTTGTTTGCAATACTGAAAATTCAGTTTTTCTGATAGTCCGTTTAGGTTATTTGATGAAGAGGAACAAGTCCTCGAAACGCGTCGCCCTAGAAAACTGACCCACCTTGGTTTTCTTCTCTGTGCATTTATTTATGTTTTGTACATCCTCTTCATCACAGAAACTTGGCTGGACGACAACTACAAAACAACACTCCAAAGCTGCCTACCAGCAAACTTTAAATGCCTTCAAATAAACAGGAAAAACAAAAAAGGAGGAGGCATCGCAATAGCATTTAAAGAACAGCTAAAAATAAGAACAGACGAACCACTCAACATCCTCAATTGCGAGTCCATGGTCATACACCTAACAGCTAGCCCAAAAACCAACATTACATTCATCCTGGTGTACAGACCCCCAACTTATGATACATCCTTCGTCGACAACTTCATAGAAGCCATAACCAACATAGCCATCAACCACGAACACCTAATCATACTGGGGGACTTCAACATCTGGTTCGAAGACAGTCATGCCAACTCCCAAAACTCACTGATTGAACAACTCGCCACCATGAAACTACGACAACTAGTAAAAGGGGCAACTCACTCGGCAGGACACACCCTGGATGCAATTTTCGCCGAGGAAAAACTCATCACCACGGCACCGCCAATACAAATATTGTGGAGTGCCCATCTCATCATCCCATTCGTAATCACTCTCCCTACTCAAGTCTGCATCCAACCTCCTAGACTCACAACCACCACCAAAAGAAACTGGAAAGACGTCAAAAAAGGCAACCTATTCGAACAACTGGAGTTAACCAAGCCCTCAACAACAGAACTAGACCTAGCTGACCTAGACGGGAAAGCTGAGATATTACACAAATGGATTGCAGATACAATTGACAAGATGGCACCAGAAAAACCATTCACACCATCAAAAAAGAGAGCAATGGCAAAATGGTTTACCCCACTTCTAAGCACCATGAAAAAAGAAAACAAAAAGATGGAAATGGAATGGGGGAAAGATTACAACCCAGACAATAAAACACTGTTCCAGAAGCAAATTCGCGCATACAAGAAGGAAATTCAAAAGGCAAAGAGAAGGCATTATGATGACAGAACCACAAATGCCACCAACACACAAAAAGAAATGTTCTGCATCATTAAAGAAATGAGAAACCCACCAGGCTGTGACAACATCCCAACCCTCTCGGAGAAACTATGCAACAACCTTGCAGACCACTTAAAAAAAAAAATCAATGACCTCCGACAAACCATCCAACAGAGGCCAAACAGCAGCGACATGCAACCAAACGAACCGAACTCAGAACCGCAGCACAAACTCAATAACTTTCCTGAAATATCAGCAGAGGCATTCGCTATGCTGGTAAAACACAGCAAGAAAGCGGGCTCACCGATGAATCCCTGTCCCCCGGACATCTACAAATCAATCCCCACACAAGGAATGCCAGCAGAATACTTCAGAAACCTTCTAAATCTATCACTAGCAACAGGAACCGTACCAAGGATCTTCAAATCGGCTTACATCAAACCACTTCTGAAAAACACAAGCGGGGACGTAGATGATCTCTCCAACTACAGACCAATCTCCAACATCCCCTACCCGGCCAAATTCCTTGACACCTACGTATACAAACTAACCCAAGAATACGTTGAAGAACACCACCTGCTAGACCAAGCTCAAGTCGGCTTCAGACCCACAAGAGGTACAGAAACAGCACTACTATCCATCTGGGATGACCTAAAAACAAACGCAGACTCCAACACAACATCAGCCCTTATTCTGCTCGACCTCTCCGCAGCCTTCGACACAGTTAGCCATGACACCCTAACCAAAAGACTAGAAGACATAGGCATAACAGACACAGCGCTATGCTGGACTAAATCATTCCTAGCAGACAGAACTGAAACCGTTTGGATCAGACCCTTCAAATCCACCCCACGAGTCAACGACTGTGGAGTACCACAAGGATCCTCACTATCACCACTGTACTTCAACATCTACCAAACCCCAGTTATCAGAATCTTCAAGAAACACAACATCAAATGTTACAACTATGCAGATGACACTCAAATCATCTACAAGATCGAAGACACCCAAGCCGATCATTCAAACTTAACCGACTGTCTAAAAGAGGTCTTCCACTGGATGAATAAAAAACAACCTGAAAATCAACCCAGGAAAAACAGAAATCATGATCATATCCAAAGACCAAGAGAAGGAAACCGCCATCCCGTGGCCAACGGAAATGCGATCTGCACCATCACCATCTGAGATAGTAAAAAATCTGGGAGTCCTGATGGACAACACCCTAACCTTAGAACCGCAAATAAACGCAACAGTCAAGAAATGCTTCTTCCTCCTCCACACGGCAAGAAAAATACTACCTTTCCTCTCCTTCACAAACAAAACACTCACTATCGTCGGCCTCATCATGTCAAGTATCGACTATGCAAACAGCCTCTACCTCGGTATACCGGAATACCTACTGAAGAAGCTACAACGGATCCAAAACACAGCAGCCAGGCTACTCCTCAAACTATCCAGAAGAGACCACATCACCCCGGCCCTAAAAACACTACACTGGCTCCCAGTAAAACACTGTATCACCTTCAAAACAATGTGCATAACGCACAGGGCAATCTGCGGACAAGGAGCAGAATTCCTACAAAAGAAAATAACAATCTACAAGCCAACGAGACCGCTCAGGTCAACCAACGAAATCCGACTGGAACTAAAACCTTACATCAAGAAAAAACTCGGAGGCACCTCCTTCTACCACTTAGCCGTGAAAACCTGGAACAACATCCCAAAAGTAATAAGGAACACCAAAGATCACCTTAAATTCAGAAAATTACTAAAATCCTGGCTCTTCAACACCAGAGACTAAAACCGAAACAACAGTAAGACAAATGACTCAACAGGAAAGGATATTTACAAGCCCCTAGAACCGACAGAAGTGCTCTGAGCACCAGTAGGGCTGACGCTGGACACAGGGGTCCACCTGCGAGACCCAGGGAGAGGGAGGCAACAACCCCAGCCAATCCTTACCATCCACCACCGCCCGTACAGCTACAACTAGGTACCACAGGGTTGTGGAACGGACGAGATACCACCAATCGCCACACAATCTGAAGTATGGACACTAGCAGGTGCGCTGGTCATGTGGGTGGGGGTGAGGAGCATGCGAAGTTATTGAGGGAGCGGACGGAGGGGACAGCTAAATGCTCAAGGGGCCTCGAATGCAAAACGGGCACGTACCTTCTGAGGCACAGGGTGATTACACGAGTCCAACTGGTCAATCCAGGGTAGAGATACCAACTAACCAATACCACTAACAATTTCCTTCTCTGCATACACCTCTCAAACCCCAAACCAAACACAACCACAAACCTCCAGCACAACAAACCGCATGAACTTCACTACACTGCAACAACAAAACAAAAACATACATAGACTCGCACATCAGCACACGACGACTACCGCCCGCATACACTCCAGGCCCAGCCGACGGAAGCACCGGGCTGAATCTGCCAGCAGCACATCACTGCAATCTTGCACTTTTCCAGCCTTCACCCACTAAACAACCTCTCCCTCCCTCTTTCAGAGCCGCCAGAGTGCCAGGGGACCACTCCGGTGGTGATAGTGCGCTGTACAAATGTCCTTTGACATTAACATTAACATTAACATTAACATACATTATGTGTAAATTGTTTTGAAACAATATATTAACTTTTCATCTTCAAATGTTCCTTGTGTGATGAAATTATTTCCATGCACATTGCTTAAAAATTGTATTTGAATTTTGTATTTCATACACAGGAATTGGCTTAATGTCAACATTGGACAGTGTGCAGGTGACGGGAGGATTCCCAGGTTGAATCTTTTTCTCTCTCAATTTTTGTGTAGGGTTTTTCTGCCTCACCCCGCACCTTAAAATTTTATTAAGATTATTCTACTTAAATTAACTATACTAACAGCTCAAATAACTTATAGGTGTGCACCACTGCTTCTAAAAGCGTATCTTCCCAGTCTGCCCAGCCAACAGAGAGCCAGAATTAGTTGACTGGAGAGCAGAAAGGGCAGAGCAACGTTAGCCTCAATTTTGACCAGAATCTGACTTGTTGTCCCCGAAAACGCGGCCTGCAAACTAGCCCCCACCCCCGCCGGTGCAAATGCCTCTGGAGACAAAGTGTGGTGTTCCTGCGGAGACGTAAGGGGGTGCTCCGAACTGCGGGAGAATGCCCGGGATAGAGCCACCCAGAGAAGAGACGCTGAATCGGCATCGAAAAGTAATGGATGAGGGATACAGAAGCAGGAAACGTCGGCCTCCCTGATGAACGCTGCAAGAGACCTTCGGTGTCTAATGGGAGAGAGTGCTCCCCGAATGCCACGAAAGCGCAGAAGTGGAGTGGAGGACACAGACTCTGACCAGACCCACAAGGCACCAGCAGTGGCCACAATACGCACCAACAGGAGCCGGTGTCCTGGTGTGACCTTAATGGATGTGACCGCCTGAAGTGAGAAAGCCTGGGGAGGCAGAGGAGACCATGCCTAGCACCTTAGCATCCCAGAAGTCGACGAAGGAAGGCCAGTACGGCCAGCCGCACCGGAGCGTGACTTGCAGCATTGAGCGTGAGAGCGGGGGCCTGAAGGGGCCTGGCCAGACTGCTGCTCTCTCCCCGAGACCTCAGAGTGCCGGAACCGCCTACTGTGGAGGGGGAAGAGGTGGCTTTGGTGTGAAGGAGCATTCCCCCGGCTCGCTCCCCTTATTGCAGATCAGACAGCACATGGGGCTGACGTGCAGCCCGGGGCACGGGGCCCCCTTGCTATATGTAAGCGGCTTCAGCAATCGTTAAACGACTTGGACCAAGAGCACCATTGCCATTCCCAGACATCGGTGCCCTGGTGCAAGGGGCCCGGACGCGGGCAACGCACACTCTCCCACTTGTGTAACCCCCAATTAGAAAGTGAACCCAGCCTGCCGGAGGGGAGGTCCAGTAATCCTGCATGCCTTCGGGAGTCAGCCAGGAGTACACAAGCACTCAATGACCAGGTAAGGAGAGTGGGAGGGCAGTGGACAGCCCGCAGGCCCAGGAGTGCCGGTAATTATCAGGGGGATTCCCAAGGGTCCCGTCATGTCAGACCCCGATTAAGTGGCAAATCAGAGTTTAGAAAGATACGCCCATACCAAGGTTAAAGCCACTTGAGACCACTAGCACACGATCGTAGAGAGGATCCCTGGAGAGCGTAGGCCTGCTCAATAAGCCGATTAAGCAGGGACCAGAACTGCCTCTCCTGGTGCGACACAGGGGGATTTGCACCAGTCGCACCCATTCCTGAGCCTGACATCCTTCCGCCCTAGGCGGAGCTAAGTTCACAGATCCATACGAAGGCCAGAGGCTGCACAAGTGGCCGACAACTAATCTCTCCCACAGATCTCTTGGGGAACAGCAAGCGAACTCCTCCACGAGGGGTAGGACAAGAAACGTGCCCTGGACTTCAGAGCAAACATCGCCCAGTACAAAAGACCTCTACGCACCCCCCAACCTACATAACAGGTGAGAGGGGCAAGGCTCAGCGTGCTACCTAGCGGCTATCGGGAGGCTAGAGGCCAACTGAAGGAGCCATAAAGAAAACAGCAGAACATTGATTACATCTGGGGCAGGTGTCCCCCCAAGGAGTGGGCAGTGCAATCTTGCATAAAGAACAGTACTCAAAGGCACTCCCTCAGCACATGTGCGACGAACAGGCAATCCCATTGAGAAACCAAGAAGGAGCCCTGCATGCAGACTACCACTGTAGTCTCATCAGTTCAAAAGCTGCAGAAATACCAGTGAGTAATCGCACAAATGGCGCCCTCCTCCCAAGAAGATCCTGTGATCCCAGGGGGAGACCAAGAACTGTCCACCAAAGCAGACATCCACCTCTTACTGGGGGAAATATGAGCGTTTAGGACCAGCATGACCACAACGGTCAGCCTCCTACAGGACAAGATCCACAAAATTGAGGATAAAGTCGAGGCATTGAAGAAATACCAGCAATCAGTGGACATTATAGAGATGAGGAGGGAAGGCTGATTTCAAGAACTAGAACAGAAAAAACGGGATTTGGAGGGCAAGGTTGATGACCTAGAAAACAGAGAGAGAAGAACGAACATCAGAATACAAGGCCTTAAAGAATCCCCTGGTGAGACGCCGGCTTTGCTGGAAAGGAGAGTTAAAGACCCTGTGGCCTCAATAGTCCCCATCCGGATCACACCTCAACTAGAGTTCGAGAGAGTCCACTGGGCGTGGGGCCCACCGGGCGGGCCAAGATCTGTGCTGGCAAGATGCCACCACTACAAACATAAAGCGGAGATCCTCCAGAAAGCGAGAGAGCTGGACTCTATTAACTTTGAGGATTCCAGGGTTAAAAGCTTCCAGGATCTGTCACATGCCGCTTTAGCGCAGAGAAGAGCATGCCGCCCCCTCACTTTATGGCTCTGAAACAAGGGAACAAAATACCGGTGGAACCACCCGTTTGCACTGGTCTTCACTCATGAGAATGAGGAATTCAGGATTACCTCAGGAGAGGAAGCCGCGGGAGTACTCAAGGGCTTGCAAGCAGACCCAGATGAGGTGGGGGGGGGGGAGGAAGCGCCATCATCTTCAGAATCAGCACGAAAACCCACAGGCCCCTAGAGACAAAAAAGCAAGACCGAAGGCGGTGAAAAGTTCCAGAGACTGAATACCCCTTAACAGGATATGTATAGAGGAAAAAGAAAAATGCAAGTCAAGATAACCCCAAAACCGCAGCCGGGCTTGCCACTACAGATAGTTGACATTAAGCATTTGCTAACGTAACGTAGTCATAGTGCGATTGTTCGCCACAAGGTTCTAGCAGTGACACCCTTTGTGTGGCCCTATGGTCACACCTGGGTCGTCTCCACAGTTCCAAAGAGAATGTATTTACCCTCTTCTATCCCTTTCGTCTACTTCTTCATACTTCCTTGGATCTTGAGGGGGCGAGGGAAACGTAGGGCTTGACCAAAATCATGTTGTTCAGAAAACACAATAACTAATTTGGGCATGTCAGGAGAGGGGACTTTGACCAGTGTGTTGGGGTTCGGACAGCAAGCTTCAACGTAAGTAAGTGATGATGGGGTTTGATGCAATCAGAGTGGGGTCACTCAACGTGAAGGGACTAAATTCACCACAGAAAAGATCCATGTTGAGGCGAACTTTCAAACAAGCCAATCTGGACATTCTGTTTGTCCAGGAAACAAAATTCAAACAAATGGGGGAATTTGAGAAAAAAGTGGGTAACATAGGAGGTTCACTATGGGCCTCGGGCCAAAAAAAAAGGGGTGAGTGGGCATACGATATCGCTCCTCTTTGGGTCTTCACATTACTCGCATATGCAGCGATCAGGGCGGAGCGTTCCTAGTTATTCACGGCTCACTGGGGGCCACCACTGTCACATTGTGCTCAGCCTATGCCCCAAATACACAGCAACTATCCGTCAGCAGAGATTTGCTGGCAACCTCGGATGGGGAAATAGTGGGCCCTCTCATCTGTGGGGGAGATTTTAACCAAATCACAGATTCAGCACTAGACTGGCGTTCGTACCGCACAAGAGCGCACCTCCCCCGGACAACGCATCATTCCAGCACCTGATTTCTGCCCACCATCTCATAGAAGCCTGGCGCAAAACACACCCAGTTAGAAAAGCTTACACATTTTACTCACATCCCCACCAGACATTCACACGAATAGATGATATATTACTGGATAGCTGTCTAGAGCATTTGATTATGCGGGCAGCCATAGAGGTAGTGGGATGGTCGGACCATGATATGATCATGGTCGACAGTTGATGGACGTGTAATGATACGCTGTTCAAAGATAAGGTTTCCCGGGAGAGCCTAGATGAGGAAATATGCGACTTCTTTAAATGGAACAATACTGGTGAAACCCCAACTCCAACTGTCTGGGAGGCTGCAAAAGCCACAATAAGAGGGCTTATAATAGCACAGCGTGCCTCAGTAAAAAGGTTGAAACTACTGAACGAAACCCAGGTCAGACAATTGGTACGAGAGAAAGAACAGGCCCTTGTAAAAGAAAAGGGAGATGCAACCGAATCCGCAACGAAAAACATATCCCTCAGGCAGGAGCTAAAGGACATAAGTGGAAGCAAGGCATTAACTAGTTTGCGGTTCACTAAAAAGAAATATTTCAAAAAGGGAGACAAGGCACACACATTGCTAGCAGCGAGACTCCGAAAGGAAAGAGCCGACAGAACAGTCTTGAAAGTGAAGTCATCCTCCAATCTAGTTTTAACAAAACCCACGGACATCACGGGCCGATTCGCCCAATTCTACGAGCTGCTCTATGCTGCAGACATACCGCCCTCCCCCTAAAGCACTGAAGAATACATGTCGGGAGTAGTGTCCCCCCGATTCCAAGTGCAGACAGGGGCCAGTTAAATAGCTCCGTAGCCACAGATGAGGTTGATCATGCCATTTCCCACCTAAAAGCTGGCTCAGCGCCGGGTGCTGACGGCTTCACCCCCGCCTTTTATAAGACATTTAAGGGGGCTTTAACTCCATTCCTCACACTCCTTTTTAATAGTGAAATGGAGTCGGGCACAGCACCTCCTTCCTTCACAGAAGTAAGAATTATAGTATCCCCAAAGAAGGGAAACATAGATTGGACTGTGGTTCCTCTAGGCCAATCTTGCTGCTAAATGTAGATGTGAAGGTCTACGCAAGCATCCTGGCCAAACGACTTAGCCGGGTCCTCCCCAGATTGGTTCACAGCGACCAAGCAGGGTACGTTACAGAACATCAAGGTACAGAAAATGTTGGACCTTATAGCCTCCATCCAAGAGTCGGAAGTAGAGCCCACTTTGATTTCAGTCGATGCCGAAAAGGCCTTTGACCGAGTGGAATGGAGGTTTATGTTGGATAACCTACACAAGGCGGGTTTGGGCCCAGACTGTATTAGGGGAGCCAAGGCTCTGTACCGGAACACTCAAGCTAAGGTTGTTGTGAATGGGGTTGCATCACAGCAGTTTAGACTGACCAGGGGGACGAGGCAGGGATGCCCCCTCTACCCATTGGTTTATGTTTTAGTCATGGAGCCACTGGCCCAAAACATCAAGCAAAATGCCAATATTAGGGGCTTTCATAGGTATGGTGTCGAATATAAACCAGCACTTTTTGCAGAAGATGTGATGGCGTATGTCACTCTTCCCGAACAATCAATATGCGGCTCTCCAACTTGAAACAAAGAAATATGGGGCGCAATCTAGGTTTAGAATAAATTGGCATAAAATTATAATTCTTCCTCTCAAAGACCCAAACCCATCCCCCACCACTACCCCACAGACATGGGGCTTCCAAGTCTCACAAGCTAGCATAAAACATCTAGGAATACCGATAACCAGACGTCCCCAAGACGTGTTTCAGTCCAACTATAAAACACTATGGGCAGTGATCTTGAAAGACCTCAGCAACTGGGGCAAACTCAACCTTTCCTGGCCCGGCAAACTGACAGCGATTAAAATGAATGTCCTGACGAAACTCCTCTTTCTTTTCCAATCCCTTCCGATTGCACTCCCAAGCACATTCCTGAACACAGTCAAGGAAACTCAACTATCATTCCTTTGGGAGAAGGGCAGACCTTGCATTGCATATGAGACTCTGATCCTAGCTAAGGAAAAAGGGGGCCTCACATACCCTGACATCCACTTTTATTACGCAGCAGCCGTACTTCCCGTCCTGGTGGACCATATTAGGGAGTCCAAAGCAAGCAGTGGGTAGCTCTAGAGAATGGGTTGTTTGTCCCAGTGACTATACGGGAATGGCTCTGGGGCCCCCGGGACGCCATCCCACATAGGGCAAGAGAACACCTAGTTTTATCGGCACTCTGGGCTCTATGGAGCAAAAAAAAACAGGCATGAAGAGAATCACGACATGGCCATCGCCGCTCAGTTGTATCTGAGCCCCCCCGATCAGAGATGCTATTTTGGAGCCTCTCCGATTCCAACCCCAGTACGAGCAGGGCCTGGTTAGAGCGGGCAGATGTGGAAAGAGGGTTCATTTTTAACCAAGGAGGAACTGGAAGCTGTGCAGCAAGGTTTGACCATCAAACCCCTGCCTTATTTGCAACTCAAAGGGGTCCTCACAGACCACAAATGGAAAACCCAGCTGCAGCGCCCCTTAGCCGCATTTGAGAACATACTGAACTCGCATACAGACACTAGAGGTCTCATAACATGCATGTATAAAAGGCATGGGGGTGCTTTGCGGATTATGTATCACTATCCGTCAATTCTAGCCAAATGATTAAATTGGATGATGATTCTTTCCTGCCTTTCTCCTGTTGCTGCCCCTCAGTTGCCTCACCGACCACGCAGCACAGCCACCATTATACAGCCAGCGAGGGGACCTTCGGCAACATGGCCACCCCGCACAGCATTGAATTACAGCTGTTTCTGCTACCATTAGGAAGCTTGCTGTGATTGGCTGGGCATTCACAATATTCTCCAATTCGCAGCAGAGCTGGCAGGTGATTGCTGGCTCCCTCATGGGCCACAGGTATGAAGCCTGACTTCCCTTTTAGGAACTTATTCACGGTCGTAATGGGGAGCAATCAGACTAGCTTTGGAGGAGATTGTGGTATCAGGGAGTTCAGTTGGATACATATGCCCATGAAGGAGCATCTTTTAATAATTGCAGAGCACTGGCATGGGGTTGCTTTGTGGATTATGTATCGCAATATGTCTGATATAAATTAAATTCCAGCCAAATGATGAAATTGGATGATGATCCTTTCCTGCCTTACGCCTGTTGCTGCCGCTCAGCTGCTTCACTAACCATGCGGTACAGCCACCATCATACAGCCGGCAAGGGGACCTTTGTCAACATTGCCACCCCAGGCAGCATTGAATAACCACTGTTTCTTCTTCCCAGAGGAAGTTCGCCGTGATTGGCTGGGCCTTCACAATATTCTCTTATTCACAGCGGAGCCGGCAGGCGACACTCTGCCCAATCAAAGGGTGACCTGAAAGGGTTTTCAGCTCACCCCTGTATGGCCCTGTCAGGCCATGGAGGGCCCTATCCACCATACCAACCTTCCTACAGGAGAAAGGTCTACTAAATGGGCTACTATTGCTGCTGTGCAGCAGCGTACCAGATAAGCTGCTAACTCTCTCTGTCCTGATACCTCGAGTCCCCTGGCCCACAGTTTCCTTCAAACCTCGGTTTCACTGTCCCTGCTCACCCCTCTTTGGTTATGACTCAACCATTTTTGTGACTCTGCACCTAACATCCACTTCCAGCAAAGTGCCTCTTCAGCTGCCATCTCTCTGCTAACTCTAATGGGCTAACTGGTAACTTATCTCCTGGTCAGCTTACTTCTGGACACCCCCTTTCACTATAGCATGCGCCATGTGTGCATTCGCATTTATGGACTCCATTTCTGCTTTTGTGCTATGGTGCCTGTCTGCCTGCATTGGTCTACCTAAACCCCTGTGTGAATGTATCGGCATCTACTCCTACGTCCACCCCTCCCGAACCTCATTTGAGGATGGCCCAACAGGTGTTGAGACTGTCCACCAGGGGACCAAGGTGCATGGGCGTCGAGTGACAAGCAAGGTATCTCCTATTTTGGCGAAGGAAGCCACTGGCCAGAAGGTCCATCTAGTGGAGGTTGAAATAGAACCTACTTCAACAAAGGCAGTCTGGAACTCTGGTGAGTTTCTAACAATTTCATCTTCAGTCCCATTTTCAGTCACTACCTTCAACACAATCCTGGAGGTTGCCGGAGTGATCTACAACCTACCGAGGAGTGACCAGAGCGATAAGATGGACATTGCTCTGGAAAAATCCAGAGGAAGGTCCTTGGTATCTGACACTATGGTGGCAATTGTGTCTAATACCTCCTTGAGTGATGCAGGCTCGTTGAATGGTGAACCAGGTGCTGAGGGGAATGTTTTCTTGGCAAATATTATTGAAAGGCTGGTGAGCCTGGAAAACATGTGCAAGGCACTTAGGGCTCTGGTAACATCAGAAAGAGCTGAACGGGCTATTTGCCTGGGACTCATAGACAAATTGGCTGATCAGATTCCACTCTCACCTGGTCCCAGGACAAATATCGGAGACCCAAAGGTGGGGTGTAGTAAAGGGTTGGGCTTTGAGATTTGCAAGGCCTGGGCAGGTAATGTCAAGGGAAGGTTGCTTGAAACTCAGAATGTTGATAGCTCGATTTAACAGGTAGCCCAAGGTGGAGAGCTGAAAAGGTTTGGAGAAAAGTGTGGTCCAGTGGCTGGCTTGGACGCGATTGCTCCATACAATCAGAAAAACCATGTTCAAGAAGGGCTGGTTCTTGCAGCAGCAACTAGTCAGTCTAATGTTGCAGCCAGTCACCAGCCTTGTGGTGTTGTTTCGAGTTTGAGAATTATTAATAAGGAGGCAGTTCCATTCGACAGGTCTGACTTTGCCAAGCTTTATCTCCCAAATTCAAGTGGCCCGTGAAGTCAACCCTATGAGTTCACAACTAACTCCCTTGAGTTAGCCTGCCTTCAGTCTGAAGCCTACTCTGGAGCCGTCTGTCCAACCTGCAATTCTAAATTAGGAAAATGTAAGGCCTGATCCCCTGGAGGACTGGAGGCAGTTGAATGTAATTAGTACTTTCAGAGGCAGGACCCACAGTAATAAAAACACATACTATTTGTCAGCGCCCTAGTCACTGTCTTGGGTATCTTGGGTGTGGAAGGTATTTCGTTTAAAACATTTTCTCATGTCCCTATTTTGTCAGACTGTATGTTCTATGGTGGATATAACTTGGGCATAGGATTTAACAATCCATATATTAGAGCTTGCGTGATCCAGGTGCAGAGACTCGCTGGCTAACATGGGCATTGAGATTTTTCTGGACCCCCCAGCTAAAATATGCCACAGACAAAACTCTTGGTATGAGACTATTGTCCCACTGGTGGACTGGAGTGGAAATGGCGAGGACATGAAAACTGGGAGGAGCATCAAGCCAAATGTGTTAGTAGCACAAGCCCCCCAATCCCCTCAAGTTGATAGTTGGCCCCCAGTTAATGTTAAACGTGTTATGACGAGTTCTAAGAAAGCGAAGTAAAGTGTGTGTATGGCTGTTCCCCAGCAAATTTCTACCATACAGGGGGTAGGCAGAATTGCCTATAGAGTTAACAGCATCGGTCGAGAGCAGCAACTTTGAACTGATTTCTTGGAATATGGCCGGGTTAAACAGTAAAATTATCGTTGAGAAATGAGTCGCTTTTATCACTGGTTATGATATAATTTGCCTTCAAGAAACGTGGGTTAAGGCTGCTCCGAAAATCAGAAATTATGTCACTTTTGAACTGCAGGCAAAAGGTGTAGGCAAAGGGAGGAGGAGTGGAGTTTGCTTACTTATATTAGGACATCCCCACTGTGGTCAATTGAAAGGGTGGTGGTCGGAAATGGGTTTGCGGCGGTTGCTCTGTTGAAAACCAGGCCAGGTATTATGGACTTGCTGGTGGTGAATGTGTACTTACCACCAAAAACCTGTCAGGGAATGTTTGTTGGCGGAAGGTGCTGGGGGAACTTCTGGAGCATGAAATCTCATGTAATGTTCTTATGGTGGGGGACTTTAACACCAAGCTGGGATCACCAGAGTGGGACGGGGTCGACTGTGGTCAACTGAAGGTAGAGTATAGGATCCTGTCTAGATGTCAGCTAAAACCAAGAGAAGACAGCCGGGGTAAAGTGTTGAGTGCTTTCATGAAGGAATACCCCCTGGTTGAGTTAAATGGGAGATGCAACAGAGACTGTCCCCCAAAGCGTACCCTTAGATGGGGTAAATATGGGTCTGTAATAGACTACTGTTTGGTTGACAGCAACTCCTTTACTAGTATTATTGGAGTAGAAATCAGCCTGTAAGGTCAAAACGTGGTGGTGCAGTTTGGTTTGATCAAGAATATTGGTCCCTGAAATGTAAGATTAATGGGGCAGTGGAACATGGAGATATGAACTCTGGCTAATTACATGCTCTTAAATATGATTACAGAAAGCTGTTGAAAGTTAAGAGGAGAGAATACACAATGAAAAAGCAGGAAAGGTTAGAGCATGTGTTTGTTTTAAACAGTAACTATAAGCTCTTTTGGAGCTTAGTTAGCAGAGGGTTTGACATTCCAAACAAGGTTGATCTTTGTTGTATTTAAGGTGATAAGTGGGTGTCCCACTTCACTAACTTCACTAACTTCTTATGTGAAGTGGGAGGGTGTTTCTCTGCAGTGTGACCCAGGTGAAGGGGGTGGGAACTTATAATCTTTACACAGGGGGAGATATTGGAGAGTATGGCCACTCTCCCAGTGGGGAACACAGTGGGTTCTGACAGCCTTTAGTCTGACCTCTTAAAGTGGAGTCCTGTTTGGTGGGCCACTATTTTAGGAAAACGTTTTAGTGCAATCTCTAAGGTGGTCCCCAGTTCCTGGAGGAATGGTATAATTGTCCCCATTTTTAAGAAAGGCACACCAAACGACCCCCCACTGTTACTGCCCAATCTCGCTCTTGGATATCCCCAGTAAGATCTTTAAAAAATGCTTAAAGAGGGGAGTCGAAGATTAGGCGGAGAGTAATACAGTGTTACCTTTCTCTCAAGCTGGGTTTCGTAGTGGGTTCTCAACTATTGATCACTGCTTTGTTCTACATATTCTATTTGAGAAGTATTGTCTAATAAGAGGGGGTAGGTTATATGTGGCCTTTTTGGACCTCGAGAAGGCGTTTGATCCAGTTAACAGGGGGTTGTTATGGCAGAAACTTAGGCACCTGAATGTACTCCCGAACCTACTGCAGTTGATTATATGTTGTTATTTAGATATCACTGCTGCTGTACGGACAACCAATCAAGGTTGGTTAATGGAGGAATATTTAAAAAATCAGGGAGTTGAACAGGGTTGCTCCCTGGCCCTGTTACTGTTAATACTATCCTTAGCCAACTTCAATCCTGCAGAAGCAAGTTCAAGGACCAATCCACCCCGTTTGTGGGGCAGCTCATTTGAGGCACTGTTATATGATGATGACACAGCTTTGATTGACTTGACCCTCTCGGGGCTGCAAGCTAGTCTTGACTATGCTGCTGATTATTTTAAAGCTAATAAGATAACCCAGAATAGGGACAAAACAAACATTGTAGATTTTAGCAATGGCAGGAAAAAGGTAGATTTTTCATGGTATCTTAATGATGAGAAAATTAAGGTTATGGACACATTCTGTTATTTATTTGGGGCTGACCTTTGATAGTAACGGGAAGTGGGGCAAGCATTTGGACTCAGGGTGTCAGAAGGCCAGGTCCAGGTTAAATGGGTTAATTAGATTCCACCATAAAGTTGATAAGCGCTTGTTGGGCAAAGTTGTGGAGGTTTACACGTGCAAGGTGGGGAGTATGCTAGTGACATTTGGGGGAGTTCTAATTGCAAGAAGTTGGAGGTTGCCCAAAAAGGGATTATGAAAAGGCTAATGGGTTTCCCAATGGGAACCCCAAACTGCGTCCTGCGTTTGGAGTTTGGGATCACTAGGGTTGCCACACAGACTAAACTGGGACAAGGTGCCTTTTTTCAAAAGTTCTGCAGGTACTCCCAAAATACGATAATATTCAGTAACTGTATTGTCAATGGCAGGCTCAGGTTTTTGTTTAAAGCTCAAGTGGGTTCAGTATGGTCTTAACATACTGGTAACAGCAGGGATTGAATCTCTGGACTCAGCAAGAGACCTGAGCCTGACAGATCTAAAATCAAGGGTTAAAAGGGGGATAGTTAGCAGGGAACTGACCCAGTAATGGAATGCGGTTTAGGTTTTAGGCTCTTTGAACCTGTTTGCGGCTATGAGAATTAATGCCGATCCGGGGGAGGGGGGTAGTGTGTGTAGTTTACTTGTGCATTTAAACATGTTACCACTAAGAGCCCACACCAGTCGGGGACTGGGAGACACGTATAAAAACTGTACATTTGGGCTAAAAGTAAGGGAGGGTCTTAAGCATGTTTTGTTAATATGTAGGTGGTACTTGTATTTGCGAATAGATCTGCTAAAGCCCTTCTTTTTGGAAAACCATATAAGGGACTGTAAAGCAGTCTTGTGTTTTATTTGGAACTGTCCGGATCTTGATTTTATTTTTAATTTGGGTACTTATGTGAGGTAAGGTAATGTTTATTTGTATAGCGCCTATACACAAAGCACGTTTTTCAAAGCACTCAAGTAGGGAGGGAACAAGGGGAAAAACAACAGTCGTTCAGAGCCCTTGAAATTCTGAAACGATACTAGTCTGCACAGGGTGAGTAAGTGCATATAACACAGTTAAGAGTGGAGATGACAGCAAATAGTTCTGACGACGATTCTGCAGTTTTTCCAAGTGCATCAAGGCGCCACCATGCAGGGAGTGAAGACAAGGGGGAACAAACAGACGATCTTCAAACATGGTGCAATCAGATCACGCAAGTGCACAGACGGTTACAGGGGAGGGAGGGATTGAGGGGGGTACCAGTCCGGGGGGTGGGTTGGTGGGGGGTCCAAGTGCACCCAGTCGGTGGAGGCTGGAGTAAGTGTAGAGAGATGCCACTCTCTTGGGTTATTGATCAAGTGCAGTGATGATGAGGTAAGTGCAGGGCCTGGGGGCAAGTGCGAGAGGATTGGTGGGGGTGCCAGGGACCTGTGAGACTCTGAGATACACCAGGCAGCCAGTCAGCAAGCTCTACTGAAAAGGAGGGAGAGAGGGTTGAGCAGATAGGTAGGTCCTAGGCCCCAGGGAGCTTTGTGGAAAATGCAGAGGATCTTGAACTTGATCCTTGCAGCCAGGGGGAACGAATGGAGAGATTTCAGCACTGGAAAGATGCTGTACCTGGGCTTGAGGCCAAGGATAAGATGTGCGGTTCTGTTCTGGATGAGTTGTAGTGGGCGCAGACCAGAAGCAGGCAGGTTGAGAAAGTGGCTGTTACAGTAGTCCAGCCTAAAGAGAACTTGGGCTCTGGAGAGCCACTTGGGGTAAGTGAGAAAAGGTAGAGTAGCTCTGAGGAGGTGTAGCCGATAGTTAGACTTTTTAGAGATGTCTGAAATGTGAGAGGAGAAGGAGAGAGTGGATTCAAAAATGACCCCAAGGTTTTTTGACTCGCAGGTGAGTGCGGGCGTAGGCCCAAGGGAGGCAGGCCAGAGTGAAAGTGGGAAGGCGGGAGCAGGGTTCCAAATGCAAACAATCTCCGTCTTACCTGTGAGACTCTGATAAGACAATCAAAGAAAGTGTTAGCTTGAAATTGTAGTGGGGTGAATTTATTTTTTAACATTGTATTTTTATTGATTTTAAATCTTGTATGATGTTTTTCTGTTATGATGTATTTAATGATGCATGTTAATGGAGAAATCCAATCAATAATGTTTACTCACTCACCTAAGCACCTGTACTACAACTCTGCAGCACTTGAAATGTTCCTCCTGTTGTGCTTTAATCCATGCATCGACTGTTTCTCTGCTCTTTTTTGAAATGCCCTTTTTGAAAATCGAATCTAGGTGTGCTTTGCATCCACCATCTTGTGTTTTTTCCAACTGTGCACCCTCCAGTTTCTGCTGCATTTAAGTGTTTTGGTTGAAAATCAAATTCGGGTGTGCTTCTCCACCTTTTGCCTCCTCCCTGTTTGTACTGCTTCTTAGTGCATTCGGGCAAATTTGATACTAGGTTTGCTTCCAACTGCTAATGATTTTTTTATTTGGTGCACTTCTAGTGTGCTCATTGATTTTTGTTCTGCTTGGCTGTCTGTGATATTCTACTGTTGCATAGTGCTCCCAACCCTCTCCACTGCTACCCCATTGACCCCTCCTTTCTGCCCTCATGGTGCTCTCCATCTCCCCATCTACTCTAATAGCTTCTACATCACCTATCCCCCCTCTCTCATGAAGTATGGAAGGAAGATATTTAAAATGGCACTCCTGGATTGCAAGCCTAGTCTTCCCATTGCAGATACCTTCATCAATGCTTCCTCCAGACAGACTATCACCTAGTTTCATTTGCTGTTCCTTCCTCTGACCTATGGACTCCCCATATGGTTTCTGTCCTCTCCCCTTTCTCCTCCTCTACCATTTCTGGTGGCACCAGATGGAAAGTGCTCTTGGCTCACTTTGCATCTTTCAAATGCACCATTAATGTCTAACACAATGGCACTATCATGGCCCATGGCTCCCGGCCCAACCTTATTCTTCTTGACAGGCGTCTTCCATCTCTCTTCAACTTCCCCCATCTCTCCATCCCTCCTTCTCCCATCCCCCCTTTCTCTCCAGTGGTGGGACCCGGCCCCTGTTCCCCCCTCAGAAAGCATTTAAAAGGGGTAACCAGCTTCACGTAGCTACTCTAAACTGTTTCTCCACTGTCAAACACATCTCTGACATCTGTCTCCTCCTTGTAGCCCTTCACCTTGATATCCTTGCTTTCACTGAGACATGGTTCAAGGCCAGCTAACTCACTGCTTTTGACACTCTTGTCCCTGAGGACTACAAGATCCTGTCCAATCCCAGGCCCTTCCAGCCTGGTGCGCAAGTGGCTCTGATCTTCCCTGAGTTGGTGCCTGCCTCCATCATCCCCACTCAAACCTACTCATCCTTTGAAAGCCTAGTCTGCAGACTTTCTGTCTCTCCTACCTTCTCAATTACTCTTGCTACCAGCTACAGGCCCCCCTGACCAACTTCTCTCTTCCTCTCAGAATGGGCGGACCTGTTCTCTCTTCTTGCCTCCTCCCCCACACCTATCTTCCTTGGGGACTTTAACATCCATCTTGACTCTCTGGATGTGGCTACTGTACTTTTCGTGACATCTGCAACACTCTTTCCCTGACTATTCTTCCGCCTGCCCCAACCCACTCTGCTGGACAAACCTTGGATGCTCGCATCTCAACAGACACTGCACTTTCCAACCTTCTTACCACCCTTCTCTTCTGGTCTAAAATGCTCTCTCCTCTCTTCCCGCCCTAACCTCCCTTGTCCTCTGATGATGCCTCCGTCCGTACTGCCAGTCTCATTCGCCATCGTTCGATAGATGAAGCGAGCGTCAGTTGCTACATTTACCTCTTCTTTCATCCCTCCTCCCACCCATTCTTTGGACTCTCCTTCTGACTCTGTTCTTGCTAACATCTGTCTCTATATCTCTAACAGCCTGGACATCCTTGCCCCAGTCATGAGGATCCACATGATGCCTGCCTCTAAATGCAACTCTTGGTATGATTCTGACCTGGCAGCTCTGAAACGCAAGTGCAAGGCTGCACAGCGGAAGTGGTGGGCATCCAGCTCATTCTCTGATAAACTGGCCTGCCACCTACTCCAAAGGCAATACCGTCTCACCATCTCTTCCAAGAAGAGGGCCCATGTCCGAGGCTGCATATCTGAAGCCACCAATATCATGGCTGAGCCCAATAAAATCTGCAAGGAATTTGCCAATCCTACTGCAGTCTCATCCTCTCCTCCTCCTCCTAGGCCCTCTGTGCGGCACTCGCCACCCACTGCTCCCCTAAAACACTGGACATCATCTCCTCTCTGTCAACTGCTCCCACCCAACCCCCTTCTCTTGCCTGCCTTGGACCTCTCTGCCCCCCATCCTCTCCTCCTTCTATCCCATTGCATCTGACGAGATCTCTAAAGTTGTCCACTTTATGAAAATGTCCTCTAAATAGGTGTGCCCCTGCTCCTCCCGAACCATCAAGGACAACATTGTCTCTCTCACCCTAGCCTTGGCTGACCTCTGCAACCACACTGAATTGTCTGGCTGCCTCCATGACCAACAGTCTGGTGTCAGGGCATCCAGAAGCACAGAAACTGCTCTCCTGAACACCCGTGAAGACCTGCTCTCTAACCTGGACCCTAACACTCCCTCTGTCCCAATCCTCCTTTATCTTTCTTATGTCTTTGACACAATCAACCACTCCATCCTCATAAACTGTCTCCATGATACCCTGGGCAGCACGGACACGGCACTGGTGTGGCTGACCTCCTTCCTTTTGAACAGACCCTCCAAGTACAATTGGGACCTTTTTTCTCCTCCACCTCCGCCTCTACCTGTGGTGTCCCTCAGGGCTCTATCCTATCGCCATGGCTCTTCAACATCTATCTGGCCCCTCTGGCTCACCTTATCTCCACCTTCACCCGTCAGAGACATTCTACCTTTTCTCACCTTCCCCTAGAAGCTCAATGACTCCAGAGCTCTGGTTCTCTCTAGGCTGGACTACTGCAACAGCCTCTTCCTAAATCCGTCTCTTTCCTCCCTTCGCCCCCTTCAACAAATCCAGAATAGGACTGTGAAGTTATCCTTGGGCCCAAGCCCATGGACTGCATCTCTCCAGCCCCAAAGTCACTCCACTGGCTCCAGGTGACCGCAAGGATCCAATTCAAGACCCTTTTCTTCATCCGCAAGGCTGTCTGGGGCCTGGGACCTCTCTACATCCAGCTTTCCCTCCCTAAATACCTCCCTGCTAGAGTTATTCAGTCCTCTGGCTCAAACTCTCTGCTGGTCGTTTCTTCAAGCTAGGAGTGGGAGGTAGATCCCTTTCCTCAGTAGATTCCTCCATCTGGAACAACCTCCCTGCCCCCCTCAGACGGGAGATGGATCTTTTTAAGTACCAGAAATTTCTCAAGACATTCCTTTTCTCCTCTTCCTTCCCTCTCCCCCTCCCGTGCTAATGTCCCTCTGCCGCTGTAACTGGGGCCTGGTCTCTTCTGAGTCATACAGGGCCAGACCACCCCCCTACCAGTCCTCCCAGCATCTCTTGCCATCACTTGCCCTTGGGCATCCTTTTTCCGGATTAACCCAACCGGGTCCACCCTGTCCATCACACTTATCCTCCCTTCCCCCTCTCTTTCCCCTTGCACTTGCTGTCTTGGACCCCCAGCACTTGCACACCCCTCCCCCCACATCCCCTTTTTTGGGCACTCGCTCCTGCACTTCTCCCCCCCCCCACTTACCTCCTTTGTCTTGCACTTGCACGGTTGGATTGTCACTAGGCCAAAATAACCGTTATTGTTATTTTGGTAGTTTTCATTCCAATCCCCCTCCCCACCCGCCCAATTTGTCTTGTGGCACCTGGAAACACCTGTGTATAGGTGCCATACAAATGTCCAATAAATACATAGATAAATCAAAATAAATCCTGCCTCACACATCCAGATACTTCAGAAGATTTGGAGGGCAGAGATGGGAGAAGCATGGCACAAGAGTTTGGTGATTTTCTACCATATGCTAAAGAAGGAACCTCCGAACGAAGTCCAGCACAATTTAGATAAGGTATTAGGGATGGAGGCCAAGGGTTGGCCAGAAATTCAAGCATACATTGTGCATTTTTGTAAAAGGAGGCAAGAAAAAGAAAAGGAGAGTATAGAACAAGCATAGAAAGCGAGGTGATGCTCATTCAGAAACAATAGGCAAAGACTTGTTTGTAATGAATAACTCTATGGATGGACAGCAGGGGCAGTTGGGATAATCAGGTATGACACAGGGTTGGATGGACGGGTAAGACCCCAGTCCAAGGCACATGAGAAGGTTTCCGAGGTGTAGGGTAGGGTTTTCACAGGGAAATGGGTCGTTAGGTGGGTTTGTAGGAATGGGGCCTGGTTTAATGGGCCAATGGGAATTCATTATGGAGGGTTCTATGGGATTTGGTCGTGCAGAAGGATGTGACATGTGTCACAAGATTGTTGAGACAGGTCAAAGTATTTCAACATAGGAGCTCAGCACATGAAATCCCTGATCCTGCCATATGCCCCAGGCTCTGTGCAATCGCAGCAGATATAGGTTGAACAACTGGGGTTGCACAGGCCTAAGGGATCCCAAGAACCATGCCAGTACAGGCACCAAACATGGGAGAAAACTTCTTTACACCAGGAACGGTTGCTCATTACCCTGAAGCAATTGTTTTTGGAGGGAGTCCTTTTTTGCTCCCCGGTGCTAATATGTACCACAAGTAGGACAGTCCACAGGGATCTCTGATGTGTCCAGTCCTGTCCATTACCACTGATCTGGATGAGGAACCCCAGATAGGTGTGCAGGAGAGGTGATCAAACATTTTCATTCATGGTCGATATGGGGGCCACACAATTGTGTATCAAGGAAGTTGAATTATCCTTGTCAGGCAAAACAATGGACACACAGTGATTGTCTTAGGCTATCCTGTCAGTTCCCTATACTATACCTGCTCCTTTTTTGTTGTATTGTACAGATACCCCGGCAAATGTTCTGGGTGGAGACTGCTTGATTAAGTTGTGAATGTTGATTGCTTTCACGGACGAAGGTACAGTATGCTCAACTACAGGTTTGTATTCGGTAAGAAAAGAAGCACGTTTGCATGCATATTGTAGCGACAGCGTGATAATTGTTGGTGTCTGTACATTCAACTCTGTTTCTTTTTGGGGTCATGGTTTTGTTAAATTGGGTCCTGGGAATTAAAGATCAGAAATGCTGGATACTGATTGAGTTATTGTTTCGGTCTGTTGTGCCACGGGAGGTAACACAAGGCACCACTGTCACAATTCTCTTAGAGGCAGTAGTGATCAAGAAGCACAGGGTTTTTGCACAGGCACTGATGAGGAAGACAGAGAGCAGCGCACAGTTCTGTGCTTCGATCCAACCTTATTGCTTAGGTACTTGTCCGACAACCAATTGTTCGAAGACACAGGAGAGATGGTTTTTGAAATTGGAATGCTTTGCCTGATAGCTATAGAGCAAAGGGAAGTACCACAGACCATGCTTATCATTAGAAATACATATCCACATTGGAAGGAGGAGTTGGAAAAGGTGCTAGACTATGTGGATCAGCATTCCTATTGATGTGAGCTGCTAAAGAGTGTTGGAGCAGTGAAAATAAAATTGAAATCTTGTGCGATATTACCACAGGTTTTGCAGTACCCCATGTCTAGAGAAAAGAGACCACGGGATTTACCAGACCATTATGGCATTGTTAAAGCAAGGCATAATACAACCTCCCATGTAACACGTCCATCTACCCTGTGAAGAAGGAGTCGGGGTCCAGTTGGAGGATGGTCCTGGATGGTCCAGGATTTGCACCCCCTCAATAATATTGTTGAGGCGGAATTTACAGTGGTATCAAATCCTGCCACCATTCCTTGTAATAATCCCAACTGGGTCGACCCACTTCACAGCATGCATTTTTCTCAGTCTAGACCCTGATTCTCAGTACCTCTTGGTGCTTATGTATTGTGGTCAGAGATTCAAGCAGATAAGTTGTCCCAGGAGTACTGGCAGTCTCTCAGTGGTTTCAAAAGGGTGGTTTAAATGGAATTTACATCTGTCCAATACAGTAATCCAGTACATGGATGATTTGCTATTCTGTAGCACTTCAGAAGAGCAGTGTCAACGAGATTCAATAACGCTCCTCCCTCTGCTTGCAGAGAAGGGCTACAAAGTGGACAAGGAAAAATTGCAGTACTGCCAGACAGAAGTAGTATATTTGGGGCAAGTGATATCGATTGCAGTAAGGAAGGTAATGCCAGAGACAGACCCTGCAGTTCTGAATACACCTCAGCCAGTTACGGTGAAACAAATACAGCCATTTTGGGGCTCTGTAACTATTGTAGATTGTTGGTCTTTGACTACTCTAGTTACGTGAGGCCCTTACTGCTGAGACTTAAGGAAGCGCTTATCCTGGGGGTGTGCTACCAATTGTGCATCAGCTGCAAATGGGCTCTTGTCATGTTAACCTTCAATAAGGGAACACCTGGTCAGTGACAAAATTCAGCCCAACACCATTGGAACTTGAGGGAAGTAATAGAGAAGATTTGTGAAGTAACCTTCCTCAGGGAAGTAAGGCGTTCTTTTGGTAGGTGGGATTCACTGGCTGTGCCCATTCATTTAAAAATTAATAGATTTCTGTGTTTGGGTAGACAGGGTTAATGTAGAATTTGGGGATTCACCAAAGACTTATCTAAGATAATATAGGTGTCAAGGCGAGAAGGAAGTGAGGCACTTATGAAGAGGCATGAATCAGCACATTGTTTAGGTAGTGCCACAATTATTACCTTGGCAAAGTATGAGGTGCTGGTCATAGTTTAAAAGTAAGCAACTTGTACTGGTAATGCTTGTCACTTACCAAGATCCTCAAGAATTGCTTGTGAAGACCAGATATTGATGTGAAGAGATGAGAGAAGTTGTTGATTCCCTGGATGTACTGATTAATGTTGTTGCTTCCCTGGACGTACAGAGTTGCTTCATCACAGTAACTAGTTCCACAGTTATCTCCACTGGAAATTAAGAAAGTAAGCCAATGCCCCTTTTTGTTGCAGGTACCTTAAATATGGTTTACATTTCCAGAAGGTTCTTGGTCCCCACCATAATCTCTGGTGATACCCAGTGACAGATGGATGAAGAACAATGGATGGAACATCTGAAACATGGTGCCAACAATGACAAGAAAAAATCATCCTGCGTACTGTACTGGCACATGTGGTCGTACAAAGTTACCCTCCCAAAACCAGAAGGTGATGGAAAAGAAGTGTGTACTCAGCTCTTTTTTATAGAAAGATGCTGAGTATTGAGGCAAATTGCCCTAAATGATCATCCATTTCAATTACAATAGTTCCTTACTACCATGAACTTCCTGGTAAAGGTACCTGGAAATGGAACACACCTTTTGCTGCACCCATATGCCAAGGCTCACACCCTCAGAGGCAGTTTCAAAATGGATGGACACAATAATATGATTTAACGATCTATGAAATATTCTCATCTGGGGGAGTTTGTCTGGCCAATCAAGTGGCCGGAAACAAAGATGATATCTGGCAGTGACCGCCTAATCTTTTCTCAGCCACCCAAGTGCCTCTCCAGTTTTCTGCCATTTTTGTTTAACAGGCACCCCCCAAAGCCTCCTCCTGTTCTTCCCCTGCCACGACAGAATCCTAAAATACACACCTAAACCCTACCCACCTCACCCAACTTACTTGCTCACCCTTGGGTCCTCTTATCACTATCCACTCACGCTGCTTGACCATTGGCATAGAACTATACAAGGGGCATATTCCATTTTGTATGTCGCTTGGCGGCAGGCATCTTGATTTGTCTTTTCTTCCATGGGAAATCAGGCACACACAATACACACAGACCCATGTTCTGTAGTAAAAACCTCTTTAAAAGTATTCACACTTGATGGAAAAGTATGGGGAATCACTTGGGCCTCCCTTAGGTTTGGGCCAGCAGGCCGTTACCGGCTCTGTACAACCCTGAATGCGGGATGATTACTATAATATGCAACATATGCAATTGAACGTTTGGACAATCTTTAGGGCAGACGTTATTGTCTTTCATTGATTCAAATAATGCTTCTCTTATAATGACTAGTATGTATGCAGGGCTTTAGCTGTACTGGACCTAATAAAGAGGCCCTTGAATTTAGTGTGATCTTGGACCTGATATGTGACTTCATTTATTATTCACTCCTCCCTCTTGCTCAACAGAGAGTGTCAAGCAATGCGTTTGCCCTAATTTCCGTAAATGTAAGTTAAGGCTATTTCCAAGGGAATTATTATCTGTAAATTGGGTTCTGTGGTAATTTAATGAAGGCGTGTTAATTCTCTAGCTCCTTTCTCACACATATCCTAACGCTTTTTTCACAGACAGGAAATGTAGTTTTCATCATTCTAAAAGTACAAACATGGCCTGGGCAAATGGCTTACAAATAACGACATGCAACTGCAACCACTAAAATAAATAATCATATGTTGGGTTGTTACAGTGGGACTTAATATTGTATGGCTGCCTAATCAATGCATTTGAATTCCAAGCCGTAAAACGATCAACCCGTCTCTGTGGTGAGGGCATGTGAGTGCAGACCGAAAGTAAACATTTATTGTACTCATACAGTGGATATGGTGCCATTTGCGGGGCTGTGGTGTTAAGTTTGGCTCTTAATTTTAAAATGGCAGCCATGGGTTGCTTGGCTGCGAAATTGTTGTTTCACAAACTGTTATGAGTTATACATCTGTATTTTAACAGATGAGTGTTTGGCACTTACAATCTCCCGTTTGGTATTCTGGACTTAATCTATGCAATTGGACATTAAATACCATGCCATTAGTGAATCGATACATGGCAACAAGCATCGTTCAATATATTGGGCACTCTGTGCAATGCAATTCATCATAATGCATGTTGTGCATTCTTTTTAATTTTTTTAAAATGTATTTTGTTCTTGGTTTAAAACGAAACCTTTTACAATTAAAACAGTTAACACCGTATATAACAATGAAAAACAAAGATTAACTCCTAGAGTGAAAAAAAGACATGCATTTCCGAAAAGAGGACACGCGTGGGAATCCACAGAAGTGTGACTTTCGCAAATCATCCCAGAATTTATTACCCACAACCCCCGGCAAAGTCCGAAATGTGGCAAAAGAAATCACAATTTTCGCACATTTCACTCTGCCCCACCACCGAAACACACTGCCAACACCACATGTCCTAACTTCCCGCGTTCCCACAGGTATCCAGAGAAAAAAACGGTACCTCACATGTGTCGGTGCATCTACCTGGGCACAAAGGAAAAAGGCTAACCCACTGGTAACACCAAGCCTTTCGCCAGAGCAGATTTTGCTCATGTGGACGACCCACAGATTTGGGCCTAGGATGTCAAAGCCACCAAGGAAAACAGGGAACCCCATGCACTTCCGAAAAGAAGAAAACCGTGGGCACCCCCCATTCCACTAAAAAACATCCATGGTGGTTTAGTGTCCCCCCACACCCACCCAAAATAAGTTATAATTTGTTTTATTTTTATTTTTGTTTTAGTGTGCCCATCTGCCCCCAGGATGGGCAGAGCATGCTGCCCCATGCATTGGGGCCCATTCCAATGTTTTCTGGTGGCCCTCTAGGGGAAGATTGTGCTAGCAATCTGCCCCAGGGAGGGCTACATGAGATGCCCCACATACATTTGGGATGGGGGGAGAAGGCCACCCCCTTTCCACCAAAAACATCCATGGTGGTTTAGTGCCGCCCCACACCCACCCAAAACAAGTTATAACATTTTTTTGCCCCTTTTCTAGGAGCAGATGGGTACATTAGTGTGACCATCTGCCCCCAGGGTTGGCACAACGCACTGCCCCATTCATTGGGGGGCCATTCCAATGTATTCTGATGGCCTTCTGCCCCCCACCCCAAATGGATGGAATCTCATGCACTCCTTCCTAGGGTCATATTGCACTAGCAATCTTCCCCCAGGGAGGGCTACATGAGATGCCCTGCATACATTTGGGGTGGGGGGAGAGGGCCACCCCCCTTTCCACTAAAAACACCCATGGTGGTTTAGTGGCCCCCACACACCCAAAACAAGTTATAATTTTTTGTTTTTTGATGTTTTTGTTTTGCCCCTTTCCTACGGTCAGATGGGCAAAACGTACTGCCCCATGCATTGGAGGGCCATTCCAATGTTTTCTGGTGGCCCTCTCCCCCCACCCCAAATGGATGGGTGGGCATCTCATGTACTCCTTCCTAGGGGCAGATTCTCCCCCCAGGGAGGGCTAGATGAGACGCCCCCCATCCATTTGGGGTGGGGGGGAAGGGTCACCCCCTTTCCACTAAAAACTTCCATGGTGGTTTAGTGTCCCCACACCCACCCAAAACAAATTATATTTTTTTTTACCCTTTCCTAGGGGCAGATGGGCACCTTACCAGTCGATCCAAGAGGCCAACAAGGCAGTGTATACAATAAAAGCAAAGCCAGATATGTCACCTCACCGGTTCCTTCAAGAGTTAAAAAGGGCCATTTCCCGTTTTGATGTGTCTTTTAATCCTAATTCTGCCGAATTTAAAACTGCATACTTTTATGGTCTTCAAAAGGACATTAAATCACAGTTAATTTGTGAGTTTGACGGAGAAAAATCACTAGAGTGGATTGTAGAGCAGGGGACTAAATTGTATGAGGTGATCTATTGTCATAGGGAGACAAAATCAAAATCTAAAGAATCAACACCAGCAATAATGGAGGTAAAATCTGCAGCAATTGCACTTGAATCAGCCCAAACTCAGGCAAGGAACAATATGACACCTAACGACAGGGGCGCGCCACCACAAAGGACGCCACCCCAAACTCCTATGTTCCAATGAAATGACCCGAGCAATAGAGAGACTTACATTAGTCCTAGATATTTGGGTGATAACCATAGGGTAGGATTCCGGCCCAATATGTCAGGAATGAATAACAATCAAAATCAAAATCAAAGGAACAATGGCCCATACCAGACACTGGGGGCGCAGAGCAGGTTTGACCCCAATACAATGATATATGGCCACCAAGACAAGCCATGGTATGTGGATAGATTCATTGAAAATGGAAATCAGCATAGGGGACAGTTCCCACCAAATGCAAAACAAAATATGAACAATGTCCCGCGCCATTATAACCAGTCACCACCACCAGTCAACCACAGTCAAAGGATGGTCACACTGCGCTCTCCACCCTTTATGGCCCATGAGTTCAGAAACAGCCCAAATAGAAATCAATCTCCAGAGAGGTACCAAAATAGGCCCAATCAGGGTGATTTTAACCAATATCGACTCAAGCCACAGAGAGAGGAATTCAAAGACATGGACAGATTTCGATGTCTTGATGCCCAAGTTAAAATGTTGTCTGAGCAAATAGGAAAACTCTGTGCAGTCCAAAAACAGCAGCCAAGTAAAGGTGCGGAATGTCATAGGAGTGACAAGCCCATGAACTGGTTTTGTGTAATGGTCCTAAATTACTTGCTGATTCAAAAATCAAAATACTAACAAATGAAAGTGAGACAAACGACACACATACACACACACACACACACACACGCACACACACACACACCCCCACACACACACACACAAAGGAACTGTGGTTTAATTGAGAGCTGAACCAGACTATTGAAGTGTGTGCAGATGAAGAACAAAAAGAGGGAAATGAACAAGAGAAACCTAAAGAACAGAGAGACCGATGTAAAAAGAACATTTTATGTGAAGATAAAACATCTGATGAAGAGTTAGGATTGGCTGTTAAAATATCCTCCCTTGATAGTCAGAATACTGATGAAGTCCAGGCAGGAAAAATGGTTGCTCAAAAGGAGGGTGCAGGCCAGTCACCTGGGGAGTATTTTGAGCCACACATATTTCAAGAGCCAGAAAATGACAGGCTACCACGTGATCTTTGTGAAAATGTCCAGTCAAAAAACTGCAGTGTAAACACAGATAGTTCCAGATCAGAGGGGCGGACAGTGGCTACACTGCAAATGGGTTCTGAGCATGGAAAAATAGACAAAGAGTCCCGAAATTAAATGGATAAAAAGGAGGGAAAATATTATTTCACATGCACATGTGTTTAGCAAGAAGTGAAAAGGGACTAAGAAAGGTGAGTCCTGAAATCAGCAAGATTGCGTTTTTATTTAAAGGAAAATAAGTACAAGCAGAATGTTACACAGGAAAATACATTACAGCAGTTTAGAAAATACTCCTGGAAAATGGACAACCATGGATCCCTTTCTGGGTGAATGTGCATTTCTTAAGTGATAGAAGACACTTTAGCACTTGAGCAGGAAAGATATTTCATTAATGAGAAAATACTTCAGCAAATAATTGACAGGGAGGGGATCCCAAAGTTCAGATTAAAGAACCAACACATTTTTGAGTTGGATAATCCAGAGTCAGGAAATTGAGTCATAGGAAGATGCATGCTAATAATCACAATTGGTCCTAAGACTATTAATCACAATGTGTGGATAGTGACTGGGGCACAAAATAAATGTTATCTGGGAAATTACATTATGCACAGAATGTGTAAGGTGTTAGACTTCCTTAATCACAAAGTGTGGTCCAGTTTAGTGGGACCTGCACCTGAATTTGAAGACAAGAGACAAGCTTATCATTGTGCACAGATGGTACCATATGCAAATGAACTTCACTTGAGAAATGGCATTACCATCTCGCATTTACCAGACAAGTTACAATAGCGTTAACACACAGAAAGGGACAACAGATGAAAGATTATGATGCATCTGTGTGCCTAGATGAATCCATGAGGCAGCAAGGGCTAGAATGTGAATATACACACGTTAGAGATTAGGGATGGACCTATTAAAATCCTGGTGGACAACAAGGGGTGCCAGGATATTCATTTAGAGGAGAATTCAGCGTTAGGAATGCCAATAAAAAAATCTTACCATACTGCAGATTTCAATAATGCAGTGATTTGGAATATCCCTGAAAGATGTATGAATGCACAAGGTGAGTTGCCAGAGTATTTGGATTCTCAACCTAAAGGGATATTTAAAATTCAGTCTGTGTATCCTTATAAAACAATTGGGACAGTTTGCTGTCATCAAAATAATAGCATCCTATTTGATGTAAAGGAAAATAAAACAGAGAAACAGCATATTGAAACGGAAGTCAAGATTCCAAAATATTTAAATGTGTCAATTCTCGAAAGAGTTATGGCCACACGGTTAGAGGAGAGCACAGAGGTTCCTCCGTTAGAGGATTTCCCAGAATTTTCAAATATGGTAAACAAGCCGGTTCAGACTGCAGATGCATGCACAAATGAAGAAGAAAAGGATCAGTTAAGAAAAATATTTATGCAGTTCAAAGAGGTTTTTTGCAAAAGACACGTATGATTTTGGCCTAACCGATCTGCATGTTGCCACATTACCAGAGGGATATGGTAGGGAACCAGTATTTGTGCATCGATATTGGTTGCCCCTGGCATGTTTGGAATCACTAGCTGAGATAATTAAGAATTTAGAATCCAGAGGAATCATTAGGCCCATTCATAGCACATCAAATACTCCCATTTTGGGTGTGTTAAAACCTAATTGCCAATGGCATTTGTGTGCGGACCTACGAGAGCTAAACAAGAGAGCACCGGTTTCCAGGTGGCCAGTCACATTTATTGTTCAGGGTATGTCCACGGGTCAAAGGTGTTAACCACATTAGATCTCACAGTTGGATACTGGTGTGTGCCACTGGCTGAAGATATCCAAAACTTATTTGCATTTCTGTTTGACAAATCCCAATATGCATGGTCCCGGACATCCTTTTGGATATGTCAATAGTGGGAGTAAATTCAGATTATTTTTGAGGAAGGCACTCCCAGATGCAGCAGGGGAACAACATTTTATGCAGATGATGTGCTAATTAAAAATGAGAATCTGAAAAGTCTTTTCAATGGGATTAGACATGTGTTTGGCCTCTATAGAAGGCAGGAGCCAAGGTGTCTTTAAAGAAAGCACAATGGTGTAAAAAGAAAGTGAACTTCTTAGGTCATGAGGTAACTGAGAATGGTTTGAATCCACAAAGGAAAAAGGTGGAGGCAATACAGAAATTGAAGGATCCTACTCATTTGAAAGGATTGAAGAGTTTATTAGGGATGGCTATAACAGGAAATGTATTGAAAACTATGCAGAGATTACACAATCTTTAACCAGATTATTAAAGTAGGTTGTTCCCTGGAAGTGGGAAAAAAAGCAGTGTGAAGCTGTGGCTTGGCTGAAAGAATGTCTCATGAAGGCATCATGTTTGGCGTATCCCATAAAGAACCGGGATTTCTTTGTAGAAATAGGGTTCACTGACCAGTGTATGTCAGCAGTGTTATCTCAAAGGCATGATGTGAATAACAAAACTATTGCATATGCTAGCAAGGCGTTATCTCAGGTTGAAACTAAGTTCAGTGAATGTGAAAAAGCACTCCTAGCCACTGTTTGGGCATTGCAACATTTTCATCCCATCATTCAAGGGGAAAGAGTAATTATTGAAACAAATCACCAACCCCTACAGTTTCTGCAAAGTAAAAGAATTAGGTCAGGGAACTTGACACAGTCCAGAATTACTTCCTGGACGCTGGCATTGCAGGGGTTTCCTGTGGAAATAAGATATGGACAAAATGAAAAGAGTCCAATTGCTCAAAGGCTTGCGGGTCTGCATGATTGTGCAGCTGAATGTGCACTGAATGGAGCAGAAGTAGAATCCAATTTGAATGAATTCGAACAGTCCAGCACAAAGCATTCAATGAGGATTTATGTAGGGATTTACCAACAGTGTATGTAGATGGGTGTGCATACCATGTGAAATAAACACAGAAAAAGAAATAGTGGCAGGAATAGGAAATATCTGGTTTAAATGTGACAACATTCCAAGAGTGAGCATGAGGATTGGATCTAAAAGTAGCCAGGTGGCAGAATTGGCCGCCATCTACAAAGCAATCGCTGCCACAGTTGAAAATGAACTCAAAGAGATAATCTTAGTGACTGATTCTGATTATGAGCAAACAGTTTTGTGGAATATTTACCTGGTTGGAAGGCAAAAGTTATGCTCACATATAACAAAAAACCTCTTAAACATGGGAAGATGATTCAAGCAATCGATAAACTTGTGTCAGAAAATGATTTAATATTCATTGGAGAATAATACAAGGCCATTTAAAGACACCAGTTGAGGGCAAGGAGGTGAATGACAAAGCAGATCAATTTGGAGCTGTAATGGGAGAGTTATTTCCCATTGAACACTTACGCAGTGAAATACTGGTAGATGCGATAACACGCTCCAAATCTCCAAAAGAGGTTGAACAGCCTGTAGTGCAATACAGTTGGGATGCTCCAGATCAGGGCCTGATCAAAGCTCAAGAAGAAAACCCAATTTTAGGCAGATTTTATAATCATTTGGTAAATGCAGCATACAAAGATTTATTCAATGTAACACATCATAAAAAAGTGACCATGAGGTCAAGTGCAAAAACATATAGGAAACACATATACAGCATACAACCTAATATGGTTGTTTCGTGATACTTTCTTGTTTGGCTGCTCTAAATCACTAGCCATAAACAGAAAATAAAGGTGATGTTTATGGTTTCTGTCTATGTTTATCGCTAATGATTTAGAGCATGGTCAGTTTTTTTATGATGTGTTGCATTGAATAAACTTTTGTATATAATTTCATACACCCGACCACTCCATCTTTAATATATGTTTGATAAAATGGTATAATCACTTCTTGTGAACTTTTGTCTCCAAAAAATTGTGCAATATCTATGGGTAGCTATTTGGGGCCTTTTTTGTCTTTGATGCTTATAACGTCCTCTCCCAATTTAGCCCCCAACACAAAAAAGAGGACCCCACCCATGTGCCCTTTGAGTATATACTGTAAAAAGATCAGCCAGAGGTAATAAATATTTATTAATAGTGGTTTGTCTAATGTCCAATGGGTGGAATGCATACCGCACCGGATTGCAGTGCACAAACAGCAGCCACATTACTGGTGAATCATTACCCCAAAGGATAGAGTCAGACCGAGGTAGTCATTTCACGAGTGCATTAATGACCAAAATCTGGCAAATATGGGTGAGAAGAGGAAACTACACATCTCATATCGGCTGTCATCTTCAGGTGGTGTGGAAAGGAACAACAGGTCCATTGTTGACATATTAAAGAAATGAGTAGCTGAGGCAGGTTCTTGTTGGGACCTTCAGCTGCCCTTAGTATTGATGGCCATCAGATCGACTCCAGCTAAGTCTACAATTCTCAGCCCTCATAAAATAGTGACAGAAAGACAGATGGTGTTGCCACAGCATATATTGTACAGGACCCGGGAGCAAATACTTGTAAATGCCTCCACAATTCACAAATATGTGGAAGAGTTGAGGAAGCACTTACAACATGCACAAATGTGCAGCAGAATTTGGAGAGAGTTGCTGATAGTGCAAAAACATATTATGATAAGAAGTCCTCTAAGGGAATACAAGGTGGGAGATCAAGTGTACACATTTAACATTGGGAAGAGCAAACACAAGAACTCTAAGTTTCTTGAAGCATGACAAGGGCCCTTTAGAATAATAGACAAGGGCTCCCTGTGGGATACAGGATAGTTAAGAAGGAGGGTGAAATGACAGCGGAACAGTTTGTCCATGTAAATCAAATCAAGCCTTTCCACCCGAAACATGAGGTAAGAAGGCTTGAGCAAGTTGAGGCTAGTTGAAAGAAAATAATGAGTAGAGAGTGAAAATTGACCTAATCGGAGTATAATGTATGTTTCTGAAAGTGTCTTGGTTGCATGATGTGATATGAATGTTTTGATTTGGTCAATGATAAACTTATTTCAGGTTTTCCAGTGTAGGAGACTAATATCCATGGAGTCACCATAATAATAATGACAATCCAATTTTATTTTCAGATATTCCAGCAGAAGAGGGATATCGAAAAATAAAAGTGTTGTGCTAGGTACTTAATTTGTTTTTTTCTTTTACTTTAGAAAACGTATTCCTTGCCCTGGATCCTTGGAGTGCTAGACCCTTGGAGGATGCAACAGGATTGGAGGCCCTGAGAAAGCCCCCAGACAGAGAAAAGGGGGTGATGATAAGGAGGCCGAGATGTCATAAAGATGACGCCTTTGGAGGAGATCCCATTGAGTGTCAGATTAGAGGAGTTCCGCTGATGACAGCGTTATGTGCATTTGTAGTGCGAAGGTTAATGGACAGGACATTCCGGAAGCGCGGTCTAGTATATTCTGATTACCAGGATCTAAAGATGTGATTGTATGTTGTCTGGAAATGATAATGAGATATTATACATTAAAAAAAGAAATTAAAAAAGTATAATAATAAACATGTATATATATATATATCATTGGATCACCGATAAATATATATATATTAAAATATGGTGATCATATACAAAATAAATAAAGATCTCTTAAAAAAAGAGGTGGTCTTAAAAGCGATAAATCATTAAAAAAAAGAAAATAAAACAAATCAAAAAATAATGGAGATCTGAACACAGATAAAGATTATGAGATTTGATTAAAAAATATATATATATTTCCTGAAAAAGATATGCTATTTATTAATGTGTTGAAATATTATTAATGTATCTGTGGCTGGAAATGTTGTTTGTTGCATGAAGCTGGAGTATGTACATAATTAATGATGCCTGGGGTTCAATGTGTATGGTGTTTATTTCAAATATGGTCATTTCAATTGGGAGTACACACATTTTAATTTTGTTTGCTTTTTTAAATCATTTTTTAAATCATTTTGAAAGATTGTTTTAGTTTCTCCTGCAGTTTCTCCTGCAGTGTTATCCCAGGGAATCACAGCAGTAGAAAAAGGAGGGATATGTAGGAATACTGTATATGGAGGCAGTAAGTGAGCCATATTACATTCAGAGGAGGCAGTAAAAAATGGCAAACGGATTCATATGGAGAATACGGACATCAAATGGTTAGTGCACATTACAAATGGAAATGTACATTCTTGCAGTAAGCACGTGTTTAAAATGCTAGGAGTTCAGGGTAAACAGGTCAGCTATCCGGTTTGCACTGTATACGTACTAATATAAACTAATCCATGAACACCCTTTCCCATTAAATTGGTTACCTGTCCTTAACAAAGCCGTGCAAAGCAGGCCCAGTTGACAGGTCAAACTTGAAGTGCTTTTTCTGTAATGGATATAAAACGTGCAGGCACAGTTACTGGCTGTGATTTCATTACACAAACTGCAAGGAAAAATGCACTGTTGAGAAGGCACTATTGTATGCTGCAGGAAGCAATTGTTGCACATATCTTTGGAAAGTTATTCTCCAAGGGGAGAAATTCGGACGAGCTCGGGTGATGTGTGCATGTCAGAAAAAGAGGCAGGTTTTATTGAGTGACAGGGATAGACTTTAAAAGGAAGAGATCCAGGGGGTGTGGGTCAGACTGACAGAGGCTTCCAGGCAGACGAACAAGAGCTGAGCAGAAGGCAGGCGATAGACGGGTGAGTGGTTATCCTGGCATAGAGTTCGCATTATCCCTGTGGGCTGGAGGTCACAACTGCATTTGCTGCCAATCTTACACAGAGAGGGGTGTTCCAGAGATAACAGAGAGAGAATCTTTCATGTGCGAGGTGAGCATGCCAGTAAAAGGTGATGGAATGACTGAATTAATGGATTTTTCCTTAGTCAGCCAGAAGTTTTCAATGTGTAATTGTTCAATGTCACACGCAAATGTATTTCTTAAAGGTATAAGAGTTTGTTATTAAGCATGGCTTTTTCCAAGTCCCACGATCCAATGTCGGGGAAACTGCTTACAGTGCATTATTATTGAATGGTGTTTATTTTTTAAACTGTTTTTTTCTTAACTGCTCTTGCACATTCGCGCTACCAAATATTGTTATGAAATGATTGCTGTGTACAAGTGGTAAGTTATCTGCCAAGTTAAACACGCATCACAAAAAATCATTAATTGTCTGAAACATTTTTCATGACATTTGCGGAACTGTATTTAATATGCTTACAAAGGCAAGAGGGTGAGGGTAAAGGCTTTCATGGAAATGATGCACTGTGGGCTGTAGTTAGACAGAGCATACGTGTGCAGTATGTATGTTGTGCATGTTGACAGCTGAACAGATCTGCCATCAAGGCAGTAGTCCAGCCTTGTAGACAAGTTGCTCGGATGACAGTTAGCACTGTCAAGTTTCCAAGTATACTAAGCCTGATAATATGTGTTTAGAGTTGACCCTAAATAGAATACAGGTATTAGAGGAGAGTTTTGTCACTCCATAGAGGGCATTACCATAATAATGCCATACCACTTTATCACCATAACAGAATACCACAAGATTAGGTATAGCCCTCTGAGAAAATCTCTAATACCTCCGAGCAATGTTTTCCATGTCACTAATGTAGGCGTAAAATCGGCAGGTGCCAGGACAGTGCCCTTTCTAAGGCCCATAAAGATCTATACTGGACCTGATACACAACCCTCACTCATCAACCTGATCTTGATTATCATGTTCTTATGTACATTCACCATTAGTTGAACCAGCGTAAGAAGAACTGATCATTTGAACAGTTTGTTCCACAAAAGGGTTATGTTTCCTCCATCAAATGCACTGCTCATATCGAGCGAGCCCATATAGATAAGTAGAAATGATAGATGAAAACAAAGACCCCAAAGGGCCAACCCAAGGCTGGGCATTACTTTTCAGTAGTACCAGTGCTAGGCCATCCAGCCCTGGCACCCTGGATGCCTTAGTCCTTGAAATTGCTCAAAGTAAGGCTTCTTCTCCCCAGGGATAAGTCGATGGCACAATAGGACCTGTCAGCTAACTCCTCTCTGACCACACTTACGGGTTCAGCAAACATGTTTGAATGGTAGACCAGCCTAGTTCTTTCTGCTATAGTGCAGATCTTGTTTGATTTGGCTGGACCTAACTTGCTCCTGTTCATGGCCCAAAATCCAGCAGTATTCATGTGCTTTAGCTTCTCCAAGATGGTTTGACTGTTCTCAATGTAGAGTTGCATTTTTAGATTCTTCACAGCGATTTTGTGACTCTGAACAATAAGTCTCTTTCTTGAAATATAGATCTCCATAGTCAAGCAAGCCTTCTGAAGTTCCCTATGTTGTGCATCTTTCTAAATGTATACATATTTGGGATATAGGCCAGTCCAAAATGGTGGCACCAGCAGTTGTGCTTAAAACACACATTTCTTAACAAGCTCAAATTATATTTTAAATTGCTGTAGATTTTAGAAATAGCCTGGGACATTTTGAGAAGAAAAACACTACTTATCATTATCTGACAACTAAATTATTTCCTTTTTCATGCACTTGTAGCCAGGGTAATTGATGCATAAGTATTATGGAGGACAATGAATGATTGCAGCAAATTAGGTAGCACAGCAGTGATAGCTGTGGGCATGCTAGTAAGACTGCTGTTAATGAATGGGGCTCCACATCATTGTACTGGTAGCTCAGCTGAGTTGCTGTATTGGTTGAATTGTGGGCTGCTGGATGCCAAGTCAAATAAAGCAAACTCTTCCTGCTCTAATCACTCACTCACACAGTATAGGCTCTCTCTTATGAGGATTGGAAGCTGCATTCTGAATACTCTTTGTTATCTCGCCACTGTTATGTGCAGAATGCTGGCTGGAACCTAAAATCCTACACAGTTGTGAAGGGCTGCATCGAGCTCACCATAGCATGTTCCATTATCAAACAGGTACTCACGGGCTATAGGCAAACCACGCACTCAACCACTAGAGTCGAAAAGTTGGTACTTATGAGAGGCAGACAAGCTTAAGTTTGAAAAAACAACCACGGATGAAAAAGGTTAAGTTAAAAATCGTGGACATAGAATAAGTGTCAAGAGGGTTAGGCCATATTATGATCTCACGAAGAGGGTAAAACCATCACATATAACTACTGTCAAAAGGGTTACTGTAAGGGAGCCTTGCCACCTGCAAAACACTGCTTTCCCAGTTCTGGACTCCCTAGCTAATCATTGCAAATATAAACAATAGTATATTAAACCAAATGTGCCATTATCCAATGTCCTTATCTCACTTGTTTGTTTGTTTGTTTATTTATTTATAGCGCGAACCAGACCCGAGGGTAACCGGGCGCGTTGTTCAAGAATACTTTAAGCTTTACAGGTTACACATGTTTACAGATTGCAGTTACTTGCATAGAACAGTTACATAGTACAAGACAGTAAGGTAAATATACATTGTACAGGATATATACAGTTATATGGAGAGTAAGGAATATATACAGTTATATACAGGGTGTATGCGGAGTTTGTCTTGTTAGTCAGAGGTTATGTAGGCATAAGGCCGGTTTATAGATCATTTTCTTTAATCCATTTGATGCAGTTAGATCTGAAGTGTGAGTAGGATTGGGAAGATCTTAGGCAGGGCGGGAGGGAGTTCCACAGCTGGGCAGCTTTGACCGGGAAGATGTTTCCTCCATCAGTACTTAGTTTAAATGGGGGTACCACTAACTGGTTGGAATATGCTTCTCTAGTGGGTCTAGAGGAGGTTGTTCTATTGCATCTTTCAGTTAGGTATTTGGGCGCTAGATCGTTAATACTTTTGAATGTTAACGAGGCTGTTTTGAGTTTAATTTTGTCCACAGTGGAAAGCCAGTTGGATTGTCTTCTAGCCTCTGAAATATGCTCTCTTCTTGGAATTCCTAGGGCAGCTCTAAAAGCATTTTTCTGTAGTGTTTGAATCTTTTGCAACGTGTGTTTATTAGACCCTATATAGAGTGCGTAGCAGTAGTCCAGTTTCGATAGCACTAAGGCTCGAGCAAGGGTGAGGCAATTGGTGGTAGACAGGTAAGGTTTTGCGGCTCTAATCAACTTGCAGGTGTATGCAGTGCTGGATGCCATTGCGCTCACCTGTTTTGTTAGGGAGAGGCAGGAGTTGTGGTAAAAACCTAATGTTTTTACCTCTTTTGCTATCTTAATGGTGTTACCATCTATGACGAAAGAGGAGTATTCGTCTTTTAGTCTTTTGATGTTTTGTGTGTTCCCCAATATGATGAGTTCCGTTTTGTTATCATTCAGGCATAGTCCATGACTGGCCATCCATGCCTGAATGATGAGGTAGATCTTGTTCACCAAGGCCAAATCTTGTTCATAATCCCCCGAAAGTGGGATGAGAATCTGAGTGTTATCTGCATAGTTAGTGTAGGTGACACCCAGACTGTCCAGATCATCGAACAAGGGCTTCGTGACAATGTTGTACATGGTGGGGGAGACACAGGAGCCCTGTGGGACTCCACATGTGATGGATACAGGGTCAGCTGCAGCAGAGGTAGAGAAGACCCTCATGGTTCTACCAGTTAGGAATGATTTGATCCATGCAATGGCATGTGTGGAGAAGTGGGCAGCTGTTTCTAGGTGGGTGCAAAGCACATCATGATCCACCAAGTCAAATGCTGCAGAGAGATCCAGTAGGAGGAGTAAGGCCATCTTTCCGGAGTCCATCAGCTCGTCGACATGGGTTTTGAGATCGATGAGCGCAGTTTCAGTTCTGTGCTGGGGTCTGAAACCTGATTGTCTTGTGTCTAGAAGATGGTGCAACTCCAGGTGTTTTTGAATCTGTAAGTAGGCTACTCTGTCTAGGATTTTTAACAGGAAAGGTACCGTTGTGATAGGCCTATAGTTGGTCGGGATGGATGGGTCCATTGTTTGCTTTTTAAGGAGGGGGAGGACCCAAGATTGTTTGAGATTATCTGGTATTGTGCCGGATGCAAAGGAGGCATTGATGAGCTTGGAAATGAAAGGGGATAGGTCTCTGGCCGTGTCTTTTATTAGTTGGGCTGGGCATAGATCACCTCGGCAGTTAGATGGTTTGAGTGAGAGTATTATTTTTTCGATTTGAAGTATAGGTACTTTAGTAAAGTTACATTTTTGTTCTGGTTTGGTGGTGGTTGGTAGTTTGCCTCTTTGGTTGGTTGAAGGGGGAATATTCTGTTTTTCTTCTCAATTTTTATTTGTAGTGTGGCTATTTTGTCGTTGGATGTTCGAGCACCACATTTTATTTTTGTCACAGTTATCCTGAACAGGAATGGGGTTTTCCAGTTCCTTTAGTATAAGGAATAGTTCTTTGGTTCCATATTTAGCCTGCAGTATTCTATTGTTAAAGTTCTCTTTGTTTGTTTTCTTTATTTCATTTTTGTAGGTCTTGGAGGCATTGATGAGTGCAGTTTTATTTGTCTCTGTTGGGGTTAGTCGCCAGGCAGATTCGCATTTGCGTTTTTCTATCCTTAGGGATCTAAGGTGTGGAGTAAACCAGGTGTTTAGATGGGCTCTGGGCTTACTTTTTCTCAATTTCAAAGGGGCAATAGTATCTAGAGCTATGGCCATGGTAGAGTTAAATTCCTTTACTAGTGTTGAGGTGTCCAGTGAATCAGGTAGGGAGTTTAAGGTAGGGAGGATAAGTGATAGCAGTTTTTCGGTAGTTATATGTTTTTTATTTCTGGTTGGCAAGGGGGGAGCCAATGCAGTTTCAATGGGTTGGGCCATGTTAACATTTAAGAGGAAAATTATCAGTGCATGATCTGTCCAGATTTGTGGAGTGATATTGACGATCGTTACATTGCAATAATAGTCAGCAACCCGGTCAAGTATTCAGCCTTTTTCATGGGTGGGTTGTGCGATTTTTTGGGAGAAACCTAGTTCTGAAATGGCATTAGCGATATTAGTTGCTTGCAGGTCTTTAAGATCATTGTAGCCTAAATTTAAGTCTCCCAGAAGGATGGCTTGTGATGAGTTTTTTAGGTTGTTTGAAAGGATCGTGGAGATGTCCTCCTCAAACGTACCAATAGGGCCTGGTGGTCTGTAGATAAGGTGTATATTGATGGTTTGAGAGGGTGATGTTAGGAGTTTAGCGGTTAATGATTCGCAGGATTTTGTAGTTGAACTTGCTTCAATTTTTAGGGTGAGATTATTTTTAGCAATAATAGCTAATCCACCTCCTCGAGAATTGACTCTATCTTCTCTGAGTATGGTGTAATTGGGGGGCAAGGCAAGCATCAGGGCAGGTCCTGCAGCTTGGTGCAGCCAAGTTTCTGTTATGGCGAGGAGGTCATAATCTCCTGTTTGAATGAGATCCGCAATTTCAGTAGCATGTGCTATTCGTGACTTAGCATTAATAAGGGCACACTTCAATGGGGTGTTTAGTTTTGATATAGCCTGGGTGGCATTACTTTTCTTTTTTGATAGACTGTTATTAGCTTTGTAGTGGTTGTTTGTGAGGTTATTACGATGGAAGTCATTTTTTGTGGGGGGGGGGTGTTTCCTTTGTTGGCGCTGGGTTGGAAATCTCTCCTATTACCAAAAGTGGTAAACTTGATACAATTCAAATGAATTTTCCTACAAAATGATAGGATTCTCAATTTTTTATTATTGAAGTCACTTTCCAAACAAAAACTTGGCCAAAACATAAATGACTAATTATAACTTGAAATTGCCCCTTTCCAAGCAAACAATTAGCCAAAACATAAATTGCCAATTATAACGTGAATTTGCCTACAAATAGTGTGTTCATGTAAAGTGGCAGCAAATGGTCCAGGAATTATGTTGTTTCCACCAGGCTCCAGAGAAACCATGGACTAGAGGTTCTGTAGGCCATTGATGTAAGACCGGCAGGACAAGATAATAATGCAAATGTTTTCTGATCCTTCAGCTGACTGCTCCACCAGGCTGTATGCGTCACAGTGGGCAGGATTATAGATAGATTGTGCCAGAGGAAGATTGAAATCACCCAAGCAGAAGAAGCGTTCCTACCTCAAACAAGAAGGAAGACTTTGTTTATTATATTGAATTATCTCCCGTCATCACAATTCTCTCCTTTTGCACCCTATATTGTCTATGTGTGGATGTGTTATGTGTAAAAAGCAGACTGGAGCCTAACACCCAACAAGTCAGTAAGAATGGTATTGTTTGAAGAAGGACAGTTAGTATCCTGCAGCTCTCCAAATCAAGCCATCACAAAGATGTGGTATCTACCATTAAACCTACAACCTTAACATGACACCAGGAAGCAAAACGGGTGATCAGCAATGTGCTTGAGATGCTAACGAATTTGAAGAAAGGATTCACACATGTAGCATAATAAAATGTATTTGTGTATTGAACTGCAGCCCTGGCATCAGGACATACAAGAAGGGCTAAGGAACACGTGTGGGACAGAGACCCTACTTCAAAAGTTGAACATGATTGCAGTGGATGCCTATTGACATAGTTTGCCTCATTATTATGTTGTTCAATTTAGTTATTATAAAGCTTGTATTGGCTCTAATTTATGCTCCTCAAGACGAGACAAGTATACTCGGATCTCATGAAGCCAACACTGGACCCTGACAACCTCAGCAACTACCCTACCACTGAGTCACCCATCTTTCCTTCCTGGGTAAGATACTCGAGAAAGCAGTAGTCATGCAACTTCTCCAACACACAAAGCCAATACCCTCCTTCAATTCTTCCAATCTCACTTCACACCCAGATGCAGCACAGAAATGGATACAATCAAGGTAATTGACAATGACCTTAACATCCATGATTATGGCCATCCTTGCCTACTCATTCTCCTTGACCTCTCAGCAGCATTCAAAGTAGTTGACTACCAGACACTCAGTGACATTTGACATTGCTGCATGGGGATCAGCGAGATTGTCTTCAGCTGGTTGAAATCCTACTTTGCTAACTGCCACCACCCTGTCTAAATGGATTCCTCCAGATCACCAACTCTATGCAATACCGTTATTGTCCCACAAGGAATGAATCCTTTCCCCAGCGATCCTCATCCCTTAAACGAGATTACTCCGAACTTTCCTGACTCCACTCAGCATCCACATCCACCAATACACATATGATACACAGCTCTACATGAAGATAACCTCCATCAAAGACATATCTAGAGGCTCAAAGCCTGCTTCACATTGATCAAGTTATTGATGTTCTTACTACTGACCAACAACACTGATCACTCTGACATCCCGATTTGGCTCTCTGTTTTGTACCGTGAGGGCTTCACACTCGAAATGGCCACCTGATCCAAATCTCTTCAGTTCAACATTGATAGACAACTCTGTATCAAACAGCACACAACAAGGAAGACACAAACGGCTAGTACCATCTTTCTCTTCAGTGGAAATAATGAAGACCTTCATCCCAGAAAAGAATTTAAGATCTGCTGTCCAAGCCTTGGTCCTCTCCCACTTGCCTGGTGGCAATGCCCTTTTTGATGGCATTCTGGTGACCCTCCAGGCACCACTTAGATGTGTCTTTCATTTTGCAACACAACTCATCAAAGGACTCTGCCAATTTGACATCACTGCAACCTTGATCGAACTGCGCTGGCTACAACTGCAAGCTTGTATCATCTTTAAATCCTGCTGCATCGAGTGCCCAAGCTAACTCACTGAGGAACTCTGCATTTCCGGAGGCCTACAATCCACCAGGCCTTCTTGGATCATACCCCCAGACCCTGGAACCTCTTCCCCGTCAACACCAAACTCACCCCCTCACTTCTTCATTTCATGAAGGAGCTCAATACTCATCACACCCTCCTCTCTCCACCTAACCTAAGAATGGATGATCTTCTCCTCCCTGTTTCCTCCCTTGGTTGCTTGTAGATCCTTTGTCTGCCCTCCTGATCTTTCACTGTTAGCTCTACCCTCCCTTGTATCTCTGCTTCACTAACCATGTCCTTCTTCCTTATTTGTAAAGTGCTCTGTTGCTTCCCGAAGAAAGGTTCATTTACAAAAAATACCCTAATCATACTAACAATAATAAAGTGGGCTGCAATGCCAACGATAAGGTTTCAACCCGAATTCCAGAGAAAATATGGACAGGGGGATCGAAAAGAAAAATATAGAGGATACTGAAAAGAGATTCAATATATTTGCATTAAAACATAGAATTTCCTTTCTGTTTCATTTTACTGATCTGCCTGTTTTGCTTTCTCTGTACGACTGAGAGCCTGACCCATAAGCAGAGTAGATTTGGCATCTGGATAAAAGCATTATGATGCATTTGGATGTGCAGTCCAAACATGCTGAATGCTACATTCTCTCATGCTACCACCATAGGCAACACTCAGTATGATGAATGAATCACAAAAAAGTGACCACATTCTACAATTAGGCTGTAAAATACCAGCTGTGTGTACACAGTACAGGTTTTAAACCTGAATGTTGCCATTTGAAGAGATCCTGTCCTAACACAGTGACAGTTTATGGCCCTTAGCCTGTACCCATGGGGCAGAATGCATGTTTGCCTACCAGTTCAGCCTAGGCAAGAAATGGTATCCGCACCGGGGAAGGGCGCTCAGCCAATCAGAGGGCTGGAACAATGTGCAAGAATACACAATCCCCGTCCGCTGTCCCAGCCACCTGAGGCCCTTCACCAGTGGCGCTTTTTTTTCCTTTTTTAATTGTGGGAGGCAACAGGGAGCCTCTCCCTTTTGCCTCCCCAATCCCTCCACTTACCTGCGAGAGCATTGTGCTCTGGTCCCAGAGCTGCTCCCATTTGGCTGGCTGCCATAGTCCCTTTTCCATGTGGCGGCAGCAATCTTTTTTTTTGTGAAAGCTATTCGCACCACAGACGAACCCCGGGGTGCGAATGAATGGCTTTCATGTCCTGCCAGTTGGGCAGTCATGGCCTTTAACGGCCCACAGCATGAGCTGAGGCCTTTGCTCAGGCCTGCCATAGCTTGGGCTAGCGGGCGTTAAAGGCGACGTCCTCCCTCCTGGCAGGGCATGAAAGCCATAAAAGTTGGATTAGCACACATTTATGATTTGTGGGATGCAACCTTTATATTAAGATTGTACATTAAATTCACAGATGTTAATATATATTTTCAATTCCTGTCCACCCATTTGCAGGATTACCCTGCAGATTTGACATGTTCCCATGTAGTAATAAAAAATATCCAGATGTTCAGATAAATGCTTAACAAGGTCGAACTTCCTTTAAACGTGTGCATGCTATGGTCACATATTAGCAATACTTACTTTCACTCTTTATGCCCCCAGAAATATGACAGCTAATCCAGGCACTAAAGGAGAGGCGGTATACACATATTGGCCCATTTTAGGTAAGCCCAAAAGGTGCACCTACGATTATTAGCAATTACAGGTTTCTTCATTTTGTGTGTATGCAGTCTGAAAGGAATTGTAAAGGGCAAACAGCACTTCTCAACAGTGTTGAGAAATTCCTGCATTACAACAAAAAACAAAAGGTATTTTTTGTAATTGAAGCAAATTGGTTTTCGGAGACATAATTTGCCATTATGAAATACTTGGAAATACAAAATATAGGGCCTGATTTACAAACATGTTTTTTTTTATGATAAAGATCTTTATTGTAAATACAATATCAAAGATTCCTGAACATGGCAGCCTGTACACACACATTCAAGAGTGGTAACACTCAAAGGTTTAGTGTTGCCAACAAGTGTTGCTCTTGCCTCTGACACCTCATGGCACCTCCCCAATTCAAGGATGCGATGCAGCGTGATGCCTGGTTCTCGTAGCACCCGGAGCCTGAGTTTGCCCGATGAGCATGCCTGGATGAGCATTGTCCTAATCATGTCCTCTGCATCCCCCCAGGGGCAGGCTAAGGAGAGACGCCTCAGTCGGCCATAGAATGAGTCCAGAGATTCATCGTCCTTCTGCTTGGCCGATAGCATCACAAAAACGCTCATAGTCCACGTTGGCAAGAGGCAAGAAGTAAGCCTGCAGGGCAGCCTTCGCCTGACCATATGATCCATCCCCAGGCGGCAGCGATTCAAAGATCTCTTGCACGGACGGTCCTGCCGAATACAGCATGGTTGCCAGCCTGGTGTCATCATCCACCACCTGGGCCGCTCGAAAGTACATGTCCAGACGGTCCACCCACCTTCTCCATCTGGGCCCCAGGCTAGATGGTGGGCCCGACACATCAAACTCGGGGATGGGCTGCAGAGCCGCCTGGGTGCGCACCTGGGCCATGACCGGAGGGTTCTGTGGAGCAACGATACTGTGGAGATATGATACCATATCATACCAAGCTCTGGATAAACTACAACATATTCCTGTTATCTTTAAACCTATTGGTCCACATATTGTTTTTGTTCTAGTATCACAGTATCCAGACCTTGTGCTTTATAATTATAGCATGGCCCGTGATTCACAATTTCCCAAAATAGCTTGGAATCATTCTTTTCAGACGCTGTTAGCCAATCTGCTCATGCTACATTCTCTATCTTTTTTTTCCTATTTACTGGATTTTTTTTTATAAGAGGCCCTTGCAGGCATAATATCACTTTTACCAGTAAGAGGTTTCTTTAACATTAATCACAATCTTTTTTTTGCTTTAGTACACGTCGGATTAAACTGGCCCATCTGGTCCATTGTCTTCCTCCAAGGGGCTGCAGCAGTGAATACATTTGAGATTTTAGACATAAGAGTCGAGAATCTTCACAGGTTACTGATCTGTTCACTTGACCCCTCTAAAAGGGAATTAATCAGTTGGCGGTCTGTGAGAACTATTTCCCTCACCAATTCCTCTTGATTAATCAGATGTCATATCAACTTTCTCTTTTGGTTGATTGCAACAGTGTCAGACAGAAATGGTAGACAGATATATTGTTTCCCCCTGTTTTTTAAAGCTGTGGAACAATCGGCAAATTATTGCTATGTATCTCACCAACAACCTGGAAATGCAACACCCTATCCTAGAATTTTACAGGGACACTAAAATAATCAACAGAAAAGCAACCTTACGTTGAGGAAAAGGTAGATTTGCCTGGTATATCTTTGAGAAAGCAAACCATTACAGAATGCAGCCCCCAGTCATGAAGACTCTGCAATAATGTCAGCCACCCTGCACAACTTCGGGGGACAGTCATAATTGGTCTGGGGATCCCTGCTAGGTTGTCTTTTGTGTCGCCAAATAATGCAGTCCCCAGCCCCTCCCACGACTTAACAAAATCAGACCATATCCAAGGTAGCAACCAAAGGTAACAAACCCTCCACTTCTATGGACAATATAGATAAACAATTTCTTGAGTATTGTGGGTGGGGGAAATCATAGAAATTGACCATTAAGATGTCATTTTCATGAACCGTTTTAACCCTGATCACTTGGATGAAAGGGTATGTCGAATCCATAGGGATAACTTTGCTAACAAAATTAGATTTTACCAATATGATCATAGCACGATGGCACCGGCCCTGCTCGTTTTTCTGCACTGGGGTACAATGTGCGATGAAACCATCCACAATCACATCATCTAAGCGGGTAAAATGGCTCAGTGGGTTCAATGTTCATTGCTGTGATCTGTGTTTGATCTGCAGGTCGCAAGTTCAAATCCCAGCAGGGCCAGCTCAGTGTTTCATCCTTCTGAGGCCGATAAACGAGTGCAAATTTTGATTGGGTAATAATAGTAATGTATGTAGCTATGTCCTTTGTAAAATGCTTTAGATTAAAGCGCTATATAAAAAAAAATATTATCTAGTGACCAAGTTTCCTGTAAAATGATGGTATCTACAGTCTCCATGAAAGCAGGTGAATCAGGACTGGCCAACCTAGCTTTAATACCAGCTACATTCCATGGCATAACCTTAAACGACTGGGCCATGGGAGTAACATTATTTTGTGTAAGCTTTGAACATTCATCCATCTCCCCCTCACGCAAGTATAAAAGGGGGGAACAAATGCATCAAGGCATAACCATTGCTTAGCACACTCTGTGATCGTCAATCTAAGGATTCCAACTCTGTTATCTCAAATCTATATGGCCCTTGCCATGCTGCAAGGAATGTAGAGTTTTTATGTTTCCCCTTCCCAAAATTACACTTGTAAATCTGATACACTATTTCATGATCCCCTATCTCATATTATCTCATAGATGAGACCAACAGCGGTCTTTTCCAAATTTCGTTGCGCAAATCCAAACGCATATTGCAAGTGCTTTCTCAATTCCTCTACATATTCATGAATTGTGTACGCATTGATAAGCACCTGTTCATTTGTTCTGTAAAGCAAGTGTTGTGGCAGAACCATTTTACTTCCTGTGAGTACTTCATGGAGGCAGAGATTTGTTGATTTAGAGGGTGTCGACCTGATTAGTAGCAATGGAAGCCGCAAATCCCAACTAGATCCTGCTTCAGCTACAACACTTTTCAACATATGAACTATCGATCTGAAGAGGAGGGCCGGTAAGAAATATGTAGCTTTCTCTTCATACCCAATATTTGACATATTTTTGTCATCAATGCACCAGTGAAATGACTTCCACGGTCTCACTCTATTCTTTGAGGTAAACCAAATCTTGAGAAAATATGATTTACAAGTAAAGTGGCCACTCTCTGCGCACTCCAGTCTGGAGCTGGAATGCATTCCACCCATTTGGACATTACACAAGTTGCTGTCAGCATGTACCTGTTTCCCCTTGCTGATCTTCTTATGGGCCCGACTTAGTCAACTTGTAAATCAGACCATGGGAGTGTCAAGCCCTGTTTCATCAACGATGCTCTGTGAGCCAGTGATGCAAGTTGAAACTGTGCACACACTAAACACCATCTGGTGTAGAGCTCAACATTCTGGGACATGTGTGGCCAATAGGCGTAATCTTTTAAAATCTCCAATGTTTTTGTTAACCTCTGTGTCCTGTAGCTATGGTATCATGGGCATGATGTAACATCAATCCCTGAAATGACAAAGGCACTACCCATTGGATTTGGCCTGTCAAAGATTCTCTAATCATCAGTCCATCTTGTAATCTAATTCTCTTTTTGTTTTTTAATAGCAACCTTAATTCCTCCTTCTCTTTGCAGTCTTAATTAATAATAATAATAATAATAATAATTTGGCATTTATATAGCGCTACGAACCCTCAGGTATCTGAGCGCTGCTTAATTTTTACCCACGGTGTGCGGTGCTCATTTATCGACCTCGGAAGGATGAAAGGCTGAGTTTGGCCCCACCGGGATTCGAACCTGCGTTAGCAGGCTCTGCATGGATGTCAAAGCGAGCGCTCTACTCGCTGTGCCACTTGACCGGCTATTATCTAGAGGAGTTTGCTCTAGATAATCTATCTAGTAAATGATCTAGTAAATGGTTATAAAATGTGCCTAGAATAAGGTCTTCCTTTTGCGCTTTGATCAAGTCGTGATCTGCAGTATCAAAACTCCATTGTGCTACAGGCTGTTCAATTGCTTTTGGAGTCTTGGAACTTGTTATCACATCTACTTGTATTTCACCAGGCAGGTGTTCAATAGGAAATAACTCCCCCATTACAGCTCCAAGTTTGGCTAATTGATCTGACTTATCATCTACCTCCTTATCATCACCTGGCATTTTCTAATGACCACGTATTTTCCTCCAATGAATTATCAGATCCTTTTCTGACACAATCCTGCCTATAGCTTGAATCATCTTGCCATGTGTAAGTGGCTTCCTTTTATAGGTGAGCATGCCTTTCACTTTCCAGCCAGGTAAATACTCCACAAAACAATTTTGCACCTAATCAGAATCAATTAGTACAACTATTTCTCTGTGTTAATTTTCTACTGCTGTAGATATTGCCTTATAAATAGTGGCCGATTCTGCCACTTGATGACTTTTGGAACATATCCTCATGCTTAACATTGGTAAATCTTTACATGTTTATTTGTTGAATGCTTTGTGTGGAGACTGCTGAAATTCATTCAAACTTGTCTCTAGCTCTATGTCATCAGGCGCACAGACAGCTTCACAATCATGCAACTCTGGTAGTCCTTGAGCAAGTGGGCTCTTTTTATTTTGTCCATATTTCACTTGTACATGAAATCCCTAAAGTGCTAATGTCCAGGAAGTCATTCTTGACTGGGCCAAGTTCCGTGATCTGATTCTCTTACTTTGCATAAATTACAGAGGCTGGTAATTTGTTTCAACAATCACCCGCTCCCCTGGAATTTTGGGGCGGAAATGGGTTAATGCCCAGTCAGTGGTCAGCTTTTTCGCATTCACTAAATTTGGCCTCTACCTGTGACAATGATTTGCTAGCATATGCAATGGTTTTGTTGTTTGCGTCATGTTTTTGATCTGACATGCATTGATCTGTAAATCCTATTTCTACAAATAAATCCTGTTTTTTCATTGGATATGCCAAAAATGGTGATTTCATTAGGCACTCATTTAGCATGGCTATTGCTTCATGTTGTTCCTTTGTTGATTTCCAGGGTACACCCTGCTTCAGTAATCTCGTTAAAGGCTGTGTAAACTCTACATAATTTTCAATACATTTCCTGTTGGCACTTGTCATTCCTAACAAACTCTTTAAACTTTTCAAAGGAGTCAGATCTTTTAGTTTATGAATCGCCTCCATCTTTTTAGTTTGTGAGTTTAACCCATGCTCTGTTACTTCATGTCCTTGGAAGTTTACCTTTTTTCTACACCACTGTGCTTTCTGTAGAGATACTTATGCCCCAGCCTTCTGTAGCTGACTGAACACATGTCTAATCTCATTCAAGTGGCTTTTCAGATCTTCATTTTTGATTAGCACATCATCCACATAAACTATTTTCCCCTTTCAGCTTCATCAGGGAGCGTCTTGCTCATGAATATCCCAAACTCACTCCCACTATTGACATACCCAAAAGGGGTCCAGGACCATTCATATTGTGATTAGTCAAAAGAAAATGCAATCACATTTTGAACATCTGCAGCTAGTGGCACACACCAGTATCCAGCTATGAGGTCTAATGTGGTAAACACCTTTGATCCGTGAACCTGTGCAAGACCTTGATCAATAGTTGGAAGGGGCCACTTTGAAACAGGTACCTTTTTGTTGAATTCTCATAAATCTGCCTACAAGCGCCAATGGCCATTAGGTTTTAGCATGCCTAACATAGGGGCATTTGATGTACTATAAATAGGCCTAATGACTCCTCTAGATTCTAGATTTTTGATTATTTCAGCTAGTGATTCCAAACATGCCAAGGGAAACCTATATTGTAGCACAAATACTGGCTTCCTACCATGTCCTTCTGATAGTGTGACAACATGCAAATAAGTCAGCCCACAATCATAGGCATCTTTGGCAAAAACCTGTTTGGATTCCATACATATTTTTCTGAATTAGCCTTTTTCTTCTTCACTTGTGCAAGCATCTGCAGCTTCAAATTGCTCCTCTACCATTTTAGAAAACTCCGGGTGGTCCTCCAAAGGAGAAACCTCTGTATGTTCCTCTAATCGTGTGGCAGTGTCACTTTGGAGGGTCGCTACACTCAAATATTTTGGAATATTTACCTCCATTTCAATATGCTGCTTTTCTCTTTTAGATTCACTTAATTCAAATAGAATACAATCATCTTGATGACAGCACACTATTTCACTTGGCTCATAAGGGTACACAGACCGATCTTTAAAGATTCCTTTAGGCTTAGACTCCAATGATTCTGGCAATTCACCCTGCGCCGTCACGCAGCTTTCGGGAATGTTCCCAATCACTGGGTTACTGTAATCGGCAGTGTAGTAAGACTTCTGTATTGCCATTCCTGTTGTTGAATTGTCTTCCAAATAAATGTCTCAACACCCTTTATTGTCCACCAATATTTGAATGGGTCCATGCCCAATCTCTATCAGTGGTGTATATTTGCATTCTAACCCTTGCTACCTCATGGATTCATTTAGGCATACACATGCATCAGAAAATGTATCTGTTTTCCCTTTCTGTATTTTAATGCTAATGTAAATTGTCTGCTGAATGCGGGAATAGTAACATCCTTTTTCACCTGCAGTTCAACTGCATATGGTGTCATCTTGTGGCTCCACCCAACCTGAACCAAACCTTTTGATTTAGAAAGTATAATACCATACACATCCTGTGCATGATGTCATTTCCCAAATAGAATTTGTTTTGTGTTCCACTCACTATCCACACATTGTGATGAATACTCTTAGGGCCATCTGTAATCTTTAACATGCATCTAACATTACAATTCTTTGTCCCAACTCTGGGTCATCTAGGCCAAAAATGTGTTGATTCTTTATCTGAACGTTGGGATCTCCTCCGTGTCAATTATTTGGTGGAGTATCTTTTCATTAATGAAACTCTTTTCATGTTCAAGCACTAAAGTGGCTTCAATCATTTCAGGATGACTATTCACATGGATAGGGATCCATCGTTGCCCCTCTCCCATGTGTATTTCTCAGATGCTTGAAATCTGCTTTTCTTTATTTACCTCGAGTGACATTTGGTTTGCATTTTTCTTCATTTAGATAAAAATGCAATGTGTTTTCATCTATTTCTGTTTGCCATTTTTTCTTGGGGTCCAAATAAATCTCCAAAGACTGCTTCTCCTCTCTCCTCTCATTTCATCCTGACACAATGACAAAATGAAAGTGACACTAGGCACGCAGCCATTCTGAAGTTATACTTCCACTGCACTTTCTGATTTAACAATGGTGTGGCATTCTTTTATACTGTTGCTTTGTGTCATTGTTTTCTTAGGTCTCATTGGGTGTTTAGCTAAGGACCACAATACTCCATTTACCCCATCAATAAGGGGCAACAACCTCTTCAGGCAAATCGCCCGTATGAGAAAGGGTATTTCATTAATGGATGTGATCAACACTTTCTGTGTCATCCAATGCTTCCCTATCTTTATGTCAACCTCTGTGACACCTACGATAGATCTTTCCTCCCCTTTAAAATTGTGCAGAGGGCCTTCATTTTGTCTCACCTTTATGTATGTGATTTTGTGGGGATCTCCCTTCATTGATACTTTTCACTAGTTCCTTTGACATTATTGTTGCTTGGGCACCTGTATCAATCGTTGCAAATGCATTACATTTTTATTCAATAGTAATAGGAGCATAATACCTATCTTCACCCTCTTCTAGTACACATAAAAAGTGTGAATTTTTGCTTATTTTAGGACTTACTTTCCCTAGCTCTTTTTTCTCTTTGCTAGGCAAATGGGCGTATGAAATTACATTTTACTCTCCTTTTTTCCCACTTCATTTTGAATTTCTTTGTCTATTTTCCTGAGCTCAGAAACCATTTGGAGTGTAGCCACTGACTGCCCCTTTGACTTGAGACCACTAGTATTCACACCCACATTTCCTATTGTATTTTTCTCGTTGCCGGGGTCCTCGCCAGTTATTTCTACACTGCAAACTTTTGACTGGGTATTTTCACAAGTGTCATGTGATAGCCTGTCAACTTCTGGTGCATGACACTTATCTGTGTTTTGCATGGAGCCTGTCATTTCTGTTGCTTGGAATATCCGTGGTTCAAAATACACCTGACCTGACCTGTACGGTCCTTTTGGGCTACTGTTTCCTCTGTATCGGTATCAATAGTATTTTGACTATCAAGCGAGGATAATCTATCTGTTGATCCTAACTCTTCGTCTTTTGTTTTATTTTCACATTGGATGCTCTTTTTAAATCTGCTTCTCTGTTCTTTGGGATTTTCTTGTTCATTTTCCCCCTTTTGTTCTTCATTTTCACACACCTGAATAGTCTGGTTCAACTCTAAATTGAACCACACTCCTTTTTAGTGTGTGTTGACATTCTCTGTCTCGCTTTCATCCATTTGTGTTCTTATTTTTAAATCATTAAACAATTCAGAACTGTTATTCAAAGGTGATTCATAGGCATTTATGTTTTCATCATTGCAGATATTATTATCTAGTCATTTATTGTCAGAACGCACAAATTACTCCTATGACATTCCGCACCTTCACTTGGCTGTTGCTTTTGAACTGCACATAACTTTCCTATCTGTTCAGACAACATTTTGACTTGGGCCATAAGCATTGAAACCTGTCAATGTCTCTGAATTCCTCCCTTTGTGGCCTGAACCGGTAATGATTAAACTCACTCTGATTAAGCCTGTTCTGACACCTCTCAGGAGATTGATTTTTATTTGTGTTACCTCTGAATTCATATGACACAGGAGGTGGAGAATGCGGAGTGACCATCCTTTGACCATGGTCGACTGGTGGTGGTGATTGGTTATATTGGCGAGAGACATAAATCATATTTTATCTTTCATTTGGTACAGACTGATAAGATGAGAATTGATGTCTAACCTCTTTCTCAAAGTCACAAATGACACTAGCAGCTGCTGAATCTAGAGTTAGGTGTAAGTATTGCCTATATTGTTCCCTAGGCATCTGGAGGGCTTTAAATATATCATTAATGGTCTCTAAATGGTCTTCCATGCAACAATCGCCTCCCTTTTTGAATGGTTTAATCAAAGTCTTGATAGATTTCAGAATTCGTATAGCACTACATGGTGCCTTCTGGTGTGTGTCATTCTGTCGCTCATTCCTGTTCTCTTGTGGGAAACAATGCAATTGAGTATTTGCAGGTGATTCAGACCCCACCATTGGGTTATAACCATGTCTGGCCATAGGGACAGATGTTGGTACATTGCTTCTTTGGCATAGCTGTGATTGAATTCATTTGCATTGAATGTAGTGCCTTGTTGCCTTTCCTGAGACTTGTGATTAAATATTTGCTGTTCTAAGTTCTTGCACTGTCTATGAAGCTGTTTTGCCTCATTGCAAAGATCAGAATTCTCATCCCTGACCTTATAGATTATTGCTTGCAATTCATTGATTTGTGTCTGATACTGATTAAGCGCGTTGTCCTTTTTGTAATTTTCTCACAGTAATTTAAATATCTCCTGTTCAATAGCATGGAATTCTCTATCTGTCTCCCTATTATCCTCTCTAAGCGTTTGTATTTCCAAAATAGCAACATCTTTGTCTTGTCTTATTTCATCTAAAATTGCTTTTAGGTGAGTTAATTCTTGCTCACTCACATTAAATTGTTTATCTCGCTGAGCCAATTGAGCAGCCAGATCGCTGCATTTAGCTTGCAATTCCGTGTCAAGCTCCCTCTGTTTTAATTCCACTTTCAATTGCTGTACCTGATCACATTCATTGTCCAAACTGCATTGTAACTTGCTAATAACTTCACTGTCATTCCCTTGTATCTTTACAGATCTGTGGAGCAGGAACTACAATTTTGTGCACACTCTGATGATGCAGTTGTTCTCCTCCTTGCACTCTGGTGCTCGGAATAGCCTAAGGAGGCACACCTGCACAATGCTTCCTTCATCAAAAATATTTTCAAATGGTTCCCGTTCTACCTCTGTGGTAATTCTGTCTTTCCGAATTGTCACATTTTCTGAGGACCAAACTGCATGGGCATAAATCTTTGCCTTGGGATAATTTGACAATTCAGAAAACTCATCCTGGATCTGAGACAGGGTTGCACTATTATGTGAGTCAAATGAGCACACAGCACTGTACTACCTCACAAAACTAATTCAACTAATGAGTGCACAATATGGTTATGCTTTAGAATGCAAGGCCACGCACAGTAACTGTTTTAAAGTTTCCAAATGACCAACACACCAAATATGTTGGATATTTTTTGGGGTTATAGCTATTACTTTGTGGTATTTTTTATGGTGGTAATTTTATAGTGGTGATACTGATTTCAGAATACTGCCTAATCATTATTTTTACCAGGGTCACTAACAGCAAACAAAATACTGGACTTGATACACTCTGGACAGATGGCTGATTCCCTTCTGTGGTACCTTATGTACAATACCACACTACACCCTTTTGGCTGAGTTTCAACAAATGTAAAGCATGTAATTGAAATATGGCATATTCATTCAATCTCTCTAGATAAACAGCACACAGCAGCTACTTTACTTTGAGATATTTCTTACCACACCTTTGTCTCTTTATTCATGTCAAAAGGGACTGAATGCAGAATAAATATCATGAGTCTAGATTACTTTTTGAGTTTGTTTTTTTATCGTAAATTAGAAATATGCAAATTACGCAGAGTGACACTTATGCCCACATTGTACTTCACAGTGCAAGTACATTTTTTATGGCAATAGCTCTCGGCACTTTATCTGGGCAAAGCCCTGCCAGCTGTCCTTGTCCTCATGAGACTTGGTTGGCAAGAAAAATACACTTTAAAAAACACAGTAAAACTTTGAGAAATATAAACACAGTAGTACATGCACGTTAAAAATAGTATCCCGAATACAGCACCTAAAATGAAGTGAACTACTTAACCTAAGCTACCTGTTATTATTCACATCACCAGCCCCTCACTTAACCTGATATTTACCTATATTTATTGGTGGTATTCCTGACTCAATTTGGCATAGAAATCTTCCCCAGTCTTTCTTCCTGTCGCGCACAGGGTCAACACAGATAAGGTCAGCTTCAGCATCAATCAGCTTGCCAGTGCTGAACTTCGTCTGCCCAGCCAGCACTCCGCTCCTTCATCTCTCAGCGCCCGAAGAGGAACTCCCTCCTACTCTGCCTCAAAACCCTTTTTAACACACCCCTTTGTCAATCTAGCAAGACACCTCCCCTTGGCCAGATCATCCCACTAAGAATCACGCGATCTGCCTCTGTGTGTTTTCCTCATTGTACTAACTGCATTGCTGTTCAAAAAATGAAAAATGTTTCTCTTGTGCTTCCTGCTTCAAACAATGTGATGATTCAGCAGAACAGAACTTCACATTTTCATCTTACCACACAGCTCAAATCCAGCCTGCACGTCTAAAGTCCATTTTTCTTCCCATTTTCAGAGCATTATGCATTTTCATCAATCTGCACCCAGCTTATTTCATCATGGGCTAATTGTTATTAAGGGATTCAGTTACATGTTAACTGGGGTTGGTTATGTTAGTATTATATTTAATGCAGCTCAGTTCATTGAAACAACATTATGGATCAAAATACAATTTCAAGCATGTGCTCTGTGTTAATTCTGGCTGAGACTCACACTCTTGAGTCCAGTAATGCGTTTCACACCTTTGGCCCCAGTTGAAGTTCAAACCCACTCTAACATGGGAATGCTACAATGCTGTTAAAATTCATAACCCATTCTCCTAGACTCCCTGAACCAGACTCAGGTTGCATGTGCCTCTTTAACCTGTGTTGCCTGTCAGCAACCCCCTGTATCTCCTTCTCAATGCACCCTTAATATTCCTTCATTCAAGTGGTATCCTGTTAATCTATACCTTGTTGTGAAATGCTTTGTTGATTTATATCACGGTTTGGGATATAAAAGTTGAATACAGACATACATGTTCATATTAGGGGTAGTGAAGCCCCTTTTAAAAACAAGGTTTTCTCTTGATACAATTATCCTGATAAATACAAACCAATTACAAACCTACCAGTACTTCCTAAGTGTCTGGAGAAAATCATAGCTTGCCTGCCTAGAATTACTTGGAAGGCGTCACCGGCTCCAAATGGCATTCCGCCCCAGCCATGGAACAGGAACGACATGGATTGATATCTGGGCTACCACCTTATTGTATGTGGATGAAGGTAATACCTCAATGCTGGTCCCAATTATAGCCCTCTGCCATGTTTTGACATGGTTGACCACCCTCTTTCAGTGGACTGTACAGCTGTACAGCTTGAATGAAACAATTTTGGGGATGTAGCCTGGTTTCAGTGGTTCCTGGAGGATTACACCAACAAGATCAGGTTAGCCTACTACTCATCCCGCTTAGAAATCACATGTGGAGTCCCCCTGGGCGCTCGTCTGGCTCTGCTCTTGTTTTTTATCTGTATGGCCCATCCTTTCTGAGCAACTAGTGCTGAGCGGGTAGTAACTCAAAAGCAAATGGCACACAGGTACTCCTTGTGGTAGTCTCTGACCAAATCACTTCTGATCCTTTGGGAAGAGAGGTGGGCAGCATTACACATTGGATAAGGTACAGGTTAATATATAACACCAAATGCATTCTGGTAAGGTAAACATGCTGAATCAAATCACTAAGCTTTCTGTTGTTGCTGGCATAAACTCCAACTCTCTATAATAAATTTAGCATTTTTTCTAGACCCCTCCAAATCACACATTGCCAGGGTAGTCCAAAGATGTCTCAAAGATGCTTCAGCCTACCAAGCCATTACAGAAGGGGAAAGACCATATGCAAACCAGTCTTGGTCCCAGCCCAAAAGGGGAAGTTCAGCCTGAAATGCTAGGTCACATCACTTCTGCATGAGACCACAAGCATCCCCAGACATGTTTTGGCCTCATTGAGGAGTAGCATGGGTCTCTAGGCCCAGCAGGGTTGGGACCCATGTCTGGGCATACCCGTCCAACTCTGGAAGACTAATCATTTTTCCAAGGTGGACGGCTATCCACTGAATGCCTGTGGCTTCTAAAGTTTAATGTAATGCCATCATACAGGTGTGTGTTCCTAAAGAATTATTTTATTTCAGTAACACATTCAAACCGTACATTTTTCCATCCTTTTTTCATGCCGCAGCAAACAAATTCTCCCATTGTTTTATGTTTAAGAAGGATCCATTCCATCTTGGTTCTCGTGGCCAAAGTATTGAACGTACTCATCTGCTAGCATGACACAATCTGGGACAATTTTGGATTCCTATTTAAATAGGAACTCTCTGCAAGTCTTCTAGATAAATGACTCAAGACTTTCTTAGGTAAAGACGGCTACATATATGTGTTATTCTTTCAGATTCATCATTAAGGGTTCTCCCCCTTTTCTATCAAGGTCATAATTAAATTCTATTCGGTAATTTCTATTTCTTCTCTGACATTTATTTTATTGAAAATTCTTCAAAACCACAATGGGAAGCACAAAGGCAACCCCACAATAAAATATAAAAGTGAGAAACAGCTCTATTCATGAGAAGGTTAACTGCCTAAAGAACACCCAATCAACTAACTCAGCCAGAAAGCATACAGAAAGAATAAGTATAAATGAGGGCAAGAATGGTAGAAGGAGTTAGTGTACATAAGTGTATATTTACAGTAGATGTATAAGTGTTAGGTGTTGTATATTTACAGTAGCCGTTCAATTTAACTGGGGCCTAGACCAATAATTTGACTCAGAGCGGAGAAGCTTTTCCACGCCTCTGGCAGGGATTTTACGCTTTTGCATGGACTCTGGAGCCAAATCTGGGAAAAGGAGACATCTTCTCCCATTGTCAACAGCTCCATTTAAAAGCACATCCTGATTGTCTGGGTCCCAAAGGATCACTACTTTCCTGCCGCCCACACTGGGCTCCATGGAACGTAGATGAAATGCCTTTCTGCCATAAATAGGCATTTGGTACCCATGGCCCAAAGTTGAGTACAGCATGTCAGGGCTGCGATCTGGGACATAGGTATGACTTAGAAATTGTCCCAGGAACGACCAGCACCCTAATATTTACAGCTCCCCTATGGCAGTTTTTGAAATTAAGGGGAGCTGGGAGCTATTAAGCCCCTGCTTGTAGACTAGAAGAGCCTGGTTAGCTTGACTACAGCTGCTACTTTTGGCTCCCCAGGCCAAATGATACCTAACAAACACACTTATTTAACTATATGTGTTTGGGAAAATCTATAAATAAGCATTAGGACACATCTATATAACATGTAAAGGTTAAAGGGTAATAAGAAATGGCAAAAAATTAGATGTTTGCTTCTTATGTGGATGTTAGATTTGTGGAACGCTATGTACTAGCGCCTCGTTCCCCAGTAGTAGCTCCTGATCAATGATTAATGCGAGATACCTAAGAGCTGCTTTTAGCTCCTGCTTTTCCAACCTTAATTTCAGTATGGGTTTCTTTGTTTTCAAGTTTCTGGTCCAGGAGTCTTATATCCTCTATCGCTGTACTTCTAATATTCTCCAACTCCTTACCTAGAGCATCTGGCCCAGTGACTCTAGGATTCAAAACCTCCACTTGTGCCTTGTTTTTCCAATCCACTTTTCATTATTCTTTATATGCCTTTCATAAACTCTAGGTTGGATGTAACAGGTGTCACAGTGTGCTCCAACTCATCAATTTTCCATGCAGAACAGTAATGGCTCCATAATCTCGCTGAACCCTTACTAATCTCACCACTATATGACTCATCTCTTCTGAACTCCCTGAGCCCCTCTCCGAATAAGCACGGGCCTTGAAAAAGTCTCCTTAGGATTGTTTGTGGCAGTTGCCTGCCATGGCCAGTGATCTACCCAGCCTCCACCCTGTGTGCTCTCCCTGCTTCACAAAGGGGGGTAAAATGTGTCAGCCTTCCCTTTGCTTGTGCACGCTATAGGGTCCTGCAGCCCGAGGAAGTCCCAAAGATCTCAAAACCTCTCTGCTACCAGTGTCTCCCAAGATCGGCCCTGGTTCCCTCTCATAATGCTGCCGTGGGTGTTCTCACTACACAGAACTTAATTGCTCCCACTCATGAAGGTGCCCCAATCATCGTTAAGTGCCCATGTAGCTCCCCATAAATTCAGCACTGAAAAGCACAATGTAAACAAACAAAAAACAGTATACTTCTACATTTGCAAGACCCCAAGACCCTCACCAGGGCTCAGCATTAAGGGGGGAGCACGTGCAAACCTTTCTGCTCAGTCTTTTCTGTTCCTTCCCAAAATGTTACATTCGCCTGCAGTCATTTGCATTCCTTGTAGTAGGTATTTGCATTGTCCAATGTACTTTACTTTCCATTATATGTCTCTTTCCCACACAGGCAAATGTCTACATTTTCCTCAGGAAGGAACATTATCAAAGCCGCTTTCTCAGGCTGTCACATTTCCTCATTGTGAAGGATTGCCACCTAATAAGGATGTAGAAGCCCTGTGTTTTTAAAATGTTAAGTAGTAATAAAATTATGTTGGTCAACTGTCTAATTAAGGAGGGCCTGCTAGCTAGACCACCTTACAACCAGCTAAGCTTATGACTCATTATCTGTTGTTGAATTGCCTTCTATAAAAGCTCATTTACAAAATCCAGAGGCCGCTTTTTCACACTGAATTGCATTCTGGCACTTGTAGTCCTCCATCCAACATATGGAAATAAATGCTACAATCAATATGTTTTTCTTACTTTGCTTAACATATTTGTACAATGAGTTAAACATTAGGAAGAGTGGTTTACTGTGAATTGTGTACTTTTCAAGTCCCCAAAATTAAGTATTCTGGAAAGAACTAACACATATTTCTTCCATCTACAGCTTGGAAAATATATGGTCAAGTGGCTAAATTGAAAACTAGTCTCTAATCCCAGCTTCACCACTTACATTAATTGTGTGATCCTGGTTATATCATTTTCTATCATTGTGCCTAATCTGCACAAATGAAAGGTCCTTCACTCCACATTGTCCAGTACTCATAAAACACCTCAATCATGTTATTGTTCCATACTCAATATGTTATTATAATAATGACCATTAATATTGTATATTACAGAGTATATTTGGCTCATGGATTACTCATTCCAATTTGTAATGTAACGTCGTATGATCTCCTCCCCAGAGCAAAAAGAGTCATATAAATGTATGTGACATACTTTTCTTTGATGCATAGCTGTATGTGCTGTCAATTCATAAGCACATTGTGTATAGGCCTCTGTGCATCTCTTGGCCCACGGATCTCGCAAACCTTGATACAGAACTGCCAAACTTAATTTCACAGGGAGAAGCACGCTCAGGGTTATTTTTTATTTTTTTTAATTAATAACTTGAATGCAAAACGTATATTAAAGTGTTGCAGCAAAGAAAATCAAAAGAGGGAATGAACGATATAGCTATGGATAAAACAAAAAGCAACTGGGCAGTATGGCAATAGACAATTGACGTTATTAAACATGAAAAATGTAAGCATATGAATCAAATACTTTCTGTGAGCCGGGGTCAGAAGATCACTTGGCCAATCTTATTAACCTGCAATGAAACAACTCTCTGGCCTGCAAGGAAATCTGAACACAAACAATTGCAGCTAAATTTGGAACAGAAACTCCCATGACCAAGTATGATCTGTGCATGGCCCGGACCATGACTCAAGTTTACAAAGCCCTCTAATTGGCTCCCTGTTCAAAAATACTAACACAACGTGATTACTTGCATTCGAGAGACGAGTCTCTCAGATTAATAAAAGCAACAGTGGTTGCAGATTTTAATGTGTGCAATGATCGCAGGCATTGCTGGGCTGGCACTGGCAGTACGGATTTATTTCAGGAAATGTACAGAAGGAAGTGGGGGGTGGTGCTGCAGCACCTGTCGCACCCATACTTCCAGGGCCAATCACCTAGTAGACTGAACTGGTTTCCAATAGAGGTCTGGCAGGATGTTTACTGAGAGAAAGCAGCATACCACACGCTGCTATGGCAATGCTACGGAATGATTATTCAGCTGTACATGTACTGGGTGGGAACCCTGCATTCCCTATTGAATTACCCTGCAGTCTTTGATGTTATTGTGACGTGCTGATCAACACTTTGAAGCAACTTTGCTGTGACTTTGGTTGAGCCTACAAGGAATGTGTTTATTTAACTAGGATGCTGTTATACTGTTTAGGAACTGCCAGGTTTTAGTAATGGAGGATAAGGGAGTCATAATGTGACAATTTAGCAATTATTGTGGTACATGTGAATGATGGTGCATTTTAAAATTGACGTGAAAGTGGCACTGTATTGAATTTAATTGTGAGCATTAATATGCTAAATGCTAATTAGTAGCAGAGGCGTTAATCAGTAAGCAATCATCATGTTGATATTTAATTTAAATTGGAAGCAATAATTGCACATATTAAGAAATGGAAAAATACATGCACAGGAGGCAGAGTTGTTTTATCACGCTTTGGGACGCTTATTATAATTCATAACGACATACAGATTAACATATTAAACTTCCTTCTTTATGAAGATGTTAATCACCCTCCTTTAAAACATATTCCACAAATGCCATTACCACTAAAACCTAGCTTATTTTCTCTCCAATTAGAAAACTATCCCACTATTCCACTGCTGTTAATACTTGGATTTGTTCCAAATGTCCCTCTAAAAATCTTGTTCTTGTTTCTGTCAGGGTCTTACAGGTGATTATTAGATGGAATAACTACTCTTTATTCTTGTCATCTGCACAATATCTACAGTAAGCCTCCCCCTCCACAATCTGTTTCCTTGCCAGTTTCACTTCTCTTGTGGGGAGAATGTTTGGTCGGCAGCGCATAAAAAGATCTCTATAATGCGCCAAAGGGAACATTTGCAAATACATGGGCGTTTGATTTATACCTCTTGTCTCCCATCCCAATATTAACCTCAACCTAGCCATAACTCTCAGCTCCATAGTGGCAATCCAATCAAGATATTGAAGCTTTTTTTTTGTCAATTTATTTACAATACAAACAAGAAAACACCAACGTAAAATACAATTACATTATATACAAAATCACAGAAAACAGTAAAAAATAGCAAAATTCAGGACCCAAACCCACCCAACCCCCAGTTCGCATCTCGTTACCTACAAGATAATTTCAACACAGCTCCAAAAAAGATCCCCAAATCCTGTGAAACAAACCCATTTTGCCTTGTTTTCTATACAGTCGTTCCTCCAAAGCAGCCAAATTCCCCATTTCAGTCAGCCACAGCACTTTGTCTAATGTAGCAATCGACTTCCAATTTCTCAGAATAATCTTTTTACCCATTGCCGCTCCTCTGAAGAACCATTTTTTCTGGCACTGAGTAAGATCTCCCAAAATGGAATCATTCTCTAGAATTAAGGTCTTAAAATTAAAATCAATATTCACATCCAAGATTCTCTCACAAATTCCACCGATATCATTCCAAAACCCACGGACCTTCACACAGTCCCACATCATATGTTCCATAGTACCATCCTCCTGAACGCATGCTCAACATTCCGGACCATCTTTCAAACCTCTCCTCCACAATTTTTCCGGGGTCCAATACACCCTAATCAAGATCTTAATTTGTCTTGCTCGTTCAGTCAGTCCCAAGGAACACAATTTGACATTCTCACACATCCGTTTCCAACTTTCCTCAGTAATGTCCGCCCCAATTCTCTGACCCCATTCTATTCTTAGGCCATCATTGTTTTTATAGGTATGAACAATCTGCCTGTACACCCGGCTCGCCAAACCGCCCTCATTCACCATTGAATTCCTCGTCAGAAATTCCAGATTTAGACCATTCTGAAAATCAATTATACCAATTGCTAACTTCAATTTCCTGTAAACCGATAATCTGAATCCATCAATACTGAACTCTCTTTGCAATTCTCGCGCACTTTTCCACACACCATCTCTGAAGAGATCACCAATCCATTTGACACCCCCTAAAAACCATTCGGGCCAGAAAAAAGATTTGCCATTCAATTTAATAGACGGATTCATCCAAACAGACGCATTCGGATCCCTGTATGTGTTCACACCCAATAAGACATTCAAGTTCTTCCAGGAATCTCTCAATGATTTAGTCAATATATCCTTTACTCCCTTCGAAACAGTGGTTAATAATGCCCTAGGAGAAAATGGACCATTTGCACTTGCCTCTGCCGCAGCCCATACACTAGGACTCATTACCATGAAATCCACCAAAAAAGCACAACTGAAGGCCAGATGATAGGCCCTGAAGTTTGGTACACCTAAACCGCCCTTCTCTAAAGGCAATTGTAATTTCCACAAACTCAATCTTGCTGGTTTATTGTCCCACAACAAACCTTGTATAAGCCTGTCCAATTCTTTCCAATAAGATGCATCAACATTCAAAGGGATCATACTTAAAATATAGTTAATTTTGGGGGCCGACATCATTTTTAATGCATTCACCTTCCCCCAAAGCGAGAGCTTCCGTAACCCCCATCGTTCAAAATTAGATTTAAAGGCCATAGCAATCACATTCATGTTCACTCTTACCATGTCACAAATCTTCGGAGTGATCCAAATCCCCAAATACAACATCTTATCTGGACACCAACGAAACCCTAGATCAGTGACACATTTTCTGTTACATCCAGGAACCAACGGCAACACTTCAGACTTGTCCCAATTCACTCTATAACCAGAAATCTCCTAAAATGAGGTTAAGACCTCCATCAATGTCGGCAATGAAAGACGTAAGTCCCGCAGGACCAAAAGTATGTCATCTGCAAACAGCCATATTTTTTGACACAAACCCCAACATGAAACACCAACTATATCCTGTTGATCACGAATGGCGGCCGCCAAAGGTTCAATCGCTAGAACAAATAATAAAGGTGAAAGCGGGCAGCCTTGTCTCGTCCCCCTCTCTAGTCTAAATGTATCAGATCGAATCCCATTAGTGTTAACGTCAGCAGTCGGTTCCGTATATAAGAGCCTAATCCAAGAGATCAAATTCACTCCAAAACCCAACTTCTCAAGCACTAAGAATAAATACTTCCACTCCACCCTATCGAAAGCCTTCTCCGCGTCCAATGAAAACGTGGCCATCTCTTCAATCTCATTCGATGCCTTATTAAGCGTGTGAAATAAACGCCTGATATTGCTGGAGGTTTTCCTCCCTTTTACAAAACCCGACTGATTTTCATTGATCAACCTCGGTAATAGACCTTCCAACCTATTAGCCATGATCTTAGCCAAGATTTTGTTGTCCGTGTTAATCATACTAATCGGTCGATAACTTCCAGGAAGCGTCTCATCCTTGCCCTTCTTCAGAAAGACAGATATCATAGCGTGTCTAGTCGAAGTCGGTAGTATACCCTCAGCCAGAGAAGACACATACATATCCTTAAGAAGATTCAGGGCTGAATCTGGCAAGATCTTGTAGAATTCCACCAAGAGGCCATCAGGCCCTGGCGATTTCCCCACATTTAGTTTGCTAATAGCCTCCTTAATCTCATCTAATGTCAGATCCTCCTCCCATAACTGTGAGTCACATTCCGGAACAATAGCAAGATTCACACTCTCCAGAAAGTCAATATTCCCGGCAGGTGCAATAATTTCACTCTTATATAAGTGCATGTAATAATCTCAAAAAACATTGTTAATTTCTTTCGGCATAAAAGTGATTTGGCCATCCATATCTTGAATAGATGCAATTGATCTTTCAGCCTCCCTCATTTTCAATCGATACGTCAACCATTTATCACACTTCTCACCCTTCTCAAAATATGCACATTGCAGGTTACAATATATTCTTTCTGTCTTCTCCTCAATTATGGCATTAAGTTCCCTTTTCAGCACCCTCAACTCAGAATTAGTATCCCTGTCAGAAGGGTCAGCCATAACTGTTTTGGATAAAGCATCAACCCTAATTTCAAGTTCCTTTTGTCTATTTGCAGTTTTCTTTCTCAATCCGCACGTCAAATTAATCAGATAACCCCTCATAGTGCATTTTAAAGCTTCCCACACAACTTCCGGCCGGACATCACCAGTATGATTCACTGAAACAAAAAAATCAATTTCTGCCTTCAACTTATCAACCTCCTTTTCCATCTTTAAATACGCAGTATCCATTCTCCACGTATACGTTCTCCAAACAGAATTTCCCAAGTCAATGTTCATCCTCACATGAGCATGGTCCGTCAATAAGATCGGGCCAATCTCCCCTGACATAAAATTCTTGGTCATCAGACCAGCTGTCAACAACATGTCTAATCTGGAGTAAACCGAATGTGCACCTGAGTAAAAACTGTACTCCCTAGTATGCGGATGTTGCAACCTCCAACAATCTCGCAAAGCATGTTCCTCTAATAACTTTTTAAGAGAATCAAAGTGACGGTCACTATGTCTATAATTACCCGGCACACTCCTATCTAAATCCTTGTCCAAGACTGTATTAAAGTCACCATCCACAATGATGTTATCCGAACCCAAATCCTGAAGCGTTTGAGCCACCTTTCTAAAGAACGAACCATCATCCACTGAAGGGGCATACACATTACAAACCGTCACCAGAAAACCCTGAATATTGACCAGCAGAGCCACCAGCCTGCCCTCACCATCTGACACTACGAGTATAACCTACAATGAAGAATTCCTCCTGATAAAAATTGCCACTCCCCGTGACCGAGTGGAAAAACATGAGCTATAAACCCTACCAACCCAACCTTTCTTCAGGCTATCAACCTCTTCTTTAAGCAAGTGAGTCTCCTGAATAAAACAAATGTCACAATTCAGCCCCTTCATATGATTCATAATCTTCAGCCTTTTCTTAGAATTATTTAGTCCATTTACATTCCACGTTAGAACTCGTAAATCACCAGCCATTTTCACAGTCCCCTTGTCAATGCCAAAATCATCCAAAACAAAATCCTCCACTACAGTAGGAAATCTCAATAGGCAACCTTGAGATGTGAACAAACACACCCCCCCCCCTCTGAAATAGAAGCAAGTCAGCAACAGCAGATAAATATAGTACACTAGAAATAACATACTAAGTAGTCCAGTGTCTGCACACCCCTCCTATAAGCCTATAAACACCACCATTAAGAACAAAACCCCCAAAATTTTCTATCAAGTCAAACATCAACCCATGTATAGGCAATGCCGCCAAGACACTCATCTCGATAGTTTCACTCATTAAACAAACTCCCATCTCATATCAATAATCACACCTCTACCATCAAGCATTGCACATCAAGCACTACCATATAAATTCCCTTGAGAAACTGTAAAAGCATGTACATGCATCTTGACAAAAAACAACTCCCATCACTCCCAGTGAACATAACAACTATCACCCATATCAATTAAACATGCATAGGTAAGTATTAACAACGTGTATAATCCCACCCACCCATGCTTGACTCGGTAGATAATTCACCACTCCAAAATAAAGGTAAAGGAACCCCTCAGAGAAAGAATGAACAAATCAGCCAATTGAGAATGCCCCAACACAAATGACTATACAACAATACATTCTAAACACGTTAGGACCACTCCCAATTCCCAATCAACATAGTCAAATTTATATAGGTATGAAGATCAAGGACATGTCTGTGTAATAGTAATCAAATTTAGAAAATTGGTAATCTAAAGGTGCAACCATAAAAATTGAAGTAGATAAACATGTTCAAAAATATGAGTCCCCTTCAGAATCCCCCCCAAGCATCAAAATGAGAGTGGCATGTAGATCCGAATACAGTAGATAGCACCCAGAATGGAAGCTTGACATTATCCAGCCTGAGTGCTCACAACTGGACATTTAACAATACACATGTTACCATCCCCCCTGATCCTGGAAAGACATATTCAAATAAACCCGGGCCCACTCAGAACACTATCACATTCATTAGCCCCCAAGCAAAGATTTATCAATTTGGAATACCAGACCAGGCCATTTGTCAATAAAATAGCGACCATTAACTTACACTGCCCACACACTAAAATGTCCACCGAGACATAGACCCGAAAAGAATCAATAAATGAGTGGAAGATAAGGCACAAGTAAAACAACAGAGTGATTAAGTCAAGATGTGGAGGCATATACTCTCTCCACAAACCCAAAAAGAAATATCCCAAAATCCTAAAGCTAACACGCTCATCAATAATACATTCAATACATACCACCTAGCCAAATAGTCTAGAACTCCCAATTGTAACATAAGGGCAGTTTCCTAATATGCAGACATATGTTCCAACCATGAATTGCCTAATTCATATAATATAATTCATTATGTATAAGGAAACAATCCCCATCATTCATCCCCCAACAGATTGAACCAACAACCCTATCATCAGATGCTTTGTTGTTGTTGTTGGTTCCAATGCCCAATTACTCAAACCCTAATGAGCTCATTATGTAATCCACACTGACAGACAGTTCCAATTAATATCCTGTGCTTACCCACCCATTGAACTACTCAACTGAAACAACAATAATAATGTTATTGAAATGTCACTGCTGACATACATGTGCACAGTGCAGGGCCGGCAGCAGATGTGAATCACGGCAGGCCTAAATAAGGTACAGGTAAGCTAGGGCACTACAAGTCACACCGGGCCACCGTCCCTGAACAGGCTCCATTATAAGACAAAAAGACGCTATCCTTGATCAATGAGTGTTTCTGGAACCATACACTTCCTCCAATCTTGTTAGACCGGTACATTCGAATCCCTCTCCTAAGCACTTGGCACGGCACTGAAAAGTCGGTTTGGTGCATGTCATTTTGCCCCTCGATTCCACATGACACTATAGCAATCAAAAAAATTAAAGGAGGCCGACATCCTAATCCAATCCATTGAATGTTGCGAAGACCAAGGGCACGTGAAGTTGAAGTAAGCTTTTTTTTTTGTAAACTTTTACTGGATTTGAACTAAACAAGTCAAAAAATGGGGGTTAGTTTTCGCCAACTCATGACACTCCGCGACCCAAAAACAATTATTTGATAGTAATGGCCATGTCGCACTTGCTGGAGAGTTAGAGGTACAGGACCCCACCTCTAAACTGCAATGAACATAGCACACACCCTCCTGCAAATACATGCGCCACACTTGATGTTCAGTGATTCCAGAACTGTACTTTATTGCCACTTTCAGTTCTAGAATTATCTTAGCAGACTGCCCTCTCTGGTAACACGTGTTTCAGCAAATATAAAATTCCTTTCTCAAACCAGGGCTGTATTCTTGGACACCCGTATTTAATTAATGCGGTCTGTTGTATCAGTAATAACCAGGTTAAATCCCGTTGTTGCAGCAGCTCCTCAGTCACGTCTGCTAGGGACGTGACTGAGGAGCTGCTGTAACAACGGGATGGACACAGGATAGACACGGCCATTACTATCAAATAATTGTTTTTGAGTCACGGAGTGTGATGAGTTGGCGAAAACTAACCCCCATTTTTTGACTTACGTTTAGTTCAAATCCAGTAAAAGTTAAAAAAAAGCTTCAATATCTTGATTGGATTGCCACTATGGAGCTGAGAGGTATGGCTAGGTTGAGGTTAATATCGGGATGGGTGACAAGAGGTGTAAATTAAATGGCCATGTATTTGCAAAAGTTCCCTTTGGTGCATTATAGAGATCTTTTTATGCGCTGCCGACCAAACATTCTCCCCACAAGAGAAGTGAAACTGGCAAGGAAAAAGATTGAGGAGGGGGAGGCTTACTGTAGATTTTGTGGAGATTACCAGAATAAAGAGTAGTTATTCCATCTAGTAATCACCTGTAAGACCCTGACAGAAACAAGAACAAGATTTTTAGAGGGACATTTGGAAAAAATCCAAGTATTAACAGCAGTGGAATGGTGGGATAGTTTTCTAATTGGAGAGAAAATAAGCTAAGTTTTAGTGGTAATGACATTTGTGGAATATGTTTTAAAGGAGGGTGATTAACATGTTCATAAAAAAGGAAGTTTAATATGTTAATCTGTATGTCATTATGAATTGGTTTACACAGTTCTGGAATCACAGAACATCAAGTGTGGCGCATGTATTTGCAGGAGGGTGTGTCCTATGTTCATTGGATTTGAACTAAGCAAGTCTGCTGTGATGTCACATTCTTTCAGATATTTCTCGCGTTTGTCCTTCCAGCATTTAATCCCTCATCAAGGGTATTTCCCTACCTTGTCGCTGTCAGGGGAAATGTATTTTCTGTATAAAGATAACATTTTCCATGCTGCTATCGATTCCATAGATTGCAACCCCAGCTGGAATCAAATCGAACATACTGGCAATGAGTTGGGTTGTTGCAAAACCTTCCTCTAAACAACCCCTCCAGTTTTCCCCATACTTTCCATGACGTGCTCACCATTGACCTCTGCACCATACATCAGGATCTGTACCACCTTCTGCTTCTAGAACTTAACGAGGGGGAGAGCCGAGTATGCCCCACACCTCCTATGCAGTGCTGCTCCCTGGGCTGCCAATCTTTCAACTTTGACTCGCAACATCGTGAGATGGGCGCTTTCATCCAGATTTGTTTTGACTCTAATTCCTAAGTAAGTTATGGATTCCACCACATCCAATCTGTCCTTATCCACCCTAACTAGAGGCCCTTATGTTTCCTATGTGCCAAAGTACTTGGTATTTTTTTTTACATTTACTTTCATTCTATTCTTTTTTAGATGTATCATAAATGCGTTTAATCTCGCTGGAGTGCAATCGGAGTCTGGTCAATAAAGACTAAGTTGTCGGCATATTGGACCTAGGACATGTCAATATCATTTATTCTAGGTGTAAAAGCTCTTGTCATCATTTGGAACACCCTTAAATCAGACATGTAAAGATTAAAAAGAATCGGGCCAAGGAACACCTCTGCTTCAGCCCTCAATAGGTACAGATTTTCCTTGAGAGAGCTCGACCTGTCGACATCTCACCTGGACTGGTGTGTTCGAATACAGAGGTTGTATAGCCTCGATTAAGTCATGTGGGCAGTTCCAATTGGCCAGTATAGACCAAAGCTGTTCCCGACTGACTCCATCGAATGCCTGCTCTGGGTCCTTGAAAGCCAAGTAGATGTAGCTCTCGGCTTCCATGGTTCTCCGCTTCAGAAGGTTCTGCAGGTAGAGATTAAGGGAGGTACCCACTCCCTTCACAAAACCTGTCTGTCCCAGGTCAAGCCGGCCCACTTCCCTAGCCCGTGCATTTAGGTCCCTTAAAAGGATTGATGAAAATAACGTGTCCAAGGTGTCAGGTAGTGCGATTGGGCGGTAGATTCTTGGATCGGCATGATCTCCCTTTTTAAATATTGGCACCAAGATCGCCTCCCGCCATGTAGCTGGGATCGGCTTTGTCGCCATGATCTGGTTGAACAGCGTTACCACAAAGTCGCCCTAGGCTTCTACATTTCTTTTTGAGACATGATTAGCTAGACCACCTGGTCCTGCCGCCCTCAATGAACTCAGTTTCACTATCATCCTTCTGATTTCCTCTTTGTCAAACACAAATGACCACCTTTCTCCCACCTTCAAGTTGCACATATCCGCAACTACTCTGCCTAGTGCAAATAGTTTTGAGTAATGGTCCACCAATCTTTCCTCTGGTACTTAGCTGCTTGTATGCACAGGCTTGAAACTACCCCCATTATTAATAAGGTTCCATAAATTCCTTTTGTCGGACTTACAAACTGCATGCAGCATCAATTCTGCATCCTGTTGTAGTCTTGCTGCTTTGGATGCACAAAGCCAAATGTGGTATGTCTTCCTCCTTTTTCTTATTTTTGTGGCCGCTAGGTCATCTCGACCGCTTTTAAGCTTCCTCATATCAGCTCTGCATTCTCTTCTCACCACTAATACCTCATGATTGTAAGAGTGAACCAGCACAAAGTTCACCTTACCACTATGGTCACTCTCTTCCCTATAGGCCTTTCAAATCCAAGCATAGTCGGTTCTGATAGGGTTCTTAGCTAGATAATGCTCAAACTGGGCTGTCACCTTTGGAACCTCAGTTTGCTTAATTCTAAACTTATATTTTCCCCGAGTTATTTCAGCTAATTCCGGGGCAGACATTTTCTCTGCTTGTTCAGCCACAGTCCAGCTAATTTCCAGTTAGTCGTGGTCATAGTTGGCATCTCGATGACTTCAAACTTTCCTAGAGCCTCTGAAACATTTTCTGAGACAAAGCAGTAATCTGGACATGCCTTCTGGGCTCCCCTCACCCTGGTTCATGCCCCCGGGATATCCCCATTGTCTGGCCATTTAACATTACTAGATCACAAGCACTAGCCTCATTTAACCATATCAAATCCCTTTTTCCCAACTCTTATTCACCAAGCACCCCTCCCTCTGTATTCAGTAGGTACATGTTGAAGTCTCCACATATAATAATGTGGTGATTTTCCAATGAAATGAAGGCTTCATCTAGCAGAGCCATTATTGAGTCAATGAAAAAACACGCCGAGCACATTTTCACACTGCAATATACATTTACAAGAAATCTTGACATTTTCTTGCTATTGACCCAACTTTGTCAGCCCAGTTTCAGCATCTGAACAAATGGGTTGGGTTGGGAAATGGACTCCACATCCAGGCCTTTATCAATTTCAATCAGTGTTAATAATCCCGAATATGGCCTCCCCAGTAGTCCTTTCTGCGCCTGATTTAAATACAAATCATAACCTTCACAAATAGGTTTGGACCAAAGCCAAGTCTCTTGTAGGCATATAATGTCAAATTGTTCCAAACCTAAATTCTCATTTGAGAATAACTCTGAGAACCCTATAGCGTTCCAGGAGTCTATATGGAGTGTCTCCTCGGTGTTCTCTGTTTGTCTCTATTGTTGACGGGGTTCAGCTAATACATCCGCCAGCCATGACCAACTCCATGGCTTTCCCCTCTCCTGCTGGGCATGTGGTGATTTATTACCTTCTGTTTATTTGGGATCAAATTATCAATCGTAATTGGCGTTGGGTGACAGTCTTTCCTTCTTTAAACTGACCTTCCCGCTTGTACTCTCTTTCCAATGTCATCAGGGAATTCTGGTTTCTCTCATCACTGGCCTTATCTGTTTGGTTTCGATTTTCTGGGATATCTACTTTCTCTCTCATTGCATCTTTCCCCCTTGACATTCCTTTCTTCTCTGTATAGTCACACAGCTCATATCGCAGTGGTGAGAGCTCATCACTCAGTTCTAATAAGGCAGTTTTTATCAGTGAAGAGTTCAGATGGAGGATCACCCAGTCCATACGATTCTCATTTACGAATTGGACTACCCAAATATCTTCTGATGTCATATATCTCATCTTAGGGATATGTTGGAATAGACTCATCACATTCCTGCGGATCATGATTAAGTTGTCAGCCACTGGGAGCATTCTTTCCAAGTAGACTCTAGTTATCTTGCTTGACCTCATAGAACCTATAGCTTCAGACATGGGTATCGGTTTTGTACTACTATGGCTCTCCTGAGCTGTTCTTAGATGCTTTTTCAGGCCATACACTGGTGGTCGTCGGTCAGCCCGTTGGCCCTGAGCCAGGAGATTTCTCTTGTCTTCCAGCGTTCTAAAAGTGGCTTTGTTAGCCATTTTATCTACCAGCTTTGACTTAAACTCCTGAATTATTGGGAGTGGAGAAGGGGCTCTTGTTGCCATATGCTTTACCTGGCGGGCTACCTCAACCAGTTCTGAATGACTTATATTGTTCCAATCATCGTTTTCCTCCTCCCTTGCCATAGTTTCAATCAAATCAGTGAGGCATGATTCAGATAGGAGGTCTGTGTCATCATTACAGATTTCTCTCCTAAAATCAGTACCCATAGAAGAACAAACAGAGAACGCCGAGGAGACACTCCATATAGACTCCTGGAACGCTAGAGTTATTCTCAAATGAGAATTTAGGTTTGGAACAGTTTGACATTATATGCCTGCAAGAGACTTGGCTTTGGTCCAAACCTATTTTTGAATGTTATGATTTGTATTTAAATTTGAGTGTAACAATCTCTTTGTCTTGTCTGTCGATCCCCTGGATCTTTTCTTGGGCATTTCACTATCTGGTTAGATTCAGTTGTGGGTGGAGTCCTTAGATTCCTCATGAAGGCCCTTGATCCATTCGACTTACGCTTTCGACTCATTTTTATATTTTTAGATTGTTTGGCACTGTTATCTGGCTGACCTTGTTTAGCCGGCTCTCTGCTCATACCACCAGGCACCTGGGAAGGTTGAAATATTGAGAACATATTGGCCCCTCTAGTTGTTATAAGGACTTCTTCACCCACAGCAATCCTCGCATCACCACCCCTCACAGATGTATGATCGGGGGAAGCTGGACTGTTGATCTTGCATCAGATTTGAGCTAAGAGTTGACTTTCCCATTTAGACAAAGGAGACCTACTGTTAGGCAGAAACCTGTGCAGTTCCCTTAGGGACCACTGAAAAAGGCTTAGGACTACAGGTGTTGGCAGTAAACCCAATTGGTAGCAGTCTGTACCACCCAGATTTACCTGGTAGCTGTGGCTGAGCAGCCAGACTTCTCTCAAGAAGAGTTAGACAGTATATAGAGTATACAAAACAGGTACAAAGATACAGTAGCACAAGCAAACACTGACCAGAGCTTTGGTATAAAATATATAATTATTTATTTAAAAACACACTTGTAAAATACAATATATAATACAATAAATATATATACATCCCTGATTACTTATTGAACAAGTCTTAGTTAAAACACCACTTATTTGCAGACAGAGGTGAGCGCTTAACCTAAGATGTCACTCCAATAAGTTAGTTAAAAAAGGGAGGGAAAAGGCAGAATTAGGAAAGCACACAATACCAACACTTTTAAAAGAACCACAGCAAGTCAGGAAAGGCAGAGTCTACTGTAGAGCAAGAACGTTCATAGGCCAGGCCCACTCTTGGAGAGAGCAAGGCGGAATGTGTCCAAGATCACACAGTTGAATTATACTTTAAAAGTCTTTGCAGATAGTTCAAAAAGAGTTGGATCAGTTCAGAGAAAGTTAGTCAACAGGTCCCAGGTCACCCTAGGATAGAGAGTCAAGGATTTACGGGACACCTTGAACAGTCTGTTGCAAGGAAGACCAGGTGGGACACAGTACCTGAAATAGTGAGAAAGCTCCAGCAGTTGTTCCTGGCAGCGGGTGCAAGTCGGTGCTTCGTCCAGGGGAAGAGAAGATCTCGACGTGGAGGAAAGCTGGAGGTCATTGCACTGCCAGGGAAGAAGCCAGTCGCGGAGTTTCCCGGTTAAAAGGTACTATCCTTTTATTCACGGTAGTGGTGAAGCGTGGCTATCCGGCCGCCGGGGTGCTTGGCACGGGCGATTCGACCACGAGACGATCCAGGAAGGCGAAAAGAGGGCGAACTGGTTATCCCCACCAGTTCAGAGGAAGAAGACACTCCGGGATGAAGATCTTCTCTGTCGTCGGGAAGTGGTGAGGCGGTTCAGGAGGGCTCCACCGGTGGTGTCGTCGTTGCAGGTCGGCTCAGCTTCTCCCTCTTTGGATTCTTTGATCCTGTGGCGACTTCTGAAGTTCCAGTCCCCAAAGCACTTCTTTTATGCAGAAAACCCCCATTCATCAGTCCTAGCTGTCACTCAAACATGCTAAGTGGTGAGCCAGGCGGCTCACCACTGGGCCAATCAGACAAGAGTGCGACTTGAGTTGCCGAGGCAACTCAGTCCAGGGTGCCTATTCCCCCCTCCCACACATCCTGTAGACCCAGACAGAGTGGCACCACTTTTGGAGGCTTCTGTGCAGAAGCCCGCCAAAAGTGGAACAAAGGGCTCGACTTGGGTTGGAGTTACAGAGGCGAACACAAACGCCATTTTAAAACCGAGTCCTGGCAAAAAGACCCAACCGGGGAATAAATAGTAAATAAATAACCCAGCGGTATCTTTAACATTGCACCAAAAAAGTGGTGCGTTTAAAATGAATGGGAAAATCCCATAGAAAATATTCCGGTGGAATATTTCGCATGGTAACCACTGCCACCAGCCAGAAACTCAACGAAGCTGACTGCACAGTGCCCCCTCGAAAAACAGACCCAGGGGCAATCTAATTACCCCTACCAGTACTTCCACAATATGATGGTTTGTACTGGTTCTGTTCACAATTTAAGACTAGTAAAGTCAATGGTGACTTTACATGCCCTGGGAGACAGTAGTCAGTCCCAGGGAATGGAGTCTATGTTTAGGGGTCACTATGACACCCCTGTGTTACTGCACTGAGGGTGCTGTGTAACACAATTACCAAAAACACATGAAACCTTATGGAGTAAAATACCCCATAGCCCATCAAACACATTACAAAGTCAAAGGATATCTCAAATCATGTCTAAGATTGGGAGAAAAAGAGTCCCACTCTTAGCAGGAGAAAAATATAAACCCCAAAAATCCAGCAAAGCTGCTGGGGGACTCACTAGGTTGGGGAAATTAGCCTATACAGATAATTCTCCCTAACACTTCCCCCCTCCCCCCAGACTAAAGGACAGGAGGATTTAATCCACTCCTGGATGAATCTCATACCTCTAGTCGATGACATACATCCTAGAGAGACCATCAGCATTTTGGTGGTGACACCCTGACCTATGTTCTATGGTCAAATCCTTTGAGGAACATCAGTCTTTTTGAAACTATAGGGGATCTGGTTGACCAGTCCCTCAGAAGTTGGTACAACTTCTGAACCTGTGATAGGCTTTTTCAAGGGGTCCTTATAAAGGATTCCCTTAGATCTAGAGGGGCCTCCAAAGGTCCTCACCACTTCTCTGTTGGGAGAAGGTTGGGTCTTAGGCCTCTTGGTTGGAGGGGATGGAGATAAGCAAGGTACATGCTTCTCCTTCCTCTTAGATCTACCCTTACCTACTTTAGGAGTTTCACTCCCAAGATTAGGATTTGAGTTGGAGTCTTCAGTAGTAGGTCCAACAGTCTGAAGGTTCCTGGCCTTAGACTTTTCTTTTCTGGTTTTCCACCAGCACTGAGAATTACCAGTTCTCTTAGGCCTAGTTAGGTGTCCAGTTGGTCTATTCACCTCTACCTCAGAAGCACGGGGAGTCACAGACTTTAAAACTGGGAGAATAATGATGGAGCTTGGTTCAGGCTCCCATTTCCCTAACATATTATCCTGAAATTTGCCTGGGTCAGAGGTCAACTTACCGACACCAGGGCTTGTAGTGGGGTTCTCAGTAGAGGTTCCCACAGGCTTAGAGTGGTTCCTTAAGGTTCCTTAAGTGGGCTGGTAGAATTGGAACCATTTGGACAGGGCCTCCAGACATCTTAGTGGGGCCTTTGGGTGCCTTAGCAACATCCTCAGGACTGAAAAAGCTTTCATCCACTACTGTTCTGCTGGCCCCAGAGCCTCGCCTGGCAGGGGTATCCTGGCCATTGACAAGAACACTGTCCATATAATAAACTTTAGAGTTTTCTGTTATGGAGTTTTACACACTCCTATTCTGATCACTAACCAGACCCATGGGCTCTACTGTTACACTTGCTTGAAGACCCAAAGGTTCTTCAGCAAAGACTTCAAAGTGAGTACTAGCCATTTGGACTTCCTCCTCAGGAGTGAAGGCTAAGGAGACTGTGCTGACCCCTGCAGGTTTACCCTTACATCTGGGGTCTCCTTTGATATGGTCAGTGGCCTTACAGACATAGCATACTCCAAATGCTCTCTGAAAGGGTGCCTTGTTCTGACCTCCTTCTGGTTGTTGACCAGAAGGTACATTAGCCTGTTGTGGTTTACCCTGGGGCTTACCCTGGTTATTTTGTTGTTTGGGGCCCTCTTTAGGTTGGGAGGTATTAGAAGTCTCTTGGTTCCCTTTTGGTGGCTGCTTTCCCTCATCCTTTTTCTGAGTGACCCCTGAATCCTTGTGAGTGGCCCTGTTGGCAACCCACAAGTCAGCAGCCTTAGCTAGCTTCCTGTAATCTAATTCCTTTGAATCAGAGTGCTGTCTGAGCTCAGGAGAGCAGGCATCATAAATTGACTCCAACATTACAAGATTTCTCATTCCCTCATAAGTGTTCACCTTGTAACCCTTAATCCATCCCTCTAAGTTTTTCAAACTTTCACTCACCCAGGTAGCCCAAGTTAGCCCATCATGCTTTTTGAGGGTCCTAAACCTCTTAAGGTACTGGGAAGGGGTCTTCCCAAATCTAGCTATTAAAGCTAGCTTCACACATTCCTAATCCTTTCTATCCTCCTCCCCCAACTCCATTACCACATCAGTTGCAACAGGGAGAAGCCTAGAGAACAACCAGGAAAGTAACTAATCTCTGTTCTGCAGCCCATGATTATACTCAAACAGACTCAACCAATCCAACAAATCCAATTTAGGCTCATACATACCGACAAGCTGTTTAGGCATCTGGGGTCTTTTGGGACTGGAACTCCTAGAGGATCCGGAGAGAGAAGCATTTTCAACAGACAATTTCTTCATCTCTAGCTCATGCTTGAGCTCCATTTCTGTGTGCCTTTGTTCTGTTTGAGCAGTAAGTCTCTTAAACTCCAATTCAAGTTTCGTTTTCTCTAGTTCAAGACATTGAGGATTAATTGTGGGACCTGGCAAAGGTCCAGTAGGTACAGCTGGCAGAGCAGGCAGAGGCCTAGGGGGGACAACTTCATCATCCTCACCCTCCTCTTCTGGTTCTGACTCAAGATTATCAATACTTTGATCAATATCAATATCATTACTGTTATCTACATTTGCTGGAGTGGTAGGTTCCTCTGAACCACCATCCAGACTTTGGTTTGCTAACATTTCTATTAGCTCCATTTTCTTGCCTTTAGTCAGGAGATTCTTATATTTACAGAGAACTCTTAAACAATCAGCAGTTTTTGTAGCAAGGGACTCTTGACTATAACTTTCCATAGTTGACAGGTTAGAAAATAAACTTTTTAGTGCTAAGCTTTGTGGTTAATTGCACTAAGGTATCTATAAGCACACTAAAATGTATACGCAATACAAATCCCACCGCTGTACACCAGTGTTAGGCAGAAACCTGTGCAGTTCCCTTAGGGACCACTGCAAAAGGCTTAGGACTACAGGTGTTGGCAGTAAACCCAATTGGTAGCAGTCTGTACCACCCAGATTTACCTGGTAGCTGTGGCTGAGCAGCCAGACTTCTCTCACGAAGAGTTAGACGGTATATAGAGTATACAAAATAGGTAGAAAGATACAGTAGCACAAGCAAACACTGACTAGAGCTTTGGTATAAAAGTATATAATTATTTATTTAAAGACACACTTGTAAAATACACTAACACTAATATGGCAAGCAAGTTCAAACACAGTCACTATCAATATATATACATCCCTGATTACTTATTGAACAAGTCTTAGTTAAAACACCACTTATTTGCAGACAGAGGTGAGCGCTTAACCTAAGATGGCACTCCAATAAGTTAGTTAGAAAAGGGAGGGAAAAGGCAGAATTAGGAAAGCACACAATACCAACACTTTTAAAAGAACCACAGCAAGTCAGGAAAGGCAGAGTCTAGTGTAGAGCAAGAAAGTTTATAGGCCAGGCCCACTCTTGGAGAGAGCAAGGCGGAATGTGTCCAAGATCACACAGTTGAATTATACTTTAAAAGTCTCTGCAGATAGTTCAAAAAGAGTTGGATCAGTTCAGAGAAAGTTAGTTAACAGGTCCCAGGTCACCCCAGGATAGAGAGTCAAGGATTTACGGGACACCTTGAACAGTCTGTTGCAAGGGAGACCAGGCGGGACACAGTTCCTGAAATGGTGAGAAAGCTCCAGCAGGGGCAGTTGTTCCTGGCAGCAGGTGCCAGTTGGTGCTTCGTCCAGGGGAAGAGAAGGTCTCGACGTGGAGGAAAGCTGGCGGTCATTGCACTGCCAGGGAAGAAACCAGCCACAGAGTTTCCCGGTTAAAAGGTACTATCCTTTTATTTGCGGTAGTGGTGAAGTGTGGCTATCCGGCCGCTGGGGTGCTTGGCACGGTCGATTCGACCACAAGACGATCCAGGAAGGCGAAAAGAGGGCGAAATGGTTATCCCCACCAGTTCAGAGGAAGAAGACTCTCCGGGATGAAGATCTTCTCTGTCGTCGGGAAGTGGTGAGGCGGTTCAGCAGGGCTCCACCGGTGGTGTTGTCGTTGCAGGTCAGCTCAGCTTCTCCCTCTTCGGATTCTTTGGTCCTGTGGCGACTTCTGAAGTTCCAGTCCCCAAAGCCCTGCTTTTATGCAGAAAGCCCCCATTCATCAGTCCTAGCTGTCACTCAAACATGCTAAATGGTGAGCCGGGCGGCTCACCACTGGGCCAATCACACAAGAGTGCAAATTGAATTTCCCTGGCAACTCAGTCAAGGGTGCCTAAACCACCCTCCAACACATCCTCTAGACCCAGACAAAGTGGCACCACTTTTGGTGGCTTCTGTGCAGAAGCCCGCCAAAAGTGGAACAAAGGGCTCGACTTGGGTTGGAGTTACAGAGGCGAACACAAACGCCATTTTAAAACAGAGTCCTGGAAAAAAGATCCAACCGGAGAATAAATATTAAATAAATAACCTGGCGGTATCTTTAACATTGCACCAAAAAAGTGGTGCGTTTAAAATGAATGGGAAAATCTCACAGGAAATATTCTGGTGGAATATTTCGCGTGGTAACCACTGCCACCAGCCAGAAACTCGTCTAGGGGGGACTGCACAGTGCCCCCTCGAAAATCAGACCCAGGGGCAATCTAATTACCCCTACCAGTACTTCCACAATATGATGGTTTGTACTGGTTCTGCTCACAATTTAAGACTAGTAAAGTCAATGGTGACTTTACATGCCCTGGGAGACAGTAGTCAATCCCAGGGTATGGAGTCTATGTTTGGGGGTCACTATGACACCCCTGTGTTACTGCACTGAGGGTGCACTTACCAAAAACGCATGAAACCCTATGGAGTAAAAGACCCCATAGCCCATCAAACACATTACAAAGTCAAAGGATATCTCAAATCATGTCTAAGAGTGGGAGAAAAAGAGTCTCACTCTTAGCAGGAGAAAAAAATAAACCCCAAAAATCCAGCAAAACTGCCGGGGGACTCACTAGGTTTGGGAAATTAGCCTATACAGAGAATTCTCCCTAACACCTACAGAAATGGGAAAGTCAACTCAGCTCATATCTGAGGCAATATAGTAGAGAAGCTAACTCAGTCCCTAAGAATAGATCAGAGATGGGGGCTTGGCTGCAAGCAAAAATGCCAACAGAAGTCCTAAAATCAATGGTCCAGCTTCCCCCGATCATATATCTGTGTTAATCTGGGTTAATTTGTTTGTTGCATGTTATGTTTTGTGTAAACGCTTGAGAAAGTGATAACATTCCCGTTTTTTAAAAACAACACCATCACATATCTTAATACTCATTTTGCAGAATCAGACTCAAGGCATTTCTAAATAGAGTTGCATTTAATAAGCAGTACAGCCAAATGATGACACCGGAAAGTACCTTGCCAGTTGTATTTATTCTCAAATATTACATTATAACACAACTCATAAAATAAAATAACATTGCATACTTACCGTTCTGTGACAGGGTAACGAGGCGCAGGAGTGGCATGAATCGACCACCCCCACTGCGGATTCGGGACCTGCAAGTCAATGCTTATACATGGCTCCGCAACTCCAGCAGGGAAGGAGGGATAGGTTGATGATGGTTGCATAGGAAGGTGGAAGTAGGAAAACCGGAATGAGATTTAGGGAGAGGTTATGGATAGTTTGGGAATATTACAGTAAGGTTTTGACCACTGTGCACGCTTCAAGCGAGCTGTTACACTCATAGAAACACACTTCCCAGATTTTGACTCTACAAACATATATACAATATCACTATAGCAGTATACAAAGGTACGGCAAAATAATAAACACACATGACGTAGTGCAGCACTTAGCTTAGGTTAGTTGTCACCTAGAGTGTCCCTTGTTGTCTCCTGCGATTTTGTTGTGCCAGGATGTTTCGATCGGAAGGGAGCCTAGAGAGGGAGGCCAAAAAGTGGACACCCAGAGTGAAGGGTCAGGGGGAGAGCCCACCACCAGCACCTCTGTCTTGTCTCCGTTCAACTTCAGCCAATTGTGGTTCATCCAAGTCCCCACGGCAGTCAGGCACCGCGACAGGCACAGCGACAACTCAGCCTGATCCCGATCTAACAGGATCAGCATCTGTGTGTCATCGCCATACGAGTGGTACCTGATGCTGAAGGAGCGGATGAGACGCACAAGAGGCCAGATGTAGATGTTGAACAGAATATGAGACAAGGCAGATCCCTGGGGAACACCACAGCAGAGAGAGAATAAGCCAGAGAGAAAAGGAGGGAGAGAGAGATTTTGGGTTCTGTTGGCCAGGAACGAGGCAACCCAAGTCAGCACCTGGCCTGAAATACCAGTTTGGGCCAGGCGGGAGAGCAGGATAGGGTGGTGTATTGTGTCAAATACTGCTGAAAGATCCAGTAAAATCAGGGCCCAACCCCACCTGCTTCAACCAGCCTGGCCATATCACCATGGACAGAGACCAGGACGCTCTCGGTCCCCCATCCTGGCCTGAATCCCGATTGAGCAAAATCGAAAAGGCCTGTGGATTCCATGAAAGCAGAAAGCAAAGGAGAAACCAATGATTCAAGAAGTTTCATAAAGAATGGAAGCAGAGAAATGGGATGATAGTAAGAGGGTAACAAAGGGTCCAGTAGAGGCTTTTTAAGGAGTGGAATCACAGTGGCAGCCTTGAGCTCGGAATAAATAATCCCTGATTGACAAGAATTATTAATTGCCTCTGTGATTTCACATAGCAGCCCTGGAAATATATCCCTCATCACCTCAAGAGGGATTATATCAGAGGGGGCACCCGACTTAATGCGTTGCATGGCGGTGGAAACCGCATCTTCGGTGAAGATAGGAAAAGATGACCAGCCATCCGATGCTGACTGCCTAATAAAGGCAGACCTGTCACTACCAGGGGTAGATGTAGATGTTAAAGTAGTAGCCCGTGCAATGTTGGTGCGTATTTTCTCAATTGTAATAGTGAAATATTGCACCAGAGAGTTACAAAGATCTTGTGTCAGGCTGATGTACGGTGAAAGTTTAGCATCCGAGGAGAGGGATCTTACCACCGAAAAAAGGGTGTTAGTCTGACCAAGTGCAGATTCAATTTTTTGGGCATAAAAAGCCCTCTTTGCTGCCCGAATAGCAGCTGAATAGGAATTGCTGCAGGCTTTATACTCAAGTATAAGATTTGGGTCATACGCTAGCCGCCTCTTTCGTTCGGCCTGGCGCAGTGAAAGATGGTGCACCTTAAAGGCCTCAGAGAACCAGGGTTCCATGGGCAGTCTCCGCGGTTGAATAAATCTAAGAGGGGCCATATCATTGGCTGTCTCACACAGAGACTGGGAAAGGGCAGATAGGGTAGTTGGTGTTCCATTACTACATCTGTCCTACATCATGGTACCCTTGATGAAGGGTTCCATCTTCTCAGAAACAGAAACTTTATGATTCTAAGTTCTGTGTCACCCTTCCCACTTTGCTCTTTGATTGGACACATCTTTGTTTTAGAGTACATGTATTTCACATTTCAACTGAACCAAGTCAAGGTCGTAGTGACTGAAGTGATGATGGTCAAATGTGAATCTTGCAGGTGCCATACAGTAAGTTTTTAAGATGTTAGTTGGTCACTTATCCAAACTTAAATGTACTGTTTTACTTTGAAAGACACTGTTAGGCTGTTTGCCTTCAAGAAATGTGGTTTGGCAAAGCAATCTAAGAACGTTGTTGCATGCATTGACAAGCTGGCACAAACTTCTTCCTGGAAACCTAGAAAATCACTCAATCAAGAGTTCGTTCAACAATGTAGTTTTTTGTGCAACCAGGTCAATTATGTCTGGATTTTTCATTTGGACAAGCATATTCCGCTCAACAGACATGAGCATAAAGGCTTCGAGGCTGTCCTGGCTGATGTGGTTTCGTAGGCGAGTTTTAATATTCTTCAATTTTGGAAAACTTCTTTCACATGCTACTTGTGTACAATATAAGGTCAAGATGAACTTGTATGCCAAATGCAATTGCCGGTAAGCACTACAGTAAAAGTGTATCATTTTTTAGAATTGAGTAGCAACATCCTGCACAGTTATGGCATCTATTGCATTTCTGTACTAAATGTTTAGGTTGCTCTCCAAATTCTTCTTGTAGTGCTGGATTTTCACTACCTAGGGCTGCAAAGGCACAGAGCCTCAGCAAAGTATAAGCTTGGTGATGGATGTTTGAATTTAATTTATTTGTATTTGAGCCAATATTATTGAGTGCTACAACTACATCAATCAACATTGCTTTGTTCAGGTTATTAAAGGAGCCAAAAACTTTCCGTAGTGCTGCATCTTTTGCCCACTGCCTTGTTTTTCCTATTGTTTGGACTCTGCAGCCTTCCACAGACAGCTCACGCCGCACATCCATCCTTTTGTAGGACTACCGGAAAAAAAACAGCACAGGAGTTTAACAGGCCAAACAAAGATGTGGATTAATTTGATGCTTGTGTCCCTTCTACAAGTACAATATTTAATACATGTGTATAACACCAGACATGTATTTGACCAGGGGATTCGTTACTGAGCCAGGATGTGAAACCATTGTATATTGGGTTGAATTTCCAATGCACTCGCTTAGGTCAAGGTCAAGACCATTATCTTTAATAACACTCTGCACCAACTCAAACAGACCCGTTCCAGTAGACAAAGTGCAGTTGGTTACTGCTAGCAGGCGTTCATGTACTATGTTTGTAACATATATGATCAATATAGATCACTGATCAGTAACACTCACATCTTGGGTTGAGTCTATCTGAATTGAAAATAGTCCTGCTTCCTTTATTGACTGATTACCATTTTAATCAGTTTGGAAATAGCTTCAATCACATACCCAACTGTAGTCTTTGCCCAGTTTTCTTTTTGGATTTGGTTTGAATGGCCTCAATATGTTCCTTTAGAGGTCTGTCACATTTACTTAGGAGCAGAAGGATTTCAAGAATGTTGCCATGATCCAGTTTGTTATCCAGCTCAAACATGGACTCTGATTTCCCACAAAAACGGAGTCCCCTTTTCCCAATGACTTTTACAACATCAATGATGTGCAACAATATGTCTCTGCTTTTTCTGATTTGCTCATTTCGAGGTCATTTCTGTAGGTGGAAGAGTAGACCACCTATGTTGACCCCTGAAAAGGTCATCATATATGAATCTGTGCACCTCTGATGACTTTGGCATGTTTTATGGTCTACAATGCGCAGGTAAACACGCCTCCATTTTATCATCCCATTGATGAAAGGACCCCTCCCTCCAAATTTGGTAACAAATGGTACAAAAAAGCGCCTTCTGAATTTAACCAATGCTGTTTACTCCCATCTTTCCTCCAAAATGCTAACTCTCCTTTAATTTGTTTATGTATGGGAGGTTGAATTGGAGGTGCTAAAAGAAATGGATGGTGCTGAAAGATATGGGGAAGTTTATCTGGTTGTGGATGTTCAAACAAATAGTCTGCCGCCTGTGGATTATCTTTCCATGATCTGTGCTGCACACCCCAGTTTCCTGAGTCTTCAGTATGTAGTAAAGCAGAAAAAGATTCTTCTGAATGACTACTACCTGGCACTTCCTCTGGGGGATGATGATGTCTCCAGTTCTTTCAGACTCACTGATTTCTGCCACTTCCTCCTTGGGGAATCTTCAATTGTTTTTGACAGAGTATTACCACTACCACCTGCCACTTACTCTAAAGGGATATCCTCAATTCTTTCTGACAGACTTGTTTTGCCACTTCCTCTGTCGGTGCATCTTCAGTGGTTTCGGTTTGTAAGAGAAAGGCACCACTGGCTGCCACTTCCTCGAAAGGGATATTCTCAATTCTTTCTGACATACATGTTTTTCCCACTTCCTCTGTGGGTGTATCTTCAGCAGTTTCAGTTTGTAAGGGAAAGGCACCATTGGATGCCACTTCCTCGAAAGGGATATCCTCAATTCTTTCTGATATACTTGTTTCTGACACTTCCTCTGTGGTGCGGGCATCTTCCAATATGTCTGACAGACCAGTACCACTACATGCTACTTCCTGTGGTTGAAAGTTCTTAGTTCTTTTGAACTGCCTGGTTTTTACCACTCCCGCTATTGGGGCAGCTTCAATGATCTCTGACAGTTTAGTTGCTGCTACATCTGCCTCTGTTGAGATGTCTCCAATAACTGCAGAGATGCTGGCTTCTGTCACTTCCTCTCTTCTCACATCGTGAGCCCTTGTTGATGACTCCAGTGATAAGCAGGGTTTAACATTTGTACCTGAAGAAGATGCCTGGTCACCCTCCTCCACTGTTCTCACAGCAATGCCACGTGGCATTTTGATGGTCTGAACTACAAACAGATCTTCAATTATTTTTGTTTTGCCGAACTTCCTCTTCAATCTGCTATTTCTTCTTTTCTCATAGGGCCTTTCAGAGAGGTGTAATACAGGTTTTTCTTTTGCCCTGGCACACATTAAGTCTGGATGCAAATTCACAATAACCAAATAACCAGATTGAAAGAAGAGAGTGACTGATTCTCTAACTCTAATTTGGGTATGGAGGAATAGGATAGGAGATCTGCCTGGTTACTGCTGCTTATAGACTGGACTGGAGCTGGGGGAGGTCTGGGGGTGACAAAAGGTGTGCATAATAAAGGCCACCAAAGTGGCAGAAGTGTGCTATATAGGACCACCCTATATTACACTGCATTGAAGATATACAATTACTAGTGGTTACTTACCCACAGTGATGGCCTTGTCTGGCTGGCTGTTGGTAGCTCTGCTAAAGCCTGGCTCACGTGGATACTTGAATAGCAACCTACCTGCAAAAACACACACAGTAAAGATGATGAAAACCCAATAAACACAGTATATATCATATACATACAGTGCAGTACTTGTAGCAAAGATATGATGAGCACCAAATCATCACTCAATAGCTAGGGGATAAGCCATAGTTAGCCTGTCGCAAAAAAGGAGTACAATATCCAGGACCATAAAATCTGTGCACTAGCAGCACTACTAGCCAGGGAAATAAATGATATCTTCCCTGGTGGTAACTGGTAACTAGCAAATGTTCGGAAATCTAACAGATGCACAGCAATCAGCATGCCATGCTGAATAACAATAACCAGAGATGGAAGTGTAATACAAATCATTGGTATGCTGTACCACTAGTTCTTTTAATTTTTACATTGTACCTTTACTCCAAAGGCTGAAGAAGAAACGCACCCTAGGTGCTTTCTCTTTTTTTAATTTTTTTTTTATTTGCATTTAGTTCATTTACAAGAATAAATTCATGTAGAACCTTTGCAAAAAGAATATACAATCCATATACAAAATTTCATAAATTCACAAATAGAACATTAATAAATTAAATCTTGTAAATCGTTTTCAAGATTTCTGTTTTTAACAATACAAAGTGGATAATAAAATGTAAACAGTATTATTATCAGAGTCATCATTTACTTATTTCATATCTAAACATAATTCATTGCAGTACCACAATAACATATTAAAACTGAGGTTCACCAGTCAATTTGCCATGTAAGCATTTCATTTATCAAACAATGTAAGTTCTTTTTCAATATGCTTACAGAAGCTAACCAATTCATAGATTAGACGGTTATGAACTCCTTGCTTCATTCGAGACCATAAAAACTCGAGGCAGTCCTCATATTCAATATTAACGAATTTCATCAATCTTGCAGTCCTCGTTTTTTTTAAAATGGGGGCAATATAGTATGAGGTGCTTCAATGTTTCATAGGGTTCATTACAGTCATCAAATCTACATCCCACAGAGAGTTGTATGTCATTTACTTGCCAGTTCTTAGTTCTATCTCTAGTGTGATAAAGATTAAGGGGCTGATTCATGGAATTATTTGCGCTGAAAAACGGGGATTTGTGCGCCTTTCTGCCCGCAAATCCCCATTTTTGGCGCAAATAATTCCATGAATAAGCCCCAAAATCGAAAACGAATGTATGCTTTCCTGGTAATTTCACAAGGGAATAGAGTAATATGTGCGTATCGAGGAATGCGCTGCTTAACGAATGCGCCATATTCCTTATATGATTTAGAAGTCATAATCCGATCGATAGTTACACACCAGTCTAATTCAAAAAGTTTTTTTTTTCGCATAGCATGGGTGATAGTAAACGTCATTCACTGTAATATTCACTTCACTCAAAAGTTGTTGCATTTTCGAGTGATGATTATAAAAAGAGAGGGGAGTGTGTATACCCAGCATCTTATTCATATCCACATATAACGAATTTGTGGGTGGATAATGCATTTTCGCGTAATTGAATAGCTGTCTCCATTTCCATCTGGTCGATAGTGCCACCAACCCCAATTCATGTTGGATAATGGCATATGGAATAGACATTGGTAAAAACATTGCAGCTTTCAAAAGTGAACCTTGTAAGCAATCCATCATAATAGTCATGTCACACAGACAAATATCCAATGCATATAGGATAACACTCTCAATCTTCAGTGACATAAATTCAATTAACGGTGTTAATGAAAATTTGCAAAACCGAGTGTAAATCTTTTTCATTTGCGATAGAAGTTGCCTGGTCTTGCACTTAATAAAGTCCGTCCATGATTTAATAGAATTCTGGTCTGAGAGATGGTACCCTAAGTAAATAGCATTATTAATGCAAGATATCTGTGTGTCCATGATACGCCATCTGAAGTTGCCTTTTTTCTGTTTCACTCCAAATTTCATGATGGCAGTTTTTGCCGGGTTTGGAGTTAGATTATGCTACTTTGCAAATTCCTCAAAGAGTGTTAATTTAGTTTGTAACCCTACCGGAGTGGGCCAAACAAAATAATATCATCTGCAAATGCAATCCATTGCAGGGAGATACACCCAACCTTCACAGAGAACAGGTTCTTGTTTTCCCACTTCTTGTCGAGCTCCGACAAACAAAGGTTGAACAGGGTTGCTGCTAGATTGCATCCCTGTTTCAAACCCAATGCTGTTCCTATTGGAGCGGTAGTACCCCCATCCATTGATATTTTTATTCTATACAATGTGTTTGTGTGCAGTTTCATAATCCAATACATTAGAACACTCGGAATTCCCACCTCTGCCATTTTCATCCACAACAAGTTGCGGACAACATTATCGAATGCTGAACTCATATCAATCATTGCAATGTACACCGGATTAGCGTTCTTATTTTTTGCCCCAGCAATAACATGAGCAAGGATAACTGCATTTAAGGTTGTGCTCATACTCTTTCTGAAACCAGTTTGGAATTTAGAATATAGGCCCAATTTAGAATATTTGTCTCAATGAATTTCTCAAGATCGTATAAGAGTAAGATCGCAAAAAATTTTGCCTCAGTATCAATTAGAGAAATTGGGCGATAGTTTCCAGGAAGAGAAGGATCACCCCTTTTAAATATCGGGACTATATTTGCAGTTAGCCATGATGGTGGAATTTCCCCAGAATTAAAAATGGTTTCAAATTTGATGTTTATGATTTCTGCCCACATAAAAGGATCTGCTTTGTAAAGACAGGGGGGAAGCCCGTCTGGGCCTGCAGCCTTAGATGACAACAGCAGTGAGATTGCCCAAATAATGTCACTAAGGCTCCAATTAAGCCGAGGTATATTAATAAGGTCCAGTGATAAGCTAGGAGCAAACCAAAATTTATAAGGCAATTGATATTTGGCCGTTATGTATTTTTGCCATGTCTGATCAGAGATGCAATTTGGCATAGGTAGCAGAACATTTTTAGAGTCAGCTTTTAAAGAGCGCCATATTACATGGGTATCATGTGCCGTAATGGCACGTATTAATGCGCAGTTCTTCTCGTTGTATCTTGAAATGTGGGCAAATGTTACATTTTGTTTGTAATGAGACAAGATTTGACTCTGCCTTTCCCTAAATCCCTCGCTACCTAAATGACTTTGTTTCAAGTATCTTAGGGATTCGTTTTTTTCCCTTTTCAGTAGTTTACATTTCTGATCGTAAATGTGAGTGTGTTTCACCTTGCTTTGATTTTTGCAGAATTTAGTCAATACAGTATTAACTATTTCAGAGTACTCAGTGCCAGTCAGTTTTTTTGAATTAACACCATCCTGCCCAAGCCACCCTGTTTCTAACGATATCTCTTTAATGATCTGATTACATAACCCATTGTTCCACCTGATGGAATGCTGGGAACGATTGATTTCAACCACTGCTAATGTACTATTTGCTCCAAGCTGTTGGCATTTCAATTTCAAAGATGTAGTAAGTTGCGCATGATCACGAATCAGTATCTGATCTATTTCTAATGGAGCCATATGAGTTATGAGGTTACGAGTGACATAAAGTCTATCATTGAGTTCTTCGCCCCTCTTTCCCATGTTATTTTTGATTTCATATCATTAGTCACAAGGAGATCCATGTCCCAGTCAGTTAGAAGTTCTCTGAACTTTGCTCCTCTAATACACGCTAAAGTTGATACATTAGATAAGCCTATTTCATTCAGGTTTCTGCAGTCACAATTAAAATCCCCACCTACAATGATCTCACAAGTCTGATACCTGCCAGCGATAAATTCTAAGCATGCGTCAAGGTCGTCAAGCATCACATCTATCGTTAAATTGGCAGGATTCCAATATAAAGAGATGACAATTAATGAGGAAAATCTAATTGAGGGTATATCAAGATGAATCGCTAGTAAACTTGCAGAATCCCAACTGATTTAGATTGAATTTTAAGAGAGGCGTTGATTGCGATCGCTAAACCAGCCATTAACAGAGGTTCGATTTTCATTGATTCTTGAACAATAATTATCATTGGTTGTTCATCACTGGTAAGATTGGAGTGCCATTTCATTAAATTCACATAGCCACAAGAATTCCAAGATATAATTTTGAGTTCTTTATGGTTGGGTGGCTATGTGCTCTCTCTTTCACCCGTGCCAGGTATAGAATCAGCTCAAGCCGGACATTCAAGCACTGCCGGTTTCCCAAGTCACAGCTAGGCAGACACACACATGGCTTTTGTGGCTATGCAGGTGGTTAAGGTGTCCAGGTTGCAAAGTGGTAGAGCCTTTCATGTGCAAGATGGAACATTTTATTTCCAACTCAAAGAGCTCACAAAGCACTGCAAATATGTGCTAGTTAAAGTCACTAATCAAATGTTTTGAACATCATGCATAACAATGAGTTGGAAGTTTATCTTAGTTTATTGCACACACAACATCTTGTATTACATGTATTTAATCACTGAAAGTACTGTGGGGTTAACTAGAATTTTCAGGTTGGCATTATCTTGCATTCTGGGACTTATAGTTGACCATTCAGGATGTGAAAATGAAAGACACAATGATATTCTTCTGGTTTAACATGTTGCTATAAGGATTTACATGTCGCCATGTGGCTTTATTATGCAATTTGGGTTTTTCGTAAGTAAACTCTATAAGACATTATTACTGTGTAGACTTGGAATGCCAACAACTTGAGTCAAAGTTTGTGATCCTACACCCCCCGCCCCAATCTTTAACCACAGCCAGCTTTGGTCAACACACCCGCCAGTCAACCTGCCTGTCCTTCTCAGTGCACTGGTGCAAGTACAACCACATGTAAGTAGCAAACTAGTTGCTGGCAAAGCCAGCCCTAGTACCCATACTGTCATCTAACACTCTCAATGGGAGCATTACCTGCTGAGCTGCCAGTCCTAAGCAATGCACTCATTGACATGGTCAGTCTACCTACTAATAACACTACCCTAACCCCAGAAGTATAGCAATCACAAACACATTAATCTCTGGGTATACACCACCCTGCCATGCCACCACAGAAAACCTGCATAACACACAATCGCAGCTAGCAATGGCAGACTGGAGAAGTATACCACCCACACACACTTGCAGATCAGAGTGGTATATCCACAGCTTGCAATGCCAATCCTGCGGAGTATACTACCCACTGCTAGCACTCTCATCACTTGGCAGTGTTTCTGCTCTTTAATTACACTGCCTGACAGGGACAGCGCTGTCAATAGCAATTTCACCAGTACTGGACCGCAACCATATATACCCACTGCGAATAATGCCACACCTGAGAAGTGCACTTAGTGCCAACTCTACCAGCAAAGATCCTTGTACTCACAGCTACCCTGAACACAATACCCACAAGTAAAAATTCCAAACAGCGTGCGATAGCCAGTCTGTCAATGTCATTGTTATGCCTGAGCTGCACTTGCCCTGCTAACAGTGCTGTCAATTGGAAGGACATTCCTTTGAGTTGTCAGCTCTAAAAAGTATTCCAATTGATGACACTGCTAGCTGGGAAGACTGCACCCACTGCTATCCATGCAATACTACTGCCAGGCATCAGAAGTGTACCCACTCGACCAAGCACAGCTAGCTACAGTATTCTTGCTGACAGCAAATGGAGCTGCTATCACTGCCACTGTAAAGCAGCGACCCAGATCCTGCATAAATCTGACAACATATCCACCTTGACGCTGCCAGACATTGAGTGTGTACCCAATGGCAACATTTGCAGGCCACCTCTAAGCGTAACCGTATCCAGTGCAAATGCAGATGCGCTGATAAGTATGGAAGATGCATTCAATGCCAACAGTGCCAACCCATACGAGTTGTTGACCCAGTAAACTGCAACAATCGACAATGCACACATCTGCAACACAACTCACACCATAACACAAAAATCTGCAAAGTGAAGCGCAGCTCTGCACAAATATGCAGCATTCCAAAGTTAAATTGCATGAACACCACAGATATCCGCAAATGTCCCAGCTGCTCAGTTTGCATATATAAGCACTTCAAACAGCAACTGTACATGGATCTGCAACACAACTGCAACAGTGTACCGCTATACAGCACTACAAACTGCACCAGCAGACAGATCTCCAGCACGGCATGGATATTCAAGACTCAAAAGTGCAGCACCACACAACTCTATAGCAGTCCCAGCTCAAACACTGCATGGATATACAGCACTCTAGAGCAAGGCACACCTGTGAACTATAACATTTAGCACAAATGAAGCAATAGGCTGGACTGCTGCACTACTGCAAAGAACAACAACATTATTCAAACCTGCCACATTGGTGCAAACAGCACCATTGCTCTGAGCCTCTGCTCAACTCGAAACTGCTCACCAGTGAAAACCACAGCACTATCCAGAGCTGCTCCCTTTCTCAGCAGCACTACTGCAACTGCATGCTGGTTAGGTTCTTATCCTCTCTACCACTGAGAGAGGAGTCATCGGCCCACAACAAGGCAATAGGCTTTAAGTACCCCTCACTACCCTAGGGCAAAGGGCTGTGCAGTCGAGGCAGCACTTTAATGAGGGGGGCAGGGCAGTTAAAGATGAAACAAGCACTCTTTAAACATACGGTAAGGGGGTGGATTGGATATTTACCCCTGTGCAGATAGAGTGTGAGTCATAGATCAAGTCTTTGTACATACTCAATTAGCAAGAATCCACATGCCACACAGTAACACCTAGGAGTGGGCAACATTTACGATTTAGCACTGCAAATTAAATGGCGGAGTAGGAGAAAAATCAGCCCTGTCTTCGCCTTCTGATGGCAGTGTTTAAAATCTGCTTTTTGGCGAAATATGGTTGCTTGTTTTTTGCTATAAGGTCAGGAGTCTCCCCAGGGGTCAGCATTGTGAGACCGTGACCCTGTAATGTCACGTTAGGGACAACGAGAGGGCTTGGGTCTACCTGGGCAACCATTCCTTGCCCCTGGGCTACCCAAGTTAGGGTTAGGATGGAAGGATGGTGGCCCAAAGTCCGAGTTTATTCACGCGTGTGTGCTCCATCCATTATGATTCCCAACATCACCCAATGCCTGGACCCCTATACACTCTCCTTGCCCCGCAATATCATCAGTGGCACCTGCCTCTACCCACTCAAGTTCACTCTCTGAGGCCTCACTTGAAGCCCACACAAGCCCTCGCCCCACAACCTCCGCACGTGATGTATTCAGGACGTGATGTAGCAATGCCATTAAACCCCTGTCCATCAAATTAAACACCCAAAGCTTATTCATTTTTAATACCTGACAACCCAAGTGTCCTTGAACTTAAGCTCAGTGGCTTCGATTGGAGTAGGGGGAGCAATAAGTCAATTCTGATTTGAAGCTGACATCTCCCAAAGAAGCACGCAGATACCCATGGAAATAAATAAAAATGGAAATAAATAAAATGGCACCAGATCTGCAGGCCGTCTAGAGAAAGGACTGGCTGAATGCGAAAGCCCTGGTGTTGGTGCAATTAACATCAGCCCTGCTTGCAGCACACCCCCATCTCCCATAAATGAGGAGCACTCATGAATAACACTTAAGAAAATCATTAAGATGACTCAAATACGTCTCTGTAGTCTGCACCGCAGGGAGGTGCTTGGTGATCTTAAGCGCCAATGTGCTAATACTAAGTTTACGTTTTGTTAATTCGATACATATGGGCGGATCCTACAAGTCACACCAATTTCACTGAAATGGACACAAATGTTGATCGATGCAGCCTGGGGGTAAATGCAAGGTGCGACCATGGGACCCGGGTAATATATAATTCCTAGCATCGGATTTGCACTCTCTGTGGCAGGAGGAGGAGTGGGTGCACAGATGCTGCTGCTGCTGCTGCCTCCCCGGTGGTGGTGAGGGGCGAGACTCGAGCCCCCTGCAACATTTTCAGCCACAGCTAGTCAGAACTGGCTTGAATGCAGTGCAGCAGGGGCACCTGTGCATTATGGGGCTGCGCGCTGATCCTGCATAAACATGGCATCCACTGTCAACAGTGGCTCAGCCTACAAATATGCCATTCTCACAGGAAGCGCCTAAGAGACTCAGCCGTATTGGCCAGTACACCTTGGTTTGTATTCTAGGCCTGCCAGTACAGCATCCTCCCTGCGCAACTTCGAGCCAGGGCAGGCTTTGCGATGCTGCAGGCAAGCAATGCTGATGGGCCCTGCAAGAGGCAAACATGGATTAAAATGCCACATGGCAAAAACACAGGGCAGCAGAAAAAAATGCCAGCACACACAAAGGTTGCGAATTGAATGTGGGAAGAGATGATGTACTTCATTGTCTGTGGGCGGGAAGCAGTAAGTGGTAGGACAGTGCACTGGGTTTGGGTGTTTGGAATGCATATTTCAGTGCAGCGCCAACATGAGTATTTGGGGGTAGAGCAGTACTGTCTTGGACGGAGGCAGTAGATCTGTCTGTCTGTCACAGAAGTGCAGCATGGTGGAAAGGCAGGCACTGCAAGGGAAGGATGGGGTGAAGGGAGGGGTAACAACACAACAGTTCTGTAATGCAGTTCTGTAATTCAGTGATGTGGCTGCTTACACATTGAGGTGTTATATCTGTGTGTGTTGTGTAAGCCAGAATGGGTTCAGACGTTGGAAAGTGGTGACTTGGTAAACATGTTGCTGCAAATACCTGCACACTTTCTAAAACCAACTTTCCTGTTACGTCTACTTCCAATTTAGCTTTTCTCTTCTGCAGGTGCTACATGAACAGCGACAGTTGGGCAACACCAATCAATAGTGTGGTCACATTCAAGCAATTGCATTGGGTCGTGCAGTTTCAGCAATTACGTCAACTGCTGCCATAGCATATGCATTAGTTTGTCGTAAGCGTGCCAATGGTCAGGAACCTGTGCAACCACCAGTGGAGAATACGCAGGATGACCTTCCACCTCCCAGGCAACGCAGAAGACGGACGAATAAAGAGCGTATATATCGCAGTAAGATCAATATGTACAGCATGTCGGCCGAACATATTATTCAGCTATACCGTTTGGATGGTGAGACTATATTATATTTGATGGAGCTCATAAAAGGGGACTTTTTGAATTAGAATGGATGGCCAAGCATGGCCTATGCCTTAATGACGACAAGACCGAGCTTCTTCTCCTAGGTTCCCAACCCAGACTTAATAAACTCGACAAACTCTATCAAGCATTCACTATAGACGGCAATAACATCATCGTCTCTAACAGCGTCAAAACCCTAGGAATCTACCTCGACTCCTCCCTCACTCTGACAAGACAGATCAATTCCATCTCATCAGCCACTGCTTACACTTGTAAACTCATCAATGCCAGCAGACCTTACCTCTCACCATCCAACTGCATCACCTTAGCCAGAGCGCTAGTCCTTTCCAAAGTTGACTACTGCAATGCGCTATACTTGGGAACCAGTCAGAAAAACATCAACAAACTACAAGTCATACAAAACAACGCCTTGCGAGCAGCCCTGAACATACCCAAACATGAACACATCTCGGACGCCAGACGCACCTGCCATTGGCTATCCATACCACAAAGAATTGAATATAAAACCATCTCACTCACACACAAATGCCTAGCTAACCAAGCACCCAGATACCTATCCGACAACCTCAAGCACCACACCCCAGCGCGCCCTACCAGATCAGCTCAAACACACTGCTTAAATATCCCAAGATTTAAGCTCCAAAAAGCAGGTGGCTCCAGCTTCCCCGTGCTTGCCTCCATACTTTGGAATTCACTTCCACTCGAGCTGAGATCAGAACCGTCCTTTCACAGATTTAGACACAACACCAAAACTTGGCTTCTATCCAAAGAAACTGCCTAGCCCTACCTCACTAGCATGCACCAAGACTGTAAATTTCTAAATATGTAATCGATTTGTACATTTCTGCTGCATTATTCTTGTTGTATTCATTATTCTTGTTGTATTCATCGCAAGCGCCTGGATGCCCTAGGGCCAGGCGGCGCTATACAAATAATAAACTAAACTAAACTAAACTTGGAAGGAAGCACCAACAAGAGTACTGCAATGCCACCTTTAGTGAAAATACTGACTGTGCTCCACTTCTGTGCCAGTGGATCGTTCCAAGACACTGTTGCGATGGCAGCTGGTATGTCGCAGGAAAGTTTCAGCAACATTTTGCAGGTGGTATTGGCGGCACTGTTGCAGCACATAAGCAAGTTTATTGCTTTCCCTCTTACGCCAGGGGAACTTGCTGCAGTAAAATGTGTTTTTTTTCCCCCTAGCTGGCTTCCCAGGTGTTGTAGGGTCTAGGGGCCATAGATTTCACTCATGTGCATATAGTTCCCCCCCCCCCGCCGTGAAAGGGAGCAAATATTCAGGAACCACAAAATGCACTATTCACTGAACATTGAAATGACCTGTTGTGCAGATTTGCAAAACACGCACTGCTATGCCAACTTCCCTGGATCCGCACATGATGCATTAATTCTGCATAATGTTTGACCACCAACCCTCCTATGGTGTTCTTCTATCAATTGAAAGCTGCAGTCCCAGAACTGTGTTTCCATAGCAGCCGGGATACACTGCCAGGGGTTTCTCTATCCGCTAGTCTGGTTTGCCTAAAACACAGTAAGCTCCCAGCTCGCGGCTTGTACACAGCAGGGTAGATGATTCTTGCCGAGCTCACTAGGCCGAGGAACCTCCCTTTCTAAACCTCTCCTGTGTCCCATCTACGTTTCCATTGTAGCCATTCACTTTCGTGAACTTTCGCAGCTGTGACTTGGAGGCTCTGCCAGCTGACGGCCATGATTCTAACACAGCGTTTCCAGCTACAGCAGCACAAGGTATATTCATTCTACCTTCTTGTGTTTTTAAACCCTTGTTTTATGGGTCTTTTTTCCTTGAATGAAAAGAAATGAACTTTGATACACTGCTGTGTCTTGCCCCCTTGGGTATTCTGTGTAACAAGTGCAAATTTACACTGTTCCCTCTAGCCACCTCTGGGTTTTGCTGCCTACATCCCTTGTAGTTTTCCTTCATGCAGTCCTAGCACATTGGCAGCCCTGCGCAGATATTGATGGAATCCAGCTGTACAAACAGTTTTTCACCCTCTATTCAACGCCGGTTCAGGTAATGATGCCCTTTTTTGCCCTGGGCAACTGTTCAACATGCACTATAAAAGCACACCATTGAGCATGTATTATGCTAGGATAGAGGGTGCCCCAAGTGTGCATTTTTACCAGCAGGCCCTACACCACCGAAGGATCAAACACCTCATTTTGGACTGCTATCCGGTATTCCTTGGTTCTTCCTGCCTGACCTCTATCAAGCTGCTCCTCGTGGGTGGTCAACATGATGCTCTTAAGTTGTTACAGTGTGGACATTCATATATTCTCTTTCCATACCATGCATATTTTCTATGGTGCACTCTGGGAAGAATTAGCTTACTTCACACTCTGTATCTTAATACAATTTAACCCTTTAATCTCAAGCTTTCTTTACTTCACTTCTTTCTGTTTCCTATGTTTAGTGGTGTTGGCAGATGATTGCATAGTCAGACATTTCTTTTGCTCCTGTTTTAGTGATTTGCTCTTTCTATTTTTTCTATCTTTTCTCCTCTCGTTTAGGGGCATTGCTCTTACATATCTGACCTCAGTACCTGAGGAAGGCTGTCTGTATTAGATCAACACACCGAAACGTATTTCCCCACGCCATTTTGACCTTGCCAGTGGGTGTGAGTGAGGTGCCTGTGCATGGAAGGACAGGCCATATACGTAGACCTTTAGCAGAATTGTAAGGAAGAGGTGGTTAGTGTTCATATATGAACCAATCTGCACCGGTTATAAACCCCAAGTTCTACAACAAAAAACAATGGTATCACTTTTTGACATTGTGGGGTAATTTTGATTCTCAAAATTGAAGTTGAGTTGAAATCCAGTTATTTAATAGCATTCTGACCTTCAGCAGAATTGTAAGAACAAAAAAACATAGTATCATTTTTGTTGACATTGTGGGGCATCTTTGACTCTCAATATTGAAGTTGAACTGAAATCCAGATACTTAACAGCATTCTGCATTATAGGATACAAATTGAATTTTCATGATATTCAGTGAAATTGTATGCTCATTGAAAAGCTCTTCTTCTTTTTTCTTTCTTTTTTCTTTCTTTTTCTTCTTCTGCATTGCCTGTTGATACTTGATAATTATTGCCATTTGTGGCTGTTGTTTTTCCTTTTCTTTTGCTCTTTGCAACATGCTTCTAGTCGAAGCTTGTTCTAAAATAATATCGTTATATGTTTTGTAAAATGTTTGTGACTTTTTGTGCAAAGAATTGATTCATGTTTTGTAATAAATGATGAAAAATATGATTGAGTTTATTGTTAGATTTTATATGCAGTGAAGTGACAAAACTGACAGAAATGTCCCAGATAATTGTATAAACCCTGGGTCCTTATGTATATATGATGTTATCTTGAACATATAGACAACATTAGGACGCTATCTGGGAATATTGATTAGTACACCCAGAGAGGAGTGATCCTTGTTTTCACATTTTTGTGCTTTTTCTGTTCAGATAAATGATTGGGGCTGTATGTAATGTATACACTGCATCACCCATTGATCAATACCTGTGGGGACAAACTTTGTTTTTAAAAAAAAAAAAAAATTCTGCATAGTAGCAGTTTGCCATTGGTAAGGAGTGGCTTGTCTAATGACAGAAACTGGCTACTTGGAGATGGTGCATTCCACTTAAAACCGTGGCTACTGACACCACTCTTGAATGCAAGCACCGCATCTAAGCAAAAGTACAATGCTGCACATGTAAGGACAAGGAACACCATTGAACAGACTTTTGGCCTCTTGAAAAGTCGATTCAGGTCTTTGCATGTGTCTGGAGTGGATCTCATGTATGCTCCGGACAAAGTTTGCAAAATTGTGGTGCTTTGCTACATGCTGCATAATTTGGCCATTCAGAGCCGGCTGCCGGACCCAGAGGATGCAGTATCAGAGGAGGAGGAAGATGAGGACGAAGTACACGTCCACAATGATGACCTTGAAGATGACGGAAGGAAAGTTCGTACTGAAGTCATTGACAATTTCTTCATGTGACTTTCGCTTGCCACCAAATGCAAATTTACAACGTATGTATGGTTATGCACATCTTATGTGTAAATGTTGAACAATTGTATGAAGTGGAAACCAGACTTTATCGCCATGCTTTTTAAACATTTATTCACAACTGTTAACATACTAAACTTCCCTGAATAAAAGTTTCAACATGTACATCACATTTGTTTCCTCAATTGCTTCAACTGCACAGTAAATGAACTGTAATGTACAAACCGGAAATTCGTTTTTGCCTCACAAAATGCCCAATTCCTCATAAATGTGCATTGGAGAATGTGTCATGTGGCTGCGAGCAGCTTCAACGTTGCATCCTGCAACGTTGAAGCTGCTCGCTTTAAATGAAAGTGTTCATATACACCACACGGGTGTATATGAAAACTTTCCTATACACCAAAGTGCGCTGCTTCAACATCCTGCCACATGTATTCCGAAAGTGGCACATTCCTTCCGACTTTGGAAGAATGCGCCACCTTCAGAATAGGTCTTAAGTTCCGAAAAGGTTGTTAACCCTTTTGAGAACCTTTTCGGGAATTTACACCAGGTTGAGAATCTGGGCCTGACAGTGCAGCGCTATACATGATATCTCACCTTCAGTGCCTAGAACAGTGGGCAGCAACAGGCAGCTCAGGAACAGGCTGTGCAGAAAAAATATCCTTCCTCACTGCTGCAGCAGTACCCCGGATGGCTGTGCAAGAGTCGAAGACTGCCTCAGTGCATGGGGTGAGGGGTTCTGCAAAGGCACTACATCAGTGAGTGCAAGGAAGGAGATGTGGTGGGCACTGTTCACAGAGTTGGGGTACTGCACCCCAGGGCAATGGACTGGCTCTGCCACGAGGTGGGCTCCTCGTCGCTGTGCAGGTCAGTCAGGGAGCTAGCATTGTGGTTCCAGCTCGGCTGTCGCGGGGTTGGCATCGAACTGGTGACAGGGGGTGCTGGCCCCCTGGGAACCTGTTTGCATGCAGTAGTCCTCGGGGAGAGCCACAGGTGTTGGTGACCACCCGCTCCCTCAGGAAGGCTGCATTCTCGACCCCGGGCAGGCAATACTGCAGTACGCTCACCTGGTCATGGCAGGAGTCAATGCCCCCCATGGTAGGGGGGGCGCCACCCAGGGAGAGGAAGAGCAGCACAGGCAAGTAGGGGGTGCAGGCCATGGTGGGCTCCATGGAAGAACAGGGGACGCCCTAGGAGAGGGAGCTCACACGGGGGGGGGGGGGGGACCACAAGCTGAACAGCAGAGTCTGGGGACAAGAGAAGAACTTGCTGTGGGTTCTACAAAAGAGGCGACAGGCCCCTAGTAGATGAGCTCAGTCACACAAGTGGCTGTGTCTGGCTGAGTGCACACTGCACCTATGTTCTTATTCAGACCTAGAGATTCCGGGCTCGGTCGTTTCGGATATTTCCCACACAGGCAAAGTCACAGACTCTACAATTACATACTGACCGTAATAGGCAAGCACTCTGGAGGAAAACAGGAGCTGGCAAAAACCAGGAGCTGGTAAAAACTTCAGAAACAATAGAAACAAATGCCCACCACACCCACCCATACACATGAGTCGACGATTTAATACTACTTACCTGGCATCGAGTCCACGTGAGTGGATTCGGGTCCAGGTATCAGTGGGCCACTCCAGGAGTCCAGGAGAAGCGAGGCCAGTCTCCACACCCAACACACACAAGCCAAACACAACTCAAGTTAGGCGGCACGGGCGGCAACTTGAGCAACCAACTAGGCTGCACATGGTACCGAACTGGATGGAAGCGACAGGCTGGCTCTGGCTCAGCAGGCTCTGTTCTATCAAGGAGGAGATCTGAGGGTGAAGTCAGAAGGTGACAGCGCAGTTGCTGCCTGCACGTGTGCCCAAAATGCCCATCACCCACCCCCACAGTCAAGGCATGATTATGACTTCCTGACAATTTCATTGGCTGGCAATTTCCCCGGCCCCAGGCAGTAAGAGAACAAAGTTGCTTTCAACTTTGCAAGTGCAACAACAATTTGTTGTTGGTTGGGTTGCACTTGCAAAGTTAAAAGCAACTTGCAAATGGACTTGTCACGACGAGTATGTGTTAAAATCACAGGAGCAGCCTTGGCTCAGCTCCTCCTGCTCCTGACTTGCCACTGAGGCCAGCGATCACGGCCTTCTCTATTATGCATAATTCATCAAAGCAAGGTAACCAACCCTTATTTTAAGTGTGTGTGTTACCTTGCATTGATGAATGCATAGATCCTCTGTGATGCGAGCTGGCTGAGCGGGCCGCAGGCAGCTTGCAGCTGGCAGGCAAGGAAAGTAACTTACGTTACTCAAAGTAACGCAAGTTATAAAAATAAATACTGTACCTCAAAAGCCGAATGACCAATAGCCCCAATCCAACCCTGCTGATCCACCTTAGCTAGATCATTTTTGTGATAGCTTCTCATCCATTTGCAATTTTCCAAGACTGCTTCAATTAATACAGATTTGCCCATTGCCTCTCTTCTGGCTAGATCAAATAATCTGTTTTGCCAGTTTATTGATGCTTCTTTGTCTAACCTGTCTTGGATTTTGCTCACAAAGCTTTCCAGAAAATACATTTTCACGTGAGCCATAGCTATCACTGTGGCTTGATCTTTCAATGAGTCATTAAGGGCCTCATAAAGCTTAGAGAAAGGCGCCATAGTCCTTGAAAGGGCAGCTATAATAGTATGGTGCAGGTGGGATATTGATCCTTTAAAATCCCCACCTCCCAATACTGTTTTTCCACTTGAAACACAGATTCACTTTGTAAAAACCTCTTGGAGAACCCACATAAACCACTGCCTGAAGATTAAGCCCTTCTTTTATACATGGTAGGGTTGCTTGCATTTTGACCCTCTCTGGGCTTTTACACACCCACACATATCTCAACTCACTCATCAGCAGGCTCCCTTTCTGGATCCACGGTCTCAGTCGACATTGGAACAACCATCACCTGATGGCCATTATGTAAGTTGGCAATATGATAACTACTATTATCCAATTGCACCTTGAGACTCGTTAGGCTCAAACGCTTCTGTGAGGCTATTTTGGTTGTTAAATCCAGGATATCCTTGGATGAGTGAGCTGCTAACTCATTGAGTTTTTCATCTCATATGCTTTATTTCTATTCACTGCGTTTTCGCCCTAGTTAAGGCTTGAGAGTCACAATTACTTGGTGTAAAAATCATTCAAACATTCCAAAGCCCTGCAGTCCTTCTCACTCCAGCTTGATTCCTGCCAGCCCCCTCTAACTACATATTCACGTCTGAGGTTAGGTTTTTTCTCATTAAGGGCAACAGGGATGTCTCCTGTGATTCCCTCTCTTCATACTCTTCGTGCGTTGTTAATCCCTCAGACCTTCCCCTGTAAACACATTTCTGGTGGTAGAAGGCAGGGTATAGCCCACTGCTTCCATTGCGCCATCCAATGTCCCTGTTTGATCAGAGTCTTCAATGGGCTCTGGTTCACCATCAGAACCGACTGACTGGCCACCGTGGTGAGGGGGTTTATACCTCGATAGGGAGCTCCTCGTTAGAGAGGGAGTTATTCACCTCCCCTCCTGCGGATATTGCTTCCATTCTTGGGGGTCTGGCTGCAGCTTTATTTCACTGCCAGCTTTTTCACTTGCCCGGGCTACACTTTTGTTTGCAGTCCCAATTGCAACCTCCATACAGATAGACTCTGGAGCCACAAGCAGTCTTAGCTGCTACATTTTTGCTCCCGCTGCCTGTTCCTCCATAGGGTCAGGGTGATGGCACAGTGCTTGGATCCTCACATCCTCACCCATAGGGAATCCGTAAACACGAAACACACAGCAGTGCTCTCCCCAAGCAAGAAAACACTCTGGTGACACTCTAGAGGGGATTTTAGGGAGAACAACTAGACTATCCACTGGTCTCCATGCCGGCACTCCACACCTCTTTCAATCATCTTTCAGTCTTTTCAGTTCTTTCCTAAGTTTTAAATGAAACACACCAACACCCATCAGCACTCTCTCCAAGCAAGAAATATATAAGCTATGATCAGTGCTAAGATCCGTGCTTAAAGCTGTTTTATATCATCCTGCTGCCTCTACTTCGGATCAGCAGGTGGTTAATGATACAGACCTCACCTCCAGATAACACCTCTATCAGGCCCGCCCAGCAGACCACAAGACCCATCCCAACAGGTCTGCTGGTGGTTATTAATACAGTGGGCACCCCCAGGCAACACGATTTCCAATGCCCGGCACGACCAAACAGCTGACTTATGCCTAATGCAGCCGAGTACTTCTGGCAGGTCCCCGACCCCTCAAGTGATGCCAGCAAGTTTCTCAGCTCCTTACCGGACCGGACCTCTCACTTCGCATCGGGGGAAATGTTAACCCGAATAAGCACCGACCACAGCACGGTGCGCAGCGAATGTGTGCTGTTCTTTCCACACCGGCTTACACAAATTTGGAACACTCATGAGGACAGCACCTAGCAGCGTACATTAATGGTCGTCAAGCAGCACCAATAGCGCTGGAAACCTGAGCCAGTGGCCCCTTCCAACAACCCAACCTTTCCTTAATATATGTTTTGATACTGATGGACTGGTGACTGATTACCACCCTTCTGCCTAGCGTTAACCATCATCCCAAATTCATGTAAATGAATTAGTTAAGTAAAATTATTGATGCAGGTGCATATTCGAAGTGTAATTGTGCATGCACTGTTAAATTGAGGCTCACAGACTGGCCACGTGTGTTACCCACATTGTTACATAATGTGAAATATTGAGTAGTGAAATTTGGAGAAGTGAAATGGTGCCACATTTTTATGAAAAATAGCATATTTTATCAAATGCCATTTTTTATGAAAGGTACAATATGGTGAAATGAGATTCTGAGAAGTGAAATATTGAGACATTATAAGGTGCATGTGTCCTAAAATAAGGTGCATTTGTCTGAGTATTTTAATTCTGGGGCCAGTGCCGTATGTATATTTGAGAATGAGTGTACATTTTTCTTCTGGCACAGAGGTGGGATGTGTTATAGGAGATAAACATGGAGTAGTATGGAGATATATGTCACATGAAGTGCCCTGGGCATGTTAAAAAAAAATGGAAAGAAATTTGGATTTGAGAAAATGGTTTAGAACCACGTGGTATAGTAAGCATTAAAGTGAGGCATGCATGCAAAATTATATCTGTTTAAAGTTGCGCCTTACGGGGAGTAGCTAACCCCAACGGTGCGTACATATAAAACCACGTTTCACCCGATGTATTCAATGGTGTGTTGTGGTGGTGTGGATAATGAATGGAACTTCTGACACATGTGTCAGAAGTAATCGGATGAGATAAAGGTCCTGGCACCTGCTGTTTAGGATGGCAGTTGTTATTGAATTGTTCTTGGTGCATTGTGGTTGTGTACATCTTTACATGCAATTGAGAAAGGCAAGTATGACAAGGTGTTAATTGATACTACAGTGCAACAATGTTAGTATTGTGTGTTAGGGAGAATTCTCATTCTATGGCTAATTTCCCTTACTTAGTGAGACCCTCAGCAGCTTTGCTGGATTTCTGGAGTTTATTTTTTCCACTTGGTAAGAGTGTGGGCTTTTCCCCCACTCTTACCCATGTTTTGCCATGTGTATTTCATCTGTTTTTGTGATTGTGGACTCTGGAGTACACCACTTCAGTAGTCCCACTCTTTTGTGTGTCACCCAGCACCTTCAGTGTAGTGACACCGGGTTGTCTTTTAGACTTCCCACCGACTCCATTTCTGGGGCTGACTACTGTCCCCCAGAAAAAGGTAAAGTTGCCATTAACTTTACATGGTCATTTAACCACAGATCCAGTACATCCCATCTTACATGGAGTATTGGAAAGGGTTAATTCTCAGCCCTTTTTATCTGAACCTCCTGTAGCATTGTTTTACTTCCTTAACATTGAGACTTGGATGGTGGCAGTGGTATCTTCCCTAATTTTCCTACCGCGATTATATTGTATAACGTGGTATTGTTTTAGGCTATTTTAGTAGCCTCGAACTTTAAACCCGCTAGCCCATTACTTTTTATTTCGGCTCCGGTTGGGTTTAATCGCCATTGCTTTTTGTTAACATCCTTCTTGGGTCTTTCTTTGCGTGGCAGACCAGGTTTGCCTCCTTTGTTCGCCGACCTTTGGCGGGCTTCTGACCAGAAGCCCTCCTTTGGCGTCTGGGTGTCTAGGTGGACTGAATGTGAGGGAGGGGTAGTCACCCCCTGCACAGGGTCTCCTTGGAGACCCGGGTCGCACTTATGTATTGATTGGCTGAGGTGGATGTTCCGGCTGGACAACCCCCCTGCTGATTGATTGATAGCCTCTGTGTGAATGGGGGATTTTGGCATAAAAGGAAAGACTCTTGGGCTAGAAGTCAGAGTCACCACTGGAACTGTAAGGAACCGAAGAGAAGGGGAGAATAGGATGGCTCCTGCAACCCTGAGTCCTGGTGAAGCCTGCTGCAGTCCTGAGCTATCTACCCTTCAACGACAAGAGAAGATCCAGTCCAGAGTCTTCTTCCCTTGGGATCAACCAGCTCGTCTCACTGCTGTGCTGTAGTGGTCCGGAAAGCCATCAGAAGAGCCCTCTCCTGATTTAAAGGAGCAAACCTTTTATTCATCGTTTTTATCGCTGCTGCTGGCCTCATCCCTGGGTAGAGCAGATCGCTCCAGACGTCCTCCTTTTTGTCCCCACGACTGAAGCCACAGGCACCATGAGTCTGCAGGAACTACCAGGAACAACTGCCGTGGCACCAGCTTTTCTCCAACGGAATAAGGTACTGTGCACACTTGCTCTTTCTCTCCGTCTGACGAGCCGGAATCGGGGTGAACCCTTTTCCTCCACGAAGATTTATTCTTTCTTCCCTCCTTCTTATAACTTTTGCTTCCATTTGACAATTTTACAAACTCTTGGCATCTCGAATCTTGAACTGTTCAACGTGTGATCCTCGACAACTGAGCATCTGCTCCATTGACACTGGCGCAGGCCTATTGACCTTAATCTGTATCTTTGAATGAGTCCTCAAGTCTCCCTGCCTTGAAAAAGTATTGCCTTTGATTTTTATTCACTTTTCCCTTGTTTGAAATTCTTAAGTACAAAGTGTGTTTTAACTTCGTGAGCATTTCTATCCGAGGTTACGCGTTAGTCCTGCAACACCGGTCTGTCAAATCCTAATGCACTTACCTTGAATTTACTGACACAAGTGGAATTGTTTGTGTGTAGTGTATTTTACGTGTGGTTTTGAATTTATAGAAGTGAATTGTTTTATAACAGATGGTTTAAAAATAAATGTACTTATATTTTTTACCTGAAACCTTGAGTCAGTGTTTGCTTGAGTCACAGTAATTGTGGTCCCTTTGTGTAATCTCTGCTGGTACTCATATACTCTTGAGATAAGCCTGGCTGCTCCGCTACTGCTACCACTTTAACATAGTAGTACAGGCTTGTACCAAAGGTGAACTTGTATTACCACTTGTAGTCTTAATTGTGTGTATTGGTCCCTAAGGGCACTTCACAGGATTCTGCCTAACATTGTGCATAACAATAATTAACTTTTCACACCTCACACACTAGCATGGAGTTCTTTGGTTCTACCATTGTTGGTGTGTCTTCCTGTGCTGCTTCTTTGCAGGTACATGTGTTAAGTGTGCATCTTTGTCTTGTAAGTATCTCTCCTGAAGGCCTCGAGCCATACTTAGGTTTTTATATGTATCGGTTTGAACACTGGGCAATGATGAGGCTCCACTTGAATTCACTTCCATTAAATTATTGGGCCATCACATGGAAGAATCAGGATCAAAGACTTAATAAGGAGGAGACAAGTTTACATTTCTTATTTTTATGTCCTAAATATGCTAATCTTCATGCTTTCTACTTAGTTCCACTTTTGAAATGTCAGCAAATGAATACCTGCTTTAATCTTCTAATAAGATGTAATGAACCACCGGTTTGGTCTACTGTGAATAGAATGTTAAGAAAGGCATTGTGACTCTGTACTCATGAGCTGAAGGTATCATCATAATGTACCTGTGATGATTGTGATTAAATAGGGTGGTACTTGTTTTTATCGAACCATTGCATGCTGTATTTACCATGTTGTCCCGTAAAACTTGAATAAAGTTGATACAATGTAATACTAACGCCAGAGGCAGATCGTGGTGAGTCTTCTTTGTTCTAATAGGTTGAAAAGGCTTAAATGATGGTTTGCAGTGATTTGACAATGAAACTACAGGAATCTGGCTGCCTTGGCTCTCATGTTCTGTGAGTCCTACTCTTGGGTTTGAGGGGCAAAAGTAGTCCTTTTCTCTGGCTCCCAAATACGGGGGGAGGCTGCCACACACCTGCAGGAGTCCCTCAGCATGGCAAGGTCCTGGTCTCCAGGGCTGGCAGAGGGGCAGGTCTTGGGCTCTGGGGATGGTTACAGGAAAGAACTGGCCTCTGCCTTTGGCTACCTGTCTTCAACGTCACAACTTGAGATCTTTGTAAAGATCTCAATCTCTTAGGTGGGCCACCAGACTCACTTCCACATCATTCACCGGTTTCTGAAAACAATCTCTATTTGTGAACAATCGATGCAGGATTTTCTTTGCAGTGTTCTAATACCTTCTCACATTAGATACTTCCCCAGATACGTTTTAATCATTCTGATTTTTTTTATTACAACATTAAAAACAATTATACATCTCATGTATCAAATGGCTATTGAAAGCGCTCGCCTTCAATAGGCTGTGAGCATGCTTAAAGGACTTATATGAGAATATTTACAATGTATATTAAATGTACAATTAAATATCAACATCAATACACAATAACTGATACATAGTATATCAAAACATCATGTATTCCATGATTTTTGAATGCCTGATGCATGTCTCTCTTCACAGACAGGTAATATATCCTTTAATGATCACCAGGGACTGCTCTGCCAACAGGAACAAACAAAATATTCTTCGCGCATTTCAGCGAAGAGCTTTTCTGCAAAGAGCTGTTGTGGCTGGTCTGCTTCATGCTCCACGCTCTGTGATTTCACTTTCAAGGACTCGGATACTTTTTACCGAAGAGAACGCAATTTTAGCAGTTCTTTTTCTGTTTGTTAAAGTCCCACCCACACTTCCCAGCAACCCATATCAACACGAACGCTGTGCATTTTGCACGCGCGCATTTCAGCAAAGAGCTTTTCTGCAAAGAGCTGTTTGGCTGTTAGGGCTGAAAAGGGCGCCAAACGAATATCACTATGCTAAACCCTTATCGGCTGCCTAATCCTGTTTAGTTATACATTTAATTAATCATTCTATTTTGATTTTATCTTTCATTATTTTTTATTATTATTTATTTATTTATTATTTTTTCCCTTTTGTTTTATTTCTCTGGTGTGCCCTAGCTTAAAGGCAAAGCTCAGAAATGGATACTTACATGTTGACGAGTGGTATGCCGGCTAGGAGGCATACACTAACATTAATTCAATGATTGAAATCTACACCGGCTAAAGCGCCTCACTCTTTATCTTCGCATAAAATTTCGTCAGTATGTGGGCGTTCGCATCCGCCAACTTGTTGGCAGATATTCGAATGTTTTATTCACCAACTTCTGTCAAAGCACTTTTGACCCATTTACCCTTAAGGAATACGGACCCAAATCAACACGATCGAGGTCCACTTGGTAACTCACCGGTCAGTGACACAATTATGGCAGTGTTTGTTGGCCTGACATCTTTACAAAATGGAAAAGATGTCCCAGTACAGACCACTACAAATCTTGGCCCCCCACTTGCAAACTCTATACCTTTCCTGGGTACATGCAGTAGTCTTGACTTGCCTTCTGAAATGCCGAATCAACGGATCGATTTGGATCCGCCCACCGAAGTGCAATGCTTCGATCCCTTGGCAGAGAGCGCACAATTTGCTGATATATCCATGCAAGCTGGCACTTCATTTTTGGCGTCCACCCAAAGCAATCGCCAAAAAAGGAGCTTCACAAACCAAGAAATTCCCAACCTTAATCTGTCCCAATCCCCAGTAATTTTTGATACGCCCCCACTAAATCGATCCACATCAAAGGCCGTCTCTATCAGTTCACCTGACGAACCAGATCGTCGTACACTAAATGTAACATTGTCTCCACTTACAATCCCTGCTGTAACAACGGATGAGTCTTGTCCCCTTTTACACACCACATTAGATGCCCTAAATGTAGCCATTTCAACCATCCTAAGGCTTTACCACACACTTGACAATACACTAAAAACTCAAAACTCCCTTCTAGAAAAGTGCTTCACCAACAAGAACTGACAGTGGCTTCACTAACATCTGTATCATCAAATAAACCTCGGTTGGCATCAGAACGTGATCTTATTGTTTCAAACGCTCAAACCCAGACACCTTCAAACCAGGCTGTTCAAGAGAGAACATATTTATCGCCAGCTTTACTCCGGGATGTTAATAAACCATTTTTGGCTGATCTACCCCAAAACAATGCTTCCCAGCATGCTTTGCCAGCTGCTTTTCTGGATACGGAGCCCATTGTAATTGACCTTACCACCAAGGCCAGCGTTGGGATGAACACTGATCCCATTGCTAAAAACAAACTAAAAAAAAATGGAATCCAGACAAATTAAATGGAGTTCAAGACATAACTAGAAAAATGGCAAACAAAAAAAAATTATCTTTTGCTGCTGTACCTGAACAAAGAAAAAACAGAATAAAAAAAGTCTCAAATCAAATGAGCAGCCTGCGACTAAATTTTTCTTGAAAAAATTGAGCAAACATACGAAAGACCTAAAATGAGCTTCCGATGCAATTACAAAAAAATATGCAAATCTATCCAAAAACGCAATACAAACGCATTTGGCGACACAGAGAGCTCAAAATGTATCTACTTACTTACCCTTATACGAGCTTGTAGATGCTATTGACGATCAAACAAAACAGTTGCAGTCTTATCTGCACATTGACCACCTTACTCCAAAATCATAACGAAAGAGTGATTTATTACCTACAATTGAACAACGACTTTGCCAACTTTAGAAATCAATGCAAGGCACGGTTGTAAAATCATTGTCTAATATTGAAACACTCAAACCAGCGTCTGTGCCAACACTAACATCATACGATCTCTCTCACCTCCAATCTACAGATGTAACATCTATTCGATCAACCAATCCCTAATCCATTCATGTAACATCACATGCTCAGAGTATGCAAGCCTTGATGCAAGCTCATACGAAAGAAACATTTAAACAAGAATCTTTTGTTTTACATGAAAGAATTTCTCAACTCGAAAAAATACTTAAGGTACAGATCTCCAATCCGATGTATACTCACACACAAACAGAGCTAGAGAACAGTGTGACAGCCCCCCATTTGCCTCCCAATTCAAACACCCAACATAAACCCCTACCTACAACTAAGGGAGTATCCTCGCAAACAGGTACGTCCTTTCACACTCTTATAATCCAATGTAGATCAGGTCCTTATGATGAACAATCGACCTAAACCGTACATCTATCTTGAATATCTTAGCTGAGATTCCTTCACTAGAAGATCTCTCTTCAACTGACATAGACCAAGTCGAATTTATAGATGATACAAAACTAACATGTGCGAGACTATGGATCAAATCCGGGGTAATTTTAAATCTGATTTGGCAGGCTAGACGTCACATCTTTGATCTAGGTTTTACAATCTCTTACAAAACGTTTCAGATGAAACCACTAAATAAGAAAATAAAACCACACCTCTATCAAAGAACCCAAGAGCCTGCAGGATTTGAAACTACTTCCTCAAAAATACCCCGAATTTCAGCATGACATGGCTTAGAACCATAACCACCAACAATAAAATCGTTAGGAGAACTGAAGTTGGTCAGCTGGAATACACGTGGCCATGTTCACTTGATTAATAATGCAGAAAGTAACCTGCACATTTATGATATTATTGCATTACAGGAGACATGGCTAAAAACGACCCCCATTTGGGATAACTTTGATGTATTAGCGGTGCAAGCAATTCAACCTCCCAAAGGTAGGCCCATGGCTTGCCTGCTCATAGCAGTAAAAAAATCTCTGGGTCTTAAAATCACGAAATGGGCAGCACCAAATGACTACATGCAACTTGTTAAAATTAGTGCCAATTCATACACAATTGCTTTACTAAATATATATTGGAATCGCGCATCCCTGGCACCTAACATGCTCTTTTTAGATATCGAACTCCTCTTGACTCAAATTGTTTTAAAAAGATCAATTACAGCAACTATACTCGTTTGTGATCTAAACATTCATCTGCTCCATAAATCCTCTCCTCAAGAACTGGTAATTACTGATAGATGGATGACAATCATGGAAAAACTTTCAATTATAGATGTTGACCAGTTCAGTAGTGGAAGGCGTTCCTCACAGACCGACTTGGCGAAGGATGGATCAGGAATCCACTATTGATTATATCTACACTGATCCATCCACATTTCTATTAGTAAAGGAGTTTGAAATCTGCAAGAAACATCAGAGTGATCATGACCAACTTACATTCACCTGGGCTTGTGATCTTATCGCGCCCCATTCTAATTATCTTAGAAACACCTATGTGGTAATTGGTGGCCCTAATAGATTACGGATTACAGAAGATTCACTATACAGTTATTTATACTGTCTAAAATTCAAGGTGCCTCTAATCTCAGAAATGACCCCCTGAGATACCTGCTATGCTACTGCCCTTCAATTATTCTCTGAACCTGAAAGCAGATCGAAAAAACACCATTTTGTGCATAAACAGGCATCTGACGTTGAGCTGCAACATCGAAAGCTCGCCTTACGAAGAGAGTTAAGACAATTTAGGAAGCTCAAACCAAATAATTACCTTAGGACGATCAAACATCTGAAGCTGGTTTATAAAAACTGGCTTACCGGAAGGAAGGCACTTATCTATCAATATGATAGCGAGAATATGTTGAAAGCTATGTCATCGAAAAACTCACAATCATTATGGCAATTTCTTAATTAATCTACTTCGACTATTCAATTCGCATTACAGATCAATCCAGTAACTGAGCAGAATTGGATAACTCACTTTACGATGGTGTATGCAATCTATAATCAAGCATTTCCACCGATGAGTGATATCAGTCTTTTAGCGTGCCCACTTGATCTTGAGTTTGATAACGATGACACTGAATTCTACATTTCAAAGCTTAAGACTTCCCGGGCCTCGGGCTCTGATGGCCTATCTAATACACTTCTAAAGGCTAATAGTAAGATTTGGGCATCGATATTAAACATCATATTCACTGAAAACATAAGAACTGGAAAAATCCCTCCCTCTTGGCGCAAATCGATGACAGTCCCGATCTTTAAGAAAGGTGACCACCAACAACATCAAAGTTATCGTCCAATTGCCCTATTGGATGTGCCTGGCAAATTTTTCAGCAGATTAATATTGCGTGAATTTAACCGGTGGGTAACTAAAATGGACCTTACTTATACGTTATAGCCACCTGGAAAATCCTTGCCTTACACAGAAAATTACTTCTAAATTTAGAAACTGAAAAAATCTCGGCTAAGATGGCGAGGTATATGCTCACATCTTCCCACTCATACCCGCAAGCCTGGAGGAAATTTCTAAAATCTGTAATGGTTGTGGCAAATATCTGAGAAATATTACTAATTTTGAATCCTACCAAGGCAAAATATATTCTCTGTCGTCTAGACTGGATTCATACTTTAGATCTCTGTAAAACGTACAAAATTTACAGAGAAAAGCCAATAGAGTATAAGGCCCTTGGTATAACAGAAACATATCTTCTGAAATTCCCAGATCGTAAACTTCAAACTACCTTTTTAAGATTTCGATTGAACTTAAGCATAACTCGGGATTTACAAGCTCAGAGGCACCAAATTCCAATGTCGGAGAATTTCTGTAGATTTTGCCTCAACCAACAATGTCCTGAGACGATTCAACCTGTTTTAACTGTTTGCCCCATGTTGTTGGAACAACCTATAAGGTTGTTTAAACCTCATTTTAAGGACCAATTCATTATTACTGCAGAAGTACTTTGTGAGAGACTGTATCATACCAGACTATTGAGCCTACAGATTGCAATTACAAAAGTACTTAAATACTTAAATAAGAATCTGGAATCTGTCTTAAAGTGGAATTGGTAAGGCAAATGAAGGGGATCAATCTGCGTTTTGAGAGTAAATATGGTTTTGACCTTTTAATGTAGGCGAGAACTAACTCTAATAGTCTACTACTCTGTTAGTCACTTGATGAGTAATACCGATTTACAAGATGTAATGGGACATTCTCCTTTTTTTTCTCTTTTTCTTTTGGTATTATACTTGTGTTATGTATAACAAATGCTTTACTGATAGTTTGTCTTTGTTTGTGCCTTATATGATGTAAAATTATTTTATATGTTCTTTTTCTTTCTGTTTGTTATGTAAAAATTATTGAAAAGTTGTTTTTGACAACTGTAACAATAAAACAAGGGTTGAAGCCTATAGATGATTCAAAGAAGGAGTGGTACACCCCTGCTTTTAAAGGCATATGTCTAAAAGTGATTGGACAAAAGCAAGCTTGCTATATGGGTTCAGTCCCTGTTCTTGGAAACAGTGGACTTTGCATTCTGACATCACATCCCAAGTTATTAGTGTTAAAGAAAGTGGAGGGGACAGGAAGACATGAACACTCTAACAACTTTTCCTGAATGTAAAGAAGCAGAATCATTGAGATGGACTAAAAGATTGAACTATATGTCTCCAACATCTACAGAAGCTCTGATGAACATTCCTGAGATGTACCGTCGGTTCAGCAGAACTGATATGTTTTTTTTCCCTTTTGGCTTCTTGTAACCCAGAGTGAACTTTTGATGTTTGTAAATTCTTCTGAGTCAGCTTTTCGAGCAATAAAAGTAGAACTGTGGGCCTTGAGGCTTGTGGCTTTGCAAAACAGGCACATCCTCAACCTCCTAACAGCTATGGAAAGGGGTGTGTGCCAACAAATAGGCAACATGTGCTGTACCTTCATGCCTCCTAATAATTCAGAAAATGGGACTCTGAAAGAAGGAAGCGGGAATTACAAATAACCCTTGGTTGGACTCTCTGTTCTCTTGAGTGCCTTCTTGTCTTTCTGCTCAATGTCTTTTGTACCTGTCAGATGCTCTTAAGATGCTGTTCTGCCCAGATACCTAAAGCAGCTGCCATGATGACTTCAACCATGTCCAAGACTAGGACCACTTCCATTTCCTATAACAATGGTACACAAACTGAGATAGAAATTGATCTGGGGTTGGTTGGGACTCCAGGTGCTGTCATATGCCCTCCACCAAATTGGGGTGATTGCATGGATCAGGGGGTAGATTGTGGAAATGGTGGGGGCACGGGTTGGGTTTGGTCAGTAGAGGAGAATGCTCACACTGCGACAGGCATGAGAGATGTTTGTAGGGTCTTGTTTACCCAAGAAGATGGTTTAAAATAACAAGGGATTGGTTTATTCATTTATGAATTAACTAAAAGGGGGAATGTTGGGGTAGTCAATATTAGTTTCAATGGGAAAGAAGGGTTTGCATTGTGTGTGTCATATTGGTTAATGGGGTAACAGTGATGTTGCTGTGATGTTAATATTTAGCATGATTCAGTGTTGTTAATGAGAATGGGATATATGTTTTACTATTAGTGTTACTGTGTTTATAGTTAATACAATTTAGATTTGCACATGCGTAGCAATATAAAGACAAGTCTGCTGATACAATTGGAACACAATGTAGTTGCGTGGCTTGCCACGTATTGCCTAAAGATGGGAAACAAGTAGCTTCATATGCGCACATGTTAGGAAAGATTTCATAATTGTATGTAATTTTCCCTCCATGTGTACACCCCCAAATCATTTGCTGCTGTTTAGACACCATAGACTAACTTTGCCAGAGAAGCACAGCCTTCAGATAATCTCCTCTGGGCTTTTGCTCTCTTTTAATGGGGAAACTGCCCTCAAGACAGTCAGCACTGGGAGACTTTGTTTCCCTTAGTCCTTTTCCACTGTTGCAACTTTTCTGCAACATGTAACAAGTGCACAATGTACCTCCCAGTAGAGTGTACTTGGGCCCGTAGTCATTTTCCAAAGGCCCTAGATACTCCTGATGGACTTTTTGTGACCCTTTCCTGCAATGTTGACCGCGTTAACCGCGTTTGGCACAAATAGGTAGCCTGGCTCCAAAATGGCCATACCACGAGGTTCTTTGTCCTGTCCTTTGGCCATCTTGCCTCTTCACCTTCCCCAGGTCGAGTGGACCCGGGTCAGTCCTTATTTTGTCATGCGTTTTCCCACAAAACACAACACTTTTGCGGGCTTCTGCATGCCTTGTGTGTGTGCCTCCAGGATGTGGGCTGGAACGTCTGAGTCCATCACACATCCTGAGTGCCAGAGAGTCTGGAGTTCCATGAATGACTGGGACCACCGTGGTCCGTGATTGGTCCACGTATGGAGTGTGTGTTTGTGAGCAGATCTCCCATTGGGTCCTCTCCGTTTTGGTGCAAAGGGAACTTTGGATAAGAGGAGGCCAAAAACACCCATACCATGTCAATCTCTGGAGTTCTCACTGAACGAAGGATAGGATCCAAGTATCCTGAAACTACAAATTATTGAGTCAAGGAACCGCTGGTGACCCGCTCGAAGGTTTGGTACCCTGAGCCTACTGTCGTCCTGTGGGACCCCTCTACATCTGGTCATCCTAGAAGGTCTGCGAAGATGCTTCGACCCATTAGAATAGTGGGACCAACTATTCTCGGTACCTTCATCAAAACCTGCAAGTAAGCTTTCTCGGAAGTGTCCCTGGGCCAACTAGTGGACTGACCAGCTTGCCTAGGTCCTTTGCTCTGTCACCGCTGCTGTTTCAAGGAGGCTTGTGAAACTTAGTATTCTGCTAGTTCTGGGTCCACGGCATCCTAACACCGAATTTCGTATACTTGGCGTTCCCATGTCTGAAGTGAGACGAGTGCGCCAGGACCGGAGCATACACGGTTACCGTGTTGCCCTGCCGCTGCAACGACCTTTGCAGGTGTGCTGCATTTGTGACCCTCTTGCCCCTGAAGCCTGCTGCAGTGAAACTGGGTTGATTCATCCACCCAGAGTGGAGAAATTGCGACTGTCCTGTTTGGGAATCATCACTGTACCTTCGGAACTGAAAGTCGCAGAGACGTCCTTTTTGTCGTGTTTCAACCTGCAAGCGAAGTGGACTGAACTGGCGAAGTTTGGGTCTGAGTGCACCTGGGACTTGTGAGTACTTCCAATACTAACTGGTGACCCCTTGTGCAAGGGCCCCTTTTTATGCATGAGTGGCTCCTGAGAGTCCCTCTCCTTTCCACTGCTAGTGCGAACTAGCGACTCCATCCCGCACTCTGGAACTGGTTGTATACGAATTGATCGTTTTACAACTGCTCGAATGACAATTGACCTTTTCACAATTGACCGAATTGTGAAGGTCAATTGTACCATATATGTGGGGGGAAACCCCCCACAACCTCCCACCCAACGCCAAACCCCCCAAAACCCATATATATATATATATATATATATATATATATATATATATATATATATATATTCGGTCAATTGTGAAAAGGTCAATTGTGACCCTTTAAATTCGGTCAATTGTTAATTCGAACAATTGTAAACGACCAATTTGGGTAATACCCTGGAACTGCCTCTGCCTTCAAGTGGAGGTCCTCCCTGAATAGTGGGATTTATTCTTCATCACCTCATCCACCTTCCTGAGCTGCTAGAGACCCCTGAAGAGACCCCGTTTTGCCCATTGGAACAACCTCATGTGCTTGCATTGCATGTACTATTGAGCACAAGGCTCCTCTCTTCTTGGGGCTTGGACTGCCTCTTAGTTAGGTGTGTTTTCGATGTCGAAAGGGCCTAAAGACAATCTGCTCTGCCTGTTTTCTCCCCATCTAGGTTGTGGACATATTTCATGCAGTTAACCCTTTGGACCCCATTGGTCTTGTATATACATTGTATTGATAGTGTTGTGTTGGTTTACTTAGTATTGCTGTGATTCTTTTGCTATGGTCTGAGTTACAAAGGCCTTGTAATAAGTGTGTCTATATTTTTGATATAACACCTGTCTGGGAGTAATTTGTAAGTGTCCTTGCTCTGTGTGCTCATTGAGTTCCTTCAGTCACCCTCACCCCTCCTGAGACCTAGTCTTGACCGCCTGCCATAGCTACCTTAATTGGTCTGGCTTGTCCAGAGGTTACCCTGTTCCAAGAAACTAGGCTGGCCTTCTGAACCTCTGCCCACCAGGTCAGAGTTCAGAAATCCATCTTAACAGCACGCAAGAAGGGAGATTTGCTGAGGGAAAAGCCACTGTGAGAGACAGAGTAGTTTTGAACATGCATGCACAGATATGCATCCATGGGGATTTTCAGGGAAATGTGTTTGGGACAGTAGCGGAACAAGCGATACATGGCGAATACACAAATCTATATAACGCTGGTTCCTTATTGTTGGGATTTGTGTAGTCTGCAGAAGCCTGGGGTGGCAAGACAAACTTTTTGCGACATGGGAAACTGGTTGATCGAGGTTGAATGCTGGGGTACGGCAGCTAACTGCATTCGGGTAACTGCAATAACATCAAATGGTCAGTTGCGTCCAGGTATGGGATTGCAACTTGGTGCTATTGTGAATAGGAGATGCAATCTTCCTGAGTACATGGGGGTTGTTATTAAGTGACCAATAAAGTCCGGCCACTTGGTAGGGTTGGCTTGGGGCCAGGCAATACTGCCAAAGCAAAGGGGTGCTTAAGGGCAGAGTTGGTCAATAGTTTATGGGTGCCAATCAGGTTCTCTGGAATGACCAGGATGTGGCCAAAGGCAATGTGTGCTGAATTGAGAGTCATTTTAGATTAGCGTGAAATGAGAGATCCCAGGGATGCCAGCAAGTCTGGTTGGATAGGTTGCTTATAATCAGCTGTTTGTTTTTTCTCCCTCCACATATTGTTGAAGTGTCCTTGTAGAGCCATGTGCAATATTGACCAGGGTTTGAGTTCTGTTCCAAGATTAGGGTTGTTATGTGTGAATATATAACCATGAGATGATGTCACAACCTACTATGGAAAGATCCCAAAAAGGGGTGTGTTGTGAATATAAGCTAATGCAAATGTATGTCAAAATGGGATGGTGGTTAAATGAATGTACCCAATGAAAGTGTTGGAACTGAGGGGGATTAGGTTTCCTTGTGTGATCATTGTTGTGATATTGTATATTATGTATAACCTTTGTCCAGTTCAGAGAGAATCTGGTTAGGTTGGTCTCTAAATAGTCGTCTAGCTCCTAACAGCCATTTGTACCACCATATTAGGTACAAATTAGAATATAGAGAAAATAGGAACTGTGGAATGATTTAAAAACTATGAGGAGCACTGCAGACTACCAACAGGCACAATAAATGTCTTACCTAGACCCCTACTACAAGTATAATTTTAAGTGTGGCGAGTCGTCTGCTCCTGTAACAAAGAAAAAGAAAACATTCTATTAAAGGTCCGACAACTTAACCTTAAAAAGGCCTCAAAACCAATACTACAAATGCCAGTGGTAGTTTAAACTGTAACACATCTGTTGGCCACAAAAAGCAATTGGACAAATTACCAATTAAGAGTTGGTCTGTTTCTACATGTTAACCATCACCTACAAAGGAAACATCCAAACTAAATGTCCCAACCAGCGACAGCAACAGAACCATTTTAAGTGGTGATATTACAAACTTTAAAAAAAATATATACCAACCTCAGGAAAATGACATTTGGAAAACTAAGATCTTGGGTTTGAGATTACTTTGAGACTATATATTTCAAAAATGTTCATGAAAACAAAACAAATCAAGGCAGTAAAAGAAAAAGGTCCAGTTCAACTGTGTTCACCACAACTACCAGAAAAAAAGGAAACATGTAGGAAAAGAAACAATTTACAATACTAAACTACAAACATTCCTAAAATGTATCAAATTGGTCGTACTCAAAACTTTACCAGCCATTGATGCACTGTATCTTGATTCTTTGTTAGGATGTGTCAAATGTGGAACTATTATTAGAGTAGGAGAAACGTATGCTGCTACTCTTCTGCAAAAAATGAAAGTACCATAGATTACAACATACTTCGAAAAAGTAACATGCTGACTGTAAATATGTAAACATTTTAATTAACATGTTTGCACTTTAGCATCTTTGATTTAAAATAAAACAATTTATGTTGCAACCTCTCATTCATGAGAAAAATGTTATTATGTGAAAGTAACATATGTGTTTACAATATTGTATTTTGTTACTACTTTCTTTGACTTTTTTAATGTATAACACACCCTTAATTTGTATAAAGTTTAATAAAAAAACATACTTCATCTATATTTTTTTATAGTTTTTATGGCAGGGTTCTTCCCAGGAACTAAAATTGTGTTTTCATACTTGGCAACATGTTGAAATGTCAAGCAAACAAAAATGTCATAACATATTAGAGAAAAAAAAGAAAGGGAAAAAACATACCCATGTTAGAAGCATACGGATTAAAAATTAAACCTACATCAGTGCATTTAACTTGATGACTGTGTGGTTATTGAAATTGTTCATATCAAGTAATTAATTCATAGATGTTTATTGTATATAAGCATACAGCAATTTATGTTTAATTATAAACTACAAAATATACAAAAATACATTACTTTACTTAAAATAATTTCACGTTACTTACATTTAGAAAACGTGTGCTAATTACGCTTAAAAAGTCTCAATATTTATTGGAAGAATACACATAACATATGAAAAGAATATAATTTCCACATAAACAGTACAAATACAACAAGCTAGAATAGATTACAACACAATCACATCAATACGTTTAACATTTCATACAAAAAACAGTATAAAGACAACATACAATTGTACAATATAAAACAATTGCATCAAGAAATTCAACATGTTGGTCATATTCTTCTTGAAATATATATGACTCATATACAAAATATATTATCTTCCACATAAAAAAAAGCAATCATATAATTAGCAATCATATAATTATAAAAGACTACCTTGCATTAAAATTAGAAATGACTTGATACGCCTAGCAGGGCCGTTTCCAGGAACAAAAATGTTGTTTTCATTCTTGGAAGCACATCAAAATTGGATCTGAAATGATCTAAAACATATCCAAGAAAACAAAATAAAGCACATTTGTTCATGTGATTTATTTAACCAATTTGCTTTAAGCATACATGATTCAAATACATCATTATTCGATGCATATATTACATCCAGGTTTCCTACTTCATACATTAAAAACCAAGTAACTGATATGGATGGTAATATACATAATAATAATCCATAAAAAATGTAGTTCAATTGCCTAAGCCAAAATTTGCTACGGGACCAATCATGATATGTAAACGTTGCCACAAAGTAATTATCATTAACAATTTCGTCGATTGGCATAGTGTGAAAGCTTTCACTGCCATACTAACACAGGCTTTCTTAAACAGTGGAAGCAAATACAATCTTCTCAGATTGTTTTAACTCTCGCAAAACTGCAAGAAATGAATAATTGACTCTGGACCTAAGCCATATGTCGGATTTCAGAATTGTCTATTTCCCAGCTGCGAGAAAAGGTTGCAACTCTAAGCGTACCAATCCTAAATTCCATAAATAAGGTAAGTGCATAGGCCAGAGTTATTAATTCAAAATATTTCTCATCTCCTTGTTCAGTTTACAGGTACAAATAATGTAGCCTTGTTTTCAGGTGACAACCCAAGCTTATAAGGTGTTCCTGTATATCCAGTTTGGCGGCCAGATTTACCAATGTTTTGGTAGAGCTGGATACATTCTGTGGATTATGCCACAAATCACCTAGGCCGACTGCACTTAACTGCTGCTTTAGGTGACTCGCTCATGAGAGTAAGCATCCTCCAGGGTAGTTAAATAAGTTGATATAAGCCTCCCAGTAATTTCCAAGCTCCCGAGTCACCCAGAGTCTTACCCAGTAAGATACCGAATTCCAAGCAATCAGGGAAAAAACCATCTCTAGACCACACTCCATTACAAAAGTGCATTAGAAAAATGTCTTGGTAGTCTAAATAACATGTTTTTAAACTTTGTTCTCCAGTGGTCCAAATTTCAAACAACTTGTGTGTCCTCATAGTTCAGCTCGATAAAGGCTGGCCAAGGTGGTCTGTATTTTATAAATATTAACACCCGGGGAAACAGCTCTCTCTACATGGTCCACAACAATTTTTCTTAAACCATCACTGTTTCTTTCTAGGATAATCTGTGATTTTTTAGACTTAGTTAACCATGCCCCGGTATCAGTAGCTCTTACTCTTAGGTAGTCATAATAATTGATGTGTTCCAGATTAGTCCTGTCTACCTTCATGGAGCATACACAGGGCTTCGATATCCTTGGTCTGAATACCAGTTCTTTGGTCTTATTCGTATTTAGCGTCAGGCCCAGTTGACATTTGGTGACAAAACAGTCCGGACAGCGCCTGATCCCCACAGGTGACATAGCTGTTAGGGAGATTTCTCAGACACGTGCTAAATTCCCTCTACCTTAGAGCTCTCCAGTTCTTTTGCTATTTTTTGGGGCTTTGAACTTTTAATTTTGATGAGTGTTTTACTTTTGCGTTTGTTAGGCAGAATCACATGCAGTACCCTTTGGGAACACTACATGCAATTAAGACTACAAGTGTAAGTACAATTTCACCTTTGGTACAAACCTGTACTACAGAGTAAAGTGGTAGCGATGGCTGAGCAGGCAGACTTATCTCAAGAGTTGAAGTGAGCAGTAGAACAAGTTACACAAAGGACCAACAAATACAGTGGTTCAAACAAACGCTTACTCAATGTTTCTTGGTAAAAGAGTATACATTTATTTACACAGTCAGTTTGAAAACATTACACTAGCAAGAGCAGCTCAATATCACACGCTAATAAACCACAAATACGCAACCGGTAAGTAACTGAACAAGCTTAGCTCCCCTGAAGTGGGAGCAAATGCCACTTCAGATACTTTAAAAAGGGGTAAAAAGACAAGGTTATAAGAATCAACAGCACAAATGTATTCATAGGCAGGGCAAAGGCTTTCAGTGAACGACAACCAGTAATTCAGTTCAGAGGCCTGGGCCAAAGTCATTGGTTCAGAGTCTTTGTATAGGATAGCACAGTTCTGGTAGTAAACGGTTAAGTCTTTGCCACGGTTTTTAGAAGAATTTGGCTAGGCGAAAGGTTTGACAGATGTTTAGGGAAGGACAAGCCTTCGAAGTTGGGAAAGTTTCATGCACTTTCTCCGGTGGCGAAAAGATTTCAGGACCGCATTTGCACAGTACCTTTTAAATGAAGAAGAGCTGTAGCTGAGGCAGTTGTTACGGGCAGTTCGAGCAGATCTCGCTGTTCGTGAGCTTCAGTCATGGGGACAAGAAGGAGGACGGCGGGAGGTTCCTGCACTGCCAGTGATGAGGCCACATGCTTAGAAAATCGTTGTTTTACGGTGTGAGTGCCTTAAAGTTCACAAGCTGGTTTCCTTCCCTCGGGCTATCCGGTTTTCAACTGCACTCTGATGAAAATTCGACCAGATGGGGACGGTGTCCAGGTGGCTTGCGAGTTGGTTGTTCCCACAAAAACTCAAGGGAAGAAGTTAACCTTGAAGGGCTTCTCTGTCGATGGAGTTTCGGGCAATTCAGACCTGCAGCAGGGCTTCACAGGTCATCGAGGAGTTACAGCAGTCCTCTTCCTTCAGCTCGTATTCAGTTCTTTCGTTCCAGTGGTCGATTCAGCTTTCCAGGTCCCGGAGACCGGCTTTGAAACAGTTTTTCCCCATTCATTCCATCCTGGCTGTCACTCACCCAGCAGGGTGGCTGTCCGGCAAGCACGCCAGAGTGCATTCAAGTCTCCTAGGAGACTAAGCGCAGGGAGTTTTGGGCACCTCCCTCACATCCTGTCCACCCCAGACACTCAGGTGCCAGAGGAGGGCTTCAGCACTGAAGCCCGCCAAAGGCCAATGAACAAAGGGACCAAACCTGGTTTGGCGCACAGAGACAGACACAAGAAGGACTTTTCCTAAAATAAATGGTGAAAAAAGATGACCGGAGTCTGTTTTTACAGATAAGTTGTGGGCGCCATATTCAAAAACATGGCTGACCAGATTTTTAGCTACCGTTGTTAGCTGTTGTGAAAAATCATGGTAGTTTGATCTAAACCACTGCCACCAGACATTTCAGGTAGGAAAAGGTAAAATGTGACTGTTACATGAGTTTTTTGACTCGGGGGAATCTAGGCAACCCCTTCAGCACTCTATAGGAAGATAGTGTTTGCTGGGTCTGTAAATTTAAAGAGACTACTAAAGTCAATTTAACTTTATATGCCCTGGGAGGCGGTAGTCAGTCCCAGGGAAGGTATTTAGACTTTGGGAAGTTTGAAAGACATCCCTGTGTCACTGCACTGAAGGTGCTGTGTGGCACACAGAAAAAGATGATGCCTGTGGAGTTGTTTTAAAACTCCATAACCAAAGAACACAAAAGTAAAAAACCCATCAAAATACATGGAAGAGTGGGAAAAAAAGGCTCACACTCTTCACAGGTAAAAAAATCAAATCCTAGAAATCCAGCAAAGTTGCGGGGGGTCTCAAAGGTAAGGGAAATTAGCACATTTTGAGAATTCTCCCTAACACTCGTCCCCCCAGACTAAGGGATAGGAGGATTTAATCCACTCCTGGATGAATCTCCTTACTCCAGTTGGTCAAACATCCTGGAGAGACCATCAGCATTTTGGTGGTGACACCCATACCTGTGTTCAATGGTAAAATCACACTCTTGCAGGCTGATTGACCAAATCAGTAGTTTATGGTTTTCCCCTTTCATTTGCATCAACTATCTCAAGGGTTGGTGGTCAGTCTGAATCACAAAAGTAGATCCATACAAGTATTGCCTAAACTTCTTCAATGACCACACAATAGCAAAACATTCTCTTTCAATGGTTGCCCACCTTGTCTCAGGTTCGTTCAGCTTCCTGCTGATGAAGCAAATGGGGTGTTCCCTACCCTTCTCATCCAACTGACTCAGACTGCACCTATACCTGTATTTGAAGCATCTGTCTGCACAATGAAGGTTTGGTTATAGCCAGGAGCTCTTAAGACTGGAGCTTGACAGAGGGCTTTCTTTAGGCCTTCAAATGCTTGAGTGCACTCCTCATTCCACCTGACCTTTTTTAGGGAATTTGGGAGAGGAGACAACATTCAAGGGAGAAGCTACGTCCCATAGTTCTCTACGAAGTTCCTATAGTACCAAGGCTCTCACCTGGGTTTGAGTAGCCGGGTGGCACAGTTTTGTACAATTTGTACTTTGCTAGACAATTACCTGATTTCACCTCCTCCTACCTCATGTCCAAGGTAGGCCACTTTACTTAGACTAATTTGACACTTACTCACCTTTATGATCAGATGGGCCTGCTCAAGAGCCTGCAAAACATATCCTAAGTGGTCAACGTGTTCTTTCCAAATAGGGCCGAACACTGCAATGTCATCCAAGTATGCCATGCAGAAGTCCTCCATCCCATTCAGAACTTGATTAACCATCCTTTGGAATGTAGCAGGTGCATTCTTTAGTCCAAAAGGCATTACCTTCAACTGGTAGAGGCCTGCTGGTTTTGAGAATGCAGTTTGCTCCTTGGCATGGTCTGGCAGTGCTATTTGCCAATAGCCTGAAGTGAGATCAAATGTACTGAGGTACTTGGCTGAACCAAGTTTATCCACCAGTTTGCCTGTCCTTGGTAAAGGGTGGGCATCAGTCTTGGTGACTTCATTAAGAGCTCTATAGACCACAGGTAATCTCAACTCCTTGGATCCTGCCTTTGGTACTAGAACAACTGGACCAGACCATGGACTGGTAGAGGGCTCTATCACCCCTAGATCAAGCAGCTTGTTGACCTCCTCCTTTATGGGGGATCTTACATGATCTGACATTCTGTAGCCCCTCCTTTTAACAGGTAAACAGTCACCAGTGAGAATATCATGCTGGCCCCAAGGGGTCAAGCCTCGTGATAGTGAAAACAGGGAGGCAAACTGATTTAACAGAAACTTGCACTCATCCAGTTGTTCAGGTGTCAAATTAGAAGAGAGATTAACTCCTTCTATTTTCTCATCTAATGGCTGGCCTCTGAGTAGGTCAGGTAGAGGTTCACTCTCCTCCTCCTCCTCTTGAGCTGAAGCCAGAAGCAACGCTCCAACTTCTGGTCTTGAGACATAAGCCTTTAATTGTTGGTGTGAAATACTCTGGGAGCCTCTTTAGGATTGCCTAAGTCCACCAGATAGTTGACCTCTCCAAGTTTACCCACAACCTTGAAGGGTCCTATCCACTTGTCCTGTAAGACCCTCTGCCTTGTAGGTATCATAACTAAAACTTGCTGGTCTTCCGTAAACTCAACCATGTTGGCCTTCTGGTCATGCTAATGATTGACCAGAGCCTGACCTGCTTTTAAGTTACTTGATGCTTCTGCCATCATGTGTGACATTCTCCTTCGGAGACCTATCACATAGTCAGTGACTCTCACTGGCTTGGGGGAAGGAGCACTCTCCAACCCCTCCTTAATTAGGGCCAAGGGGCCTCTAACCGGATGGCCATGCAAAATTTAAAAGGGACAAAATCCAACTCCCTCCTGAGGGACTTCTCTATATGCAAATAGAAGGCATGGCAGTAGAAGGTCCCACTTTTTTATAAAGGGTTGCTTTAAAGCACCTATCATGCTCTTCATTGCACATTTGAATCTCTCTACCAATCCATTTGTCTGAGAATGGTAGGCAGTTGAGAACTTGTAAGTTACTCCACAGTTTTTCCACATGGCCTGCATGTAGTGGGACATAAAATTGGATCCCCTGTCAGAGATAACTTCCTTAGGAAAACCTACTCTGGTAAAAAATACCAAGTAGGGCCTTAGCAACAGCCTGAGCTGTAACAGTCCTCATAGGTATAGCTTCAGGATACCTAATAGCATGGTCTACTACAACTAGCATAACCTGGTTCCTGAAGATGTGGGAGGGTCTAAGGGACCAACAATGTTGATTCCTACCCTCTCAAAAGGAACTCCCACCACTGGGAGAGGCACCAGGGGTGTCACATTCTTGGCTCCACTCTTGCCAGAGGCTTGGCAAGTGTGACAGCTCCTACAGAACGTATCTACATCAGACCCCAACTTAGGCCACTAGAAATATAAAGAGAGCCTTTCCTTGGTCTTCTTAAAACATAAGTGACAAGCCAAAGGTATCTCATGGGATAACTGTATGAACTGGAGTCTGCTTTCAAGAGGCACTACAAGTCTTATGTAGTCCCCTGGGAGAGACTCAGTCGGTTCACTGTAGAAGAGGCCATCTTCCCAGTACAACATATGCTTTCCTGGCTCTTGCCCATACCGCTGTGAAGCTGCCTGTTGCAGAAGACCTTCGAGAGTAGGACACTCTCTTTGACCTCTGCTGAAGTCTGTCCTACAGGGTCCACCTTCTGCCAGTTAAGACTGCAGCTCAGGATTTTCTGCAGGATCCAGATCTCCAACAGGAGCAAGGTCCTCATCCAGCTCTGATTCCTCAGCAACTGATTCAACCACACAAGGTTGCTCCACATACTCAGCCTCAGCTGGTGGCGGAGTCACAGGTGTGATCTTGGACAGTCCTCTAGGGGATGTCCTTGTTGGTAGTACAGGAGTGCTGGCTGGTTTATTCCTAGAGGTTTTAGGTTTCCCCTTTTCCTCTTTCTTCTTAGAAATTGCTGTCAGTAAGTACTTTGGAATAGGAGTTACAGTTTCCTCCATAATCTCTTCTTGAGAACCCCTTAAATTACTGTCCCTGGCCTTCCTAGTCTGCTCCTGTTTCCTTTTGCTGGGAGGCCTGGGGGTGCTTGATACAACTCCAAGAGTTTTTAAGTCATTCCCCACCAAGACTCTCCCAGGTACTTCACTCTGCACACTTACAGATATCTTGACAGTCATGTCATTGCACTGGATGAGAGCTGGTAACTGTGGATGCATTTGGACAGGGCCTCCAGCAAGCTTAGTTAGGAATTTGGGTGCCTTAGCAACATCCTCAACCTTGAATAATGATTAATCAACTACAGTTATGCTGGCCCCAGTGTCTCTGATGGCAGGGGCCTCTTGACCATTCACAAGAACACTGTCTTTGTAATACTCTTTAGTATTACCTGGAATAGAGTTATACACATCTAAGTTATGTTGTTCCCACAGACCCAGGGTTACTAAAGAAACACTGGCTGAGATTTTTATGGTTCCTCAGCCAGTAAGTGAAAGTTTCCACTTGCCATTGGTATTTCATCCTCTGGGGAGAAGGGTAAGGAGACAGTGTGGATCCCTGAAGGTTTACCCTTACATCTGGGATCCCCTTTCACATGGTCAGTTAACCCACAAGTATAACATTTCCCAAATGTCTTTATGAATTGGGGTTTGTTCTGACCTCCTTCTGGTTTGGCACCAGGAGGTACACTAGCCTGATTCAGTTTTCCCTGTGGCTTACCCTTGTTATGTTTGTGTCCCTCTTTTGGATTGGAGGTATTTGAATTCTCTTTGGTATCCTTTTGTGCAGCTTCCCCTCATCCTTCTTCTGAGTTACCCAAGAATCCTTGTGAGTAGCCCTTTTATCAACCCACAAGACAGCAGTCCTTGCTAACTTATTTTGATCAATTTCCTTAGAGTCAGCCAAGTGCTGTCATAGCTCAGGAGAGCGGGAATCATAAATAGATTACAACGTGAACAAATTCCTCATACCTTCATAAGTGTTCACTCTGTAACCCTTAACACATCCATCTAAGTTGTTCAAACATTCAGTCACCCAGGTAGCCCAAGGGGTACCATCATGCTTTCTGAGGGTTCTAACCGCTGAAGATACTGAGAAGGGGTCTTCCCAAATCTAGCCATCAAAGCTAACTTCACAGTTTCATACTCCTTTCGGTCTATATTGCCCAACTCCATTACCACATCAGTTGCAACAGGGGGTAGCCTAGAAAAAATCCAAGGAATCAACTGATTCCCTGTAATGTCTTGAATCCGATGGTTATATTCAAAAGCAGCCAACCAATCCAGAATATCAAGCTTAAACTCATATATACTTACTGCATCTTTGGGCATGCAAGGCCTCTTAGGACTGGAAGACCTAGAGGACTCTGGGAGAGACCAGTTTCAAGAGACAACTTTTTCATTTCAAGTGCATGATTCAATTCCATTTCTCTGAGTCTAAGCTCTTGATGTTTGCTTTCAGTTTGAGCTTGGATTATTTTAAAGTCTAACTCCAGACTCAATTTCTCTAAAGAGTCACATTCAGTACATAGGTTTGGACCTGATGGGGTCCCTGTGGTCGAAGATTGAGGCCTATTAGCAGGTAGAGGTAAAACAGGGATCCATTGTGAGACTCTTCTGCCTCATATAACTCATCCACAATATTAGAGCTGGGTTCTGACATATTATCATTCTCATCCACATTTTCCACATTTTCTGCAGGTGTGGGGGTTTCAGACCCACTCCTCAGACTTTGGTACTCTAACAACTTGTCTATCAATTCAACCATTTTGCCGATGACAGTGAGATCCCTAACTTTATGCATATCTCTCCATTGATCAACAGTTAAAGGCACTAGGGTCTCCTGTCTATAGCTTTCCATATCAGTCATGATAAAACAATTGCTTTACTAGTGTTGCTTAGCCTTGTGAGGATTATTTGAACAAAGGTAAAAGCAGCACTCTAAATGTAATAAGTATACTTTATCGTCACAGCTGTACACCAGTGTTAGTTAGAATCACCTGCAGTACCCTTTGGTAACACTACAGGCAATTAAGACTATAAGTTTAAGAACAAGTTCACCTTTGGTACAAGCATGTACTACACAGTAAAGTGGTAGCCTTGGCTGAGCAGACAGACTTATCTCAAGAGTTTAAGTGAGCAGTAGAACAAGTTACACAAAGGACCAACTAATACAGTGATTCAAACAAACACTTACTCAAGGTTTCTTGGTAAAAGAATATACATTTATTTACTCAATCGTTTAGAAAACATTACACTAGCATAAACAGCTCTATATCACACACTAATACACCACAAAAATCCAACCGGTAAGTAAATTAACAAGTTTAGCTCCTGTGAAATGGGAGCAAAATGGCACTTCAGATGCTTAATAAAGGGATAGAAAGACAAGGTTATAATGATAGACAACACAAATACATTCATAGGCAAGGCAAAGGGCTTCAGTTAAATACAACCAGCAATTCTTCTCATAGGCCTGGGTCAAAGTAAATGGTTCAGGGTCTTTGTATAGGAGAGCACAGTTCTGGTAGATAACGGTTAAGTCTTTGCCACAGAGTTTAGAAGAATTTGGCTAGGCGAAGAGTTTGACGAATGTTTAGGGAAGGACAAGCCTTCGAAGTTGAGGAAAGTTTCACACACTTTCTCGATGGCCAAAAATAGTTCCGGACCACGTTTTCAATGAAGAAATCTGTAGCTGAGGCAGTTGTTCATGGCAGTTCGAGCAGATCTCTCTGTTCCTGGGCTTCAGTCATGGGGACAAGAAGGGGGACGTCGGGAGGTTACTGCACAGCCCAGGGATGAGGCCAAAAGCTGTAGCAAGATGTTGGTTTAAGGGGTGAGTGTCTTAAAGTCCACGAGCTGGTTTCCTTTTGTCTGGCTATCCGGTTTTCAACAGCACTCTGATGAAAATTTGACCAGATGGGGACGGTGTCCAGGTGGCTTACAAGTTGGTTGTTGCCACAAACACAAGGGAAGAAGTTAACCTTGTAGGGCTTCTCTGTCGATTGGCGTTTCAGGCAATTTAGACCTGCAGCAGGGCTTCACCGGTCATCCAGGAGTTGCAGCAGTCCTCTTCCTTCAGCTCGTCTTCGGTTCTTTCTTTCCAGTGGTCGACTCTGCTTTCCAAGTCCCAGAGAACTGCTTTTAAACAGTTTTCCCCCATTCATTCCAGCCTGGCTGTCACTCACCCAGCAGAATGGCTGTCCTTGCCAGACAGCCAGCGATCCATTCATGCCAGAGTGCATTCAGGTCTCCTAGGAGACTAAGCACTGGGAGTTTCTGGCATCTCCCGCACATCCTGGCCACCCTAGACACTCAAGCGCCAGAGGAGGGCTTCAGCACTGAAGCCCGCCAAAGGCCAATGAACAAAGGGACCAAACCTGGTTTGGTGTGCAGAGACAAACACAAGAAGGACTTTTCCTAAAAGAAATGGTGAAAAAAGATGACCAGAGTCTGTTTTTACAGATAGGTCTTGGGCGCCATATTGAAAAACATGGCTGACCCGATTTTTAGCTACCGTTGTTAGCGGTCGGGAAAAATAACGGTAGTTGATCTAAACCACTGCCACCAATCATGTAAAGTAGGACAAGGTCACATTGTACTGTTACATGAGTGTTTTGACTCAGTGGAAGCTAAGCAACCCCTCCAGCACTCTATAGGAAGATAGTGTGTGCAGAGTCAGTAAATTTAAAGAGACTAGTAAAGCCACTTTAACTTTACATGCTCTGGGAGACGGTAGTCAGTCCCAGAGAAGTCATTTAAACCTTAGGGAGTCTGAAAGACACCCCTGTGCACTGCAGTGAAGGTACTGTGTGACACACAGAAAAAGCTGATGCCATTGGAGTTGCTTTAAAACACCATAACCAAAGAACACAAAAGTAAAACACACACAAAATACATAGTGGGAAAATAAAGGCTCACACTCTTCCCAGGTAATAAAATCAGATCCTAGAAATCCAGCAAAGTTGTTGGGGGTCTCAAAAGGTAAGGGAAATTAGCACATTTTGAGAATCATCCCTAAAACACTCCTCATTCCACCTGACCTGTTTAGGGAATTTGGGAGAGGAGACCGGATTCAAGGTAGAAGCTATCGTCTCATAGGACTCTATGAAGTTCCTATAGTACCCAGTGAGGCCTAGGAAGGCCCTGGCCTGGTTTGAGTAGTAGGGGTGGCCCAGTTTTCTACAGCTTGTACTTTGCTAGGCAATGGCCTGATTTCACCTCCTCCTACCTCATGTCCAAGGTAGACCACGTTACTCTGACCAATTTGACACTTACTCGCCTTTATGGTGAGATGGGCTAGGCAATGGCCTGATTTCACCTCCTCCTACCTCTTCTCCAAGGTAGACCACTTTACTCTGACCAATTTGACACTTACTTGCCTTTATGGTCAGATGTGCCTGCTCAAGAGCCTGCAAAACATATCCTAAGTGGTCAACATGTTCTTTCCAAGTAGGGCTGAACACTGCAATGTGATCCAAGTATGCCATGCAGAAGTCCTCCATCCCATTCAGAACTTGATTAACCATCCTTTGGAATGTAGCAGGTGCATTCTTTAGTCCAAAGGGCATTACCTTCAACTGGTAGAGGCCTGCTGGTTTTGAGAATGCAGTTTTCTCCTTGGCATGGTCTGGCAGTGCTATTTGCCAATAGCCTGAAGTGAGATAAAATGTACTGAGGTACTTGGCTGAACCAAGTTTATCCACCAGTTTGCCTGTCCTGGGTAAAGGGTGGGCATCAGTCTTGGTGACTTCATTAAGAGCTCTATAGTCCACAGATAATCTCAACTCCTTGGATCCTGCCTTTGGTACTAGAACAACTGGACCAGACCATGGACTGGTAGAGGGCTCTATCACCCCTAGATCAAGCAGCTTTTTGACCTCCTCCTTTATGGGGGATCTTACATGATCTGACATTCTGTAGCCCCTCCTTTTAACAGGTAAAGAGTCACCAGTGAGAATATCATGCTGGCCCCAAGGGGTCAAGCCTCATGATAGTGAAAACAGCAAGGCAACATGATTTAACAGAAACTTGCACTCATCCTGTTGTTCAGGTGTCAAATTAGAAGAGAGATTTACTCCTTCTATTTTCTCTTCTAAAGGCTGGGAACTGAGTAGGTCAGGTATAAGTTCACTCTCCTCCTCCTCTTGAGCTGAAACTAGTAGCAACGCTCCCACTTCGGGTCTTGAGACATAAGCTTTTAGACGGTTGGTGTGAAAGACTCTGGGAGCCTCCTTAGGATTGCCTAAGTCCACCCTATAGTTGATCTCTCTAAGTTTACCCACAACTTTGAAAGGTCCAACCCATTTATCATGTAAGGCCCTCTGCCTTGTAGGTACCATAACTAGAACTAGCTGGTCTTGAGAAAACTCAACCATGTTGGCCTTCTGGGCATGCCAATTCTTTACCAGAGCCTGACCTGCTTTCAAGTTATTTGATGCTTCTGCCATCAGGTATGACATTCTCCTCCGGAGACCTATCACATAGTCAGTGACTCTCACTGGCTTGGGGGAAGGAGCACTCTCCAACCCCTCCTTAATTAGGGCCAAGGGGCCTCTAACTGGATGGCCATAGAGAAGTTCAAAGGGGCTAAATCTAACTCCCTCCTGAGGGACTTCTCTATAAGCAAATAGAAGGCATGGCAGTAGAAGGTCCCACTTTCTTCTAAGGGGTTCCTCTGAAGGACCTATCATGCTCTTGATTGTACGGCTGAACCTCTCTACCAATCCAATTGTCTGAGGATAGTAGGCAGTTGAGAACTTGTAAGTTACTCCACAGTTTTACCCCATGGCCTGCATGTAGTGGGTCATAAAATTGGATCTCCTGACAGAGATAACTTCCTTAGGAAAACCTACTCTGTTACAAAATAGCAAGCAGGGCCTTAGCCAAGCCTGAGTGTAACAGTCCTCATAGGTATGGCTTCAGGATACCTAGTAGCATGGTCTACCACAACCAGGATAAACCTGTTTCCTGACGATGTTGGAGGCTCTAAGGGACCAACAATGTCAAAACCTACCCTCTTAAAAGGGACTCCCACCACGGGGAGAGGCACCAAGGGTGCCACATTGTTGGCTCCACTCTTGACAGAGGTTTGTCAAGTGTGACAGCTCCTACAGAATTTATCTACATCAGACCCCAACTTAGGCCAGTAGAAATATAAAGAGAGCATTGCCTTGGTCTTCTTGACCAGCCAAAGGTATCTCATGGGCTAACTGTAGGAATTGAAGTCTGCTTTCAAGGGACACTACAAGTCTTCTGTAGTCCCCTGGGAGAGACTCAGTCGGTTCACTGTAGAAGAGGCCATCTTCCCAGTACAACCTATACTTCCCTGGCTCTTGCCCATCAAGCTTGGAAGCTGCCTGTTGGCGAAGACCTTCAAGAGTAGGGCACTCTCTCTGACCTCTGCTGAAGTCTGCCCTAGAGGGTCCACCTTGTGCCAGTTAAGACTGAAGCTCAGGATGGTCTGCAGGATCCAGATCTCCAAAAGGAGCAAGGTCCCGTTCCAGCTGATTCCTCAGCAGCTGATTCAACCACACAAGGTTGTTCCACACACTCAGCCTCAGCTGGTGGAGGAGTCACAGGTGTGACTTTGGACAGTTCTCTCAGGGATGTCCTTGTTGGTAGTACAGGAGTGCTGGCTGGTTTCTTCTTGGAGGTTCCTGTGGACTGGGAGTTATACTTTCTTCTATAATCTCCTCTTGAGGGCCTCTTAAGGTACTGTCTCTAGCCTTCCTAGTATGCTCCTGTTTCCTTTTGCTGGGAGGCCTGGGGGTGCTTGATACAACTCCTAGAGTTTTTAAGTCATTCCCCAGCATGGCTCGCCCATGTACTTAACTCTGCACACTTACAGGTATCTTGACAGTCATGTAATTGCACTGGATGAGAGCTGGTTTCTGTGAAAGCATTTGGACAGGGCCTTCAGCAAGCTTAGTTAGGAATTTGGGTGCCTTAGCAACATCCTCTCCCTTGAAAAATGATTCATCAACTACAGTAATGCTTGCCCCAGTGTCTCTGATGGCAGGGGTCTCCTGACCATTCACAAGAACACTGTCTTTGTAATACTCTTTAGTGTTGTCTGGAATGGAATTGTAAACATCTATGTTCTGCTGTTCCCACAGACCCAGGGATACTAAAGAAACACTGGCTGAGACTTTCATGGATTCCTCAGCCAGTAAGTGAAAGTTTACGCTTACCATTGGAACTTCATCCTCTGGGGAGAAGGGTAAGGAGACAGAGTGGATCCCTGAAGGTTTACCCTTACATCTGGGATCCCCTTTCACATGGCCAGTTGACCCACGAGCATGACATTTTCCAAATGTCTTTACGAATGTGGGTTTCTTGTGACCTCCGTCTGGTTTGGCACCAGGAGGTACACTAGCCTGATTCGGTTTCCCTTGTGGCTTACCCTTGTTATGTTTGGGGCCCTCTTTTGGAATTGAGGTATTGGAATTCTTTTTGGTATCTTTCTTGTGCTGCTTCCCCTCATCCTTCTTTTGCGTTACCCCAGAATCCTTGTCAGTAGCCCTGTTGGCAACCCACAAGTCAGCAGCCCTTGCTAACAGAGGTCTCCTGACCATTTACAAGTACACTGTCCTTGTAATATTCTTTTGTGTTATCTGGAATTGAATTATAGACATCTAAATTCTGCTGTTCCCACAGACCCAGGGACACTAAAGAAACACTGTCAGAGACTCCAATGGGGTCTGCAGCCAGTAATTGAAAGTTTCCACTTGCCATTTCTAATTCTCCCTCTGGGAAAATGCTAAGGAGACAGTGTGGACCCCTGAAGGTTTACCCTTGCATCTGGGATGCCCTCTCACATGGTCAGTAGACCCACAAGCATAACATTTTCCAAATGTTTTGACAAATGGGGGTTTCTGCTGACCTCCGTCTGGTTTGGCACCAGAGGTTTCACTAGCCTGATTCAGTTTCCCTTGTTGCTTACCCTTTTTCTGTTTGGGGCCCTCTTTTGGATTGGAGGTTTTAGAATTCTCTTTCCCATCTTTCTTTTGCTGCTTCCCATCATCCTTTTTCTGAGTTGCCCCAGAATCCTTGTGAGCAGCCCTGTTGGCAACCTACAAGTCAGCAGCCTTTGCTAACTTCTTTGGATCAATTTCCTTAGAGTCAGCCAAGTGCTGTCTCAGCTCAGGAGAGCAGGCATCATAAATAGATTCCAACATAAACAGATTTCTCATACCTTCGTAAGTGTTCACTCTGTAACCCTTTATCAATCCATCTAAGTTTTTCAAACATTCCCCAATGGGTCCCATCATGCATTTTGAGGGTTCTTGACCTCTTAAAATACTGAGAAGAGGTTTTCCCAAATCTAGCTATCAAAGCTAGCTTCACAGTTTCCTACTCCTTGTTGTCTATATCCCCCAACTGCATTACCACATCAGTTGCAACAGGGGGTAGCCTAGAAAAAAGCCAAGGAATCAACTGATTCCCTGTAATGTCTTGATCCCATGGTTATATTCAAAAGCACCCAACCAATCCAAAATATCAAACTTAACCTCATACATACTTTCTGCATCTTTGGGCAATTGAGGATTCTTAGGACTGGAAGACCTAGAAGACTCTGGGAGAGAACCAGTTTCAAGAGACATTTTTTTTAATTTCAAGTACATGATTCAACTCCATTTCTCTGAGTTTAAACTCTTGATGTTTGCTTTCAGTTTGAGCTTGGATTATTTTAAATTCTAACTAAAGTCTCATTCTTTCTAAAGAGACAAATTCAGGACTTAGTGTTGGACTGGATGGGGTCCCTGTGGCCAAAGATTGAGGCCTATGAGCAGGTAGAGGGAAAACAGGGCCTACACTGTGAGACTCCTCTTCCTCATCTAACTCATCCACAATATTAGAGCTGGGTTCTGACATGTTATCATCCTCATTAACATTTTCCACATTTGCAGCAGGGGTGAGGTTTGCAGACCCACTCCTCAGACTCTAACACCTTTTCTATCAATTCAACCTTATTGCCTATTATAGTGAGATTCCTAGCTTTACACATGTCTCAATTGATCAACTGTTAAAGTGACTAGGGTCTCATGTCTGTAGCTTTCCATATCAGTCATGATAAAACAATTGCTTCTCTAGTTTTGCTTAGCCTTGTGAGGATTATATGAACAAAGGTAAAAATTAGCACTCTAAGTGCAACAAGTATACTTTATCCTCACCACTGTACACCAGTGTTATGTGGAATCATATGCAGTATCCTTTGGGAACACTACATGCAATTAAGACTACAAGTGTAAGTACAATTTCGCCTATGGTACAAGCCTGTATTACACAGTAAAGTGGTAGCGATGGCAGAGCAGCCAGGCTTATCTCAAGAGTTGAAGTGAGCAGTAGAACAAGTTACACAAAGGACCAACAAATACAGTGGTTCAAACAAACACTTACTCAATGTTTCTTGGTAAAAGAATGTACATGTATTTACACAGTCAGTTTGAAAACATTACACTAGCAAGATCAGCTCAATATCACACACTAATAAACCACATTACACAACCGGTAAGTAACTGAACAAGTTTAGCTCCCCTGAAGTGGCACTTCAGATAATTTAAAAAGCGGTAAAAAGACAAGGTTATAAGAATCAACGGCACAAATGCATTCATAGGCAGGGCAAAGGATTTCAGTAAACTACAACTAGCAATTCAGTTCTTAGGCCTGGGCCAAAGTCATTGGTTCAGAGTCTTTGTATCGGATAGCACAGTTCTAGTAGTAAACGGTTAAGTCTTTGCCATGGTTTTTAGAAGAATTTGGCTAGGCGTAAAGTTTGTCGAATGTTTAGGGAAGGACAAGCCTTCGAAGTCGGGAAAGTTTCACGCATTTCTCTGTGGCTGAAAAGATTTCTGGACTGTGTTTGCACAGTACCTTTAAGTGAAGAAGAGCTGTAGCTGAGGCAGTTGTTCCTGGCAGTTCGAGCAGATCTCGCTGTTCCTGAGCTTCAGTCGTGGGGATAAGAAGGAGGACGTCGGGGGGTTCCTGCACTGCCCAGCGATGAGGCCACAAGCTTAGCAAAACGTTGTTTTAAGGTGTGAGTGCCTTAAAGTCCACAAGCTGGTTTCCTTCCCTCTGGCTCTCCGGTTTTCAACAGCACTCTCATGAAAATTCGACCAAATGGGGACAGTGTCCAGGTGGATTGCAAGTTGGTTGTTCCCACCAAACTCAAGGGAAGAAGTTAACCTTGACGGGCTTCTCTGTCGATGGAGTTTCTGGAAATTCGGACCTGCAGCAGGGCTTTACCGGTCGTCCAGGAGTTTCAGCAGTCCTCTTCCTTCAGCTCGTCTTCGGTTCTTTCGTTCCAGTGTTCAACTCTGCTTTCCAAGTACCAGAGACCTGCTTTTAAACAGTTTTCCCCACATTCATTCCAGCCTGGCTGTCACTCACCCAGCAGGGTGGCTGTCCTTGCTGGACAGCAAGCTAGCCAATCATGCCAGAGTGCATTCAGGTCTCCTAGTAGACTAAGCACGGGGAGTTTCGGGCACCTCCCTCACATCCTGTCCACCCCAGACACTCAGGTGCCAGAGCAGGGCTTCAGCACTGAAGCCCATCAAAGGCCAATGAACAAAGGGACCAAACCTGGTTTGGCGTGCAGAGTCAAACACAAGAAGGACTTTTCCTAAAAGAAATGGCAGAAAAAGATGACCAGAGTCTGTTTTTACAGATAGGTCTTGGGCGCCATATTGAAAAACATGGCTGACCCGATTTTTAGCTACCGTTGTCAGTGGTTGGGAAAAATCATGGTAGTTTGATCGAAACCAGTGACAGCAGCCATTTGACTGTAACATGAGTGTTTTGGCTCGAGGGAAGCTAGGCAACCCCTTCAGCACTCTATAGGAAGGAAGTGTGTGCTGGGTCTGTAAATTTAAAGAGACTAGTAAAGTCAATTTAACTTTACATGCCCTGGGAGATGGTAGTCAGTCCCAGGGAAGGTATTTAAACCTTGGGAATTCTGAAAGACATCCCTGTGTCACTGCACTGAAGGTGTTGTGTGACACACAGAAAAAGATGGTGCCTATGGAGTTGTTTTAAAACTCCATAATCAAAGAACACAAAAGTAAAACACACATCAAAATACATGGAAGAGTGGGAAAAAAGGCTCACACTCTTCACAGGTAAAAAAATCAAATCCTAGAAATCCAGCAAAGTTGGTGGGGGTCTCAAAAGGTAAGGGAAATTAGCACATTTTGAGAATTCTCCCTAACACCTGTGACCACATCCCGCTGGCAGCCCACACCACATGGGACCCCCCATCGCCCGTGACCACACCACGTTGGCATCCCACACTACATGGGCTCCCATCACCCGTGATCACACCCTGCTGGCAACCCACACCACAAATGGACCCCTCATCATGCGTAACCACACCCTGCTGGCAGCCCACACCACATGGGTCGCCCCATCACCCGTGACCACACCCCGCTGGCAACCCACACCACATGGGGCCCCCCATCTCCCGTGTCCACACCTCGCTGGCAGCCCACACCACATGGGACCCCCCATCACCCGTGACCACAGCCCGCTGGCAGGCCTCACCTCATGTGGTCCGCCTCAACACCCGTGACCACACACCCCTGGCAGCCCACACCACATGGGCTACCCCATCACCTGTGACAACAGCCCGTTGGCAGCTCGCGCCTCATGTGGTCCCCCATCACCTGTGACCACACCCACTGGCAGCCCACACCACATGGGACCCCCATCACCCATGACCACAGCCCGCTGGCAGGTCCCGCCTCATGTGGTCCCCCAATACTTGTGACGGCAACCTGCAGGAAGGCCCCGCCTCATGTCTCCCCCAACACCTGTGACAGCAACCTGCACGAAGGCCCCGCCTCATGTCTCCCCCAAACACGTGTGATGGTAGCCTGCAGGCAGGCCCGTCTCATGTCCCCCCAACACCCATGACGGCAACCTGCAGGCAGGCCCCATCTCATGTCCCCCCAACACCTGTGACGGCAACTTGCAGGCAAGCCCCGTCTCATGTCCCCCCCAACACCTGTGACAGCAACCTGCAGGCAGGCCCTGCCTCATGTCTCGCCCCAACACCTGTGGCGGCCACCTGCAGGCACGCACCGTCTCATGTTCCCCCCAACACCCGTGATGGCAACCTGCAGGCAGGCCCACCTCATGTCCCCCCCCAGCACATGTGACGGCAACATGCAGGCAGGCCCGCTTTATGTCTCCCCTCAACACATGTGACGGCAACCTGCAGGCAGGCCCCGCTTCATGTCTCCCCCCCAACACCTGTGACAGCAACCTGCAGGCAGGCCCCGTCTCATGCACCCCCAAACACCTGTGACAGCAACCTGCAGGCAGGCCCCGTCTCATGCCCCCCAACACCTGTGACAGCAACCTGCAGGCGGGCTCCATCTCATGTCTCCACCCCCAACACCTGTGACGGCAGCCTACAGGCAGGACCCATCTCATGTCCCCCCCAACACCCGTGACGGCAACCTGCAGGCATGCTCTGCCTCATGTCCCCCCTCCACAAAACACCTTTGACAGCAACCTGCAGACAGGCCCCGTCTCATGGGACACCCCCACCCCAAAACAATATGGAGCAATATACATTCATGCAGCATGTGTGAAATGAAATGCCACCACACACTGCACACTCCAAGTGCACCATAACACCCATCCACTGGTCATGCATCCCAGAACATGCCCCATGGGATTGGAATTTAAAAAATCACACATGCATGCAACTGTGCACACACATGATCAACATTGGTCATGATCAGGGACACCAAACTGAATTAAGGAAGAGTGAAACATGCTCTAAACCATTGAGACCAGACACCACTTAGTCAAATCAATAAATAAAATCTGCATGAAACAAATCAAAAAATAAAAGATTGTGAAAACGGAAAAACATCAGATGATAAAAAAAATGTACTCAAAGATGCAGTCCATGTCCATATATGTAAGTCCAAATGAAAACACAAATGAAAAGAAAACCATTCCTCCATGGTGAACCGAAAAGGATCTGGGAAAAAGACAACTATGTCCCACACCATGTTTAGAAATACTAGAAAAATACTATTATAAAAGAACTATGTACAAAATGTGGAGCAAAGACCAAAAACTCCAAATAAAAGTGAACAATAAATGAAACCTACACCTAACAAACTATTTTTTAATTTTATTTATTGCATTTGATTACAAGCCCAAACCCTTAAGTGTCACGGCGTAGGTTTACATACATCTTAGTTATCTTAGTCGGTTACATCTTGGGCATCTTAGTCAGTTACATACATTCCTATGCAGTTAAATACATTCTTAGGCATTTTGTACAGTTACATAGAAATCAAAGGGATGGGAGGGTTACAACTGGCATGCGAGGTAGAGGCAGGTTGGAGGCCAAGCAGCCTGAGGAGAGATACTGGGTTGGGCTTGCGTTGTTAGTATTTGTTAAACAGACATGTTTTAAGTAGTTTCTTAAACTTCGGGAAGGAAGCTTCATTACTAATGTGAGCGGGAAGTGTGTTCCAAATGCGCGGAGCTGCTGTGGGGAAGCTAGCGTTGCCTGCTCTGGAGGTTATGAATCGTGGGATGTGGAGATGAGTGTTGGCGCTGGATCTGAGAGTTCTGGTTGTGGTCTTGTGCGAGATGCTTTGGCTGAGGTAGGTGGGGGCACTGAGAGGAATTTATGGGTGATGGTGAGACAATATACAATGGCAGCGGGCTAGTCAATCTCCTCACCATGCTCCCTCATAGTCTCCGCCAAGGCATCATCGAACAATGCGTCCACTTCCCCGAGGTGGGCCTGGGCTTTCCCCTCGAGGGCTTGCAGGGAATCCAACATGCTCCTCTCAAACTCCCTGCATGTCTCCTTGAGCACCACCGCCCACCTCTCTGCCCGACGCAGTGAAATCTCCACCCTGGCCTGCTGCCTCCTGTGCCTGCTGCGGCTCTGCCCCGATCTGCTGGCCCAAACGTTCCAACACAGAAGACATCCTTGTTGTAAGGTTCACATTTGCCTCCTTCCTGATGGCCGATACCTGCCCCTCTGCTGTTGAAAGCCCTGAGTCCTGTAGCCTCCTACTGCGAACCTGCTGCCGCCAAATTGCCCGGTGCCTGCGCCTCAAGGACAGCCTCCTGAATGATGACAACCCCTGGGGCCGTCGTGCATGTGCCCTGCTTCTTGGTGCCTGCTCTTCCTCCATTGCGACAGCTCCTGTCACCTGCTGGATTGGTGTGGTACCACATCTGCTGATTCAACTTTGACTTCCGACTCTGGCAGGTATGTGATCTCCACCAGACTGGCCGCCGGGGTTGGGACAGGTTCACAGCGGACCCTGGTGCTATCTGGGCCAGAAGACGGCAGGGAACACAACTGGCGCACAAAGGAGGAAGACAAGAAGGGAGTCACGTAAGTGGCCAGCCCACTGACCCATTGCGAGACCAGGAAGTGTGCTAGCCAGTTCAAGAGACGGATGACCTCATTGTGATGACATGCAAGTCCCCGATTGGAAGCCTGCACATCATCACGGATGGTGCCTGTCTGCCTCATTACATCAGCTAGCACAGGTTCCACCCTGTCTCGAATGGCGACACCCGCAAGCATTGGCGTTTCCATTGGCGTGGAAACATCTGACCACCTGCAGATGGGTCTGGCATGAGGCATGCCCGCAGGTGCATTCTGATGCAGTCACAGTCCCAGGGGCAGGATCAGTGACAGGCCCCTACACAGCGACCTCTATGGGCTCCTGCCCCTGAGTCCAGACTGGACCAGTCACACCCACGTCATCACCTCCACCAGGCACCGTGGGCTGGGCTAATGCATCCTCCTCCCCCTCCACCAACCTGGATGCCTCCCCCACCGTCCTCCGCATCGGATTGCCCTTGTGTTACCTCACCTGTCCCTCCCACTGCAGAGGAGCCCATGACCAATTTCACCCTCTTGGGCCTCCTCTCAGCAGCTGCGGCCGTTGCCTCGGAGGCGGCACCAGTCCCCTCGCTCCCCAAAGATGACATTTGCTGGGAGCGTGACTGGGCCTTGCGTCTGCACCTGGTGGAGGCATCCCCGCTGCCTTGATCCACAGTGCCTTCTCTGCCTTCTTCTTCGATCATTGCTGTGGATAGGGAGACATAAAACACAAACATCAGGGTACTGAACATATGTCTGTTTTGCACAAAGCAAATGTACATGAGTGGCACTGTCAAAGGTCACAACCATCATCACCGTCCACAACACACATGTCAGTGCAATCCACACACATGCACAATCATGCCTGGCATTCTCAACAGACAATCACATCCCTGGACAAAGCACAGTCAGCACCTCAAAATTGTGCATTCGCCTCACATGCATCATGGGACATACACATCACATTCACACACATCAGCTGACAGTCATGAAGCAGGTCATGGAGCTATCACATTCGAGTACACTAGAGGTCAATTTTGCAGCATGAGTCAATCACACAATCTAATGCTCAAGTGACATCCATCCCGGAGTGTTGGCCAGTCACATACTCAGTCTTCAGACACATACACATATGCCCCATGCATGTACATGATGTTGCCAAAAGCACACATGTGTGACACCTCTCACATGGCAAAGTCCAGACACATGTAACCAACCATGTGCACGCCATTCCATGCTGCCGCGCATCACACATTGCTACACAAACACTGTTGTAGTCGCACATGCTTGAATGGACTCACATGCAGCATTGTCTGGGACATGCACACAGACATCTGTACAAGAGACATACCAGACATAAGGCCAAGGTGCACACTCCAACCATACATCAACATGCACATGCACTATGTTGGACAAGTACACATGGACACTTACCAGTCGACTCCAGACGAAGTTCCAACCCTGACCTGGGTGTACAGCGCCGGGTAGAACCTCTCCACGACCCGCTTGTTGTCAGTGGTCAACCGGCCCGGCTCCCCTCTTGGTCCATGCCAGCCTTGAGGAAGTGCTGGGCCTTGGTGCGGGTCCTGGCTTTGAAGTCCTCCCAGCGCTTGTGGACATGGATGTAGTTGCGGGGTGCCACCCCCTCCACGTTGATGGCAACCACAATGTCCATTCAGATCTTCCTCCGTCCTTTCTTGCAAACTTGCGATGGTCTGTGGAAGAGGGCATCATAATGCACCAGGACTCAGAGTGGCTCTGCACATGCAGAAACAGCACGTTAGCATGGATTTATAGGCAAGGGCCTACGCGCATATGTTACGCGACACGCATTAGATGTTGGGCGTGGCGTTCAGGATCGAAATCAAGTAGTGCGTAGGAGAGCATCACATGCTTGCCGAGTTATAGCGGATGGACGTGTGGACTTTGTTTCCACGCGATCTCTTCACTGCGTGCGAGCCTATTGTTTTGGTGGGGGATTGCCTCTGTGCACACACGAGTGTACTTTGAGGTGAGTTGCGTATGCATCTTCCATTCTGTAGGTGCCCCTGTTTGTCCAGTAACCCCTTATTTAACATCACTGTAGCTTATGTGTCCTTCGCATACATATTTTCTGTGTTGTTGGGTGCAACAGCATACCGCATTAGGTTTTTCCTTTACACCTGGGCTGCCGAGTAATTTTCATATTTGGTTTGCCTGTGTCATGACCCTTGCCCCTGGCCCTCACTGGCAAGTCGGTCTTCCAGTTAGGGCCAGGTCAAAGGACTTAAAACCTCATCCAAGACTCTTTTGGAGTCAGTCCTGGCGCCTTTGGCGCCAGGCTCATAACCATCATGAAGGCCAACATTAGAATGGGACTATTTACTTGGGACTATTTAACTTGGGGCGGTTCAGCCAACATGGTGTCACACACATATCTCAGTTACAAGGATCTGAGCTATGCGGTCTAGTTTTCTGGGTGTGGCTGGCCTGGGACTACTTTACCTGGACTACTTTGGGTGTGGCAGGCCTGGGACTATATTACCTGGACTACTTTACCTGAGACTATTTAAACCACACCCAAACAGCAGAACATGCTTTGCGTTATTCTGCTGTGGGCAGCGTAACGCTCACCATGTCCAGTTCTTTGATGCCAGCTTACCTGAAACCAAGGACCTGCAGAGAGAAAAAGAACACTATGAAACTTACCTGGAACAGTATCCTGTCTTCAATCCATCGCCGACTTCAGTTCCACTCACCTGAAGGTACGAACTCCATCATCCGGCACTGCATGCCTCCTGGAATACCATAACCTGGAAAGAGGAGAAAGAAAGACAGCATTAGTAAGCTTTTACTCACGTTTCCCTCCGAATGAAGAAAGCCACACAATTCTTACCTGGGTAGTCATCTCCTGGTCAGTATCATTGCTGGAACATTACAGCGCTCGGCGAGGAACACGTTAGCAATATAAAAGGCGAAACAGCGCCGCACATTGCGCATTACTCACCTGACAGCATCGCGCAGACTGCGCTTTCGCCTACCGGCCCATGCTTATCTTCAAACTGCATGACAACTCCAAAATACCTTGCCATACCTAAAAGGAAAGAAGCAAGACATTATCATTCGAACTAAGAGGAACATAAGAACTGCATATAAAGACTGTAAAGCAGCAAACATACAGAGTTGCAGCAGGCCTGGATTCCTACAGGGGGGGCTTGCACCAGTGAAGCAACTTGGTCGCTGCTCGCCCCCCACATCTACGTGCCCCTGCCACGAGGAGCAGGGCTGGAGAATCAACCTTCTACAATATTAAGGTGAGGAGAGGGCCCAAGGCAGAGGAAGGAGTTGAGGCCAAGGGAGGTGAGAAAACATAAAGACAATCTGGTATTGAATCCAGCTCTCCTATATTACAGACCCATCTTTAACCAGAGGCCTTACCAAGGGACCGGGAGAGGGTTCGAGAGTGCAAATCATCCAACCAGGGCTGGGTGGCGTCCCCGTGGATACCAGGTGAGCGTAACAGAACGGAAAGCCTCAATAACATCATCCACCTGGGCGTCATGGAGACTTCAGAGACTGACCAGTTAGTTTGGTTGTTGGGACAATTACGTGCTGAAGTACATTCAGCCAGGCAAGAAACCAATGCTCTTAGGAGGGATTTGATTGTTACTAAGGATCGAATCGACGAAATAAGTAGACAATTGCTTCAATCACAGGCAGGACAGACGCCATTGCCTGGTAACATTCCTCCAGCAGCTGCACCAACCTCTACCAATCCAGTACAAATAACCCTTCCTGGGGCAATTCCTTTAGCCCCACCTGAACGATTTACGATTTACAGGGGACCCCAAGAAGTACGCAACGTTTATGAACCAGTGTCGTCTTCATTTCCTTTGCAGACCTGGGGCTTTTCCTAACGACCAAGCGCAGGTTGCTTTTGTTTTGTCATATCTGAGCGGCAGTGCTGCGGATTGGTCAGTACCATTGGTAAGTCAGGATGACCTGTTGTTCCATGACTTTGGGGGTTTCCAGATGGAAATGGAAAAACTCTTTGATCGTCATACTCAAGGCCAAGCATTAGACAACAAACTTTTGTCACTCCGTCAAGGGAAGTCAAGACTTGCTTACTAGCAACATTTAACAGACTAGTCGTTGAAGCTGGGTGGCCTGAGGAAAAAAGGACCACACTATTTCATCGGTGTCTACGAGGGGAACTAAAGGATGTCCTTGCTCAAGTGGTTAACCCACCTAAAGACTGTGCAGAATTCATCAACTTGTGGGGTAATTAGTTCGCAGATTACAAGACCTCAAAGCGGACCGGATAAGGTTAGATACTCGAGCTGTGTATGTCCGGTCAAAGGATAATGTTCCACGTACATTCGGAAATATGGTAGAACCCATGCAAATCGGAGGTGTACAGCCCCCTTTAACTAAAACTGAAAGAGACAAGAGAAGGCAACAGCAATTATGCTAATATTGCGGAAAATCAGGCCACTTCCTCAAAGAATGTCCAGTGAAACCACCAAGGAGAACTGTTGGAGTCACAGAGAAGGAAGATAATAACAAGGAGTGGGAAAACTACCAAGCCCGGCAAGCATAGAGGTCCACTTGTCGAGCGAGAAGGATGAGCCACAGACCTCACACTTTGCATTACCAGTAATTTTGATCAATCACCAACAACCGTCTCTGATGCATGCTGTCGAAGCATACATAGACAGCGGAGCATTTGGGAATTATGCAGACCAAGATCTGGCAGCAGAGATGGGGCTTCCCTTATGCTCTAAGTCGACTACTGAAAAAGTTACCACTGTTGATGGGACAGAACAGCTTCTGGACCAGTAACCCAATGTACAGCAGCACTAACCCTACTGTGCCAGGATGGACACCAAGAATCTATTGCATTCGATCTCATCAAAGCATCTCAGTTTCGACTAATCTTAGGGATGCCATGGTTGGTAGCTCACAACCCTCTAATAGATTGGCGTGCCAAGAAGTTGGCCTTTTTCGATGATTGTGTTATTACCATAACACAATGTGATGACCTGTTATTACCAAGAAAAGGGGAAAACAGACTTATGTACATCTGCAACTCCCAGTACGGTGGCAATTGTAGTAGGTGTGACTAGTACTCTACCAAATGAATACCAAGATTTTCAAGACGTGTTCCAGAAAGAACAAGCAAATACTCTACCACCCCACAGGCCCTACGATTGTCAGATCGACCTCATACCTGGTGCGCAAATTCCTTGTAGCCAAATCTGTGCACTTACTGAACCAGAAAACCACCATTTGAGATCTTATCTTGATCAGTAACTGGCAAATGGATTTATCCACCCGTCTAATTCACCGGCAGCCAGTCCCTTATTCTTCGTACTTAAGAAGGAAGGAGATTTGAGAACTTGCATCGACTATCGCGCATTAAACCAGATCACAGTAAAAAAACGTTATCCACTGCCCCTTATTCCCGAATTATTGGATCAAGTCAAAGACGCCCAAATCTATACCAAACTGGACCTTATGGGGGCGTACCATCTTTTTCGAGTGAAGAAAGGAGACAAATGGAAAACCGCCTATCGTACCAAATACGGCTTGTATGAATACCAGGTAATGCCTTTTGGACTTTGCAACGCTCCCGCTGTATTCCAGTACTTTATGAATGATGTTTTGCGGGAGTTCATCGACGTTTGCGCCCTGGTTTACATTGATGACATCTTAGTTTATTCTGCTACAAAAGAAGACCATGTCAGGCATGCCCGCTCCGTTCTTACTAAACTCTGCCAACATAAACTCTATGCTAAGCTCGAAAAATGCTCTTTTCATGTCACCGAAGTGGAGTCCCTCGGTTTTATCCTCACACCAAAGGGTATCAGAATGGATAGGCACAAGGTAGATGCCATTCTTAACTGGCCATCACCAACTTCATTTAAAGGAATCCAGAGTATGTTGGGCTTTGCAAACTTTTACCGCCGATTCATTCCAGATTTTTCCCAAATAGTGCATCTAATTATATCACTATTGAGAAAAAACAATAAAACGTTCCATTGGACTGAAGAAGCAGAGAAGGCCTTTCAAGAACTTAAGAAAAAATTCACTTCTGCTCCAGTTCTACGGCATCCTTGCGCAGACCTCCCTTATATAGTTGAAACGGATACCTCTAGCATGGCTATCGGAGCTGTTCTCTCTCAAAGGGACCCAGGAACTGGCCAGTTACACCTTGTGGTCTTCTGGTCACGAAAATCTCACCTCCCGAACTCAACTATGCTATCACAGACAAAGAACTCTTGGCTATAAAATCAGCTTTCAAGGCATGGCGACACTATCTCCTTGGTGCTAGAAATACTGTCACAGTCATAACTGATCATCGAAACCTGCAATACCTAAAAACAGCAAAGGCTCAATCATCCCATCAACTGCGGTGGGCTCTTTTCTTCGCTGAATATGATTGTGTGATCACCTACCGGCCAGGAGTCTGAAACGGAAAGGCTGACACATTGTCCCGCATGGGGGTTGATGAAAAGGTATACATAACTCCAGATCCAGTAGCCATCATTCCAGAAGACAAACTCCTGGGTCTTACGACAACATTGACACAGGTTGAACTCCAAGACAAGATCCAACTCTTAATGGATCCCACTTTCTCGCAAGAGTGGTGTACTCAAGGAGATCATTGCACCATTAAAGACCAGTTACCATATTTTAGGAACCATCTATACTTGCCAAGTAAAGATTTAAAAGATCAGTCTGCCTTTCAGCTCGTTTGTCGGAGGACCCATTTAATCTCAGCACCAGTCCACGGAGCGGAATGCAGAGCAGAGCGAAGCTGAGCAAAGGTGAGCAGTCCTGGAGTCCTCAGCAGCCCAGGGAGCTGCAGGGACTGTGAGGTAGAAGAAGGTTTTTCAACATCGTGAGCACCGGCCAGCACCGTAAACACTCTGAACACTCTGTATCTTTCTGAACCCTTCAAAAACTTGTGTTGACTATACGAAAGGTGCCCTCTTTTCTACCCACATTTCTATTTCCCCGATTTGCGTGGCTGAGGCGGTTGAGGCGGTTGAGGTGGGGGGGTCAGCGCACGTTCACTTTAGCGCTTGAAACCCGTCACTCAACCCCACGCCCCTCTGATCATCGACCACTGAATATGGAGGAGGGCCTAGAACAACGCTGCCTTAAGAGTCATCCGAAACAAACCAGCAACCCATCTGTGTTAATTTCTACACTCGCAGCGGGAAGAACATTGAGCGCTTCAACATCTTCAGCTCCACGAAACCTGAGCTGTGGAGACGAAATTCTTCAAGGATTCCCACACATCCCGGAGAAAAATCTAAACCTCTTACCGACTTCAGGCATTGGACCGATGGCACAGCAGCGTTCGTCTCTGGCGTCTCCAGCGTGGTCTCCCACGCCATGCTCAGTGGGAGGAGCCCAAGCTTTGTTGGAGCAGGTACTCCCTGCGGCACCTGCCCGTGCAACTGCCCCCTACCACCTGGGTGAGTGGCCCTTTCCATGAGTGGGTCGGAGGACCTCTTGCGCGGGGTCTTGGGGCAGCGGCGCAGACAGGTGCGACTGACCCGGCCCTCCAGCACGACTTGCCAAACGCCGGAGACGCCATCGTTTGGGGCGACCAGCTGCCCAGCATGATGGCTACGACCATCAAACAGGCCCACTTACTACGATCGCCTTCGACGGATCTTGATGCTGAACGAGACAGCAATCGGCCTTCTAGTTTGGAAATCATGGAAGAACTCCATAATATATCGTCTGCTAGGAATAGTACAATGGCCATTATACATGCACCCCCAGAGGACGCCCTTTCCAAAATCAATAAAACATGCAACCTTCAAACTCTAGAGGAAACACTAGACCTTTCAGATTCCTCATTGACCTTTAACGGTGCATCCTCTGCCCCAGCTGAGCAGACTCTCAATCAGTCACGAGAGTCACAGGCGAAATCGCAGCACCCCCTGGCACAGGAATCAACTATGAGGCCAACAAACCAGAGTGGAACAGTACCAGCTGAAGCAGACTTGGAACCCATTCAAGACTCTATTCCAGTCAACACCACAAAATCAAACCTCATACATTCAGTGATAAAAAAGAGGATTCCATGCAAAAAAAGAGGCAGGGGCAGATTGCAAGTGCCCGCTACACATGGCACCAAGGAAAACACAACCGCACAAAAAAAGGATGGAACTAAGACAAAAGAGATTGCAACTAACACCCAGATTTCCAACCAAATACCAACAAGAAATGAGGTGTGGGGAAAAATAGTTTACCGTCCCCCTTGCTCTCCAATGCCCTGCTGAACTTTTTCAAAACACACGGAAATCACCCACTGGCACAGAGCCCTCGGACGTGGAAATTCTGGGAGCTCTGGAAGAAACTCCTCCATTGTCCAAACTTAGGAAAACATTAGAAATCCCAGGCAAATGGCAAGACACCCATGCGGGTGAACCCACTCGACTCCCGGATGATAGGCCGGAAATTAATACTGCCACAGGTGCTAATATTCATCCAGAATTGACAACAACAGGCAAAACTTCAGAGGCACCTGTGTTGGACGATCTGACACATCCACAGGACATCCCGGGGATACTCGAGCTACTTCACCCAAAAGTCTATCCGCAAGAAAGACCGATGTGTGCACAACCTTGGGCAAAAATCCACCTCCCAAGTTCAATTTCCCCGCCAAGCATTCTAGAATCTATAACTGATTCGCTTCCTCGAAGACATGACGACACCAGCCCATGCAACGCCTCGCCTAGGTCGCATCAGCCAGGTGAGGTGGGTTCCATTTCCGACAGAATCCGGTGTTCAGGTATGAATCCAAATTGTACAGAGCAAATAGCTACACCAGTGAAAAACAGAAGACTTAGTGAACTTCCATCAGAGACGCAAAAAGACTCACCTAACAACAGACGGGAAAGTATGACAATTGAGATGGCCCCATTCTGCAAACTTTATGAGACTATCAGTGACACCTTCAGCGATAACAGAACGACGTTAGCACTCATTCAGTCCAGGCTAACATTCCTGGAAGGATTTATAACAGCCATAGACCTGAAATACGACATATCATAAAGAAAACGAGACTTGAATGAGGTGGAGCTTGAAACTGACATGGGTCCACCGAGCCAAAAAGAAGTAGTAGCTGTGTAGTGCAAGCAGAAATCTACACAGACGACTCTGAGCGGAGGCACCGAGGAACTTGCACCAATACTCAATAAACAACCAAAAATGACCTCAAAAACCAACCAAACACAATCTAAGACGAATTCCTCATCAACACAGGTAAACAGATGTCACCCTGGGCTAGGAACAGGAAAGAAAGCCTTAAAACTATCAGAAAAAGATAAAATAGAAAACGCGAGTCAACTCCCGACAGGGCTCGTACCTAACTCCAAAATTCTTGATGTCCAATCAATCACAACTGCTTCGGGATCCAGTCCCTACACAAGTAAAACGGTCAGGCCCATTGACCTTACTAAATCTCCTAATACTATGAGTGACTTTTTGGAGTCAAGTCTTATAACAAATTTATCACTTCATCTAGAACGAGAGCAAGACAACACACATCTGCAGTCTAGCATAGAGGAAAGTGGCATGATGAAAGAAGCTGAGAGGACCCCAAAAGGCTTAGAAACTAAAACGTCTTCGGCTACACCACCGTGTCAAACTCCAAATGGAACTCTTGAGCAGCAACAACAAAAAATCTCCACCCTTAACAGTACTACCAACACCATAGGAGTCACTTCCAGAAGCACCAGTCAAGTGTCTGCGATGGCCTAGTCCAACCAAACATCATCAAAAAGGAAGCAGTCCGTCAGAAAGAATAGAGGCTAGTGGGCCAGTGAAAAAAAAACCTCGACTCTTCAAATTGGAACAAGCCTCAAACAAGGACAAATATATGGTTTTGAACCGAAAATCAGTTCTGAGAATAGCAGCAAGTAGAACTGCCTTAAAAAATGTAAAGATGGAAGATTTCAAGCTTATTGAGCCGTATCACAGAGAAAACAATGCCAAAGCCTATCTGCACATCAAGTCAACGGCAATCCGAGATCTGACACGGGAGGCTGGTAGAGAGTTAAAATTGGCAGGCTTTCTACTATCAGAAATAACAAGCCCAGGCCTCATCAGAAAAAAAACGAAAACAGAGGAAGCAAATGTGAACAGAAGGAACTATGATCTAAAATCAGTAGACCACCCCAACCTCCGGATAGAGCAGAGCTGAACACCCACTTTGAGCTAACATCCGACAAGAACCATCGTAAATACTTGACTGACACAACAGAGTCATTCCACTCTTATGATGCTAAAGATAACTCCAGGACAAGATTTCCCTATCGAACCAACGACCGGTCACATGGCTACGACAGCAGACAAATCCAAAGGGAACGCTCTCCCCGCCGAAACAGAATCAACAGTTACAGGAACATCAGACAGGAACCGCTGATTAAGCGATCATGTGTTACACCTACCGGGGGCAGTAAAGAACTGGCATCAGGAGGCCCTTGGAAATGGTTAAAAGGAGTCCTGATCCCGAGCGAAAAGAGATAGCAATCATCGAGGACACCAAACAAATCAATTCTACAAAAGGCATTGACCCTGGCATCATGGAACACCAGAGGTCACACCCACTTAACTGATCCCAACAGGGAAGATCTAAGCCAACATGATATCCTCTGTCTTCAAGAGACATGGCTTCTCGACAAACCATCAATGGACAGCTTCGAAATTGAGATCTCACCGCTGTGAAAGGTCTTATGGGGTGCCCCTCATCAGAGTTAGTTATTGCAGTCCGGACGGATCTGGACCTGAAGATCGTTAAGAAGATCACAAGTTTATATGGGGTTTTGGCTGTCCTCATAGACCGGAATCATTTTTCTAACATAACAGATTCTTGGTCATCGACAAAGGTTGCAATAATAACCATGCACTGGAATCCTCAAAGAACGTCAGCAACAGATTTCTGTCAAATAATGGCAGAAACCATTGACTTGATCGTCATTGAATGGAATATCACATGGATAATTATCTGTGGAGACATGAACTCTAAATGTGTACATCCAAAAGATCGACAGGTTCCAGCTGTGTTACCATCATTGACTGAAGAAAGAGGTCGTGCTTGGATGAATCTGATGACCTCTAGAAATGTTCATAACGCTGCGTGGATTAAGGATTGGCAAATGCAGATCCCCACATGGGAAAGGGGAACTTCATCCGCTACCCTGGATTATATCTTTGTTTCCAGCACTATGATCTCAGAAATCGAAGAGTTCCAAGTGGTAAAAACAATTGCAAGTGACCACAATATTCTATGTATGGCATGGTTCTCAAATTCACATCAAACCAAATCCTACCCAGCCTCAGTCGAGACTAACACCCAACAAACCCGGCTACGTCTGATGGAGGCCAGTGTAAGGACTATAACACAGCAATACGCTGCAGCAGAGGACATCACGGCTAGTACTGAGGCCATAAAAAGACCAAACTATATTCCCCTTCTGATCAAGTATAAGTCCAAACGCAAAGAGGGTAAGGAACCTACAGTCAATTTCAAGCATGTATATGACAAAACAATAGCAGAAAAGAAGAGGGCTCTGAGAAAATTAAAACGCAAAGCAATAACAGAAAACAACAGTCAAGCTTGGGAAACATGGTCCAAAGAACAGAAAAAGTACAAAACATGGCTTCGATCCCATAAACCGCACTATATCAAAATGATGCAGAAACAATGCTTAGAACCTTATCGACCAAAAGATCTGGTGACTTTTGAGCCCTCTTAAACTCTTCACGGGGAAACCCAGGAACCAATATAGCAAACACAGTCGCATAAACGGTATGGGATCAATTCTTCACAGATCTCTTTGCAGCCCACTGAACACTGAGATAACATGTCCCGAGACCAATCTGCTTCCTTGGATCGATCTCTCATCAAAAGCGGATATAAGTGCAGCCATCCAAAAGCTCAAAACATCTAGAGCTCCGGGCCCTGATGGGCTCACTAACATTGATCTAAAAAGCTACATAAACGACTGCACAGATTTCATCAGTCTCTTGTTCAGCCACTGCAGAGACTCCAAACAGATACCAGCATCATGGACGAAAGCAACAGTTGTCCTGATTTTCAAAAAAGGAAATAGGGAAGTCCCGGCAAATTATCGTCCCATAGCGCTCTTAGATATTATGGGAAAACTGTTCGCAACTCTTTTACTACACCATTTTCAAAGGTGGGCGAAATCGGCTCCATGCACAGACCATTTCCAGATGGGCTTCAAAAAGAACGGTAGTACCTCTGTGAATATACTGCTTCTAAACATACTTAAAGCAAAAATTAAATGGGGATCTCCATCCGTCTACATTGCATTTATCGACCTATCACAGTCCAGTCTTTTGATAAGGTGGACAGGGAGCTCCTATGGAAAAAGTTAAAAGCTTGGAATTGCCCCGAAGAAGTCCTAGGCCCTATAATAGCGCTCCATACTAAAACATCCTTGCGCGTCCGACTGAATAGACATAGTCTACTCTCCAAAGAAATTCCAGCAGAAAGGGGAGTCAAGCAGGGATGCCCCTTGGCCCCGGCCTTGTTTGTGGCATTCCTAGGGGACTATAAAGAATCGGAAGCAACAGTCCGCTGTTTTCCACTGAAAATAGGTAACATCGAGGTGTCACGAATCCTATATGCGGACGACATGATACTACTTGATCAGACGCCGATAGGTCTTCAGCGACAGCTAGACAACCTTGCCAAATACATGACAGTCAATAACCTTACGATAAATAACAGCAAGACTAAAATCATGATTCTTTCCAAAACCCAACAGCCCTGCAAAACGACTAAAATTTGGTCTGAGAACAAAACACAAATTGAAGTCGTCCAAAATATTAAGTATCTTGGAGTCATCATCGATGGGTCACTACATGAGATTTAAATGCATCAATACCTATGGGACAAAACCAAAAATCTCACTGAGAGGCTTAACAATCGAAAGTTCAGTAAATTCTCGCTCCTACCAGCTATTAATTTCTATAAAGACAAAATAGTACCTGCCTTAACATACTGTTCGGAAGCAACAATCACCATGCCGAAATCCATCTGGCCTAAACTCGAAAGAATACATCTGGAAATCGGTACTTGGCCTCCCTACTTCAGTACCAATATTAGCGGTGAGAAGAGAGTTGGGATTGCTATCGCTAGAAGCAACCATCAGTGTGTCCTCAATTTCTTTGTTCAGAACGACCCTGATGCGGGATGGGCTCCCGATATTCAAAGTTATCGACAACAAGCTCAAACTGCTCAAATGTCAAGCCCTACACAAATGGGCCAACCAGCAAAAAACTAAACTGGAGAGCTTGGCATGCACCGTAGATTGCTTGATAACCAACCCACAAAGAGTGATCTACAACCTTAAAAACGATGACTAGATCTCCACAGGTGAAAAAGCAGAGGCGATCAAATTTCTGAAACAACTTCCGCCAACATATAACAAACTGGAAAGCCCTCTGGCATATTGTATTAAATTCCCGGACAAGAAACTTCGAAACATCTTCCAAAGATCCCGGATAAATTTACTACATACCAGAGAGATCCTAACGATAAGAGGTCAAGCAAACCTCACAACCTGTAGACTGTGTAAAACACCGGACAATCAAGAAACAGTCCGCCATCTGGTGTTAAACTGTCCAACTCTAAAAAATGACTGCACAGCCTTTTTAGCACCACTATGGGCCAACTCAATACTTGTGGAACAAGACACTTGGTGGTGCCGCCTGATTTCAGGCGAAAAAGCTAGGTGGTCAGTGGTTATGGCAAAACTGCTGGAAATGGCATTTGCAAAGATAAACTCCACCGAAATCTCACTTCAACAGAATGTAAATCTCATTGGGGAGTACAAATGGCCCAGCAAATGCATGCAATTCTCACACAGACAAAACCACACCACTGACAACCAATCCCACCTCCACAGGGGACAGTGCCTACCATCTGAGCACCTACATGATGAGGCCAATATGGAACCCCACTACACCACCCCAGGTAAGATACAACGCAGCCCATATTACATCTAGGGGCATGGTGGAGCCATCATTCAGAGTGCTAAAGTCACACTTCCGCTCCCTTGATCACTCTGGTGGTGTGCAACTATGTGCACCACCAGTAGTGTGCAGGATCATTGTGGCAGCATGTGTCCTGCACAACGTTGCAACACAGCATGATGTACCGGTGGACATGGTGGTGTCCCCACATCCCCAACCACATGCACGATGGCTGCGCATGGGAGGGGAAAGGGCATGTGGCGAGGCTGCCTGTACCCAGCTTGTGGCCCAATTTTTCACCTAAAATACAACCCCCGCAGAGTGCACACAGCCCTGGTACATTCCAGATGACAATCGATGATGACAACGGGACAATCACCTGTCCCAACCTTAACACCCTGAGAATGTGTCTTTGGAAGTGTAAAATTGTGTGCATCTCTTAGTACTAAAAGTATCTCGATCAGTTGCGCACAAAAGGTACACATGAAGATGGAGTATGCCACTAACACCATGCCAAAGTACACATCCACATGCCGGTATGTAACCTAAACCCACCCACACTTCAATTCACCTGGTTGACACACCATGCCATGCAATGTCTAAACTGAGAAATTAATGGTAACACATAACACCACGGTCACAAAAGGCCCAACAATCAACGGAACAAGTACAGAATTAACGCACTCTCACTCATCAAGCTAATAATGTACACAGCAACATCAATTGGCCAGTAGAACATACCAGAGACACAGGACCCAACAGTTAATCCGTCTGACCGTGGTCATACATAATAGTACATGTGCCTCAATGGGCCTAAACCCACCCACACTTCAATTCACCTGGTTGACACACCATGCCATGCAATGTCCAAACTGAGAAATTAATGGTAACACATAACACCACGGTCACAAAAGGCCCAACAATCAACAGAACAAGTACAGAATTAACGCACTCTCACTCATCAAGCTAATAATGTACACAGCAACATCAATTGGCCAGTACAACATACCAGAGACACAGGACCCAACAGTTAATCCGTCTGACCGTGGTCATACATAATAGCACATGTGCCTCAATGGGCCTCATTACGACCCTGGCGTTAAGGGTTTAACGGCGCCGTAAAAGGTGTCGGTGCTGTTAAACCCTTAACGCCTGATTACGAGGTCCCTTTGCGGAACCCGACCTTAACGGCTGGTTTTACCAGCCGTTAAAGTAGGGTGCCGCAAAGGGACCTTGGTGCTAAGTATGGTGCCGCAATTTGCGGCACCGTACTTAGCGCCTTCCACATTCCCATTGAGCCCTATGGGGCAAAAATGGGAACGGGGAAGGGCCCATGGTGAATGGTGAATTACCGCCCCGCCAACCTTGGAATGGGGCATTAATTCCGCCATTCACCATGGCGGACCCCGGCATGGACCATGGTGCTAATAGCACCATGGTTTAGCACGGGGGTCGTAATGAGGCCCATTGTGTCATGACTTCCACATGCCACCCTAGTAAATTCGTGTGGCACTGTTAACCAGAGGGCGCAGGGAAGCGCATACATCAGGAAGGCTAACAACAATGTAGATAGACAAGCCAATACATGAAGACAGAACATGAACAAAGGATGGACCTCAATGTAAAAACAGAAAGGGATGGTAAACATGCACTGGACAAACAATCATGAATCCCACTAGGGGTCCACACACAGGTTGGACTTGAGACTGCCCACAGATAGAATGGAAGCCCAATGCCACTGTAAGTTACTTTCACACGCTGCACACCTTGCGAGCCCATGGAAAGGAGAAGCAGGAGTGGCCTATGTGTCTGTACCCTAAGGCACAAACAAGGAGGGTACCAACACGAGACAAGCCTGCATGGGTCCAGCTGGAATCTACAGTGGATGCCCTTGGCTGCCACACAAAGCAACACACTGTCATATAAATTCACAATAGACAAAATAATAGTAAAAGAGAATCAAAAATGGCCATGGGGGACTGGGGGGGATTGGGAAGGGGGGTCAGGGGTGGAGCACACCCAGGAGGGAGGAGGTGCAGAGTGCACGTCAACACCCACATATGTGGATGTAAAAAAAACAACTCCATGGGTTAATGGCCCACACAGCTATTAGGATCGGGAGACCTGTTGCTGCTATCGCCATCCTCTGGTGTTGCATCAGAATGTGGTAGTGGTAAGGGAGGATCACCACGTATAGCCCTGGTCTGGTCCTCCATGGCAGTGGCCATGCAGGACTGAGATGCTTGCATCTGCAACATGATGGCTCGGAGGTCTCCATGCAACACCTCACGGGATGCACGCAGTTCCTCCGTGATGATACGAGTCATCATTTGCATCTGCTGTTCAGACCGTCTACTGCTGGATGCCTCGAGTGCAGTCAGTGTAATCCTCAGAGACCTATACTCTGACCTCAGGGCTTCCCTGTGGGCCCGACCCTCTGCAGCCATGGATGCACGCAGAGCCCTCAGTTCTGCCGGTCAGTTCCTGTTGCTGGCCACCATGTTCAGCCTGTGTTAACGACATGTAGACTGAAATGCCTGCTGCTCCACCTCTCTTGCTGGGGGTATCATGGAATTGGCCACCCTATCCATGCCCTGAGCCAACATCTCATATGAAGCAGCCTGTTGTTGTGCAACAGCATACATGGACTGCTCCCACACAGTATTGCCAGCTGACACACGGCCACCCCGTTGGCAGACCCCATGCCTGCCTCAGCCAAGGGTACAAGGCCCTTGATGTGATGACGGTGTCCGTGACTGTAGGACTGCATCCCACCCTTGATTAGCTGCCTCAGAAACCGGAGTCGATACTGTGGAGTGTGACCCTGCAACCGTAAGCACCACAGATGGACATTCCGACACTGACTGGCCCATTGAGGGGTCGTCCTCTCCTCCAGACATTTGGGATGCAACAGCACTCACAGTCGGTGCACTCACCTGCGATGGCTCTGAGGTTCCCATATCTGTTTCACCACCAGAGCTAAAGGCTTCCTCAGGGGCTGACTCATGGCCAGGATAGCCTGTAGCATCAGTGGATCTTCATGGGCTATCAGACCACGTCCTTCACCGGTGGTTGGTTGTGGCTCAGTATCCTGTTCCTTCCCCAGCTCCTCCTCTGCATCCAGTGCCTATCTCATGCATATGCACAAAAGAAATACATGAAGAGCCATGTAAATAGTATAGCCCACACACATAGGCATCACAGTGTTGTCATGCAACACATCAACCTGCCATGTCACAAACTCCCCCACGTACGCAGTGTCAATGCAAGTGAAGGGTAGCATGAAAGCAGCCATGGACGTGTGTGGAAGGTCTAAATACAACATGTAGTGCATGGTGCATAGCACCTGCTACACACATGAGCACCTTACTAGCATAGCTCATACACCAACATCACAGATGCAAAGACACATATGCCACGTAGCATAGCCATGCCTGAACTGTAATACTGCATGACATGGAAGATGCTGACTACTGTCCCAGAGCCATGTACAATGGATGTGATATGACATGACATGTAAATCACAAACTCAATACACTCATGCAAGGGTGGTGGAATAGAGTGAAGCCAGACACATCCATCCCATGAGGCCAGGTCACATTGACATCACGGAAGTGAATAGGCATGGTGAAGCCTGGGGCTGGCAGTGGGTTTGGGCAGTGCAGTACATGGGAATGGCATACCAATGAAGTACAAGTACATAATCTTCAATGAAAATGCGGCGGGCTGGTGGTGGTGTATGTGCAGACATCAGGTGTCAATTGCTGCTAGAGGGTTGTAAGGATACAGTAAACAGCCACTGAGTGTGCGGAATGGCAGGGAGGCAGTGCATCGGTACAACTGGTGGCTCAGAGGCCCGTGTCAGAGATCAGAGTGTGGGCAGGTGACTAGTGCATTCTCTCAGTCATCCAGGGCTCCAGCAGGGGAGAGGAGGTAGAGAAAGCACAACACACGAGGAAGCATCAGAAGTGCCTCCAGAAGTTCCACCTCCAGTTCCATTGAGGCAGGGAGGCCGTACCAGAGGGAGGCCTCAGGCAAAGATAGACATTAACCACCAAATAATTGCTATGAGAAGTAACTGACCCTAAGGCAGTAGGAAAGGGAAGATCAAAGACCATGAGTAGGAAGCGAATTGGGAAGATGGAGTTGAAGGAACTGCGGCACCAGGACCCATACGGCCCAGTGGCCAATGCACAGCGATTGGAAATGAACAGTCGTAGCCAGTGCCAGTGCCATCATCTCAGTCCTAGGGAGATACAATACCTGGCACCAAGACAAAAGAACAATCCCCACAGTCCAGGTCAGGATGAGTAGCTGAGGGAAGAGTAGAGGCACAGAAATATTGGTTGAGGCTGTTGCAGTCCTCCCGCATAGGTATAACCAGTCCTCTGGAGACAGTGAGCTACTGGGGGAATGAGAGGAAAGGAAGAATACCCCAGAGGAGGTTCAGCTGGCATGGTGACCTCTCAGAGACGTCACAGATGTGCGGAGAGAAGGCGAGTGTGGAGTGCAAGATTGTCACAGGCTATCCGCCATCACAGGTTGGAGCAGGAAGAGGGCCAAGAGAGCCTGAACAGAGTGACATGTAAGGAGTGAGCAGGTGTGGTCATGGGGTTTGTCACAGTGTGCAGCGCATTGTGCATATGCCGTCTGCAGGACAACAAGCACGTGTAGGTCCACCATGACATGGTTCACCCATTGCAGACATGCAAATGCAGCCAGAACTGCCAGACAATTATCACACTTCATCCAAGCAACATACACATGTCCTGGACATGCACAAATCACCATTCACCAGACATTGCCTCATAAATTGGCAGGTCTCCCATGCCTTGGATCTGCTCCACATCAATCACAGCACATATGATCTTCTCTTGTGGAGTGAGTTCTTCGTTCCACTCGTGGTGACCCATGTCCAGTCACCAGAGTAGAGGAGTAGTTGGCACTTCAGTAGCCGAGCGCCTCTCATGGCCCAAGGCGTTAATAAGAGCTGCGACACACTGCCAGTGGACCAAACGCTGGGCAGGTGTATGTGTGATCCCTGCCCGCACAAGCATGTCGTGTTCATGTTCCTGCACATAGTCCACGAGGATCTGGAGCTCCTCATCACTAAAGCTCCTCTTCCTTAACGTGTGGGTCTACTGTGCTGTGCTTAGGGTTTGAGCCTGTTTGCCTACTGCACACCTTGCATCCTTGCGACATTGTGCAGACCACGAGTGGCTGGTACCACTTGGGTCAGTAGAGGCTGGAGCACTGGTGGCCTGGGCTGTGGCATTACACACTGATGGTGTCACAGTAGGTGCCCTTGCAGGTGGCTGTACCTGGGTGCTGGTGCCAAGACGCTGCACAACATGTGCTTTCCCCTTTGATGCACGGATAGCATTTGCTCGTGCATCTCCATGGACCGGGGTGGGGAGCAACACAGACCTGGCTGGGTGACCTGGAGGCTGGGTGGTGGTTGCTACAGCTGCCCCTGCCACCTCTGGCACCTCTGCCATCTCGTACACCTCCACCACCTCAGGCACCTCCACCACCCTGGCCACCTTTGCCTCCCTTCCCACTAGTTGCCGTCCCAGTCATGGCACACATGGATTGGTGCAATGGGAGGTGCAGCTGTTGATTGTCCTGGGCAATTTGAGTGAGGGGCAGTGTACGTGATGTCAAACATACCAGTGTGCCCGAGCAAGGCTCATGTAACCCCTGGGGTAAAAATAAACAGGCTGCATAAGGCACAGGCTGTTATGCTCACCTGGTATCCACGGGGACGCCACCCAGCCCTGGTTGGATGATTTGCACTCTCGAACCCTCTCCCAGTCCCTTGGTAAGGCCTCTGGTTGAAGATGGGTCTGCAATATACGAGAGCTGGATTCAATACCAGATTGTCTTTATGTTTTCTCACCTCCCTTGGCCTCAACTCCTTCCTCCCCCTTGGGCCCTCTCCTCACCTTAATATTGTAGAAGGTGGATTCTCCTTCATGCTCCTCGTGGCAGGGGCGCGTAGATGTGGTGGGCGAGCAGAGACCAAGTTACTTCACTGGTGCAAGCCCCCCCTATGGGAATCCAGGCCTGCTGCGACTCTGTAGGTTTGCTGCTTTACAGTCTTTATATGCAGTTCTTATGTTCCTCTTAGTTCGAATAATAATGTCTTGCTTCTTTCCTTTTAGGTATGGAAAGGTATTTTGGAGTTGTCATGCATAAGCATGGGCCAGTAGGCGAAAGCGCGGTGTGCGCAATGCTGTCCGGTGAGTAATGCGCGATGTGCGGCGCTGTTTCGCCTTTTATATTGCTAACCTGTGTCTTTTCTCTCCTTGCAGGTTGCGATGTTCCTCGACGAGCGCCGTAATGTTCCAGCAATGATACTGACCAGGAGATGACTACACAGGTAAGAATTGTGTGGCTTTCTTCATGCGGAAGGAAACGTGAGTATACACTTACTAATGCTGTCTTTCTTTCTCCTCTTTCCAGGTTATGGTATTCCAGGATGCATGCGGTGCCGGATGAGGGAGTTCGTACCTTCAGGTGAGAGGAACTGAAGTCAGCGATGGATTGAAGACAGGATACTGTTCCAGGTAAGTTTCGTAGTGGTCTTTCTCTCTCTGCAGGTCCTTGGTTTCAGGTAAGCTGGCATCAAAGAACTGGACACGGTGAGCGTTACGCTGCCCACAGCAGAATAACGCAAAGCATGTTCTGCTGTTTGTGTGTGGTTTAAATAGTCTCAGGTAAAGTAGTCCAGGTAAAGTAGTCCCAGGCCTGCCACACCCAAAAGACTAGACCGCATAGCTCAGTTCCTTGTAACTGAGCCATGTGTGTGACTATATGTTGGCTGAACCCCCCCCCCAAGTTAAATAGTCCCAAGTAAATAGTCCCATTCTAATGTTGGTCTTCATGATGGTTATGAGACTGACTCCAAAAGAGTCTTGGATGAGGTTTTAAGGCCTTTGACCTGGCCCTAACTGGAAGAATGACTTGCCAGTGAGGGCCAGGGACAAGGGTCATGACAGTACTCCCCCCAAGGCCCCTCTCACGGTGGCACTTCTGCCTGTTACTGGTTTGGCTGGGTAATTCTGATGGAACTTTTTAATTAGGCGAGGTGCATGGATGTATTCACTAGGTTCCCATGATCTGTCTTGAGGGCTGTATCCCTTCCAATCAACTAAGTAGTATAGGTCGATTCTGGTGTATTTTTAGTCTAGGATAGCCTTTACTTCAAACTCTGGTTCTCCATCAACTAATACTGGTTTTGGTGGTGTTGTAACCCGATTACCAGGTTGTACCGGTTTCAGGAGTGAAACGTGAAACACAGGATGAATCTGCATAGTGGGTGGTAGGGCTAATTTAACTGCCACTGGATTCATTATGGATTCCCAGATATCGGGGACGAAAGGTCTGAGTCCCTTTTATGGGCACATATTTTGATGCTAACCAGACCTTGTCTCCAATTTGATAGTCGGGGGCTTTACTACGATGTTGGTCAGCAAACTTCTTTTGTCTGTTCTTGGCTTTGAGTAAATGTTCTGCTGCTTCTTTGAAGGCCCGGGAAATAGTTGTATGTAGGGTTTTAACCGCTGGCATTTCCAAAGGGGTTGTGAGATCCAATTCTGAAGTACATGGATGTCTACCATATATAGTGTAGAAAAGAGTGCTGGTGTGTAAAGAATTATTATAGGCATATTCAGCTATCCATAACAAGTCCTTCCAATTTCTTTCCACTTGATGTAACATGCAACATAAGTATTGCTCTAGGGTTTGGTTTGTTCTTTCTGTTTGGCCATCTGTTTGAGGATGGCGACTCATGGATAGTCGAATGTCATTGAACAGCATTTCCTCCAGAAGTTGGATACGAACTGACTACCTCGATCTGAGATCAAGACCGATGGAAAGCCATGTAGCCGTACGATTTCCTCCAGGAATACTTTTGCTAAATTGGATGCATTTGGAAGACCCTTAAAAGGAATAAAGTGTGCCATTTTAGAGAACAAATCTACAACTACTAAGATGGTGTTGAATCCTTGACTGGGAGGTAGATCTGTAATGAAATCAAGGCACGGTGTGTGCCATGGTGCGGGGGGAATTTCCAATGGTTGGAGAAGACCAGCTGGTTTCTGCTTTTGGGACTTGTTTTGTGCACACACACCGCAAGATTGGATATATTGTATGATGTCTTTACGCCATGTAAGCCACCAATAGTTTCATTTTACTTTAGCCAGAGTTTTGGCAATTCCAGGATGACCTTGAATCAGGGAGTCGTGATAACCCAAAATAACCTGATCTTTTTTATTTTTCCTATTTTATTTACTTGTGTATAATCAAAAGAAATTAATTTTTACAAGAAGATGACATGTTGTCACAGCTGTTCGAGTGATCAGAAAATTCAGGTGGTCCTTGGTACACTTATAAGATGCCGACGATCATTGCAGAATGCCGACAGTCATTGTAAAATACCAACACTCAAAGCTGAGTTCTTCTCGTCAAAAGGAGGAAAGATCCTGATGCGTGTCTTTAGCATTGATTTACATTCTGTTGAAGTGAGATTTCGGTGGAGTTTATCTTTGCAAATGCCATTTCCAGCAGTTTTGCCATAACCACTGACCACCTAGCTTTTTCGCCTGAAATCAGGCGGCACCACCAAGTGTCTTGTTGCCATGCCTCCCAACTTCCAGGGACCGGTGTTGGGGTGACATTCTGAATATGAAACTAACATGGGTGGACCCTGAATAGTTGGCATACACAGAGGTAATGATTCCCTTGGCATCACATACAACCTGCACGTTGATGGAATGCCAGTGCTTGCGATTGCGATAGATGTGCTCTGTGGCCCTAGGTGGACGTAGGGCCACATCGGTGCAATCGGTGGCACCAAGCACTTTAGGGAAGTACGCCACCCGGTAAATGTCCTGGACCACGGCTTGCCTTTCTGCTGGCGTTCTGGTGATGTATATGTGCCTGCGGACTGAGGGGCGTGCAGTCATGATTGCCAACACCTGGTGTAGGCAGCGTGACTGCGTGGGCTGTGAAACGCCCCTGACTATGGCAGTTGTCCGCTGAAATGATCCAGTGGCCAAAAAATGCAGTACATTGAGCTCCTTTTCCAAGGGCCTCTGTGCTTGGGTGCACAGGGTGGGTGATTTGAGGTCATCTTCCCACTCTCTGACCAGGTCTAATATGATATGAGGTGCAAACCTATACCAGCCATAGACCTGGTCATCAGGCATCCCAAAAAGGCTGGTCCTGGGTAAAAAAATGCATGCCCTTGCTATCCTCCTCCTCCAACGGTGTCCCACGATCACGGCTGCGGAAAATGGTATATTAATTGTAGCGGTATACACGCGTTGGCTTTTGCGCACACTTTTTATGCATTGTTTCTAGTGCACAGTGATGCCTACACCAGCTTTCGCATGGCGGACACGTTTCCGGATTAGCACTTCTTTTTCCGCGCGCCAGAGAGCCCTGGCCGATTCCATGAATACGTGCTTCCCACGTTACGCCCACATTTACGCTTGGTGTTCCCCATTCCACCTGTTCCGCCCCCTTTTTAGGTGACCGCGCTAGATGGTATGCACCTTTGCTGGGCGTCTCACGCAAGTCGTTCGTGATGTCGCAATGCTCCGGTAAGCCAAGTGCAATGTGTTCCATGAAAAATGACATGGGCGTCCGTTTTTTCAGCGCTATTTTATTCCATGAATCGGGGCCTATATCTTGCCTGTGGGTACCCCACTCCTAATCTCCTAGGACCCTCCACCCAGGTGATCCACCCTCGCTTCTCCACCCCCAAGGGCAGGAACCAAAAGTGATGCCCTTTCCCAGGCCACCTGAGAAGAGGATCCAAGGGTGTTAGGAGTGAGAATACCCTCAAGTTTCTTACAATAGTCTAAACAGGAGCAGAGCAAGGACGCAGCCTTGCTTCATGCCCGTTTCAAACTCACTTGGTCAGTGGTTTTGCCTGCAAGACTCCACCTCACCCCTATTGTGTTACTGGAATAAAGTTGAGAAATCACTGCTACCAGTTGCGCAGGCACCCCTCGTTTCAACAATGTTTCACATAACTGGTCTCTTGGTACGCTATCAGAAGCGGTCTGTAGATTCACAAAGACCGCATACATCCGCATTCTCTTAAATTCTGTATATATCTGTGAAACCGTGGACAAAAAAACATTGGTCAACACTGCTTAAACTTGATCGAACCCAGACTGGAGATGGGAAATGCGATTATTAGAGGTCACCCAGTCCTGTAACTGCATTAGTACTACCTTTGCACAAATCTTTCCAGTGGCATCGAGTAGTGAAATAGGCCTATAATATCAAGGTTTTTCCTTCCTGCCTTTTTTATATATAGGCACTATTTCAGCAGTACTCCAGGAGTCAGGGACCTTGTTAAGTTTAACGACACCTTGAAACAGTTTCAGTAGAATTGGTGCCAGATGTCTGGTTCATCCTTCAGCGGATCAACAGGTATTCTATCAGGGCCTGGAGCTTTCTTGCCCTTATAATTTAGTATTGCACCTTCTGCCTCTGCCAAAGTAATGATAATCTGAGGTCTGTTAGATTCAGTTAACTCTAAGCATAATTCAGGGAATCCCTCGATATTAAGACACTAATTAATTATATCATTTTTATATAGACCACCAAAATTACTGAGCCATTCTTCTATAGTGATTTGGCAATGACGGCTGTTATCTTTTGTTTCCTGTTATCAGAGACCAATATCCAAAATGCCTTAGCATCCTTTTTGGTAGCTGCCTCCAGGAGGTCATCCCATTTGGCTTTGTAGTATTGCTCTTATTTTCCCTTTATTTTATTTATTTATTTATTTTTTTTTTTTTCAACTTTGTTTTATTGGCATTTTCATAATATAACGAAAGGGCGCAGAACATTTTTGCAGATTGTGCAAGTAACAGGCCCAAACCCCCCCCCTCCCCCACCCCAAACATCCCCACCCCCCCGAAAAAGGAACAAACCAAAAAACTTAGTCCTCATAGAGCCGTTCTGCTGGGGAACCACTATGTGAGCTCCGAGAGTCTGGAGCCCCAGGAAGAGCGAGAGCATTAACTATTAGAATTGGCTGAAGAACTACCATCCTCCCCCGGGCCGAGGGCCCTGTCCGCTCCTTGTCCCTCTTGAAGATCAGTGCACATCCCAACCCCATGTCTGCTGTGCCTCGTACCAGTTTGCGTGGAAAGAGCCCAAGTTATTGTTCATCATTGCCGTCAGTTTATCCATCAGGTACATGTTTTTTACCTTTTTTAGCCAGTTCTCCTTCGATGGGGTCTCCGGGCTCTTCCATTTCTGGGCCAGTGCTACCCTTCCCGCCCTTAGCATTGTCTCCCACATCCTAGGGTATCGGGGAATGTCCGAGTCCTCCGGAGGGAGGCCCAGCAGCATTGTCAGGGGGTTCTGGGGGATAAGCTCATCAGAAACTTCGGCGATCCAGCCCCTCACCTTCTCCCAGTATGCCTGGGCTTTCGGGCAGTGCCACCACATGTGCCCTCTCGTACCGACCTGGCCACATCCCCTTGGGCACGTGGGGGACACTCCCGTGTACATTTTAGCCAACTTCATTGGTTCTCTGTGCCACCCGTGTAAAATCTTGAAGTTGTGTTCCATGTCTGCCGTAAATAAGTTCCCATGGAAGGCTATTTTAAATATTCTCGCCCAGGCGTCCTCCGAGATCTCATCCCCCGCTAAGTCGTTCCAGAACGAGCGGAACCCCCTCCTCTCCCCTAGGTTAACCGTGTTCAGTAGCTTGTACATCCCTGACACCGCACCCTTCCTGGAGGATGCCGAGTCCAGGAGCTTCTCAAAGGGGGTCAGTTGTCTTTTCAGGTTCTGGCCCCAGGCCTGGTCACATAGAATTCCTTTCAGGCGAATGTATTCAAATATGGAGAGGGACCCCTGGCCGAGGGCGTCCCTCAGTTCCTCATATGGCCGGAATTCTCCTTCTCTGAACATCTGCCCCGCCCATTCCATTCCCATGTCTGACCACAACTGGGCGTTGCGGAACCCCCTACTTCCCAGATTGAGGGGGTGACCCCAAAGAGAGGACATCGGTGATGGCCATGATGTTAGGTGTGCCGTCTGGGGACCCTCCCTCCAGATCGTCCAGAGGACTCCCAGGGTTGGGTGGGATTTGAGTCTGTTTGGAATAAACTTGCTAGGGGCCCAAAGGAGGTCTCGAATCTTCAGTGGGTGGGCGTCCATGTCCTCCAGGTATGACCAGTAAGTGCCCATCCCCTCTCTCATATGTTCTAGGAGGACGCGTAGTTGGGCTGCCCGGAAATAGAGTTGAAAGTCTGGTAACCCAAACCCTCCCTCCTCCCTCGGTAAGGTCAGGACCCTATTAGCAGTTCTCGGGGTCTTACCCTGCCATATGAATTCCCGCACCGCATTCTGGAGGGCTCTGAAGGACCGGTCAGGGACTACCGATGGGAGGGCGGTGAAAAGATAAAGAAGTCGCGTGAGAATGTTCATTTTCACAGCCGTCATGCGGCCGTACCAAGACAGAATCATAGACCTCCACCTCCTCAAATCAGCCGTGATTCCTGCCACAACGGGATCATAGTTAGCAGGGGCTAGGTTGGTTAAGTCCCGAGTAAGGAGGACTCCCAGGTATCGAATAGATGTCTTTCCCACCGATATTCCCTCCAGGCGTGCGAGGGTGTCCAAGCCCGGGTCCCGGGTTCTCATAGGGAGCAGGACAGATTTGGACGCGTTGATCTTGAGACCAGAGAAACGCCCGTAGGTGGCCATCAAGGAGAGGAGCGGGGGGAGCGAGGATTTCGGGTCCACTAAGTAAGCCAGGATGTCGTCCGCGAACAGGGAGAACTTAAATTCCACCTCCCCCCTCTTAATCCCCTTAATCTCTGTGTGGGCTCTGACTGCTATGGCTAGAGGTTCCATGGAGAGGATATAGATTAGGGGGGAGAGCGGGCATCCCTGTCTTGTCCCCCGCGACAGGGGGAAGGGCTCCGACACCCCACCATTGACTTGGACCCTGGCCCTCGGGGCCCTATATAAAGCCGCCACCCAATCCCTGATGTGTGGGCCAAAGCCCATTTTTTGGAGGGTAAGTTCCATGAATCTCCACTCCACCCTGTCGAACGCCTTCTCCGAGTCTAGAGACAGGACGCTCGCATCCAGGTCTGACCTCTGGGCATAGTGGATCAGGTCTATGGTCTTCCGGATGTTGTCTGAGCCCTGTCTCCCCCTAATAAATCCTACCTGGTCGCCATGGACCAATTTCGGCAAGACCCCCTCCAACTGTCCCCCAAGCACCTTGGCCAGAATCTTCACGTCAACATTCAACAGGGAGATGGGTCGGTAGGAGGAGCATTCCCTAGGGTCCCTGCCGTCCTTGGGGAGCACCACAATAATTGCCTCCATCATGGAGTCCGGAAGAGACCCCCCCTCCAGCACCGCGTTGAACACTTTTACCAAATGGGGGGAGAGGGCCGAGCGGAACCTTTTGTAAAAGTAGACAGAGTACCCGTCCTCGCCCGGGGAAGTGCCCACCTTCATTCCTCCAATCGCACGCTCTACCTCGTCCTCGGTCACCGGGCCCTCCAACCCCTCCGCTATCTCCCTGGACAGGGCCGGGATCTGGATTGAATTCAGGAACCCCACCATCTCCGCCTCCTCCCCATTGTACTCGGACGAATATAATTTCTCATAATATCGGCGGAAGGCTTCGCCAATGTGGGGTATGTCGTGGCCTATCTTTCCCCCCTCGTCCTTAACCTCTTTCACTAATCGGCTTTTCTGCACCTCCCTCAGTTTCCAAGCCAGGATCCTGTCCGCCCTGTCCCCTTTTTCATAGTACTTTTGTTTAACCAGTTGGAGACTCCTCTCCGTCTTGTGGAGGAGGAGATCCTTCAATTGGAGTCTGTAGTCTTCCAATGCGGTCACCTGCTCGTTGTCTAGGGGAACTGTGGGGAGACCCCCAGGTTGAAGTTGGGCGATTTTCTCCCTGAGGTACCTTTCCTGGCCCTCCCTTTGCCTTTTTCTCTGGGCTCCTATTTTAATCAGGGTTCCCCGTATGGCTGCCTTAAAGGCGTCCCAGAGGGTATGTGGACCCACCTCCCCGTTGTCATTAAGCTCAAAAAATTCCGTGATGGCCTCGAGGACCTCCTGGGATAGGACTTCGTCCTTTAACAGGGAGTCGTTGCACTTCCATCTCCCTCTGCGTTCGTGTAAACCTCCCCTTGCTATTGTAGCTCGGACCAAGTCGTGATCAGACCAGGGGACGGGGTCTACCCTGTGGCCCGAGACAAATGGACGTAGGGTCTCGTCTACCAGGATGTAGTCTATCCTGGAGAACGACGTGTGGATGGCTGAGTAATATGTAAAGGAGGGGGAGTCTGTTCTAGGGAGGGGGATCGTGTCCAACAGGCCCAATTCTAGGTTGACTTTTTGGAAGGTGCGCGCCATGGTCTCGTCCGCAGCCCTAGAGGAATGCGGGCCTGCTCGTTTCCTGTCCAGGGTGGGGTCTAGAACCATGTTGAAGTCCCCCCCCACCACCACCGTGCCGTGGATGAAATATTTGAGTTTGTCCCCCACCTCCTCCCAGAACTGGGCTTGGCCTTCGTTTGGGGCATAGATGGCCGCTAGGGTCAGTGGGGCCCCCTGCAGGGACCCCCGCACCAGCAGGTATCGGCCCCCCGGGTCTTTCAGCGTGGCTTCTTTCTCGAAGCCCACGTGTTTCGCTACCAGGATGGCGACCCCTCTTTTTTTGCACTTGTGGGATGCAGAGTGGACCTCGCCAATTCCCCCTCCCCGCATTTTGGGCTCCTTCCCCTGTGGCCAGTGAGTCTCTTGAACGAAGAGAAAATCCAGGTGTGCCCTTCTAAATTCCCTGCAGAGCAAGGACCTCTTGGTGGGGGTGTTTAACCCACGGACATTAAGTGAGCCCACTCCCAGGGCGGGCAGCCCGTCAGCCATAGTCACTTTTTTTCACTCTCTCGGTCAACTCCTCCCCTACGCTCTTCCCCGTGTGCTCCGTTATTTCGACTCTGTGTTCCCCTTTTCCTCCCGCGCCCTCCCCCCGGGTGGGCTTAAAACGAAACCCCAACTGCCCCCCCTCCCCAAACCGTAACTGAACTTCCCCAACTCCCGTGGTCCCCCCCACCCCCCGCCCCGGCGTCCAGCCAAATAGTTCTGCCATCGCTGGCTTTTGGCCGAACCACCAGCCTGCCCACCTCGGCCAGGCAATCTGCATTAGAAGCTCATCTCCTTGAGCCCCCTAAGATATCCCGCGGCTATGACCCCTCTGCAGACCCCACCTACTTGCAGGTCGTAGGGACGTTGATAGTAGTGAATCCTCTGAGTCTGCGTCCCTCCGACCAGGGCACACCGAGGCGCCCCCGTGCTCAGTCCCCAGAGTCGTTACGTTCTCCGTCCTTTGAAGGGGAGGGGGTGTTCATTTTCCTGAATTTCCTCGCGCCGGTGCGTTTTCTCCTCTCGCCAGGCGGGCCAGGGCCTCCGGGTCGCCCGTGCTCTGGCCCCGATGGGCCCCTCCGGGGGTTCGTGTCCACTGCGTATTCTTGTATGGCTCCCCTTATGTCCTCTTCCGTGATCAGGGTTGATCTTTGGCCCATGTATTCGAAGGTCAGGGAGAAGGGGTAGCCCCATCTGTAGCGCACTCCCTTTTCCTTAAGCACCTGTGTGAGAGGGCGGCACATCCTGCGCCTGGCCAGCGTGTAGGCGGAGAGGTCTTGGTATATCGAGACTTGTGCGTTGTTATAAGTGATTTCCCTGGCCTTTCTTGCCTCCTCCAACACCTTCGTCTTCTCTGAGTAGTAGTGAAACCGGACCAGGATCGACCGGGGTGCCCCGGCCCTTCCCCCCGCCCTGTGCACCCTGTCAAAAGTTGGCTCAGTTGTCATTTCCTCCGTGAACAGGAGAGTAATAATGTCTCGTACTGCTCGGGTGACGTCCCTCTCCGTTTCCCCCTCTATTTCGGGCACCCCAAAGATTCTGAGGTTGTTCCTCCTCTCCCTGTTTTCGAAATCGTCCATCTGCCGGGCCCTCTCCTCGTCCCTCCTCTCCAGGGCTTCCAACCTCATGCTATATTGTATGTCTTGGACTGCTATGGAAGATTGGTTGGACTCGACCTGTAGGAGCCTGTCCTCAATTTTGTCCACCCTTTGGTCCATTTTTTCAAATTTTTGGGCAATGTCGGAGCGCATGTCCCTTATTTCCTGTAGGATCGAGGCAAATCCCCTTTCCATTGCCGCCGAGGAGGGGGAAGCTTCCCCCGATTGGGCCATGGTTCCTTCGCGGGTTGAACCTTTGTCACCTCTTTCACCTCCCCGGAAGCGGTATCTCTGCAAGGCTTCCCTCCAGCTCATGTGGGTCTTCCCTGTGTCCTGTCGTCTAGGTCCCCGCAACCCCGACGGGGGGCGGGGGGTCCCCTACTGATCCGTCCTTCCTTGCTTGGGTTGTGACCCAAATGGGGTGGCAAGGTCCGGGGGGCGGGCACACGCCCCACCTGTTCTCAGGCGGGGGCCTCACACCCTTTTCGAGTGCCTCGTGGTCTTCTGGGGCCTCCTCCGGTCTCCTGGGGTGGGGTGGGTCTTGGGGGCCCAACCTTCCAACCCAAATAAAAAGGGGGGGGACGTTGTGGCTCGCTCCGTGAGTCCTGGGGGGGGCACCCCCGGGCGGGCACACGCCCCACCAACTGCTGGCGGGGGCCTCTCACCCTGGTCGCCCCCGCTTCGAGCCTTGTTGTCTCCGGGGGGGGGCCCTGGTCCCCGGACCCCGCCTTTGGTCCTTTTACTTTTTGGGGGTTCTGCCCCGCTCTGGGCGCTCACCTGTGGGGGGGTGAGTCCCGGCCCGCCGGGGCCCCCCTTGCTCTGCTGTGCTGTGCTGGGCTCCGGCGCTGGCGAGGAGGGGGGGAGCTGCCCCTCTCCTATCCTTCACTCCCGGATGGGGGAGGGCTCCGAGTCCCCGGGGGCACCGCTCCAGGCCCCCGGGTGCCGCCTCCTCCGCCGACCTGGTCTTCGCTGTCGGGGGGGGGGGTGCCGCCCCGCTCCTTCTCTTCACTTTCGGGGGGGGGGGGTGGCTGCCGTTTCCCGGGAGCCCCGCTCCGCTCCCCCTGATGCCGTCTCTTCACCGCGCGGGCCGCCCCAGCGCTCTTCGCTCTGATTTGGGCCACTGGGGGGGGGGCGGAGCGGGCCGCCCCACTGCCACGTCCCCGAAGTCCCGGGGGCTCGGTCCACGGCCGGGTCGTCTTCCGCACCCGGGGGGCGGGGGGTGCTGGCGGGGGGAGCGAAGGTCCGTCGGGCTGGGGTGCCGTGTGCGCCCGGGGCGAGACCGCCTTGCTCGCGGTCCCGAGGCCGCTCCTTTCCTGCTGCGTCTCCCTTCCCGGCTCCACGGGCTCCGCGCTCCGGCTCCCTGGGGAGCTCGCGCTCCGTTCTTTCTCTCGATGGGGGGCCAGGGGGGGCGCCAAGTCGGTCGCCCCAGTTGTGCTCGCGGGGGGGTATCGGGGGGGCTCAATCCCGTGGAATACCCGTGCCTCGGCGGGAGCTACGCACTCAGGCAGCCATTGCCTGTGCGCCCCCTGGTGGCCTCCCCTTTATTTTATTTTATTTGTATAATTGCTTTTTCTGGAGCACAGCTCCCCCTTATTCACCTTATTCACCTTCCCTTCTATTGAAAAGCAACACATTAGAGCTTGCTTTGCCAGCCTATACTCACCATCGACCTGCACCTCTATGCTTGAACTCATTCAAGGGTCTTGTGAACAGGTGACAAGGTCTACAATTAAGTGATCAAAGTCGCCCAGAACCTCACTGTCACTAACTTTACAATCACATTTACTCTCAATATTTGGCAATATAGTTTGATATATGACATGTTTCAACCCAGCCATCTCTATTTGGTCCTATTTGACAACACGTCTGGCATTCCCAGAAATCCTGATCAGGACAGTCGGCAGAGGTGCATTACATGACTTCCCTTCTAATCTTATTACTAACGAGAGGGGTTTGTGGTCACTGTCCCTACAATCAATAATGATAAAACCATCTAAAAGTTCCCAGTCGCTCATTAACATCAAGATATAATCAATCCACGTGGAGCATTCAAACCCAAAAAACATATCCCTTCCTGGTCGATCACCACTAAACCCACCTCTCCATGCCCGTAAAGTAAGTCCTTGCATTATCCGGGCTGACTCTAACATTTGTTTATTCGCCCTGGGGGGATAGCTTGCCTCTAATGCTGGGATCTCCCGTACCGAATATACTGCATCCCGTAACCCTTCTACTTCTCTAAGGGTTTCAGCAGCAGGTTAAAGTCGCCCCCAACTATAATATGAAATTTCCCAGGCACATTTTTGTCCCAGCTCGTTATTAAATCCTGTAGAAGTATTAATGTCCCCAATAGGTTAATCCCACATGGTTTGTTATATAAATTGAACATGAGTAATGTATGCCCCTCCTTATTCTTACCAATTGCACGTCTTTTGTGCTGAATTTACTTATTACTGTTTCCCACCCTGCTCCTACTGCCACTAAGGTTAATAACTTCCCCCCACGGCCTTCTTCTAGCACCTTTAGCCACTGGGGTACTAAATGCCTTAAATCCCTATATCTCAACTGGAAATAATCCCAGGTTTACTGGTTCCATATGATCACATTACTTTGTAATAGGGCTATCCAGTCAGGATCCATCAAGTGCCTCTAAATCGCAGCAATATTCCAGGATAACACCTCTGTTCCCCTAGGCATTATGAGGCTTTCTAGAATGGGGGAGAAATTTCAATCCACCTTCTCTAATTCTTCACCTGTTGGGGATAGATTACACCCACCTCTTGCAGTTGGTTCCCCAAGGGATCTCTATTACCACTCACTGGATGGAAAGGGCCTTAGTGGAATTAATGTCCTAAATGGAGGGTACGTCCTTGCCTCGATTGCTTACAACCCTTTGGCCAATACCATGTCCTTCAAAATCAATTGAATATAATCACTTTGGCCATTGGTTATTGTCCCTCTATTACACTTTATAATATCCTCTCCTATGACAGAGGTAGATCCCCTAACTTGGCAAATCCAATTAATGCTCGTATTAATCAGCATCTCTTTATTTTATTTTCGTAAGCTCCTGATCTTAATTTGGGGACATTGTACATAAAAACAGTCACACAGTTCCTATTGTGTCTATTACTGTTACTTATGCAACTGATTCCACTTATATTAGGTGATGGGTTTTGCCTGCCATTGCCAGTGCTCCATGGCTGGTAAATATGCACATGCTTGCTAATAGTGTCCGTTATTATTTATTTATTTATTGATGTGGCTCAAATAATTCAACCTTACAATATTAACAACACATTTCATTACTTAAAACATTAAAATATAAAACAATACAAGTACAGCATACATAAAAACAATAAAACAACTAATTTCATAAGAGAACGATCATAGTTCCTAAATCAGAGTGAAGTTCATACACTCTACCTCCTGGCCCATCGAGCCTGGGGCAATCACCATCAACAATTGACAATTAGATGCCCCTACTTCACCCTCCGGTAGAATCTCTTTAAGAAATCTAATAGTAGCTGAAATTGCTCGTACATATTGTCCATTAAAAATCATCACTGATAATTTCTATTCTGTTAAATTCTTATAATTCTCAAAGTACTAAAACAAATATAGAATCCTTGTGTCTAATAATGTAGGAAAGGCTACCAGCAAATTCCCCAAGGTTTCCAATTCATCCTGGTTGTTGCAAAAATGACAACATCTTTTGAAATAAATTAAAATGCAGCCTTTAAAACTCTGTGCATTGTCTATAGCACTGAATGATTTAAATAGTTTGTCATGCAGTTTATTGGCTTTATTTCATTATGAAAGTTTTCAAAGACTTTATATTGTTTGCATTGATCAATGTTCATGCCGCTATCAAACCACCAGCCTTTTTGTTTAGCTTTATTTGGGGTCAGCATGAGAGTGGCAAGAGAAAGAGAAACATCTGCAGCCATTAACAAACCCAGGCAGACTTCCACCCACTTTTGTGGAGGGCACTCAAACTGGACTACCAACATATTGCCAATGGCATGTAAAATGGAATTCTCATGGGGCAGTAGAGACTTTCTCAGAAGAGCCAACATTATACTTTAAACTTTATCATGATGTCTAGGAAGAACAATCCTAATTCAAATCAAATTATCTGAACTGGAAAACTCATTGGAAGGCCCAGTATCCTTTTCCAAAACAAACCCGCTATCCTATTCCAGTCAAAGACTCTAAACATTCATTTAGTTTCTGCCCCATAAACCAGGGTTTGGACTACCTTTTGCTTGCAATAAATTATCACTGGGATAAATGGTACATTCTAAGCGTCTTATGAAGAATCAGTCCATGTGAGTCGGCTGTCTGTGCCTTCTGTCTTATTTCCTGTCTATACAGGGCCTCAATATCATTGGTATTAATTCCCAGGTATCTATATTCATACAGCAATAACAGGGGAGCTTTACACAGGTTCCAAGTATATAAAGTTTTTTGTCTTGTAAGTCAGCCTCATCACATTTGATTTCATGACATTAAGTTTAAAATGATTCTTATTTGCATAAACTTCCAATATCATCAATTGCCTCTGCAATCCGACTGACGTCTGGTGCAGTGGGACTAGATCGTCTGCATAAAGCAACCATGAGACTGGGAGTTTACCCAGTTTGAGGGGAAAAGAAACTGCCCTAATCAGGTTAAGCCCTATATCTGCTACAAAAAGGTTAAATAAAGCTGGGGCTAATATACACCCCTGCTTTAACCCTCTAAAAGTAGGAATCATTTCTTGAAAAAAGACCCCAATGATTAAGTCTAATTTGCATAGAAGTTTTGGAATGAAGTTTTCGGATTATAGCCAAAAGATGAGCTTGGCGTCCTCAGTTCCATAACTTGCCAAATACAATTCCTCGGTCAACACTATTGAATGCTAAACGTCAGCTAAACCAGCTGACCCATCTGCAGAACTGCTTTTTTTTACTAGACTAGGAGCCAAAAGAGTGACCGAGGTGTCTAGTCCTGGAACAAACCCTAATTGACCTTAGCCTTCCTGCCACATCCCATTAAATCCCACAGGATAAAACAAGCAAATGTCTTTGCCGGGGCATCAGGGAGAGCTACAGGACGGTAGTTCTATGGAACTTTCTGATCCTCCTTTTTAAATATTGGGATAACTACTGACTTCTTCCAGCATAAAGATATGGATTTAGTTTTAAGAACTCAATTAAAAAGTGTAACCAAAATGTCAGCCCATAATTTAGGATGTAGTTTTAACATCTGATTTGATAGGCCGTCAAGACCCGGGGCGCTTGAATTGCTCACCTTGATAATAAAACTCAAAATGTTGTCTTGATCAAAGGTGAAAATCTATTCATGATTTTCATTCATACTCCTTTTATCATCTTAGTTTAGAGGTAAAGCAAATAATTCAGAAAAATACAACACACAAGATTCCTCTGAAATGGGATTGACCTGCAAAGCCAGTTGTTGGGGACTATTATGCATTTTTAACAGAGACCACATTTCCGCACTATTTAATTTTAAACAATGCTGACATCATTTGTTCTGTCTCCTATTGGGCCAAGGCAGTCTAATGACCTCCAAGCCAATTCCTATATCTCTGTTTCAATAAGTTCACCACTCTGCTTCTCGTTACCCATTCTACATCCCCTGTTGCTCGAATTGTCGATCTTTTTTCTAGACTGAATTTCTTCATCGGATGCGTGTTTGTGTATAAATAAAACCCTATTATGGGATATATATTTCTGACTGAACAGATTCAAAGCAGTTGTATAATCCTGGTCCCCCTTTTGGAGGTCCCAATGATTTTGCAGAAAATTGGTCTATTAAATAATTGTGGAAGTTTGCTAAAGATCGGTCTGTCAACTTAAATCTATTTCTACCTGTGGACAACTCCACCTCTGATAAACATCAGTCTTTATTATCATTCAACATTGAGAAACCCCATTTGACTTTTAGCAAATTGTGATCACTGATAGACTGTGGGAAAACTATAAGCTCTTTAATCCGCATGAAAAGATCCCTAGAAACAAAAAGAAAAATTCAATTGTGGGCGATTGATTTTCCCTTCTCCAGGTAGAGTAATGGGGTATTTCCTTCATTACAGAGCCATTCAACATACACAGACCCCTCTCGTCCATCAATGACATCAATGTTTTCGCTCTCAGAGTGATAGGCAGATCTAGGATCGGCTACAGAAATGTTCAATAAAGATGCTAGCCCCTCCAAAAATCTGTCCATGGGAATACCCCTTGCATTCCAGTAAAGATTAATTAGTGCAAAGTGACCAAGGTTCACTCCCATTTTGCTTACCCAATGAAACTTTGTCAGTTGAGAACATGGGCTATTTGTCGCCAAGGCTTCCAAACCAAATCAATAGTGTCAGTAATTGATTTGACCCACTGGGGATCTTTCCCAACCCACATGGTTTTAACTAATGGCTGTACTCTCCCACCAATGTTACTGTTAACCGTGCCCAGGCACTGTGGCAGGTAGAGGCCCTTATCCAACACATGTTTTATATGCCTCCCTGGCAGAACGCTGCAGGGTAGGGAAATATGCTCTTTCTGTACTTTAAAAAGCTGATTCCCCTGTTCCCTAACTATAGTTGTTAACCTGGCTACCATTTGTTTTGAGTTTCCCAACCTCATCCCTTAGCTCTTTTAAGTTGTTGCTCAGGTTACATTTGCACTCAAAGATTGGAAGTCCATGTGATTATTTTAGTTTGGTACTCAATATAAATCTTTTAGGGCTATTTTCAGCTCCTGCTCTATGTTTAGATGTCACTTCCCTTTGGGTTTTCTCCCTTCTGGGACATAACTGTTGTCGCCTACTTAACAATGGGTACTCCTGCTACCAGTGTTCTTGGGGTTCCACTCCTCTGTAGCTTTTCCCCAGAAGGCTCAACCTCCAAAGGAGAGAATCTATTTTGTAATGTCAGGGGCAATAATGGAAGGACCATTGATATGTTTAGAACTGTTCGGTTGAACCTGTCTATCCTCTGCTCCCATTTTCTATGTCCCCTCCAATTCATTAAAAACTGGGGCAATTGGGACCATCTCAGTGACTATAATCTTTTGCACTTTCCCAGGTTGGGAGTATACTTCAATGACTTTACTGGTCAGGAAACCCAATGACTTAGAACTGTGTACTGGGATGAGGCAGTTTTTCTCCCCTTCGTAACCTGTGGCGTTCTCCACTATACATGTAACTATTGGATCATCATTACCTGGTTCCTTAGACACCTTGGACCCAAGGTCTTAGCATTGCCACAGACACAATCACTCTCATCCACTACCTCTATTGCACTCCTTGCATTTATGCCCTCGTCTTAAACTAAACAGTTAGATCTAACAAAGTTTGGCATCTATGTCATGTAGCAGCCCTTTGATTTCAGATATAAGGATTTCAGATATAAGAACATTTACTTCGTTAATGGGCTCAACATTTTTATATACCCTTTTGTGTCCAACCCCAGGCGAGATTGTGGAGTTGTCTTTACACTTTACCATCCTCAGTGTCAGCTTTAGTAAGGTGCTTCATTAATACAAAGTGTAAGTGCAAATTTCAAGCCTCCGGTACATCCAATATAGCCTGTATATCCGATTGACAGGAAGTGTGCAAATAGGCAATATGTGCAGTTGCTTAAAATTCTAATTATTCATGTAAAATTGATAGAAAGTGGATCTACCTCAAGGCCTTCAGATCTATGATGCAAAAGCCTTTAAGGAACTTAACGTAAAAACGTGCATATAGTGCAAACAGAAACTATCAACCTCAGAACAAGTTCCCCCAACAGTCGACCAACAGTGTTAAAACATGGTTGAAACGTTGTTTTAAAACTATTGTTAAAACGTGATTCTTAAAATGAGCACTGGATGGCTAAAAACAAAGGGATAACATATTTGAAAAATAAAATCTGAAATAAAAGCAAAGTATCAAAAATGTGGAGATATGGGGACGCTCGACCACTCAGGGCACATCCATAGTCTTTCTCTCCCTACCCACTCCTCACAATCAAGATGAGGCTCTTGAGATCCAGTAAACAATATCACAATGTTACAATATAAAAAAATATGCAAATCGCTACAGGGTCTCTGGCCCTTTTAAACTAGTAGCGGGTTGCAACAAGTTTGTAGCCAGTACTTGACAAATTGCAATTTCCAATATCTTAGAACTGTTCCTCCTGATTGGCTGTGTCCGCACACCTTACTTGCTTAACAGTGCATCACTCTGTTGCCATAGTCTATAGACAGTAATTATACGCTTGCACAGCTTTCACACCGGGCGAGTACTGTTAAATTATAACCTTGCCTCGCCTCAACTCCCAGCCCAGCGGCCTGTATGATGATCGTAAATTTGCTTCACTCCACACGCGCTGCAGTCGTCTGAAATGCAGATATGCAGGTGAAGAGGGAAAATCTGAGTGTCCCTTCCCTCCTGATGGGGCCCGTAACCGAAAGAAGCACCCCTGACTAAACAACTATCGCCTATCAGAGGTTGCGCCCAGTCCCACCGCTCCCAACGCAAGCTCACATCACGACAGACCTACAGCCATCCGCCTGATCAACCCCACCATAGAAAGAGTCCTAACCAATACAACCCACGGGAACCAAGACCGAGCTGGAGACGATTATATGGACCAACTCGATTAATGCCCCCGCAAAACATGTAGCAGGTCGTTAGAGACTCCATGACGACACACCACATTAGACAGGAAGCACACATGCAATTGGCACAATTGGGATATTCACACATCAATCCACACGAAAAACATACGCATACGGTTCTATAAGCTAGAGGACAGTGACACACATTCTCTCTGCACGTTTGTTATTTTCATATACACCCGCTATCGCACTGCAGAAACACAAGATGTCAGAAGAGCTTGTGTATATGCTTGCAGATTCTACGTGCTATTTACTCTATGGATGGACAGGAGCACTCAAGGGACCTGACCACCCATTGCACATGCTTAAACCTTGAATAATCACAGTGGAAGAATAACCAGAATTTAGGTAGGCCGCGGATCACCCCAGCACACTAAACTCCTCTTGCAGGGATCTCAACGCTACAAGCTGCTGAGCGAGCAGAATTACCCTGGCAGGGACTGCCACCACCAAGGCCATAATGTTGCAACTTGACATTCCTTGCTCACGGTGCCACGATGAGCTTGGCAACAGGGCAGGACACCTCAAGCTAAAATACAAATCAAATCGAAGTAATTTGACTTCTCCAGCAGTCTCCTCACACGTGATCCGGCCGACCTGACATGGTGCCACGCCCTGGAAGCTGGGAAGACGCAGCCGTCCCACGTCTGAGACTGAACCTTGCCATATAATTGCAACAATCTACCTACAATATGCGCTGGGATGGACTGCTCTCATGGCATTATCGAAGACCTCACTGTTACGCACTATCACATAGTTATATCTTGTTGATACATAGTATACAAGAGCAGGTGTCTTGCGGGCTGGGAATAACGTTAGTCCCAGGCTTGGGGGCCTGACCAATCAGCACACAGGGGACAGAGGCTGGCAGCCAGAATCTCCAGCCAATCATCAGGGGTTCTAATGTAACAATTGTCAGGTAGCAATTTTTAGGGATGACCCAAGTGTACCACCTGACAGCGTGCCCACCAATAACACAGCACCACATACATCTCTATACTGGACCTACCACTCTGGGAACCAACCCAAGGTGGCGTTAGGTTCGGGGAAGGATTTTGGTAAGTGACGGCGATTGTGACATCACAACTGTACAAAAAGAGCCTGCAAGCCTAAATTTGCCAAGAGGTGCTCGGATGGAACTGATGCTGTGTATGTTGTCCCTGCTCGTTTTATATAATAAAACGTCAGTTGACCCTTGCTCCTTGTGTGGACCTCGACTTCTTTGGGACATTAGAGGGAGTTAGGGCCCTCCATGAGCTGGAGGTCCACGGACCCTAGGTACGGCTCTGCCGGCCTCAGAATTTCCCCTAACACAGGCAATGTTCAAGATTTAAGGTTCAAGGTCTCCTTACAGTATCACGAGCAAACACTGCAAATACCTTTCCGCTCTCGTAACACCACCATACAGCTCCCATCAGCAGTGCCTTTTGCCGCAACGTGCTTCATCATAAGGTTGACCCGCTGGGGATTTATCCTCTCCTCCTCCTCTTCAACTCCACCTGGAGGTGGCATGGTTTTACAGGTACAGCAGGCAAGCAGAAAAAGTGTCAGGGAACATCTCCCAACATCGGCACCCTTTACCATGGAGAAGCACTTTCATTATAAAAATAAATGAGCAATTACGTAATTATAAAACAGTTCCATTAACCATATCAAAGTTAACAAAATATAAAAGAAAACTTTGTGCACTATGAACATAAAACAATGCACACAACATACGTCCATTTGCGATACAAATAACTAAAATATAAATATGTTTCTCTGACTTTAAAAAAATGTGTATGCTTCAGCAAATACTAATTATTACAACTAAACAACACGTAGAAGTTCAGTGTTTGTAATCATTGTAATCATACACCAGTTTAGTTTTAATTTTAAATTGGAAAATATTTAAAAAATACATTGTGTTACTGAACAAGTCACGTTACTTACCTTTAGAAAACGTTTAGTAATTGCACTGCAAAAAATAAATGTCTTCATATTTTAAAGAACAAAGCACATCTCATATGATACGTATTCAATGTTTACATAGAATAGTATGAATATAACCAACTGTCTTACACAACACAAACACTGCAATACGGTGAGTGCATCAATTAAAATGCACACCATACAAAACATGCACATACACAATTATAATTTAGCACTGCTTTAGTAAATGTAAATATTTAAGGAATAAAAACTCGTGTTATTTCAATAACTTCACATTATATTTTAAATGGTTAAACATAGACAGCATACATATTGGTAATTAACAATTACCTTGTATGAAACAGAAAAGTTATCTAACACTGCACCATGCCATAACATTGTTTAACATTAAAAAAAAAAGATAGTATTATTATGGGGAGGAAGGATAGCTCGGGGGCAACACGTTTGTCTTGGAAACAAGAAAATGCAGTGCAAAAACAGGTTTGAATGCTGATCCCGCACTTAAAAACCACTCATTGGTATTAAGCGTGTTATAAAAGAACAATAATTTAAGAAATATGCCCCGAGCGGTGGGGCATTACCGAGTCAGGTAATGCCCCGGGGCCCATAGTTATAGGCCCAAGCAAACATCGTCACCCTTTACTACGGAGAGGAATTTTCATAATAAAAATAAATTAGCAATTATGTAATTATAAAATACTTCCATTAACCATATCAAAGTTAACAAAATGTAAAAGAAAACTTTCTGCAGTATGAACATAAAACAATGCACACAACATACGTACCATTGGGATACAAATAACTAAAATGTAAATATGTTTCTCTGACTTTATTTTTAAAAATGCCAGACGAAACATTTACCAAACTGTGCGATGCATCCTGGTCTGCAAATTCCGGCGTCAACTGTTTTATCGTTGATAAATGTAATACATTTCTATGGGGGAAACATATTCATAGATGAGGGACTGCGACTGATACCACGCATGGATCACATCTCCGCTGGGAGGGAGAGTCCCACTCCCCCAACTCCTGAACAATCCGAGCGCCATGCCATGCAGATAATGAATTGTGTCATATTACGATTTGCCAATGTCAATGTTTGATGTCTACCATGTTTAAAACCTCAATAAAATATCTTTGTTGGAAAACAAAATGTATATGCTTCAGCAAATACTAATTATTACAACTAAACAACACGTAGAAGTTCAGTGTCTGTAATCATACACCAGTTTATTTTTTATTTTAAAATGTAAAATATTTAAAAAATACATTGTAATACTGAACAAAAAAGTCACGTTACTTACCTTTAGAAAACGTTTAGCAATTGCACTGCAAAAAATAAATGTCTCAATATTTTAAAGAACAAAGCACATCTCATATGATATGTATTCAATTTTTATAAAGAATGGTATGAATGTAACAAACTATCTTACAATATAACACAACAGAAACACTATATACTATTTATAGTATTATTACGGGGAGGAAGGATAGCTCAGAGGCAACGTGTTTGTCATGGAAACAAGAAAATGCAGTGCAAAAACAGGTTTGAATGCTGATCCTGCACTTAAAACCCACGCATTGGTATTAAGCGTGTTATAAAAGAAAAATAATTTAAGCAATATGCCCTGAGCAGCTGCGGCCATTACTGAGTCAGGTAATGCCCCTGCCATGAGGGGCATATTGCTAATATTGCTATTAGTAGGCCGGCCTGCAAGATCTGTGTGACCAGTGTACTAAAATCAGTTTTTTCTGTCCAGGAATGCTGCAGCGTTTCGGGACAGAAAAAAAAAAGACCAAGAAAAGGGCCGCCAGGAAATGGAAAACAGAGTCCATTTTCCCTTTCCATGGCGGCCATCGGGAGCGGACGGGATGGGAACAGAAGTGTTCCCAGCGCATTTGCTCCCGAACAGAGAAGAAGGTAAGTGGGGTTGGGAGGGCGGGACAGAGGGAGGGAAAAGAAGAAAAAAAAATATATGTACCTGAATCTCCGGTGGGGGATGAAGGCAGCCTCCAGCCATGGGAATTCTCGCAGTGGACAAAGGAGGCAGAAGGTAAGTGGGGTGGAGAGGGTGGGGAGGGCGGGGGGTTGGGAGGAAAGGGAAAAACAAAACAAACAAAAAAAATACCTGAGTCCCCGGCGGGTGGTCGGGGGGACGGCGAAAACAGCTTCTCAGCCGAGTGGAGGCTCGGAGCAGGGATAGCCCCGCTTCGAGCCTTCTCATTGGCTGAGGGGCTGACATGCCCCCCGCTGGGAACAATGGCCGTGGAATCCCAGCCGAGGGATTCCCGGCCAGGTAATGGCCCAGCAAGGGCCAATCAGAATGCTTGTTTCATTCTGATTGAGCCCTCGCCGGGTACTAACATTCATTATAAAACTATTTAATAGAACAATGTAAAAGTAATATAAGTATTCAAAATAAATATTAAAATGAAGAAATGTTACATACCTTCCAATAAGTCGTGCCGGAACCAACCGCTTCAAAACTTTGAATGCATTGAAAAGCAGCGACTAAAACTCAGTGTAGAAAAATGACTTCCTTTATGAATCTAATCCGTTCTCAAAACTCCTTTTTTCAAATGGAAGCTTCTAGGAGATTTCCAATCTCATGATTTGTAAAAAGAAAAACGTTTTCCTTTGTTTATAAAATGAACACGCGTTCTTCCTAAACTCATACAAAGTATTTTTTTCAATCTCAGTACATTTTCCTACACCCATACCTATTGGTTAAAAGTCAAACACGCTTCTTAAAAGTACATGTTACTTAATATTAAACCCTCTTTCTGTAAAACCTTTGACGCAGTAAGATATTCTGTCTTCATTACAAGGGAACATACTTTGATGGAAATATTTGATCTGCAATCACTCCAAGTCCAAGTGCAAGGTAACTTGTAACTGATGTATTAATAATGTTTGTTTATGTTTGGATGCAATTCCAACACCCCAAAGGTGAGGGACAGTAGAAAATGAGGAAATCCCTACAGAATTGACTATGGGCCTGTTAGAATGTCTGTGGCATTAGCCCCAAGTACACCCTTCGTACTCTATGTGAGCAGCAAAGAGAATAGATATGTTTCTGAGGGCCCGCCATAAAGAAATGTAGGACAGCAACACATAGTAGAATACACACAGAGACTATAGACTATGTGACATAAGCCAGCAGGTAAAGTCGTTGAAAAGCTTTCTTTTATAATTCCACAGGTAGTAGCTATAAAGCACAATATAGGAATGTTTTACAACTCATTGACTGCATAGAATGAAGATTGCACATATACAAAATAGGCCCCATTGCTGAAGCAGCTCCTTGGGCCATTTGAGATTATTAGGTCACAGTGACATAGGTTCTGTCTTCCAGTAAAATACACTTTATTCATGTTCATTTAACACGGTGAACGGACAAGGCAGTACCCTTGGAGGTAGGGTGAAGAGCCATGAAGGGATTGGTTAGGAACGAAGGGTACAGAGAATTCTCAGAACTGAGGCGAGGAACCTCAGTACAAGTAAATGTTGCAACTCAGAGCCAAAGTTTAAACAGGCGAAGGACACAGGTCGGTGAGAACATGGTGATGCTGAGTTAGAGCTAGAAGGAACAGATCAGGTTGTGAACACACTGTCCGCTGGGGGGAAATGGTCATTTATGATGGAACCATTGGGAATGTGGTTTTCAAATGAACAGAGGAACTAGAAAACATGGCAGCAAATAGAAAAAAGTATATGAGTAAGGAAAGGCACTAAATAATGGATCATGAAGAGGTGTGGGGGATAAACACTCCTCAACTCCCCTCCAATCAATGCTGTCCAGAAAATCTAATTGAATTAAATCACACACCACACATACTAAAGAACCTATTCCCCAAACAAGCACTGTTGAGGAGAGCTCACTATGAGATCATTGATTCCCATGGAAAGAAGAAAGACGGTGCAATGTGTGTCCAAGGAGAAGTTGCAAATTAAACTATTAGTTGTACAGTTACTAGGCTGATAACCTTCAAGGGATGCTAACCTTCTGGTCCCATGGGAAAAGGATGTGGTGTTCATTTCTTAAATGCCACACCATCTGCACCTCACAGAAATTGGTCAAGAATTAGGGGTGAAGCATACCATGAGACACCACAACCAACGGAAAAGGGGCTCGCAAATAGCAAAATGTATCACAAGAGTTAGCCAAAGAGAATGAAGAACTTTACCTAATGTCGTAATTATAGGGATAGTACTGATTTGGTCACGGGGGAAATAGGGCACATTAATGTATAGGTTTCTTTAGGGGACTTAAATTGTCTGTCAATCAATGCATAAGGATTTACATGTGGTTAAAACAATGTCACAATATTTCCATGTCCTCTTTCCTACATATACCGCCATTTAATGATGATGTGTTGAATGTAGCTTGCCTTTAATTCTTGGCCAAAACTGGCCAAATAAACCTTTGTTATTCTTGCAAACTTGTACACTCCTTTTTTCTCTTTGGAATGATTTTTACTCGTTGCAGGTTTTTTAGGTATACCTTACATTTTGGTGATCTGAGATGTGATTCTGGGCCCATCGGAGGAGCTGAAAGCTCCCCTGCTGCATGACCCTGGGCTGAGACGCCTACCTGCAGAGAGCAGAATATATGCACAAAGACTAAGAGGCCAGTAGGTGCCGGTTGAACCAAAAACTTGCCTGATTGCTGGAGGGTTGGCCTGAGCCGAGTCATGCATGCCTTCCAGGGGGAGATAGAGCATCAAAAGACCGGGAAAGAACACCCGGAACATGAGTGCACATGTGCATGACCAACAGAAGGAGGGTATGAGTATTTGAGAGTGAGTGGGAAAGAGTGTGGCTGGCATTATGGGCAAAGCCAACATGAGTTTGCTTGCATGTAGGTAGTTATCTGTGTTGGCAGAGCCTGCATGGGCATGTTTTTATACTGTGTCATTGCAATGTTACTGGCATTATGGGCAAAGCCAAAATGAAAACATGTTTACAGTGGCAGCATAGGCATACTTTCTTCATGTGCTATGTCAATAATACTGGCATTTTTGGCAGAGACAATGTGAGTGTTCTTAGGATGAACAATGGCCTATAGTGGCATAACCTGCATGGATGTGTTTATAACTGCATGGTAATATTACTGGCATTATTGGCAAAGGCATCATGAGTGTTCTTCCATGGACATACTGGCCACTATTATCACAGCCAACATTGACACTTTTTTAAAAATCTAGTTACATATGCAGTATTGAGGTTTTATGTGAAAAGGCAATTTGAGTTTTATTAGATAAGGATATTGCCCTTAATTTGCACAACTAAGATGTGGCAACAAAATTATGGGTCAATCCATCATAAGTATTCTTATATGGGATTACTAACATATGTGGAAATACTGCCATATATGAATCTGGCCAGTGTGAACTTTTCTTCTTACAGTGTCATTACTGGCATGATGGGCAATACCGACATGAGTGTGTTCTTATTTTTGGAATACTGGCGTATATTGAAACATGGAGATTGAACATGTCTTTTGACACTAGAAGAATACTGGGATATATTATGTGCAGAAGGATCCGGAAATGCACTGAACAATGCTCTTGTGTACTGTAGGTAACCTATCATTACATTTTTGTATTTTATTAATATGATACTCCGCACAACCAATTGGATGTTTTATAGGTGCCCATTGTTTCAACAAAGCTCTTCCATACAATACACAATTGTAAACTTTTATTTAAAACATAAAATCAAAAGGGGTGGGGTTATCCCTCCGATCTCCCATTGCTTGGTTTTGGAAGCACTCACAATGGTTGGTTGCTCACACTCATCCCATTCACGTCCAATGAATACATTCATTCACCTGCACACTCATGTGTTATCATTCATTAGCACTATCAATGGATGCTACAGCCAAATAGTGTGCTTGGACATGGGCTTTATCCATTTTAACCAGCCCACTTTCTTAGTTGGCTAACAGCATTTGCTCACTATCCATCTCCCCTGCTTTCCCTTGTTTTTCCATTTCCTTCTAGGTCTGGAATTAATGGAACTAAATGAATCAAAATGCATATGTCTGCTTGCTTACTCCACCCTTGCTCCTGGCCCATATTAACTGAAGCACTGTGACTGGCAAGGAAGGGGGATATTTATAAAGCTTCAATCGGATTCTCCAAGACAGCCACCTTTTTGTAGTTGTATTTGTTTTTGAAAAACACATTTGCACTTCCAGCTTGCATCTGTTTGCCACAAACAAATTGGATGATAGTGGTGATAACGCATGTTTTGAAAAGCCATACTGGCAATAAAGAGCTATGTGCACCACCTGCCAAAAGCCCTCACTGCATCTATCCTTAATTCAGGTGGTGGGCCATTCCTGGTTGGGACACACTGGCTAGTCATGCTTTATTATGCTACCACTTTCTTCCTCAGTTGAACAATACAAACAGGAATATGAATTAGAACATAGAGCTGGATCAGAATAGGTACAAATATATTTTAGGACCCTTTCCAGAATGTTTATGGTGGCCCATCCAATCAGGGTTGTGTAATTCTTGGCATTATTAGCTGTTTGTTGCCCAGAATTATCCTCCCATGCACGGCTTTCTTCAATGTTAGTTCCATTCCCTCTGTGACTGTTTATTCTGTTTGTCCCTTCCAATTACATAATCCTGGCTCCCAACTCCTCTTCAATCCTTGCATACAGCTCTCATTCTCTCCACTGCCCCCTTCCCTCACACTCTGCCTGAACTGTTCTCTTTCCCATCACTAAGTTCTTGGGCTATATGATCTCTGCACTGTTACTGACACCATTCCCCCTCAAGCCATTTCACACTGCCTGCTTTTAACCCAAATGACTATAGTCTTCTTCCTTGACCCACTGCCACTGCCTCTCGTTTTACATGCACCTTTCACGGGGGGTGGCCAGCTCAACCTACTCTCTACTGTGCCATGCTGTGGTCTAATGCTGTTGGATTGCCCTGGTCATGCTGTCATACGCAGGCTCCTCTTGTTGCAGAATCCCATCGCTCCCAGTTGCCATGGCAACACTGCACAGGTGGAACATACAGGCTCATTAAAACCACTTTTGTTTCTTTTTTGGCCAACACAACCACTTCTTGGACAGTACTTTGACACCCTTGGGAAGAAGCAATGGCAATCATTATGTGGCGTTAGTTATCGGCCCATTTACACGCCCGCAACACACAGGGCCATATTTTACCACTCCATCTGCCGACAGGGAGCGGGCACCACCTGCCAAAACCTTCCCTAGGGAATCGCAGCTTCTACAAGTAGGGGGAGAACCGAGACAACATCCTGAACCCGGTTGCTATGTAATGGGATGGAGATGCAAGCAAAAATCCATATAGCAGTAGGGCAGCACACAGCAGGGTGCACAACATGGACTGTCAGGCTGCTGGCCTGGCCTGATGGATCGTGTCATCTTACAATGCAAAGTCCCCAAGGGGTCCCCTTCCCCCCCCGATTGTATGTGTCTCCTACGCCCCTGAAGACAGGGACACAGTTCCCCTTGCTACAGGAAGGGATAGGGAGACCACATTAAGTGCCCTGGCCACACATGGACAGGAACAACTTAATGAAGACATTACCATCACTCACAGCAGGAGCAGGTAAATAGATGTATGCCCTAGTAAAATAAATGGCAGGGATCACGTTAGCAGTGGGTGGCATAAAGAGTTTGCTTTTGGTTCTATTAGGAGAACAGTCTAACACAATTTTGGAGAAGGCATGATACCCAGGGTGCAATTGGAGAGTGGCACACGTGATGGTGCTCCATTTAATAATTATCGAGCCCATGTGTGGAATGCACTGAGAGATGTCTACCCAGATAAGTCAGATATAGGGTTGAATATGGCATGCACAATGAACCCAGAAGACCGTGGAGTCGTGGGAAACTAGCTACCTGTTTTTTACCATATGCAACGCAGGGGAAACCCCACTGAAGTTCGGGCAGACCTGGATAAGGTGGTGGGCATGGAAGCAAAAGGTTGGGCCATGATACAGTCACACATAGATCATTACTGTAAAAGGAGGCAAGAGAAGGAAAGGGAAAAAGTAGAACAGGCACAGAAAGCAGAAGCGTAACTCGTGCAGAAAAAGTTAGAAAAATAAGTTTGGAAGGTGTGGTAATTACCAATAAAATGGAGGGGCAAGAGGAACAGGCCCAGCCACACCAGTAGACAGAGCCCAAAGAGGAAGGGATGGAGGTGCTTTCGAGGGATGAGACCCCGATCTGGAGGACTGTGTTGGGCTTGTAGGAGAATAGGACATTTTGCACAAGACTGCTTAACCAGGCCCCGGATGCAATACATCCTGGTGCACCACCAAATCAATATCGCACATATCAACCACCACATAAGATGGCAGCATAAGCTCCAGGGGCCTCTTACATCCTGAATATGGAACCAGACCTGAACTATAAGTATGCCCCTGGTACAGGACAGCCTCATATATTTCATAAATTGAAGGGTATCGAACCTATACAGTATCTAACCCTGAATTCAGTGCAACCCCCCCACATAGCAGGCACCTGCACACACAGAAACCCATCCATGGGAGCAAAATGCCCTACCACAAGGTACTGTAGCACACTACACAGAAGTAAGTATTTTAGGCAGCAATTGTTTCCTGCTCACAGGGACAAACACGTACCCACAATGGGGACAACCCAAAGGGAGCTCTGATGTGCCCATTCCTATTAGTCAGTTCTTACCCGGAAGTGGAACCCAAGGTGGGAGTGAAGATAGAAAATAGAATGTTTACATTCATGCTAGACACAGGGGACACCAAATCCTGTGTAAGGGAAGGGAAGTTTTCCGTTAACCAACAAAAACATAGACACACAGGAATTCACTGGGTTGTTCTCACAGTTCCGTTCACTGAAGATTTACCCATCACCGCGGGGGCGAAGAAAGTGTTAGCTCCTTTGCTGTATTGTACTGAATCCCTGGTTAACCTTTTGGGAAGAGATTTACTAAGTGAATTGAATATGACAATTCCATTCACTGACAAGGGACTAGTGTGTGCAACATCAGACATGTATTACACGAAAGAAACCGCAGTGCTCCAAACACATTGTAGCACTAACACTGTGCGACGATTACCCTTGAATGAGGACATGTTCACCTATGCAGTGGTGGTCATAATAGGATGGATGCCCGGGGTAGGAAGCATGATAATTTGCCTACCTGCTGAGTTCTTATTAAGACCAGCTGTCCCACAAGAAAAAGCACCAGGTACAATTTTCATCCTCGATACAGAAGCAGTGATCCCTAGGAAAGATGCTGTGATACTCGCAGACATAGTTGAGAAAGTGTAGAATGGAATAATGTTTTGTGTATAAATCCCACTCTACCATTGAGAGAAGTGATGAACAGCTCTTCACAGACACATAGGATGAAGGAGAGATATCGGTTGAAATCTGCATCCCATGCCACATGACCATACAACATTGAGAAGTAATAATTGCCACAGCCATACCATCACGATTGTACAAGGATATAGCAGAGGGGCCCAGTTGTCTATGGACTGATAATCCTTGTGACGTGGGAGTGCTAGGAAGCATAGTAGGAGTGATGATCAAGCTTCAGCAAGGTGCAATACTTTCCAGAGTGAAGCAGCACCCCCTATCTGGAGAGACGGACAACGGAATGTATGACACAATCACTGCACTGACGTGAAAAAAGCAAAAGGATCCTCTTAGAAGATGATACAGGATCCCTGCCCTTTGGATGGCATAGATGAGGCAGAGTTCCCAGTAGTTCCAAATTTAGCTACTATTTTGTTTCAACATACCGCTAATGAAACTCATTTTACAGTGATTGATCTTAAAATTGCATGGTAGTTTTCCTTGACATTGCTCTTATTAGATTACTTGGTTAGCGTCTGTAGAACGTGAAGACATGTAGTAGCTATGTCCTTTTAATTTACATTCCTATTACACTCAGAGAATCCCATTAGCCTGGACCTTTCCATGGTAGCATGTCTTCCCCTACTAGAAGATGCTCGACCAGCCTATCGCCCTGGCAGACTTAGGGATAGCCACCCCATAGTGCTTGAAAAATCTGACACAGTCCCATCAAAGATAAACTCCTTCTGAGTTTAAGGCATGTATAAATGCACCACTTCTGTGGACATTTGCCGCAGGCATGGATTTCCATCCACCCACTCTAGAATACAGCAATAGCGATGACAAATTCAGTCTAGTTGGTCACATATCTTTTCACACTGAAACACCAGACTTGCCTCAACAGTTCTGACATTAGAATACAGCGACAACCTTTGTAAAAAGTGGTCTAGCTGGGTACACATCCAGTCTCCTGCCCCACCCACATCCCTGATAACTTGGACTGCTTACTGGAGCCTAACAAGCTCTCCTAAATCCTAATGTCAGCCAAATGCACACACGCATCTTAAGTCTCCTCTTAGAATTGTTCTCATAACTGGACTTTGGTCCCTGAGGGTGTTCCTACCACAAATCACATTGAGGACCTACAAATGGGAAAAGGCACTATATAAATGATGACTACAATACAATTGTGAGGCTGGCAATGCATCAGAGGGACAGGGCCTCTGTATCATTGTCCTTTATTGCTTTATCATGTGTGTTCTGTCTTGTTTTGCATGCAGGAGTTCATGTGGGACCCCTGGTGGTGCGGCTCTTCCTCTTTTTCGTCATGGTGAACAGATTCCCTTATGGCACACATGGGTGGGAGTATGACCCTGTACTCCTAGTGTATGTTTTTGGGCACCTGTGTGTGGCCCACAGAGCAGGGTATGGGCTGGTGGCAGCTCCATGCTGAATCTGACAGATTCTCTGAGTATCCTCTATTTTGGGATACCCAGGCACTGCCATTGGAATCAGTTGATTGTGGCCTCTTGCTTTCTATTGCATGTTACCTTACTTTTCCCGAAGACCCGGGAAGCCCTGACTCAATCCCTTCCCCCTGACTGGCTGTTGGGTGGAAGTTCCATATATGGTATTGTGGGGAAGTCCAGGCCAGACTGGCTGGAGCCTTCCCAATGACTGTATGTTGTGGGTACGCCCGTGGCGTGGGACCTGGGTGAATCGAGTGTGGGACGAATACGCATTTCATGTTTTGGGTGTCTAGTATCTGGGGGTTGACACAATGACTGAGACAACCCTGCCCGAAACTGGTATGAATGCAGTGTGGAGTGCTGAATGGCTGGGTAATTGTCCCAATACACATTACTTGTTGTGAGTGTCTGAGAGGGAGGAAAATGGCCTGAATGTACTGTGTGCCTGACTGGCTGCCTGACTGCCTGAATGCCCTTCTGAATGATTGGTTGCCTAAGGTGACCCAGCAGAATGAATGGGAGATCAACAGTATATCTGAAAGCCTCTCACTGATAGAAATTGTTCAGAAGCTGAAGTCGAAACTGATGCTTAACCTTGAAGCCCACTGGAAGAAGAATAACTGCTGCTGCTGTCCTTCGCTAATCTGAAAGCTGCTGTGCCTTCAAGGAACTGATCTAAGAGAGGACCTAGCTAGGAGATATATTCCAGAGCTACGAGGGACCATCATGCACCAGCTGATCTTTGCCAAAGCTCCCTGGAAGTCAGGCCCTCGAAAGGCCACCGACCGCAGACAGGGACCACCGCGGAATCACAAAGTGAAGTGCCCGGACATTGCCGTCCATCACCGTCGAAGACCGCCATCTCCGACCAGAGCCGCAGTGCTCCTTTGCCTGAGTACATTGAAACAAGGACTCCCTTGCTCATCCTCGCCGACCGATTTCATCCTTCCGGAGAAAGTCAAGGCCGCTGACAACTGAGGAGTATCCACCGGTGGCTTTCCTGCCACCTGAAGACCGCAGAGACGCTGACGACTTGACGCCCTTGCTGGGCTAAAGTTCTTCATTGATTCCTTGCGGCAATGAACACTCGTCGTCGAGGTGCACTGCATGCCTCAGCTTGCAGGAAGTTTTTGACCGATCCTCAACGAGCACCACAAGAACCAAAGCTGCTGCCGCAACGACAGTGTTCACCCTTTGTCCTCGTGGGATCTCGATGATCCCTGGCTCCTGCCTTAAAGGGAGCTGCTCAAGAAGTATCCGTTGATGACCCGATGTCGAACTCTGCTATTCCAGCTAAATTGGGGCGTAGAGCTGTTATAGAAGGAAATAAGACTCATATAAACAATATATGGACTGGGCTTGTAGTATATCTTTATTCACAGGTTTCCCAGGTGTGGGGATCCTCACACAGGACTATGTCTAGGTAACAGGGCCAGTATTCTGCCTATTGTTTTAACCAACCTGCTTTTCTCCTATGTCTATTGTTGGTTCACTATATAAACTGATTTGTATGACATTTGAACTAAGTACAATTGATGCATTTTAATGGAATCAAGAGTAATTGTGGCACCACATTGAGACTGTACATATTTACCATTTTAGAATTGTCGGAGCACAAAGTGTGTTATTGTATGTGTACATAATCACAGCCTTATTTATATAAAGACTGTGTTTTCACTAACATAGTGTGTGGACATTCCTGTCATGATGCCCGCTCCCGGGGAGCCGGTTCAAGCCCTGCGTCCCCGAAAGCGGACATCCAGTCCCCAAGGAAGGACCCAGCAACCCCTTATAGGGGCCCTTTGGACAGTGTCCTGGCGCCAGGCTCATTATGGAAGTGCTTGGGTGCACTTACCTGATGCAGACCATGCTGCAGGATCCCGGCCTCCTTGAGGCCTGAAAGGAACTACTTTACCTGTGGGACTAATTTACCATCCGGGCGTGGTCGGGGAAGGATACATACCTGATTGGTGGAAGGATACATACCTGGAACTTCTTCCAAGGCTATTTAAACCCCACCCGAACAGCCACACGTGCTTCGCGTTGTTCTGCATCTAGCAGCTGGACGCTCACCATGTCTGCTCCTGCATCCTGACTTCTGCCACGCCTGCCAGCATCCTGGATCACCTGCAAAGGAAGAGAAGAAGAGAACAGAAGAAGGAAAAGTCCTTACCTGCTAAAACCGCATCCCGGAGACATCTCGCCGACAATCCTGAAAAGGAAGACTTTTATTTAAAAGCTCATCACGTCGATCGCTGCAGCACCGCATTCCACTCACCTTTACAGGGCGCCTCCATGTTCAGCAGCGATCATCCGGATTTGCAGTCACGCCCCAGCGCCTAGGGAGGAAAAGACCAGAACAAAAGGTGAGAGAGAGAAGGGAATAAGGAAAGCTAATTCTCCATGTTAAGACTTACCTGTTGATTCATTCTCTCTTCATTTCGGGTCCGCGCCGCATCCTGGCATTTCCGGACCCCGGCCCCTAGGGGGAAAAAGAGACATCAGCATTAATGAGCGAATGAAAAGACATTACCAAAAAACGCTCATTAAAGACTTACCTGATTTCTACAAGGATTTCACCTCTCATCTCGGGTCGGTGCCTGTTCCCCGGCATTCCGTACCCCGGCCCCTATGGGAAAAAAGACAATAGCATTAGTACATTAATGCATGGACACAAGGGGAACCTCTTATCAAAAAACTTACCTGGAAGCCAAGCAAGTTTGGTTCTCACCAATCCGAAAATCCAGTGAAGTAACTGGATACCAACGCGCCCCTGCATCAGAAGCAGGATGGAGAGCTCGTCCTTCCAGAACCTAAGGTGAGACGCTACGAGGAATCACAGAAGGGTTTCGAGGAGGGTGAGAGGGGAAAGTGGGAGGCTGATTGCATTACCCCGCAGACAGTTAGTCCCCTATTTTCGCCTACAGAAGGATACTTCTGCGAGCCAGACAAGCCAGATTTGGGGGCCCGGTCCAGTCCGTCTTCCGAACCCTGCGCATCACCTTAGAAGAGGTCACAGCAGCGCGAACCAGGCCAGCACCTCCGTGGGAGTCAGGTGAGCGTTACAGAATGCGAAGCCTTCCTACAAATTCCCACCCAGGTGCTATGGAAAGTTCTGGGACTGATCAGTTGGCCCAATTACTGGGGGAATTACGGGCCGAAGTACATGCCGCTCGTCAAGAGACCAATGCCCTCAGGAGGGAATTAATAATATCAAAGGAAAGAACTGATGACCTGGCCAGACAGCTTTTGCAAGGTCAAGCTGGGCAAACTCCTCTACCCGGTTCCGGAGGGAACCCTGCTCCTGTGGTTTCCAGTAACCCTGTGCAGATTAATCTACCTGGAAACATGCCACTGGCCCCACCCGAACGCTTCGCTGGGGACCCCAAACGATTTGCCGTATTCATGAATCAGTGTCGTTTGCACTTCCTATGCAGACCCGGGGCCTTCCCTAATGATCAGACCAAGGTAACCTTTGTATTGTCATATCTCAGCGGCTGCGCTGCCGATTGGTCGGTTCCACTGGTTACTCAAGATGACCCAATTCTCCGTGATTTTCAAAGGTTTCAAGCAAGTATGGAAAGATTATTTGCTCGACACTCTCAGGGGCAGGCTCTGGATGACGAACTTCTATCCCTGCGACAGGGCAATCAGGACCTCCTATCCTATATTGCGACCTTTAATAGACTAATTGTGGAAACGGGTTGGCCAGAGGATAAAAGAGTCACATTGTTTTATCGAGGCCTACGCAGAGAACTTAAAGATGTCTTGGACCCTTAACTCAAAAGGAACGTGAAAGGAGGCGGCAGTTAAAATTATGTCTTTATTGTGGGAATTCTGGACAGTTTCTAAGAGATTGCCCGGCAAAACCGCCCCGAAAGGCGGTAGGAGCCGCTGATAAAAACCATGAAGACTCTGTTTCGGGAAACGACTCCGCCCGACAAGTGTAGGGGTCTGCTTGCCGAGCTTGAAAACTAACTCTCAGACCTCGCATTTCATTGTGCCAATGGTTCTCGTAGATCCAGAACAGCCTAAGCGGTTGCATGCAATAAAGGCATACATCGATAGTGGGGCTATTGGAAACTATGTGGATCGTGAATTGGTCTCTAGGATTAACCTCCCTCTCCGTCCTAAAACCAGCAAAGATGTCATCACCACAGTCGATGGAACTGAAATTGCCTCTGGACCGGTAACACATTCCACTACTGAGGTGACTCTTATTGGTCCCGACGGCCATCGGGAGGGTGTTGTGTTTGATGTAATCAAGGCTCCACAGTTTCAGGTTATTCTTGGAATCCCTTGGTTAGAGACACATAATCCTTGAATTGATTGGCGAGCTAAGAGAATAACCTTCCGGGATTGTACACAAACCTGCTACCCAGAAAACCTGAAGATTAATCTAGCATCTGTAACCTCTGCCTCCATGCAGCTACCTCCGGAATACCAAGACTTTCAGGACGTCTTCCAAAAGGAACAGGCCAACACGTTACCTCCTCACAGATCGTACGATTGCCAAATCGATCTGGTGCCCGGTGCACAACCTCGTTGTAGCAGGATTTATGCCCTTACCGAACCTGAGAATCTGCATTTGAGACAATATTTGGATCAATACCTAGCTAATGGTTTTATTCGCCCGTCAAAGTCCCCGGCATCCTCGGCTTTGTTCTTTGTGCCCAAGAAAGAAGGCGACCTTAGAACTTGTATCGATTACCGCGCATTGATCCTCTGCCTCTGATCCCTGAACTCCTTGAACAGGTGAAGGACGCTTGCATATACACCAAGTTAGATCTCCGGGGGGCTTATCATCTGGTACGAGTTAAAGAAGGCGACGAATGGAAAACTGCCTTCCGTACTAAATACGGATTATTCGAGTACCAGGTGATGCCTTTCGGATTGTGTAACGCGCCGGCTGCCTTCCAATACTTCATGAATGATGTCCTTCGGGAACTCATCGATGTTTGTGTTGTCGTATATATCGATGACATTCTGGTGTACTCCTCTTCAGAATCTGATCACAGAAAACACGTCAGGGCAGTACTTGAAAAACTGCGCCAACACAAACTATTTGCTAAATTGGAGAAATGTGTTTTCCATACCACAGAAGTCGAGTTTCTAGGTTTCATCCTGACACCCAAAGGAGTCCGAATGGACTCAAGAAAAGTGGATACCATCCTCAAATGGCCATCACCTAGCTCGGTAAAAGGGGTTCAAAGCATGCTCGGCTTTGCCAATTTCTATCGCAGGTTTATCCCGGAATTTTCACGCGTGGTACAACCCATTACTGCACTCTTGAGGAAAAATAAACATTTTGAATGGTCTGAAGAAGCCGAGCAGTCCTTTCAGGATTTAAAAGCTAAGTTTACCTCTGCACCTATATTGAAACACCCGCGTCCAGATCTCCCTTATGTCGTCGAGACTGACGCATCCAGCCTACCCATGGGAGCTGTCCTGTCCCAAAGAGATCCCGAAACCAACCAACTGCATCCCGTAGCATTTTGGTCCAGAAAATTCTCAGCACCCGAGATTAATTATGCAATCACGGACAAAGAACTGTTAGCCATTAAGTCTGCTTTTAAAGCCTGGCGACATTATCTGCTTGGCGCTCGACATACCATCACAGTGATCACTGATCACCGGAATTTACAGTATTTGAAAACCGCCAAGGCTCAGTCGTCACGGCAGCTCCGATGGGCTTTGTTTTTCGCTGAATTTGATTTCGTGATTACCTATCGACTGGCTGCAAGAATGGCAAAGCAGACGCCTTATCCCGAATTGGAATGGGAGAATCTGATACAAACTCAGAACCAGTAGCAATAATTCCCGAACAGAGGATTCTAGGCATGACTTCATTACAGACGCTCGAAGACATTCAAGCCAGAGTGAAACAACTCCTGGACCCTACAACCTTACAGGATTGGATACAAAAGGGATCAGACTTTACCATAGATAATGGTTTACCTTATTTCCAAGGACGCTTATTCCTGCCACATAAGGAATTACACGAATTAGTTATTTCCGGTTATCATGATGCATTAATAGAGGGACACCCCGGTATTGCCAAGACAGAGGAAAAGGTGAAACGACAATTTTGGTGGCCCTCTTGGCGAAAAGATGTTAAATCTTTTGTGATGTCCTGTGGTGTTTGCGCCCAAAATAAAAGTCAAAAGAAAAGACCAGCCGGTCTCCTTCAACCTCTAGACATACCGCCAGCACCCTGGCACACCCTATCAATGGATTTTATTGCGGACCTGCCTCCTTGTTCGGGGTACAATACTATTCTGGTAATTGTGGATTTGTTTTCCAAAATGGCCCACTTTATTCCTTTGAAAGGTTTACCTTCAGCTTCTGTCCTAGCCAAAGAATTCCTCGAAAATATTGTTCGGCTACATGGATTCCCATCTATACTAATCTCTGACCGGGGAAGCCAATTCATTTCCCACTTCTGGCGCAAATGTTGTCAAATGGCGCAGATCGACGTAAGATTATCGACCAGTCACCACCCTCAGACCGATGGTCAGACCGAGAGGACAAATCAGACCCTTGAGCAATACTTACGGTGTATGTTACAGCAATCTGAAAGCAACTGGAAAGACATTCTTTGGATAGCCGAATACGCATATAATAATTCGGTACACTCTGGAACTGGCCACAGTCCTTTTTATACTTTGTTTGGGCATCACCCTCGAACCTCAAACCTTGACTCACCTCAGAACCTCGGAATGCCTGCAGTAGAACATCTGCATTCTACAATTACCCAAGCCTTCAAAGAGGCAACTACGCATTTACAACAAGCCAAGAGAAGATACAAGGAGAATGCTGATCTACATCGGAGTGAAGCACCTCCGTATCAGATTGGGGATCAAGTGTGGTTAGCTACCAGACATTTACCACTCAAAGGGCCTCAAACTTTTAACCCAAAATATCTGGGACCTTATTCTATTACGCCAATAATTAACCCAGTGGCTGTTAAACTTGATTTACCAGCTAGTATGCAAATTCACCCTGTTTTTCATGTGTCACTTCTGAAACCAGTGGTACCCGGAACCCGACTACTCAAACCTCCAGAACCTATTCTAATAGATGGGGAGCCTGAATTCGAAGTGAAGAACATTTTAGACTCAAAAATGTTTAGGTCAAAACTGTTCTACCTAATTGATTGGAAGGGGTACGGACCTCAGGAGAGGTCGTGGGAACCCAGCGACCATGTGCATGCACCTCGATTAGTCAGGAAATTCCACCGACTCTTCCCAGACAAACCCAAACCCCCGGAGGGAACAACCTTGGGAGGGGCATTGGGGGGGGAGTGCTGTCATGATGCCCGCTCCCGGGGAGCCGGTTCAAGCCCTGCGTCCCCGAAAGCGGACATCCAGTCCCCAAGGAAGGACCCAGCAACCCCTTATAGGGGCCCTTTGGACAGTGTCCTGGCGCCAGGCTCATTAGGGAAGTGCTTTGGTGCACTTACCTGATGCAGACCATGCTGCAGGATCCCGGCCTCCTTGAGGCCTGAAAGGAACTACTTTACCTGTGGGACTAATTTACCATCCGGGCGTGGTCGGGGAAGGATACATACCTGATTGGTGGAAGGATACATACCTGGAACTTCTTCCAAGGCTATTTAAACCCCACCCGAACAGCCACACGTGCTTCGCGTTGTTCTGCATCTAGCAGCTGGACGCTCACCATGTCTGCTCCTGCATCCTGACTTCTGCCACGCCTGCCAGCATCCTGGATCACCTGCAAAGGAAGAGAAGAAGAGAACAGAAGAAGGAAAAGTCCTTACCTGCTAAATCCGCATCCCGGAGACATCTCGCGACAATCCTGAAAAGGAAGACTTTTATTTGAAAGCTCATCACGTCGATCGCTGCAGCGCCGCATTCCACTCACCTTTACAGGGCGCCTCCATGTTCAGCAGAGATCATCTGGATTTGCAGTCACGCCCCAGCGCCTAGGGAGGAAAAGACCAGAACAAAAGGTGAGAGAGAGAAGGGAATAAGGAAAGCTTATTCTCCATGTTAAGACTTACCTGTTGATTCATTCCCTCTTCATTTCGGGTCCGCGCCGCATCCTGGCATTTCCGGACCCCGGCCCCTAAGGGGAAAAAGAGACATCAGTGTTAATGAGCGAATGAAAAGACATTACCAAAAAACGCTCATTAAAGAATTACCTGATTTCTACAAGGATTTCACCTCTCATCTCGGGTCGTGCCTGTTCCCCGCCATTCCGTACCCCGGCCCCTATGGGGAAAAAGACACTAGCATTAGTACATTAATGCATGGACACAAGGGGAACCTCTTATCAAAAAACTTACCTGGAAGCCAAGCAAGTTTGGTTCTCACCAATCCGAAAATCCAGTGAAGTAACTGGATACCAACGCGCCCCTGCATCAGAAGCAGGATGGAGAGCTCGTCCTTCCAGACCCTAAGGTGAGACGCTACGAGGAATCACAGAAGGGTTTCGAGGAGGGTGAGAGGGGAAAGTGGGAGGCTGATTGCATTACCCCGCAGACAGTTAATCCCGTATTTTCGCCTACAGAAGGATACTTCTGCGAGCCAGAAAAGCCAGATTTGGGGGCCCGGTCCAGTCCGTCTTCCGAACAATGAGCATCACCTTAGAAGAGGTCACAGCAGCGCGAACCAGGCCAGCGCCTCCGTCGGAGTCAGGTGAGCGTTACAATTCCTTTAGGTGTGCTTGGGGACTACATTGTACTGAAGAACCAGCCCGCATCACCTTCTGAGAGCTAAGCCTTGATTGCTGGTCCATTGCTCCCAACAATAGAGAATCTTGGCTGGGGTGATCTGTGCTTCGACTCTGCCATATAGAGAGCAGGAGTACAGATAACCCCCCTCCCGTCTTTACACTGGTGGCAGAGGTGGGATGCTAATGGTTGTAAGAATCAGTGCGTGACCTTGCCAAATTGTGGTTTAAGTAGTGTACTAGATAACTATATTACAAGCAATTGAAACTATTGTTTGTTTGTTTTGTTTGTTTTTTTATTTGTAGCGCGTGCCAGACCCGAAGGCATCAGGGCGTGAGGACAAGAATGCTTTAGGCTTACAAGTTACAAGGCTACACAGTCACCGAGGTAAAGAACAAAGGCATTACAGCAAGTAATACATTACATAGCAGAGCAGAGTATAGCAGAACATAGAATACTATGGCTCGTTCCCTTTGATCCACTTGATGCAGTTTACCCTAAAGTGTGGGTAGGTTTGTTCAAGCCTTAAGGTGGGCGGGAGGGAGTTCCACAATTGTGCAGCTTTGACAGGGAAGCTTTTCCCTCCAATTGTAGTCATTTTGAATGGGGGACAGGTAGGCAGTTCATGTAGGCTGCTCTCATGGGTCTTAATATAGTTCTTTGTTTGAACCTTTCAGTGAGGTAGCTAGGTGCTAAGTTATTAAGGCATTTAAATGTAAGGGAAGCCGTTTTAAGTTTAATTTTGTCAGTTGTGGGTAGCCAGTTGGATTGCTTGCTGAATGTTGTGATATGTTCTCTTTTCGAGATTCCTAGTCGGCTCTAAGGGCATTATTTTGTAGGATTTTGATTTTCTGCGTGATTTATTTATTAGCACCTAGATAGAGAGCGTTGCAATAATCCAGTTTGGATAACACGAGTGCCCGTGCCAGCGTGGTGCAACTGTTTGAGGATAGGTAAGGTTTAGCTGATTGGATTAGTTTACAAGTGTAGGCTGTGGAAGAAGCCATAGCTTTCACTTGTTTTGCTAAGGTTAGGCTAGAGTTGAGGTAAAAACCTAGTGTTTTTACCTCCTTAGCCACTTCAATGATGTGGCTGTCTATGACAAAGGATGACTAGCTCTTGATGTTGTGTGTAGTCTCCAGTATGATGAGTTCCGTTTTGTCATCATTCAGGCATAGACCATGACTTGCCATCCATGCTTGGATGATGAAGTATATCTTATTCGCCGAGGACAAATCCAGTTTGTAACCCCCAGAAAGTGGAATGAGAATCTTGGTGTCATCTGCATAGTTAGTGTAGGTGACGCCCAGATAGACTAAATCATCAAACAGGGGCTTAGTAAAAATGTTTTACATGGTGGGAGACACACACGATCCCTGGGGCACGCTGCATGTAACTGGCGCAGGGTCAGCAGCTGCTGAGGTAGAGAAGACCCTCATTGTTCTCTCGCTTAAGAATTATTTCATCCATGCTATGGCTTGTGGCGAAAAGTGTGCTGCTGATTCTAAATGGTTGCGGAGCACTCTGTGATCCACCAAATCGAATGCTGCTGACAGATCCAGAAGGAGGAGCAAGGCAGTTTTTCCTTGGTCTCTCAGCTCATCGACCTGGGTTTTGAGATCGATAAGTGCTGTTTCAGTTCTGTGTTGCGGTCTCAAAACTGACTGCCTAGTACCAAGGAGTTGGTGCAGCTCCAGGATGTTTGGATCTGTAGGTAGGGTACTTTATCTAGGATATTTAGTAAAAAGCGCACAGTAGTAATCGGCCTGTAATTTGTTGGTATCGCCGGGTCCAGTGTTTGCTTCTTAAGGAGGGGAAGGACCCACGATTCCTTAAGGTTGCTGGGTATAGTGCCTGAGGTGAATGAGGAGTTGATTAATTTTGTGATGAACGGGGCTAGATCTCTGGCTGCGTCTTTTATTATTTGGGCCGGGCAGTTGTCACCTCGGCAGTTTGAAGGTTTCAAAGATAGGATTATTTTTTCTACCTCTAGTATGGTAACTTTAGTAAATTTAAATCTTTATTCAGGTTTGGCATTGGTAGATGAGTTATTAGATTGGCTAGTTGCCGCCGGAATATTTAGTTTTTTCTTGTCAATTTTGACTTGGATTGTGGCAATTTTATCACTAACAGCCTTCTGAATGTTAGAGCACCATGTTTTATTTTTGTCACAGTTATCAGGTGTTGGGATGGGATTCTCTAGCTCTTTCAATATTGTAAAGCGCTCCTTAGTTCCCGATTTAGATTGTGCTATTCTGTTGTCATAACTTTCCTTTTTGGCACGTTTTATTTCAAGTTTGTATTTTGTGGAGATGCTGATGAGGGTGGCTTTATTTGTCTCTGATGGTAGTAACCTCCAGGCAGATTCGCACTTGCGTTTTTCTATCCTTAGTGATTTTAGATGAGGGGTAAACCAGGCATTTAGGTGTGCTCTAGGTTTGCTGTTTCTCATTTTTAGTGCCGCGATGGTGTCCAGGGCATTGGCCATGACGGTATTAAATTCGTTGACTAGAGATAAGGGATCTAATGTGTCTGGCAGTGAGTTTAAAGTTGGAAGGATTAGTGGTAATAGCCTGTCTGTTGTTATATTTTTTTTGTTTCTTGTTAGCGTAGGGGGTGCTAGAGTATTATTTTGAGGTTGGAGGATTTTCGCGTTTACTGAGAAAGCTATAAGAGCATGGCCTGTCCAAACTTGTGGGCAGATGGAGGTGATGGTTGTGTTACAGTTGTGGTACGCCACCCAATTGAGTGTGCGGCCTTTCTCATGGGTTGGCTGTGTCACTCTTTGGGTGAAGCCAAGCTCTGATAGGACATTGGCAATGTTAGTGGCTTGTACGTCTTTGTGATCATTGAAGCCTAGGTTAAAATCTCCTAATAAGAGGGCTTGTGATGAGTTTTTTAGATTATCTGAGAGGATGGTGGATATGTCCTCCTCAAAGGTACCAATGGGTCCTGGTGGCCTATAGATAAGGTGTAAGTGATAGCTTGTGAGTTAGCTGTTAGGAGCTTGTTAGGGACTCACATGATTTTGTATGCATAGGTGCTTCTATCCGTATAGAGAGATTAGTTTTGGCGATGAGGGCTAAGCCTCCTCCGCGGGAATTAGTTCTATCTTCTCTGAAGATGGTGTAGTTGGTCGGCACTGCAAGCATCAGGGCTGGGCCAGCCGCTTGATGTAGTCAAGTCTCTGTATTGGCTAGGAAATCATAGTTGCCTGTTTGAATAATGTCCGCAATTTCTGTAGCATGAGCTATTAATGACCTGTCATTAATAAGTGCTCCTATGATGGTAGGGCTTTCTATGGGCAGTATGGGTATGGCAGGTCTATTCGGTTTGGCTAACTTATTATGGTTAGTGGGGTCACTTGGTGAGGAGCGCTTTAGTTTGGTTATGTCCTTTTGAAGACTTCTACTATAGGCACATCCAGTAATGTGCCTGGCTAATGTTTCATATATTTTTGGTAGTCTTGCGCGCAGTTTGGAGTTCCTTTGTATGAGGTCACAAGGAATATTGGTTATAGTAGGATTAGGATAGGGTATCTTTCCTAGAGTTGTCATGTCCAGTCTAGTAAGGCAGTTATGATTTTTAGAGGTCATGTCTTGGGAGGGTGGGCTTGCAAGGGTGTTTATAGGCCTACGATCAGTCATGTACAGTAGGATGACAAACATTATAAACTGGCATTGTATGAGTAACTCAGGAAGTGGTCAGCAGTGCTAGGGTTAATACATTGTGCAGGCCGTGCTAAACAGAAGCGTATTGCAAATGGTAAATTGACTCGAATGAGCTTAGAGGCTCTCCAGAGTGCTTGGGAAGCCAGGGAGTAGACTTTGAGGATAAGTCTAGGGCTGAGCTGATAGCAGCCCTGGTGGACTACCAGACTGATTGTGAAGGGAAGAATGTAACCAATGAGGACCCTACCTCTGGGGGTGTTGTTGACTCTGATTCTGGGAATGCCACCATTCCTGCTGCCTCTGTTCTGAACCCCAGAACTACTCTTTAGGGGGAAACCCTGAAAATTGAACTTTTAAAATTGGAGCTACAACGGGAACAGTTAGCCTTTCAATATAAAACGTTGGCAACAGAAGCTGAAGTGAAGAAAGAGGAGTTGGCACAGCAAGTGATACTCAAAGATAGGGACACTGAGCACCAGAAAATTCAGCTGGAGAGAGCAAGAGTGGAGACTTCAGCGAAAACAGTTGAGAGTTGCAGGTCCCCAGCTACCAAGTTTCTGAAAGATTTAGTTGGTGTGTATGCAGAGGGTTCTGATATCCTCCAATGAATTAAAGCATTTGAGATGGCTTGTGGATTCCATGATGTTGATCAAAGATATTGGGCTAAGTGTTTATTAAGCAGAGTGCCTCAGACTGGATATCACTGTATTCTGAAACTGAGTGTGGAAAAAAGGGGTCAGTAGGAGTACATGAAGTCTGCTTTGATTGCCAAGTTTAGCAAGACACCTACCCAATACCTTAAAAGGTTCATGGAATTTAAGAAAAGAGAGAATGTGTCCTGGATTGACTGGGTGAGTGCTGCACATGTGAACATGATCGGGCGGATTGATGGTTACAAAGTGAAAACGTTTGTTGAATTGTCCCACCTTTTGTTTTTTGAGCATTTTACGGAAGCCAGTTCACCGGAGCTGCATCAGTATGTTGCTGACCAGAACATTTTAGATCCCTTTAAGCTGGCCAGGCTGACTGACAAGTGGGTCTCCCACCGGGTGTCCCCTAAGGACTCAAGTGGGAAGGACAAGGACAAAGAAAAGGGAACCTCTCAGAAGGTTGAGGAGTCCCAAAAGCAATCACAGTCGAGTAAACCAAAACCTTCCTCTCCTAAAACCCAACAATCTAGTGGGGATAAGTCCTATGGGGGTGGGAGTAAGAGTAGTAGTCCACCTGCTGCAAAGCACACTCCAAGTGGTTCCAGTACCGTACCCCGCAAACCTGGCACTTGTGGGACTGAGGGGCTCTGGATCACCAGAAGCGTGACCCCAAGTGTAAAGGTAAGGCACTTGGTGTCCAGGCTGTCAGCCTGACCTACCCTTACCACATGCCTGAGGTGGAGGCCACTGTCCTCCCCTCCTCTACAGAATTCACCTTCAGTGCTCCTGTAGAGATTTCCCTAGTGTCCCTTGGGGCCTGGGACCAGTACGCAGAAATACTGGCAACAATCTAACAGAACACCCGTATGTTTTTGAGAAGTGTCCTCTTGAATGGCCAGCCTTCTACTGGCTTGAGAGACACTGGGGCGAGCATGACAGTGGTGGACAGGACCCTGCTCAAGCCATAGGACTATGTAGGTGCTCATCTGAGAACTACCAGGTTAGCTGGTGGGCCTTCCAAATTATCGCCTGCAGCCTTAGTCAACATCACAATTGGAGACAAGACAGCGAAGCTTCCTGTCTTGGGTCAGGACAACGTGCCTGCTAACATTTTGTTAGGAAATTATTTGGTGGAAATGGGGATGATCACGCATGGTCAACCCATGGCTGCTGCGGCATTCACCCGATCACAGGTCACATCGGGTACGGCTGTGAGTCCGGTACCCTCGCTGATGGGGAAACCCAAGGCACGACTAAGGAAGAGCAAGAAGGCCGCCTCTGTGAAAGGGACCCCTTCTCTTCCTGCTGCTTCAGCAGCACCCATTGGGATTCTTGCTCTGGACGGGCTAGGTCCAATGGTAAACCCAAATTCAACTCCTGAGGGAGAAGAGGCAGAAGACCTGCCTGTGGGAGAGGTGCTCAAACCGGAGGACCATGCCCCGATCTTCAATGAGTGTTGACTGAAGGGGTCCCTCCCGATCGGACTTCTGTAAGAGTCAGAGAGAGTGCCACTCTCTCGAGGGTCTTAGGAAACAGGCCCTGTCCCAGGCATAGGGAAAAGTGCCTAGGACATTCCGGATATATTGGAAGGGTGAGCTTCTTGTTAGTGAGCCCACTAAACCTGAACCTGGTGCCCTCAAGAGGTTGGTGGTACTCCAGGGTTACAGGCCCTTCCTACTGCCGTTTGCGCATGAGGTGCCCTTGGCTGGTCATCTTGGGACCAAGAAGACAAAGCATAGGCTCTCTGCCCATTTCTACTGGCCTCGGATGGGAGTAGAAGTGGAGTCGCACTGCTGGACCTGCCCAACTTGTCAGTTGTCTGGAAAGACTGGAAGCAGTGTCAATGCCCCACTGCAGCCTTTGCCAGTGGTTGGCACACGATTTGAGAGGGTGGGCATTGACATTGTCGTTCCTCTTGACCCTCCCACTTCAAGGGGACATCAGTTCACCCTGGTCTTGGTTGATCATGCCATCAGGTACCCTGAGGCTATACCCCTTCGGACTATTACTGCCAAGGTGGTTGCCAAGGCTCCCCTGGGCATTTTCACCCGTGTTGGATTCCCCAAGGAGGTTGTCTCTGACAGAGGATCCAACTTCATGTCGAGAGTCATGAAAACCATGTGGAAAGAGTGCAGTGTAACCTACAAGTTCTCCACTTCTTACCATCCCCAGACCAATGGTCTGGTCGAGAGATTTAATAAAACTCTCTAGGGCATGCTAGGTGCTTTGGAAGAGCCCCTAAGGAGGAAATGGGATCTCCTCCTACCATACCTACTGTTTGCTTACAGAGAGGTACCTCAAGAGGGTGTTGGTTTCAGTCCCTTTGAGTTACTCTTTGGCCATCCAGTGAGGGGGCCCCTTGCTTTGATCAGAGAAGGTTTGGAAGCCACCCCTTCAGGTCCTGCCATGGAAGTGGGGGACTATGTGTTAGACCTCAGACGGAGGATGAAACAGATGATGGGTCAGGCAACACCAAATCTTAAAGCCAGCCAGGAATTGAATACTGGCATGACCTTCATCACAGGTGGATTGGACTCCAGGGCAGGAGATCCTTGTAATGGAGCCTACCAAGCCTCGACCTTTGGCAAATAAATGGACTGGACCCTTCATTATAATCTCCAAGATGGGCAGATTCATTCAATTATCTGGTTGACATGGGAGTCCCTGGGGTAGCCCCTCAGGTATTCCATGTTAACAGACTCAAGCCTTTCCATAGGCAAGCCAAAGTCTCATGTCTCTTCTGGCTTCAGAGCAAGAAGAGGATGAGAGTGAGCCCCTTCCTGATTTGCTGCATAGCAACCCTCAGGATGGCTCAGTGGAGGGAGTGCATCTCTCTCTAGATCTGACTCCAGAGCAGCAGAGGGCCTGCCGGGCTTTGCTCCAGAAGTATGTGCCTCTGTTCTTGCTGACACCATGCCTCACTCCATGGTGCAGGCACGAAATTGACACTGGTGACAGCATACCTGTCAAAAGCAGATGGTACAGGATGTCAGACACGGTTAAGAACCAGATCCAGGCTGAGGTCGCCAAGATGTTGGATCCGGGTGTTATTGAACACTCAAACAGTCCCTGGTCCAGTCCAGTGGTCCTACCAGGGATTGGCAGTTCTGTGTGGAATATGGAGAGGTCAATGCTCTCACCAAAAGTGATGCGCACCCATTGCCCTGGGCTGATGAGCTCGTGGACACCATAGGTGCTGCCAAATTTGTGAGCACCTTTGACCTTACCTCAGGCTATTGGCAAATAGCTCTGACGGACAAGGCCAAGGAAAGGACGGCATTCTCAACATCTGAGGGACTCTATCAGTGTAGAGTCATGACTTTTGGGTTGAATAATGCACCTGCCTCTTTCCAGCGGTTGGTCAATCATTCACTCAGTGGGCTGGAGGCCTTTTGTGTGGCCTACATAGACGACATTGACGTCTACAGTTCCACTTGGGTGGAGCATTTGACTCACTTGGATAAAGTGTTACAGGCCTTGAAAAGGGCTAACCTCACTATCAAGGCCACCAAGTGCCAGATAGCTCAGGGAAAGTCATTTATCTTGGTCATGAGGTAGGAGGGGGTCAAATCCAACCTCTCCCCAGTAAGGTACAGGATGTACATGACTGGGAGACTCCCACTACTCAAACCCAGGTGAGACCCTTTTTGGGCCTCACTGGGTATTATCGCAACTTCATGGCGGACTATGGAACCATAGCTGCCCCTCTGACAGCCTTGACTTCGCCCAAACAATCAAGGAGGGTTAATTAGACAGAAGACTGTCAGAGGGCCTTTGTTGGCTTGAAGGAAAGTCTGTGTAGGGCACCTGTGTTGTGTGTGCCTGATTACAGCAACCCCTTTTTCGTCCAGACGGATGCCTGCGATTCCAGAATTGGAGCTGTCTTGTCCCAGTTAGAAGACAAAGGGAGGAAACATCCGATCATATTCGTCAGTAGACAATTAAAGGGTGGAGAACTTAGGTGGGCTACTGTTGAAAACGAATTTTTCAGTATAGTTTGGAGCCTTAGGCATTTTCAGGCCCTACCTTACAGGGTCTACCTTCAAGGTCCAAACAGACCATAAACCCTTAATGTGGCTTATGCAGATGAAGTTGAAAACCCAAAACTGCTCAGGTTGTCCATTAGCCTGCAAGGGCTAGACTTCACCATAGAGCATAGACCAGGGAAGAGTCATGACAATGCAGATGGCCTTTCCAGAAGGTATGTTGACCGTCTGGATGAGGGTGTCAATCTTGTGGGGGATTAGATGCCCTAATCTCAGTCTGGAGTGGGGGGCGACTGTGATGCTGGAAATGCATCAGAGGGACAGGGCCTCCGTATCCTTGTCCTTTATAGCTTTATCATGTGTGTTCTGTCTTGTTTTCCACGCAGGAGTTCATGTGGGACGCCTGGCGGTGCAGCTCTTCCTCTTTTTGGTTGTGGTAAACAGACCCTTGGGATACCTTTATTGCACCCATGGGTGGAAGTACAACCCTATACTCCCAGTGTCTGTTTGTGGGCACCTGTGTGTGGCCCACAGAGCAGGGTATGGGCTGGTGGCAGCTCTATGCTGAATCTGACAGGTGCTCTGAGTAACCTCCATTTCGGGATACCCAGGCCCTGCCATTGGAATCAGTTGATTCCTGATTGGAAACAAGATGTCCCCTGTGGCCTCTTGCTTTCTATTGCCTGTTACCTTACTTTTCCTGAAGTCCCGGGAAGCCTTCACTCTGTCCCTTCCCCCTGACTGGCTGTTAGGTGGAAGTTCCATATATGGTATTGTGGAAAGTCCAGGCCAGACTGGCTGGAGCCTTCCCAATGGCTGTGTGTTGTGAGTACACCCGTGGGGTGGGAGCTGGGTTAATGGAGTTTGTGACGAATACGCATTTCATGCTATGGGTGTCTAGTATCTGCTGGTTGACACAATGACTGAGACAGCCCTGCCCAAAACTGAAATGAATGCAGTTTGGAGTGCTGAATGGCTGGGTACTTGTCCCAATATACATTACTTGTTGTGAGTGTCTGAGAGGGAGGAGAATGGCCTGAATGCACTTTGAGCCTGATTAGCTGCCTGAATGCCCTTCTGAAGGATTGGTTGCCTGAGGCGACCCAGCAGAATGAATGGGAGATCAACAGTATATCTGGAACCCTCTCACTGATAGAAATCATTCAGAAGCTGAAATCAAAACTGATGCTTAACCTCTAAGCCCACTGGAAGAAGAAGTGCTGCTGCTTTCCTTCGCTAATCTGAAAGCTGCTGTGCCATTAAAGAATTGATCCAAGAGAGGACCTGGCTAGGAGACCTCTTTCCGAGATACGAGGGACCATCATGCACCAGCTGATCTTTGCCAAAGCTCCCTGGATATCAGACCCTCGAATGCCCGCTGACCTGAGACGGGGACAGCGGTGGAATCACAAAGTGAAGCGCCCGGACATTGTCGTCCATCACCGTTGAACGACCGCCGTCGCCGACCGGAGCTGACCGGAGCCACAGTGATCCTTTGCCTAAGAACATTGAAACAAGGACTCCCTTGCTCATCCTCGTCGACCGCTATCAACCTGCTGGAGAAAGTCAATGCCCCTGACGACCGAGGAGAATCCACCACTGAGTTTCCCACCACCCAAAGACCTCAGAGACACTGACGACTCAATGTCCTTGCTGGGCCAAAGTTCTTCATTGACTCCTTGCAGCAACGAACACTCGTCGTCGAGGTGCATCGCACACCTCAGCTGGCAGGACATTTTCTACTGATTGTCAACGAGCACCGCGAGAACTGAAGCTGCTGCCGCAACAACAGTGTTCATCCTTTTACCTCATTTTATCTCAACGATCCGTGGTTCCTGCCTTAAAGGGAGCTGCTCAAGAAGGATCCGTCGACGATCCAACGGTGAACTCTGCTATTCCAGGTACATTGGGGCGTAGAGCTGTTATAGAAGGAAATAAGACTCATATAAACAAAATATGGACTGGGCTTGTAGTACATCTTTATTCACAGGTTTCCCAGGTGTGGGGATCCTCACACAGGACTGTGTCTAGGTAAAGGGGCCAGTATTCTGCCTATTGTTTTAACCAACCTGCTTTCCTCCTATGTCTTTTGTTGGTTCACTTTATGAACTGATTTGTATGACATTTGAACTGAGTACAGTTGATGCATTTTAATTGAATCAAGAGTAATTGTGGTACCACATTGAGAGTATATATTTACCATTTTATAATTGTCAGAGCACAAAGTTTGTTATTGTATGTGTACATAATCAAAGCCTTATTTATATAAAGACTGTGTTTTCACTAACATAGTGTGTGGACATTCCTTTGTGGGTGCTATAGGACTACACTGTACTTAAGAACCAGCCCGCATCACCTCCTGAGAGCTAAGCCTTGAGTGCTCGTCCATTGCTGCCAACAATAGAGAATCTTGGCTGGGGTGCTCTGTGCTCCGACTCTGCCATATAGAGAGAAGGAGTACAGATAACCCCCCTCCAGTCTTTAGAACAATACAATACATTCTTTTCATTACCCTTGCACTCAGACCCCCAGTACCTTATGGCACCATAGGCAGACATTTCAACACATGTGTTTACCCCAAGAGCACTGCGAATCCCAAAGTATTTTCAACAGGGTGCTTCCAATGGACCTAGCAAACATACAAGCACTGAGAGCAATACCCCAATATGTGGATGACTTTCTACAGTGAAGCCCAACATAGGAAAGACACCATCCAGCTCCTAAAGATACTTGCAGGCTACGGGTACAAAGTGGACAAAGAGAAATTACAATATTGCTAGAACGAGGTGGTATATTTGGGGCAGATAGTATCATCAGAATGGAGGAGAGTTCCCCCATAGTGAGCAGCAGTAGTATGCAACCCCCCCCACACCCACTGACCACTGTCAACACGTTTTGGGGTTGTGTAACTATTGCAGATGCAGGATATTCGATAACTCTGCATATGTCAGGCTCTTGCTACAGCGTTAAATGATGCACAACAGACAAAAGGATCCCTCAAGTATGTAGATGAGATGACAGCACATTTTGAGGATCTTAAAAAAGGCATTATTGATAGTCCAGTGTTAGCTAATCCGGAGCAATTTTTCTTGCTTTCACATTCTGATGGTCAGGTAATGACAGCAGTGCTTACTCGGAGTACATCTATGGGACACAAACCCATAGCATGCTACAGTGGACTATTAGACCCAGTAATGTAGGGCCATTTCCCCTGTGAGCAGGCATTAGTCGCCACAGCATTTACCGTACAGATCATTTCAGCAATAACAATGGGATGTTGAGTAACATTATATGCAGTACACCGTTTTTATTTTTCATTCTGGAAAGGATCAAATCCACTCTCACAACACAGAGAGCATCAGGGTATGAGGTAATATTACCAATCCCATCGCAATACACATTGTCAGATGTCACATAGTTACCCAGCCAGATCCATAACAGAACCTGTGGATAAGCATGCATAGTACATGACTGTGCAACACACAAAGGCATACCCTAAGTGAGAGAGGACACATTAGACACAGGAGAGGTTTTGTAAATGGATGGATCTTCAACGATAGATCAGGAGAATGGACAGAGGCACACAGTGCCAGTAGTAGTGAGAAATGTTAAGGGACAGGAAGATGTGCTACCCATACTAAAGGGACAGACCAAATTTCCTGAAGGAACGCAGCTGTGGATGCAAAGGCCAAAGAGGCAGCAAATGCGCCTTTTCCAGAAGAAAATAAAGCCCTGATCATTTCCAAACTAAGAGCATTTGTCAGACCCGTACAGTTCATTGACTATGGTCCACATAGTAGAATTGCAGCAAGGTGCCCCACCAAATAAAAAACCCCTGTGGGTTAAGAGAGGATGTGCATTGTCACACACAGACGTGGTTTGGAGACAAGGCATTACAGGTAAAGTAGTAATGCCTTTGAAATTACTTGGTATCACCATGTATCAGTTGCATTACCCCACCCATGCAACTAAGCAGCATATTTCTGTGGATATAAGTGAGGAATGCTTTGTCCCACATTTATCAGAACTTGTGGAGTTATTCATAGTCAACTGAACCACATGTCACTTGTACAACACAGGTCATACTTTGAAGACTCTGAAAGCTACATTGCTTCCCCCTTTGGGGCCCTTAAAGGAGCTTCGTGTCAATATTGTTGACATGATTAACAGGTGCAGAACCTTTCGCTATATTGTTGTTGCTGTTGTTTGCCCATTTTTTACAATGGCTTGAGGCTGGCCCCTGTGTCCATGAGGATGCCAAGTCGGCTGCACATTTTAGGGTCAAAGAAATATTTCCAAGGTTGGAAATATGTGATGTCCTGAGATCTGACAATGGACCTCACTTTGCAAATGAACTCTTTTGAGAGATCACCAGATTATGTGGCAAAAGACTCAAGGTCTGCTCAGCATACCAACCACATGCCAAAAAATTATTGAAGAGGTTGAATGGCCTACTAAAAATGAAATTAGCCAAAATGTGTTATTCTCTGCAAATAAGTTGGATTTGCTCAATCAGCTGAGCAGGGACCACCACCTAACTCCTCATGAGGTGGTGATAGGTCGGCAGATGCACATTGAGGTCCTTCTAACTCGAGCAGTGTCAGACTCTCACAAAAGTGCTGACATTTTGGGTGGTGCAAGAAGATATTGCATCAGGTAACATCACAAGTGCTTCAACAGGCCGCAGCACACCTGAGCAATGAGGTAACACTGGAAAAACAACCACTCTCACCCAGGTGACAGAGTCTACATCTGCACCTAAAACAAGATCTCATGACCACATGAAATGATCTACTCAACCCCCACCATGGTATAAATAAAAGGACATCAAACATGGATACACCTATTTGACCTTCGTAGAGATACCAGGGGATATTTCAACCTGGAACAAGAAGGGGACAATGAGGAAAGCACAAGCATTCAAAGTTAAGTGGACAATATCAGCAGGGGTGCAAATACAGTGTACCCTTTTGGCCAAACAGATCTTAGAAGCATGAATAGAGAACTGCAATTGTTTATAGGGATTTGCTGTTTGTTTTTCTCTCTTTTTCTTTCTTTCTTTCTTTCTTTCTTTCTTTCTTTTTTTCTTTCTTTCTTTCTTTCTTTCTTTCTTTCTTTCTTTCTTTCTTTCTTTCTTTCTTTCTTTCTTTCTTTCTTTCTTTCTTATGTCAATTATAAATGTGGAAAGTGGGATTAGGGTAAAGAATTGGACTAGTGTAACTAATGTATCAACAACCCATAGACCCGACGTGACCAGACACAAAAGGGAGGTTCAGATGCAAGAGAGTATACATACTAATATTGCAGGATAATATAATTCTGAGAATAGCAATCCCTGGTATAATAGTATGAAGGAAATAGGCGGAACATAGTGTAATGACTCCTGATATGTCTGTGTGCTTATTGTGCATGCAGTTGGTGCCCCCAGGTTTTTCTTACCTCAGGAAGTGTCACCCTTAGAGACACAGTACTTGGCACACATGGTTCTCAGCAAGGCACAAGGGCAATCCCAGGGACACGTGCTTCAGGTAATACTGGAAAGGGTTGACAAGGCCAGCTGTGAAGGAAAGATGGGAAAATAATACATAAAATGCACAACAAAACTGTAGATCAAAATATAAGGAACACATTTTTAGAACAACAAATGGGTGAGCTGTGTTCAAAGCAGATGGACTGGTGGAATATACAGAAGATGTAATACAAAATACAAACACGCTTTTCAAAAGTGTCTGGAACTCTCATGTAAGAAGATCCACAGGTTTGCAACATCATGAACAACCTGTTAAGGCACTAAAACTTACTTGATCTTCATTCTGTTTCAGAGGCAAAGGAATGACACCAGTGGGTCAGAACATGCATTGTAACAGAAGAATGCACATGCCAGCTCCACAAGATGGAACTGAATCCCTCATGGACCTGTTCTGGTAATGTGGGTATAGGGCCTTCTTCCACCTACCCTTCTCATGGGAGGATATTTGTTAATTGGCCACCATACATTCACCAGTGCTGCTAACTCCTGTAAACCTCAACATCCTGACAAAATGCCCTCAGTCACCCCAAATGCCCCTCACCCCATCATCAAGGAAGAAATCTGAGACTTTGTCACGCAGGAAAAGAGAACATTATTTCTTCCAAAAAGTAGAATGTAACATAGATCCCACAGCAGATGAAGATTGTACGTGTTTATTTTATTTTGTTTGATTGTTCATTTATAATGTGCTTAATACCAGCAAGTGGTTTCTAAGCACGGGATTGGGATTCAAATCTGTGTTGCGCTGCATTGTCTTGCTTCCAAGACAAACGTGTTGCCCCTGAGCTATGTTTCCTTCCCGTGAGCAAAGTATGGGTCCCAAAATATATGTAGGATTGGACAAGCGAGCAAGAATTGAGGGATAAGGAGTTAATGAGGTAGTACAAAAAGGGGGGAATGTTGGGGTGCTTGGAATTCCAATACCCCAAACATGAGAGTAATACACATTAAGGAAATCCCTATAGAATGGAGTAAGGGCCTGTTAGAATCTCAGTGGCCTTAGTTATGTTATGTTATGTTATGTTATGTTATGTTATGTTACTTTGCATTTATATAGCACCTTATGTACCATTGGTATGGTCTGAAGGCCCTGGTAGGTTGAACGCCCTTTGGAACCGGAGTTCAGGTCAGTAGAGAGAGTAGAGAGAGTCAAAGGTGCGTGTGAGCACCAGATATGTGTGCAGCTGGTGTGGAATTCGTGTAATAGCTGCTTCTTAGCGGTAGGTGTGGTGGTTGAGAGATCAGGAGTATGTGTTCGTCTGGCAGGATTTATCCAGACCGAATGTGGCTGCATTAGGCCTGAGGAGAACACCTGACTGGGGGGTGTGTAACCAGCAGTGTTTACTTAGAGTGATGGGGAGTATGCGGCAGATGTTAGTATGAGAACAGTTATACCGAATGGTGTCATAGTATCTCTATGTTCTAGTTGAATGGTGGTGTAAAGAAGAGAGTAAGCGTGGTGATTTGATATGATGGGTTACTTGCTCTTTCAAACGTTCCATGCACTCCAAAACGTTCCATGTAAGTCACGCAATTCTATGCACTCCAGTCTGTTCCATGCACTCCAATCCGTTCCACGCACTCCAATCCGTTCCATGCACTCCAATTCATCCTATTTACTCCGATCCGTTCCGTGTATTCTAGGTTGTTTTATGCACTTCATCCACATATTTCACTCGTACCATCTACATACTTCACCTGTTTCATCCATATATTTCACCCATTCCATCCACATACGTCGCCTGTTCCATCCACATACGTCGCCCGTTCCGTCCACTCTGTGCATTCAGCGGCTCTATGTACACATCCGCTCTACGCAATCACCCGCACTATGCATTCTTTCACTCTAGGCACACATCCGCTCTACATGCACTCTGCACTCATCCGCTCTACGCAACTCATCCGCTCTACGCAACTCATCCGCTCTAGGCAACTCATCCGCTCTAGGCAACTCGTCCACTTCATGCCCTCACACGCTCTACATATTCACCCGCTCTATGTACTCACCCACTCTACGCACTCACCCGCTCTATGCACTCACCCGCTCTATGAATTCACCCGCTCTAACGCACCCCTCCTTTCTTACACACCCCTCCTTTCTTACGCACTCACCCACTCTACGCACTCACCCGCTCTAATGCACTCACCCGCTCTAACGCATTCACCCTCTCTAATGCACTCACCCGCTCTAACCCACCCCTCCTTTCTTATGCACTCCTTTCTTATGCACTCATTCGCTCATATGCACTCGACTACTCCATACATTCGTCTGCTCTACCCACTAGTCTGTTCTATGCAATCATCCGCTCCACACACTGCTCCATTCTTACACACTCCTTCGCTCTGTGCACTCTTCCGCTCTGCTCACCCATTTGCTCCACGCACTTATCTGCTCCTCACACTCATCCGCTCCTCGCACTCATCTGCTCCTCGCACTCATCCGCTCTATGCACTTGTTCATTCCACGCATTCATCTGCTATATCCACTCATCTGCTCCACAGAGTTGTTCGCTCATACGCAGTCATCTGCTCTGTACACTCATCCGCTCTATAAACTCATCCGCTCTATACACTCATCCAGTCTGCTCATTCATCTGGTCCAGAATTCTACACATTCTTCCGCACTTCCGCACTCATCCGCTCTACACCCTCATCCGCTCTACATACTCATCGGTTCTACACTCATCCGTTCTGCACATTCATTTGCTCTATGCACTCCTGCGTTCTACACACTTCTCTGCACTTACACACTCATCCGCTCTACACACTCGTCCGCTCTACATATTCATCCGCTCAACATACTCATCCATTCTATATACTCATCCGTTCTATATACTCATCCGATCTACACACTCATCCGATCTATACACTGATCTGCTCAACGCATTCACCCGCTCAGCGCATTCATCCATTCCACACGTTTCATCCATTTTAACAATTTCATCCACTCCATTTACTTCGTTCATTCATCATGCATTTCATTAATCTAAATCTCGTTACTGTTTTGTATGATTTATTCTTATTATCCACTTCACTGGTTTGGTCTACTTTACTCGTTCTATTCTGTTAATCCTTTTATTTTATATTAGTGGTTATTAGATGTTAATTTCTCGCATCTAGTAGATTGGTGTCATTTGAGATGCTGTTATTCTGTTTTTGGGTAAGTTTGCGTACGGGTTGGTTTTAGGGGAAGAGCCAGGTTTTCAGTAGTTTGCGGAAAGACATTATATCTTTAGTTAGGCGGATGTGAGGTGGAAGTGCGTTCCACAGTGTGGGGGTCAAGGCTGAGAATAATGATCCACCTAACCTGACTGAGTTTGTCTTAGGTATGACTAGGAGGCTGGCTGAGCTTGATCTTAGAGTGCGTGCAGGGTGGTAGGGTTTTAGCTTGTCTTGAAGATATTGAGGTCCGGTTTTATGCAATGCTCGATGGGAGATGCATAAGGTTTTGAAAGTCACCCTTTGGGCCACTGGAAGCCAGTGCAGAGTCTTAAGGGCTAGGGGGATGTGGTGTCTTGAGCCGAGTGCAAGTATCAGTTTGGCTGCAGCGTTTTGTGCCCTTTGAAGTTTATTTTGTTGGTAAGCGTGGACTCCGAGGTAGAGGGGGTTTGCGTAGTCCGTCTTGATATAACAATTGATTGGACCACGGAAAGTCTGTTGGGAAAGGAGAGATATGGAAAGATGCGCCTAAGGGTTTTAAGGTGGTAGTGTGGCAGGACTTTGAGACGTTGCTGACTTGGCGCCAGAGTGATAGGTCAGAGTCAAGGGTGCATCCAAGGTTTTTCACTGAGTTAGAGGGTGTCGGTGAGTTGCCCATGGTGGGTGGCCAGGGTAGTTGGTGTGGAAGAAGTTCGGAGTTGCCACATTCCATGATTTCAGTTTTGGGGGGGTTTAACAGGAGGTGGCTTCGGGTCATCCAGATCTCTATGTCAAGGAGGCAGGAGGTGAGGTCAGGTCGGCAGTTGGGTTTTGAGTTCAGGAGTTTTAGAATTAGTTGAGTGTCATCAGCGTAGTTGTAACACAGGATGCTGTGTGAACGAATTATTGGTGGGAGGGTGATCAAGTAGAGATTGAACAGGAGGGCAGATAGGTATGCTCCTTGTGGGACTCCTGTGTCGACTGGTCGGGCTTGGAAGGAGTAGGTGGAGAGTATTGTTATTTGGTACCTATCTTTGAGGAATGAAGCTATCCATTTAAGAGCGGTTCCACAAATTCCTAGGGAGTGGAGGCGTTCAAGGAGGATTGAGTGATGGATAGTTCAAGAGGGATTAATGCGGCGAATACCGCAGAGTCTGCCGTCATTTTAAGGTCATCCCAGATTGAGGTTAGGGTGGTTTCAGTTCTGTGACGGGCTCTGAAACCTGATTGTGCGAGGTCTAGGAGATTGTTGGCTTCGACAAAGGCATTTAGTTGGGAGTAGGTGGTTCGGTCAATGAGTTTGGCAAGGAACCTGGTGTTTTTGGGTGGTAGTTTTTGGGCTCGAGCGGGTCGAGGGAAGATTTTTTTATTCAAGGTTTGACATGAACCGTTTTGAATGCGCCCGGAAAGATACCCGAGGAAAGGGAGTAATTTATGATGGATCTTGCGTGTTCTCCTGCGCAGGTGGAAACAAACATTTCTTTGAGGGTTGTGGCCGGGCAAGGGTCTAGCGGAGAGCCGGATGGTTTGCGGGCAGATAGAAGTTTGAGAAATTGGTCTGGGGATATTGGACTAAAGGATTAGAACGTTGGTTGCATAGTGGTTGCAGGCAGTGGGTTGGCCGTTATGGGGGGAGGGTTGCCTGGTGGTGGAGGGCCAGTTTGGTGGTTAGAGCATTTGTTCTTTCGAGAGCTGTGGTGTAAAAGTGGAGAGAGAGAGAGTCGCACAGCGATTGTGAGGGGGTCGGGACGGTCGTAGTGCATGCCGGTTTGGTGAATTCGGAGATGATTTTGTGAAGTTCTTTGCTGGGGTTTTTGCAGTTTAGGATTCGGTAGTTGTAGTGGGATTTCGGCCTTGTATTGATGAAGGTGTCGGGCCAAGGTGGCTCTGGTCTCCTGGGTTTTGCCTTTCTGCCATTTGCGTTCTAGGTATTTATATAGTTGTTTAGTGTCTTCAACTCAGGTGTGAACCATCTAGGGAACAGGCCACGGTGGGCTGATGGTTTGCAAAAGGGTGTGAGCTGCATTAGTGAGGTGTTGAGCTATGAGTCAAAGGCATCAGGGCTTAGTTGTTTATTGAGTTGGCAGGTAGGAGGTGAAGACTGGAGGAGTGCGTCAGCTAGGTCGGGAATGATTATTAGTTTTTTCCAGCATTTGCATAGCTTTGGAGGTTCAGGTTCGAGTACGGAAAGGGGGTCGGGTGAGCCAATGGCGAAAGAAACAATGAAGTGATCGGACCAGATGATAGGGGTGGGGGGTTAGTCACAGATAGACCTTTCCTACTCTATATGAACATACGTTACGCGCTACCACCATCAGCTGCCACCCGCTCCACTCAGCTGCCAGATCCTTGCGCCTGTACTCCGGCTGGTGTGGCTGACCGCTTCAAGGCCGACGGAGCCTGATGTGCATGCTGTTACAGGATGGCACCAACGGGCGTTCCCGATGGCACTAGCATAGTGGGATGCCTTTGGGGTCAGATCTATGCAATACCATCCTCACCTCGCATCCCTCTCAGATTCAATCACGTGGCTCCATTCTGGGTGACTGCTATGGGTTTCCGAGGAAACCACAGATGTGGAAGGAGTACTACGGCTGGGATAAAACGCTGTTGGCTTGTCTCCCCAGTGCATCTTAACGCTCCTCTAAGCTTGTACGTTCTCCTGCTGTCTCTGGCCTTGCAGTAGTACCGCACAGTCCCCTGTCCTCCTTTCCTCTTGCTTCTGTTCTTGGTTCCTTGCCGTGACCAACCCTGCCTTGTTTCCCCTTTTTTGCTCTACTGCTCCTTCTTTCTCTTCTTCCTCTTCTCCCTCTCTTGGTTCTTGAACCTGCCAGTGGGTGGCTCCTCTGGCGTCTTGTCATCTTCTCGCTCCCTGGTCCAGTGGGATCCCTGTAGTCTCACTGCCTTCATATAACGTAAAATCCGGGGAGTGTTTGAGCCTGTGGTGTGGGGGAACTGTTTCCCAACCTTATCCAGGTTCACATCTGCCTGGATTGGAAGGGGACTGGATCTCCTGCCTACACTGACCTCGATCCATTCTGAAAACCCCGCGAGTCGGTGCCTCTAGGGGAAAAAGAAGGGCAGTATACAATCAGGAACAGGTATACAGCACCCCAGTGATCTGGACTTTGACAACAGCAATTGGGATGGATACATTTCTGAGAATCATCCTTGAAGATGTGTAGGGCAGCAACAAATAATACAATTCACACTGAGAGTATTGACTATGTTAGATAAGGCAGCTGGTAAATAGTGTTCAGCCATGCACTAGGGTAGATACATATTCAGAAGCAGAGAAAAGTGCCAAGGGCATCACAAGTAGTTGAAAAGCTTTCTTTTATTATGCCAAAGGTAGTAGCTGTAAAGCACAATACAAGTATGTTTTACAGCCAACTTACTGCATAGAATGTAAATTGCACATCTACGAAATAGGCCCCATTGCCGAAGCAGCTCCTTGGACCATTTGACATTATTAGGTCACAGTGACATAGATATTTCCCTGCAGTAATATACACTTTATTCATGTTAGATTTAGACGGTGCACGGAGAAGACCAGTGCCCTTGGAGGTAAGGTGAAGAGCCACAAAGGGATTGGTTTGGAAGGAAGGGCACCGCAAATTCTCAGGCCTCGAGAAAGGGCCAGAAAAAGCAGATCAGTTTATGAACACACTGCCCTGTGGGGGAAAATGGATAGAACGGCAGTCAAGCCGTTCAGAATGTGGTGTTACGCTCACCTGATGTCACGGTTGGGGCCCTCCCTGGAGTTGACTCCTCTGGATCCGGCTCTACCCTCAGCTGCTGTAGGGTGGACTGCTCTGGTCGCTGGCAAATCCCTTGCGAGAAGGTGAGAAGCAGTGAAAATGTGGCGGTTGGATTGCGATCCCCCTCAAACTCCTCTTGCCAAAATGAGAGAAGCATGCGTTTTCCCATAAAGTCTCACCTGTTGTTTAGTAAAGATGAGCTCTCCGTCCTGCTTCTCTTCAGCAGGGGTGCTATAGATAGACCTAGTTGCTTCATTGGTCATATACGTGGTGGCCCAGACTGGCTGCGACCAATCCCCTTTTTGAGGTAAGTGTTCGTAATAATGATTATTGTTTGTACGTTTTTGCAATGTCTTTTCCCATGGTTCGGGCTCGTAGTTCTAATAATGTCTTTCTCTTTCCCAATAGAGGTGAAGATGGCCCTGAAGGGTCGCGGTGTTGGGAACGAGCCTAACGGCGCCAGAAGGGTGATGGAGCGGCCTCACTGGCAGGTAAGTGAGTTTTTAGGTAAAACGCAAGGCTTAGGTATTGCACGGCCAAGCGTTAAATGTTTATGCAGTTTCTAACCTTGTGCGTTCCTTTTCTCTTGCAGGGATGATCCGGCGTCGTCTGGTGGAGAGCAGCGGTCCGAAAACCTGTCAGCGGCTGGTGGATAGAAGATCCCTGGAGATCCTGGATGAGAAGAAGACTCCTGCGTATGCGCACTCGGACAGGTGAGATCGAGACGAGCTGCAGACGATGGATTTGTAGGAACAGGTAAGATGCTCACTGCATTGAGAGCGATGGTATGGCTGGATTCAGGTAAGATGCTCACTGCATTGAGAGGGATGGTATGGCTGGATTCAGATGAGATGCATGCGGTGCTGTGAGCGATGGTATGGCTGGATTCAGGTAAGATGCGCTCTGCGCTGTGAGCGATGATATGGCTGGATTCAGATGAGATGCGCACGGTGCTGTGAGCGATGGTATGGCTGGATTCAGGTATGGTGCGCGCAGCATTATGAGCGATGATACGGCTGGATTCAGGTAGGATGCGCGCGTTGCAGATGATGTCCAGGCCCAGCGTGCAGAGCTGGAAGCAGGTAAGAGCTGGAAACAGGTAAGAGCTGTAGACGCAGAGAGCGTTATGCTGCCCAGGGCAGATTAACGCGAAGCCTCTACATGCGGGTGGTGCTGGCTTAAATAGCTTGGCTTCAGCCACTCCCCTTTAGCCCCGCCTTGTGGCCCCACCTCACCACTCCCATAGACTCCTGCAACGTCTTCTAATGGCCACGCCCGGCCTGAGAGCACGTGCCTTGGATTCAAAGTGTGCAGAGCACACTTTCTTATGAGCCTGGCGCCAAGGGCGCCAGGACAGGGTCCATTTGGACCCTTTAGAGGATGAAAGTGTTGGTTCTGGGTTGGTGGCCATGACAGCACTCCCCCTCAAGGCCCCTCTCACGGGTGTTCCTCCTCCTGGTCCTGGCTTGGTGGGATTGTCTCGATGGAATCCCTTTACTAGTCGTGGAGCATGGACAAACTCAACAGGTTCCCATGTACGATCCTGAGGTCCATAGCCTTGCCAATCAATCAAGTAGTATAGCTTTGATCGCACAATTTTGGAATCCAGAATGTTCTTGACTTCATACTCTGGTTCACCTTCTATGATTTCTGGCTCAGGTGGTGTTGTGATTCGAGTGTCAGGTTTCATTGGTTTTAGAAGGGATACATGGACACCGGATGGATTTGCATGTTGGCTGGTAATTCCAATTTCATGGCTGCCAGGTTAATGATGGCTTTGATGGGGTAAAGTCCTAGGTATCTTGGACGGAAGGCCCGAGGACCCTTCAAAGGAATGTTTTTGGACGCTAACCAAACTTTATCTCCGACTTCATACTGTGGGGCCTCTTTTTTATGCCTATCCGCAAACCTCTTTTGTTGTTCCTTGGCTCGGTTTCAAGTTTTCGGTATTCTCTTATATGGACTGAGTGATGGTTTTATGTAAAGAGGTGATTGCTGGCATTTCCAATTTGTCAAGCGGATCGAAGGAGGATGTTCTAGGATGTCGGCCATTCATCGTGTAGAATGGTGTCTGTCCGGTACTGGTATGGATAGAGTTATTGTATGCAAATTCAGTCAACCAGAGAATGTTTTTCCAGGACTCTTCCATCTTCTGTAACATACATCTCAGGTATTGCTCGAGAGTCTGGTTGGTCCTTTCCATTTGACCATCGGTTTGGGGGTGATGACTCGTGGATAACCGCAGGTCGAGTTGAGCTATCTTACAACATCTTTTCCAGAAAGCTGAGACGAATTGCGTTCCGCGGTCAGAAACCAGTACAGATGGAAAACTATGTAGTTTGACAATTTGCTCTAAGAATAATGTGCCTACAGTAGCAGCAGTGGGAAGTCCTTTTAGAAGGATAAAATGTCCCATTTTAGAGAATAGGTCCACTACGACCAAGATTGTGTTAAACCCCTCGCAGGGTGGTAGATCGGTTATGAAGTCCATAGACATTGTGTTCCATGGTGCCGGTGGGACTGTTGCTTGGTCTAACAGCCCTGCAGGTCGTGACTTCTGCGATTTGAGTTGGGCACAAACACCGCAAGTTGAAACAAAATGGGTTACTATTTACAAGGAGAGGAAACCCGGTATACAACTGTCTAATCAAAATTAGCAGTGTATACTTTGTCTATATCCGGGGGGATAATAGTCACTGTATAGAAAGACAAAGCTATCAGGCAGGTACCAGAGGTGTCTAACATTAACAGTCTGAGTAAATCCAAAGGTGGGACCAGACAAGGTTTAAAATAACAGTTTCAATTTTTAATAATGAAAAAATCATAAAATTTAAAACATCCAATTAAATAAATTGGTCCACAATACAACAATTGTCCGTTCTAATATATAAGACAACAACAAGGAATACGTAGCAGGCTAAGATGCCCAGTTTAAAAAGGTGTTACAGAAAAACACTGTGGGTACTTATCTACCAAATATTATGGCTGCCACAGGACACACGGAGTCGCTCCTACGAAGACGGTAGACTGGTCCTCCGCTTACTTTCCACATTCGTGCGGATCGTAGGGATTCGTTCCGGCTCTTACCCCTACGGGTTGACCTTCCTCTTAAGGGCCGCAAAGGTCGTCAATCTACACCTACTATTCTTAGTAGAGAGCCCCCACTGGCACCTTGATAGGTGCTATGATACTGTAATAGTAATGTTTACCACTCCAATTGTTAAATAGGTTATGTTGTAAAAAGTTCCTCCTGATGAATGTTCCACACTTTTTTCTAGCGGAACAGAAACATGTCGAGACAATTCTCTGGACTCTAAACAGAGACTAAAATCTATGACACACCTATCCAAACCTGGTTGGGTACTATAATATTTGGTTGATAAGTACCCGCAGTGTTTTTCTGTAACACCTTTTTAAACTGGGCATCTTAGCCTGCTATGTATTCCTTGTTGTTGTCTTACATATTAGATGTGACAATTGTTGTGTTCTGGACCAATTTATTTAATTGGATGTTTTAAATTTTACGATTTTTTCGTTATTAAAAATTGAAACTGTTATTTTAAACCTTGTCTGGTCCCACCTTTGGATTTACTCAGAGTGTTAATGTTAGACACCTTTGGTACCTGCCTGATAGCTTTGTCTTTCTATACAGAAACAAAATGGGTAACATCCTTTCCCCAGGTGGGCCACCAAGAGCTCTTTTGGATTTTGGCTTGAGTTTTAGCAATTCCAGGATTTCCTTCCACTAATGACTCAAGGTAGTTGGATATTATTTTGTTTTGTATTTCCTTGTCTTGGATATATAGTCTTCCTTGAAAATAAGGTAAGTTAGTTATCTTTGATGGAATACTGATCCCCCTTACGCAACCAATCTTGTTGGGCTGATTGATCCATTTGCGATTGTAGATTGGTCTTTAGAGCTTCCCAGCCAGCTGTTACTGCAATCTGATGTTCAATCAGTTCTTTGGGAATAATAGCCGCTGGTTCAGATGGACTGAAGGCATCTTTGTCTTGCCCCATGCGAGATAAGGCATCTGCTTTACCATTACCCACTCCAGGTCTGTAAGTCATGATGAAATCGTATTTGGCGAAGAAAAGAGCCCAGCGAAGCTGACGCGATGATTGAGCCTTAGCCGTTTTCAAATATTGCAGATTCTGGTGATCTGTGATAACCGTGACCGTGTCTCTGGCTCCTAGAAGATAGTGTCTCCCGGTTTTGAGGGCTCCTATTCCTTGTCAGTGATTGCATAATTTATTTCCGGTGCGGAAAATCTCCGGGACCAAAATGCTATGGGATGTAATAGTCCTGTCTCAGGATCTCTTTGTGATAATACTGCCCCCATGGCTATACTGGAGGCGTCAGTCTCAACCACATAAGGCAACTCAGGTCTAGGGTGTCCAAGGACAGGTGCTGAGGTGAAGGCCTGTTTTAATTCTTGGAAGGCATTCTCCACTTCCGAGGACCAGAAGAATTTTTTATTCTTTTTTCGGAGAGAAGTGATAGGATGGACGATCTGTGAGAAGTTGGGGATAAACCGTCTGTAGAAATTAGCAAACCCGCGCACACTTTGCACTCCTTTGGTAGTGGTCAGGGAAGGCCATTGAAGAATGGCATCTACTTTGCGTGTGTCCATACAAACTCCTCACGGAGTAAGCATGAAGCCCAAAAACTCAACTTCTGTGACATGGAAAAAGCATTTTTCTAATTTGCCAAACAGCCGATGCTGACGCAGTTTTTCTAGAACTGCCCTTACATGGCCTACATGATCTTCCTTAGATGCAGAGTAAATCAGGATATCGTCGATGTAAACTAGGGCGCAGACGTCTAATAGTTCGTGAAGTACGTCTTTCATGAAGAACTGAAATGCTGCTGGTGCATTGCATAGTCCAAAGGGCCCGGGGCGTAGGAGACACATACAATCTGGGGGGGACAGGGGATACCTTGGGGATTTTGCTTTTGTGTACAAAGGAAGTCCCCAAGGTGGACTTGAGGGAAGTGATGTCTGGAAGGTCTCCAGCAAAGCGCACATTGTAAGCCCCACAACAAATGTAATACAGAAAGGAATTTATTGCCATGTTGTAGGTGCTGACTGGCAAAACAGGGGGGGTCAATGTCATCTGGAAGTTCGAGGCCCCTTTTAAATGAAATGTTTGAAAGGCCCTTATGCTGCCCCAGGGGGACCACCTTGTTTTTCCGGTTTTACCTACTTGGTCGTTAACTTATACCAGCCTCAAGCCCTTGACATAAGTTGCACCATGTTCCCACTTACCCTGTGCCCTTCTTCCCCCAGCTGCCCAACCAGAACCTTTGGACCTTTTCCATGAGTTTTGTCAATCATGAGGGGAGAAGCTCCCTGCTGTTTTGTTTCATTATGTTGCCATCATTATGTTACCATGTACATGTTGCTGCCTCAACTCCCTTTAAGGGGGTGTTACAGGTCCGATGCTTTGTTTCTACTGTTCAGGTACAAAGGGGTCAGAGGAATGTATGTGTCATGATCACTGCTTCCAAGGAGCCAGGACCAGCCCAACGTCCATGGAAGCAGGCCCCTAACCCTTATCCTAGGCACCAACCGGTCCCCACTGGGACCTTTTGGACCTTGTCCTGGCGCCGGTGGCACCAGGCTCATCAAAACCATTGGTCCCGGCACTGGAAGCGCCGGGCTCATAATAGGTGTAAGGATGCTTGGGTGGACTTACCTGCAGCAGACCATGCTGCTTACTTACCAGTCACTTAGAAGCTATCTAAGAAAAGGGACTACTTGCTTACCTGGGTGGGGCAGCTCCACTCCCTGGATACAGCACTGGAACTCTTCTGGAAACTGGAACTCTTTTCTTACCTAGGCGGGGCCGTGGAAGAAGATGCCTCATCACCCCAAGGCTATTTAAACCACACCCGATAGATGAAGCGTGCTTCGCGTTATTCTGCATCTGCAGCAGAACGCTCACCGAGTCTGCTCCGGCTTTTCTTCTTCTGATCCTAGACCTGCAAGAATCGACTTAGCATTTCGGTATCCAGACATCATCAGCACCTGCAAAGAAAAGAAACAACAGGTTAGCAAGGCGAACTTTACACGCAGCACTTACTCACCTGATCCATCGGCTGCGGCCGCTTCGTCACGCCGCATCTCCACCTGCAAAGGCAAAAGTATTGCCATACTTACCGGCACGCTGTGGATTCCGGATTTCTTCATTCGGCATCGCCGCCTGTAAAAACAAAGCATCGTTAATAACTTACTGGCATTCCGCGGACTCCGGCGCTGCAAATCAACATCTGAAAGGCAAAAGAAAAGACATTAAGCAGGTATTTACTTACGTCCATCCCGCTCGCCGCAATAAAATGCCTGCAAATACTGTGGCGTCTCTTTAACACGAACTAAGCTGCAAGGAAAGAGACAATTAGAGCGCTTGCCATACTTACAAACTTCCAGGCGCTTTACTTCATCTTCCATCTCAAGAGCCCTGCAACACATAAGGGAAAAGCATTATATAGAGTCTGCATAAAACGTGCCACGCATTTAAAGACTATACAGACAAAAGGTGTCCAGAAACTCACCGCTCGTGCAGTCAACGACGGTAACCATCCTCTGAATTCAAGAGGCCTATGTTTCACCAGTGAAGGAACTGGCAACGGCACCCTGCACCAGACGCAGATGGAGAGCCCAGCATTCACCTATATAAGGTGAGCACATTGACCTGGGGGCTCTACGAAAAAGCTGGGAAGAGAGAGGGAGAGAGGGACATTCAACTACCCAGACCATTAACCCCCATATTCTTTCACCTGCAGAAACCTCACTCGAGTCCGACACACAGTGCGAAGAGGTTCGACCCCAGAAGCCAATCGGGTCCTGCACATCACTTTTCGAGTCACAGACAGCTTCCTGCCAAGACCCGCGCCTCTGTGGGAATCAGGTGAGCGTTACAGTATGTTTGTAGTGATTTAGGAAGGCAGTAGGCTATTTTTTCAGGCAGGTTTGGTTACTATTAGGTGAGGTCAGGACACTAGGTGGGTAGGCAGAGTATCAATGTGCGTTTTTCCCCTAACATCCCTCTACCTATACAATTTTGTTGCCCTAACCCTCTTCCCGGTTTCCCTACTTCGCCCTATCCATCCACAGCCTCTCCCTAATCCCTCCTTCGCCCACTGGCTGCCATGTGGTCACCTGTAATTTCTATCATCAAGCAAACGTGCCAACCATGGTGGGAGGGTCACACATCCGGCCCCGAGCTAAACAAGTTGTGCACCCCTGCATTAAGGTTGGGGCTTCTGGGATGTTGGCCATATGCTTTCCTCTTTACTCGTCAGAAGATCTTTCGGTATTACATTCATAACACGGCCAGGGACGTTTAATTGGAGGGCAAAAGGGGCACTTGCCCAGTGCCCCCACCATGGAGGGGGCCCCACAAGGCTAGCTAATCTGAAGAAGTAAGATTCCATTGTGCACCTGCCTTAAATAGTACACGGCAGGATATTTTATGGGGTTCTGCTGAGGCTCTAAACTCATTGCCTTTCTGTTTTGGCAAGTGCATTCTGCCTTGATCAATTCACCATGTATTGCTTTCTGTGTTCACTGTGGTATACATAGTTTGTTGCTCCTTATGGCACAACTCTGTAGCATTCTTTCCTTCCTTTGGGAATTTTGTTAATTATGTGCAATAGCCAATGGTGAAATGCATATTGATAAATTGAGTACCACAATGGTTCAGAAGTTAGCTCAGTGTGTGAAGCACCCGGTGCAGAGATATTTGTTCATATGCAAAATTAGAATACCACATTCCCGCAAGACTGGGTGAGCCTTTCCTATGTCTGAAGTTTATAACCCTGCCTGCATATGTACTTGGTTTTGCAGAACAACATCTGCTATTATCAGCAATGTACCTGTACCAGATAAGGGTTGCATTAAAAACTAACATATCATCTGTATGATGAAGGTCTAGAAATTGGTTTGTTCAGATAGGGTGTTGTAAAACCTAGGCAATCACTTCCAACGATGGCATAAACTGTTAGTTCAAAAGGTGAATAAGTATCCAAATCAAGACTATGGAACGACAGTGTTCACATTTGTATCCTGGATTTGCCAGCAGACGATACAGTGATCCTGGTCAAATCATCTAATATATCTTACATTACTGTGCTGTCTTCGGTGAGGTTTGCCTTCTTGCATACTGCTGGTATCGATTAGCCCATTACTTGATCTTTCTTCTTATGTAGGCCATTGGGTGGAAGGGTTGGTAGACAGAAGAGAGCGTACGATATGTTGCAGGACTCGGGTAAGCATATTTTTAAGGTCTGCTTGTTTGACACAAAAAAACGGTTTGCTTTTTAGTAAAAGTCAAAGGTTTTTATGCACGTTTATAAATGAAAATGTCACAAGCCATTGTTTTGGAAGTATTTAAAGCTTTAAAATACAAAAGACAAACCCAGATTAAATTTGTTAAATCACATTGATTGGTATGCTGGTTCTTATATACTTCCCATGATGATGGAGAGAATGAAGCTAGAATCATTCCCATTTTGCATAACACCCGTCTATAATATTTTGTATAAAAATGGTCATGTTTGGCAATGTGATTTGTGGACTTATCAAGTCTGTTGAGAAATTGCAGAGTTGGCACACATCCCAGCTTCTCCCCTTAACCAGTGTGTGACCCTGGGCATCTCATTTAATCTTCTATTGCCCAACCTCTCAATATTGCCAGTCCATAAACCTTTCAAAATTGTCAGCCCTTCCGAGTGATTTCCTTCTCATGGAATGATCTTCATAAAACATTCTTTTCACCTCAGAACCCACTTAGATGATAGCCTGGTCACTCTATCCTGTTCATCACAATGTAAGTATATGCAAGTATCAATTAAATAAACTACCTAATGAAATTAAAATACAGTATACTTGAGAGAAAGAATTATTAATATCATTCACATATATTCTCAACTTTATACATCTAAAGTAAATAAGAGTACCGAATTCAATACGATACACTTATACTTTTCATAACAAGTACATTTGAAAAAATCAATGTAATTCATCAAAAAACATAAATATAGTTTAACACAACAAAGTAACAATCCTGTGTTGATCTAACAATATTTTCTTCATATTGTTCACGAAACAGTTGGTCAACACTTAATACAACGAGTTTCGGGGTCCTATGCCACCTTCTTCGGGTATGGATGTTATTGTTTTATTCTTTTTTCTGTTAAAAAAGAAAATATTTAAATCAGTAACTCTGTATGTTATTCCTCTAGCCAAGTCCCTGAGCACACATCAGGTAAATGTTTTCACTAACCTTACTGTCCTAAGATGACTTCAATCCTTCTGGTTAGAAAATTATCATTCCTAATGAAATAGTGTCACCAGGATCTGTAAAGAATGATCCCTAGTGTGTGTAAGTTATTTGCACAATACAAGTAACACAATCTCAAAAGTACAAAGTAAATCAGAACCACTTACTTGTTGAGGAATAGTCCCCACTTCCTACTTGATAACTTCTGTGTCTCTTAGGCTATGGCCAGCTATTTTTCACATGCGGTGGATCTATGAGAAAACCACCCACAACAACAAATTACATGTCAGAAAGATTCACTCCGGATCTCACAAGAGCTATAGCAATAGCTAGATTCATCTATTGGGGCGCACCTCTTGCTGCATTCATAGAACCGAAGTCCGGGTACTGGAAAAACAACTGCACGAGCAGTCTCCCGTCCCGTGCTTCGGTTATATACTCTTCCTGTTATGGTCACGTGATCGCAACTCCAATCACCTGACACATGCGCCTTGCGATTGTAATGTATACAAGCTCGTAAATTCATCATGATAATATCTATCTAGAATACGCCGGCTCCTGAACTGATTAACAAATGTAAGAGATTGTTCTAATATCTCCTTAAAAGTGACATGAAAATCGCGATGACGTGACTCTTGTTCTTATGATCGTCTACAATGTTTGATTGTACATTAAGGCCCGGTCTGTTATTATTCAAGCCCTAATGTTGTCATTAGAGACACTATTATCTAATAAACCAATAGATATTTCAAATAAAAAACCTGCACTCATGATGTAGATCCGTATATATTATCACGTGATCAATATGTATTGGTCCAGTAACACTGGCAATTGAAACTGATCTTACTCATTCAAGTAAGAATTTGTGTTTATATCTGATTACTTGCGGCATATACCATGATTGACCTAATCATATTGCTACTTGTATAGTAACATAAGCTTGGTAACATACCAAGGAGATTAATGAGACTTAATTTGTCTTTATTTGAGATGTGCTGAGGGCGCTTGGCTCTAAGAGAATAACATTTTTAACTTTTTACAATTTTCACTTGGAGAAAATAAAACATCTTAATATGTATGTTAATTTTTTACCACTACAGCAGTGAGTATCATAGAACACATTCATCAAACATTACACATTTTGCACGTTATTTTGTTCTAAATCCATACAGAACTAAATATAACAAGTTAAATCAAACTCATTATTCATCCCTTTGGGCTCCAAAGAGTCAAGCCTCTCAATCCATTCAATTTCTTTCTGTCTCAATAGTAACTTAATGCCTCCTGCTCTTTTTGGACTTTTAACATGTTCAAGAATTACAAGTTTCATTTCAGCTATGGTATGATGGTGGGAGTTCAAATGTTGTGATACCAGTGAGTGAGTGGATTTATTTCTTATATTCGATTTATGTTCAGTCCATCTTGTTTTCGCTTTTCTTGATGTTAGTCCAACGTAAAAGATGCCACACGGGCATTTTATTCCATAAATCACATTCGATGTGTCACAGGTGCTTGTGTGATTCAGTGAAATTCTTTTGCCCGTATAAGGGTGGTTGATACATCGACTGGTATGCTGGTTCTTATATACTTCCCATGATGATGGAGAATGAAGCTGGAATCATTCCCATTTTGCATAACACCCTTCTATAATATTTAGTATAAAAATGGTCATGTTTGGTAATGTAATTTGTGGGCTTTCCAAGTCCATTTAAAAAAAAAAATGAGATTGTTTTAGTTCAAGGTAAAAACTGGAAGAGAAAGAGCTCAAATGCAGAAATTGCACAGTTGGCACACATCCCAGCTTCTCCCCTTAACCAGTGTGTGATCCTGGGCATCTCGTTTAATCTTGTATTGCCCAACCTCTCAATATTGCCAGTCCCTAAACCTTTCAAAATTGTCAGCCCTTCCGAGTGATTTTCTTCTCATGGTATGATCTTCATAAAAGCCTTATTCATGGTTTCACTGCATTAATAGTGAGCATATTTATATTGCACACCACAGGCATTTGTTCCTTTGATATCTAATGGCAACACTATTTGAAAACCATATCCCAATTCAAATCTCAGTCTGTCTGGATAAAGACACCTTCCTGGTAGCTTCTAATCTGCCTCCACTATCCATGCTAGGGTATGTGTAGCGTTCTCCTTCCTTCCAATTGGTGGTCTCTATCCATGCATGAGCACTTTTGCATTCTCTGAGGCAACTAATGTGAGTTCTCTGTCTATTATGGGTTACATGTACCTTTTACATACAGTAAAATAGAACAGGAATTGAGTAAAAATTACCCTAACCAATGGCGTGACACAGGGTCACCCAGGTTTGCAGTGGAGCTAGATAACTGCTAGCTCAATAGATAAAAACACCTGAAGAGGTGAAAGCAACAAAAACAGGGTTTTTATTTTACACTAACAAAGAAACAAAAACATTTTTTTACAAACTGCGCCGTGGCGCTGAAGGTATGCATAATGAGCACATTGGAGTATGCATATTTGTGGGTTAGTATGCAGAGTGAAAAAACAAAGTTTTCTACATATGTTGTTTTAAATGACTTTGACATTGTACCCATTACCCTCCCGAGTCAAGCCCCTATACAAAAAAGAGGGCTCGCCCACCTATCTCTCATCCTTTTACATACGGTCCTGCATTAATACAACATCTACCTTCCTGGATGTCATTGATAAAAAGTATCCTGTATGTACTAGAACAGTAACCCCTTTGTAGACTGCTAATGTTGGTCTTCAAATGCTACTTGTTTTTCATTCTGATTAGAGCAAGAATGAAGAGGGCAAGGGGACTTAAGGGTTTACACGTGCTTATTATGCTGTGATACAGCTCATCAACCTATAGGTTGTGAGCACGACGGGTGGGGCGCAGGGGCGGTGCGACTGGTATTCTTGATCCCTTAATTCCTTTGGTTTGGTGGAGGGGGCCCCAAATATGTCTGTGCCCAGGGCCCCAAAAGTTCTTAAGATGGCCCTGAACACAGCTCCCAAAACCTGTGCAGTTAATTTACATTAGTGCTTAACAATGCACAGTGCAGCCCCTAATTACGTAGACATCTGGCCATTGCCATATATGTGAGGCATGGCTGCCTCTTCAGAGTTTGCGCTTTGCTCGTGTGCTGGCACGGTTCGCCAACCACAGGGTACATTTGCTCTGCTTCCCTGACTCTGCTTCCATTCATTTAGGAAAATTGGCTTTCTTCCAACTAAGCTAGAGCTGTGCATTTATAATGGAATGGTAGGACAAGCAAATTGCCCACCAACCAAACGCTGGCAATTATATAGTTCTGCATTATAACATGACATGTATTTTTCTGCAGGTCAGCCGACCAGGTCCTAACATGGAATCTTCAGCCCCCCACATGCACCCTCACTGATCAGCCCCTAACATGGAAGCCTGATCCCTCCACATGTACCCTCCACCGACCAGGCCCTAACATGGAAGCTTGAGCCTGGCCCATGCACTCCCCACCGACCAAGCCCTAACATGGAATCGTGAGCCCCCCACATGCACCCCCCACCGACCAGGCCCTAACATGGAAGGTTCAGCCCCCCACATGCACCCCCCACCGACCAGGCCCTAAAATGGAAGATTCAGCCCCCCACATGCACCCCCTGCTGACCAGGCCATAACTTGGAGGCTTCAGCCCCCCAGATGCACCCCCCCGCCGATAATGGCCCAACATGGAAGCTTGAGCCCCCCACATGCACCCTGCACTGACCAGGTCCTAACATGGAAGCTTCAGCCCCCCACATGCACCCCCTGCCGACCAGGCCCTAACATGTAAGCTTCAGCCCCCCACATGCACCCCCGTGCTCAGCATTGTCTCCCTTATGTGACTCTGGGAATGTACATGATAGGTTGTTGGGGTTAGGTGTTAAAGGGGGTTGGTGGCCATAGACGTGTATACTGACATCTGGGTAGTCAATACACCTAGAGTTGTAGGGAATAATCGTTCCACCTACACTAGGCCACATTTAAAGTATCAGCCTGCAATTATGTTTCAGGTTACTTTTGACACACTTGCAGGCATTTACTTTTGATTAACTTCTGCGGTCTCCAAAAGCATTTTGAATCGGGAAACAGAAGTGCTGGGCGTCCTTTCACTAGGATACGTCCCGTTGGTTTGCATTGCTTTTCTGCACAGAGTGCTGAGGTCAGTGATGGGGTAACATTTTTAGGGAAGGAGGGAAATCAAGGGGTGGGGCAAAGGGCTACACACTCCAGAAAATTCGAGAGATGTTCATGGCATTCTGATGGCATAGCTCTTTGCAATATGGGGATTGCTGTCTCTTATTCAAAACAGGAAAAGAAAAACCACAAGTCCCAGACGCAGATGAAAACCAGGACTGGCTGGTCAACTCACAGAGGATCTGGTGACTTCTCACATGTGATGCAGACGCATCAAGTCGCCTTGTATGACAGTAGGAGGAAGGGCCCATCATTTGATGGGGACAGAGTATGCAATACCGGAGGAAGGCAGAACTGGACTAAGGCAAAGTGTGCCATGCAGTAGCGCCCTGAGACCCAAACCCAGGCAATGCTCACTTTTTTCATTTTCAGCACCTTATATGGGTCGTGAATGAGGACCCCAGTAATGATGTTAAAGGCTGTGAGGGCCCCTTTGTGTGACTTTCACGTGACCTGCTAATCTTCAGGGATGTATCCAGCATGTGAGGAATGCTATGTGGGGCCGGCCCTGCAGAATTATCTAGCACGTCTGCCAGGTGCACAGCAGGAGAGTCCTCCTTATTGGAAAGATAGGAGTGACTTAAGAAGAGGCAGGGTTGGGTTGCTAGGGTGCATGGGGTCTAGGTAACTGAGGGTCCTTGAGGGCGAGGAGCCGCAGAGCACTGTCAGAAGAGGACACCACCTCATGCTGTGCGTGCGTGTCTGGGGCCCTGGTGTGATATAGCCACATGCCCTCTGGGAGACCACAGCGGTATGGGAGGGACATTATGCCTGCCACACCAGGGAAGAGACTTAGAGTGCAGAAGCTATGGGTGTCGCTTGGCTTGAGCAACGTTTTGCAGTGTGTTAATCTTTGATCCATTCCACTTCCAGGCCCATTTCTTAGCCTGGGACGGGTGCACTGCCATTGCCTTTGTGGGTGCTATTGGTCTGGAGGACTGGGGCCAAGGCCAAGGGAACCTGACACTCCCCCACGACATCACTCACTCAGTCATGCTGTGCCCACTCGTCCAGACAGTCACACAACATCACACACAAACACTACTACTCAGTAACTTACCTCAGCTAGCTCCGGCTTGAGTCGAGTTTCTCTCTAGTATCCCACTCCCTCGCCTCGATAATCAAATGCCGTCACAGAGTTCTCTGCACGCTTTGCTGCCTGGCTGCTCCACTTCTCTCTGGCCTCTGGACAAACGCAGGATGAGGCACATGCAGTTTGTTCCCCGGACTGGTCATGTACCAAATGCGCAGGTGCATGGCATGCAGTGAGCAGAAGTACTTTAAGCCTGCAGTGTGCAGAACTTGTACTTTTGCACGGGACAGCTGCAGCCTGCAGAACAGGGCTCAAGTCGACGGTAGATGCGGGGGGACAGAGTCGACCCACTTTTTTCAGAGGGTGGACTCAGTCCCCCCCAGCTAAAATGATAAACAGTAAATGTCCTCTTTGAATTTATGCATTAAAGACGACAACGTGGATTGAACCACAGTGGTCAGGTTTTTAGGCCAGACACTTCACAAACTGCTTTACATAACCTAATGAAAAATAACAAAAAACTAAAGGTAAAATGTCTCATTTCAGTACTGCAATTCCCAGGGAAAGCACTTGGATTTGTTCTTGGAGTTTAAAACATGTACATCTTTTAACGTTTTCAAAAACACTATTAGAAAAAAAAATCCTCTCTTGGCCTTGTGTGTGTGCTGTTTTTATGAAAGGCAAATGACATTCGTCTAGTGCAATTTGGGTGGTTATGCAAAGCAAATGTAATGAAATGTGCATATTTCACCTTGATATGCTAATTTCTGGTGATGTCACATCCCATTGCATTTGTTGACGTGTCCCTCCCACTTTAATTTTTAGGACTTGACCCCTGCTGCAGAAGTATAATTACACGCTGCAAATGTTTACACACTGCATGTACAACACTTACATATTTTACTTACATATTCGTGGGGGATAAATGCCAATTTATCCCCCCACTTAAAATGGTGGGGGGGATTTGTCCCCCCTTCCCTGCAAGTCCTACGCCCATGCGAAGGGCATCACCAGATATTCAAAAAGCCCATACTTAGTTTGGAAGGCTGTCTTCCATTTGTCGCCCTTTTTAACTCTCATGAGGTGATAGGCTCCTCGTAGGTCTAGTTTTGTGTAGATGCAAGCATTCTTCACCTGATTGAGTAATTCAGGGATGAGTGCTAGAGGTTATCTGTTCTTAACAGTGATTTGGTTTAATGCCCTATTGTCTATGCACATTCTGAGGTCCCCCTCCTTCTTGGGCACAAAGAAGAGAGCTGAGGAGGCTAGAGACTTAGACGAGCGGATGAAACCGTTAGCTAGGTACTGATCTAGATAAGTCTGTGGATGTTGATTCTCTTGCTCAGTTAAAGCGTAGATTCGACTGCAAGGTATTTGTGCTTCACGGACCAGGTCAATCTGGCAGTCGTAAGACATGTGTGGTGGTAGAGTATTCGCCTGTTCCTTTTGGAACACGTCTTGATAGTCCAAGTACTCAGAGGGCAAGGCACCGGAGAGTGCCAGGATGGGTTTAGCCTTGACCTTTGGAGTCTTCATGTTCTTGTGGTAGAAATCTTTGGTGCACTCAGGAGGAAAGGTCAGCACATGTGTTCGCCAATCAATCCTGGGGTTATGAGTTTCTAGCCACGGCATTCCTAGGATCATCTGGAACTGGGGTGCCCCGATAAGATCGAAAGAAATGTCTTCCCGCTGACCGTCCTGGCACATCAGCTGAACTTTGTCGGTATGCTGCGTTACTGGGCCAGATGACAACTGGGAGCCATCAACTGCGGTGACGTTTTCCGATATTAATTTCTGCTGAAGAGGAAGGCCTATTTGTGATGCCAGATTCTGATCAATGTAGTTACCCACAGCTCCACTGTCAATATATGCTTCCACAGCATGTACCTTTGATGGTTGCTGGTGGTGGACTACAAGTACCAGAATGACCAGGTGTGAGGTCTGAGCAACTTTCTTCATTGCGCTCAACAAGTGGACCCCTACGCTTGCCGGGCATTGGAGTTTTCCAGGGTCTGACCACCTCCTTGGTTGCTATTATCCGTTGCACCTACTACTTTCCTGGAAGGTTTTATTGGGCAATCCCGAAGAAAATGTCCTGCCTTGCTACAATATAAACAAAGTTGTTGTTGCCTGCTTTTTTCTCTTTCGGCTTTGGATATAGGGGCCCTCAACCCCCCCAATCTGCATGGGTTCCGTTGGCTCATGAGTCTTTACGTGGTTGTCTCTGGGTCGTATATAAACTGACCTCCCTTCAGTTCTAGTGCGGTCCATTTTTCGATCTTGTAACCTATGGTCCAGTTGCAGCGTCAGATTAATATATTCCACACAACACTCAGGAGGGTTGACCACTTGGGCGAGTACATCCTTCAACTCCCCACGCAAACCTCGGTAGAACCGTGTGGTTCTTTTTTTTTTGGGCAGTTAGTTTGTGCAACGAGGCGGTTAAAGGTGGCAATGTACGTCAGCAGATCTTGACTTCCTTGCCTGAGGGACAATAGTTTGTTATCCAGGGCCTGTCCTTGGGTATGTCTAGCAAACAATTTCTCCAATTCCCGTTGGAATTCCCCAAAATTGTGAAGTACAAGGTCATCCTGATTTACTAGTGGTATGGACCAATCCACTGCGCTGCCTCCGAAATACGACAGTACAAAGGCAACTCTGGCACTATCATTAGCGAATGCCCCTGGGCGACACAAAAAGTGAAGACGACACTGGTTCATAAATATTGCATATTTGTTGGGATCACCAGTGAACCGTTCGGGTGGGCCAAAGGTACTGCCCCCGGAAGTACCACTTGGACTGGTGGTGATGGCTGTGGCAAGGGAGTTGGTGTGATTCCAGGTAGCGGAACTTGGCCTGCGTGATTTTGAAGCACCTGCTGTGCCAGATTGTCAGTTCGTTATCGAGCAACAATAAGATCCCTCCTTAAGTCATTAGTCTTTGACTGGAGGCATGCACTTCAGCCCGTAGTTCCCCCAATAAAAGGGCCAACTGGTCAGTCTCTGAGGTTTCCATAACACCCAGGCATAGGTTTGGAGAGGCTTTGCGTTCTGTTACGCTCACCTGATCTCCGCGGGGGCGTTGGGGCACGGTTGGAGCCCTCCCTGGAATTGACTACCCTGGATCCGGCTCTACCCTCAGCTGCTGTAGGGTGGACTGCTCTGGTCACTGGCAAAGCCCTTGTGAGAAGGTGAGAGGCAGTGAAAATGTGGCGATTGGATTGCGATCCCCCTCAAACTCCTCTTGCCAAAATGAGAGAAGCATGCGTTTTCCCATAAAGTCTCACCTGTTGTTTAGTAAAGATGAGCTCTCCGTCCTGCTTCTCTTCAGCAGGGGTGCTATAGATAGACCTAGTTGCTTCATTGGTCATATACCTGGTGGCCCAGACTGGCTTCGACCAATCCCCTTTTTGAGCTAAGTGTTCGTAATAATGATTATTGTTTGTACGTTTTTGCAATGTCTTTTCCCATGGTTCGGGCTCGTATTTCTAATAATGTCTTTCTCTTTCCCAATAGAGGTGAAGATGGCCCTGAAGGGTCGCGGTGTTGGGAACGAGCCTACACGGCGCCAGAAGGGTGATGGAGCGGCCTCACTGGCAGGTAAGTGAGTTTTTAGGTAAAACGCAAGGCTTAGGTATTGCACGGCCAAGCGTTAAATGTTTATGCAGTTTCTAACCTTGTGCGTTCCTTTTCTCTTGTAGGGATGATCCGGCGTCGCCTGGTGGAGAGCAGCGGTCCGAAAACCTGTCAGCGGCTGGTGGATAGAAGATCCCTGGAGATCCTGGATGAGAAGAAGACTCCTGCGTATGCGCACTCGGACATGTGAGATCGAGACGAGCTGCAGACGATGGATTTGTAGGAACAGGTAAGATGCTCACTGCGTTTAGAGCAATGGTATGGCTGGATTCAGATGAGATGTGCACGGTGCTGTGAGCGATGGTATGGCTGGATTCAGATGAGATGCGCACGGTGCTGTGAGCGATGATATGGCTGGTTTCAGGTAGGATGCGTGCTTTGCAGGTGATGTCCAGGCACAGCGTGCAGAGCTAGAAGCAGGTAAGAGCTGGAAAAAGGTAAGAGCTGTAGACAGCGGAGAGCATTACACTGCCCAGGGCACATTAACACAAAGCCTCTACATGTGGGTGGGGCTGGCTTAAATAGCCTGGCTCCAGCCACTCCCCTTTAGCCCCACCTTGTGGCCCCACCTCACCACTCCCATAGTCTCCTGCACGTGCCTGCCAATGTCTCCTAATGGCCACGCCCGGTCTGAGAGCATGTGCCTTGGATTCAAAGTGTGCAGAGCACACTTTCTTATGAGCCTTATGAGCTTAGCACCAAAGGCGCCAGGACAGGGTCCATTTGGACCCTATAGAGGATGAAAGCCTGGGTTGGTGGCCATGACATGGGGTTGACAAATGAACAGAGGAACAAGGACACATGACTGCAAAGAGAAATAAGTATATGAGCGAGGAAGGTGACTAAATAAGTGATCATGAAGAAGTGGGTGAGGAACACTCCTGGTCCCCCCTCCAATTAATGCTGACTAGAAAATTCAAGTAAATCAAAGCATGCACACACAACCTATTCCCCAAACAAGCATTATTGATTAGAGGTCACTAGGATATCATTGAGTCGCATGGAAAGAAGAAAGAGTGTGCACCATGTGTCCATGGAGAAGTCACAAATTAAACTGTTAGTTGTACAGTTACAAGGCTGAGAACCATCACGGAATGCCATCATTTTGATTGCATGCCAAAAGGATGAGGTATTCATATCTTAAATGCCACACTGTCTGCACCTCACAGAGCTTGTTTAAGAATGCGGGTGAAGCACACCATAAGACACTACAACCAACGGAGAAGGGGCTCGCAAAAAGCCAAATGTATCACCCAAGTGAGCCATCGAGAACGAAGAGCTTTACCTAATATCGCAATTAGAGTGATGGTACTAGTCTGGTTACGAATTAAAGGTTTGAGCCAATAAGGCAGATTAATGTATTGGTTTCTTTAGGGTACTTAAATTGTCAGCCAATTAATGCGTAAGTATTCGCATGTGGTTGAAACAAAGTCAAAATGATGTCACTTCTTCTTTTCTATAAATACCTCCATTTAATGATGATGCATGTAATGAGGCATGACTTTTATTTCCGGCTGAAACTACAAGTAATAAACTTTTGTTATTCTTGCAAATTTGTGCTCTCATTTTTGCTTTTGGGATTGATTTTTTCTCGTTGCAGGTTTTTTGGGCCTACGTTACTATTTCAATCATGTAAACTTAAAATGCTCTTAAAAGGTATTAAAACTTACCTTATTTATTATCATACTGTACTTAATGTCAAAGTAATAGTTCCCTTTACTTTTACATGCAGTGTATAAATGTACATTAAATAATGTTTGGCATGAAAAATATGAATGCATTAAATTTAAACATCAAAAAAGGTATAAATGACTAGTATTTACCAACCAAATTTACCATTTGCATATGATGTCTGAAAATTATAATTACACAAACAAAGAACGGAAAGACTAATTAACTTCTTTACATAAGATAATTATGTATTACACAAAACCAATAAATGTCGCTAAATCCAATCCGGCACATTTTACATGGAAATACATTACGTACATGCACATATTCGTAATTTAAATTAACAATGGCGTTCTTTTAACTAAAAAACTAATACGTACAAAAAAGACTATGGGCTTCATTCCGAGATTGGAGGTAGCCAGGGCGCTATTTGCGCCATGGCTGCCTCCAATAACGGGTCCGGCACCGGTATTGTTCAATGGGGACTTACCGGTCCATTCCGACCCTGGAGGGATCGGTAAGTCCCCATTGAACAAACCATTCTCCATTCCCATTTGAGCTCCCATAGGGCTCAAATGGAATTAGGAGGGTGCTAATAACGGGCTCGCTAGTAGCAAGCCAGTTATTAATGCCCTGGTCCCTTTAGCGGGACCCGTAAAGGACCTCGTAAAGGACCTCGGAACCTCGGAACCAACCGAGGTTCCGAGGTTCCCGCTAAGGGACCTCGGAACCTCGGAATTGGGCGGTAGGGGATTACCGGCACCAGTCTCCTTATCGATGCCCGGTATCCCCTACCACCCAACTCGTAATGAGCCCTTATAATATAATTTAAAATAGTCAGTAGTTATGTGTGGTGTAAATTCAGCCCCAGAATGAAATGAACTGAGAGGCCATGCAAGGCAACTACTGCGAAATTAAAGCTGGCTGATGGATGAGACCCATTGGAATATGCAGGCCAGCCCAAAACACTTATTTTCCAACATGTGGCCTGGTAAATACGAACAATGGGCCTCACTCAACTTTACCAAAATGGAAGGGCACTCCGGTGAAGGAAAGTGTGCCTTAGAACTATAGTATTGCTAAATGTGTCCAATGGATTCCAAAAAGACAATTGGTGCTGCAGATGCTGACTTCAAATAAACTGGGAAAAGGCACATTTTGACTGAAGAAGACAAAAAGCAGCATGTTACTTTGACTTCTAATACAAGACTGTGATCTAGAAATCTAAGTGAAGTTGTGACTTATATCTACAAGTGACGCTTCATTTGACAGGAACAGAAACACTTTCCAACACATACGATGACATTTAAATGGAAAGGCCTACTTCGAGTTTTAAAGTGGACAGTGGTTTCCCATGGTAAATAATGGCCTATGTGTGGACAATACAGAAGGGATATTCATTTATTTTCAACTGTTAGACTAAAGAAATACATTACACATGGACTGAAAGCCCAGATTCGATGATTTAAAATACAATTTCTTTCAGAATTATACATGCAGCTTGCTTTTGCAGCTTTCACCATTGAACTGCTGGGCTGTGTAGCTGGATCTCTGACCCCAAAAACCTTTGGCTGGGGCCTATTAGGAATGCAAGTCTGTTCAGCAATATGTTAAAAAATTCACTGTTTCCAGATTAAAATTGTGCAAGGGTCAGATAAGGAAAGACAGGCCTGACCTTTCAAATCTGTCATGGCCCCAATAAACTGCCTTTCATCTTCAAACAGAGACTGGTAATGGAACTTCAAAGAACTTCAAAGACTGTTACATAAACAGCCAACATGGATAAGCCGATGTCCAGGTCATGTGACTTTGGAAAAAAATTAAACTGCCTGGGCTTTGATAAATGGAAACTCAAGGATGGCCCATATTATGCATTGTCATTTGATTAACATGGGACTCCTTTTTCCTTAATAACAAGAGGGTCTTGTGTCCCAGTAAGCTCATCCAGGACTCATATTAAAAATTACAAAAAGCCTGTTGGTTCTTTGTAAATAACAACATTATGCAATATGTGTAACTTCAGCTAGAGATAAAAATAGGTTTGTGACACTACAATAAATGACAGAAATCCCAAACTTGCTGAGATGACAGAAAGTAAAATTAATATGTGTTTAGTGAAGTGTGATGGTCATAACTATTTGGGTGTATGAATAAACTGTGAAAAATTATAGCTCACTCCAGGAAGGTCATGCCATGGTCAAAGTAGTGTCCCCAGACACGGCATACATTGCTGAATCCAAATATATATTTTTTGGGTTATCTATAAGAAAGTTGTCATGTGTGACTTTCTGAGACACAAAATTGTCACTTTAAATTTCATTTTAAAAATATGTATTTCTCTCATCCCTTCATTATCCATAATCTAGACCTCCTAACCCCCTTGCCCTATCAGCTGGCAGGATGGGCTCTAGAGAGGTGGGGAGAAAATGAATGTCCAATCCGATCCATTGGAAAATGGCTTAGCACATCTGATTATTCATAATTTGGAGTGTGTCACTTAAATATAAACTTAAATGCTCGAAGGAAAAATGGAGAGAGCTGCCAGAACCATTGGGGTACCACCTTGCCAGGCAGAAAAGCTTACTAAAAGCCATCTTGGAGGGAGACAGCTGTCTATATTGAGAGGCCTTAAACCTAGCATGGGAGGCAGAGACTGGGAAACCTAAAAGCTGACTGGGCCTGACATTTGAGGAGCCAGATGAGGAATGGGTGCTGGTGACTATCCTTGACAGAAGCCTTCAACCAGATCTGGGCTTTCCAAAGATGAGCCCTGCTCTTTTCCTGAGTGCCCAATAACCAATGGATCCAAATGACAAAAGGTTGGGGGAATCTGCCAGCTTAATCTCCTTCCTCAGTAGTGGGTGGGGGGAACTGTGTAGACCCTGGCCATATTTGACTAAAAATATAACTCAATTAGTTCCCCTTTAGAAAAACACCACATCCAGTTTAAACTGAAGAGTGAGGGGAATCTGTCTGTTATAACACATTACTTTTCATTAGTGGGTTATTTATTTATTTATTTGTATTTGTATAGCGCACTAACAGCCCACGGGCATCGAGGCACTGTAATCTTCCGTTACTGGGAGGGGGATAAAAGTGTGTACACCCTTAGCTTATTTAACTAAAAATATAATTCAATTAATTCCAAAAGGGTCATTTATAACGGGGCAATGTTTAGTCAGTATTCAAAATTGAGAAAGATCATCAATTACTCTAATCTTAAATGTAAGTGTGCAACTCTGCTGTTCATTTGGATGTGCTAGTGTTCCCAAAACAAAAATCCTAAAACCTTGTTGTTCATTTGAATGTGCTGTGTCACAAAACAAATGATCCCATTGATTCAATTTCCCAATACCCTGCCTTTCATTTGAATGTGCTTTTGTCCCAAAAACGAAAATCCCTATCCATTCCATGGTCCCAAACCCTGCATGTCAAAATGAGCCAGGTGTGAGTCGCCAGTGAAATGAATACACTCTCTACTGGGAGTGAGCAATTGACGCTCATAGCCGAAAGGTTTGAGAGCGGTTTAGGGTAAAGAAGGAACAAAGGTGCTGATTCTAAATAAACTGTGTGTGTTGTCAAATGCATGTATTTTGGGTCCTGAGAGATAAAACCCACGTTCAAATTGGATGTATAAATGCCTGTGAACTTTCTAATCTGATAACCAAATGACCATTTACCCAATTCTACTGTCATATCGTAGCGCAATGTGTGATTTAATAATTGGGAGTTTGCGGGACAGGAGATCAAAATAGATAACCTGATTTGCATTCTGTCAAATGCAAAATGAAAAGTGTCCCATCTACTTTGTTTAGATTTGGAGTCCACATATAGAAAGTGGCATGTGTAAATTCATTGTTTTCTAGATATCTATTAAAACCATTTGTTAAGAAATTATCTATTATCTCAATAGCCAGGCATAGTTCTTCTCTTAGTGTGGCCCAGGGGGAGAAAGCCTTGCTGCTATTATATGTTGTTCAGACAGGGCTAAGCAAACAAAATATTAAAGGAATAACATTATTTGGCGGGACACTTTAACTGGGGGGAGACGGTCCTTCCTGTGTTGATAGTGGTCCTCAATAGATATCCTTACAGTTAACATTTTCAGACATTACATACAAGGTTATATCTGTAAAGATAATTTATGAGGCTTCTCATTATAATGCACATCTAATAAGTATATCCATAATTCCATATGACAATTTACAAAAATGTACCATTGTTCAACACATTACATACAAGTTTTTATTTGTAATCTTAATTTAGGAGGGTATCCCTAAAATGTTCATTAGTCATTTCGTATCACAATTCGAAAAATGCAGTATTGTGAATAACATGACCACACATTACATAAAATGGAATCTTCATAACGGTAATTGGACAGGGTGTATGTAATAATACGTAAATAAGTCATTTTGGATAGTTTCTAAATGCTTCCAGTGAAAGTTTGTGCTTAAACTTAATTTAAAAAAAGGAATACAATAAACATTGTACTATTTGTTTTTTGTAAAAAAAAAAACATTTTGCAGACAATCGGCTTACAACAATGGTGAACACAGTAGACAGTCCAGAGCAATTACATATAACAAAAAACATGCATCAAAACAAAATGAAGTTTTAGATACTGAACACTAAAAACAACTACAATTTAAAAAAAGACAATTAAATAATGCCTAAACAAAGACAATACAAATCCCAAAGCAGAAATGCAAAAGAAACCTATCAAATAATCGACACAAAATCCAAAATCAAAATCCACAAACAAAGATTCATATTTAGCTATTCAAAAACATCTACAACACAAAAACATATTGCCCAAATTTACTAAGTATGGGCCTCATTTCGGAGGTTTGCGGAAACCCGCCAATGCCATTGGCGGCTTGCCACCGACCCAGAAACACAGTAGCCGCCACCTGACTTCCCGGCACCACTGGGACATTACAAGTCCCTGCAGCGTGGGAAGTCAGGCGACGGATTTGGTAACTCCCCATTCCCGTTGAGTCCCATAAGACTCAATGGGAGTGGGGAGAAAGAAGCACTGGCACCGTTGATAATGGTCCTGGTGCTTCCGTGATGACTTGGTCTACCGGGGCCGAAGCACCCAGCAAGGTTAGACCTGCTGGGCGCTACAGCCCTTGCAGGCAGATACTTACTGTGGCGGTCCAGAAACAAGGGTGCTGGTAAGCTTAACGGCACACTTGTTTCTGGACCACTCACACTCGGAATGAGGCTCTATGTCTTTTATGTGCCTAAATTACATGAAAAGTAATTTAGTTGTATGTACAGTGTAAGTTATGTCCAAAAGGGCAAATATGGCAAGTCAGATACCGAAAACTAGCAGATGTTACACCTTCCACAAATTCAGACTTAAGATGCTTCAGAAAAGAACATACATAAAAAAACAATACAACTTCTGTTGGTGGAACCAACACCAGCTTAAGGGAACAACTAAAGCAACAATCCTGCCAAACACAACAAATGTTCACATGCAAACCGCCAACATGTTTACTGTACACTCACACACTTTCACCATACATCCCAACATGTCAAACACTATGCAAGACAGATACATCACACAACAACACAAATTCAAACACATACCAAGACAAAAACATAAAAAGAACACAACAACATGACTACATATGTGACACCATCCAAACATTGTGCCTCCCCAATCAGCAAACTAGGCGCACAATAGGAAAAAGATGGAGCCCTGGGAACATAATGATCACAATACCTGCACAAACACTCAACGAACGCAGTACACGTGGTCAACGCTACAAAACTGAATGATGCACATGTCGTAATCAGCATAAATGCCTCTACCTTCAGAGTTGAAAAACAATGAATACCATGACAGCAGTGGCCCCAATCACTGCAGAAGGCACAGTGTCCTGCAAGATGGAAGCTGCAAAGGAGGTCTGGCACAAGATGAAAATAAAACAGTGACGTGGGCCTTATGGTGGAGCACATCTGCAGCCACAGGATCCTCATGCTCCTGAGCATAGGGCCTTTGGGTAACGTGCATGCACTGGATGGGGATGCACAATAACTCTGACACCAACTAATGGAACCAACTCAGGAAGATGGCAAAGGTTGCTGTTTTAATATAAATTGTCTAACACAGGAAGTTACAACAGACATCAACGGACATTCGCCCAAGCTCTCAGTACATTTCACATAAAAACAGCCTTTTATGACATTGATGTCCAGCTTCTTTACAATGGCAGCTTTGCTATTCACTACATATAGCTAGCTTCTAAGATTACTTAATCTACTTGCATTACAGCTTTTGTACAGTTATTGAACGGTTTGCATTTTCTGTAGTGCGTCACACACATGCAATCTTCTTTCTGCATATGAAGGTTTATTTGATTCTTAACTTCGTCATCACTTTCTATAAGGTCCATGCATTTTCTTCAGCCAGTATACTTCGGGCATCATGCTCGTCTCTCGTGACATCACCAGCTCCTTTTTCACTCATTTTCATATTCTTCAGGGAGTTCCTTCCTCAGATTATTGTCTCCCGGGAATACATTTGATTGGGTTTTCTCAGTGGGTATCTTCTTTTGAATATTCGGCGTGGTATGGTCACAACTGCTGGTGTCAAGCATGGCACAATCTCAGGCTTCTAACACACAGGAGGTACGGGGCAGGATTTCCTGCAGAGGCATGCAACTGCTCCTCTACATTCCCCCTCTAGTCGAGTCCTCGACCACCTCCTCAATTGTCTCCACAACTTGATCTTTTCTCTTGAAGAGGTGCTTCTTTGGAGTCCAGATCTTCATCACCCCCCTCAGGGTGCCAGCTGATTTGATATGTTCATCTAGACTCCAGGTCATGTATCTGCACTGTCCATTCGGATTACAATATGAAATGATGATATGGCATTTATAACGCATCTATAAACAAATGTTTCAAGGCGCAACAAGGCTAGGGAGGGGGAACAGAGGGAAGACAAAGACAATGATCTTACTTGGCCAGGTAACATTGAGATCGCAAAATTCCAGGGGGGGGGGGTGCAGTCCAATACATCGGATCAACAGTAAGAATACATAACATAAATAAAACAATAGGTAAAGGTGCAGCCAGCTAGTAGCAAGTGCAGGGGAAGTGCAGACATCAAGTGTTGAGAGCTGGGGATCTGTAGGGTTACATAAACAGCACCCCCAAGTTCTGGGGTTTCCCAGGAGGCAGTGCAGGTGTGCAGCTGGCAGGAGAGGGGACCTGGGCCTGAGATCATAGGGTAACCAGGTGACAAGTGCAGTTTCAGTCAGGAGTTCAGCAGGGGAGGGTAGGAGAGAAATCAGAAGCAAAGAGGAAGGTCTTGAGGTGCGTCCGGAACCTGAGATGGTTCTCCTCGAGTCCCAGGGAGGCAGGGAGGCTGTTCCAGAGGGAGGCCTCAGCTGAAGAAAGAGATCTACCACCAACTCGTTGCTTTGAGAAGCGACTGAACCTGAGGGAGTTGGAGGGGGATGAGTGAAGAGCTCGAGAGGGAAGATATTTAGTAAGAGAGAGATGGAGGTATTGAGACCAGAGGCCCCAGAAGGCCTTGTGGACAATGAAGAGGGTTTTGAACTTAATCCTCGCAGCCGCTAGGAGCCAGTGCAGAGAGAGTCCTGGAGAGATACGATCCCTGGTCTTGAGGCTAAGGACAAGTCTCTCAGTCCTGTTCTGGATGAGTTGCAGAGGGCGGAGATTAGAGGAAGGCAGATTTAGAAAGAGGCTGTTGCAGTAGTCCAGCCTAGAGAGAGCTAGAGTGCTGCAGACAGTGAGCTTCTGGGGGAAAGAGAGGAAAGGAATAATACGTGTGAGGAGGTGCAGCTGGTAGTGTGACTTCTTAGAGACATCAGAGATGTGAGGAGAGAAGGGGAGAATGGAGTCAAAGATGACCCAGAGGTTTTTAGCCTCACAGGTGGGAGAAGGAAGGGGGCCTAGAGAAGCCGGCCAGAGAGCAACAGGAAAGGTGGGAGCAGGTGTGCCGATGAGGAGAATCTCAGTCTTACACTTGTGTACGAGCGCAATAGTAATAAAATATCAATATCAATATCAATTACTGGCGTTAAGGCAAAGATCATTGGTGACACACCATTCTTGATAGCGGACAGTCAGAGATGAGAGAAGGAGAAGAGGTGGTGGAAGGGAGCTTGAAAATGAGTGTTGTTCGTATAGCACTGAAATTTGGTGCAGAGAGCGCAATGCGGTGGGCAAGAAGTGCCAGGTATTGGTTGAACAGCCAGGGAGAGAGGTTAGTCCTTTGGGGAACACCACAGGTAGAGATAGAGATAGAGGAGAGGAAGGGCCCAAGTTGGACCTAGGGGGGTTGATCGGAGAGGAAAAAGGTCAGCCAAGCCAGGGCCTGATCGGTGATACCCAGGTTATCACAGAGACGGTTGAGCAGGATGGTATGTTTGACCATGTGAAAGGCAGAAGGGAGATCAAGTAAGATGAGGGCCCAGGGGTATTGGAGTTAAGGTTGGAGAGCAGGGATGTTCAGGAGATCAGTTTCCTTGCTTCTGGAAGCTCTGAAGCCAGACTGATGCTCATGGAGACAATCAACCAATTCAGTGTGAAGACTAAGCTGGGAGATGGTCAGCTTTTCCAGGAGTTTGCCCAGGAAAGGAGTGATGGAGATTGGCCAGTAGTTAGCAGGGCAGGAAGGGTCGGCAGAGGGTTTCTTAAGAAGATGGTGCTTCCGGGGGAAAGGGGAGACTACAGTGGCGACGGATTGGTTTGCAGAAGTCACACAATGGAGGAGCCAGGGTGTCAATGTGGTCCTTGATGGTTTTAGAGGAACAGGGGAAAACCTGTTTTGACAAGACTTTCATAGATCGGACTTGTCTAGAAACCTTGTCAGGGGAGAACATGGGAAAGGCAGAGAAGGAGGGAGGAGAGGGGGCCACGGAAGGGCCAGAGGAAGAGAGGGGCGTATAGGGAGGAGGAGGAGAGTAAGAGGCAGAGGACAGGATGTCCTGAGTTTTAGAGATAAAATGAAAAGCCAGGGCTGTGCAGAGGGCCTGGGAGGGGACAGGAGAGATAGAGACTGCAGTTGGATTGGTCAGCTCCTTGCAGATTTTAAAGAGTTTGGCTGAGTTGTTGGATGCTGCAGAGACACAGGAGTGAATGAGGGCTCTCTTCTTGGTGCGGACAGAGAGCCGGTATTGCCTTTAGAGCAGGCGGCAGGCCAGTTTGACAGAGAATTATAGGAAGCACGCCATTTCCTCTCAGCCACACTGCACTGCCATTTAAGGGTGACAAGGTCTGAGTCATACCAGGAGTTGTACTTAGCTTTGGCGGATCCTCATGACAGGGGCAAGAACATCAAGAGTATCAGATATAGCAGAGTGGAGTATAGACAGCGCTGTGTTAGGGTGTGAGTCTCCCGAAGGGGGCGGGGGTGAGAAAGTATCAGTGAAAGACTCAACTGACAAACACTTCATGCATCAGAAAACTGAGAAGGTAGGTGGCAGTGCTGGAGTTGGCTTGGCCTGGGGGGTGGAGAGCGTGAGCTGGGAGGAAAGGAGAAAGTGATCACTCCAGGAGAGAGGAGTGGTGAGAGGGATAGAATAGACCCATTGTCCCACGTACTTCTTATGATTCTTTGGATACAGGAACTTTGTTCCTTCAGGTGCTACGATGCTGGCCTCTATGTATTTTCGGAAATCTTGATCAGTCAATTCCTTGGGTCCAAACCTAAATTCGACATCGATCATGATCTTCATTCCTACTGCTTTCTTTGCTGTCTTCTTCCATTGTGCAATTATTATCCTGATCACACAGAATCCAAACATCACCATGACCAATATTGCTCCAAAAAACTTGAAGATGTTCATTATCCACTTGGGAATCCATGAGAATATGGGCACAAACCAACTGTCACCTGTAATGTCCTCTGTCTCGTCTTCCATCTTGTTATGCAGGTTTGTCAGTAACGTTATGGCCTTTGTCAAGGTCCCATTCTCATCATCATGAGAAGGTATGAATGTGCAACATGATGTCTGATTTTGGTGCAAACTCCTCCTTCCATCGCTGTAATCATGTCAAGGACATAACTGTTCTGCAGGGTCATTATTCGAATGACCCTCAGCTCTTCCTTGATAGCATTAAATCATCCCTTTATGGTAGTGTTAATTGTTTGCATGAGTTGCCATCTGGTCATTTGCAAACACTTGACTTTGGCCATTTTCTGGATCCCAGGCATGGAGATAGTCAAGAAGATTAAAGCAGTCTTGCTGAACAACCTGTGCTCATAAGGAATGGAATCATATGCTTCTATTGACTTAGTTGAAAAGTAATTCTCTCTTCTGGTTCGATTGAGAAATTCAAGCGATCTTCTCCTTCTCAAATAGGCATCCACTTTTGGAAATTCTCCAATGTTCAGGTCACTCTGTGGAATCACTTATGCTGACACATGGATGAGCACCAAGGAACACTTTGCTCCCCAATCCTTGGCAGCTCCATGTAGGTTCTAGGCCCACAAGCCCAATATAGATCCATCAGAACAGTTGTCCCTGCTCTCATCCTGCAAACGACAACTGCAGTTTTGCAGCCTTTGTTATCGCCCACATGATTGTTTCCATGTCTTCAAACACACAATGTCGCATTCACCAATGGGATCCCAACCACTGGACCTGATTCATCTTCTACCCATGTCAGCAGCTTGACATACTTAGCCCATGACTTCAAACATCTGTCATTCACTCTCTGCACCTCTCATTCATATTCTGGCTTCAGTAGATGAGCTGCACGGCACATCAGTCCTTCATCCCATCCCTTCTTGGATTTCACTTGTTCATAGACTAAGACTTGAGTTTGTTACCAGCATCCAGCCATCCAGCTACTTCTGTTCTATTAGGGCAGTTCATTCTCTTCATCTCTTCAATGATCACCTCTTCTAGTCCTGCTGCAGGATGCACAAGCATCTTGCTCTTCCATTCAGGTTCCTTTCCCATCTGTGTAGTCTTGATATAATCATCCTGGTATAGAAACGACCATCGTAAAGTGGCCAAACTTCCTTGAAATTGTCCTATAGTCATACATGCTGCAAGATGAATGAGGCATCTGTCATTGTGTTCTGGGACTTCTCTGGAGATAAAAGTTTGAACTGTATTCATGGCTTAGGGTATGAGAGCGCAGACGTAGCAACTCTCCTTAGATGTTCTCTCTCCCACCTTTCTCATGTGCTGATACCACATGTTATTACCCAAGTGTGCAGCATTGTCTAGATAGGTATTTATCCCCTCATTATGTTCCTCTGCACATCTCTTATGTCTCAAACATCAAAGGTTGTGTAATACTCATGAAGCAAATCAAAAACAGTTCTCTTGGTGGGGGTAACCATAGGAGCCTGTACCTCAGTGGAAGTAGGCAACTCAAAAGCAGTTCTCGTAGTGGGAGAACCATAGAGGTCTCTGGCTCAGTGAGCACACAAGTATGATTGAGACTGTGAAAAAGAAGGAAAGAAATACAAAGAGTGTAATCCTGCAGGCATACAGTATGCACCAAAACATCGGCATCCAGCTTTTGCACCATCCTGGTACTCGTTGCACTTGTTCATTCTCTATAACTGTGCCAGCTTCCATATTTCTCATTTTTAATACAGTTTATCAAATTCTTTTACACCTGTAATTGTAAGATGTGCTCAAAGATTGCAATGAGGAGCCTTCTTATCAGAGGGCCATTTTCAGCATCCTGTAAAAAAATGCAAATATCAACATCTCTTCTGACAAGAGCAGGATAAGTTTGAAGTATAAATACAAAAACAGCAAGCACAAGCCGATGTACATCACTATCAGTAAGAACCATATGTGTGACTGCTTAGAACAGGTATGCACCACGAAAGGAATCTGCATACTGATCTTGTTTCCAATTTCTGATCAAGAACTGACATTTAGGCATAACTTTGATGCTTCAATGTGTTTCTAAAGTTGATTTTTTGCCTACTAAAATTCTCAGCAAGTCTTCACACAGTATCTATAAGCAGTGTCCCCCAAATTTTAGTCCAAGCTAAATCTGTCTCATCCACTGGTCGTTGCTTTATCGTCCTTCTTTTTTGTCATTGATCGAGTCTGCGCACACTGAAATTCTTCTGTTTGTCTTGCTTCTGGATCGGCAATGGTGGGCGGGTGGGTATCACATTTATAAGCCTTTACATCTCCTAATAGAAGCCAAACTCGTCTTCCTTGGACTCTTCACAGCTGGAGGGGTTATATTTTCAACGCAAAAGGAGCCATTAAAATGTGGCTCATGCCATTTTCTAGTAACATTCTTTATTAGGTCGCCAATTTATAATTTAGGTGCTGATAGTAGTTGAGCGGTATTGGTTGTTGAATTGTCTCATCTGTGTTCTGAGACCAACCCCCCTAGTGCTTGACTTGATAGTAGTTGAGCGGTATTGGTTGTTGAATTGTCTTCATCTGTGTTCTGAGACCAACCCCCCTAGTGCTTGACTTGATCTGAAATGTGAGAGATACTGGAGGTCATACATGCCAAATAGACATGCAATTTATCACCTAAACTTTTAGCTACACTCTGGGCATCTCTTCTACTCCTAGTTGGAGGTGTAAGGGGTTTTTACATACGCCACCCTGTCACTAGCTCATGAGGGGTGAGGTGACGGTCTGATCCTGGCTGATTCCAAAGGGCATATGAAGCTAAAGGTAGGCAATATAGCCATCCCTCTTCAACGTCATTTTAATCTTGGCAATCCTTTCTTTAAGGAGGCCATTGAGTCTCTCACATACTCTGTTTGCTTGTGGGTGATAAGCAGAAGAAAACTTGTGTTTTATATTCCTTAGAATCCCTATTTGTTCAAATAGCTCATTAACAAAATGTGGCCCATTGTCGTATCTCAGCACTTCACGCACACCCCATCTCGGGAAAACATTGTGCACTAAAATCTTTGCTGCACAAGTGGCATCAGGGTGTGTACACGGACCTGCCTCGATTCACCTAGAGAAGGCACACATCACCACTAATAGATACCTATATCCATTACGCACCTGCAGTATTTTGACATAGTCGACATGTAAATGCTGAAACGGACCATTTGGTCGAGGTATTACCCTTCTAATTGTTCTAAAAATATGGCCAGAAGTAAACTTTTGACACACAGTGTAGTTTACCATAAATAGTCTAACGTGCTCCAACAAATTCGGAATCAACCAGTCTTCCACAATCGTAGCTGCAAGACTCTTCCTAGTTACATGCGCGGGGTAATGCAGCTGTTCAAGCGCAGCCTTTAATAATGCTACTGGCATCACCAGCTTTCCAGTGCTATCTTGTTGCCATAATGCTTCTGTGGGGGATAAAGAACACCCCCTTCATTTCCATAACTCCTGCTCTTCCTGTGGTGCACTCCCATGAATCGCCATTAATTGGGTTATCGACAATTTATGAAACCCTTCTTGCATTAATATGGTTGTGACTACGTTTTCTTTAACAATCTCAGTATCAAAACTTGTAATGTTTGGAGAATATGCTACTCTTTTGGCTTTTTCATCTGCGGCTTCATTCCCGCAAGAGATACAATCTGTTTGCTTAGTGTGCACTTCACGTTTAACAGCCACAATGGCCACTGGGAGTTGCAGTGCCTTAATAAGCCTGTCCAATAAGGATGCATGCTACACTGGAGTGCCATTCGCACGGAGGTAGCCCCTCCTTTTCCAATGCGCTAATCCTGCATGTAGAGTTGCTACAGCCAAAACATCTCCTGGGTGATCTTAGCTCTAGCAATTTGGTTTTTACCTGTATTATACATCTTTTAAATTGCGCTACACAATTATACTTTTCCTTTATTAGTTGTTACTTTGGATCTACAAGAGGAAAACTCACACCATGACCAACGCCCCTTAAGCTGAAACATATTACCTAATGGTCAGCCATTCCTCACTTTCTTAATTTCTTTATACTAACGATGATGCAGCATACAGTGCCGTGTGTGTATTATTCTTTTGTACAGACTTTAGGATTGTGGACTTTGGCATCAACAAAAAGTATAAGTGTTGGTTAAAATTATTCACTGAAGTTATGACTTTAGATTGTAGTGAAGACTTCTGAGCATGAATTAGAGGTGGAAACATAATGCACAATGAAACCAATTGAATAATAAGGAATCTCGATTATTATGACTGATGCTATATCACATGTCTAAAACCAAATTATTTGCTGTTTTTTATAGAAATGATTTGAATTATGCCCCTGATGAAGAGAAAGAATATCTCGAAATGTGTTCGGCCTAAAGAATAAATACGATTTGTATCTAATGAAAAACTGTGTTCTAAAATGGTATTTGTGATAAGTAATCACTAACAAGTTATAATTCAAGTGTATAACAACACTAAATTAATTGTCCATCCAAGGACATTATTTCTCAAAGCTTTGGCTTTATTGAGACGTAGGAAAGTGTGAATGGGACGGGAGTTCCCTAGTATGAGAACTTGTTCTTGTTCTGTATTTATGTTTCAACCAATATGCCAGGGTTGGCTTTTTCTCCTCTGCACCTCGAATCAGACCATTTTATTCTAAAATATACAATCTCTTACACTAGAAACCACCTTAACTAGGAGTGCAGGGTATAACGTTTTGTAAATGTAACAAAGGAACAGACATGTCACACTCTCCTATAGAGACTGGTAATTCATTAGTAAAAGGAACTCGACTTGCAGCTCCAGAGAACCCTTGAGCATTCATGGCAATTCCCTACATTGGATATGTTCCCTCCTGTATACATGAATGAGTAGCTCCAGTGTCAACTAGAAAAGAAAAAGATGTTCCTCCTATCGTCACATCGACCCTTGGTTCCTCTTGGGGGTCTGGTGTCACAGATAGTACTGAACACATCAAGTCACCCTGTGAGCTGTCCTATTGTGGGTACAGGCCCATCCCAGTCCCTGCGAAAGGATTTCCTCCTACCACAGTGATACCTCCTATTCTGGGTGTCAGCAATTGTTCTGTGTTTGCATACTGCTGTGTCTGCTCGGGGGCTGGTTTGCGACTGCCCTTGTAGTGGATTCATTTGCACTCACTCTTGCTGCTGTACCTGCTGTATTTGCGGCACTTGTGACTGATACACTGTGTGATCTTGGGTGAACCCTTCCCTAGTCTGTGTGCTATATGTTGGAGGATAAACTGTACCCCCACTTGAAAACTGGCCATTTTGTACATTCGCTTGGCTTCCACATATGCGTGCAATATGACCTGTCATCCCACAAGTCCAACATACTGGTGGTGCCCATCTGACAAGTCCCCCTTGGTTAAATCCTCCCTGGGTACTCTGATTCTCATTCAGTGTATTCTGAAACTCACCTTGATTGTTTTGGAATCCACCTCCTCTTCCTCTATAGCCCATACCTCTGCCCCGTGGCACAAACCCATATCCACCTTGTTCCATTGGGCACTGATTATTCGCCTGCGATGTACCCATTGCTGCATTCCAAATCCTTCTACGCTTGGCAATACCACCCCTTCTATTGCAAATTTTGACATTTTTTCTGAACTAACTTGGCTTCCTCAATTTTCCTAGTCTCATCTTTCTTCCTATTTTTCTCTTGTAATAACTGACAGTGATGCACTATCGTAAGCTGTATCTCAGCCATGGTTTCACTTCCATTCCCACTTGTTTCTTCATCTACCTCTGTACTGGCTCAGGCAACCCCAGACATAAAATGTGGTAAAATAATGCCACAGTTTGTTCCCACGGCTCGTGAGTTTCAAGTTGCCATTTAGCCTGAATGTCTTGAATGTAAGCAACAGGGTTTCATCTTCCTTCATTTTACATGTCATAATTGCACCCATATCTGATGTTTCAGGATATTGTACCCCGAGAGCCCTCCATACATCTGGCCTTCAATTATTAAACTGAGCTCCATCATGAGCTGTGTTTTGTGCTGTCACACTTGAATACAGTGCTCTTCTCCATATGCCATCACTTCTCTCCCCAAGAATTGCTGCCAGAAGACCTTTTAAGTCTCCTATGGCCAGCATATTTCCTCCTGTCATTTTTTCTCATTCGTATATCCAGTTCCCAGCGCGCTAAAGTCAACCCCGGGAGCATACACCTTAAATTATCCTTGTCCATCTGCGGCCATGGAATATACTGTGGTCTTGCTCTCACTTTTTCCAATAAGGGAACCTCTGTAAACCCCAACCCGCAGTCGGCTCCCATCGTTAATCTATCTATAACCGGTAGCAACCGTAACCTGCTCCCATATAACGGCAATTTTCTCTTCTCACTATATGATCATTGTTGGGACTCTCTGGATATGCTATGGGATCTGGTGTCCTATCCTTAGCTTGTTCCAGATCCAACCTTCTTACTTCTTTATCCATCAGTAGGCTTCCCTCAGGGGCTTACTCGCTTCCTCCTTCTACCCCGAAGCTAGATTTTCTTTCCTCGCCTGATATGTCTTGTCCCCAACTAGTGTGGCTATCATCCACTTCACCTTTGTCTAGGTTCAGTCTGCTTAAGGACAATGCTCTGCGTCCGTGACTGAACAGGATTTCTTCTTCGCTTCATGATTGAAATGCTAGGGATTGATCTCAGTTCCGTCAACCTCCATACTTGTTACCTTTCTTTAATTCTTGATAGGTGTTATCGATTCTTTCTCCTATCCTTACCGCATCAAAGTTTTCTTCTTTCAATTCTACTCTAGATGCCATTGGCATTGTTTCCTTCATCAGAGAACTCTCTTCTATTCTGTCTCATCGTATTACTGGGCCTGGCCCTACTTGTTCTTCACAAACAAAACTAGTATCAAGACCCTGCTGTTTTCTTCTTTGTTCTATTTCTTCATCTAATTCTCCCTTCTAAGTCTTCCTTCCTCTTGCCTTCATTCTTCTCTCCTTACTCTTTCTCTTTTTAACTCTTCTTCCCTTTGTCTCTGTATTATTTTGTCTGTTGGTCTTTGCGCTTCCTCCTCTTCCCCCTTCCTTTCTCTTCTATCCCTATCTTCTATCACTCTTTGCCTATTGTCATACTTTCTTTGTTCTTCTGCATGTTTTTCTTTTTTCTCTTGCTCCTCCTGATACAGCTGTTCTTGTCACTGCCTGCACTTCCTTTTCTGCTTGTCTTCTTTCAATCTCTTCTATCGTTCTTTATCCTTTCTTTCTTGTTAGTCCTTATCTTCTCTTTGCCTAACTTCCTTGATGCTTTTCCCATCTAACTTGAGTAATATCTGTCCTCTCATCCATTTGTTCTGCACGAGCGTTACCTCGTCAGCTCTACCCTTCTCTCCTTTCCATCTCTTAATTTCCCTGTCTATCTCTGTTGACAGATTCAACCGCTCACTTTCTTCTTCTTTGTCTTGTACAATTGCATAGATCTCTTCTCTTCTCTTACTCGCCTCTGGACTATCATCGCTATTGTAAGCTGGGGGTTCGTATATCAGATTACTATACCCTGTCAATGCTTTCAACTCCTTTAAAGGGTACAACCCTATTTCTTCCGTACTAGCATCTTTTACTTCAGGCGACGTAAGTGGAGCTGAAGGCTCAACACCTTCCTCCTTTCTCTGACTAAGCATCCACTCCTCAGGTGGATGTTCCTCGCTCTCTTCCTGATACATTTTCCAGAGCTCTAGAATCACTAATCTTTTCTCTAATTTCTTCCCCGTGTACGCAGCGTGCTAGTATGTGGTCATGTGTTGCAATACCACTTTTGACAGCGATCCCCCTTGTGGCCACGGCATGAGCATTTTATCTGCCGTGCCTTTCACCGTTCCGCAATATTTTGTTTGAGCTTGGGCAAGTGCTTTGTTAATGTCTTGCATAAGTGCATCAGAGGGCTATCTCCCATAATGACAAGTCTCAATTGACTGTCAATACTTACCAGAGTTTTAAAAATAACCTGTATACTTTTGTGTAAATCACCACTTTTTCAACGCCTTAAAAACAACAAATATTAGCGCACAAAACAATCGCCGCTCAAGCCTCTTATTTCTTAATTAGCTGTCTCTACCTTTGGATTGGTACCAACCACTCCGCTAGGTTTAGTCACTATGCTCCTCAACGTTTTCAATTCCTTCACAACTTCTATCGCTCTTCGATATTATTACACAACAAACAACATATAGACTAGTCGACTTTACACATCAATAAACACTGTGATCACCTTTTTCGCTCTTACCTTCACTTACAACCCTGTACAGGGTTTGAGATGTCACCTTACGTAAACCTGTTGACGCGTTATATATTTCTGTTCTACCCCCGTTGGGATATTAAACGTCTCCTTCTGAAAATCCCTTGACCCAGGACTCTAGGTGCTATCTTTTCTTCACACAATATTTCCTGTTACTCAAAAAATATCACAACCCCATCCCTTAGTTTGCCATTCCCCTTAGTCTACTCACCATTCGCTCGTTAAGCAACTCGAGGCTTTCGGTATTGACTCCAATCTGACCACTTCGCCTTCTGTCCGCAGAGCGCCGGTGGAAACCGGGCAGGGATTTCATCATAGGGGGACCTGCCCATCGTCTCGGTTCTTCTTGCAAGTTTATTTCTATCAGCCTCTCTCCACAGAAAACCCTGCAACCTTCTGGCTAATGGAGGAGGATACTCGATCAACCGAAAGACTTTGGACAAACTAGTTTGGATCTTTTAACCATCTGCAACTCTACCATGTGAGCGTATGGCCCTTTGGGTAATATGCATGCAATGGATGGGGATGCAGAATAACTCTGACACCAAATAATCGAACCAACTCAGGAAGATGGCCATGGATTCTGTTTTATTATCAATTGCCTAAAACAGGGAGTTACAATGGAAATCAATGGATGTTCACTCCAGCTCTCAGTACATTTCACAGAAAACAGACTTTTAACCAGAAAATACATCAGGCGTGAAGTCATACTACGTGGCAAATGAGAAAACCCAATGAGAAGTTGTGATAGGCTCAAGGGGAACATCTAAGTATACTTTCTATAAGGGGTGGGATTGTGATTGGCTTTCTACTGTCAGGTGGACAACTTATGCCTACCTCTAAAACATGTCATCTTCAAGACTATTAAGTACACAATATATCATTAGTTCTCAAACTATAAGGCCCTTCATTATACGGCCCTCTATAATTTGTTTCCATGCTCGTGTCATGTCTGCAACATTCGGTTCACTTAGCAGCACATAAGCTCAAATCCAGGTGCCAGGAGGTGGACTTGACTTTACCTCCCCACCCAATTAGCCCAATGTCTCTCATCACTTATGCCTTATGCCATAAAGATTGTCTTTGAACTTGGCCTTGCATGGTATTCTTTTCTCTGGGAATATAAGGGAGTGCGAGCATGTGCTATCGTTGTTCTAGGACTCTAAGCTCAACTTCATTTCCATCTTTGGCTCACGTGACAGGAGACCACGATATGGTCAATTTTGCAGCATTTAAATGTTTCAAATGAATAAAACTTGGCATTCTTGGTGTTTTTTCTTCGCACCTTAACAAGGGATGATTCAGCTTCCCACATTCATTGCCTTTGAGAATAGATAACCGGCCTTGACTGCCATAACTTTGATACAAGGCTGAATAGCCTTGCCATTCATTTCCACAATCTCAACTTATTCTTGCTGCAACACAGTTCTTGGCCTTTCCTCTTCATGGGTCCGGGCTTACTAAAAATTCATGCCACTGATGTCTAGCTTCTATACAATGGTGACTTTGCCTGCAGTCTATTCACTACATATAGCCAGCTGCTAAGATTACTTAATCTACTTGCATTACAGAATCTGTACAGTTATTGAACGGCTTGCATTTTCTGCAGTGCGTCACACACATGCAATCTTCTTTTCGCATATGATATGATATGATAGTGTATTTATATAGCGGCTATACATAATGTGTTTCAAAGTTCTTCACGGCAGGGGAAGGAACAACCGAAAATACAATGACTTTCTTACAGGCCATGAACAGTAAGGATGTGAAATTAACGATCATACTCAGCCTCACAAAATTTCAAATAGTGAAAGAGCTAAGATGTAGATAAGGAAGGGAGGGGGAGAGTGGGACGGAAATGGAAACAGACAGGCGACTACTGTACAAGGCCTGATTGCATTTCTGGTAGAGCTGGAGAAAAACAAAAGGGGAGGGAGAGGGGTGCAGAAAGGGAGGGGTAGAACAAAACAAGCAACAACTAGGCCTGACAACATTTCAGATAAAGCTGGGGGGGGATAAGTAAGGGGGGGGGAGACAGACGAGGTTGCTATAATAGTAGGTCCAGGGACAATTCTGATAGAGTAAGTGCATAGAAGAAAGTAAAGGGAGTATGGGAGGAGATAGGCAAAGGGAGAAAGGGAGAGGAGGAGAGAACAGAGAGTAAGAGTGAAGAAGCAAGAGGGGAGAGCAAATACAATTGCAGAAGTCAGTAGTAACACATAATGTTGCAAGCCAGGATACAAGATGGGAACAGTATGATTCAAGGCCACCATGAGTACAAGATGCAAAGGAAGCGTGCCTGTCACTGCTACCCTCTTGAATGCCTCTTATTTTGACTCAGACTGCAATCTCTCCCCCGATAGACTAACAAACTCAAAAGAAATAGGAACTGTACCTATAAGCTCTGGTTACAGGGAGAATGAGGATGGGTTCTTCGATAATAAGGAAGGCAGGGAAGGGAATGGCATCCCGCCTGGTTCCATGAACACGAGTGCGGGGTAATCCCCAGGGAGTGGTGCACTTGCGATGGTCGAGCCGACAGCGGCAAGCAAATTAGTCATTCCTGGGGTGGATCAGCCCTCTTTTACATGGTCTGCTGGCTTGGCTGTGCCCCTGTGCCTACCGGTAGCTGCAATACCATCTAGTTTGCCAGCTGCCGACACGCGGGAATCAGTAAACCGCAAAACACAAAGGCTAACTTCTGAAGTCACTGGCACTTGGCTAGAAAGCACCTTTGAACCTGCTCTTCCGTCTCCTCGTGTGAGAAGTCCTCCTCAGTTCCATCAGCCTAAAGACTCCCCATTTCTTCCAACTGTACCCGTCTTCTCGCCTCCTTGTGAAATACTCGCGAAAGAGGATGAAGGAGACTGTGCCAACGAAGTCTCGATAAGCAATACGTCAGTAAATCTGACAGAAGGAGATGAACGAGGCTCAATGGATACTAAAGTGTAACGCTCACCTGATTCCCGTAGAGGCGCCGGTCTTGACTGGGCGTATACCGTATCTTCAAAGGTGATGTGTAACACACGGCTGGCTCTTTGGGCTGGACCTCTGTGCACTGTATGTCTGGCTCGAAGGGTAAGATGTCTGCAGATAGAAAATGTGGGATTAATGAACTGGGTTATTGAATGTCTCTCTCTTCTTCCCTTTCTCTTCTCCTGTAGAACCCCAAAGGTTAACGCTCTCACCTTAGGTAAGTGAACGCCGTGCTCTCCATCTGCCTCGAGGCAGGGTGCTGTAACCAGTTTCTTCACTGGATAAGGGGAGCAGGCCTCTTGACTTCAGAGGACTGCTGTCCGTCGTTTACTGCACGAACGGTAAGTTTCGAGTAATTCTAATGTCTTTAAAGTCTTTAGTAATGATGTCTCTTGTTTTGCAGGGTTCCGGCGATGGCGGATGGCGGGCTGAAGTGAGTTGAAGATGGAGCCCGTGTGATGAATAGAAGCGCCTGGAAGCACGTAAGTAAGCGCTTGTTGCCTGCTTCACGATGCGCTCTAAATGTCTTTTTATTTTGCAGGTACAAGTTCGGGGCGGCTGCAGGGTGCCGGAATACCCACTGGGTTAGATGTGGAAAGGAGTAATGGCACGTGAGTATTAAAGTTCCCCAATGTCTTTAAACGCACCTTGTTTTGTCTTTCAGATGCGGGATGCAGCGCCGAAGGCCTCCGGAGCGTGCAAAGAGTTGGTAAGCTTTTGTCTTTCAGATGCCGGAATGCAGTGTGAAGACCTCCGGAGCGCACGAAGAGTAGGTAAGCCTTTGTCTTTCAGATGCCGGAATGCAGCGCGAGGCGTTGGTGACAGCCGATGGACCAGGTAAGTGAAGAGCTGTCACTGAAGACCGTAATGCTAACCTGTTCTTTCTTGTCTTAATAGGTGTTGCTGAAGACTGGATTCAGAATGGTAAGCCTTTTTCCTTAGGCCCAGGATCAGATGCAGAAGACACGATGAGCGTTCTGCTGCTGAGGATGCAGAATAACGCAAAGCAAGATTCATCCATCGGGTGTGGTTTAAATAGCCTCCTGTAGTGCTTAGGTGTCTCCTTCCACAGCCACGCCTAGGTAAGAAAAGAGTTCCTGCTTTCCAGAAGAGTTCCAGTGTTCTGAATCTAGGGAGTGGCTCCTGCCCCACCCAACAGGAAAAGTAGTTCCAAACAGAAGAGGATCAGAGACTCAACTGGCAGGCAAGTAAGCAGCATGGTCTGCTGCAGGTAAGTCCACCCAAGCATTATGAGCCCGGCGCTTCCAGCGCTGGAACTGGGCATATTTATGAGCCTGGTGCCACTGGCGCCAGGACTGGGTCCAAAAGGTCCCAATTGGGACTGGTTGGCACTCGGAACCTGGGTTATGGATCTGCTTCCAAGTGAGTTGGGAAAACCCTGACCTTTTGGAAGCAGAGATCATGACAGTACCCCCCCTCAAGGCCCCTCCCAAACCGGGCTTCTCCGGGGGTTTTGGCTTGTCAGGAAATGTTCGGTGAAATCTTTTGATTAGGCGAGGAGCGTGGACATATTCAGCAGGTTCCCAGGATCTCTCTTGGGGGCCGTAGCCTTTCCAGTCAATTAGGTAGAATAGTTTAGATTTGGAGATCTTGGAGTCCAGAATGCTTTTGACTTCAAACTCGAGTTCTCCATCAACTAGGATAGGTTTTGGAGATTTGGTTAGTCGGGTTTGAGGTTGCACGGGTTTTAATAGAGAGACGTGGAAGACCGGATGTATCTTCATGTGCGGGGGCAAGTCCAACTTGACCGCTACTGGGTTTACTATGGTAGTGATGGAATAGGGACCAAGGTATCTTGGGTTGAATGTGCGTGGCCCTTTTAGAGGTAGATATTTGGTGGATAATCAGACTTGATCCCCTACTTGATATTGAGGGGCTTCCTTCCGATGTTGATCTGCTCCTTTCTTGTATTGTTCTTTAGCCCTTTGAAGGTGAGAAACAGCTTCCTTAAAGGCTTGGGTGATTGTAGAATGCAGGTAGTCTACTGCTGGTGTTTCAAGATCTTGGAGGGGATCCAACTCCGAGGTTCGAGGGTGACTGCCGTACAAGAGAAAAAACGGGGTTTTCCCAGTTCCCGAATGGACAGAGTTATTGTAGGCATATTCGGCTATCCAAAGGATGTCTTTCCAAGTTTTTTCAGTTTGTTGCAGCATGCAGCGTAAATACTGTTCCAGAGTTTGATTGGTCCTCTCGGTTTGTCCGTCGGTCTGAGGGTGGTGACTGGTCGATAGTCTCACATCAATTTGAGCCGACCGACAGCAACTTCGCCAAAAATGAGAAATAAATTGACTACCTCGATCCGAAATCAGAACCGAAGGAAAACCGTGCAGTCGGACGATGTTTTCGAGAAATTCTCGGGCCAGAGTTGCTGCTGTTGGCAAGCCTTTGAGCGGAATGAAATGCGCCATCTTGGAGAATAAGTCCACGATTACTAGAATCGTATTGTATCCGGAGCATGGAGGTAGATCGTGATGAAGTCCATAGAAAGCGTATGCCAAGGGCGAGGTGGGATGTCAATAGGGCGTAAGAGGCCTGCTGGTCTTTCCTTTTGACTCTTGTTTTGGGCGCATACTCCACAGGACATTATAAAGTCTCTGATATCTTTTTTCCAAGACGGCCACCAGAAGTAGCGCTTGATCTTTTCTGAGGTCTTGGCTATACCGGGATGTCCTTCCATTAAAGAATCGTGATAACAAGAGATTACTTTTTTCTGTAAATCTGTGCTGGGTAGGTATAATCGTTCTTGGAAATACAATAAGTTGTCCTTTACTGCAAAGTCCTTTCCCTGCAGATGCCAATTCTGTATGTCTGCTGGAGTTACAAGTTGCCTGGCTTTATCCTTAACTTCCTCTATGGATTCTGTGGCGATTACACCCAGAATTCTTTGTTCGGGAATGATTGGTACAGGTTTAGGGTTGATCAAGTGTTCTTCCACTCCCATCTGAGAAAGGGCATCAGCTTTACCGTTTTTTGTACCAGGTCGATAGGTAATTATGAAGTCAAACTCGGCAAAGAATAATGCCCAACGAAGTTGTCTAGAGGATTGGGCTTTTGCGGTTTTCAAATATTGCAGGTTTCGGTGATCCGTAATCACAGTAACGGTGTGTCGGGCCCCCAGCAGATAATGCCGCCAAGCCTTAAAGGCAGACTTGATAGCCAGAAGTTCCTTGTCAGTAATCGTGTAATTGATTTCAGGAGGCGAGAATTTGCAGGACCAAAATACCACGGGATGCAACTGATTGGTTACCGGGTCCTTTTGTGATAGAACTGCCCCCATGGCAAGGCTTGAAGCATCAGTTTCCACGATGTAGGGGAGTTCGGGGCGAGTGTGTTTTAAGATTGGTGCAGAGATAAATTTAGTCTTCAAATCCTGGAAAGCTTGTTCCGCCTCGGTAGACCATTCAAAACGTTTGTTTTTCTTTAACAAGGCAGTGATGGGCTGGACTATTCGAGAGAATTCGGGGATAAACCTGCGGTAAAAGTTAGCAAAGCCTAACATGCTTTGCACACCTTTTACGGAGGATGGTGATGGCCATATGAGAACTGCATCGACCTTCTTTGAATCCATACGCACTCCGCCAGGTGATAATATGAATCCCAAGAATTCAACTTCAGTCACGTTGAAAACACATTTTTCCAACTTAGCGAAAAGTTTGTGTTGACGCAATCTTTCGAGGACCATTTTCACGTGTTTCCGATGTTCAGATTCCGATGAAGAATAAACGAGGATGTCGTCAATGTAAACAACAACACACACATCTATGAGCTCTCTGAGGACATCGTTCATAAAATATTGAAAGGCGGCCGGGGCATTACAAAGTCCGAAGGGCATGACCTGATATTCAAATAGCCCATACTTGGTGCGGAAGGCCGTCTTCCATTCATCGCCCTCTTTTACTCGTACCAAGTGGTAAGCTCCTCTAAGATCCAGCTTTGTATATATGCATGCTTTTCTGACTTGGTCCAGGAGTTCAGGGATCAAAGGTAACGGATATCTATTCTTAACGGTGATCTGGTTCAGGGAGCGATAATCTATACAAGTTCTAAGGTCTCCTTCTTTTTTTGGAACGAAGAACAAAGCTGAAGAAGCAGGGGACTTGGAAGGACGAATAAACCCATTTGCCAGGTATTGATCCAGGTATTGTCGAAGGTGAAGGTTCTCAGGCTCGGTGAGGGCATAAATTCTACTACAAGGAGGAGTAGATCCAGGTATCAGGTCGATCTGGCAGTCATAAGACCTATGAGGAGGTAGAGAGTTAGCCTGATCCTTTAGGAAAACATCTTGGTATTCTAGGTATTCGGGAGGTAACTGGGGAGTCTCTGAAGAAATTGCTGCCAGTGCAACACCAGGTGGAGGGTGACAAGTAGAGACACATTCTGGAAACTGGACCGTTCTTGCTCGCCAATCGATCAGAGGATTGTGTTTCTCTAACCAAGGTATTCCTAGAATAATCTGAAACTGAGGGGCCTTGATCACATCGAACACGATCTTCTCATGGTGTCCATCTTGACTTTCTAGCGTCACTTCTTGAGTGGTATGCGTTACTGGCCCGGAGGCTATCTCCGTACCATCCACCGTAGTAATGACGTCCTTTACAGCCTTGGGACAGAGTTAGATTCATCCTCAAAACCATTTCATGATCCACATAATTGCCGATGGCACCGCTGTCGACGTAAGCTTCAATTGCATGTAATCGATCCGGATTAATCGATTAATTAAGGGCTAATGAGGACCATAGGTATCACGAAATGCGAGGTCACGGAACTGGTTTTCACGCTCGGCAAGAGGACCTCTATTCTTGTCGGGCGAGGTCGTTTCCCTGCTCAGAGTTTGTAACTTTGGTAACTGCAGCTCCTACTGCCTTCTTGGCAGGTTTCACCGGACAGTCTCGAAGAAAGTGCCCTGAGTTTCCGCAATAGAGGCATAATTGCAACTGTTTTCTCCTTTCCCGCTCCTTTTGTGTTAGAGGACCTTTCAGACCCCCTTTTTGCATGGGTTCCCCGGAGTCTACTCCTTTGGAAGGAGTTGGCGGTTTGGAAAATACTCGAGCATCAAACTTGGAACGATCGGCCTTCCTGTTCTGCAGTCTGTGATCTATTTGAACGACTAAGTCTATATAGTCCGAACAATCTTGTGGGGGATTCACTACTTGGGCTAACACATCTTTGAGCTCGCCGCGTAGACCTCTATAAAACAGCGTAATCCTTTTGTCCTCAGGCCATTGAGTTTCCACTATCAGTCTGTTGAAAGACGCAATATAAGCCAAAAGGTCTTGATTACCTTGTCGCAACGAAAGAAGCTCATTGTCCAAGGCCTGCCCCTGTGAATGTCTTGCGAACAGTTTTTCCATACTGAGCTGAAAAGCTTGAAAATCATGGAGGACCGGATCATCTTGATTTACTAGAGGGATCGACCAGTCTGCCGCATTGCCACTAAGGTACGAAAGCACGAAAGCTACTTTAGCTTGATCAGTTGGAAAGGCTGCTGGCCGGCATAAGAAATGCAACCGGCACTGATTGATAAATACTGCAAACCTCTTTGGGTCACCAGAAAATCGTTCGGGCGGAGCCAGAGGTACATTCCCAGGTAGGTTGATCTGCACTGGATTCATAGAGGATGTAGAAGGAAGATTTCCCCCAGATGCGGGTAACGGGGTCTGTCCGGCTTGTGACTGTAGCAATTGTCTAGCGAGATCATCTGTTCGCTCCTTGGAAATAATCAGTTCCCTTCTTAGAGCGTTCGTTTCCTGACGGGCTGCATGCACTTCTGCCCTTAGTTCCCCAAGTAACTGGGCTAGCTGGTCGGTATCCGAGGTTTCCATAGCGCCTGGACGGGAGTTTTGTGGTAGTCTTTGCGTTCTGTAACGCTCACCTGATTCCCGTAGAGGCGCCGGTCTTGACTGGGCGTATACCGTATCTTCAAAGGTGATGTGTAACACACGGCTGGCTCTTTGGGCTGGACCTCTGTGTACTGTATGTCTGGCTCAAAGGGTAAGATGTCTGCAGATAGAAAATGTGGGATTAATGAACTGGGTTATTGAATGTCTCTCTCTTCTTCCCTTTCTCTTCTCCTGTAGAACCCCAAAGGTTAACGCTCTCACCTTAGGTAAGTGAACGCCGTGCTCTCCATCTGCCTCGAGGCAGGGTGCTGTAACCAGTTTCTTCACTGGATAAGGGGAGCAGGCCTCTTGACTTCAGAGGACTGCTGTCCGTCGTTTACTGCACGAACGGTAAGTTTCGAGTAATTCTAATGTCTTTAAAGTCTTTAGTAATGATGTCTCTTGTTTTGCAGGGTTCCGGCGATGGCGGATGGCGGGCTGAAGTGAGTTGAAGATGGAGCCCGTGTGATGAATAGAAGCGCCTGGAAGCACGTAGGTAAGCGCTTGTTGCCTGCTTCACGATGCGCTCTAACTGTCTTTTTATTTTGCAGGTACAAGTTCGGGGCGGCTGCAGGGTGCCGGAATACCCACTGGGTTAGATGTGGAAAGGAGTAATGGCACGTGAGTATTAAAGTTCCCCAATGTCTTTAAACGCACCTTGTTTTGTCTTTCAGATGCGGGATGCAGCGCCGAAGGCCTCCGGAGCGTGCGAAGAGTTGGTAAGCTTTTGTCTTTCAGATGCCGGAATGCAGTGTGAAGACCTCCGGAGCGCACGAAGAGTAGGTAAGCCTTTGTCTTTCAGATGCCGGAATGCAGCGCGAGGCGTTGGTGACAGCCGATGGACCAGGTAAGTGAAGAGCTGTCACTGAAGACCGTAATGCTAACCTGTTCTTTCTTGTCTTTATACGTGTTGCTGAAGACTGGATTCAGAATGGTAAGCCTTTTTCCTTAGGCCCAGGATCAGATGCAGAAGACACGATGAGCGTTCTGCTGCTGAGGATGCAGAATAACGCAAAGCAAGATTCATCCATCGGGTGTGGTTTAAATAGCCTCCTGTAGTGCTTAGGTGTCTCCTTCCACAGCCACGCCTAGGTAAGAAAAGAGTTCCTGCTTTCCAGAAGAGTTCCAGTGTTCTGAATCTAGGGAGTGGCTCCTGCCCCACCCAACAGGAAAAGTAGTTCCAAACAGAAGAGGATCAGAGACTCAACTGGCAGGCAAGTAAGCAGCATGGTCTGCTGCAGGTAAGTCCACCCAAGCATTATGAGCCCGGCGCTTCCAGCGCTGGAACTGGCCATATTTATGAGCCTGGTGCCACTGGCGCCAGGACTGGGTCCAAAAGGTCCCAATTGGGACTGGTTGGCACTCGGAACCTGGGTTATGGATCTGCTTCCAAGGGAGTTGGGAAAACCCTGACCTTTTGGAAGCAGAGATCATGACATAAAGACACCCATGCTCCTGCTAACTTTACTGAACCTAAAGACCCAAACATACCTTACGATGAAAAGCGCAATTCCTTGGCTATAGTCAACAAACTACCAATGGACTTAACAAAAATGAACAGTTCCTTAAATGCCAAACCAGCATCAAATGACACTGGGTTTAACAGCAAACCTACTACCATTGAGTCCAGCATAGAGGCACAAGCTCACAAAGAGCCCACTGGTAACAAACTATCTAGTATCTCATGGCCGAGGGGCCTTAGAAAAAGAAGACAAGTTGACTCCAGCAAATCTCCTCCGATACCATGTTCTCAAAACAGGAAGCAGCAGCGTGGAACTTCTATGATTCAAACTTCACCAGTGTCCTCTAGGTGTCACAAGAAAGTTAACACAAGACTTTCTATATCTTCAAGCGATGATGAGAGGCCTGATCTTTCATCTCTGCACGAGTCGATGCATGTCTCACCTATTAGACATCAGCAACCTAAGGAAAAATCCCGCAATCACAGAAAATCCGTCACTCAAATACTGAGAGAGGTTAAGCTGCAGAACATCGTGAAAGAGACCTTAAATGATCTTAGAACGTTCATTTTGTCGTCACTGACTATAGCTATGGCCCCAATGCTCAAGCTTTATGAGCAAATCAACGACAACTTAAAAGATCTAACCACACTGGCAGCACTTTCAAACTCCAGATTTGCAGCCGCAGAATTGTCTCATAATGGAGGAAACATCAAAGTGCTTGAATACATCCACAGAGTTGAAGTTTTAACAAAGGATCTAGCGGATCAAAAACGCACTAACATCGACGAGAAACGCTTACTGTCTGAAATAACAATAGAAGCGTTAAGCTTATTGAAACAAACACAAATACCCAAGAAATCGGTCCATGAGTCCTACCCAGCCCCACGGTCTGTTGAGTCTAATATACAAATCGCGGCTGATTCATCAATTGTTCAGAATGGCAGTGTCTTTCACATCGATGATCCTGGAAAGTCATCAAGATCAACTCTCCCACTCTCGACAATGAACGGTCAAGAGGTGGTAATTGCATCTAGGCACCTGACAAAGCAGACTAATATGACTACTCCTCAACAGGCTCCTCAAAGTGATGAAAAGTCTGCTAATGAAACCATTAGCCTTCCGGCCGTGGTTCAGCCAGGAGTGCCATTGGAAATACCTGTGACTGTTCCAGATGCCGATATTGGTAATCGTCTGCCCGATGCAAACATCGCATCACCTCCCTTTGACCATCCAGAAACTTCAACGAAAATTCCTCCAACCGCTTCAACTGTTGCTATTAGAAATAGTCTGTCTGATGCAAATAACTCATTTCCATCCACTTCAGCTAATGCAGAGGGAATCATTAGCAATCCAGAAAAAAAAGAAAGCATTTGCCCTGACAAAAGAGACAAAACATACAAAATATTCCAGAAATTACAAACTGCTGACGCAAATAAAGCGCAAGAAAAAAAACAAAGAACCAAAAATGCAAACGAAAATGTAACAACACGGGCTCGAGGAAATTTCTAAGTGTTAGGCAGAAACCTGTGCAGTTCCCTTAGGGACCACTGCAAAAGATTTAAGACTACAGGTGTTGGCAGTAAACCCACTTGGTAGCAGTCTGTACCACCCAGATTTACCTGGTAGCTGTGGCTGAGCAGTCAGACTTCCCTCAAGAAGAGTTAGGCAGTATGCAAAGTATACTCAATAGGCACTCAGATACAATAATACAAGCAAACACTGACCAGAGCTTTGGTATCAAAGTATATAATTATTTATTTAAAAACACACAGTTGAAACACTCCAGCACTCTTATTGTAAAATATTCTACACACAGTTACTATTATGATATATACACCCCTTTTGCCCTTATTAGAAAATCACAGTAAGACACCACTTATTTTCATACAGAGGTGAGCGCTTAACTAGATTGCACTCTACTAAGGTTGTGAAAATGGGAGGGAAAAAGGCAGAATATGCAGAATTACACCACTCTACGATTCAGGAACACTATTAGCAAGGCAGAGAGCAAAAAGTCACTGGTGAGCCAAAGTCCAAAGGCTGGGCCCACTCTTAGAGAGAGCAGAGCACAAATGCGCCCAAGATCACACAGTTACACTATGCTTAGAAAGTATTCCAGAGGGTTCAGGAAAGAGTTTAGAGAGGCTTTAGAAAAGTTTAGCCAGGGTGTCCCAGGCTAACCCAGGTTCGAAAGACAGGGGCTAAATCTACCCCGTACAGTCGGTTGCAAGGGAAGCCAGGCGGGACACGGTACCTTAAGTGGGAAGGATCCTCCAGCGGTGGCAGTTGTTCCTGGTAGTGGTTGCAAGTTGAGTCATCATCCAGGGGAAGAGAAGATCTCGGCGTGGAGGAAAGATGCAGGTCGTTGCACTAGCAGGGAAGAAACCAGCCGCAGAGTTTTCCGGTTAAAGGTGGTACCCTTGTCTCGCGGTCGTGGTAAAACGTGGTATCCCGGTTGCCGGGGTGCTTAGCACGGGCAAGGCGGCCACGAGATACGTCGGGAAAGCGAAAAGACGGTGAAACTGGTTATCCCCACCAGTTAAAGGAAGAAGACTCTCCGGCGGGAGATCTCCTCTGTCGTTGGGAAAAGTGGTGAGACGGTCCAGCAGGGCTCCACCGGTCGTGGTGTCGTGGCAGGTCCGCTCAGCTTCTCCCTCGTCGGATTCTTAGGTCCTGTGGCGACTTCTGAAGTTCCAGTCCCCAAAGCCCTGCTTTTATGCAGCAAACCCCCATTCACTCAGCCTAGCTGTCACTCAAACATGCTAAGTGGTGAGCCGGCCGGCTCACCACTTGGGCCAATCAGGAAGTAGTGCGACTTGAGTTGCCTAGGCAACTCAGTCCAGGGTGCCTAAATTCCCCTCCACCCCTCCTAAGTACCCCAGACATAGTGGCACCACTTTGGAGGGCTGAAGCCCGCCAAAAAGTGGAACAAAGGGCTCGACTTGGGTTGGAGTTACAGAAGAGAACACAAACACCATTTTAGAATCAAGTTTTGGCAAAAAATACCAACTGGAGAATTAATATTAATTAAATAAACCGTCGGTATGTTCGAGGCTACCGTAAATAATTAAATAAAGATAGTAGCCTAAAACAATGGGAAATCCCATAGGAAAAAATTCGCGGTTGAATATAAAAAGTAGTATCCATTGCCACCAGCCAAAACTCAATCAGGGGGGACGGAGACGTGCCCCCTCGACTAACAGACCCTGGGGCAATCGAATTGCCCCAGCCAGTACGTCCACAATATGATGGTTTGTACTGGTTCTGTTCAGAATTTAAGACTAGTAAAGTAAATGGTGACTTTACATGCCCTGGGAGACAGTAGTCAGTCCCAGGGTATGGAGTCTATACTGGGGGGTCACTATGACACCCCTGTGTTAAGGCACGTAGGGTGCGGTGTAACACACATCACAAAAACACATGTATCCCTATGGAGTAAAAGACCCCATAGCCCATTAAACACATCTAGATTCAAAGAAATACACTCAAATCATGTCCAAGAGTGAGGGTAAAAGAGTCCCACTCTTGGCAGGAGAAAAAAATAAACCCCAAAAATCCAGCAAAGCTGCTGGGGGACTCTCTAGGTTAGGAAATTCAGCCTAAACAGAGAATTCTCCCTAACACTAAGGAACTTAAAATCAGTCAATGTATTTGTCAACACAGAGAAAGTAAACGAATTACCTAAAAAGACCAATACATTAGTCTAGCAAAATGACACTGCCGCACCTGAACCCACAATTGTGCCTGATGAAAGTGCTGAAATTGATGAGCAAGTCTATGAAGATGGGACAAGCGCTGAAATGGACGATGAAGAGTCTGCACTTAACAATGCATGTACCGATGCATCGGCAAAATCAGATCCGCAAATTGCCCTGATCGGAGCAGCCCCCGCATCTAGCGGGCGAGTCTGCGTACTAATACGCCCGCCTCCTGAAGTTATTCCTTTGGCACCCGTCGAAAAATACAACAAATTTGAAACTATGGCAGAAAAAAGAAGACGCTTGGGTGTCCGGAACGAAGCCTTAAAAGTTGCAAATGAAAACAGTACAGATGGCTGGAATCAGCATAATAAAATGCAGACAGAATCAGTGACGAAAACAAAAATCAATAAGGCTGATACGGCCAGTCCGAGCCATCTTATCTCGAGTGATGCCAAAATACTTGTAACAACAAACCCAGAAAGCAAAAACCGAGGATGACCGTCACAGAACTTCTTCACAAATAAAGACAAATTGGAAAAACCTGCGAAGTATAGGTTAATCTTGGAAAGAAATTTGGACACAAAAGATGGCTTAACTCTGAATCGAAATAATGTCCTTAGACTTCTACATCATGTCCCAGGACTACGGTCAATAGAGTCTAATGACATTCAAACAGTGGATTTCCTCAATGATCACCAGAATGACAAAGTCCAAGTACATATAAACTCCAGGCTAGTCTGCGACTTACTCTTAAATGCAGTCCCTTTCTTGTTTTCCTTGGGTTTTGATATCCATGAGGAAACTGCAAATAAAGACGCTGCACGGTGTCCTACCAAGTTGGAGAAAGTAAGGGATAACAATTCACCTCTAACACACAAGGTCACCTTTGGAAGCGCTGTCAGCTCAAAACACTCCAATAGAGAATCCAACGTGACAGCTAGCAAAAAATCGGAAAATAGCACTGAACAGCGTAGCCCTCCCCAAGAAAAAATCAACATGGAGGAAATGATTAAAATCACGATCTTGGGCACATCTTCAGCAAAAAGTGAGGAAAACCTCAATTTACAAAACTTGGACGGCAACAACATTCTGAACAACTGGAATTGGCTTGAGGGAGTCCCGGGAGGGCAAACTAGCTAATGCCATCAGGGGCGTTCTAGCCCACATATGAATGTCCTCTCATGGAACACTCGAGGATTTACCCATTTGTTTAATGAATCTAAAAAAAGCCCACTGAATCAAACAGTGATATGCCTTCAGGAAACATGGTTGACTCTATGCCCAATGTCTGATGACTATGATATAGTCATGAATCCAGCCATAGCGAGAAAAAAGGGTCGTCCATCTGCTGGCCTAATAACGATGGTGGAAAAGAATTCGGGATGGAAAGTAAAAAGCACCACTAATCATACACCATACATTCAACATACAATTGTTGAAGCAACATCTATGGCCCACGGAAAAAAAACTCAGCTTAACATAGTCAATCTATTCTGGCACCATAAAGAAGCTTGCACATATAAATTCATGAACACAGTATTGGACCTAATTGATGTCATCAACAGTGAGCAACAGGTCCCCAACATAATTTGCTGTCGTGATTTGAATTTGTCGTGCATAAGGGATGTGAAATATTCTGCTACATCAGCTACAGCGCAAAAATTGGCAGTGAAATGGTGCCTTGCTTTGCAAGAAAGAAATATAACAATGGCTAATGGTAACATGTGCAGAGATATTCCTGCACAAAAGACCTGGAAAAACAAAAACTCAACATCTATCATAGACTACTTTTTCATCTCAGAAAACTTAAGTCAACGAGCGGTGGCATTGATAATATCAGAATACTCAAACAGTGACCATAGTAAGTTAATACTTACTTTGCTCTTGCCGACAATAGAGAAAGCAAACAGTTGGAGGAATCAAGTTGAAGTTGAGCCTAATAGAACTCGCCTGAAAATAAGGCCATATGAGGTAAAGTTGGTCACTGAATCATATCATAACATCACAAATAACTCAACAGATTCCAGCCTTGAATACACCGCCGTTCTAAAACAGTTTATGACTGTCCAAAATCGATCAAAAAGACCGGACTTCATACCTAAACACTGTTATAATCACGAAATTGCAATAAGAAAGAGGCAGCTATGCAAAGAACTAAGACAACATGCACAACTTGAATTCGAAAAGCGACAGCACGCAAAAAAAGTATCAAAGCAACAATATAGAAATTGGCTAATTTCGCATAAATCCATTCAATATCAACAGGACAGCGAAGCCATGATAACGTTTCTAAGCAACAAGAACTCAGCTGACTTTTGGAAACTAATAAATAACATGAACTGTCAACAAAGTGCAATCCAATCAAATATGGTGCCTCAAGCCGAATGGCTCACACACTTTGATTCGGTCTACAGAAAAAGCAGTACAACTATTGAACGCAATCTACCGCAGCTCACTGAATGGGATTTAAATTTCGACAAGGAGAGCATAGCTCAGAGTATCCAACGAGCATCATACTCAAGAGCCCCCAGTCCCGATGGACTAACCAACTTTTTAATAAAACAAAATCCAGAAGATTGGTCTGAATTCCTCATGCTATTGTTCACAAGGATTGCGGAGGAAGCCAGCATACCATCTAGCTGGAAATCGGCAATTGCAATTCCCATTTTCAAGAAGGGAAATAGAGCAGATCCTAAGAACTACAGGCCCATAGCATTATTAGATGTCCTCAGCAAAATATTTGCTATTCAGTTACAAAAACAACTAATGGAATGGATTGAATCAACAAAACACCTGGACTTCCGACAAACTGGTTTTGTCCGAGGCGTTGGTTGTGGCTTAAATCTGCTAATATTGAATATACTGAAAATGGATGCTATAAGAACAAACAAGAAAATCTATCTCGCATTTGTGGATTTATCCCAAGCGTTTGATAGCATCGACAGGGAATTATTATGGAAAACAATGGCGAACTGGAATTGTCCTCTCAGTCTACTCCTGGCTATCAAAGCACTACACACTGATACAGTAATAAGGATGAGGCTGAATCAACAGGGTCTTCTCTCTGACCCAATAAAAACCCGTAGAGGAGTCAAACAGGGCTGCCCACTTGCATCTATAATATTTAATCTGTTCATCTCAGACCTGGGGGATGCATACATGAATATAAATGCCTTCGCCCCAAAAATCAACGGAAATGAAGTAAACTGGCTCTTGTATGCGGATGATCTAGTCCTATTAGACCTAACACCCATAGGACTACAACGGAAACTGTACATACTCGACCAATATGTCGCTCAAAACGGTCTGACCGTGAACTCCAAAAAATCAGAAATTTTAACCCTGCAAAATCTTCAAAAAAACAAAAAGAGTGTGGGAATGAAAAAGTTTGAATGGAGAATTGGGAAAGAGTCAATAAAAGGCGTCAACCAGACACTGTACCTTGGCATGTGTATTAGCTCGAGCTTAAATGACTTTCCTTGGGTCGCGAAAGCAAAAGATAAATGCTAACAACTAACAGCCCAAGCCTGTATACTCAACAGGAAATTTGGCAAACACTCGCTAAAACCTGTTATGGATTTCTATAAAATGAAATTCATTCTGGCGAGAACACACCTAGCAAACAGTGCCCTGGGATGTCCAGACACCTTATGGTCATTGTTAGAACATCATTTCTGGTCCAAAGTTTTGCGTCTTCCAATGGGTGTACCAACTGCATGCATAATGTATGAGCCAAGTCTCTTGTCCATCAATGCAATAATATCGTGGACTACGCTAAATGAGTACAGAAAGATAACCATTGAACCAACTGCTCCACAATATCACATCCTAACTAATGCACACACAGGCACCACAGATAGTGTTCTGTTTCAACGGACAAGACGTTGTGAAAACATCTTAAGTGACTTAAGTACCAATAGAGAGTTACTCCATGTGAATCCCACCAAAGTAAAATCGTTATTATGGCATCAAGATTGGATTGACACATGTGACACACGAGGGACTCACAGAATCATGCGAACATGTCCAGGTGAAGCAAGAAAAATAAACGATCCACAAGCTTACCTGCTCAAGTTCCAAGACCCTGCTCGTAGACTCCTTTATATGAAATATCGTTTGAATCAATTTCCAACAAGAGAGACGTTAGCGATTCGGCAAAAGGATGGAGCTCCATCGGTGATCTGTCGCCTATGTGGAGAAGAAAATGAAACATTAAAACACCTCACACTATACTGCACGCAACTGCGACAGGAACATACTACTCACTTGGGAAAGTTCTTTGTGACAAGACCAACAGTGTCTGCTGAGGATTGGTGGGCTGAGATGCATCAAGATGTCGAGCGCAGCTTAACAATTGAATTGACTTTCCTTTTAGAAAAAATGGATCTAAAGCTGGAAAAATATGAAAACGATATTGAAGTCGTCATGAGTTCTGCTTGAACTTTGGAAAGGCAATTTAGTCTAAGCTGCAGAGTTTCCATGCATCGTGTTGTGGTCCTTCCTTATGCTCTCCTTATGTGTTGCTTGATTTCCATTTTCCTTTCCTTTTTTTTGAAGCTCCATCTGTGGATCTCTCCTCAAGAATGATTTCTTTTGTGAATTCTGTGATTTTTCATAATTTGTGTACATAAAAAAAAAAAAAAAAGATGAAAAGGAAGTCCAGCATGATAATTGAGAAAGGGTAACGCACAGTGAAACAATGAAGTCCACAAAAGTCAAATCCAGCATTGGCCGCAAGACAGTGATGGTGAAACCTGACTGTATCAGGACAGACTGCTGCAGAGGTAAGCTGGAGGGGATTTGGGAGGAAGGGGGAGCAGGGTAGAAGAATCAAGCAAAACAGGTAACACCTGTGTGCGAGAAGAGTGGGGGGCACAAGGGAACATCACAGGTGGACCAGAAGGGGTGTGGATGGCCTGTCTGGACAGAGGGGGTAAACACAAGTTGGTGCATGCTTATCTGCTGTCTGAGCGGGGGTTGGGCCCTGGGTCCTCCTGGTCTGAACAGGTCAAAACAGGAATTGCCGTTTTCTTCATCTGCCCTTCGCTTTGGACGCCCGGGCGAGAGTCGCACTTGATCTAAGAGTTAAGAGCAGGAAGGAAGAGGCAGGGCTATGAAGGTAGGTGGTGCTTAGGTCAGGAGACCTAGATTCACTTGCACCTACTCCCCATCTGCAAAGGAAAAGAGGCTGGTGGGCTGCATAAGGAGGGGAAAAGAGCAGCAACATGGAAGGTGGCAGGTGGGCGGGGCTTAGACCAGGTCACCTAGATCCTCTTGCAACTGCTTCCCATCTGAAAAGGAAAAGAGGCTGGAGGGCTCCTTATGTAGGGAGAAATAGCGGCAACTAGGAAGGCACCTGGTGGGCTAAGTGGGGAAAAGAGCAGCAACCTGGAAGGCACCAGGTTGGCGGGCATAGGCCAGGTGACCTAGATCCACTTGCACCTGCTCCCAATCTGCAAAGCAAAAGAGGCTGGAGGGCTCCTTAAGTAGGGAAAAGGAGCAGCAACCAGGAAGGCAGAAGGCACCTGGGTGGGTGGGGCTTGCTAAGTGGGGGAAAAGAGCAGCAACTTGGAGGGCACCAGGTGGGCGTGGCTTAGGCCAGGTGACCTAGATCCACTTGCCCCTGCTCCCCATCTGCAAAGGAAAATAGATGTCATGTGCCGGCAGTGGAAATGCTGGAGCCGGTGGAGGATGCGTTAGTATGACTGGAAACGGAACCAAACTTGGCGGTCTAGTCTTCCCCTAAGATGGCCACTGCCTCTATTTCTATGGACCCCTCCTGTTTCTCTGTGCATTGTATCTGTCTCTTAGTAACTAGCGCTTCACTTACTTCGCTCCTGTTGTGCCAGCCCTTGTAGCTCAAATTTCTTTCTACCTTGTTTGCTTTGCCTCTCTGTCTTTCTTTGTGCTTATTCTACTATCTTTCAACCTTTTAGGAGATTCTATCGATTTGGTATTCTTCATATATTTGTTTACTTCTGGTTTCTCTCTCTCTCATTGTTCCGCACCTTGCGGTGCTGTCTGTTTGCCTTTCCGCACCTTAGAGGTTATCTTATTCCTCCTTACCTTAATTCCGTTTAGTTGTTTCCTTCGTAGTCTCTCCCACTTGTAACTATGTTACGAGTCTTCTGACTTTACTCGGCACCTGGTCCAGCTCCCGTTGTCGGTGCACCTTTCCTTACCGCTCCCTCTCGCAGTACTTTCTTCAATCCTTCTTCCGCTCACTCTTTCCTAGCGCTTATCTCTCTGAATGTCACAATTCCTGCCCCTGGAAAGCCAGACAAGGCCCAGCAACCCCGGAAGCAGGCATCATGCCACTTGAAGCATGCCCAAAAACCCCAGTTAGGGGCTCTTTGGCTACAGTCCTGGCGCCATGGTCGCCAGGCTCATCACAGAAATCTTACCTGTTGCAGACCATGCTGCATACCTACCTGATGCAGACCATGCTGTACGAAGCCACAAGCCAAATGAGGCTTAAGGGGACTACTTTACCTCAGGGACTCCTTTCCTCTCGGGTGGGGCTGTGGAAGAATACTTACCTGGGACTTCTTCCAAGGCTATTTAAGCCACACCCGGACAGCCAAACGTGCTTTGCGTTATTCTGCTTGCTGCAGCGTAACGCTCACCGTGTCTTCAGCAGCTCCAGTCTTCAGCCACGCCCGCTTCATCCCTGGAACGCCTGGAACAAGAAAAGGAGAAGGAGAAGAGGTCAGAACAAAACCCTTACCTGAATCCTTGATCCAGCACATCGTCGATCTGGAAGAGAGAAGCCTTCTCAGGTGCATTCCCACCCACCTCGGAGCGCCGCGCTGAACTCACCAACCGAGGCTGCATTCCTTTACTCCATCGCGAATCCAGCATCTCCAGGCCATTCTTCAACACCTGGGGAAGACAAGAACAGATAGGTGAGCAAGGGCAATACAAACTACCCCCAAAGACTTACCTGATTTACCACAGGGGGGTACTCACCTCATCTCAGGTCGGCGTAGTCAATTCCGCATCACCGCCTCACCCTGGCCCCTAAGGGGAAAACAAGAACAATACAAATCACCCCCAAAGACTTACCTGATAACCACAGGGGGGTACTCACCTCATCTCGGGTCGGCGCAGTCAATTCCGCATCTCCGCCGCACCCCGGCCCCTAAGGGGAAAAAACAAGGAAAATACTACCTAACCCCAAAGACTTACCTGATTTACCAGAGGTGGGTACTCACCTCATTTCGGGTCGGCGCAGTTTATTCTGCATCATCGCTGTACCCCGGCCCCAAAGGGGAGAACCACAGAAGACCTACCAGGATCTTACCAATTGCCACTTGGAACTCTTCTGGTGGTTTAAATCCACAACCTGCAAGGAATCTGGCAGAGTGAAGATCAGACTTTTGAACTCTTACGAACAATTGGACTTAGAGTCAATACTGGAACTCAACGATTCCTCCACGCCAGTGAAGTAACTGGTCGTCTACGCGCCCCTGCACCCGACGCAGGATGGAGAGCTCATCTTTCCAAATCTTCAGGTGAGATTAAGAGGGAACTTCAGGAGTGTTCTGTGGGCAGACAAGGGGAGTGGGAAGGCGGGTTAACGCTCAGATTACGGGAGGTTAATTCCCTTTCTCCATTGCAGAAAGATATTCGTACGAGTCCAACAAACGAAGCTAAGTGGGTCTGTCCAGTCTGTCATCTCGGCTCTACGTATTACTCTGGTGGAAGCAACAGCGGGCCAGTCCAGATCGACGCCCCTGTGGGAATCAGGTGAGCGTAACAGAACGCGAAGCCTACCCACATATACCCACCAGGGCGTCATGGAGACCTCGGAAACCGATCAGTTGGCCCAATTATTAGGGGAACTAAGGGCCGAAGTGCATTCAGCCTGCCAGGAAACCAATGCCCTGAGGAGGGAATTGATAGTGTCAAAAGAACGAACTGATGATTTGACCAGACAGCTATTACAAAGCCAGGCTGGACAAACACCTCTACCTGGACTCGGGGCCAGCCCAGCTCCGGTGCCACTGAGTAACCCTGTGCAGATAAACCTTCCTGGAGCCGTTCCCTTGGCTCCGCCTGAACGCTTTGCCGGAGACCCTAAAAGGTTTGCTATATTCATGAATCAATGTCGCCTACACTTTTTATGTAGACCTGGAGCTTTCCCAAACGATCAAGCCAAGGTAGCTTTTGTACTGTCATATCTCAGCGGCAGTGCAGCGGACTGGTCCATTCTGCTAGTAAATCAGGATGACCCGATTCTTCGAGATTTCCAAGGTTTTCGAACTAGCATGGAAAGACTGTTCGCCCGACATTCCCAAGGACAGGCTTTGGATAACAAACTTTTATCCTTACGGCAAGGTAATCAGGATCTTTTATCTTACATTGCAACTTTCAATAGATTAGTTGTGGAAACCGAATGGCCTGAAGCCAAGCGAATTACATTATTCCATCGAGGACTTTGGGGAGAACTCAAGGATGTTTTAGCCCAAGTCCTGAACCCGCCTTTAGACTGTGCTGAATATATACATTTTGTGGTCCAGTTAGATCACAGACTTCAAGCCAGAAAGGCTGATCGAACCAAGTTTGAAAACAAGGTCTTGGTTAAAACCTACGTACCCTCGAAGGGGGTATATGCCTCAGAACCCATGCAAATTGGGGGGGTTAGAGGACCCTTAACCCAGAAAGAAAGGGAAAGAAGACAGAAACAGCAATTATGTTTATATTGCGGAGCTACTGGTCATTTTCTTCGGAACTGCCCTGTAAAACCACCCAAGGAAACTATAGGAGCAGCAGACGAAAACCACTTGAAACCTGACTCGGGAAACGATCGCGCCCGGCAAGCGGAGAGGTCAGCTTCCCGAGCTTAAGGAAGGACACTCTGACCTCGCATTTCACCATACCCATGGTCCTTATAGATCCAGAGCAGCCATCACGCATGCACGCGATAAAGGCGTACGTAGATAGTGGAGCCATAGGAAACTATTTGGACTACGGATTGGCTTCCAGGATGAATCTACCTCTCACCCGAAAGACCACTACTGATGTCGTCACCACTGTTGATGGAACTGAAATTGCCTCTGGGCCCGTAACTCATTCCACTGGAGAGATGACTTTGCTGGGTCAGGATGGACACCGAGAGGTTATGGTGTTTGATTTAATCAAGGCTCCACAGTTTCAACTGATACTGGGAATCCCTTGGTTGGAAAAACACAACCCCTGTATTGATTGGCGAGAGAAGAGACTAACCTTCCCAGAATGTGCTAACACCTGTTACCCAAAGAGAACTCTAAATTCAGTACTGGCCCCAATAATCTCATCTGCCATACAATTACCTGCTGAATACCAAGACTTTCAGGATGTCTTTGAAAAGGAGCAGGCAAACACCTTACTACCGCACAGATCGTATGATTGTCAAATAGATCTCATACCAGGAGCACAACCACCTTGCAGCAGAATCTATGCCCTCACGGAACCTGAAAATCTCCACTTGCGCCAGTACCTAGACCAGTATCTTGCTAATGGCTTCATCCGCCCGTCCAAGTCCCCTGCATCTTCCGCTTTGTTCTTCGTGCCAAAAAAGGAAGGCGACCTTAGAACATGCATTGACTACCGCACACTGAATCAGATAACTATCAAGAATTGGTACCCATTGCCTTTGATCCCTGAACTACTAGACCAGGTAAAGAACGCTTGTATATACAGAAAACTAGACCTTCGGGGGTCATATCATCTGGTACGCGTCAAAGAGGGTGACGAATGGAAGACTGCTTTTCGCACCAAGTACGGATTATTTGAGTACCAGGTGATGCCTTTCGGACTGTGTAACGCACCAGCAGCCTTCCAGTTCTTCATGAACGATGTTTTCCGAGAGCTCATCGATGTTTGTGTAGTCGTTTACATCGACGATATCTTAGTATACTCCCTATCAGAATCCGATCATGTAAAGCACTTCCGAGTAGTCCTAGAAAAGTTACGCCAGTATAAGTTATACGCTAAACTGGAAAAGTGCATTTTTCACACTACGGAAGTAGAGTTTCTTGGATTTATTCTGACCCCGAAAGGAATCCAGATGGATACACGGAAGGTGGACGCAATTCTTAATTGGCCTTCGCCAAGCTCAGTCAAAGGAGTGCAAAGCATGCTCGGCTTTGCCAATTTTTACCGCAGGTTTATCCCGGACTTCTCACACATTGTACATCCAATTACTACACTATTGCGAAAGAATAAACACTTTACATGGACAGAAGAAGCCGAGAACGCCTTCCAAGAGTTAAAAAAGATATTCACGTCCGCTCCTGTATTACGACTCCCGCGCCCAGAGCTTCCCTACATAGTGGAAACAGATGCATCCAGTTCAGCTATGGGAGCAGTGCTCTCCCAAAAGGATCCCGAAACTAACCAGCTGCATCCAGTGGCGTTTTGGTCAAGAAAGTTTTCGGCTCCCGAATTAAATTATGCTATAACCGACAAGGAACTGTCGGCCATCAAGTCCGCCTTCAAGGCTTGGCGGCACTATCTGCTGGGCGCCAGGCATACCATTACGGTCATCACTGATCACCGCAATTTACAATACCTAAAAGTAGCCAAGGCCCAATCTTCATGGCAACTCCGTTGGGCATTGTTCTTCGCCGAGTTTGATTTTGTAATAACCTATCGACCAGGTTGTAAAAATGGAAAAGCTGACGTCCTGTCCCGAGTAGGAATGGGAGAAACAGAAAGAGTTTTAGAACCTGTACCCATAATTCCTGAACAGAGGATCCTTGGTCTGACATCCATACACTCTCTGGAGGACATTCAAGAAAAGGTCCATCAACTCTTTGATTCCGATGCCTTACAGGGCTGGGCAAGGAAAGGCCCAGAGTATTCTGTCACCAACAATCTACCTTATTACCAAGGCCGGCTATTTTTGCCACTAGAGGAACTACAGAAACTTGTCATTTTTCATTACCACGACACCTTGATGGAAGGACATCCTGGCATTGAAGCCAAAATCAAGAAACAGTTTTGGTGGCCCACCTGGCGAAAAGATGTCAAGTTGTTTGTCATGTCTTGTGGCATTTGCGCTCAAAATAAAGGGGAAAAGAAAAAACCTGCTGGATTATTACAACCGTTAGACATACCACCTACTCCTTGGCATACCTTGCGATTAGACTTTATCACGGATTTACCCCCGTGCAAAGGTTATAACACCATTCTAGTTATTGTAGATCTTTTTTCTAAAATGGCACATTTCATTCCTTTAAAGGGAATACCTTCAGCTTCAATCCTGGCCAAGGAGTTCCTTGAAAATGTTGTCCGTCTACATGGTTTTCCTTCCGTGTTAATTTCAAACCGGGGAAGTCAATTTATTTCATATTTTTGGAGGAAGTGCTGCTAGCTGGCCCAAATTGATGTCAGGCTTTCAACCAGCCACCATCCCCAGACCGACGGTCAAACTGAGAGAACCAACCAGACTCTTGAGCAATACCTACGTTGTATGCTACATCAATCTGAGGAGGATTGGAAATACATTCTTTGGATCGCCGAGTATGCATACAATAATTCTGTACACTCAGGAACTAAACAAAGCCCTTTTTTTTACCATACATGGTCACCATCCTCGAACCTCAGACTTAGATTCTCCCCAGCATTTAGAGAAGCCTGCGGTGAACCATCTCCACGCTGTTATCACACAAGCCTTTAAAGAAGCGACTGCACATTTACAAAAGGCTAAGGATAAATACAAGAAGGATGCTGATCAACACAGGAGTGAAGCACCGCAATACCAAGTAGGGGACCAAGTATGGTTAGCCACCAAGTACTTACCACTCAAGGGAACACGGACTTTTAACCCCAGGTACTTGGGACCTTATTCTATTAAGGCTATTATTAACCAAGTGGCCGTCAGGTTGGACCTGCCTGGTCATATGCGTGTTCATCCTGTTTTTCACGTGTCTCTTTTGAAGCCTGCGCAACCAGGAACTAGACTAACCACCCCACCTGAACCTATCCTCATAGACGGGGAACCCGAATTCGAAGTCAAGAAAATTTTGGACTCTAAAAGGGTGAGATCAAAACTCTTCTATCTTATAGATTGGAAAGGGCATGGTCCACAAGAAAGATCTTGGGAGCCTAGTGACCATGTGCATGCACCTCAATTGGTGAAAAGGTTCCACCAATAATTTCCAGACAAACCAAGGCCGAGAGGGAGAACAGCTTTAGGAGGGGCCTTGAGGGGGAGTGCTGTCACAATGCCTGCCCCGGGAAAGCCAGACCAGGCCCAGCAACCCCGGAAGCAGGCATCATGCCACTTGAAGCATGCCCAAAAACCCCAGTTAGGGGCTCTTTGGCTACAGTCCTGGCGCCTACGGCGCCAGGCTCATAAGAATAAAGTCAGTCCTGGCGCCATGGGCGCCAGGCTCATCACAGAAATCTTACCTGTTGCGGACCATGCTGCATACCTACCTGATGCAGACCATGCTGTACGAAGCCACAAGCCAGAATCGGCTTAAAGGGACTACTTTACCTCAGGGACTCCTTTCCTCTCGGGTGGGGCTGTGGAAGAATACTTACCTGGGACTTCTTCCAAGGCTATTTAAGCCACACCTGGACAGCCACACATGCTTTGCGTTATTCTGCTTGCTGCAGCGTAATGCTCACCGTGTCTTCAGCAGCCCCAGTCTTCAGCCACGCCCGCTTCAGCCCTGGAACACCTGGAACAAGAAAAGGAGAAGGAGAAGAGGTCAGAACAAAACCCTTACCTGAATCCTTGATCCAGTACATTGTCGATCTGGAAGAGAGAAGCCTTCTCAGGTGCATTCCCATGCACCTCGGAGCGCCGCGCTGAACTCACCAACCAAGGCTGCATTCCTTTACTCCATTGCGAATCCAGCATCTCCAGGCCATTCTTCAACACCTGGGGAAGACAAGAACAGATAGGTGAGCAAGGGCAATACAAACTACTCCCAAAGACTTACCTGATTTACCACAGGGGGGTACTCACCTCATCTCGGGTCGGCGTAGTCAATTCCGCATCACCGCCGCACCCCGGCCCCTAAGGGGAAAACAAGAACAATACAAATCACCCCCAAAGACTTACCTGATAACCACAGGGGGGTACTCACCTCATCTCGGGTCGGCGCAGTTTATTCTGCATCATCGCTGTACCCTGGCCCCAAAGGGAAGAACCAGAGTAGACCTACCAGGATCTTACCAATTGCCACTTGGAACTCTTCTGGTGGTTTAAATCCACAACCTGCAAGGAATCTGGCAGAGTGAAGATCAGACTTTTGAACTCTTACGGACAATTGGACTTAGAGTCAATACTGGAACTCAATGATTCCTCCACGCCAGTGAAGTAACTGGTCGCCCGACGCAGGATGGAGAGCTCATCTTTCCAAATCTTCAGGTGAGATTAAGAGGGAACTTCAGGAGTGTTCTGTGGGCAGACAAGGGGAGTGGGAAGGCGGGTTAACGCTCAGATTACGGGAGGTTAATTCCCTTTCTCCATTGCAGAAAGATATTCGTACGAGTCCAACAAACGAAGCTAAGCGGGTCTGTCCAGTCTGTCATCTCGGCTCTACGTATTACTCTGGTGGAAGCAACAGCGGGCCAGTCCAGATCGACGCCCCCGTGGGAATCAGTTGAGCGTAATACTGAATTCTAACTACTTCCTTCTTTCGATCTGCCTTTGCTTCTTGACACTTTGGCTAAGGTTTATTTACCTATCTTTTCTGTCTTCTCTGTCTGTATCACTTTTATTTAATAGCTACTTCTTAGCTCCTTATTCTACCCTATGTTTTGAATTCCAGACTTACTTGGAGTTCATTGTTCAGTGGGGCTCTTCCAGTTGTATTCGTTCCGATCAGTTCAAGAGGACTTTCATGGACTTGTTTGTTCGATTACCACGCTCCACAGATTTGTGGGATTCTTGCTGCTCTCAAACATAGTTCAAGATTACGAGGATTTATACTTACAAGTTCTACTGTCACGTCAGTCTTAACAACATCAACAGGGTTTTTTCTGCAATCAAGGCTTTTTCCCTGGGCTTTTGGGGGCTTGCTCCTCGGGGTTCTCCGCGACCTGTTAACCCAAACAGGTCAATATGGCCTCCAAAGGAGTTTGCCCTTATTTACATTAAAAAAAGGATAAGAGGCTCAAGGAGACTAAGAAGACTCGAAGAAAGAAGCACTCCGAGACCTACGAAAGCACCTTGTAAGAGTCAGGTGAGGAGGGGGAACGGGAACGATTGTCTAGTCTTGACAGCATACAACACCCGCCCGAATCCATGGCTTCACTGGTACAATACCAGGAATTGGTAAATGCCATCCAGGGGCTACGGGTTGAAGTTCAGTCACTCAAGGCCGAAAACACAGCTCTTCGTCAACAAGAAGCACAAAGGGCCGACACTCGTGGAGACCTCCCACCTCTACCATCTCCCTTTGGGAAATTTGATGGGAATCCAAAATTCCTCAAAGAATGTTTGGATGCTTGTCAAGTATATTTTTCTTTTCGTCCACGTGCTTACGAGACTGATAGGTCCAAAGTAGGATTTTTGGTAGCTAATCTTGTAGTTAATGCTCTTGCCTGGGTGACACCTTTATTAACCAATTCTGATCCTTCTTTGACCAACTATGCTCAATTTGTGCTAAACTTCAAGAGCCGGTTCGACCGTCCAGAGGGGCAGTACTCCTCTTTTGAAGCCATGGTGGATATTCGACAAGGATCACAAGATTTTCAGTCCTACGTCTCTCAGTTTCAAAGATTGTCGTCCAATTCTAGGTGGCCTGACTCAGCACAGCAGACACTATTCACAAGGGGATTACATGAAGAAATTAAGGACAAACTTGCCCGTATCTCCCGCCCAGCCTCGTTCCAGGAACTAGTTACAGCTGCCTTACAGATCGAGTTCAGGTTGACTGAAAGGAGACATGAAAGAAGAAGAGGACGCAACTACTCTCTGTTACCCTTCTTGCCTCTTCCTCCAAGGGAAAATGTATCTCCTGACAAACCTATGCAGATCAGTGCCACAAGGGGCCCTCTAACGTCTGAGGGAGGAGAGGAAGAGAAGACGAGAGATGGGTCTTTGTGCCGACTGTGGTTCAGCTAAACATCAGTTACGCACTTATCCTGAAGTACCACTTCGGCATCAGGGAAACGCTCAACCCCGTTCCTACGCAGTGGAAGTAACGGGGAGGAGTGCTCAGCCCCTTACAACAACACCCAGTCAATAGCCTAAAATGATACAGTTGTCTCATGGTATTTTCAATCTCATTTATGGTTTCTCAAAACCTCACTCTCAAAACCTTAGCCATGCTTGACTGTGGCGCAGCAGGAAACTTTGTGGATATTTGTTGGGCAAGAGAGAATAAGATTCCCCTCCAGGAAAAGTAGAAGCCCATACCGGTGGAAGGAGTGGATGGCACACCCTTATCTTCAGGTCCCATCATTTTGGATACTCATCCTGTCCAAATCGTCTTAGGAGACCATAAGGAAGTTCTGATGTTCGTATCATACGAGCCGCCCACTTCCCAGTCATACTGGGAATCCCTTGGCTGCGGCGGCAGAACCCCAAGATTGACTGGAGAGCCAATACTTTGCGCTTTGCGTCCTCCTATTGTAACCAAAGATGCCTGGGAAATTATGAAACTTATGCTCAACCTGGTGAACAGATCGACTTCTCTAAGAAGACTGTCTCATCGGTACCAGTCCAGTATCAGGTTGTTCAGGAGGTCTTCGAAGACAGGTTATGCCGCCTCTTGCCACCTCATAGACCAGAAGACTGCAGCATCGACCTCAAGGAGGACACACAAATTCTGTTTGGAAGGATGTATCTTCTGTCCATACCTGAAAAAGAAGCCCTTAAGGAATACCTCAATGCCAACCTCCAAAACGGTCTTACTAGATAATCCAAGTCCCCAGGAGCGACGTCTTTGTTTTTTGTCTCCAAGAAGGGCTCTGCTGAATTAAGACCCTGCATAGACTACCGAGGGCTTAATCAATTTACCATCAGGGATCAATATCTGATGCTTCTGATTAGGGATATCCTGGAAGCAGTCCAAGGATCTAAATTCTTTACTAAATTGGATCTCAGGGGAGCTAATTGTCTGCTAAGGATAAAGGAAGGGGGAGAGTGGAAAACAGCCTTCAGGACACCACTAGGGCTGTACGATGTAACGCTCACCTGATTCCCGTAGAGGCGCCGGTCTTGACTGGGCGTATACCGTATCTTCAAAGGTGATGTGTAACACACGGCTGGCTCTTTGGGCTGGACCTCTGTGCACTGTATGTCTGGCTCGAAGGGTAAGATGTCTTAGGTAAGTGAACGCCGTGCTCTCCATCTGCCTCGAGGCAGGGTGCTGTAACCAGTTTCTTCACTGGATAAGGAGAGCAGGCCTCTTGACTTCAGAGGACTGCTGTCCGTCGTTTACTGCACGAACGGTAAGTTTCGAGAATTTCTAATGTCTTTAAAGTCTTTAGTAATGATGTCTCTTGTTTTGCAGGGTTCCGGCGATGGCGGATGGCGGGCTGAGGTGAGTTGAAGATGGAGCCCGTGTGATGAATAGAAGCGCCTGGAAGCACGTAAGTAAGCGCTTGTTGCCTGCTTCACGATGCGCTCTAACTGTCTTTTTATTTTGCAGGTACAAATTCGGGGCGGCTGCAGGGTGCCGGAATACCCACTGGGTTAGATGTGGAAAGGAGTAATGGCACGTGAGTATTAAAGTTCCCCAATGTCTTTAAACGCACCTTGTTTTATCTTTCAGATGCGGGATGCAGCGCCGAAGGCCTCCGGAGCGTGCGAAGAGTTGGTAAGCTTTTGTCTTTCAGATGCCGGAATGCAGTGTGAAGACCTCCGGAGCGCACGAAGAGTGGGTAAGCCTTTGTCTTTCAGATGCCGGAATGCAGCGCGAGGCGTTGGTGACAGCCGATGGACCAGGTAAGTGAAGAGCTGTCACTGAAGACCGTAATGCTAACCTGTTCTTTCTTGTCTTTATAGGTGTTGCTGAAGACTGGATTCAGAATGGTAAGCCTTTTTCCTTAGGCCCAGGATCAGATGCAGAAGACACGATGAGCGTTCTGCTGCTGAGGATGCAGAATAACGCAAAGCAAGATTCATCCATCGGGTGTGGTTTAAATAGCCTCCTGTAGTGCTTAGGTCTCTCCTTCCACAGCCACGCCTAAGAAAAGAGTTCCTGCTTTCCAGAAGAGTTCCAGTGTTCTGAATCTAGGGAGTGGCTCCTGCCCCACCCAACAGGAAAAGTAGTTCCAAACAGAAGAGGATCAGAGACTCAACTGGCAGGCAAGTAAGCAGCATGGTCTGCTGCAGGTAAGTCCACCCAAGCATTATCAGCCCGGCGCTTCCAGCACTGGGACTGGGCATATTTATGAGCCTGGTGCCATTGGCGCCAGGACTGGGTCCAAAAGGTCCCAATTGGGACCGGTTGGCACTCGGAACCTGGGTTATGGATCTGCTTCCAAGGGAGTTGGGAAAACCCTGACCTTTTGGAAGCAGAGATCATGACAGTACCACCCCTCAAGGCCCCTCCCAAACCGGGCTTCTCCGGGGGTTTTGGCTTGTCAGGAAATGTTCGGTGAAATCTTTTGATTAGGCGAGGAGCGTGGACATATTCAGCAGGTTCCCAGGATCTCTCTTGGGGGCCGTAGCCTTTCCAGTCAATTAGGTAGAATAGTTTAGATTTGGAGATCTTGGAGTCCAGAATGCTTTTGACTTCAAACTCGAGTTCTCCATCAACTAGGATAGGTTTTGGAGATTTGGTTAGTCGGGTTTGAGGTTGCACAGGTTTTAATAGAGAGACGTGGAAGACCGGATGTATCTTCATGTGCGGGGGCAAGTCCAACTTGACCGCTACTGGGTTTACTATGGTAGTGATGGAATAGGGACCAAGGTATCTTGGGTTGAATGTGCGTGGCCCTTTTAGAGGTAGATATTTGGTGGATAATCAGACTTGATCCCCTACTTGATATTGAGGGGCTTCCTTCAGATGTTGATATGCTCCTTTCTTGTATTGTTCTTTAGCCCTTTGAAGGTGTGAAACAGCTTCCTTAAAGGCTTGGGTGATTGTAGAATGCAGGTAGTCTACTGCTGGTGTTTCAAGATCTTGGAGGGGATCCAACTCCGAGGTTCAAGGGTGACTGCCGTACAAAAGAAAAAACGGGGTTTTCCCAGTTCCCGAATGGACAGAGTTATTGTAGGCATATTCGGCTATCCAAAGGATGTCTTTCCAAGTTTTTTCAGTTTGTTGCAGCATGCAGCGTAAATACTGTTCCAGAGTTTGATTGGTCCTCTCGGTTTGTCCGTCGGTCTGAGGGTGGTGACTGGTCGATAGTCTCACATCAATTTGAGCCGACCGACAGCAACTTCGCCAAAAATGAGAAATAAATTGACTACCTCGATCCGAAATTAGAACTGAAGGAAAACCGTGCAGTCGGACGATGTTTTCGAGAAATTCTCGGGCCAGAGTTGCTGCTGTTGGCAAGCCTTTGAGCGGAATGAAATGCGCCATCTTGGAGAATAAGTCCACGATTACTAGAATCGTATTGTATCCGGAGCATGGAGGTAGATCGGTGATGAAGTCCATAGAAAGCGTATGCCAAGGGCGAGGTGGGATGTCAATAGGGCGTAAGAGGCCTGCTGGTCTTTCCTTTTGACTCTTGTTTTGGGCGCATACTCCACAGGACATTATAAAGTCTCTGATATCTTTTTTCCAAGACGGCCACCAGAAGTAGCGCTTGATCTTTTCTGAGGTCTTGGCTATACCGGGATGTCCTTCCATTAAAGAATCGTGATAACAAGAGATTACTTTTTTCTGCAAATCTGTGATGGGTAGGTATAATCGTTCTTGGAAATACAATAAGTTGTCCTTTACTGCAAAGTCCTTTCCCTGCAGATGCCAATTCTGTATGTCTGCTGGAGTTACAAGTTGCCTGGCTTTATCCTTAACTTCCTCTATGGATTCTGTGGCGATTACACACAGAATTCTTTGTTCGGGAATGATTGGTACAGGTTTAGGGTTGATCAAGTGTTCTTCCACTCCCATCCGAGAAAGGGCATCAGCTTTACCGTTTTTTGTACCAGGTCGATAGGTAATTAAGAAGTCAAACTCGGCAAAGAATAATGCCCAACGGAGTTGTCTAGAGGATTGGGCTTTTGCGGTTTTCAAATATTGCAGGTTTCGGTGATCCGTAATCACAGTAACGGTGTGTCGGGCCCCCAGCAGATAATGCCGCCAAGCCTTAAAGGCAGACTTGATAGCCAGAAGTTCCTTGTCAGTAATCGTGTAATTGATTTCAGGAGGCGAGAATTTGCGGGACCAAAATGCCACGGGATGCAACTGATTGGTTACCGGGTGCTTTTGTGATAGAACTGCCCCCATGGCAAGGCTTGAAGCATCAGTTTCCACAATGTAGGGGAGTTCGGGGCGAGTGTGTTTTAAGATTGGTGCAGAGATAAATTTAGTCTTCAAATCCTGGAAAGCTTGTTCCGCCTCGGTAGACCATTCAAAACGTTTGTTTTTCTTTAACAAGGCAGTGATGGGCTGGACTATTCGAGAGAATTCGGGGATAAACCTGCGGTAAAAGTTAGCGAAGCCTAACATGCTTTGCACACCTTTTACGGAGGATGGTGATGGCCATTTGAGAACTGCATCGACCTTCTTTGAATCCATACGCACTCCGCCAGGTGATAATATGAATCCCAAGAATTCAACTTCAGTCACGTTGAAAACACATTTTTCCAATTTAGCCAAAAGTTTGTGTTGACGCAATCTTTCGAGGACCATTTTCACGTGTTTCCGATGTTCAGATTCCGATGAAGAATAAACGAGGATGTCGTCAATGTAAACAACAACACACACATCTATGAGCTCTCTGAGGACATCGTTCATAAAATATTGAAAGGCGGCCGGGGCATTACAAAGTCCGAAGGGCATGACCTGATATTCAAATAGCCCATACTTGGTGCGGAAGGCCGTCTTCCATTCATCGCCCTCTTTTACTCGTACCAAGTGGTAAGCTCCCCTAAGATCCAGTTTTGTATATATGCATGCTTTTCTGACTTGGTCCAGGAGTTCAGGGATCAAAGGTAACAGATATCTATTCTTAACGGTGATCTGGTTCAGGGAGCGATAATCTATACAAGTTCTAAGGTCTCCTTCCTTTTTTGGAACGAAGAACAAAGCTGAAGAAGCAGGGGACTTGGAAGGACGAATAAACCCATTTGCCAGGTATTGATCCAGGTATTGTCGAAGGTGAAGGTTCTCAGGCTCGGTGAGGGCATAAATTCTACTACAAGGAGGAGTAGATCCAGGTATCAGGTCGATCTGGCAGTCATAAGACCTATGAGGAGGTAGAGAGTTAGCCTGATCCTTCCGGAAAACATCTTGGTATTCTAGGTATTCGGGAGGTAACTGGGGAGTCTCTGAAGAAATTGCTGCCAGTGCAACACCAGGTGGAGGGTGACAAGTAGAGACACATTCTGGAAACTGGACCGTTCTTGCTCGCCAATCGATCAGAGGATTGTGTTTCTCTAACCAAGGTATTCCTAGAATAATCTGAAACTGAGGGGCCTTGATCACATCGAACAAGATCTTCTCATGGTGTCCATCTTGACTTACTAGCGTCACTTCTTGAGTGGTATGCGTTACTGGCCCGGAGGCTATCTCCGTACCATCCACCGTAGTAATGACGTCCTTTACAGCCTTGGGACAAAGAGTTAGATTCATCCTCAAAACCATTTCATGATCCACATAATTGCCGATGGCACAGCTGTCGACGTAAGCTTCAATTGCATGTAATCAATCCGGATTATCAGGGCTAATGAGGACCATAGGTATCACGAAATGCGAGGTCACGGAACTGGTTTTCACGCTCGGCAAGAGGACCTCTATTCTTGTCGGGCGAGGTCGTTTCCCTGCTCAGAGTTTGTAACTTTGGTAACTGCAGCTCCTACTGCTTTCTTGGCAGGTTTCACCGGACAGTCTCGAAGAAAGTGCCCTGAGTTTCCGCAATAGAGGCATAATTGCAACTGTTTTCTCCTTTCCCGCTCCTTTTGTGTTAGAGGACCTTTCAGACCCCCTTTATGCATGGGTTCCCCAGAGTCTACTCCTTTGGAAGGAGTTGGCGGTTTGGAAAATACTCGAGCATCAAACTTGGAACGATCGGCCTTCCTGTTCTGCAGTCTGTGATCTATTTGAACGACTAAGTCTATATAGTCCGAACAATCTTGTGGGGGATTCACTACTTGGGCTAACACATCTTTGAGCTCTCCGCGTAGACCTCTATAAAACAGCGTAATCCTTTTGTCCTCAGGCCAGTGAGTTTCCACTATCAGTCTGTTGAAAGACGCAATATAAGCCAAAAGGTCTTGATTACCTTGTCGCAACGAAAGAAGCTCATTGTCCAAGGCCTGCCCCTGTGAATGTCTTGCAAACAGTTTTTCCATACTGAGCTGAAAAGCTTGAAAATCATGGAGGACCGGATCATCTTGATTTACTAGAGGGATCGACCAGTCTGCCGCATTGCCACTAAGGTACGAAAGCACGAAAGCTACTTTAGCTTGATCAGTTGGAAAGGCTGCTGGCCGGCATAAGAAATGCAACCGGCACTGATTGATAAATACTGCAAACCTCTTTGGGTCACCAGAAAATCGTTCGGGCGGAGCCAGAGGTACATTCCCAGGTAGGTTGATCTGCACTGGATTCATAGAGGATGTAGAAGGAAGATTTCCCCCAGATGCGGGTAACGGGGTCTGTCCGGCTTGTGACTGTAGCAATTGTCTAGCGAGATCATCTGTTCGCTCCTTGGAAATAATCAGTTCCCTTCTTAGAGCGTTCGTTTCCTGACGGGCTGCATGCACTTCTGCCCTTAGTTCCCCAAGTAACTGGGCTAGCTGGTCGGTATCCGAGGTTTCCATAGCGCCTGGACGGGAGTTTTGTGGTGGGCTTTGCATTCTGTAACGCTCACCTGATTCCCGTAGAGGCGCTGGTCTTGACTGGGCGTATACCGTATCTTCAAAGGTGATGTGTAATACACGGCTGGCTCTTTGGGCTGGACCTCTGTGCACTGTATGTCTGGCTTGAAGGGTAAGATGTCTTAGGTAAGTGAACGCCGTGCTCTCCATCTGCCTCGAGGCAGGGTGCTGTAACCAGTTTCTTCACTGGATAAGGGGAGCAGGCCTCTTGACTTCAGAGGACTGCTGTCCGTCGTTTACTGCACGAACGGTAAGTTTCGAGTAATTCTAATGTCTTTAAAGTCTTTAGTAATGATGTCTCTTGTTTTGCAGGGTTCCGGCGATGGCGGATGGCGGGCTGAGGTGAGTTGAAGATGGAGCCCGTGTGATGAATAGAAGCGCCTGGAAGCACGTAAGTAAGCGCTTGTTGCCTGCTTCACGATGCGCTCTAACTGTCTTTTTATTTTGCAGGTATAAGTTCGGGGCGGCTGCAGGGTGCCGGAATACCCACTGGGTTAGATGTGGAAAGGAGTAATGGCACGTGAGTATTAAAGTTCCCCAATGTCTTTAAACGCACCTTGTTTTGTCTTTCAGATGCGGGATGCAGCGCCGAAGGCCTCCGGAGCGTGCAAAGAGTTGGTAAGCTTTTGTCTTTCAGATGCCGGAATGCATTGTGAAGACCTCCGGAGCGCACAAAGAGTGGGTAAGCCTTTGTCTTTCAGATGCCGGAATGCAGCGCGAGGCGTTGTTGACAGCCGATGGACCAGGTAAGTGAAGAGCTGTCACTGAAGACCGTAATGCTAACCTGTTCTTTCTTGTCTTTATAGGTGTTGCTGAAGACTGGATTCAGAATGGTAAGCCTTTTTCCTTAGGCCCAGGATCAGATGCAGAAGACACGATGAGCGTTCTGCTGCTGAGGATGCAGAATAACGCAAAGCAAGATTCATCCATCGGGTGTGGTTTAAATAGCCTCCTGTAGTGCTTAGGTCTCTCCTTCCACAGCCACGCCTAAGAAAAGAGTTCCTGCTTTCCAGAAGAGTTCCAGTGTTCTGAATCTAGGGAGTGGCTCCTGCCCCACCCAACAGGAAAAGTAGTTCCAAACAGAAGAGGATCAGAGACTCAACTGGCAGGCAAGTAAGCAGCATGGTCTGCTGCAGGTAAGTCCACCCAAGCATTATGAGCCCGGCGCTTCCAGCGCTGGGACTGGGCATATTTATGAGCCTGGTGCCACTGGCGCCAGGACTGGGTCCAAAAGGTCCCAATTGGGACTGGTTGGCACTCGGAACCTGGGTTATGGATCTGCTTCCAAGGGAGTTGGGAAAACCCTGACCTTTTGGAAGCAGAGATCATGACATACGAATACCGATTGATGCCCTTTGGGCTTTTCAATGCCCGAGCGGTCTTTCAGAGGTTCGTTGGCAAAATATTTGCGGACTTGTTATTTGTGTCGATGGTGGTATATCTCAACGACATCCTAATTTTCTCCCCTCGCTATCTGATCACCACAGACAGGTTAAGGAGGTACTTCACCGACTTCAGAAACACCATCTGTACGTCAAATCCGAAAAATGTCTCTTTGAAGTTTCATCTGTTTCCTATCTAGGATTCATTCTTACCTCTGAAGGGGTCAAGATGGCAAGATGGACCAAGAAAACGTTAAGGCTATTCTCAAATGGCCTCTAACATCAAGGAGGTGGAGAGGTTTTTGAGCCTGGCAAATTTTTACAGGCGATTCATACCAGATTTTTTAGAGGTGGTTCTACCCATCAGTACCTTACTCAAGAAGGGAGTTGTGTTTGCATTTACTTCAGAAGCACAAGCTGATTTTCAGCACCTTAAGACTCTGTTTACCACTGCTCCTATTTTACTTCAACTTGATCAGACTCAATGATTCATTGTAGAAGCTGATGCTTCTGGAGGAGCTCCAGGTGCTGTTCTCATTCAGGTGAAGGATGGTCTTGAACACCCCATTGCTTACTTTTCACGCACGCTAACAACCAGCGAAAGGAACTACTCCGTATTGGAGAAGGAACTATTGGCCATACGTCAGGCTTGTGAAGAGTGGAGACACCTACAACAAGGAGCTGCTCACCCGTTCCTGGTACAGACTGACCACTGCAACCTGAAGGTTCTCCAACAGATGGAGTGCAGATATTCGAGGCATGCCAGGTGGGCTTACTACTTTTCACATTTCGACTTTGTCATCACGTATATTCCAGGATCAAAGAACGTGGTAGCAGATACCTTATCTCGCAGTCTGGGAAGGATTCAGGAGTCTACCATGGTAATGAGCCACTGTTGCATAACAAGATGTTCCTTGCCTTGGTCAGTCCTTTTCTCCAGGAGGTACAAGACCCAACCAAAGCCTGCAAAAGGGATGTTCTCCCTCTTGACTTGAGGATCTAGAGCGGGAGACAACTGTTCCATAAACATGCTCTTTACTTACCTTCCAAGAACCTGCAGACTCAGGCCCTGGAATGGTGCCATGGCATACCAATGTCTGGTCACAAGGGTCAAAAGGCCACTTTAGATCTAATTTCCATAGGATTCTGGTGGCCTTGCATGGACGTGAAGAACTATGTCAAATCCAGTCCAGTATGTGCTTCCATCAAGGTATCTCGACAGAGGCTGATAGGTCTACTCCAACAAAAGGAACTGCCTTTGAGGCCATGGGAACAGGTATCCATGGATTTTATTGTCGACCTCCCGCCTTCTAAGAACTGCACAGCTATTATGGTAACTGTAGATTCCTACAGTAAGTTGGCACATTTCTCTGCCCTCCAAGGTGTATCGTCTGCACACGAGACTGCCACTGTATTTCTCAGGGATGTGGTGAGGCTTCATGGGTTACCCCGTACCATCATGTCTGACCGAGGAACCCAATTTACTTCCAAATTCTGGGCATCTCTATGTGAACAGCTGGGTATACACAGAGCCCTGTCTTTAGGATACCATCCGCAGACCAACAGCCAGACCGAGCGTCTGAATGCCAATCTAGAGCAGTACCTCCGATGCTTTTTTAACGCTGAACAGGATGACTGGTCGGACTACATCCCCATGGCAGAGTTTGCCTACAACAACACCAAACACTCGGCTATCAATATGAGTCCTTTCCTATGTACTTACAGGTACGATCCTCAACACTTACCGTGGAGTGGATTTTCACCTACCAAATCCCCTGCAGTCGATAGTCTTCTTACCAATCTCAAACACATACATAAGAAAGATTTGATTTCCCTTGAGGAGAGTCGGAAGGCGTACAAGAGGCTTGCGGACCATGGCAGAAGACGTAATCCTGAATGGAAGGCAGGTACTTTAGTATGGTTGTCAACTAAATTCCTGCCTTGCTGGGTACATTGCAGGAAGTTTTCTCCCCAATATATTGGTCCTTTTCCGATCTTATCCAGGATCAACCCCGTCGCATTTAGATTGAAGCTGCCACATCACCTAAAAAGAGTGCATCCTTTGTTTCATACCTCTCTCCTCAAAACATACAATGCTGACCCATTCAAGCGGAAGTCTCATTTGCTCAAGACAACAACACCTCCTGATCCAGAAGAATACAAAGTCTCAAGACTTGTTGACTCTAGATACAGACATGGGGTCCTCCAGTATCTTGTTCACTGGAAGTGTTACCCCTCTACTGAAAGGACCTGGGAATCTTCGAACCATATCCATGCCCCCAGATTGGTTCAACACTTCCATTGGCTGCACCCAGCTAAGCCTGGAGGGGGTCCGAGAAAGAAAGGACATGATGTCATGTGCCGGCTGTGGAAATGCTGGAGCCGCTGGAGGATGCGTTAGTATGACTGGAAACGGAACCAAACTTGGCGGTCCAGTCTTCCCCTAAAATGGCCGTCGCCTTTATTTCTATAGACACTTCCTGTTTCTCTGCGCATTGTATCCATCTCTTGGTAACTAGCGATTCGCTTAGTTCGCTCCTGTTGTACCAGCCATTGTAGCTTGAATTTCTTTCTACCTTGTTTGCTTTGCCTCTCTGTCTTTCTTTGTGCTTATTCTACTATCTTTCAACCTTTTAGAAGATTCTATCGGTTTGGTATTCTTCATATATTTGTTTACTTTCGGTTTCTCTCTCTCTCATTGTTCTGCGCAGTAAGCAGTTATTTTATTCCTCCTTACCTTAATTCTGTTTAGTTGTTTCCTTCGTACTCACTCCCAACCGTAACTATGTTACGAGTCTTCTGACTTTACTCAGCACCTGGTCTAGCTCCTGTTGTCGGTGCACCTTTCCTTACCACTCCCTCTTGCTGTACTTTCTTCAATCCTTCTTCTGCTCACTCTTTCCTAGCGCTTATCTCTCTGAATTCTAACTACTTCCTTCTTTCGATCTGCCTTTGCTTCTTACCACTTGGGCTGAGGTTTATTTACCTTTTATGTCTTTTATGTCTGTATCACTTTTCTTCAATAGCTAATTCTTAGCTCCTTATTCTACTCTGAGTTTTGGATTCCAGACTTACCTAGAGTTCATTAGGATAGTCCATTGTTCAGTTGGGCTCTTCCAGTTGTATTCGTTCCGATCAGTTCAAGAGGACTTTCATGGACTTGTTTGTTCGATTACCACGCTCCACAGATTTGTGGGATTTGTGCTGCTCTCAAACATAGTTCAAGATTACGAGGACTAATACTTACAAGTTCTACTGCCACTTCAGTCTTAACAACAACAACAGGGTTTTTTCTGCCATCAAGGCTTTTTCCCTGGACTTTTGGGGGCTTGCTCCCCGGGGTTCTCTGCGACCTGGGAAACCAAACACGTCAAGGTGGCCACCGAAGGAGCTCGCCCTTATTACATAAAAAAAAGGATAAGAGGCTCAAGCAGACTAAGAAGTCTTGAAGAAAGAAGAATTCTGAGGCCTATGAAAGCTACTTGGAAGAGTCAGGTGAGGAGGGGGAAAGGGAAGGATTGTCTAGTCTTGACAATAGACGAGAGGGCTCCTTATGTAGGGAAAAAGAGTGGCAACCAGGAAGGCACCAGGTGGGCAGGGCTTGCAAAGTGGGGGAAAAGAGCAGAAACCTGGAAAGTGGCAGGTGGGCAGGGCTTAGGCCAGGTGACCTAGATCTACTTGCACCTGCTTCCCATCTGCAAAGGAAAAGAAGCTGGAGGGCTCCTTAAGTAGGGAAAAGGAGAGGCAACCAGGAAAGCACCAGGTAGGCGGGGATTGCTAAGTGGGGAAAAAGAGCGGAAACCTAAAAGGTGCCAGGTAGGCGGGGCTTAGGCCAGGTGACCTAGATCCACTTGCACCTGCTCCCCACCTGCATATGAAAGTTTACTCAATTCTTAACTTCGTCATCAGTTTCTATAGGGTCCATGCATTTTTTTCATCCAGTATTCTCCTGGCGTCACGCTCGTCTCTCGTGACGCTTCCAGCTCCTCTTTCACTCATTTTCATATTCCTTCAGGGAGTTTCTTCCTCAGATTATCGTCTTTTCAGGAATACATTTGATAGGGTTTTCTCAGTGGGTATCTTGTTTTGAATATTTGCCGTGGTATGGTCACAACTGCTGTTGTCAAGCATTGCACAATCTCAGGCTTCCAACATACAGGAGGTAGGGGGGGAGAGATTTCCTGCAGGGGCATGTATTTGCTCCTCTACATTCCGGATGCCTGGACATCACACCATGCAGAGCCAGTGGCATGTACACTGACTCAGTTTCACAGAGCAAATCAACTGGGCATTGAGCAACGCACTTGGGGGAAATCGCAAAAAAGTGGTGGGATGAGAAGTGGTGGGTGAAACTCAAATACACCCTTTACAACATCACCTGAGCTCAGAGGAGAACCACCAGGCCTGGGTTGCAAATGATGCCCACAGAAGAGAAGACCATGAGCCATATCTCTGAGGAGGTCTGGACTGGCTTACAAGGCAGAGCAAGAGGCATGGACGACCGTGGTAAGCACATCACCTTTGTGCACCAACTCGTATTCACATCTCCAGCACCCACGCAGAAATTTTACAATTAATACAAATGGCTAAAAGGGAACACAACATGTACATACACAGGCCAGGACCTATACCCATTGCAAGTACACAATTTCATTCTATGACAGGAAGTATACATCATAGCATACACGGTAGACGACACCACCACTGGCACATACATTGGCGATTCCACAGAAAACACGCACAACTCAGTCACATAGATGTTACAGTTACAACCAATGGGAGCATACCACCACTCCACATGTGGCACCTCTGCACTGCCAACAATCACCATATTCCACATGACCCGTACATGTGCCCAAGTGACAGATTTAAGGTAAAGGGCCCCAAAGGCAAGACTGAAAGAGGGTCCTGGGTAGGCAGAGCCTAAAGTTGGAGGAATTAATAGCTATCACAAGTGGGACTAAAATGAACTCTAGGGACAAGTGTGCCATGTTTAGTTTCATGTTCTCATCACTAATAAATTCCTGTTGTAAATGGTGTGCTTGCTGAGCCAATTAAAAAGATAACATTTTAGGGGGAGGCTCTGTGCAGCCAGCACTGATTGAATTTGAGGTGAGAAAGTCAGAGCTGGTGACCATGGTGGCATTTGCCATTTGTCCGACAACAACCGTTAGACTTCAAGCCACATGGATACAGGGGACACAACAACCTAAGATCCTTCACCCACACACATAGCCATGCAAAGAAGCATGTGTCTGCCACCATACCAACACACACAAATACCTGACACATTGCTGCATTGCCTAAACATACAGCACTCATCAGCAATGGCAGCACCAATACATCTACAGAGGTAATTCATATGTGGACGACAACAGTGGTTTGATGGTGTCATTTTAAGATGTGTCAGGGCCACATAAATGCCAATATATAGCAACATGACTTCACAGTAATGTCACTTAGTTGCACACATCCATATTATATCATGGACTGACATTTAATCCTTTCCTTTCAACTTCACAGAAGTGAAATTGGGAGGGGTCTCTGTGGAATGCTCCAACAGCAGTGAGGAGGGAAAACATCTGGCTGTTCAGAGCTTACCCAAAAGGAGGCCCAGAAAGAGGAGGGCTCGGGGGTAGACATCTCCCCCACACAGGAGGAGCATTGTGCTCAATCGCCATCTGCACACATGTACGTGGGTCTCTGAATTGCCCCTCTTGTAGAGGAGGCAATTCCAGAGGTCATGGCTGAGCACAGCATGCCCCTCACGCAGGTGGAGGAATACGATGAGGACACCACCAGTGACTCCAGGTGACTCACCTCCCCCACCATCACTCCCATCACAGTGTCTCACCCGTGCCATACCCAAGTACCTCAGCCTGAGTTGCTGAGGATGCCAGACCCCACCCTCAGGCAGTACAACTCCCATCTCAGCATGCTGCACCATCAGGGGTGGACAGCCAGAGTGGCTCTTCTAGTTCCTGGAGCAGCAACGGCTGATGGTCAACACCATGGCTGAGGTTGGGCGTAACATCACACAGGAACTCGCAGGTGTCCAGATGCCTAGATGTCAATAACAGCACTGGCAAGGACATAAGGTGAGACATTTTTGTACTAGGCATTCTCCTTGGATACTGCGACCGAGGCACACCCGGGAGTGTTGGGGAGATTTAAGGCATGGCACACCGATGAGGGGACCCAAGAAGGTTGACAGGGCCGTGCAGGCCTCTGGCACCCCATCTCATGTGCCACAACTTGTTCGCAGGCCAACCACTCAGCCAACAGATGACGTGGGATGTGCAGGCAGCTGTGCCAGACTTCCACGTTGGACTCACCTCATTCTTATCCTCCTCCCCCACCCCCCTGGCACACATGCCACCAAATCCTGAAGTACTGCCCCCGACCACGGAACCATCTCACACACACCCCTGCACATCCCCCACTCCTCCTTGTACAGCACCAAATATTAGCATGAATTTAGTGTTTGTACTGCACCTATTAAATAAAATCGTTAACACTAAAACCTGTCTGCTGTGACTTGTTAGCTGCAGAGAAATGGCTTGCCTATGAGTGGAGGGAAGTTATATCTGTGTATGTGGAGCCCTGGGGTGAAACACATTGTGAACAGGTTGCCACATCCACACACATACATTGCACATCCAACATCACAACACAAATCGACCTAAAACAAGGCAATTCACAATGTACCCCTTCGTTGTTCCAGCAGTTGGCATGCATCAATTCGACACTTCCATGCATCCATCTAGTGACATTGAACACTGTGCAGTATTCTAGTCCTATCCCTTTGTGTTGCAACATCAATATACCATTCACCCACATGCAAGGCTCACACACATAGGATGAACAAGTGCAATGCCACCAGCAGGAGTGAGCCAACAGTGTTGCGCTACACCTCAGGTGATGTTGCCACATGCAAGGCAGCACAACATACATCTGAGGAACATACCTCAGAACCATGACACATGTGCATGCCTGGATATGCTGGTCATGCATGGAGGTGCTGGTCCTGCCATATCTGAGACACACACATCTAACCCATGTAGTGGTGCAGTCATACCCACATGGGTCAAGCACACAAAGCCAGGCCATAAGACCAAACTCACAGAAATGTAGCATTCCAGGCCTCATCAAACACTCCAACACCTAATGTAACACAATGGAAATGTCATGATTCGAAACATATATTAGCCTGCCTGTCGCACATTGCAATTATGTACATGACATAGGCAGTCAAAGCCAACACACTCAGCCACTACTAACAGTCAGCCCCTTGAGTGGATGTGATGACAGTCACCCCAGACTCACACAACAAAGGACAATGTCTACAGCACATACACATCAAGGACAACTGAGACTTGAAGTAATGCTGTAGAGGCAGGGCTGACACAACCCACAGGAGGGGCCCTCCTCTCTATGAAGGAGGATCATGAGGAGCAGGTAGATGTTGGCGCCTCTAACACCAAGGGCATCCGTGAGGTAGGTTCATCATGGCCAAGCAGAACACCGCCAGGCCCACTGGTGCATCCTGCTGAGGGCAATGTCCCCACCGCCCCAGTCAAGGACAACGCGGGTGCTCCTATGAATGACCTCCCCTGACTCTGGACAAGGAAGAGGGGATCTTACCCACATGGGACCTGTGGATCCCCCAAGAGGGGAGGTTGCTCCTGCCTCACCCCCAGCCATGATTGCTCCCATACAGTCTTCACCTGCAACCTCGTCCGCCACCACCCCTCAGGATGACTCTCCACCTTTCCACCTTCAGAGGATGACACCTTCTCGTCACCCCATTGGTTGTGGGGCCCCAACTGGAGGTGGAGGTCCTGGGGCAGAGGTGCTCGTACAATATGGGCACCTCACTGGTCACAACTGGTGGTGGTGGAAGCAGTATTTGCATTACAGAGTGACTGATGTTTATCTCTACAATGCAAATGTAGTGTTTGCATTGTCAGAGATTGGTGTTGGTAATTACCTGCACAGTACTTAACATGAGTGAGAGCTGGTGAATATAAACCCCATACCTTGACTCATGTAGACCTCTGAAGGCATTATGGACACAATGGGTGATGTCATGACCATCCTCCACAAACCCCACCTCACAGCCCTACAGGTCAAGAAACAACCCTGAAATGATGATTGCGACTCCCTTTTAGTAAAATTCCAATCCTCTTCTTCTTTCTCTCTAAAGTTCCTCCTGCTTTACAGACCCCTGGCTATTACATAATGTTTGCAGATTCCTTCAGTGACTCTATATCAGCCTTACTGTCCCTAGATACAGCCTTACTTCTTTCACATCCAACTCTCACTGTTCTTGGGAATCTAAACATCTGGTGTGACACCCCAGGACCCACCATCTCAATGACAGCATGAAAACTCTTAACCTGACCCAACTCATATCAGCCCCCACCCACATTGCAGTTCACATACTAGATATAGTGTTCAGCTCATCCAACTTGATCTCCTCCGCCCTCGCCCAGCCCCTCATCCGGGCTGATCACTCTGCTATCTTCTTCTCAGCCCTGACTCCCACAAAGCCTTACATCCCGGCCCTCCACTTCCCACAACTGCCTCTGAGATCCCACTTTGGAACAAAGTATCATCTGCTGTGTTCTTTCCTCCACCCTACTCTCCTACCTGTGCAATCTCCCACTCCAGGCAGGCATCCCCACCCCAGACCTCTTCGACCAATGGCTCTCATATGCTCTGTCCCCACTATCTTCCACAAAACCACCCTCCAACCGAACAGGCACTTCTCCCAGGTGGTTCAACCCTCACCTCAAATTCCTCAAAACCCTGAACCATCAACTGGGACAACACTGGCAGACCAACCCTTCCCCCCAAAACAAAGCCACCCACTTTTGCTAGACAGATGAGAGCCTACAGATTCAAAATTAGGAAAGCCAAACATGCCTTCTACACCTCCTCATTGCCAATGCAAACAACCCATGCAAAGAAATCCACAAGATTATCTCTGAATTCAAGACTCCCATTTGCTCTTCCTGTCAGCCCTTCGTCTACCAGGCACTGTGTGACAACCTCTCCGATCATTACTTCAACACAGCCATTGAAAGGAACCTCACCGTCCATTCAAACTAGCAACACCTTCCACCCCTATACCAACAGTCCCCCTTCCCCAGGCCCCAACTCCGACCCTTTATAAATCCTTTCTTACCATCTCCATTCCCGAGCTGTCAAAGCTTCTCTCCAATGGCCACCCCTCTGGTTCCCCAGGACACCCATACCCACCAGCCCTCCTCAAAAACATCCTCTCCTCCACCTGCGCAGACACCCTCACCAGATATGTAATCAACCACTCTCTGACAGCAGGTATTCTGAAGCAGATTTGTCCCTATCTCTTGTACCCCCATAGATTATCCACAATCATGTACCTCATCCCCTCATGCCTAGACTACTCCAGCTGCCTCTACCACTTACCAACTTAGAAAGATCCAATAGGTTAAAACCTCTGCAGGCTCCCCCTTAAAATCTCCCCCAGGGAACACATCTCCCCGTGCTCAGGACACTCCACTGGCTGTCAATTAGTCAACAGGCATCTTTCAAGGTCATGTTCATTACCCACTGTGCAATCCACAAGAAAGGACCAACATTTCTCCAAAACAAGCTCTCCCACTACCACCCTACTGGAAACCTCAGGTCGGGCTTTGCATACCTCCTGGTAATCCCTTTTTTCAAGTTATCCACACAAGGAGGTGCACGTTTATCTATCCTCGCACCCACTTTCTGGAATTCATTCCTCTGACGCTGTGCCTCATAGAGGATCACCTGACCTCCAGCAAAGCCCTAAAAACCTTTCTTTCAATTCGCTCCGACCTCATGATCTCCCCTGCACACACTGACCGCGTTACGCACGCTCGCTTCAGCCACACGTTCCCCCCCTTTGACCTCGCCTGTTGCCCCTTACCTCACTCAGCCCGCTTCCCACCCACCTGCCAGTCTCAGCCACTAGTCTCTTACTCTGCAAACAGCCTGCGTTTCCTGCCATCCAAACTTCCGTGGGGAATGCCAATCACTCATGGAGGACTCAGGTGGTCACTCCAGCAACTTGCAACTAGAACAAACCCTGACAGTGGACCAGGTAATGCACCCATATGGACTGGGAGGGAGACAACCAATTACACTTAAAAGAATATCAAGCTAATGGTGGTGAAGGAGGACAACCGGGCAACTGCAGCCCATCGCTCAAGGTTGGCACGGCAGGTATCTCTGAAGCACCGGATGGTGGGCCAGGCCGCTGCATGCAATCATGAAATTAGGTTGTTGTTAGTGCAATAGAAGGAACCAGGTGTGGAAATCTCTCTCTCTCTAAGAATCTGTCAGAGGGTGAGTATTATGCCCTCATCAAGCACTTAAATCTCCTGTGAGATGAGGTAATGCTCCTTGAACATAGATGAAACCCAGGAATTTCTCATTGTTGTTTGTACAATTAACCTATTTCTCCCCTCGACCACCTGAACCTTCACAGCTTAGTGAAAGGCACAGCTTCACGCCATGCACCATGCACACACAAGTAACACAAAAACACTCTTGCACACCAACTCTGCCATAAGAGTGTTAGGCAGAATCCTGTGCAGTGCCCTTAGGGACCACTTCACACAATTAAGACTACAGGTGGCAATACAAGTTTTACCTTTGGTACAAGCCTGTACTACTATGTCAGAGTGGTAGCGGTATTTCTCCGCTGCACCCATACACACTCCATTTAGACATGGGTGACTACCAGGATCCTGGCCACCCTCGCATTACTATAATAGCTGAAATGCACACAAACACACACATAATAGCACCTCCCAAACCTTTCCCAAATTTCTAGACCCGCGTCCGTCCGATGGCATTTAGCCAAAAGTGTTTTGGGACCACAATTATGGTGAAAGGCACCATAACAAATAACAAGATGAATGAATGAATGAATGAACAAAACACTGACTTTGTATTACCGAGCTATGTCGATAAGGTAAATGGGGCCTTGTTTTCTGCAACCTTCTGGGTTGTGTGTTGAAAGGCTCATCTGCAATAGTAAAGGACTCACTGTTTATTGCGGCCTTCTTCTACCTCAACTAATTAGTGGAGAGGGAGTCGCACAGTGGATGTTGGGGCATGAGTCATTTGGTGGATGACTATGTACATGGGCACAGAAAGGGTCTGGAAGGGGTGCACCTTAGACATCAGGCTGCTCCTCTTCAGGATGCTATCGGAGTACAGGTGTGTACGTTTTGAGTATGCATGTAGCAGTGTGTCCCAGGATGAAGACTGTATGCAGAGCTGGATGCATTGTCAGCCCTTGCATGAGCATTTGCCTCCTGTATGTCTTACAGGCCCTCTTTGGGACCCATGAATAGGGCGAGGATGTCAAAAAATGTTGTCCCAGAAAATTGATTTTTATGAGAAGTGACAGACATTCATCTGCCGTTTTGCGGTTCACAGTTGAGCATGCACAGTGACGTGTACATACTGATTTTCCCACATGCTTTACTGTGCATGGTGACCGATGCGCTGGTGCTACCCTTTCTGATGCAATCTGTATAATTTGTAATAAGGTGTACAGTTGCCCCAGGAACCATGAACATGTATATGTGTAGATCATAGTGACTGCTGCTCAGCCCGATGCTCTTAGCCAAGCACGGCTACTTGCAGCTTCTCTCCCATGCATGGTGAGTGGCTATGAAGGGGTGGTGGTACAAGGGACATTCTGGGGAGGTGTGACATTCCTTGTGAATCATAATAGTTCACTCATGTTCACACTTGTGCTGTGCTGATCATGGGCTGTCATGTTAGTTTCAGGGACGTGGGAGGTTCCCATTTAGGGAGTGGTAATGTCTGCAGTGGGTGGGTGTGGTACTGTACATACTTATGTTAGCAAATTGGAGTGGTTGCCACAGTGTGGGTGGACCTTTCGTGTGAGTCACCATTGTTCCAAATAGTGCTCTCTCCCCCCTGATCTCTCATGCCAGGCAATGCAGGTATGCAGTGTGTATCAGTATCAGATTTTGCATGTCAAAATCTGGCCTCACTACCAGTGCCCTCGATGCCAGTGATGTTGTGGCACCATGAGTTGTGTGATCTGTGTGGGTGCATGCATTGATACTTACTGATGTTCAGCTTGTTGTAGCCTGGAGTTTCAGGGCCTTATGCCACGTTTGCATGCCCAGGATTGTAGTCTGTACTATTTCCTGCCCTGCCTGTCAAAGATCCTTTCTCTGAGCCAGGCAGGTCATGGTGAGCCACACCCTTCACTGTTGACGATGGTGTTGAGCACCGTTGTGTGTCAGTTCATAGCATCACGGCATCTGACATGTTCTCACATTTCACCATACTCTCTGGGTTTTTCTTGGGGATTTTGCCTTTGGAATCTACACTCGGCTCACGTGTGTGCCCCCCAACATTGCAGAGAAGATGGGGGGTCTGCCTTCCGACTTTGTACACAGTGGAACCAGTACATCGCATTCAATGCTTGGGTTCACTTGACCAGGCCGCGGTCCATCGTGTGGGCATCCCAAAGTCCATGCACACAGTGCTCCAGTCATGCATAGTGCAATTCTGGATGGTGGAATGTTTTCTTTGTTCACTCCATGGGTTCACTGTGAGTGAGTGAACCCAGTCGCACTGGCCTCCCACGGGTTGGTAGCCTTGTGCATAGCTCAGGCTTGAGGTCAGGTACTAGTACTGTATGTACACCATTTCACACTGCTATGTTATGCAGGATTCAACAGCAATGTGTGATGTCACACACAATGAGTGGCCTCTACAGTAGCACCCCCGTACCCCAAGTGATCTAGGCATCTGAATCATGACTTCAGGATGCCTACGGAGCACCCTTTGATGACCCAAGATGCAGTATTGTACCTTCCCTGTTGTGTACTGGTGTGCCGCCTGTAGGGTGTCATGTGGTAGGGGTGCAATGGATAACTGGCATCAACTGCATGAGGAAGGACATGAATGGTGTCATGCGCATTGGGTGCTTCTTTGTGGTGTTAGATGCATGCTTGTTGCTTTTGTGTGGGCCCAGTGATGAGGTGCACATGTTGCAATGGCCATGTTTCTGCACCAGTGTGTGGATGTGAGCCAGTGTGTGTGTGAACGCTCGGTGGTGGGGTGCAAATCAGCCTTCCACTCCTGCAACATGTCCATGATGACATGCAAAGGGAAACAATACCTTCTGTAAACATCTGTGACGGCCATGATGAAGAGGGTGGCCCGGTCACTCTGTATCCTCCTCCTCCTCAGCTGGGGTGTGTTAGTGTCAGATGTGGCAGCATCATACCATTCCAGTGTGTATAGCGCTATCACCAGCCTCAGGGATATATTTCTGGTGCTGGAAGGCGTGAAGTGGTGCTGTGTGACTTTATAACGGGATGTGTGATGTCAATGATGTGCATGCTGGTGTGCATCAGCATATGTGTTGAGCCGTCCCTGGGTGTGCTGGATGGTCTGCAGCTGTGTCTGTGTAACATTTAGGTGTTTTATGTTTGGTGGCATGCTCTGTGTGTTTGGCATTGGGGTTTCTGTCCTTGACATCACTTTTTGTACTTTTACTTTGCTCGTATGTTTTTATTACCTGTACAACTATCCTCACGTTCTTCATATGGAAAGTCGCTCTTTTTGAATGCCTGTAACCTTGTTAAACACTGTAACCTTGTAAACCTTGTGTAACCAATTGAGTCAAATCATGCACCCAGATGCCCCAGTGCAAGGTGAGCTATACAAATAAAGAAAATACAAATACAAAAATACAAATTGGGGATATTTTTGTTTTTCAAAATGTGCCATTTGCAGTTTCAGTGATTGTCTTAACCTGTGGTGTGTTACAGCCTCTGTGTTGGGTTTTTAGTACATAATACAGCCTTTAGACATTTCGTTTGGAAAATGTATATAACAAAATAACAGCAGCATCACTTTTACAATTACAACAATGTATGGAAGTGCAAAGTGTACTTAATCTTGTAATCCTTTGTGGTGATATATAAGACCGATATTTTGGAAAATAACCTTTCCAAGAAACAAATAAAAACAGTAATTTTATTCATTCACAACACCCAGGCAATACTCAAAGTTTTAAACAATTCGATAAACAAATGCAAGAATACAACTTCAAAATAAGCAAACAATCTTTATATGTATGTGAAGGTAGGAGACACACTGATCGTCCTTCCTCAGGGCAGGCTCTTAAAAAGCATTAACAGAACTGGGGTTAGTATATGCCAAAACACCAATAAGGACATTACAATGTGGCTTGGACTTATTATGTATTTATTTCTTGAAGAAATAAACCCTGAGGAGAACATTTAACAATTTGTTTATAATGTTGTAAATACTTAGAAAAAAATGACCTACCTATGCGTTCAATTGTATAGAATATAAAACCCCAACCTATTCCAAAAATGTGTGAAGATTTAAACTTATACAAACATATAATTACTCAATTAGTATGTCATTTTCAAATAATTGTACACTGACAAACAAGTATGGAAAAAGACCAGGTAATGAATTAACAAAAGCAGTAAAATGCAAATCAGTATGCTTACTATTAAATAAACATGATAATGTTGAAGCTTTAGGTGTTAGTTGGATGTTCTCATCTCTTCAGACATCCTCCTCTCTAACTCTCTCACCACTCCTCTCTCTTGGACTGAACACGTTCTGCTCTCCTCTCTCCTGAAACCGCTTGACAATAAAGCAAAGCCTAACCCAGCATTGCCATCTTTCTTCTTGATAATTCGACCCTTGAAGCAAGTGTCAGTGGATGCCTTTGCCTCTTCTTTCTCTGCTCCTCCTACTCCTGCGACTGACTTGCACTCTGACACAGCCCTCTCTAACCTGCATCTCTCTATCTACAACACTCTGGACATCCTTGCCCCTGTAATGAGAATCTGTCTGGAACCTACCTCCAAGTGCAGCTCTTGTTAGGACTCAACCTCTCCACCCTGAAATACAAGTGCAGAGTGGAACAGAGGACGTGGAGGCTTTGGGCGTATCCTCTGACAAACTGGCCTGCTGCCTGTTGCAAAGGCAATACAGACTCTCTGTCCTCTCCAAGAAGAGGGTCCATATCCAAGCCTGTGTATCTGCGTCCTCTAACAACACAGGCAAACTCTTTCAAATCTGCAAGGAACTGACCAATCCTACAGCAGTCTCCACCTCTCCTGTTCCGTCCCATTCCCTCTGTTAGGGAGTATTCTCAGAAATGTGCTAATTCCCTTCTACCTTAGAGCCCCCCAGCTCTTTTTGTTGGACTTTAGGACTTTTAATTTCTAACCTGAAGAAAGTGAGACCTTTTTTCCACTCTCTAATGTCTTTTTCATTCTTTGGAACACTGTGTTTCTTTTGACTTTGGAGTCTGACAAACTCCATAGGCATCATCTTTACATAGTGACACACAGAACCTTCAGTACAGTGGCACATAGAAGTCTCTCAAATGTCACAAAGGTTTAAATACCTTCTCTTGGTTAAACTGCTGTTTCCAAGAGCAGTGAAGTGAAATTGACTTTGCTTACATTGTGTAACTTACTAGACCCAGCACACACTATCTTACAACAGGGTGCTGGACAAGTTACTTAGTATCTCCTTTGTCTAGTTTCTCATGTAACATTTTTATGTTACCCTTTCTACAATTAATGGCTGGTGGCAGTGGTTTAGTTTTTCCTACCATTGTGTGTTTCTACCGTGGGTTGCAATCGCAGCTGCAGTACAGCACCCATGGATGCCCATCTTTTCAAAATGGCCCTGGTCTTCTTTTTTCGCCATTTCCTGTTGGAAAGGTCCTTCCTGAGATTTACTCTGCGCGACAAACCAGGTTTCGTCCCGTTGTTTGTTTTGTCTCTGGCAGGATTCACTGGTGAAGCCCGGCTCTGGCTCCAGCGTATCACAGGGCAGGAAGCGAGGGTGGTGACCGAAACTCCCTGTGATTAGTCTCCTTGGTTACAGGAATGCACCCAAAGGTGATGGGCTGGCTGGCTATCCGCAGAGGGCAGCCACCCTGCTGTGTGATTGACAGCTAGGCTGCAAATGAATGGGAGAAACCTGCATAAAAGGTGAGGCTTTTTGCTTGGAAGGCAGACTCAACCACTGGATGAAGAAGTCAGAAGAAGAACTTGGAAGAGATGCCTGTTGCAACTCTTGACCCGTTGGTTTGCTTCGGGAAGCCCTGCTGCAGTGCTGAAGCTTCAAATTCGCCTCGACCAGAGAAACCCTGCAAAGGCCAACATCTCACCTTGGGTTGGTGGGACCAATCGACCCCAAGACAAACTCATCTGGAACTCCTCTCGGAGCTGGCTGTACTTCCATTTCTGCTGCAGGAACCGATTGCCAGGGAGAGGAACACCAGAATCGAGTGTGTCGTCTTTAAGTCAGACCCAAGCTCCAGGAAGATCCTCTGGAATCCCATGAAGCAGGACTGACCAAGCGTGAGCCACCTCAACATAGTGTTGGACCCCAGATGTGAGGAAAGTCCATATGGTATCTGAGAACCGCAGTGGTGCTATTTGTGAGAAGCTGAAACCACGAAATGCTGCTGATCTGAAGTTTGCCCATTGCTGCTGCCGACCTTCATTTCGTAGTGCAGGAGTCCCCAGACGTCCTCCCTCTGATCCCCACGGCTGAGCCTCAGGAACAACAGGATCTGCAGACCTACACAGGAACAGAAGCCAGCTGGAACTAATTATTTCACACCTAAGGTACTGTAAAACTAAGGGATACCTACCTCTTGTAGTGTAGCCTTGCCAGCTCTCAGTTGAGACTTGTCTGATTGCTTTTGCAGAATTGATTGCAGCTTTGCCCCTCACAAGCCTCCCAGCTTGTGGCCCTACAGTGATTTCATTTTCTACAAAGATTTCTAAAACATTGCGCTAGACTTTTTACTTACCTTCAAGAAGTGCTTCAGCTCACCTAGAATTTTGATCAAACGACATTGTTTGTCCTGGCTCCGTGAAAGACTCTTCTATAACCTGACTTTATGCTTTAACTATCCCTCAACAAAAGTCACTCATTTTATAACTTGTGTAGCGGGGAAAGGGTTAATTCACTTTGCATTGGGGGTTAAAAGTACTTAGCTGCTTAGGAATATTTGTTAACCATTGTTTTATTCCCTCATCTTTTCCTTTTGACACCTTACTCAGTATTGCTCTAAATGTACCAGTGATATATCAATGTCCACAGTGTCCTAGTTATTTAAGTCACCTCAGACTGTAGGAAGTGTCTGTGTGCCATCCCAAATGGGTATCTTGGGTATCTACTGATTTATTGAAACTGAGAGTGTGTATTTTGAAGTATATTTTTGTGTTACATATATTTGCTCTCTTCTAAAGAAGGTTTATTCAACTGACTGTTAAATGAATAAATAATTGTTTAATCAAGAAACCTTGAGTGTAAGTGTTTATTTGGATATCTTTCACTGTCAATCTCTATGTTACAACCCTACAGATCCCATTGACCCCTCTTAATATAAGCCTGGGTGCTCAGTCACTCTACCAACTTGTATATTATATGCTTATACCAAATGTTGGGTTAACTGTTGCCAAGATGACAAGGCTGGTGAGGTCTCCCACAGGGTACTGCATACAATCTTGCCTAACACTGGTGGCAGGCGGTGAGCATCTATTGTAGAGTTGTTATATTGAGTATTTGATTTGCTTTTGTTCAACTAAAACCTTCACAAGGCTAAGCTCCATCAGAACAGCAATTGTAACATGCATAATATGGATAACTTCAGTCAGGAAGCCCTGATCATTTTAACAGTAGATCAACTGAAAGAAATGTGTAAGGTCAGGAATCTCCCTGTTAAAGGAAAGAGAAATGAGTTGATTATAAGGTTGTTGAATTACCAAGATTGGGTGGCAGGCCTGTCACACCTACTAAACAAGGAAATGTGGAAATTGATAATGAGAATGATAATTCAGAGTCTAACTCTAATGTCTTAGAAGAGTCAGAGGAGGGACAGGAGTCCCAGGATAGGAGCACCTCTTTGCCTCAGCAGGCCCTTCTGCCTCAACGTATGTCCACTGGGATCCCACAAGGTCCATCACTGAATACAGAATATGTGTCTCTTGAAACAATGAGACTTCAATTGGAATTTGAAAGGTTGCAAGCTCAAGCTGAAGCCAAACATCAGGACATTAAACTCAGGGAATTGGAAATGCACATGCTCTTGAAATAAAGAAATTGTCTATTGAAACTGTTTCCCTCCCAGAGTCCTCTAGGTCTTCCAGAGGCCTCGTCTGCCTAAAGAAGTAGTGAGTACTTATGATGTGAAACTTGATATTTCGGAATGGTTGGGTGCCTTTAATACAATCACGGGATTCAGGGACTCACAGGGAATCAGTTGATTCCTTGGCTTTTTTCTAGACTTCCCCAGGTTGCAACTGATGCTGTAATGGAGGTGGGTGAACTTGAAAGACAGGAGTATGATAGTGTGAAGCTAGTTTTGACAGCCAAATATGGGAAAACTCCTCCCCAGTACCATAAGAGGTTTAGGACCCTCAAAAAGACTGATGGTACCCCTTGGGCTACCTGGGGGTGTGAATGTTTGAAAAACGTAGATGGTTGGGTAAGGGTTAGAGAGTGAACTCCTTTGAAGGAATGAGAAATCTATTTTTGCTAGAGTCTATTTTTGATGCCTGCTCTCCTGGGCTGAGGCAGCACTTTGCTGACTCAAAAGAGATTGATCCCAAGACGTTAGCAAAGGCTGCTGATGTGTGGGTTGCCAACAGGACCACTCACAAGGGTTCTTGGGCCACTCACAGAAAGGATGATGGGAATCAGCACAAGGAAGATGGAAAAGAGAATTCAAATTCCAACCACCCAAAAGAGGGCCACAAACAGAAAAAGGGTAAACCACATGTGAAACCAAATCAGTCTAACCAAATCTCTGGTGCTAAACCAGAGGGAGGTCTGCAGAAGCCCAACATTCTACAAAACATTGGGTAAATGTTATGCTTGTGGGTCGACTGACCATGTGAAAGGGGATCCCAGATGCAAGGATAAACCTTCTGGGGTCCACACTGCCTCCTTAGCCTTCATCCCTGAGGATGAAGTTCATATGGCTAGTGGTAACTTTCAAGTATTGGCTGAAGACCCCATTTCACTCTCAGCCAGTGTTTCTTTAGTATCCCTGGGTCTGTGGGAACAGCAGAATGTAGATGTGTATAACTGTATTCCACATAATACCAAAGAATATGACAAGGACAGTGTACTTGTGAATGGATAGGAGACCCCTGCCGTTAGAGACACTGGGGTCAGCATTACAGTAGTGGATGAAACCTTTTCCCCTGATGAATGTTCGACTAGCGTGGTGTTGGGAACAGAAACATGTTGGGATTGTTGATGTAGAGACACTTTAGGAGTGTTGAAGTTGATATTTTTTGTCATTGTGTCCTTTATATTGTTGAATTTTGATGTATTTTTACTTTGTGCCATGTGATATTGTATTGAGTGTGCTTTGTGACTTTAGGGGTAGAATTTATAATTTTTTACTTTTGTGATCAATGAATTAATAAATTGTATGAGCTTATTGATAAATTCTTTTTAGGGTTACTGTGTCCATTTCTTCAGGGCTATCAGTAAATAAGAGAGTGTGTACCTTTTATGATAGATCCTATTGGAATCTAGAGTTTCTATCTCTCTTCTTATAGACAGATTGAGGTCTTCCCCAGACTGCAGAGATAGGTTGACCCTGGTCAGCGGTCAACCTTGGGGTACTTATATAACCTGTTTTAGGCATATATTTGAGAGGCTTTTTTTTCCTCGCAGGTTTTACATTGACAAGCTCTTGCTAGCTTATTGACATCAGAGATAGGTACACGTTTAATTGTGTCATTTGTAGGGGGTGTTTGTGAATATGGCATCCTTATGAGAGAAATGTGTAGCGTACAGCGAAGACTATGTCAAGAAATTATTGGATTCAATATCAGTGCTGTCCGGCACTGGAGAGGGAGATGTCACGAACAATAGTGACCAGTGGAACGAGTTAGCACAACTAAGGAAATGGCTAATACGCACAGAGTTACATGGGGCAATAATGCTGGAATATTTGAAGAATCAAGCATTACCCCAGGGTTTGGTCATGAGAAATGAGCCCGCCTAATCCTTGACAACAAGGATTTTATGATCAAGTGTAGTTATTTAGCCAACAAATGTGGGCGTGATTGGCTGATACTCATCATCGATACGGCTAATCAAGTGTCCAAGCAAATAGAAATTGATCTGAATAGAATACAGGAAAACAATAAAGAAAGAGTTGAATGTTAAAGCCCTTAAGATTAAATTAGAACTACATATTAAGGAGCTTATGGAATTCAAAAATGACGCTACTCTAGAAAGAGTTAAAAGAATGAAGAATGTCCATGTCAATTTTAATCATGAAAAGGCATTTCCCTATGTAACAGGCAGCCATAAATTTGGAAATAACTTTCAAGCATACAACAGCAAAGGATGGGTACATTTTTGTGACACTTCATTCAGTTCTAGCGATGATGGGAATACTACCACTAGTGGGGCAAATACACAACAAGGCCCTACGAGAGGCAGAGTCCAAAGAGGTACCAACAGACCTAGACAAAATAGACCTTTTTTAGGTCAAGGCCCGAACAGGGGAGACTGGAACGATCAAATCAGGACATGTAGCAGGTCTGTAGGGTATTTTGTGGAGATTTGGGGCCTGACGGTATTTTATTACCGCCGAAAAATAACTTAGCAATAATCACTCCTTGTATTCAGATTTGGCCATGTGCAACAATAGTACAGTGGACATGCACTATTTCAGCACCCAGGCATGCATATTTGGTATGCGTGGTTGGTAGGCGTGGTTGGTGGTATTTTGGTGAGCATTATTCCCTTGTTTTATTGGTGGCCCCAATGTCCAGAATCCCTTATCTTTGCTTAGATTTTTCGTGTAATCACTAGAGAGACCTCAGGCCTACATTTCAGGAATACCACATTTTCAATGTTAGTGTTAGTGTTAGTGTGCCACCATGGGCAATCTCACTGACTTATTTACGACAGAGAGCTATATGCGGTAATTTTGTGGTAATTTCCACTACCTTATATACTGTAGGGAACTATGTCCAGAGAGTCTCTCTTCCCGGTGGCTCATGTACCTCCAACGAGCTATGCTACAGTCACTCACAACTGTTCATACTGAATCTGACATGCACACATCTGTCTTAAAATGACCATTGCATTGTTTAAAAATCTCCCCACATCATCAGCATTGTAATGGTAAATAGTAAACACACCACCCGTCTGCTTTCAAATATCTTTCTGTATTATAAAAGTTGCATTTAAACACGATCTCATTCTTTACAGAAATAAATACAATAGCACAGTAACAGCTTTGTCTATGACACACTGCAAAGAGAGTGGCGGAGAACAGAACTCAAATTGCAACATTAGCATTTGATTAAGGCATGCACAGGAATCCTACACTGACTGCATATTCTCGTACACACTCAGCTCCCACACTTCTGTAATTACCTTATCTCTTTAGTTGTTCTCTTTCTGAATGTGGCTCCCTTGAAGATTAACCCCAGTGAAAACGAACGCTTTTCGTTCTCAAACCGGGGTTATTATCTGGAATCCTCAGCTTCTGCAGATAGGAATGCCTCAGCCAGGGGAAAGGTCCTTCTTCCAGCTCTGCCAAATCTTGACTGCCCTTCCTCTTCCTCAAAACTCCCCCCAGCAAAAACCTGATCACTCCCTCTAGCATGATACTTGCTATGACGCTGCTCCAATCAGAATTAATCACGCCATCTCCTCCTTCTCTACACAATGGCTCATTTTTATAGTAATACTTTGTAACAAACTGATTTCCTGTTCTTTCGAGCCCATTTGCTTCCTGTAGTTATGTGGACAGGGCAGCAGAGAGAACAGAAAAAAAAAAATGGATGTGCGTTTAAAAGTTCACTTTCAGAATAGGCCTAATTCTGCAGTGGAGACACATTTTTATTAGTGGATTATGTTTCATTAGTCAGGTTAGTTATAAGTTATGTTAGTTGTTATTTTCAAATGTGTCTCTCGCACCATAGGCATTTCAGGTGAAAAATAGTGTGCATTTTTAAATGAGCATGTGTGCTTTTAACTGTAAAAATAGATTTGCATCTTATATGTTAAAATCGTTTTTGACTGAATAGCCTGTCTTTTCTTGTTAATCTGGTAACACATATAGCAATGCACCGCACCCTTGTGGTGGTGCTGCAAAAAAAAAATTGCTACCTATGCAGTAGTGCTGTACTCTGTGCTGTTTGTTACCTGTGTAGTAGTGCTGTACTCTGTGCTGTAACACGCCAAATATCCTTACATGCCCTCCTTTTGTTTTTAGAATCTGGCCACGATCCAAGCCAATTCCTAAAAACAACTTGTTCTTTCTTTTTCTTTTAAAATGCATGTGTATTGGGATATCTTTCTCTTCCTGACGTAGCTAGTAAAATCAGTAACATTTTCATTTTTACTGATAGCACAATCAACCATCCACCCATGATTAGCACCAGGATAGCCAAACCCACTATTGAGCGTTCCCCCCAGGTTCCCCAATTAAATCTTTCCACTTCTATTATGCCCAGACTACTAATTGTAATATTGTTTTTTCTCAAATTCATTTTTATAACATGTCTTTCTTTGTGATTCAATAAATATTCCACATCCGGATCTATTGGAAAAGTATCCCTTTGAAAAAAATCGATATTTTCCACTTGGCTTTCCCAAATATCATTTGTTACATGAAACAATGTTAATCCCCCAATTGACACAATTGCATCCTTTGGAACCTGTAAATAAAAAACATTATATTTCACCTGTTTAACCACGTATGTTCCATGGTTTAAATGTACTACCGTCATGTTCTTTAAGCAGGTGCTGACCAACCATTTACCTCTGACCATCTTAGCCTGTGCCATTTCTTCACTCCCCATATTACTAATAATCACTTCACATCCCTCTGATATACTTGGGTCAGATTTCAAACCACAAATAGCATCTGTGGCATCAGGAACAAACGGTTTACCTGGACACATATAATTTTGTTCTTTAAATGTTACACATGTTTCCAGGTTTGGTATTAAATAAACTTCAGGTTCCCATGACTGAAATGCCACCACTTCTGGAGTCTTAATCTTAATGAATTTGTCCTCTTGCCAAAATCCCACATTGTGTACCCACTTCGTTTGATAAATAAGTTCAGGGGCTACATATGGGATGCATAGCAAAAATCCGATCTCTAGTCTTTCCAAGTCCACATATAACGGCATTGCATTCCCCATTTCGAATGCAATTTTTACCTGTATTATGTCAATTTCCCTCCTGGTCAATCTTTCTATCATTTGACGAATGATATCCTGCGAAACAAAATACAATGGAATATGTCCTTGAATCAATTGTGAAACTGCAGTTTGAACTTCTCTCATATAATTCGTTAATAGTCTATCAACAGGACTCATTATGTTCAATATTTCATTTAAAATTCTGTCATGCTTAAGTATTATTTTAGTCGCCCGTTGCATTACATCCGCTTGTTCATTTAGAATGATTGCAGTTTCATTTATGAATCTTACTTGTTCATCCAGTCCCCCTCTAATTCCATCTAACGTTTTTTGTATTATTTCTAGGTCAATACTCAGTTGTTGTGCTTTAGTACTCAGTGTTCCTACCGAAATAGAATTGGATGTTGATATTGTGGTACCTATTATTGCTCCAACTATAGACATTACCATTGATATCGCGAGCATCACCGCACCTCTCTTTCCTCTCTTCTTCTTAATGTCTGCTGAATTCACGAATGTTTTTTCCAATTGCATTAATATATCTCTTATTGACTGCTTAGTGTCCTCTTTTCTTATTTCCAGCCACTCTTTAGTCTGTTCAATCTTAATTCCGGTATTGTTCAAGTGTTTTTCAATCAAAATCTCAGGATTTAACGGAATGTATATATTTTGGAAAATCATCCTTCTATCACTCATGATGAATCCTGGTGCCTCTTCCACCGTGATACCAGATGCTGGTCCAGGTTCAATGACAACCTGTGCTTCTGAATTCTTGAAGATCCCTCCAAATATCATCATCATTAACCATATCATCGGTATCATCTTCAATGCTGATCGCTTTGTAGCCTTGGTCTTCACCCCTCTTTGGGGCTTTCCCGGAATCCGTCCACGTGGGCTCCAGGACTCCATCGTCTCCCGTGGGCTCTGATCCCAGAACCTCCGACCAAATAATGTTAATTTTCTAAATCAAAAATAGAAAATAAACAAATTAAGTACATAGCACAATACTAACTTCACCCTTTTGCCAAAAATAAAACATGCCTGGTAAAAATATTTCTTTTTTTTTTTTTTCTTTTTTTTTTAAAATTAAACACAAGTTAAAAGAAAACAAGCACATATAAAACAGCATTCAATATTTAATACACTTTCTCTCTGCACACCAACCATGAGCTTCCATTATATATTTATTTATTTATTTATTTATATATTTATTTTATATTATATATTTTTACATATACTACAGTGTTTATGTGTCATCATAACAATCAATTTTTTTTTACTCTTTTGTCACTGCCTCCTGATTGTACCCATTTATTTTCTCTTTTTGTGTTCAACATGCTCAAGCCGCCTGATCTCATGTCTGGGATGGCATGGTTTGATTTGATTTACATGGACAAACTGCTCTATTGCCGTTTCACCTTCATTTTTCAAAATTTTATAAACCACAGGAGAGACCTTATCTATAATTCGAAATGGCCCCTGCCAGGCTGCTAGAAATTTAGAATTTTTCTGTTTACTTTTTCCAAAATGAAACTTGTACACCTGATCCCCTACACTGTATTCCTTTACTGATGTCTTTTTGTCATAATAAGACTTTTCACTGTCAGCGGCTCTTTCCAGATTTCTCTGCACAAAAGCAAAAGCATGTTGCAAATGCCTCCTCAGTTCATCAATATATTCATGAACTGTGGATGCACTCACAAGAGTTTGCTCATGTGTTCTGTATAGTAGGTGTTGTGGTAACACCATTTTCCTACCTGTCAAGACCTCATGAGGGCTAACACCTGTTGCTTTGGCAGGAGTCGATCTGATTGCCATCAAAACCAACGGTAAACGTAAATCCCAGCTGGAACCTGCTTCTGCCACAAATTTCTTTAAAATATCCACAACAGACCTATTGCTTCTTTCAACTGTACCTGAAGACGCCGCCCGATATGCGATATGTAGTTTCCTTTTCACACCTAGTATTTGCCATACCTTACTCATTAGAGTACTTGTGAAATGACTTCCTCTGTCTGACTCAATTCTTTGTGGCAACCCAAACCTTGAGAACACATGGTTCACCAGCAATGTGGCTGCTGTTTGCGCACTACAATCTGGTGCAGGAATGCATTCAATCCACTTCGACATCAAACATACCACACTCAAAATATAACGGTGTCCCCTGCTCGACCTTTTTAAAGGACCTACATAGTCTATTTGCAAATCTGACAATGGGAGAGTTAGGCCTCTTTTCATCGATGGTGCTCTATGCATTGGTGAAGCAGGTTTAAATTGGGCGCATACTAGACATCCTCTAGTATATAATTCCACATCTTGGGACATATGTGGCCAGTAAGCACAATCTTTTAGTATTTCTAATGTTTTTTGTGAACCTCTATGGCCTGCAGTTATGGCATCATGTGCATGGTGTAGCATTAGTCCTCTGAATGAAAGGGGTACTACCCACTGTATTTGCCCTGTTATGGACTCTCTAATCATGAGTCCATCCTGTAATCTAATTCGTGTTTTGTTCTTTAATAGCACCCTCAACTCTTCTTTTCCCATACAATCATTTTCTGTTAAAGGATTTTGTTCAGGATCTATCAAATGATTATAATAGATTCCCAAAATTTGATCATTCTTTTGTGCCTCAATCAAATCTTGGTCTGGCGTGTCATGACTCCACTGCACCACCGGTTGATCTACCTCCTTTGGTGCTTTAGAACGTGTGACTGCATCAATTTGTATTTCACCCATTAAATAATCAATAGGTAGCAATTCTCCCATCACAGCCCCAATCTTAGCCAGGTGGTCTGCCTTATCATTTCCCTCCTTATCCTCTCCTGGTGTTTTTAAATGCCCACGAATTTTTCTCCAGTATATTGTTAAATTATTTTCTGACACCAATTTGTCTATGGCTTGTATCATTTTTCCATGTTTAAGTGGCTTTTTGTTGTATGTAACCATGCCTCTTGCTTTCCAACCAGGCAAATACTCCACAAAGCTATTCCGTGCATAGTCAGAATCAGTCACCAGGACAATTTCACTGAACTTTTTATCAACTGCAGTAGCAATTGCTTTATAAATGGCTGCCAATTCCGCCACCTGACTGCTCCTATCCCCAATCCTCATCCCTATACTGGGGACGCCTTCACATTTCAACCAGACATTTCCTATTCCTGCCACTAACTGTTTATTACTGTCATTTTCAATGTGAAAAGCACAACCATCCACATATACAGTTAGCAAATCCTTGCATGTTTTTTCATCAAAAGCTTTGTGTGGTGATTGTTCAAATTCCTGCAAACTAGTTTCCACTTCCATTTCATTTGGTATTTGTTCAGCTGCACAGTCATGTAAGTCAGCTAACCCTTGAGCAATTGGGCTCTTTTTATTTTGTCCATATCTCACTTCTACGGGAAAACCTTGTAATGCCAGCATCCATGAAGTGATTCTGGATTGCGCTAGATTGCCTGATCTAATTCTTTTACTCTCTAAAAATTGCAAAGGTTGATGATTTGTTTCAATAATCACCTTTTCTCCCTGAACAATGGGGCGGAAATGTTGTAGCCCCCACACAGTGGTTAATAGGGCCTTTTCACATTCATTAAATTTCATTTCAACTTGGGAAAATGCCTTACTTGCATATGCAATGGTTTTGTGATTCAAATCGTGTTTTTGTGATAACACTGCTGACATACAATGTTCAGAAAAACCTATTTCTATAAAGAAATCCCTGTCCTTTATGGGGTATGCTAAACATGGTGCCTTTACAAAACATTCCTTTAATTTAGCCACTGCATCAGACTGCCCTTTTTCCCATCTCCAGGGAGTATTTAGTTTAAGCAGTTTAGTCAATGGTTGAGTGATTTCTGCATAATTCTCAATGAACTTTCTGTTATAGCCTGTCATCCCTAATAAACTTTTTACTCCTTTCACATTTTTAGGATCTTTTAATCTTTGTATGGCCTCTATTTTCTTCCTGTGTGGATTTAGCCCATGTTCAGTCACTTCATGCCCTAGAAAGTTCACTTTTTTCTTGCACCATTGTGCTTTTTGCAAAGATACTTTGGCGCCTGCTTTCTGTAATTGGCCAAGTACATGTCTGATTTCATCAAAATGGCTTTTCAGGCTTTCATTTTTTATCAGGACATCATCCACATAAACTATTGTTCCTCTTTCCGCTGCATCCGGCATGGCCTTTCTCAAAAATATGCCAAATTCACTCCCACTATTGATGTACCCGAACAGAGCTCTAAGCCAGGCATATTGAGTCCTGTCGAATGTAAAGGAAAATAAATGTTGTATCTCTTCTGCCAATGGCACGCACCAATATCCAGAGGTGAGATCTAATGTGGTAAATACATTTGAACCATGTATCTGAGCTAGGCCCTGATCAATGAATGGCAGTGGCCATCTAGATACTGGTACTCTTTTATTTAACTCTCTTAAGTCTGCACACAGCCGCCATTGACCATTTGGCTTTAACACACCTAAAATAGGCGTATTGGATGTGCTATGAATGGGCCTGATTATTCCCTGTGATTCCAAATTTTTAATAATCTCTGCCAATGATTCTAAACATGCCAGCGGTAGTCTATACTGGCGTACAAATACTGGATTTCTGCTACAACCTTCTGGTAGTGTGGCCACATGTAAATCAGTTAAACCACAATCATAAGCATCTTTTGCAAATACATCCTTAAACTCCATAAATATTTCCCTCAGGTTGTCCCTATCCTTATCGCTTCTATATTGTCCCTGTGCATGCATCTCTCCCCCTGCCAAAAAGCTGCATTCCGATTCAGTGTTTTTCACCCGTTTTTGGAAAAAAACATTTTGGCATTTAAAACTGCAAACTAAAAAACATGCAACTTGTCCATGTGTGAATTCGGCTGCAATGAGTTTTCAATTCATTGAGCACCACATCCCAGGCTAAAACCAAGTGTCCTGGTCCAGTGTTTGACGCCAGATTGGAATCCTTAACGGTGGCGTATGAACCAAAACATGTTTTATCCACGTGAAAGGGTCAATCCCCACTCGAAGTGGCTCCAGGCACTAGTATCCAGCAACACGTGTGAAGAGACATATTATAAGTATATTCCACTTTGCAATGGCCTTTTTCGGAAATGTAGGCTTCGTCGTTATTGGGTGCTCTTTTCTCCACAATATCATCCTTATATGTTGCATTTTTGTATTATTTAAAGTAATCCATTAAACGATCCCCCAATCCCACAACAAGGGAATTATTGAAGCTTGTACCGTTTTTTGTTTTAGTTTAACTTTTGACAGACTACCATGCAGTGAACATTGTACTTTGGTGTGAAAGTAAAGAGACTCAGTTCGAACTTTTATTTGATGACTAAATAATCGTAATCTGCACAAACAGAAAACTGGGCTTCACCACATCATATGCGACTTCCGCAAAGAAAACGGTTCTTATTTTCTTGAATGACAAAATTGTATCATCCAAAAATGATTCTGTTAAGTGTGCACTGCACAGCAGCCATCACTATGTATGGTTCAATAGACTACACTGCTTTCTCCGTGTTTATTTAAATAAATGTTTCTTCAGACTGTAGTGTGTGCTTCATACACAATGACAATATTGTTAACGCATACAGTGCGCACCCACAGGGTTATTTTTCTCTGATCTTGCTCGTGTTGTTGGAAATGTTGAGCCATGGATCTCACCTAACAGAAAAGTCAAATAAAGGATGCACTAAGATGTTTTGTGGGTAAGGGGCTAACCTCAGTGATGGACATTAGCCGCTTAAGGAGTCAGCCAGCACGATGTATTAAATACTCTTCACACTACCTGATAAGGAGCTGTAGCTATGGGGCCTCCCCTGGCTACCTAGCTTGTCAGTGGGCAAATGTGGCTGGGAGCACTGATCTTGGTCGTGGGGACACTTGACTGGACCACTCTCCCTGACCAACCAGGGTGTGCAGGTGCTGCTGGAGGCTCCCGCATATTTCTGCTAGAGGACTGTGGAAAGCTTACCAGTGTTTACATCAGCAGTTGTATTGATTTGCGGCTGCAATTCTGGAGTGACTTATCATGTGCCCTATACAAATGTAACACTTGCTTTCTAAAATATACAAAACTGCCACAATTCTAGAGTGCACCACAAGTACCTGTGCTATAAATGGTGGCATGTTCTAAGCACTAATATAGTGCCACCTTGTGAGTGCCACACAAATAATCTAAGCTATAACCAGTGTTGTGGTGTAAACACTAGTGTAATGATGCCTTGAAAGTGCCCTGAGGGTGCATCAAATAAGTTTGTAGCAGGTAGGCTAGAGTAACAAATGGTTGCTCAGGTGTTTTCCTCACGAGAATCTCATTTAGTGCTGGCAAGCAATATGAAGTGTACGATGCTTTACAAAAGCCTTATGCAAAATGCCACTGTGGCTGTTCCACCCAGCGATATGAATTTGGGCTAAGGGTCCGTGAAAGTATTTGACAATGTTGTAATGGATTGTTACCCTAACAGCAGTGCTGGCATTTCATTATATAGTTGGTTCTCATTTTTAAAAGACTCAATTCTATTCTGCTTTATGAACAATAAAGCAGCTGCTGCCACACAGGTTAAGTTGCTTGACATCTCTGTGGTAGAATGTGTTCATTGCGTTATTACCCCCCGCCTCCTTGTGTGGGTTATTATCGGTGGCCTTGTGTTTTTATTGGGCTCATTGTTAGATGGTCTAACCCGTCTTTCAAAATGGTAGGTGGAGGCATTTTATTCACTTCATGTCCAAGAACTCAGGTGAGAGTTTCTTGTGCCCTTCTCTTGATCACCACCAGGCAAAGCTCCTCAATGGTCATGTGGCAACAAAACAACTATTAATATATCCAAAAGGCGCTATGCAAAATGGAGGCAGCGGCTGACCTATCATGTTAGTGAAAACATCATTCTGACATATTGTAAATGGTGCTGGTCATTAAGGGGAATGTAATACCCACCCCAGTCTACTGGTCGAGAGCTCACAGAATATTAGGGAGTAAAGTCACAGCCTTTATATCTGGCACCGTGAATAACAGTGAGCGTTGAGCCCATTTCATATGACCACTGCCTACCTACTGACAAGCAGTGCATGTGGAGTAGCAGTGACCTGGGCCAGATGGTAAGCCTGGCTATCATTAAATAGAAACCTGCAAAAGAAAGGTTTGTTGCCGAAAGAGCTTAAAGTGAGAAATGGAGATTCGCTCCAGTTTTCAAAACACTTCCAATTTTGATGAAGGTTCCCATATTGTTCATCTCCCAAGCTGATAGTGGAGGGTTTAATCGGCAGCAGCAACTGAGGCCATCTCTGGGATTTCCTGGGTTGAGGCTCGGGGGACAGCGGGCAGAGGAGCTATTCCTGTTACATTCCATTATAACCATAGACCAGATGCTATTTACTAATTAAACTACAGACCTAGACGGAGGAACGTGCCACGTTTTAACATGGGCCCACCGATTGGTGATGTACAGCCTGTGTCTTCTGTGGGCTGCAGTCAAGACATGTCAGGAAGAGAATGTCTGAACCTGTGACCCCAATGCCTGGGACATAGGAGCCTAGTTGCGCGTTTGAAGACCTTTTGCAGCAGCAGCTTGGATATCTCCACCTGGGATGTTTTTACCCAAGATTTTAGAGGAATTTGTGTTATTAGATTACTCACAGAAAGCAGCACCTGTGCCTGACATGCTGGAAGCAGAGCTTCTGGGAGCCCAGTTGAGTTGGCCACTGAGACGCACAAGGTTTCCTGGACCCAGATGGTGAAGGGAAAGGATCCCAAGGGTTGGGAGGCCACCCATTCTTCTTGAGGATGTATCCTTTGCGGCATGATAGCCATGCCACCCTGCAGTTGGTCACCATCTTTCTCAGCTCAGAACCTGCCCGTCTGGCACTACTACCACTTCCTTAACACTACCGAGGGGCCCATGTATTTTAAGTTTTCTATGGATTATCATGGTTTTGGATCTGGGTATTCACATATATTACAGTTATGTTGAATGTTGTTTACTAATGTGTGTTGTTTGGTGAGAAACAAACGCTAATAATATTGACCCCAGATCCTTTCATCTAGTTACCTTTGGAACACACAGAATGTGGTTTAGAAGTGCATTTACTTGGATACTGCCAATCTGCCTTTTATTGTATTCCCTTAAAAATGTTTTTTTGAAATAATTATGTATATATATTAATAAATATAAATATATATATATACACATTTATATTTAAACGGGTAGCGTTGGAAACTTGAGGCGGTTTGGTATTCAATAAAAAAGTGTCAATTTCTGAAAGGATGAAATGCAGAGTAAACATTTGCTTGCCAATTTGATGCTCAATAAAGGCGTGTTATTTCACTTAATGAACTCTAGTAACAAATAATGGGATTTTTAAATAAAACTATATTATAGGTGTTTTGAAAAGGGTAATATATAATGCTTTAATATATGGATGGTTTAAGAAGGGTGGCTTAAGGGAAAGGGCCATATGGTTTTGACTGGGGAAAAAAAAAACAGAGGAACAAAATGATGTAATACATGCAATAGGATATGCTGGCTTGGGCAATGAAAACTATTTGCTCAGGTTTATTCTGGTGATGATAAATGTACAGGTGATTTTTTATGTCCTTCAATAACTTTAATGCAGATACCCCCCATTCCAGCTAAAAGAATTTGCGACCAGGAAAAAACTGTAGAAGGGTGGACTGCCCCATACGGTCCCTGGGAGCATCATTTATGATACGATAGGGCAAGGGTGGGTATGAGTTGAATCCCTTGTGCGATTCAAAGAAATGAGAAAAGCTGCATTTCGTCTAATGCCTTTTTACAGATCATTGCTAGCTGTCATGTTGCAGGCTGCACTGTGACCATGAGAGGAGCACAACAAAGTTCAAATGCGCGCTTCATTAAATGAATGAAACGCCTCCACCTGTCAAGTTGCATGCTTAAATAACTTCACACTATATAATGGGATCCCAGATCTGCTGCTTGGTTAACACCATTCGGAAGAGCATTCTGAAATAATGTCCTCTTCCCGCCTTGCAGGACATGTTGAAAGGGACCATCACAACAAATCTTTCTCACTAGGCTCACATAAAGCGCCTCCCATACCACAGTGCTTGATTGCACCAAATAGTGGATTGGGGAAAATCACCTGACCACTGACTTCCTCCTGTAGCCGGTATGTCACAAACCTCCATGGAGTGGCTGAGGAGAACTCACTAAGGGACACTATGATAGCGCTTAGAAGTTCAACACCATTCATGGAAGAGAGCATCTGAACGGCTCACATAAGGCTGTGCAATGAAAACATTTTTTAAACTGCAATTCCCACCAAAGAGGACCTGTTAGGCAGTCACAAGGATACAATGCTGACTATCAGAGACACATACAAAACTATCCAGGCTCTCAACTTGAGTGGATAAAGACACAGCTGCTGAATAAATGTAGTTTGAGTCTGCTGTTTCTCATGAGTCAGTGGTAAAAAAAAGCTCAGGTTAAGGGACCCCCTGAGAAAACAGAATATGGAGGAAGGTTTTTGGGGCACACAGACACCCAGCTCATTTAAAGGCACCAGAAACCTACTATTTATACCTTTTACACAGCTTAGATCTCTCCTAGACAGTTATGTGTCCAGTCAGCCTGTACAGTCATCACCTACAGTGCACTGGTGGCAGAACTTTGCCAGGGGCTATACATGGGCTAAACCCCAAGCATTCTCCCTCTTGAAAGGCTACCAGGTGAACTGTAAGCCATACAATTCAGGTGTCTACCTCTATTGTATGTTAGAGGCTCTCTCCCACCTGGGGGAGGAAGCCTCAGGAGTCTTTCAAAGGAAAGCCCCTTAGTCCTGGTATAGATCAAATTTCCCCTTAACAGCAACTGTCTGTTGTCTTCAGCCTGCAGCCACCAACTGTCATCACAAGTGTTCTCTCAGCTCCAACTGTCAAATTCTGTCAATTCCAGTCCTCTGATTGGTTCCTAAGCCTGTCAATCACTCTGGAACCACCTCTATTACACAATTCCCTAGTGCCACACTGCCCTCTTTGGTGGTGGTGCCTCACTGCAGTGCAGACAAGCTGACCAATGAAACCCCACTGATGTCACAGCCCAAGTCCAGGAAGTCAGGAAAATTAACCCCATGTGAACCAGCCCACAGTTGCAAAAAGGAAAACATGCAGGAAAACTCATTTAAAACAGGCTGTGGTTGGCCCCAAAAGGTACTGGTGTATATGTGTCTGGTGATGAATCCTGCTTGGCTTAGTCTCTTTGGCTTGGAAGTAGGCCTGCATTACCCAATGATGCAACTTACACATTCCATCTGTAGCTATTAAGATCCAGGCTGTCAACCTTTCTGTGTATTGGGTGGAAGAGATTGTGTGTTTGCATGTATGTGAAACAGAAAGATAGACTGAGGGTGCTGTCATTTTACAATGTCAAAAAGGACACATTAGCATGTGAGGGGGCATGTATTTGCAGGAGAGTGAGAATGTATAATTGAAAGGCTGTAAGGTCAGGGTATGCAACATGCCAGGTATCTGGAGTAGAAGTAGTGGAACAACATATCTTTTAATCAGTATACCAAGAATACAAACCAGTCTATTCCAAGCCTATTCATTCACTTTCATTTAATGCTGAATAGAGACAGGTACCTTTAGGTCTGTTGTTCCTAATTTGAATTAATCAGTTCAAATAATAATCAAAAACAGCCAGTATATTATTATTATTACTACATGTTCTAATTTATCTGCACAGTGTAATTTGTAAATAATAATGAAAAAATGTGAACAAATGCATGGTGGATAAATACTAACAATATGCCACAGATTTTAATACTGTGAGGTATAACACTCGTTCTTCCTCCATTCCAGGAGTCTGAAACCATTTGCTGTCCAGATGTTTTGGACTACAAATCCCATCAGTCATAGCCATGTTAGTCAATGGTGAGGGATCATGGGAGCTGTAGTCCAAAACATCTGTGGACATGCAGGATGCAGACCTCTGCCATATTCCCGTCCTTACTACTGCATGGTCTTCCCAAATATCCAACTTTACTACTGTGTTCCCCATTTGCATCTCGTGTTTGCAAACTATGGTACACTGGTCTTCTTTTTCTGTTTCATCTGCACTGGTGTTGGCTGCATTCAATAATCTTGTAAGGCAGACCTGAATTATGCTGCCTTCTGCAAAAATATTGTCTAGTTTTTCTTTCTGCACCTCACCCTGAATGCGGTTACTCCATTCTAACGTGCTATTCGAAGACCAATTCCCATGTGCAAATAACTTTGCCTCTAAATATTGCACTAGATCTGAGAATGTGGTTTCCCTTTGTGACATTCTGAAATTCGTTTTTAGTGGCACACTGCTATTATAAAATGGGTTCCCTTTAATGTGCAAATGGCAGTGTGAGACACGCTTGCCACGCACAGTAGGTACTCTATGATCACTTTCCCGGCCTGCAACGCACCATAAATATGTAGGGTATTTTGTGGAGATTTGGGGCCTGACAGTATTTTATTACCGCCGAAAAATAACTTAGCAATAATCACTCCTTGTATTCAGATTTGGCCATGTGCAACAATAGTACAGTGGACATGCACTATTTCAGCACCCAGGCATGCATATTTGGTATGCGTGGTTGGTAGGCCTGGTTGGTGGTATTTTGGTGAGCATTACTCCCTTGTTTTATTGGTGGCCCCAATGTCCAGAATCCCTTATCTTTGCTTAGATTTTTCGTGTAATCACTAGAGAGACCTCAGGCCTACATTTCAGGAATACCACATTTTCAATGTTAGTGTTAGTGTTAGTGTGCCACCATGGGCAATCTCACTGACTTATTTACGACAGAGAGCTATATGCGGTAATTTTGTGGTAATTTCCACTACCTTATATACGGTAGGGAACTATGTCCAGAGAGTCTCTCTTCCCGTTGGCTCATGTACCTCCAACGAGCTATGCTACAGTCACTCACAACTGTTCATACTGAATCTGACATGCACACATCTGTCTTAAAATGACCATTGCATTGTTTAAAAATCTCCCCACATCATCAGCATTGTAATGGTAAATAGTAAACACACCACCCGTCTGCTTTCAAATATCTTTCTGTATTATAAAAGTTGCATTTAAACACGATCTCATTCTTTACAGAAATAAATACAATAGCACAGTAACAGCTTTGTCTATGACACACTGCAAAGAGAGTGGCGGAGAACAGAACTCAAATTGCAACATTAGCATTTGATTAAGGCATGCACAGGAATCCTACACTGACTGCATATTCTCGTACACACTCAGCTCCCACACTTCTGTAATTACCTTATCTCTTTAGTTGTTCTCTTTCTGAATGTGGCTCCCTTGAAGATTAACCCCAGTGAAAACGAACGCTTTTCGTTCTCAAACCGGGGTTATTATCTGGAATCCTCAGCTTCTGCAGATAGGAATGCCTCAGCCAGGGGAAAGGTCCTTCTTCCAGCTCTGCCAAATCTTGACTGCCCTTCCTCTTCCTCAAAATTCCCCCCAGCAAAAACCTGATCACTCCCTCTAGCATGATACTTGCTATGACGCTGCTCCAATCAGAATTAATCATGCCATCTCCTCCTTCTCTACACAATGGCTCATTTTTATAGTAATACTTTGTAACCAACTGATTTCCTGTTCTTTCGAGCCCATTTGCTTCCTGTAGTTATGTGGACAGGGCAGCAGAGAGAACAGAAAAAAAAAAATGGATGTGCGTTTAAAAGTTCACTTTCAGAATAGGCCTAATTCTGCAGTGGAGACACATTTTTATTAGTGGATTATGTTTCATTAGTCAGGTTAGTTATAAGTTATGTTAGTTGTTATTTTCAAATGTGTCTCTCGCACCATAGGCATTTCAGGTGAAAAATAGTGTGCATTTTTAAATGAGCACGTGTGCTTTTAACTGTAAAAATAGATTTGCATCTTATATGTTAAAATCGTTTTTGACTGAATAGCCTGTCTTTTCTTGTTAATCTGGTAACACATATAGCAATGCACCGCACCCTTGTGGTGGTGCTGCAAAAAAAAAATTCCTACCTATGCAGTAGTGCTGTACTCTGTGCTGTTTGCTACCTGTGTAGTAGTGCTGTACTCTGTGCTGTAACACGCCAAATATCCTTACATATTTTTTTTTTCTTTTTTTTTTTTTCTGAGGACACTTATGTTTAATTTTTCCATCTGCAGACTTTTAACGGACCATCCACCGTCAAATACAATATCAATGCTAATGGATGACAACTGCACTTCAAAACATTCGGAGTAGGTAGCTCGTTAAATCAATATTAATGGTTGGTAACGTGCAGGCAGCAGCAGTCCGAAACATTAGGAGAAGGCAGGCCGTGATATCAATGTCCATGGCTGGCACCATGCAGACAGTAGTAGTACAGAGTGTTTGGAGAAGGCAGTTTGCAGTAATAAAGTTTTGCTACATGCAGGCTGCAACAGTATGGAACGTTACGAAACCGCAATCAGAGCTCGATTCACGTTTAGAGTTTCTGCACAGGTTTCTCTCACATGTGTCACCCACTGGGCATTTACTGCAAGGTGCTCCTTCCTTATATGGTTGTGTGGGAGTAGTTCCGCCTGGTCCGTAGTTGCACACAAGCAACATGACATTAATGCCAGGGTTGTACTTAACTGTCTTACATAATGTAGCGGCGCATCCAACTTTGTAACTAGCAGCCCAAACAACCTGTGTGTAATGGAGGCATTCAGTAGAACATACATTTGTAGCAAAGGTGTAATCTTTGACCTCTGCCGCCCAATCTTTAGTGGCTGTAATGGCTGCACTGGGAGACGCAATACACATGTTTTCCCCAATGACACTGAATGTCGGATGAATGCCCGGATTGAAAGCATAAGTACATTCCGCGGACCATGTTTTGGCAAGTTCTGAAAGTTCTGAGTCCCAACTTGTCTTCCTCTTGAATCCAGGATTTGTTTAACCTCATACTCCGCTTGGCCGTCCTTCATAACTGCAGGTGGTCTTTGTTTACGCACACCAGGAGCATGTACAGCATGTCCGCCGCCGTGGGGCTGACCTCCGCGCGGTACTTGTTATGCTCGTCCAGTATCTGCTTTATAAACGCGGGGTCGGTGTTCGACAGTTGACTCGTGGAAAAGGCGGGAAAGCTCAGAAGGAGCGCCCACAGCAAATGCCCCGCGGGGCAGAAGGGCCGCTGCAGCTGCAGCGGAGCGCGAAGAACGGTCACCGGCGCCGAGAGCATCGCGACGGCCGCCGACACTAATCAGCCCTCAACTGCGCACTCCAGATACCTGGCATGTTGCATACCCTGACCTCACAGCCTTTCAATTATACATTCTCACTCTCCTGCAAATACATGCCCCCTCACATGCTAATGTGTCCTTTTTGACATTGTAAAATGACAGCACCCTCAGTCTATCTTTCTGTTTCACATACATGCAAACACACAATCTCTTCCACCCAATACACAGAAAGGTTGACAGCCTGGATCTTAATAGCTACAGATGGAATGTGTAAGTTGCATCATTGGGTAATGCAGGCCTACTTCCAAGCCAAAGAGACTAAGCCAAGCAGGATTCATCGCCAGACACATATACACCAGTACCTTTTGGGGCCAACCACAGCCTGTTTTAAATGAGTTTTCCTGCATGTTTTCCTTTTTGCAACTGTGGGCTGGTTCACATGGGGTTAATTTTCCTGACTTCCTGGACTTGGGCTGTGACATCAGTGGGGTTTCATTGGTCAGCTTGTCTGCACATCCATTTTTTTTTTCTGTTCTCTCTGCTGCCCTGTCCACATAACTACAGGAAGCAAATGGGCTCGAAAGAACAGGAAATCAGTTGGTTACAAAGTATTACTATAAAAATGAGCCATTGTGTAGAGAAGGAGGAGATGGCGTGATTAATTCTGATTGGAGCAGCGTCATAGCAAAAATACACAACAAGGCCCTACGAAAGGCAGAGGCCAAAGAGGTACCAACAGACCTAGACAAAATAGACCTTTTTTAGGTCAAGGCCCGAACAGGGGAGACTGGAACGATCAAATCAGGACATGTAGCAGGTCTCCGAATCAATGGTAGTAAATTTAACAGACTAAGTTTTGAGTCCAGTTGAAGAAGCCACTTTGAATAAAGGCCTCAATTTTGTCATGACCAAAAAGCATGATCCGTTTGAGTTTAGAACAGAGTTTCACACCTTTATAAGAAAGGTCCATCTTAATGAATTTGTTTCTAATCAATCGGAATTTGAAAGTATAAACCATAATGGCCTCTGCAACAAATCAACCTTCAATGCTCCTGCGCATAGATTTTCTCATGAGTCTTTAGTATTTGAGAAACAAGTGTTGGAGGAAGTATGTAAGTTTGAAAAAATGAAAAGAGAACATCACTCCAACTTCAGTAATAGACAAGAGTAAGAGAATTAATGGTCAAACTAGCTAAAAGCCATGAAGTCACCAAACAAGGGAGGTGCTATAGTGTTGATGAACCATACAGACTATGTTCAGTAGTGTGCAAGGTTATTGACTGATGGAAAGAGCTATCTGGTACTCACTAGTGACCCATCTCAAGAACTGGTCAGGACTATCAAAGAAAAAGTATCTAATGCTAATGATCAGCAAACAAGAATCAAAGTACCTAGTGAGGGAACAGGGTAGGACTCCAGTATTTTACATTTTACCCAAATTGCATAGGAGCTTGGTGAATCCCACAGGCAGACCTATCGTGTCGGGAGTGAGTTCTCTTTTAAAACCACTATCCAAGTTTGCAGATTACTATTTGAGACCCTTTGTGCTAACCATGACCAGCTATCTAATGGATACTACAGATGCAATTAATAAAATTGAAGGACTTGAATTTACTCCTGGAACCAATTTTTTGTAAAGCTTAGACATCTCTGTATAGCGTGATACCTCAGAGAGCCACCCTAGAGGTGATTGAGGAAGTGTTGCGGGACAAGTAAGACAGATACCCAGTGAGTAATGGGTTCACATGTGGTGTACAGAGTTTGCATTAACCAAGAACTTTTTCCAGTTCCAGGGGGTCTTCCATCAGCAAACTGAAGATACTCATGGGTGCAGCCATGGCTCCTAATTTAACAAATCTGTATGTAGAGTACTTTGAAAAATCTGTCGTCTATGAGGACAATAACCCTTTCAAACACAATCTTAGGAAGTAGGTAAGGTACATCAATGATGTCTTCAGGGAGTGGGAAGGCACGGCCTCCGATCCACACCCGGAGGAAGGAGGGTACACATAATCGATCAGCAGAGGCAGAACATAAGCAACGCGCAGGGCAGTAACGAATAAACTTTACTCTAAGAAGTGTTTCCCCCTGTTTATGAAGCGCCCAATGAACAATGCAGAGTGCTTTGAATCTGACACATTGCGCAACTGGGAGCCAATGGAGGGATCGGAGCACTGGGGAAATATGAGCCCAATAGGGTGTGCCCATTGCCACACGCGCTGCAAGGTTTTATAGGCGCTGGAGCCGCTGAATCAGTCCCTTTGGCTGCGCGAAGTAAAGGGAGTTGCAATAATCTAACTGGGATAGCACTAAAGCGGCCACCACCGGTGGCCGAAGAGAGGCAGGGATCATAGTAAGCACTATCGGGTGTTTTCACCCGCCTTTGCAACACAAATGGTTGAGAGCTATGTCTTTAGCACTTTCAGCTGGAGATGACCTAATTGGCAAACAGCCGCCACTTGATTGTCCATGGACAGGGATGCAGAGAAAACCACACCACACCCAGATTTTTCACTTTCACTGCCGATCATGGAAGGGGGACTAGAGAGGTTAGCCAAAAAGAGGACACCCAATGTGAGGGGTCAGGAGGGTAACCAACCACCAGAACCTCAGTCTTTTCTCCGTTCAATTTTAGCCAGTTGTGGTTCATCCAAACACTCACGGCAGCCAAGCACTCCCGCAAGCACGACGACACCTCAGTCCGATCAAGATCTTAACGAATCAGGATCTGGGTGTCGTCCGCATAGGAGTAGCACCTGACGCCGAAGTAGCGGATGAGAACCACAAGTGCCAGATGTAAATATTAAATAAAATCAGAGACAAGGAAGAGCCCTGTTGTAGTCCAGGACTCATTTGCTGTGTGTTTATTTACAATAAGATTAGTGGGAATGTTAGTGGGAACGCTGGTCTTACGGCAACTTTTGCGCTTATGGTTTAGATCGAACATGACACACTGGACACCCTGTGGAGTGTGATGCAGATATGATGCAGGCGTGCAGATTGAGCTAAAGGATTGTCAAATAGAGAACCCTAGGTAAGATCTGTGGATGTTTCAGAAAGATGATCATTGTGTTTCAGTAAGAGTTCTATATTGGTACAGAATTGGCTGCTTAGTTTGTTTCTCTTCTTCTCTCTTTTTAGACTCCAGAGGTAGCACCTACTTGAGTGTGTGTATCAACTATAATTAAGCACATTTATGTGGACAGCATTTGGCAGTACGAGGTATGAACCTGGTGTATGCAATAGGGTGGTGACCCGTAGCACAAATGTGATGTGTTACACTATTGGTGGACCTGATAGTCTCATTGGTGTTTCACCTGTTTTCTGATGTAGCAGCATTTGAGCTTACATGTTACAAAAGAGCAAGTTAGAGCGAACAGTTCCTATTGAATTGGAATTGGCAGAAATACCTTTGCACCTTGGAAGGAATAACATTTGCAGGCATTTCTTGTAGAATGAAAGGGGTGTGTGCTGTAGGTGCACACTCCAAGACTCCTTCACATTGTATATATACAGGTCGAGGTGGATGTTAGATGCATTATGTGCATTTTCTCAAATTGGTGATCAAGGTCTCTTTGTCTCTCTTTTTTTAGGGTTTAAATACTGCACTGCTTTTATTATGAGAACTACCCCCAGCACAAAGTGTTGAAGAAATTCAAGATCAAAGAACATCCCCTGATGAATGTTCGACCAGTAAGGTGTTGGGAGCAGAAACATGTTGGGATTTTTGATGTGAGACACTTTGAGAGTGATGATTTCTTTCATTGTGTCCACTGTATTGTTGAATGTTGATGTATTTTTACTTTCATGTGATATTGTATTGAGTTATTGTGCTTTATGACTTTAGGGGTATCATTTATAATTTTTTACTTTTGTGATTAATGAATTAATAAATTGTGTGAGTTTATAGATACATTCTTTTTAGGGTTACTGTGTCCATTTTTTCAGGACTATCAGTTAATAAGAGAGTGAGGGTCCATTTACCTTTTATGACAGATCCTATTGGAATCTAGAGTTTCTATCTCTCTTCTTGTAGACTGAAACTTTTTTCAAGGCAGAGGATGTTGCCAAGGCACCTAAGGTTCCCATTAAACTTGCTTGAGTCCCACTCCAGATGATTCCTAGACTACCAGCTCTTATCCAGTGCAACACTATGACTGTGAGGATTCCTGTCAGTGTACAAAGTGAGGTGCCTGGGAGAGTCCTGTTGGGGAATGACTTAAAGACTCTTAGAGTTGTATCAAGCACCCCCAGGACTCCCAGTAAAAGGACGCAGAAGCAGACTAGATTGGCTAGAGAGGTAACTTTAAATGGCTCTCAATGGGAAGTTACAGAATAACATATAACTCCCAGTCTACAGGAAGAACACCCTTCTACTTTTAGGACAAAGAAAGAGACAAAAGGGAAACCCAAGGTATCAGGAAAGAAGAAAGGTGTCACACCTGTTCAAAGGACAAGGACTTACCCGAGAGGACAGTCCAAAGTCACACCTGTGACCCCTCCACCAGCTGAGGCTGAATGCGAGGAACAGCCAGAGAATGGTGAATCAGTTACAGGTGAAACAGAAATGAAAGAAGCCTCTCCCTATGTTGGAGATCTGGATGCGGAAGACCATCCTGAGCTGCAGACTTTGCTTGCAGAAGGTGGACTGTCTAGGGCAGACTTCAGCAGAGGTTAAAGAGAGTGCCCTACTGTTGGAGAACTTTGCCAACAGGCAGCTTCCCAGCTGGAAGGGTAAGACCCAGGGAAGCACAGGCTGTACTGGGAGGATGGCCTCCTTTACAGTGAGCCTTTTGAGCCTACTCAGGGGATTACAGAAGACTTGTAGTGCCTCAGGTGGTGAGACCTCAGTTTCTACAGTTAGCCCACAAGGTTCCTCTAGCTGGTCACTTAAGTTTTAAGAAGACCAAGGAGATGATTTATATGTATTTCTAATGGCCCAAGATGGGGCCTGATGTAGATACATTCTGTAGAAGGTTTCACACTTGTCAGACTTCTGGAAAGAGTGAAGCCAAGAATGTGGCACCATTGATGCCCCTCCCAGTGGTGGGAGTTCCTTTTGAGAGGGTAGGGATTGACATTGTTGGTCCCCTAGACCCTCCCACATCTTTAGACAACGGATTTATATTGGTTGTGGTAGACCATGCTACCAGGAATCCTGAATCCATTCCTATGAGGAATGTTAGTGCTCAGGCAGTGGCTAAGGCTCTCCTTGGTATTTTTTACCAGGGTTGGTTTTCCTAAGGATGTTATCTTAGACAGGGGGACCAATTGTATGTCCCACTACATGCACGCCATGTGGAAAACGGTTGAGTGACCTAGAAGTTCTCAACAGCCTACCATCCCCAAACCAATGGATTGGTGGAGAGGTTTAATAGAACTATGAAGATCAAAATTGATGCTTTAGAGGAACCCATAAGAAGAAAGTGGGACCTTCTACAGCCATGCCTTCTCTTTGCTTACATAGAAGTCCCTTAGGAAGGGGTTGTTGTCAGCTCCTTTGAGCTCCACTATGGTCATCTGGTTAGTAGTCCATTGGCCCTAATCAAGGAGGGGTTAGAGAGTGCTCCTTCCCTCAAGCCAGTTAGAGTCACTGACTATGTGTTAGGTGTCTGAAGGAGAATGACACAAATGATGAAAGAAGTTTCTGATAAAAGGCTCTGGTTAAACATTGGCATGACCAGAAGGCAAACATGGTGGAGTTCACTTCAGATCCACTAGTTCTAGTTATTGTACCTACAAGGCAGACGACTACAGGACAAATGGATTGGACCCTTCAAGGTTGTGGGCAAACTTGGATAGGTCAATTACTTTGTGGACTTGGGCAATCCCAAGGAGGCCCCTAGGGTCTTTCACGCTAACCCCCTAAAGGCATTTGTATCCAGACCAGAACTGGAAGCTTTGCTCTTAGCATCTGATCAAGAGGAGGATGAGAGTGAACCTCTGCCTGACCTTCTCAGGGGACAGCCTTTAGATGGACAAATAGAAGGTGTAAATCTCTCTTCTGATCTGACTCTGCTACAACAAAGTTCTTTTAAATCAGTTTGTCTTCCTGTTTTCACTAACACCAGGTTTGACCCCTTGGGGCCAGCATGATATACTCACTGGTGACTGTCTCCCTGCCAAAAGCAGGGGTTACAGAATGTCAAACCATGTAACAGCCCACATATGGAAAGAGATCAAGAAGATGCTTGATCTTGGGTTAATAGAGCCATCTACTAGTACGCGGGCTAGTCCAGTGGTACTTGTGACAAAGACAGGATCCAAGTAGTTGAGATTCTATGTGGACTATCGAGCTCTTAGTGCAGTCACCACGACTGATGCCCATCCTTACCTAGGACAGATGAGCTGGTGGATAAACTTGGTTCAGCCAAGTTCCTTAGTACATTTGACCTAACATCAGGCTATTGGCAAACCATGCCAAGGAGAAAACTGCATTTTGCACCCCAGGAGTCCTCTACCAGTGCAAGGTTGTGCCTTTTGGGCTAAAGAAGGTACTTGCTACATTCCAAATGATGGTAAATCATGTTCTGAATGGGATGGAGGACTTCTAAATGGCATACTTGGATGACATTCCAGTGTTAAGCCCCACTTGGGAAGAGCATCTTGAACACCTTGGGTATGTTTTGCAGGCTCTTTAGCAGGCCCATCTGACCATAAAGGCAAGCAATTGTCAAAATGGTCAGAGTAAAGTGGTCTACCTTGGACATGAGTTAGGAGGAGGTGAAATAAGGCCATTACCTAGCAAGGTACAAGACTTGGCCACCCCTACTACTCAAACCCAGGTGAGAGCCTTTCTAGGTCTCACGGGTTACTATAGGAACTTCATTGAGTACTATGGGACCATAGCTTCTCCCTTGAATGTGATCTCCTCACCCAAATTCCCCAAGAAGGTCAGATGGAATGAGGAGTTTGTTTGTTTGTTTGATTGTTTGTTTATTTGATTGGTAATGCGCACCAAGCCCTAAGGTAGACGGGCGCATTACGAGCGTGAGGAGAGGAGTAGAAGGTGAAGGCTGTTCGGGTTGGATTCATGCATCTCCAGGCATCCGTTAGATTGTAGGCATTCATCATATCTACAATCCGGGAGTGTCCGGTGCCCTGTGAAGGGGTTGTGGACGGGGTGCCTGCTTGTCTGTCCATATCCGGGTCCATCCACGTGTTGAGGTCACCTCCTATTATTACTTCACCCTCTGCCTCGTTCATGACCTTGGGGACTGCCTGTTGAAGGAACCGGGATTGTCCGGTATTAGGCACGTATATAGACGCGAGTGTGATGATGGTGTCCTGTATCTTGCCAACTAGCACCAGCGTCCTACCGCTCACATCTGACCAGGACCTCAAGAGCTCAAATCGAATTGATTTACTGACGAGAACACCAACCCCGGCTTTTGTAAGCAGGCCGGAGCCCCAATATTCAGTGCCCCATTTGGGGTGGAGTACCCTCCTCTCCTCTCCATTACTATATCGAGTTTCTTGCAGAAAGAGTATATTTTGGCCCTCTTGAATTCTCGGGAAACTAGCAATCTTTTGGTAGAGGAATTTAGCCCCTTAACATTTAGCGTGCCAATTCTGAGTGTGCCATGCCTGTCACCTGATTAGTCATGTCCACCAATGAGTGTTGAGTCTTGTGAGTTTGTTGGTCACACAGCCTGTGTACGTATTGCAAATCGCCGCAGAGGAAGTCTTTTGATGGATGTCCCACATCCAATGGGACTTCAGAAAATTTTGGATTCCCTCCCCCCTCCCCCCTTCCCGGGCATTAAACTCAATACCGGTTGTGGGCAGTTACTATTTCCGGCACAACATTTCCCCTACAAGGAACTGAAACTTGGATTGATGGCGTCCGAGGCGAGCCAGGTGCTTGCAACTGGCCTACTATCGGACCGCCCGTGACGTTCGTAACCACGCGACCCCCAGCACGAATATCATCTCACCAACAGTTTGAGCCCCCGTTCTTAAAATGTCAACTCGAATTACAACTTAACACACAACAACAACTATTATCACTGAGTAATGAATGTAGTGATACATGCGATTTCGGGTTCCCTTGCGGCCAGTCGATCATCCGTCCTGGGTCTGGAGACAAATTTGTCACGGGCCGGCTCTGGTGGCTGTGATGTGCTGGTTTCCAATGTGACGGGGGGACTCCGAGACCATGATTCCTGAATAGGCCTCGCCGGGTCGGAAGATACGTGCCTGCCACTTCATTTGGCATTTTCCGGCGTGTCTTTGGGTCTTCTGTATTTTCTAGCTCCTTTGACCTTCTTCCTTCTCAGGCCTCGGGGTCCCCACTGCGCTCCCTCTCATGATGATTCGTCTTGTGACCCCTCTTTGGGGCCGGTGTCGAGGAGATCCGCGATGCAATCACAAATCTCTTCTTCGGAGCGGAGTATTATCTTCCTGCTGCCATGTTCGAACGTTAGGGAGAAGGGATAACCCCATCTATATCTTGTGCCCTGGTCTTTGAGCCATCTGGTTAGCAGGCCACACAGGTGACGCAGGGCTAAGGTGAGTGAGGATATGTCCTGAAAGATGGTTATTTGGGCTCCACCAAGGGTGAGGGTGTCGCCTGATCTGGCTTTAGTGAGAATCCTCATTCTGTCTTGATATCTAAGAAATCTGGCAAGGACCGATCTCGAACCCCCTGGTGGGCCTCCCGCTCTGTGTATTCTTTCTATTGTGGGTTTGTCGATATTCTCATCCGTGGTTAGGATTCGAATGATGTCATGTATGGTGTGTTTAAGGTCCTCCTCTGTTTCCCCCTCCCGTTCTGGAATCCCAAAAAATAGCACGTTGTTACGCTTCTCCCTGTTTTCTAAATCGTCTATCTTCAGCTGGATGTCTTCTTCTCTTTTCTATATATTACACATGCGGAGGTCCAGCTGGGTTTCTAGTGTGTCAATTGAGGCTTGGTTGTTCTCGACACTTTCAAGCCTCTCCTCAATATTGTCCACCCCCTGGGTCATTTTGTCAATCTTGCCACCCAAGTTGGCGCCCATGTTTCTGATTTCGCTGATGAGGGCGGCTATGTCCCCTTTGGTAGCCGCTGCCTCTGTTTCGGAGGGATCCGCTGACATTGTGCAGGCAGTTCTAGGCTCGGGTGTGGCGGGGTGAAGGCGTATTTGGCTAGTTTGGATTTGGTGCTCATGCGTTGTGTAGGTGCGAGGAGGCACTCGCCCCTGGAACGGGGGCACTACCCTCATCACCAAGCCAAGGAACCAGTACTGGAGTGCGTTGCAGGGCAATCTCCGGAGAGTCCTGGGTAACGAGAGTCCAGCGTTGGGAGGAGGCACACGCCCTGGGGTCAGGGGCTCTACCCTCCGGATGCGTCACCTTGTGTTCAGTTCCGTGCAGACCTCAGGTTCAGTGTCTTTTGGAAGGCGTACAGAGGAGGGCACACGCCCCACGAGTGGGGGCCCAACCCTCTGTGGCGGGTTCAGTGTCGGGAGTTTGGAGGACGAGTTGAATAGGGGAGGCATAGCTAGCGTCCAAATCCAGATCCAGTGGCCAGAGGCATTTGGTTGCGATCCTATTGGTCAGGGTGTGTGGTACATAGTTTGCCCAGTCGACGGTATGGGGCTGGTGACACCGTACAGAGTCTGACGAGGGGTGAGGGATATTCTCCAGGAAATGGCGGGAGCAGCCTCCCCAGGCAGATGACTGGGGTTGCGCCACACACTCTCTCTCGTGAAGGGCTACTGTGCATGGGCGTAAGGTCGAGGTTGGGCAGGCCTGGAGGTTGGGCAGGCCTCTCGGGGAGCAGGCACAGCGTCTGTAATGGGCTAGTGCGTCGGTGGATGGAGAGGGGAGCACTCACTCTTATGGACGGTCGGCCTCAGGCTGTGCCGGGCGTGACGGAGTTGCCACGTGGATCGCGGAACAGGAAGGGCCACCTCCTCCTCTTGGGTCAGAGGTCTCCTCGCTCCACGAGGGCCTGGGGGCTGCGCGGTGAGGCGGGAACTGCCTTGAGGGCCCGCTGCATGACTCAGTGGTTCCGCAGGAAAGCAGAGGGCAGAGCCAGCAGTCCCGGGCTTCGCAGGTCCCAGTGCCCTGTCGTGAAGTCGTGCTGAAGGCCTGGAGGGAGAGGCACGATCCCGGAGGCTGTACTCGGGCTACAGAACTCTGATTTTCACCAGATTTTCGCTCAGCATGTGGGAGTCCGGTTCCTCCGTCCCATGGATCCGTTCTCATGCGGTAGGGGGGGCCAAAAGTGGGGGCTCAAGCCACTTTTGAGGGTCGCAGGTCGGAGCTCACACAGAGGAAGACCGCATCCGTGCGCCCCCTGGCGGCCAGTAACTCGTTCACTCTTAATCTGTTTTACACTCGTTTGTTTTTAATCACAGATTTAAAAGGTACGTTTCAGAAAAATAATACAATATGAGCGAGCACCACTCGTCGCAAGCTCCAATCCCGTTAACCACAATTTTTACTTTAATCTTGCTAAAAAACAAACATCAAGTTCAATTTTTAAAAAACTATCACTTTTTTCATTTATGATGTCATCATTCTTCAAAACCCACATAAAACAAGCAAACAAACTTGACCGGTCACATAAATCTCCTACGATCTTCTCTCTAAGACTCGCTTGCCCTCTAAAATACTTAATTCGAAGTGTAGGAATTACCCAAATTATCCCTTTAGATTTGCCTTTAATCGAATCTGTTTTCTACGTGTTCCACAACAGGACTCTGGGTTCAAATTTCTTCTGTTATGTTTGTAAAAAACGCAGGCCAGGGCGTATTCTCTTATCGTCACCTCTCTCATGATTATATATTGCTTGGCCACACTTAAGTCAATGGGGGTCATTACGAGGTTGGAGGTAATGGAAAAACAATGCCGGTAAAGGTTTACCGGCATCGCATACCGCTCCGGGCTATTCCGACCTAAGCACCCGGTATTAGAGGCACCGATAATAACGGTGCCTCTAATAGCGGCAAGGGCACGGGCACACGGGCCTTCAGGCTGGCAATACCGGGATGCCACTAACAGGAGGACGTCACAAGTCAGGCGGACATGCAAATACCGGCATCATGAAGGTGCTAATAGGGGATACCGGCATGCCGGCAATACCCGCATCGCAAACCACCCGTAAATTGCTATGTGCAGTGTTCCCAACTACCACAGGTGCACACAATCAGCACAGGTGGAGGCAATGGAGTCTGGGCCAGCACAAAAGAAGCACACCCACACACCACACCCCTTCCCACACCAAAATGATTCCACTAGTAGTAGCAATACTGGGGCTGGAGGACATGCTTGCATTGCTACACCAGCAACAACAACTACAAAAGCAGGCACTACAGAGGAGACGCAGGAGGAGATGGAGGGTGAGACAGACCCAACATGCCCCACCAGTGCAGCCAGTGGTACCATGCAGGCAGCCTCGAATCCCTCGCATCAGAGCCAGTCCATTCAACCTAACCCCTGAGCAGATCCACACCCTATACCGTCTGGATCGGGACACCGTCACCACCATTATGGACATGATACATGACGACATTGTCAGCCTCTTTGAAATACGCACTGCCATCCCCCCTCTACTGAAGGTAGTGTCAGTGCTCCACTTCCTTGCCACCGGCACCTACCAGCACACAGTGGGGCACATGCATGGCATATCACAATCCTTATTTTCTCGCATGCTGAACCAAGTGCAGGCTGCCCTCCTGAAGCACACAAGTGACTACATATCCCTACCACAGACTCCCCAGGAGATATTTGATACAAAAGTTGGCTTCCATGCACTGGCAGGCATGCCAAATTGTATTGGTGCCCTTGACTGCACCCACGTGGAGTTGGTGGTCCCACATGCCATGGAGGTGGTGTACCGCAATCGCAAGCAATACCACTCCATTAATGTGCAAATGGAATGTGACCCAACCAAGATCATCAAACATTGTTGTGCCCGATATCCCGGATAAACCCATGATTCAATGGTCCTGCGGAACTCCACGATACCACGCTACATGGACCAACATGCTGGACAACGTGCCTGGCTGCTTGGTGAGTTGCATGGCAAGCACATGGCAGTGTAATGGGGGTAGAGATGCATACTCCACCTGGGTGGCATTGGGTGTGCGACTTGACAATGCCCATACTGCAATACACTGTGCGCCAAAGCATCCCAGACTGAACTTCACACCTGAAATCAATATGAAAGACGTAAGCTGCACAACAATGACAATATGCCAGTACTGCAACCATACCATATCTATCAACACGTACACTGCACATCATCAGACCGTACCCTCTGCAACACAATGCAATAACATGCTGTGAGCATGCCAATGCAAATGACCACTGAACAGCAGTAAACCGGACATGCGTCCATGAGTGCGCACAAATGAATCACACGAAGGCAATACACAGATTGTCACTGGCACACCACCACAGAAGCACAGCATGCCAGCATGAGAACATCAAGCGTGGAATGGCAGCTCATGATGAGACTGGCGGCAACAGTGCCAGGATGAATGCATACGATTAGCTAAACATCACATAGATCATAGAAACTACTGCATTAGGCAACCACAGTGCATGAACACTTGCAAGGAAGTGGACACCCTGCATCAACTTGACCATGCAACCCACACCTGTGGACCATGTGACTTCACACATTGTGGATAGTTGGAATGTCTCCATTCATGCAGAGATATGTGGATATGAACAACAAATAACTGCAGGCATGTGAGTAATAAGTACAGGTTAATTTCATGAAATCACTTGCACATACCCAATGTTGCACCCATGCAGGTGATGCTAGCTATCCCTTGAAGAGGTGGCTCTTCACCCCTGTCCGGAACCCACAGAACAGGCATGAAGAGGACTACAATCGTGCCCAAACCCGTACCCGTGTGGTGATCGAGCTGACCTTTGGCCTGTTGAAGGCACAGGTTTGCTGCCTCAGCAGTTATGGTTGCACACTCCTTTACGGGCCTGAGAAGGTGGGAAAGATCACCATGGTCTGTGCCATGCTGTACAACATGTGCATCCGGAGAAATGTACCACTGCCACCTGACATTGACCAGCATGCACCGGGTGAGGATGAGGAAGAGGAAGAAGATGGGGTTGCACGTCAGGCAGGTGGTGATGCACAGGAGGGACGTGCTGGGCGCCAGAATGTGGTAGACCAATATTTCTAAGACACATGGATGCGGAGGGTGCCATGGAGGTGGGACTCAGGGTACTGGTTGTGGGGGGGACATGGACACTGTGCACTGCTAACCTATAAAGCACATATACACATTAACCAATGTCCAGTCATGTGATTTTTCTTGACACAACGGGTGTATTAAAAATGAAGTATATACAAAGTGCTCTAACCCTCTACCCCACACACCCTCTCCCCCCTCCACCTCCCCCAGAACTACCCCACAACCCTCTCCCCCTCCCCCCAGAAATACCCCACACACCCTCTCTCCCCACCCACTCCCCCCAGAACTACCCCACACGAACTACCCCACACATGGTGTGCATTTCAATGCAGCATGAGTCTGTGACAGTTGCCATTAACAGGCTGCCCCTACTTTCCATGTCCTCTACCAGCCTCGGGTGGCGGCATGTCTGACCGGCGCAAGGTCCGCTCGGACCTGCGCAGGGGGCTGGTCTGCATGGAGCTGGCAGAGGAGCACGTGCTTGCTTAGTCCAGTCCCTGTGTGGGACACTGGGCCTCCATGGCATCTGCAATGCGGCTCAGGAACTGCCTCACCGCAGACAACTCATCGCAGATGCGAGTCGTACTCGCTTCTATCACAACTTTAATGGCTGCTTTTTGTTCTTGGCCCTCCTGCCTTGCCAGTGCACCTTCGGTCACGTGCTTTACGACCAGCGCTGTGAGCTCCTCCTGGCGCTGTTCCATGAGTGCCATTCTCAGCTCTCCGTCCTTGACACCAGTGGAGGTGAATGCTTTCATGCAGCAAGGGTCCCACATCATGTGTGCTCTCGGTGGGGCTCAAGCTCCCTCGCAATGACTCCCCGCCAGACTGCTCATGGCTGCTGGCGTTGCGTGTGCTGTGTGGGGTGAGATGGGGTGACAGATGCGGCCTGGGTGTGCCATGTGGTTCGGATGTTTGGCTGTGTACCTCACTGTCTGTCAGGGGTGCAGTGGCAGCTGCTTCACCAGCAGAACTGTTGCCAGCTGACAGTGACCCACCTGCCACTGGCTCCTGTGCGGTGGTAGCAGCTGGTGTGGGCACTTTTGCAGTGTCAGTGGCCCTTTGCCGCCCTGATGCTGGTGCATCCTGTGATGCTTGGGCCTTCTGTGGCAGTCCAGGTTTGGCTGTGCCTCCTGATGTATAAGCCCTGTTGCCACGTACTGTGCCCCTGTCCTTCTTACTGGGTGCCGTGGCCAGGGCCACGTGGTTCAAGCCCTCGCTGTCTGATTGTGAGCCTGTGGGTGTAACGCTCACCTGGTATCCACGGGGACATCACTCAGCCTGTTCTGACCTCTTACGACCTCGAACCCTTCCCTGGAGTCTACTCGACTGGAGACTGGGCCTGAAACACAGGATTGGTAGAGTTTAACTCACTATTGTCCCTGTGTGCTTGAACCCCTTCTTCCCCGGGGTCCAACCCTTCCCTTTGATCCACAGCCCACCTTGTTTTCTTGGAAAGTGTGCTCTCGGTCCTGCTTTCAGCGCAGGGGTGCATTGATTGATGCAGGCTCGTTGCTGCCTAGTTACTTCAATGGCAAGAGTCCGACAGGTAAGTATAATGAGTCTTTTGAACAGTTCTCTAACTTTGTTCCTTTCCTTCCTTAGATGATGGCCTGCGTCCGGGGATGGCGACGTGCTGCTGAGATGAGTAGCGCTGAAGGTGAGTGAGAGCGCGATGCGCAATGCGACCCTTTTGTATTTGTATTGAACTGAGTTATTTTTCTGTGTCTTTTAGGTACCGCAACGTTTTCAGCGTGGATGCCGGTTATGAAGAAGAAATGCAGTGAGTAAGCGCGGCATGCGGCACCTCTAGATGTTTCCACGCTAACCTGGAGTGTCTTTTCCCTCTTGCAGATGGATGAGAAGTTCCAGAGACAGAGTTCCCCCAGAGCGGCTGGGATTCAGGTAAGCGTTTGAAGCTTGTACAGTCTTTAAAAATAAGCGAAGATTTGCTGAATGCTTACTAATGCCTTTTTACTGTTCTTTTCCCTTTTCCTCAGGAAGCGGCGTGCCGGGATGGGAATGACATTGCCGAAGATGCCCACAGAACAAAAAGAGCGATGAATGATTGGCAGAAGCGCTGCAAGGTAAGGCCGTTCCTAACGGTGTTCTTGTTCATGCAGGAGCTGAGCGCAGAAGAAAGATGCAGGCCTACTGGAGACCGACCCGAACACAGTGAGTGTCACGCTGCAGGTGCAGAAAATGCAAAGCATGTTTCTCAGCCTGGACGTGGCTTAAATAGTCTCTGGGTATCCCAGGTGTCTCTGGGCTGAACCACACCCAAAAGACTAGACTGCACATGCAGTTCTGGGAACCGAAATATGTGGGGGCATCCATCTTGTCCTCATCAATGCACTACAAGTCCAATCCCCAATGTTATCCTATGGGAGGGAGTGAGTCTGGTGCCACAATCACCAAGTCTGACTCCAAGTGGGTCTTTGGAGGGATGGAGAGGCCCTTGAGGGCCATGTAGGTGATCGTGGCCTGGCTCCAGCCTGACATCTTGGAGTGCTGGGGACATGAGGACAGGAATCATGACAGTGGGGGACAGAGAGAGGGACAGCATCAGTGATGGTTCTACATGCATCATGCATATATTGGTATTGTTGCAGTTCTACACATTTGAGGGGATTTGGTTTTGGAGTTGTGACATACAGGTTGCTTGCCATATGGGTGGGTCTTGCAGGCATACGTCTGGGTCACACATGTATGAGGTGGTGTATGCTGTGTGACAGGCCTTCCAGTTGTGCAATGCGTGCAGTGTGATATATGACATTTACATGCTTGTGGGGTGTGTGTCAGGTATGGCTTTGAGGTGCTGGATGCATGTGGATGTGATGGTGCTGGGGACATCATCATGCTTTGTATTACAGTGGTTTGTTTGGACACTCACCTCCATCTGGCGATGACGGCGCTCCCCGCTCCATTTCTCCCACTCCCTCAATTGGCTCTATCCCAATTGTCCAGGCACATGTTTCCTCCCAGCGACTTGTCTTGATTGGTGAGCTTGCTCCACCACCTGTTGCCATGTCCTGGCTCCTGTTAGCTGCCAGAATGTTCCTGACGCGTAGGCGCAGGTCATTCCAGCTCTTACGCACATCCTTCATGGTGCGTGGGGTGGTACCGACAGCACTGACTTTACGTGCCACGTCCTCCCAGATCTCCTTCTTCCTCATATTGGCAGGTCGACTCATATCTGACGCAAACACGACATCTGCATTTTCTGCAAGGGTGTCCGCGAGCATGTTTAGCTCCTCGTTCAAAAAACGCACCTTGCGCGGGCATGCAGCACCTTTCTTCAGTGCCTTGGCCATGGTGATGTAGTGGTATATGAAGTTGGGGCTGCTGTCGTGATGATGCAGGTCCTGTGTATGGAGGATTGCAATGGATTGTGTTTTTCAATATGGCCGCCATGCTCTTTCACGTTCTTGTGCGATAACGCTACTTCCGGTTCCTCCTATTTACGGGCACCTTTTTTAGCGGTCACCGCTGATAGCGGTCACCGCTAATGCCACGTTCATTGATGCCGATAGTGCTGTCTGCGCTTTCAATGATGCCGCTAAGGGCCCTTTTATGGACTTTAGCAGCATGGCAATAATGTCGTTACCGGCATTGCTCAAAGCTCGTGCACGCAAAATCTCGTAATAGCCCTTTATTACCAGGCTCTTAACTACACGGACACAGTATTCTCTCCATGCCGGTAAGGGTGGTTACTTACCTCCAAACTTGTAATGAGGCCCAATATCTCATTCCCCATATTAATATAACACTCTTACCCTCACGTTATGTTTCATCCCGCCCCCCTTCGTTACTCACTTTGTTTCTTCACTCATCATCCATGCTTTTGCCAACTCACTCAGTTTTTTACTCACCGCTATCATTTTCGTCTTCTAATTCTCTGGATCGTCTGACTATTTTACCGCCTCTTCAAACTTCCGATTGATCTGCTTCTCGTAGACATAGGAGGGGATTCTATGGAAACTAGGGGATACGTCACACCCAACTTGCACGTTTTTTTCAAATTACACTAACCACTATCTACAGGGAGCTTCACGTCCTTTCAGCCGAATGGCAAAGGTCATCCGATATTTCTGAATCTCTAAACTTTACTCAGGTTGATGGCACAGAACCATACTCTCATTACCAAGTGAACTAGAGAACCAAGCCCCTTTGATGAATAGCAATTACCTTGGAGATGGATGGGGATGCAGACTTTATTCATACATCAATAATCGAGACGACTCAGGAAGTTGGCAAAAGAAAGACTGTTTTAATATCAAGTATCTAAAACAGGGAGCAAAACGAACATCAACGAATTTGCTCGATCCTCTTACTCAAACATTCTTAGTAAAAACTGAAATCTTATAAGCAATACTTGTCATCAATGACGTCTAACCTATGTGTTACCAATGTAATCCTACGTGGCAAACTTCAAAAACCTATGAGTATGAGTGATTGGTTCTGAGTGAATATCTAAGTATACAATCCATACTAGTCTAAAAAGTGTGAATATGTGATTGGTTACTTAACATCAAGTGGGGCAACTAAACCCTCCCCTAAAAATGACCACTATGAACGTCACTAAATACACGGCGTCCCATTGGTTTACACAACTATAGGACCACTAAGTACTTTTCCACCTATATCTAGCAGCCTGCAGGCTGGCCATCCAGTTGCTGGTGAGTTTGCCTTAACATTAGCTTCCCACCAATTAGCATATAAATCCATCATCACCTCAGTGATCTACTGTCAATTAGGCCTTTGAAGCTCGGCTTTGAGCTTGCTCTTAGCTCTGAGAAATTTAGGGGGTGACAAGCACGGTCTGCCCTCGTGGATAGGTGTGATCATTTTGTTCGTCCAACTTCATGCTTTCATGTGACTGGAGACCATGGAATCAAGCCTTTTTGTGTATTTAATACAATTTATAAACCTCTGATGTCTTCCTTGTTATGTTCATGCCTTCTGAACAGGAGTTTTTGTTCTTTCACAAAATATGTATCCAATGTCAGTCCACTCCAGTTTGGTAAGACCTTGGCTTTTTTGGCTCATCCAACCTCGTCTGCTAAGGGTTCACTTTGTAATTCAATGTGCTTTTTAACTGCGACACACTAGAAATTAGGCCTTCTTGCTACTGTCCAGCAGTGCTATAATGTGTAGTGGAACAAAACAAAAGAGGTGATAGCTGGAAGGTTTAGAATAAATCTTAAACTCTGGCATTGCTCTGGGCAACCCTCCAGAACATCGTTCTTCGCCTGCCAAGCCACTACAAAAGGGAAAAGACCATATGCAAATCAGGCTTGGTCCCACCTCCAAAGGGGTAGTCCAGCCCAAACTGCTAGGTCACATCCCTTCTGCACGAGACCACAAGCATCCCCAGACATGTTTCAGCCTTGTTGGGCATCATCAGTGAGGAGTAGCTTGGGTCTCTAGGCCCAGCAGGCACGGGACCCACGTCTGGGCATACCCGTCCCACTCGGGGTGACAAAAGAAAAACAAAAGAGGTGATGGCTGGAAGGTTTAGAATAAATCTTAACCTCTGGCATTGCTCTGGGCAACCCTCCAGACCATCGTTCTTCACCTGCCAAGCCATTACAAAAGGGAGAAGACCATATGCAAATCAGGCTTGGTCCCACCCCCAAAGGGGTAGTCCAGCCCAAACTGCTAGGTCACATCCTTTCTGCACGAGACCACAAGCATCCCCAGACATGTTTCAGCCTTGTTGGGCATCATCAGTGAGGAGTAGCTTGGGTCTCTAGGCCCAGCAGGCACGGGACCCACGTTTGGGCATACCCTTCCCACTCGGGGTGACAAAAGAAATACAAAAGAGGTGATGGCTGGAAGGTTTAGAATAAATCTTAACCTCTGGCATTGCTCAGGGCAACCCTCCAGACTACCGTTCTTCGCCTGCCAAGCCATTACAAAAGGGAAAATACCATATGCAAATCAGACTTGGTCCCTCCCCCGAAGGGGTAGTCCAGCCCAAACTGCTAGGTCACATCCCTTCTGCACGAGACAACAAGCATCCCCAAACATGTTTCAGCCTTGTTTCATGCTTCTATGTGGCTGGAGACCATGGAATCAAGCCTTTTTGTGTATTTAATACAATTTACTATCCAGCCTCATCTGCTAAGGGTTCACTTTGTAATTCAATTTGCTTTTTAACTGCGACACACTAGAAATTAGGCCTTCTTGCTACTCTCCAGCACTGCTATAATGCTTGCCTTGTTTCATGCTTCTATGTGGCTGGAGACCATGGAATCAAGCCTTTTTGTGTATTTAATACAATGTATTAATAAAGCTCTGATGTCTTCCTTGTTATGTTCATATGTTCATTCCTTTGAGCAGGAGTTTTTGTTTTTTCACACGATTTGTATCCAATGTCAGTTCACTCCAGTTTGGTAAAACCTTGGCTTCTTTGGCTCATCCAGCCTCATCTGCAAAGGGTTCACTTTGTAATTCAATTTGCTTTTTAACTGCGACACACTAGAAATTAGGCCTTCTTGCTACTCTCCAGCACTGCTATAATGCTTAGTGGAAACATCCATCCTTTACTTAAGATTACTTTGTCTGCTTGCATTTCTTTTGCATCTGAACACGTGTAAAATGACTTGATATCTTCATCTGTTTCTGTAGCATAAGCTTCTTCATCTTGATCCCAAGATGTCACTTATCCTTGGTAATTTCTTGATGCCTTATAGAATATCTGCATTCTCTAGTCTCTGCATCTCTTCTCGGTACGTCATCTCAGTTCTGTGTGACATATACTGGCGATGGTTGATGACGTTACCATTCGTCCTTGCCGTTTATTGGCTCTGCTTCTTCAGGGATTTCATTCAAATCACCATCATATTTTCTTGTATGCAGGTATGGTTTTCTGAATGGGAACCTTGCCTCAAGGAGTCTCTTTGCTGTCAGTATTATCACTGGTGCCACACAGAGTCCATACTCTGCCCTTTGTTGGTTCAACTGTTCTGTGTACGTCACATACTCTGGTTTCCAGCATACAGGTAAAAGTGGCGGGACGGTTGAGGTAGGGTTACTTGGCTCCTCCTCTACAAAGGGGTACCTACTTCTTGTGTAGCCTTGCTAGCTCTCAGTTGAGACTTGTCTTGGTTGCTTTTGCAGAGTTGCTTGCAGCTTTGCCCCTCACAAGCCTCCCAGCTTGTGGCCCTACAGTGATTTCATGTTCAACAAAGATTTCTAAAACATTGTGCAAGACTTTTTACTTACCTTCAAGAAGTGTTTCAGCTCACCTACACTTTTGCTCAATTGACATTGGCTGTCTTGGCACCCTGAAACACTGTTCTATCCTCTAACTGTGTTCTTTAACTATCCCTCAACAAAAGTTACCCATTCTATAACCTGTGTAGCTGGGAAAGGGTTAATTTACTTTGCATTGGGGGTTCAAAAGTACTTACCTGCTTAAGAATTTTTGTTAACCATTGTTTTATTACCTCATCTTTTCCTTTTGACACCTAACTCAGTATTGCTCTAAATGTACCAGTGATAAATTAATGTCCACATTGTTATTTAAGTCACTTCAGGGTGTAGGAAGTGTCTGTGTGCCATCCCAAATGGGTATCTACTGATTTCTCGAAACTGAGAGTGTGTATTTTGAAGTATAGTTTTGTGTTAAATATATTTGCTCCCTTCTAAAGAAGGATTATTCAACTGGCTGTTAAATTAATAAACAATTGATTAATCAAGAACGCCTTGAGTGTAAGTGTTTATTTGGATACTTGTCACTGTCAATCTCTATGTTACAACACTACAGCTCACAATGACCCCTCTTGAGATAAGCCTGGCTGCTCAGTCACTCTACCAACTTGTGTAGTACATGCTTATACCAAAGGTTGGGCTAACTATTGCCAAGAGGACAAGGCTGGTGCAGTCTCCCACAGGGTACTGCATACAATCTTGCCAAACACCCTCTGTACAGCTCTGCCCTCTCATTTCAACACTAAAACCCAGGACATCCTGTCCTCTCTTTCCTCTTCCTCACTTTCCCCGTCTACCTCTCTCAGGCCCCATTTAGCCTCCTCTCCCTCTCCTCTTCCTTTGTTCTCCTTTGTTTTGACAACACCGGACCATGTCTCTAGACAAGTCCGATCTATGAAAGTGTCATTTAAACAGGTGCTCCCATGCTCCTCCAGAACCATCAAGGACCATATTGCCACCCTTGCTCCAGCCTTGGCCTATTTCTGCAATCACTCTTTTGCCACATGATCTTTCCCCTCTATCATCAAGCACTCCATTGTGCATCCCCTCCTTAAAAAGTCTTCTACTGATTCTACATGGCTGCCAAACTATCGCATGATTTCTATCACTCCTTTCCTGGGCAAACTCTTGGAAAAGCTGGCCATCTCCCAGCTTACCCTTCATACTGAATCTGTTGGATGTCTCCATGACCATCAGTCTGGCTTCAGAGAATCTTGCCTCCTGAAAACCTGTGAATATCGGCTCTCTTATCAGCTCTCCCTCTGTCCTCATCCTCCTTGATCTTTCCACTGCTTTCAACATGGTCAATCAAGTCACCATTATTAACAGTCTCTGGGTGAACCTAGGCACCATAACTCAGGCCCTGACGTGGCTGACCTCCTTCCTCCAGGACCGTCCCTCCCAGGTCCAACTTGGGTCCTTTCTCTCCACCACCTCTCTCTCCACATGAGGTGTCCCAAAGGGCTCTACGCTCTCACCCTGGCTCTTTAATGTCTATCTGGCCCTTTTGGCCCCCCCTGATCTCCACCTTCTCTTCTAACTTTCAGTGTTATGCAGATTACACTCAGCTCTCTTTCAGGCATCCCTCAGCCTCCTCTCCTCCCTCGCTCATTCCTGACTGTCTATCTGCTATTCAGATTTGTGCACCGCTAATGATCTTTGACTTAATGCCTGTAAGACAAAGTTCCTCCTCATTAGGACCCCTGCTCCCACTTTCCCTTTCTCACTCTGACCCCCCTCATTGGGCCCTCTACCTTTGCATTCCTTTGAGGCAAAGAACATTTGCATCATCTAAGACTCTGCCTTCTCTTTTTCTCCTCACATCACAGACCTTGCCAAGAAAGCACACTTCCAGCTGCACCTCCTCAGAGGTATTCTACCTTTCCTCACTTTCTCTGAACAGCTCACTGTCTCTAGAGCCTTCATACTACCCAGGCTGGACTACTGCAACAGCTTCTTTCTCAACCTGTCTACCTCTACTCTTTACCCCCTGCAACTAATCCAGAAGAGGACTGCAAGACTTATTCTTGGCCTCAAGCACAGGTACCACATCTCTTCATTCCTGAAATCTCTCCACTGTTCCTGGTTGTTGTAAGGATCAAGTTCAAGACCCTCTGCATCATCCACAAGGCCTTCTGGGGCCTCTCCCTCCTTAAATACCTCCCTGCTACAGCCCTTCGGTGTTCTAGCTCCAACTCTCTTCAGATTAAATGCTTTTCCAAACAAAGAGTGGGGGTATATCTCTCTCTTCCACAGAAGTCTCCCTCTGGATTGACCTATCTTCCCCTCTCAGACTCAACCCAGATCTCCCTAAGTACTGGAAGCTTCTTAAGACCCTCCTTTTCCCTTCTTCCTTTCCTCTCCCCCTCCCCTGCTGATGTCCCCCTCTGCCTTATTTTGACTGGCTGCCTGGTTCCTTCTGATTCATACAGGACACCAGGCCCTCCTCGCCCAGTCTTCTCCAGCACCTCTGTCTCTCATGACCCCCCCTAACCTGCACCTGTTCTACCGGGCTCCCTCCCCCTGCACTAACCTGGCTGGGCCTGAACCCCTATGGAGCTCATCCAGCCCCGTCCTTGTATTAGCATGTTGACTTTCATTCCCTGCACTTTCTACATTCCCCAGGCATTTTTCCACCTGGTCTCGCTTTAGCACTCACCTTGCCCAGGGATCCTCTTACCCCACTGTTGTGTTGCTGGAGAATGCATTTTCTGGGTGCCAAACTTTGTAGCATATGCCAGAAGCCATTGAGAATAAGAAAGGGGGCATTGTGTGCCCTGAAAGGTTAGTTTATTCAACCTCCAATCAATGGCCATATTATGGAAATGTGGGCAAGGTGTTAGGCACAGATCATGGACAAAAGTTTGGTACCTAGTGAAATTGTTTGTGAAATCAAGGGGAAATCGTCTACAGAGTATAGGTTCCACTTTAGGCTTTGCTACCAGTGTGAAAAGTGATGTCTATGAAACAGCTGTAGCTCTGCTGTCCACTAATGCTATAAACCCTTTCCAGCTTTGAATCTCCTTGAGCAGATTCAGTTTAATGAGCAAATGAAAGAGTTGCATAGGCAGAAGAGAACAAACAACAAGGCGAGCATTTCTTAGTCTGGACTCACTATCTAGTTCACTATTGAGGGAGAGTCTGTGAGTTTCCTGAGGTTGATGTCATAAGACAGGACAACCCCTTATAGGATAGTTTGGTTCTCCACAGTAAAATCATAAGTTAAGGCATCAATGTCTCTTCCCGCTTTTCTGGGGGCACTAGTCCGTTAGTGCTACCTACTTGCATTGTTTCAGGCTCAGCTCTTCATTTCACCTTTTGGTGAACAACACCCCTGGGATACCCTTATGGCACCCATGGGTGGGGGTACACCTTTGTATCACCTATGTGTGTTCTTGGGCACCTGTGTGTTGCCCACAGAGCAGGGTATTATCTGGTGGCAGCTACATGCTGACTTGACAGTGGCTCTGATTGTCCTCCATTTTTGGGAAACCCAGGCTCTGCTTTAGGACTCAATGGATTCCTGAATAAAGGCATGATGGCCACTGTAGCCACTTGATTTCTATTGCCTTGACCCCTTGTTTACCAAAGTCCTGGGAGACCCCCACTCTGTCCCTTCCCCCAAATGGCTTTTGGGTGGATGGACAATGTATGGCTCTGTGGCTGCCTACTGCCAGACTGACTGGAATCTTCCCAGGGACTGTGTGTTGTAGGTACACCTTTAGGGTGGAGCCTGTATGAATGTGTAGGAAGTCAACTCACATTTTGTGTTGTGGGTGTCTGGTTTTGGTTGTATGATGCAATGCCTGGGCCAGCCCTGACTGAAACTGGAGTAAATTAATTGTAGTGCTCTGAAAGGCTGGGTGATTACTCCAATCCATATTCTGTGTTATGGGGGTCTGGTTTTGGGTGAATGGCCTGAATGCTTGCGAGACTGATTGGTTGCCTGCCTGCATGAATGCACTCATGTATGATTGGCTGACTGAGCCTCACTCAGTGTGAGTGAATGGGGAACATATGTGTGTAACTAAACCCCTCACTCACAGATTGGTTTAGAAGCTGAAGTCGAAGCTGAAGCATGAAGAATCTGTACCGTGGAGCCAAGATGGAGGACAAAGTCTGCTGCTGCATTTCTTCAAGGAATGGGAAATCGACTGTGCGCTTCCAAGGACGATCCAAGAGAGGACCTGGATAGGCGACCTGTTTCCGGACTACAAGGGATCATTGTGCATCTGCTGCCCTTCTTCTCAAATACCCTGGAAGCCAGTCCTGTGTGCTTTTCTTCCGGAGAAGGGGTCTTTATGAGTCTAGAAAAGGAGTGCTTGGACATCTTGATCCGAAGAAGTCCAGTTGTGTCACGAGTTGCAATTATAGCTGGGGCTAGTATTAACTCCTTAAATGCCAAGGACAAGCTGTCTCGTCCTTAGCATTACATTTGCAGTGCCAAGGACAAGATAGCTCGTCTTTTTTGGCACTGGTGTTTGTGCGATTGCTGCAAAGCAATCACACAAAACTAAAATCCAACCCCCGGGCTTTGTGAGGAGGAGGTTAATGCACGCTGATGTGAAACTGAAAGTAAATTTCACTGTAGCAGCCATTTTCCCCTGCCGTGGTGAAAGAAAAGGTGACTGTCCACCTTCTTGTCCCTTGATCTCCGGCATTATTGTGCCATTGAGTTTGAGGGAGGTGTCGTTGGAAAGGGGAGACTCCCCTTTCCAATGACTCCTTCCTTGAAGAATTGCTGGGCGCGGAACACTCGTTCCGCACCCAGCAAAGCCACTAGACCATCAGGGATCTGTTTTTGAAGTGGGGGTGAGGGGGTCACTTACATAGTAAGCGGCCCTCTCCCCCCCAGCCCCCAAAGCATAGGGCATTACATGTTGCCCACCCTGTGGACAAATGGGCACACTAATGTGACCATCTGCGGTTAGGGAAGGGCAAATGAAAAAATAAAATAAAAACAATATCTATGTGTTTGGTGGGGCTGGGCTACTAAACCACCACTGATGTTTTTAGTGGAAAGGGGGTGTCCTCCCACCCCAAATGGATAGGGGACATCACATGTAACCTTCCCTGGGGCAGAGAAGGGGTACATGAGATGCCCCACATCCATTTGGGGTGGAGCGAGAGGGCCACCAGAAACATGGAATGGAGCCCCAAAGCATGGGGCAGTACGTTTTGCCCACCCTGATGGCAGACGGGCACAAGAATGTGCCTATCTGCCCCTAGGGAAGGGGCAAAACAAAAAGAAAACAAAAGAAAGATGTGTTTGGTGGGGTTGGTGGTGGGCTACTAAACCACCACATATGTTTTTAGTGGAGAGGGGGGTGGCCCTCCCCCCACCCCATATGGATAGGGGACATCTCATGTTGCAATCCCTGGGGCAGATTGCTAGTGCATGAGATGCCCCCCATCTATGTGGGGAGAGGCAGGGCCACCATACAATTTTGGAATGGCCCAGCAAAGCATGGAGCAGTATGTTTTGCCCACCCTGAGGGCAGATGGGCACACTAATGTGCCCTTCTGCCCCTAGGGAAGGAGCAAACAAAAAATTATATTTTTTGGGTGGGGTTGGGGGGACACTAAACCACCATGGAAGTTTTTAGGGGAAAGGGGAGTGGCCCTCTCCCCCCAACCCAAATGGATGGGGGAATCTCATGTAGCCCTTCCTGGGGGCAGATTACTAGTACAATCTGCTCCTAGGAAGGAGTACATACGTTGCCCTTCCATACATTTGGGGTGGGGGGAGAGGGCCACCAGAAAACTTTGTGCCCATCTGCCTGTAGGGAAGAGAAAAATGAAAAAATAAAATAAAAACAATAAACGTGTGTTTGGTGGGGGTGGATGAGCTACTAAACCATTACTGATGTTTGAAGTGGAAAGTGGGATGGCCCTCACTCCAAATGGATAGGGGACATCTCATGTAGGCTTCCCTGGGGCAGAGAAGGGGTACATGAGATGCCCCCCATCAATTTGGGGTGGGTAGAGAGGGCCACCCAAAACATTTGGAATAGAGCCCCAAACTATGGGGCAGTACATTTTGCCCACCCTGGGGGCAGATGGGCACAATATTCAGCCCATCTGCTCTTACGGAAGGGGCAAAACAAAAATAATGATGTGTTTGGTGGGGTGGGCCACTAAACCACCAAAGATGTTTTTAGTGGAGAGGGGGGTGGCCCTCCACCCACCCCAAATGGATAGGGGACATCTCATGTAGCAATCCCTGGAGCAGATTGCAGTGGGAAGGGGTACATGAGATGCCCCCCATCCATTTGCGGTGGGGAGGGGCAGGGCCACCAGGCAACTTTGGAATGCCCCCCCCAAGCATGGAGCAGTCTGTTTTGCCCACCTTGGGGGCAGATAGGCACATTAATATGCCCATCTGCCCCTAGGGAAGGGGCAAAATAAAAAGGAAAGATTTTTTGGGTGGGGGTCAGGGTGAGACACTAAACCACCACAGATGTTTTTAGTGTTTTAGTGGAAAGGGGGTGGCCCTCTCCCCCCCAACCCAAATGGGTGAGGGGCATCTAATGTAGCCCTCCCTGGGGGCAGATTACTAGTGCAATCTGTCCCTAGGAAGGAGTACATGAGATGCCCCCCATTCATTTGGGTTTGGGGGGTAGAAGGCCACCAGAAAACTTTGAAATGGTCCCCCAAAGCATGGGGCAGTACGTTTTGCCCACCCTGGGGGCAGATGGGCACACTAATGTGCCCATCTGCCACTAGGGAATGGGCAAAAAAAAGATGTGTTTGGTGGGGGAACACTAAACCACAATGGATGTTTTTAGTGGAAAGGGGGGTGGCCCTCTCCCCCCATCCCAAATGGATGGGGGCATCTCATGTAGCCCTCCCTGGGGGCAGATTGCTAGTGCAATATGCCACTAGGAAGGAGTACATGAGATACCCCCCATCCATTTGGGGTGAAGGGAACCAGAACACTTTGGAATTGCCCCCCACAGCATGGGGCAGTACGTTTTGCCCACCCAGGCGGCAGATGGGCACACTAATGTGCCCATCTGTCTCTAGGGAAGGGGTACAACAAAAAAAACAACAACAACAAAACAATGTTTTGGGTGGGTGTGGGAGGACACTAAACCACCATGGATGCTTTTAGTGGAATGGGGGGTGTCCCTCTCCCCCACCCCAAATGAATGGAGGGCATCTCATATAGCCCTCCCTTGGGGCAGATTGCTAATGCAATCTGCCCCTAGGAAGGAGTACATCAGATACCCTTCCATACATTTGGGGTGGTGGAGAGGGCCACCAGAAAAAGTTGTGCCCATCTGCCTCTAGGGAAGAGCAAAATGAAAAAATAAAATAAAAACAATAAACATGTGTTTGGTGGGGGTGAGTGATCTACTAAACCACCACTGATGTTTTTAGTGGAAAGTGGGGTGGCCCCCCACCCCAAATGGATAGGGGACATCTCATGAAATGGCCCTTCAAAGATAGTGGAGTACGTGTTGCCCAGCTTGGGGGCAGTTGGGCACACAAATGTGCCTATCTGCCCCTGCGGAAAGGGCAAACAAATACGTTTTGGGTGGGGTGGGCTAAGCCACCATGGAGTTTTATCGTGAAACAGGGGTGTGGCCCTCTCCCCCAGCCCAAATGAATCGGGAGCATCTCATGTACTACAATCTGCCCTAGGAAGTATATGAGATTCCCCCCATCCATTTGGGGTGGCGGAGAGGGCCACCAGAAAACTTTGCAATTGCCCCACAAAGCATGGAGCAGTAAGTTTTGCCCATTCTGGTGGCAGATAGGCACACTTCCCCTAGGGAATGGGCAAAACAAAAATAAATATATTTTAAAAAAAGGCTAAAATACAATTGCTCTATGTGACTGCCGGAAGCGGCCTCTGCGTGATCCGGCGTCAGCGTTGGTCCGTTGGTGTGCTGGAGGAGGTGCGGCTTGACGGTCTGACGTCTGGATCGTGTGCGACGCGGCTGGTGCGGCGCGGCTCAGCCCCCGCGTCGCCTGCATCGCTTGTGCCGCTTGTGCCGCCGCTGGCCGCTGGCGATTGAGCGACGTTTGGAGTGCGGAGCGGAGCCCGGAGTTATCGCCCTCACTTGAGGAGAACTCACCGGGGGTGAGCGACTGAGGGAGCGCCCCTGGAATCGGGCGCTGGGTGGGGCGTGCGACCTGGACCCCGTCATCAGGCACGCAGGTACCGGTCTGTGCTCCCAATTCGCTTGCTTTTTTGGCTCCGAGGTGGTACCTCACTGTGCGGCACGGTAGGCTGGGGGCCAGGTGTTCTGGGGTCCCTTGGCCCAGAGGCGACAGTGCGGTGGGTCGTTCTTGGCTCTTGTGGGGGCTGGCTGTGAGGAGCCGCTGCAGTGCCTCTCCATGGTTAAAGGTTTGAGCAGATATAGTGGTATTGCCTGCAGAGTGGGGGTTCCCATTTGAGTAAGTGGGACTGTGATTACCACTAGTGGGAGCTCTCCCAGTGCATGACAGCTAGTTGAGCCAAACAAAACGAGATTTTTCCCTGCCCATATAGTGAGGTATTTTTTTTGGGCACATAGATTAAATTTGGACCTGAACTCTGATAAAGCAAGCTTCTGAAGGCAAACACAACTTACTACGAAGCAGCTGATATTTTTTATGCCTTCTTTTTTTATATTGCTAACCTTTTAGAGCAAAATAACTACATGCCTTCACGTAAGAAGTCCCAAGCACGCTACAACTTGCGACAGCGGAAAATAAGGAGTAGTCCAGTGGACGAAGAGTGTGCGATGGGCAAAGATAAACAATCAAAGCCAGCACCAGCCACTAAAAGAGCAATAACGGATTTTTCCCCAGTGAATCCGCACCCGGAAAATAATTCTACCACCATGGATGAGGGGGAGGCGATCAATATGGACACGCAGGACCATGAGAGCTATGGAGATATAGATAATAACTCTCTACTGGAGCTCTGTCTTCCTATGCAAAGATCTATGACACCTGCAGTGGCTAAAGTAGGGCAACCGGCACCGAGCAATCGAATGGAGGAAGTTACTAAATCTCCGAGAATGGGCTCTGTGAGATTGTCAACCACACCTAACCTGAACATTCATAATGTTTCTGAGCTGGAATCAAGAGAGGTGGAGGTCAGCAATACAGCATCTTCCAGCCCTACGGATTTGGCCGAACTACAATCATCGGTTGCATCTGTGCAGTTTGCCCTTAAGATCCTCCTTAAAATGTGTGGACGCATATTGGAAACTACACTAAATTTGCTTCCGCAAAATCCTGCCGCAGCGACAACTATTGCGAGAGCCCCAGGGGAGAATACGGCATCGAACCCAGAAGCAACTGAGAGTGAGGAGAATCTCGTAACGTCCCCCAACGCAGTCAACATACCTGAAGTATTTCTCTCCCGTAAACAGCGGCGACTAGCCAAAAGAGCGGCAATGAGGAAGAAGGCTTGTGAGGTAGCGCCGCCAATATCGGATACTGAGCCTTCTGGGAAGAATAATAAAAAACCAAGGAAACCAACGGCAGGCGGGTGCAGACGTAAGGATAAGCAAGTAGGTTACTTAACAAGCTGGGTACTGTCAGATGATGATGGGGACGATGAAATAGAAGATGGAATTGCATCTGCATCCATTAACATACCTGTTTCAGAGCAGCTTGAGGAGAATCATGTAACTGGTGGCAAAGATAACCTAGTAGCTGATAGAGAGTTAAGTAGAATGGAACCGGTGAACAATCCTAAGGATAATGAGGCTCCTCAGAAAGAGAACAGGATATGCCTCATTAAAAATCTATACCAGCAAAGTGAGAGCAGTTGGCTCACTAGAACTGAGCTAATGACCAGATTCCACGCTGTTCCTCAACTACGTGTATTAAGATCGGATGATTTTGAATTTATTGAGCCTCTACAAGTTACTAACGCCAACGTTTCAGCCATTCATTGCAAGTTTATCTGCTCTGCCCAATTGATACGTAACTATAAAGACAATCTCCGAGTCGTTGACATTGAAGTGGATCCCGATCCCGATCAGGAGGATCCAAAATGGCCACGTAAAGCTCCCTCAGCAGTAAAAGAAACAACAGAAGTTCCACCAAATCTGAAAAAGGACTGGGTCGCGATGGCTGACATCCAGAATGTTCTAACCTGGTTAGCATCAGCGCTACCGAAGGTGGTGAACTTAAATTGAATCCCCTCACTAGTATCATGGAATTGTAGAGGGTTCAAGCATTTGTTCTCCTCGTTGGGCCCTCTCCAGTTCCTAACGGAAAATGTATGCATATGCCTACAAGAGACATGGTTGAGATCTCCTATAATACTCAACGGTTATACAATCTACCAGTCTCTGGCGATGAAGGGAAAGAGAGGGAGACCTTATGGTGGCCTGATCACAGGTATCAGGAATACGGTTACATCGAGACAGCTGGAGACATTATCCAGTGATAAAATGATTGCAGTAGAACTGGAGAGCATAAGCGAGGGATGCAGAGAAAATATGCTTATTATTAATCTGTATAGTCCACCGGGTGGTAACGAGGTTGAATCCCTTCAAGAAGCAATTCACAAGTTGTTGGCCGCCTGGGTGATGGATCCGTCTAACACATTGGTGATTATCGCTGGGGACTTTAATTGCCATATGCTAAGCACAGTCGACATATCTATTAATCCTCTTTTGAATTCAACAAACAATATGGTACATAAACTCGAAGAAAAACTTGGTATCTCTTGGCTGAGCTTCTTCAACGGCTGGGAAATGGAGATGATTAACGGCAGAAACTCAAGCGATAATTCAGGAAATTATACATGGCAAAGCGGGACCGCAAAAAGCGTCCTGGACTATATATTTGTGAGTCCACAGATGGCCATGAATGTAAGCGACCTGAAGATCTCTGCAAACGACTGGAGCGACCACTCAATGCTTGTGCTGAAGTGCAACATTGGTATGCTGGCCATATGTACTAAACCCCTGGGGGACATGACAACTAACCAATCGGGCACCCGTCTGTGCGGGTCTGATAAAAAAATCAATGCAGCAGTAACCATGGTGCAGGGCATAGATGATGACACTCTGTACAAGTTCCATAATATGTCCATAAATGAAATGGAACATTGGGTTACATCATTCTCCGCTACACATGTGACTTCTGCAGTTAACCGGATAGCGATTGATGGCAAAACATCAGTTACATATGACAAAAGCATTAGAGATGCTAAACGTAGGCTAAGAGCAGAAATTAGACAAGCCAAACGTACTAGTGCATGTCATTGGGCCTATCATGGTATTTGCAGAGCCCTAAAAAATAAGTATAGAGCGTATGTTAAATCTAAAAGGTTCGAGCTAAAACTTAGGCGATGGCAAAATATGGTTCAAACCATATGTTCCAAAAATTCAAGAAGCATATGGTCCCTTCTTGGCCAAGCCAGAGGCAGTGGTAGAAAAGATCCGATTAACCCTATAAGTTCTAGTCAATGGACGGACTTCCTTATGGGTCGCAACATCCCTACTAAGGAGATGGGAAAGTCGGTAGAAAAAGTGACCTCAAGGTCCATCCCTCTCAATATAACAACTGAACATTTACTCTGGAAAATTAGAAGGCTCAAATCATCTAGGGCTCCTGGGCCTAACAGACTTTCAAATGCTGTGTTGAGAAGCCAACCGGAATTCTGGGCCACATTTTTAAGAATATTATTTGGGAAACTACTTGCGGTTGGAAAAATGCCTAAATCATGGCAGCATGCCTATTTAATACCAATCTTCAAGAAAGGTGATAGGAAAGATCCCTGTAACTTCAGGTTACTATCTATGCTTGACTGTACAGGGAAACTTTTTGCTTCACTGTTACTTGATAAATTGGAGGAATGGGTGGCTAAATCTGATATACTCAACACTTTTCAGTGCGGCTTCAGGAAAGGCTACTCAACGATTCATAACATAATTATCCTGGACACTTTACGCTCAAAGGCCATGAGGAAAGGAAATCCGCCACTATATGCCATGTTCGTCGATTTTAAGGCAGCTTTTGACTCGGTCCGCAGAGAAAAACTGTGGGCTAAACTCGAGCTATTAGGCTGCCCTGAGATACTTCTGTATTATTTAAAATTATTGCATGAGGACAATACAGTGGCTTGCAGACTCAATAATCAGGGGGATATGACTGTAGAGATCCCCCAGAATCATGGAGTCAAGCAGGGCTGCGTGACGGCCCCGTTTTTGTACAACCTTTATACATATGATTTACCAGATGCCATCTTAAGTGTCCATAATTGTCCTCCTGTCGTCGGCACAATCCACTGTGCAGTGCTAGCGTATGCTGACAATCTGATAATTATGGATCACACGTTCAGTGGTCTACGGAGATCGGCATTGAAGCTATGGGAGTATGCTGCGAATAATGATTTAATCATTAACCAGGAGAAAACTCAGGTGATGATATTCGCAAGTAAGAAGATTGCACGCCCTAGGCTTCTACTGCGCGAAATTCAAATTAAGTACACCCAGCAATATAAATATCTTGGGGTCGAAATGGATGTCAAGCCGGGCCATAACTCCTGTATTCAAATGAGACAACATCGGGCAGCTCAAGTAACGTCGCTGATTAGCCAATTTGCAAGACAGAACTGTGGATTTACATTGCACGGAATCCGTCAATTATATACCCAGGTGTTAACCCCTATGGTTGTTTATGGGCTGGAAGCCCTGCTGCAAATGGACTTAAGCTGGCTGCAAATCATAGAGGGGAAGTTTTGGAGAAGAATCCTAGGGCTCCCCCAATCTATTCCAATGGCATTGTTAAGATTGGAAGTGGGGGTTTCCTCTTTAGGTTCCATTGTCCTGAAAAGGAGAGCCGAACTTTATCTTAGGATTTCTAATCAACCAGAGAATCGGTTATTGAAAGAATTTGCCATTGAAGCTACAAAGGAAACTACCAAATGCCATCTTAAAAAGGAGACTGAAGCCATCCTGAGGGTAATAAACTGGACTAAGAGTGGAGAGAAGTTTGATGATCCCCAAAAAAATGCACTGTCCAAAAAAATTGCCCTCTGGGACTGGTTGGAAAACTACGCCCATCTGGATAAGCTTCCAAAATACAAATTCATCCACTACATGCTCTATTCCTTTAAGCAAATGCAGCCGTATCTAACACTCTGTCCATCAAGCAGACTCAGGCGATTTTTACTTCTATTGAGGGTTGATAATTTACCGCTGGTGTCTAATAAAAGTAAATATAATGGTTTATCTTCCACAGAGAGGTATTGCCGACTATGTAAGGATAACAGATGCAAAGAAACCGCTAATCATGTACTAACTAAATGTGTAAATATGATGGATACTTACAAAGTAAGTTATAGCAATTCTGTCCACGATACGGCATCCATTGGGGAATCTGCATTTTGGCTTCGCCTTATGAATACGCAAAGTCGGCAGCTGCAGATTGCTACCTTTAGTCTGGTTGGTAATTGAAAGAACTCTGAACATATATATATGAACCTGTTTGATACTTTGATACTGACTCTATTAGAGGTTTGGTGATCTTTATATTTTCGTAGGAGCAACTTTATATTTTCGTAGGAGCAATTTTATTAACGATTAAAGTTTAGAATAATAAGTATAACATGCCAGAGTTGTGCTTAACCGTTTCTTTTTTTTTTTTCTATCAATAGGCAATATATGTATTATGAGATTGTTTTTAAGTCAGTTTTTAGTTTTTGTCTTAGCTTAGTTATGTTTAAATTCTATCTTTAGTTTTTTTTTTTTCTTTTTTTTTTCTTTTTTTATGTGTAAAGTTTAAAATAAACTGTAACACATTATTAATAAAAATAAATACATTTTAAAAAACATGTGTTTGATGGGGGTCGGAGGTACACTAAACCACCACAGATGTTTGTAATGGAAAGGGGGGTGGCCCTCTCCCCACACAAAATGGAGGGGGGTCACATGTAGCCCTCCCTGGGGGCAGATTGCTAGGAAGGGGCAAATGTGTTTGTGGGGGGTTATGGTCAGTATTCAAGGATGGCTTGAAAGGGGGGGCCTTGATCGGATAGTAGTATTTATGATTTGTTTTTGCTGGGCTGATCATAGTTTGCAATATAGGGGTGTTAGTGTGTCCCTCTTTTTTGATGAGACAGATGTGAGGTCAACTGGACCACATTCTAAGTCACTATTTTTACTAACCCATACCACAAAGAAGTGAATGTAAAGAATTAATGTACTAGACTGTTTAGAGATGCCTTAAACATTGCACAACCCTGGTAACGACAGGAAGCAAAAGGTTTTGTTAAGAGTTGTGTGACGCTATTTTAAAAAAAATCTCATGAATAAAAACTGTAATTACACTGCATAAATATTGGGTGTTCTCTTATGTACAGTCAACTTGCAGTGATCTGTTAAAAGTGTGCTGGATCTATCACTGGCTGGTGATAAACAGATGGGGTAGCCTGAGTTCCCTTTTTCTCAAATGGGCTGATCATAGGTAATAAATGGTTTTTGTTTCGTTTACAGCTTTTTCTACGCAAGGAGCCCCTTCCCTTCCCCAGGGGAAATTCTGTAATGCAGCCCAGCCAGAGCTACAGTAAGGTGGGGGTGATGTCCCTGGCCTTGGGCGCTGTCTCCCATGTGGGTTGACCATCCCCAAGCCCAGTTGCAGTTTCAGGGAGCCCCGGCAGGGTCCCTGTCCTTTCCCAGAGGAGAAAAGATGTAACACAGGCCAGCCAGAACTCCAGGATGGTTCGAGGTGATGTCCCCGGGCTTGGGCATCTGTTTCCTCTGTGGGTCCAAGCCCAGCAAAGGTTCCAGGGAGCCCTGGTAGGGTCCCCGACCTTTCCCAGAGGAGAAAAGCTGTAACACAGGCCAGCCAGAACTCCAGGATGGTCGGAGGTGATGCCTCCAGCATTGGGCGCCTGTCTCCCATGTGGGTCGACCATCCCTAAGTCCAGTGGCAGTTTCGGGGAGCCCCGGCAGGGACCTCATTCCTCCCCGGAGATGAAATCTGTAATGCAGCACAGCCAGAGGTGCAGCCTGGGCTTGCAGACAGTAAACCCACATGGGACACGGGTGCCCAAGGCCTGGGACATCAACCCTGATCATCCTGGAGCTCTGGCTGTGTTACATTGCTGAATTTTCACAAGGGGAAGGGAGAAGATGTAACACAGGCCAGCCAGAGCTCCAGGAAAGTCGGGGGTAATGTCCGTGGCATTGGGCGGCTGTCTCCCATGTGGGTCGAACATCCCCAATTGCTGCAGCAGCAGTTCCTGGGAGCCCCTGCAGGGTCCCTGACCTTTCCCAGAGGGATAAGCAGTAACGCAGACCAGCCAGAGCTCCAGGATAGTCGGGGGTGATGTCCCTGGCCTTGGATGGCTGTCTCCCATGTGGGTCGACCGTCTCCAAGTCCACTGGCAGTTCCAGCAGCATTCTTTCACAGAGGGGAAAGGCTGTAACGCAGCCCAGTCAGAGCTTCAGACTGGGCTTGGGGATGGGTGACCCAAATGGGAGATGGGTGCCCAAAAACAAGGACCTCACGCCCGAACATCATGAAGCTCTGGCTGGGCTGCGTTACCGAATTTACCTCCAGGAAGGGAACGGGATCCTGTCAGGGCTCCCTGTGACTGCTGCTGCACTTGGGGATGGCCAGCCCATATGGGAGACGGGTGCCCAATGCCAGGGACATGACCACCAACCATCCTGTTACTCTAGCTGGACTGCGTTACAGCTTCTCCCTGCGGGAAAGGACGGGGATGCTGCCAGAGCTCTCTGGAACTGCACCAGGCTTGGGGACAGTCAAACCGCATGGGAGACAGCCGCTCAAGGCCGGGGACATCACTTCCACCCATCCTGGAGTTCTTGCTGGCCTGTGTTACAGCTTTTCCCCACCAGGGAGCCCCAGCAGTGTGCAAATACCTCCCGAAAGAAAAACTGTAATGCAGCCCAGCCAAAACTCCAGGATTGTTGGAGGTGATGTACCCGTTTCCCATGTGGGTGTAACATCCCCAAGCCGAACAGAGGCTCCAGGGAGCCCTGGTAGGGTCCCCGACCTTTTCCAGAGGGGGAAGCTGTAATGCAGCTTGGGGATTGTCGACTCACATGGTAGACGGGTGCCCAAGGCCTGGGACATCACCCTTGAACATCCTTGAGCTCTGGGTGGGTTGCGTTATACCTACTCCCTCTGGGAAAGGATGGGGAGCCTACCGGCGCTCCCTGAAACCACTGCTGGACTTGTGGATGGTCAACCCACGTGAGGGACAACCACCCAAGGCCAGGAACATCATCCCCAACCATCCTGGAGCTCTGGCTAGGCAGCATTACAGAATTTCCCTCTGGGAACGTACGCGGACCCTGCCGGGGCTCCCTAGGTCTGCCGTTGGACTTGTGGACGGTTGATACTTTTTCTTTTCTGCCCAGGTAGGTGCACCCACACATGTGAGGTACTGTTTTCACCCGGACACATGTGGGAATGTGGGAAGGTAGGACATGTGTTGTTGGCGCTGTGTTTCAGTAGTTTCCAGGTAGGAAATGCCTCAACATTGAGTTATTTTTCCTATATATCGGCTTGTGGGTAATAAATTCTAAGGTGATTCACCCAAGTCAGACCTATGTGGATTCCCATGGGTGTCTTCTTTTCAGAAAGGCATGGAGTTACCTGTTTTCTCTGGTGGCTGCAACACCACAGGCCCAAATCTGTAGGTTGGCTCCCAAAACCCTTTGGGGGATAGCAGTGGTTTAGCCTTTTCCATTTGCTCCCATGTAGGTACACTCACACATGTGTGGTACTGTTTTCATCGGGACACCTGTAGAAATGAGGGAAGATAGAACATGTGTTGTTGGCGGTGTGTTTGAGTGGTTTGGCACTGGAAAATCTATGAAAATTGTGTTTTTTTGGCCAAATTTCAGACTTTGCTGTGTCTTGTGGGTAATACATTCCGGGGCGATTTGCGCAAGTCACACCTCTGTGGATTCCCAAGGGTATCTCCTTTTCTGAAATGCAAGGGGTTCCCTGTTTTCCTTGGTGGCTGTGGCACACTAAGCCCAAATCTGTAGGTTGTCCACAAGAGCAAAATCCTGCAAATTCGGCACTGCCGAAAGAATTGGGGTTACCAGTGGTTAAGCCTTTTCCCTTTGCATCCAGGTAGGTGCACTCACACATGTGAGGTACCGTTTATGTCGGGACACCTGTGGGAAAGCGGAAGGTAGGACATGTGTTGTTGGCAGCATGTTTCGGTGGGTTGGAGGCGGGAAATGTCTGAAAATGTTGGTTTATTTGCCATATTTCAAACTTTTCCTGGGCTTGTGGGTAATTAATGCTGGGGCGATTTGCGCAAGTCAGGCCTCTGTGGATTCCCACGGGTGTCTTCCTTTCGGAAATGCATGGGGTTCCCTGTTTTCCTTGGTGGCTGCGACACCCCACCAAATCGGTAGGTTGTCCACAAGAGAAAAATCTGCTCAGCCAAAACACTTGGGGTTACCAGTGGTTTAGCCTTTTCGCTTTTTTAGCCCAATTGAGTAACATAAAAGTTACAAGGGATTGAATGGCGACATACCTAAAATCGCCAAAAAAGGGCTTGGCACTTGGGGGAAAAACCCTTGGCAGTTAAGGGGTTAAAGTACTTTGTACTAAGATTCACAAGGAGGCCCGATTTAAATTCTGAATCTTGAATTATCTTCTCTGCGGCTTACTGTGGATACTGTCTACGCCCCTGACGCTGGTCGGGAGGGCTTTCTGAGGTCCACCCTGGCATAGCTGGAAACTTTCAGAGAGGGGGAAATATTGCTTCTGGGACATTTGAGCATGGCATGGGAACCCGCCAGAGATAGATCGTAGTATACTTGCACAATATGCTTAACCTCCCCCTTCCACTTCACTGAAGAACAAACTTACACAACTATCCCTGATCGATGTTTGGTTGGCTCTTAGGGGTGCTGATGAAGGCTATACATTTTATTCACATGTACATCACTCCTTCTTGTGTATAGACTATGCATGAGCTTCGATCCCACTACTAGGTAGAATTGTCCAAATCACAACACATCCTATTACTGTCGGACTATGCTCCAATAGTGACAGTGTTTAAGGTCTACTGAAAAACTGAGAGATTATTGATCTGGAGATTCCCTGGGGACCTATTGAGAGACTAGTTATCAGGGATACAATTGCAAAGCAGACAAGGGAGTTTTTTTTATCTGAATCCAGTGTGTCAAACCGCTATAAATATTACATGGGACGCTTTTAAAGCAACTCTTTGGGGTCTTTTAATCGCATATGAGGCCAACAGAAGTAAGCAGAAATTAGCGCTGGAAATAGAGTTGCAGGATGACCTTAGAAAGGTAATTAAAAGTCTGGAAACAAAAACAGGCTTACAAAAGGCATATAGGACTGCGCAGGCAGGCCCAACTCATACCATACTAAGAAACAGGTGAAGTCCCTGCTATATCTTAAGAAAAAATACTATAACCAAACTATTAAAATGGACAGACTGCTAGCTAATCAGCTTCATCAGAAAATGATATCACAGTCTATACAAACGATTCAGCTACCCTCAGGTGATATAATTACCAAAACCCCCCACATACTTACACAATTTCAAGCATTCTACTCTGAACTATATCGATCGGAACATCCAGACTCTCTCTCACAGATGGAATATTTGCAAATGATTAACCTCCCTTGCTTACGGCTATTAGATAGGGAAGGGCTGGAACAGGATATCACGCAAGACAAAATTCTTAGGGTTATTAACAATATTCCTCTGAATAAATCGCCGGACCTGGATTACAAAACATATAATTTAGTAACCCAACTATATCATTCCTTTGTGCATACCGGTCATATTCCCCTTACTATGGAAGAAGCAAAAATAATTATATTTCCTAAGCCTGGCAAAGACCCGAGTAGTCTCAACTGCTCTAGTAAATTTAGATGCAAAAATCTTCACAAAAGGGCTTGCCAATAGGATGGAGGATTTTCTCCTCTCATTGTAATTGTAATTGTTTGTAATTGCAATTGTTTATTTGTAAAGCGCTTATACATACGTGAAGTGCTTCAAAGCGCTTAAAGGCAGGAAGGGAACAGCGGAATACAGAGTAATTCGCAGGCCTTGATGTTTCTGAATGATCTAACAGAAAGTGACTAGCATACTAGGCCTGACGGCATTACTACTAGTGAAGTGCATGACAGGAAGGAAGGACGAACGGGGTAGGAGAAGGAGAAGACAAACAATCCATAGAGTACCATACTAGGCCAGTGACATTTCAGATAGTGCAAATGCATGACAAAGAGTGAGGTGATAGGGGCTGGGAGGAGAAGGAGAAGAACATACAGAACAAAAACTACCATATTAGGCCACAGCGAACTCGTCCTAGTGCATTCTAGGTAATGTAAGTGCACAGACATGAAGTCAAAGGGAGGGGAACAAGTGCCCACAGTCAGATAGTGTCCTGGGTTAAGTGCAGAGATGTTACCCTTCTAATGGAGCAAATTCCTGACGTGCATTAGTGGTGAGAAGAGTGCAGAGGCCCGGGGGAAAGTGCAAAGACTGGTGGGGAGCATGGGACCTCTGAGGCTCTGTAAGTGCACCAGGCGACCAGTCAGCAAAACGGAGCAGAGTTAGGGAAGAGAAGGAAGAGAGAATAGAGAGGAGGTTAGCAAGGGAGAGGGAGAGATAAAGAGGAAGAGAAGAGGAAGGTTTTAATGAGTTTCCAGAACTTAAGGAGATCAGGCTCAAGACAGAGAGGGGAATGGAGGTTGTTCCAGAGGGACGCACCTGCTGTAACGCTCACTTGATTAGCACGGAGTCGCTGGTCTGGGCAGGAAGGTGTCTGTGACTCGAAAAGTGATGTGCAGGACTCGATTGGCTTCTGGGGCTGAGCCTCTTCGCACTGTGTGTCGAACTCGAAGGGTGAGATTCCTGCAGGTGAAAGAATATGGGGGTTAATGATCTGGGCTGTTGAGTGTCCCTCTCTCCCTCTCTCTCTCTTCCTAGCTTCTCCGTAGAGCCCCCAGGTCAACGTGCTCACCTTAGATAGGTGAATGCTGGACTCTCCATCTGCGTCTGGTGCAGGGTGCCGTTGCCAGTTCCTTCACTGGGTGAAACGTAGGCCTCTTGAAATCAGAGGATCGCTACCGCCGTTAACTGCACGAGCGGTGAGTTTCCGGACACCTTTTTAGTCCTTATAGTCTTTAGGTGCGTGTGCAAGTAATATAGAACAGGGCTTGATATGATGCTTTCTCCTAATTATTTTGCAGGGCTCTTGGAATAGAAGATGGTGTGAAGAGAGCCGAAGCTGGAGCCAGAGCCTTGGGACGAAGCGCTTGGAGATGCGTAAGTAATTGCAAGCGCTCTAACTGTCTCTTTTCTCTTGCAGCTGTGAGTTTGTGCTGAAGAGTTATTAGAAATCGCCGGAGTATTTGCAGGCGTTCTATTGTGGCGAGCGCGATGGGCGTAAGTAAATACCTGTCTAATGTCTTTTCTTTTGTATTTCAGATGCTGGGTCGCAGCGTTGCAAACATCCGGAATGCACGGAGTGCTGGTAAGTAATAACTATGCTTCTGTTTTCACAGGCGGAGATGCAGCGTGAAGAAATGGTCTCTGCCGATGAATCAGGTGAGGAATGCGCCGCATGTGAAGGTTGCCGTGCTAACCTGTTGTTTCTTATCTTTACAGGTGCTGCTGAGGACTGGATTCAAGAATGGTGAGTATAGTTCTTGCAGGTTCTGCTGAAGACTGGATACAGGAGTGGTAAGTATTGTTCTTGCAGGTTCAGGATCGGAGGAAGAGAAGCTGGAACAGACTCGGTGAGCGTTCTGCTGCAGATGCAGAATAACGCGAAGCACGTTTCATCAATCGGGTGTGGTTTAAATAGCCTTGGAGTGATGAGGGGTCTTCCTCCACGGCCCTGCCTAGGTAAGAAAAGAGTTCCTGTTCCAGAAGAGTTCCAGTGTTGCATCCAGGGAGTGGAGCTTGCCCCACCCAGGTAAGAAAGTAGTTCCGGCTTACTGAGTATTCCTATGCAGCTGGTAAGTAAGCAGCATGGTCTGCTGCAGGTAAGTCCACCCAAGCATCTTCATATATATTATGAGCCCGGCGCTTCCAGTGCCGGGACCGATGGCATTGATGAGCCTGGCGCCACCGGCGCCAGGACAAGGTCCAAAAGGTCCCAGTGGGGACCGGCTGGTGCCTAGGATTAAGGTTAGGGGCCTGCTTCCAAGGACGTTGGGCTGGTCCTGGCTCCTTGGAAGCAGTGATCATGACAGTACCCCCCCTCAAGGCCCCTCCCAAGCGTGTCTTCTCCGGGGGTTTTGGTTTGTCGGGGTGATTCAGATGGAATTTCTTGACCAGACGAGGTGCATGGACATATTCTGAGGGTTCCCAAGACCTTTCCTGGGGGCCGTATCCTTTCCAATCAACCAGATAATATAATTTAGATTTGGAGATTTTGGAGTCTAGGATGTTCTTTACTTCGAATTCGAGTTCTCCATCTACTAAAATGGGTTCCGGGAGTTCGGTCAATCGGGTTTCTGGTTGTACTGGTTTTAGTAAGGAGACATGGAATGCGGGATGTATTTTCATATGCGAAGGTAATTCCAATTTGACAGCCACCGGATTAATTATAGCAGAGATGAGATAGGGTCCAAGGTATCTCGGAATGAAGGTGCGGGGTCCTTTTAGAGGCAGGTGCTTAGTGGATAACCAGACCTGATCTCCTACTGCGTAGTGAGGGGCCTCTTTACGGTGTTGATCTGCTCCTTTCTTGAATTGAGCTTTAGCTCTTTGTAGATGGGCAGTGGCTTCCTCAAAAGCACGAGTGATCTCAGAGTGCAAGTGATCCACAGCAGGTGCTTCAATTTCTTGGGGAGGAACCAGGTTCGAGGTTCTAGGATGGTGTCCATATAATAGGAAGAAGGGAGTCTTCCCGGTTCCAGAATGAGTCGAATTGTTATAAGCGTACTCCGCGATCCAAAGAATGTCCTTCCAAGGGTTTTCAGTTTGTTGGAGCATGCAACGTAGATATTGCTCTAGAGTTTGATTCGTCCTCTCGGTTTGTCCGTCAGTTTGGGGATGGTGACTGGTTGAAAGTCTCACATCAATTTGGGCTAAACGACAGCAACTTCGCCAAAAGTGGGAGATGAATTGACTTCCCCTATCGGAGACCAAAACCGAGGGAAAACCGTGTAGCCGAACGATGTTTTCTAAGAATTCTCGGGCCAATACTGAAGCTGAAGGTAGGCCTTTCAGGGGAATGAAGTGAGCCATCTTGGAGAATAGATCCACGACTACTAAAATGGTATTATACCCTGAGCATGGAGGTAAGTCCGTGATGAAATCCATGGACAGGGTATGCCATGGACTGGGAGGGATGTCAAGTGGATGTAAGAGGCCGGCTGGTTTCTCCTTCTGACTTTTATTTTGGGCACATACACTGCAGGAGATTACGAAGTCTCTGATATCCTTCTTCCATGACGGCCACCAGAAATGTCTTTTGACCTTTTCCATGGTTTTGGTAATGCCAGGGTGACCCTCCATTAGTGAGTCGTGATAACAGGAGATCACTTGTTTTTGTATTTTCTCACTGGGCAAGTACAATCGTCCTCGGAAATATGGAAGGTCTTGATCCACAGAGAATTCTTTTCCCTTCAATTGCCAGTCCTGTAATTCGGCCGGAGTTAGGATTGATTTGACTGTAGTCTTGATGTCTTCAAAGGATTGAGCGCTGACCAAGCCCAAAATCCTTTGTTCTGGAATTATGGGTATTGGTTCTGGATTGGTCAAGTGTTCATCTATTCCCATCCGGGAGAGGGCATCTGCTTTTCCGTTTTTACTGCCTGGTCGATAAGTAATTATAAAGTCAAACTCACCCAAAAATAGAGCCCAGCGAAGTTGCCTGGAAGACTGAGCTTTGGACGTCTTCAGATATTGTAAGTTGCAGTGATCTGTCATTACGGTGACTGTGTGTCTGGCTCCCAAAAGATAATGCAGCCAGACTTTAAAGGCCGATCTGATAGCTAAAAGTTCCTTGTCTGTAATTGAATAGTTGATCTCGGGAGCCGAGAATTTGCGAGACCAAAAGGCTACAGGATGTAATTGGTTTGTGACCGGATCTCTTTGTGATAAAACTGCCCCCATGGCTAGACTAGAAGCATCCGTTTCCACGATGTAGGGTAGTTCTGGGCGAGGATGTTTTAGAACAGGTGCAGAAATGAATTTAGCTTTTAAGTCCTGAAAGGCTTGTTCTGCCTCGGTAGACCACTCAAAACGTTTGTTCTTCTTTAACAGAGCGGTGATGGGTTGGACAATTCGAGAGAATTCAGGAATGAATCTACGGTAAAAGTTAGCGAAGCCTAACATGCTTTGAACTCCTTTTACAGAGGTTGGTGAAGGCCACTTGATGATCGCATCGACTTTTTTTGAATCCATATGGACTCCGTTAGGTGACAATATGAATCCCAGGAACTCAACTTCGGTTACGTTGAAAACGCATTTTTCAAGCTTAGCAAAAAGGTTATGTTGACGTAATCTCTCGAGGACTTCTTTAACGTGTTTCTGATGTTCCTCTTCAGATGATGAATAGACGAGGATGTCATCAATGTAGACAACAACACACACATCTATGAGTTCTCTAAGGACATCGTTCATAAAATACTGGAAGGCGGCAGGAGCGTTACAAAGTCCAAAGGGCATAACTTGATACTCAAACAGCCCATATCTGGTGCGGAAGGCCGTCTTCCATTCATCGCCCTCCTTTATTCGTACCAAGTGGTAGGCTCCTCTGAGATCCAACTTTGTATATATACATGCGTTTTTGACTTGGTCCAAGAGTTCAGGGATCAAAGGTAACGGGTATCTGTTTTTAACGGTGATCTGATTCAGGGCGCGGTAATCTATACAAGTTCTAAGGTCTCCTTCCTTTTTCGGAACGAAGAACAAAGCCGAGGAAACTGGGGATTTAGAAGGACGGATAAACCCGTTAGCTAGGTATTGGTCCAGATATTGTCTGAGGTGAAGATTCTCTGGCTCGGTGAGGGCATAAATCCTACTGCAAGGAGGAGTTGTTCCGGGTATCAGATCTATTTGACAGTCGTAAGACCTATGAGGAGGCAGGGTGTTAGCTTGGTCCCACCGAAAGACGTCCTGGAATTCCTGGTATTCGGGAGGTAATTTGGGAACCTCGGAAGAGATCGCTGCCAGTGAAACATCAGGCCGAGGATAACAAGTGGTAAAACATTCTGGAAACTGAACCGTCTTTGCTCGCCAATCGATCTGAGGATTGTGCTTCTCTACCCAAGGAATTCCCAGAATGATCTGGAACTGAGGGGCCTTGATCACATCGAACACGATCTTCTCCCGGTGTCCATCTTGGCTCACTAACGTCACTTCTTGGGTGGCGTGCGTTACTGGTCCGGAGGCTATCTCCGTGCCATCCACTGTAGTAATGACGTCTTTTACTGCCTTAGGGACAAGAGGTAGATTCATCCTAGATACCATTTCACGGTCCACATAATTACCGATTGCGCCGCTGTCGATGTAAGCTTCAATTGCATGTAAACGATCCGGACGTTCAGGGCTAATGAGGACCATAGGCACCACGAAATGCGAGGTCACGGGACAGATTTTAACGCTCGGCAAGAGGACCTCTACACTTGTCGGGCTAGGTCGTTTCCCTGCTCAGAATTTGTGATACTGGTATCAGCGACTCCTACAGCCTTCTTAGCTGGTTTCACTGGACAGTCTCGAAGAAAGTGCCCCGAGTTTCCGCAATAGAGGCATAATTGCATCTGTCTTCTTCTTTCCCGCTCTTTTTGGGTTAAAGGTCCTTTCATGCCCCCTATTTGCATGGGTTCCACGGTGTCAGCTCCCCTAGTAGAGGTCTGTGGTTTAGAAAACACTCGGGTATCGAATTTGGAACGATCAGCTTTCCTGTTCTGTAATCTGTGGTCCAATTGGACAACTAAGTCGATATAGTCTGAGCATTCTTGTGGAGGATTCACAACTTGAGCTAAAACATCCTTGAGCTCTCCACGCAGGCCTCTGTAGAAAAGCGTTATTCTTTTATCCTCAGGCCATTGAGTTTCCACTATAAGTCTGTTGAAAGAAGCAATATAAGTCAAGATGTCTTGATTACCCTGTCGTAACGAAAGGAGTTCATTGTCCAAGGCCTGCCCTTGTGCATGTCTTGCGAACAGTTTCTCCATGCTGGACTGGAAGGCCTGGAAATCATGAAGAACCGGATCGTCCTGAGTAACTAAAGGGATCGACCAATCTGCGGCACTGCCACTGAGATAAGAAAGCACGAAAGCCACCTTGGTCTGATCTGTTGGGAAGGCAGCTGGTCGACATAAGAAGTGTAGGCGGCACTGGTTAATAAACACTGCAAATTTCTTCGGGTCACCAGAAAAGCGTTCGGGCGGAGCCAAAGGCACATTACCAGGTAGATTGATTTGCACTGGATTTGAGGATGCTGAAAGATAACTTCCTCCTGGAGCGGGCAAAGGTGTCTGCCCTGCCTGCGTTTGTAGCAATTGCCTAGCAAGGTCCTCTGTTCGCTCCTTGGATATTATCAGCTCTCTTCTTAGAGAGTTTGTTTCCTGACGAGCCGCATGTACTTCTGCTCTGAGTTCCCCAAGCAATTGGGCCAATTGATCAATGTCCGAGGTTTCCATTGCGCCTGGGTAGGAGTTTTGTGGTGGGCTTCGCGTTCTGTAACGCTCACCTGATTCCCACGGAGGCGCTGGTCTGGGCAGGAAGGTGTCTGTGACTCGAAAAGTGATGTGCAGGACTCGATTGGCTTCTGGGGCTGAGCCTCTTCGCACTGTGTGTCGAACTCGAAGGGTGAGATTCCTGCAGGTGAAAGAATATGGGGGTTAATGATCTGGGCTGTTGAGTGTCCCTCTCTCCCTCTCTCTCTCTTCCTAGCTTCTCCGTAGAGCCCCCAGGTCAACGTGCTCACCTTAGATAGGTGAATGCTGGACTCTCCATCTGCGTCTGGTGCAGGGTGCCGTTGCCAGTTCCTTCACTGGGTGAAACGTAGGCCTCTTGAAATCAGAGGATCGCTACCGCCGTTAACTGCACGAGCGGTGAGTTTCCGGACACCTTTTTAGTCCTTATAGTCTTTAGGTGCGTGTGCACGTAATATAGAACAGGGCTTGATATGATGCTTTCTCCTAATTATTTTGCAGGGCTCTTGGAATAGAAGATGGTGTGAAGAGAGCCGAAGCTGGAGCCAGAGCCTTGGGACGAAGCGCTTGGAGATGCGTAAGTAATTGCAAGCGCTCTAACTGTCTCTTTTCTCTTGCAGCTGTGAGTTCGTGCTGAAGAGTTATTAGAAATCGCCGGAGTATTTGCAGGCGTTCTATTGTGGCGAGCACGATGGGCGTAAGTAAATACCTGTCTAATGTCTTTTCTTTTGTATTTCAGATGCTGGGTCGCAGCGTTGCAAACATCCGGAATGCACGGAGTGCTGGTAAGTAATAACTATGCTTCTGTTTTCACAGGCGGAGATGCAGCGTGAAGAAATGGTCTCTGCCGATGAATCAGGTGAGGAATGCGCCGCATGTGAAGGTTGCCGTGCTAACCTGTTGTTTGTTATCTTTACAGGTGCTGCTGAGGACTGGATTCAAGAATGGTGAGTATAGTTCTTGCAGGTTCTGCTGAAGACTGGATACAGGAGTGGTAAGTATTGTTCTTGCAGGTTCAGGATCGGAGGAAGAGAAGCTGGAACAGACTCGGTGAGCGTTCTGCTGCAGATGCAGAATAACGCGAAGCACGTTTCATCAATCGGGTGTGGTTTAAATAGCCTTGGAGTGATGAGGCGTCTTCCTCCACGGCCCCGCCTAGGTAAGAAAAGAGTTCCTGTTCCAGAAGAGTTCCAGTGTTGTATCCAGGGAGTGGAGCTTGCCCCACCCAGGTAAGAAAGTAGTTCCGGCTTACTGAGGATTCCTATGCAGCTGGTAAGTAAGCAGCATGGTCTGCTGCAGGTAAGTCCACCCAAGCATCTTCATATATATTATGAGCCCGGCGCTTCCAGTGCCGGGACCGATGGCATTATTGAGCCTGGCGCCACTGGCGCCAGGACAAGGTCCAAAAGGTCCCAGTGGGGACCGGCTGGTGCCTAGGATTAAGGTTAGGGGCCTGCTTCCAAGGACGTTGGGCTGTCCTGGCTCCTTGGAAGCAGTGATCATGACACCTGCAGAGGGTAAAGATCTACCCCCAAATCTCTGTTTGGAAAAACGGCTCACCCGCAGAGAGTCGGAAGTGGATGAGCGAACGTCTCTAGAAGGAGAGTATTTAGAGAGAGAGAGCTGTAGATAGTGGGGTCCCCGGGTCCAAAAAGCCTTGTGAACTATGCAGAGGGTCTTGAATTTGATCCTTGCAGCCACAGGGAGCCAGTGGAGGGATTTAACTGCCATAGAGATGCGGTCCCTTGGCATGAGGCCAAGGATAAGTCTAGTGGTTTTGTTCTGGATGAGTTAGAGAGGTCGGAGTGTAGAAGTAGGCAGCTTGAGAAAGAGACTGTTGCAGTAGTCCAGTCTAGAGAGGACCAGGGCTCTGGAGATGGTAAGCCTCTGGGGGAAAGTGAGAAAAGGTAGTATACCTCAGAGGAGGTGCAGCTGGTAGCAGGACTTTTTAGTGTTGTCTGAGATGTGAGAGGAGAAGGAGAGAGTGGAGTCAAAGATGACCCCCAGATTTCTTGACTCACTAATGGCTGAGGGCACAAGGCCAAGGGAGGTCGACCAAAGTGAGAGTGGGAAGGAGGGAGCATGGGCCCGAAGGAGGACGATCTCTGTCTTTCTGGCATTAAGGCAGACATTGTTCACAGCACACCAAGACTGAATTGCGGACACGCAGCCAGGAATGAAAGAGGAGGAGGCAGAGTGTAGCCTCAAAGAGAGCTGTTTGTCAGCCGCATAACACTGAAAGTTGGAGGTGAAGGCAGAGATCCTGTGGGCCAGCAGTGCCATGTAGACATTGAAGAACCAGGGGGATAGGTTAGATCCCTGGGGGACACCACAAGTAGAGAGAGTGGTAGCAGAAAGAAATGACCCAAGTACCACCTGGGAAGGACGGTCACAGAGAAAGGAGGCACGCCAAGCAAGGGCCTGATCTGTGATGCCCAAGGTATCACAGAGGCAGGAGATCAGAATGTTGTAGTTTTCAACATTGAAGGCAGAAGAGAGTTCAAGAAGAATGAGGACAGAGGGAGGGTTAGAGTCAAGGTTTAAGAGCAGGTCTTCACGGGTGTTCAGAAGAGCAGTTGCCGTGCCTATAGATGCTCTGAAGCCAGACCGATGGTCATGGAGACAACCAACAGATTCAGTGTGTAGGATAAGCTGAGAGATAGCCACATTCTCCAGGAGTTTTGCCAGGAACGGAATGATAGAGATTGGGTGGTAGTTTGCCGGAATAGAGGGGTCAGCAGAAGGTGTTTAAACCAGAGGGCGCACAAGAGGGTGCTTGAGAGAAGTGGGGAAAATACCAGTGGTGAAGGAGAGGTTATATAGCTCCGCCAAGGCTGGGGCAAGAGAGTCAATGTTGTCCTTGATGGTTTTGGAGGGGCATGGGACCACCTGTTTGGAAGAGGCTTTCATAGACAAGACTTGTCTATGGACCTCCTCTGGTGTCACAGGGGAGAGGAATGAGAGAAGAGGGGGAGGGGTGGGGTCAGCCGAGGGGGGGCCCAAGAGATGTTGGTGCATGAGTGGGTGCAGAGACGAGAGAGGTCAGGAGGTCCTCTGTTTTGGCGGTGAAGTGTACTTCCAGGGACAAATAAAGGACCTGGGTGGGTGCAGTAGAGGATGACCATGCAGTAGGGTTGGCCAGTTCCTTGCAGACTTTGATAAGTTTGGCTGTGTTGTTAGATGCCGTGGAGATGCAGGTTTGAATACTGACTCTCTTTTTGGACCAGATGAGGAGTCTGTATTGTCTTTGAAGAAGGTGACAGGCCAGCTTGTCTGAGGGTGCACCTGAGGATCCTCATTTCCATTCTGCTGCTCTGTGCGTGTGCTTAAGGGCAGCCAGATTGGAGTCGTACCAAGAGTTGCACTTTTTGGCAGGCTTCAGTCGCACCCTCATGACAGGGGCAAGAATGTCGAGAGTGTTGGAGATGGAAAGGTGACAGTTAGAGAGGGCTGTGTCCGGGTTGCAGTCAGCTGCAGGAGTTAAAGGAGGAGAGTAGGTGGATGCAAAGGCAGCAACTGACACTCTTTTCATGGGTCAGAAGACCTTGAATGCAGTCAGCGATGCAGGTTGTGCCAGTGCTAAAGGAGAAGAGAGCTTTAAGCATGAAGAGAGAATAGAGAGATTGGTCCAGGAGAGTGAGGTAGTGAAAGGGATAGAGAGAGGGATATATGTGGAGATGAGAGCATCCAAGGTATGGCCTGCAGTGTGCATCACGCCAGAAGAAAGAGAGTCACAAAGGTTGCGGAAAGGTCTTGAAGTGTCGGGAGAGTCAATGTCTTGGGAGGATAACTCAAGGACAATGTACTCACCTTGGAAGCAAGATGACACGGAGCACCACAGGTTCGTTCTCCGGGTCCATGCTTAGAAACCTCTGGGTATTAAGCGCGTTATAAATAACCTATCATATCATATCATATCAATGTGTATGTTAAGATACCCCAGGAGTAGGAGTTTGAGTGAGGAGGAAAGGTGAACAGAGGCCAGGTCCATCCATACTGAGAGGAAGAAGGTAAACTGGCCAGGTGGCCAATAGAAGGTGGCCAAAGTAAGAGAGGAGACAGGAGAGAGAGAGAGAGCTTGCAGACCAGGCATTCAAATGAGGAGTAGACCTGAGTGGGAATAGCAGAAACAGGGATCCACTCAGGAAAGATGAGGTCTACTCCACCTCCTAGCCTGTTGGGCCTGGGCCTGAAGAGGATCTTGTAACCTTCAGGGACAAGTGTGTCACAACTTGTGACAGAGCTGTCAACAAACCATGTCTCAGTTAGAACAAGAACATCAAGATCAGGAAGTTCAAGGAGGTGGCAGATGTCAGAGGAGTGTTTGACAGCCGAGCGAGAGTTGAGTGTGGCAACTTGGAGAAGGTTGACACTTTTGAGAGACTTACGAGGGTACAGGGAACCGAAGTCTCCCCTGTAAGCGGCGAGCATGCTTGTGAGATAAAGGTAGGAGGAGGTAGAGGACCGGAAGATGACAAGGATATTAGTGAGGTGAGTTCAGGCAAGGGAGCTAGGCGGGTTGCGGGCGGCAAGGGAACTGTGGTGTGAGAGGCCATATGGTCAGGAGGAGGCGAGGGAGCCAGGGAGGGCATGGAAGCAGATGCCAAGGGAGCCCATGAGGAGGAAGGTGGGAAGTTGATAAGGCAAGGGAGGAGCATATCAATAAGTAGGGGGTTGGATTGAGGCCCTTGTACCAGGATGGTACCATTCAGATAGACATTTATTTATTTAACATTTATAAAGCGCTCACACAGCCCGCAGGCATCAAGGCGCTGTTACAGGAATTGTTTGTTTTTCTTAGTTGCGTAATTGTGGGGTTTTTTTTGTCTTAGTTACGTATTTATAACGGGCTTAAACACTCAGAGGTTTCTAAGCGCGGAGCCGGGGATCGAACCTGTTGTTGCTTCATGTCGTCTTGCTTCCAAGACGCGCACGCTGCCGCTGTGCTATCCTCCCGGGACGATGGATTGGATTATGATGACCCTGGAGGTGGAGAAGAAGGCAAGAAGGACCTCCCAGTGGGTGCCACCATTAATGTGTGAGGAAGAGTAAGGAGAGAGCAGAGAAACCATATGAAGAGTCCCTAAATTGGGTGAAGGAACAACAAAGAGGATGTCAGTGAGAGTCTCTCTGGCAGAGGCACTGACGTAGGTGTCAGCTATAGCAGGCATGGGTTGGAGCCCAGTGTTTCCTTCTTGAGTTTCTTCTGGACAGATTTAGTGAGAGGCGAAGGATAGGAGATAGAGAAGCAGTTAGAGAAGATAGGAGAGATAGAAAGCGCCATAGAGAAGGGCACATAGTGTGGTACACTTAACCAGGCAGAGCAGTTGCGGTGAGTGGGGGTAAGTAGACAGAAGGCTCACAAAGGAAATACAAACAGAACTGGGGGAAAAAACCATGGGAACTGATAGGGTAAGGGAGCAGAGAACAGACAGAGCAGATGGCAGAGGGAGTGACCAGACAGCACAGTCACAAGCAAAGCAGATGAGAGGACAACCTGAATTTGATTTTAAGCTATGCAGGCTCTCATTAATACAGGCAGATCAGACAGGTTTTATTCAACAGTGACAGACTCATGATAATATAAGGAGCGTGTGCCACATCATAGAGAAGGTTGAGAAGAAAAAGATTCCTGCAGTGCTTCTCTCTATTGATGCAGAAAATGCTTTTGACTGGGTTGAGTGGTCATTCCACTTTCGTACCCTAGCAAAGATGGGCTAGGCCCGAAATTTGTAAAATACATGAAAGCTAACTATATACAACCCAGTGCGAGACTACTAATTACCGGTCAATTATCTTTACCCATTTTATTGCAAAGGAGAACCAAACAAGGATGCCCAATATCACCATTATTATTTGCACTTCACTTGGAACTGTTGTTGGCAAGGGTCAGACAGATGGATGATATCCAGGGGATTGAGTTTGGGGATTCGATGCATAAAATGATGGATTATGCTAATGATATGCTTCTGTCATAATAAAAAATTATTCTAAACTATGTAAAACTATTAAAAATTAAACACATTGGACAAGTTTCCCGAACATTCTTAAGACAAAGTGCAACTTACTTTATTAATAAAATATATATATATATATATATATATATATATATATATATATAAATTAAAACAAAAATCACTTAAAATACATTTTAAATAACACAATATAAATAAACATTTCATAAATAGACTCTTTTATATTAAAAACTACAAATACATTTACCTTTACAAATATATGATTAAAGACGTTTTAAACATAACATAAGCACATATAGTACACATACTAATATACTTTACCAATAACATAAATATATACACAACTTGTATACATTACAAACATAACAACTTTTAAATTACAATAGTTATTCTTTAAACAAAATAAAATGCAAACATGTCATTTATAACAACATCTACTAAATAATGCATAATTTAAATACTATAAAAAGCAGCACAAATGTAATACACATTAAAAACTACATCTATAAAAACAATATCACACTTTGAAGTATTAAAAACAAATAGTCATAGAGGCTGCATGACGCTCTGCTCCTGTTTCTGCATTGCTCCTGCTTGTGGTCTTTACCCGCGTACTCAACCTTGTGGAGATACGGTGAAGACACACGGAAAAATACTAAGGGGCCGATTCATGGAACAAATGTGCGCCGAAAATCGCAGCGCAAGCAGATGCAAGCTGGCGCAAGCGTGAAAAAGCATGCGCATAGTGTGATTCATGGTAGGCCCTGCGTGTGTTTCCCTCTGGATGTGGGCCAAATCCGTGCGTGGCGCACACGGGCACACACGTCATTGCAACATCCAGAACGCCGTGCGCGAGGCACACAGCCAAAGCGCACAACGTTAGCGCACACACCAAAAAGGGGGCGGAACATGGGGCATAACGCGTGGAATGGGGAACAACGTGTGAAAATAAGGGCGTAACTGGGGATGTACTGCTGGGAAGTACACGGAACGCCCACATGCAGGTGAACCACACGTAGTCACGGAATCGAATAGGGCAAACCTGCCCACAGCCAAAGACACGCACAGGCCTAAACACGTCCACCATACGAAGGCAGCGTCCCTGCGCATTACAAAAGTGTGCGCAAACAAAAAACACGTATTTACAGCTATGATGAATGTCCCATCCCCCTAGGATAAATGACGTGTCACGCAATGCACAGTCATCCCCGAAAAGCATGAAAAAGAGATAAGCGACCCCTGTTGCCTACGTGCATGTAAAAAAACACACGCAGTATGCTGTGGCAGCCAAGAGCCCCAAAAAAACGTACGCGATCGACACGCAGGCTAGTATGCCCATGAAAAAAGGGCTACGTGACAAACATGGACACCCCCAGTGTGAAAAATTGCATGTTCGACTCACCGTCTGCCTTGCGTGTAGAAGAAGAACACGTAGCCAACATCCACCAGCTGAGAAGTAATCCCGTGTGAACCGCAACGCCTGGAAAACACATGCACCGCATTCAATGAAAAGCACGCACAGAGCGATGGAAACCCACATGGGACCCTCAACCCGTGCTAGGGAAATGCCCATGCGCAGAACGTCACAGACGCGCTCACGCGCTAAGGGCCTTACCTCGAATTACACGCTGACGTGCAGTTTTTTCATGTGCCAAATCACTCTGTATCAAGCTGGCCACGCGACAACACACGGAAGACCACGCTCCTGCCCTAAAGGCCATTTTCCTGCCCCCCAGAGCCCTGAGCACGCTCCCACCTGCCATCTGCTGCTGTCTGCCTGCCTGCCTGCCTGCTGTCCACGTGCCCTTCTATTTGGTGCCTGCACATCAGCCATCTGCAGGGGTCCAGTTGCTGTGTCCACCCCTGCTGGAACAGAAGACTCCCAACTGGGATACCATCGCTCCACAGCCCAGCCCCAGTTGCCCACCCACACCTGCCTCGAGGTCGCCATGTCGGGGCAAACACCATCCGAGACCACTGGCAACCCCCAGCCAGAGAGGCAGAGGGCTACCAGCTTCAGCAATAAGGAAGTTGGTATCCTGGTGGAACAAGTTCTGGGGCATTATGATGCCTTCTTCACACCATTGCGCGCCAGCGAGAAAAGGACGGGAGAGGATCTGGGAGGACGTGGTGGTTGCCATCAACGTGGAGGGGGTGACAACTCGCGACATCAAGCACATCCGGAAGCGCTCGGAGGACTTCAGGGCCATGACCCTCAGCAAGGCCCGGCGCCTCTTGAAGGCAGAGGATGCAGAGGGGTGCCGGGTCAGCCTGAGCAACATCCAGATGAGGGTCCTGGAGCGCATAAGCCCAGCGCTCCACGTCCAGATCCTTCAGAGGCAGACCCGTCTGGAGTTGAGCGGTAAGTGCCCATACATTGCTGTGTGAAACAGGGCATGTTGCAGTGTGCTGGTAGTCAGCTACTTGCCTGAATGTGTGACATAGGCCACGTATGGATGTGTGTGTGTGCAGGGACATCATGGTGCTGCATGTGAGACCAGTCATGCGTGAACCACATGGATGGTGCATGTGTTACAATGCAACATAGGGAGCAGCATGCGGAATGCACACATGAATGCATGCCTGTCTCTGTTCTTGGACATGGATGGGGTGTGAGAGATGGGTGCTGCTGTCATGGACATGTATGGTGTACATGTCTGTGTGTATGAGTAGCGTGTGTGTGACTTTGAAACACCATGGATGCATGACACATGTCAGTGACGATGTGTTGATTCACTTATGCAGTCTAGTCATCCTTGTATCCACTGTGTCTGTGGTGTAAGAGCCCTGATGCATGACCCTCCGGTGATGTGTGTGCATGGGATCAGTATGAGCCATGATACATGTGAGTTTGAAGACAACATTTATGTCAATAGAGGCCCTTGTACATGGATGCTGATGTTGATTGCATGCGCCGTGCCTGTTTCTGCATGTGTGTTGCATGCATTGACCCATGTTTTGTGGATGGACAGGATGGAAGTGATGTTTGACAGTGCCACTCATGTGTTATTGCTTACTGTACAGTACCCTGATGCTTGTGTTCTATGTCTCCCTCTACGCAGCGTCGAGTGAAGAAGAGGGCGGAGACGGCGCTGTGGAGCAAAGCGGCGGGGATGCCTCCACCGGGCGGCGACGCAAGGCCCAGCCACCCTGCCAGGAATTGCCATCATCCGGGAGCGAGGGGACTGGTGCAGCGTCTGCCACTACGGCTGCAGCAGAAGGGCCGGGTGAGCCCCCACAGGGGCTTGCAATGGTGGAAGACGGTGCGGAGCCATCCAGGTTGGTGGTCTACACAGAGGAGGAGGAGGCCACTACTGAGCCGCACATGGGGCCGTGTGGGGGTAGTACCACTGGTGCAAGTGGTGCAGTCCAGGGCCAGGGGCAGGAGGCAGCACAGGTCACCGCGGAGGGGCCTGTGCATGTCACTGTCCCTGACCCTGACCCTGTGACTGCACCACCATGCACCAGCAGGGATGCCCCATCCCAGGCCCGTCCACAGGTAGGGGGAGGCCCATGTCATCTGGCACTCCACTACCTGCGGACGAGGAGACCCATGGCCGTATGGGGTCCGTCCTGATTGGTGTTGCGTTGCGCACATGTGTCATTCGTGATGACGTGTGTGCTTCCTGGGGGGACCACGCACACCATCATGAAGACCTGCGTGGCAACGTGGCAGAGTTGGGAGTGGCCCTGGTTGGAGGGTTCCTACATGTCTCTCGGGAGGATAGCTCAGGGGCAACATGCTCGCCTTGGAAGCAAGACGACACGGAGCAACACAGGTTCGATCCCCGGGTCCGTGCTTAGAAACCTCTGGGTATTAAGTTCATTATAAATAACCTATCATATCACATCATATCACATCATATCATATCATATCATATCATATGTCGGGCACTCTGGCGGCCCTCTCCTCCTCTGTGGAGAGCGATGATGGCTCGGAGCCATCAACATCAGAGGGGCAGGCATCGGCTGGAGGGCAGGAGGACCCTGGAATGGGAGTGTCTTCCTTGTGGCAGCGGTTGGGCCAGCGGATAGATGCGGAGCGGCGGTGGGCGGAAGAGGCATGGCTCACCATGGTCAGGGCAGAGTTCTCCATGCGCAGGGCGTTGAGGCGGGCTGAGTGCCTCGAGGCAACTCGCAGGGAGTTTGAACAGGCCGTGACTGCATCCCTGTGAGACCTCGGGGCCAGGGTAGAGGCACGCCTCTGGGACATCGACATGGAGTTCGATGATGCCCTGGCCCGGGACATCACAGAGTGAGCCGTAGGACTTGCCCACCGCCATTTTATATAGTTAGTGTTAGGTTTCCTTTCTGTTTTTATTTCTCTTGGGGCGCTTGGACAATGCCCCACCTTTTTGCATATAGTTCTTCTTTAGGTAGGGTTTTTTGTAGGTTTCATTTCAATGGTTGGGCTCATGGAACCTGGATTTGTACTTTGTAAATAGTTCTACACTGGATTTCACTTCCTATTTTTTATTTTTCCATGGATCAATGGTTTTGTCTTGTTTTTTCACTTTGGATTTGTTTTGCCGGACTGACACTTTGGACACGTGCTTTTGGATTGATTTGGATTCTGCTTTCCTACATTTTTATTTTATATTTTGGACATGCAGCTTTTTGATCATTATTTCCATTCTTGTGTGTTTCATTTCATTCCCTTGCTTTTGTGTTTAATACATTTTTATTTCCTACTTCAATGTGTGGTATTCTCTCTTTGGTTTCATGCATGTCACGATGTGTGTTTTCTCAATCACATGCACCCATTGTGTGGGTGTGACGGAAATGTGTTGATGTGCATACTTGCCATTTGGGATGTATCATGTGATGGGGATTTCATTGTGGGGTGGGTGTAATACCTGGTTGTGTGTTTGGATTGGGGTGGCGTGGGGTGTGATTTGGGTGGCCATAAGGCCCATGATTGTGGATCGTCATGACGCGTTGGGGGGGACATGAGTCGGGGTCTGCTGGCAGGTGCCTGTCAGTGCTGGGTGGGTGAGTGGGGGTGCAGGGATATGAGTCGGGGCCTGCTGGCAGGTGCCTGTCACTGCTGGGTGGGTGGGGGTGCAGGGGGACATGTGTCATTGCTCACTTGTGCATGGTGACATGTGGGCTGGCTGGGGGGCATGGTCAGGGTGGATGGGCTGCCTGTGGGGCATGGCCAGGGGTGCAGGGTAGTCCCCTGTGTTGTGGGCTTCCTGCAGGGCCTGGGGAGGGGGGGAGAGGGCACACCTGGGAGAAAACACACTGCCAATTCTCGTTGGGGCACCCCAGGAATACACGTTCCCCTCCTGCGGCAGCGAAAACGTGTGTAAAACTCCCCACGCACCCCTCAGAATACACTTACCCCACTCGCACAAGGCCTATCACGTGTAAAACTCCCCGCGCACCCCCAGAATACACATACCCCTCCCGCGGCAGCAAAAACACCTGTAAAATTCCCGCGCTCCCCTCTGAATGCAGGTACCCCGTTCGCACAAGGCCTATCGCGTGTAAAACGTCCCGCTCACCCCTCAGAATACATGTGCTCCGCTCGCACAAGGCCTGTCGCGTGTAAAACGTCCCGCACACCCCTCAGAATACACATACCCCACTCGCACAAGGCCTATCATGTGTAAAACTCCCCACGCATCCCCAGAATACACGTACCCCACTCGCACAAGGCCTGTCGCATGTAGAACGTCCCGCACAACCCTCAGAATACACGTACCCCGCTCGCACAAGGCCTATCGCGTGTAAAACTCCCCGCGCACCCCCAGAATACACATACCCCGCTCGCACAAGGCCTGTCGCATGTAAAATGTCCCGCGCACCCCTCTGAATACAGGTAGCCCGCTTGCACAAGGCCTATCGTGTTTAAAACATCCCGCTCACCCCTCAGAATACATGTGCTCTGCTCGCACAAGGCCTGTCACGTGTAAAACGTCCCGCGCACCCCTCAGAATACACGTACCCCACTCGCACAAGGCCTATCATGTGTAAAACTCTCCACGCACCACCAGAATACACGTACCCCGCTCGCACAAGGCCTGTAGCGTGTAAAACGTCCCGCGCACCCCTCAGAATACATGTACCCCGCTCGCACAAGGCCTATCGCGTGTAAAACTCCCCGCGCACCCCCAGAATACACATACCCCTCCCGCGGCAGCAAAAACACCTGTAAAATTCCCGCGCTCCCCTCTGAATGCAGGTACCCCGTTCGCACAAGGCCTATCGCGTGTAAAACGTCCCGCTCACCCCTCAGAATACATGTGCTCCGCTCGCACAAGGCCTGTCGCGTGTAAAACGTCCCGCACACCCCTCAGAATACACATACCCCACTCGCACAAGGCCTATCATGTGTAAAACTCCCCACGCATCCCCAGAATACACGTACCCCACTCGCACAAGGCCTGTCGCATGTAGAACGTCCCGCACAACCCTCAGAATACACGTACCCCGCTCGCACAAGGCCTATCGCGTGTAAAACTCCCCGCGCACCCCCAGAATACACATACCCCGCTCGCACAAGGCCTGTCGCATGTAAAATGTCCCGCGCACCCCTCTGAATACAGGTAGCCCGCTTGCACAAGGCCTATCGTGTTTAAAACATCCCGCTCACCCCTCAGAATACATGTGCTCTGCTCGCACAAGGCCTGTCACGTGTAAAACGTCCCGCGCACCCCTCAGAATACACGTACCCCACTCGCACAAGGTCTATCATGTGTAAAACTCTCCACGCACCACCAGAATACACGTACCCCGCTCGCACAAGGCCTGTAGCGTGTAAAACTCCTGCGCAACCCCAGAATACATGTACCCTGCTCGCACAAGGCCTATCACGTGTAAAACTCCCCGCGCACCCCCAGAATACACATACCCCTCCCGCGGCAGCAAAAACACCTGTAAAATTCCCTGCGCTCCCCTCTGAATGCAGGTACCCCGTTCGCACAAGGCCTATCGCGTGTAAAACGTCCCGCTCACCCCTCAGAATACATGTGCTCCGCTCGCACAAGGCCTGTCGCGTGTAAAACATCCCGCACACCCCTCAGAATACACATACCCCACTCGCACAAGGCCTATCATGTGTAAAACTCCCCACGCATCCCCAGAATACACGTACCCCGCTCGCACAAGGCCTGTCGCATGTAGAACGTCCCGCACAACCCTCAGAATACACGTACCCCGCTCGCACAAGGACTATCGCATGTAAAACTCCCCGCGCACCCCCAGAATACACACACCCCGCTCGCACAAGGCCTGTTGCATGTAAAATGTCCCGCGCACCCCTCTGAATACAGGTAGCCCGCTTGCACAAGGCCTATCGTGTTTAAAACATCCCGCTCACCCCTCAGAATACATGTGCTCCGCTCGCACAAGGCCTGTCACGTGTAAAACGTCCCGCGCACCCCTCAGAATACACGTACCCCACTCGCACAAGGCCTATCATGTGTAAAACTCTCCACGCACCACCAGAATACACGTACCCCGCTCGCACAAGGCCTGTAGCGTGTAAAACGTCCCGCGCACCCCTCAGAATACATGTACCCCGCTCGCACAAGGCCTATCGCGTGTAAAACTCCTGCGCACCCCCAGAATACATGTACCCTGCTCGCACAAGGCCTGTCACGTGTAAAACATCCCGTTCACTCCTCAGAATACACGTACCCCACTCGCACAAGGGTATCGCATGTAAAACTCCCCGCGCACCCCCATAATACACATACCCCGCTCGCACAAGGCCTGTCATGTGTAAAATGTCCCGTGCACCCCTCAGAATACACGTACCCCGCTCGCAAAAGGCCTATCGCGTGTAAAACTCCCAGCGCACCCCCAGAATACACGTACCCCGCTCGCACAAGGCCTGTCGTGTGTAAAACGTCCCAGGCACCCCTCAGAATGCACGTACCCCACTCACACAAGGGCTATCGCATGTAAAACTCCCAGCGCACCCCCAGAATACACGTACACCTCCCGCGGCAGCGAAAATGCACGTAAAACTCCCTGCGCACCCCTCAGAATACACGCACCCTGCTCGCACTAGGCCTATCGCGTGTAAAACTCCCCGCACACTCCCAGAATACACAAAGGCACCCCATCCACCCTGGGCATGCCCCACAGGCAGCCCACGCCAGAGGGGGGGTGATTTTTCTGCGCTATTTACCAGGCGCTAGCGGGGTTCGTGTATTCAGAGGGGTGCGCAGGGAGTTTTACACGCATTTTCACTGCCGTGGGAGGGGTACGTGTATTCTGAGGGGTGCGCGGGGAGTTTTACACGCGTTTTCGTGGTTGGGGGGCTGTACGCTGGTCCACTGGCCTTTGCGCCATGTACTGGATTTGTGCGCTGGTCATGGCGCACAGGGCGGGGTTGGGGGCGTAACTGGTGCTGCTGCTGGGTCGCTGCACCACTCTGCACCACAGCTGCTTATGGATGTTGAAATCCATGAATACACTGTGCGCTGAAATGGGTTTTGCCGCATGTGGGTGTCGCAGACTGCCGCACGCGCACACTGTGCGCCAGACGCATGTGGCACTTGTGTGCCAAATTCTATGAATTACCCCCTAAGTGTTTTAGCACTGCCCTCACAGCCCGCAATCCCATATACAACACGAACCTGCACTTTATGCTTGCGTGCTTTTTGAGAAGCGCTATTTTGCAATGGTTGTCTGAGGCTGCACAACGCTCTGCTCCTGCTTCTGCATTGCTCCTGCTTGTGGACTTTACCCGCGTACTCAACCTTGTGGAGATACCGTAAGCTGTGTAATTCTTCACTCCACACGGCTAAGACTTATAAGTTGCTATGCAACTTAAACTTTGTTTTGTCATCTATTTTAGGTGAAGACACACAGAAAAATACTAAGGGCCTCATTACACAGAAGGCGGTAGGGGATTACCGGCACCGGTAAGGGCACCGGTGCCGGTAATCCCCACCGCCCTACTACGAGGTCCCTCAGCGGGTCCCATCCTTAACGTGTGGTCAGACCACATGTTAAGGACAGGACCCGCTGAGGGACTTCAGTCCAAATAACGGTACCGCAAATTGCGGTACCGTTATTTGCTCCTTCCCCATTCCCATTGAGCCCTATGGGGGCTCAAATGGGAATGGGGAATGGTTCCCGGAATGGGGACTTACCGGTCCCTCAAAGGTCAGAGTAGGCCGGTAAGTCCACATTCCGGGAACCCGGCCTCCGATGGCGGTAAGGTGGTGGCCATGGCGCTATTAGCGCCATGGCTACCGCCTTCCGTGTAATGAGGCCCTAAGTATTTATCACCACACTCACAGCTCACATTGCCATTTACCACACAAACCCGCACTTTATGCGCGCGCGCGCGCTTTTTGGGAAGCGCTGTTTTGCAAGGGCTGTCTGAGGCTGTCTTGGGTTGGCTGGGGGTGCGGGGTAAATCTCTTATATTCCCGCAGTGTCTATATATTAGAAGTCGACAACAAGTTCTGACTAGCGTACAGGGACGTCATTTCACCAAAATGCCAGGGGTAGCGGAAGTGACATCACAGTGCCACACCCCCAAGCGTGACATCACAGGAAGGGATGTCATTTGACCACACACCCCACAGGACGTGAAGTCATTTGACCACACCCCACAGAAAGTGATGTCATTAGACCACGCCCCCACCATGACATCACAGGAAGTGGCCTAATAAAGCATTATCCCTCAGTGCATTAAGAAAAAAATGGTTACGATATCAGTGTATGCAACAATAAGCCTGACTATGGACCAGTACATTTTCTTATGCAATAGTTTGTCAGGCTATCTAATAAATGTATCTAGCTATTCAGAAATGAATCTAGCTCTCCATAAAAAGACATGCCACAGCAGTTCTGACTGCACTGATCGCGTTGGTAGCAGAGTCAAGATAGGTCTGAAAATGGCTGGTCCACTTCTGTAATGGCTCACATGAGTTAAAATAATTCTCATATGAATGACTGCCCAAAGCAAAGCCAGCTGTTATGATTAATGTAAACCCTTCCATTCATCACTTTTTAGTTTTGGCGGAAATCACTGCCTTGAAAAAAACAAGGCTTTGTCAATGTGCTGCCCTCAGCCAAATACCTACGATGGCACTTAAGTTCCTGTGATGTCACACATTATGATGTCACTTACCATGACATCATCTGTGGCAGAGGCTGTACTGTAAGGCTATCCACTCCCTTACACCTGGTACATTTTAAAAATAACACCCTTTGCCACCAGGTCATTTACATGTAAATGTTAGAGGTGTGCTTTATACGTGTCCATTAATATGGTATGACATTTGGTATGATTGCCATGCCTTGCTGACAGGCTGCGGTTCCATTGCAAAATACAAACTGTGGCAATTTGTTGAGCAAGTTTGACGTGACTACCTTTTCCGGCCATTGCTTCAACCACCTTCTTTTACATTTTTAAGAAGGGGGCTTTTTTAGACATGCGCAAATTGCACCTGCGTGGTGCAAAATTACGCTAATTTGTTGCGCATTGAGGTGCTAATTTCGGCTGATTGAAGATCACCCGCCACCGCCCCTCACTCTGAATCGCCGAAAAAAGGCCCTGTTTGTGCGTTGCTGGGAAGGCACCAATCCAGTGAGAATTGTAAGGGAAACTCAGAACTGACATTTTGCGTACAGTCTATTTTTTCACCATGAGTGAAGCTAAATATAGACTTGGAAAGAAGCCAAGCAAATGACAAAAACACAAGGCTCTTTTTATGCTGCAGCAGAGCGAGCCAAAAGGGAATGACTTCAAAATAAATGTGCGTTTCAGCCTCATTGCACAATGGTTCAGGACTTTTGCAGAAACCAGGGCCAGGCCCTGGCTGCTTTGCACTGGGATGAATCAGCAGCCGGCCCCTGATTTATGGCACACACATCTGCTGAACAAAGGAGCCGAGCCCAGCAGCTGCCTTCCCTTGGGGTGCCCCTCGGGGCAGTTTTCCTTGCAGGATTCTGTAACAGGAAACTGGAAGTGTTACTTTCTCCTGGCAGACCCAGCATGACATGATGTTGGACCAGAGCCCAGGGGAAAAAAAAGTACCACTTCCAAGTTAAAATAAACAAACTTTGTCACACCGATGGCGGAGAGAGTTCCTGAATGCTGGTCAGGCTAGCCAACTATGAGGGCCACACACACACATATGGAAAAGGAAGAAGAGGCAGGATATTTTCAGCAGCTGCAGACCTGCACTCCAGTGTGGTCGGCATCACGAGCACGCCCATTACCTTTTTAACTATTCAACTCTGATGTCGCATTGGCTGAAGTACTCCAGCTGCTGAAAGGCTAAAAAGCCTGCCTCGCTATTCTTAAATAGCACGTCTGAGTGTGTTCCACACTGGCAAAAGGTGAGAGGGTTTGTGCAGGCCACTGACGCGAAATATTTCCACACACCGGCCTTGACAGGACCAGAGTGCAGTGGCGCGCTCTCCCATCTGAATATTCTCTGCCTGCATACAATAACATAAGTCGAGTCGCCCGACGCACGCGAGAGTGGAAGGAAAACAGTGTTATTGTGACATTATGGGTTTCTAGAATACATTTCACCCAGGCAGACTGTGCGCTGCCTATCGCCAAAACCCTTTAAAGCCTCTAATCCCCTTCCCCCAATCCCAACTCTTCAAAATTCATCCCTGCACTCCCTCGCCTCTTCCACCACTCCAGTTATATTTTCATGTAAAAAACATTGTTTTCTTCAATGATATGATGGGATATATTTGATGGGATATATTTAATGCACTTAATAAGCAGAGGTTTCTACCTGCAGGCCCGAGAATTGAACCTGTGTTGCGCGTGTCATCTTGCTTCTAAGGAGAGCACGTTGTCGCTGAGCTATCCTCTTGGAACTGTAGAAAGTTCCTCCCGGGAATGTGGACAGGTTGGAGTAAAAAACTGTAGCTCAACCAAAGGCATGTAACTGCCATGCTGCAAATATCAGAGCACATGAATAAATATCAATAATTGCGCAAATACAGCACCATTTTGAATGGCATCTCATGCTATTACTTTTATGTGATTAGAATCAACTGTATCTGAGAAAACAGGGAAGTTGTTCATGTGCTCGGTGTTAACCACAAACTCCTGTGTACACTGCGTGCACGCATGCAAGCGTTGGAAAAAGCCTGCTTTCCTTGATTCAAGTTTCAACGTCGTCAACGTTATGTGCTGGCGGCAGCTTAACATTGCAAGCCGCCGCCGGCACATGAATTGCAACGTTAGTAAAATGAACTTGGTGCTGCCGTCGGTGGTGGCTTGCTTTCCAAAGCCGCCGCCGGCACAGCGGCCCCGAATTCATTTTAGTACATTGCAAATACATGTTCCGGCGGCAGCTTAACATTACAAGCCGCCGCAGGCACATAAATTGCAACGTTAGTAAAATGAATTTGGTGCTGCAGTCGCACCGAATTCATTTTACTACATTATGTGCCGGCGTCAGCCGGCAGGCTTAACAACATTGCAAGCCACCGCCGGCACACAACGTTAGTAAAATTAATTTGGTGCTGCGGCCGTCGGCGGCGACCTGCGACCACGACCACCGGTCCACTCTGACTGTCTCTGAGCTGACTCACCTCGAGTCCTCGAAGTCCCTGGTCTTCTTCTTCAGTGGGGTGGATCGTAGATGCCTGGACAGTGGACACACAAACTGGAGCAGGGAGCGACGAAGCACGCGTTTCGCACGTGCAAAATGGAAATCAAAATGGAGGACAACACAGCGTCGCAGCATGCTGTGGCCACGCCCCCTCCTCCTCTGATTGGTCAATGGCCAGAGGTCGCAAGAGATTGACAGGGGTCGCTGGCCAATCGCCAGCGGTCGCTCTTGCGACCTCTGGCGACCCCCAAATGACGTCCCTGCTAGCGTACTTGCCCTTGTAACTGTAGCAGTCCTGATCAGTCCCATCTGGTGTTTTGCATGTACTCCGTCTACAACGTGAAGTCTAACATGCCAAATGCAAAGATGAACGTTTACCCTAGTGTGAGTACCCTTCACACAGCTCCTGACTCGTTAACTCCAACTGAGGTAGAATGCCGATACGACTGTTTCACAAAGCGAACGCGAAAGGAAATACTCGACTTTCACACGCAGGGGTGGACCTGCGGAAACTGTGGCTTCCGAAGAGAAGATTAACAAGTCTGGACTCGGCAAACAGAAAGACTCTAGACTTACCAGTGAATGAGCGAGCCGGTGAGTCTGATATATCTATTTGTATTAACGATCACGTTATCATTGAAGAAACCATATATATTCGCGACCAACAGACATAACCAAGTCAAAGTTAGATAGTGTGTCGGACACAGGGACAAAACCTGTGCAAACTTTCCATGTAACAAATGAAGAAATACTAGAATTCATCACCCAAGTTTGTGAATCGCTTAAGCACGAAATCGGTAAGCAGCCGGTAGAAAATGAAAAACGAAGAGAAACTATTTCGGTGGAGAGCAGTTTCAAACAAATGTGGAATGATATCTATGGAAAAGAAGGTATGATTGTACTGAAACTACATTCTATTCTCAAGCTCTTTCAGGCTTGAGCCCTCAGAGGCAAGTAAACTTAGGTGGTGCTGAGGGGCTCACAGTAGCGTTAATTGACCCAGTGAATAGTGAAAAAATAAAAGCAGATTCTCAATCGCTCAAACCTAGTAGTGAGGATAAACCTTTGGAAAACAGTGTGATACCTGTGCTTGAAGGCGAAATCGTTATGAATAGAGTAAATATAACTGCCCTACCTCAAATTGATGCTACACATGAAACACAGACAAATGTAGAAATAGTAAACAGATAAGAACGTGGGTATGATATATGGGTACCTGAAACGCAAATAATTAAGGAACACAAAAATGAAATACAGACTCAAGTGAATGAGGAAACAGACCTATAACCCTCTCCCATTCTTGCAACTAGACAACCATCTCAAAACATGAATTCCACAGCATCTTCAGACATGTCTTATATAAGACCAAACCCCAGACCTTCCTTTGGGTTAAAACATCCAAATATACCGGCATATGATATTACGCTTGCTGCAATGAACACAGAAATATTTAGTTTACCTAAAATGTAGGAACATTTAGAAAATAAAATGCAAGCTATGTAGAGATCATGTCCGGATATAATGTACAATTTGAACAGATCGTTGCTTATTTGAATCAAATTAATCTAGCAATGAGAGAAATGAAAAGAGATATTGTTGAAGAAATCAGATGTGTCTACTGTGATTGATCTAGCTATTGATGAAACTGAAGTGAGAACTACCGATTGTACTGATATATGACATGTAAAAATGGTGAGGAAGAGTTAGTTGAGACTGAATCAACGCAGCAAATCTCAATTGAAGATATAATTGTACTTGAAAGATCCAAAATAATAACCGAACCAGAAGAGGAACATGTCTATGACATGTTCTGCCAATGAAAAAAGGGGAGAAACAAAGTAAGAATGAAAAATACAAAGAAAACCAAAAATCAAATGGCTTACAAGGAAAACAATCTCAATACTGATAAAAGAAAATTAATTAAAGCCCTGTCCACACCTCCAAAAAAACCGAAAGAGACAAAGAGCCAACAAAAGAGCAGGCCATTGTAGAAATATATGAAAATGAAGAAATAAACGAGGTGGACCCGGACTTAAGTATAATAACTGACAGAGAGCCAGACACAAATTTGAGCATATTGATGAATATGACTACTCACACCAACAAGTAAACAGCCAAGATCTGACTTTGGGAACCCTAATATATGGGATTGGACAAATATTTTTTGTACTATGGAAAAAAAGAGGGTATGTATACAAAATGTTAGAATAAAAGAGAATGACCAAAAGGGAAGAATAAAAGAGAATTGGTGTAGCAAAGATGAAGTAAAGGAGAAGTAAAGGGGAGGAAAACAGAGGGGTTAAGAAAAAATACTCAGAGAGAGTCCGTAGAAAATGAGTATACGATTAAAATTATAGAAAGAGAAGAGCCTGACCCATATCCAAATAGAATGGTTTTGCTACCCATGTTTAATTCAATCAGATCTCTTGAAGCAATTAGATTATGAGATATAAAGAATGTAACTATCCTCCAAAGCAGAAGACGAGATACTGCAGAGATGTAGGTGCCCTCTGTGCTAGTAAGAAATATGATATGGCAGGAAATGGAAAAAATAGAAGAGTGTGGTTTTAGGATTCAAAATCCTAAACAAAATGATGGAAAGCGAGAAACCCAGAAGAAAAGGAAAGGAGAAGGAAACCAAAAAAGAGCAGAATTATATAGCGAAAGACCCAATAATAAATTGTCATGGTCTGATGGGTAATTTCCATGAGAGATCTACTACGAAAACGAGCAAAAAAAAACATCGGAAACAAAGCCAGCAAGATGGGTTTGGTTGGCAAAATCCAAAGTCGAAACAAATCATAGGTCATCAAATTAGCCAGAAAGAGACTATGAGATAACTGATTTTAAAATTGGTATCTGGAATACTAGAGGCCATTCCCATCTAATGATACCTGAGAAAGGAGAAAGGCTGAATAAGTATTACCTAATCTTGATGCAGGAAACTTGGTTGTCAGTTGAACCATCATGGCCCAACCGTCAAATTTGTTCAATGGCGACCCATGATAGGCCTGAAGCTGCTTTAAAGATGTCATCAACTGGAACATTTTTGCAGTGGAGCAACCCATATCCGGGATTGCAACTTATTAAATATGAAACCGAGAACTCTCCTACAGCCTTTGCTATCGTCAATACATATTGGAATCCCCTAAGAATCACAGACAATGCCTTTATAGACTTGGTTGGAAAACTATTTGATGAAATAGATAGAGATCCGACCATTACTATGACCATAATAGCTGGTGAACTAAAAACAAATTGTGTTAAAAACACTAGGAAATGTATCTAAAATAGCAGGGAAATAGCTATGCCGGACGGAAAACCATAACATGATTATGATAAATGGATGTACATCAGAAGATGATCCACCTCATCCGACCTGGAAGAGAGGAACTACTACAGCCATTATTGATTATGTTTTTATATCAAGGCAATCGCTAACAACAATAATAGATTTCAAAATTATATCTTGGAGATCACATGTAACATCGAAAATAAACAAAATAAGAAAACATATTATGCAAACGTCCTCCAAATAAACCAAGGTTTGAACCGCATATAAAAATGGTCAGAATAGAAATTAGACAAATTATTAGAGCAAATAATGCTATCTTCTGAGAAGCCATATGTTGCATACATTCGAAAGAATACAAAAGACTAAGATAAGTGATATAGGATGTAGTGAGAAAATCTATGATGCTAAAATACGTGATATGAAAAGACAAAAAAGAAAAGAGATCAGAAAATTAGTAGCTGAGAAACCAAGCAACCTCGACAAACAAGTTAGATCAATAAAAAATAAATATAGAAATAATATGAGACAGTATAAATCGATGAAGAAAAAAGCAGAAGAGCAATGTATTTTGCGTGCAATTTGCTTGTAAATCGAGTGCCCATATATGGACTTTGCTTAAAGAAGGGTCTGGAACTGGGACTAAGTTGAATATGCTCAATGCAATAGGTGAAGAGGGTTGGACAAAACATTTTGAGAAATTATTCTACCAGAGCTCCACTGAACAGCAACAAATACTGAGGATCTTAGAGAGTGAAAAAAACTCAATATAGAGATAGAAAATATTGAAACAATAATTGGAAAATTGAGTTCATCCTGAGCCCCTGGCCAGGATGGCATATCAAACACGATCATTAAACAACATCCTGTGATATGGGCTAAAATATTGCATCAAATATTTCATCAAATACAAAAAACAGGCATTATACCGCAGAATTGGAAAAAATCCATAATAATACCTGTACATAAAAAAGGTAATCATACTATAACTGAAAATTATAGACCTTTGGCTATAATGGATTCTGCAGGAAAAATCTATGCAAAGATTATATTGGATGATTTAAAAAAATGGCTAAGGATGTATAATCTGTTAGACCCCTTTCAAGCCGGGTTTATAGTAGGAATAGGAACAACCCCAAACCAACATATACTCCAGGCATTGAAAAATCAGACAATTTTGAAAAAAAGGAAATTTTATATAGCGTTTATAGATTATCGTCAAGCGTTTGACAAGGTTTCCTGACCCCTCCTATGGAATAAATTGAAAACTGAGGGTTGCCCGCAGTACTTAATCAATGCAATTCAGCAGCTTTACATGGGAACATCTGTTCAAGTAAAGTTGAACAGAGAGGGTCTACTAACCAAAGAAATTGAAACAAATGTGGGGTTAAAACAAGGGGTTTATTGGCTGCCACACTTTTTAATTTCTATATTAGCGAGATAAACTACTACTTAATAAAGTGCAGTCTAATCCACCTAGACTAAATGCGACACAGATTAAATACATGTTGTATGCTGACGACTTGATCATTTTGATCAGACACCAATTGGATTAAATTGTATGCTACAAGCTGTGTAAAAACACGCTAGAGCCAATGACCTACTGATTAATTCATATAAATCGAATATCATGATTTTTGGAGGAAACCACCTTGATAAAAACAAGTTTGATGGAAGATTAATGGGGAGATAGTTAAAGTAGTAAAACAATATGATATCAAGGGGTGAATGTTAATTACTCTATTGCGGAATATCCCTAAAAGAGGCTATTAAGAGCAAAATGAATATGCTTTGTTCACAAGAAAAGCTAATTAAAGAAAATATGGTAAATTTACTAGTAAACCTATAATAACATTCTACCAACAAAAAGTGGGGCCGGTTTTTACTTATAGTGCGATATGTAAAGCCATGAAAGAACAGCCAGACTTGGTTCAGGTTGAGGGAAGTTTTTGGAAGACATTAAAGAATATTCCAAAGAGCTTTCCTATCCCTGTGTCTGGAACTGGGCCTGCCATCATTACAGGTAATCATAGATGGAACTCGCTGAATTTGTAAGCTAAATGAAAAAGCTCAGGAAGTTCAAAATACAGCCATTGCAGTCATAACCAAATTGCTGAGAGAGGAAGGGGATAACATCATGAACAATTTGAAAAATAGGTGTCAAGAAAACATGACAAAAGCAGGAATTAGTGAAGCGATATTGATAGAAAATCAGATGAAGGCTAAAGAAAGGATGATGAGATGGGACTGGATTAGGACAAGAACGGAGTGCGCTAAATATAAATGCTTTCAAAATTGTGTTTTCCCCCATACCAAAATTAATGATATGCCTAATTACTTGCTGAAACAGCCAGATCAACAGTTTGGAATTGAGATAATAAAGTTCAGATTTAACCTGATACCGACAAGGAGTGTTCTTGCCAAATGGGCTACTGGAGTGATTAAATACGATAAATGCACATTTTGTGAACGTAATGAAGAGGTGGAGACATTACAGCACATTATGTTAAATTGTATAAAACTTGATGCACTGAGATATGAATGTTTTGACATTGTTTCAAGGAATATACAATATTTAATAATGAGATTGTGTGGGAAACTATGTGTAATGCACAACGGATCTCGCTAAATATAGCGATAATCAGATATTTGGTAATATTAAATTAAAAATGATAGAGCCGATAATGTGTTTACCTGGAAGCTATAAATCTTGATATATGAAATAGACTATGGGATAAGGAGAAATCTATACGATAGAAGAAGACATTATTTATTGACAATTTGTATAGCTAAAGGGTTGATTTTGCACAGAAATACAGAGAGGTACTAGTATGATAGCTCCTATATTCTAAAAGAGATAATGGTGTAGTACACTAGAGAGAGTGAATATTGATCTGTTTGCATGCAATAATAAATTGTGTAATGATTATGAAATTGTTTAATAGTGCAATGGTGATTTTAGATAATTGTTTGGTTAGGCAATCAATATTCTTCTGCTTTCTACTGGTAACTTTTTTGATTGTTCTACTTTTCTTTTCTTTTTTTCTATTTTAACGAGAGTGCGACAATTTTCTATTTGTTTTTTAACTACATATGTATAAACATGTCAATTATTTCTTTTATATATTTGTAAATTTGACTCCAACTGAATCAAATAAAACATTTTACAACCCAACTTAAATATTGCTAACATAAACAGAGTTACTTAACATTACCACCTTCACTAAGAAAACATTACAACCCAGCCCCTTAATGTATTGATAATATTTATTCTAATAGTTGTAGACTTTAACTTTTTGTTTGTTTAACCATAACTCTTATGTAAAAAAAGTTCTCAAATAATATATATATATATATATATATATATATATATATATATATATATATATATATATATATATATATATATATATATATATATGTGTGTGTTTTTTTTCATTTTTTTAATTTTTTTTGTTTGAAAAAGGTATTAAATCAAAAAATGTATATTTGGATGGTAGCCGGTGGGGCAACATTTATTTGTAGCAGGAGTTGACATGGAAGGGCAGGCCTGACTAAATGGGCCAGAAGGGTTGAAACACAGCACATAGTGTATATGAGCCAGAGTTTGTGGCACATTTGAGGAGTTTTCACCCGAACTTGTTTAAAGCAACAAACAGGAAGGGGGTAGATTTTCCCAAAAGGAATAACAAAGTAGGTTGAAATGGGAACATGGAGAGAACAGGGCGGCAGATACGGCCAAAATTACTATTCCAAGAACAGGAGGGCCATTGTATTGTGTCAATAGATGTACATGTTCTACAAGTGTGTGGTATGGCTCCCGGGTTTGGTTGGTGGTCCCAGTCAAAGGCTAAGGCATGGTGAGAGGGAGTGCCGGAAGGGCACAAGGAAGGGAGGGAGGGAAGGGATCAATCGCAGGAGTCGTCCTACAGTAGGCACCATTAATGTCCTGATTGATTATGGGGCAGGCCTAGAGTGCATTGCACAATGAAGAGTGCTATTCAGGAGTACTGTTGAGCAGTTTCTCTAATAAGTGGAGTGATGGGAGCATTTGCTGAAAGTGCAGCAAGGGCGTTGATCCATAAAAGGTCCATGGAGTAGCTATTTCCTTATATATGATTTTTTTAGAGGGCCTGGTTTGTATGGTAGTAGTGGTTGGGCAGGTGTAAGGTAAATCAGGGTGGGTTGCTGCTGATTTACACTGGAAATGTTAGGGACAGGCCATGGGTCGGCAGAAATGACAAAGCAGTTATGGTGGGCATTATATTTGTACTAGGTTGCTAAAGTCCTCCCGGTAAAGATGTGGTAATGGTTGAGTGTCGTTGTAGATGGGACATGGAGCTTATTTGTAGGAAGGGTGTGTCATATGAATGTGGTTGCCTAAGGATTGTGGCAGGATGTATTTGCCTGCAAATCACATCAGCTGATACATTGGCCTAAGTTCAGCAATAATGGGCAATGAGTGTTCCTGAAGTGAGACGAGATAGCAAGGCATTGGTGTTGTGCGAGAAAAGTTTAGCACAAGGGGTCGATGTATCCCAGAGGATTTGTAGGGTTGGGTCTCTCAAGGTATGAAGAGGATTATGAGTAGAAAGTTTAACTAGTGGAGGGGAGCATAGGGGATAGTGGGAAAGAAGGACCACATAGGACTGACTGTGTATGTTGAATCATTTTGAAAATGGGGGGAAGTAGTGGATCACAGACTTTGTAAATAGGAAGGCAAACTTTCATATGGATAGCTGGGGGGCAGAGATATTGTTAAGGGTGGCTTAAGAGAGATCACATGTCTTCAAGGATGCCACAGGTGTCATGCTGGGGAGGATGGAGGAGTTTGGAGGAGTTTGGAAGGGCCAATCGGGATGGTCTGGGGTCTGGGATAAGAGTGAGTGCATAGGCCAGGATTTGGAGTTACAGGGACTACGGTTCGGGCACAGCCTTTTAGGCGAGGGTAGGCAGGGATGCAAAATATACAGATCTTGTCTAATAGAGAAGTGAGCATGTACAAGAATGTAAAGTATAGGAAGATGTAGGAAGAAAAGGGGCGTGTTGAATGAGAATATTAAAGTGCATGTAAGGATGCGTGGGTGAACAAAGTGTCTAATGCTAGCAAGGGGGGTACTTTCTTCTGTCTACAGGAATACATCATCTTGAGGTGTCCAGTGGATGGTAGAGACACGAGAAGGTGGTATGGTTTTCAGGGGAAGGGGTACATTGGGCTTGGAGGCTGTATAGAGTGTGCAGGGGAAGCTGAGTGGGAAGGGCTGAGGTTTAGGGCATGTTAAGTTGTGGGGTTAATTTTGGGGTTTCAGGGTCGGTGTGGTGGTTTGTCAGAAAGTAGCATGGGCTTTTAACTTGTGGCAAATATTTTGGGGATTTTGCATGACTTTTTGAAGGAGTCCAGTAGGGGGAAATAGTTTTGGATCACAATGCTTGTTATTCTATGGAATATAGCACAGACCTAGCTCAAGAGCAACGGATCAAGTAGGCCACATTGTGCTTGCATCTTTTAACAGAAGAGCAGTACCCTGAGTTGTGGGTATTAAGCTGAATGTACATCCATGGGATGAGTCCTTGGTGTGGTACTGTTGGAAAGACACATTTTCATAGATGAGCGAGTAGTGTGGGTGTATAACAAGCAACCGATATCAGGATCAAGTTCCAAGTTCCAGAGGGTGGGCATGTGTTGAGAGAAGGATTGTTTGTATCCCTGCTTTGCAGACCACTTTCTGGGGAAGCTTCAGGGGCAAGGATATAGATGTTTGGGGAAAGGAGGAGAAGGGAAAAGGGTTATGGTGTAAGTATGAGGATAAATGTGTTTTTATTTACAGATACTGTAGATAAAGGGGGTGGTGGCAGCATGGACTTCAAGAAATGGCCTGGTGAAGTCTGTGGCCCAGCAAATAGGAATAAGGGACTTTCAGAATGAACCAGAGTGTATTGGCAAGGACATATTGATGAAGGGGGGTTTGGGTTGAGACACAGAAGACAGAATTAACTGCAGTCAATGGTGGGAATGATGAACAAGGCACATGCAGAGTCAGTGATAATGAATGAGCCAGAAGGAGTTGAAAACAACTTGGAGTGGATAAGGGGATGGAAGTGGGGGCTTGCAGTGCCAGTGGCAAATGTTAGCTACACTCGGGTAAACAATGTGCTGAACAGCCAGTGTATGGCACAGGTTAAAAGAGAGGAAGTTTATATTAGGTAATATGGGCGACTGGGCAAGGTCAGGGTGTGGATGAAGCTTTGGAAAAAGGGAAATTGGAGCGGGGGCTGAGGCCATGGGTGAGTAGTCTATGGGGTGAAAGAGAAAAGTGACAGTGTAAGGAGCAGGTTAACAGTTGGGGTGAAGAGTAGGGGCAGCACCTGGGCAAAGAATTAGGGAGGTGTGAACTTATTAAGCAGACAAATGTCCAGGAGGGGAATGGATAATGCATGCTAGAGTTTAGGAAGGCGGTAGTGGTGCTGTCTTAGGTCCTAAAGGATAGGTTTAGGTGGGGGAGAAATTACATCAATTTGGATGGCTTTTCTGGTCCCTGGAGGCTCTGCCTGTTAACTGAATGTTTGTGCTATGCTTCAGGGTTATGGTATTGTTAAGGAGGGTGGTAAGTGCTGCTCAGACGGACAGCATAGCCCATGGGTGCAAGAAGTGGGAGGAGCAGCTTGAAGGTGGATGGTGCAAAGAATCGGGTAAAGGATAGTGGAAAAGTTGTACACTTGTGAGGGATTGAAAAGGGGAGTGAATGCTTGAGGGGGAGGGATTGGGGGAGGGTGGTGGTTGGGTGAATGACCATTTATGCAAACATTTATGATTAGTCTGTAAGGCAGAGGAGCCAGTTTATCAGATGTTTGTAAGCTTTGGTGTGTCACTTTTAAGCAACCTTCTGCACTCAATTGGACTACAGGGAGTGCAGTTTAGCCAAAAGTGGACGCTGTATTCACCTTCTTGATGGAGGCCTCCACATGCCCGTCGATCTGATGTGGAGGAGAAGCTTCTTCTGAAGAGACCACTATTCTGGTTATGGCATAGGGTAAGGATACATGTTGGTCCAATGTCTGGAAATAACTGCCCTCTCCATTTCTTTCGACTCTATGAGCACAATGTTTCAAATGATCTGTACAATGGCCAGTCCATGGACCTCTGTAGGCACATAACGGCAGTATGCATCATGTGTTTATGGTGCGAAGGCAGCATGACCTTTGAAATTCAAAAGGCCCATGTGGGTCAGCAGATGTATAGTGACCTCCTCAATGATGTCCCATTCCGTTTCATGTATTTTACTAGGTTTTCCCACCCTTCTTGATCCTCTACATTAGCCATCTCTGGGTCAGTGATTCTATGAGGGGGTGGAGAGGGATGGAGCCGTGAGTGCATCAGGCATCAGGGGAAGGGAGAGTGGTTTATGTGGATTAGTAGGATAGCCCCTTACAATGGCCTTTTCTACCTTGACTGCAAAGAGTGTTTTTATGTTTTCTATTGACATGGGGACCTGAGGGTAGAGGTCCAATGCCGTAAATGAGATCTCCCTCTTCTCTACTCGTAACATGAGAGGATCAGCTCATATGCCTCTCCTAAAGTGTATACTTCATGCGCCAAGAGGGGTATCATGACCAGGATCCTCTGCAGATCTGGGTCTGAATTATGACAATGCAAAAGTAACTGAGAAAAGCTGTACCTACCCGCTGGGACTCCACACCAACTTAAGGATTCCCTGTGGGTTTCCACTGCTTCCTGCTCCATTCAGAGAGACTTGTAGGTAGGCAGTGAATGTGAAAGATCAATGCAGTGGACACAACAGGGTTGAATTATGTTGTGTCTGTGGGTGAGGTGAGAGCTTGCCCTGAGGCACTGAAGCTCAATCACCTCCTACATGCCATACCTGTATTGCCAGAGAGGGGAACAAAACCAGCACAAGTGTTGGGAGTCACCTCCCTCTTATCTGACCATCGGTGGAGGAGAAGTGGCCATCCTTACATTGTGTGCAGTACATTGAATTGCATCTTATTTGTTTACTTTTATTTTGCATACTATGAAACCCATGTAAGAAGAGGAGCCACCTTTGTTGTTTGGGACTGGGATGAGGAAGTGGAACAAAGAGGTAATAGAATATGGAACACTGCAGATGGAAAGTGAAGTGTGAAGTAATCACAATGGGTGTCGGTTGCCCAAAGGGGGGCTCGAAGGTGGATAAAGGAGTACATGTCCATGTTGCCAGTGATAGCAAACTTTGTTTAGGCAGGGGTGGGGGAGAAGATGGCCATTCCACAGACTTTGTTTTTTTAATAGCTTCTTTTGGTTTACAAAAATGAAAACCTTTAACTATTACACTTCAATTCACAAGACTTTTTCGTAACAAAGAAAATAAGAAGAAAAATGATAATAAACACATAATTTTCCTTAAAACTTGAACAATGTAACTAAGATTAAATTAATCATGCAGCAATAATTGTCCACATATTACTTGACCATCAAGAAGACCCATCCTGCCCATGTCTGGTATTCTAATGTCATTAGGATGTATCCGCAATTGTTATTGATGGTGTTGATTCTTCAATTATTTTTTAAATGGCCAGCAATAGTTTAACAAGCGCTAAAGTGATGTGCATTTTTTCACCTTCCAAAAAAATCCTCCACCAAATTTCCACTTCTCTCGTGTGATGCTCTTTCCAGATTTCTCCCTGAAATAGTTGTCTTTCTTTTCTCAATTCTGGTCACACAAGAGTCAAATGTTTCAGGGTTTCTCTCACATTTCTCTGTTGACACAATCTACACATCTTGGATTCCCCGTGGTCTCTTTTTCTGTAGTTCGTGTCTCTTGTAGGCAAAATGTTGAGTCAAAACTGCATGTAAGTAGATCGCAAGAACCAATTAGGAAATAGTCTCAGGTACGTTGGTAGCCTGTTTAATTTGCAAGTGTCGTACCAAAGGTTTTCGTACCCTCGATAATTGTATATTTCTTCCAGGGTTTCTATCCAGTCTTTGATGAACAGTCTTTTCTTTATTTTGTCTGGATTTTTTTATTAATGTCTCTTCTGATTCGTTCAGGTCTGCTATGATTGCTTGGCAGATTGTTTGCCATTCTGTCAGTATCGGGTCGGCGTGATCTTCTATTGCCTTTTTTAGAATTCTAAATCCTTCTGTAGATGTCTCTTAAAGGCATTTTCGGTAAAAGGAGATCACTTTCCAATCAGCTATTGCTTTCAGGGAAGTTAAGCCCATCTCTTTCCTAATGATTTGAATTGGAAGGAATTTGGGCAGTTGAAGCACAGTCCTCCAGAATATTCCTTCAAGATCAACCATATTTTTACTGGGAGGAGGAGCGACGTTTCAGCGCCGTAGAATCGGTATCACTTTTGTCCTGTAAAACCATAGGAGTTAATGTAAATCTACAATATCTTCTTAGCAGGATCTTCGCTTGTCCTGCTTAGTTTTTTACCTTATTCCTTAGTGCCTTAAATCTGGGTGCCTCACTTCTGGTGTTATTCACACAAACGCCCAAGTAGTTAAAGGACTTAACCTCAAGTATTTTTTTTCCTTTGAGAGTCCACACAAATTTGTTTCTCTCTGGTCTATTGTTTGTTACACCTAATCTCAAGATTTGTGATTTTTCCAGGTTAATGGTCAAGTTGTTAGGTCCACGTAATCTTGGAGGGCTTTCAATTGATGTTGTAGTCCTATGGGGGTCTGATCAATCAGGACTATGTCATCTGCGTATAGGAGCCTCCCAACAGATATACCTGCTGTCTTAAGAGGGAAGGCTCTAATTAACAAAAAGGCATCCTCGACATCAGACACAAAAAGATTAACCAGTTCTGGTGCCAGTGGGCATCCTTGTTTCAACCCAGTATTGATGGTAATATTCTCTGACAACAGGCCTGATTTGTCTAGTCTTACTCTGATTTTGGTGTCTTCATATAGATCTTTGATGTTTTCTATCACCACTTGCGGGCATTTCCATTCTGTTAATTTTTTCCACAGTTAATTTCTTTTAACTGTGTCAAACGCCTTTGACAGATCAATAAAGGCCACATAAAAAGTCAGTTCCTTTTTTCTTATAGTTCTTGCTTTTAATAAATGTATTATGAAAATATTTAGAGGGGTCCCCCTCCCCTTTACAAAACCAGATTGCTATGGGTCTCTGTGGCCTGTTGTTTCACTCCATGTTGTTAAGGATTTTAATAGTGTCGAGGCGAAGACCTTACTAGCCACATCTGATAAGGCTATGGGCCTGTAGTTTTCTGGGTCTGTTCTAAGACCTTCTTTTAAAGATTGGCACCACTACCCTTTCCTTCCATGATTTTGGGACTTTTCCTGAACTTAGAACATATTTGAATAGTTGATGTAAGAATTTTGCCCATTGTAGTGGGTTACTTTTCAACCTTTCATTTGTTAACCCGTCAGGACAGGGTGCTCTTGAGCTGTTTAGGCTCTTGATGATGTTTTCTATTGTTGTTATCTCGATATCCAGAATGGCTTTTCCTTGTGTCCCAAGTTTTGGACTCCTAGTGGTGTCTTTCATTGGATCTTTTTGTTTCTAATAATATTCACACCACATACTCCCTGGTATGGGATTTGATGTTAATGCCTCTTGTGGTGCTTCTATTTCGTTAATTAAGGCCCAGGTTCCTGCCGTGTTTCTTTTCCTGATGTTAAATCACATTTGTTCCGAGTCGTGATGTAACATTGTTTTTTTATGCAGAGACAGCCAATTATATTTTTGTTTTAATTTATGAATTTCATTCGATTGGTCATCTGATGTTTTTTTCTTTGTCTGCTTAATGTTTTTCCTTATTGTTTTTTTTTAATGCAATTGCTCTTTAATAAGCATGCCGATGGGAAATTGTTGGTTTATTTTCTCCTGTTTTAATAGTTGTTTTAAATTCTTTAAACAACGGAACGTAGTCAAAATCATTTGAGGCACTTCTTGTCTTTGTAATTTTGTAGTTAAATCCGTCTGTATCACTAGTCATTGCAAAATCCACAGTAATTGTTTAGTTTGCTCGGCACACCGGACAATCTGTTGCACTCCTGACTTTGGCGTCAATAATTGAGTGTTTAACATGCTCCTTAGTAATTTAGGGCGTCTCTCCCATATCGGACAAAGGTCTGCTACACAAAACACAGATGATGGCAATTCAACAGCATCCTGGGTTCAATGATGTGGGTCTTATGAGTTGTTGATCCCTAGTGATGGCCTGTAAGGGAATGCAATATGGCCATGGTATGAGTTCCTTCACAGAGGGGGTCTCCTGCAGCTAGATGTTTTAGCCACAGCCATTAAATGGTATGTTTTGCCCAACAGTGGGATTAAGGCTGCCTGTGCACATGTTGGCTGTGCTGTCAAAGGAGGAGCGAATGCCATTAGTGTTTGTATGGTCTTCCCAAGGCAAGATTTTTCTTCCGGCAAAGTTGACACAGCATAAAGTACATGTGTTTTTCATTGTTAGTGATGTGTTTATCTGTGTGTCAAAGTGGTAATGTGTGTGCTGGTATGTACATGCAGTCAGTCCATGGATGTAGATTTGGGTGCACTGTTAATTTTGTTATGAGCACACACTCTTTGCCACTCCTAGACAGGCATTCTCAGGGTTTTGATTGTTATTATGTGTGTTCCACACAGGATTTCATTTAAATAAAGTAATTTTGAACTCCATAGTTGTGGGTGTCCGATCCCTGTACCCTTTGCCCTGCTAAGGGAATCAGTGGTGCCTGTGGATGACCGCACAACCCCTCCTATACCTCAACTGGTAGGCCACGGTCTGTGGCAATATTACGCAGGACGCAACACGCCACTATTTATTATTTTACATTTTACATAAAACATGTGGTGCGTATAGTAATATCAAAACACATATTGGACTGTTTGGGGTGTCTGTCTAAAGACTTCCCTTGTAACGTTTTCACGCAATAAAATCTTCAGTTTTTATGATTTTTAGTAATGTACATTGTCACAAAATGTGGCCCTTGTCTAATTTGCCCTTCAACCATGCTAAACTAACCCTAGTGTCTTGCTTCCCCTAGTGTGCGCTGGTAGTACCGTTTATCTAGGGTTAGGGGATAGTAAAGAAGAAACTTGCCCTATCGCTAAATTTCTACCACACTCAGAACAATTCTCTGAAAAGTCTCAACAAAAGAGAAGGGTGGGGTACCTTTTCCCATAAGGTCATACAGACACAGCTGAAAAAGATTTGAGCAGCACCCAGAATCGTGCTGCAATCTAGCCCTGAAGAAAGTGGCGTAACTGCCATATTCCACTGAAACCGGTAGGCTCTTTCCGGTCTTTTCATGAAAATGTACCAATGACATGTTGAAAAGCTGCATATAGATCTTTCCAACCTACTGAGGTAGGAGTCTGATTGGACCACAGTTCAAGCCCAAAAAAAAGGGGGTCACATACTGTGGTTTCCATTGGGGTTATATTAATAACTACTATTCTGCCTTAGAAAAATCTGACGGTAGTCCTGTCCAGTCGATGTCTTCCACTCAATCCACAGACACCAACTGAACAGGTTCTGTTGAAAAGGGATAAATACCCTGTTTTTTTTTTACAAAAACCCAAGAGCTTTTCATTCGTTTTTTTTCATTTGAATGTTTGCTCTACTGTGCCCTTAGTCGTCATGTGAGCTGCATTGTATTGGGCCAAGTACAATGCGTTAATGGACGTTGGGTTTATGTGCAGTGCAAAGTCCAGTTTTTCAGTGCAAAGTGCACTTTTCCCCAATCTTTCTGGATATTTCAGCCAATGTTTACTACAAGGTTGCAGAATAGCCTTGTGAGGGCTGTGGACACACGGCTGTTATGGTACCAGGTGACATCCAAGGTGTGTGAGAAATGTCGAGAAAGGTTTGATAGGAGTTTTCTAAAAATTGATATTTACTTTGTTAGGCATCGCTTTCTGTTGGACATGTTAGACTTTTTCATATTATTTTTCATTGTAGCACTCAAAGCATAGTTAAATAAGCCTACAGTCTGAATTTCAAGACAGCCCAACACTTTAAGCCAAGTACCTACAATCCTTAATGAACATCTCCATTAAAAATGGAGAAATAATTGACATGCGTGGGGACCAGACAAGAGAGGAGCCTTGGGAACAAGTTGGATGTTAGGTATGGTGGGTCACGCAGTTCAGCACATAACAGTTAATCTATACATTTTTCTAACGGGTTCAAACTAATACTGCCATAATTTTCCTTCAAGTATTCCTGGGTGGAATATCTTTTATCCATAGAACCCAAACATAGGATGTCTCTTGGATGAGCCTACATTTGCTAGAAGCGTGTAAATATGCAACCTTGCTAGTTACATTCTGTCACTCAATTATTTCCAAAAGTTGTCTACCTTTTCACATAACCAGAACATATGCATGAAGGATGCTCCACTGGCCCCAGAGTTCCAACACTGAATTTCTTTATAAATTCCACTCTTGTACATATTTTAAACATTATAGAGGGATCCTTGTAATAGAATACAACACCAGGGTGGATCACCAGGGTACATGCCACTTGCTAAGCGACAGATGAAGAGGCTAAATCATCACAGTTTTCACGCATATTATAAATGCCCCCAGACCAGCCGTGTTATTACTCAAATGTTCATAATTCTATGCTTTAGTTGTTTGGTGCTATTAACCTTTTACATAGTGGGCTCTGCTCTTGTTTTGCTATTGCAAAAAAAGCATGTCAGAAAAATAAGACAAGCTGTTCCCAATTAATTCAATATTCTTTGAAGCCAACATTTGTACAGGGTGTATTTTGATGATGCTTGTGCTACGTAGGGGACCACTCCTGTGACTTGGGCCTTTTAAGGTAAGTACTGCATAAATCTCCTGTGCCATGTTTCAATTACCTGAATGTTTTTGTGCGCCTTAGAGTCCACGCACTCTCGAGTCCCCCTCCCAGCTCTGTTTCATTCCCGCTTCCTGTATCGCCTCCTGTCCGCTCCTGCACTCCCTCCCACCACCCTTCGATTGGCCAGTAGGCCCAGTGCATATTTGCAAGGGTTTAGCACCCTGGTTGTTTAGGCCCGCACCAATCCTGTGACCTGTGACTTTTAGGTAAGTGCTGAGTGAATCTCATGTGCCACACATCCTTTACCTGTAGTATTTTGTGACCCTTAGTGCCCCCACACTCTCCAAGCCCTCTCACAGATTTATTCCATTCCTGCTTCCTGCATCTGCTCCGTCCTCCGCCTCTGCTCCCTCCCACTACTCTCCCATTGGCCAGCAGGTCCACTGTATATTTGCAAGGCAGCAGCACCCTCGTTGTTTTGGCCCACGGCACTCCTGTGGCCTGTGCCTTTTAGGTAAGTGCTATGTGAATCTCCTGGGCCATGCACCCATTACCTGTAGTTTTTTGCACCTTAGTGCTCTCCAATCCCCCACTCAGCTATGTTCTTTTCATGCTGCCTACATTAGTTTATATCCCCTCTTCCACTCCCTCACACCACCCTCCGATTGGCCAACAGACACAGTATATATTTGCCAGGGTGTAGCACCCTGGTTGTTTAGGCCAGTGTCACTCCTGTGACCTGTGCCTTTTAGGTAAGTGCTGCATGAATCTCCTGTGCCACGCCTCCTTTCCCTGTCATTTATTGTGTGTGCCTTAGCACCCCAGCGCTCTCCAATCTGCCTCCCAGCTCTGCTCCATTCCTGCTTCCTGCCTCTGCTCCCATTCCCTCCTCCGCTCCCCCCACAACCCTCTGTCCAAGGGTGCCAAGGCAAAGGGCAGCTCCCTAAGAAGCAGCTCCAGTCCATGTTTGCCCACGTTCGCCTTGGAAACCTGCCGCCATCAACCAGCAGTGACTGACAAGGTAAATGTGGTTTCGCGTGATGAGTACAGCAATCACTGTACTCCAGTAAAGCCATACCACTATTATTACCTCACATAACATAGCACTCGCACCCTAGTCAGCTAGTAACTGGTTCGCAATGACTACTGTGTCTCACTACTTGCTCCCTCCTATCTTGTCACTCTCTGGCCGGCCTCTGCGAGGCTAAAAACCTCTGGGTCATCTTCGACTCCACACTTTCCTTCTCTCCTCACATCTCTGACGTCTCTAAGAAGTCACACTACCAGCTGCACCTCCTCAGAGGTATTCTTCCTTTTCTCTCCTTCCCCCAGAAGCTCACTGTCTCCAGAGCTTTGTTTCCCTCTAGGCTGGACTATTGCAACAGCCTCTTTCTAAATCTGCCTGCTTCTACTCTCCACCCTCTGCAACACATCCAGAACAGTACTGTGTGACTTGTCCTTGGCCTCAAGCCCAGGGATCGTATCTCTCCAGGACTGAAATCTCTGCAATGGCTCTCAGTGGTTGCGAGGATTAAGTTCAAAACCCTCTGCATTGTCCACAAGGCCTTCTGTGGCCTGGGGCCTCAATACCTTCAACTCTCTTCCTAAATATCTTCCTTCTCAAGCTCTTCGCTCATCCGCCTCCAACTCCCTCAGGATCAGTCACTTCTCCAAGCAACAAGTGGGTGGTAGATCTCCCTGACTCCCTGAAACTTGAGGAGAACCATCTCCGGTTCCGGAAACACAACAAAACCTTCCTCTTTGCTTCTGCTTTCTCTCCTCCTCTCCCCTGCTGAACTCCTGGCTGAAACTGAAACTGCCCTGGTTAGCTGGCCACCCTCTGATCTCGGGCCCAGATCCACTACCCCGTCAGTTGCACACCTGCACTGCCTCTGTGGCAATCCCCACACTTGAGGACTGTCATCTGCGTCCCTACGGTCCTCCCACAGCACTTTACACCTGATGTCTGCACTTACCCTTGCACTTGCCACCAACTGCCCGTACTTTTGACTTATTGCTTTTATTTATTCTATTTATCCTATGTACTGCACTGTCCCCTTCCCTTTCCCCCTTCCATTTTTCCCTTCCCCCTTACCCTGCACTTACGTGATCTGAATGACACCTGGCCTAATCAGTTCGGTGTCTGTCTTCCCTCTGTTCCCCTTCCCTTGCCTCGTCGCATCTTGAAACACTTGTGTATAGACATGTTATAAATGCCATATCATATCATGTCAAATGTGTGTGTTTTCTCCCACTGCTCAAGTTTCACAAATATGGGTGTTTCTCCATTTACTGTTGACTCTCAGATTTAGGTGTTTTCTCCCACTGCTCAAGTGTCACAAATGTAGGTGTTTCTCCATGTACTGCTGTCTCAAATGTATCCCAAGTATCACAAGTGTAAATGCTTCTCCATTTAGTGCTGTTGTCTCATGGTTAGGGGTTTTCCCAAACTGCTAAAGTGTTAAAAATGTGTGTTTTTTTCGATTTACTGTTGACTCAGAAATGTAGGCATTTTCTCACACTACTCAAGTATCACAATTTTAGGCGTTTCTCCATTTACTGCTGGTGTCACAAATGTAAACTTTTTCTCCAACTGCTCGAGTATCCTAAATGTAGCTGTTGCTCCTTCTACTGCCGAGTCTCCTTTCTACCTCTCACTGCCATACTTACATCTAGGTGTTTCTACAGCAGTGCCAAAGCAGAATTCTGAATAGGTCAGTTGCCGTGTCAAAATCATTTCTGAGTATTTACATTGCTGCTGCCAAGGTTGGAGCTAGGCCATTCTCACTGCCATAGGTAAATCTAGCTATTTCAATTGTAGAGCCTATGTTGATTTTTGACTTTGTGGAAAGGTCAAAGGTTTACAGTGCTGTTGCTAAGGCTGGATCTAGGCATTTCCCCTCATAATGAAATGTATGAATCTAGGTGTTTACACTGTAGGCGTCCCCTGCTCTTACCAGTATAGAAAAACTAAAGATTTCATGGTGAATGGAAAACCCTGGACCCTACGCACTCTAACAAATTGCAAAAGCAAGCAAGTAGTGTACATCATCGAATGTCCATGCGGCCTCAGGTACGTGGGTCAAACCATGCGTGCTGCCCACATCAGAATCTGCGAACACCGGTCTAGGATTCGCTGCAAAACCATAAGCGCCCCACTGGTGAGTCACTACATGGAATTCCACCACTCGGTTGATGACATTACCTGGTGGATCGCTGACATCGTTGTATATTCTTCGAATGCCCTTACGAGCCTTCTGCAAAAAGAGGCCAGGTGGATCCATCGTCTTGATACCTTTCAGAATGGCCTCAACGAAGAATTCATACCACCCATATGACTGGACATACTGATGATACAGTTTACATTTATAAAGCATTTCTATGCTTCCTGCGGACTAATGCCATTTCTTTCATCGGTTCCCTTGATGGTGACTCTGTATGATTACTGCACCATGCTGTAGTGCCATGACAGTCGTAGGCACGTTCCATCTGACTGGTTGGTGCGCGGCCATTATGCAAGAATGTTGGCACCCCTGCCCCTTCTATGCCCTCACCAACCCCCCTCCCGCCCTCAACAACCAGCTCTCACTCAGCGTGCTCCTGCAGCACACTCGGCCATGCCGCACACCAGGGCTGGTTTGTTTACCTACGGGGCTCGCAACCCCGCCTCCCTTTTCATTGGCTGCTTAGCCCGCGCTCCGAGCATCAGACGCTGGACGCTTGCTCCACCCCCTTGACGAGGACCGGGGTTACCGTGACAACCCCCTCGTGTCCAACAAGCCGGCGCTAATCTATCACAGCTGCCAGTCTCGAACAGGACCTTCGGTCAGCCATTTCACCCCAGCATGACGAGGCATTCTGTCCTCTGGCTTCAACTCACTGAACCGAGTTAGCAGAACGTGGCTTCCTTTCCACAGGGATTTTGCACGGACGAATCCAACCTCTGCTGTTTTCTACTTTCATATACTGGTAAGTTTTCCAGTACATTTTTGCCTCCCACTGTGTATCTGGGTTTTAGCAACCGCCCCCTCGAAGGTTTTTTACATGGTTCCTTTCATATGGTTTTTCTACATAGTTGTTACTGTGTTTCCGCCTTGGCCCAGCACCAGCGCTCACACAGTGTTTTTGCCTTTCTAGGATGGGTGTGCTTGCTCATTATAGCACCCTTGGTGACTACTGACTCCATCTTTATTTACCTAAGACGGACGTGTTTTCCTCTCCACCCAACCATTCGGACAAGTTTTACCCGGAGTATTTCACTACCAAGGTACCTTTTACGTGTGTTCCTGCCCTACCGGGCCTGTTACTGTTGAACACTAATAATAAAAATTATTTTTAAACCTTAATATTAGCATTATGCTACGCTCCTATCCACATATGGGCTTGCATGAACCCGTATACTTATACCATGCTTTTACCAACCTGCATGCCGTCTCCATGATATGCTCCTTTATAGGATCCCTCACTATTCACTCTATGACCCCTTCTGGGTACCTCACACTCGTTTTACTTATTGTAGTGCTTGTTCTTTAGTTATATTCATGATTCGGAGCGCTACCTTTCAGATAAAATCATTAGGAGCAATACCACAGCATGCTCCGACGGCTTCCAACAAACTCTTTCACTGACTTTTTGCTCTTTCTATGAATTATACTCTCACTATGGCTGTATTCTCTCCACAGCATTTTCAGAAGCGTGACCCAGGTGCGCTCTGCCTTTTTCTTTCTACTTGGCTGCATTGTTACACAGCGTATGAAGTTCAATAGGTCTGGAAAAGTAGCCTCTACGGACTGCACTCCGTTCTTTAATCTATACTGGGTGAGTGGTCCGTATATTTATGACAGCATACACTTGAATTAGGATATCCCTCTGAATTTGTCTGTACAGCAGCCTGTCTATATGATTTAAGTATTCCCTTTTTTCTGCCCCCTTTAGGGTGACACTATCAACTCACCTCCATCCTGCCCTGAGGAAGGCTCTGACTACTGATGCCAGTTTGGCATGCCGAAACGTGATTTATATATATGTTGTTCCCTTTAGGAACAAACTTGTGATTCTTTCCTACACGTTGGCAGATTAAATATACTAACTCAGCTAAAATAATATTCTTTTGCATACCTACCAGGGTAATTTTTTATACACCCTGGAAGGCCTTATGTTGCAGGAACTATGGGTAGCCTGTAATAATTGTTTTATCTTGATGTGATTCAATATGTTATCCCTTCTTTTGCACTTGATGTATTTGTGATGAATGTTCTGTTTTTCTTTATTTGTTCAATTGCTCTATTCTACTTATCTTTTGTTTTAGAAATTGTGTAAAATCTCAAAAAACTGTGCTTTTAACAATAAATTTATGGTTAGCATTTCTCAGACTGCTTCCTTGGTGTATCCTCAGTGATTTGCCTCGCAAACACTAGCCTTTAAACTACTATGGAGATTTAACTTGAATGTTGGACAGAATCTAGGACTGTCTCGAGTGTGAGTACCCTGTTGTCGGTTTTTGTAAATACTACATACTTTGCCCCCACTCACACTTGCACACAGGGGCTCCCCTAGTGTTTGTTACACTTACCAGTGTAGTGCCAAGGTCGACTTTGAGTATCTCCATTGATGTGCAGAAGTCAATTCTAAGGGTTGGCCATTACTGTTGCCAAAGTGCAGTACCATAGTCTTTTCTTGGTGACTCTAGCTTCTCTGCCCACCTGGCCATGCCAGTTCAGGACATACCAAAACCAGCCCCCCCTTACTTTTCCACACCCCACCCCTTTCCTCTATCTCAGCAGTCCCCCTCACAACTGACATATCTACACCCTAAAGGTGACTTGGCAGTCCACTGGTGTGGCACTCACCACTACCCCTCAATACCCTCCAGTCCCCTCCTCTCTTATCGTTTCCTGCTCATCCAAACCCACCACTGCCCACCCCCCCAGCCTCCCCTCCCCACAGCAATAAGGCTGCTTGGGCAACTTGCTTGCGTGCAAACACCCTTAACCCCATCTCTACAGCCCACGGTGCATCCAGCACTATAAACTGCCCACCCACACTTAACCGCCCATCACCCCTTCCCTTGCAAATAGTGCACCACCCCCCCGGCTTTCAACCCACTGCCCTCCACCCCACCGCTGCAGAAACCTAACTCACACTTTCCCTCCATCAGTGCAGCATACACCGCCCTGACCAACACAATCCTCTTTGGTAAAACCTTCTGCCCTCTGGCATACCCGGGGCCCCTTAAGCATCCAGCAAACCACTCAGAGCTCAGACCATACAGTTGGCAAACTAGCAGCTACACATTGCTCTCCCCTTCTCCCCAGGTCAACTCCTGCACGCCAACCCTACTCTCAACAGCTTTCCCCAGCCACTCCCAACCCTGTCTGAGCCCTTTTCATCCTAGGCCTTTTCACATCCCCTCCTAAACACCCATGCCGATCAATAGCCCCCAAAACCTACCCCCTCCTGAACCTCTTACAACACACTTAGACAACCGGGACCCGCCCCACACACAATACCAGCTCTTTCTCTCACTGCCTACCTCACAGCAAAACCCTCTTCTCCTATCCTTCAACTCATCAATGCCAGATCAGTCTCCAAAAAAAAAACATATTTTTGACCTCATATTGACTGAAAGCACAGACTTCGTATTCATCAATGAAACCTGGTTCAACGATGATCTCAACCCCATCGCACACAAATTCTTCCCACCTGGCTACTCCCTACTCGTACACAAGAGGCCCAGCAGAGCAGGGAGCCTAGCCATCTTACACAAACAACACTGTCAGTAATTTCCACTGAGAGCCTTCCTGGCAACACCAAATGCGAATCCTTTCTTGCTAAGTTCCACCGCAGCCGTTCAGTCACCCAAAGCTTCCTTCTCCTATATAGGTCACCCAGCTATGACCAACACTTTGCTGATTCGCTCTGTGACTCCCTCCTCCCATGCTGACCCAGCACCCTGCACTCACTGTGCTAGGAGATTTCAACAGCTGGTTTGAGGTCCCTGCCACCCCCATGCCTTGCTCCCTCACCAACAATCTGGAAGCTCTCGACCTGTCACAATTGATCTCACACCTGACCCACATTGCAGGACACACCCTAGATACACTTTTTTGCACATCTGGCCAAGTTGCCCCTCTCACACCTTGCCCACTCATCTGGACTGATCACCATGCGATCTCTTTCTCACTTCAATACAGTTCCCTCCTCCCACCACTTCCACCAATAAATCCCTCAACTACCCCGGCCACACTCCCTCTTTAGAATAAACTCATGGTCAATCCAGGCCTGGCCAATTCCCTACTTCATACTCTTCCAGATCTCTCTGACAAGGAAGGACACCCCTCCATCGATCTCTTCGACCAATGGCTCTGTGAAGCTATGACGGCCCTCACACCATACCATCACCCACCTGATGATCAGCCCCACACCAAAAGTGGTACACCCCACCCCTCAAAGTGCTCAAATCCCTCAAGCATCACATAGAGCAATCTTGGAGGACCACCTCCTCTCTTCCCAACAGAATAGCCCTTGCAAGACTGAACAGGTTATACTTGTATGAAATCAAGAAAGCAAATTATGTGAACCGAATCTCCAACTCCAAATATCCATGCAGGTAATGCCACAAAATTCAGACCGGAAATTCAATTCCCCCAGCTGCCTAAACCCCCTCCCCGAACTCACAAGCTCCCTGCAATGAACTATCCACCCACTTTCATAAGGTTGCTCTTGAAAGACACCACATCATAACCACAAAACTATCTCTGAATTCTCAATCAGCACCCAGACTCTCCATAATCACAAACTCTTACTCGCCCTCCCCACCTACTTTCTCTTCTTTCATCCCTCTTTCCCAGACTGATTTCAGCAACCTACTAGCACTTAGCTGACCCTCGGGTCACCTGGAGACCCTTGCCCATCAACACTTCTAAGAATGATATTTACCTACACCTGTGCTGGCAGCGTAGCACGCACCAATGTAAATGACTTGCTTGCATTACGCATTTTCCCAGAGGCTATCAAAACCTCTCATGTAAAACTGCTTCTAAAAGAGAACAGCTTCGACCCACTCACTCCATCTATCTACTGCCCAATTGCCAATACCTGCTTCATTGCCAAACTAATTTACCATGTGCCATATAAGCAACTTGTCCTTTTCACAGAAGCCCATAGTCTCTTCAACCCAGCCCAATCAGGGGTCTGACCTCTCTGTGGAACGGAATGTTCTCTGTTCTTCATCTGGGATGACATAAAAAGAACTGCCAACTCAGAAGGGGTGTGCCGCACCTATCCTCCTGGATCTATTTGCGTCCTTTGATACAATCGACCACACGATACTGAGGAACCGGCTTCTCACCCTAGTCATGAAAGACTTTATCCTTAATTAGATCACCTCCTTTATTTCCAATCAATCACAAATCATTCTCCTTCCCCATTTCTCCTCCGCCCCCCACTCAGTCACAAAAGAGGTGCTGCGATGACCCTCCATTTCATCTCTCCTTTCAGCCTCTACCAAAGCCCACTAGCAGCACTCATTCGCTCACACAACCTTACCTGCTACAACTATGCAGATGATAAACATATCATTTTCAAAATCCCCAAGATCAAAGCCTCCCCACCTCCCGACCTCACCTCTTGTCACTCGGACATCGGCCATTGGATGACTAACAACCAGCTAATCCTTAACCTGGACAAATCAGAGATCCTAATATGTGGCACAACTGCCATGATCCCCCAACCTTTTCCATGGAGGCCTGCCCTTGGAGCTCCGCCAGCAGCCTCCTCCTCGGTTAAAAATCTTGGATGCATCAGGGATGCAGGCCTATGCCTCTCCAAGCACATCAACTGTGGATCCAGAACGTGCCATTTACACCGGTGCATCCTAAAATAAATCTTTCCTTACCTCTCTTACCCTCAAAGAGTCTCTGAAATACTGGCCATTATCATCTATCGCCTCGACTATTTTAACTCCTCTATCTCAGCGTACCTGAACGCCAGCTCAGGAAACTTCAATGTATCCAAAACACAGCAGACAAATTGCTCCTTTCCCTCTCACCCAGAGAACACATCATTCTGCACTCAGCATTTTGTACTGGCTTCGAGTTAGCCTAAGAGCAACCTTCAAAGCCATGTGCATCACACCTAGCCCTCCATAATACATGAACCGAGTTGATTCAGGACAAAGTCATCCGTTACCAGCCCCGCAGAAACCTTTGATCAGGCTCAGCCTTTCTCCTGGCTATTCAACTGCACCACTCCACCAGAGTTGGCAGATCGTCTTTCTCTTTCCTTGCTCACACGATCTGGAACACTCTCCCTCTGCGCATCTGCTGCACCGAAAAAGTACTTCACCTCCAAAAAATCCCTCAAAACCTGGTTATTTATCACATTATCCTGAAAACTCCTAAAATTATAAATCCAAGATATATGAACAGGCTCCGAGGGTGTTGCTGGCTGCATTCATGGTGTCATCGACCTACAAACTCTTGATGGTGCCGGCTGTTTCCCAGAAGCCGGATCACACACACTATCATACAATGACAATGACCATGCTTTCCCTCAAGCACCATTAGCTGAATCACAGCATTCATATATGTTATGTCACAAAGTTGGCAAATGACTGCACAAGGCATGTACAGAAAATGGGCAAATCACAAGAATAATGGTAAAAGCACAGTGAGGTGATAGAAACACGGCGACCAACATCGCAAACATACAGATTGGGATGCACTGCAGGGAATTCATAGGAAGTCTAGCCACCAAGGCCACTACCCGAACCAGCAGGCCAGGTGGAGTTCCCCTGTGCAAAACCACAGGGGGGCAATCAAGAACCATCTTAGCACTGATCATGAAGGAATTCTGGGGAAGGGGAGATTTTGCGCACATATGAACCAAAGCCCTTGGTAAAGGTAACTTCTTAAAATGATCAGTAAGCGTTTCAGTATCTGGGTCGACTCACCACCTGACCCACTTAGAAGAACCTGGAAGCACAAACCTGGTGCCTCCTGTGGCAAATATTGGAGCATAGACTCTCTCTGCTGCTAACCATTTTTAACACAGGCGCAAGATCCTGACAGAAGAAGCAAAGTACCTGAACGGGCACCCTAGCAACAAAACGCCATACACCACTCCATTGTCTGCAGGCATGGCTAACCACACACATCAGTATACAGTAAGGACTACGACAAAATGTGGTCGTACTGTTCACATATCTCTCTGCATACTTACACTAGACTACACCTCAACACCTCTGACAGTAGAATGCAGCGCAGACCTATGACAAATTCTGGCACGCCAAACTCATAACGAGTCTCTAGCACTGATGCCACCCATCGCCTCTCAGCAACAATCCACATGCTTGACCGCATGTGTTGCTTCTCTACCGAAGCCTGTCCAAGCCTGCTAAGCCTTTTTTTGACCAAATGCACACACGCATCGTAATCATAGTCCATGACCTCCAACATTCTGGACCTTGGTCCTTCCGAGAGCATTCGAGAGCATTCGTACTAACAGCCCATTCCCACTATATTAATGCTAAAATGACGCTTTACCAGCGCGAACGAAGGTACAGCGATATTTTATTCCATTTGATTCCCCTTTATTCTAATTCATTATGTTTTCCTTTCCATGCTTTTACGAACCTCCTTTCCAAATGAATTTTTAAATACACAGAAAATGTTTTTTTGGGGGTAATAGGTGTATTTTTTCTCATATTACAAAATGTATGCAATAGAAGACGACCATGAATTAAATACATGAATGAGGGATTAACTAGCAAACTGCTGTAGAATAATCACGCCATTTAATGTATTGTACAGATTGGCAATATTCTAAGTTTGACATTTGAAACCTGCTTTAGGCTTTGATGTTTCATCATTTATGTCATTTGTCTTCGTGTGCCACATTGCCCACCTTTGCTGTTCAAGCTAACCTCTATAACCTCTTTGATTAGAAATGTGTTCCACGCTCATTTGTCATGTTTGTGTCAATGCATCTGGCCTCTGAATTGCTGATCTTAAAACATGTTCCTATCCATTTTCCAAATCACTTGCTGACTTTATATTTTTGGTAGCCTTTGTGATACAGTGTGTCAATGTCACCTTAAAAGAATGGTAGTACGGCTGCTTCAGCGAGCATGTGGGGCTTTTTGCTCCTGCTATTACACTAAGCCCGCTGCTAAAATGAGTAGGTTGCACCTACGATAATGGTCTATAAATGGCCAGATTGAGAAAACAATAATCACACATATATACAATTACCAAATGTCAAAAAGGAGAAATACTAATGAATACAGAAAAAGTTAGTAATGAACAAGGTGATTGTTTCCCATTGTCTCTGTTACTTTTGTGCAACACAGATCTACAAAGAGATGTGCTGTTACACACCAATGTATGGCACCGCGCACATGCACTAACCATGATTTGCCATAAGAAATTCCGTATAACACTAGCAACAAAACAAAAAATTAACATTTGGAAGAAGTACTTTGGAGTGCATCAGTCATTGTGAACCCTTCAGAAAAATGTAGCTCTTTGGACGAGGCCATTAAGTGCATTAGGCTGCCACAATGAGGATGCTGCCTTGACCTGAAAACAATGTACTTCCCTTGTGGAAATGAAGACGGTGTCACAGTGAGGTGGGGTCTCCTTGGTACTTACTACCCGTGACGGGTGGCTGGTAATATTTGAGCAACTGACCTGCATTTGTAATTGACCGACTCGTGCAGAAGGAGGACGTTCACTTAATTAACCACATCGTCATAATAACTTCCATCGACTCCTCTGATCTGACAACTGATAGCAGAATGCTAACTGGTAATAGGAATGGTAACACGACTCCTGTTTTAAGCCTTTCGGAGAGACTGCGAGCGTCGAGGACGCAAATGAATACACATAAAGAAAGGCCTAAGAGTGTAAGCAGCTTGGGGCTCAAATGTTTATGGAGCAAAGTATCTGTGGTGTGTTTAAACAGTTCGAGTGTACTAACTATTTTTAATGAAGTCCCCGGATTAAGAGCAATGTCCTCCTTTGATATTGAACGGGTGCAGTCCCTGAACCATGGAGAGTTGATTGGTGTGTACTCCATTTTGGCTCTTCCCTTGTGAGAGAGTGTCTTAGGACCCGATTCATGGAATTTTCTGTGCAGTAAATAGGGACGTTGTGTGCCAAACCGCACGCAAAATCCTGTTTGTCGATTCATGAAATCGAATGCGCAGGACTTTTCCAGGACTTGTGTGGAGTTTTCGCTGGCTCGACACATCTTTGTGAGCTGTGGAGAGCCTTGTACGAGACACTATGCAGAGCGTGGATGCGGCATGCACAGAGGGCTGGGAAGGGGGCGGAACACAGAAAATGGGGAAGCACATGCGAAAAAGTGGGTGTTCCGAGGGACGGCCCGCAGGCAGTCCATCGCAGGCCCACAATTGCGCCAAATTACACGTATTCAGGGATCCACCTGTGCAGCCTCTCGGTATAGAAATGGCCACGCAAATCCCTCGATCACTATGCCACCCGACTGCAGGCGCAAAGGCACTTGCGCATTGGAATCACAGCGCAGAGGTGGTTTTGCATGTCAGATTTAGGAGTGTGTGTGTATGCAACCAGGGTTCTGCTCTAACTTAGGGGTTCGCGTACACAGGGTAGCGGGGTGCAGAAACTGTTTACAAGTGTTCGGATGCAGATGTTCAGAGTTTAACCTGAATTACGTTTTTTCATATGTCGGGTGCTGGAAACAGTTACTGGGGACACAGCGCAGGGTTCCCAAGATGCAAGTCTGCTTGCGGGGAACCCACGCACTGTTTGAAGTGTGCGTCAATTCACACTCATGGGAGCATGCAAAGGTAGCTGTTCTGGCTGTTTATGCTTCAACTTGCAAATACAGTTACTTTGCGCAGTACATTCAATTAATACGTGGTGCACGCTTTGTTTATTCTCTGCGCAGGCTTGTGCAGTGTCTTTCTCGTAAAGCGGCAATTGCAGGAGAAATGCACACTTTTCTATGAATCGGGCCCTTAGTGTGGACAGAGAGAGCAGCATTGCTAAACATGGGTTTTGATCTCAAATTGATAAATGAACAAATTACGAGAATGTCTGAACAGGAATCCAAACTAAGAGAACAGAAAATAGTTATCCTTTAGGTATAATGGTCAAACTGACAGAGAAGTCGAGTTTGGAACAAAAGCCACATCTGGCAAATTTAATAACAAAAATTAGTTTGGAGTGACTGAGGCGCTCGTGAAATCATGGTGGTCTCAGAAGCAGCAACTTTAGCGTCCCACAGAATATAATGCTAGCACCAGGGAATTCCTGGGGGTTTATTCCTTTATACAACAATTATTCAGTAGTAAGCCTATTGAAAGAATGCAACTGTATTTTTCTAAAAGAAACCTTGTTAACCGTACCTCCAGCTTTAGATGGTTATAAGGTGTTGTTTCAAGATGCAAAGCCAAGTGTGTGTGGTAGGGCATCAGGGGGGCTCCTGATTGCTATTAAATCCTGCCAGGATCTTGTTGTCACCGTAATTTCAAATACACAGTTTGGTCTGTTGGCAGTTGTATTCTCATTTAAAGGAACACGAGACGCAATAGCGCTGTTGCTAATTAACATCTACTGGCATAATCGGATAAGTGACTTAGATCTATTCCTAAAGTTAATAACTAAAGTTCTCTTAAATTGAAAGGGTGGTAGACCTGAAGGTCAAGTAATCCTGGCAGGCGATCTGAACTCCACGTGTGTCAATCTGGAAATCGGTGATGATGTATGGTTGGTGGTGGATATCAAAACTGGTACAAATGAAAAGGTAAAATCAAGCAAGATCTAGTTGGGAGATCTAGCTGCCCTGGGATTACATATGTTGAATGAGTATGTGCAGGGTGACAGCACAGGGGGTTTTGCCTGGTTTCAGGGAGACAGTAGATCCACATTGGACGACATCTTTACTGACTATATGCTGTTTTGTAACTGTGTTGAATTAACACTTATTAAGAATCAATGGAGTGATTACTCAATTGTAGTGGCTTTGTTTGAGAGAGCAATAGGTTGGCTGGTGAATGGTGAAGTAACAGATATCTGTATCAATCCTGGGGGTACTTGGATTTCATGGAGATTAAAGGATATCAGGCATTTTAACAACATCACAACAGATATGTTTAATACCACATCATATGACTGGAAGCTGGCCAGATTTTGTGTCAAGAATTAAAAACAGACACTAAAGGCTTTGAATAGTGATGCAAACTTTTCACTGGAGATGTAATTATTATTTATTTTTTTTATTTCATATATTTGTATAGCGCTGCAGCCCGCAGGCATCAGAGCGCATTACATGAAGACAAAAGGACTGAGTAACGGGACAACATAGATTTGTGAACCCTAGTGTCAGTACCTAGGGGATTAAGTTAGAGTTCAAGTGCCATTATTTGAAGAGGAGGGTTTTAAGTTTCTTCATGAAGCTTAAGTAGTTTGGTTCTGCTCTTAAGTTAGCGGGCAGCTCATTCCACCTAGTAATAGCTTTGGGGAGAGGCCCTGCCCAGTTTGTTAGCCCTTTTTGATGGGATAACGTGTAGGACTCCTTTGTTGCTGGATCTAAAATGATTGCGACTTGGCTCGTACCAAATAAATTGTTTCTTTAGGTATGCGGGAGCATTCCCGAACAGACAGCCATGGACTAATGTCAATGATTTAAAGATGATGCGGTTCTCCACGGAAGAAAGGGGCTAAGAGGCATAAACATAGTTACAATATGAAATTAATTTACAACGTTTAATATGGATTGTGAAATTGATTGGTGTGGGAGAAGATATTCAACTGACACAGAGCAAAAAATGAAAACAAAAATATAAGAACTTTGTAAAACAGAATAGGGTTTGATTCATGGAATTACCTGCATGGAAAATCAGGACTTTGCATGCCATTTTATGTGCAAAACCCTGTTCGTCAATCCATGGAACTGAATGTGCAGGACTTTCCCAGGACTTCCGTGGAATTCATGTAGGTCTGGCATGCCTCTGCAAACAGTTGAACGCCACATGCAGAGTGTGTGTTGGGCCTACGGAGAGCCCAAAATAGGGGCGCTATATGCAAAATGAAGAAACACAAGGGGAAATGTGGAAGAGCCAAGGGACAACCTGCGACAACAAGATTGCACACCCACAACTGTGCAGAACAAATCATATTCACGGATCTTACCGCGCAACCTCACGTCAGGGAAATGACCACCCTATGCTCCCAATCTAACTACCACCCAAAGGCAAGCCTACAGACACGTGCACAAAGGAATCACCATGCAGAGGTAAGATTGCATGATGGATTTAGGTGGTGCTACACGCAGTCATGGTTCTGCTCAGACTTAGGGGTAAGTGTAAGCAGTGTAGCGGTGTGCAGGCACGGTTTACAGGGTTTGGACGCAAGCTGGTGGGGTGCTGTGAACAGTTATGGGCACCTGACGCAGTGCCGCCTGATTGTTAGCTTGGTTGCAGGGGCTCCCAAGCAGGATTACCAGGGTGCATGAGTTCACTCTCGAGGACCATGCATATGTAGGTATTAGTGGCTACATTTACTTTGCGGGGGGTTTTAGGTAGAATCACATGCAGTACCCTTTGGGAACACTACATGCAATTAGGTAATTCGGACTACAAATGTAAGCACAATTTCACCTTTGGTACAAGCCTGTACTACACAGTAAAGTGGTAGCGATGGCTGAGCAGCCAGACTTATCTCAAGTGTTTAAGTGAGCAGTATTACAAGTTACACAAAGGACCAACTAATACAGTGATTTGAACAACACTAACTCAAGGTTTCTTGTTAAAAGAATATACATTTATCTGCTCAGTCAGTTTGAAAAAAATACACCAGCAAGAGCAGCTCAATATCACACACTAATAAACCAAAAATACACAATCGGCAAGTAAATGAACAAGTTTAGCTCTCCTGAAGTGGGAGCAAAATGGCACTTCATATACTTTAAAAGGGGTAAAAAGACAAGGTTATGCGAATCAACAGCACAAATGCATTCATAGGCAGGGCAAAGGGTTTCAGTAACTACAACCAGCAATTCTTCTCATAGGCCTGGGTCAAAGTCAATGGTTCAGAATCTTTGTATTGGATAGCAAAGTTCTGGTAGTAACAGTAAAGTCTTTGCCACAGAGTTTAGAAGAATTTGGCTAGGCGAAAAATTTGACAAATGTTTTGGGAAGGACAAGCCTTCAAAGATGAGGAATGTTTCACACACTTTCTCGATGGCCAAAAAGATTTCTGGACCCCGTTTTGCACAGTACCTTGTTAATGAAGAAGAGCTGTAGCTGAGGCAGTTGTTCCTGGCAGTTCGAGCAGATCTCGCTGTTCCTGAGCTTCAGTCGTGGGGACAAGAAGAAGGACGTCAGGAGGTTCCTGCACTCCCGGGATGAGGCCAAAAGCTTTAGCAAGACGTCGGTTTAAGGTGTGAGTGCCTTAAAGTACACAAGCTGGTTTCCTTCCCTCTGACTATCCAGTTTTAAACAGCACTCTGATGAAAATTCGACCAGATGGGGATGGTGTCCAGGTGGCATACGAGTTGATTGTTTCCACCAAACTCAAGGGAAGATGTTAACCTTGAAGGACTTCTCTGTCATCAGAGTTTCAGGCAATTCGGAACTGCAGCAGGGTTTCACCGGTCGTCAAGGAATTGCAGCAGTCCTCTTCCTTCAGCTCGTCTTCGATTCTTTCGTTCCAGTGGTCAACTCTGCTTTCCAAGTCCCAGAGACCTGCTTTTAAACGGTTTTCCCCCATTCATTCCAGCCTGGCTGTCACTCACACAGCAGGGTGGCTGTCCTTGCCGGACAGCCCGCCGGCAAATCACGCCAGAGTGCATTCAGGTCTCCTATGGGAGTAAGGACTGGGAGTTCCGGGCACCTCCCTCACATCCTGTCCACCCCAGACACTCAGGCGCCAGAGGAGGGCTTCAGCACTGAAGCCCGCCAAAGGCCCAAGAACAAACGGGCCACACCTGGACTTTTCCTAAAATAAATGGTGAAAAAAGATGACCAGAGTCTGTTTATATCAATATTGTCATATTGAAAAACATGGCGACCCAATTTTTAGATACCGTTGTTAGCGGTCAGGAAAAATCATGGTAGTTGATCTAAACCACTGCCACCAGCCATTTAAAGTAGGAAAAGGTAACATTTGACTGTTGCATGAGTGTTTTGACTCAGGGGAAGCTAGGCAACCCCTCCAGCACTCTATAGGAAGATAGTGTGTGCTGGGTCAGTAAATTTAAAAAGACTAGTAAAGCCAATTTAACTTTACACGCTCTGGGAGACAGTAGTCAGTCCCAGAGAAGGTATTTAAACCTTGGGGAGTATAAAAGACACCCCTGTGCCACTGCACTGAAGGTGCTGTGTCACATACAGAAAAAAATGATGCCTATGGAGTGTTTTAAAACTCCATAACCAAAGAACACAAAAGTAAAACACACAAAAAATACATGGAAGAGTGGGAAAAAAGGCTCTCACTCTTCCCAGGTAAAAAAATCAAATCCTAGAAATCCAGCGAAGTTGCTGGGGGTCTCAAAAGGTATGGGAAATGTGCACATGTTGAGAATTCTCCTTAACACTCGACCCCGCCAGACTAAGGGACAGGAGGATTGAATCCACTCCTGGATGAATCTCCTTACTCCAGTCGGTCAAACATCCTGGAGAGACCATCAGCATTTTGGTGGTAACACCCTGACCTCTGTTCAATTGTAAATCAAACCCTTGCAGGCTGATTTGATCATCTCAGTAGTTTTGGTTTTTCCCCTTTCATTTGCATCAACCATCTCAAGGGTTGGTGGTCAGTCTGAATAACAAAAGTAGATCCAAACAAGTATGGTCTAAACTTCTTCAGTGACCACACAATGGCAAAGCACTCACACTCAATGGTTGCCACCCTTGTTTCTGGTACCTTCAGCTTCCAGCTGATGAAGCAAATGGGGTGCTCACTACCTTTCTCATCCAGTGGACTAAGGACTGCATCTATACGTGTATTCAAAGCATCTGTCTGCACAATGAAGGTTTGGTTATAGTCAGGAGCTCTTAGGCCTGGAGCTTGACAAAGGACTTTCTCTAGGCCTTCAAGTGCTTGAGTGCACTCCTCATTCCACAGACCTTTTTATGTAATTTGGGAGAGGAGACCACATTCAGGGTAGAAGCTATGGTCCCATAGTTCTCAATGAAGGTCCTATAGTAATCAGTGAGGCCTACGAATGCTCTCACTTGGGTTTGAGTAGTAGGGGTGACCCAGTTTTGTACAGCTACTTTGCTAGGCAATGGCCTCGTTTCACCTCCTCCTACCTCTTGTCCAAGGTAGACCGCTTTACTCTGACCAATTTTACATTTACTAGCTTTTATGGTCAGATGGGCCTGCTCAAGAGCCTGCAAAACATATTCTAAGTGATCAACATGTTCTTTCCAAGTAGGGCTCAACACTGCAATGTCATCCAAGTATGCCATGCAGAAGTCCTCCATCCCATTCAGAACCTGATTAACCATCCTTTGGAACATCGCAGGTGCTTTCTTTAGTCCAAAAGGCATTACCTTAAACTGGTAGAGGCCTGCTGGGGTGGAGAATGCAGTTTTTCCTTGGCATGGTCTATCAGTGCTATTTGCCTATAGCCTGAAGTGAGATCAAATGTACTGAGGTACTTGGCTGACCCAAGTTTATCCACCAGTTCATCTGTCCTTGGTAAAGGGTGGGCATCAGTCTTGGTGACTTTATTAAGAGCTTTATAGTCCACACATAATCTCAACTCCTTGGATCCTGCCTTTGGTACTAGAACAACTGGACTAGACCATGGACTGGTAGAGGGCTCTATTACCCCGAGCATCTTGTTGACCTCCTCCTTTATGTGGGATCTTACATGATCTGACATCCGGTAACCTCTGCTTTTAAAAGGTTAACAGTCACCAGTTTGAATATCATGCTGGCCCCAAGGGGTCAAGCCTGGTGATAGTGAAAACAGGGAGGCAAACTGATTTAACAGAAACTTGCACTCCTCCTGTTGTTCAGGTGTCAAATTAGAAGAGAGATTAACTCCTTCTATTTTCTCATCTAAAGGCTGACCTCTGAGTAGGTCAGGTAGAGGTTCACTCTCCTCCTCCTCTTGGGCTGAGCTAGAAGCAAAGCTCCCACTTCTGGTCTTGAGACATAAGCCTTTAGGCGGTTGGTGTGAAAGACTCTGAGAGCCTCCTTATAGTTGACCTCTCCAAGTTTACCCACAACCTTGAAGGGTACTATCTACTACTCCTGTAAGGCCCTCTGCCTTGTAGGGACCATAACTAAAACTTGCTGGTCTTGAGTAAACTCCACCATGTTGGCCTTCTGGTCATGCCAATGTTTGACCAGAGCCTGACCTGCTTTTAAGTTATCTGATGCTTCTGCCATCATGTGTGACATTCTCCTCCGGAGGCCTATCACATAGTCAGTGACTCTCACTGGCTTGGGGGAAGGAGCACTCTCCAACCCCTCCTTAATTAGGGCCAAGTGGACTCTAACTGGATGGCCATAAAGAAGTTCAACGGGACTAAATCCAACTCCCTCCTGAGGGACTTCTCTATAAACAAATAGAAGGCATGGCAGTAGAAGATCCCACTTTCTTCTAAGGGGTTCCTCTAAAGCACCTATTATGCTCTTCATTGTACGGTTGAACCTCTCTACCAACCCATTCGTCTGAGGATGGTAGGCGGTTGAGAACTTGTAAGTTACTCCACAGTTTTTCCACGTGGCCAGCATGTAGTGGGACATAAAATTTGATCCCCTGTCAGAGATAACTTCCTTAGGAAAACCTACCCTGGTAAAAATACCAAGTAGGGCCTTAGTAACAGCCTGAGCTGTAACAGTCCTCATAGGTATAGCTTCAGGAAACCTAGTAGCATGGTCTACTACAACCAGGATAAACCTGTTTCCTGAAGATGTTGGAGGGTCTACTGGACCAACAATGTTGATTCTTACCCTCTCAAAAGGGACTCCCACCACTAGGAGAGGCACAAGGGTGCCACATTCTTGGCCCCACCCTTGCCAGAGGTTTGGCAAGTCTGACAGCTCCTACAGAACTTATCTACATCAGACCCCAATTTAGGCTGGTAGAAATATAAAGAGAGCCTTTCCTTGGTCTTCTTAAAACTTAAGTGACCAGCTAAAGGTATCTTATGGGCTAATAGTAGGAACTGGAGTCTGCTTTCAAGAGGCACTACCAGTCTGCTTTAGTCCCTTGGGATAGAATCAGTCAGTTCACTGTAGAAGAGGCCATCTTCCCAGTACAACCTATGCTTCCCTGGCTCTTGCCCATCCATCTGGGAAGCTGCCTGTTGGCGAAAACTTTCAAGAGTAGGGCACTCTCTTTGACCTTTGCCGAAGTCTTCCCTACAGAGTCCACCTTCTGCCTGTAAAGACTGCAGCTCAGGATGGTCTGCAGGATCCAGACCGCCAACAGGAGCAAGGTCCTCTTCCAGCTCTGATTCCTCAGCAAGGGTGTCCCACACACTCAGCCTCAGCTGGTGGAGGAGTCACATGTGTGACTTTGGACAGCCCCCCCGGGGATGTCCTTGTTGGTAGCACAGAGTTCTGGCTGGTTTCTTCCTGGAGGTTTTGGGTTTCCCCTTTTTCTCTTTCTTCTTAGAAATTGCAGTCCCGAAGTCCTGTGGACTGGGAGTTATAGTTTCCTCTATAATCTCCTTTAGAGAGCCCCTTAAGGTACTCTCTCTGGCCTGCCTTCCTAGTCTGCTCCTGTTTCCTTTTGCTGGGATGCCTGGGGGTGCTTGATACAACTCCAAGAGTTTTTAAGTCATTCCCCAACAGGACTCTCCCAGGTACTTCACTCTGCACACTTACAGGTATCTTGACAGTCATGTCATTGCACTGGATGAGAGCTGGTAACTGTGGAAGCATTTGGACAGGGCCTCCAGCAAGCTTAGTTACGAATTTGGGTGCCTTAGCAGCATCCTCAACCTTGAAAAAAGATTCAGCAATACAGTTATGCTTGCCACAGTGTCTCTGATGGCAGCGGTCTCCTGACCATTCACAAGAACACTGTCTTTGTAATACTCTGCAGTATTGTCTGGAATAGAGTTATACACATCTACATTCTGTTGTTGCCACAGACCCAGGGATACTAAAGAAACACTGGCTGAGACTTTCATGGGTTCCTCAGCTAGTAAGTGAAAGTTTACACTTGCCATTGGTACTTCATCCTCTGAGGAGAAGGCTACGGAGACAGTGTGGATCCCTGAAGGTTTACCCTTAAATCTGGGATCCCCTTTCACATGGTCAGTTGACCCACAAGCATAACATTTTCCAAATGTCTTTATGAATGGGGTTTGTTTGTTTGTTTGTTTGTTTGTTTATTTATTTGTTATGCGCACCAGATCCGTAGGTAAAAGGGCATAACAGAATGAAGACGCAAAGCTTACATAGTTACAGAATAACAGCAGGTACAGTACTTACAAAACTTCATAATATATTGAATGTGCAAATATATACAAAGATACAGTGGCCTATGTAGAAGCAGTAATAGGCCATGAATAGGGTGCAGAGATACAAATTACAGGGTAGTACTCTACATATACCACTGGGGCTTACAAGTGTTGATAGGTATATTCTAACGGGTGGGAGGCTACGGGTCAGTAGCGATGATGTGTTTTATGAAATTCTTTCTGAAATGGAGGTAAGGTTGGTCAGCTCTCAGGTCTTGTGGCAGAGAGTTCCAACATTTAGCAGCCTTTACAGGGAAGCTATTACCACCGATAGTGGTAAGCTTGTATTTGGGAATAGTCAGGCAGTGTGTGTTACCAGCTCAAGTAGGTCTATGAGAAATTTTTCTCTGAAGTTTGTCAGTGAGGTAGCTAGGAGCGCCGTTATTAAGAGCTTTATGAGTCAATGATAATGTCTTTAACTGTATTTTGTTGGCCGTGGATAACCATTTGTGTTGGCGTCTAAAGGGGGAAATGTGAGTTCTTTTGTTTATACCTAAGGCTGCTCTTAAAGCATTATTTTGTAATGTTTGGAGCTTTAGGATAGTCGTTTTATTAGCACCACTGTATAGGGCGTTACAATAATCGATTCTAGAGAGTATTAAAGCTCTAGTCAGGATCAGGCAACTGTTGTCCGACAGGAAAGGCTAGCCGGCTCTAAGTAGCTTGCATGTGTAGGCTGTGGAGGAGTTCAGAGATTTGATCTGTTTATCAAAGCACAGTGTGGAATCCAAATAGAAGCCAAGGTTTTTTACCTCCTTGGAGACTTTGATGGAATTTCCGTCAATGTTGAATGAGGAAAATTCCTGGCCTAATTTTTTGATGTTGGCCTGAGACCCCAGAATTATCAACTCGGTCTTATCATCGTTCAAGCATAAGTCATGAGTGGCCATCCATGCTTGGATGATAATATACATTTTGTTCATCTTTGGATCAATTTCCTTAGAGTCAGCGAAGTGCTGTCTCAGCTCAGGAGAGCAGGCATCATAAATAGACTCCAACATAAAGAGATTTCTCATACTTTCACAAGTGTTCACTCTGTAACCCTTAACCCATCCATCTAAGTTTTTCAAACATTCAGTCACCCAGGTAGCCCGAGGGGTACTATCATGCTTTTTGAGGGTCCTAAGCCTCCTAAGATACTGAGTCTTCCCAAATCTAGCTATCAAAGCTAGCTTCACAGTTTCATACTCCTTTCTGACTATATCCCCCAACTACATTACCACATCAGTTGCAACAGGGGGTAGCCTAGAAAAAAGCCAAGGAATCAACTGATTCCCTGTAATGTCTTGAATCCCATGGTTATATTCAAAAGCAGCCAACCAGTCCAAAATATCAAGCTTAACCTCATACATACTTAGTGCATCTTTGGGCATGCAAGGCCTCTTAGGACTGGAAGACCTAGATGACTCTTGGAGAGAACCAGTTTCAAGAAACAACTTTTTCATTTCAAGTGTATGATTCAATTCCATTTCTCTGAGTCTAAGTTCTTGATTTTTGCTATTAGTTTGAGCTTGGATTCTTTTAAACTCTAACTCAAGTCTAATGTTTTCTAAAGAGACACATTCAGGACTTAGTGTTGGACCTGGTGGTGTCCCTGTGGTCAAAGGTTGAGGCCTATGAGCAGGTAGAGTTAAAACAGGGCCTACATTCTGAGACTGTTCTTCCTCATCTAACTCATCAATAGTATTAGAGCTGGGCTCTGACATATGATCATCCTCATCAACATTTTCCACATTTGCTGCAGGTATTGGGGTTTCAGACCCACTCCTCAGACTTTGGTATTCTAACAACTTTTCTATCAATTCAACCTTTTTGCCTTTTACAGTGAGATTCCTAGCTTTACACATATCTCTCAATTGATCAACTGTTAAAGTGACTAGGGTCTCCTGTATGTAGCTTTCCATATCAGTCATGATAAACCAATTGGTTCTTAGTGTTGCTTAGCCTTGTGAAGGTTATTTGAACAAAGGTAAAAGTAGCACTCAAAATGTAACAAGTATACTTTATCCTCACCGCTGTACACCAGTGTTAGGCAGAATCACATGCAGTACACTTTGGGAAAACTACATGCAATTAGGACTACAAGTGTAAGCACAACACCTTTGGTACAAGCCTGTACTACACAGTAAAGTGGTAGCGATGGCTTAGCAGCCAATCTTATCTCAAGAGTTTAAGTGAGCAGTAGAACAAGTTACACAATGAACAAACTAATATAGAGATTCAAACAACACTAATTCAAGGTTTCTTGGTAAAATAATTACAGGGCCCATGGTACGGGCCGTGTAGTTATGGTTAAGTTGCTAATCCCATTGTAAGAGCGCTTTTTGGGTGGCTTATAACTTTGCTCTCCCTGGACGAATCCTCACCAAACTTTGCACAAAAAGTATATCGCCCACTCCGAATTGGTTTGCAAAGTTTAGTGAGGTTTGGTGCAGTGGGTAAAGTTATAAGGGGGGTCCCAACATTTCTTTTTTTCCCATAGAGTAAATGGGGAAAAAACTTTGATCACGCCTACAGCTCAAACCGCCAGAGGGATTTGCACCAAATTTGCGGCAGAAGCAGCAGCTTGGTCCCGAAAGCGTGCTTTTCAAAATATGGTGTAAATCCGTCCAGTAGTTTCTTTTAAAATGACCAAAAAGAAGGTCTAAAACAATTATTGATATGTATGTCCGCTCCGTGGACACATTTCCCTGTTCGCTCCGTGGATAGGACATTGATTGGCTAATCGGCTTGCGTCATGTCCGCGGACATACGTCGTGTTCGCTGATTGGCTGGGTTGAAGCGTGAGGTGCGTCGTATTGTTTTGATGCGTCCGCCATCTTGGATCTGTGGACATCCGTTGAAAGCGTTGCGACGAACGGGGAAAAAATCAAATTTTGGGAGTGTGTTGGTGTGTAAAAGTGCTTGGGGAGGGTGAGGGAGTTATAGATGGGTTAAATGCTGTACTAATCTGGGCAGTGGGATTTATGTGGAGGAGGGGACCTGGCTTAAACACTTTGGTAGCCTGTTTGGGGCAGCAGTTACAGAAGCTGGTGTAGAACTAGCTACTTCAGGCCTAAAATTCGAGGTTGAGGAGGTTATAAAGGCTATTAACCTGCAAGCCCATAACAGGGCTCCAGGACCGGATATGATCCCCTCCGATCTGTTTAAAGACTCATTGGACTTGTGGGCACCATTACTCTTGGTAGTATTTAATGCATGTATGCTATCAGGGAATTATCCACCATCATGGAAAAGGGCCATTATCTTCCCAATCTTTAAAAAAGGAGATCAGGACAGTCCAAGTGCATATAGACCGAATTCCTTCTTGGACTCCTCCTTCAAGATCTTTGGGAGAATCTTATTGGCTCATATTGAATCTTGGTTAGGAGAAGCTTCGATCCTTTCCGACATTCAATTCGGTTTCCGTCCAGGGGTCGGCCCAATGGAACAGAGCCTGAATCTCTATCTTTTGGTGGCCAATTCAGTGTTTTGCAGGGGAGAGGCTGTATATCTGGCCTTCATGGACCTGAGCACGGCCTTTGACAAGATGGATAGGGCAAAACTTTGGGGCGTGCTTTGATCCATTGGTTGTCCGGGGGACAGCTTGATGGTATTGGTCAATTTGCACACTGATAATGAGCCGTGTGTACGCAGTGGCCCAGGGGGACACTGCACGGCCTGCTTCAGGGTGGGGTGTGGTGTCCGGCAGGGCTGTGTGTTAACCCCTATTTGTTACTGACTTTATATTAATGGACTATCTCCTGAACTTATTAATATTTTGGCCGATTTCTTGGTGCCGGGGTGCCGGGGTTTCCCAGTTTTGGCATATGCGGATGACACCGTCCTGCTAGCAAGAACACCTAGAGCATTACAGGCCCTGATCAATGCATACACAACCTTCATGTGTAATCTAGGTTTAAAAATGAATACCAAAAAATCGGCAGTGATGGCTTGTATGGGCAGAAAACGGCCAGTGGCTATGAAACCGATGCTCTGTGCTGGTGAAATTATACCTCGAGTTAAGTCCTTTGCCTACCTGGGCATCAGTTTTTCCGAAGCCCTGAACGGTAGAACCCATGTGGATAAACAATCGGCCAAAATGAGCCAACAAATTGGGGGAATTTTCCGTTTTATCTCGAGATGTAAGGGCCAGCCCTTAGAAGTATCACTAAGATTTATGGTGCTCAAACATTAGCCATCACCATGTATGGTGCCCCCATTTGGGGCTTAACAAAGGTTGGGGATATCCAAGTAAAGGAAAATACATTCTTCAGACAGAAGAATTCAGACAGCTGCTGGGGCTACCGAACTCAGCAGCGTGCATTTCAATACTTAGAGAACTGGGAATGGAGTTCTGGGAGGACCAGTGGGCGTTGGCCCCGATCTTATTTTGGTTTTGATTGTGGGCCAATGAATTTGCATCCCTGTGTCATTTTATTATTCGGGCCTTGGTGGGGAAAGTGGGGTGGCGAAAAAATTCCTCTACTTGCATATATTTCTGATACTCTTGGGGAGGCTAACCTTAGTGCTCTCTTTCCACCAGTCTCGCTCATTCCCAAGAGCGAGGGGTCTGGCCACAAAATTGTGGCCAGAGAGGCCATAGTAAGGAAAAGAATACTTCGGGAATATGGTAACAAATGTGATGAATACCATTCTATGATCAGTAGGCCCTCGGGGATCCAACCCTAATTAATATGGAGCCCCTATAAAAAGGATAGGTGGCCAATCACAAGGGCACATTTTGATTCCCATCTTCTGCAAGCAAATACAGTTGGGTGGAAGGGATTCCTAGACGGGGCCGGCTGTCCGGTTTGTGGATATCAGCTGGAAGATTGAGCTCATTTAATGTTTTTCTGCCCGGGTTACGCAGGTATTCGCAGGGTAACTCAGCTACCTGCCCTAAGGAAAACCGGGATACGCCACTATAAAGCTGCACTCATCTTTTTACTCAGTGCTGATACTGTTTTCACAGCGTGAGCCTTGCTCACATTTTTAAAAAGAGCAATGTATTTTAGAAAAAAATCTGTTGAGGCTCCAGGGAGAAGAAAGAAAAATATGAATCATCTATACACGGGATATATTGCGCATACTAATTCTATTGTGTCCCCGCTTAAATAGGATCCTATGAAGTAATGAATGTGAACTTATCATTGCGCAATCTTATTTGCATGTCTTTTTTTTTAAGAACTGTACATTTTTATTGATTGTATGTATTTGTTTTATCTGATTGTTTGATGAATTTTTTCTCAAAATTCGAATAAACATGTTTGACTGACTGTATTTGTTTAGGTGACAGGTGCCCCTGATGTGTTCGTCATGTCTGTGGTCACCGCGGCTGTCCGCGGACATAAAAAATGCACTTCTGAATATTTTACTTTAGTATGATATTGGTTTTGGGTTGTTAGTACAGCGTTGATTGTAATTAATATCTTGTATAAGTAGCCCATATAGCACAGTTAAAATGTTTGATTCTATGGGTGTGTTATGCTGCGGTGGATGTGGCTAGGGCCTTGAGTCTTGGGTGCATGGCCGAAGTACATTAGAAATTCTTGTGGATCTTCTTGTGAGTTTATAGTGAATTTGACCATTCCAGCACAGTAGTCCAATTCTTTTCTTATTCCATGAACACTGTAGGTGTTGTCAGGATTGTTGGTTGCATTTCTGTGAAGGACTAACATTTGCAAACACAATTGGTCTGTATTGTGTAAGTAAATGTTGACAATAATTGGTGGCAATTGGAATAGAATATGTGTTGCTACATTTGCATAGCAATTTACGCCAGTTGTATTTGAACATTTGACTGGACCTGATAGTTCTCTGTCCAAGTCATTTTTTCAGAGTGTTTTGTTTCTTTGAAGAAGTACATAAGTTACTTTGAGCAGTAGATTCTTTATTGGTTGTAGTAATTGATGAAGTATTAGCTTCTCCTACTCTCTTTAGAGGATTTGAATTGAGATCCTGTTTCATTTCTGTTTGAAGTATTTGCCTTTGGAACAGGATAGGTTTTTAGATGGGGGGTGTACAGAGAACATAGTCTATTGTATTCTAGAATGCAAGGAATATCAGCATTTACTTTACTTGCATCAAAGTTGATTAGAAATAGACAGTCAAGTGTACGTAAGCGTGATAGTGCTACATAGCTCATGCCTTCTTTAAAGACTGTGTTCCCAATATCTATCAATTCTTTATCTAGAGTAAGACCTTGTGGTTTGTGAATGGTGACTGCGTATGCTAGAGTTAGAGAAAATTGTTCTCTACGTACATACATGTCTTTGAAAAGAAAGAATCAGGCTGTTGAGCGTCCTATCCTTTTAACTTCTAATAGTTTGTCAAAGAGAATATTGACAAACTGAATGTTGTTGTGACGTGGGTATGTTTGAAAGCCAACAACTGTACCCGTGCTCCATTAACTAGTCCTTGCTCCATGTCAAGGTTACATTTAAGCATTATTCCACAGTTTAAAGATAATTTTAATATTTTTTTCAAACCAGCTGTGTTGGAGATAAAATTTTCTAAGGTAATTAGTGTTGTTGTGGCTTGTTTATACATGGGTAGTGTCATACCATGTACGTCCAGTTTGTCTGTGGAGCAAATTTCAATTATTGGTTGCAATTTCTTTTTCAAAATTGTTTCATTGAATTTTGAACAGCTTGCAAGAGTTGGCATCAAGGACATTTTTGTGTGCTAATTTTTCCATGACATCAATAGCACATGAGTTATGGCCATAGAGTGCATGGATGTGCCGGGTTTTTAATATTGATTGTGTTTCTTGAGAGAGTACACCAACTCTAATACTTTTTAAAATGTTGGCGTATTTAACGTCCGCAGACTTGCGCATGTTTACTGTTAATTCTCTGTATTGGAAATGTTGCCAAAGGTTGACATTTCCTATGCTGACAACAGTTTTATGGCAGAGTTTGTGCCCTAAGGTTTTAAAAATAGGTTCACCATTCACTGGTGTCAATTGAAGAAGATCTCCGAAAACAATAATGTGTTTTCCTTCATCGAGCTCTTCGTAGTCTGTTTTGAGTACTTCTTGTAATCTGAGGTGAATCAAAGCCAACATTAGGTTGGAGACCATGCTCACTTCATCTATTAGTAGCATTTTAATTTGTTTCAACACTCTGCATATTTCCATTGCAGCTTCTGTAGAAAGTTTGTAATAATCTAATTGTTTTGGTGGTCGACTGGAAGGAGCAGTAATCGGTGTACACTGCCTATGTTGTTGGCAGCTAAATCTGTGGAGGCAGTTACAACAGCTGAAAGTTTGTTGTTTGTCAATTGTTGAAGCAACTTGCTGATGATTTTGATTAAGATTTTTTTCCTGAACCAGCTTGATCACTGATGTATAGCATTACAGGTTTGTAGTTTTGGCAGGTACAATTTTTATTTTCATGCTGTACACCATGTTCAATTTCTTTTGTTACTTCTTGGAAAATGCTATGCTTCTCATTGTTCAGTTTTGATTTCAGTACAGTGAAGTCTTATCTTATCTTATTCATAGTGAGACATGGTGTTTTCTACTTCTGTCATAGTTAATTCTGCTTCATTTGCTATTAGTGGCTGTCCCAGTGGTTCTTGGCTTCCTGTTACAGAAGGTTGACTACGGTCGGGAGTGTCCTTATTTAGTTGGGCCTGGAGATCTTCTTCGTGTTGCTGTTCATTGTGCAACATTGTTTCGTACTGTGTAAAGGTTACATCTGTTATAGTGCTTTCATTTGCTTTGAAAGTGTCTTCATAGGAGTCATAGAAATCTAGTAACTCTTCTTCTTTTCTCAATGATTTAAAAAGTTGTAGCAGGGACATGTAATATAGTTCTTTATGTTGAGGTGTTTTTAATGACAATTTGATATGATTAATTAAGCTTCATTTGGTAAGTTTCACTAAACTGCCTTCACAATGTGTAACTCTGTATCTAGCTTTGTTTTCCTCTGGTTTTATATTATTTTTGTATGTGAAGTTTTGGTCTATGTGGTATAGATACATGGTTTGTAAAGTGGTACTCATGTTTTGGTAGTATGTGTCTAGTAAATTGTTTTTCAAAATGTATTGGCTGTTAGGATCATTTTTGGCTATTGTTTCTATGTCCTCGTATGATTTGAGAACAATTTTCTAGATTTAGCAGGACCAAGATTTAGCCATACTATATTTTCAGATTTTCCATACAAAGCAGTATCGGTTAAACGGTCTGCAGCTTCAAAGCAGCGACATTCCATATGAGAGAGCTTTTTTATGCCTAAACTGTACAATTTCTGAGACAGTGTTTTGTCAGATGATAGGTCATCCCAGAGGTCTTGAAGCTCTGTTTTTTCTGCTTTGGTTAAATAGGCTGTAACATATCGTGAAACTGCGTGGAATTGTCTGCAATGTACTGCACATCTATGTTTGCATTTCATAAGAGGGCAATGATTGCATTGTAACCATTGATATATTTTGCTTCTTCTGTTCTTTTTACGTAATATGTGTTCTTAGGTGATTTACCTTTAACACTATGTTTTACTGAAGACATGAAGTTGTTTACTTGACCTGTTGCTGTAACTGGTCTAGGGAAACCAAAGCGGCATTTGGTGTAGTATTTCCCTTTGTTTTTGTATTTGCAATGACAATATTTCCCACATTTGTGTCTTTGAAATTGTAAAATGTGTGCATGAAGTTCACTATTTGTTGTTTTTGAAGGAATTTCACAAGTGACATATTTTTCGATAAACTGTAAAACAGTGGCATCACTGTCTTTACCAAATTTAGGACCATCTTTAATCCATAAAAGCATGTGAATATGTGGTGCTCCTCTGGCTTGGTATTCTTTTCTCCAAAAGAAGTGTTGCACTTCTCCGAGGGGAGGAACAGTTTTATTACAAATAAAGTGTAACATAGCAATGAAGCGATGATGGAAATATCTTGAAACATTAACAGGATCTAGAGAACAGAGTTCTCCAGGTGTTAGTATATCTATGTATGTTTTGTTTTTGTTTGTTATGTGTAGGAAATCATGTAAATCTTCCCATGCATATTGTGTACAACTTAATGTAACAAACCAAGTGGGTGGGCCAAGGTTTCTTATCATGCAGCGTACATCTCTGTGACGTCGGAACCAGTATTCTTTTGTACCACGCATGTTTTGTAACAGACTTGTAATGCTTGATTGTAGAACCTCATCTTTTTCTTGCACTTTTTGTATTAATTGCGTAGCTGACATATTTTGAAAATGAGTACCTGATTTCAATGTGTGTGCAACTCGGTAGCATTGAGTTGCTAGTTCACTTTCAAAGAGTAGGTGGAATATGTATTCCACATTTTATCTAAATCTGCGATCTTCAGAATACATTCGTAACGAGCGGTATTCTGATGCTGTTATCTGAGTGGGTCTATCATCGTACCTTCCTCCTTTCCCAGTAGGAAAGAGTAGAGGAAAGGCACGTGCTTCTATCCTTTTTCCCCATATGCTGATTGGTGATCTTTGGTTTGTCGCATTTGTTACGTTTCTAGTGCATCATTTATGGTGTTTTAGGGTCTAATGGCTGAATTGTATAATGGTCTAAAATATTGGATACTGTAGCAGGATCTAAAAGTTGAAATTGACCAGTTTCTGGTGACTCTTGAATTATTTCAGTGGTTTCCCTCAGGTTTCCTTCAATATTAATTTCTTTGTAGTATTCATTATTGTCTTTTAGATATTGCAAGGCTCGTGTAACGTTATGTAACTCCACAAGTTGTTACCAAATTTGTTTGTGTTTTGTAGGTACACCATTTACTAAGACAATTAAAGATTGATCTATTGGACGTTGCACACCCAGAGTGTGTACATTTTCCTTTAGATCTAATGGTAAATAAACAACTTTGCCACAAATTCCTTTCACTAATTCAGAGGGAGGTAATTTTGCTGTTTTTGTTTGAAGGCGTATTATTGCTTGAAATGGGTGCACTGTTTGAATAATGATGCTCTCATATAAATTGAGTTTTTGCAGGGGTTTTGGTATTGGGAATAATTCCAAGTTATTTGTGATAGCACGTGAAGGAGTTTGATTGTCAAGTTTTGCAGTGCAGTAACTGCAAAGTATTAAGGGGTCAATTATTTTGTATTTGTTTTCTGCTATAAGGTAAAGAGCTAATTCAAAACATTTGGTATCTTCATTGTCTTCTATTTTGTATGTTATGTCTACAGTTTTTGTGCTACTTTTATAAAACATTCTGCAGCAACACACACACACATGGTTTGGTACTTCAGCGGATGTACTTTTAAATTTTAGTATTTCTTTTTTGTATGTGTGTAGTAGAAGGTTGCCATTTGTACAATTGTTCCTAGTCTGTTGTAAAGCTATTGCATTTTGTAAGTGGCTTTCACTTCCAAAATATTTTCTCTGGATATGCTCTATTTCTTCGTGTAGGTCTTTGGCTGTACCATGTAGAAAATTGTTATTTAAATCACCTAATGCTAAAGCAGGACTTTTAGCATAGTACAGTTTATGGACTAGATTTCTTATAGTTGAATGATGTGTTGATATCATTTTGATATGATGGAAGGTGCTTTTGCAAATAGGTCCTGAAATGCAGGATAATGAATGTCCTTGTAGTCCTGTGTATTTGCGCACTGGACAGGTATCCATATTTTGTAGTAGTTTCAGTTTGAATTTCTCTTTGCCTTTCACATACTAATTGAGGAACTGGCGTAAAGATTTTAAAGATTTTTTGTCAATGTTACACATTGACGTGAATGGCCATTTGTACACTGGACGTTTTGGTTCAGTCGGATGGAGAGGTGATACTGAGTTTTCTGGGGATATTTTTGTAAGCAGCATTTCTTGTTCCATTATGGTATTATTACGTTTTTCACACCCTCGTTCACTGCTATGTATGGCAATTGTGTTTGTTTGCTTTTGTTTGTATGCTTCTTCATTGAAATATGTTTCTGTGCTTGTGGTGTGACTCCATTCACCTCCACAGATATTTAGTAAGTTATTTTTGTTGACATTCCGTTTATTGAGAAGTCTTTTTAGTAGTTTAGTAGTTAGTTTTGTTAGTGGTTTCCTTCTGTTTAACACTAAAATAATTAACTTCCTTCTGAGAAGGATTGTGCTGTCTATGAGGGCTTCTAAGATTAATTTTTTACGGTAGGTTTTAAAGGTTGTGCATGATTTCTCTCCTGTTTTTATAAGATTCTGAAGGACTCTGTGGTGGAACATTTTTTGTAAAATACTTTTTTTTGGTATGGTTACTTGCCACTACATCAAGATTTATAGGAGCAGTAGTATCAGTAGTGCTAGCTGAATTCTTGTTAATCACTTTCTGTTTCGTTTTACATTTTGAAAGAGGAGGCAAAGTTTCTGAACTGGAAGCTTGTTTTTTTTCGCTTAATGACTATTAGATGTTTTGTTTGAACTTTTTGTACAAATTCTGCTAGAGATGGATGCTTATTTTGGACACTTTTATTTTGATTTGTTCTATTTCTGCATTGCTTTCTACGGACTTGCTTTTTGGTAGGTATTCTTTGCGGTCTGTTGGGAAAAAAAGAAGGTATGGGTTGCGCTGTTCTGCAATGTATGTGTGCTGTGTGCATGACTGTCTGAGTATGATGGTAAGGATGTATGTGGAGGTGTGTGATTGTGGAATGGGCAGCTACAACTAGTTGGGAAGGCTATTCTTGTATTTGTGTGTTACTATACTGGGGTTCAGATGACAATACAAAGTAAGGTAGTGGTGAGCAGAAGCACTAATACTAAATCTAATGGTATAGAATTAAAACAGTTCTTTGTTCTGAAATACTAAAATTCTAGGGATTGATTCATGGAATTTGTGTGCCGAAAAACAGGGATTTGTGTGCCATTCTGCCCGCAAATCCCTGTTTAACAAATGGGGATTTGTGGGCAGAATGGCGCACAAATCCCAGTTTCTCTTCGCACAAATTCCATGAATCAACCACACAGTGTGTTTGAGTAACAGTTAGAACTGTATGGTAGTATTGTACTGACTTTGTTTGGAATGAGCAAGTTTCTTCTGAGTTGTTGTTTGTACTTCAGATGCTGCTGCATTCCAAGAGAGTGGTCTTCACTGCAATTGTAAAAGAAATAAGTTAGTAATGTTGTGTGTTTATAGCACTGTTATTAATTTAGACAATGATTTTTATGTTTTTGTAGCAGTATTGTTGTTTGATAACTGAACATAGTGTGTGTGTGCAGTTTCATTTGACTATGTGCAGCCTTTCTATTTTACTTACAATCTGTTAGTTGAACATGCTTTGCAAATGAGTATAATACTAAGCGTATGAAACTCACTTGGTTTCTTAAGGCTGTGTTATTGGATGTTAGGAGATAGAAGAAATAATCATATACTTATTTTGCTATTTTTATAGGGTAAATGGCAGAAACTGTATAGAAGAGCATGGAATGTATGCATTTGTGAAGGTGTGGGTAGTAAAGCAGAAGGATGTGATGTAGAGGTAGTGGTGTTATTTCAGCTGGGAGCTTTTCTAATGATAGTGTCTATCTGTGTGAGTGTAGAAAGATGCATGAACTCATCCTGGCTGTGTGTAATTTTATAATGCCCTACTAAGTGTTTTTCTACAATTATACTCTTATTTCTCCCATCTTTTAATATTAAATTACACTTTTTAGATAGCTGTGTGTGTAAAAAAAGAATTTAGATAGCAGACAGGTTTGGAAGTGACAGTTGATTATAGCAGATGGGAAACATGACAGTAAATTCATTTTATAGGTTATACAGGTTAAGTGGCAGTTAACCTGTGTATATGCATTAATAAGAGTTGTACATGTACTGTGCAGAAAATATGCATACCTGTAGTTTGTATTCATGCGTGTGGATATGCATGTAGCTGCATGTAGAAATCTTGGAGACTTGTACAGTAGTTTGTAGTAGGTGCTTTCCGATTACATATGACTTGTACTCAGAGTGATCAACAGTACATTTGAAGTGCTGAACTATGATAATGGAGTTAGACGTAGAGGTCTTCGATGTGATTGGTGGATGGTAGTGTGACTGCTTAGATGTATCTAATGAGGGAATGACACAGAGAGTGAAGTGGAAAGGGTAGAAGGGCTGCCTAAGAGTTACGCGCTCTGCGGACACCGCGGCTGTCCGTGGACAGGGCGTGCCACATCTGAGGTTTTCCAGAAAATCCAGCATGGAAAGGGGACTGTAGGGATTAGCCAATCAGGTGTTGAGGTTGTGGATTTGTGTTGAAAGAGGCTGTGTGTTTAAGATGCCAGAGGTGGAGAAAGTCAGGGTGTTGGTGGTTGGAAATATGTTTGTGCATGGTTTAGAGCAGTATGCTAAATGCAGGAATGTGGCAAACAATTTTGATGTTAAAGGAGTGGAGGTGGTGTGGAGCTCTGTGCCTGATTGCAATGTACAGGGAATTGCACAAGTTTGTGAAGATATGGGTAGGATGTACAGTCCCCTTGTGGTAGTTTTGCACTGTGGAGCTTTGCATTTGGGCTATGTCAGTGCCCCTACTTTGTTGGCAGATTTGGAACACTTTGTTCAAGCAGTAATGAATGTCCTTCCAAATGGCAAAGTTATTTTTTCTGGTTTAGTACCTAGGGCAATATGGGACAATAGTTATGTTTTTGTCCTCAGCAAAACATTGCTAGGTGTGCAATCAACTGAGGCATGTTTGCTTTCATGCTTAGAGCTGGTATTTTCTTTTGTAATAATGAGAACATTGATTCTAGTAATGCTGTTTATTTTAAAGAAGATGGCATTTCTTTATCTTTTATGGGAAATGTCATGCTGTTTTGGAACATAAGGGTTGCTTTGGAGAAGTTTATGTGAAGATTTTTGGAGTAAAGTAAGAATTATTTTTTCTTAAAAATACAAAATAACAGGTGTCTCTCAATCATCTGTAAAAAAAACCAAAAAAACGTCTCTTTTCAGAGCCAACCTCAAAGGGGAAATGGGGTACATTATTTAAATTTAAATTCATCACGCTCAGATTTTTCGATATGTCCGCTGACATGGCGGTTGTCCACGGACACCACGTATTACATACGGGGATTTTGGGGTTGAGAGGCATGCAAATGAGAATGAGCAGACCAAGGGATTGGTCAATAAGGTTTACTTGGTGTGTTGTGTAAGGAGAAGTTTGTCATAAAGTCTTTTTCCTGAAAGAAGAACAGATAGCTATGGCTGTGTGTTTCAGAAAACAGATTATCTGGATTTTGGGAGACTCATGGATACATTGGCTGGAGGTACATTCAGAACGCTGTGGAGTGGCTGCACATCTTGGATTCCCTCATGTGGAAGTGCAATGGCATAGAGTGCGTGGAATGAAGTGGCTGGATTTGGTACCTCTCTGTGCTACTTTATAGACACAGCGTCATCCAGACATGATTATTATTCATTGTGGTGGGAACAGTTTAGGATATGTGTCTGGAATTTCTTTGCAATTTGCAATGATAGAAGGACTTGAGAAGGTCATGGACATGTTTCCAAATTCCCAAGTAATTTTTTCTCGTATTGCGCAGATACAAATGTTGCTGTGTTCTTCTTCGTTTGGTACACAAATGGAGAAAGTGAGTTGCAATGTCAATAAGGGTGTTTGTGACTTTTGAAGGGATGTTGGCATGTCCTCTTCACAATGAAAATATTATGTTTTGTAGCACATACATTTTTCGTAGAGATGGAGTACAGCTTACTTATGCTGGCAATCAGATTTTTCTGCGAAATATTCAAAATGCATTGCAACCTTTTTTGTAATTACATTAATACATTTTGCAGTAGGTTTTAATCATTTGAAGTTTTTGAAACACAAAAAAACCCCACCAAAAGGCTCTTTTCAGAACCACCACTTCTTCCCATAGAAAAGTGCAATGGTTCTGATAGGGTAGCACCCTAAAAAATAAATGTTGGCGGACTGCACAGGTCCCTGCACTATTTATTTGTCACTTCTATTTGTAAACTGTGAAAGGCGGCTATGAAAAGAGCTTTTTTTTTGGTTTTTGTTGTTTTATATTTTTTGGGTTTTTTAAACATGACACACAAGGAAAGGAGGGGAAAGGAGGGTAAGGAAGGGACACAAAGCACGGGGATAAGAAAGGGCAGGTGGAGAGAGGAAGATGTAGGCTGGGCCTTATTCAGGTAGGTAGCAGACCTTCTCGTGCTACTTGACCGCAGCCTCGAAAGCACTCTGAGGATTCTCCCCCCTGCAGAGTACTGCGTTGCGATACATACACAATATTGTGACCCTCGAAAGGTAAGGGTCAACAGCATCATGAATGGCCTGTGAGGCAGCTGGAGGGATGCGCTGTCCCACAGGAGTGTCTCTTGTGGTGACAGGAGAGGAATCAGAGGATGTTGTAGAGCATGGGTGCACAACATATGGCCTGCGGGCCAGTTGCGGCCTGCCATGCTGTTTTTTCTGGCCCGCGAGGCACAAAGACTTTCCTAATGGAGGGCGGCCCGCAAGCAGCATCGGCCGCCCTCCATTAGGAACGTCTTTGTTGTCTTCCGGGCCGGACAAAACACTGGCCATCATTGGCTCAGCACACACGCACCACGTCACTCCTACGAGCCACGTAGTGCGTGTGTGCTGCACCAATGGAGTGCCAGCACTACAGCTGGCGTGGCCAGTAAGACTTGATGCCGGAAAGCATTTCAGCCTTGCTTGCCACGCCAGCCGTAGTACGATTCCACGTACCTCGCCAGCGTTCCTGCTTACCTGCCTTCCAGCACGTCTCCGGTAAGTGGTCTGTGTGTTTGTGTGTTGGGTCTGTTCTGCTGTATATTTGTGTTGTGCATGTTGAGATGGGGGTGTGGGGGGTGGGGGGGTGTGTCGGATGTGTATGAATGTTTGTTTTTGAGTGTTTGTGTTGTGTATGTTGAGATGGGGGGTGGGGGGCGTGTCGGATGTGTATGAATGTTTGTGTGTTGATATGGGTGTGGGGGGTGTGTCGGATGTGTATGAATGTTTGTTTTTGAGTGTTTGTGTTGTGTATGTTGAGATGGGGGGTGGGGGGCGTGTCGGATGTGCATGAATGTTTGTTTTTGAATGTTTGTGTTGTGTATGTTGAGATGCATGTATGGGTGCATGCTTCAGAGTTTGAGTCCTGAGTTGGGGGGTTTGGGTCTGTATGGGTGCATGCTTGAGAGTGTGTGTGCTGAGTTGGGGGGTGGGGGGTTCGGGTCTGTATGGGTTCATGGTGTATGCTTGAGAGAGTGTGCTGAGTTGGGGGGGTGGGAGGTTCGGGTCTGTGTGGGTGTATGTTTGAGAGTGTGCTGAGTTGGGGGGTGGGGGGTTCGGGTCTGTATGGGTGCATGTATGAGAATGTGCTGATTTGGGGGGTGGGGGGTTCGGATCTGTATGGGTGCATGTTTGAGAGTGTGCTGATTTGGGGGGTGGGGGGTTCGGGTCTGTATGGGTTCATGGTGTATGCTTGAGAGTGTGTGTTCTGAGTTGGGTGGGTGAGGGGTTCGGGTCTGTATGGGTGCATGTTTGAGAGTGTGTGTGCTGAGTTGGGGGGTGGGGGGTTCGGGTCTGTATGGGTGCATGTTTGAGAGTGTGCTGATTTGGGGGGTGGGGGGTTCGGATCTGTATGGGTGCATGTTTGAGAGTGTGCTGATTTGGGGGGTGGGGGGTTCGGGTCTGTATGGGTTCATGGTGTATGCTTGAGAGTGTGTGTTCTGAGTTGGGGGGGTGAGGGGTTCGGGTCTGTATGGGTGCATGTTTGAGAGTGTGTGTGCTGAGTTGGGGGGTGGGGGGTTCGGGTCTGTATGGGTGCATGTTTGAGAGTGTGCTGATTTGGGGGGTGGGGGGTTCGTGTCTGTATGGATGCATGTTTGAGAGTGTGTGTGCTGAGTTGGGGGGTGGGGGGTTCGGGTCTGTTGGGGGGTGCATGTTTGAGAGTGTGCTGATTTGGGGGGTGGGGTGTTCGGGTCTGTATGGGTGGATGTTTGAAAGTGTGTGTGCTGAGTTGGGGGGTGGGGGGTTCGGGTCTGTATGGGTGCATGTTTAAGAGTGTGTGTGCTGAGTTGGGGGGTGGGGGTTCGGGTCTGTATGGGTGCATGCTTGAGTGTGTTTGGGGCATAGTGTTTGGTTGGGGGTGAGGGGGCCATGGGGCATAGTGTTTGGTTGGGGGTGAGGGGGCCACAGAACATAGTGTTTGTTTGGGGGTGAGGGACAGGGGGCATAGTGTTCGGTTGGGGGTGGGAGCCATGGGGCATAGTGTTTGGTTGGAGGTGGGATCCATGGGGCATAGTGTTTGGTTGAGGGTGAGGGGGCCATGGGGCATAGTGTTTGGTTGGGGGTGAGGGGCCCATGGGGCATAGTGTTTGGTTTGGGGTGAGGGGCCCATGGGGCATAGTGTTTGGTTGGGGGTGAGGGACAGGGGGCATAGTGTTTGCTTGGGGGGTTGAGGGACAGGGGGCATAGTGTTTGGTTGGGGATGGGAGCCATGGGGCATAGTGTTTGGTTGGGGGTGAGGGAGCCATGGGGCATAGTGTTTGGTTGGGGGTGAGAGTCATGGGGCATCGTGTTTGGTTGGGGGTGAGGGGGCCAGGGGGCATAGTGTTTGTTTGGGGGTGGGAGCCATGGGGCATAGGGTTTGGTTGGGGGTGAGGGGGCCATGGGGCATAGTGTTTGGTTGGGGGTGAGGGACAGGGGGCATAGTGTTTGCTTGGGGGGTGAGGGACAGGGGGCATAGTGTTTGGTTGGAGATGGGAGCCATGGGGCATAGTGTTTGGTTGTGGGTGAGGGGGTCATGGGGCATAGTGTTTGGTTGGGGTGATGGGGCCATGGGGCATAGTGTTTGGTTGGGGGTGAGGGACAGGGGGCATAGTGGTTGCTTGGGCGGTGAAGGACAGGGGGCATAGTGTTTTCTTGGGGGTGGGAGCCATGGGGCTTAGTGTTTGGTTGGGGGTGAGGGGGCCATGGGGCATAGTGTTTAGTTGGGGGCGAGGGGGCCATGGGGCACAGTGTTTGCATGGGTGGTGAGGGACAGGGGGCATAGTGTTTGGTTGAGGGTGGGAGCCATGGGGCATAGTGTTTGGTTGGGGGTGAGGGGGCCATGGGGCATAGTGTTTGGCTGGGGGTGAGGGGGCCATGGGGCATAGTGTTTGGTTGGGGGTGAGGGCGCCATGGGGCATAGTGTTTGTTTGGGGGTGGGAGCCATGGGGCATAGTGTTTGGTTGGAGGTGAGGGGGCCATGGGGCATAGTGTTTGGTTGGGGGTGAGGGACAGGGGGCATAGTGTTTGCTTGGGGGGTGGGGGACAGGGGGCATAGTGTCTGGTTGGAGGTGGGAGCCATGGGGCATAGTGTTTGGTTGGGGGTGAGGGGGCCACGGGGCATAGTGTTTGGTTGGGGGTGACAGGGCCATGGGGCATAGTGTTTGGTTGGGGGTGAGGGACAGGGGGCATAGTGTTTGCTTGATGGGTGAGGGATAGGGGGCATAGTGTTTGGTTGGGGTGGGAGCCATGGGGCATGGTGTTTGGTTGGGGGTGAGGGGGCCATGGGGCATAGTGTTTGGTTGGGGGTGAGAGGGCCATGGGGCATAGTGTTTGGTTGGGGGTGGGAGCCATGGGGCATAGTGTTGCACTCCTAGAGTGAACTCAATAATAAAACTAAAAAAGACACAGTTAGGAGATGTACATCCTTTGCTTTTTTGAGGAAACCTGACTCAACGAAGGCCATACTCCTCTTGGGTAACCCAAACAGCAAACTATAGCTGTCCAAAATAACAGAATGTCCAATTAAGGGTCAATAACATATATATAATTTAATTAAACAGACGATATACAATAACTAAATCGAAATAAATGATAACAATGGAAAATGTGTAGTACAAAATGTAAGTTTGAAATGCAATAAAAATCGTTACCCCTCAAAAACATATTCTTTTTCCATGTGCTTAATACAATGGGGGTTGAAAAAGCCTCCTGACATGTCCCGCGCAATGCCCCGTCCACTTTTACTTTTCAGCCCACTATAGCCCTCATGTAAGGTACTTTCGGCCCGCTGTCAAAATCAGTTGTGCACCCCTGTAGAGGAACTCAACCTACTACGTTTACCACAAGGTACAACCTTGCGAATAGCCCCACTGTGGAACAACCTTAGGTGTCACTTCATTGATGTCGTACCAAAGCTGTACGAACCAGGCCTTCCACGACTCAGCAGCATTTTGCACTGATTGCAGGTGACCTTATTCGCACAAGCTTTTGGCACTCCATCAAGAGTGGTAAACAACCGCCACACCCAAGACTGATGGCAAGTGCTGGTAGTAGGGACTTCCATTAACTCATCCTCTTCATCCTCTAGATCCGTCCCCTCTACATCCTCATGACTGTTCCTCTCTGCAGGCCCTTGGAGAGGTGGTGGTGGTGGAGGGGGATGGCATGCTGATGCAGCTGAAGCAGCCATGGTTGCCATCTGGAAGACAGCAGGCAGAGGTCACCAGCAATGCAGGCAGTCAATGCAGGTCTGAAGCAATGCTCTGTCAGGTAGTCAGAAGCACAATGAGGAGCAATTCTAGGGTGTGGCCTTTTAAGGGGTGCTGGTGCGCGCTCCGCGAACACCTGCGCTGTCTGCGGACACTTCAAACACCAAATAAAAAAGGCTAAATTCCAAAAAGTATGTAGATCGCCAGGGACATTGTCTGGGACATGTGCAATGGTGAACTTTTACTGTAAAATACTTTGGATTGTCCAAAAAAGTACTTTTAAAATGTTCGGGGAGCCGGACAGTGTCCACAAATCAGGACACACGCTCAGTGTAGGTTCGGTGACATGATGACATCGCGGACACGTTCGCGAATGGGACGGCTGTCCGCAGGACATCAAATGTGCAGGGACGGTTGTGAGCATGCGCGCGGGTGTTCTACGGACAGTGTTCAGGTCCTCAAACTAATTATAAGTGCGACACACATGCTACAGACAGTGACGGAGAGGCGCAATGTTCGTAGGACCTATGGGTGTGGTACGCATGTGCGTAGATGTTCTACGGACAGTGTGGACACTCCATTTTAATTACGAACAGTACAAACAGGTATTGTGTCCTTAGGTCACCCCCATTTTGGTTAATTGCGGACATTCCACGCATTGAGTGTGTTCTAAGAACAGTTCCATTTTGATTGCGGACAGTACGGGCAGGCATAGTGTTCTTAGGACACCTCCATTTTGGTTAATTGCAGACATTGTGGACATTGTTTGTGTTCTAAGAACAGTTCCATTTTGATTGCAGACATTACCGACAGGTATAGTGTTCTTAGGACACCTCAATTTTTCTTAATTGCGGACATCCCAGACATTGAGTGTGTTCTAAGAACAGTTCCATTTTGATTGCGGACAGTACGGACAGGCATAGTGTTATTAGGACACCTCCATTTTGGTTAATTGTGGACATCCCAGACATCAAGTGTGTTCTAAGAACAGTTCCATTTTGATTGGGGACAGTACGGACAGGCATGGAGTTCTTAGGATAATAGAAAGAGGAGTGTTGCTGTGCCAGGGGTTTGTAGAGCTATAGGTTTGTACAGTTTTGTGACCTCTTCCTGCTACCCCTCTATTTTTGCAAAAGATATATTAATGCATATCATGTCTATTTCTTTGACAAAGAAAAATGAAACACCAGAAAGACAGAAAAATACTGAAATGGTTCTGTATTTTGTTGTAACACAAGCATAAAACAGCTACAATTAGTGGTATTCAAACAAAACATTCAATCAATTGATAACAACTAACAACTGAGTCGTGAGCAAAAATTCAAAAAGGCCAAATAGGTAATTTTTACAAAAAATTCTAGAATCACAGCAAAAACAACTCAAAATACGAGTCTGATAGTGTCATGAACATTCGCCTACGTCCTTTCTGGACTTCGTGGTCCCTGATCCATAGGGGATTGAATGCAGTAATCCTTCCAACATGGCCTCCTGATACGGAACGCTGCTTGCCAGTCCTTGCGCTCCACGCTCTGCGTTCTACTAAACAGACACGCCCCTGCGGCTCTGCGCGTCTCAACGCTACCGCTTGCTGTAGTTGGATGTGTGTTGCCAGAGTTCGCTCGGGGCTTTCTTCTGAATCCTGTTTCCCGATTCCTTGAATCCCCCTTCCTTCCTTTCCTCAAAATTTACCTTCGAACTTCCTGGATTTTCGCCCGCGCTCGGGTCACGGCGTTCCGTGTCTCCGAGCTAGGACATTGTTCCTTCCTGGTCTCTGTCCTGGACATCTGAACGTATCCTGGAGTTGGATTGTCATCCTCATGCTGGAATCCGAAGACCAGCACACGGGTTTATACAAATCCCAGACCGTGTGAAAGAAGTCACCAAAGAAGGTCTCAAGCAAACAACAAAAACAGGTGAGAAGGGGAGAGACTTGTGACAGATTCAGACGCCTAAAAAACGATGCAGACACAGAGATGGAAGCCGCAGTTCAAGACCTCAAGCGAGGCATGCAGGAACTAACCAGAGAAGTCCAGAACCTTAAGGCTGAGAATGCTGCATTAAAGCCGCTAGTCTTGTCACGTGTCAACTAAGGAAAGCGTGTTATTGGGAGTAGTGGACAAATTTGATGGTTCTTCAAAGACCCTCCGTGCCTTCCTTGATTCATGTTTGGTACACTTCACCTTCAAGCCCTACTACTTTTCCACTCCTAGAGCAAAGGTGGGGTTCATGATCTCACACCTCACTGGTAACGCCTTAATCTGGGCAACCCCCCTAGTCAATTCGGGCAACGCCCTCCTGGATAATTATTATGGGTTCGTGGAAGCGCTAAAAACCATGTTTGATCGCCCAGAGCAGGTTTACAGCGCTCAAGAACGTTAACTTGAATTTCAACAAGGATCCCAGGATATGCTTATCTATGTGACCCGCTTAAAACAACTTGTGAAGGAAGCTGATTGGTCTCAAGAAGGCAGCTTCACCCTCTTCCGAAGAGGCCTGAATGAAGAAATAAAGGACGAGTTAGCCAGGGTAGCTCGCCCAAACTCCTTCCAGGCTCTTATGGACCTTTCCTTGCAAATCGACTTTCGAATCCGGGAAAGAAAGGTGGAAAAAAAGAAGTCCAAGTCAACCTTCCAAAAGGCTGCCACAGACCACCCATCCAGACCAGAGCCCACAGCTTCTCCAACCTCGGATCCAGAACCCATGCAACTGGGGCCCTTCCGTGGACCCATTACCCCACAAGAAAGAATGCGCCGGATTCACACTGGTCTATGCGTGTATTGCGCCTCCGATAAACATCTTGTGAGAGAGTGCCATTTTGCTCCTTGTTAGGCAGAATCCAGTGCAGTTCCCTTAGGGAGCACTACACCAGATTAGGACTGCATGTGAGAGCAATAAATCTCCTTTGGTATCAGTCTGTACCACAACGATTTAGTTGGTAGCTGTGGCTGAGCAGTCAGAATTATCTCAAGAGGGAGATGAGCAGTATTCAGGGTTTACACAATAGGCAGTACAGTACTATGGAGCAAGGAAACACTGACCAAAGCTTTGTATTAAAAAGAGAATATATATTTACTTTATACACTTCTAAGTCAACACATATTCACAATTGGTAAAGTAAGTTAAAATTCAGTCAAGGAAAAGTAAATACAACTCCCTATTCAATTGTAAACAAATTTGCGGTAGAGTGAAAACTGAGCAAAACGGCACAGTGAAAACCAACTACAAATGGCACTCTAGGGATTCAACGAAAGGGAGGGAAAGCACAAGTTAAACCGAAATATCTTCAGACACCCCCTAGCAACACTTCCCTGAAGTTTTGTGAACAGGTAATGCACAGTAACACTTTAGCCAAAAGATAAGTGAATGAAAACTGAGCAAAATGGCACTCCACAAGTAAAACAGTAGGAAGGAAGAGGGGTTTAGAAGATTTAGGTGCATCAACACATTTCTCATTGAAAACCAATCTAGTGAGAGCAGATCAAACAAATCAGCCAGAGTCAATAGGCCTGAGCCAGAGTCAGTGGTACAGGACCAAGAGCTTAGGAGCAAAAATGTTCTTGTAGCTGCAGTCAAGTCTTTAGTAGAAAAATATTGAAGAGGTAGATGCGAGGCGAAAGACAATGTTAAGAGAGAGGGCGGCCGACCCCACAAGTAGTTAAGGATTTAAAACACCTTTAGGGCTACCACGGAAAAAGGGCGACCTGGCGGAACAATGTACCTTAAACGTGAAGAAGTGGCTCCTGCGGTGGCGGTTGTTCCTGGTAGTTCCTTCAGGTCGAGGGATCCAACAGAGGAAGAGAGGCTCTCATCGTGGAGGAAGGTTCGAGTCGCTGCACTACACAGGGATGATGCCAGCCGCGGTGCTGCCAAACGAAGTTTAAAAGGTACGCTCCTTTTAATCGTGGTCCAGGTCGATAGCTGCCTGGTTATCCGGTCTCCAAGTGCTGGGCACTGTCGATTCGACCAAGGCAGGTCCGAGGAAGCGATAGGTGAACTGGTTGGCCCCACCAGCTCAAGGGAAGGAGCCTCTTTCACTGAAGATCTCCTCTCGTCGTGTGGAAGAAAAGTGGTGAGATGATCTGGAAGGGCTTCACCTGTGGTGTAGATGCTGAAGATGTCTGTGGCTTCTCTCCCATTCAGTTCCGTAGTTCCAGTGGCAACGTCTTGCTCTTCCAGTCCTCAGGACCCTGCTTTTATGCAGAAAGAGTCCCATTGATACAGCCTAGCTGTCACTCACACAGTGGAGTGGTCTTCTTGGTGGGAGACTCTCCAGCCTATCAGGTTAGAGTGCAACCTGTGTTGCTGTGGCAACTCTGTCCAGGGGTTCTACTCCCCCTCCCAAACAACAGACCCACCCCAGACTCAGAGGCGCCGAAAGGAGGGCTTCTTGGCAGACCCGCATTAGGGGTTTAGAGTAAGACACGAGAAAGAAATTATATCAAAGTTCTGGCAAATAAAACCTACCGGAGTAAAGTTAATAATAAAATAAACCGGCGGTATGTTAAAGGCTGTCAGTAAAAGTATTAGCCTCGAACAATGGGAAAATCCCATAGGAAAATATTCGCGGTCGAATATAAAAGGTAGTAACCACTGCCACCAGCCAGAAACTTTGTAGAGGGGGACTTTAAGGTACCCTCTCAAAAATGAACATAGGGAAAAAAACTATTAACCTCTTCCGTACTTCCATTTTAAGATGGGGTGTACTGGTTTAGTTCATAGAGATTGACTAGTAAAGTCAATGGGGACTTTACATGCCCTGGGAGACAGTAGTGAGCCCCAGAGTATGGAGTCTATATTTGGGGGTCGCTACGACACCCCTGTGTCACTGCACAGAGGGTGCTGTGTAACACATGTGCATAAAGATGGTTCCTATGGGTGAGAGAAAAGATCCCATAGGCATTAAACACAAAAATAGCCTAGAACACACATAGCAAAGATGCCTAAGAGTGGAAAAAAGAGTCTCACTCTTAGCAGGAAAAAAGAAATAAACCCTTCAAATCCAGCAAAGCTGCTGGGGGACTCTATAGGTAATGGAAATTAGCCATAAGTGAGAATTCTTCCTAACACTCCTCCACGGCGTTCGGGAAACGCCAGCTCCTGATCCTAGATGGGCCACAGTTTCGGGAGAGAGATGTCTGCTCCACATCAATTCCTTCCTTGAACTCTCCTGGACAAAATAATCTTGTGATTCTACAGGCATTCCTATCACCTTCCAAGAAAGAATCTTACCCCATCCTGGCATTAGTGGATTGCGGAGTCATGGGCATATTCATAGATCATGATTGGGTCACTACTCACAACATTCCACATGAAACTCGAGAGACAATGGAACCTGTAGAAGCTATTGATGGGAGACCCCTGTTTTCGGGACCCATAACCCTCCAAACTAAAGAGGTCCTATTTTCCATAAACCACCATCAAGAGAGGATTAAATTTGACATTATAAAATCGGCCCACTATCCAATGGTTCTAGGCATGCCATGGTAACAGAAGCATAACCCCTACATCAATTGGGCAGCAGGCTCCTTGTTTCTTGGTTCTGAACATTGTATGTCCCACTGCTTATCCCTAGATACCTTACCAAGGTCCTCTGAAGATGGTCAAGAAACTCAGCAAATTCCAGTCACTGTTTCTAACATCATCCGGATTCCCAGGGCCTATCAGGCTTACACAGATGTATTCTCGACAGATATTGTTCAAGCTCTTCCACCACACAGACCTGAGTATTGTGCCATCAATACTGAACTTTCAGCAGTAATCCCTTTCGGGAGAATGTTTATTTTGTCAGAACCTGAAAAAGGGACCTCCGGGAATACCTGGATACCAACTTGGAAAATGGAACTATACGACCATCCAAGTCCCCAGCGGGCGCTTCTCTATTTTTCGTCCCCAAGAAGGATTTCAATGATCTTAGGCCATGCCTAGATTACTGTGGCCTTAACAAGTGTACTCTCAAGGATCGTTACCCATTGCCTCTCATCCCGGACATCCTGGAAGCAGTCAGAGGTGCAGTCGTCTTCACAAAATTAAATCTCAGGGGTGTCGACCATCTTATTCGTATAAAGGAAGGTGACGAATGGAAAACAGCCTTTAGAACACCCTTTTGCCACTTTGAATACTTGGTTATGCCCTTTGGATTTACTTCCAACGTTTTATGGATCGGGTGTTTTCTGATATGCTGTTCCTCTTCGTCATTGTATATCTGGACGACATACTGATATACTCCAAGGACCACCTGAAACATGAAGAGCAAGTAAAGACAGTTTTACAACGTCTACATGAACCTAAGCTCCTGGCTAAACCTGAGAAGTGTCTTTTCCATGTATCAACTGTTCACTATCTCGGATTCGTTCTTAGCCCAAAAGAAATTGGAATGGACCCTTCAAAGGTTGATTCCATTCTATCCTGGCTTGTTCCAACCACTGTAAAACAAATTCAATTCTTCCTAGGGCTTGCTAACTTCTACCGGAAATTTATACCAGCATTTTCTGAGATTATGCATCCTATTGTTACATTGTTAAAGAAAGATACCCCCTTTCGGTGGACCTCAGCCCAAGATCTGGCGTTCCTGCGGTTCAAGTCGGAGTTCACACAAGCTCCCATCCTAGCTCAACCCGACAGTGATTGACCTTTTCTTGTCAAAACTGATGCCTCCAACTACACCATTGGGGCAGTCCTGAAACAGGAACTTGGCGACAAGTTAGAACACCCCATCACCTATCTCTCTCACAACTTGACCCCCAGTGCAACTCATTATTCCATCCTGGAAAAGGAATTGCTAGCCATCCGTCAAGCCTACACTGATTGGCGCAATCTTCTTTCGGGAGTCAAACACCCGGTACAAGTCCGCACGGACCATCGGAATCTTCAAGTCCTGCAATCCCTAGAATGTAGAAACAGTCGTCAAGCTTGTTGGGCCTTCCTTTTTGCCCAATACCAATTTCAAATCCATCATGTCCCTGGAACACATAACATTATAGCCGATGCCTTATCCAGACGTCCTGATTATGAACCCCTTGAAGATCGGACCTTTCCTAAGATGTTCCCCACACAATATTTGTTGCCCAAGCAATTACCCTCCTGGAGGATACTCGAATTCAAACCTAGTCCTCTGAACCTTGGAAGGAGTTTAAGAGAAACAATCGATGGAATCTCAAAACAAAGGATGGATCCCTGTTCAAGGACAATCGCTTGGTCATTCCCACTCCTGGACTGAGACAAAAGATCACAAGCCTATGCCATGATACTTTCCATTCAGGACATCGTGGCATCACCAACACTCACCATCTAATACAAAGACAGTTTTGGTGGCCAAAGATGAAGGATGATATCAAGATCTATATCCAGACATGTGCAGTCTGCAATCAGAAGAAACATGATAACAAAAGACCAGCAGGTCTCCTGCTCCAACCAGCAATACCAACAAGACCCTGGGAAATCATTGCCGCGGATTTTATAGTGGAACTACCCTCTTCGAGGGGCTACACTACTATAATGGTTACCATTGATTTGTGTTAGGCGGAAACCTGTGCAGTTCCCTTTGGGACCACTGCAAAAGATTTAGGACTACAGGTGTTTGGCGGTGAACCCACTTGGTAGCAGTCTGTACCACACAGATTCACTTGGTAGCTGTGGCTGAGCAGTCAGACTTCCCTCAAGAAGAGTTGAGCAGTATGTGGAGTATACAAAATAGGACAATTCTTCCCAGCAAGACAAGCAAACATGCAACGAGGCTTAGTGTAAAGATATTAAGGTATTTATTTATAACGAAACATCTATGAAAAACACTATGGCACTTTCACGGCAAACAAATCAAACACAATTACTCTACGGAGAAGAAACGATCAATCCCCCTAGCAATATTTCGACAAGTCTAGATTCTACCGGTTCCACTTATTTACAGACAGAGGTGTATACCTCAACCTAGATGGCACTCTAATATTGGTTAGGACGGGAGAGAAAGAGATAGGTAGGTTACGAAATCAACACAGTTCAATACTTCACTGGCAAAATGTACGGTAAGAAGGCAAGAACCACAATAGATCATAAAGTTCAGAGGCCAGGCCCACTCGGAGAGAGGCAAGGCGATATGTCCCAAAAAGTCTCTAGTGGAGATGCATTCAAGTCTTTGTAGCAAATTGTTATCGGCAGATTGAACCAGTTCAGAACAATAAATAAGAAAAGCTTGGATGCGACCCAACGGAAAGGAGAGGATTAAGACACCTCACTCAAACCGATCGAAAGGGAAGCCAGGCGGACACGGTACCTTGTTGTGGAGGGCAGCTCCGGCGGGAGCAGTTGTTCCTGGTGGTGGATGCACTTCCGGTCTTTGCCAAGAGTAGAGAGGTTCTCGTCGTCGAAGAAAAGTGAAGTCCGGTGCACCACCAGGGAAGAGACCAGCCGCGGAGTACTCCGTCACAAGGCACCACCTTTTGGTCGCGGTACAGGGGTGGTGGCTATCCGGTTGCAGGGGTGCGTTGCACGGGCAATTCGACCACTGCGTCCTGAGGCGAATAAAAAGCAAAGGGGACTGGTTGTTCCCACCAGTCAGGGGAAGAGACTCTCCGGCAGGGAGATCTCCCCTGTCGTCGGGAAGTGGTGAGTCGGTACCGCAGGGCTCCACTGGAGGTGTCGTCGTGAAGGTCGGCTCAGCGTTACCCTCGTCGGATTCTTAGGTCCTGTGGCGACTTCTGAAGATCCAGTCCCAAAAGCCCTGCTTTTATGCAGAAAACACCCATTCATTCAGCCTAGCTGTCAATCAACACATGCTAAGTGGTGAGCGGGAAGGCTCACCACTTGGGCCAATCACTCCAGAGTGCGACCAGAGTTGGAAAGGCAACTCGGTCCAGGGTGCCTAAACCCCCTCCCACACCCTTGTGGTAACCCAGACAGAATGGCACCACTTTGGAGGGTCTCTGTACAGAGCCCGCCAAAAGTGGAACAAAGGGCTCGACCTTTGGTTTAGGAGTCACAGAGACGAACACAGACACCATTTTACAAACCGAGTTCTGGCAGAAAATACCCTCCGATAAACGTATTTAAGATAAGTAGATCGGTGGTACGTTAGAGAATAACGAGAAAAAGTATCAATCCCCAACAATGGGACGAATCCCATAGGGTTATGTTCGGGGTCGAACATAACAGGGAGTTTCCACTGCCACCAGCCAAAACTCGACGAGGGGGGATGGGACAGTGCCCCCTCGAGTAACAGATCCAGGAGTAATCGAATTACCCCTACTAGTACGCCCACAATAAGATGGTTTGTACTAGTTCTGTTAGTAAATTTAGGTCTAGTAAAGCCAATGGTGACTTTACATGCCCGGGTAGACAGTAGTCAGTCCCCGGGTATGGAGTCTATGGTGGAGGTCCGCTAGGACGCCCCAGTGTTACGGCACGTAGGGTGCGGTGTAACACACATAGAAAAACATATGAGACCCTATGGAGTAAAAGACCCCATAGCCCATAGAACACATTGACATTCAAAGGAATTACACACATACATGTCCAAGAGTGGGAGGAAAAGAGTCTCACTCTTGGCAGGATGGAAAAAAACAAACTCCCGAAATCCAGCAAAGCTGCTGGGGGACTCACTAGGTTAGGAAATTCAGCCTAAACAGAGAATTCTCCCTAACACTCACTCCCCCCCCCAGACTAAGGGACAGGAGGATTTAATCCATTCCTGGATGAATCTCATACCTCTAGTCGATGACATACATCCTAGAGAGACCATCAGCATTTTGGTGGTGACATCCTGACCTGTGCTCAATGGTGAAATCAAACCCTTGCAGGCAGATCGACCATCTCAATATTTGTGGGTTTTCCCCTTTCATTTGCATTAACCATCTCAAGGGTTGGTGGTCAGTCTGAATGACAAAAGTAGAACCATACAAGTACGGCCTAAACTTCTTCAGAGCCCACACGATAGCAAAGCACTCTCTTTCGATTGTTGCCCACCTTGTTTCAGGATCCTTCAGCTTGCGGCTGATGAAGCAAACGGGGTGCTCCCTACCTGTCCCATCCAGTTGACTGAGTACGGCACCTATTCCTACATTTGAAGCATCTGTCTGCACAATGAAGTGTTGGCGGTAATCAGGAGCTCTGAGTACTGGGGCTTGGCAAAGAGCCTTTTTCAGGTTTTCAAAAGCCTGATTGCACTCCTCGTTCCATCTAACCTTCTTAGGAAATTTGGGCGAGGAGATGACATTCAGTGGAGAAGCTATGGTCCCATAGTTCTCTATGAAATTCCTGTAATACCCAGTGAGGCCTAGGAAGGCTCTCACCTGGGTTTGAGTAGTCGGTGTTGTCCAATTTTGCACAGCTTCAATTTTACTGAGCAAAGGCCTTATTTCTCCACCGCCTACCTCATCCCCAAGATAGACTACCTTACTCTGTCCAATTTGGCATTTGCTCACCTTTATGGTCAGATTGGCTCATCCAAGAGCCTGCAAAACATCTCTCAGGTGGGTTACATGTTCTTCCCAGGAATTGCTGAACACTGCGATGTCATCCAAGTATGCCATGCAGAAGTCCTCCATCTCATTCAGAACCTGGTTTACCATCTGTTGAAACGTAGCAGTTGCATTCTTCAATCCGAAAGGCATTACCTTAAACTGGTATAAGCCAACGGGGGTAGAAAATGCAGTTTTCTCCTTGGCATGGTCTGTCAGGGCTATTTGCCAATAGCCTGACGTCAAGTCAAATGTGCTGAGGAACTTGGCTGCGCCAAGTTTATCCACCAACTCATCTGTTCTTGGCAAAGGGTGGGCATCAGTCTTGGTGACTGCATTAAGAGCTCTATAATCCACGCAGAATCTCAGTTCTTTAGATCCGGCCTTTGGTACTAACACAACTGGGCTAGGCCATGGACTAGTAGAGGGCTCTATTACCCCGAGATCAAGCATCTTGCTGACTTCACCTTTGATGTGGGTTTGTATGTTTTCTGACATGCGGTATCCTCTGCTTTTGACTGGCAGACAGTCACCAGTGAGTATGTCGTGCTGGCCCCAAGGGGTCAAGCCTGGTGAAAGCGAGAACAGAGAGGCAAACAGATTCAACATAGATTTGCGCTCTTCTTGTTGCTCGGGTGTCAGATTGGAGGAGAGATTTACTCCTTCAATTTTTTCATCTAAAGGTAAGCCTCTGAGGAGATCCGGAAGAGCTTCACTCTCTTCTTCTTCCTCGGATGACGCTAGAAGCAACGCTCCTACATCAGGTCGCGAGACATATGCTTTAAGTCGGTTGGTGTGAAAGACTGTCGGAGCCTCCTTGGGATTGCCCAAGTCCACCAGATAGTTAACCTCTCCGAGTTTACCCACGACTCGGAAGGGTCCCATCCACTTATCTTGCAAGGCCCTCTGCCTTGTTAGGATCATAACGAGAACGAGCTGGTCTTGAGCGAACTCAACCATGTTAGCCTTTTGATCGTGCCAGTGCTTGACCAATGCTTGTCCAGCTTTCAAGTTATCGCTTGCTTCTGTCATCATGTGTGACATTCTTCTCCGGAGACCGATCACGTAGTCAGTCACTCTGACTGGCTTGGGGGAAGGAGCACTCTCCAACCCCTCCTTAATCAGGGCCAATGGACCTCTGACGGGATGACCATAGAGTAGTTCGAAGGGCGAGTAACCTACGCCCTCCTGAGGGACTTCTCTATAAGCAAAGAGAAGGCATGGCAGTAAAAGGTCCCACTTACGCTTAAGGGGTTCCTCTAAAGCACCTATCATGCTCTTCATGGTTCGGTTGAACCGTTCTACCAACCCATTGGTTTGTGGGTGGTAAGCTGTTGAGAACTTGTAAGTAACTCCACAGGTTTTCCACATGGCTTTCATGTAGTTGGACATAAAGTTTGACCCCCTGTCAGAGATTACTTCCTTAGGAAACCCGACCGTAGTAAAAATACCAAGGAGGGCCTTAGCCACAGCCAGAGCTGTAACAGTCCTCATAGGAATTGCCTCAGGATACCTAGTAGCATGGTCTACTACAACAAGTATAAACCTGTTGCCTGAGGAGGTTGGAGGATCAAGGGGACCAACAATGTCAATCCCTACTCTCTCAAAAGGGATCCCACAACTGGGAGAGGCACTAAAGGTGCCACATTCTTGGAGCCAATCTTACCAGAGATCTGGCAGGTGTGGCAGCTCCTGCATTGTTTTTCTACTTCGGCCCCCATCTTCGGCCAATAGAAGTAGAGAGAGAGCCTTTCCTTAGTCTTCTTGAAACTAAAGTGACCAGCCAAAGGAATCTCGTGGGCTTACTGCAAGAACTGTGGTCTGTTCTCTTGGGGTACTACCAGTCGTTTGTAGTCTCCAGGTGCAGACTCGGTCGGTTTACTGTAGAAGAGGCCATCTTCCCAGTGCAACCTGTATTTCCCAGGCTCTTGCCCTTCAGCCTGAGCTTCTGCCTGGTGGCGAAGACCTTCCAGAGTTGGACATTCTCTCTGTCCCTTACTGAAGTCTGCCCTGCTGGGTCCACCTTCTGCCAGTAAAGACTGCAGCTCAGGATGGTCAACAGGATCCAGATCTCCAATGAGTTCCTGGCCCTCCATTAGCTCTTCCTCAGAGTCTAATTCTACCACACAGGGTTGTACCTCCCTCTCAGCCTCGGCTGGAGGTGGAGTTACGGGTGTAACTTTGGACAACCGCGGGGAAGTCCGTGTGGGCTGCACTGGAATGCTGGCTGCTGGTTTCGGGATAGAAGCCTTAGGTTTCCCTTTCGCTTCTGATTTCTTGGAGACAGCGGCCGACAATTCCAGTGGAGCAGGAGTGATTTCTTTCTTCATCATCTCCTGGAGAGTACCGCGCAAGGTCCTCTCTCTTGCAGGTCTGGTTAGCTCCTGTAACCGTTTACTAGGAGGTCGGGGAGTATGCGATACAACTCCGAGAGTTTTCAAATCGTTACACAACAGTACGCATCCTGGTACCTCACTCTGTATGCTGACAGGTATCTTCACAGTCATGTCGTTACACTGGATGAGAACTGGTAATTGGGGAAGCATCTGCACAGGCCCTCCAGCTAACTTGGTGAGGCGTTTGGGTGCCTTAGCAACATCCTCGGCCTGAAAAAACGATTTATCCACCACAGTTATGCTGGCCGCAGTGTCCCTAATGGCAGGAGTCTCCTGACCATTCACCTGGACACTGTCCTTATAATACTCTTTAGTATTATCGGGGATAGAATTATAGACATCTAAATTCTGTTGTTCCCACAACCCCAGAGATACTAAAGAAACGCTGGCTGAGACTCCAATGGGTTCGTCAGCTAGCAGTAGAAAGTTTCCACTTGCCATTTGGACTTCCTCCTCTGGAGCGAAGGCTAAGGAGACAAGCTGGACCCCTGAAGGTTTACCCCTACATCTGGGCTCTCCTTTCACGTGATCAGTCGAGCCGCAAGCAAAGCATTTACCGAATGCTTTCTGGAATGGTAGCTTGTTCTGACCTCCTTCCGGTTTGGCACCAGAAGGCACACTATTCTGCTCTGGTTTTCCTTGTGGCTTACCCTTCTGGTTTTGTTTGGGGCCCTCTTTGGAATGTGAGTTATTAGAATTCTCTTTTGAGTCTTTTTTAGGCTGTTTTCCCTCATCCTTTTTCTGAGTTGCCCCAGAATCCTTATGAGTAGCCCGGTTGGCAACCCATAAGTCAGCAGCCTTAGCCAGCTTCCGGGAATCCAATTCCTTCGAACCAGCCAAGAGATGTCTGAGCTCAGGAGAACAGGCATCATAAATAGACTCCAACATAAAAAGATTCCTCATACCCTCATAAGTGTTCACTTTGTAACCCTTAATAGATCCCTCTAAGTTCTTCAACCCTTCACTCACCCAGGTAGCCCAAGGGGTACCATCATGCTTTTTGAGGGTTCTAAACCTCTTAAAATACTGGGAAGGGGTCTTCCCGAATCTAGCTATTAAAGCTAGTTTCACACCCGTTTTATCCGCCTCCCCCAACTCCATTACCACATCAGTCGCAACAGGAGGGAGCCTAGAGAACAACCAGGGAAGTAAAGCATTCCCGGTGATGTCCTGGAGCCAATGATTGTATTCAAACAGTTTCAGCCAATCCAACACATCCAATCTCGGTTCATACA